>NC_042356.1:5456666-8185000 GCF_002563875.1 Besnoitia besnoiti | reverse complement strand
CACAGCAGAAGGTCCTAAGGGCGGCGTGCACCGTGCGGCTTGTGCTGTGTGCTATTTTCATTTTCGTCTTTGGTGCGAGTGGAGAGAGAGAGCAAGCCTTTCGGCGTTTCCCGCCTCTGGAGCTCTGTGCCGATCACCAGAGGTGGTTGGGGCACACGTCTGCCGCACGAGGCAGGAGAGAGCGGCCGGGGACCGTAGCGCAGTGCTGTGCCACGCCCAGCTGAACTGACGGACAGAGCAGCGTTGGCATCCAGAATTCGTTCTGGGGTGTCTGACAGAGTACGCTGTGCACGTTCGCCGTTTGGCAACAGCTCGTACGTCGCGTGTTCAGGTTAAGTCGCACTGCCGCCGGTCACAGGTCCGGGATTTGTTGAGGAGTGCAAGCTGTACAACACTTGAGGTATCGTGCAGTGCGTGGGTAGCTGTGGAATAATGGTGGCGAGGTCAGGTAGATAGACGGAAGCATTGGTCATTGTAGGGAATATGTGTTCGCATGTCAGAGCACAGTGTTGGATTCGTTTTTATAAGACTAGGAGTTTGACCACGTATGTATTTCCCAATGGCAGCAACCACTCGGTGGAAAAACGGGAATCGTGTATCCTGATAGGCACACAGGTGGACGAGGTACGACAAGGTGCAGGAGGCCCTTGATGAGACGGAGAGTAAGACACAGATGCCGATCAGCGTGTCTCTTACTGAAGACGGCTACTCAGGATACTCTAGCTGCCATGGTGACGTACCTGGGGTGCCCCCGCGTCCTGTGCATGTGCTTCCTCGCGGGCCCAGTACGCAGTCGAGATCGAAGGTGACGTCACAGCGACTGAGTGACCGTCGGGAGGTGACACCGCACGGCCGACTTTATTCAGTGGAAGAAAGTACGGCTGCTTACTGCTTCTCCACTTGAGGATGCCCGAATGATGATGTTTGGGGGTGCAGGATTCGCTCTGAGTTTTCGTACACGCTAAGAGGCAGCCACGCTGCCGGAGCTCATACCTGCCAGTCCACCAAGTGTTTAATGCATCGGATCTTTACGAGATCCGCTGAGGCCCGAACGGGACCAACGTGGTCGCAGGGTGTTCCAGGACAGCCGCCTTCCTATGGATAGGATATCCGCGTGGGTCATTATCAGCCGTGTGGATGCGTCGATGGAGTAACTTCAACCTCGTGCTGTGTTTGTCTCGCCCGCGGAGGCGGCGCGGACTCTGATGAACAACAGCGATGGTAGCCAAATGTGACCTCAGAAAAAAAGTAGATGGCTGAAACGTAAGAAGCAGTACCACTCGCGTTGTCCGCCCCCATGTGGGCTCACTTCCCACCTTGCAATTTCTGAATGACGGCTGTCCCGCAGGGCCTGGTTTCCGTATGGTGCATTATACCCGGAGCTTCACAGCCTCTACCTTTTGGTTGTTTTTTCGTTTTTCACTTTGTCACATTATTGAGAGGTGGTCCGTCGGGGTGGCCGTGCTGCGCAGTTACGCCGAAGGTGGCACTAGGTTTCGTCATTGGCGCCCCGTTGTCTTTGGTGTGCTGTTATGTTTGGGATGGAGGCTGGCGCAGGCCTCCGTGTGATTAGTCCTCATATTCATCGAACTGAAAAGTATACGGTTGCGGTATTTCCGTGGAATTTCTCAGAATGTACGCTTGTGACGTGGTGACTCCTGGAAAGTGCCGACCAGCCACAACGTCTGCGTGGAAGTGTGGAATGGGAGTAGAGGTGTGTGGTGGCGAGGAAGGGCTGCTGCATTTGTCGGATGATTCGTTGGGGGCTGCTTTCGGATGAACAGACATCCCTGGTGACGTGTCCGTGTCTGAGAAGGAGTGTGGACTGCGCTGCACGCACTCAGAAAAGTCCACTCGCTACGGAGGCCCACACGCGTGGTCGTCACGTAGGGCAAGCTTGAGTGTCATGGGGCGAAACACATGTTACGGGAATATCGCGCGCTCGACGTCGAGAACAAAGGAAACGCGGAAGAGGACTCTTCGGTCACGCGCGTGTATCGTATTTGTTGTTGTAGATTACGCAGTTGTGGTGTCATCGCCGGGCGCCTGCGATGTCAACAAGCTATTCAGACTTCCAGAAGCGCTGGGTTGCACTGCCTTACACTCAAGGCGGTATCTGGCTAAGGTCTTCTCTTGATGCCGTGCTCAACTGGTGCCATACTGCTTGTGGTTTGGCGATTGGACACAGGAAGTAAGGGACGACCCGAGGCAGACGTAGCCATTAGTCGCGCGTGTCCCGCAGAAGTCGACAACTCCGCTCTACAGAAGGAGCGAAGGGAGCAGGAAGGAAGAAATACTGTAATCGTATGCAGCTGGGAGGAAGAATGGAACAACGACACCTGGGTCCGATCATGGAGAAGCACCCCACCGAGTATTAGGCCACTGTGGGGCAAGGGATCTTTGAAGAGGGCGTCTACTTTTCTTTTCAATTACTTCGCCTTCTTCCCCCACACCCTCTCCCGCCCCCTCCCTTCTGCTCGCGTATTTGTCCCTGGAGTTGCTTACAATCTGAACTGAGAAGTGTCCTGGCGGCCGAAACGGCTCCGGGGTGATGCGCAACACATACAATTGGCATAATGGCTGTACTCTCTGGCGGTGTGCACGCTTGCTCCACCCCGGGCTAGGGGTGTTTTGCATGAGTCATTGTTGTGCTGCATGGATGAGGGGTTGTTAGTCCGGGTGCGAGTGAACAACAAACGCGGACGGTGGGCTCAATCTTTGATGTGTCATATGTGTTCGGCGTGTTCAGGAAGAAGCGGTAAAGAGGCAGGATTGGGGTTGGGCAGCGGGGCGGGGCGGGATCACACCAGAGGCCAGATGCAGTGCGATGTGGGACAGAAGGTGCAGCTGATTCGGACTGTACGGTGTAGATGTGCTTGACGCGGCCGGAACACAGGTTTGGCGCTCTCTCCAGGCGCGATCTGCTGTTAGGCATCGTATCACCCAGGACTCAAGGAGGCTCAGGACCTCTGTAGAAGCCATGTTGTCGCGCAGGTAAGTTTGAAGACGTGTTGCGATCCACATATCCTTTGTGAATCCCCAGCGAAAAGTCGTACGCAGGCACCGGGAAGCCGTGAAAAACCAACTCCAGGACTTCGTCACCGCTTGTGTCTGTGCCGATGCGTATACTTGGAATCCAGGATAGTTCCGCGCTTGCAGAGGCAAGTCGGACCTTGACGGGGAGTGGTGTATCGTTGGGGCCGCGACACATACAACGCACGGGCACGCTGACGAAACGGAGGCCTCGAGTAGGTGTGCCAGGGGGCCAGCGCAGAGGCAGCATTCGTGAAGGCGAACGGCGCCTCTGCAGGTCCAGTGTCGGAGAGGGATGCGCAGCTTAGGAGCCCAGCAGCTCGCCGCGTCGTAGACGGCTGTGATGCTGTGTCGTCAAAGTCGTCAAGGTTCGCTGTGGTGCCATCGTACACCTCGTTTCTCTCTGAACAGGCAGCGCCGTACAGGCTCATGCATGTATGCAGTCGTCAGCAGTTTCCACTACCGAGCAGTGAAGTCTGCCGGGACTGATTCCTTCGTCTGGCTAGAGGCGGAGTGGAACTAACGTTTCTGATGGCTACGAAGTCTACTACCGGCCGTTCGCACCAGCACCCGGACGGCATGCAAGATCGGGGACGCGTCGCAGCGTGCAGCGGTTTACACAGTGCTGCAGCTATGGCACATGCTTGTGAGTGAGACATCAATTTTATCTCGGGATAGCTGGTACGTGGCAGGTGCACGGCTAGAGCACCGGGTGATTGGATGCAGGGGCGAGGCCGCCGAAGAAAGATACGCCTTCCTTCGATCGTTTTGTTGGCGCGGCCTGCGTCGGGATAAGGCGTGGGAGAGTGCGGCATCCAACCTCGTGGTGAGAGTTGGGGTCTACATCTTTGCGTGCGTGGCGGAGCATGAAGCGGCAAAACAGCACGCCTCAGACAGCTGGCGACGAGCGGCGCAGAACGCGACACAAAATCCCAGGCACTCTGCTCGTGACAAATACGTGTTTTCTGATAGCAGGCTCACTGTCTTTGTAACTGACGAACGGGGCGTCTTCATGTTGATGAGTCAAGTAGCGTTGGTGGCTGACGAGTCGCATTGTATGGAACCACGGCCGTGCTGCGCTGATGACCGCTGTTTGACAATTCTCAGTTTGTGGAGGCTGTTACACCAGGGGAGCACTCATAAGGCGGGGTCCTGGTCTAGCGTCACCGCCTCTCATCAGTCTCGCGTCGTCTGGCAAGCAAAGCGATACTGGCAATGTTTCGAGGCGGTGAGGAGCAAGTTATCTCTCTGACGTGGCGGTGACTCGCTAGTGCCGGACACGGGGAGTGAGTGTGTGTTCGTGTGTGTCTGTGGGTCAGTCAATTCACATGGGGAACTGGATTGGAAACTGAGTGTGCGACATGTGATACTGCCAGGCGCTCCCCTAGTCCCTTTCGGCGCTCGCCGCTTGGCCCTGTCTGTTAAAGCCGCTTGAGTAACTGCAGCGCCTTGACCACGCAACCGGGGACCGGCGAAGCTTGTGTGGCTCTGTTGGCATTCCCACGTCGTTGTGCGGTGATGGACGCAATCCTTCAGCAAGAAAAAGTAAGCGGCGGGGCCACGTAGAACAGGGAGGGGGGAAAGCGGGCGGCCTCGGGGGGGTGCGGGGGGAGGGGGGGTCGCTGGCGTGCACAGTATACTGGGGCGGCCTGTACGCAGGTGTTGCAGCTCCGCATTCTCAGCTTCTCACGACAGGTTCAGCATGACGCGGCCCGTTTTCCAGTGTCTCACCATGGATTTCACGCATCCTCTGTGTGTTTGCACAGAGTGTCGCCAACGAGGGGCGCCGCGGCGGACCAGTCACCGTGCCATTCCGTATACCTCCAGGCGCCAATGTGTTGCAACTTTGGTCATGCATAGTGCCTTTGGGGTGCGGTGCTCGGGAAGTTTGCCTGCTGGTTTCACCCGGCGCAATGAGGCCAGGAGGCAGACTATTCATGTGGGGAGCGAGAATATCACCGGTTTTCTTGCCCCTGATCCGCATCAGTTTGCTTGCATGTGCCTGTGCCCAATCTCTGTATGCCCCACGACCGCTCACGAAGGTGTGCAGTTGGAGACTGCACGCAAACGATGGAGGTTTGACAGGTTTCCGTGGTGAGGCCGTAACGTGTGGGGCTACGGCTCACAGAAGGTGCCAGACGATCTGTGCGTGCGAAAGAGTTGCAAGGAGGTCGAAGGCGGTTGCCACAAGGTGGACCTGGTCAGGCGGAAACCAAGTCCACGCGGAATAGCTGCGTGGCATTTATGTGGCACAGCGGAAACCTGGCCATGGCTGGCAGCACGTAAGTCAGGTGTAGGAAGAGGCAGAAGAATAATTAGGGTGCCGGATGGGCAGGACGCGTTCTATTGAATGGCGCAGCGCAGGCATGGAGCATCACGGGCGTGTGTGTGTGTTTGTGCCAGGCGGGCGCGCGGTGCATCGTGATCGCCGCTGGGTGGGTGGTTGGCATTGCTTTGTTTTGAATGAGCGGTGCCCCACGGCTCGGGAAGTCGGCAACAGCCGGTACCCCGTTCGGGTCCGCCGTGCTACCTCATGAGATATTTGCGAGGATCGGTCTGTCTATGTGGCCAGGGCAAATGTGTATCGCAAAGACTGTGGTATCTGTTGCACCCTAGCGGAACTCCCAGCGGCACCATGCATAAATTTGATTTAGTATCTGTAGCCGCACGTATGTGTCTCTGTCTTCTTGTGCTGGGACCTGTTTGCTCCTGGCTTTACGTCCTGCTCCTTTCTGGTGAGGCCGAGGCTAGCGGGATTTCAAGAGTCGGCATATATGGTCGCGCTCAATCAAGGTGTCCACCCGGTAACGTCCGGCAGCTGGGAGTATCGTCGATGATGTGATTGTGCTCAAAATGGGTCTTCGAAATGGTGCCCTGAGCAGGAACGTGGTTCTGTGATGGAACGCACAAGGGCGTCGCGACGACTGTCAATACATGCCCGTCAGCACGCGGTGGCTTGTGTCGACCGTGCGGTGCACGGTCTGAGTCCATATGTTGTGGGGCGAACGCTGGCAGCCTTTGAGAATGAGGTGTCACAAGGAGATGTCATGTCGCTGTGGTGGGTGCGCAGGAGAAAGAGGTAAGGCAGGCGGAAGTCTTCAGAAGGAAACTGAAGGGCGGGTGCTCGCTAGGGGTATGGATCGGGCTGGAACTGGTGCCGAGGCATGATAGAATAGAAGCGACCCCGGTGCCAAGTAGCGCTTGTCGAATGGGCGCTTCATGCTGCGGCCCGATTAGGCTTTGCAGACGTATCGAAGTCTGGATTTGTACCCACGCTGCGTACGAATGAAGGTCTCTTCCGCAGGTTGCACATGCCAATGGGCCATGTGAGGAGGGAGCAGGAAAGCATACTGGTGTGGAAATGTCCAGAGAAAAGATGTACGTCGAGGCCACGGCATTACTGCCACTCCGTCCTGACCCGGCGGCCCCCGGGAAGTGGACGTGTTCGGCCAAAATGCTCGGGCGTGATGAACGGCTACACAGTTGTTTTTACGGAGAGTTGTTGACGCAGCACTTCTCGCCGATAGGAGCGTCGGTGGGCGTGTCCCTGGACCGCGCACACGGGGTCGCTGACGAACCGACACGTGAGCATTCGGCGTTTGCGTGTTTTATTAGACTTTTGAATGTTCGCCTGTGCCCGTGAGGTTCCCACATCCGGCGAGGCGACATGTAGGGCTTGCACATTTCACCGACGTTCGACACATGTCTGCCACTTTTTGTCACAGCAGAAGGTCCTGTGGGCGGCGTGCATCCTGCGCCATGTGATGTGTGCTAGTTTCATTTTCGTCTGTTGTGCGAGTGGAGAGGGAGAGAAAGCAAGCATTTCTGCTCTTCCCGCCTCTGGAGCCCTGTGCCGGTCACACACCAGAGGTGGTTGGAGCATACGTCTGCCGCATGAGGCAGGAAAGAGTGGCCGGGAACCGTAGCGCAGAGCTGTGCCATGCCCAGCTGAACTGACGGACGGAGCACAGTTGCCACACAGAATTCGTTCTATGGTGTCTGACAGAGTACGCTATGCAAGTTCGCTGTTTGGCGACAGCTCGTACGTCGGGTGTTCAAGCTCACTGACATTGTCGCAGTTCACAGGTCCGGGAATTGTTGAGGGCGCAAGTCGTACAGCGCTTGAGGTATCGTGCAGAGAGTGGGTAGCTGTGGAATATTGGTGACGAGGTCAGCTAGATAGACGGAAGCATTGATCATTGAAAGGGACTCTGCGTCCGCATGTCGGAGCACAGTGTTGGATTCGTTTTTATGAGACTGAAGTTTGACCACGTACGTGGTGCTGACATTTTCCAATGTCAGCAACCACTAGATGTAAAAACGGGAACTCGTGTATCCTGGTGGGCACACAGGAGGACATGGTACGACGAGGTGCAGGAGGCCCTTGATGAGACGGAGAGTAAGACACAGATGCCGATCAGCGTGTCTCTTACTGAAGACGGCTACTCAGGATACTCTAGCTGCCATGGTGACGTACCTGGGGTGCCCCCGCGTCCTGTGCATGTGCTTCCTCGCGGGCCCAGTACGCAGTCGAGATCGAAGGTGACGTCACAGCGACTGAGTGACCGTCGGGAGGTGACACCGCACGGCCGACTTTATTCAGTGGAAGAAAGTACGGCTGCTTACTGCTTCTCCACTTGAGGATGCCCGAATGATGATGTTTGGGGGTGCAGGATTCGCTCTGAGTTTTCGTACACGCTAAGAGGCAGCCACGCTGCCGGAGCTCATACCTGCCAGTCCACCAAGTGTTTAATGCATCGGATCTTTACGAGATCCGCTGAGGCCCGAACGGGACCAACGTGGTCGCAAGGTGGTCCTGGACAGCGGCCATCCTACGCATAGGATATCCGTGTGGGTCCTTAGCAGCCGTGTTGTCGATGCATCGATGGAGTAACTTCAACCTCGTGCTGTGTTTGTCTCGCCGGCGGAGGTGGCGCGGAGTCTGGACGAACAACAGCAATGGTAGCTACATGTGACCCCAGAAAAAAGGGTATATTGCTGAAACGTAAGAAGCAGTACCACTCGCGTCGGTCGCCTCGATGTGGGCTCACTTCTCACCTTGCAATTTCTGAATGACGGCTGTCCCGCAGGGGCTGGTTTCCGTATGGTGCATTACGCCGGGAGCTCATACAACCTCCATGTTTTGTTTGTTTTCTCGTTTTTCACTTTGTCACATTATCGAGAGGTGGTTCGTCGGAGTGGCCGTCCTGCGCAGTCCTGGTAGTCTTCGCGTCGGGGTGCGCGCGAGTCCGTGCGCAATCATGCCGAAAGCGGCCGTTGGTTTCGTCGTCGGCGGCCCGTTGTCATTGGCACGCTGTGCTGTTTGGACAGGAGGCGGCCGCTGGCTTCTGTACATTTGGTCGTCACTGTCATTCATTTGAAGCGTAGACAAACGTGGTAATTGGATGGATGCGATAGATGGTACGCGCGGCATCGTGGCTCCGAAAACTGCCGACCGGTCACACCGTCTGCATGAAGTTGTGCATTGGGAGTAGGGATGTTTGGTGGTGAAGGCATGGCTACGGAACCCACCGCTTGATTCGTTGGGGGCTGTGTTTGGATGACGAGACATCATTGGTGGCCGATCTGCTTCGGAGGAAAAGCGTGTAGTACCGTTCGTTCCATGTCATGTAGATCGCCTTAGGTGGGAACGGTCGATAGTACACGCCTGCATGCAGAGGGGACTGTTGTTTACGGACAGACGTGGTTTGCATTACAGTACCAGGCGCGAGGGGGGGAGGTTTAGGGGGGGCGGGGGGAGGGAGGGAGTCGGATGCTCAGGCGTTGAGGATGGCATGACTGTCCCGTGCTTGCACCGTGTTTGAAGATGGTGTTTGGCTTTATAGCTTCCGATGTGATATTCATGCAGCAGTCCAAAGTACACCATGTACTAGACGTGGCGAAAAACTATGCGAGGAAAAGTGGGGACGTAGAAAGCACTTTTGTTGCACTGTTGGTGAAGTCGAGTTCCCCGTTTCTTGCATCGATGGCGGGATCAGGGGGAGAGCGTAAGGATCCATCGGCAAAACGGCTTCGTTACGTATGTTTCACCATACACACACTTGTGGCTCGCACTCAAGGCATGCTTGTTAGTGGGTGCAGTTGCTGTGTCTGGGCTGTTTCACGCGTGGCAAGCCGATGCCTGTGTCGCCGTACGGCGCTGAGGATGGAACCATTTCCAACTAGCCGGTCGGGCAAGACACTAAACAGCCATTGCAAAGCGTTGACACACGAGCGGAGACCCCAGCGCGCTGCATCATTCTTCCATCGAATTTACGGCGTTTTTCAATAGGCCTGCCAGAATATCGGACCCTGCACAAGCGTGATCCCTGAGACAGGTGGCGGGTGCTGAGGTCACAGCGCGGTTGTCTTGTCTCTACAGAGTTAAAAGGAAGTGCGTTACGCATTATTGCATGGGTTATTCATGTCCCGTTCGAATACCAGCAGATTAGACATGTTTCAGCCGACATAGTATGTTTGTTCGCTACAGGCGACGCGAACCTAATTTTGCAAGTGGCATGGTCATGCATGCTAACGGTGGCCACGTTCAGGAGAGTGCGGATCCGACGTGTGAGACTGGACATGGTATGCAGGCCCCATGTTTGGCACCTTTCCCGCCCGGCGTTGGAATGCCTTGATTAGTTGTTCCAAAGGAGGCTGAAGAACAAGAATAGTTTGATAAAGCGCGGGATCATCCACGGTCATTTTGCTATGTTTCGCGCTACATGACTGCCTGCTCTACACGATTTCTGGATGAGGCATCTCAAACGGCTATTACAGAAGGCCAAGTATCGGCAAGAAATGCATAACACATCAAAAACCTCCACTATCGTACAAAGTTTCGCGGACATGCGGTGCCTCCGTGAGGTATGGACGCGGTATATGTGTATCCGCGCAACGGCCACACGGGTGAAGTTGCGGGCAAGTTACGTTCTCTATATGAGCACGGTGCACACGGCAAGCGACAAAGGGCAGTTCTCGAACTCGAGCCGTGCTTCCGGGGTATTTTAGTATCACCGTTGCTTCGTGTTTGGAATGCCACAGTCCTGAGGCGGACAGGACTTCTTGGAACAAGCATGGGGACCACGTCGCAACAGTCCGTGCGTATATGCATATTGAACATGCTGTTCCCAAATGCGCCAACAGATGCACCAAAATGAAGATATGTGGTGCTCTTCATCGCGTCGCTGGTACTCAAAGGGTGCGTGGATATCATTTTCTAGAGTATTTTTTTTGTCTTCACGAGAGTCGATGCATGATGTCTACGAAAGCAAATTTACTTTATTCTTACAGAAGTCACGTGCAAATGGGTCATTAACTAATACGAGACGTGGCCGTTGCGAATGAAGCCACCCTGCGGGGACGCCGGGTGAGGCACGGTCCACACCATAGGGAGTGTGGTGACGGTAACAGAGCGGAGTCGAAAATGGAATCTGTCAGGAAGATGCACGACTGTCCCTGTTGATGACCCCAATATTTGTACGCGCTCAGTGTTGTCTAGCTGCATTTCGTCTCATCCCGGTATCACCTGGTGGAACGCCCACGATTCTTTCTTGAAGGGAGAAGGTAGTGGCTTGAGCTTCGTCAGTCTTTGATTGCCTCGTCGTGCTGCGACGCGTCTGTTCTGCAACGTGGAACCGCAGCACGGCGGAACAGCTGTAGAGGTGTGTGGTGGAGAGAGAGATGACTGGTGCAGGTGACGCCAAAGAGGTTAAGAGTGGCCGAGTCGCCGTAGAACATTGCCTCTGCAATCTGGTGGAGCCAAATACTGGCGTATGTTTTTTGCTTGCTGTCGCTATGCGTACTCCTGTCAGGTGCAAGTAGGCATTTTTGCGTCGCCACTCACTACCCTCCATACGCCAGGAATGACATGTCCGGCGGGGTAACGCATCACTGCTGTGATATGAATTCAACACAAATTGGACTCATGCTGTTGATTGCGCCTAGGGGATGGTGTCAGTGCAACTGAATTAGGCAGGGCATTCAAACGGACGAGTTCCTTTCACAGAGGCACCGAAGGTGGAGCCACGGGTTTGTAAGGTTCGTCGGGGTACAGGCCCCGTATTCCACTCTTTTGGTGTGACACCCGGCGCGCCAAACGCAGTTCGAGATGTTTTGTCGGCTTCAGTCGTCGGACTGAGTGCCAGACTCAGTTCTGCTTGCCAACGCATGTGCCCGCTTCAAATGCTGGATAGATCAGTTCTTGTCCAACGGATGGGTGTGCACTCCATTCGCTGCTGCCCGACTAATGCTCCGCAATGGAATGTCATGTTGAGGATATTCCATCAACAATAACTGTTGAACCACAGCGGGGAAACTGGTGTAATCTGCAGTGGCCAGCTTTCGGGAGCAAACGTATGAGCGAGGAATTTGCAGATAGCGTGTGCGAAACCGGACACTTCAGTCGAGTCCGCCGGCGGAGGTGTAAACAGACCCGAAGTCGAGAGTGAGCGACAGTTACCTCTTTACTTTTCCCGGGTAGAGCAGATCTGCAATGCAGCCTTCCGAGTGTGTATAGCGCGCATGTTGCGGCACAAACTTATCTTCCTTGTTATGTATCCCTTAGGTCAATCGTGTATCCTTCGTGGTGGAACCACACATATATTCACCTCCCTTGAGGGGCGAACTACACTGCCACCAGCACCACCCAGTGGTCTGTGCCGATGTACCTGGTGCCTGTGGTGTCAGTAGGTTTCAGGTACACACGAGGAGGCGAAGCCCAGTGTAAGGAAGCTCAGGGAGGTGTACGACGATTTAACGGGGATCACTGACCATGGGAATAAAATGCAATAATCGTAGCGAAGAAACATCAAGGGCAGTTGCCACGACCTCTATGTCTCCAAATCTTACTGATGAGCATCGACGGCTCCCTGTTGCGCAGCGGATGGAAAAACCTGAATTCGTGGAAGTAATATCCCCCCAAATTTGCATGTTTCTAACAAAGCTTCAAGTGTGTTACTCTCGGTCGCTAGATTCCGACATAAAACAGCGCAGCGGCAACGCTTCATCCACCGTGCTTTGAGCAAGCCATCACTTACAAGCAGTCCAGCTTGTGTAGCGAACAGCCAGGAAAGCGAACAACTTGAAATCAACAATCGCAGCAGAAAACATTACGTGGGACATACGAAAGGCCTCGTGTCGATGTTTCCGAAGGACACTGTCATCATGCGGTACAGTCGCACGGGGTGCACGATGGCGGGCTCTGGGAAAACACCTCGCTCGCCAGACAGATTGTTCGACCCGCATGTGGAGACGAACATTATTATAGGTATTTTCAAGTAGCGCAGCAGACAGACTGAAGAACCCAACGGCACCTGATGGCACAAAACGGGGGCGGCCGTATGAACATACAGGGGAACTACGCAGCACCTCCAACCCTAAATCCCAGAGTTCGCAGTCTTTATGTGAAGCACGCTGCTGTGTGACGCACAACCTTGCTTCCACATTTTCTATCCCTCCTGGCTTCAGAAAATACCACGAGGTGCATGTCAGGTGGGACTCAGTGTGAGTTCTACGACGGCCTACTGACAATGGCCACAGCAGCGCCCGTGGGTCAGTGGCGTAGAACATCCTTATAGCTCCGGCGGCGAACAGTGTCGCTAGACGTTCAATGGTCTCTAGCATCTTTTCGCCTCCGGATAGGTTTTTGACAACCTGCGAGTCAGTCAGGCTACGAGGCAGACGATGGCGTTTTGTTGCTTCGCCAGAGAAGTCTGCGGCGTGCTGCTTAAGTGTCTCAGTAAACCTCCTATGTCGTTTTGTGCTGATCAGTCTGCATGTCTGAGGACATGCGTTGTCCAGACCAAGCGTGAGCAAGTGTTGAGAAAAGAGAACAGTTGCTCACGCTTGTTCTGGCGTACCGTGTCAGGCCTCTTCAACAAGAGAGCGCGGGCCATGCGTGCGCAGATCGTCGGTCTCATGGATAGCCCGTGTTCCTGCTAGTATGGTGATAAGTAACGCTTCAGCACTATCAACCGGATAATTTTGCAGCTCGTTCGGTCAGGTCGTGACCGCTGCTCAGTAGACAGCACCAGGCCCTTCCCCGACCACGCCTTCGGGATATCCGCAGACCGCCACTGCGTGCACCACACTTTGCATGCAACGACAGGGTGAAAGCAAAAGGAGTATTGTTATCAGGATATGGCATGAACGGAACGGCGACTTAAAGAAGAGAGTGCAAGTGGGGGCTAGGGTGACAAAGGCGCGTGCAGAAGCAGGACTGAGCGCGAGCCATCTCGGACACCCCAGTGACATGTGCGGCAGGGCGCAACATCGCCAAAGGTAAAAAGAAAAAAAGTCAAAAAAAATGAACCCACTGTGTAATGGGAAAAAACGAAAACGGGCTGAAAAAGATGCATCCACAGGCAGGAATGCGGGCACACCGCAATGGCATCTATTATACGTACGACGGGCAATCCTTCATGGTGTGCCGAGTATGTAAGGGCGGGCTGGGCGGGATTGAGAGTTGTTTCCTCGTGGTCTCTCAGTGTGCCGGAAAGCTAAAGGGACAAGTCAGATGCGCATTTTTAACGCTGGTACAAGTCCGCTCCCCGTTTCCCTTAGTCACAGGGCACCTGTGGACTCGGACATACGAAGGAGAGGAACTCTGGGTAAGCAGCAGCAAGGACTGGCCCGTTCAGCTCCTAGTGGGAGGCCGACCCCAATAAAAACACAGAGCTGGCCCTTGTCAAGAGGACGCCGTGGAAACTTAGGAAGCCCAAAGACCCTATACACCGTATATTGAGAAGGGGGGGAACGAACGGTACCCCAGTTGGAATTGCGGGGGAGACCTGCATGACCAGACGCGTGACGACTCCCCAACGCACGTCAGGCGGGTCTAGGGCACATAAGAATCCGCATGGTCTAGAAAATACAGTGGCGACTAGACGACCCTGCTTCCCTGCAGATGTGCGAAAAACGTAGCACTGCAGTACATGTGGGAGGCTACACGCGCCTCTTCCAGTTCTGCAACACCTCTCCCGTGATAGGACCTATAATGCACCCTGGGATGCGACCGAAGCAAGACTATTTCGGGGCGGTGCCTGTCTCTCAGTCACACATACTTCATGGGATGGGGTGCTTTCCCCAGTCGTGAAAAATGCTTTATGAGCTGCACAGGACAATGGAAACGTGATCGGTGCCACGGCGAGCGGTCTCGTCCGTGAATACTTGCATGTGGCGTCCCCACAACCGCTATCTCATTCTACAGCATCTGTCTCCACAATGCACCCGACACAGCTGAAGCGTAACCGTATTGCTGACACGAGACAAGAAACGACACGTCTGCTGCCAATAGCGGTGCCCTTTACGAGCGTGGCAGTTAGTGGCCCATCTCAAGTCGTGCCACGCTGGCACCAGCGCTACGAACACTCAGTCGGCATCAAGCTGTGCTTATTCTGAGCAAGCGAACTCGATCTCGTTAAGAGCAGAACCAGTATCCTCTTCACAGACTGGCCAGGCCTTCACGAGAGACAACCACACAGTTCAAGGGAAAATGTGGTGTGGTCAGCTGTTCTATTCCCCCTGTGGCATGTCTTCGGACCAAACACTGAAAATGTCTTCCGCATGCCGGAAAATCCGAAAACAAGTATGCCTGAGGTCCGAGGTTGAGCGCACTGCGTGCACAGCGGGGTGGCGGCGGACGTCGGGCCGAGCAGTGCGAGTACGCACCGACTTCTTGCGCAAAAAGAGCCACATTTAGCTCAAGAACGCCGGATTCCGAGAAAAACTTTCTAACACTCCCAATGAGCTGCGGAGGGAGACGTTAGCACAAAGAAATACACGACGTCTGTTACACGACCCTCCCTCACCCCTGCGCAGGCTGTTGAGCGAAGGAGATACGACAGTCTCTACGTAGAGGACGAAGACGAGTATTGAAAATGCTGTGTTTAAATCAATGTCAGCGCCAGTGTAGGCCCTTTCTCAGTCTATTTTTTCAATGAATGGTACCGTGACAATCGTCTCACTGCGTTCCGCAGCCATTTCACAGGAAGAGCCGCCTGCAATTTTTCCCTAATTCCGACCTTACACGCTACCTGATGGCCGCAGAAGGAGGTTCGTATACATATTCTGTGATACACATTTGCCTCTGACGGAGAGCATGCGCCCGGTCGGCGTGGTCATTTGCCCCTCCGCGGTGCTGCGAGTCGGATCAGCTGTTGTACGCCGGCACGAACGGAACGCTGTCGAGAACACCCGTATGAAACGAAACCATCTTGTTTTCGTTTCTTCCGCGGTCCGATATCATCTATGCTGTTCCGGAGATGAAGGTGTTGCCGAGATTCTTTCTAGTACCACGTGATACCTGGCCGTCCATATGTTTAGGGTTTAAGGTTCCTCATCGATTGAGGATGCCCCACATGATTACTGAGAACTGTGTCGAGGCGCGAATGGGCCGTTTCTACTTCAACATTTTTATGTTATCTTCCGCGTCGGACACAGCGTTGCTAGCGTGGGTGTACGAAAGAGGAGGGCTTGGAGTCTGTAGGGAAGTGTTAGAAGCCTAAACCCCAATGAAACGCTGGGGTGCCCCTTTTGGCGTTTCACGGGGGGGTCGTCGGGGCCTAGGCCTGAGCTGGCTTCAGCGTGACAAGTTGCTTCGCTGGCGTCGACCCGAGGAATCGCCTCGGCGGCCTTCCATCGACACAAAGTCCCCTCAGACGCACTCCAACATTCAACATGCCAGAGCGCTCCCCACTGATATATCGTTGTGAGCGAAAGCGCTCACCGACGCATCCGGAGGAAGTTTAGTGCCGTTGACCTGTTATCGACGGCCGCCCATTGACGTTTATTCTTCATTAAAGGCTCTTTCCCAACTTGCCACAACTCCCCGTACGCATTGTTTATTAGGGATCTGGTGCATCGCATCAGTATTTTCTGCCTAGCTGAAACATGAGCCGGCGTCTGGATAGATATCCAAGCTGGCTTCTTTTTGTGCTGTAGCCGCCCTGGATGTCGCCCCCTTCTGTGCGGACGATGAAGAGTGTGCTGCTCTTGATGTCTTTCCGCAGAAGAACGAGCTTGCATACGTCCCCGCAAACACGTTTGTTGGCCATGCTCTCGAAGGCCAGGTCAGTCACGATACCAGTCAGCTGCTGTAAGGTGGCGGCGCTCATGTAGAGACTCTGTTCCAGGCGAGCATCGGCTGTGGCTGAATACGCTTGAAAGTGGGCCCGTGGTTTCAGCATCTTCCACTCGACCGCGCGAATCATCTCAGGTATTAGCTGTCTGTCTTCAACTCGTGTCCGCTACCCACGCGGGAGGCTTTATCAAACCTGGCAAGAAGTGCTTCCGCCAACCTACATGCACACGACCAGCCGTCTGACGCACTTTGCCAGTTTGTTGCATCCAATCGGCCATCCATTCATGTGATGGACATCGTATGGCATCAGGGGGAGATTTCTGGGGGCTGTGGGTTTCGTAGTGTGTGCCCCAATCGTGTACCGTGTAGACGTATCGCTCATCGAGCCGCTCCATGTGCAGCATGCAGGTATCCCGGACTAACGCGTTAATATCACACCTGTTGATGGTCACCTGTCGGCGGAGTTTTGAAAGCACAGCCCACTGTCGTCCTTGGACCAGTCAAGGTTGTTTCGTGCATCGGTATGCTTTTGAGGATCGCAGTTTGCTGCGCTGTCGGGAGCAAACAAGTGTGAGATCCGGCTCTCTTAAAGAAAGCCATTCAGCTCGTCTCCAAAAGTTTGTACGTGCTAGACAGGGGCCGCACACAACAGCTGGCGACGAGGCCCTATGTTTGCCACTGGAAATCGTGACAATTTCGCTTCTGCATCGCACCTGCACTCGTACCAGTGCGTCAGCAGGAGCTGGGGAAGCGGACGCCAAGCCAGTAGTCACACCAAGTCGTTCTACTCTTGAGACTGTCTTCGCCGTCGAGTGCCGAAATCGATTGACACGAGCGGGATCGTACAGTAATATTGTTTTTCGGATAGCATCAACAAGTGCGCGATTACCGTTTTCGTTTAGCATGGTATTCAGCGATACGGAACAGTTCGAGAGAGAGATTTCAAAGGCATGATGAACCCGCTTCGTACAGCATAGCAGGCGTGGAAAGCCAACACCACAGAAGACACTCCAAAACACTCACGGGATCACAGGAAGAAATGTCGTTTGTCTCTGCTCCTTCCCGCAGCTTCTTTTCACCTTATGGACTAGCGTCATCGCTGTAAATTCTCTCGAGGGCACGTGATAACTGTGTACGCGGTGTAGCCTGTCGCAAAACGACCGCGGGAGAGTTCGCGCATTCCTCTTCGTTACGGCAGGTGGAAGATGTGCTTTGCTCAGCCGGTATCATGGTACGTACATGCTTTCTGGCCATCTGATGTGCGGAACCGCCCCTAGCTAGTGGCGTTCCTGTATCTCCGGCTCGACTAGGCCCAAGGCTTCAGGAGTCTAAGGTGGGAGATATCTGGGCAGACTTCATTCCGGCCTGTCCCCCCACTCCCCGCCTGACTAACTGTGTGAACCGGAGCCTCTATGGTTTCGACGCCTGAGGCGGCGTTCGAGTCCCCAAGCTGCGTCGTCTTCGGGAGTGCCAAGGACATGAGCAGCTGTCGCGTCCTGAATTGCCCTGTGTATGTCAGCTTGCTGGTGTTATTTTGAGGTTTCAGTCGCTCCTTCTGTGACGCACGCCGTAGCTAGCTACAGCCGCACGGTGGTGTGGAGCAGGCGATGGGAGTGCCGCGTCACACTTCCATTCGAGGCTTCCACGTGGGTCGTGTGTCGCACGGGGCCGCGGGGTGTGTGACGTGCGTGCTGTGCGTGTGCGCGTGTAAATTGTAGGTGCGGGGAACTGCCTCCACGTTGGGGTGCGCAGTTTACGTGAGCCATTCCGTCGTAGATGTGAATGGTTGACGCCGAACAGATAGTGTTAGAAGCCAAGCACACGGCAGTTTCCGATTTTCTATGAAGCCTTTGTCGAGGCGGAGGCATACGGTGTCTTTGTCTCCCCTGGTTGTGCCGGTGTCAAGCTCGCATAGGAGTGAACTGGACCTGTGGCAGGGCGGTGGTCTCTGGAGAAAGGCCAACAGCTGTTTTGCTGATCGGATGTCCAGTTGTTGGCAGAGCAGACCGCTGGGTGGGAGTGGCGTCACCGGTCCGTCAGCTCAGCTCAGCCATTTGCGTAGCTGTGGGCGCGATGACACTTGCCGAAGTGCATTTGCACATGTGTCCGCATCACGCCGCACAGCGTTGTGCTTGGATGACACCGATCAGTTAGTAGGCCGCGTATGGCAGAGTATGGATTGGGGGTCTGGACGAGCAGGGATTTTGAGGTTCGGTGAAGGGCGGGAGTCCGGGGGCATGGAAGATGAGTGAGTATCGCACATGTGTGGAGTCCGCGATGAGGTGCGGGGAATGCAGTGTTTTTCAAGAAGAGGGTAGCGAGGTCTCGTGCGCCGCTGGCGCGCGCAGAGGGAGCTGTTCGTGACGGAGGGGATCGTCGCATCACGTTCCGGTACAAAGGGATGGTATGGCCACGATGGGCTCGACGACGGCAGTCTGCCGACGGACACCACGAGCCTGAGATTTATGCAGCGTGGGAGGCGGCATGGTACGACTCTGGGTTCGTCACAATCAGAGCACCGGGTATCGTTTGTACCGCGAGTCGGGACGCCGACGATTATGGGGGTATGGGGGATCAATGTTCGCTCAGCTGTTCGCTTTACGAATATAGGGTGGTAATAGTGGCGGATGTGGTGAGGATCCAGTGTGGAGCGGAGGAGTAGCAGGTGGGCTAGGCTAGTTTCGAGCGAAAAGCCCGATAGGCGGCTTGCACGTTGAGCAGAAGGTTGCCTATCGTGAGGTGGTACTGCGGGGCGCTCGAACTGCATGGGAAGGCACACACTCACACCATCAAAAGCCATCCCAGTTGCCTATGTATTTGTTGCTTTATGCTGCCTGAGGCATTGGTGGGGTGATAGTTCAGTTGAATAAGGTAGGCATCGATAGCGGGTTTTGCAAGCAGGAGGTTTCGGCCGGCCAGTTTCCGGAGTGCCGGGCGCCGGCATGAACCGCTGCGTATGGACGCGAGGATGGCCAGGTGGCGCTGGCTGCAGGGGGAACCAGGTCGTGCGCGCCAGCATGTTTAAGGTCGCCGTGGGTGGCTTGACGGTCACTGCCCCCCTTTGCAAGGAAAGAGATGAGGAGCGTCCCAGGATGTATGATGGCGGCCTCTGGGCTTGCTGATGTTGCAGGGGTCTTGTGTGTGCTGCTTTGTCTTCTGGGTTTTCTTCGGTGGCGTGCATTCTCGATTTCCGCGCGCCCGGGAGAAGACGTCGGTGTGGCTGGGAGCGGGTGTCCGCGGGACAGTGGGAGGATGAAGGCGGGTCGGGGGACTGGCGTAGATTGGGTAGATGTGTATGTGCGTCGGTGGGAGTCTTTTCAGGTAACTCCCGTTGGTGGGGTATGGCGTATCACGATTTGCCAGACAGCGCCCTGTGGACACACATTGGCTGACTGAAGTCTCTTGCCACAGCCACGACAGATGTGCAAACAGCGTCTGCCTGAGGCTGTACCACCGGTTGCGCGGATGCATGGCGCCGGAGTGTCTAGTGCGGCGGCACTCCGGTGCTGTGCCCTCTGAAAAATGTTGAAGCAGTGACGGGGCTGGACAGCTCGAAGTTGTACATGCTAGCATCCAGCGGGTGTGCGGGCTTGTTGGACGAAGTGGTAGTATCTGTCGGACGCTAGGCGCCATGTATGGTCTGCTGATACGAGCGATGACCCGGTAGAGGGCACGCTTGTCCGCGGTTGCAGGATAAGACCCAAAATGTGGTTCCGGAAAGCTGAGAGATACGAAGGTGTCGAGTGCCGGTGCGACTGCCTGCGGCGCTGAGCGTGAAGGCCAGTGGCTTCTCACGCAGAGAGGAACGGTCGGCGGCTAGTGATGGGTAGGCGTAGAGTTGTGCGAGTGGAAGGTCACCAGCCTCAAGTCAAGTTGAAGACGCTGCTCAACCAGCTTGAGCGAGGTGCCGTCTATTTCTTTGGTCGTGTTGAAACTAAGACAGTGAATCTTGGTGCAGTTTGCTAGTGTAGTTTTCTTCTAAACCAGCCGAGGCGCGCTGCGTCGATGTGTGTTACGAGTTTCGAATTTGGCCCGGAACCGCCATGAGCATGTTTTATACTCCTGAGTCATTGCGCGTCGCCGCGTTCAGCAGACGTATACGTTGCAGGCTCTTAGTCTGTTTCGTTAGAGTTTGGGATTTTCATCGTACTGGGTGAGAGTGTGCTCCCGGCCGGCCAATGCCGGGACGTGACTCGTGCAGCTCGGTTACCATTCCGATGTCGGCCGGTGTATGACACGCTCCCTATCAAGATCCCGGAAAGCTATACAAGCCACGACGCATTCGAACCCGCCCGCCGCCGCAGATAGGTCACTGCACATCTTCGGAGGTGGTGGAAGTGCGGCACACAGTCGCTTCCCACTGCGTGCGTCGGCCCCGTGAATGACGGGGGCATCGCGCGGCACAGATGGCTGTCTTGCCGGCTGCGGTGGCGGCTGAGAATCAGTCCCTTTTCATGTAGGATCAGTACATCGCAGTGAAGGTGCAGGCTATCCCAACCGCGAAAGGCAGATCAAGCCTCGTGGAGCAGCTGCCAAAGTAGCCCCACTACCTCTCTCCCCTGCAAGGGAACTTCTTCAGTTGTTCAATTGAGCATTTGCTGGCAGGCTATTTGCGTGTCTTCCTAAGACGACGCTGGGATTTGACACCACCTGTGGAAAGGACAGTAGGTTGAAACCGGGCACTTTCTGATTCAGGCTGCGTGCGTTTCTGCCTCGTATGTGATGAAACTTCTAACCACATATTGATTCGCACAGCCGATGCGTGGATGATTTTATGTGGTTCCAGTCTCCTGCGTGGCAGTGCTTTGCCAGGAAATAGATTTTTCCACAGCTTGCATATATGATCTCGTCCCGTACTTTACTTGTATGTTCGTGAGCACGAGAAGACGCGGGTCGCACGTTTCTAAAGCAGCCGCCAAATAGGTAGCTGCACACAAGCGTGCGTACACATCGTACGAGCATCTTCGTGTGTAGCGTCGCCAGGGAAAAACATTCAGGAAGCTAAAGAGCTGACCGGGACTAATGCGCAGTTTTCCATTACTCCAGCCATGGTATTCATATCCGGCTCACGTGAGACCGCAAAGGTTTCTTGAGACTGTTTTCAACCAAGACGCAGAGGACGAGGCGGCATAATATCGGTGGCGCGCGGAGACATCCGATACGAATATCGTTACCACTACCAATATATGGAAGCTGATGGTTCAATGACAGAGGAGTGACAAACACTTTGTCTGTTTAGGTAGCATGTGTCGCAGTCTTTTAAGTTTGTTTTGTAACCAGTTTGGACGATGTCTCTCTCTGCATTGAGTGTGCGGCATTACGGCTCCTTACTGTAGCGGAGAGAAGTTGCTTACCCCACCGTGTAAAGAACACAAAGCTTGCTCCATATCGTGGTACGGCCTCTCGCTCACGTTCATGGGTGGAACTGCTCGTGCCAATGCTTTGGAGTCGCGTTTAGCCCCGTCTACTTAATTCGCTCATGAATACCGCAGGAGTTTTTTTGGTTGGGGCGAGAGGCCCTCCAGCAGGGCAGGGTTCTGCTACCCGTAGCATGAGTGTAACTCCTGCGGCAGTATACCCTCATACTAAAAGATTCAACGATGGTGTAGTACACACGAGCTTTCCATGGCTTCTTAGGATGTCCATTAGAGTACATAATGGGATGCCGCGCAGAACTCAATGACAGACTCTCTATATGGACAGCAATAGTTGGGTGGTTGGGTCTGCGTCGAAGATGGTAGCGTAAAGAGTGTGTGGTACTAGAAAAGTATTGGCAGCCTGTGGATCCCAGGAGCGAGCACCCTGGATTGTATCCGTTATACACATTTCATAAACAAGGTAATGTAGGCTACGCGGAATTTTCGCATGCAGGTAGCAACCAGACCTGTTGCGATTCGACCGATCAGAGGCGACCCGGCAGTGAACACAGGTCCAGCTGAGTGCGTGGCGGCTCCGGACTGGCCTCAAATAATGGTGTGTTTGTTTTGTCTTCTCAAGGCACTGGCGGACGGACGCGGAAGCAAGACAGGCGAGGTTTGATACCTTTACAATCGCCTTCCAGTCTCGAAGTGATAAAGCCACCAGAACACCTCTTGACTGCTACAGAAGTGGCGTATAATTAATTGGGCTCCAATAGAGTGACCCTGTGGCTGACAGTTTGGCAGCAACGCCCGTACCACACTTACTCCACTTCCGTACAACGCTTTCGAAGGCCCTGAGCGGAACCCATATTTATAACAGCTCCTTGTTGGACTGTAGCTTGCATGATTCGCTCACCTGCTACTTGAGCGACAAAGTAGTAAGGTTGAACCAAGTTGTCTGACTAGCAAAGATGAAACGCCTGCAGCGTGTGATGGTGTCTTGGAGAAGGATAAAACTGAGCGTTTGCTGAAAACAGCCAGAAAAAAGAAGCCGTGGCTTGCTGCGTTCAGCATCCCAACGTAAACGGTTCGAGAACGTGTCTATGTGCTAAGCCTCAAGTAGGATGTGGGCCTTGTAATTGCCATCCGGCGGTAGGCTATCAATACGAACCGGATCAGTGATGTTGCTCGATCAGTTCTCCGTCTCCGGACGCGTTGTCGCTAGCCATGCGCAGCCTACGGCAAACGGCGCTTATCTTCCGTTCGTGAATACAATATACAGTGGAAGCTCTGCTAGGCGCACTGACAAGGCGATACAGTCCTCGCGGCTCCCTGAATACACGCCATCTGCAGGGCCTCCCAATTCACTGGACGGGGAGCGGGCCAGCAGTGTTAACTATTTTTACTTTCATTCAGCGGGTGTGCTCGGTGAATCGAGCGTCCACGACGTGTCAAGATATCGATATGTTTTTGTCTGCCGGGGCGTGTCACACTTGGAAGGGGAATATGGCCGTGAACGATAGGCAAACCTACTTTTGATAACTGAGATCCCAAATCTTGTGATTATGCGGCCGCAAATGATTTGGCGGGTGTAGGCACTGATCGCCTCGCAGAACCTGGGTGCGTCTGTCGTACGTAAGCCGTCACGTGGCGCCGGGCGACGGCACCCCCTGATTGATGGATGCACGTTTTGTACAGAAAGTCGTGAAGCCAAAAAGCTTCCGCTTTTCCGTTAGATTCGAACTATTTTAGGGATATGTTCCGACGCTTCTGGCAGTTTCCGGAGGCTCTGTGACACTCTGGGAATAAATCCTGAGAGTTTTGGGCACCGCGCGGAACTTACGATAGGCTGAAGAGGCGATGCACACCACGTCGCGCAAGGGACAGCGCAGGTGCCAGAATCGGCCCTGCCGAAAAAGACTCGAGTCGGCCATTTATACCTGGAAATTGGTTCGAGCCCTCCACACCAGCAACTCAACTCAGCGAAGAGGCCACGCCCTCAAAGAGAGCGCTCTGCTTTTATACCGTAAGGAGCAGTTCGACTTTGGTTTCAACGCGAATGGATCCGGGGGTCAATCCAAACATGTTTCATCCGCTGGACGCCCATAGCTGCGTGATGGCTCGCGCCTGCTCGCCGCGTGTTCAGGTGCGAGAGGTCGCGAGCTGGCACCCTAAAACCCTAAAAAGCGTGTGGGGAAGCCACTGCATAGAGTGTCATGACGAAGAAGAGTGGGGTGCCCTCGTGACCATAACTATTGGCGGATGACGGGCGCTAGGTATGTTTCACAAGGTGTGGAGTCGAGTACGGCTTTGCAGGTGCTGATCTCCTCTGGTGTCAGCATCTGCAAGAAAAACGCTGTGCAGTCGGCGGCAGAGCCTGCTGGGACGCGCATCCAGAGTGTTCTTAGCATGAATGTAAGATGCGCGGTCCACAACGTAATCGACCTTCTGGTCCGTTGAAAGTCACTCGTACTTCCCTGCAGACACATTACCAGAGAAGGGGAATGAATAACAAAACTGCGACACGAAAGTTTCTCGGGCGTTTAGGGAGCCGAGGGAACTCTGCAAGAAATATCGAACCAATTTCTGTAGGCTCCTCGCGCGATAAACTTCTATCGGACAGGCTTTTCCACGAACAGCGATGTCGCCCCAACCGAACAGAAGACAGAAAAGCAATGCTGCAAGCTCACTGCATTCTTGACCGGAAGATGAGGGCCACTCCTGGATGTAAGAATACTGGCCTTCCATTCCAGAGTCGCCTTAACTCAACGAATCTACACTGAGGGTCTCGATTTGATTCCCGTTTCTTCTTGTTTCAGCCTTTTCTAGCAGAATACTCGTAGTCTGTATGCAGTGTGTCGTGTTTGCCTAAAGCAGTGTGACTTCAGAATCAACGTCCTGCGGGTGAAAACAGGTCCGTTATCGAGATACTTGTCTATCCTAATGGGCATGCTCCCTATGTAGCTGCATACATGCTACTCCTCCTTTTCAACTCCACCATATTCCGTGCCGTCTTCGATATGCTGATCCGCAACCCCAAGACTGGAGGCTGTGTTGTCCGCCCATCAGCACTCGGACCATTTTTCTTCATCGAGTGCGTTTTAGATTATCTTCATCTCTCTTGTTTTACATCTGCGGTTTCCCACAGCCCTGTCGATTTCCCCCGTTGTTTTCGGTCTCTCTTGGTGTCGGCACGGGAGTACGGAGGCGCGTGGCCAGCTGACCCTGGTGAATGCACCCTTCCTGTAAAATGAAAGGAGCCTCGGGAGGAAAGAGGCAAGCGGCTGCACGTTCCCTCGATGGATGTTCTGCCCCCCCTGGCTGCCGTCACAGCAAGTGATTGGCATGATGTTTTTCACGCCCTCTGCAGTACACGCGTGTGTTTTCGAAGCGCTAGCGAGAATGTTGCGCAGCCCGCCAGTCCTCGCCCCGCAAAACCGACTACGGGAACTTGAGGCTTAGTGCAAAAGTCAGCTCTGGACTCGGTCGCGTGGGGTGTCGCCAGAGCTAGCTACGGGTGGGGCTCTCGTCGGGTAGACGTTCTGCGTCGATCAGGCGTCAGCCGCAGAGAGATTCCCGTCGGGTCAAGTTACCTGTAACACTGGAGGACTGACGATGATTTTTCGCGCGCATGGTCCCTGAATAGCGGGTGAAAGCCAAACAAATCTCGACATGAATAAGGCGAATATGGCAGAAGCTTGGTAGAAGTGGCCTGGAGAAGTTCGGTTTTGCCCAGTGCCGCTTGCTACAAACCTTGCCCAGCTCGGAATGCGGAGTTAGCCCCGCCGCAGTCGCCCGACACGAACCGTCGCTGAAAAAGTCGTTCGATGCTGACGTGATATCTCGAGATGGGCGAGGAAACGCGTTGCATGGCTGTCTCACGCAAGTCACCATTACGCGTCGGGAAAGGGAAAAATCGTTTCGGGAGAAGGCACGAAACGCGGTGACCTCGGCAGTCATTTGTTCCTTCTCGTGGGCGTACGAGCCCCACACCGACGGAGACATGCAGGAAAGCGCCGAACCACCGTAAACCCGCCACGCATGTTCCGAAAGCTTGTCTTCATCACTGTTGCTGGGCATGCCCTTCACCGCCTTCACTTTTATTGTCCGGCTATCCTCTCTTACGTTTGGCTTTTACGGGAATGACCCGTCCGGAAACCAACAAGAAGACTTTTCGGCATTCTGGTGGTACCTGCCACGCGTGCGACTTTGCTCTCTCGATCGACTGGCTGATACCTGTCGTCACATTCTCAATACGAGTTGTCGCGCTGCTCCCTCTCGTTGAAGCGTAGAGGTAGCATTTTATATGTGTGTTGTTTGTCTCTCGTTTCTTGTGTTTCTGAATATAACTACACGTATCTTTGTTGCTCAAGATGCGACGTTCTTCTGTCAACCAGCTACTCCTGCGGTCAGCGAAGACCACCGTTCGCGGCAAAACAACACTCCCGATCGTCCCGGCGCTGAAAGAAAGCGAAAAAAATGTTTCAGAGCGGTCACCCTGCTCAGTTCTGTCCTTTCAGAGGACTGGAGCTGATTTATTAAGACCCAGAGAACCGAATACTGGTGCGTATCGGAGTGTAGCGGCCTCCTGCGTGCCTTCGGCGACAGAGTTACTGCTGAATTTTTCTCAGCGTGAGTCGTCAGTTTCGCCTTCTGGAAATGTTTGTCCAGTCTCATCAACCCCTCTCGCTTTCTCTGTGAGACTCCAACATCTATCACGCGCGCTGGCATGCAGGGGGTGGCGACACTTCTCGACCGCATCTTACGCCGACGAACAGACAGCGGGAAGTACTGCAGAGGTGAATGCCGAGGCTGACCACAAGCGCGAGGTCTCGCTGGGCGGAAAAGGTGAAGTTCATGCTTTCAAAGCAGAGACCAAAAAGCTGCTTCACATCGTCACACATTCGCTCTATACTGATAAAGAGGTGTTTATCCGGGAGCTCATATCCAACGCCGCCGATGCACTGGAAAAGCTCCGCTTCCTTCAGGCGACAGCTCAAGGTAGGCGAGAGCCAAGCAAAGGAAACACTAATGAGGAGGTCGACGTCAAACCGGAGACATTTTCAGTGCTAGAGGGGCAGCATATGGTCGACGTTGAAGTGCTGCAGCCGTCGGCGGTCAGAAATTCCCTTTTTTCCTGGTCTGCGGCCCCAGTATGCCTTACAGCCGTGAGGATTCTGGCCTTCGCCGAGTTTTCTCTCAACCTTTGAGGCTAAACACGAGCCTCGCTTCCTCAATATGCCTCCAGCCCACTGGAGCCTACCCTTCGCGCAGGAGTTCGCTTCTGCGAAGCCTCGACAGGCGCGGTCTCTTCTGCCATTCACGTCACGTCGCTGACCTGCTTTTTCTTCGGCGGCTGTCTCGTTAGAAGCATCCACAGCACATCTCATTGTTCTGTTTTTTGTTCAGTGGGAGGCTCTCTTGAGAATGAATCCGTTCCGCTCGAGATTCGATTGGGCACGGACGCCGCTGCGAAGACGTTTACTCTCCAGGTGCGTCTAACTTCCTCCGCCGTCTTGTTCGCTTTCATCCACCGGAATCTTCGCGCACCGCACGCAGAGTCCCTGCTCGCGTCTAAGCCAAGGGGGTGGAGAAACAGGAGGTTCGGGGCGTGGGCTTTTCCGCTCGTGTGCGGCAATTAGACAGAGTTGCGGGAGGGAAGCGGGCCTGCATCCGCTTTTCAGTCATAGGGACGATCCGTGGGCGCGGTTGAGGTGACTTTCTTTCTCTTATTTTATCTTTTATTTTCGCTTTGCCGTGGCGGCGGACTGCCGCAAGGCGTCCCGGAGGTACAGACCTGTGACAGCCTCTTTGCCGCGGCACTTTCCACGGCCTTTTTTATGTTTTGCCATAGTCGTTGACAGCGATTTCCAGCAAAACAGTAGAACTTAGAACCTGCCAAAGGCGTTTTTCTGCGCCGGTCGTTCGTGTTCCTTACCGGTGCCGAGGTGGCTGCGAACACATGCACTGAGGCCGTCGATGAGGAGCCTGTCGCAGGAGGGACCGCCGCTGGACGAGGAGCTTCAAACCGTCGCTGTGTGTCTGTTTTCCACGGCTCAGGATACCGGCGTTGGTATGACCAAGGAGGAGCTTCTGGAGCATCTAGGGACGATCGCCAAGTCCGGAAGTCTTGAGTTTCTCATGAAACACCAAGGGCAGAAGAACGCCGACATCATCGGCCAAGTGCGTTCGCCGGCTGTTTCGTTGCTCGTAGTGACGGTTGTGCAGGTGGAATGACGCGAAGCTAGGGCTGCCTTTCGCCTGTTGGCGGCTTCGCAGTGTAAGTGTTCGGCACTTCAGGCCTGTAGCGTCTGTGCTCCATGTGTTGTCAGTTCGGCGTAGGCTTCTACTCTTCGTTCGTCGTCTCAGACCGCGTCGACGTCTACACGCGGGCGCACGCAGAAGGCGCGAAAGCCTATCTGTGGAGCTCAGACGGGACAGGAGAATTTAGCATCAAGGAGCTGTCTGCGGAGGAGGCGGCGAGCGCGGGTCTCAAGAGAGGAACAAAGATTGTTTGCCATTTGAAGAACGACTGCGCGGAGTTTGCCAATACCAACCACGTCAAGGAATGCGCTACGAGGTTTTCCTCGTTTGTCAAGTAAGTCGGAGCTCATGCCCGCACCCCTCTCCCCCCCTCCCCCCCTCACCTCGGCAACGCGCGAGCGCGCTGGTCGCTCTGCCTCACGAGCTTCTGTGGAGACGAGAGATCGAGAAGCAGGGCGGGAGGCAGTCTCACGACTTGCCTTCTTGCCGTCTGGTGCGTTGCCGGAGCGGCGGTGGCGTCAGCGTTGAGGCATGAGACCATGTATTTGGGATGCTCCACCGGGCGTGAAGAATCTGAGAAGCCCGATGTCGTGCAGAGACAGGTCTAGGTAGCTCACACGTGTGACGCACGCGCTAGAGAACTTGGGGACGCACAGTGCGCGCAGGCGGTGGGCGAACGGGGCTGCGTGTGGATACATTTGGTTGGAAGACTCGGTCCAGAGACATCTGAGTCTTCGCGTCGTGTCGGCGGTTTTCACGCGGAAACCTAACCACGGCCCGCAGGACGGCTTTTCGGCAGAGGCACAGGGGCATGCTTCCCACCCTCTGCGGCTTCAGGTGGAGCGCTGCAGACGAGCTTGGGACAGTGCCCGTTGGACCGTCACACAGCGGGAACAGCCGAGGGGGCCGTGTTTTCTGCGTACGCGTCTGTGGCAGCAGGAGTTTTCTGTGCCCCTTGTTCGCCTCTGCTGCGCTTGCGTGCAGCTTCCCGATCTTTGTCACGGAGGCTGACGGGACTGAGACGAAAATCACCGCTCAGCAGGCTTTGTGGCTCCAGACTGCGGCCACGGACGACGAACACCGACAGTTCTTTAGGTACGCGCTGCAGAGGCGAGAAGCGGAGGCAGGACAACAGGCGCACTTGCGGCCTGAATCGGGGGGAAGGCAGCTGTGGTTGTCTCGTGCGTGGTGCGGCGGGAGAATTCCCTCTGCGCGGCACGCCGGGCTTCGACGAGGAGAACGAGTCGTCGAGGGTTTAGGGTTCAAGAGTCTGAGGCAGGGCGGCGCTGCGTTCAACCAACACACTGCAGGGGGGGCTAGCTGGTAGAAAGACAGCCGGATCGTGGAGCAACCTTTGCCAGGCATCAGTCAAGGGTTGTCTGTGCGTGCTTTTCGATGCCGGACTTTTGCTGCAGGTACCTGAGCAACACCTCATGGGGCGACCCAAAGTACCATATTATGTTCCGCACCGATGCGCCTCTCTCGATTAAGGTAAGACCGGAGGCATAGCAACCCTCCATCTGCCCGCATTTTCTCAGAAGTTTTTCTCGCTTCTTGAGGGAGGCGCAGGCGCCAGGCGGGTGCTTCCGTCACGGCCTAGAGGGCGCTAGTGGCGTAGCTCGCATGAGAAGGACCCTCCTCGGATGCCTGCTGTGCTGCGTCGGTCTATCCACAGCTAGGCTCCTGCGAGATTTGGCTGTGCCGCAGTGAGCCTATGAGTAGCTGATGGCTTGCTCGACGCACTCTGGAAAGGGAACGGACGCTGCTGTGCTGCCGCGACCGCGGGGCGTCACAATCTGAGGTCCCCGAGCCAGGCACAGGCCGGTGCTGCGCAGGGGCCGGTAGCAGAAACCGAAGAGAGCGAGGGGCTTCTAGGCGACACCGGCTCAACCCTTGTTGTGGGGACGCGGTACCGGCGCAGTCTGCCGCGTCGTGCCCAGCCGTCTGCCAATGAAGGCACTGTGTGTTTACGCTCTGCAGCTTTCGCGAATTCGTTTGCTCCTCACGAGAATAAAAAAGAGACAATTTGCTGTGGTTCACGATACCTATGTATGTATAATACCAGGATATCCGACGCCTTTCGGCGCCCTCCCCCTCGCGCTGCGGATGGCTTACAAGTATTCCCCGTGGACGCTGTTTGTGTTTGGCGCACCAGGCTCTTTTCTACATTCCCGAAGATCCGCCGAGCCGCCTGTTCCAGCCGGCCAATGAAGTCGGGGTGTCGCTGCATTCACGGCGCGTTTTGGTGAAGAAGTCTGCGACTGAAATCATTCCCAAGTGGCTTGGCTTCCTCAAGGGCGTCATTGACTGCGATGATATTCCACTCAACGTTAGCCGCGAAAACATGCAGAACTCGATCCTGATCGAGAAGCTCTCCCAAATTCTCGTCCGGAGAGTACTCAAATTTCTCGACGACCAGGTCAGTACTCAACCGTGGCTCCTGTTAAATCTCTAAATCCTGCGAGACCCGCAGAAGATACGTTCGCGTTATTTTTCGGCTCTTGTGCTGCGACACAAACAGAAGGGTGCTGCTGCGACTGTGCCACTTGGGCGATGCCTGAGGGACGCAAGCGCTTTTCAGCGACTGCTCTTTCGAGTTCATGAGCTTTTTGAGGCGCTCGCCAACTTGAGGCTTCACATGGCAGTGCTTGCGGCTCTGTCTTTATCGGTATGCTCGGTATGCGCTGGAGCGTTGTACGGGGTACAGCGATGTCAGTTGGTCTCCAGCTCGCGTCGAGACGTGTACCGCGGCGCGCGGCTAGGGTGCCTGCTGGTCACTGCCGCTCCGCGCACTTGCTTGTTTCTTTTTTTCGCGAGACTCTTTGCGCCGTGGGCGGACTGTGAGTGTGGTCGATCTCGGCCTGAAGTGTGCGCGGGCTGTGGTGCGTCGGTTTTCAGTCGAGATCGGACCCGGAGAAGTACCTGGACTTCTACCGCAAGTATGCGCAACACCTGAAGGAAGGCGTTCTAGACGATGCTCACCACGGCAGCAAATACAAAGATAATCTTTTGAAGCTTCTCAGGTATGTCCACGCAAACTGCTGCCGACCATACGAGCCGGGCGAATGCCTCGCCCTACAGGCGATCGGCCGGGCGACGCAAAGAGGTCAACAGAGCGCCGGCTTTCAGATCGCACTCTGGAGGCCGCGGGCGCACCCCGAAGTTCAACCCATGGACTGCGACTGGCCTCGTGTCTTTCGTGTCAATTTATATTTCAAAGATCCCACTGGCTTTTAGGGCTCCCTGCTTCACGTCTGGCGCTTCGACAGTGACCCCACTCTCGGGCCGGCCTCCCGAGCTGCGCCAGCCTTGACGAGTCTCTTTCTTCCCATAGACTTCTGTGGTCTGCGCGACAGTTGCGACGCTCCTTGGTTGGATTTGAGTGCAAACGAGCGAGTGAGTGAGGTGTCTGCGTTCGCGCTGAAGAGCTTCTTCGCTTAACGCCGCCCTTTGTGAATTCACCTGTTGCGCTACAGTGTGCGGCGGGTCGTTCTGGCTCGCCCTCGCACTAGAATGCCCGGGATAGGTGCTTTCCGCGTCTTGCGGTCTCCGGTCTCCGGCGGCGTGTAACTCTAGCATTGCGACGCGAACGAATGGCGTGCGTGTGAATTGTGTTCAGATTCCAGACGTCGGAGACAGCCGCCGGCGAACTGATCTCTCTAGACAAGTATCTGGAGATGGTGAAACCTGGGCAGCAGAACATTTATTTCTACTGCTGCCCGGCACGCGAGGTGAGCGGCGCACTGATGAGCGTCCGAGCCAGCGCAAGTGGCTGCGGACTGGCAGCGACAGCGCGCGGTGCACAGACTGCGCGTTGGCATGCTCGCAGCACCCTCCCCCCATGTTTGCCGGCATAGTGAGTCTGTATGATTCCCCACAGACCGCCATGGCGTCGCCGTACATGGAGCAGTTCAAGGAGTGGAAGAGACCCGTCCTGCTGATGATGGACGACATTGACGAGTTCGTCGCCATGAATGTTCAGGCAAGTCTCTCTGCCACGCAATCGGACCTGTCGATTACATTCGCCAGGAAACTCCTGGAAGTGTCATTTAGGAGAGTAACCCTGTAGTCGCTTGAGCTGCTCGCGTGTCTCGTCTCGCAGATCAACGCCGCAAGTTGCCGAAATCCGTCAACAGTCGCAAAACGTTGCCGTCTGCAGAGTGAATACACTTTATAGTTGGGGTGTACTCCAATACAGGCGTTCACACGTCAAAGCCAGAGTGTCCAGATACGCTTGGGATCGGTGTAAACCCGTAAAGGATAACATTGAGGTCGCTTGTGTCTTCACTCAGTCCTACAAAGACAAGAGGTTCGTGGCTATCGATGCTCCAGAAGAAGATTTCGAGCCGCTGCTTGAAGAGGGCAAGGAGGAAACGAAAGAGAAGAAGGTCGACACGCCGGGCCTCGTCGGGGAGCATCGCGTTGAACTGGAGAAATTCATCAGGGTCAGGCTACACTGCAGACGAGACTGACTCTCACCTGCGAAAGTGGAGTTTCGGAAGTTCACGGCAAGGATACAGTTGCTGTGAACGAAGGGAAAGGACGACAGGGCCTGGGCGATATGAACGCAGGCAGCCTGTGGATGAAGCCGCAGTAGCCAGTTGCGATTTGCCACGCTTCCGCCTCTCGCGGCTAAGTGAAAGCGTTCACACTTCTCAAGCCGTCAACAACGTATGTTGCGCTGCCGCCGCTTATGTGTGGTTTCCGCTGCTTCCCTGGCACTACGGTTGCAGGTTATGAGCGTAGTTGAAGTCCGCGCACCTGCGTTGCGCGTCGCTCTCGGGTCTGATCAAAGGTTTTGTGTTATGTTTTGCGGCGGAACGCTGCGTGCGCGCTTCAGGGAACCTTGGGCGAGCGCGTGTCGTCGGTGAAGTTCTCCGATCGCCTGGTCAAGACTCCGGCCGTTGTGACAGGCTTCCTCTCCTCCACGCTCCGGAAGATGATGAAGGCGACTCTCCAGGGAGCGCCTGACGCGCAATTGAGTGAGTGCTTGAAGCAGAGCCACGTTTAGCTGCAGCTCGGGATATACCTGCCGTCTAGAGTTCGGGGGTTCAACCGTTTTCTGTCTTGCGCGTGACCCGCGCCTGGACGGGCAGGTGGTGCTGCGCGCTGGCACGGGCCTGCCCACGAGACGGTGCACGATTGGTGCTGCGCACACGACCGAATAGACAGCGGTGCTATGAATTCGTGCGCAGATCGCCGCGCGTCTGTTTGCTGACCGATGTGCCGTCCGCCTTGCCGGTGCTCTCCCGTTGCGCTTTGCAGAAATGGCCAGCTTGCCAGTCACTCTGGAGCTCAACCCGCACCACCAGATCGTCATCTCTCTGTATCACCTCCAGCGCTCCAACAGCGACGTTGCCAAAGTACGGGAGCGACTTGTACCGGAGGCCTTTCCCACTAAGCTTGCAGGAGCGTGAGGCGCTAAGCCCGTGGCGGTATCTTGGAGACAGCGGCAGACAGCGCTTGCTCGCGACAAGGAACGCCCCCATGTCGAATCGCGTGCCGTGTGTGAGCGTGCTTTTAAAAAACGCACGCAGGGACAGTCTTAGTCTGCCAGTGCTTTGTCTGAGAGGAAGTCGCGGCGTATGTGTTCTTAGCTGCTCTGCACGTGGTCCGGGCTCTCTATAATTCTGTGGCGTGTTGATTGTTGTGTCTTTTTCTGCAGATGCTGGTCGAGCAGCTCTACGATAACGCATGCATCGCCGCAGGTATCATGGAAGATCCACGCTGTATGCTAGAGCGCCTCAACCACCTGCTCGAGGTCACGGCGCAATATGCGTACCACCACAAGGAGAGTGCGGCGCCGGCAGAAGAGGCGACCTCCTCCAGTGCGGATAACGCGGCATCAGGCAGCGTGGCGGAAGAGAAGACACCGCAGGCCTTATCTGCATCGGCTTCACTGGAATCTTAGGCTGTATGGTCGGCTGTGCAGGAAGGGCGTGCAGGACCGCCTCACAAGGGTACGGCGGTGTTAAGGTAGAGCTAGCTGGCATTAGCCGCTCGTCGAAAAGAGAAGTTTCTTACTCCCTGTAAATGTAACTGCTGCGCCGCGCTATGAATTCCACGAGTTGTGGAGTTCCCCGTGCACAATTTTCCCTAGTGCTTTCCTCATGCGACCCTGGCTGTCAACTTGTGTACGTTCGTCGGCTTCAGTTGCTCAATGTGGCTTACTCAGGGTCGAGTAGTGCGTCATTTCGATAGCCATGTGGCTAGAAAAGACATCAAGTATGAGGGGATCGGTTACAGTTTTTGATCGTTTGCTACGTAGAGCTTGTGTACGGATTTTTATGTGGTCGGCACACAGTACTATTGAGTAACGCTTTTAACTACCTTTTCGCGGTAAACCGATGATTTTCGCTCGGCAGAGCATCCGCCGGCTGCGTCGGGCACTCGGCGCGATTTTTCTCGCCGGTCCGCGCTCACGTAGGGTGAGAGTGAGACGCTGGTCTTTGACAAATTCGCATGTAAGAAAAAAAATGCGAGGGGCAGGGGAACCCTCTCGCCAGCGCAGTGCGACACCGGAAGCCTCCAATTCGTTTGCCCTCTTCGCAGCACGATCAGGCAGAGTCAACGTCTTTATCAGTTTCTAGCGACGCGATGCTATCAGGATCAGTTTTAACTAGCGATCCCCGGCAAGGGCGAAGTCTCCCGCAGCGGGGTCCCAACCTACGAGTTTGGTCTCCAGTTGCGTACCTCCTCACACACCTGACTCGCTGGCAGCGGGGGCATCGCCGCAGCACTGATCACCGCTGCCCATTCGTAGAATGTGTCAAAGAGAACCTCAAGTTCAGGGCATTCCTGGAAAGAAAAAGCAAGCACCTAGAAAAGATAAGAAGCACAAGGCGCCACCGGGCTGGGACTCCTCGTGGCTCAGAGGCGAACAAGGTGAGCTGTCTTGAATCGCGATTTGCCGACCGCCGCGCCGCAGACAAACGCCTTCGACTTTCCACGTTCCGTAGTGTGTTCTCTGCCCAAGATTAGACACGTCCTCTGAGTGGATGCGTGCGCCCCGTAAGTTCTGCAGCTTCCGCATCGCGACATGCATGGCAAAGCCGGAGAACCGCGGCATGGAACGCGTGTCGCCTCACTTTTCTTAGACGATCCAGCGTTTCTGCCAGGCTTTTCGCGTCATTCCGCACTCTCTTGATCGCTGCGATGGTAGACGCCTGCTCACCGCGCACAGCAGAAGCTCGCACAGCAGAAGCTCTCCTGTGACAGAGCGAGCCGGTGTATTCGGTGCGACAGCATCGAGCACCACGGCGCGCGACTCACTTTCAGTGGAGCACAGGCGTCTCTTTCTGTGGCTGCCTGAAGCCGCTTGACCAGCTTTTGATATTGGAGGATGCAAGCAAGATTCAGCGCACGTCTGACTGGGGACCAAAGACACGCACAGAGAGAAGCTCGCGCCGCAGGTACCAAGAGCCCGCCAACCGTCGCAGACATACAGAATGCCACTCCACTTCAGAAGGATGAAGAAACCATAGGCAACCGGATCTGTGACTCTTTTCAATGAACCCGTCGCCACCTGGGCAATTGATCGTTAGTGTGCTTAACGGCCGTGCCTCGGCCCTTTCTCAGATCAATTACAGCCAGCAGCTGCGAGCAAATTAGCCGGCGCTGCCACGCAAGAGCGGAAATATTGTGAAGGAGCTCCGAAGGACAAACCTCTCAGCTGAGCTGTCTCTGTCTGCAGACTGCACGTCTCGCGCCTTGTTTTCTCTACCTCTTCCCAAACGTTTTGCAGCTGGACATGCAGCTGAACGGCACGGGACAACACAAAACGACATTGCACCATTGTCGGTTGTGCTGCACCAAACAACGACAGAGCCTTGTATTAACGGTCGACGCACCTCCGTGAGCTCCTTTACTAACAACTGGATATCTTCGTCAAGTTTCGTTGAGCTGTCTGTATGAGGAAAGGTGCACGCCGCACGCGCCAGCGACTATCAAACTCGGCGACTTCTCCCCTCGTGTTGTTGCCATCGCTGAGCTAAAGTGCACACTAGTGAGTGTCCCTTCACTTTCGATGCGCCACACCTTGAGCGTGCTTAAGTTTCTGCTTCAACAGTGAAGACTGCCTGTCAAGAGACACCCTGGTGTGGGCATCGTTCCCAGTCTTCTGCCGCGGCTCGTTCTTCAGCTGAATGAATTCCCGCTTCTGTATCGTCTGCGCGGCATTTATCAAGCAAAGCGAACGCAAAAGGTCAGCATTCGCTCGTCTGTCTCAAATCCCTGCCTCGTGACGCAGAATTATAGCGTTTGAAAAGGGTCTTTTTGAGCGGGCCCCGTCTAACTTTTCTAGGCGCTGGTCGACGGCAACGAATTACAGCGAAGCTCTCGGGGCTCGCTGCGAAGCATGGGTCAGGGTCAGGCTTACTCGCTGCATCTCGCTGAGCATTTGCTCTTGACATTTCTTCAGCTGCTCTAGTCGGAGCTGCATGCGATGGATTTCTTTCCTCATAGACATCACTTCGCTCTGTCAGTGACAATGACCGGAGTAGGCAGCAACGAACGCGTCGGGCTCCACGAGCTCCATGAGGCATCCGCCTCCCGGGGCGTCCCGAGGTCAATGCACTGTACAGCCACCTTCACTGTGAATTTTTTCCAGCTTTTTGAACCGATACTACGCGGCGTCAAGCCATGCGCTCCGGATCGTTTGGAGGCGAAGTGCAGATATTCAGCTTCGCGCAGAGCAAAGACCAACAAAGCTCACGTCACCGCGCAACGAGCCAGGTGTAGATATGCCTAGCGCCCCTCACCTGCCCGACGGCCGGATCTAAGGCCTCGTGCATCTCTTTCTCAAGGAAGATTTTCCGTTCCCACAGCATGATTTGCCTCTCAGCCTCCACGAGTTCCTCCTCAAGCTTTGACTTTTCATCGCGGATGCTCTGCGCAAAAAAGGCAGGCTCAATTCGACGAAGAAGTGGCACCATGCGCGCGCCCTCGAGCAGCTCGGCGGGTTTCCTCCTTGACTCGAAATTCATGTCGTGGCTCGAGTTTGTTAGTAGCCTTTTTAGCCACAGCTGAAGGCGAGGGGCTCCAACCGGATTACACAGCGAATCGCACCAGCGGTGCTATCTTAAACACCAAGTATTTAAGCCTTCTTACGCAGCTGAAGTATCCCGCTGCCGCCTCCCACAGCCCAGCGCCGCTGCAGGGTAGTTTATAGAGCTTCGATGCAAATTACACGGACGTCCGCAGCCCTCATCTTGTGTTGGCTCTCTCTGGCCGTGTGCAAGTTAATACTTGCGTGCCCCCGGCGGCAGTCCGGACTGGTACCTGTACAGTCTCCGCCAGGCGCGCTTCAACTTTTTGATGCTCAGCCATCCGGAGGTCAAAGTCGTGGGTCAGACTTTGGGTTTCCCTCTCGTATACTTGTTGTTTTTCGACTTTCTTGACGATGATTTGGTTCACCCGGCTCATGTCTGTCCGCATTTGCTTTATTGCAGTCTGCATTTCCCGAATCTCTTTAGAATTGAGAGCAATTGCAGATGTGAGTCTAATGCGCTTCTGCTGCGAAATGAGCTGCTCGTCCTTTTTCGCCGAAATCTAGATTGGCAGCATCAACACACGAGGCAAAGGGGCCGTCGGCGGAAGAGCACGAAGGCTTTGCCATCGGAACCCACCAACAACCCGGGCTGGCTATAACTGCAAAGTATGTTTATGATCAATTGGGTCAGGTGGCTGGACACGAGATTGGCGCCGAGTCTTGAATCAGCACAAGAGGGGGGGCGGCACTGGCGGCCTGCTAGAAGAAGTAAATCATCGCCGTCGAGCGCTCACATGGAAGCGGCATAGCTCATGAAGACTATAGCTACTTTATCTCAGACTTCACGTGCACTCCTTGAGTGACCAAGCAAGATTTCGACGGGTTTCCGCGCGTTAGCTGTGGACACGCCTGTGCCGTTGGGCAACTCGCCTCTTCCTCCAAGTTCGATGTATTGGTTTGAATTATAATGAGGTCGGTTTGTTTTTTCATCCACATGTTCTGCAAATCCGCGCCCTCTTTGCTCTTGGAGCCAATCTGCCTCCTGCGCACGCGCAAAACAAATAGTGTAGGCCACGTCTCAGTGAGCGGCGGGACGGTATTGTTTCTCTCATGCGAAACACGGTAGCCTCTCGCCGCTCATCACGCGCGCCTCTTTCCGCAGAGGAGGGCCGTTCTGCGAAGCGCTGCATGAGCATGGGAACTCTATCGACGTTATCTGGACGTCACGCGCCAAACCTTTATCACAAGGACCTCAAAAACAAGCGCTACACACCTCATGTTCTTAATTTTGGCCTCCAGGGGCCCCGTGCTGTCATCGTCGAAAGTTGACCTTCGTTCATCGTATTCCCTGAGGGACGGAATCAGCGGGGCGGGAGCATAGCTGACACACTCGCACCTTTTCCCTCTACTACATAACGTGTGCGGATGTAGGTCTGATGCTTCTTTCCGAAGCAAAGCGAATGTGTGTGAAACAATCAGATGCCTCAATGTGCGAACAAGAAGGGAGTCTTAGAACCCGCGCTTGATCAAGAGGCCTTCTGTGGGCCCCAGAGCCGCTCAGAGGGTACACCACAGCAACACGACAAGCGCAGTATCTCTGCGCCCTGCGGGGTTTAGAAACAACAACACGGAGGACAGGCGCAGCTCATCCACAGTGCGGCCGGTGTTGCCTTGGTTGCCGCAGACAGCATCGTGGATGATCGCCTGTGTCGGCTGTGCTGCGAGCGAAACGCCACGATAAGTTAGTGATTTAGCGCGTCAGTTTGACATATATCTACGGAGTCACAGAGACGGTCTGTCTTCACGAGTGCCTAGGATTTCCCCGAGCTGACCGTAGAGATCCCATGAGAAATACGATGTGTATCATCTACTGGATGAAGTAACCGATTACAACCACAACGCCGCTGTCCTTTGAAAATGGCTTTTCTCCGGGTTGCTCGTAAGAAACTGTGTCTCTGAGTCTCACTTGTTGAGTTTCTCGACGAGTTCCTGCTTCTTGTCAATTTCTATGTGTCCTTTCTTGATCTCAGCTTCGTACTGAAGCACGTCAATCCCCAGAGCAGACGCGTAGGAGTTGAAAGGCCAGAGGTCCTTAGCGCTCAATTGCGAGCTGTTGATTCGAGAGAGGTACTACAGCCTCCGCGTGCGTTCGGTTCACGCGTCTACAGGTGCTTCTTGCCCTTCCGTACCCGCCCGCAAAAAGACGCCCAGGGTTGCGCACAGCTTCTTTCACCGACCCTCACTTTGGCTCCAGACTCCACACTTGACGCGGCAACTAGCCTTCTACCCACAGGTCAACTACTGCTGTGATGCACAACCCTTTGTGTGCCTGCCGCTTTGCAGTGAATGCCGGCAAAGTCTAACCTGATCGATGAGTTTCTCTTTTTCCGCCAGCGCTTGCTGAACACGCTTGAGGTTCGCCTTGAGGCTTGTATTCTGAGCCTTAAGCTCCAGCGTTTCGACTCTCTTCCGAACAGTGTCATTTTGAACCTGCTCAAACTCCTCCTCTTTCCTTTTGCACTGATCGTTGAGTTTTTGCGCGCGCTGTCTCACCACACAGAACTCGCGGGCAAAAACCGCTTGCTCGGCTGTCGTTCTGGGGCACTCGCCCCCCCCCATTCTGTGTGTCTGCGCGGCCATTTCCCAGCGGGATACAGGAAACTCCGCCGTTCAGTGTGGAGGAATGCGTCATCCCTATCTTGCGCTAGGGAAATGAGGCATCTTGCCGAGAGCCTATTTCTTTCCCCACGCTGCCACTGGTGCAACTGCTCAGCTGACGCTTAGGTAAACGAACCTTCGACGCATTCGCTGCTGCGCGATTGAGTGTAGATTGATTCGAAAGCAGCGCCACGACCTGGTCGTTGAGCGCCGTGTTCTCCTGACTTGTTTTCTTGATACTATTCTCTACGAGCTGCAATCACAAACCTTAGAAGGGACTCACAAGTAGGCCACGCCACGAGGGCGAAGTCGCGCCTGGATACCGCGGAAATGTGCCCGCTCTAAAACGGCGCCGGAAAAACGGAGGAAGCCTAGTCGGAAGATCGCATCTCCGGGAAAACCAAATCCCTGCACCCCCCGCGCAAAGGGGACTTGCGGCATGGCGAAAAATAAATTAATATGCTGCTCTTATTCGCGACCTACCAGCGTCCTAAACCCTAAACCCAGTGCGATGAAACAAGCAGCTCACCTTCACTTGATTACGCAACTGAGAAACTGCCACATCTGCTCTTAATCCTTCCTGAAGGGTATGGTGGACGGATTTCTGGACGAGGCTGTTCTGCTTCTCCGCCATCTCCACGTCCCTCTCAACGTTCGCAATTTGCACCTGTATCGTTTCCAGCTGCCTTGTGTGTGTGTTGTGCTTCGCCGTTAGGTTTTCGTTCTGCTCCTGCGTTTCTCGTATCGTTGCCTACGCATGACCGCATGATAGTACCGGGGTTGCCGAGTCTATCGCTATCTTCGCGTACTTCTGAAAACGCGTTTAGAAGTTGTGCAATAGCAGAATGGATATGCAGCTCCGTGAAATGCCCTTTAGGAGGACGTAGAGGGTGAAGTAAAGACGGCGCGTAGACCCTCATCCAGGCGGCTGACGCCAGCTGTAGATGAACCGCGTGCATTTTTAAAAATCGACCTCTTCGTAGCAGCGTAGAGGACTCGCTAGCGGCGGCTCAACTACCGGGGGACTCGTTCGGAGCGACTCCACCTGTGGCGAAGCATGACGGAACCGGTTTAAGTTGTGAGGCGGCGACAAATGCGCAATGTAAGCGCCGCACCTGCACGTCTCGCATCTCCGCTTCGATATTCAATTCCTTCTCTTCCTGTTGTTTGACCATTTGCTTGATGGCGTGCAGAGCTTCCTCTCGGCGTTGCATGCCAACAACACTAGAGCGCCACTGCTGCAGCAGCCGCTGCTTGTCTGCTGCGATGGTTTCTATCTCGTCTGAGAGACAGTCGCCACAGCGTCGCTATAGTTTGCCATACGAGTCCGCTGCCAGCCATACACTGGAAAACACTTTGTCATTCTGTGTGGAGTGGTAGCTGCTGTCAGCCATTTATGTGCAAAATTCTCTGCACGACGATCGCCGATCTGCAGCCCCCAGCGCGCAGGCAGGTACACCGTGACGGCTGAGCCTGTCGCGTCCCGCCTTCGAAGTATCGCGACAACGGAAGAAAACAAAGACAGGCGAGAACAACAGCAGCGGGCGCGCTGATTTTCGTCTTTCGGCACATGGCTGCGATCGTCCCCGGCTCTGCATACTAGGCAACCGTACGTTGGGCCTCTCGGAGCGCAGCATTGGCAGCTTCGATTTCAGTTTGTTGGGCAGCGGCCTGAGACTCGTACATGCGTTTTTGATCGCTGAGGTCCCGTATCTTTTCCTTTAGACCGTCGATCAAGAAATCTTGGTGCATTTTCTCCGTCTCCCGCTTCTCCAGCGTGGCATGCTCCTTATAAGTCTCTCTACGTTTGAGCTGCGGACACCGGCAAAAGGGTGAGCAATTAACACTGCTCTGAGTCACTCGAGGAGGAGGTCGGGTGGTTTCCTCATGTATAGCGGTTCCGTTGCATGGGAAGCTCTAGTTGCTGTCGCCTTGCTGACTTTGCGAGAGATCTCTTAACACCCTCCAAGCGCATCGAGGGTGAGAGTTTCCCGAGTGAGAGGCCCTTCATTTACCTTGATATCGGCCTCTAGCTGTTCGTTGTATGCTTGCGCTTGACGCAGAGTGAACTTCAGTTCGTTGAGCTCACGTCGGGCATTGCTGAGCTTAGTCACGTATCCGTCAAGCTCCTTTTGCTCAGCTTGCAGATCTTTGATGCCCTGCTCTAACGTTGCTTCTGCATGTTTTCTTTTCTGTGGGGACGACGCACACACGGGATTTGCTGTCTGGAGTTTTTACTGCATGAAATATTTGATCCACCGGTGAAGCATCACTCGTTTGAGTGACCAACTCATTGGCTCAATCCCCCCTTTTATGTGTGTCGTATGCGCTCTGCCGCCGTACAGCGTCTTTCACTTGTTCAACCAATATTTCTTCAGTAAGCCACTAGAGACAATAGTCTCCTCGGTTTTCATACTGCTTTCACTTCATCTTCGACAGTAGCCATCTCCTCCAAGTTCTGTTGCCGTTTATGCAACTCCTGTTGGGTGCTATACAAGCGAAGAGCTAGTTCCTCGTGCAGGCGCCCCAGGCGCTTATCCTTGTCTTTTTTTTCCGCGTATTCGAGTTGCATAGCTTTTAGTTGTGAGGACAACTGGTTAAAAAGCGTCTGCTGGACTCGCTCGAGCACTGGGTGATCAGCAGGCATAAGCCCGGCACCCTCCGTGGCGGGCTCTGCATACACGATCGTATACACACACGGCATACAGCCACCCCGAGGGTTTCAGCAGCCAGGAGGGCTATGCGTGGAAGAGAGTTCCGAATGACAGGATGTCTGAACTCGACTCGCCCATTCGGGCCCTGCTCTACCCAGGGAAACGTCTGGAAACCAACGCCACTTGTATCATCTCGTGCGAGTCTAGAGCCTCACCTGGCCCGGCCGCACGGGCCTCTTCGTCTCTCTCGTCTCCGTTATTCATCGTACCAACATCGAAAATAATTCATGGTCTCCACCGCGACGATCTTTAAAGCAGAGGACCCCCTAAACCTCTCAGGCAGCGCACATGAATGCTATTCTTCGAGTCGAAAGCACCGCATTCATGCTCTGTAGGCGAGGGCTAGAGGTAGCAGGGGCTTCAGGCGTCACTGACGAGGGGCCCGACTGTTTTCTTGCATGCAACCACAAGGAAAATTGTGTAGCTTAGACGTCTCTGCTGTCCATATGAAAATATATTTGTCTGCTCTGAAAGCGTACGGGGAGCATAGTTACCCGAGAGGAAGCACAAGTATATTACCGAGATTTTCCTCTCGAAGCTCCTGCGATTCCAAGCAAAACGAGACTTGTCGTTGATGTGCAGCGCCATTTGTCGACCGCAGCGGGCAACATGTTTCCATGTGATCAAGTCATGTTTAACCAGGTCGTTCCTTTCTGGCGGATGGCCCGCTGTGTTGCCGGTGCCTATTGAGCCGGCATCGAGATGAAGAAATCTGCGCCTCCCGCCGCAAACACAACCTGAGATGCTCGTGCATGTGGTCCCTGCACACTTTGAACACCTCTCTGTTGTGCGAATGACCGAAAACTGTAACTGTAGAACGCTGAGCAGAGCGAATATTCTAATGATTCGGAATATAAGCAAGCATCGTCTGACATGGCCATGCGCCTCTCCGGAGGGTCAGTGTGACAAGCTGCGTACCCGTTGCCGGTGTGCCTCTGGCCCTGCCAGCGATTTCAGGTGCTCCGGTTTCCACTTAGATTGGCAGACCAGAATTCCCATATGAGCCAGGAGAGTGCCCCAATGTTATTGAACTTAGAAAGAGCGCGCAGAAGGTAGCCACACGAGCTCTGTCAGGGCTCTTTCTCTGCTATACAGCCCACTTCTGACACAGCCACAGGGGCCGGGACTCCACCACGATACCTGCCAGCGACAAGAAACTCGCTCGGTGCTACTTGGAACGGCGCCTCCTGTTCTCTAAGTTTCTCCTCTCCTTGGTAACGCGGCATCGACGGTAGGTGCGTTTCTGGCTTACAATCCTCTCGTCCAGTGTCTCGCACATTGAACAGTGCAATGCTTCACAGATGATCCCTTGTTCAAATGCGCGCGAGGGAAGTTAGTGGAGAGTTACTGAGCAACGGCAAAACTGGAGCATTCCAGTATCGCGTAAATGTGCGCGGCACTCTTCCTTCGCATTTAGACAGTTGCGTCGCGTGTCTGCGCATGACCTTCCGTTGCAGCATCATGCAGCTCATGCTGCCGCCAGACAACTTGACGCTGAAAGTGTCGTTTACGTGTTTCCTCGTACCGGCAAGAGTGCCCGCGGGAGACTGCTTGCCAAATGACACATTTAGCCACTCCTAGCGTGCCTCTTTGAGTCATCGGTGCAAATACACCCGCACCGTTATGCTAAAACATGAAAAGCCAAGCGTTATCTTCCGAAAATCTGTATGGTCACCACGCGTGAACACGCCAGCCGGACTTCCCACGGGCGTCGCGGCCTATGGAGCTTCCCATTTTGAGCTCCGGCTTTCGAATACGAGCTTGAGACAACACAGAGGTTTGATTCACTCGTGAGAAGGCGGGCGAGTGTGGAAGAAAGCCTGATGGAACGCCAACAAATCCGACCTTCGGATGCCGGCAGGTCCAACCTCGCTTGCACCTAATCCCGGCAAGCGATCCAGATGGCATGCGCTATTCCAGGCCGTCTTTGCAAAAGCTCTTCAATTCTCCCAACCCGAGAGTTCATGTTTGACAAAGCTGCAGTCCACTGGCGTCGCTGCTGCGGCTGCTTTTCACTCAGAATCTCACCGCACATGCATTTGGTGCAGAGCTGACATGGACACCACGCGCTCAGGCAGCCTCCCGCCGGGAGCGCACATGCGGCGATCCGCCACATCGAATTCACTTTTCGGTGTGGAGATGAGTGAACCTTGAGACGCTGCCTCCCCACACAAGAGATGCGCGGATGAATGCTGAAGAAATGGGACATCGCACAGCACTGTCATGCCGCACAGGGAGGGCTTCTGCTGCCTGACACTGTTGCCACTGGTGCGGCTGGCTGCTGTGCTGCTAATGCCGAGGTCGCGGCGCCTGAATGCGCTTTTCTCTCCATTTGCTGACCACAGAAACCCCGGTTCACAGCGGATGCTCCGAGCCTGTCCGAAGCTTGCGTCCTGCGCCGGCGGAACTTGTAGCGGACTTAGGCGGGTTCCCACGTCTTTGTCTGCTGGCTGGGCCTGCGCAACTGCAGTCATCGAGGCAGCTCGCCCCGCCCGAACCGGAGGCGCTGAGTCGTCCGACCCGGCAGCGGGCATCATTTTGGATTCCGGTTGCCACATCCCTGTCACGCCGCAGGAGAGAGACACCTTCCCTCTCACTGGCGACGTCAAGCTACGGCCTCGGATCGCAGTCTGATCATCTCGCGCTCCCGACGGCGACGAGCCGACAGCATCTGCTGCCCGACTGAGCCCCGGGAACTGCTGCTGGAAGAAAGACGTGATGGCCGCTAAAGGCCGGAAGACGCGACTGGCGGGAGACACGCCTCGACGTTTAGACGCCGTGGACGCGGCGTGACTCGACCCTGCATCTGGCTCGCCTACGGCACCCTCTGGGGCCGCCTCCGCTGTCCAGGAAGTCGACCGCGAGCTCTTCAGCAGTGAAGACTGGGTAGAAGCTGAACCGACTCTCGGCACAGATTTACTTCGCACAGACGGGGTTAGCGTCGCGGGCGCTCGAGCGAAAAGCCCGCTTCCATCCCGGAACAGCTCACGAGAGCCTGCGCCACGCACGAGTCTCCGCCCCTCTCGCTTCCCGCTGCCACGAACTCCCGCTGCCGCCGGGGAGTAGCTTCTCGCTTGGCCTTGCGACTGAGCGCCGACGGTGTCTGAACCGGAGAGAGAACTTCGAGAGAGGTCGCCTTCGGATTCGGCAGCGCTTCTGCGCGAACCGGACCCCGCGTGCGCCTTATTCACGAAAGCCATCGCCGGCGCGCCTAGAACTCCTCCTCCTCCTGGAGCACCGCTCCAGTGGCCGTTTTCAAGCGGACTGGCGGACATGGGGGTGCTAATGACGGGATTCGAATACCCTACGGAGTGGAGGTTCATGACGGAGTTGGGAACGGCTGTGGACACCTGCACGCACGTCGCGCCGCTCTGCACGACCTGCGGCCCCGCGGCGTCAGACGCGTAGTAGTAGTAAGGAGTGCCTCCGCCGGCGACCGGATAGTAAGCACTCGGCACAGCGGCGCACGAGGGCGACAGCGCCTCTCCCGCCAGGAGGGTCGCTACTCCCCGAGGCGAGACCGCTGAAGCGAACACTCTCTGCGTTGAGAGCGACCTTCGAGGAAACTGTGGATAGGGGTGGAGACCGACGCATGCGGCTTCCACTGAGCTCCCCCTCGCCGTGCTGGCAACATCAGCCTGCCACGCGCGGTCGAAACGGCTGCGGGCACCGTCTTCCGCTTCGCTCGAGGCTCGCGAGACGCAGCCGACGCTCTCTCGGCCCACGAGGGGGACGCTCCGACTTCCATCAATCCAAAGGAAGCTCGCTTGCGCGGATCCCTGCGACCTGCGGCTGCGACTCGTCTCGTCGCCTCGCTTGGCAGTTCGCTGGAACACCTTCGGAGACACTGCGCCGGTCGTGCTGTGCACCGCGCCTAGGCCAGCATAGCCGCGACCCACAACAGCCAGATGCGCCGCCCCAGCCGCGCGGCCCGGAGAGACCTGCGAGATCGGCGGGCCGCCGACTGCAGTCACCGCCGCCAGGGCTGCTCGCGCCCGCAGGTCAGGACTGTTGGGCGGCACGCTTTTAACGCCGGCGGGGCTCGCAGCCGAGGCGCCGCGGCTCAGCATGCCGGAGGGCGTGAGACTGCGAGCGCCGCTGCTGACCACCCGCGGAGGCAGACTCGCGCAGGGCGAAAGGACGGCGTAGCCAAAGTCTCCGCCTCGCCCAACTCTTGGTACAACGTGGCTCGCGGCTGCCTGGCGAAGGGGAGGAAGCTCGGCCGCGGAGACAGATGGCTGGACAATCCGCCGAGGGAGTGCGGTTTTCTGCGCGTGTTTTCCAGTCTGGTGTCGCCCTCCTCCAGCCGCGAGGTCCCCCCGTTTCCCCCCCGCTGCGGGGAAACGCTGGCCTTCCTCGCTGTCGCCCGGGAGATATGGCAGCCCGGCGAGCGACGCCCCGCTCATCTCGCGTTCTGGACCTCTAGTCAGGTCGCTCCCCTGCTTTCTCGGCACAGCAGGAAACCCCTTTCGAATGCCTCGCGTTTCACGGCCTCTCGAGACGAGCACCGGCTGCGAGTGCGACGGCGCCATTTGCCGGCGCGCAGCGGCGCCCCCTCCTGTTGCCTTGGGCTGGCGCGCTGCGCCACGATCGTCGCCGTGCCCCTCTGCCGGTTTCGAGACAGTCTCCGACTCGCGTTGATCCGTGGAGCTCTGACTCTCTCGCGACGCCTTGCCTGCGTGAACCCGCAACTCGTGCGCCTTGAGCCCCTGGGCGAGCACGAGGCTCCCCTTCCTCTCTCGCTGGAGCGGCTCACCGCTCCCAGGCGCCTTCTTCGCGCCTTCCAACGCGCCGCCGCTCTTTGTAGCGGTAACTCGCTCCTGAGAGCCGCGTCGCAGGGCGGGGTGAGGCAGCGCGCCGGAGCCCTGCGGCCTCTGTTTCTCCGCAGAGGGCACAGCAAAAAGAGACTGCGAGCTGGCAGAAGCAAAAGACTTGCTGGGGGCCAGGGGACGCACTGAGAAGGCGCTCCGGCTAGAAACGTTGGACGAGGTGGTGGGCGCAGGGAGGACCGTGGAGCTTGTGATCCTTTCTCGCAAACCTGAAGAGACCGGATGCGCGGCTATACCCCGCTTTCCTGCGTCCATCTCCGCGCCAGCTGGCGAAACAGAGAGAGGGTAGCAGTGCTGGGGCGAGGTCGCAGCGGGGAGAGGCGAGTGCAGCACCACGGAGGGATGTAGCAGCGGAGTGCAAATTTGCGAGGCAGACAAGAGCGGAGTAATCCACGGGCGCATAGGACCCCCTGATGACGAGGCTGGCGAGCCCGGGCTAGCCAGTTTCGTGTTTGCGACGGAAGACATAAACACAGGCGACAGTTGACTGTTACAGAGTTGGTGCAGCATGGTGTTGTCTAAGAGCAGGTGCTCATTCAGCTTCTGCAGCTCATCCAGTTTCTGAAGGAGAGGCCGATCTGCTGCGGACATCTTCTTGTCGACTTCCTTGACGCTACCCGCGCCTGGGCCTCCGATATGCTCTCGGCTCGTACGGTCTGACAAGCAAAGACAGCACACACAGCCACGGAGAGTCCGGCGAAGCCAGAAAGCTTTTTAACGCAGCAACTACGTCGAAGGGAGGACGACCGAGACGCTTTGCCCTCTCCCTCAGTTGGCATAACGAAAGGGCAACACATGAGCGAGCTCCACCTCCATATCTGCCTTCCGGAGACTAAAGGTTCAACCGACTGTGAAGGCAAGCACCCCTTCGGTCCTTGCAGAACTGCACATCTCTCTGCTAACCTTCCCTTGTTGACGTGAACAAACAGAAAGGTCGCCCATGAGCCTGTCACTCTGTCCCGTTTCGACACTGGTATATTTTCGCTTACGCCTTTTCTGCACCGCGGCAACATCGCCCGTGAAGACCTGGAGCTTTTGTCTCAGAATGGTGACTTCATTTCTGAGTTGATGCAGCTGCTTTTCAGTGATTGCGTCCCCCCTCTCCCCTCCGGCAGCGGCACACGGCTCTCCGACGGCCGCAGACAGAAAGCCGGGCCTCTCGCCTTGGGCACCAGGCGGCGAGGTGACGGGCGTAGACCCTGCAAAGGGACAAAAAAGAGCCGGCCGCACGCACGAAACTGGGGATCCATGGCAAACACCGTGACGACCCCACGCTTCCTTTGCGTGGAGCCTGCCACGAAGGAAAAGTATATCAGACATCCACACAGACAGTGCCCCGCGCACACGAAGCGCTACACGGATAACTGCTCACAGCCGAGGGCGCACTTCGGTAGATCCTCCGACTGCGTTGAAAGAACTCGAATCCAGTCTAGCTGGAAACGCGTGTGAACTGAAACAAGAACCATTCAAGAAAAGAATTGTTCGGACTCAGAACGACCCTTACCGCTTAGGGGGTGCTGGCCTGCTGAACCAGGCCCTGGGGCCTCATTCTCCTCCAGGAGCGAAGAGCGCATGCCCGCACTCCATGTTTCACATGTGTCACGCAGCGACGCCTTCACAGCCTAAAGAGAATGCAACAGCGAAAGACGCCGCTTCACCGACACATGATGCGAGCGCGAGGGTGTGTTCGTCGCTGGAGGTTGGAAGAACCGAAAAACAGGGAGTGCTGTCTCATTTTCTGAATGCATTACCTCTTCGTCGCTGGAATCAAGTTTGCTCGTGTCCAGATTGCCAACAGCTTCGCCTAGACGGTCCATCAAGGTCTCCAGCCGTGCACACAGTCCGTCGCCGCGCTGCGTCCAGCCGTTGTCGGCAAATCTGTCTCTGGCTCCTTCTTCCGCCGCGCTGTCTGGGCCATACAGCCCCTTCGCCTTGGAGGGGTGGCCGTCTCTCGCTTCGACACTGCGCGAGTCTTCACTAACGCCGCCAGCGGCCGCCTCCGCCTGCAGCCGGACGCGTTCTAGAGAGAAGACCGAATCCGGCGACATAGCCGCGCGGCTCGCTGTCTCCTCTGCTTCCGCGCCTGCAGGGGATCTTCCACCGTCGTCGCGGCCTGCGGAATTTCTCTCTGCTTGAGCCGTAATTTGAGGAAGCGGCATCACACCGAGCGCGGGGGCCGACGAATGAGGCAACGGCGGAGACCGGGGGGAAAAGACCATGCTGTCTACTGCATGCGTTAGGGCATCTTGCGCCAGAGAGAGGGCATCTTCAAGGTGCGTTTTGTCTTGGAGTGTCGCGGATAGATGGCGGTTTAGAGCGTTCACTTCTTCACGCAGGCAATCTAGCTGCTTCTTCAGGGTCTCATTCTCCGCGTTCTTCTTCTGCATGTCTTGGTAGTACTGACGCTTCAGCAGCTGCTCAACCTGGAAACTCTCCTCCTGCATCGTTCTCTTCTCCTCCTCCTGCGCCTGCAGCTTCTCGGCCAGAATCTGCAACTTGGACGCCTCGCTTCTCAACTCCCCGAAACCCGTCCCTTCAGGGTACACAGAGAGCGCCTTCTCGGGCAGCGCTCCGTCATCGAAGAATTCCGTCTGCGCTGAACGCCCGCCTGCGCCGGATGCAGAGGGGTCGCTGCACGCGTGACTGAGGCTGCCGGTTTCACCTTTCCTTGTATACGGAGAACCGGCGCCCCTCAACAGGAGGTCCTCCACCTCTTCCAACACGGATGACTCTGTCCCTCGCTGCACGTCGACTGTCTTCATTCTCTGGTAGACGGCCATGCTCAGGTCAAGCCGTGTGGGGCTTTTATTCACAGGCGTGGCTTTCTCGCCTTCCTTCTTCTGCTCCGCTGCCCCTGCAGCTTGGGAGGCAGCTGGGCAGTGAAGTGTCGAAGCTGGAGTCGCGCGGCCGCTCGCGCTGCGGCAGCTTCTCGCGCTGGAGACTGCGCGCAGCTTCGCAACTGACAAGGTTCTCCTCCGGGAAGAGTTCTCAGCTTCATCAACTGAGGCCTTGCTAGTGTAGTCCCTCTGGTGCGACATATCGTGCGGCGGGCCTGCAGGTGACGCAGTCCCCCCGAGGGGCTGGAGAGAAGCCCCTGGGGCAATTTGGCCAGCCGGGGCGCTCTCTGTCGGGGGACTTTTCTCCGCGGAAGGTACACGACACCCCCCTCCGGGGGAAGAAGAGCCCAGCAAAGGGGCATTCACCGTAAGACCTGGTGAGACAGGACGAAGAGGACCACACGCGAAATCCGTCCCTGTCTGGGATGTTCCGAGTTGCCCCTGGGCGGGGGAGGCGGGCTCTCGACCCAGCTGCGCAGCCTCCCGCTCACAGTACGAAGTCTCCGCCAGGGACGACGGAGAGACGCCAAGAGACAGAGGCGCAGCGCCAAACTCGCCCATGGCCTGCTGCTGAAGTAGCGGGAGACAGGATAAAGGACTGGGGGCGCCGTGCGGCATCGCGACCGGCAGCATCTGCCGTGGATGCTGGAGGGGAGAGAGAAATTCATCCACATGCGTCGGGGAGGCAGGTGCGAGGGCGGAGCGGCTGCTCTGGTGCTCGAGAAGATACTGCTCCAGCAACAACTCCTTTTGATGCAGCTGCTGCTCCAGGAGAGCGCGGTTGTGCTGATCGAGTTGCTGCTGGCGCAGCTGGAGCATGTGCTGGAGCCTCTGTTGCTGAAGCTTGATCTCCTCGTCCAGCAGAAAGCTCTTCAGCGAGAAGGCTGTGCTCTCAGGCAGCGGGCTGGTACCTAGAGCGGGAAGAGACACGGGACCGCCCCCGCGGCTTACCACCGAGGCCGTCGAGTCTGACTGGCCTGGGACCGGCGCCGCCATACCGCCGACCTCGCCCAGGCCACCACCATGCTCCGCGGAGAGCGGGAGAGACAGCGTGTGGGCTACCCCCTCCAACGACGAAGACAAGGATGCCATAGGGCCTGCACTTCCTGCAGAGGAAGGCGTAAACAGAATACAGCCTACAGGTTAGAAATGTGTCGCTCACGCGGCCCGCAGAGACCAACGACCGCCTCCAGACGTGGCAGGGCCCGTGGAGCTTGGACGACGAGAGTCTAAGGCCGGCTTTAACTCCCAGCGGTGACCTCACGGTTCCCTCAAAAAGGTGGAGGACAGGAACCCGACACAGAAATGAAGACGCCCGCGCGGCGCCTGCACTCGGTACAGAAGAGGAAACGAACGTGAGATGGCGGGTCAGAGGAGGGCCGCATTCTCAGAGGACCAGCAACTAGATGCCGATTACGGAATAGGGTCGAAGGAAAACGGTAGTCATAAGGCGGATTCCTAGGCCCTGAGACAGTGCTGGCGCCCGGGGTAACACGTGAACTGGTGAAAGGCAACAGTGTGAAAAACTAAAACGAGGGGGGGGTTGCCTGTAGGGTCGAGAGCAGTGGACGGTTGCGAAAGCGGTCGGACGGGGAGACAGGACAGCGTAAGAAATGGTGAAGAAAGCAGTCAAGCCGAGGGGAAGGCCATTTTCCTAATCCTTTGGACGAAAAGGGCTCGTTGAAAAAGGGCAATCGCCGCAGTGGGCGGAGCACTTGTCCAGCACGCGCTGGGACACATCAAGAACCAAACTAGCGACATGACTTACGGGCCGCCGGCGGGGCCCGTAAGGGTGGCTTTCCTGAGTGAAGTTTGTCTCCGGTGCTAGCTGGAGAGGAAAAGCCGTTTTCATGTGAGTGGGAACATGTCAGAGTTGCCTCTATATCCGCGGATGAGCTGCCCAGGGCGTTGAAGGTCACTCAGCCAGGGGGCAATGGGGGGAGGCAATGAACGACCCGCCTGTAACGTTGGCGTCCAAGACGCAACACACTCAACGAGGGAAAAGATTTGAAAAAAGTGGTGCTAACGAGCAGCCGCAGGAAGAACCTCCCGGGAAAATCATACTGTTTCGCCGCCTACCGCCAGCTCACGTGACGGCCGGAGTGCCAAAGCGAGAGTGAGCGAGGGCAGCAGCTTGACGGGGAAAGCGCGACCCGGAGAACTGTGTAGGAGCTCTGCAAACCGAGAGCGGTACCACACATGATTCGGCAGAGCAGTCTGTTTTTGTTATGCTCGAGTGGAAAGTCAACCAGCCAAGAAAAGGTCGCTGAACGCGACCCTACGCCCGTGAAAAATCTCCGCAAAGCTGCCGAGGACCGTTGCTGTTTTTCGTCGGCACGGCCACTTTGCCAACGCTGCCACTGGCACGGTACGTTGGTGGCGAGCGACGATAAAATGACGGATACCACGACCTGAAAACGGGACAGGATTTTCTTGGAATTTCCTCCGCCGAGACGTAAGCTAGATCCAGAAGCATCGACAAATCCCCAGAGCAAGAAGGAAACGTCACCGAGGGGAGGGGGCGGGGAGGGGCAGGGTCTCGTTCAGCAGTCAAGACGCCTGCTGTCTGGTGGTGTGTAGCCAGAGGTCGTGCTGTCTTCGGTGCTTTGAGGCCAGGCACGCAACGTCTGCTGCCCTGTCGTCTAGGTCTTTCCCGTCAAACGATGGCGGTTGACCCCCCATTCGCTGGAGAACTTGGTTGCACTCTTGCTCCGTGACACCACATTTCTAAGGTCAAAGGCGCTATTGATATGGCTATGCGGGATGGTACTGCTCCGTCCAGCAAGTCAGAGCATCGGGGCAGCCCCTACTGCCGAATTCCGAAAAGACAACTTTCTCGTTTTTTGGACACTGACAGTTTAGTGCGATGCTGCCGACTAGTACTGAAGTCTTTTGATCCAGGGTAAGGCAGAGCTCGTACACGGCCAAAGAAACGTTTTCTTCCTCGTAGGAGGCACAGATGGGCGGGGAGGGGGAGCGATAAACGTCGGGGCCCAGGCTGCGCCGCCGTCCACGGACCAGCTAGAGCGTCCTCGAGAGAAGGCAGAGCGGAGTTGCTGGCATGAAAGGCAGAAGCTTGTTATACCCCGTGTGTGTATTGGCTTCTGCGTTTAGTCCTCTCTGTAGTTAATATCGGAGGCGATATCTATAACTGCGCGTGAAGCACTAGCCGAAGAGTGCTGCAGTGAAGCTCGATTACGTCGTCCAAAGCTCCGTGCGGCCTCTACAGCCAAAAGACAGTATACCTGACAGCGAGAGGAGGTTTCAAATCTGCCTGTAGTCTTCGCGGAACAACTTCTAAAGCGGCAGGGTGGCTGGGCCTGGGTCACTTGGGGCTGATGCATTGTCACACCGCAGAGCTGAGGGGAACTCCCGTGTCACAGAGTCAGCAGTGCCTTTTCCTATAGCCCTCGCGCCACCTGTAGACCACTCTGAGCGGACGTGAATAGAGTAAAATCAGGAGCCAGCCGCTGTACCGGAGCCTTTATCTGTCGCCTCGGTTCAGCATGCCGCTCCCCCTTACGGGTCAAGGTCAGCTTCACGACAACGTACTCAGGGAGTGACTTTGCTTTACACCTTCTGGCCAGAGTCTGACACTCTACAAAAAAAGGCTCTTGCTCACGGGGATATACCGAAGGTCAGGAAAACAACAGAACTCCGAACCAAGCAGTGTCAGCTGAATATATCTGCAAAAAGGTAACAGTTGCATGTCTCTACAGAAAGGTGAATCAGCTCCGCGACAAACGCATCAATAAACAAGGAGGCACACAGAACGCTTCTCATAGATACACTTAAGGCGCCTGTCTCCTATATCGGGCAAGAGCGCACACGAGTCGACGGACCAAGTCGCACTCAGAGGTAAACGCTTGTTTCGTCTGAACTGAGGAGACTCACTCAGAAATTGGCAACCTCTATGTACAGCAATGTCTCAGCATTCAACAATTTGCAGGGCCACTGGAGTCCAGCGATATACCTCGCTACAGCCGTGACGCTGCTAGCTCTCCACCATCGGCGTAAGGATCCAGTGCTTCCTCACTCGGCACGCTTGTGGAGCGGGGCATTCCCGGCGCCTCGGCTTCAATGAGACTGCTTCTTGGAGAAAGCGCCCCGCTGGCAGCCACACCAACTCCTGTTGGGCTGTCAGCCCGTCGAGCGAAACTAAGCGAGCTTCGCCGCTGCTCTCCCGAGCGGGACCTGTTAGATGCCGTAGGGCTTCAGCACACACAAGGACGTGCACACAGATACGAAGAATGAAACAACGTCACGATCACATAAACTGCGTTATAGCTGGCTGAGCCTTACTACGGACCAATCAAAATAGCTGTTTCAGCACCTTGGCAGTCGTGTGAAACGTCACACACGGCCGTGAGCAAACCTAACGCCGAGTGATTCAGCAGGCAACACGCCGTTTGCCGGGGTCTGGGTCCCCCCCTCCCTTCCCCCCCTTGCCCGCCTGAGTTCTGAGTTTTAGCTGCCGGCTGCTGCATCAGGAATTGTCCGGAGGCACGTGGCTTGCTGGCTTCAAAATATGTTAATAGAACCAGACCCCCGCCAGTCCCTACTTGGCTCGAGTTCGCCATCGTATGTAACGGAAATTCATTTCTACTCCGGTGAGTATGGGGGCGAAGCCGGTCACAATGCCGGTTAGTAATCCGAGGATAAGACCAACTGCGGAAAAAATCAACAACGCATGTAGTTTTGGGATCGGGGAGCGTACACTGGGCACCGGCGCAAAGACGGACAGATAGCCTCGCGGCTCCCTGTGGTTCCTCTAAGAGCTCTCCAAAAGTGGGCAAGACCCCATCAGCACTGACAGCGCTGCTCTGGTGCAAAGGAAACGCTTGAGTTCGAACCAATCGAACACGGAGCCACACAGACATGCACCGGTAGAAGCATGCGCTCGTGACTGCTGCACCGTTGGAATTCAGGAGGGAGAAAACTGTTCGTCTTACGTGTAACCGACACAGGCGTTGGATTCGCAAGTCCAGCGACTGTGCCGCCTGCGATAGCACCGCCGAAAGCGCCAATCCAGGCACCCCGTGTTCCAAGCAGTACCACGGAGACACCGAATGCCATGAAGCCACCGCCAGCAAAGAGAGCACTTGTCCAGCAGGACCGAACGAGCCCTCCCAACAAGCCTCCACCTCCAAGCCCTGAAACAGTAGAAGTACACAGATCAAACATGCGGGGCCTTGATGAAATGGCATAGATCACTACAGTCGTAATTGTGTGCTTCCTCAGGAGCTCTGAGTGCGGCTTGGACAACCGTGCCCTTGCGGGATCCCAGCCAAGATGTCCCTTCAACGTGGTGACTCACCTAGGCTTGCTGACAGCAGAATAACCCAACCACCGCCCCGGAAGAAATTCTTGGAGAAAAATCCCTAAACATAGGCACGAGTGAAAAAGAAACAAGCTGCCTGGCCAACCTGAACCAGTTAGTGGCTTCTGCGGCTAGGCTATACACGCTTTCCCAAAAGTTTGGTGGAAAGACGATCAACCATGAAAGGAGTAAACTACGTCTGATGAATGCGGACGAGGAACGGAGCGCCAGTAGTATAGCTGCAAACGGCCGATACCATAGCTGCAACTCTGCACCTGTGGGAGGCAAGCGAGACGCAGGCTGCCATATTATTACGAAGGAGAGGCGACGGTGACAATAAACTGGTCAGTAATTTCACCTTGAGGAACGCAAACTAAGGCTCTGACGAATTCAACACAGGGCAATCTCCCTACAATACCACCCTGCGAAACAGCTTACCTTGGAAAACAGCTGAGACATGAGAATTGCTTCCGCGAGGACTGATACAGCGCTAGTAAGCAAGACTGTCACGCTGCCTAGAACGATGGGCAGACAGTCGCATTGGTCAAAGCAGACGTTGGACGGCTGCAAACACCACGGAGGGCAGATACGCATGCTCCCAACCCTAGATGTCATGAATCTTCTCTTAAGCGTAGCACTGTGACTCGCAAGCGAGAGGCACCTAAGACAAACAACCAAATCGCGTGGTGGGTATAAATCCGTCCTATAGTGGCTAGCATGGAAACAACGGACATTGGAAATACTGGGCGAGCTTCGATTAGTAGTATAAACTATGCTGGTCGGCGAGCCGCCATGTTGCGCATTGCACGCGGGACGGGGACCAAAGGCGCCACCGGCGCATGTGGGGGAAACAAGTGGAAGCAGAGTGCGAACAGCATTCATAGATGGTCGTTGATGTGAAACGGAGAAACGACGGGTAACACCCAGATATATCTGTCAGGGAGCACAGTACCGGCAGACCCTGAAGCGGCCTCGTGGCTTACCGACGGAGGCGGTTGCTCAGCTCCTCTGCGATTAAGGATCGTGTCTTCCATTGTTTCCCTCTCCTCCAGTGGCTCACTGATATTTGGCTTCGCCTCCACAACTGCTGTCTCCCCTTGCGGGACCACAAGCGGACTGCCCTCGGTGCCCCTGGCTTTAGTTGCAGTTGATCCGACTACTGCAATTCGTCAAAGTCAAACGACACCATGATGGCATAAGAGTTGGATACTCTTCGCGACAGCACAGCTGCGGTAACCATAGATCGGATTCGTCCCGTTCAGAGAAGGCACCCAGCGAAGCCACAGCGGCGGATCGGACAGAGCTGGTTGAAGCTGTAGCTTCATTCTTACCTGTAGGGACGACTATACCCGACGACACCACGGGTAGGGGGGCAACCGGGGGAACTGCGAACGTGGGCGGTGCTCCTGTCTCTTCCCCCGGGGGGGCCTCTTGATTGGGAGTTGTGAGAGTTGAATCATCCGGCAGCGGAGTCACCTGGGGAGATACGACTGCCCCCTGACCCTCGCCACCAGGGGGGGACAACAGGTCATTCGCCTGAGCAACCTGTCTGGTCAGGGCCGCCGGAGCTACCAAAGGAGTTTCTGGGGTTCCCGTGTTTTGGGTTGACGCCGGCACCGGAGCTACTGTGGTGATTACCTCCATTGGAGCGGGAGCAAGCGGAGGTGGCGGGAGAAAATTGAGGAAGGGCATGGCCTGCGCGAGCTTCGTGACAAGTGGCGACTGTATGGTGGTTGTGTTCACGTACGGTACCGCTGGGACCTCCGGAAGCCGAGGGACAGGCAGATCACGAAGAGGGCTCGGAAGGGGAGCTGGCTTCGGCAGCCAGGTTAGCAGCGGCGATGTTGCAGTGGCCGGTGCTACAGCTGGTGTGGGTGACGGTTCTGCCTCATCTGTCGAGTCTACGAAAGAAAGAGGTGGAGCGCCTGCAGCGCCTGTCTCAGCAGTATCTCGCGTCATCCCCTCCTGTCCCCCGCCGGTCGAGACCCCCGCGGCGGCTGCCCGCGAGGCAGCATCTGCTTCGTCACTTAGGACCTGGTGGCGTGTAATCTGCATGTTCCTTGACATGTTCCTTGAGGCTGGCAGTGCTGCAGCGATGCGAGCGTGTGGTTCCGCAGTCATGGACGAGAGAGCACCCACAGGGCGTGCCGCCAGAGTGGCAGTGGAACAACTTTCCCACGATGATGTTGAGGAAATGAGCAGTGAACTGACGTAAACCCACAACAGGGTTGGCCGCGTCTTGCGCGGCAACACATTGCTCCCACAGTACGTCCCGGCTGTCGCCATAGTGGCGCCAGGTAGGAACGAACCGTCACATTCAGAGTAAGAGGCATCCGCAAAGCGGGTCAGCTAAGGTCCACACAAGCGAAGCCTTATGCACGAAGATAGGGAAGGCATTTACGTGTTTCCGTCACTGCATTCTTCTGCTGTGTGGATCACACGGACCGTGCGTCAAACTGCAAGGGAAAAATGGGGAAACGGGCACGGCGCTCAATCGACAAATCGACACGGCTCTAGAGTCGCTAGCAAGCTTTCCAGCTGCTCGAATCGTCTCAAGGGCAAAACGAATCCGGTGAAAACAAGGTAAAGCAGCAGAGGACCTTCTTGGGATATTTGGACTGTGGAAAAACTCGAGCAACATAACAAATGGAAGAACTCGCCTTTTTGCCGAGGCAGTCAGCCACGTTCTACCCGGGGGAAAAATGGTGGCCCAGCGCCACAATTCGCTCGTCGCAGTTGGTGGCGTCCGGTGGGAACTGAGCAGTTTGTTCTGGCGTTGCGTCAGTTGTTTTCTTGCGCGCTTTGCGTAACACTAGAATCTCTGCTCTGCAGATGCAATAAAGATCCAGTGGGTTCTCCTCCTCCAAGAGCCTGGTGGACCTGAATGTCACCGAGATCATCCCCTGCCCTAAGCTGCGGCGATCTAACCCTGGAGTCGCTCGGGACAGCTCGTCTCAGCGACTGAAATATCTTACCTCGCAGCTGACAATGAATTGATGAAACCTGCTGGAGGCTCAACGGATCCAGAGTACGACTACATGATCAGATTCCTTCTCGCCAAGGAATGCAGCACCAACTGGTCGCTTGTAGCTTTAAGGTTGAATCATATGGCAGGAGTGCGGGGGGCGCTGCTTGAATTTGTTTTCGAAAGCACCCTTTTTCGGTCGGCGGCTTTGAAGTTTCTGGAAGATGGAGCACAGTATTAGACATGGTATTTCGGGAAATGAACTTGGCAGTAAACGTGAGCAGGCACATAACCGCTGTGTGTCTCGTAACTGCGGAATCACCTGGCCGAGAGCCAGACTGCGTGTGGGCCGCTAATTTTCAAAAACTGGTCGGCCTGTTAGAACGACACGGGCGCAGGCGGGGACTTCGTGAACTCTGTCACGATTTCTTTACACGTTTGGATAACAGATGAACAACCGACACATCGGGCCAGAACTTAGACATCCCAATCTTGAGGCGGAGGAGGGACAGGAGTCCGATGGCATCACTTCCTATTCTGCCCCCCCTCGCGGACTACCTTACGCGTAGTCTTGTCGCGGCAACGAAGGAAGGATATATGCTGAAAACAGTGTCGCAGGAGGCAAAGAACGACTTGCGCTAGAAATCGTGACGTGCCCCCCCCCCCAAAGTCACAACTTAGGTAGAACAGTTACAAAGATAACCAGCATTATGGCTGCATGGACACAAAAGGGATGATCTTCACGGATCCCGCTAGAGGGCGTGGTCTGCCGAATAATGACGACGATGGTCGAGCCTCTGGAGAAGAAAACTTCCCTGCGCTGAGTACGCTGTGGTTTGCTGCCAAGCCGGTTCGCTCTGACCAGTGTTTGACAGTGCTTTTCCAGCCCTGGGCACTTTGAGAAGAGTAGATGTTGGTCTTCTATCTTCTTCACATTGGCTCAATGCCTCAATGAATCACAATGTTATCATTCCCAAACAAAAAACACTAGAATCTTATCCTGCTCGTACTTCGCTACCTAGATGTTGGACGCCAATAATGATGCTACAGATTTGTGAGCAGAGAGCAAGTAACAATCTGATAATGCATTCACGACTTCAGCTGTGGTGACCGTAATTGTAAAGTCGGCGTCTAGGCTGTGATTACTCCGGTGTGTGAGTGCCGTGCCAAGGGAATGCCGATCCATGTATTACGAACATGATAGCAATAAAATACATCTATCACAGTGAAGGCCATGATATTCATACTGCCTCGAATACAAATACTAGAATTCTCACTCGCAGTAACAGCGAGGAAACGGACTACTCAGATCCTGGTAAGAAAGGCCACATCGTCCAAGCAGTACCTCTGTGAGAGATTATTACAGGCTTCTTCTGACGAGTAAATACTCAGCTAGACTGCCCATTCAGACGTTGAAGGTCGTTGCTTACTAAATACGTCGGTGACTCCTCAGTTGAAGGTTAGGGCTCCTTTGTTAACAGCGTATAGCGCTACAGTCTGCAGCATACTGTTGGATTGCGGATTCGTGAGGGCATTCACGCGCCTTTCGCGTGCTTGCCCTTCTCGCGCCGCGGACAGATGATATCGGGGAGCAATATAGAAGTCGTGACTGAAAAGCTATCTCAGACGCTGTGCTCAAAGAGAAAAGTAGGCTTCTAAGCTTTCAGCACTAAACCGCTCGTGAAGCAGCGAAACGAAGTAAATGCATGGCGTCGTGCACCTGACGAGTGCCTCACGAAGACAAAACAGACTGACACTCACAAAATAAGTGCGCCGCCGATGAAGACGTCAAACACATTTAAAAAAAGCCAGTGAGAACTTCCCACCTGCGACACACGGGTGACATAAAACAAGACACACATAACAATGCAGCGGCTGACACAAATGATTGCACATTCGCCCGGATAGGAGACGAAGATGAATGAGCTGCCCCACTGAGGGAGGAATGCCACTTTATTACAAGCGAAAGAAGCATGCCTATGGGTACGCATATCCGCGCGTTGGAGGGACAGTCAGCGAGATCTTCCGTACGGCAGGCTCATCTCGGTAGTGGAACTCCGCCAGCCTTGAGGGGAGTCGCAACATGCGCCCGCGACACACGTTCGCCGGCTGACGAGGTGAGCAAGCGGTCCAGGAGAGTCTCCGCATGTGTAGCATCTGGCGTGTCAATCTCGATAAGCCTGGGAAGGGGGCAAGAAGGACAGCCAGAACGTCAATTGCCGCAGGGAGGCCAATTCTTCCATAACAACTAGCGCTCGACTTGTATCCACAGCCAATAGGGGCAATTGATGTCACTTTGAGGACACGCGGCCGCTCTCGGGGACGACACTTTGTTTCCACGCCGTATACTCGCCCGGTGGAAAACCCAGTACTGCCGAGCCCCCCATGTAGCATCACAGATTGAACATTTTTGTCAGTTGCATAGGCTTATTGCCAGTTTCCCCCGTCTGTCTCCTGTTGCCCACTTCAGTAGTGTACGCATCGACACCTGCGCACCTGTGTCTCGGTGCAGTTCCGCTAAACCCCGAAGCCTTGAGCCCGTTTCGCGTTTCAGTGTAGAGTTGGATTCTGACCTGTAGCCCGCCTGTTCGGTGAGCCTTCGAATGAGCCTTCGTCCACCGCAGGAGCCTGCGTCTCTAAACCTCTGTTTCTGTTCCCCAATCTCATTCATGCCAGACCGCGGCGGTCCAACGACGCACTCCGCGAGCTCCCACTGCACTGCGCGTTCGCCTCCCTCTTGCGTGGCTTCGTCGCCGCTCTGGACGACAAGGGGCAGAGTAGGCGTAGCCACCACGAGGTCGGGCTCGAGCCCGCTGATGCACGACAGCGAGTCGTAACTGCTGCTCCCCTCCTCGAGAGGAAGGGAGGCACAGTGCGAGCCCAGGAGGAAGACGATGCGCTCGTTAGGAAGCGCCAAGTCGAAGATAAACGGGAGTCCTGGAATCTGAGCAGAGGGGCGACAAGAGCGCAGCGCAGAAAAGAGAGGCAGTACAAAGGGAGAATTGGGGGAGTAGAAGATGCCAAGAGAGAGTACAGCGGCACCTGTCGAGGCGGAACATGGCAAGAAAACAGCTCCGAAGGTAGCAGAGCCACAGCCACACCGGTGCAGCAGACTTCGCACTAGGGAGAGAGGGAAGCCGCTGACAGCAGGATGGCGGTGATAAAAAAGGAGCTGGCTGAGAGACGACGGACGTGACGCTCAACAGGTCATCATTAAGAGGAGTGACATGCGAAACAGGAAGACAGGCAACGGACACATGGGAATGCCAACGAGGAAGACCGATCGGGGAGACCGCCGACACTGTGACCAGCATCGCAACGCAAATGTAAAAGGGACAATGCCGCCGACTCGACGCCACCTGACCACCTTCTTTCCTTTCATTTTCGCTCCCTCTCCATCCAGCCACGCCCTGCTGTCTCCCCCTTTCTCCTACGCATGCCGCTCCTCTCTTTTGTCTCCCGGCCCTGCCGTTCACTAACCTGGAAATCTGTGTCCCACAAGAGGGAGATGCCGTGCTTGGTCTGAGCCATGCGTATGACGGACTGCGCGAGAGGCGTCACGACGGCGGAAGCCCGAGGATGCTTCGCGCTGTCTCCATGCGCGTCGTCCCACTCGCCCGCGCGTTCATCTTCTTCGAGGGTTCTCTCAATGTTCGAGGCAGCGGAGCTGTCGGCGAAAACGCTTCTTTCCTGATGGAAGCGCGTCGACGCGAGAACCTCGAGTGCGACCCAGCAGAGTGGGAATCGAGCTTGCAAGGAAGATACGACTGCGGGATCGCCCTCACGCTGAGCGAACACACAGAAAGCCAACGAGCAGCACAAGGTTCAGATGACGAAAGCCCAAAAGATCCCCTAAACAACGGCGCGAGAAGTGAATGATACAGGCTGCATAAGGGCAGCCTCGCACCAGCCGCGGGTCATACGACACTTGCGCACTCCCCTTGCCCCTCGCTTTCGCTGGTTGTGTCTCCGTTGCAGCGCCCCCCCCCCCAAAAGAACGCTTGATACAGGAATCTGCTGAGCCACGCAAACGCTATTCAGCTAAAACAAACCCAGAGACAGTCTGCAGCCTGCTCCGAAGCTCAGGTGAGAAACGCCTGACGGTCTCCTTCATGCCTGAGTGCCGGTTTCCGGCGGCTCTTTTGGGCGCCGCGTTGAACTGGGTCACCTTTCCCTGCTAGACTCTAAATCCACCTGCAGCCCTCCCTGCGGTCGCCACAGCCTTCAGCGCCGTCGTGCGGCGTCCGCCAGGCACGCCCTCACATTCTGACCCCCGACTGGCTAGCTGGGAGTGCGACTCCTCCACGGACGAAGAGAGACACGCCGACGCGTGGACAGAGGGCCCGGCGCCCTGCGCAGCATTCGGAAATTCCGTCCCACTTGAAAACCCACTCCACTGGTGGGGTCAAGTAAAATCTACACAGTCTCCACGGACACAGCCGCAACTCGGGCTTACCAGGAGGGCAGCGCATGCACTTCGCAGCCGTGCAGAATCGACTGGAGTGTGAGTCGCAAGGAAGCGGTAGATCGGCCCCGAAGTGAGAGGAGGCAAGTGACTCGGAAGGTCTGTAGGCTGCTCGATGATTCGCTGCTCCTCCAGCACCACGTTGAACGAGGACTCAATCCTGGGCGCAGAAACATACACATGCATCCGCCAAGCCGTCAGTGGTTCGCACTCGGAGAGAGGGAGGCTCGAGAGCTGGAGATAAAGCTGACAACACTGTGTAGACCCAAAGTTTCTCGGCAGGAAACAAACTGATAAAAGAGTAAATGCCAATTTCCACCTCAAAGACTCTGGACACAGAATGCCCCGGGCGCTAGGTGACGAAGGCTCGAAAAGACGCCGTGTGAGCGAATACGGGGGGGGGGGGGGGGGGGAATAGTTTCGCCCGCCGCCCGCAGACGCAGAAGAGACGACGGCCGAGCTTACACATCTCCACTTGGGGCGTTGGAAGCCCAGGCACGTAGGGGAGACACCAGAGAGTCCACAACGATGTGTCTTGCAAAGACACGTCGTCCCTTGCACCGAAAGTCCAGCTTACCGGTCAAACAGTAGAACGAGCAGATCGAGCTTCGGCTCTGGCATGACAGTCAACGCCCACAGAAGTCCCGTCGCCTGCACACACGCACGGACGCAAGAACGCGCGAAGAAAGTTCCGCAGCGTCACTTTTGCCAGGAAAACATTTTCAAGTTATTTGGCTCTGAAAGCCTGGACGTCCGACCCCGCGTATGCCTTCTTCGACTACAAAGTCCTGCTGGCGGACTCCAACAGACGAAAAACATTTCCCCATTGAGGGCGAGCTGGGGCCGCGCATAGGCGCGTCTGCAGCTGCGCGATCCCTACCTCTGAGAAAGAGAGTGTCTCCCACCCGAAGGCGAGTTTCGCTCTGAGGGCGCCTTCGAGTTCCCGCTGGAGGAGTCTGGCCGCTCGTCTCTTTTCGTCTCTCCGGGTGCGCTCTTGACGCGCCTGCTGCTTGCGCAGCCGCCTATGCTCCGGTGGCTCCCCCGCCTCCGGCGCCTCGCACGGGGCGCCGTGTGTCGTCTCTGGGGCCAGCAGCAGGTGGAGGTTAGCCGACAGCGCGCGGCTGCTGGAGCAGCCTGTGTCCGCCCCCCTGCGCGAAGAATCGCTCTCCAGAAGCTGCGTCTTCTCAGGCTGCGCGGCGTCTGGATCCACGAGGTGCTTCGCGTCGCCTGCGCCCGCCAGTGTCGCCGCAGGCAGCGAGAACGCGCGAGGCGCGAGAAACGGGGCAGTGGATGAAAAACAAGCGAGATCCGCCGCCGCCACAGACCCACGGCGTCTCCCTCCCTCTGGGTGTGCGTCGAAGAGACACCCGAGCAGATCGAGCCGCGCGATCGCCAGGGCGAGGCGGAAGAGCTGGCTCTCCGACATCGACGCAATGTCGCGAAGAAGGAGCTCAAAGGGTTTGCCAATGTGCAGCAGCAGCTTGTGGTTTTCGCTCAGCGGGTCGCCCTCAGACGCCGACTGGGGGTGGGAGCTGCCGACGACAGAGCGGAGCCCGTCAGACTCTTCTGCGTCCGCGGCGGTCGAGGCTCCGACCTCTGCGGCGACGCCACTCCTCTGGAGAAGAAGAAGAAGCAGCTCTCTCTGCACTGGCAGAGGGGATCCCGCGAGCATGTGAAGAAGGAGCTCAAAGAGTGCGACAGCTTGCTCTTCTTGCAGGCTCGTCGCCTCCCTAGTCCTTCCCGCGGGCGCAGTCCTCACCTGCTGGTGCGCATCCGTCGCCGCCTCCTCCCCCCGGGCAGAGGACGCGGAGGGGCTGCTGTGGCACTGCAGCGCGGCGTTCAGTTTTGTTAGCCGGAGGACCAGGGCCTGCATAATCGACCCGTAGAAGAACTCTCGTCGATCTCGGGTGGCGTCTGCCCACCTGCGCGCCTGCAGGACTTGCGGCTCGTGTCTCTCGGTCTCTCTGCTGACGGGGAGCCTCGCGTCTGCTCGCTCTCCGCCATTTCGCGCTCGCTCGAGGTCTTCTCCGCTGACTGTGCGCATCGGCTCGGCTTCGCCTCGCCGCTCGAACGTCTCGCCGTCCTCTTGCGCGCGGGTCGCCTCGTCCTCGGGAGTAGAGCCCGCCGAAGGCTCCCCTGCGGCTGGGCTGCGGCCGTCGTCTCGCGACGGGAAGGGGAGGTATCGCGGGAGTTTGATCAAGCGCCGCGTGTTCAGCGCCAGCAGCTGCAGCTCTGCCACCGAACACGCGGAGAGCTTTTCGACAAATAGGAAATCGAAGACGTCGTAGAGCGCCGACAGCGCCGCCTGGTACGACGCGAGGGACGGGAAGGGCCGGAAGCACGCGGCGAGAAAAGAGTCCTTCGCCACGAGCTCTTCCGCCTCCGCCGCCTGAGCGGCCGGGAACTTCGCGTTCACTCGATGCACCACTTCGTTAACGCACTGCAGCTCTTCGTCAAGAACCTGAACGGAAAAAGGACGCAACGGCCCACACGCGAGAACCGTCGACGCTTAGACTCCAGTACATCGTCGAATGAACGCACACACACATAACTATCTATGTATCTGTCTCTATCTACCCATATCTATCTATCTGTCTATCTATTTATCTGTCTATGTATCTATCTATGTACCTCCATCTATGTACCTATATGTATGTATATATCTATATATAGAGAACTGACTTGCTGCGCGTTCCAGGGCCTTGCCGAGCAACCGCCGTCTCTTGCACGCGCAATCAAACGAACAAAATCGAGGCCGCCTCACCGTCATGCCTGTCGCCAGCGTCGTCAGCGTGAGGTGTCTCAGTGGCTCCGCGAACCGCGAGGGATCGAGTGTGTGAGACGTCGCGAAGACATCTTCCACTTCGTCGTGAGCGTCTGTATTTGCGGCTTCTTTCTCAAGCTCTCCCTGCGTCGCCTCGATGGTATATGGCTCAGTGGGCGAGGACGAAGCTGTATCTGCGGTGGGCGCGGAGGCAGGAGGCGTACCCTCTCGGACTTGGTTCTTCTTCCCCTTCTTTGAAGGCGCGGTCGTTTGCTCAGCTTCGTCAGAGCCTCCCTCTTCAGCGGGAATGAAGAGGTTGCCGTCTGCGTCAAAGCTGAGCGACGCCAGCGACAGATCTGCGTCATCATCCTCTTCAAAAAGCACGGAAGAAGACGTTTCGTTCGTCTGCTCTCCGCCACTGAGACGCGCTTCATCTCTCAGACCCGCCGCGGCGTTGCTGGAGCTCGCGGCTTCTCGGCTTCCCTCTGCCGTCATCTCTTTTTCAGGTTTGCTCTCCGCAGCACTCGCCTCCTCCTTCTCGACGCGGCTCGCCTGTTTGGAGCTGCCGGCGCTTATCTCGCCTCCGATGTCCGCGACGGCTCCAGTTGCGGGATCTCTCGCGTGCTCGTCCTGCAAGTTTTTTTCTGCTCGCCGGCGCGCGGCTGCCTCAGCGGCCGGCTGCGGCGCCTGGAGCTGCTCAGGCAGGGGAATCCTCGCGGCGCGACAGAGAAACAGTACGAGCGTTGAGACGGCGAGTTCCGGAGACAGAGGCTTTGTCGAGGGCGCCGCGCTCGACGCTGCAGTCGGAGTGATGCGCAGGTGCGCATTCTTCGTTTCCTCCTCGGATGCGTATCCATCGTCGAACTCCTGGGCGACTTGCGGAGCGCTGTGCCGCTTTCCTGGATGGGGGGCCTCCTCGGCGTTGGCTACGAGAGAGTCACGCGAGGCCTCGACGTAGGGGCCTTCCGCGCCGCCGTCCGCCTGATCTTTGGGCGAACTCGACCTGAAGAGCAAGCTGCGGAGGGCGCTGTATCGCCTGGCGTCCAGCTTCTCCTTCCAGATGTTGAGGAGATGTGGCAGAAGGAGGGGGAGGTGAAGCGCGCGGTCAACGTCGGCTTGCAGCACCAGCGGCACCGCCCACGACCGATGAAAGGCAGCCTCTGTCAGCCCATACAACGTCGAGATGTCTTCCTCGTTTGCATCGTTCTTCTCGCTCGGCCGTGCCTCCTTCCCCTCAGCTGAAGCCGCTCCCCCCTCTGTCTGGCGCTTCCGCTTCTCGCTCGCAGCGCGCACTCGCGCGTCAGGAGTTGAGGCCGCGGTCTGCACGATGTCTCCCCCGGCAGACGCAGAAGACGCCGCCGTGAGAGCGGGCTGCAGAGGCGACTCGCGCGTGAGGAGCTGCCGCGGACCGGCGCCCTCTTTGCCCGGCGTGCGCAGCGCAGCCTCGAAAAACACCTGGTAGAGCCGAATCAGGCGACGGAGGTACGAGTCGCGCGGATTTACTGACCGCGCCTGCGCCGAGTCCAGCGCAACCAAATGCAAGTAAGGCAACAGCGTCACGGGGCTCGGCGGAAACACCACCTCGCCCACGCGCACCGGCCGCGAAGAGAAGCAGGACGAACCCGAAGAGGCGGGTTCCGAGGGCGGAAGCAGCTCGCGCGTAGACGAGAGAGCTAGAGGGTACGGCAGGAAAGGAGCCCCTGTTGAGCGAGACGGCCAGAAGAAAATCCCCTTAACGAACAATTTAGAGAGGAGCGAAGAGAGCACCTCGAAGAGAGAGTGGCGGAGCCCGGTTGCAGCGTGCATCTGTAGACAGACAATAAAAAACGAACAGTGATATGCCATAGAACTGCGCGCATCCGCAGGACCTCCGGGGGCAACAACTCGCGAATCGAATCCGCGCGAGAACACGAAAGGAAGGCCAACGGGCTCGAGAGAGAGTTACTGGTGCAGCCGAGGGGTAGAAGCGCGGAACCCATTTGCTAAAAGCCTCTGTCTCACGTCTCGAGTTGCTGCGAGCATGCAAACGACGTTCGCCGCCGCGCGAGGTCCGCCCTGTGTCGCCAGTTGCTGCAGGGTTATGCGGTTGTGCGGGGTGTAGTTCAGGTGGCCTGGAGCGCAGAAATTGCGGGGACACAATCCGAAAATCACACTTTTCTATCTACACTCCCTTCTCGAGCGGGGAGGAGACGCGGAGAGCACCTTGGCACCCAGCAGACAAAAATAACGAAATATAGACGTTAAAAGAACGGGGAGCCTTCGCCGGCGCCCCTCTGTCGTTCTCCTCGCTCAAGACATGGCGCACGCAAGCGAAGAGCTCACAACTATAGATCGAGAGGCCGACGTCGGAAAAGAAATGCGCAAGCACTAAGGGAACTGAGATAACACAAGACAGTAACAATCCCTCGTCCTGCAACCCTAAAGTGTGGTCATGGCGCCTACGCAGAAGCTGTTGGAGCAGCAGGTAGCGCTCTTGCTGGTGCGGCAGAAGGAGCCTGGCGGCGTACAGAGCCTCGGAGTAAATGACGCTGACGGCCTTCATGAAGTGCTCAAAGCGCAAAAGCGGCAACACGGGGCTAGGGCCGCGGGCGTTGGCCGCCTGGCTGGTGTCCTGCGAAGAAAATCGCGGCAGAGGAGCGCCCACCGCCATCCACCACCCCAGGCACCCGCGAACAGACAAATACACCGCGCTTGCGACAGGTATGGTGAGCTCGCTTCGTGGGCACCCAGAGGGCGGCGCGATGTCTCGCGTCTCGGATCTTTCGCGTGTTTCAAAATTTCTTTGAGGCACTCACCGATGCCCAGGCGCACACCCAGCGCCAGCGGACCGCGAGGAGCGTGAGGGCGGCCACGTAGACACCGCGGTCGTCGCGCTCGTCCTGCCGAAGCGGAGGCAGCCGCGGGATGAGATTCTGAAACTGGAAGAAGAGCGGTGGCGCTGCCGGGTGGCGACACGGTATGAAACAGGAGGAGGCGAGGCGCTGCGACGTGCTCACACTCGACGGCGGCAGCAGGAGCGACGAAAGCGCTGGCTTCAGCGACGACGAAGTCGAGGCGGCGAGCGCAGGCGGCGGCGGCGTGTGGACGCGGCGACTGGGCGGAGGGAAAGACGAGACAAGCTGAACAAGAAAAGAGACACAACCGAGTGAGGAATCGAAGATAGGCGCCAGGAGTGACAGACAGGTGGCAGCGACAGGCGACACATGCAGGTGGCAGCGACAGGCGACACATACAGGTGGCAGCGACAGGCGACACATACAGGTGGCAGCGACAGGCGACCAAGACAGGCGCGGCCTGCTGAGCAAAGTGTGCATGCGAACATACATGAGGCTGGTGACGCCGGTTGCGCGATGCAACATACGCACTGAAGGAAAGGTTCCCGTTAGAGTAACACTCGACAATCGCGTATGCAGGCATATACAAGGGCAGCAAGCTGATACCCAGCCCGGAGAAAGTTGAAGGGTCTGCGGCAAGCGGCTACTCCAGAGAGTAAATGCAGCAGGCCAACAGCACCGCGTCGCCCTCGATGGTAAAAGACCTACCATGAGCATGATGAAGTCTCGGGGACGCGTGCGAACGAACTGTTCAACCGCATGCTGCGGCGCGCGGCAGAACTCGTGCGCCGCTCGGCAGTAGAGGTGCTCCAACGCAACCAGAGTCCGCGGGAGCGAAAGCCACTCCGCTTCGCTCTCTTCTTCTCCTGCCCTCTGCTGCATCTCGTAGGCCAGCGCCTCGCTGGGTGCTGAGGGAGAGTGCGAGGGCGCGGCGAACTGTGTGTGCCGTTGGCGGGCATGCGCCAGGCGCGCGCGCTTCGCAATCTCAGTTTCCAGCTCGCGTTGGAAGCGCATTTGCCAGGGGACAACCTGTCCCTCCTTCGGAGATTCGCCTTTCGCCACCTCGGCGTCCCCCGCCTGTGCGCCGCCGCCGACGCCTTTTTCGCTCTCTCCTCGTTCGCGCGCCGGCAGATCTGCGACGCCCCCGGCCGCTGCCGCGCGATCCGCGGCCTCTCCAGTCTCAGCAGAGCCTGAGGAGGGCGAGGTGAGCGAGACTGGCTGGGGCGACGAGGAGGGCGGCGCGCGGGCGTCGAGAGAAGGCATGCCCAGGTGCTGTAGCCGCGAGGCGAACGCGGCGAGCTTGAGCCAGACGGGCTCGGCTTCGCAGGGCATTGCCCAGAGGAACGACCAGTCGGAAAGCAGCTCGTGAGCCGCCTGCAGGAAGTCGATGCCGTCGCCGAAGAGGCCCTTGCCGCTCCATAAGCCCGCCGCCAACTGCGTCCACTCGCCTTCGAGCTCGTCACCCAAGCCGCACGGTGGGAGCAGCGGCGCCGCCCCCAGCACTCGCGAGCGCCAGGCCAGAGACGACGCCGTCGCAGACCCCAGAGGAACCCCTGTCGCGGCGAGGGCCGGAGAAGAACTCGGCGAACCCGCGGGCGAAGAAACCGACGAGGAGGCCGCGCCCGACAACTGTGAGACAGAGGGGAGGGAGACAGAGAGAGCCTCTGGGTAGACCGACGGCGGGAAGCGGGCCCCTGCCTGCCTCTGGTCTTCTGCGAGCGCCGCTAGAGCGGCCCGCGCCTCGGTGCCGCGCCTCACGCGCTCCCGTTCGCGCTTCTCCGCTTCCTGAAACAACTGCAGCAGCCGAAACAAATACGTTTGGCGCATGCGCACGCTGTACGCAAGAGCCGCGAGACTCGCCACGTCGGTAGGCATGTTCGCGTAGACCTCGTCGCACGTCCGCTGCATCGGCGCCGCCCACGGAAGGGACTGAAGAAAACAAGAGACACAGCGGACCGAATGAAGAGGATCTGGTCACCGTCCTCGTCCCCTGCGCTGCGCTTGCAGGTCCGCAAAGCGAAGACAGAAAACAGACGGCGACTTCATACTGCGCATCGCTGTCTCTCCACGCACCCTGCATCAAGCGTAAACCGGCGCGAGGAGAAGAGGCAGCACGCAGCACCACAACCAAGCCTGCGTTGCCGGCGCAGACACGAAGCAGTCAGTGCAGCAAACGTGGCTCATATCCACTCGACACTGTACACGCGGCCAGTCTCAGAAGCTAAACTTGCCTGGAGGAAAAACGATATCTTGCTCGCGGGCGCCACGTCGGGTAGGCGCTGATACAACAGCCAGAGCTGCTGCCAGGCAGCCAGAACCGCGTAGCTAGCTCGGCCGTAGCCGCCCTCCGTGTGTGGCTCGTCCACCGTCCGCGGCGACTTCCACGGCGCAGCGGCGCCCGCGAAGGTCTCCTGCGAGGGCGCAGGCGAGGAAGGCGGGGCCGGAGGGGTAGGCGAGCCCGACGAGGTCGGCGAGCCTGGTGCGGAGGGGAGCTTCTGCGCGCGCAGTGGAGCTTGCCGCGGGAATTTGATCTGGTCTGCAAGGCTGAGGGCGATGCCCCGCAGAATGCGAAGCGCCAGCTGTGCGTCTGCCTCGGTCTTCACGAGCTGAGCGCCGTACAGAGACAGCCCGCCTTGCAGGCAAAAGAGTGACGCGTACGGCAGGCGCGCTCGCGCGAGCCTGTGGAAGAAAAGCGGCACAGAAAAGAAGGAACATCGCGAGGTCAACGCCCAACATACTGCGCCCACCCACCCGCAAAGCCTGCTACCGACCCCACGGACGCGTAACGGTTACGGATACCCGTACATGTATATATATATATATATATAGCCAGATAACAATATGTATAGCTCCTCTTTCCAGGTGTCCTCGGTAAGAAAATAAGAGAAAGGAAGGCCTGCTTTTCCGGTGTCGGCATATACGCAGACCACCTTCGCCGGCTAGCCTCCGGAGCCGCGTCACGACTACCGCAGACACTCGACGCCGCAGAGACTCGTGGCGCGACGTCGCTGCACGTCAAGCAAGACACAGACCAAGAAAAGTTCGCACAGACGCACATGGCTCCGCCAGCACCCGCTTCACAACTCTCTTTCGCAAGGGTCCTCATTGCGTGCCGACGTCACTTACGCTTCAGTGAGAGGCAGCAGAGTTTCAGGATCGAAGCGGAGAAAGAGAGGCTCGTAGTCTCTCCCACTGCGCGCACGGGTTTGGCCCCCCGCCACGCGACGGGCCTGCGCGGCCTCTTCTTTTTGCCTCGCGCCTTCGCCCACGCGTTCCGCGGGCGTCTCCTCGGCCGCCGCAAACGCAGACGAGGGAGGAGCCTCGAAAAAGTGGGGGAAACTCGGCAGCAGCGCGCGCAGAAAGAAGAGAAAGAGGCGGTCGTACGAGTCCTTCGGGCCCTGAGCGCGAAACCGCAACCCAAAACGTGAGGACAGCGTAAACAATCTGTATTTAATATCCCGCAGTCTCTGGCAAAGGTGTCGCCGGGTGCAAAGAGAAGAGTGAACTTGGTCGTGTGACTAGATCCACGTGAACAATGGCGACACGAAGCAGCAAAGGACAGCCCCAGAGAACACACTTTTCGGTTGGTCTCGCTTTGCTGGGCAGGATCTTCCTGCAACTGCATGCGCCGCAACGCTTTGCTAAAAGGTGAATTTCTTCATCCGCTGCGTGTCTCTAGCGACTTCGGTCTCACCATGCGCTGGAGAGTGTAGAAGAGCGCGAGCCAGACTTGCGGGGAGGGGCTGTTGTCGCGTCTCGGCGTCTGCGCGAGGTCTGCCAGGGACCCGTATTTCTCCGTTAGGGCGCGGAGGGCCTTCGGCGTCCAAGTTGACGCACTCGCCAGTCGGCGAAAGTCAGGCAGGGTGTTCGAGAGAACCGCGGCGCTCAGCGGGCTGCGCGCGAGCTGCGCCGCTTGCGCCGGCGCCGGGCGCAGATACGCGGAGGCGACCGACGCCGACCCGCGTTGAGGTGACGCCGCCTCTCCGTAGATGATAGCGTAGAGCTGCAGAAGAAGCGTCCGCTTTGTCTGCAGCAGCTCCAGAGCCTCCTTCGCCTGGGCGTCGGGCTGCTGTCCCGCGGCCGGGCTCGGGCTCCGCCCGCGGTCGGAGGCCCGCGGCCGCGGTCGGGCGGTCCGGGCCTTGTCGCCAGCCGGGGGGCCCGCCGCGGGGCACTCGACCCCCTGAACCAGCGGGAGTAGACTGAAGAAGAGCCGGTCCTCAAAAGTGGGGTTTGCTGGCAGCGACACATGCGCTAGGCCGTCGTCAAGCTTGCCGCTCGGCGACCCTTTCCAGGGTGGAGACGGAGCAAACGAAGGATGCGGCGGCGAGAGAAACGAAGGCGCAGAGAAAGCGCCGGAAGCGGCCTGCAGGACCCCAGCAGGGCACGGCAGTCCCTGAGGGAGAGCGGAGCCCGGCGCGGCGCGCGGCCGCACCCCCTGAAGAAGCCTACGCGGTGGCAGCGGCGGCCGGTGGGCAGCCCCATGAGGTAGCGAAGATGGAGGCGGCTGCTGCGCACGAGTCAGTGACGGAGGCGAAGCCCCTGGCGGGCGCGGGAGAGACGGCGAAGAGGAAGAATACGGCGGAGATGGAGAAGAGGGGTAGCCGCCGGGTGGCGGAAGCGAGGGAAAAGACGACGAAGCACAGGAAGCTGATGCGGGCTGCGGAAAGGCACCTACGGGCGACAGCGGCCGCCTGGCGGTCTCCTGAGCGAGCGCCACAGCGCGCCATGAAGCCCCTAGCGGTGGAGGCAGGCCCGACAGCGAGGGAGGAGACTGGGAAGAGACAGGGGGAGACGCAGCGGAAGACGGCGGGGGGGACGAAGGAGGGAAGGCCGAGGCTGCGGCGCGAAAAAGGGCGGAGGGAGAAAAGGAAGAATCAGCTTCGCCAACTGAGCGTGCAGAGGGCGACTGCGGAGCCGGCTGCCGTCTCGCGCTCTGCGACGCGAAGCTCCGCGACGAGGGCTGCTGCGCTCCGCGCTTCCTCTGGCGAAGGCCCTGAACAAGCAGACACGCAAGAGCCGAAGCAATAGACTGAGAAGGAATCGAGGAGCATGCAGAGAATGCGTTGACATCCCAGAAGAAGGGAGAGAAAAAAACACACCCGTGGCGATGCGCATAGAGACACCAAAGGCGAGCAGACAGAAAACGGTCTCGCGGAAAGGCCGGCGACTCTCTAAGGGGATGGTGAGGCAGGCGGCAAACCGAATTCACGCAAGACGTGTTCAGGCACACGCTAGCGAGAAAAGGCAGCGTGAAGCAGAGATGACGCAGAGAGGAGATGGACCCATTGCGACGACGAGTGAAATCGAGATGTCAGGTGGCGGGGAAATCAAGCGCCGCTGCTTGCAGATGCGCCAGAGGAAGTCAAGGAGACCGTCGCCCTCTCACACACGCAGAGGTGAGGCCACACACTCAGGCATCTGATCGCACTCCGCGGGCTCTTCCGAATTAGGAGGCAGCGCCACTGTCTTTAGTCCGTCGTCGCTCGTTTTTGCTCTCCGCGCCGCTCATGCGCCTCTTCACTCACCCTCGCGACGGCCGCAGCCGCGCCTGTGCTCGAGAGAGAAGGGGCTCCCATGAGGCTCCCTGTGGACTTCTAGTTCCTCAGAAGTTCAGGGCCGCGGGATAAAACATGGACTACAGCGCAGCAAGGCAAAGAAGTCAGCCCGGAGGAGGCGAGAGGGACAGATGAGGCGACACGGCGAGGAAGGCCAGAAATAGTGAGAGGAAAAGTGAGTACGCAGCGAGAAATCGCCGGCCGAAGCGCAGACTGCACGGATGGCGGAGAGAGTGTGACACAGAGCAGTGGAGCAGGGAGCGGACGACGAAGCGATGCCGGCGCTAGGCAGGCGGCAAATCCGGAGAGGGACGGAGGTTCCACTGGATGGGAGAGAAAGGCACCGTGGAAGAGCCTGCTAGAATGTGGGGGAAATGACGCCGCTGCGAGCCGAGCTTCGCATGCAGAGGAAGGTCACAGCCTGGATCACGCCAGAGAGCGCGCCGCAGAACACGGCTCAGCGAGATCACTTTTCGCCGCCTGAACCCCGAAACCCGGGGACGCCGGGATACGAACCCGAACAGTTCACCTTTCGGAGCCCAGCGGGCCTTCACAAGCGGGAGAAAGGGATAACAGTCTCCGTCGGGCGTTCTGCACCTCGACGCCCGCGCTTCTATTGAGCCCTCCAGGCGCAAGAGCCACCGTGGCACCTGAAAGAAAAGAGGCGACTTGGAGCCTTTGGTTTCACTTGGGTTCCTCAGTGTTTTCCGCCCTCGGACCCGCGTGGGGTAGGGTTTCGTTGCTCCGATTGCCCTGCACAGCTGCAGTTTGGTCAAACCCGCCGTATGAAGTGAAGGGCAGTTCCGGCAGAAGGTAAAGCCCGGCAGAGGCGCGACAAAGGATCTTTGCTCGGCCTCTCTTCGTACGTCAGACAAGCTAGAGGCAATCGAAGCGACGATGTGTGGGGAGGAAAAGGGACAGAACTCGCTGCGATTTGTCTATTCGGAGAAACCCGGCCGAAGGGGCCTCTGCGCGTAGGTGTCTCCAGCCTTGCATGCGCAGCAGCGTGACAGGGAAAAAAGGTTCTGGCACGGGGGGCTCGAGTCCCACCGCGGCGAGACGAGAGCCGGGACAAGAAGGTAAGAAGCGGTTTTTCACAGATTTCGCATTCCTTCTTCGCCCTGCTTTGACGCAAGAGCTGGTCTGCGCATGCGCTCGCCCTTCAGATGCCATCCGCGACTGCGCGCGTTCACTGGTATGGGGTGAAACGGGAGCCACATGTCATCTTTTCTTTTGGCGAAAGCCGCGTGAACTCAAGGCGTTGTAAACAGCCGAGCGAGGAGCGAGTGCCACTCTTAGCTGTGATGTACGCAGCTAAGCGGGCGAGCGGAAAAGTTGACGCAGATTTCGAGGTCATGTGTCTCCTAGGCTCCATCCGTCCCGCATAGAGGAGGCCCCCTGTTGGTAGTGCGGCTTCTGGAGCCTATGAACCAGGGCGGAGGAACGGCACTGGAGAGCAAATGGGACTTAGAGGATTGAAAACACCTAGAGACAGCTTAGTACGACACAAGGCGCAGAAGCGTACAGAGAAGATACTGAACGGAGCGCGAGGGATAGGACTAAATGGAAGAAAAGGAAGAAGACTGCAGACAGCTGGGGAGCAAGAATACATGAGCGATACAGAAAAGACGGAGGGGGGGGGAGCTGAGAAAGGAATAGAAGAGAGTGAGGGTTTACGAAATCAGAGAGTGTGGGGGGACAGAGGGGCAAGTGAGACGTTAACCGCGCAGGAGGGGTGGATGAGAGGAACTTTTCGAAAGGAAGGAGCTAAGGAGAAGCGGAGGCGACTACTTCCGTATTAGGAGAGCGTGTAGAACAATGCGACTGAAGAGCCTGTGGGCCGCGAAGCTCTCTGTAGCCTCATCCCTATCTGTCTGATTGTGGTACGCCTGTTGTAAAACAGGCATATCTGCGGACGCCCTGTCTGTCTCGTGCTCTCGTCCTCGAAAGGGTTCTGAATTGCGCACTAGAAGATATCCAATCTAACTGCGGGGTAGCCCCGCGTGTTCATACGCGCATACTTCACATATTTTCTGGCATGTTCACCATCGGCGGCGCCAAGGTTTTCAGGCTGAGAATGCGGGTGATGGGGCGCTAGAAGCCGGTGGCAGAGGAGAATACATAGTGACAGCTGGTCGTTTACAAAACAAGGCATTTTCGCAGCAGACGACACACCCTCCGAGGGGCTGCCAACTGCAGTCACTGTGATATTCTGGCGCTCCTGAGGCTCAGGCTCGTGCTTGCACTGTGTCCTCTGCTCCATGTCCCCGTCTCGCTCCGACGGAGTTTCCAGTTTTTCGCGGATTTCGCAGAACGATCCAATGCCGGGTCTTCTGTGCAACATAAGTACGCGACTGGATTTCACTTCATCTGCTCCCCCGATGAGCAACAAGCACACCTCGATACTCGAAAAGTGCGCGCCTTTCCTGCGCTGCGAGGTAGGCAGTGGTGTGGCCTCCGCGTGAGACTCTGGTAAGACTTGGGCGCAAGCGGTCTACGCACACTGCACACGGCAGCTCCGTCGTCGCTGAAGGCAGATAAGACAGGCGCAGGGTCTAGCACCCCGCTGTGCTAGCAGCAAAAGCTTCAGATATCGTTCCACGTGAGACTGCCGCGGCCTCATTACATCCTTCACCAGGGCACTTCCCGCCAATGTCCTACGCTTTCGCAAGCGCCTTCTTGCCGGGACGGCTAAAGAGACGCGTCTCCGGACTCGAGGCTTTTCGATGTAGCTTGGCCTGACCTGCGTACTCGTTTAGGTCACGAACCCTGTGGCAACACGCCACTTCATATTCGGGGGTTCCGTTACACCACCGTCTGCCGACATTTTGTCATGGGTCAGGCGAGCTGCCTGCTGCCGTTTCAATGCGGATGAATCCCGCAGTTCGGGCTCCGCTCGCGTGTTTTGGCTGGACAGGGGCCTTCAGGTCCGACGTGTGTGCGCGGCAATTGCTGCACTGGCTAGAGTTGCACGCGTGCAGGAGCAGAGAGGAGATAGGAGCGCAAACGTGCTCACTTCAGACTCGCTTCCACTCTACGGCCGCCCCGCCTGCGTCATCTGTCACCCAAACTAGGCTCATCACACCCTCTAACGACACGCGCTCGGGAGACGAACTACGGAACCTGAGGCCTGCCTCATACAGCAGGCCCGAACGGCTACCTAAGAGGATGAAAACGCGGAAAAAGCGGGAAGATCGAGAATCTTAGCGCTCTTCCATCGCAGGGGGGGGAGGGAGGGGGGAGTAAGGTTGGCGGCTAGGGTAGCCTCGCTCGTTCGCTCCTGGCCTGAGCTTGCCCTTCCGCAGCCTGTTCTTGTTGCGCGGCGCATCAAGAGAGGCGGAGGGTTGACCTTGCAGGAGGCGGAATCGTTCAGCGACACGGACGAAAACGCCTTGGTTGTTTTCTGCAGGCGTGGCAGGACTCAAATAGGACCCAAAAAGAGAGACAGAGCGGTGGCTTTCCACGAAATTGCGTTACCTTAGCCCATCCCGCATTTCCGCGCCTTTTGGTCAAACGCCCGTGTCGAGCGCCCGCGCCACAACAGCACACTAAGCAGACGCTCGTGGGCACTCTTCGCTACTTTCGCTTCATGAATCCGCCGTTTTTGCGTGCCGCTGCGCAAGAGTCCTGCCTTCCGGTTGCTTTTCTGTCTTTCTGCGTGGGATCCCAAGGGTTTGAAGGGTTCAAGGCACAGGCTCTGCGCTGTGAGGGCTGCATGTCGACACGGTCCTTTCTCCGCGCTGTGTTGTTATGTCTCTTCCTCGCTCCCTGCGCAAGAGGGCGAACGAGACAGCCTCTCTCCACCTACAGAAGGGCGGACTGCCTTGGCGGAAATTCGCGGATGCGGAGGAGAGGGCCTTTTCTTAACTTTTCTGCGCAGTCGCGTCGGCCGCCGCGAAGCACGCCGCGTCTGTGCCGGTGTGCTGGGGAGGTTGCACGGTCTAACTGCATGTACCTGTGGTCTGTCGCTTGGATTTACACAGAAATATCTCTTCTCCCGACACTCCCCGCCGCGAGCGACTTGCCCACGACACGTACCCCTCACCTTTCGTTGCGCCATCTATTTCGCGTGGCAGCCATGGATCGCGCAAGCGGCCTCTCAGTCTCGATCTCTCCCTGAGCTTTCAAGGAGCTGGCCGCGTATGCGGCTCCCGGTCTTCTGCCTTCGTGCCTGCATGCGTGGGCTCCAAAGCCCCGGAGCGGACTGTCTGCGCAGGCAAGGAGCGCCAAAGGGGAAGGGCGCGTCCAGGCTGCGTGTGTGCCACGGCCTCCTCCCTCTGGGCGACAGGGTGCATCGCCTTACTCCCTAGCCCGCCCCCGAGTGCCCTTTCCCTCCCTTCTCGGCTCACAAAATGGTCTGTATCTCGTCGAGCTTGTTCTCTTCTAGCAAAAGTCCCCCCAACATCGCAGAGTTGCCGCCGCGGCGGCGGCGCTCTTCGTTGATCCGCTTGGAGGATAACTACGACCCCGTCTCCGGCCTCTCTTCTCGCTCGGCCTCGGGGGCTCCTGCAGTCCCCCCCACCGCTTCTTCGTCCCCTGCTTCCCCCTCTGCCTCGGCTCTCTTCTCTGCCTCGCCCTGGCGACTGGGCGTCGCAGCGCCTGGGCACGACTCGCCCTCCTCGCCGTCTGCCTCGTGGGGGGGGGCGCCGGCCGCCTACGCGCACCACGCAGCCGCGTTCTCTCCTCTGCAGCCGCAGGCCGCTCGCCCGCAAGGAGCCCTCGGGGCTGCCCAAGCTCTTGCAGAGAGCGGGCGCCACGGGGGCACTCGCAGAGGAGCGAGGGACGGTCAGAGTGGCGAGGACGCAGAGCGTGAGCACGAATCGCATTGGAGCGCAGTCGGGCGCCGGCAGGCCGCAGACGAGGTCGCCGGCGAGCGCCTCCTCTACCCAGCGCCTCTCTGGAATGAGTCCTGCCCAGCGGACGGCTTTGTCGCCTCTTCGCCGCCGTTCGCGGCGCTGAGCTCTCGGGAGCTAGACGACAGGCCGGCAGTCTACGGAGGAGTCCCCCGCGGACTGCGCGAGGAGATGACCTTCTTTGAGCAGATTAGCCAGCAGCTGAGGGGGCTGCAGCTCTTGTGCGATCGCCAAAAAGCAGATGCTCTCCGCGCGCCGATCGACGGTAAGCTCGGCGGCGCATGCAGAGGCACTCCCCGACCGAAGTGAGGGAGAGGGGAGAAATGACTCGCGCTGTTTGAGTGCTGGACCGAACGAGGGGCGGCAGTGAGAACGGCTGCGACCGCTGAGGATGCGGGGAGGAGGAGGACGACCGACTGACGTTGACGGGGGTGGGGATAAGGGCGGAGGGGTCGGGAGGAGGGGGGGGTGGGGAACACCCGGTAACTAGAAAAGACTCGAGACCCCTCAGGGTCCTGCAGAAAAGGCTATCCACAGATGAGCTTTGGAAGAAAGTGGATGACCCAAAGTCTTGTCTGTCTCTAACGCATTTCTAGCGGCAGACAGCGCGGCGACTGGACTCTGGAGGCGTGAGACGGGTGTCCCGCTGCCGACGTGTCGCGCGAAGAGTGGAGCGAGCTTCGCCGGTACATCTGGGGGGCTGTGATCTTTGTGGCTCGCCCGCCCTCCAGCGATGAGAAGGCTTATGTCACCGTTTCAGTCTGCGCGCGTCTGGGCCCCTGGTGTTCGCTTCCCTTCAGCAGAATGTGAGGGCGGCATCCACGATAGCAATCGTTCGCCATCACCAGCGTTCGTCACCGCCTCGCCTCGAAAACCCGTTGTTTCGTGTTTCCGTCCTGCTTGTCTTCAGCGGCCTGCAGCAGGGAGCCTTCGATGCTTTCTTTTGGGCGCTCGGTGTCTGGGACTTTGTCTGCCGGTTTGGCGTGTCCGCTCGCTTTCGTCTGCGCATTTGACCGCGAGACGGAGGAGCTTTACTGTTGTTTTTCTTCACTGCCTCTTCTTCACCGCCTTCGTCCTTCGTCTTCCTTGTCGAGTTTGCCGCCTCGTGCGATCTCGGCACCTCGGGCTCCGTTCGACGACCGCCAGGCGGCTTCTGCACTCGCGGCTGTCTCGTCCGCTCTTCATTCGTCGTTCGCGCCGCGGCCGCAGCTCTGTCGCGCGGCAACGGAGACGGCGTTCAAGGGACGCGACCGCCGTCTCCGCCAGGAGCAGTCGCCCAGTAGACGGGCTGCAGGGGGCGCGGCTGTCTCCTCGCCGCGGCCCTGGCCACGGCACTCGACCTCCTTTCCGCCTTGCGTCCCTGGGCGCCCCTCCTTGTCCTCCCCCTCGACACTGACGCCTCCGACGTCTCGTGTGCCTTCCGCGCAGTGTCTCGAGGCCGCAGGAAGGTGTGGAGCGGCGCAGGATTCGGCTTCTGCGCGGAGACAGCGCGAGGAGGGCAGCGCCGAGGGCGTCCTGCAGCAGCAGATGAAGGGCGCGGCCGCGCAGCGACGAGCGGCGGCGCGACACGAGGAGGAGGGGCGTAGGGAGGCGGCCTTGCCGGGGGAAGACGGCGCGCAGCGAGAGGAGAAGGCCGCGACGAAGAGGAGTTTTTTCAGTCTGATCAGAGGTCGGGACCTGAAGCGGGGGAAAGAAGACGTGGAGAAGGGAGCCTCGACAGGTCAGCCAGCAGGTGAAGGCCTGAGAGCCTCGGGCCTCCATTCCTGGTTTCGGCTGGCTCGAGAGGAGCCGAAGAGACACCAAGTCGAAGAGGCCGCAGTGGAGAAGCGAGCACTGAGCCGCGAGCGAGACGGCAGGGGAGTTGATGAAGACCCGAGAGATCAAGTCGAGTTTCTCGATGCCGAGGGAGGCGACGAAGACGAATGGAGCGGTCCTGCGTGCTTTCGAGCAGAGACGGCGCACGATGAAACCCTTGGTAGGCCGTGCCCCGGGCAATACTTTTTTTCTCAGGGGGGACAAGCAGCTGTTTCGTTTGAAGCAGAAACACAATCGGGCGGCTGTATGCACATTTCGCTGTCTCCCTTCGTGCTGGGGTGGGAGTGAGGCCCTGTTCGTTGCTGTTTCCCGCTGCTCTAGCCCCGCAGACGCGTCTGCTTTTTTGCGTTTCCTCTCGCTTACTCAGTCCAGCAGCTCCACCAATTTCTGCGCTGGCGCATCGTGGACGACCGCCGCGCGACAGACACGGTGTCCTTCACGCTGTCGCCGCTGGACAGCTTGGTGTCTCCTCCCTCCACTCGGCACGCGTCCACTGTCGCGCCTGCGCCTCCCGCGCCTGCGCCTCCCGCGCCTGCGCCTCCCGCGCCTGCGCCTCCCGTGGCTTCGCATCTGCCGCCGTCGCCGCTGGCGGGCGCGATGATGGAGCGTCAGCGGCAGGAGCCACCGTCGACGCAGGTGTTTCGTCTGCACGGCGCGGAGCGGGCGAGAGAGGAAGCGAAGCGCGCCCAGCAGCGAAGCGTGAACGGCGCGACGCGAGCCAGCGAAGAGGAAGAGGGCGAGGGGGGGCTGCAAGCGGAGGTGACGCGGGGGAGAGAGCGGAAAGGCAGCCGCGACCTCCTCCTGCAAGACAGCGCCGAGCGGGACGCGGATTTCCTCCTCATGGACGGCCGCGAGGGCTTTGTCCTCTCGCCGCACACAGGCTGCATCGGCAGTCTCCTTCACCGCGTGCAAGACCGAACCGCGGTACGTGGAGATTCCGTGATGCGCCTCGCATGGATCACGGTTCAGATCCGGGCCGCGACTGCCGCGCTTCCACACAGACTTGATGTGATCGAATTCCGAGGCGCGGGGAGAAGAAGCCGCTGCACCCGACGCAGTCCGGTCGCCAGTTCGCTCTGCGAGGCAGCCTAGGCGTTGCGCTGTGAAGCAGGGCGCACGAGTTCGGAAGGGTGCGCGGCGAGTGGTGAGCGGCGCGAGACATGCAGGAGACAGTTCTCGCGTCGTCTGTCGGGCGGCGAGCACGGCGTTTCCGTGAGGTTTGCGTGCGAGTGGTGGGCGGATGATGCAGACAGTAGATCAACCGTCGTCCCTTTCTCCGTGTGCTTTATCTCTCTTTGCAGGCTGTTTTGTACGACCCCTCGACGGACGCCCTCCTCTGGTCCCAAGCCGAAGTAGCTTCGCTCTCTCGTCAGACGTCGGCGCGCTCGGCGTCGCCTCGCTCGGCGCCGTCTCCTCCGTCCCTGTCGTCGTCTCCCGCGGGATCGGACTCGCCGTCTTCTGTCCCGGAGAGCTGTGTGGGGGAGGCCGCCGAGGCGCCGGACGGGGGCCGCGCCGCGGCCCCTGGGGGGTCGCGGGCCTTCGAGCAGCCTGTCGCCCCGCCGCTTCGCCTGCTGGTCAGAAAGCTGAACGACCGCACGCACAGTCGCCTGTGGGAGCTGATGGAGGAGTCACGCATTGACTACTCGCTGCCTTCGGAGCGGAGACGGGGGCCGTCGCCTGTCGGAGACGGATTCTTCTGTCGGCGCGGCGACAAGCCCGCGGCGTCTTCGGCCTCGCTCCCGAAGGCCTTCGGCTCTCCACGCACGCCTGTGGTGCCGCGGCTCACCGCCTCGTCTTCGCTGCCCTCGGCGCGCGCGCTGCTCGCTCCGTCCCCGCGGCAGCCTGCTCACGCGCTCTCAGCGTCCGCGTCGTCGTCGTCCGCCAGAGTCTCTGCGTCGCTGGTGGCGGAGAGCGGCAAGGAGGCGGGGAAGGGTCGCTCCCCGGTCGGGCCGCTCGCGTCGTATTCCGCGGAGGAGATGGGGGGACGAGGCGCGAAGAGAGATGTGTCGAGGGACTCCAACGCGCAAAGCCCTGCAGAAGCAGAGGCGGCGAATGGAGGGAACGCGAGGGCGACGGGCAGCGCCGGGCTCGCTGGGGTCAGGCGAACCTCCCGCAGCGAGCCTCTCGCCAGCCGCGAGAGTGCAGCGAACCACGTGAGTGAAGACGCAGTCCAAACAAGTCTGGGTTCCATGCAACTCGTGACTCCGCCTGGATTCGTTTCTGTCGCAGCCCAGCGGTGCATGCGTGAGGCTGTCGCCTCAGCAAACGTTTTTTGCTGGATAGACAGATTTTGAGAGGGGGGCGTGGCGGCGGTCCAGTCCCTACTGACTCCCCCCCGCCTACGTAGATAGACATTGTGCAGGCACTCGACCAAACTGGATAAGCAAAAATATCGATGTTTCGCTGCGTAGTTTAGCTCGCAGTGATACACTTGCGACGGTTGATAGATCTTCCGACGCCTGCGTGTTTGCGAAAAAAAGCGTCACAGCGGACGATTTATGTCTCGGGTTCACCGGCGGCACTCGCTTGAGGGCGGCGCAGCCATGCATGCACTTCACTCTTGCGACATTTCCAGGTCTTCTGAACTCGTATATTCAAAGTGCTTGGTTGCACACGAGACACATCCAGGGATGTGGGGACATTATGTCCCAAGTGCCCACGCTCTCGCCTGTCTTCCCGTCGGTATTGTGCGGTGTATCTCTCTTTTTCCGTGGCATGTGCGCCCGTGCGTAGGACAGCAGACGTGTTGAGAAAGGTCGTCAAAGCGACCTCGGAAAAATCGTTCATCGCTCTCGTGTTTCGTGTCTAGGGTTAGGGTTTTTGCGCGCGGTGCGTTTTGTGCGTCGCCCTTCAGACCCCCGCGTCGCCCGCACGGGCTTCTTCGCTCGATAGTCGCTCGCCGTGCGCGTCTCCGCGCGGGCTGGGGGCCTCTGCGTCGGGCGCCAATGTCGGGCTCATGCGGGGCGGCGCGCCGTTGGGCGAGTCTGGAGGCCGGCGCGGTCGCGGCGCGGAGACGCCCGCGAGAGCCTCGGCGTCGCCGCCGTACTCGCCGGGCGCCTCGAAGCCTGCCGCAGCCGAGGGGCCCGGGGACGGCGTGCGACTGAGCCGCGACGGCGCGGCTCTCATGGGGCTGGTCGTCTGCGTGAAGCCCGCGGCAGCGCCCTTCGAGGGCGAGCAGAGACTGCTGGACGAACTCGGCGATCGCCTTGAGCAAGTGCTGCTCAACGTCCTCCACGTCGAGTGGCTAGAGAGAGAACGCACCAAAAAGGCGCTTCAACTGGAACTCCACAAATCAGTCTTCCAGGTACGAGCTTCCCCGCCGTCCCCCCCAGGCGCCGACGCCAGCCTCCGCTGAGGCATGCAAAGGAATTCATCTATGTACACATCTGTGAACCTGGCGAATCTTCGCATGAGGCATGCGCGAGCGTGTGGATGAGTGTGGAGACACTTTGGGCGTCGTGTGACGCGCCCGACGGGGAGAATCTGTGCGCAGTCTGGTAGAGGGGAGGCGCTTTACGCAGATCTGCGTATGAGCGCCCATGCATTCCCGCGGGCCCTGTGATGGAGTTACGTTTGCGGAGATGCAGAGCGCATCGCCAAAGGGACGATTGTAGTTGTGTGCGTGCTGGCGCGCCAATCCCAAGGCACTCGTGTGTTCGCGGCTACGCGAGGGAGCTCAAGTGAATGCGGAGGGCGTGTATGGCTTCTGCGCTGGGTTCTGTGGATGCGCAGGAGACTTTGAATCCCATCAAGAAAGTGGAGAGGTTCCTGTCGTTGATTCACACGACTTTGAGAGTCGAGCAGGTGGCCTTCTTCATCGTGGATGCGCAAAACAACTCGTTCGTCTGCCTCGGAGGGGCGCTCAAGTACGTCCTCTGCGCGGGCGCCTTGCGGCGGTGGACTCCGTTGCCATTTACACAGTGTGTGTGGAAGAACTGCATGCACACAGAAGAAGATGCACACTCAAAGAAAGACTGTCCGCGGAAACACAGCGAACGCCTGCCTCCATATTGAGTGGATGCCAGGCTTCGCGGCGGGGACGTCCGAGGGCCTCAGTGCAAGCGCGAATTCATGTATGCACTTAGATATATATGTATGCATGTCTGTCTGTATGTGTATGTATGTGTATGTATGTCCGTCTGTATGCACGTATGTATTTATGCATAGGCCCTTCTTCATCTGCGGCACGCATCAGTATTTCCTGCAGCGCGCAGAACGGCCTCGCGGGTTCAGAGTTCGTTCTGGTTTACTCCTTTTGGGTCAGCTGCCTCTAGAAGGCAAGAAGAGAGGCTCTGGCTGCGTTTTTCTTTCTTTTCTCGCAGAGCCCGTGGCCTCACCCTACCCTATTCGCATCCGCTGCTGGGCGAAGCGACGCGGCAAGGCGGAAGAATCGTCATCTGCAACGAAGTTCCGCCTGGCCTGAACAAAGAATACGACGACCTCGCGGGAATTCAAACTCGGTAAGCAGTAGCGCTTCTTCACTTCAGGGTGTAGAAACCGCCCTACTCTCTGCTTTTCCTCTCTCTCTCTCTGCAGCCGGTTTCCATCGCCCGTTCTCTCAGCTCATCATCTCCCGGCGGCGCCTTTCGCGTTTGTGCTTCCTCGGCGTGCGTCCGTGGCTCCACAGGTCTCCTGTAGAGTGGCTCATAGCTGCAGACATGGAAGCGACGACTCTTCTCAGCCAGTTCGGTGCACGCGTGTCTCTCGCGAGCGAGGCCGATACAAGGAGGATCTCCGACGCATCTCTGCATCTCTTTACCGAAGACGCGGCCGCTTTGTCGAAGCAGGCTGCGAGGTGTGCGCTGTGTGTGTCGGCCTTTCCAGCGCGGCGATGGTAGTCCCGCTGCTCAACGCGCAAGGCTTTGTGAAGGCAGTTCTTCTGCTTGTCAATCGCTCGGTGTGCGCACTTTCGTCGTCGGCGTCGCGGCATGCCCAGCCGGCGGGCTACCTCTTCTCCTCGTCCTCGCTGCCTGGCTTGTCGCCGCAGCCCTCCGGCGAGGCGGCGCCCCCAAGCGCGTCCTCGGAGCCGCAGCGGGCCTGTCGCCCCTCCGCGTGGGTCCTTTCCTCTGCGTCCCTGCCGCTGCTGCCGGCGGTCTCGCCGTTGCGGAAAGCGGCCCGCGACTCCCGGGCCCGCGGCGGCCGTGTTATATTCGGAGACGCGGCGCGAGGCGAGCGCGCGGGCGCGGAGGACGAAGCGGCCGAAGAGTTGCGGGGCAGGGAAGGCAGGGAGAGGCCAGACCCGAGACGCGGCGCGGGGGACGCGATCGTGTGCGCCTGCCCGCTCTGCAACGCAGCAGAGAGACAGAAGCTCTCTTACGCAGACCAACTGCTGCAGGCGCTCACAGTCTCGAACGAACTCAGAGTCTGTCATAAGTTCACAAGGTAAACGCCAGAGTGCTGAACTCCTGGCAAATGTCTCGCGCGCAGACTTGCGCCCGAGCTCGCCCTGCGGCGCTCGACGCTCCCAGCGATGCGGATATCAGTGCAGAGCTACATGCCCGCATGCATCGGTTCATGCGTTGGTCGGCCCTTTTTCGCGCGCCTGCATGCACATCAGATATCCGGGAAGCCCCTCATTGTGGATGGTTTTCTTTGCGCACACGTGCCCATCCGTCTAGAGTAAAGGCCCCCTCTGCCCACTTGTCTTTGCATATATATATATATATATGTATGATCGTATATATGGATAAGCTATATGCGCATCCATGCATCTCTGGAATGTGTGAGTATGGCTAGAGGCGGGCAAACTCCTGAAAAGACATTTTCACAACCGCAGGCGACAGATTGAGAGAGGAGAGGAACTTTGAGGCGGCGTCGGCCGTCGGAGCGTGCGAGCATTGGTGCGCGTCCGCGTGGCGTCCCCGCGAACTGTAATGCCTTTTTTTAAACTCGTTTTCGCGTGCGTTTTTTTCTGTGTTGCAGAGAGGACGAGGTGTACCTGCGCTGCATTCAGTGCGAGATTCAGAACGCGCTCGGAGGCGCCTTGACCAACGTGTGCGTCGCAGGGATGACGCTGCTGCGTCCCATGGTGACGATGGTGTCCTACGTCGTCGCCGAGGCAGACAGCGCTCTTGCGCTCCTGCCTTCCAGAGGCGCAGACCACGTGCTGGCGGAAATCAAGGTGAGGCAAGCGAACGCCAAACGGTTTTATGCGAGTGAAAGTGGATGTAACTTCTTCTGTGGCGCCGCACCGGGAGAGGCGCGACCGTGCACAGGGCGAGGGCAATCGCAAGTTAAAAAAGATAATATCAAATAAAATTTAAAAGAGCCTCTCGAACACTCAAAACTCTTTTTCGAGTTGTAATTTTAAATAATTTAAGAAACTAACTAATTATAAAATTTTTAAGGTTTAATTAAATCTTTTTTAATAATAGACTCTATACCACCTTTCCAATTATGCTTTGAAGGGAAACCAATCGTGTTCACTCAAATAAAGTGATCAAAGACTCTGTTGTTTTTATTATTAAATATTTACTTCCCTTTTAGAGGATAAAAGCTATTCATTAATGCGGAACAATTTTTTTAAGGAACTCGGAAGACTCTTGAAAATAATGTAATGGATTCGATTATTTCCTGGAGATTTCAAAAATTTTAATTCATAAGAATGAGAGGCGTCTCACTTTTCGCTCGTGGCTGCGGCGTTGGATCGGGCGCCCGCGGAGCGCGGCGAGCTGCGGCATTGAGGGAATTCCGTCTCGTCGCATGACGAGGGATGGGGGGAGGGGGATGACGGTGAGGGTTTAGGGTTTGGGGTTTTTTTCGGTGTCGTCTGCGCGCGCGCGGGCTCGGCTGGGGCCTCCCGCGGTTCTGCGCCACGTTGCGTGGTGAGCAGAAGGTGGAGGGCGACGTGCGGCGGATTCGTGGCATGCCCTTCCGCGCGTCCGTTCGCCTGCGTTTTCGAGGTAGACCGCAAGCCCTGGAGGACCCCACTGGACTCTCAGCGCTGTCTTCTTCTGCTCCGTTCAGACGATCGTGGAGGAAGACAAGAAGCAGATGCTGCGCCGCCTCAGGCGGTCCCAGTCCCTGGCGGTCGACCTCGACGAGTCCGCCGGGCGGCGGTCGCCACGTTCGCCCTCCTCGTCGCCCTCGTCGCCGCTCTCCGAGGAGGAGGGACAGCGGCGCCTCCGGTCGTGGGGCGAAGACGCCGCAGCGGTGCCGCGCCGCGCTGCCGATACAGGCGATGCGAGCAAGGCGGGCGAGGCGCCTGTGGAGAGACCGGCGCAGACAAGCGGCGCGCGCGAGGAGAAACGCGAGGAAGCTGTCGGGCGGGCGGGGCGAGAGCGAAGACGGCCGGTGTCGCCCCCGTACACGGCGCTCGCCGCGCCCAGCTGGCGCAGGCGGGAAGCGCGAGAAGCGGGGGAACAAGCGAATGGAGGAAAAGGCGAGCAGACAGAAGACGATCCACTCAGCAACGACGCAGAGAAGCGAAGGTCGACGGTCATGGGCCTCGCGAATAGCCGCGACGAAGCCGCCACAGGCGGCTTCCGAAGTGAGTCTTGCATGCGTGGGTTGAAGGCAGACGCGCAAGGCAGAGCACGAAGAAGGCTTGCAGATACCTCAGTTCTGTTTTCTCTCTCGTTTTTCTGTCTTCCCTGCGGCGCCACTCGCATCGGCCCGCGGTGCGCAAAGTTGCCGCCCTCATGTCCGCATCTCCCCCTTTCGCTTTCTTTCAGAGCTGAACGTCTTCGTGGGAGCACCTTTCATTTGTTGTCGCCTTTAGGTGTTTCGTGCCTGTGTGTCACCCCCTCCGCCGTGACGCCAAGGGTTCTTTGTTGTGTTGTCCCCTTGCAGCGAAGCAGCTGTCGCCGGTGGCGTCTCTGCAGCGGTTCAGCACGGCGCCTTGCAAGGTTTCGCCGTCTCGGGGATTTTTGAGCAGCGTCGGTTTTCCTTTTTCCTTCCCATGGTCGTTTTCGTCGCTGGACACCGAGGAGGAGCCGCTCTCGCCGGCCTGCGGGCGCTCGGAGGTGGGCGAGAGTCCGCTGCTGGCCTCCGGCATCCGCCGGAAGCGCGAGACGCCGACGCTCCTCTCGCTGCAGAGCTTCGGGCGCCTGCGCAGGCGGCGCAAGCGCAACTCGAGCTCGGCCCCGGGCGACGAGGCTACGGACGAACACGCGACGGCCAGCGGCGTCTCCTGGCGAGAAGATGAAGAGGAGGAAGAAGGCGACTGGGCGGAGGACGCGAGTGCCCACGCCCACGCTGGGTTTCTGGGCGTGCAGCCCAGGGACGCTACGCAGACTCGCGGGCGCGGGAGAGAGTGGCGCCGCGAGTCATCCGCACCTTCGGGGGGCGGCGCGGAGACGCACGACCAAGGACGGCGAGAGAGAGCGAGAGACGGGGCGGAGGGTACCGACGCGGTCGACGGCAGCCTCGGCACGGGCGGCTCGGGCGCGTCCTTCGACCGCGTCCCAGGAGCCCACGGCGCCGCCAGCGGCGCGCACGCCCATCGGAGGAAACTGAGCGAGAAAATCGCAGAGAGAGGACGAAACTCCGCCGGCGACGATCGCTTCCCACTCCTCAGAGGAACGAAGCGGCGGAAGCGCGCGGCGTCGCTCCCCAGCCTCGTCTTCTCAGCTGCTTTGGACAAGTGCGAGAGGCACATGAAGGCCATCAGGAAGGAAGTACGTGCTGTCGACGCGGTTCGGGGGGCACGCGCACGCGGCCTCACACACTCATTTTTTTTACTTCCAAGCAACAAAAATGATGTATTCGTTAATCAAGTGCCACAGCTGACTATATATATATATATATATATATATATATATATATATATATATATATATATATATATATATATATATATATATATATATATATAAACGCCTGCGTGAACGCGTGCGCTTTCCGAACGCCTGTCTCGCTTGGGCGCTTATTCCGACTCACGTGGAGCGACCGGAGTGGGAGAAGGCGTTTTTCTGCAGATGGAATACCCGCATCCTCAGCTACGTACAAGCTTGCATTATATTATTTCTGAACATTTGTATATATATATATATGTATATATATGGATATATATATATATATATATATATGTAAATACGTTTATGTAGATTTATATGAGTATGCGTTGGAACCCGTGTGTGGGTGACTGTTTTCAGCTGATCCTGGCGCAGTACCGCGGGTGGGACTTGGACGTCTGGCGGCGCAGCAGCAACGAGATGGAAGTTTTCTTCTTGCTGGCACTCGATGACTTGCAGCTTCTCGAGCGCCGCGAGGAAAAGAAGCTCCGGCAGTTCTTCGCGATCATTCGCGACGGCTACCACACCGACAATCCGTACCACAATTTTTACCACGCGATCCACGTTTTCCAGGTGAAGAAACAGAAATAACAGGAAGCTGACCTCCCAGCCTGACACCGGAGCCACGGTAGCCCACGCTCCAACACAGAGGCCGCACTGATAAATACGTGCATATCTACCTTTATATATATATATATATATATATATATATATATATATATATATATATATATATATATATATATATATATACGTGTTTGTATGCATTAACACGTGCAAATACATGCTTGTTGTTTCAGCAGGGAGCATAGTTGTGTGAAGAGGGACGAGCGTTAGTTTCTGCCGAGAGGAGGCGAGCGAAGTGAGGGTAGACTGCTCACGCAGAGGACAGCGAGATGCACAGTCATGTCTGCTTTTTGTGAATTGTTTAGGTCTGTTGGATGTTCCTAACCACGTGCGGCTGCTCCAACATCCTCAGCCCCGTTGAGCAGCTCGGCATTCTTCTCGCAGGTACATGCTCACATCTCCGCGTTCCCCCAGGATATGCCGGCCTACCCTTCTGCCATGCATTGCACAGTGTGGTTCCCAGTGTGTCTATCGCTTGCGCACTCGCTGCGGGGATGCAGCTGTTTCGACTTCTATGCATCACCTCACAGTCCAACACATGCATGCGTATAAAGTGGCCGTTTAAGCTTTGTAAAGGGCGGACTCTTCTTCACCTCGCCGCTCTATCCGTTGCACTCACGCATTCAAACAGTCGCGTGCGACTCGGCTGTAGCCATTTCTGAATCGTTTTATATATGGGGCGCGTGCGCGTTGGAGATCTCACTCCTACTCATACCATGTAGGTATATGTGTATATGTATATCTACGTGTGTGTATGTGTGTAGGCATGTCTGTATGTGTGCATATTTTTGTGAGTTTTGTGGAGATTTGGGTGTTGTGTTCGTATATATTCGGCTGCTGGAGTTCGTTGTCGTTCGCCGCTGCTTTGAAACTCCCGACGCACTTCCCTTTTTTGCCTTTTCAGCGCTGTCTCACGACGTAGATCACCCTGGAGTGAACAACGCGTTTCTCCGCGCGAGTCTGCATCCGCTCTCCATCATGTACAACGACAAGGCTGTCCTCGAGAATCACCACGCTGCATTTGCCGTGCGAACGTAAGGGCTTTCTCGTTTGTTTCTCACACTAATTCTATTTACTTTCTCTCATTTTAAATACGTAAAAAGTACTTTTGTGTGTGTATCAGCACTCGTGAGAGATTGGTCCGACTGCGCATGCGGAGATTTTTATGTGAAGCTGCATCTCCATCCCCCAGGACGCACATGTTCACCGGCAATCTATATATACCCAAGTTTATATACCTATATATATGTATCTATATCTGTATATCTATATCTATATGTAATCATGTTTATATATGTTTATCTTCAGGTCTGTGTGCGACATACACACGGATGTACTTGTGTGCGAGTATAGTTGTGCATCTCCGTCCTTGATGAATACATGAGCGGCCACAGAGTTTTTTTCCGCCGCGCTGCTGCTGCCGGCTGCCGCTTTTGTCTTCAGGATGATGGAGTTGAACATGTACGGCGCGGCCGAGCGGCGCGTTGCCTTGGAGTTGCTTTCGCCTGCGGGTGACGCGAAGGCTGGCGGAGGGAGCCTCGCGCGCGTGGACGAACGCGACGACCGCGTCGTGCCGTCTTTTGCAGATTTGAGGAAAATCGTGATTCAGGCGATCTTCTCGACAGACATGGAGCTCTTCAGACAACACCACGACGCCATGAAGCGCCGCGCGCAGATGAAAACCAGTGCGTGGCAGGCCAGTGAACACGAATAAACTTTCTTTCTCACTGAATGGACCTGCTTACAAACCCCCCCACGAGGCGCTTCCAGACTGCCTAGAGGCAAAAAGGAGGGTGAAGCTTACGAGTGACAATCCTGCGCATACACATACGTACATATACACATATATATGCAGTTATATATACACTTACAGACATACGTGAATACAGCCGCGTTGACTTTCGGCATCGAGCCCTAGGTGGCGTTCGCGAGGACGCACAGGAGGCGTGGTGCAGAGGAGCGAAGCGCATCTGTCTGTGTTGGAAACAGACACGGTGCAGCTCTAATTCTCAGCAGAATTTGGGACCTGGCTTTCGCATGGCGCGCTCGGACTCGACATTGGTGCGCCTTCGTCCCCATGTTTTAGGCGCGTGACGCGTGTTCTGATTTCTTCTGCAGCGGACCGCGATGAGCTGGAAGGCGAAGACGACCGGAATCTCCTGGTGACTTGCTTGATTCACTGCGCGGATATCTGCAACCCAGTCATGAATGGAGGACGAAACGTGCAATGGGCTTCACTAGTCACGCAGGAATTCAACGCGCAGGTCGATCTCGAAAAACGCCTCGGCCTCCCTGTGTCGGTCTTCATGGACGCGCGAACCGAGCTGCAAAGGTAAGCAGCAAGGTCACCAGGCGAGATTAATATATACGTGTCTATATGTACGTATATGTTTATATGTATGTGCATGTGCTTGGCTACATATAGCCGTGTATCTCGGTATGAGTTTGCCTTGTTACAGAGGGTCGTATGGGTCTGTCTGTGTGAGTGAAAGTGAAGTGCACTGAACCGAGGACGAGCATGAGATCCGTGCTAATTTGCCTGCCTTATATTTTTTGTTAATGCAAGTGTGTGCCTTTTTTTTCGCACGTGTATCTTAAGCAGGTTCATGTAGCAGATACGTGCTTCTCGAGGCTCTGAAATGTGCCCAGGAGATTAGGAGAGGGAGCATAATGTCGAGTTGGTGTTTGTTTTTCTTTTGCGTCCCCAGGACACAGTCGCAGATCGGATTTCTTTCCTTCGTCGTCCTGGATCAGTTCCGGGCGCTCGCAGACCTTCTGCCGGCAGTCTCTGAGTTGGTCGCGCAGGGCGAGCGAAACCTCGAGATGTGGCAGCGCGCCCTCGACGCGCTCAAAGCCGCGGAGGAAGCGAAGGCGTAAGAAACAAAACCAAATTACGCAGAATCATCGAGAAGAAGTCGATATTTCTGGCAGCGCTCTATACCACAGCGCTTGTGTGGTGGATGCCCACATGCAACCATATATATATACATATATATGTATATATGCGTACATATGTATATATATATATACATTTGCGTGTGTGGCGAGTGTCAAGGTTCCGTACGTAGGGTGCGTGGGTCATAGAATAGCGAAGTAGATGTAGCCCGCATGGGGCTTGCCTTTCTGTACATTGTTGAGAGCGCACCAGGAATTAGGGGAGATGAGAGTGAACTTCGTGTCTTGATGTGAGACCAGAGTGCATTTGGAGAAAGGCCTGAGGAGTGCGTCTGCGTTTCTGTGGTGTCCTGGGCTGCTCTCAGCGCCGGTGAGCAGTACGAAGAGCCTCCTAGCAATTTCTCGTTCCGCCTCAAGGATTTGAAATTCGGTGGCATGCGCGGCGTGAAGTGTTTCGGCTTCATTCGAAGGTGAGACTCGGCCTGAGTCCGGCCAGCAAGGCGCTCTCGAACTTCGCCCCACGCGTATCAGTTCCTCTTCGTCCATCACCAGGAATCTCTTTGCATGTAAAGGCGCGCAAATATGCGTATGTGTCTAGATGCGTAGTCGGCTATTAGCCTCTACAGGGAGCCGGGAGCTGATCCACGTGCACCAGCGGTTTACGGTTTTGGGTTAGGTGGCTTATTGGACAAACTCGCGGCCGGTGTATTTCGCGTGCGCATATTCCTCGTGAGTGAGTTTGTGTGTCGCAGTGTGCGCCTGACTATGTAGCGGTTCCTGCGCGCGCGTGGATGTTCGTTTCCGTCCGGCATTTGTGTAGCCGTCCTTGTGTCGTCGCGGTGAAGATTTACTTAAGGCGTTTTGTGACTTCTGTGTCGCGTCGGTTCTTTCCTCAGCCAGGAATTCGACGGCTACCGGCCGCCCAGCTTGGACGCATGAAAGCCGGGGGAGGCGGAAGCTCGCTGAGACAAGACGAGCTTTGGTGGGGAGAGCGGGATTTAAATGCGAAGGGATACGATTTTACGATTTTAAGGGGACGTGGATGTCCGTCGAGCATGCCAGGGACTCTCTTTCTGAGATCTTTCCTTGCGACTTGCGTCCGAGAGTCGTGCTCAGGTCATGTTGTCATGCTGAGTTCTTTCGAAGAGGCGCTGTTCTTGGTCCTGCACATGCGTGACTTTTCGCGTTTGCACGCGGCGGGGGACTTGCGCTGCCGAGTTCCGTGTTTCTGCTCAGAGGGACGGCCTCCTAGCGTTGTCTAGTTTCCCGACCAGAGAAACACGGATGCTTTTTGTAAACGCGATGTTTTCTCGTGGAACCGCATACTCTTATCTCCCGCGACACTGCGCGTGGCCGTCGCTGACGCGAACGCTGTTGACACAGTCAAGATGTGAAATACCCGCCGAGAATGTTGCGGCTGTAGCCGGGATTGTAGGGCAAGCCTGCATGCGAAGCAAAGAACGGCGTCAGAGGGAAGCGTGTGAGGTGTGTGTGTAGCCGAGTCAGGCAGGCAGGAATCTCACAGGATGGCGGCAGCACATAAGACTGCATCAAAAGCTCTGCTTCAGGAAAGTGGTTTTCTCGGAATGAAGCCCTTCGAACACTTTGTCAGGCGCAGCCGGGGACTCCAGGCCAGCGTCACACGTGATTGACTGAAGAAGAACCCAGCGTGTTCCCGCTCGTTTGTAGGCTTGATTGCACCGACATCTTGGGCGCTGTTTTGGCCCTTGTATTGTTCGTTAATCATTCGCACTACTAGTGGTGCCTCGCCCAGGCGCGCTCGGCGTGTCACTGTGAGGATTGCCATGTGATTTCGAACTTCTTCCCTCAGCAAGGCACGCTTTCCCGCCCCATCCCCAGTCAAGTCACCGTTCCGCGGTGGCGGTTTAATCTCGGACGCGTGGAACGGTTAGCAAAAGCGAAAGCGACTAGTGTCGAGAGCGCTTTCAGCTAGACTGTCTTGGCAGGCGCTCTGTCTTGTCGCATCAGGGAAAGGGACGACGCGGCCTGCTGAAACTGTCGAAAGGCGCCTTTTGGGGTCGTGCGGGGTTTCGATGTGTGCGGGGAACGAATGAAGCAGCGGCAGCTTCCCGCGGCGCACGACACACTTACAGTCAATCTTGGTTTTGACGGGCACGTGGCCGTGCGTGACAAGAATCGGTCCGCCCTGGGACTTGGGCCACTCTCGAGGCGACGCTGCACCCCGTGGCGTCCTCACGAGCCTGGTAGGCTTCATTAGGGCAGCTTTGCGCAGGGGATCGCGAGGACCTTCTGGCTCTAAAAAAGGCGGCGAAAACAGCGCACTCGAGAGTCTGCTTGCAACTCGTTGTTGGAGAAGGGGGAGGGTGGCTCTCCCTTTGTGTTCGCTCCCTGTAGACGAGCTTGCGTGCAAGGAAAACATCTTGCACAATGTTGTGTGGTGCGGCGGCACGTCAACCACAACGTCGCTCCATCGCCGTTTCACTTTCACAAATGAGGCACAGGACTCTTCGATAACACTTGCTCGCACATGTCCTCCTCCCTTGCAGATTAGCAGCGTGGTAAGCATTTCGTAAGCACTTCGCATTCGACTCACAGAGTGAGAGCGGAAGCTGCTCAGCAAACGGTCCCGCGTCCGCTATCCGGGAGTGAGTGCCGGCACCGAGTTGCTGACACGAGCATGTGGCTTTTCGAGCTACAGAGAATCTGGGTGCTGACGTAGAGAATGGCGGTCCTCGAACCTACCGTGAGCCAAGACTGTTGTAGCCGAATTCATGTTCACTCACTGTTGAGCTGGCTCGCAACAAATCGCTCTGCCGCCTTCGGCTCAATTGATTTCAATTCACATGAACTGATGAGTGCCTGCTTATGGGTCGCTGCTGCCCGCGCCTTCCACTCCTGAAGTCGCAAGAAGCCAACACGACTCGCGTCGCTTCCAGCACAGGGCAGAACTCAACTTAGCCTCTGTCACTCGCCTGGACCGACAACGAATGCAACAGTTGCCGCTACACTGTAAAAGTTAATGCACCAGCTTCCCCGTTTTCTCACTCGGCACTCCTCTTTGCTTGAGAAGGTGGTCTTCGGCCCTGACGGTGCGGGATCGACTGTTGAGCACACAGTGCGAACGTACACGGAGAATTTGCCAGTGCTGAGACATTTCTCCTCTGGACGCGAGCAGCCTGCAGCCTATAGCGGCACTACCTATTCCTTTTGCTCTGGAGGATCGCACCGCTGCCGGTCAGGCCTTCATCCCCTGTCTTTTGACGGCGTGTGACAGCCGAAAGGAGAGACACGCACTACCCTGGTGACTTGCACATTAAATTTCGACGCGCGGAAACGCGAGAATACGTAGTCGGTACAATTACAACGACTGGGGGGTTTTGTTCAGCACCGCACGCGGGAGTCCCGCAAATCTTGACAAAGAACCCGAGCATGAGTCGTAGTGATCGTCGACCAAAGCCCGCGGAGCACTGTACTGTTTTCCGGAGGGAGAGGGGAATAAACAACCGTAAGTACATAATACCCCCAGTCCCAGCAGGTGGGCGTCAGCGCTGTGAGCAGCCCCAAGCTTGTCTTGTAGCACGGAAAACCCCGAGCACGGTCGACCACTTGCAAGTTGTGTACTTTTGTTACTAACCTGGTTTCCACGAGATCGGTGGCCTCGACGCTCTGGCCAATATGACATCCTTGTAAAGACGTTCCCGACTAGAAGTCGCCATTGCAGGAGCGGATGGGGTGACGACGGAGTGCATTAATCTCTAACCTTCGGGGCTATCTTAGTAGCGGCCCGCACTGAATCAGGCAGACCTATTTTGGCAGCATACTGGTGCAACGGCTCACCCACGCATTGTAGAGCATGCAGCACAGAGCACAACGGTACACTGGTTACATGGGGCCCGTGGCGGGGCTTTCGACCCGGATGAGCGTTCGTCTATATTCGTCTCAGATACGTCCGCGTTGCTCGTGTTAAAGAGTTATATGCCATGTTTTCATTCCCATCTAAATCATCGGTGCAAACTGTTCGCGGACAGTAGCGCTCATGTGTAAAGGTCGGCGAGGCACAGACTCCTGACGTTTTCCGGAGGACCCCCTTGCAGCCCCTAACCCTCCCTCAGGAAGCAAACATCATTCCCTTTCATCATCAAGGTTTTTCCTGCCGTCCTGCACTTGGGTCCCGTCTGGCAGTCGAAGATATTTCTCGTCGAGTTGACGCGATTCGTTTTCGTGCACAGGGCGACTGAATTGGAATGCGAAAGTAGCGATGGCTCGTGAGTGAGCTTGCACGCTTACCAAAGGCCTTTTCCCGTACTAACTGCGCGCGTGCGCCTGCCTTCCATCTCGCCACGTCTGTTCGTTTTTTTTATCTCGGTCATGTGTGAGGCATTTAGAACGGATGAGGTTTTCGCAACGTGGCTAGAGCGCCACAAGAGCATCATGCCTACCCGCGAAAATAGACTTCCGTGATCTATCCGATACACAGGTCCTCTATGATAATTTGCGAGTAAGCCCGCACGAGATCCGCCTCAGTGTCTCCAGAGGTGAAGGTTCTTTGACAATGCCGTTGTTTCGCCGGCGTCGGCAATACGTGTCGAGGGCTCCGTGCCGAAGCCGGGCTCATGGCGAGCCGAGTAGGGTTTCTCCCGTTCCCCAATACGGAGGGCCGCACCCTCCGCACCCAGCTCGCCCTCCAGCTCACGCAGGTATGACTGTCGATGATAGCCGACAATTTCCTTGCGCTGGGCGTTCTCGCTCGCGACAGCCTCTCATGGTCTCGTCGGACGACAAGTCAGGTCGCATGGGCAATCATTCCCGTTGCTGTCAATCAGGCTCAAGATCGCGCAAATCTGCTCACAAGACGCCTGAGCAGCGCGACCATCAATCTCCGCAGTATACCCAATGGTCCCAAGGGAACCGTAAAAGCTGTCATTCTGTACCCGTTGCGAAGATGCAGCAGGCACCTTCTTCCTCCGCCCGTCGCGCCGGGAGCGCGCACCACAGCATTGAGACAAATTCTAGGGCGGGGCAAGCTCCAGCCCAGCACAGGACAGATATGGCTCCTTCACCGCCAATCGCCCGTCATCGACACGGCAGCGATCGAGAGCACTGCGACAGACGCATGCAGGCGGATGTCGATGCCATCTCGCCACGCCGACCCGGAACCGCCGGCCCCAGATCGGCGCACACGGGCCCCATACTTGCTGGTGCGGGTGTCCCTTGTCACGGAAAAAAACACGTGTCGTGCCGGTCATATGACTTGGTGATGGAGACACACCGACAAGGGAATTGCAAGGATTATTGCGAGCCAGAAGGCAGGAATTCAGATCGCCGAAGAGTACCCTTGAGGTATCGACCCGACCGTGGTCAGTGGAAGACAGAGACGCACTCACATGCAAACAGAGCGCGTCCTTGTTCGGTTCATGCATACGCTGATTACTCTCTGCCGGACTCACCAGTTACCGCCCGTAGCGGGGGCAGGCCCTCACAGGAGTCTGGAGCGCCCCTCGTTTTTGGAAGGCACGCTGTCAAGGACTGCTGCGAGGCTGGGAGCATCGAAGCCGGCCCGAACTACGGCGATGGACAAGATGCGAACCGAACGTATTTCCACTTTTACCAACCTATGAGAGCCGCTAGCACGCCTGTGCAGCCACAACCCCAACCACCTCCGCCACAGCTTGCAACTCAGCAGCACTTCAATATCTTCGTCCCCCCCGCGATGGAGAGATATATGCCAAGGGGATTGGCAGGATCAGAAGCTCTTCTTGGAGGGGGCATACTAATGCGTCTGCATATAAGCCCCTTGTGAACGCTCTTGTCTACGAGAATAGGTACTATCAGCAGTTGCTCGCTGATCAACAGGATCAGCTGTACTCGATGGCAACTTATCAGAACTTCCAGCCGACCCCGTGGCTATACGAGCCACAATCGTATGCACATGCTGACACGTCCTGCGACTACGTCTGGACCCCAGAAGCTGTATGGCAGGCGTACCAAAATGAAGTTATCGAAAATTCGGAATGGTGTTGGTGATTCGTTTCAACCGCTGCTGTTGGAACTCCCAACGAATTTACTCGCGTCAGGCTTTTCGCTCCCGAGAACGTGCTACAGGTGAGCAAGCGTATCCGCTCCTTAGAACTGCGACAACTGTAACCTCGCATATAGGTTGTCTGACAAAAGGCTATGCTCTCCTTGGGGTAGCGCAGCAGCACGAGCCAATTGGTAGTGTAAATTGTTCGTGGATCTTAGCAGGCATGCTACCGTACCGCAATGCTTTCTAGGGTGAAAAGTACAGGGACACCCACATTTCAGGCGCATTGTTCCGAGTTATATTTCGCTTGCATCAGGATCTAGGCGTCCGACCGGATTACAGGAAGCACGCAGGCAACAGGACCAGCGTGAAGCAGAAAACTTCTCGACATCTCAACGATTGTAGAGGAGTTCATACGGATCGCCCGATAGACTTTCGGGGGTCACCTGGCCAGCCCACACAAACCCGGCTCGGCAGTGCTCATGTCTGGAACGAATACCGCAAAATCGTGCATTTCACGGAGAATCGCGAGTCAAGCGCTCATTCACTGCTAAGCTGTGTTGCTGTTAGAAGCGTCAACCGCGCACACTGCATCAATAGCCTGATTTGGTAACGGCGTCGTCCTCGTGTTTGTGGTTTAGCGACTTCGGCAGATTGGTGCAAATGGGTACGAACCTCGTTTCTTTGCTATCGCTTGATGGAAATTCTCCAAGATACTTCGTAGAATTCTGAATATTTTTTTCCGCTGCTTTCACCGCGAAGGAGCGATAGTGCTATCCTATATCGCTACAGATCAACCACGCCTTGCTTTTTGCAACTACACAAAAACGACGCGTATTTTTTTCTCCGGTGGACGAAAAGCTTTCAGACAACCGGAATGTGCGGACGTTTCCAGAAGAAAAATATATATTCTGCATGCTTGCAAGGTATGAATGCTGTAAGAGCATACGTATTGGAGCGGCTTAGAGCGAACTATTTTCTTCTCTAGTCAGCGTTTTATGGGTGGGTGTGATTGATCGCAAGGGGTGCTGCGGGGTCGTGCTGCATCGGTCGCAGAAAATAATGCAGACAACTGCACATTGTTCACAAGCTTCTCTTCGCATTCTTGTCTTGAATTGTCGTTTTTCCTCTCCTCGAGTTTTGGTTTAACAGACCCTTTAGCGTCACTGATGTTCTACTGCTCGACGCGAACTTTGTGCTAAGGGCTCAACCGTGCTCACGGTGACCTCAATCTACGTCCCTCTCACACCCGCTGTCATTCAGAGCGCTGCCTCCTGCCAAGCGAAGAGTTTCGCGGATAGCTGCTTTATGCGGTAACTAGCTCCGAAGAGGGCCTTGCCGTTTTTACCTTTTTGCGCTCTGATAACCAAGCAGAGCGGCAGGGTGCCCTTGTGCGGCCTGAGATGGAACAAAGCAGTACAAAGATTCACGAATTCATGCGAACGCTGCCGCCCAGTGTAGCAGTGCTCATTTGCATCCTGCCTGGATGGCCACCGTGTGCAGCCCTGAGCTGTTCCGGCACCCCGCAAAACCAGAGAAGGCGGTTTATCCGTTCCACTCTTTGTAATCAGAAATAAATGGTTACCATGGCCTCAAAAGCTGTCCAGCGTTCCGTATCTCTTGAGTCTTCTAAAGGAAAGAAGACCGAGGGAAAGTTACACGAGTTTTACAGTTAGCTGGTACGACTTAATCGTACGCTGAATGATTGATCGCCAGTTCCCATGCCTGACATCAACTAACATACGTTACTCACTGTCGCGGATGCGCAGTAGCATATGTGCACTTTTTGTATGCTCTCGTGCACGGACCCAGTCTAAGTTGGTGAACCTCTAGAGCGCCGGTAGGGGGCGCTGAGCTACTGCCCACACACAGCAAATGCGCTGCGTTGGTGAATAGCGGAAGAATTCAGGACGCGACGCAGGAAGGGGTAGACACACAGTTGTGTTGTAATTCGAAACAGGCTTATCAGAAGAGCAGCAGACTGCCCTAGTCAGGGGCTTGTGTGAGGGCGAGTGGCTACCAAGACACAGAGAGCAGAGCGAGCGTCGACAAGTCGTAAGCTAGGGCTGGTGACAAGCTGCCACATTTTCGTACATGATCATGAGTCTCCACTGTCGTAGATGCACAAACGGGTGGGGGATGGTCTTACGCAGCACCCCCAGCGGAGACGGGTGACACACTTGCCACCAACTCCACCAGCACCAGAGCTCTCGCACTTTGCATTCAGAGGCCATGCAGTGCTTTGTTGGGTTTCCACACCGCCGTGAAGCAGCTCACGTTTGCCGCTCAAAAATGAAGACTCTGCGGTTTCCTTGTTGCAAGCGCGCTGCCACGGCGCGACAGCGGCCGGTGCGCCAGGTCTACCACGTATGAGTTGCACGCGAATTTGCACAGCACATGTCATGAGTTTGATTGCGCCAGTCACGACAGCAGCAGAGCTGCGACTGTTCCGCTCCTGCGCCGCAGGGATCGAAGAATTTCAACGTTCCGCTGGAGTGGCGGAGAGAAGGAAGCCGCCTTTCAGCTTTCCTTTTACACGCCCCCAGGCAGAGCTGCCGAAGCCCTCAAGGCAAACAAACAGCAATGGGAAACTCCAGGACGGGAATGGGCTGCCCTTCGGGTGGAGGCTTGCACAGACTGCATCTGTGGGACTGCTCGATCCTGTGTTTCTCCGCTACGAGCTCGGAGGCTTATCTACCGTCCCCTTCCTGGGACTCCAAGGATCCACAGTTTCTTGTTCCACCGCGTGGCACTTCTCTCGGCGAAATAGCCTCTTCTCCAAAGTCAGATATGACGAAAGTCGGATCCTGCAGCTCTGAGCGCGCATGCGCTGACCTTTGGCGAGACTTGAGCTCAGACCCTCTTGCTGTAGACAGTCCTGCTGTTGACAGTGTTTTCGGGGAAGCTTCGATGCCTGCCCCTGTCGACGGGGATTCAACGCCTTTCCTTACTCAGCCATCAAAGCACGATTTCAGTAGAACGTCATTTAGTGGTATACAGAGTTGCGAAATCATCACTGAACGCGAGAACGGACGGTCGGAAGTGACTCTCGCTCGCTCATGCGGCGAGTGCCTGAGCAGCCTCCATGGACGCCCTCTCTTTTTTGCAATCTCTTCTGCGACCGCACTCACAGAAGATGAACAGCCTCGTTGCTTCCCAGAGAGGGGAGAGTGTACCGTTCTCCAGCCACGAGAAGCGTTAATCCAACATGCCTTGTTGGATAGCATGGAGGAGAACCGGTTCTGCGCGCATCCATGCGAACGCGAGAGGCCAGAAGCTCTCAACATGCTGAGCTTGGCGTCAGGCAGCATGGCGCTTGACAGCGCACCCGCGCACGCACCAGACTCTTCGTCTTCTGTGTTTGCTTGCCGAAGTTCCTCAGCCACAAGCAGCCCTTCTTCATGCCTGTTTTCGCCTGCCCCCCCTGCATCTGTATCTCATTTCGCTTGTGCGAGTCGCAGTGTCTCTGCCGATGCTCGATCACCAGTGGCGATGAAAAACGAAGATAGTCGCACTTCGCCCTCACTCGACAGAGCTCAGGTTTTCCATTCGCTCTCGCTAGCATCCGTAGGCGTGCGTTCGGCGGCGCGAGCTGCATGCTCGTTTGTAGGACCCGGTGACCACGAGACAGCCGTCGAAGTAACAGGAATGGACGCGCCTTTCAGCAATCGCCGAATCTCGCCTCTTCGCTCCCTCCCACGTGGGCAAAAGCGACTTGAACCGAAGCAAGCTCGCGCCGGCCTGGACTTCCAGAAACTAGAAGCGCTCGAGGAAAGGAAGCTGAAGAGGTTGAGAGTCTCGGGGTTCCAACAACTCGACGGCGGTTCCCAAGTTCTTCTGCTGGCGGTGCGCAGCCGGGCTGTGCACAGTGGGCAAAAGTCAGCGCTCCTTGGAGACTTGCAAACGAAAGCCAAGAGGCGGAAGGCAAGAGGGCTCCATGTCCGAGTTCGCGTTCCATCTTGCCGTTCGTCGCCGTCGCCGCGCGAGTCTCAAATCCGAGAGTCGTCCTATTCGAGCTCGCCGTCATCCTCTCCGCTCTCTGCTGTCTCCCTCGCCTCTTCCTCCTCTTCGCCCTCCTCTTCGTCCTCCTCACTATCCTCATTTTCGCCGTCTTCCTGGTTTTCGCCTTCTCACTGCTTCTTGAGACGCTCTCGACAGCGAGATCACAGCGAAGATCACCGTGAAAAAGAGGGACTTGCTGCCTCAAGGCAGCCGAGGCATCCCGCTTGCCGAGCGCGCGCACAGCGCGAGCCTGCCTCCGGCGCCGGCGCGTCTGCCGCCCCCGATCCCCTCGGAGCGAAGCTTGAATACTTCCCTCTCGTGGCGTCTTCGTCTCCTTTGCCTTCGCTTCCGCCGGAATCGACCTTGAAGCCCGGAGCCTTCCGCGAGCAGGCGCCAGAAGGAGACTCCGGAGAATCGCCCCTCTGGCGCTCCAGGCCGGTAACACGCGATTCCGCGCGGCCCTCTCACACAGCGGACGAGACGAAATATGCGGAAAGGAATCCAATGGGTCGGCGCACATCGCCACGATGCTCGTCAAATGAAGAGGGCTGGAGTCTCTGCGGACGTGCCTCGGACCCTCGAGGTGATGAGCAGACTACCCTCGCGGGCTCTCGCAGTTCTTCAGGCGCTTCTTTGTCGTTCCGCCACGGCCAGGCGCACAGCGCAGACAGCGGGAAACCTCGGCAGAAGGCATCAAAAGAGAGTCCCTCCGCTGTCTACTCTTCTGCGTCGACTCCTGCCTCTCCCTCGCTCTCTCTGAAGGATGCACGCGAAGACTGTCGTGCCTCTGAGGAAGGCCGCGAGCGGGTCGATGACCCCTGCGGAAGGCCTTTTGCTGACTCAACTCCCCAGCATCCTCGCTGCCACGATACTTCGACAGGAGGAGGCCGTTCTCGCGTTGCCGCCTCCGCGCGTCACCACCCTTCCGTTTGCGCCTCGTCGCCGTTGTCTCCTCGCACGTCCTCCGCCGGCTCTTTGACTCTTCAAGCATCGTGTGGCTCTGAGAACGAGTTCGAGGCAGGCGGCGCGGAGCGTCTTCATTCGCGTAGTGAGCAGCGGGGAAGGGCAAAGACGTACAGCCAGAGTGAAGAGACTCGACTGCGAGGGCAGGAGGCAGAAGGAAGCCAGGAGGACGCACGCGCGGAACGCGATGAAGACGCTCTGCTTTTGAGTTTTCTCTTCATTGACGCGCCTTCGCCTTCTCGCCCTTCGCGTCTCCGCTCGCCTACAGGGGGTGGGCGAGGCGCCGGCTTGTCCGCCCGGCTTTCTTGTCTGAGTCGCAGTCCAAAATGCGAACACGGCGTCACGCTACCTGAAAGCCAACGGCAGCATAAAACCCCTCCGCAGCCGGAGGCGGCTGGCCTCTACGGCGCGAGTGCGTTCTCGGCTTCAGACGAGGTTTTGCGTCGCGATTGTTCGATGGGAAAGCTGAGCGAAGAAGAAATAAAGACGCCGTTGTCTCTTCAGTCGGTGGAGGCGGCTGTCGCGCTGCGTACGCACAAGGAAGGGCGCGCGGCGGCGGAGACACACATCCCTCCGCGTGAGCTTTGCAAAGGAGAAAATCAGTGGATTACCGAACAGTGTACAGACGCCAGCGACAAGCGGCCACGTGACCTGTCCTCCACGCAGACTGAGCAGCAAGGTGGCTCAACAGACAGTTTTTTTGCTTCTGCCGCCGAAAGCGAGACTTCTTCTTCCTCCTTCTACGCCTGTGTGTATCCACTGCCCTACTCTGCGATGTCGTCCGCCTCTCCGCTCTCACCAGTATCATCCGATGCCTCGCTTACGCACGCCCTCCCTTCTGTCTCGTCCCTCTCCCTCCTCCCGTTTGCCCTTCCCAGCGCTGTAGAGTTCCTGCATTCTCACCGCGACCTCCACAGCGCTCGGCGACGTCGCCGAAGGGAGGAAGAAGCTTCCTCTGCGCGTTCGCCTCCCAGCCGCCTCCCGCAGAATCCTCAGCGCGACACCAAGAGGGCAAGAGGCGACTTGGCGTGTTCATCGTCTTCCTCGTCTGCGTCTCGCGCCTCGGCGTCTACCGCCTCATCCGCTTCGCTCGCTGCCTCATCTCCGCCCTCGTCGGCCTCCTCGGCTGACTCGGCTGCCCCCTCCGCGCAGGCCTTTGCCCCTAGCGCCAACTCGCCTCAGCCTCCGGAAGCTGCCTCAGCGGGACGAGGCTCCGCTGCGCCGAGCGCCGCAGCCGCCAGGAAGCATCCGCGGAGAGCCACTGAAGCAGCGCGGCGCGAGGCGCACACAGCGAGTCGAGGCGGCGGCGGAGACGCTGGGGAGCCATTCCGCCAGTCGCCCGCGACACGACCTCAAGTGTGGAAAGGACTGGGGTGGCTCAACGCGGCAGCGCGCAGCGACGCGACCTTCCCCGCGTCCTCCCCCTCCGTCGCCGCCCACGCGGCTCCCTCTTGGGCCTTTCAGTCGTCCCCCGGGGCCGCGTCAAGCGCCCCGCGGTCAGGGAGGGCGTCGCTTTGTCGCGTCGCTTCCTCGGCCGGGGGAGACGACGACCTTGAAGGCGCGCACGCTGCTGCAGACTTCCAGGTGCAGCGCACGGCCTCTCTCTCGCTCTGCGGACAGGAGAGGCTGCGCGCCGTTTCCTCTTCTAGCCGATCGTCCGCCGCGCTGGCGTGCGCGGTTCCGGAGGCTCCCTCGGGGTCTGCGTCTGCTTTCTTTGCCGCTTCGGCAGCTGCGCCCGTGCCGGCGTCTGCATCGGGGGATGCTTCGCCGCCTCCAGCTCAGGGCCGCATGGCGCGCCCGCCTTCTCCAGCACCACGCTCGTCGTGCGGTAGACAAGGCGGCGACGCATCGCAGCAAGCCCCCGTTCCCGACTCCACTCTTTCTTTCCACGTCTCTCCTCCGCCTGGCGCCTGCGTGCTGGTCCCTGCTGTCGCGGCGCCCTCGTCGATCTACTCGCCAGCTCTTCCGTCTCATGCTCAACTCGAGTCCGCCGCGACGCCTGCGGCCCCCGCCTCGCAGCAGCCCATTCTCGCAGGCTCTCCTGTCCGCTCTGGCGTCGCCTCGCGTGCGCAGGCGTCCAGCCTCAACCCGTGCATCGAAGGCCTTCGCCAGCATGACGCGTCGCGCCCGTTCGCGCCTTGGAGTCACCCGGCCGCCTCTGCGTTCTTCTGTGCGTCGCCGCCGCCCTCGCCGGCGCCCGAGGCCCCTCGCGCCCGCGACCGCGACTGGCAGTCTACCCTTTGCTCGACCTACACGGCCCTCCGGCTGCTGTCGCCGCGCACGCTCCGCTCGCTGCTGCACTGCCTCGTCTCCCCCGCGGGCCCAGGCTCTCACGCGCCCGCGGACGGCGACCGGCTGCGCGGTGAAGCGAATCAACAAATGGATTCACAATCGCAGCGCGCCGCTGAGGGAGCCGCGCGGAACGGCGCGAAGCCAACCGCACACGCGGCGCGGGAGCCACCGGCGGACGCGTGGCCCGTAAGAGGCATCGCGGCCTTCGGATCGAGCGCAGAGGCGCCCGGCGCGAGCGGGGGGGAGGCCGCTGCAGCGAGCGCGGGTCGCAAGGAGGAGAGGGAACGCGAAAAGGCAAGTCAGAAGGGCGCAGCTGGGCTGACGCAATGTACGGCTCTCGGCAAGGCCGCCTTCCTCTCTCCAGGCGCAGGACGCCGACTCGACTGCGTCGTAGGCACGCGTTCGCAGCCCAGCGAAGGAACCCGAGTGTGCTTCTCGTCTCGCTTCTCGTCACTATCTCCTTCCCTCTCTGGGTCGCTCCACGGGCTCGCCTCCGCCTCGCCCCTCCTCGCCAGAGAACGCTCTTCTTCCGCTCCAGTCGCTTCGCCATTGACGAGCTTTGCCTTCTCCGCAGGCGCTGCCTCGGAGCTGTCCTCTTCTTCTTCTGGCGGCTCTCTCCCCTCGACGCCCAGTCCCCCTGACGGCCGAGTATGCGCTCTGCGGTGCCCGTCCGCCGCGGAAAAAGGAAATGCAGTGGAAAAGGGACTCGCAGCTCCGCCCGATGCCCCCGGGGCCTGCGCGGGCCTCCAGACGCCTCATCTTGGGCTTCCGCCGGCCCACCTCGATGGAGACAGACGAGTCGGTTTTCCCTTCTCTTCCTCCCCGATGCGACCCGATGCCGCTGCGATGCCTTGCCGCGCGGACGATGAACGCGCCTGCGAGATGAAGCTCGAAGCCTTCTCGTCGGAAGGGTCGAAGAGGAATCTGGAGTTCTCTGCAGACGAGGGCGACTTCAGCGCTGGCGAGAGGCAGCCTCATCAACGCAGCGGCAGCGCGCAACGAGACGAGAAAGCTGCAGTGGCGGGGAAGGCTGAGAGAGAGCGCGTAGGGAGATCGGGAGCAGGCGAATGCGCGAACGACGCGAGAGAGGGCGGCGCAGCGTGCGTTAACGCAGAGGTGCCTGAGAGAGAGCGAGGGGGGGCGCTGCTGCTGCGGAGCGAAGACGAATCACAAGCAGAAGCAGTCACGGGCAAGCAGCGACAGCACGGCAACGATAGCGGAGACAGTCCAGGAGGCGAGAGGGAAAAAGGTGAAATGCAGAGCCTGGGGACTGGTGGAAAAGCGGACAGGGATCCAGGGGCTCGTGGCGAGGACGGGCTGGGGGCCTCGACAAGGAGGCACGAAGAGAACCGCCAAGAGGCCGGCGCGGGACCGATGTCCATCGCGGTCAAGCGAGACACAGGCAAAGGTGCAGGCGGAGACGAAAAGACGATTCTTCAAAACTGTCAGCCCCTTCTCCTCTTTCTTCTTCAGCAGGCTCAAAAGGAAATGCGTGCGCAGCGAGACCGGCACCGCCATCCTGTCTCGAACGCTGAACTCTCCGCAAAAAGCCAGAGGAGCCAATACTGCCTCTCAGGCACTACCGAGATAGCAGCCCCAGCTGCCGCGTCTCTCTTGCCTTCTCTTTCTCCCGATGTCGCCTCTTCGATTTCCTCCTCTTTGGCCCCCTCCCTGTCAGCTTCGCTCCTTCCTCTGCCCTCGTCAGCGCCTTCCAGGCTCCTGGACTCGCCTCCCGGCGCTGCCATCCCTCCCCCCGCAACCAGCTCTGTGCAGGCTTCGGCCGTTCACCTTCTTTCTCCCTCCGGCGCGCCTGCGGCTCCGCCGTGCCCGGTGCTTTCGTCTTATATTCGGGGGCCAGGCGAACTGGAAGCGAGCGGCACAGCCCTGGCCTCGCGTCGTCGTCTGGCGCTCCTCTCAGACCAGAGGCGCCCCTGTTGGAGTCTGGCGCCTGCTGCGGCTCCTGCGCCGTCTCTCTCTGCGGCGCTCGCACCCTCTGCACGTCTCGGCTCGCAGCCTGCGTCGCTGGCATGCGCGCCTCCTCTCTCGTCGCTTGCCACTCTCTGCTCAGGCCTTCAGCCTCAGCTGCCAGTCCCCGCGGCTGTGCCGTCTCCTCTGTTGCCATTCGCCTCTCCGGGGTATCTGTGGGGGTCGCATCGCCTGTTTCGGCCGCCTGGCGTGGGGTCGCCACTCCCGGTCCCCTCCGCCGCGGGGTTTGCGCCGTCCGCCTGCCAGCTGCCTTCGCAGGCCCTCTCGCCGTCTTGCCTGTCGGCGTTTGCGGCGTCTGCGGCGTATCCTCCAGGCTCCCTCGAGTCGCCGCCGTCGCTGGCGTCGCTCGCCGCAGTGCCTCGCGCTTTCCCGGCTTACTCGGCGACCGCCGCCTCCGCCTTCACGTCCCTCGCCTCCACGTTTACGCCGTCGCTCGCAGGCCTTCCAGAGGCGTGCGCGCCGCACTTTCTGAACGCGCCGCTGGCGGGGACGCGGCGCCTGCAGGTCTGTGCGCATCCGCGCAGCGGAGGCCGCAAGAGAGATGTCTACAGAAGAAGCAAAGTCGAGCCTCCCGAGGCCGCTCCACAAACCGACGGGCTTGCTGGGCGATCTGATTCCGAGCCGCCGCGCGCTGTGTCTCCTTCTGCGCCTCTGGGATCCGTCGCCTCCGCTTCCGCCTGCTCTCCCCCCCTGACGCAGCTGTCTCCCTCCTGTCACTTTCGCCCCTCGCCCTTGGGGGCTCCGGACGCCGCTGCCTTGCGAGTGCTTCCGGCCTCTTCCGTTTCCTCTTGTGAAGTGTCCTACCTCTCCTATTCAAGTTTTTCGTCTGCCGATGCCGCGGGGCAGTTCCGAGCGGCGTGGTCTCTTCTTCCGCCTCCGCCTGGCGCCTTGGCTGAAGCTTCCACTGCCTCTTCTGCCTCGCGTCCTTCACCCTCGTGTGTCGGCGCTCCTTCGCCGCCGCTCGGCGCGTCGCCCTCCTACGCGTCCCCGTCCTCTGCGCCTCTGCGCGGTTCGATGGCCGCCTTCGCTGTGCCGCCGATGCTTCAGACGCCTCTTGCATCTGCGCCTGCGGCACTGCAGGCGTTTTCTGCGCCTCTTGCGCCCGTCTCTTTCTGTCTGCCTTCCCCATCCCTGCAGAGTTCAGCGGGAGCTTCGCTTGCCTCTCGCGTGGCACCTCTGCCTGCTTCGCGTTCTTCCCATCCAGCTGTGTCTCGCGGCTCTGCACCAAGTCCTCAATCTCCGGCCTCGTCGCGATTCACGTCGACAGCCCCGTCTTCAGCCTCCACTCCGGAGGCGTCTCCTTGTCTCTTTTCGTCCGCCTCGCCATCCGTTCGAGGAGGCGCCGCGAACCCCGCCCTCAGGGGCGCCGTGCGCGACGCCTCTCCAGCCCTTCTCGAGCAGAGTGCGCTGAGAAAACGCGGAAGACGGCGAAAAGAGAGGCAGGCGCTGTCGCCCTCCGCATGCGTACAGGCTGGCGACCAGGCCTGTCTTGCTGAAGGGGCGCTCACACAAGTCAAACTCGCGAAAACGGCCGAGGACGCAGGGGCGGGCGAGGAGGATCTGGTCCCGGGCGCGGGCTCAGCTGCGCGTTCTCTGCTGAAAAGTGGAGAGGTTTCGCCGCATCTCTTGCCTTCTTCACTCCACGCTCAAGGCGCGTCTGCAGGAGGCCGGCGCGACCCCGAAACGCAAACGACCTCCTCGTTCTCTGAGGCCTCCTCGCTGTTCGCGTTCGCCTTTTCTTCCCAGCTGTTTTCATCTTCTCGGTCGCAGCTGCCTCGCGAGTCGCCCTCGGCTGTCGCCGGCGCTGAGCCGCTGAAAGCCCTCGCGCCTCACAAACCCGGCGCTGCGGCCTGCAGCCACGTGCCTCGAATCGGCTTTCCCCCCCCGCCACCCCTTGTTCATTCGAGCTATTCTACTTCTCTTTCTGAGTCTGTATCGGTGGCGCCTCGCGGCTCGTCTCAGGCTGCTGCTTCGTCCGCTGCCTCTTCTGCTGCGGTCGATGCGCTCGCGCCTTCCGCCTGCGAGGCCGCGTCCCGCTTGCGACTTCTGCCGCCGTTCATGGGCTCTCACGGCTCCAGTCTGTCTCCCGCGCTCTCCTTCTCCTCCGCGTCGTCCTCCTCGCCCTCGCTCGCGCCGTCGTCTCCTGCTTCGCTCGCGTCTTCGCAAGGCGACTTTGCCGCAGTCTCGCTGGCGCTCGAGACCTTAATCAGCGACGCAACTCCGGAGACGCGCGCGCAGTCCGCCTCAGCTGTCGCGGCGTCTGATGCAGCGCCAGCCTCAGCCGCGACCCTCTCATGGGGCGCGCAGGCACCAGGCGCGTGCGGGGATTTTCCCCTCTCTGCAGGCTGCTCAAACGGCGAGCGGCGCCAGCAGGCGCGGCAGGAGGCAGCACACGCGGCACAGGACGCACAGGCTGCTACCGCCTCCTCGACAGCGAGTTTTGATTCGCTTTCGCGCGCCTCCTCCTCCGCCCGCCGGGCTAGGGCGGGCGTCGTCCGGGGGCTCTCGCCGCGTCTCGGGGCGGTCGCACCCCCGCGAGACGGAAGCAGCCCCTGGCGGTCGCTGGCTGCTGCTTCAGGAAGGCTCGCGGCGCCGGCGCCCCCCGCGGCAACTGGCAGCCGCGCTGCCGAGCGGCGCGCCGGAGCAGGGCGAGTCGACGGACGCGAGCCGCCGTGGGCTACCCAGCTGCGCGAAGGCAGCGGGGAGAGAGACACGGACGCAGGCGGCGTGCGGCGAAGGAGCGCGTGCGCGAGGATGTGTCGAGACACGCGCCAGAGAGGCTGGGCGAAAAGGCGAGCATGCAGAGGCTGCGTGGCGAGGGGGAGGTGCGCGGGGTGATATTCAAACTCGAGCCGACAGAAGGGTCAAACGCCGACAGGGGAGCGTGGGCAGAGTCGAACGCACTGGAGGGTGAAAAGGCGCAGAGGAAAGGCGCCGAAGCCTTGGAGGGAATGTCGAAAGCGGGACTCGAGAGAAAGCGAGGCGAACGTGGCTGTCATAACGGAGACGCAGGAGGCAAGGAAGACGCAGTAGGCGAGGAAGACACAAGAATGTCGATGGGAATGTCACGCGCGAAAGGGAGAGAGCCGAGAAGAAAGACGCAGCGAGGAGGCAGAGTCAAGTTGCAGGCGAAGCAGAGAGAGAAGCGCCAAGACGCGAAGAGGAGGCGACGAGACCGGAGAGAAAGAAGACATCAAGCGGATTGCCGCTGCTGAGCACCCCTCCGCTTCACGCATCAGAAGGATCACGGGAGGAACGTCGCTTCAAAAAACTCGAAGGCGAAAAGCGCAAAACGAAGCGCAGAAGAAGGATGAGAGCAGGCCCGGTAGTATTCCACACAAGGAACAGACGCCTCCTGAAAACGAGTGCAGCAGGAGGAGGCTTCGAACTGGGGCGTGTTGATGGTTTGAGGCAAACCTGACCCGTACCTTTCTGCCGCGCCCTTCCAGCCCACAGAACTCGCTCTGTAGAATCGATCTTACGTGGTTAAGAGGACAGGGCGACTCGCCGGAGAACTTCCTGCAGGTGTCTTTCGAGAGAGGCACCAGAGCGAACACGGTTGAGTGAAGAAGCGAGTTCTTCGCCGTCGCTCAGGGGCATCTCCTGGCCAGATGACTTTGCGTATACCAGAGAGGAGTAGTGTGCATTTTCTTCGGCTCAGAGCCGCATTCCAACTCTATGTGCGTACGACTAGGAAGTAGAAGGTGTGTGACTCTGCTCTTCGCGTGCTGTGTGTACCTTAAAGGTGCTCGAAAGCCCCACAAATGTCGAAGACGAAAGGGGTGACAAGCTAACGGCATCCACTCATTTTCTCAGTTCCTCTTCAGACCCTTTCCGCTTGCTTGCACAGCCCCACAGGAGATCTGAGAATGGAGCCTGAGGTCTCTTCGCACTAGCGAGGTAGAAGCTGTGGCAGCGACGCCAACCGAGTTCGCTTGACCTCGGCTCTCCTCACACATCCCTGCATGCGAGGAACCCGAAGCCGAGCGGGGTTGGCTTCAAAACACCATCCGCAACTGTGTCGCCTGGGCTGGGGACTGCCGACGATACGCGCGGCGACTGCCCGCGACGGCCGGGTGCATGCACTTAAGAGGCAGCGAGCAAACAGTGAAGCCAATCAACAGTCTGCTTCGTACGAAGCGAAGACTCTCGCGCCCGCCTCTGTGACCAGCGACGCAGCGACCGTTTCGATCCTTTGCTTCTCCATCCGCGTGCGAACGTCGAGCAGTGAAGCTGGGGCAGTCGCGCGCTCGCCGCACCGCCACGCGTAGGAACGGCGGCCTGCCGGCGTGCAAATCAAAATTAAGCATCCATATTTGTGACATAAATCTACAAATGCACCTAAATTCAAAAAGCACTCAGAAGAAAACAGGGATTCAGACTTCGAATTCTTCAAGGAAGTCGTGCAATGCAGCAAGTGCGCGGCTTCAAACCACTCTAACTGACCTACCTGAGGATTTTCGTCCTTTTTTTCGAATGTTCGCATGCCACATTGAGAAATTCTTCTCTTTATCGAATCCTAGACTCATCTGGCGGGAAGTCTGCCATGCGATATGACGGAAACGCTGCCGAGCGAGACCTTCGTGCATCGCAGATGAACTTATCTACAGCCCAGCGACTCTGCAAAAACGCTGGCGTTAGGCGAACCCCGCCTCGTCCTCTTAACTGTCTCGAGTCTCTCGCGCAGGATGCGCTCCCAGCACACGCTGGAACCGACAGATAAAGATATAGATAGGTATAGAAAGATGTAGATAGGTACAGATATAGATAGGTATAGGTAGATACTGAGAGACAGAGCGGCTTCCTGAAGCGCAGCCTGAGGCGATGAAGAGAATCGCGCGCCCCTGCGTGAGGCGAAATCCACGGCAGGACATGCAGTTTGAGACAGTTAGAAAGGAAGCCGCACAACGCGAGAGGCAGCGAGTTGCATGCGCACAGGACCATAACGCAGAAAGGACAGCCCGCGAAGAGAGGAGACGCAGCTCAAGAAAGACCTCTGAGCCCGCAGAGAGAACAAGATCGCGAGGAGACACGCGACGCACACGCCGGAGGGCATGTGAACCTCGCATCCACGAGAGACAGGCGTGTCAATTTTTCTCTTTCTTTCCGTACGAAACGATCGTTCTCCTTTTCGCCAATCACCAACTCAGCAGCTCTACTTGCGGGGGGGCGTCTCTTCTTTCCTCTGCAAGGAGGCTTGCGCCCGCGGGAAGGGCTCCGCAGCCCACCGTGAGCGGCACGTCGCCGCGGCCTCGCGTCTTTGCGGCGAGCGCGTCTCCTTCGGCGCTGCCGGACGCAGACCCCGAGAGACAGGCGTGAGTTGGCGACAGTGGATCAGAAAGCGATGAAAATGACGAAGGCGAGGACGCGGCGAAGGCGCGCGCCTGCTCGCTGGAGAAGGAGGCGGTGGAGCAAGGCGACAGCAGCTGCGTGTCCGCGATGGATGCGGCCGCCTGCTTGGACAGCGCCACATCTCCCAGTGGCAACTGGAAGTCGAAAGAAGAGGCCGCCGCGCCCACGGCCGGGTTCCGTTTCTCGAGGGGGTCGCCGGGCTCTCCGCTCCCGCTGTCTGCCCAGGGCCGCAGCAGCGCGTCTCTCGCGCGGATGTCCTCGTCGCGAGCTGTGAGAAGCGCGTCGCGCTCGTCGCGGAGGTTGTCTCGCTTGCCTCGATTCGTGCGGAAGGTCTGCTGGTTCAGGTGCGCGCGGCCGCCAAAGTACGTCTGCGCACTCAAGTCGCACTCGCTCGCCTGGCTGCCGCTGCCCCTGTCGCGGTCTTCCTCCTCGCGGCGCTCTCGACCCCCTCGCGGCAGCAAGCGCGAAGAAAAGTCGTCAAGAAAGAGGAAAAACGCGCGGCCGGCAGGATGCGCGCTGAGGCGCTCGCGCAGCCAACCCTTGGGCTTTGAGCGGAGAAAAAGCATCGCGAAGAGAACGAGCAGGTGCAGAAGCGCCGCAGAGAGCGCCGCAATGCACGCAGTCCGCTTTGTCGCCGCCGACAGCGGGAGCGTGTCCGCCGAGCAGAGAAAGAGGAAGCCGAGAAACGAGAAAAAACACGCGCCCGCGACCAGCAGCACCAGCGCACACAGCACCAGCGGCGAGCAGCCTCGACCCGACGCCATCTTCGTGAAGAAAAAAAGAAGACGGAGAGAGCCAGCGGCGCCCGCGAGACGAGTCCGTCCACGCGCAGAGGGAGGAGACACTCTAAGCAACGCGAGAGGGAGAGCGAGAAGAAGAGCGACGGACTGTAGAGGCGCGAGCGAGCGAGCCTGTTCAGATGGTGATGTAGTCGGCGAAGATTTTATCGATTTCTTTGTCAAACAACTGACAGCGAATCGGCATGTCTGCGTCGTGGAACGGATTTTTCAGCACGTAGTCTGAGTACGCCTCGTAAACGCGACGCAGAGACGCCTCGACCGCCGTCGGCGACAGGCTCAGCTCGGTCACCAAGACAAACTTCAGTCCTGAAAAGGAGAAAGAAAGTACAAACAGGCAGGGAAAATGGGAAAAAAGACAGAGAACGCAACGGGGTAGACATCCCTCCACAACCGTTGGCTCAGCCCAGGTGTGTGTGCTCTGGCGGCGCACATTTGTTGGCGAAAAGTCGACAAAGGAACGTGAAAGGTTAAAAGACAACCCTTCTAGCCGGCTGTTGAGCACGAGGCCCTTCTCGCGCACCTGTGAGCGTCTCGAGACACTGGAGTCTGAAGTTTTCCGCCTCCACACGGTTGATGCCTTTCGGCTGGAGCGCGTTGAAGAAGCTGCCTTTCTCCGAAGACGCGGGCGAGACCTGCGCGGCGATCGCACTCAGGCCGTGAAACGTCGAGGCCAGACGGATCGCGTCGTTCGCCGACAGTTGCACCGCGGGGGTAAAATTCTGCAGAAAAGCAAACGTGCGGCGAGAAACGATGCAGAAGGAGTGAAAAAGAGGAAGCAGCAACCAAACAACCGGGAAACGCACCTGCGGCTGCACATGTCCGTTGGAAACAGTGAAACTTGCAAAGCACAAGCAGGGCGGCGCCAACTCGAAAGAGGCACTCGAGAGTGGCAGATCCGGCGGACAGCGAGGGTCACGGAGACGAGCAGGAGGTCCACGAAATACGAGGGAAGAAGGAACGGGGCCGTCAGATCGCGAGAGGAGGCAAAGGACGACTTACCCTGTGATAGACGAGACTGCCGTGTTTGTTATTGATAAAAAGGGAATACATCTTCAACAGCGAGAGAAGCAGGCCGAAGTGAGCATGCAAGCGCCCAAAAGCATTTGGCAGCGAGAGGAGGGGAAGAGAAAACGCCGGAAAAAGAGGAAAAGGGGGAGTCCACGGTCACCACAACGCACAACCGAAACAGGGCGCCGAGAAGAGGCGCAGAGACAATGAGATTAGAGAGGAATGCGTGGCGGCAAATAATATGATGGAAACTGGCTGAGTTCGCGGCCGAAGAAACAATGCAGAATTACACTTGGAGTCAGACCGAATGCAGCGAAGAGAGACTGAAGACGACAGAGTCGATTCCCTTCTCTGTCAGAGAAGAGACGAGATGAGCAGAGGCAACACGAATGCCTTCGAACTACAGCTCGCAAAAAATCTGGGGCTTCCTCATAAGAAAACACCCTCTCAGCAGGTGGTGCTGGATCGGCGAAAACAAGCGGCTGTCCTTGAGAAACAGGAAGCTTCCCGGGAAAGAGGCAAGTAGCGGGGCAAGAGAAGAAGGGGTGGCGGCAGCAGCCAGAACCCAAGAAAACGGATAATATTTGCGAAGCATTTGCCAAAAGCAGAAGCGAATACAGAAGATAAAAGATAGAGCCTGCGACGGGAAAGAGTAATGCTTTTAAGAGAATATGAGAGACAGTTGGGACGGAAACCGCAGGCGGAGACCGAGAGGAAGACAGAAAAAATCCTGTCGGCAGTGCGGCTTTTCGGCTCGAGCCACACAGACGAAAGAAGAAGGACTGATGGAGATACGAACCCCCCAATCTGAACAAAGATCTCAAGAAAAAATAGAGAAAAAGAATAAAGAAGGACAGAGCGAAAATACATACAGGGGCTACAAAACGCTTCTTCCGCCCCCGCTGCCTGATCCGGTTTTTCCCAGGTGTATATACACTGCAAAACGATGTGTGCGCGAAGCCGGTCGCCGCGCGGTGTTCTAAAATATGAGATGGCGAGGCGAGACTCGCAGAAAAACTGCAAAATGTAGGAAAAATCCCCCTCTACAAAGCTCTTCTGTAGACCCTAGACAAAGGAGGCTAATTCCGTGGTCAGTCCTTCGTGTTTCACCTTTTCTCGTTGCTTCCCTCGTGCGTTTTCTGCCGCTCTACACGGCCAACTCGGAGCGCGAGTCACCTGAACCCGCGACAAGTTCCGTGTCTCTGCTCTCTCGCGCAAAGCTGAACACCAGCAAGCAACCGCGAGCTCGAGACAACAGTCCGCGCATCACATGACTCCCGTCGCGCCCGTTATTGCGGGCTTGTTGCTCTTTTCTGTTTCTCGTTTTCGCGTCCGCTGCAGAGACTACCCAGGTCGGTCTTAACAGTCAATTGCGCCGCCGAGCGGAAGGAGCGGGTCTTGCGTATCTACAGCGCAGCCTCGCGCCTCGACAAGCGCTAGAGGAGTCGCGCGAGGCACACGACGAGGACTGAGAAAGAAGGAAAAACCGAGGAGACGGAGAAAGAACAACGCGGGGGCGATGCAAACGCAGAGAAAGCTCGGGGCTCTCGAAGGAACCAGCAAAAGCGATTCTGCGTGTGTTTCGTGCCGAGAAGGCCGCGTGAGGCGGGAGAGAAAAGGGGGGAGCGCTGCCTCTCCGCTGGCGGGATGAGTCACTAAACAAGAAGGAGGGGGACGGATGAAGAGACAGAAAGTCTGAAGTGTTTGTTTGGCTTTATTTCCTTTCCTGAGGGAGATTTTGAAGAGTGACTCAGAGGAAAAAGAAGGCAGACGCAGGAGAAGACGCCGCGGGCGCGAGAGACACGTACTCGGCGCCGCGAATTGTCTCTGCTAGTTGAGACACTCAGCGCCGGTCTGCGGATGAGACGCGCGACAGAAAGAGAGCGAACAACGGGGAGCCGAGGTGAGTTTTCTCTCGGCTATTGCATTTTTTTCCCTTCTTCCCAAGTCGCCTCTCTTAAACGCCTAGCGTCAATGAGCTACTGAGGCTCGATGCCGTTCCCAGCGCACACGTCTCACTGAGCCGTAGTAGCAGCGCTGTCATCCATCAACCCTCTCCTCCTCTTCTTTCGCCTTTGTCGCTTTGCCTCTCCCTTCTGCCCTCACACCTCTGCTCTCCGTCCCCAGGCGCTGCGACCTGCCGCTTCCTCTACTTTTTCTGCTGCACTCTCTTTTTGGCTTCACGCCAGTTGTCCCTGCTCCGCGCTCCCCGCGACTATCGATTGTGTCCTCTCCTCTGGCGGCCTCTGCCTCTCTCTTCTTCTCCCACGTCGCGTCCTCCGCCTTCCACCCCTCCACCCCCTGCCCTCCCCCCCCCCTGCGCTCCCCCCCCTCCCCCCCGGCCTCCTGGGCTCAGGGGGAGAAGTCTCGCAGCTCGAGGGTATTGCCTCCGGCAAGCGTCTCCCGTTGGACTCAGTCAGCCCACTCCCTTGTCTTCGCATATTCGTTTTTCCTCTCTCGCCTCTCCTCTTCGCTCGACCTCTCGCCTGCGTCTCCGCCTCCCCCTTCTGGCGATGGTGCGAGGCGCGGCCTCGCGAGGTGCGCCTTCTCCGAGCTCGCCGGAGGCGCCCGCCCTCGGCTCGTCGGGCGGCAAGGAGGGCGGCGCTTCGTGCGGTGCTCCAGACGTCTCGCGGATGCTCTTCTGGCGGCCCTCGAGTGGACCGTTGGCGCTGAACTGCCGCAGACATCCACATTACGTGAAAATCCTGCACAAGGGCCGCACAGCGCTCTACGCCGGCCGCGGCGACTTCACCGACGTCGGCGTAAGAGAACGGAGAGCCCTGAGGCGCGCAACGCAGAGGCACTGTCAGCCCCGCGCACTGCTGAAATTTCGAGGCTGCGGCTCGCGAGCGTGTCTCGAAACCGCGCAGCGTGTGCAGTGCTGCCTCCGCTTCCAGTCTGCATCGATGCTGCGCCGCCGAGGAGGGAATGAAACCGAGAGGGGCTTGCGAGTCGCCGCGCGGAAGGGGCGCGCGGGAAACGCGTTTGGCTTGACGCCGCTCGCAGAGACGAAACACGAAGAGACCTAAAACCCTTTGTGGCGGGCTCTCTGTATCGCGTTCACGCTTGTATCGCCTTCCCCCCCTCCTCTCTCTCTCTCTTCTACCTCATCTCTCTTTCTCTTGGTTTGTCGTTCTTCATCTGCCTTCCTCTGCGGCGCGTTTCCCCTCGCCGAGTCTCTACCTCTCGCCTGGAGCGGTGTGCGACGTGTTGCGGCTGCAGGCGGTTCAGGCGGAGAGCCCGGCTGCGACCGCGTGTGCGGTTTACTACTTTGAAGTCGAGGTCGTCGCTTGCTCCGCCTCGCCGCGAATCTGCGTCGGGCTCTCGACAAAGGGCTCCGCACTAACCAAGCATCCCGGCGTCGATCCACAGTAAGGCGCGGCTGGGCGCCTCCCTTCCACAGAGGCCTTTGAGCGGGCACAGGGCAGACGCGCCAGTTGTGCCTTCCTGGTCGGGCGCTTGCATGCGAAAGGCGTGGCGCCTGCGAGACGCAGCGGCGGCCTAGCGAGTCTCTTCTCGACAAACACGTCAGCTGCGTTTTCCGCGGGGTGCGACAAGCCCGCGGCGCGTCTGTGGTGGCGCCGTTCCCCGTTGCGGGTCCAGTTTCATTTTATTTATTTTTGCCTCATTTTTTGAAACTTTTTGCAGCTCGGTGGGGTACCGCGCGGAGGACGGGCGGAAGCTGGTCGGCTCGGCGACGGGCTCGTCGCTCTCTCGCGGCGGCTCGCTGCCGGGTGAAGCCTTCAGCTCGCCGTATGGCCAGGGCGACGTGGTGGGCTGCGGCATCCATCACGCGTCGAGAAAAATTTTCTTCACCAAGAACGGCGTCTGTCTCGGCGTCGCCGCCAAGGCGGAGCCCGCGGTGGAGTACTTTCCCAGCGCGGGCATGCAGGGCGCCGGCGAACAACTTCGATTCAACTTCACGGGGCCTTTTGTCTTCGACCTCAGAGGCATGCTCCAGGTGAGGCGGAGAGAGAGAAACCGCGAAGGCGAGAGAAGAAGAAGAAAAAGGGCAGAGGAAGTCAACACAGAGAAGACAACGGAGCGACGACCACAGACAAAGGGCAGCAGAGAAGAGTCAGCCAGGAAAGTCAGCAGAGAGAAGGAACAGAGAGACAACTGCAGACGGGGCACAGCAATAGGGCAGTTTACGAGAGAGAAGAAGGGGAAGGGCGTGGACGATGGAGAGGTGTCTCCGCACGCGTGTGCATACGTCCTGTCGGTCGTTTGCACGTTTCGCCTCTGCGTGCGTCGCGCTGCAGTGCGAGATGCTGGAGGAGCGGCAGCGCATCAAGGCGGAGCTTGGGCATCCCTCGCTAGCGCCCGCGCTGACGGAAGTCGTCCGCAGCTACTTGCTCCACGCGGCCTTCTCGCGCACGCTGGCGGCCTTCGAGAAGGCCCTCGCCGCCGAGCAGCCGCCAGAGACCGCCACCGCCGCAGACGCGCAGGGCCCGGCGCGCGCGACAGGCAGCGCCGAGGAGGCGCTGCAGAGGCCGGCGCAGAGCGCCGAGGGCGAGCGAGAGAGGCGCGACGCAGGCGACGACGAGACGCGGCGCGAGGACGCGCGCGAGGAGTCCCCAGGCGAAGCTGGCGGAGAGGAGACGATGGGCGCAGGTAAGTGGAATCGAGGCGCTAGGCGCCAGACGCGTGGGGGGATCTGATTTCGGCAATAGCGCGACAGCGAGAGGCACGCAAAGGGAGGCGACAGCGTGGAGCTCGCCCAGAGGAGCACTGTCGCCTCTAAACGCAGAGGAAATCGCACCGGTGACTGCGAAGAAATGCCCGATCGATGTGTGCGTCGCGGGCCGCTCGCGTCAGCAGTCTAAGTATGCAAACGTGCAATACGCAGCACATATCTCCACGCCTATAAATACGTTTGGATGTATGAGGACGGATGCGCAAATGCCTCCGCGAATACCCTTCCGTGGGAAAGGCGTACGGTTTTTTTTCGAAAGTGCCGAGTCGATGCTGATAGTTTTCACACACACACTCTGCTCTCAGCTGGGCACACTGCCGCGTGCTGCGTCTCTTCTTTTCATCCCCGCGGAGCGAGGCGCATTGTCTGCGCCAGAGTGCGTGAGGCAGTCTGTGTTGGAGGCCTCTGCGGTCAGTGGTGCGTTGCGTGCAGAGAGCCGCGAGGAGGAAGTGAAGTCTGGCGAGTCGTCTGAGGGATCTATGTCGAGCGCCGCTCGCAGGCCCCTGAGCATTACGCTTGTGCGACCCTCGTCGCCTTCCTCCGCCTCTGCGGGCGCCGCCGCCGGTCTCGCCGTCGCCTTCGCGCGGCCAGAGGACGAAGGCAGCCCCTGCCCAGACATCACGATGCAAGATGACGACAAGAGCGAGCGCGAAGCGGTGAGGTGGCGAGGCGAAAGGCGGTCGCTGTGCTCTGCTTTCGATTCTACCTTTCCTGTCGCGCGCCGAGGAGCGACGCGCAGACGAGACGTGAGACCTCGCTCACTATCTCGTTCTGGGTCGTGCTTGTCTTCGTTCGTCCTTTCGATGCTCATTCTCTCTCGTTTTCTGGTCCTCGGAGGGCCTCGCCTTCTCTCAGCGCCTTCGCGCCTTCACGACGAGCCGGCGTCTGCATGGAGCCAAGCCGGTTTGTTAGTGTATTTCTCTCGTCTCTGCGGCTGCGCATGCACTCGAGCGCTGACGCTTTTTCTGCTGGCCTCGCACAGATGTACCTGTATCCCACGCCGCATCGCGACTTCCGCACGAAGCCTGAGACCTCCGCCATCCTCCTCGCCTCTCTGCCGAAGCGCACCGGTGAGCAGCTCTCCGCGGCGCGGCGCCTGCGAGCGCACGCTGAAGCTTCGGCGGGGTAGTAGGGGATGTCTGTGCTTCTCAGTAGTTGGGTTTGAGTGGCGGCGCGGAAACGCGCGCGTGGAGCCTTGTGTCGCGTTCTGTTCAGTTCCGCCGCAGGTCTCGCAGGGCTGCGGCCGTCACTTCTCCATGTGCGGAGGGTGGGTTGTGCGCGCGATGAACTCTCCCTTAGGCTGCGGAGTGCATTTCTGCGCGGCCGCCGAGGCCTCAGGCTGCGCATCACTGCACTCATGCCGGTGCGCGTGTTTTCTCTGATGCTTCTTCGCTGCGGCTCTGCCCTGTAGAGCTGAAGCAGGCCATCGTCAGCGGCCGCGCGGATGTCGCAGCGGAGATCCTCGACCGCCACTTCCCTGCGGTCGTTGCCCTGCCGCAGTCTGCGCAACTCGAAGTGAGGCAGGAGTGGCGGGCGAGTGCCTCACTCGCCTTGCACAAGGGTCTCTCCTCGTCGCGTGATGAGTCGAGACATCGCGGGCGACTTGGCTTTCGCCTTCTCCCTCGCAGGGGTGGCGGGCAGATGTACGGCGCGCCTCCTCTGTTTGTCGCGGTCGCCTCGTGGACCTCGTGTTTCTTTCTGGCCTCCGCCTGCGGGGTTGTTTTCTTATCCACAAAGATATATATCGACGGCGACATACATATACATACAGATGTATATATCCATACAGGCATATATACAAATATATCTCTCTGCATATATATATATCCACACATATATACACATATGCGTCCAGATATATATATATATATATATATATATATACATTTGGACAGATACCTACATCCGTACAGATATATATGTATCTACACAGATATGTTCGGGTGTCGGGAGTGTATCTGTACGCATGTAAATCCATGTCGCTGCTGCGTCGCGCTTTCAGGATGAGTCGTTTGCGTTGGCGCTGCTATACACACAGCAGCTGATTGAGTTCCTGCGGCCGCCGGCGCGTGACGTCAGGGCTGCAGTCGCGTGGATGAAGGCGAAGCTGGCGCCGCTGACACGCGACTCGCCGCCGCACATTCGGCAGGCCATTACGGTAAAAAAGAAAAAAAAACTTCGATCTGCTAGAAGCCGGAGGAGGGGGCCGGCGCGCGGGCTAGGCTACAGAGCGAGAGGCCTTGGGCTCAGGGGATGAAAGACAACTGGAAAGACGATGAGGCGTTCAGCGAGGGTTCCGTTTTGCCCTTCAGGAATGCTGCGGACTTCTTGCCTTCCAAGAACCTGAGCGCAGCTCGCTGGCTGCCTTCTTCGATTTAAACAGACGGACTGTCGTCGCGACGGCGATCAACCGATGCGTGCTGCGTGAGCTGAAGTGTTTTCTGATGTCTTCTTTCTGCAAGTGATTCACGTTGAGACGCGACCTGCAGTCCACGCACTTCTCCGCCTTTGCATCGGCATGATTCGCCTCGCAGTTAAAAGCTGAATTCGAACTCTTCGAGCTCGATTTTTCGGTGCGGTGCCTGCAGAGCACATCTGTGGAGGAAGGAGCTGGTCTGTCGCGCAAAGGACGAATGGTCTCTTCTCGTGTTTCACCATGTTTTTCTTCTTTTTTCCAGGGCACCACTTCCGAATTCCCTGTTGGTCGTCGCTGGAGGTCCTCGTGCGCCACCTCGTCGCGTGCCGGTAGGCGCAAAAATTTATTTTCTTCTTGTCTTCGTTGCGTTTGCGAGTCTCACACTCTCCCCAGCTTCTCCCTCATGCAGGTTCCCACCGCGTTCTTCGCTCTTTGGGCTGCCGTTGATGTCTCCTTCGGCATGTCGCGGTTTTTGCGGCGGTCGCCGCCCCTCGTCGTGGCTTCTCTGCCCTCGTATTCCTCGTTTAGGAGCTTGTCTCCCTTTGCACTCTGCAGTGCCCTTTTTCAAGATTCATCGTGGGCGCGTCTGGGGTCTGTCCTAGCCGGGAACGTCTCTGCTGGCGCATCCAGCTGCACTCATATCCACACAGAATACACATGCATATACATATATATGTACACATATGTATATTTTTATATGTATAAGTCTGTATGGAACCATATGTGCGCACATATATATATACGTGTGTGTCTGTGGATGCGTCGAATTGATTATGTGTTTGGCCTGTTTGATTGTTTTCCAGGCAGCTGCTGCGAGAGTTCTGCGGCAACCGCGGCCCGATTCCCTCTTCGAGTTTGTTTTGCTATCCGCCTCCGATGCGTCGACTCCTTCAGCCTTCTTCGCCTTCGCGGGCTCTCGCAGCCCCGCCGCGGCCGTTGATTTCTACCGCCTACGGTGAAGAGGAGTTGCTCGAGCTTCCGCTGATTTACAGCCCCTGAGGGCGCCTGGGAAATTTTTGTCTCAGTCTCGACTTTTAGCGAGCTTCGGCGGTGCGGACTCTCGTTCTCGTTGAGGCGCTTAAGCGCGGATTTCTTCGCGCTTGAACCCGCGTAAAATATATATCTATGCACATAACTTATCTCCGTCTGTGTGAATACATATGTATAATATGTGTGTGGAGTTGCCCTGTGGAAAGTTGTTTTTTGGAAAAGGCTGGAAACCACTCTGTCGGTTTGCTTGGGGGGTTGAGGGGGGGGGGGATCGGTGCGATGTTCGCCTATGAATATTCAGAAGACGCCAATTTTCCTACTTTTTTAGGTTTTTTGCAAGACGTCCTACGCGCGTCCAGCCCACCATCAGCCGGTAGAAGTGCACGCATGTATATGCGTGATCGTCTACGTATTATTTGTTTATTCATTTGCGTAATCGTGGATATACCTACTGAATATACGACTCAGGGCAGCCTAGTGATGTCGAGGCTTGTGACACGAGTCATTGCGTCGTGCGCTAAAACGGAGGACTTTACACACGATCGTTGCCGACGTTCCTGTCTTAAGAACAAGAGGCCTCTTGCCGCAGGTTGCCTGCCTCCGCCCAGGCGATGAGAAGCAATCCAAAACTGAGAAGGAGCTGCGCGGCGTCTCCAATCGATTCCCTTTTCAAAGGCTGACTACCGCGGCGGCCCCACGCTCTAGTCGCATTGCCTCACGCAGCCGCGTTCGCTCCTCGCCGCTCAAGCTCTCCCTTGAATAAATAAAACGATTAACACATGCGTGAGCAAGTATTTTTCAGCCATTCATGAGCGAAGTGCGTCTGTGTGCGTGGTAAGGCCGCTCCTCTATGCAAGCGATAAGGCGGGTCGCTTGTCGTCTCACGCGGCGTGTGTCTCTTGCGTCTCCTTTTTCTTCTGGGGTTAGCGCAAAGCATGAGACGTAGAGACTTGGGTTTCTCCCCGAGCCATCGCTGCAGCTTTTCGGCGTTGTTCATCTGGGTGCCGCTCGTGCGAAGCCTCAAGGTGCCTTTAACGGAGTTTTTTTTAGTCGATTGTGTGGAGCTGGAGAGTCGCGGACTCAGAGACGCATGCGATAGGAACACGCGAGACTACGAAATTCAACAGATAAACCACACAGGAAAAACGCATATACTCGCGCGTCTCCCGCGAAGCGCTCTTCGCTTTCTTACGAAGAGCACACATGCATTCACACACGTATTTGAAATTTTTTATAAAAAAAAACATTTCACAAGAATCATCGTCGCCCGCCGACAGCCTCCAGACACTCATGGGGCCGTCGCCAGAGAACGGCAAACGGGCAAAAATGTGGAGTCTGTCTCGCCTTTTTGAGTCAGCTGGAGAGATCGATGCAAGGCAAGAGGAACGCAGCAAAAGATAAAAATACGCCGAACGAAATGGATTAATGAGCTGCGTCACTAATGAGCTGCGGCACATACATAAATATATATCAGTACACAGGCACCAAGATAATCTATCTCTCTGCTTATATGTATACATATATATATATATATAGCCTATGCATATACGATATATATACATACATATATATATCGCATATGTCTGTGTGAGGGTCAGGTTCAGGGTTTGAGCGTGGCCACGTGTCACGTGTTGAGTCGAATCGATGAAACCGGCTTTTTCGCAGCTCAAATGTTTTTCTTTTTCGAGGTCGCCAGGCGCATGTCTGCCTCGAGGGCGGCGCCGATTCGCTGGAGGGAGGCGCCGGCGTTGAGGGTCATTTGGTTCACGTCGTCTTGCACGAACACGTCCTCGACAGAGACTTGGAAGGCGCTGAGGAAGCGATTTCCCAGCGGCTCAAGGACTTTTGATTTTGTGGCCTTCGCAGCTTCTGCAAAGAGCGACGTCGGCGAGGCGCGCCGGCAGCTGGACTCCCAGTCGAGGTCGCCCCGCGATCGGCATGCGGCGGAGAGCCACGGCACGAGGGCCGAGTGCATCTCCCCCTCGGCGCCGCGGCTCTGCGAGGGTCCGCGAAGGCCCACAGGCAACAGCCGCGACGACGACGACGACGGCCCCCGGAGCGCGTCGAGCCGCGAAGCCGAGAAGGCGTCAGGCCACTTGCGCCGCGGAAACGCGTCCTCTTCGCGCAGCAGCGACGAGGCGCGCGAGTGTGGTGAGCCCTCCGCGTCGTCGTCGCTCTCCATCGCCTCGCGCGCCGCCCGCCCCACAGGGAAGGGCAGCGAACTCAGGAGAGGACGCGACAGACGCTCCGCCGCAAACCCCGTCTCGATGTCCAGCACTTCCTGCAGCCCGCTGTCTGTTGTCGCTTCCCGCGAAAGGTCTTCGCCGTTGGTGTCGCGCGGGAAAGACGCAGAGTCCGCGCGCAGAGACGCGCGCCCGACCTCCTCCTGAAGCTGCCGCTGCTCGTCGCCCGCCGCCGGGAAGGCCTCTGTGCGTCTTCTCTCCGCTGCGAGATGCAGTGTGCCTTTCAGGCCGCGCGGGCCTGTCTCCTCTGGCGCTGCCGGAAACCCGGGGCCCAGGAGCGAAAGCCTCGCCCTGCGCCTCGCCACCTCTCCGCACTCCGCCACTGCGTCTTCTTCGCGCCGGGGGACAGACGGAGAGCCGCTGCGGCTCTCGCGTTGGCCCCTGTCCGTCACTGAGGTCCTGAAGCACCTCCGCACGCCGACAGATTCCGCGGTTTCTTCCTCCCCCATCTTCTGCGCTTCCGTCTCGTCGGCCTTCGCCTCGGCCTTCTTCTCGCTGGAGCGGTAGGCCTCCACGAAGGCGTCCCAGGCGGCGATGGCGTCGCGCTTCGAAAAGGCGGAGGAAGCCGAGCTCGCGGCCGCGGAGGGCGAGGGAGGCGCAGCAGGGGCGCCGCTGGAGGCAGACGAGGGCGCGCCGGTCGCTGGCGCAGGCTGCGATTCGTTCGTCGTCGTCGAGTGGCTGCAGGTTCTCAACGAGGAAGCGCTGCCGGGAAGGACGAGGGAGGACGACGGCGTGCGCGAAGGCGGTGCTTTTTCTTGGCCTTCACTGCCGCCCGCGCGCGAGAGAGAAGACGACAGCGACGACGGCAACTCCTGTGCAGCGAGCTTCCTCTCGTGCTCCTTGAGGAGATGTGCGCGCATGCGGTAGAGGAGGTGCTGATGCAGCAGCAGCTGCTGCTCCACTTCGGTTTCGCGCTGACGCTCATCCCCTCGCCGCGCGCTGCCGCGGCCCCCAGAGGGCGTCGGCAACCCTCCCGCTTCGGGCGCGCGGCGCAGCGCGCACAGCTGCGCGAAGCGCTCTTCCGCCTCTCGCTCCAGGTCTCGCAAGCTCCTGTCTGCTGGCGCGCAGAGACCAAGGCCGCGGTCGCTGCTGCGCGAGTCTGAGAACTCCGAGACGCTGCGATCGCCCGTTTCATCGCAGCGCTCTGTGGCCTCCTGGCGACCTCCCTCGTCTTCTGGGGCCCCTCCAGCCCCTGCGGGCCCTTCCGGGTCGCGAGCCCCGAGAGCCGGCGCCCCGCCCTGCCTTGTCTCCTCGCGGGACTTTGGCGGACTCGCATGCGGCAACTCTAAACTGAACTCTTGGAGGCTTTCGGCCTCGCGCGTCGCGCGGAGTTTCTCCAAAGGAAGCGGCGGCACGCGAACCGGCACCTCCACCGCCCGCGACGCAGAGAGCGCGGAGGGCGCAGAGAGCGCGGAGGGCGCAGAGAGTGCGGAGGGCAAAGAGGTCTCTTCGCGTCGCGGCTCCGCGGAGGGCGACGAGGGCGAGCCCGCGGCCGCTGCATGGATCCCGCGTCTCGCCTCCATTTGGACGCGTCCCGGCTGAGATGCAGGCGAGGCGAGATCGCGCTCGCTCGACGGCGCAGTCGCTTCGGGTCGCGTTTCCTCGGCGTTTCGAGAGGCCGCAGCAGCCAGGGAGACCTCAGAAGCGGCGGGAGGAGGCTGCGCGGCGAGGCCTTCTAAGGGAAGCGGCAGCGCCAGCAGCGACCTGCCCTGCGCGTCGTCGTCGCAGTTTGTCGCGTCGTCTGGTGCCGCGTGAGAAGCGCCGCGGGGGAGCTTCTCGGTAGGCAGAGGCGGCGCAACCTGCGGCGAGGGCGCGCGGAGAGAGTCCACGGGCGAGGTCTCCAGTGAGGGCCTGCGCGGCGAGTCCTGCGGAGCTGCAGCAGAGGCCCGCGGGTAGAGAGGCGCGCGAGAGCGGGGGACCGTGGCGGAAGACGCGCGGGCGAGGGGAGGGTGCTCCGCGCGCGGAAATCCCGCAGGTCCTTCGAAGATGAGTCGTGCGCCGGCCTCTCGCTGCTTGCTCTCTTCGTCCTTGCGATCCGTGGCGGCGATCGCCTGCTCGCTCGGCTCTCTCTCTCTCTCCGCGAGGTCGCGGCTTGAGCCGGCGTGCCTCCGCGACGCGCCGATCTGCTCAAAGAGCTTTCTCTCGCGCTCCTGAAGCAGAGCTTGCTGCGCATGAATCTGCGTCAGCTGCCGCTCCAGCTCCTCGGCCTGCGTGCCGCTTGCCGCGAAGCCAGGATCTGCGCGACTCCACAGCGCCGGCGACGTCAAAAAAGCCGCGAGGTCTTGCGGAAATAAGGCGAATGACGGCGCAGGAAGCGAGGCGAAAGGGAAGGTCATCGAGAGCGAAGGCGAAGGAGCCGCCTCCGCGACCGTCAGCACGGGCGGAATCACCGCCGCAGAGGCTGAGGCTGAGGGAGACACAGACGGCGACGAGGGAGGCGATCGTTCTGCAGGCTGCTGCGTTGGGCGCGATGGGAGCTGAGCGGCTTCCACGGCATCGGAGGCGTCCGCCTCGACTGTTGGCTCTTTCTGGGAGAGCTCTGAAAAAGATATAGCAAGAGTATCGTCTCGGGTGTCCTCCTTCCCATCGGTGTCGCGCGTCTTTGCTCTCTGCTCATCGGTTATCTCTTTTTTATGGACGGCGCCGCCCTCGTCTGCGGCGTTCTCAAGCTCCGTCTTGTCGGTCTCCGCTGCTTCTGCCCCCTCGAGCACCGGCTTCTGTGGCGGCACTGCCGCTTCCGTCGGGATTTCTTCTTCGGGCGTGCAGGGGAAGAGCTGCTCGTTCTCTCGCAGGACGCGCGCGAGCGCCTGGAATTCGCGGAAGGCGACCTGGAGGTGAATGTACTGACGCCGCCAGTGCTCATCACTGCGCCGCTTCGCTTCTCGCTCTGCGAAGAGGTCCTCATGGAGCGCACCGATGGTCTCAAGAGCGAAAGCATGCTAAGAGAAAAACGCAGAGGCACACGCGCGAACGACGGCGCCCGTGAAAATGACGGGAGCTGCAGGCCAGGAATCTGCTGTCCGTGGCGCGAGCATTCGCGGGGGCAGCAGGGAAGATCAGGGCGTTTACAATAGAAAATAAGTGAAAAAACAAATTTAAATTTCACCAAATAAACATCTGCGCGCCCCTCGTCTCTCGCACGCCCAAGACGTGCCTTCCTTCACAGAGAAGAAAATCCGTTATGAGTATTCGCAAAAGAATATAATGCGGAAAATGAAGAAGAATCTCAACCGATGAAGGAGGCGCTTTTTTTTCGTCCTCAGCTCCACCCCTCTGAGTCGACGCGGGGAACGCTCCTGCGCGGTCTATCGGCCCTCGCGCCTGCGGTCTCAGACGCTCGGCTTTCTCACTGGCGCGAAGCGCCTCGGAACTCTCGCAGTCGCAGAAACCTCCCACTTTAAACCCTGATTCAGATTTCGTCGAGCGGCGGCCTCTGCTCACCTGAGTCTGAAGGAAGTCGCGGTTCTCCTGGAGGGCCTTCAAAACGGCAGCTCTCTCGCTCAGTTGGAGGTGGAGACTCTTGTTCTTCTCGCGTTCGTCCTTCATTTGCTGCGCCAGCGAGGCGACCTGAAAGAAAACAGCTCAACTCGAGTGAAGAGCTGTCGCGCCCGTGCGACTGTTTCAGTGCTGTCGTGCCAAGGTCCGCCGGGTCTGAATTGTCTTCCCCTCGCTCGGGTTCTTCGCTCCCTTTCTGACTCCCGTTGAAATCCCTTCTGACGGATGCGAATCTCCTCTTTTCGCTTTTTCACTCGGAGTTCCTCCCGCTCCCCGACATCCGAACCGTCTCCCCACCCCCCGCGCCCGATTCTGTTTTTTTCTCCGTTTTCGCCTCATCGCCTACCTGTTGCTCCTTGTCTTGGATCTGCTGCGCATATAGCGTCGTGGCTTCCTGCAGCATGTTTTTGAGCAGCTGATGCCAGCTGCTGGGCAGCGCGCACGCGTCGACCTCGCGTTTGCAGTCGATCGCCCGCACCGCCTCGCCTTCCGCCAGCTCCGCGGACGGTGCCTTTAGGTCCACGCAGGACAGCTCCTCAGCGAGGTCGTCGTCGTCCGCGCCCGAGTCCTTGGCGGCTCCTGCGATCTGCTCCAGGCACTCGCCGAAGGTGCCCGCGAGAGCCGACTCGCGCGTCTCTTCCCGCATGCCCAAAGGCCTTTTCTCAGTCTCCTCGGCGTCCTGCTTCTCGAGGGTTTCGCTGCCGCCGCGCCCGACGCTGCTCGCGCGCCTGCCGACCTTTTCGGCGCAGGGGCCCTCGCGGCGCACTGAAGCCGCGCGCTGGCGGGTCTTCGTGGAGGCGGGACCGCGCGCGGCGGGAGGCAGCGGAGGCAGCGCGCGCGGCGAAGCGGCCGCGGGCACCAGCGCCGAGCTGTGCGCGACGAGGAGCGCCTTCGAACCCGTAATCTGCGCCCAGAGATCCTGAATCGTCCGCTGCGTCTCGATGCATGGTCGCCGCAGCTGAAGAGTCAAACACTGAACGAAAGACAAAAACGAAAGAGCGCGAGAGTGAGCAGAAGACAACCTACGGCGCGCACTCGAAGCCGCGTCCCCCCGTCGACCTCATGTAAGGATGCGGCGCTACCGCAACCCCGCGGGGCGCGCAGCCGGCCTCGGAATCGACTTTCTCAGAAACGGGAACCCGCAACAAAGAGCGAATTCGAGGCATTCGCGAAGATCCTAAGAAGAGCGATTTGCTCGACAGGATCTCCACGCCGCGCCTCTCACCTTTGCCAAGTCCTGCCAGAGGCGCTCGCGGCGCTGCAGCGTTCGATTCGAAGAGTCAAGCGCCTGCAGCTGGCCCTGAGGACACAAGGAGACCACGGAGCAACGTAGAGAAAAGTGCGAAAGGCAGACATATGCGAAAAAACACCTTAGCATATACCTCGCATTATAAGGGGGCGCATGTATGCATGTATATACGTGTGTTGGATCTTCTCAGATTTCCACCTCGTGTTTCATATCGTGCTGCTGCTTGTAGCTGCCTACAGAGAAGGGCGTCCAGGCATCTACTTAAGCGTCTACCTCCGCAATGTGTGGAATATGTTACACACAGACATAAGTATACATTTTTATATATTTACAAATTCTATGGGTTTGATAGGCTCGCGAATCGAAGAGCAGCTTGTGTATCATAATGCGCCTTTTGTTGCTTACAAGGAGCGCAGAGAATTTCTTGTACTGGGCGTCGTGCAGAAGGGAAGTGAGTCTCGCGAGTTCATCCTGCTGCGCTCGCTCGTCGCGCAGTCGAGTCGTCAGCTGATCCTCCGCGACCTGAAAAAGAAAAAAAAAGCGGCTTTTTGTTCTCCAGAAGACACGAAAAAAGGAAAGGAGGGGACAGAGACGCGACGGGCTGGCGGAGCCCACGCAGAGGGCTTGAGAGAGGCGACGAGGGGAATGGCAACGCGACGCAATAAAAATTGATAAAAAAGCGACGGCAACACAGCGAAGCGGAGGGCGTCGCGAAGAGGGAGAAAAAAAATGAAGATAAGGGCGCACCTGAAGAAGGACGCGATTCCGGCCGATGATGCGGTAGAGCTTCGCGCGCTCGCTGTCAAGTTCCTTACGCAGCGCAACTTGCATAGTCTCGAACTCTTCGCGGCCTTTCTGAGAGAGAACGCAGAGAAAGAGCCCACACACGCGCAGGCTGCAAAGCAGACCGAAGAAAAAACGCCTCAAAGAAGACATGAAAACCGCAAAGAGAGCAAACCGATACAACGTGCAGGACGCGTGGATTACCCACGCGACGACCGAGGGAGCGAAGCGCAGCGCTCGAAGAACTCGACGCGCGAGAAGGACAGGAGATGGAGGCGCCGACTCTACACGTGCGTTGATCCGTTAGAAGCGGCGAGCCGCAAACGCAACGCCGGAGAAGCACGACGAAGCAGAAAAAGCGTCCGAAAGAGAAGCATTTGTCTGCGTACGCGACGAACAGGGATTCAGGCGCGCGAGCAGGCGCGACGGAAGGACGGACGAATTGAGAAAGCTCGAGCTCACCCGTTCAGCGAAATGTTTGGCTTCGACTGCCGCTGTGACTTCGTTTTGAAGTCTCAGCAGCTGCCGGCGGCTTTCGGCGAGGCGCACGCGGTACCTGAAGACACGAATGCGTCGGAGTCCAGCCTCTCATCTCACTCATTTCGTGTTTCACTTTGAGAGGGGACAGCCTCAAAGTCCGCGAAGATGAGCGTCGCAGCTCGCGAGGAGAGTCCCAATCGAACACAGACAGGGACGGCGCGCAACAGAGCCCCAGGGCGCGGAAACCTACTTGTAGAAGTCGCCCAGCATCCGCCAGAAGAGGTGAAGAAGCTGTCTCCTAGTCTCCGCGGAAACCGCCAGGCGCCGGTCAGCTTCCTCTCTCTCCAAGTCGTGACCCGGGAAGCCGGGTTCGCCCTCGCAGGCGCCCTCGACCTCCCCGTCTTCCCCGCCGCGCCTCGCGCCCAGCGAGCGCAACAGATGGAGGAGGTCGGCGTCCCGCTCGGTGTCGTCCTCGGCGCCGCCGGCCTCGCTGAGGAGAGCAGGCATCCAGCAGAAGACTTCAGCAGGGGCGGCCATCGTCGTGGGCCCCCCGGCAGATTCGAGCTCGTCGGCGGCCTCGCCATCAGGAGAAGAGGAGGAGGACGCCGAAGATGCGAGCTTGTCTTTCCGCGGCGCGTCGTCTCCGGTGAGCAGGACGCCCTCGACGCCTCCCTCGGCCTCGGTTGCGCTCGTCGTGGTGCCCGCGCGCGTGCTGAGATCTGAAGTGGACTTGGCTCTCGCCTGCGCAGGCTCGGGAGCCGCCGCCCCGCGGTCTCTGTCGGCGGCGCTCCGTGGCTCTCCGGACTGTCCCCCCCCTTCTCGCTCGCGCTCGCGCTGGCGCCAGGCGTCCTCGGTGCGCTGGCAAGCCTCTTCGAAGGCGCGATCCTGTTCCTTCCACCGGAGGATGTGGTCTACTTTCTTTCGCAGATACGCATTCGTTCGCTGCAGCCGCGCGTTCTTGACGTTTGCGCGCTTCACCTCCTCCGCGAGCGCCATCTCGCGCTCCAGCTGCCCGCCCAGCTGCCCGCTCAGCAGGACGCCCAGATCTCCGCCCTCGGCGGCCTCCCGCCTCGCGCGGCGCGGCTCTTCGCGGGTCGCATTCGAGGCGTCCTGCGCCGCACGCGCCGACGCTGGAGCGCCCTCGCCGCCCTCTGCGCGGCCTCGCTCACGCGTCTCGCCGGAGACCTCGCTCATGTGAACCTTCCGCAACAGCTCGAACTCGCGCTGCCTGTGCTGGAGGCGCTCGAGATGCAGCAGCGAGAGGCCCTGAACCAGCGAGGAAAAAAGCGACTTCTCGAGCTCCGTCCCAGCGTGGTTGCGCGTCTCGCCGCGCCGCCCATCTCCCGCGGCCGCCCCAGGAGCCGCCCGCGACTTGTCGCCGCGCGCTCGCTGCCGCGCCTCCCGCTCCTCCCACAGTCCCTCCGGGAACGTCCATCCGAGCGAGAACTCGAGCGCCTGCGTTAAGTCTGCATAGAACGACTTCTGAAGAGCCTCCAGCTTCTCGCCAGGCTCCGCACATGCTCCCAAATACCTCAGCTGGTCGACAGCCTTGAGGCCCGCGCTGCCCACGGGGAAGAGGAGACGCGCGGCCTCGTCGCCCTCCCTGGCTCGCCCCTCCGCCGCCTTGTCTCCAGATACCACCGCCGCGGACAGGGCGGAGGCAGAGGGCGGCGCAAGGAGGAAAAGAAGCGCATCTCTGAACTGCCACAGACGTCGCCACGCCGTCCAGCGCTCGTCGGAGGCGAGCCGCAGAGAGCGACACTCCTTGTGTAAATCCTGCAGCGAGAGCCGTGTCTCCTTCAGCGCCTGGTCGCGGCAGACGAGCCGCGCGTCCATCAGGTTCTGAAGCTGGCGGACTTTGTGGAGAGCCGACACATCCAGCCGGGATGCCTCTCGGTTCGCCGCCTTGCCCTCACCTGGCGGCGCGTCGCCTCCTCCCCGTCTCCCTCGCTCGGCGTCGTCCGACCCCCCGCGCGCCTTGTCTCCGTCTTCGCTTTCGGCGCCCGTCTCGCCCTGCGGCGCCGAGAGGACCTCGACGTCCATCGCTACGTCGTCCTCGAGTTGCTCAAGACGTGTTTCCATCTTGCGTCTCTCCTTTTGCAGGCCCGCGGCGTGCGCGGCCTTCAGCTCGAGAATCTCCACGGCGTGCGTCTCCTTGAGACGCTGAATCTCCATCTCGCGCTCTTCCCGCTCGCGCTGCAGCGCGAGCTCCGTCTGCCGCTGCAGCGCCTTCTTCTCCTCCTCGCTCTGCGCGAGCTGCGCCGCCAGCAAGCTGACTTGGTATCGCAGCGCCTGTAGCAGCTTCTCGCCCTTTATGCGGAACGAAGCCGAGGCAGCCGCAGAGCGGCCCCACTCCACAAGGTGCAGCGGGTGCTCCAGGCAGGACGCGAGCGGCAGCTCAGCTGCGCACGGTGCCCAGGCCGCCGAAGTCGAGGACGCGCGAGCCGCATCGTCGCCCTGCAGCCTTCCGTCGCGCGGCGATGCCGGCGGCTCCTGCGAGGAGGCGCAGCGCGCCGCGACCGCGTGGAGCTCCAGAGGCGACTTGGTCGTCGGGCGCGGGCCCTGTCGGGCGCGCTCGTCCTCCGAGCCTGAGCTGCCGCGCGCGAAGAACGCAGACGGTCGCCTGAGAGGGGCTCGCGGCGTCGAGGAGGATCTCTCGCGCGAGTGGCTGGCGCTGACTCTCTCCGAGGCTTCGTCTGCGTGCTTGCTGTGCGAGGAGCGAGACCGCGATTTCCTGCTGCGGCGTCTCGCTCGTCTTCCCTCCCGGCGCGGGAGCGCGTCGAGCTCGTCCGCACCCTCGCCCTTCCTTCCATCGCGCGACCGCGTGGGGCCGCGCGGCTCGTCGGCGCTGCTGCCGGCTGCAGACAGGCACGAGGAGGAACCCGAGTCGTCGGGCGTGTGCGCGCACCTCCGCCTTCTGTCCTTGAGTCGGAGCGCGTCCCGCCTCCGCCCGCTGCGCCGCGACCGCGAGGTCTCCGCGGCGGAGCCCGATAGCGACGCGCCGTCGCCTTCTTCTTCGGGGTGGACGGCGCTGCCGTCGGGGCGGAAGATGCAGCCTATGACCGGAAGCCGCCGACCTTTCTGCAACGTTCGCGCGGCGCGTTTCAGCGCCAGCGCTGCAGGCGAGATCCCATCGAGCGAAGAGAGGCGAGCCCTCTCGTGGCGGCCGCTGGACTCGGACGAAGACGCAGAGGCAGAGCGGCGCCGGCGCGTCGCGCGCCGCCCGCTCCGCGAGCTGCCCCTCTCTTCCCGCTCCAGCTGCGTCTGGCTCTCCTCCTCAGTTTCGTCTGCGGAAAGCAGCTCTTCAGAGGCAGAGCGTCCGGATGTCCGCGCCCGACCTGGTAGGCGAGAAGCGCTGGGCTGGGGCACGTACGGCTCTCGTCGACACTCGTTCTCTGCGGAAGTGCGCGGTCGCGGGGCGCCGGGGTGAGACGCGGGCGTGGACTCCGCCCTGCGCGCTGGACTGCGAGGGTAGCGGCACAGGGGATCTGAAGCCGTAAGCAAGGCGTCTCTCGTTGCGTGAGCGACAGCCTCTCTCTCTCTGACGGCCGATCGCAAAGGCTTGTCGTCCTCGTCGTCTGGCTGGCCTTGCCCCCTCCTGTCTCCATCTCTCGTCTCCGTCGCCTTCGAAGCCGCCGCCCGGGGGCGGGGGGACAGTGGAGGCCGGGAGTGAAGCGGCGCTCTCCTGTCTCCGTCGTCTCGCGGCCTGCTTGGAAACGTGTCAATGTCCGAGGCCGCGCTCATGTCTCTGTCCGTCTCGCCCTCAGCCTCTTCGGTCCACGCTGCGGTTCGGTGCTGGCGCGGCGACTCGAAGAGCAGAGTGTGTTTCCGCGCTGCAGTACGCGAGTATCCTCTGGGGGCTCCAGGCCTTCGCTGTCTCCTCTTCTGGGCTTCTGTCCTGTCGGCTATGCCGTCTGTTTCAAATTCTTCGATCGGTTTTTCGCGAGGCGAGAGGCTGCTGCCGGAGCCTCTCCGTTTTTCGCGGGTGTCCTCTCTCGGCTGCGGCTGCCCACTATTCTCAGAAATCACCGGGGAGAGTGGCGCCAGCAGCACGCTGCCGGCGTCGATCAGGCAAGCGAGAGGCTCTTCGCTGGACATGAAGCGCGTGACGCACGCGTCAACGGGGTGAGCCATGACGAATTCGCATGCGTGGTCTTTGGCGAGAGTGTAGAGGAAAAACAGCACGACGAGAGCCTGGTAGCAGGCGCGGAAGCACTCTTTCGCGATGCGACCCCGGTCAAAGAACTTCGGCGGGATGTGCGCGTCTGCAAGCACCTCCTCGACGAGTGCCCAGTTGTGATCCTCCTCCGGCTCGCCCTGCGGAAACGGGTAGAAGAAAACAAAGGAGGCAGGCGAGGACGACACAGAGCCCTTCCGCGGCAGCTGGGCAGCTAGGCCCAGGCGCCGGTCGTGGCGCTTCTCCATCAGGCGCGGCCATACCAGTGCAAACAGCTCGAGGAAGATGTCTCCGCCGCGCAGCGCTGCGAACGACACGTGCTCGCGGCTGGTCACTTCTTCTACCCAGGCCAAAACTTCTTGCTTTCCAATTTTGGGAAGCGCTGGGGAGGCTGCGGGCGCCTCCTCAGCGTGCGCTAGTGCGTCGCGCGTCTCGCTCGGACGAAGCATCGTCGGGGCGGCGCTCGATCGCTCCTCCGCGGCCTCCGGCGTCGACGCCGCCGCGTCCCCCTTGCGGTCGGCGCGAGGCGTGAGGGCCGCGCGCGGGGGGGGAAATTCGCCGCGCCGCCTGTCACGCGAGTACGAGGAAGACTGAGCGGGGCGAAAATGCTGAGCGAACTCCTCCAGCGAAGGCGACGGAAGCTGCTGAGCTTCCGCGTCTTCCAGCAGAGAAAGATCCCGCGGCGAGAACGCCGCGAGCACGGGCGGCGGCGGGGCGGCGCCGTTGCGGCCGCGAGAAGGCTGTCGAGGCGATGTCCGGGAAGAACAACCCGGAAAGGATGAAGAAGAGGAAGAAAGCGGAGGAGGCGAGGCAGAAGGCGAGAACGACCCAGACGGAGCGGCCGCGCGCCCCCTCGCCGTGGAGGCGGGGCTCCGCGCCGCCATGCTGATGGAACCGAGGGTCGGCTTGACAGCAGAGTCGGCTACGAGGGGACCGGAGAACGAGGCAGACAATGGGAAGTGGCGCCGTCCACTGAACGAAAACAGAGAACGGAGCTACTGAGAGCGGGCCCTGTACAGAAAAAAGGAGCCAACGTCAGTGCCGCCGCGGTTCACAGGAGAGCACGCCGGACGACGGCCAGATGCCCCCGTAGCGGTGGACTCTAATTTGAACAGAACCCCTCAGGGTGTGTAGACCAACGGGACAAGCGAGGAAAATTTTGTGGTGCTGGTGTGTCTTGGAGTTTAGGCAAAGGGTGAGACAGCATCCAGTGCAACCGCGGAGCAAATGGGCAATGCGCTCCAGTAGCTGAGGATCGAGCTTCTCTGTCGGCTCCCGTCCCAGCGCAGCTCGAAATGCGGGCGCAGAAAGAAGCAGAGAAAATGCAGCGGAAAAAAACCGTTTTACACCAACAGAAAAAGGCATTAAAAATTGAGATCAGTACGGTAGAGGAAAACCGAAAAAACGTCAAAGAGATTAAGCAATTCTGGCGTGGCCGCCCGTGGATCGCCATCCGCGGAGGTCCTGCTGCTGTGCGCGGTTTAATTGTACAAGCCAGAAACCGTCATGAGCGCAACGCAGCGCCAATGTGATGATGTAACTCAGAAAAATATAGCGATTTCCTACTGCACTCCAGTTCTGCTCGAACCATAAAGTGAGAGTAGCAAGAACAGCCAGCAGCTCAACACCTCGCAGGATGGCGTCTTCCTAGTCTGCTCGACCCTCCCACCCCCCCTCCCCCCCAAGACACGACAGCATGTGGCCTCGTTTTAAGACAAGTTCCTGGCGTCTCCTCGCAAGTGGCAGAGGAGTTTCTGGCAACAAAGAGTGGCGGTACGCAGTCTTTTCCCGTAGGTTCCGCGCATCCATCGTCGGCATTCGATGCAACCTGCAAAGCGGGAAACGGAACCATTCCCAGTGCTGCGAAATTAAAAGTGCGCTCGCAACGCAGGGGCAGCGATGCCGTTCACGCGGTTTGCCTCGTCCGCTCTCGCGGGTTCGCGTTCACAATCAGTGCTGGAGACAGCTTGTTCAAGCAAAGCAGGACTCATGTTCTTGGTTCCAAGAAGTGTTTAATGCTGAGGGCACATGTGGTGGGAACGAAGGTTTCTACGGAAAATGGTGACCTGTTTTTTTCGTTATGCGAGCTCGCTGGAAGGTGCCTGCAGCAGGAGACTGCCCGTCACACTCGTCAGAGTGAAGCGGCGGGGCAACGAGAAAATCCGACGGTTCCATTCCCGTGCTGTAGTGCATATGCCTACAGAAGATACTGCGTGTTTCTCCGCAGTCGTAAGACGCGAGTCCTTGGGCCGCTACCCCTTCTTCAAACGCGCAATTAGAAATGCAACTGGGCATCCGGCGGCCACTCCGTGTGTCCTGCAGAGGGTCGCCGGAAGAGTGTCACCGCTAGTGATACGAGGCATGCACAACTTTCAGGGTGACTGCGGACAGTGAAGCCGGCAAGGGAGCGAGCCACTTCTTGGTGGAGAGCAGTGTACCGCTGCATGAACGCTCTTACTCCGTGCACAACGGGCAGCTGCACCAGCCAGACGGCGGTAGCACGTCATTTTTTATGCAGCTAGGGAAGCGGGTGCGCCGCAGGGAAGTGAACTGACGCAGTCTTCCTATAGCTATCTGTTTTGGGCAGCTGTCAGAGGAGCCGCGATTCCAAGCTCAGGCTGCATGCTCGGGTCCTCTACGGAACGAACCCGCCAAAGTATCGTTCCTCGTGGATACGGTGTGATTTTTGTCGCATATGTGTGTTCGACATTTGGGTCAGGTGGCATTGATCCGAAAAGGTTCAATTGTCACAAGGTGGCTGCCCAGCTGTCTGTAGGATATGTAACACGAGGATATGAGCCGCCGACACGAGACCTCCCTACAGACTGGGAAGACCCACTGGAAGGCTGCCATCAGCACGCTTTGTGGTAAGGGCCACTGCACATGAACACAAGACGCACTCCGTTGTCACTCGCACTTTCCTGCACAACGTTCCTCTTTCCTCGCCCAACCCCCTCCCTCCTCTCCTCCTCCAGCCCCCCGTCTCCCCCCCTGGCAAGGGAACCCAGCCACAAATTGCAGTATGCGAAAAAGGAACCAACAAGATATGGCTGCCAACTCTGGTGAAGCGTGCAGTCAAAATATACGAAAAAGTTCTGGAGACAGGTGGCCTGGAAAAACAGAGTCCAACTTTTGCTAGCATATTCAGCACTTATACAAGCATCATTGAGTACGGCAGCACTCTCTGCGTTTAACAGCGCAGTCAGCCGCCAGTCGGTCCCCGCGTCCGAGCTCCTCCTCGTGCACTCACCATATCGCGGGCTCTCGGTGTTGAGGCAACCTGGACAACGATGAATGAGTAGAGGCTCGCCTCTCTCCAAAGTTATATACACAGAATTATACAAGATGCGCTCAGCTGCTTACGAAGGGGGAGTGCCAGTTACGCCCCTCCTGCGCGTCACTACGGTCATGTCAATGGCAGTACAAAGCTACGACAACATCTCGCCAAGACAATTGGTTCACTCTGCTTCGGGAGGACTTCGCTCGAGCGGGAAAATGAAGGTCTGGCTTTCATATGTATCCCTGGTCGATAACACAGTCTGCAACTTTGACAAAGCCCGCGATATTTGCTCCCTTCACTAAATCAAACTCATTCTCGCCGAACTCGGCTGCGTAACTGCGGCACTTATCAAAGATCGAAGCCATGATTTGCTGAAGCTTCTCGTTCACGACTTCCTTCGTCCACTCGATCCGCATGGCATTTTGGCTCATTTCGAGACCGCTAACAGCGACGCCACCTGAGAATAGGTAAGGACTCAGTTCGGGGGGGCGGCAGAAATTTTGAAAAGCAATATGCGTGCGCGACTGCGACAGTGAAGCTAGCAAAAAGTTCCTGTGGCGCACGGGGCCGCACCATGGTCAGTACGCGCCCGGAATGAGATTCAGCTATACAGGGGTGTCTAGTGACACATAATCTGCGATGACTTTCTGAGCCATAGGTATGCACACGACGACGCCAAGTCCAGACAGAAATCGACCATTCCCATGTTGGAGGTGCATGTTCCTAGCAACTCGGTTACGGTAGTTGGTTGTTGATGGCAAGCATTGCTGCACGCCGCTGATTGATTGATGCCGTCATAGGCACGATATCAAGAGTGCACATTCTCTGTTATGTGTTTCTCGTCTCTCCTTACCTGCATTGGCAGCTTTTCCAGGACAGAGGACTACTCCATGCTGCTTGAACAGTTTACTTGCATCTCTTGTTGTTGGCATGTTCGCTCCCTCGGCAACGATCTTGCAGCCGTTCGAGATCAAGCGCTTCGCGTCTTTCTCAGATATTTCGTTTTGCGTGGCGCATGGGAAGGCTATCTCACAGGGGACCTCCCACACTCGTTTCTCCTTCACAAACGTGACTGAGGAATGCTTCTGACAAGGTTGCAAGCAGTACAGTGAGCCATCGAGTCGAGCCCACACAAGAAAAGCAAACAGTATGTGAGAGCAACACAACTCACGTAGAACGTGTGCACCGTGTACTACCGTGAGAATACGGCTGATCTGACAGACGGGCCTCAAAATCAGCTACACATAATCATTGTCTCCAGCGCCTCTGCCGAACACATATTTCACCGCCACGCTCATCCCTTCTGGTGTTCAAGGCTTGCTCCAGGACAGTCGACACCTTGGCATGCCCCGTACACGGGTTGGCACACTCATACGACGACGAAGCTGTGAATGAAACATAGCGAGTACCCTTGGGCTTACAGTGGCGAACTCCGACACTCGTGAGCTTGTGTTTGCCTCCTTCATAGCCTTCAGCTGCTTGATTTGCTCTAGCGAAAAACCATTCTGATTTACAATATATCCCGAACTGTCGCTGAATGTCATGACTATCGCGCCCAAGCTCGCAAGTTTCAACCCTGCGTACAACGCCACGTTCCCGCTGCCGCTGATGGCACACCGCATCCCTTTGACGCCTTCCTTCTGAAAATGAGCGCAGACAACAAGCGTGTTATTCCTGCCAAATGACTACTTGGCAGCCTTCCACGCAGGTAGACCGTTCTCCGTCACGGCGAGGCCTCTTACGATGCACAGCGGGTACGTAGACACACAGACTACAGCCGCGTGAAACAACCGTTTGGCCACAGGAAATAGAAACATTTTTCTCTCTCCGCGGGGCAATTCCTCTTTACGACACCGCACGCCACAGGCTTGGGAAATAATGTACACAGCGACCAGCACATACCCAAAATGAAAGTGGCGCAGCAGTCGGAGTCACCTGGTGGCACCGCGCTTTGATTCCACGTTCGACCTTTTGCTTTACCAAGCTCTGCGGTGCGTCGATTGTGGCAGATTACTGAGTTTTTGTCAGAAGCTCCAATATCGACGCCTCACTCGTGCAGGAACGGTCCTGCGGTAACTCGACCGTGTCAGAGGCTGTTGGAGATAATTCAGACTCACTTGCTGCGCCTTGAGGAGCTCGAGAACAAAGTACACGCACCCGTATCCAGTAGCCTCCGGCCGCATTTCTGAGCCTCCCCAGTTTTTGTCTTTCCCCGTAATCGCCCCCTCAAACTGGCCAGCTTTCAAGAGCTTGTATTGACCGAAGAGGTAACCTATTTCTCGAGCTCCAACGCCGATGTCACCGGCCGGCACATCACGGTTCGGACCGAGATATCTGCTGAGCTCCGTCATGAAAGCCTGCAGTGGACGAAGCATCAATCCCGCCTTAACAAATGAGTTGAATGATAACACCTTGCGCCATGATACCTCCTCGCCCCCCTGCTCCGTAGGAATCCGCCCCTTCGAGGGATTATCTTCTGCGACAAGCAGACGAATATAGCGAACCCCTTGCGCAAGAATAAAACGACTGATCGAGGACTACGGGATGCACTGGACGGTGAGCTTTGTCTCTGCAAGTCAGGAGTCTAGGCCTCCCCTGCAGGCGGCAGAAGCGGATGAAGTGTCACACCACGGGTTGAAGAGGCCGATACAGCGGCGCCGACCGACGCGCACATAAAAATGTATCTTTCGCTGATTGTCCCCGCAATAGCGTTCACACAAACGGTAACTGTATCACAACTTGTTTTTATTACTCACTTGGCAGAAACGCATCACTTCATTGTCGCTGCGTCCCTTCGGATCAAAGTCAGAACCGCCTTTGGCGCCACCAATTGACAAGCCAGTCAGACTGTTCTTGAAGATTTGCTCGAAGCCGAGAAATTTCATCACTGACAGAGTGACTGACGGATGAAATCGAAGGCCTCCTTTGTACGGTCCTGCCGCCGAGCTGTACTGAACCCGATAGCCCCGGGAAACGTGCTGAAATTAATACGGAAGCAGATACTCACGAGGCTCCTGTGCGCGCTGGATATGTCGTCTTACAACGCGTTCCTTTAGTGATTAACAGATGCAGATCCGTATAGGCGTGCTCCATTCAAAAGCAGAACCAACTGTCAGTTTAAAGAAGCACGGAGGACAACTAGGTTGCAAGCGTCGTCGGAAGTGCTCCGGTGCACGACACAAAGGAGGGGTGCAGCACGACCCTTACAATAACCTTCACGTTTATAAACATCCACGATGTTACCGGCAACTGCGTATGCTTCAGGAACGCAAGTGGCGATCGAGAGCGGTGTGGTGACCCTCAGGGCACGGCGAACTGTCTTTGCCAGTGAACCTGGGCGACAGGTTTCACCTGCACTTAGACAGGGGTGTGCCATGCGTATACAGCTCACACAGGCTCCCCTAGAGTGCAGCAGGAAAAGAGAAAAACACGCTGCCATCTACAGCGACAGGGCGCGGTGCTTCGCAAGTTGTAACGCACTTGTTTTCCTTTGTCATCGACCCAAGGAACTCGGAAGGTGATGCATCTCTCAGGCTCAACGATAACTCTGAAAGCTCGGAGGTAGTTAGGGTTCGAGCGAAGAACTGGCTCGACAGAGTCGAATACTTCATGGAATGCCTGAAGGAACTCAGGCTGGTGTCGATTGACAGTTTCGACATGCTTGACAAAAGCCTCGATTTCTTCCGGGTCCACCACCTCTCGGGCTTCGGACTGACCTGCACGCACAGAAGGGTATGAGACACTTCTGTAGCAAGTTGCAGAACCAAACATTTCTCCCTCGAAGCCCCACCACGCGCCGTGGGGGCTCGAAAGGGCCAGTAGAGCCACTGCTAATATCTAGCACGGACCGCGCTGGAGACGAGAGGTCTCCAGATACCCCGCTGCTTCCCTAAACAGCCTGGCGTCGTGCTGACGCCCGAGCGTACTCGTCGTGCGGCACCGTGAGCGGAGCAGACCCATCTACACAGTCGGGACCTGCTCGCGCGTAACAATCACTTACAACAGGAACGCCCACTTTTGTGCGTGACCGGCCCCTGTTCCGCAAGATTTGATTGAGTGTGTGGGGAGCCGAAGTGACGACATCAGAGCCTCGGGGGAGACAGGCCCTCTCGCTTTCAGAAAACCACGTGAGCTGCGCAGCGGAGCCATGTGCACGAACGCTGAGATCCACACTGTTGCACATGTCTAGTGCTATCACACACCAGCTAGACAAACCAGCTAGAAGTATTGCCTGTACAACAGTGCACGCCTGGGGCTACAAACATTGGCCACCCACATAGCACCTTCCTGTTGTGTCACGTCAATGCAACTGAGCGAACGTCGAAGCAAAGAGGGGCGACGCAGTCGCCCTTTCCTGACTATGTGGGAGAGGAAGCGCGCGGGGGCCATGCTGAGCGTATGCTGATGCAACACGACCGGTAAACAGCTTAGGCAGCGGAAGCTTCCTTGGCAGAGACAGGCGCCATGCCCATGAAGCAGGATGGTGAACAACGCCACCCAAAGAAACAGCGTGACTTGCGCCCCCCCCGGTGGGTGATGTATCTTGGCGGGATTCAGGCGACTGGTAACCTTTGTTGCAACGGCAAAAGAACTTAAACTTACACCTTGGTGATATCCTACAGGAAGGACAGTCCTCCGAGTCGGGGTTCACTAGTTCCGGTGGGGCGACAACGTACAGATTCTTGTCAGTGATCATCTTTACCGAAGTCGGATTACCAATATGGGCAACGAAGTTCGGGGGAGGGCTCAGTGCGAGAGCGAGGTTGATTTTGAGACAATTGTAGTGTTCTTCTCAATGAAGGAACACGAAATAATGTTGTAGCAACTATGTTTTGATAAGTTACACGGTTACCGATGATACGATGGGAAGGGAGACTAAGCCTACGGTAGCGACGCAGCTCACCAGCCGCCCTCCTTGACCATGAACACCCATGATACGGAACGCAGCATGCAGCGGTGTGTGCCTCCTCATGAAGTGGGGAGTTTGCGACGGCAAAGAAAAGGGTGATGGTCGTGTGTCGTTCCTCAAGGTGGTGTGCGACTATGTGTGTTGATTTCTTGATCGCACGGTGTGTTTACCCTGGAGTGATTGTCCTCCGTAGGAGCAAAGCCTGTGATGGCGCAAACGACGCAGGGCAGTGGGACACCGTACAGACGTGTCAGTGCAAACGACAAGCTTTGAACAAGGAGCGAGGCACAACACAATGTTCACGCTGCATAGCACATATGCTTTTAAACATGCTGCCAACACATTCACCGTTGGGGACTGCGTCATAATTCATTGACACTGAGTGACACTGTTATGTAGTACCGGATACTTCTACCGTCGCTTTCTACTCCAAGAGCACTGGTGAGACCGCGGGACGCTCTTGTGCGAAGTGGATTTCTTTGTGGTACTCTGCATTTCCCATCGCTACGCAGACAGTGTATACGCCTGCAACAGGAAGCCCCTTTGCGGATGCGTGATGGTTTGGTAGTCTAACAGGCTAATTAGTTTAGACTAACATTCTAGCCGCTTACACAGACATGGGGGACCAGGAGTTCTTGAACTTTCGTTGGTGGGCCGTGCAGCGACAATGCCTCGACACATACCGGCTCGCGCCGCACCGGCCGGCACGACGTGCATAAACAGAACTCGTTTTTAGCTTTTGCAGATTTTTCGAGCTCCGTCTGCTGATGCACTGCGCACTCGGCGAAGCTATCGAGGCTTCTTATGAGGTCGAGGGACGATACCGTCGTAACGAGGCCCTCAGAACGACTCCTTCGATTGCGTGGAGACTGCGACGGCGGCTCTGCCCAGGGACGTATTTTTTACGCAGGGAGGGCTTCCACTTGTGCGTGCATCTTAGGGAGACGTGTAGTATTGCTTCGCAGACACTGCAGCGCGGCGGAAAGCAGGTCGCCCATCTCGGCGACAGGCCTCCCACGAGTTAGCGCCACTGGACGGTGCTCAAGAATTTGCAAAGGAACTGTGGAGTTCCTCTTCGCTCCAGCCTTCAAGACGCTATAAGGTCAAACCGAGGAAATAAACCAGTCGCTGCAGCTGTGGTATGTTTTTAGATGGAGGGAGAAACCCTGGTATCCCTGAGTTGACGGAGGAGGCATGCATGCTTCCTCTCCACTCCGAAGAACGGTTTTTACAGGCCCGTTGGACGGTCACAAATCTGCGGTTTCTTCAACTGAATGGAATTCTCTGGCTGTTTTGCTTCGTAAAAAGTATGACTCAGGAGGATAGCGGTTCAGCGTATGAGCATTGCACACCCTGTGCATTCTTCGACGAGGCTGCAATGAAGACGGGTGTGCCGCGCGATAGAACTGACCGCTCTTATAGAACTGACCGCTCTTACCTCTGCTAACCCTATTGCCATAAGGAGTTCTCAGTATATTTATATTGCCACCTTTTTCTTGTAGGTTCAGTAGGGTTGTTTTTCAGAGTCATTTGCATGTGCTTGGAGTGAACTCCTCGGTGCGCGTCCCAGCCGGGGCCATCGCTCTCTCTTCACCGACCACATTGGACTCAACGCGCCACACGCTGTCTTCAGAGCCGTCGATAACGCTTATTTATTGCTGCGATTGCGTCAGTCAGACTTTTCGCCTGCATCCGGGTGCCGGAGCACCGCTGCTCTCCCCGCTTGTGCTGCGGTCGAAGACCTGTTACGATGGCGAGCCACTTAGGCCGTCTGACGCGAGAGAGATCACTGCTGCTCGTGTGTGGTCTGCAGGTCCGCACAAAAATGAAGGAAATCCGTGCATGGAATCTATTTCGGGGGCGGTTTCGATGTTTTGCCCGAGCCCGTGGGTCTGAAATATCTCATACTGGGGAGACAACGTGCTGCTTGACCAGGTCGCACACCCTTGGTTCGCATGGCGGGCGGTATCGCTGTGAATACTATTAACCAACACATAGTGCGAGAGCGATTGCTGCGCCTCATGGAGATTCAGTATTCTTTCCTGGTGACCGTCTTCTCTAAGGTGCTGCCAACCACAGAGTAGCTTGTACTATCGTGGAGGTAGGCGTGCAGGCATTGTTCCTCGTGCGCAGGCTCCCCGAGGAAAGCATGCTGGACCAGTCCCGCTCACCACTTCACAGACTATGAGGTTGTTGGTGCGCAGTGGGAAGATATCGCTCGTTGATCTAGGCGATTATGTTGTTGCACACATGTCCACTAGGCGTTTGGTATGTTACCGACGTAGGAGCGATTCAGGCCTCTCATTCGAAATTTCCCTGCTGTGGTCCACACAGCCAAACTAATGATGGACGCCGCCGCGATACTTGGTACGCACAGGGTTCCGCATCACACGCATCCACGAAGCCTACTCGCCGTGTTGAAGCGTGTTTGTTGCTCCATGCGGCTTCCGAAGAACTGTTAAGGCTTTGCGCAAGCTGCTGTCCCGCTGTGACGGTATAGACAGACACAGCTGCCAGATGCATCTGTGGTCCAGTCTAAACTGTTGTGCATCCCATTCACTTGCAGTTCTCAAATAGAGGAGCATCACTTCACCTAATGCGTACAGTTTCCTACGTGGGTGGCTGGCCGCCACCCGTGACAGTCGAGAGGCATATCTTGAGTCGTACCAGCAACTCTGTGTCCCGGCGGTTTTTCTGACACGCTCAATTTCACGCGAGCCTCCGGCTGAGTTGGGGAATCTCCGATGTCTCGAACCATGCACGGTTTACCACTACCAGCCATATGTTCCTGGATACTTCCTTTCGTGCCGTCCGCCGACACACTGCGAGGGCCTCCTGTCCTGTCCTCAGTGTATATTACACAATACCGAGGCCTCTCTAGGTTTAGGTTACCACACCCAAGCTCAAATCGTGATGACGATCATCGTTGTTCTCAGAGCTACCGATAGTCGTCACCGAACAGTACAGAGAGGCATTTGGAGCTACGGGTAAGACCGCAAGTAATTGCATTCGCTAGACTTAGTTTGCAGTAAATGGTGCGGCATCGATTTCCTGCGAACGAGTGCACGTCCCTTGGCACCGAATGCCTTCGAGGGGCAGCGTGAAGTTGAAATCAGGCCGGGACATGTGCAACCGCGCATGTATTCGGCTGTAACTTCAGCAGTGGAGGTTGTGCACCTCGTGTCACACCCTCCATGAGAGACGGCTCATACGGCGGTCACACTTTCTGATGTGGTTTGGTTGAGTGTAGGGGCCGAGCTGGATGCCTCGCTGGCCTCAGTCGTGGAGGATAAGACTCGTTTTTCGATGTGCACACCGTCGGTAGTCAAGGCTCTTAGTGAACCTCCGTTTGCGAAGCGTACGTCGGCTCTGCTGTTGGGAATAGAAGGCCACGTGTGCATCCAGGTAAGTTTTTTATTTTTCAGAAGAATCAGAAAAGTAATTTTGTCTGAGAGATGAGCACTCCAAGTACAATGCTATTAATCAGGCTAGCATCTGCCTAGAACATAACTGTGGAATAATCGTAATGTAGTAGAATATTGGATCCAACACCTTTAGCTATCTTAAGCAGTCCAGCGAGGTGGTGTACTGTATTCATAAAGAACCTGGTTGTCTGTATCCCGTAACCGAAGTGTTCCTGGGTAGCAGGAGTATTCACAGCTTGACCTAGTCTACCAAGCTGTCGTGCCCTCTTTGAGATGAGCTTCTGCGGCTCTGCACCAACAGCAACACGTCTATACCATGGAATGCATGGGAGTCCAGCTACCATACAGCGTCTCTAGGCCTATCATTCCTGCAAGCTGGAGTCTTTACCGAAGACTGCAGCGAGGCTACCTGTCGCTGTGCCAATGAACTGTACGCGTGACGCCGCTGGAGCGAATGCTTTTGAATCTTGTCACTCGTCGAACTTTTAAAGAGGGGTCCTTTTGCTGGAGAGGGCCGTACCTTGGTAAAGCCGAAGCGACGAACTCGCTCATGTATGGAAGGACAGCTTATACCTGTGTTCCGGGTCTTTGCCATACAGCAAACGTGCTTGGATTTGTTAGAACAAGGGTACGATGTTCACCTGCTGGTCGATGGGATTGCAAGCCAGGTGAGACCAGACAAACGTTTCCGCAAGTAAAGCCCTTTTGTACACCCCACTGTATCAGCATAAATTTTTGGAAGGACAAGCATCATGCCTCAGTCCTTCCGAAACGTACACAAGCAGAGGAGAAAACGTATGTATTTTAGTGCTCGGGCAGGGGAATCGTTTACGTTTCGCGTGCGCATACAGCCCATTGCACTCCTGCGATGTTTGCTATTCATGCGCGCAGAGAGACCTAGACTGCGAAGTGTCCCTCAAGGTTAGAACCGGTGATATCCTGATTGCCGCTATGCCTCCCGCAGTCGACGCCCGAAATCGACACGGTAGCGATACAGCTGTAACAGTATTTTCCGGGTAGAACACGCATGCGAAAGCGGCACTGGAAGAGGGTTTCACAAACGCTAGAGAGCGGACATCTTTTGTCGACTCTCAGTATTCCATCAAGTGTCCTCGCAGACACGAACTCCGGCTGATATTCATTTTGATGTCTGCAGAGGCTGGAGAAATCTGGCGTGTTCATTGCCACTGCCGAGGCTGTTTTATTCGAGCTAATGCACGACAGCATATACGAGCGCTTCAAGGTAAAGTCCGCCACTGGACTCAGAGCCACTTGCAGGCCATTCCACTTTCCGTTGGAACAACGTGCCCTAAGCCCGCCACGAAAGACCTAGTATGCAAGGCCGGCAACCTACAGAGGCACACCCCCGATGCCACAGAAGGCCGTACGGGGAGGGTGTTACTCAACGATTCCCATCTCTGCGACAGCGATCTTGAAGGGTGTCTACTCTATGACTGTAGGACCACGCATATTGAATGAGTGTCTTTTGGCGCTTCCGGTCTGCCGTGTGTTTTGCAGGAGGTATCACGGCTGATCGTGGAGTCGAACCGCGCTGCGTGTGCGGCTGTGGAGACGTAGGAGTCCACATTAGTCTCAGTTTGATGGCATTGCGATGCATCCATTAACCACGAAGCACCATAAAGGAATCACGGGCTACAGTATTTCGGCACCCGTTTCGAACGCTTCCTGAGAGCACCGCGTTTGTAGCACTCCTTTTAAACTTGTTGCGTGTGTTGCGTTTCATTTTCGGTTGTCCAACATTGTGTACAGTATTGCGCGTATGTTGTTAACCGAGTAAGTTCCGTCGTTGTTGATCTATCATTGACATGCTGATAACATCACGCTGAAGAAGCAGCCCGTCGTAGATTACTCACTCTAGATAGATACATACTGAGTGGCGTGTTTGAGACCGCTGAGCTTGCCCGAAATTGCACCACGTGGCACAGGTGGGGAGCATGGCTGCCGGCGTTTTGATGCTAGTGACGAAGGCGCTCCGAAGGATGCACTGTTGAGCCTGCATCAAAGCATTTGTTCTTGCGGTAGGCTGCGGCCGTGGCAAGAGGATATCATGAAAGCTGCAGTATGCGTATACGGCCTATATTAGAAGGTGGGGGAACACCCCACAAATACATCCCAGTTTCTCGTGTCACGAAGAGCTGTACCGAGGGGCGCCTCTCCGCTCTAATTTCATGGAGTATCACTAGTCCATTCGGCACGGTAGCTCTCTGCAGCAGAAACCCAAATAGCGGGGAGGCGGGGGGGTGGGGGAAACAGTAAAAGGCATACGATTCAGGGCCGACGTTGATTACTATACTCGATGCTGTTGCGCAATGCTGCTTTGAAAAGGGAAGACAACGCCCCCCCCTACGTCGTCGTTGCCACGGTCGTATTCTGCGGATTAATGAAAGCATCATAGCTGTTGCCATGCCCGCTCTCGCAATCCGAACGTCAGCGTTACCGAAGTACACGGACAACTCCGCGCTCCACCTGCAGGGGCACTTTTAAAGTATCCAAGTTTGGTGGTGGATAGCACTAGTCAACCGTTCGTCTGGAACAGGAGACAAAACCTGTGCGACGACGTGCGCCGCACTGTTCACAGGTGGTCATTAGTTTCTCGCCATCCGCGTTTGCAAAGTTGAGGATAGTGAAGTCGTTTCAACACTGTTGACACCCGCATCCACACTTGCAAGTAGTGTTTCGCATAAAACTGGCATCCGGGGTCTTCTGGACTGTTGGGTAGCCACGCGACCCACACACTCATCTGAAAGCTGTGAAGGACAGCGTGTTAGCGGGTTGCATCGCCACCAAGTCGGGAGGCGGCTTAGACAGGGATACGAGGCCCCGTTTCAACGCGAACGACGTCCTGGCGTTGCTCGGGGATCGGCAGGAATGAAGCGGAACACTTGAAACAGACAGTAGAACGTCTACTGAAATTGTTTGACATCCATGCGGTTGGCATCATTTGAGTGCACACACGCAAACGGATCGAAGTCGCTACGTGACCCGCTTGTGCTGGTGAGCATCCAGCTCCCATCTGCGTCGCTTGTCTCACTAGCTTTTCCCATTTCAGTCTGTCTAAAAAGCTTGGCTTTCAGTGGACGTGGCATGCCCACTGAAATATATTAGTTTGCAGCATCTGCGAGCTGGCCGAACCTCCTGCCACGACAGTGGACCTGTTCAACGTCGATGCTCAGGCGGGGCTGGGGCGGGGGGGGGGGGGGGGGGGGGGGGGGGGGGGGGGGGGGGGGGGAGACTGCGTGCGCCAGCTTGTAGCCTTCTTGTACCTCCTGCGTCACGAGATTAGGTCTTCCTTTCCGCGTTTTGCTTTTTGAGTCGCTACTGTTCAACTCCCCGAGACTCGGTTTTTTGGGGGGTGATCCTGGAAGCGTTTTTTGCGGCGATTCGCCACTGGGACAATTTTATTTGCGCGCAATTACACATTTCTTCTGCAGGCCATCTGCTCTCATTTTGCAGCGTGGCTGGGCTTCTCTACTGCCCTTCGTCGATGGAAGCCGTCTTCGTTACTTTAATGTCCATCGATATCGGTATTTCAAGCTGCCTTTTCAAGCAACACAGGGCACGAGCGCCCGGCCTGGAGTAACTATCCCACTTCGAAGACAACTCCTGAAGCTCAGTACGCACACCCCCGGTTGCTAATTGTTTCCTTGCAGGGAGGCAAATGAATCAGACTCAGCACAGCAGTGATGATTTCGGGAGCGGAGGTCGCAGCTATCCTGCGAAGCGGCGCAGGGCTCTCTCTCCGTCCTTGATGGCTCCTTCGCTATGTCATCCCATGCAGCAGTTTATGAGACTCTAGACAAGCTGCTGCATTTTCCTTTTTTCATACGCGATCGTTTGTGAGTCTGACCTCGGGCCCAGCAGCTCTGGGCCCCTCCTGGTTCTGCGGTTCACTCAGAGCAGAGCGTTTTGCGGCGAAGACTCGTCCCCTAGTTGCTCGTACCTCGGCGTTTTTCTGAGCGCGCGCTATTTTTTCATCCCTCTTTGACGGAAGCCCGCTCGCGTTAGTTTCTACGTAGTTCACTCACGCAAAGCTGCGATCCCGCCTCCCGGTCTCTCTCTGACAGTGGTTCGCTTGCTTCGCGGGGAACTTTTCGCTTCATGGCGATGGAAGGAGTGAGCACCGAAGCCAGCTCCGCAATGCATGACCAGCTTGAGTCTTCCAGGCGGAAATCTGAGCTGCCAGAGTGCGCGTTAGCCAACCTCGTTGTGGATGTCCTTTTTCCAACTGACCGCTGCGGCGGCCCCGACGGATTTGCCATGGGGGACTCTCCCAGAAGACAGCTGCGGAGATCCCCGCGCGCCGCGCGCGGCTCACAGAGCGGCGACGACGGTGACCCCGTAGGAACTCGCTGGGAGTGCCGCGTGGTCACGCCCGTTGTAGGCTTGAGCGTCGACTGCTTGTCGGCGGAAGGTTGCGGAGTGGTCGTGTGCGAACAGCCGTACTCGCTCTTCCCCATCTTTGACTGCTGTCACGTCGACTACCCCCGAGATACGGGGCTTGGAAAGACGATGGTAGCTTTGAGCTCGACGAGTCTTACAGGACCCCGCGCCTGACGGCGTCAGACAACGATGGAACCCTGTCCACACAGGCGCGGACTGCGCCTACCTCTCTCCGAGGCGTACGTGTCACGCACGGCGAAGAAGAGGAAGACGCAGCGGAAAAGTCGCAGGTCACTCACAAGACCTTACAACCGAAACCCGGCGAGGACAACAGAGACAAGCACACGCAGCCGATCAGGATCTTCTTCGGCACCTGGTAAGACCAAACATGAAGCAGAATCAGGACAGGAAGCGAGCGCCGAGCAGCCTAACGTTTGAGGAGGGTGCCAAGGCGGGGTCGGGGGGGGGGGGGGGGGGGGGGGGGGGGAGCAGGCGAGGACGAGGCGTGCTGTAGCGTATGCGCTTGTGACAGTAGCTCAGAGCGACTGGCAGATGCGGGAGTGGCTGGACAGCCTGTGCGCGTCACAGCCCCCGCGGCTCTCGTGTAGCGACCACCCGTCGAACGCCTGCTACACAGTGTTAACTGTTTTTTCTTTCTCGTGTACCAGTGCCCTCCCCGTCTTTCTGCTTCCGCGGGTTTCCTTGCCTCCTGTTTCGCGCCGCCGCCGCCGCTCGGAAACGATGGCCGATGAGCTGCGCACAAACAGACTTGAACCTCTTGCAGCTGAGTATCTCACGCCGCGCGGAGGGAGTGTCGTGCGTTGGGTTGCGCTCTTCGCTTTCTACCGCTCCAAGCGTCCGTAAGGCTCTCTGGGAGGGTGGCTGTCGCCTCTGCGCGTTCGGTCCTGGTGTGTGTCTGTGTGGATCTGCGCCGCCATGCTCTCCACCCCGCCCCCCCCTGCTTACTTGTTTTACTTCTTGAAGACGCCGGGTGAATAGGCTGGCCTGCCGCATTCAAAGACGCGCGCAGCCGCGGGACCCCGGTTTGTCTCTGCGCTAAATGTGGCTGCCGGCATTTGCTCTGGGCTGTGTGTGTGTCGTCAGGAACACAGAGTACTCGGAGTTCCCAGCGGAGTTCATTGCCGCGCAGAAGCAGCAGTGCGGTCGACAGGAGGAGAGGTACTGCAAAACAGCGCAGGCGATGCAGCAGCGGCTGAAGAAGGACTCGATTCGCAGACTGTCTAAGGACGAGACGCTGGGGCAGGCCTCAACTACCGGAACGGAGACGCATGAATTCTCCACGTGGTCGCTGGCGCCCTTTGAGGCGGAGGAGAGCGAGGAGGATCGGATCACAGTCGCAGGCGAAGAGGACGATGACGACGCCTACGACGCCGACGACGCCGACGGCGACGGCGCAGACGTGGCGCCGAAGGACAAGTCGCACTTGCTCGAGGGCCTTTCGGAGGGACAGCAGCCCCTCAGAGACTGGCTAAAGGGCGGCTACGACATCTACGTCGTCACTCTCCAAGAGGTCACAAGTAAGGCTCCTCCGCTCTCGTTACCTGACGCGCAGCCCTCTCTGCGCCTTCTGCACGCGCGCTGCAACCGCGACCGCGCGCCCGCGCTCGCCCACCTCGTGGCGGCAGGATGCGGGGGTCGAAGCCCCGAGGTTGCTGTGGGCGGCCTCCGCCACTGGGTGCCCAGTTGTAGCTTTCGCGTGCCTCTGCTGTCTGCGATTGCCAGGCGACAATATTTTCCAGGCGATCTCGTTCTACCTCGAGAGCGAGAACAAGGAACCGTTCCTTCGCGTCGACATGGGCGAAGGCAAAATCTCCGGATACGGGAAGGGCGCGTGGACGAAGATGAAATCGACTTGTGAGTGAAGCGTGCGTCAGAGGGACAAGTCTGGGGTTGTGTCTGAAGAAGAGTGTCCGCGCGCGCCAGGCTCCTCTCCAGCCCCCGTTTGCGTGTGCCTCCTCACTCCGGCTAGCGCAGCGCAGCAGCCGTCTACTGCGTGTTGATCCACGCAGTCACTGGGCTCCTCCGGGCAAACCAGCTGGCTCCCGACTCGACACGCCTTTCACCACTAACCTCATTTCTTCTGATATGTCTGCAGTCTTGAGTCGCTGCGCATGACTTGCGGACGCAGCCGCGCACAGAAGTGATCTCTGCCTTCGCATGCGTGGGGCGGCCGGAGGCGTCGCGCCGGCCTTCTGCGTGGCTACGTGGAGCTGCTGCTCGCCTGTGCCCACTTGCTACTCGCGTGTCTGCGGGCTGTGCGCAGCGATGGCGTGCTGGATCCGAGAGTCGAAGCTGTGGCCGCTCGGCCCGGTTCGTCCACTCGCCTACAAGGCCTTTTCCTTCAGTGAGTGTCTCCTCCGGCGCGGCAGGACCTCGCGCACAGCATAGTCTGCTGTGTGTCGCGCAGCGCGGCGTTGCGCCGATGTGGAGGGTTGAGGCGACAGCGCCGATAGATCAAGTGTAGTGGTCCCCTCCCGCGCGCAGCTACGGACACCGTATCTACGGATGTCGAAGGCAATGCGCCAGGTGTGTGCGTGTGCGTTAGGGGCCTAGTGGAGCTCTGCCGACGCGCGACGTGGACCGTCACACATTCGCAGGATTTTCCGCGGGTTTGCATGGTCAGGCGTGCTGTCCGCGCGTGTCTCTGCTGCGCAGCTGTCCTTAACGGCAGCAAGGGAGCCATTACAGTCGTGCTGAAGGTCCACCAGCAGCTTGTCTGCTTCATCGGCTGTCATTTGCCTGCGTCGCACAAGGTAGGCAACTGCCGCGTGGGCGTCTCGACACGCGCCTCCACCCGCACCTCAGCCACAGCTCTGCATTGTGCTCGGCCCACACAGAGATGCACGCATCCAGTATATACATGTATACGTGTATTGTTATATATCTTCGTCTGTGCCAAGTTGCTGACAAGCTGCAGACTCAGTTAAAGACTTGAGGGTACCTGTAGTGCACAGTTGCACTCGGCGGCGGGCGAGACTCTCGATTTCCATTGTGACGTGGATTGGGTTCTCCTCCATCAGCGGGCTCTGTGGGTTCGGTGCAGGAGCGCGGCAAGGCGCGGGCGTTTATTCGAAGCAAAATCGCAGCGATGTACAGTTACGAGAAGGGCGTCGACTTCACGCGTGTTTTCCACCACATCTTCTGGGCCGGCGACTTCAACTTCCGGTGCCTAATCTCCTCAAAAAAAGCGCGTAGGGGCTTCGAAAAATGCCGCCGCCACGGGTGACGCTTCGTCTACGTTTCTTCGCACGAGCCGTTATATGCTGCGCGACAGAAGTGACACGCGACCAACGCCCTCTTTATATTAATCGTTTGCGCATACGAACAAACCCAGAGAAGGGCGCTCATGCGTCACATCACTGCTTTGTAGTGCGCACGCGTATACCTGTACGTTTATACACACGGTCGTGTCGTTGTGCGCATGCGGTGGCGACTGTTCCATTTTGTACAACAGCGATGTTTCCTTCGTCTGTGTGCATTGCCTTCTCTGCGCAGTAGACATGCTGAGAGCGGGCAAACTGCAAGAGCTCCAGCAGTACGACGAGCGGGCGCTGGAAGCTGGCAAGGAGATGGAAATGCATGTAAGCACAGCCGTTTGTTGCAACTAATCGGGCATTCTCTGAACCAAAGAAGGCGCAGATGAACAGTTTCACTCAGCTTATAGACGACGCGTTCGTGGGTTTCGGTAATTCCGCGTTTGAGGCTCAGGATTTCTTTGTGGGAGAGTAAAGGGAACATGGCGGACCATCAGATCTGTGCAGAGGCTCAGTTCGTATACAGTTTCGTTTCATGTATACACACACTCGTACATGTATATAATTACACATATATATATATATATATATATATACAAACGCGCTTCTGTCTACGGCGGCGTTTGGCGCAAACATGCGAGGTCGACTTTCACATGTAGGCCGTGTTTGGTTTTTTCGCTTTTGGCTGTCTGCAGCGATGGGTGGAGGCGCCAATCACGTTCCTTCCCACGTACAAGAAGCGCGACGGGCGACCGCCGCTCGACATGTCGAAGCCGGATTGGGTTGAGGGGGAGTATCAAGTCACGATGAAGAAAAAAGGAATGCTGGGAGCAACCAAAACCGTCGATCGTCCCCCATCGGTAAGCAGATGATTGACTAAGTTCGTGAGCGTGCCCTTGCGACTCGTTCCCGGAGTTCAGCAGCCGGTTGAGCGCGTTGCACTCCCGAGGCACAATGCATCATGCCTTCCAGTCTTCCTTCTCTGCAGCTGACGCGTTTCTTGCGTGCGAACAGTAGAGCGGCTCCGGGACTGCCGTCCTGCTGGCTGTGTACTCGATGTAGATCTCCCAGGGAACACGCATGCGAGCGCGTCTGCCGCCCGCGCCACGGGACCCCTCCTCAGAGCCGCGGCAAATTGGTCGAATCGCCTGTGCTGCGCGCGTTGCGGCTTTGCGTGGTGTACCTACAGTGGTGCGACCGCATTACCCGGTGGTCTCGAGGCGAACTCGAGTTCAACGTCTACTCAAGCAGCGACGAGTACTTCGCCGCCACGCCAAGCTCCCGCAGTACGTGTCTCTCAGGCAGGCGTGCCAAACTCAAGTCGGACGGCACATTAGCAAGCTGCTGTTTTTTCTCAACCTTTAGCGTATTTGGTTGGCTCCCCTGGGTGAATAGTGTCTTGCGAACCTACACCATGCCGGTCAATCGCGTCGTTTCGCGAAGCACCAGGGAAGACCATGCTAATGAGGACTGAACAAAGCTCGCAGAAGCCACGGAATATCGCACTGCCAGCGACGTGAGACGCGCTGGCAGTGCATGCGATCCGCGTGGGTAATGAGTGACTCTGTGTGGGCGGAATGCTTTGCATGCGGCAAAGCAGTTGGCGGCCTCGTCGCCGATGCTGCCCCTTGAACACGATTGCAAGCGGTGGCACTCGATTGGTGTGCGTGTAATGCGTTGTACGCGACTGTAGAGTGGGAACTTCTTGGTCCGTGTCTCAAGACGAGACGGCTGGAGCTGTTCAATCCAGCATCACAGAAACCAAGTACTCGAAAGGCTATTCGCATCTTGGGCGTCGGAGCCCGGATGAAAGTGCTGCGTGCTGGCTCTGTGTCTTCAGCGATTCTCATGGCCAGCGACCACGCGCCTGTGGGCGGCGGATTTTCGCTGTACGCGCTGGATCCCAAGTTCACCTTGCCGAAAACATTCATGGCAGATCCCTCAGAGCAGTTTGAGCGTGCTGAGAGCTGACGGAGTTTCCTCTGCGCCTGGGTCGCCCCGTGGCTCCGCGGTGGTATGCTGCCAAATTCAAGATCGATGCCGAGTTCGTCTCGCCGACTGCGTGGCTGTCCTCAGCCGCCGACTGCGTGGCTGTCCTCAGCCGCCGACTGCGTGGCTGTCCTCAGCCGCCGACTGCGTGGCTGTCCTCAGCCGCCGACTGCTCTGCTAGTGTCTTGGTGGCTCAGCTCTCTCGTCGGCTTCGCTTGCAGACGTGCGTGCAACCTACAAAAGGTAATATAAAGTGCAATGCAAAGGATCGTTTTACTGTTACATCAGGCGCGTGGAACGTCGCGGGGCAGGGCGCGGCTCTGTTTGCGTGGCAGCGGTCGGTGAGCGCTGAATGGGCATCTCGGCAGATTCGCGTGCACGCAAAGGGAGGAGAGTACCAAGGATGTTAATAGAACCTAAAATTTCCTCACTCCTAGTACTGCAAGGCCTCCTATATTCCAATCAGTTGCGGAGGCGTATGCTTATGGAGGTCACACACGCGGGGAAAGGGAACCGCGAAAGGCGCCACGAGGGATAGTCGAGAGCCTTTGCGAACAAGAGCCACGCGATACGTCGCGCGCGCGAATGCCCCGTGCGATACGTGGTGTAGAATAGCTTTTCACTCCATAGGGTGCGTTCGCTGCAAGTCAGAGCTCCGCTGCTGTCGACCGTAGGAGTTCGCGTCTTCGAGACTTGTCGTGTCGATGCTTGTGGCACTTGGTTCTCGGGACTCTCGGCGACACATCGACGGCGCTGAGTTGAGAAGCGGCGCGAGTTAATTTTTCGGAATGCTGCTTGCTCTGTCCGCGGTGGCGTCCCTGTTGGTAGGCAGGCCACGCATTCATGCCCGCGTGCGAGTGTGCGGCAGGCCGCGATGCGCCTTGGAGCGGAATCGAGGAATCGACGTCCGTTCGCGAGGCATCCATGCAATTTTCGGAACTGCAGTTTCTTGTAGGGGTGTTTTAGCGAAATGCATCCCTACCAGTTCGTTAAAGAAGGTTCTTCATGGCAAGTTGCCTGAATGAGCTTTTGGCGTGTATGTAGTCTCCGGGATGCACACTTAGTGGATTTTTGGGTACGGAATTGAAGTGCCTTCTCGTCGTGCAGCAAGCAAGCTACCTTTCTTGCTCCACGGGCCACACTACCCTGCTGACTCTCTCGAAACGCATGCGCCGCTCTCCCTCACAGGTTGTGATGTTCCTCGGCCGGGAGCTGCACAGTTCGATTTCAGCCAAAGCGCGAAAAGTGCGCTGACCGTGCCGGCCTGTACCACAGGGGAAAACGGTCCCAGGCGCACCATATTTTTTTTTCACAAATGCAGATGCTTTGTGTTTATGGTTGTCCAACTATACGGCAGATGCCTGGTGCGGATATCTGCCTTCTCCGTTTCTCGGAAGTGTCTCTGCAGACATCTCCTCATATGCAGTTTTACTCGTATTGTTATTCAACTATGGGGCAGATACCTGATTCAGATGTCTGCTTTCTTCGTTCTCTGGAAACGTCCTTGCACAACAGCAGCCACGCTTCCGCTCGGCTCTGGCATTTCTAATATATTTTCGCAGGACGGAGCTTGAGGGGTTGGTCACGAGCCGCCGAGGTCGTTTTGTTTTGTCCTGCGTGCGCTCGCTGAATGTCGCCGACGTGTTGGTGGTGGTAGGGGGGGCGGCGGACGGCGCAGGTATGCCCTCGACCTGGAGGGAGGCGAGGATTTTGCCGGCAGTGGAAAAAAGGCATGGGAGGACCTCAGGCATGGCATGACCTCTCTTGCTCCGGACGGTAATACTTTGTAATGTGTGAGTGTCGTGTTCAGTTTGGTGCACTGGCGGCAAAATCCTGCAAACTTGCAGGGGTTGATGAGATGACTTTGCCAGGGAACATGGTATTAGGTTGTCAGGACTGCTATTTTGCACTCGTTCCCATCAATGTTCACCGGGAGGATTCTACTGACATTTGTGGTGACCTATTGTACTCGTGATCGGATAACTGTGTTATAAGAACCATCCTGATCAACACTACGCATGGCAGAATAGTTGCGAGGACGACTTGCCCCTGTCGCGCCAGTGTGGCGGAATCTACGTCTACCACTTATTGAGAGCATGCCGCCGCTGCAACAGATATTGCGAACACGATTGGTGTCGTTGCATGCACTGATAGGCACTAGTCATGGAAACTGACGCGCTATTGCCCTTAGCTGACTCACAGGTCTGCTTCTGCAGCTGGTAGAGCGCGCTGCTCACCCTTGGCGGACGGCAGCCTGCCAGTCCTCTAGATAGTGCGCTACAATTGGTGAAAGTTGTAGGTGTACTGGAAGGATGACGCCCAGGGTCGTTTTTCGTTCTGGGCTCCAGCGCCGTTAACGAGCTGAATGCCGCCCCAACCTGTGGATTAGGATTAAGAGTTAAACGTTTCTTTCTACCAGCAACCGTATCGGCACATGCCGCACATACATATCACTCGGACGTCCCCCGTTTGCGCATGCTTATCTGTGGTGACAAGATGGGATCGACGCGACTGTTTCACCAGTCTTGTTTGCCGTTTCGTGCATCATCCTCAGTGATAAGCTTTCCCGCTGGGACAGAACAGATCCTCCAACCTCAACATCGTCTGACCAGCGCCCATCACATAGTTGTTCCACGTGCATATGCTAGCTGCTCACGGCCCTAGTTGCTCCTCGCATACCCTGTGTGCTCCTCTAGTGTCTAGAACTAAATGACCAACTTGAGGCCACCAGCTCAAGACGCTGCGGCGTGACTAACGATACTGAGTGGGATCACTGTGTCTAAATAGGCCACTATTTTCGCCACACGACGGGCATCGAAGGCTAGCAAGACAGGAATGTACCTCTGTCCTTTTGACTTGTGGTTTTATGCGGTCGTGGCTCGCTTTTTACTCTTTCAAGCTTTCCACAGACCCTCATGATCTGGTTGCGGCCGGTAGCGTGTACTCGCATGCACCCATCACTACTGAACAGATGGCATGCATATATTACCCGCGTTGTTGCTGCTCAACTACCGGACAAGAAATGTCTAACATCCTGTCCTCCTTGTTTGAGACTTGAATGCACCGTGGAATTCCGAGACCAATAGATATCTCGTTCTTCTTTGCTGTGTCTCGTTATGAGGTATTTTGATTGCCCCTGATTGCCCTCTGGCTTTCTCGAGTGTGCCGTGGCGGCGGGTCTCGTTATCTCTTCGCCGTCTATGAAGGACTGTAAGAAAAAATGGGAGGCTTAGCCAGAAAGAGACGTTTTGTTTTTCTTAGTAGAGTTCTCATTCTGTGGGCTTGCCTCTTGTAACATGCGTCCATGCGCTGCTGTCTGTACACCTCCAATTTTCACGTGCTCCGTCCTGCAAAACTGCACCCTGAAAGTCGAAGTACTTTCACAGCGTTCTTCTTCTGCTGTCTCTCATCCAAACACCACATCTTGCCGAATTTGTCTCGTTACTTCCCGAGCGCTGCTGCTTCCAAATAGCGAGGCCGTGAAGTGCACCACCTGTGTATCTGCCGGCATTCTGACGTTTTTCTGAACTACATCCTCGCAGCTCGCCTTCCTGAAGGACATTCTGTATGCACGAGGGGCACGCGGTGACGCCGAACCGGCTGTCGTTTGCCTCTGCTTCGCGAAGAACGCACGGGTTGCTGTGTCGCTTCGCCGTCAAGAAAATGAGCAACATCGGCAGAGGAGTCTTCCTCGCTGGCGTGGGCTTGTTCGTCCGAGCCGCCTACTGCGTCATCCAAGGTTTGTCCGGACTTCTGGCCTTTTTAAATCACGGCTTTTGCTCTGTTAGTTAGGTATTAGGTAGAGGTCCCACCCTAACTTCACTCCTCAACTCTATGTGCCCCGGCGCGATGGCGACGACTCATTTCCTCTGAACCTCCATCCTATGGCCTCGTTTTTTCCTACATAGTTTCTGTTTGGACGCGCATCGAACCTGCGGAAGCCCTGAGGCGCTCGTGTAGACGTCAGCTTCCTTGATGTCGTTTGCCTCGACGTTTCTACCAGGAAGTTGGGCTCTCCGTCTGAAGCCTCCCGTCGAACTCCCTGAACACAACCACATAGAAAACTGTATGGATTACTGTGGCGTCGGCGAAAGTGAGTGATCCTTTTCTCTCCTGCGAAGATACGGGTTTGTGTACAGCTCGGCACGCCCTTCGACAATCCGGCGGACATCTGGATGACTTCGTCTTGCCGTGGAACGTGAGTTACATGACTTGAGACGGCCCCCATGATTGGAGAGGAAAGCCTCAGGACAGCTGCAGTCTTCCCTCTGGCGGAGAGGCGACCCCGTGGAAAAGACATTTTTCCTTTGTGGAGCGACGTGCACAGCTGCCGATACGCTTCGTCATATACATAGACTTGGATGTGCGTATTTCCTCTGGAATGGATGGAAAAATTGGTGCCCCGTACGACAACATTAGAATCATACAGAAAAGAGTAGCACTGACCTCACATGCGCTCACGGGCACGTAGTTGCGCAGGAAGGAAGGCGAAAAGCGGAAGTTTGCACAGGCCAGTGAGGCTCGGGGTGTATGAGCGCTCTCATTTGTCCGAGCCGGTCTCCGGGTATTTGTTCAGTAGCAGAGGTGGTTAAAACGCGCCAGCTGATCCGCGGGCACCGATGCCGTCGGCGCAGTGCCTTCTAGAAGTCCTGGAGTTTACGTGTGAGCACGGGACAGCGTATCTGCTTCTCACAGTCGGGTTCGGGTTCCTCTGTGTTTTTTCCGGCTCTGCTGTCACGCATCCGGCGTGTTCAGGTCGTTCTCCTCGTCGTCGTCGCAGCCGCCGCGTGCCTGGCAGGAGGCCTGAAGAGCCTGAGCGGCTTCAAGCCGATTCACCTCGCGGAAGGAGAAACTGCGTACGCCACCGACCGCTTTGCCTCCAAATGCCTCGTCAGAGGCTCCCGGTGTTCAGCGACGGCACATGTCACTGCACACAAAGCGAAGAAATGGCGATTCGTGTACAGGGATGAGAAGCGGTACTCTGCTTTGAAGGGAGAGTGTTTAGGCGTGCCGTGTCGGGAACGGGCATGCGATCCAGTGCCCACGTGACGCGCGTGTTGTCGTCCGCAACTTGTCTGGGAACGGCGTAAAGCTAGCTCCCCACTTTGGACTGCTTCCACTGAGTGTTGGGTTGTTAGTGAACAGACGCATGGGCTCCATTGGGCGCTTTGCTGTCTGCGTGTTCTGACTCAGATGCTGGGACAGGCTCCACGAGCGATTCAACTTTCGCCTCTATGCCACCAGAGCCGCATGCGTGTCGAGGCTTGTTCAGAACTTCGTCACGCCGCCTCCCGCGTAGTCCACTTTGTGCTCACCTCAGCCTTCCCTCCACAGTGCGGATAGATTTTGCTTCGCGGCGAGCGACATGACAGGAACACGAGACCGTCGGAAGGCACTTACGCGAACACAGGGACAGGACGCGCATGCGATCCGCTCTTTCCTTTGAACGAAGGCATCTAAAGCCCGCCGGGAGCTGCACTGGTCTAGCGTCCCCGGACTAGCGTCCCCGGAAGGTGCGCTCTTGTTAAACCCTATACTTTGGTGTTCTGTGCTACAACTGCTACGCTATTAACGGTGTTCTTTTGTGTGCTGCAAACCGTGGAACACAATATAAAATGCGGACGTCGTGTAGGCGTTGACATGAAAAAAGGAACCGTCGCCGAAAAAAGGTGTACCCGCGTAGTGCCAGCCACTTTTTTGTCCTTCTCAGCCGGAAGCAGCGAGCCTTCGACTTCCGATGGTGCAAATCGACGGCGATGCTTTCCAGTTCCTCATGAATGAGCTGCTTCACGAAAACAGCCCGGCTTGAATTCCTGCGTCTGTTCTTTCTGACCGCTGATTTCTTCGTCTTTCCGGATCCTCCTAGCTTCTCTAGTCCCCTCGGTAACGAAAAATGACCGGTATGCATCCACGAATATCACGCCACTGCTTCGGGCCTCTTGCATACCACTAAGACTAATGGAGCAAAGGCCGTAAAGATGCAGTGATGGCTGTCAGCCTCGCTGAGCTGTCCGACTGCAAACATTGTTCCGCTGAGGGCTCCACTCTTGCGGAACTTCGTCTGTGCGAAATCTTGCACTCGATCCTGCGGCACACACACTCGCGCCGGTCAGTAAATGACGGATCAGTGACTCAGACGATGACATTCCCCCCCGTATGCCTTCTTTGTTACGCTGTATCCAAACCGAAGAGTCATTCCGCTGCAACCGTAGCCCTGAAGCAAATCGCTCCCACCACGGCCTGTCAAGAGCTCATTTCCACTTGCCTGTCGATATATTTCTGCAGCGACGGCTCCCAACAGGAAACTGTTGGATTCGCCCACAACACTGACAATTGCAAGCGAGAAGTGGTTACTCTCAGACAAGGCGATCTGCGCGGAAAATTGGCACACCCGTACGTTCCCTAAACCCGTCCAGTACACGGCAGCAACGCCAGCGCAACGCTCCATTCGAGACAACGGAATGTCTCTACCACGAAGAACTTTGTACACATCCTGAAACGTTTCGCACACGAAGGCTACCTCAGCTGTTCTGTCAACTGTTTAGCCGTGCGCTCTCTCTAGGCAGAGAACAACTTGTGTGCGCGCAGCCGGCACCGCAGTTATCTCATTAAGCCTTTCTCGCCCTTTGCCTCTTTCCAAACACGACTCGTTTTCGATTCTTTGGACGAACTTGTCCCATTTTCGCCATGAGCTTGCATGGAGGGCCGTCCCGTGCCGCGTGTCAACTGTGTGCGGTTGGCCTGCGGTGCGTTTCTGGTGTGTGCATGCGCGTGACTCCCCTGTTTTTCGTTGGTGTGACTTTTCGCCAACTCACCTGCGAGGAGATGGCACAACTCAAGAAGAACACATTGACCCTTTCCTCAGGGCGGGACGCGCAACCGTCATTTCGAAAAGTGACAAAGAAGATAGTTCCAGTTCGATCTGGAATTATGGAAACCTGCACCGAGCAGCCAAGCCCCCCCTCGCCTCTTCGCAGCAAGTTCGTCTCCAGAAAGATGGGATCAATACTCGATCGATCCTCTCTCGCTTCCCTGGCGCTCTGTCGAAGAGGAGATTGTGACGCTGTCCTGTTGTGAGGTGGATAAAACGGGCGAGCGCGGCAGGAACGCCCGGTGCCGCAAGGCGAGGCCTCTCCAGAAATCTGGACGCCGTCGCAGACTTCGCACGTATGAATACGGCTCGCGCGCACACCGCGCGTTCCCCTCGGGTTTCCCAATCTCTGTTTCTTGTACTCTTCCCTCTTCGGAGGTTTGTCGGTGCGTGAGGGCACGCGGCTTTCGTAGCCAGCCGTAGCGTCTTGCTGTGTTTTGTCGCGCTCTGTGTGGTTTACGGCCGGCGTCGTGGCTGAGTGAGAGGCTGCGGTCGCTGTTCCCCGTCGCGCCCGTGCAGAGAAACAGGTTTCCTCCTGCTGTTCTTTTCCCGGTTCCGCGTGTCTGCTTCTGCCTTCTTTTCCACCGGCGTCCTCCCTCGTCCTCGTCGATGGCCGCCGCCGCCACCCCGCGCTTCGTTCTCTCCCTTTTTTCTCCGGCTGTCCGTGCCGGCGCTGCTTTTGCTCCTCGCTTCAGCGGTTCGCTGCGCATCCTCGTGGCTGCCGGCCGGCAAGCGGGACCGCGGTAGCCTCCCGGTCTCCTTCGCTCCGTCGCTTCCCACTTTTTGTTCTCCGCGCGATGCAAGGGCAGACGCGTGTGGGCGCGGCCTTCTACGCGGGCCCTGCTTCGGCGCGGCGCGCGCCGCCCTCGTCCTGCGCCTCCGCGACCGCGCGGCCTCTGAAGCTGCCAGCGGCGCGCGCGCCGCGCCACCACCGCGCCGGCATCGCCTTCGAGGAGAACGCCGGCCTACGGGAAGCCCCCGTCCAGGAGACGGAAATGTGTGTCCTTGTCGCGGCTGAGGAGGACGACGAGCACCAGGACTTTGACTCCTCAGACGGCCGCGCGATGCCTGTCTGGACGGACGACTCGTCGTCGGCTGTCTCTGCCCCGGAGACGCGCCTGGTGCCTGAGAGACGCGCGCTCAGCCACTGCAGGTGGGCGCAGCCGCCCCCCTGCGCGCGGGCCTCGTCCCGCCCTGGTCCACAACCGCGCCGCGACCTCGCGAAGCCCGACCGAGGAGACGGGACGGCGCGATTCGTCGTCCCGGCTGTCGTCATGGTCATGCGGACTCTCGTGCTTGCGCTCCTCGTCTCCGCGAGCCCCCGCCTCTCGCTCTTCTCAAACCCTGCACCCGAGGCCTTCTTCCTGTGGACCCTCGTCCTCCTCACCGTCCTCGCCTACCTGCGCACGTCCCTCGGAGACCCGTGAGTCACACGCCGCTGCGACGCGGAGCCGCACACGCGCTGAAAAACGCCAATGGAAATCACCTCACGTCCAACTCAGCCGCACACACAGAAACAGGCCGATCTACGTATATTTATACATATATTTGGACTAGTACCTATGCACATGTATATGTACATAAATATATATATATATATATATATATATGCAGATACATATATATATATATATATATATCTAGATATACACACATGTTTATATGTATCTAGTTCTGCTCCTCTGTGTGCCGTGTTATATATCTATTTACGTATATTGATGTCGCTGTATTATACACGAGTATCTGTGCAAAAGTGTATGCACAGATACTTGTGTATATATACGTATGTGTTGAGGAAAGGTATCTCCACAGGCGCGGATGCGTCTCGACGATTGTGTGGCTACTCTGTGTGTGGGTGCGTGTGTGCGCTCCACTCGGTTGCTTCAGCGTTGATAAGGGATCTTTGGGGGTCGCCCGTCATGCGTAGAGCCGAGGGTCTCTCGCATCTGTCTGACTGACCTATCTGCATTTATATATAAATATATGCGTGTGTGCAAATATGTATGTATGTGTATGTATATTGATGATGCTGACTGGAATGCGTAAGCCTGTCGCTGCGACTGCGCTGCGCTCCAGGGGTTATCTGAACTACTGTCCGTCGACGCTTCTCTCACCGAGCGAGACGGGGCGTTTGCTGCGGCGGCGGTCAGTCGACTCGCGGGCGCTGGAGAGGAAGAAGTCGCGGGCAGCGGACCTGGCTCTTGCGATCGAGGACGCGTCCCTTGTGCCGCGCAGAGACGGGGTCGCGAGATGCCGCGCAGAGAACGGCTGGCGGAGTGCAGGGCGAGACTGTGGAGGCGGAAGCGGAGAGGAGGGAGACTCGAACCCGCGCGGCGGCGTCCGCAGGCCAGAGAGGGACGGAGCAGCCGGCCGTCGGCGCGAGGGCGACTTGGAAGAAGACAACGAGGCGCGCGACCGCGAGGCCAGTCGCGAGGAACGATACGGCGCGCAGCCGCTCTTCTACTCGCGGACAGAAAGACTTCGCAGACTGGAGGAGGCGTCGCGCGCGGCGAGCCGCTCGCGTCGGGAGCGCACCCCGGCCGAGGAGGAAGACGAGAGCTGGCGGACTGGCGGAGAAACCGAAGGCGGCGAAGCGCTGCAAGAGCTTCTCAGCGGCGAAGAGCGGGGCGAGTCCTCCTGCTTTTCGAGTGAAGAAGAAAACGAAGTCTCAGACGGTTTCCAAGATTTCATCGGCGACGACGACACAGTGCCGCCCGACGACGCCTTCCAGCGGCACACCGGCTTTCCGGCCTTCACGAGCACCGACCTCCCCGCCTACCTCCGCCCGCAGGCCTCGACGCCTTCTGCGGAGTTCCACACGGTGCCTACGCACATGTCTCCTCCGAGCGTCCCCTGCCTTTCTGCGGCGCTGACGCCGCCCTCGTCCGCATGCCTCTCTCCGCCGGTGGCTCCCGCCGACGTGTGCAGCGGGTTCCCTCGGCCTCACCCGACGGCGGCGCCCGCGGCTGTGTTGCCTCGCGGGTCGTCGTGCGTGTCGCGTTCTTCTTTTGCGTCTTCAGCGGCCTCCCGGGGCTGTCCGCCGCCGCTCTCGCCAGGGGGCGCGGCTGCGGAGCCCGACGAAGAAGCCCCTGCGCTCGGAACGCCGACCTTCCAGTCTCTGCCACCTATGGGCGCCGGGAGGCCGGCCTCATCGAGCTCGAGTGAAGGCGAGGGGGACGCGCGCCGAGGCGGGGGGAGGCGCCTCCGCGCGGCGGGCGCGAGTGGCTACCCGTCGCCTTTTTTGCTGCAGCCGAGCGCCGCGGGCAGCCGCGCCGACGGCCCGGCGGCGGCTGCGCCCTCCTTCGCGCGTTCTTCTCCGTCGCTGCCGCCGTCGGCGCACCCGCAGGCGGTGACGTTCTCTCTTCCGGGCGACGAAGGGGCGTCGCGCCGCGGCCTGGAGCCGCTGTCGCTCCTCGACCGGTCGCCGCAGGGAGCGGAGGCGAAAGACTTGGGGACGGTGGGCGTCTACCTGCCGATGCCGCCGTCGGCGCCCTGCGCGGACCCAGCCGGCGGAGCGAGCCGACGAGCGGAGGTGGCTGGGGGCCGCACGGAGAGCGCGCGGGCGGACGTGGTGAGGGAGGGCAGAGGGAAGGACGCGCGGGCCCTGTATTTCCTCGATGAAGTCGAGGAGGAGGAGGACGAGGTCTTTGACGACATCCCGCTCGCCTCGTCGCCCTCTCGGCCGGAAATCCTGGTTGGGCGCGCGAGTGACGGCGGGGGTCGCAGCCGCTCGTCGGGCTTCCCGCTCTTCTCCCCTCAGGACCAAGTGGGAAGACGGCCGGTCTCGCGTCCCTCCTCGAGGCATCCACTCGCCTTGTCCTACCCCTCCGCCTTCTTCTCGGGGGAGCCGCCGTTGCCTCCGTCGCTCTCGCCTCCTCCGGAGGGGTCGCGTCAGCGGAGGTGCGAAGCGTTCAAGCCTTCGACGGCCGCCGCCTCGCCTTTCTTCGTGCATGCGCAGGCGTCCGCGCTGGGTCGCGGCGGCTGTCCTCCGTTCCTGCCCTTCTCAGACGTCTACGCTTCCTGCAACCGCGTGTTTCACTTTGACAGCAGCACGGTTCCCGACTCTGCGCTCTCGCCTTCCTCCGTGCTGTCCTCGCCCGCGTACAGCTTTCTGCCGCTCTCCAGGTCGCCCTTCTTCGATCACGCCGACAGGAGCCTGAGTCGAGCGGCGCCGCGCGCGCGCCGCGAGTCCTGGGGCGGCATCTCGTCCTCATCCGACGACGAGGGGCGCTCCGACCCCAAGGATACACCGGGGCCCGTGGAGGAACCCGAGTCACCGGGGCGCGACGCGAGTCGACGCAGGAGCCGCAGAGCTTCCACAGGCAGCGCGGAGGAGGGAGGCGGGCGCCCGCAGGCCTCGGACGACGAGCTCGCGGCACAGAGACGCCACGGAAGACGAAGCGGCCGGGCGCGACTCGCGCGGTCGGCGTCCATGTCGCCGCTGGACTTATCCGAGGAGGAGGCGGGCGCGGCGAGCGGAGGCGAACGGGGCCGCAGAGGCGAAAAGGGAGCCTGGAAGAACAACAGATTCTCTCTCTTCCTCCACAGCCACAAGCGGACGCTCAAAGGCGACAAGTACCAGCTCCTCAGCGAAGAGGACGACGGCGGCGAGCACAGCTGCGACAGGAAAGAACGCAGACGGCTGAGCGAGGGCGACGAGCGGGGCCGCGCGCCCCTGAGACTGCGCGAAGAAAAGAGGGGAATCCCGCTAGGACTCCTCAAGGCTGAGCCGCGGACAGACAGCAGGGAGCTCTTGATTGAGCTCTCGCCTATCACCGTCTCGCGCCCGCGCCCCGTGGCCGGCCCCACGGCGCCCAGGAGAGACGGCGGGAGAGACAAAAGCGACGAGCGCGAATGGCGCGCCGCCGCCGTCAGGTCGGGCGAGGGAGGACGCCTCGAAACTGGAGAAGGGAGCAGCGTCTTGAGCGCCATTCGTGGAGACGAGAGGGCACGAAGCAGCGACGGCGGGGCTAACGGAGGAGACGGCGACTTCAGCTGCGGCAACGACGAGGACTCGGAGATCGACGAAGACGACCGGAGACTCCGGTCCTGGGCCCCCGAAAAGCCCAGCCGCGAGCCCCCGACGCGGGGTGTCTCCGCGCCCGAGCGGCTCTCCGACGCAGACGGACGGCAGACCAGCGCAGAGACGCCCCGTCGACTTCGCGCCGGTGGCGACGAGGGGGCGTGGAAGGAAGTAGACGAAGAGGAAAGCGACGCTGAGGGCCGGAGACGGCACAGAGGGAGGCGGAAGGCGAAAAAACGCGAACTCCTACAGGACGATAAGGGCATCTTCCACGTGTCAAGAAGACAAATCTACCAAGCCTCCATCAAACTCCGATTCTGTCAAATATGCTGCATGTACCAGGTACGTCCACGTGGCCGCGGCTCATACACGAGTACCCATACATGTATATACATATGTATATATGCCTATCATGTATGTTTGACACGAAGGGCGACATGTGCATATATATATATATATATATATATATATATATATATATATATACATACATACATATATGTGGCTTGGCCGGAGGCGAATGGAATGGCCTCAAAGATGAGCCACGCGTAAAGGTGAGTCACGCGTCTGGATTTCGAGGATGTGACACTATCTGGGTCGACACTGTTTCTGCCGCTCTGCAGCCCTTGCGCACGAAGCATTGCCCTCAGTGCGGCCGCTGCACCCGCACCCACGACCATCACTGCCCGTGGATCGGTAAGGGAAACGCGATTGCTTCTCCGCATCGAAATCTCTAAACTTACCTCAGCCTACGAGCGCACGCAGAGTATTGAAACTCGATTGTGATGAAACGACTTCCGAACTTGCGTTTCATCCTGGTGCGCTGCGGTGGGCGCCGCCGTCAGGGGAGTTCAGCTTCTTTTTCTGTGTCTCTGCTGAGCTCAGCTTCTTTTTCTGTGTCTCTACTGAGCTGAGGCTGTCTTAGCCTCTCAGCAAGGCTCCTTCGTGGGCGCGCCTCGTCAGTTGCGCTCGTGCTGCGCTGACGCATCTAGTGTGCGGCTTTCCTTTCGTATTCAGGGACGTGCGTTGCGGAGGAGAATCGCGTCTACTTTTACTTTTATTTGCTTCTCCAAGCGCTCGAGCTCCTCGTCGTCGCGGGGTTCTACATCCGCGCCCTCGTCTGGCAAAGCGAAGGACATATCCAAAAGTTAGTTCGCAGCGCCCCTCGCCTCGGCCCTGTGCGACTCACCTATAAAGTCGTATATATATCTGTATTCAGATGCGTGCTTGTACATGCATAGCCATACGTATATATATATATATATATATATATATATATATATATATATATATATATATATGGATGTGCATGTACATACATATATATATCCATGTATATATATATACATATTTGTATGTGCATGTGTGTAGACACATGTGCAGATACGTGAATATATATGTATGAATGCTATCTATTTGCATCTACACGTGTAGCCGCGTCTGCGCTGCATTGCGTGCAGCGTAGTGCGTTAGGGTTTCTGGTTTTTGCGTGCTTGGCGTGTTTTTCGCTTTCGGTTGGACCGCGTGTGCTGCGTTTTGCTGCGTTTGCCTTGCCTACAGCCCCTTCTACTTTGTGACGCTCTTCTTGACGCTCATGTTTTGCCTCTTCCTCTCGTGCATGGTGTCCTGTCTCTTCTGCTACCACACTTACCTGATGGTCTCCAACTTAACCACGTGGGAGTCGATGGCCTGGCACCGCATTTCATACCTCAAGGTACGTTGGGTGCGAGACGCGGACTCATGTCCGCAGGGCACGGAGAAAAAGAATTGAAGAAATTGAAGGGGAACAACAGGCCTCGCCACGCGGCGTTGTGACACGGGGCGCGCATACTGCATCTCCAATGTGTGTCTCCAAAGGGGTCTATCTACGGGCAGACGGGGGGATGTGCCTGGCGATATGCAGGTGGCATGGCATAGACCGCATCGCCTGCGGAGCGCGTTTAGAGAGACCAGATTTTCAAGAAAGCGTGAGACGCCTCGAGATCTCGCGGGAGAGAGGCTTGAAGTCACTCAGAGAGAAACAGACGTCGCGCGGATGTCTCTGGATTTTTTGCTGCTGTTGTGCGTTGCTAGGATGTGCCCGAGTCCAAGGGGTCGCCGTTTGACCGCGGTATCCTCACCAACACATACATTTACTGTTTTCCTCCATCCTGCTGCCCTACGCTTCGATGCTTCCTGCGTCCGCTCCTCCGTGTTTGTCTCCTGCCCGTGTGGCGGGTCGCGGCCTTCGTCGTCGCCCGCGCCCTGTCTCCGTGTCTCCGCTTCGGGCGCCGGCGCCTGTGCGGCGCGAGGGCCTTCCGCGGGACAGGCAGCGCAGGAAGGGCCGCCCGGGCCCGAACGCGGGCGGAGCGGGCTTACGCGGGGCGCAGGGCGCTGGGCGGGTTCCTGTGCGGACCGAACGGAGAAATTTGGTGGGAACCGGGTAAGTCTCCTTCGGTTTTGCCTTCCGTTCGAGACGTGCGCACAGTCCGTGTCGCTTGCATTTCGAGGAGCTCTAGAGTCGTCGTGGCGGCTCTTTGACGTAGCTGGTCGGAGTCATGCAGATGCGGATTCGATTACTGAAGGGAGGGGAAGTGTCGGCGCCTTTCCCCGATTTACTAAAGGACCAGAGGACGCCAGGGCTTCGCGGCAAGCACTCAGTCGCTCCGAGCCGCACGCGTCTATGCGCTGTTCAGTGCCCGATGAGACCGCGGCGGGTCGTGCTCGGGACGAAAGCAGAATGCGGAGTGGAGGGTTTAGGGTAGCGGTTCGCGTCCTGCACCCCGCGCAGGACTGCGCGGCCCTTAAGCTGCCCGGGTGGTTCGACGGTGACGCGAGGTCGACGCAGAGGCAGAGGAATGAAGCGCCGCTGTTTCCCGTCTCTCCGCGCCGTCGGAATCAGATAAGGTACTCGTGAGCTTGACGCGCGCACTTCCTGTGTTGTCTGTCTTGTTTGCAGGTTCATCGCGGGCCTCGAAGGGCTTTGGACATTCCTTCTGTCGTCAGCTTCTCGAGGACTGAGAGGCGCGCGAGCTGGGCGAGGAAGTTGTCGGCGCCTGCAGGGAGTTGTTTTGTAACAGCGCAGCAACGCGGCGTCTCGCTCGGTCTCTCTAGAGCCTGAGGCAACGTCGCACGTGCGTTCGATCGCGACGCTCAATTTGGGAGAGGAGGGCGTGACGACTGCGGCTTAAGGGATGCATCTGTTTGATGTGAAGCACGTGGTACTGCTATCGCGCTTCCTCACGCTGGTTTAATTCCAGATTCTGCGTACACTGACGCGGTGTATGTACACCTCAAGTTCACGGGCGGGGGGGCTGTCTGCACACCGGAGAGATCCGTGGTTCTCCGGCATCTAGTGAAATGCTAGAGGAAGGGCCTGAGTTGTCTAATGGAGGATGCGCGCGAGGCCTCGACCGTCAATTGTTTCCGTGATCCCGAGGTGGCGGCTCGCATCGAGGTTTCTGGTTTGGTGCCCAGTTCATGGAAGGAATAGTCGCGTTCACATGCAAAGGCCAGCGGCTTGTTCTCGAGCTGAGGAGTCTCTCAGCTCAACTCTTGTTTTTACTTGGCAGCACTGAATCTGGTATAGGCTCGCGGGAAGGTCCTGCACATTGCTTTGCCGTGTGGCTCCATGCGAGCGGTTTCTTTGTGGAACTTTCGCTGTCGTTTCATGTTGTTCGAGCGGCTCGTCGCGCGCCTTCAGTTCGATTTCCAAACTCCAGCACGCAGCGTCGGGATTTACTCACTGTCGAGATTCTTCCCCTGTGCGCTGGCGCAAGACATCCAAATCGAAACCGCCTACAGGTCTTCCGTCAGGTCATTTAAAGTTTTTCCCTTCAACATCCGATGCTCTCTCGGGTGGGCTTTCCTTTCAAAAAGCCACTGACCGAAACGGTCGCGGTGTGACTACCTTGCGCAGGTTCCAAAGTGCAGCTCACGCCTACATCTAGATATATAGACACATATACCTAGATAGGTAGATGCAACGTTGTTCGGATGGAAGTATCAGCGACTCAGCTGGCGAAAACAAGCGCGTATCGCATAGCGAGAGGGAGCAAAGCTTCTCTACTGTCAGGCTGGTGATGTTGTGTTCAGCGCGCTTTCTCGTAGCTCGGAGTGGAAACTCCGCGCTCAGATGTAGTGGATAATATTAATATATACATTTATATGTATGTCTGTTTCCTCAAATCGAGCGTGCCATTAGGGCAGGCTCCGTCGATGCCTGAGGAAGCTCGGGTTAGGGTTAATAATGGAAGCCGAGTGCCGGCGAACACCTCAACGTCGTCCCTCACGACGCCTCGAACTGCGAAGGCCGTAGACGCAGATGAGGGATGGGGAACGCGCACTCCAGTGAGCTAAGCATTGCCTCGAAGAAGTCAAAGGGCTAGCAGGACGGAAACCACACACACGCCCCCAAGTCTGTCTTCTTGAGGGGGGGATATTCGTGCGTTGCGGCGAATCCCATCTCACCGATGCGCATATATCTTTGCACACATCTGTAGGTGCAGCCAAGCGGGATTCGTGACGACACGCACACATGTGAGGGTAGCAGCATGCTCGTATTTTGGCGGATATTGCTTGCGCTCGCAGGTTTCTGAAACTCGATACTCGAAGGTGATCCGACAGGGCACGGTAACGACGAAGGAGTCCCTGTCACCGCGCAGAGCTCCAGGTCGCCGGCCGATCCGCGACCCTGAAAAGACAGAAATAACAGAAAAAAGAGAAAACGCATATGTATAGATATGTGCTCATATTCTTATGAAAGACGACAGGGCGAGGCGCTGCTCAGCCAAGCCCTCCCCCCCCGCCCCCCTCCCCCCCGGCCTGCCCGTCTGCGATCTTCTCGTTTTGCCTCCCGCCCGCTCACAGGGAACCACAGGCCACACCATATACGAATATTTATAAGTATATATATATATGTACAACTAGATATATATATATATACGAAGGTAGGTGCTTTTGTTGCCCAGTGTCTCTGGAGGCGCGCACTCGGTCGTATCTACAGAATGGCGGTCTCCATGTTTTCTTACCTGCCTCCGAAGCCTCCTCCGCCTCGCCCTCCCACGCCGCGGCCTCTGCCCGGCTGGTTCTGGAATGACCGGAACTGTCTGTCGTCTCCGCCCCGACTCGGCGCAGAGCGCGCGTCTCTCCCGCGCTTCTCAAAGCTGCCTTTCGCAGCGTTGGCAGTTGCCTCGTAGCCCCTGCCTCGCGAGCCAGACGAAGACTGCGAAAAAGAAAACTGGTCACGCGACGTGAAGTCGCTGCGATGGCCCCCGCCTCGCCAGTGCCCGCCGCCTCGGCCGCGTCCGCTGTCAGCGCCTCTGAGAAAAGAGTGAATAAAGCCAGAAACTCGACGAAAAATCGACCTCCACTTGGATGCAACGCGGGCCTCGCACACAGACGAGAGAACTCAGAGAGCCATGCGCCGCCCTTTCCGACACCCTTTCGGTTCGGTTTGGGGTTTCGGGTTCTCGCGAGTTCCGGAGCCAACTCGAGCGCTGTCCTGCCTTCAGTCGAAGGCGCTGCCGAGCTTCTTGCGTCTCCGCCCTTCCTGTCGACGCAGAACTGTTGTTAATGCCACCCCCCCACCCTCCCCCTTGTAGACCTTCACTCTTTCTCCACTGAACTTCTTCGCTTGCCAGTCACGGTCCGGCTTGTCATTCGCGCATTCGCGCGTCTCGCATTCTCCCTGCGCGAGTGAGTCTCTAGCTGTAGACGCCGCCTTACCTGAAGGCTGGTCTTCGGTCGCTGTCTCTCTGCCTCATGGACTCGTTCGCGCGTCGCACGTCGCTGCGAATCTGCTGCATCGTATATCCCTCGGGAATGCCCCCGCGGTCGGGCACCGGCCCTATGATTAGCGTCTTGATCGGCAGGACTGCCTTGCTGGGGTCCGCCGTGCGAGAAATCGGCAGCGACAGACGCGAGGTGAGAAGCGACCTGAAACGCGCGCGGACACTCTGTGCAGAGTTGCATAAATGCAGGGAGGCGCAAATATTTAGATGTCTATAGGTATAAGTACGGACATACATTAGAGATGTCCGTCCAAATATAATTGTACAAAGATACACATATGAATATATATATGCACAGAGACCCCTGTGACGGGCTGCACGCTGGGACACGCGTGTGATGCTACCCGAGAGCGAGCGTCTACGCAGTCTCTTACGCATGGCGCTTGGCTACACACATCGACGTGTCTCCTCCAGAGTGAACACGGGAGATCGTCTGTGGATATCTCCAAGCGTGTCAAGGGTTTAGCAGCGATTACTTGTCAACCGCGAAAACGTCGTAGACGTTCACATGTTTATTCAGCAGAGCCTCGCGCCATCCCATCATCCCCTGCAGCAGCGTCGCGATCGCAGCCTCGTTTTCCTGCGCCAGACCAGAAAAAACCCGGAACAAAGGAGAAAAGTATTCCAGAGCGTGAACAATAAGCGTCAGCACTGCGAAACCTCGACTCACAAAGACTCATATGCATACATCGTGGCGGCTGCATCTCGCTTGACGCCTACGGGTGCGGCCCCCCCGCGCGCACGGGTCGGTGGAAGCTCGCACACCTCCTCTTTCAGTTCTGGTTAGTTCTGTTAAAAGGAATTTTCGAACGAAGCGCCGTCATCGCTGCTCTTCCCCGCGAGCTGGTCTGACAGAGCTGAAACGCTATTCCCTGCCCCCTTTGCTCCAGCATAGAGAGGTTGATGGTTTGGCTGTGTCGATTCTGCACGGTCCTGAACTCCGCTCGTGTATCCACCCTGCGGATGCGGTGTGCGCTTTGAAGCTAAGCGCGAAAGTTTCCTCCGCCTCTTGTTGCCTTTTTGCGTCGCGTCTGCGTGGGTTCCGCGCGCCTACCGCAGCTTTCTTTGACCAGAGAAAGGCCTGAATCGTCACGTCGAGTCGCCCGAGCATGACTCGTCTTCGCAGCTGGTACCCGCGGTCGAGGACCTTCGTGATGGTGGCTATGTCCTTCAAGAGGGCGCCGTCTGGGAGCGCCTCTGCCGGCAGCGCCGGAACAAGTGCTTGCGAGCTCGGTTCTACGGCCCTCCCGCGGAGCTGCGAAACGCAGCACAAGCATCGACGCAGAGAACCTCGTTCCAGTTCCCTACCGACTCGCGCGGCAGAGGACAAAAGAAATCTGTGACACACGCCTCCCACAGACACGCAATCGCCTAACACGCCACCGGCAACGCCCGCCGTGGTACCGCAAACTCAACAAACGAAAGGGCCGTGTGAGACACACGGGGTCTCCCCTTAACCCCCTCTGGTAGACGCCACATGAATCCATGTGCGCATCAGCGTGTATGCAAATATATATATATATATATATGTACATCCCTCTCTGCGTACCCATTCATTCCTCTGCATGCCTGAATCCGTGCGCGACTACAGATCTGGGCTGACGAGAATAGAGAGCAACTACGCGTCATGGCGCACCTTCTGCGAAGCTTGAGGGAGAACGCCTTTCTGAACGGCCTCATGCAGAGACGCGCAGGAGTCTGCAGGCACCTCGGCAGCGCGCGCAATGGCCTTCACAGCTTCCAAACTCGCTTGCGCACGCTCGGCGGCATCCGCCTCAGGCGTGCGTACGCCGCCCAAGAGCGCGGCGCTGGGAAACGAAAGGCGCGTCGTGAGGCGTTTCTTGGCGAGGAGGCGGCACGTCTGAATATCGATGAGAAGATTATCTGCTCAGCGGAGCAAACAGATGCGGTCGCCAACGAAGCGCGATGGCGAGAGCGAAAACCGTTTCCCGGCGGCGCCCCACGAGCTTGGAACTGCCCGTGAGCCATTGGACACAGTCGAGGGCGCGACGCCTCTCTCCATACACACTCACACGATGCAAGAAGATGAGGGTAGAGCAGCACGCCTCTACCACGCCGAGCGAAACACAAGTCGTCCGGTGCTGGCGACCGTTCACGAGCTGAGAGAGAAATCGGGGGCAAGCACTCCAGCACCTTGGGAAGCGGACTGCGGCAGGCGACGGGTGCACCCGGAATCGAAGGGCGCGCACCAGGAGAGCCATCCACTCCCTTTCTTCCAAGTAAGCCGCCTCGAGCCCACACGCGCATGTGGCGTTGTCAGAAACCCCTCCAGACCCTCACCAACCGACAGACCCGTGCAGCACGCCAGCCACCGCACGCGGAAAGAAGGAAAAAGTCTGCAGCCCGGCGAGCCCCGCCGCCGCAAAATGCATCGACGCAAGAACCAAACGGCAGACTTGTTCTACGCAGACGGCCAGCGAGAAATCAGGCGTGCAGACATCAAGATCCGCACGCTGCAGACTTACACAGGAGCACGCGCTTGAAGGCGAAGTCCCGCAAGGCCTCGGGCGTAACGCCCTCGGGGAGCAGGTAGCCTGAAGAGCCGCGAAACACACCGCGGGAAGTAGTATACAGGAGTTAACCTGTCTCAGATATCATCACTCACACAAACGGTGTGTGCATCTTGGCATCTGTGCAGGCAAACAGCGCACACGCCTGTGCGCTCATGCAGCCAAAACTCACGAGACGTCGTCGGGCGGCAGGAGGGGGTGTGGGGACGGGAAGGCCGGCTGGGCAACCCGTGACAAAAACAGAGATGATTGGGCCTCGTCTCGTTCTGCTAGGATGCACCGTCCCGCGCGGAAAGCGGCGCTACCGACCACAACTTTGAAGAGCGCGTTCTTCGCGAAACCATTCTGCGTACCTCGCGAGCGGATAAAGTCCACAAGTTGTTCCTGCTCGTGGCCCTTGAGAGAGCGGCCCTCCAACAGCTCAATTTCCCTCCAGATCTGCAGAGACACCAGCACACATCCCCATCTGAAGCACTGAGCGGAAGCAGGAAGCGAACGCCAGTTTCGTGTGCCCGGGAAAGGGCACGGAGAAGCGGAAGACCAAGCCACGCGGGGAAACGAGCCATCGCTAATTCACCGCCATATCCAAAGGCGCGCAGGCCCTCTCGACGAAAGCCCTGCCCTTTCTCTTAGTCCACACATCTGCGCATGCCACGTGACGTCTAATGAGATGGCTCTACGAAGGGATATTGTGGTGTACCACAAAGGCAGCAAGAGACAATCAAGGAGGCGTACCTGCTCGACAACTGGGAAGAAACAGTTGTCTTGGAGGAGAAGGAGCACTTCCTGCTGGCTGCATCCTGTTGTTGGCCTGGAGAGTAGACAGACATGGAAGAGCCGGCATGACACGCACATGGTTGCGACTTTGCGTGAGGCGCGAGCATTTCGTGCGGGCGTACACCGAGCATTAGAAAATTAGAGAAGATGTTTGACTAGAGAAACGGGATCCCTCCACACCCAGGAAGAACGCCAGACGGAGGAGGTATAAGTGGCAGGCGCGCGCAGGCGGAGCGAATGAAGCCTGAGCAGCTTTCGCGGCAACGGGGCGGGCTACCTGTTATTGATTGTTTCGTAACATGCCGCGAGCGAGCTATGTAGCTCCTCGATGCTGACCGCAACTCTCGCCGCGACCATCTTTGCAAGTCGTTTGAGTTCGGACTCTCTCAAAGTTCTCGTCGGCGGCGCCTGCTCGAGTTGCGTAGGGGGTGGGCTCCTCGCGCGTTTCTTGTCGCCCTCGACGTAGAAAACAGTTCTGGCCGAACCCGAAAAAGAAGAATTCTGTCTCCGCTTGGGTGGCCAGAAAACCATGCTGGCGTCGAAAGGGCTCTTTTGTAGCAGAATGGGACTGAAAAATCGGCCTAGAGTGTTCCCTGCCCGCCGCAGAGAACTACTTGATGTATGTACAGCCAGTGGCAGATGTCGCGGCAGCTCCACGCCCCGCCTCAGGGATTGAAGCTCCTTCTCCTACTTTTCCGGCTTACAAACCGGGTGGCATTGCTTGGCACTCCTCACATGCGTGAGGCTGGAACATGCAGGAAAGCAAGGAAGATTCGCAGAAAGGTCGGAAACACGAGTGTGCATGAGTTAGATGCAGCTGTGCCATGTGACGTGTCTACCAGAGGCACCATGCCCACGAAACGGCTCCAGTGTCTGAAAGACCAGAACAGAACGCAGAAATAAACGGATCGGAAATGGTCTAAGCGCTATTTTACGTAGCGGGAATTCGCTTTTTGGACGTTCGACTTCTGGGCGTGATCTCTTCGCTTGCATGCACTGCGACGCGGCCAGCGAGACATCGCGGAGACACGCGACTAGTTTTGTCGAGAGCGCAGTAGAGGGAAAATCAGCAAGACTTTCTCGCATTGGCTGTCAGTCGTATAGTAGGTCAATGTACTGTGTGCCCTGGGATTGTTGCTTCGATCATTGTTAATGCCTTGTTGGTGTTCTCTGGCCGTCATTCTTGGAGAAGTGCGCCTCTGCGGGCGACGGCTAGAAGATACACGTATGTCAGAAAACAGAACTGGCTGTGGATCTGCACACGCTAATAAACGAAGGTACTGTGCTTCGACGAATCTTCCAGCCGACAGATTTTACCTGTGGTTGTATCTTTGAGGGAGCAGGCGACTTGACTTATGAGGAGGAGCGATCTGCCCTGGAACTGCTGCCGTTGCCCACGGCTCCACTCTACATGGGGCGAAGCGCGTCCGCCTAACCTTCAAGTTCCTGTCCTTCCCTGCTACATTTTGTAAAGGTGTTACTCGGGCCTTCTGGCGGCAAAGCTGATAGTTGACGCCTGTTATTCGTGGGTCGCGATGCTGGAAGCCACCCGGTGGTGCAGATGGCTCCAAATTCTGTGGCGGACACTTTCGCGATATGTAAGCGGATTGTAGGCACACCTCTTGCCGGAATTCAGTGCAGCCGAGCGCACATGAGAAAGGATTGCGCGAGGGAGGGCTTCAAGGACTCTGCCGGTGCTGAACTGTAAACTAGTTCAGATGAACAGTGTAAAACTAACAGATTGTGACTAATGGAAAGAAGTAGACGGAAGTATTCCATGCAGACCAGCATTACGTGCTATGGGTGTGTGTGTCCTGTAGGCTGACTCGCTTGCGGCAGGCTTTCTCGCCCCGCAGTGTCGAATGAAGAGCTGGGAACTGGGAAAGCGGCTTCACCGGCGTTAATATTTAAGTTCATATACATCTGGCTGTACATTCACTGGCGTCGCAGAGAAAGGGGTCACGAGACTTTCGATTGCCCGCTGCACACGCTCACTGCCCACGCGCTCTCCATGGTGACAAAGCTCACCGTTGACGCAGAGCCTTGTCTTGTTTTTCGGAAAGGGGTTTCGGTGACCGTACCCAGTTCTGTGGGTGCCGTGGTAGAGCAGATTTACCACTGTCATAAAAGCTGTCTTTCTGTCGACGACAAAAGCTTTCGTGTTGCTTGTTTCACATGTTTTCACAAAGCTTCTCATTCAGACACCCTCTGCATGAGATGCCTTTTCTCACGACAGCGACCGCTTCCGAGGATGTCTCCCAGAGCCTAATTTCTCTGAGAAATAATAGCTTCCGCTTCCGTGACGCACGAGGAAGGAAATCAGCCTTGACCGTTTCACCTGTGACATGCAGGCACTTATCTGTAGCATGCTCACCTCGGTCTTGAAGTAGCAATCCACAGGACGCACTGGCTTGCCGAGCAAGGCAGCAACGCAACTCTAACGTCTCTTCGCCGGGGCCAGCGCGCCCTAGCGAGTAGGCAGCATTCTGTACAGACTGTCAAACTACTGCAGGGAAATTCTGTCAGAAGTGAGCCTCCGTTTTTGTCATGTTAGCCAAAGTGCCTTTCGGCTTGCCTATCTTTTGTTTTCCATCCTTCGCGATCGTGTGCCCTCGCCTCTCTCCTGCGGTTCCATGCCAATGTGGTTCCTTCTGTGTCAGCTCATGTGTCAGTTTTCCGTTGTCCACTTAGAATGTACGTATTACACTGTCATCATCTGTGGATAACATGCCGCACGCCTACGGCGGTGACCGCGGTAGCTGCAGGTGTGCGGAGCTGCAGCCTCCACGTAGCACAGGGTGACTGCGGCACCAGTCTAAGCTACCTCGCTCCGCCAAAGCTGAACAGCCCGCCCCGTTTCGTCATTCTTCTTTTGAGTCAGCGTGATTCAGTCCACACACTATTCCCGATATTCCGCTCGACCATAGTGTCACTTCAGAGTACTCCTGCTCAGAAGTATGATATGTCTTGATCTCCAGCCTAGCCATCCTTGACTGCATGTGCTTTAGTCTACGCACGTGTGTTGAGTCCTTTCAGGTTGTCTTCCACCACCTGGAGCTCCTCTGAAAATTGTTGATATGCATACGCCTATCCGACGCCCGCACTACTCTACCATGAGAACACAATGAAAACGCCGACCATTTTCAAGCGAAGCACCTACCTCCGGCGGCGGGCGGTCTCCCAAGAGAGCCGTCGGCAGTTTTGCTGCAACGCCACAAGACGCGACAAGAACTCGACAAGGCGTGCGTGATTATGCCGACTATTTCGCAGCAGATACAGTCTAAAGGACGATGCTCTACAAACCCAGAGGCAAGCCGCTTGTTTCGTCTCCAACTGAGTTGTCATGTCTTGAAGGTAGACGTGATAAGTGCGAAGCATGCCTTGCGCAAAGTTGCACCCAGCCTGCGTCTTGACGGGAGCATGACAATGAGGCTCGTAAACAGCACCCTGTTCACTATGTCTGCTTCTCAAAGTTCCCAGAAACATTTGGAGGTGGTTTCTCCGCCAGCCTGCGGCTGCGGCGATTCGAGTGGCTTTCGGCAAGGTTCAGCCCCAGCGAACGCGGACGCCAGCGTGCGCAGATCGGCGCATGGGCTACGCGTGCGTCTTCGGGGACTCCGACGGCGAACGTTCGTCTCACGTCGACTTTGCTGGGCAGAATCCCGTTCTTGCTGATTCTTCGTCGAGCTGAATGAGCACACGTGTATTCGTGACGGCACCTCGCGCTGGAGACCTTCTGGGAACGGACAACTATCAACTATCTGTGTCGCTGAGGTCGCGGTCTCTTGCGGGAAGAGCGGGGGCAACACAACTCGCTGGTGTGCCGGCGAGCTCGACTCGCTGCATACGAGGCAGGCTGCCTTTTCACGGGCCAGAAAAATTTTCCGAGCAGCCTGGCATTCTGTGGCTCTCTGGAAGCTTTGGGGTTGCTCTGCAGCCCTACAGTAGGCGCTGGCAGCTGACTGCTGTGTCGTGTACCGGTGGCTGTCGCCTACCTGCGGTGCCTGTCCTCTGCAAGGCCGGCGACCCGCTCGAACGTGGAGCACTTGAACCAGTGGAATGCTCCGGCCTTTGACATTCTGCACTGTCTCTGCTCGATTTCTCCTCGTTGGTCCTCGCCGTCCCTCGCAAGGGCGGCTTTTTCCGCCAGGAGTGTCCTCTTCGAGATTCCCGCTTCTCTCGCCCGCTCGCGCGCGCTCTGAGTTCTTTTGAACGGTGGCGCTGCTCCCCCGTGGAAACGCCCGACGCGTGGAGAGTGGCCGTCTGCGTGGTGGGGCGGGCTATTCGCTTCAGAGTTCTCTTTGCCCGTAGTTGCCGCCACCTTTCCACCGTTTTTGCTCAAGCTCTGCGAACCGGCCTCGAACGGGGCGAAGCCGCTTTTCTGAACGTCCGCGTCTTGAGGGCGCGGACGGTTCTCACGGACACGCGTCCTTTGACACAGGCTGCTGCGTCAAGAAGATGCATCGCGCGGCAGCCGTCGAGCCTTCCGCGTCGGTTGCTGCCTCGTCTTTTCATTCCGTCCACGCTTTGCCCAGCGCAGGATGCGCAGCTGCACTGGACCAGCGGACTGCGAGTTCCCTCGAAGCTGAAGTCGTTGCCGAGGCGCTCCATCGAGCTCTTCCCGCCAAGAGTGAGCAAGGGCCTGACGGGTGTCGGGGGTCTCAGCCGCGGCCAACTGAGCGCCGCGGTCCGCCGCCAGAAAAAAGGAGCGCGCGCTCGTCGCGGGGCGGATCGCCTGTTTCTGCGCAGTGTGAGGCGGTATCGCGCTCCTCCTCCGCAGTCGAAGCTATTCCAGGCGAACTTTCGCCGGGCGGAGGGACGTGCGGGCGCGTCGTCGGGGAGACCGAGCGTCGCGTTTGGGCGACGAACGCTCCTTCTCCACTTTCTTTTCCGCGCGAGGCGGGGCGCGGCGCGGACGGAGATGAAGAAGCGGCGTCTGGCGTCTTGCCGCCTCTTGCGCGTCGCTGGGGGGCCTCGGGGCGCTTCAGCCGGAAAGAGCGGACGACGGCCGCCACGCCGCTGCACGGCCTCCTCTTTGGACAGTTCCTCTCCTCCTTCAGCTTCTTCACAGTCGGAGCCTTCAGCCGAATGGTGCGCCGCTGTCTCCTTTCAGCCCTGCGGCTCTTCCTCGCGCAGCTTCTCCACCTGCAGCGCCGCCGGTACCTGCAGGTCTGCTGCGACCCGACGCAGCGCTTCACGCACCTTCTCTCTGGAGGCAGGCTGAAGGCCGAGAGGCACCGCGTGACGACCGCAGATGGATACGAGATCTTCTTCTACCGCCTTGCCAGAGTCCATCGGCACTGCTGCGGCGGCGAGGCGCCGCGCGTTCGCGCCGACCTCCCCTCGGGCCGCCACGCGGGCGACGAGACAGACGCGTGCGCAGAAGACACCTCCGACGCGGGCGGCGGCTGTGTGTGCCGCTGCGCAGCTGCCTGTGTCTTGCCGAGAGGCGAGAAAAGCTCCGGTGTGTCCTCTGAAACAGACGAGAGCGAGCGGAACTCGGGTCCTTCCTCCAGCCAAGCCGTTCGCCGCCCAGATTTGCCTGCAACGGGTTTGCGGCCGCCGCGGACCCTCAGTCGGTGCGCTGCCGCCCATCCTGGCGCGCTGCACGCTGGCGACGTGCCCCTCGTGTCGCCGACGGACTCGCCGCTCCCGGGGCTGAGCGACGACGAGGCCGGGGGGGTCGGAGCTGGTCGCGCGCCGCATCTTCGTCGGCTCTCGCCTTCCAGTTCGGGCGGACTGTGCGCGCCTGATCCGCCTTTCAGCGGGGGCTGCCTGCTGGGCGCGCGACTGGGCAGCGCGTCTGGCGGCCCCGGCGAGGCTCTCGGGGAAGGCCCAAACGCGACTGGGTCGTCGTTGTGTGCGGCGGCGGATGGTCACCCCCCCTGCCACGGTTCTTCCAGTGCGGAGGCAACTTGCTCGACGCAAGACGGGCTTTCCAGCGCGCCGCCCGCGGGCGCGCGGCTGTCCTCGAGGGACGGGCCCTGCTTGGGCAGCGAGGCGGCCGGCGTCCAAGGAGGCCTCGTTCGGGGAGAGGGCGGCGGCGAGCCCGAAGGGGGGAAACCCATCGTCTTTTTGCAGCACGGGCTTCTGGAGTCGTCTCTGAACTGGATCAGCGGCGGCGCGGACTCGCTCGCCTTCATGCTCGTCGACCGCGGCTGCGACGTCTGGATCGGAAACAACCGAGGGAATGAATACGTCCGGCTGCTCCCGGAGAAGCGCGGGGCGAAGGAACCAGCCGCCAGAGCTGACTCTGGGGCCCGCGCGCGGCCCCCGGAAGCGCGGGCGGCCGCCTCGGCGAGCGGCAGCGACGAGAGAGCGAGCGAGGACGACGAGGAGAAGTGCCGCGGGAGGCTGAGGAGGGAAGAAACCGACGAGAGTTGGTGTTCGCTCTCCGACCAAGACAGCGTGTTCACCGATGCAGAGATGGACATCGGCCGGGAGGAGGGCGAGGCGCGCTGGCCTTCGCGCCTTCGCGACGGCGCGTCCAGCGCAGGCTCTGCCGCGGGGCGCCCGGATAGCTCCCGAGCCCGCTTCTGCGGGCACAGACTGGCTGCCTGGCTCCAGAGTCGCGCGTGGGAGAGGGACGCTGCACGCCTGGAGCCGAGCTTGGCGCAGCCGCGCGGCCAGTCTCACGGCGGAGCTTGCAGTCAGCTCTGCTGCTGTTGCACCGGGCTCACGCCGTATCCGGCCCTTCGCAACTCGGCGCCGCCGCGAGAAGAGCGCCGCATCTTGCTGAATGCGTGTGTGGAGGCGACGGGGACCCTCATGCGGCTGATGCGGTGTAGCCGCCCGCGCAAACGCCGCGCCCCGAAACTCTCCTGTCCCCACCAGCACACTCAGCCCCGCCCGCTGAGCACTGCCGCGGGCGAGAGAGCGGCAGGCCGAAGCGGAGATGCCTCGCAGAGACACATCGAAAGGGACTTTCCCGCGTCGGCGCCATGGACTGCGCAGAGGACCGACGGCGACCCGCGGGCGTTTTCTCACTCCAGCACGCGGGCGCCAGCCGCCTCCGCGGCCTCCGCGGCCTCCGCAGCCTCGGGCCGCAGAGGCCCCCGAGGACCGTGCCTCTGCGACGGCGAGAAACTGGGGCTGCTTGATCAGTCTAGGCGGTCGGCGGCGGACGGAGACGCGAGCGAGCAGGCCGCGTCTCCGGGCTCCTGGCTGCTGGACGGGCGCCGACGGCGGCGGCCGTGCCGGTCGCGGAGAGACACGCTGAGCCGGCGGAGGGAAGAGGAGCGGAACAGCTCGAAGCAACATCTGCCGCCATTTTCGACGATTTCCACCGCGTCGTCTCAGCGCTGGACGTTTCACGACATGGGAATGTACGACGTTCCCGCAATGTTTCACCACATTCTCACGCTGCCTGCCTCCCGCGGCGGCGCGCTCGTGCCTCCTCAGGGCAGGGAGCCCCCGCGTTTGCGGCGCATCGTGGCCTTGGGCCAGTCCCAGGGCGCGGCTCAGCTGATGGCGCTGACCTCGACGGTTCCAGGTGTCTGCCCCCTTCTCCAGGCGCTGATTCTCTTTTCGCCGCCCGTCATTCTGCATCCGCTCTCGTCTATGTCGCTGTCGACGCGCGCGCTGATCTCGCTGGGCATGCGGCACCCCGCGCCGCTGCTGTACGGAATCAAGGCGGCGGAGACGCTCTTCCCCGCGCCTGCGCTGTCGGTCTTTGGAGACTGCGTCGCAGGCCACCGCATGATGGGTTTCTACACGGGCGAGATCGCCTGGAACCAGAGGTGCATCAACTTCAAATTCACCCCGAGTGGGGGAACGAGCAAGCTGAACTTCGAGCACTGGCTGAACGTGATGCACGGCGGCGCCCCCATCGGCCAGTTCCGCGGCGCGGAGCCCGGATGCGCCGGTGCCCCGGCGGCAGAAGCCGAGGAGGGAGGCAGGGAGGCAGGGGACGAGGAGATGCAGGCCATTCTGCGGCGCGAGACAGAGGCAGCTCGACAGAAGGAGAAGGCTCGCAAGGTTCTCGAAGACGTCGGCGAGGCGCACGACGCCACGCCCGGCCCTGCCGCGGCTTACCCGCTGGAGAAAATCGCCTGCCGGACTTACGCGATCCTGGGAGGCAAAGACAACCTCGTGAATGCCGGTGAGCGCAGCAGAGATGTGAATCACTGCCCGCATCCAAGTGCACCACGCGTGAGCCGAGATGCGCCATGTTCGCAAAAGGGAAGTCACGCGCTGGACAGGAGGGGGACGAGTGCCTCTTGTCAGCTAGGATCGCTCCCTGGGAGCGCACTTGCCTCGAGGCAACCCTAGAGCTTGACGACACTGCCGATCTATCGATTTCTGTTCAGCCACCAGAGAAAGACTAGGCTAGAGAGCAGGTCCTTCTTCCGCGCGTGCGGCTGTCTCGCGTTGCACTGATACGTTTTTTCCTTCTCTCTTTGCCGCTGTTTTCCTGTTCAGAAGCGTCAGCGGAGTACCTGACGGAGTGTCTGGACGCGAGCCGCCTGACTGTGCAGCTGTGGCCCGAGGCAGGCCACCTGGACTTCGGCTGGGCGCATGCGAGGCGCGCAGACCTTTATCCAGAACTCGTTCGCCTGATTGTTTCCGACGTGTGAATTATCCTTCATTCACGCCCGTCGTCGCTTTAAAGACGCTGAAGCGCCCGGTCTCGATTCGTCGACGGGAGACTTCAAAAGAGAGGCGGGAAAGATTTTTGCTGGATCTGCCCTGGGTCTCCGAAACGGAGAGGTTTTCACCCCAGCTTTGGTGTTTTCTGCGATCTCGTCAGAGGACGCGAAGAGTCTCTCAGTGTACTGTGGAGCGAGCGGGGGGGGGGATCTTTAGTGCTTTGCCGAGGGTGTGCAGAGATTGGTGTACTTGAACCTGTGCATTGACTTGTGGGGATTATGTAGGTCTCTCGCTGTATTTTGGCGCACTGGTGTCTCATACGCATGGTCGTGGGCTTTCAGAAAGATTCACTGGGTTGAAGGGAACGTACAGAGGAAGGCCGATTCGCGGGGTCTCGCCGGTCTCCGGTTTTTTTGCTCCATCTTTGCGAGCGCACTGAGCCCTCTTGGGTGTCGGTCTGACACATCTAGCACGTTTTGTCGTCTTACCCACGCTTTGCGTGCTTGTGGGAAGAAACTAGCTCGTACAATGCGGTAGCTTATGTTTGGTACCTGTGGAAAAGCCTGTTGGTGCGTGTAGTCACTTTCCGTTTCGACGGCCACCTGCGCTTCTGTTCAAAGTTTCAAGTTCCTGCCAGCGTTCGTGCTTACAAACGGCTGCAGAAGGCAGAGACGCAGCGGGGGAGGGAGAGTGGCGTTGCGTGGCACGAGAGCTGCTCTTGAAGGCGCAGGCCGGTCTGCGTGCGACTGGTGTTTTGTCATCGCCCGCTTCGCCATCCGATTGACATTGACTCTTTTACGCACACCCAACGCTTCAATCGATCAATCGCACGCTTAGAATCGCGCGGGCGGGATCAAGGTGCGGCTGCAGCGATAGAAACCTAATACGTTCGTTTTCGAATCTCGATGCTCGGGGGCCGTAACAGAAGTGCCGTGGTCTACGGTTTACTACGCAGGCCGGGGTGACGCCTGTGAACAGCACGGCGCACTGAATAGGGTTATACCAGTAGACAACGTGCGCGTGACACAGCACTGCTTCAAGAGCAGAGGGGGGAACAAGCAGCATGCAGCTCGGTGGACTTCCTCAACACAAGGGAAGTTGACTGCGCACTCATTTACACAACACGGTTTCGACAAGCAGGCGTGTGACCGTGTCGGTAAACTATACACACATCTGCGGGTTCTGTAGCTTCCCCTAGAGGGATCGGTGCAGGAAAGGGCCCTCGGCAGCCCAGACTTTGAAGAAGCTTGCTGTTTCTTTCAGTGGTCGAGTCGGTACGGTGGAGCACCGTCTCATTGGTACGACAAGGAGACATGCCAATCTTGGCAAGTTACGGCTATCAGCTAGCAGCGGCGCTTTCGACGTGGAAGGCTTGAAGCTTTGGACTGCTGTAGTTTGCCCGAAACAGACAACGAGACGGCCAGGAATCCGGCGCAATCACTCACAAGCGCGCGAGTCGTGGGCATTTATTTCGCGTGGTGAACACCGAATATCGCTATCAGTCTCAAGGTTGCTGTGTTCCCCCTTCTAAGTAGAGCGAAGTTCGCACCCGCTGGCGGCGCACTCCTCCCGGTTCTAGCCCTTTCTTTCTTGTCTATTCCTTTGCGGCGCACGCAGGATGCCTGTGATAATTGGTAAAGGAGTAGAATGTTACTGTCTTCGTATATTCTACTATGCTCATGTGGTATGGATTGTTGATTCCCTCCTAGGATTTCCATGAAACGTTAAAGGTGCGACGATCGCTGAAGCTGGCAGGCTTTAAGCACGCACCCGTCGTGTGCCCTGTTTCGAAAACCGGCATGCTGAGGCCTCGTCTGGGAAACCGTGCACTAGCCAACAGAGACAGAGGCAATTTGTCTATCTGCATCACGGCAAGAAACGTGCAGGGGTTTTCGAAAACAGCTCTGGAATCACGCACATGCCACCATAGTTGCGAAGTGGCGAAGTGACGGTCGAGGCGGTGAAGCGGCACCATGATTCCAGTGTCTTCGCAAACCCTTCTTACTGCAACCTAATATCCATCCACAGACGGGACATTCCGACACCGAGTGAAACTGCGTTAGCATGGACAGTCCCTCAAGCGTTTCATGCATGTCGTACAGGGTCATCGCCATGCCGCGAAAAGGGAAAGCGAGGGGAGGTCCTGCCGTGTCAGTTTTCTGAAAGACCCAGTGAAATGACCCAAACTGCAGGCCCTTTTCGAGGGCCTGCAGTTTCGGTCACTTCTTTATCTGCACTGCTTGAGATTTTTTTCCTTCCGTGTACACCAGCAAAGAAATTCGAGGTTTTCGACACTTGTCAAACAGGTTCTTACCGATGAAAGCACGCTTTCTCGGTGAACTGCACCTACGCGCTTCCGTGTTGTCCCTGCGGCTAGCACGAGGACCTGACCAGAAACTGGATGGAAATCATCTGACAGGAGAAATTTTGTATGCGACCGCCCACGCGTTTTCGTGCACACACATCTAGTCATACTTAGATGAACTTTGTAAGCGGTAGATACGTCAGTGTATCCAGTGACACCTGTGGATGCACGCATTCCATATTAAATAGCCGTGAGGAACCGGAGCACTGCAGGCCCACTTGCGGTCTGTGTGGATGCACGATGAGACTTTTTGCAAACTTGTCTCGCGCTGGGGTTCAGCATTGAGCTGACGTCCAGCACTTTAGCTGACTTTTTCCCCTGCTTGCCGTCGGCATGCAAACACCGAGGTCTAACCCGTGCCGTATATCCTCCATGACTTTGAAAATTGTCTGTTTTCCTCGCAAAAAAGGCGACACGATCTAGTTTGTCTTGGCTTTTATACGCTCGAGAGAAACACCTCGTCTGTGGCCTTTGCACTCGGTGCGTTGCTGCAGGTTCCTTCCGCCTCCAGGAACGGAACCCATCATTTGGTTGCCCTCCCTGCCACGCGTATGCCCATATCGTGATTAGCCACACCTGGGTCTGGTTTTCCAACGTCGGGAAGTAATCCGTGATTCGTGCAGCACGCTCACGTCCTTCTACATATTTGACGTGGAGCGTCAATCCATAGAGTGGGCTAAAGTACGCGTGCTAACAGCAGCGTTACCGTTCTCCGTTTGATCTCAGTCTTCGAGAGATACCTAGCGACGCTCCGAGCTTCACACGTATATGCATAAACCCGCCACCTCCTCTTCGTGTAACTCGAGTTCAGACTGTCCAGCTGCTTTTCTGCGTAATAAAGGATGTTTGGCGCAAGCTCGCTTCGGTCGCTGAGCGTCAGACGCGCGGCCCGGCAGTCGTCGCGTGGTGTTTTTTCTAGGAGACCCTCTGCTCCACCCCGAGGGGAAACTGTGCAAACATTCTGGGATAGCGCTCCTCTACCTTCGGAAGAGAGCGAGGACGCTGGTTGCCAAATCTCTGCGCGACCCCCCGAAGCCCGGCTCTCGCGGTACGAACGGTGTTGGGCGTTTCTGACAAAAAAGACCGCCCACCAACTCTGCAGTCCAGCAAAGGAAGGCGATGTGGCTGGCACGCACAGACCGACCGCGCCACACAAATTGCAAAATCAGGGCGGCCACCAGAACACGGGGGCAAGCCAACAGCGCGGCAGAGCGACCGACGCGAAATGTTCTGTGACAAGAGTTGAGGCAGTCCCAACTGCTGAGACAGTTCGCGCCCAGCGAGGGGCAGGGGCGAATGCTGAGCTGACAGCGAAAGAAGCGGAGGTGAGTTTTCATTTGAGAACAAAGACATCTCCGTTGTATTATTCAGCCGCACCTGCACATGCAGCGTTGCCCACCGTAAGGGAACGTGACAGGTAATGTCGGCTCAAAGAAATCGGCGGGATGACCCTCGAATAAAGAGGCACTCGCTTTTCGTTAGCGAGGAGAGAAGGCTTGCAGTTATATACGCCCTATGTGCACGAACGCCAGCTATATGCATTTGTCATGCTGGAGGAGCCTACTGCCTCACGGATGGTTAATGCGGAACTTCGCCGTACAATTTGCTGCTACAGTTTCCGCCGGATGTTGGCGTCCCCCCCGAGCTGATTCTCATGCTTCGTTGTTGTTTGTGGAGTCCACAGTATAAAAGTGACTGGTGACTGCTGTGTGTGAAGTACTATTTCTTCTTTGTAAAGTCCCACATCCCTGCTTTAGGCCGCAGACGAACAAAAGTGCCCGGCAGGTACCGGGCGTCTGTCGCGCGTCCCTTCGCTTGCTGTGCAGGCCGACACACGAACAGGCCCCCGACCAGGTTTTCGTTCCTTCATGCCTGCATCAGAGGACCGCCGACGCGGCGCGGCCGTACGCCCTACAGGCGTTTCATCTCGGGACTCGCCTGCGCCTTCTTATGCTCAGCGTAGTCCATCCCTTCTTGACTCTTCTCCGTATCTCGCTATCTCCCACGGAAGTCGTCCCGACCCGCTCGTCGATGGCGTTTCCTTGCTTGTTGGAGCACCGGGCTCTTCTCGCTCTTTCGCAAGCTCGACGGCGCGGGAGACCGAAACGGAGAGCGATCGCGAAACGTCCTACGCAAGCGGGTCTGCGAACGAGCCTTGCCTGGAGCGACTCCGCAAGCGGGTCGTCGAGGCCAGAAGGCCACTGGATTCACAGAATGACAGAAACTCGGAGTTGAGCGACGAAAGCGGAACAACGAGAAACAGGACTCGGCAGCCCAAGTCGGACCTCCGAGGCCCGATTCCAGATGAGGCAAGAGATTGGCTCCCGCATCTCAACGTCACGCCGAACTGCCCCTCCCCGAGAGACTCTGAGTGCTCATCTTCCAGCGCCTCAAGCATGACTCGGCGCTCCCACAAGACAGGGGTAGCCTGGCGAAGGGAGACGAATGACGGAGGAACGACGCTCCGTAGTCACCCGTCGAGCCGCCGAAGCGGGGGGCCTGCAGGGGACAAGGAAGCTGACTTACACTCGGAATATTCGTTTTTCTCAGGGCCTGCCCCCGTTTCATCCCCGTCTACGGTCGCCGCGCAAGCTTCGCGTTGGGCGAGTCAGAAAACGCTGTCTCCGGGAACGGTGAGCAGCGGGTATTCCACGCATGAGCCCTGTGTCGTCGCGGAGAGTCCGTTGAATGCCTTGAGTGGGGTTGCTCAGTTCCACGTCTTTCCCGGGGCTGGAGCGCCCCCGAGTCTGCGGAGCACGGCTGGCGCGCCAGGGCCTGAATGCGTCCGCCCCTTCAAGCGGCAGAGGGAGGAGGGGAACTCTGCGAGGAAGGCTGCCCTGGTACCTGTTTATGAGAAGGACGAAAACATCGCCACGAATGGCAGCGAACCCTGGAATGAACTGTCATGCCAACTGAGCGCGGCCTTCTCTTCCAGCCGCCCTTCCGACGAGCTAGACGATCTCCGTTCTTCGCTGGCGAGCCCGCAGGCCTCCTCAACATCTGCTGAAGAGACGGGCCGAGACCTCGCTTCTGCTCACAGAGCTCGGCGCTCCGCCCGTAACCCGAGACGCGACCGCAGTTCGAATCCCAGCCCGCCACTGGGTAATACAGAGCAAAACTTGAACAACACCAGCGCATCCTCCTGGGAGCTGATCGTGTGTCGCCGCCGGAAATCGTCTCCTGCTCTCTCGTCGTCTACGAAAGACTGCCTCTTTTCGCACTGCGGGTCGCTCTTTGGCACGTGCGCGGCGATTCTGTCGACGCCGACGCCGCGCGCGCCGGACGCAGCGCTTCCGGCTGCAGCCGTAGGCAGAGCCCCCGTTGTCAACAGGCCGGAGAAGCCAAAGAACTCCCTGGTGAAAGACCTTTTGTGCCATCGAAATCGGGGTGTTTTCAACGATGAGATTGCCGCAGGGCCCGAACAGAAGCAGGTCGCAGGAACCGTCGGCAGAGCGCCCAGCTTCGCACCTCCCCCGGGCGAGGCGGCGGCACAGGCGACCAGCGGGGAAGGATGCGCGATGAAAGCCGAGACAAGCCCGACCGAGGGGCTCGACAGCGGGGTCACGACACAGGCTTCGTCGCCTAGCAAACACACGGAGGGCAATCCGGTGGTGGCGTCTCCACACTCTCAGCACGCTCCTTGCAGCGGCGCTGGCGGGGTGAAAGGAGGAGCGTTTCGACCTCCGGACAGCGCAGTCACAGGTGAACGCACGGAGGGGACCCTGTCGTTCTCCGTCGGTTCTTTCCGGTCGGCGTCCTCTCCCCCTTCTCCGCCTTCGAAGGCGACGTCTCAAGGCGAAGAAACGCAAATTCTGACACCGGCGGCGCAGGCCGGGGATCCCGCGGAAGCGGCCGTGGAGAAATCGCTCAGGAGGGGAGCTGAGACGCCTATCGCGTATGACAGCTGTGGGGGCGCCGCGGGACAGATCCATTCCCGAAGCATTCGGACCGAGTCTGCTGTAGAGCTGACTGCGACAGAGAGAGCTCTCGCGTGTGTGGGGAAAAGCGTCACTTCGGCGATTGAGACCGGGGCTGCCTCGCTCGCGGACTTCCTCATTGACGCCCTTCCTCACCTCTCCCCGCAGCCCGATTATTCGCAAATGTGCACACGGTTTGGCACAGGCGTGGTGCGGCCGCGCTCCTGCTCGCCCTCGCTTCTCCGTCGTGAACGCGCGATTTTCTCCAGTGCACCGCGGGCTCTCAGCACCTGCCGCCTCGCCTCAGCCTGCTGCGGCCTCGGGCAAGATTTGGAAGGGCGGGGGAGGGTAGCCATGGAGGGTGCGGGCGTGCGTACGAACCGGGATCCATCCGGAGCTTCGTGCAGAGCCCAGGAACTCCACCTTGATCCACAAGGCGCCTCTGGACACCAGCGGGAAGGCCGCCGCCGCCTCGCCGTTAAGATATCGGAGTGTCTTCTTTCCCAGGGGCACACGCCGCCAATGGGCAGACTGGAGAAGAATGCTGGTGTGCCGCCGCCGGGTTTCCCGTCACATGCTGCGCTTTCTCTTTCGTCCGCGTCCGCGGTTCCTCGCCTCCATGGTGGCGCCGCGCTCTACGCCTACCAGGAGAATCCACACGTCGCTAGACGCGGCCTCGTTGAGGGGCGACTCCTCGCGAGAGCTCCGGGGCTCCTTCTGCGCGTCATCCCAGAGCAGCCCGCTCACGCCGTACCGACCGCTCATCTCTTTCTTCCGGACGCAGAATCTCCTTGTGCCTCAAGCCTCTCGAAAGAATCACTTTTAGCTCGATTGGTCTTTTCTCAAAAGGGCGGACTGGCAGGGAAGGCTTCCGACCTTCCGATGGACGCCGCAGGCGTCGCACGTGTCGCGGCGAACGAGCATGCATCCCATCTTCCCCAAACGAGCGGGCGCGTCTATCCCACTTTCAGTGGGTTGAAAAGGACCAATGCAGAGGTCGCACCGGCTGGATCGTCTACGCACGCTACGAGGTCTGCTGCCACTAGCCATCATCTACCTCCACTCCACGTTTTTTCCTCTGTCGCTCGAGTTTCAGGAAACGATCCTTCTTCGATCCCGCCAAATGACGCCCTGCCGGGCTCCGCCAGAGGTGGGTTTATGCGTGCGTCTTCTCTGCTTGCCGCCCTTCCTCTGGAGCGCGAGGTGGCTCTGGCTGACGGCGCAACAGGCACCTGTGCTGCTGGCTTCGACAATCCGTTTGGCAGAGAAACTCGCCGCGACCTTCCTCTGGGTGCACGTGCCGTAGTCAGGCCGGGCAGCCATTCACCCGGGAAACGCGTCCTCGAGCGTCCGCACTGTCAGTCACCTGCTGCGAAGCGTGGGGGCGTGCGGACGCCAAGGACGACTACAACTGCCTCTGTATCATCTGCGCTCGTGTACGATGAGCACACGTCTTCTGAAAGCCGACGTGCCCTTCCCCATTCGCATCCAGTCTCCACTTCCTCCCGCGCTGCGCCCGAGGTAACTGGCGCCATGTGTAGCTCCATCGACGTCCAGGTGGATGCAAATGCGGGCGTCGATGAAGCCACGCCAGCTTGCGCCATTTCCTCTGCTCAAGTGGTGCGAAGAGGCACCGCCACGGCGACGGTTGCTGCAGATTCGATTCTCTCCTCGAGAGGCCCGCTGCCTTTCTTCGGCGTCACCTCTGGCTCTGCACCCGTGTCTCGCCACGAATCTCCAGCAGCGCTTCACGCGATAAAAGAAGGCTCCGAAAGCGGTCGCCGCGGTTTGCCTTCACCTGCGCAGATACAAAAACGAGCGGAGGAACGAGTGCGTCGAGGCAGCAGGACAGCAGGGCAAGGCAGGCTGGACAGTCAAAGTCGTGGCTACAGTGGAGAATCCGGCGGTGAGAATGAAATCCGAGAACCGCGGGCCTCGAGAAGTCCCATGCAGCACGTTCATTTGCCAAAGGAAAGGAGAGAGGAGAGCGGAGAGACAGAGGCAATGCCTCCCGGCAGTCAGGCCTCCAAGGCGTGGAAAGGGCGAGCGTTCGCTGGCTCCGTTGGCGCGTGGACATCTGGGACTGCTTTCCCATTTCTGGGCAGGGGAGAAAAACATAGAAACAGAACTGAGGTGAACCCGAGAAGAGAGCCGGGACCAAGAAGAGCGTCAGCTGTCATGCAAGCCCGCTGGCTGCGGGATGAACTACGGAGACAGTGGTTGACGGGCGCCTTAACGAAGGAAAGCTTTCCGATGGAAGAAGTTCTGGAGCTCATGAAGCCCTTCGACGTTCTGGAGGTGCATGGAATAAGTGTCTACAAACTGGAAGATGGGTGGGTTCTACCTGAGTTCGCAGACGCAGGCGGCCGGCCGAGCAAGGCGTGGGTTGAGAAAAACCATAACGAAGGAATCGAGTTCATGAGTCTTCTTCAGGAAATCACCGACGCCGCGACGGAGTTATATCGCGAACCAGACAAGCCTGTCTGCAGCAGATATCCACCAGAGCTCCTACAGCCACGCACGCCTTGATAGACCCTCTGGTTCTTGTCACAGGCAAACTCTAGGCCGGCGAGGAGACCAAAGGTATGCCCATACTTATAGGTGTCTAGTAGTGTATACGGGCCTCGTGTCTGTACGTTGCACTGCGCACCAAGGAGGACTCGAGCTGGGTAAAGTATTCCCATCCCAGCTTAAGGGTTAATGCACACAGCCGCACGGTGAGGAAGTGGCGGCGAGGAACAACTCCTCCAAAGAGGCCACGACGAAAATAGCGGCGCATCTCTCAAATCCTAACCGATGCGCTTCTGCCCATTCTTTCGTAGTAGTTAAGGAGCTACTCTCTCCTGGCAGGCCGCATGTGACAGCAATGAGCGGCTTCATTTAACACCTCGCCCCCACCGTCGGAGCAGACTAGCTATCCGGCAGAGCCACGGGGAAGAGGCATCGCACTATTTGAATCCTGCAAGGTCTTGAAAATACTTCGTGAAGTGGTATCCATGCAAACATAGATACACGTGTAATGCACAGCGCACAATGTCCCTTGTGCGGTCCTTCGAATTGTCCTCCTCAGCTAGGGAACGCATTCAGGTGTTATTGGATCACTGATGGGCATTTTCAACAAAAAAAAGGTTTTCTCCCCGTGTGTTCGCGTGCTCTGGACTCGTCCGCTCTGCCTCATGGTTGCCCCTGTCTGACACTGCGACTGGCTGAAACGTTTGGCAACAAATTGCACTACAAGTCGCGCCTGGATCCGGCCACGGGCAACGCTGCGAGGTGATCCCTAGGTCGTTAAGCCGAAGTTGGCTTGGATCTGTGCAATCGTGGCTGCTACAAGCATCAACTATAGGCGTCAACGCACGCCTCTCTCTCCCCCTTAGTTGCAGAAACGTCAACACAGAAAGAGCGATTACTGGACCTGAACAGACCAGCTTTTCGTTGCAGTCAAGTTCAGGTAACCCAGATGTCGTTACAGTCGACGCTGACTTGGGGCTCCCCTCAGAACACATCCACACTGCGTGCAATTCCGTGCAAGTTAGGTTGCACTTCTGGATATCAGACAACGGCCTGCGTGGCAACGGATCTGGATACACAGATCGTGAGAGACGGGAAGATAAATCTAACGGCCGAGCTCGCGGGACACAGGAGCTGTCTGCTGCAGCTCACGGAACTGTGGAGTGTTTAGCTGTCTCTGATCCGGCAGTCTCTTCGTTTAGCCTATCATTGTTGCCGCCTCCTTTCTATCGCCCAAGGAGGCCGTTGTGTGTCGTGCTGAAAGTGTCCGCCCACGGCCAGCGCTCGAGATGTTCCTTCTCGGCCGGCGGGAAAAAGTGGTATCGGATACGGCCGACCGTATAGTCAACCTTTGAAGTGCACCTAGGACGCGCTACTTGTTTTGTGGCAGACAGAAGCATCTATCAGTTAGTGCCGCCACACGGCAAGACAGCCACCGTTACTGCGTCGCCCTCCTGGAGGGGGGACGGAGTGGAAGCCGGGAGAGCCTCTTCAAGCCTGTTTTATTTGTGCCGATAGATAGTTCGTGCAAAAAGTATACCTCGCTGTGGAGAGCAAGGTCCGTGCTTCTGAAAAATCCATTGGCCAACAGAATCAAGTTGACACGAACATTCTGCGAGACAGACATCGTAGCTAATACCTACTGGGGGTGTACAGTATCGAAATTGAGTCCTGAACCTCATGCACGTAATGACACACAGAGAGCCATTCGCTCGCGTTCTTCAGTCAGACAGCCACGTTGCAGTTAGATCGGTAGACAGCGTTACAGCGGCTCGATATTCGTATCAACCAAGATAGAGGCCGAGTACGGAGACAGGATGTCCTTTCGCGAAGCGCCTCGGTGCATTCCTGGCTGGACACGAGAAACGACGCCTGGCGGAGAAGCCCTGCAGTCTATCCGCACAATCGGAATTGTCCGCCTGCCCCTTGTTCCAGCGATGTGAGCTGCGGATGTCTCCACGTTTACGGGCACACTTCGTCTAGAAAATTCGGGAAGAAAGGGGTGTTTCTGTTGTTCCCTCGCACTCAACTGAGGAAGAAATCGCGGGCAGCAACTAAGGTGCAGGGCGGTTTGATCACCAGGCCTTCTGAATGTGCTGCGGACCCGATCAAAACACGGCCGTAGAACAGCACCACTCGACCTCGACTGTGCATGTATCGGTTTCACCCATGGGGGCCTGCTTGCTCCCCTCCACTGCGAGCCATGCTCGAAGAAAGTAGAAGAATACTGAGCGTGGGGACGCATCCTCACATGCAAACTCTGCGGCTGTCGATGGTCAATTCCTGCTGTTTCAGAAGGCCATGAATGGATGCCGGCGGGAGGAACAACACGCGGAGATACTCCATCATGGCTGATGAATGAGGCACTTGAACAGTGCGACGAAGGCGAGGACGTGAAAGAAGAAAAACCAGAAATAGTCGAAGAAACGCTACAAGAGTGGGGTGACTTCATACTGGCAGATGAAACAGTACAGACAGGCGATCCTGTCTGTCCTTCGGGACAACGAGGCGCAGCATCACGAAAGAAGCTATGCCATTCTTGAACTGGGAGCTTGGGCTTGCTGGCTGGATTCGGGCGTCCCGCTTCTGATGAGCAATTCGTAGACAGTGAGGCTTTGCTTCCTCTCCATGGTGGAATACTGCGTACCATAATCAACCGAGACAAGGGGCCGCCTGCTGCTGACGTGGAGCTCAACGGCCTCGTTTTATCAGGGACTAGCAGATGGCCATAGTGAGAAATCGATGCGTGTTTAGAGTTTACTGCCCGGTCCGTTTTGGAACTCCCCTCTGTCTTTCTCAATCTCGACAAATCGGACACCGAAGCGTAGACAGGCGGAGAGGCCCTAAGCGGAAGGGTCCTTGGCACTCTGGCAAGGTCTTTGCGAAATCCTGCAGGGGCGGGAGAACCCCACCCGCATCGGTATGCCGATTTCTCGAAGGCGATTCCGCAGGAAGAGGAAAGCGGAAGAGAGGGACCCGAGGCCAGTTTAAACGAAAGAACAGACTTGCCTGCGAGCATCCGTGTGTGGTGGGGGAGGCGACACGAAGGCAGAAAGAGAGAGGACGTCCCCCAACAAGAAGAGAAACAAGTCGTGGGATTCCCAGATACGCACGAGGAAGCAGACGAACCTGAGGATGCAGACGCCATGGCAAGTACAGGTGTGTGGGACAGCTTCTGAGAAATTCTTGGAGGCATCGCTTCCATCTCCGCCGACGAGCCACTCTGAGGACGAGGCGTACGCGTAGGTGTCTGAAGACGGTGTCGTTCGGGCTGCATTATGTCATCTGTTCGAACTCTCTGACAGCAGTCTATGACAGTTTGGCTTTCTTCTCCGGAATCCTCGTCCTCTCGGTTACAGAAAGCCCACGCTCCAACTTTGCTGCGCCATGCCTTGTCGCGCGTCGTTAAGACCGAACATACAGACCATTCATCGTCGATCCAATCGAATACCGAGGGGCAAGAGGTGTCCGCATGCGGGCGTTTCCGCTTTTGTGTGCCACGTAAGAGAGAGTCTCGAGCTGCTTCTATGCTTCGCTCGCTTCTGCAGGATAAGCGTGGGATTTCGGTCCCCCAGTTCTCCGAAAGCGTTTCACCTAAGAATTTGTGGAGTGTCATCGCGCCTCTCTCGAGGACGCCGGCGACACCCTCGCCAATTATGGAGGTTAGAATATCCGTGTGAGTCAGGCACTCATCTGTCTTCTCCTCCGTCACAGGCGAACAACGACCGTCGGTAGAGGGATCCTCGCCTGGCTTCTCCGACTGCCTTTCATCGGCGTTCGCTTCTAATACTTGACAGGAGGCACTTCTCCGATGTGTCAGTTTGCTCAACGCCGAAGACGGATCGTCTGTTCCTCGTAAACGTGTCTGCCCCAGAGTGCCTGCCTCACGTTGTGGCGAAATCATGGAGAAGGGGCAAGTCGAAGTGAATCGTGCATCGGCTGGGATGGTCCTGTGTAAAGGGTCGCCTCGCATGCCGTGGTCAACTAGACCGGATGAGAGTGCGTTTCTTTGCGGACACAGAGCTGGAACTTCTGGATGCACAGTCGTAGGACAAGAACGTGTTGACGGCAAAAGTTTCCGTCGTTTGCTTTCGCCACGAAAGGCATCATGCCCCTCTGTTGACAGGTCTCCAGCTTCTGCACTTGCACTGCTGCAATGAAACGCTATCACTGCGTTACCTTGACGAATCTCGCCAGAACCGAGCGAGCTGCCTACCGCCGCCACATCAACGGACGCTCCGCTGTCCGTCCTTCGGTGACGTATACGTATGGAGTGTGGGGGGTTGTCCTCTGTTTGAACTTTATCAGAATAGACAGCCTCGCTTGCACAGCCTCCTAGGCTATCATCGCTCGGAATTGGGTGAGGAGAAGGGACTACCTGCACACAGCACGGTGGCACTCGACCGACTTCTGCCGTCATAGCAGGAATAACACTCAGTGTGTCTTGACACAAAAGCGGCTTTTGCGCGGATCCCTCCTCTGATCCAATCGTGTCTTCGGGCAACGAGAAAACCCGAAATGAGGGAGACAATGGCGTATCGCTGCTGTCACAGGAGAACTCGTTCCGCACACGTGCCTCCATGATCGATTTGTGAAGTGGAGAGTACTCCAAGCGGGACAGACCTACGGATACCGGAGGCCGCAAGGACAGCTTCCCTTGGTAGAGAACGATTTCGCTGGCGCGAACAGAATTCGTCTGACTGCCTGGCTGGACGGGAGACTGAGACAAGCGACTTGCTGATGACGCGCCTAACAATGACGGACCACGCTGGTCCACCGAGTCAGACGGAGTCTCGGGGTGCGGGAAATTACACTTTCTCGCGTCCGGGTGTCGCCTTCGGTACGTAAGGCGACTTAGGTCGTTCGCACTCTCTGCTAATGCCATAAATACTTCGGCCTGAGCACTGACACACTGTGATGCTGATACTCGCCTCCGGTAGCGGCGCATTATCCGATGTCTGCTATGCATGGGTGCTTTGCCGCTTGGCTTCTGCGCCGGGATTCTCTTCATTTCTCGGTTGTGTCCCCTTCTCTGTTCTTCGCCGCTTGCCGAAATAGAAGTCAGCCGCCTGTGGCGTTCGTCTTTCCTTATACGGCCCGTACGTAACTGTCTTCCTTGAGCTGTCAGTCGCTCAGGAACTGGAAGCGCTCGCCGGTCCTCAACTTCGCTTGTGCCGACAACTTGCAGAATGAGGAGCGAGTTAGATGCTTTGTGACGAGCCGAAAGGCGGAGATCGCGCTTGGCAGCTCCTTTCCTGGACTCCCTTGTGGCTCTCACATACACACACAGTGTACCTGCACCCCGTTCCCCAGAAGCAGCCGTGTTTGCCTGGGCTTTCGTGGAGGAAACCATAGCCGTTTCGCTTTCCATTTTATAAAGATAGGAGCAAAACAGATCACGAGGTTTAAAGCAGGGAGAACCGGATCCATCAGCAGCACCAGGAGGCGGGAAGATGCTGGTGGGTGTACGAAGTGAACATTCACCCATCACTGCCTCCCTGGCATATTCTGTATCTCCATGAGCCTCTGCACATGCCTCATTAATTGAAGGAGACTTGCTTTCAGATCCCTTGGCATTGTGCCGTGCTGTCTGCCTCTCCTCGACAAAGCACCCATCATCTTGTTCTAGCAGCACGTCGTGCCATCTTTGTGGCGAGGAACATTCACTGCTGCTCTTGCAGGGTGGGTTCGCATGTGCTCCCGCACACGACAGCGCATCACCCCGGAGCGCCTCCACTGCGAGCGAAATTTGGCACCTTTTCTCCGGAGACAAGTCTTCTCGCATAGGGGAGATGGGAGAGCTCGACTGATTGCTCGACGCGGTATGATAATGCCTTTCACTGTTCGGCTTGTTCTTCTGCGTGAGAGGCAGGTCACTGGGGCTTTTTAGCACCGCAGTAAATACGCGACGGCGCGGCTGACAAGTGAGGGAAGCTGCTTCGGTTTTTTCTGCATTCTCTGCACGTCCGTATGACCCACTCATGGACCCTTCTTTAGATCTATCGAGTTCAATCCAGTCTCCTTGTGTGGGCAGTTGTTCACTTTCCGACCACCACACGTTCCGCTCCTGTGTGTTATCTGCTGTGCCTTGACTCTTAGGCAGTGAAACGTCTCGTTGACATTGCTCATGTCGACACGAGGTAGAGCGAACTAGAGCACCCGGTGAGTTCGAGCCACGAACCGTTAGCAAGTCAGGTTTTGAGGGAGTTGTACAAGATAAAATTTCTCCGCTGGGTCTCGCTCCGCAGCCATCTCCCCCTGACTGTTTTCGTTTCAGTTTTGCCCAACGCATTGCATGAAAAAAAGGAAAACAAGCCCTGTGGAACGACATCCATTTTTGCTTCCGTGAGCACCTCCGCACGTCTTCCGGCCGCACCGCGGACGTCCTCAGTGGAGGCGCTGCATCAGACTCTGTCTTCGGCAGCCAGCCACCCGAAGCAGGATTTCTCGTCGTAAAGCCGCGTGGGTGTCGCCCTGAGCAAAGCATGTCTCTATCGTGGAATTATGGAAAAACTCGGGGCAAATACAGCACACCGGATGGAAAAATTTGTTTCCCGAAGGAATCAGTGAGGGGCGAATGACAAAGTTCCCCCGAACAGAACGGAAGAAGCAAGAAGATAAAAACAGGCCGGAAAATACTCTGCTTCCCAGCGTGTTCAACAAGACGGCTAAGGACACTCAGGCGCAGGTATCCAAGACAACACAAATCGAAAGCAAACAGATGAAACGCGTGCAAAAAGTCGACTTGCAATGGAAAGCAGATGGCAATCTGTGTACCGATGCCGTATTCAGTATCTTGTCAGAAGCAGACTACGAACAAAGGGAACTCCGCAAGGAAAATACAGTTTGCTTTGTGATCCAAACGATGCAGCTGCGCCCCGGAGGAACGGAAAAACTCTAGGTAGCACTCCTATGGCACAGCTACAGCAATACATAGAAAACTGTATGAGTCGCCCTCTTGGGTATGACGTCTGACGGAATGGCGCCCACGTCCGTCGCCCGAAGTAGTACAAAAACGTAGGATTTCTCGGTAGGATGCAACCACCGGGCATGTTTCAGGTACCGCCCGCCGTGTTTATCGTATCAAAGCATGCACCCTTGAGAGTGACCCTGATTTGTATGGAAAATCACGACGGCGGATCTCCAGGATACGAACTAAAAGGTCGACAACAGGAACCAGCTTATCAACTGGTTCGTGGATCGATTCTCGCGTGTTCCGTGCATTGTCTGGCCCTTTGCCCGAAACGCCGAGACAAAATGACGAACGAAACACCTCCTGCGTCACTGACAAGAGAGCCGGGGGCTGAGGCCACTCACAAGCTCGCATCGCGCAGGAGGTCTGTGGTAGTAGCGATGACAACAGCAGTGTGCATATTGCTAACATAGAGAACTGGTGAAGATTTTTCCTATAGATACTGAAAACGGTGCTAGCATCAGACATAGAATCATAGACCTGTACTGGATGCCAGAACGGGCATTTTGAATGACAGCGTCAATATATGTATGTTTGTATAAAAAAAGCGGCAAGGAGTGATGACAGCGTACACACCACCGAGACAGAGGAACCAAAAAATTACAGTTAATTTATAAGAAAGGTAGCGTCTATTTCACAGCTGCAAACGCACTAGTGTCTTTATAAAGATGCGTATGAAGGAAATGCCCCGTGTTTAGGCTTAGTTAAAGAAGCTTAGCGCGTGGTGGATGCCTGGGTACGAGAAGGCTGGCTTTTGTTCGCAGGCTCGTCCTCGACAAGGAAGCGAATTTTCCCGCAGTTGGTGTGGCATCTAAGGCAAACATCCGTTGGTCATACTGGAGTACCTCTCTGAATTGAACATGCTGACTACTGTATAAGCAGACTCCGGATGCCTGTGGTTTGTGGAAGATCACTCATATCACATTGTGTGAGCCCGCCTGGCAGCCATCCGTCCATGATGGGACTACCTGTCAATTGAGGGTTGTAAAGCTTTAGCGGCAGCGCGTTGTTCAGAATGCGTCCGTATACAAGTAATCTCGCGATTCGCAACGCTAAATTTTTCTCTTCTGTAGAATTCGGATGTTCCTACATTCCTATTGTCCAACACATGTATGTCGTCGGTTTCGGTGCGCTTCTCGAGCTACCGTCACACACGGAGAGCCCTTACTTTGGCCGGCAAAGGTACAGCTGGTGCTCAACCCGAATATGTCGCGCCGTGCGAGGCAAGGCAACGCTCTGGTCTCATGAAGAAGACCGCACAGCGCAACAAAGCAGCCCAGTGTTTGCCGTCTCTGGAACACACGTGATCTTGCGGAGAAAATAGAACGCTTGCAGCAGTTTTGCGAGCATATCTGTTTTCGACCTCCTACAACGGAAACAGCGACCAACCAACGAGACCGATTAGATCATCTCATCCCTGACATGTCTCGTGAGACATTGTCATACGATTCGACTTCTCCCAAGTTGACCACTAGTCTTTGTCCTCGCTCTCTCGCTCCATCATACAAGCGATTCGTCATTAGCGTGAAAGTTTCTGGCCCACACTCGGGAGTGACAGAGGGATCCCAAGTAGACCAGTAAGATTTTCCCGAGAGCGGGCAAGCAAGAGCTCTCTGAGAGATTTCGGAAAGTGCCGTTCCGCGCTGTTCGGGAAACATATCTATTGGTGGCAGTCCGTTAAAATTCGTCCAGACGTACCTTTTCGGTGCCCCTGCGCCTGCAGGTCCCGCCATTCCTGTGCATAGCAGTAAATGACCACACGACTTTTCACGCAAGAAAGCTGGGCGTTCTCCCAGAAATCAGCATATATTTTTTTTCCTATTTCCAGAGTGTCGAATTCAAAGGGGGTTGCGTTGTACGCGCTGAGCAGAAAAGTGATAGCTGTTTCAGAAGGTCTTCACTGCTTCCAGATTTTCCGTTACCTGGGATCCGTGCGGGCGCCACGAATATCGTCGTATGATTCAAAACGCCGTGCATTCAAGGGTATAATTGTCTGAAGTCGAGTTTCCTGACCGAAAGTTTCCACATCGCGCGTTACTGATCTCGCCCTACCGCTGCCTCTTCGACGAGTGCCAGAATTCTTTATGACCCCTCCTGCAGGTCCCTGGCTCAATGAATACTGTTCTGCGGACATCCGCTCTCGTTCTAACTACTGCAGGCTGAGTATACCTCCTCATTCGAAGGTTCCCAGTGTCGTGATCAGGGGTATATTACCGTTGAAGGGTTTCCTTGCCGAAGAATAGCAGCTTTCTTCCCTCGTGCCTCTTGATGTTCCAGGACCCATTCTACCAGCCAGCAAGAATCTATTTTGCGTACTTCGCCGTTCATCAGTCCTCGCACGGAGTACCCCTTTGCTGATGGGTGAAGAGCATTCGACACGTGGCGTGTACGTGTGTACACAGGCAACCATGTAGCAAATATTGCTATAAATACATTGGTTTTACTTACAAGCTGGAGACGATGCCCTCTCTCGATTTTTTCCGTTCCCTCGGAGGGTGGCAGCGTAGGCCTCGCACAGGTCGTTCTGCTGTCCATGTCTTGCCTGCTGCGCACGAACGGATGGCGCTATGTGATGGCGAAGCAGAGATGCCTGGTGATGGCGCATTTGAAAGCTCATTCGTTGAGAGGCAACCCAGGGGTGCCTGCGCTGGACACTGGAACCGCTGTCTCGCTTTCATTACCCGCCAGAAAGCGTGTCAGCCTTCGGCCAGAGGTGATGTTGTCTCGGCGAAGCGGCAAGACCCTGCGAACGGTCCCAGGTTGCACAGAGAAAGACTCCTGAAGAGAGTTGTGAGGCTCACCAAAGCTTATCGTCCTAGTCATGCAGCCAACGTGAGAAGGAACGCTCCCAGGAAGCCGCAAGCCAAGGAAAATCGCCTTCAGGTGTGTTGCGAGTCCACGGCGATCATCACAGCAGACGCCCCTCTATATACTCACGCAAGCAAGAATACGCGTACACTATGTATTCACATGCCCAGAGGCATGCTGCGTATGCACCTGAGATGTCTACCTGCATTCGAGCAAACTGAATAAAAGGCATCAGCGTACGAAGTTGTGTGAGGTGTACGTAGCTAGGCGCGCATGCCTTCATGCGTAGACAGGCACACTTTGCTGAACTGCGTTGCCCTTGATCGACTGGAAAAAAGAGTACGCCAGGGAGGCGATCCTCCCAGAGGTAGAGCGTCACTACGTACACCGTACCGAAGAGTAGCTGCATGCGGCCGTTTGCCTACCTGGCTCGTGGAACGCAGCCGCCGCCGGGCGATTCGCGATTCTCCGCCTTGAGACAGGAGGGGGGGTGCGACGACGCCTGGCACACTGAGCTTGTGGCGTCGTCGGCATTAAGCTTCTTCCCTTCGATAGACTCTAGTCGTCCCTGTGTGCGCCATCGTTCGTGCGCTCCCAGACCGAGAAAGGGGGGCAGCAACAGCCTCCTGCGCTCGTCCCGGGGGCCGCCCCAGGCCGGCTCTCAGCTGCAGGCAGAAATCGCCCATCGCCTGACTGCGTTCCATGCCTGGCTGTCTACGGAGAGTCTCTCCTGGACGGCCCGTGTGGAGGCGGCCTCGATGAGGATGCATGCCATCAGAGCTCAGAATGGTGTTCGTCGGCTCCTTTTCATGCCTCGGAACAGAGATCCGACACTGAGGGATCTGAGAGCCAAGGGAGACCTTATTCAGATTACCGGGAGGACGGGGCCTGCGTCGCGAGGTATTCCTGCCTCAGAGACCCTGCCTCGGCGGGCGCTGTTTACGGCGGCGCCGCGCACACTCTTTTCAAGCCTGTGAACCTTCATCCCAAGGAACCATGTATGGCCAATAGGTTCACGTTCCAGGGCAACTCAGTCTGCATGCGTAGACATGACTCCACGCCGGTCGAACACATGGCTCAGAGCGCTGCTTCTACGGTCGACGGGCGTCTTCTGACTAGTGTCCCCGCCGCTCTGAAGCAAGCGGGTTTCCCTAGAGGGTCATACCTGTGGCACGAGGAACCCAGCGGGGGGACTCCACGATCGCTGTCGTCTCTTCAAAAGCAGCGTGGCCCAATAGAGGGCGACGGGCGCACCTCCAGAACGTCCTCCTTTCTCTACCTGGAGGCCCAAGAAGGAGACATGTTGTGTGCGGTGGAGCCTGCCTCCAGAGACGGAGACGAAGGGTCGTCGTCGCCTTGCAGCTTCGCAGTGTCTCTTCTCTCGGCGGGGAGTCGCGCGAGCAGTGCGAGTCGAGCCAGCTTCCCCGCTTCGCCCGCGTTCAACTTCGCCTCCGCCGGTGAGGGGCTGATGGAGGTGTCTGAGGGCCCCGGGGGACTGACGGCTCTCAACGAGCCGCTCGCTGCGGAGGAATCCCTGAAAATCGAGGACGTGAACACGAGTCAGGGGCTTGCATGCGCGACGCCGGCTTCAGCGCTGCCTCCACGCCGCTCTCTTGACAGCGACCCGACGACACCGCAGTCGCGCTCCGGTATTCCAGTGGCGGAGGCCTTCCCGCGTGTCCGCCTCCCGTCTCGGTGGGAGACAGCTGCAGAGGCGGAGGGCGACTCCAGGTCACCGCTGCCAGGCTCGGATTCGGCCTGCAAAGACGGTTGCGCAGGGCCTCAGGAGGAGAGTGTTTCAGGTGATACTCGAGCCCCAAGTCTTTGCGTGAGGAGGCACAACGAACCAGGGCGAATGACCGGCGATGCCAGCGAAGTCGACAGCCACTCCCCTCTTCTCGTTGCCATCGGGAACCAACAAGCGTCCTCCGCTTTGATCTCGGAATTGCAGGAGGGCGCAGAAAAGAGCCAAACGCCTGCGTCGCCGGGAGACGGCTGCAGCGGCGGCGTCTGCTCTCCAAGCTCAGGCAGCGCAGCCGGCTCCGCATCCTCCCCCACAGCCACAGATGTTGCTGTCTCTCTGGCCGCCGGCAGATCCGTGCCCTGCCCTGCAGCCGCTTCTCCGCAGTCATCACGAGAGTTCCTCTCTCCCCTGCCAGCGTGCCAGGGTCGCGCGAACTCAACGGCGTCAGGCAGCGGCGCGGCGAGCAGCGGTGCGTCTGTGCTGCTGGCGTCGGCCCTGGCAGACGTCGCATCCTTCGTCTCCGTTGGAGAAGAGCCGCCTCCTCCCCCCTCGCCCTCGACGTCCTCCCCTGACCAGCAGGCTTCAACAGCCGAACGAATCCTCCCAAAGGTGTCCGCCCCCCCCGAAACTAGCGCTGGCCGCCAGGCGCGAGAACAAGCTGTACCCGGGCCGGCGAGCGGCGATCGCGGGGCCGCTCGCCCATCCCTGGAAACAGAAGAGAGCAAAACAGTCGAGTCGGGGGCTCGTGGGGAGTCCCCCCCGCTGCATGCCCCAGAGAATTCCTCCAGAGATCCAGATGGCACGGCGCCCGAAAGCACGCGGCGATCCACGAACCGTGGGCAGCCTCCATCAGGCGGGGCTTCTTCTTCAGGTCTGGACAAGCGCGCGGGAGTCGATGCTGCAGCGCCTGAGGCCGTGCCTCCATCGGCGTCAGGGCCAGAAGACCGCGAGCGGAGCGGAGCCGCCCTAGTGCTGGCGACAGGCGATGCGGCGGAGATCACGAGAGGCGCCGACTCCCAAGTGCCTACGACTGAGGGAATGGCGTGCACAGAAGACAGCGAGGCTGACGAAGACGACGAGGCGCGAGATGCTACAGAATGCCCAGACTCTGGCGCTCCAGCGGAGTCTTTGACAGCGGCGGAGAGAGTGCTGGCGTCTGTCGGGAGGAGCATGACTACGGCGATCGAACTGGGGGCGGCCTCACTGGTTGATTTCGTAACTCAGACCCTCTCGGACTTGGCGGCGGCTCCAGATGCCTCTTCTCAGCTGCATGCGCGGGCCGCGGGTCCCGCTTCGTCGTGGCGGGGGGAGCGACTGGACGATGCATCAAGGCTGGCCTCCTTCCGGGGTCCATTCGCCGAGCATGCGGCAGCCGCGAGCCGCCCGCGATCCTGCTCTCCCTCTGTATTGCGGCTGCAGCGTGTCCGGGCGTCTGATGGCCATCCACTTCATTCTGGAGACTCGGCTTGCGGTGGCTTCACCCAACCGTTTACCCAGCCGTTTGCGCCAGTCGCTAACAGCTCGGCGGAGTTTCCATCGAGTTGCATGCTCTCCTGGCAGAGCACCGACGGGGGGGGACCTGGAGTCACACCGCGCCAAGCAGAGGAGGGATGCAGCCCTTCCAAGGAGAATCCGCTACTGCGTCCTCCATCGCGGCCGGCAGTGCGGCGGCTGCCCCCCCTGCCGCCTCGCCGGGGCTCCGCGGAAGCCAGCCGCGGCCTCGCGCAGGCTCGCCTGCGCGCGTCTCCTGAAGGCCTCAACGAGTCGAGGTTCCGGGCAAAGTCCGCCATGAATCGGCGCCCGCGGACGCCTCCCTGCGTCCCTGCTGTGCCTCCGCACCCTGTGGCGTCTGGTACGGGCTCACGAGCCGCGGCGGCAGAAGTGGCGGTCTCACAACTCTGCTTCGACGCGAGGCTCGCGAGCGCAATGAGAGCGGAGCCTCATGAGGTAGAGTCTCTCGCGCGACAGACTAGCCCGTCCGACGGTTCTCAGACCCCTCACCTGTGGCGGCCCCCGCAGTCCTCGGCTAATTTCTACACCCGAGGCCCGCCGCCTGTGTCACCGATGAGACCTCAAGATACGGATTATCGGGTCGCGCCCAGGCGCCATTCGTTTGCATTCCCCAGCTCGGCCTTCAGTCTTCGCGTTTCAGACACGGGCGGTCCTCGCTTCTCTGGGCATTCGTTGACGTCTCACGACGGCGGTTTCTACCCGACCTGCTCTCCAGCGAGCTTGATGGATCGCGAGGGACTCTTAAAGATCGATGCTCTACACCACGCGGCCGCCGCCTTCTCGCCCGCTGATCATGCAGCCTCCGCAAAAAGAGCTGTCTTGTTCGCCTACCCTGCAGTACCAGTTTACCCTTCGGCGCCAGGCTTCCCAGTAGGCCCTCGCATCGCCCCAGTGGAGCCGCGGGCCCCGTCCCCCAGCGTGCAATACAGCGTAGGTCCTAGGCTCCAGCTGCCTCAGCCCATTTCTCACCGTCTCGGCGGCGTGCGCTGTGTCACGCCATCAAACGCCGCAACATGCCGCATGAGGTCTGGTTCCGCTCCTGTTTCCACTGCGCCAAGTTCTGTTAACGCGTACAGTGCATGCGGTCACCGAAGCGTCCGCAACGCGGGCGAGACTGCCGTGGTAAGTCAGACAGTCATGGGCGCGAGAAGCACCGGCGGTCAATTTGGCGGAGGTCAGGGCCTCCAGCCTTGCCGGCTCCTCCGACACAGCACCGATATGCAGCACAGAGGTGTCTGTGAAAGGCCTATGGCGCAGGACGGCGGAGAAGCTCCCGATTCGCAGAGATGTCAGCGCGAGTCAACCAGCCAGATGTGTGCACAAGAGTGCCCAATATCTGCAGCACCTGGCAGCCAGTTGGAAGCGGCAGCGGACGCAATCCGCACCCCAAGAGAAGTTCCGTGCGCGTGGACTTCCTACGCACCAAATGGACAACGGCCGCGCGAGTACAAAAAACCGCCATCGCCGCTGCGGGCGCGCTGGCTGCGAGAGGAGCTTTGCCGGCAGGCGGAGGCGGGGTTGTTGCGGAGAGAAAACTTTCCTATGGAGGAGTTCCAAGATCTCGTGGAACCCTTCGAGGTCGTGAATATCGGAGGCGTGAACGTTTATAAACTCGAGGCAGGATGGCAAGGTCCCGACTCTGTGCCGCCAAGCCAAGAATGGGTAGAGCGGAACCACATCGAAGGGACCGAGTTTACGGCCAACCTCGAGGCGATTACCGATGTAGCAAATGCACTCTACGCCTCTCCATTTCCGAACTAACGTGCGCGCGGGGGGTGCGGAACGTTCCCAGCGCGGAGGATGGGATTTTTTCGCCTGAGGCGGGTGTACACGAGACCTCCAGGGGACGGGATGCCTTATGCTTTACCGTTCGTCAATATGCCCGCTTTTCTTGCAACACACCGAATATCCTCAGCAGTGGAGTGCATGGCGATTACAGAAACGTTTTCGTTTTAGATGCCATTGTAGGCTCATAGCCATGGGCAGGCAGAGTTCTCTGTCGCGGAGTGATACTCTCGGGCAGACCGTACTGGGCTGTGTACGATGGAGAGGTTCACTCCCCCAAAATGCACGATGAGCTCGGCAAACCCCCTTCCATTCGGAAATCTACTTTGCTTTAGTGGCTCTCGACCCGATACTGGTTCAGCCAGACGCCCTCCAATGGAGTAGCTCCCTGGGCTGTGTGATTCGCCGCCTTGTGAGTGAGAGCTACAGCCAGGCTAATGCGCTCTTTCTGACGCATCCAGTATTAGTGCCTATGAGCGTACTCCTGTGTGTGGGACAGTTAGAAGAGGATTCCCGCTCGACGAATTCGTGTTTTCTGCGCCGTTAACTAATGCGAGATATTGCAGCAGCAAAGGACACGGCAAGTACCAGCTCAGAGAGCTCCCAAAAAGCAGAACATACCGATTGTCAACCACCAGCGAGCGAGCGCAAAGTGAGCGTTGGCATTCCTGGTGCTGTGGTCGCCGCCATGGGCTTGCAAACTCGAACTCCCGGCAGGCGAATCCTCCACGGACTCCGCCACGGTTGCTTATGCCCTGTAACAAGAATAGGGAGCTGTGATGTTCTTTGCAGATTCTGCAAAACCTTCTGAAATCGGTGTTTCCAGCTGTGTTTCCGTATTTCCCAGCGCTTTCAAGTGAGTTTTCGTCGGCGGCTGATCTACGTTCGCTCTCTGGAGCACAGCACAGAACATGGGTTTGTCCGCAGGACGCACCAAGCCCGTCACTCTCTGCATAATTCGCTGCTGCCAGAAACGCGGTTTTCGAGTTCCTGAAAAGGGAACCGGCAGTCTCGAACGTGGGGAAAAACTGCTCTCTTCGTTCCAGGCGCTCAAAGTCTGCTGCGGCGTGACGGGCAGAACTCCGCTCGCGTGGTGCGCCGGAACACACGACGACCGGGAGGCGCCTTTTCGAAGCCTGCGGGCTGGGCGCTGCGCGGTTGCAGGCGGCTGCTCAACTCTAAGTTTTGAATCGCAGACTTGCACGGTATGGTCTGGCGTCCTGTCCACGGAATCTTGCTTTAGAAGAGCGTTCTCCACGCCCCAAGAGGTGACGGGTGAACCCATGCTTCTGACCCCCTGGCGATACGAGTTACGCTGCCTGCGCTGATAGAGACGAACCCAGATGCGTTCGCACGCAGCTGCGCCAACCCGCGCCTAGCATGCGAGAGTGAATTGAGCAGGCACAGTCGTCGCGTCGCGTTCCCTCGTCGTCTGTCGGCTACGCCGGACGAGGCGTCCTGCGACTGTGAGCCCTCGTCCTGCTTCGCCTGTCAGGCTACATGCCGACGGCCGCTTTCCGTGGGTGTTTTTGTCTTGTTTTTGATCCAGACGTCGAAACACATGGCCTTGTAACCCGCAATCAAGGTGCGACTCACAATCTGCCTCTCGCGGCTGGCCTTTCAACGTAAAAAAGCGCGGCCTGCGGCTGGGTGTCCGCCGCAAACGCGCACGATGCCGCGGAAACGCCGCGACTACCATCCCTCCTTCGCTCCTGCTGCCGCCGACTTCTGCTCTGAGCGGCGGCCTCCGCGTTCCTGCGTCTTTTTCGCCTAGTCCATGCCCTGCGCACTTCGATTTCGGGCCAGGCGACGTTTTGTGGTCCTGCAAGCGGAGAATTGTTTCTGTTGTCTGTTTTCTCTAATCTGCGTCTCTGGTCGTCTTCCCGCGACAACAGCCTGCTCCACTTTCCCTCAGCCGCGACTTCCAGACGGGCCACCCCGCGCCTCCTCTCTGCAGTTCGCGGTGTTTTTCGATTCCCAGTCTTCTCTGGGACATTCGGGTCGGTGTAGAAGTTCTTTCGCTTTTTTAAGATGAACGAACTGACAGACAAGCTGTGGTGCTGCCGTGCCTGGAGCGCCGTTTCCCTCGGTGCCTGGCATAAAGCGGCGTGGCCTACTACTGGGAGAGCCAACAGATTCAAAAACGCCACTTCTCGGCCGAGTCACAATTGGGGACCTTGCTTCTCTGTGTTGTAATCTAACCCTTCGTTTCTCGCGGCAATGATTGGTCAAGCGCTCTCGCGGTGTACTTGTGCGGCGCCCTGTCCCGTTCATCTCTGTTTATCCCCCGTCGCTTCTTCTGCTCTATTACAAGTAGGAGCGGCGCCCCTCTCTGTTCTTTCTGCTCACTAACTCCGCACTTGGACGTGCAGTGCAAGCACACCAGTTGTTTCCTTTGTACTCGTTGCCAAGCTGGCGACTGTGTATCGTCGCGAGATCGGTACGAGAGACCCGTTTTTCCTGTCCAGCTGCGCTCCTCTCTGTTCTGCGCCGCTTGTCGGTCGTAGACGCTGCAGCCTTCTGCCTCTATTCTGTCGCAGGCTCATTTCCATGTTTTAGACCGTACTCTCTCTGTGGGTCGGTGCGATGATTCGGAATTTCGGAGCTGAAGCGCGTGATCCGTGTTTGTCAACCCTTGCTGTGATTTGTTTGTCCCTTCCTGGTATCCTCCAGATCTGGGGACTGTCGCGTCTGCAGCGCTTGTTTCCTTTTCGTCGAGGGCTTTTTTTTTTCTAAGAGGCAGTTTGCCTAGTAGCTGAGGGCCGGCGCGTCGGCCTACTCCCCTTTGTTTTGTAGCTCCATCCGTTTCAGCCGTTTGTAGACAAACCCATTGTCTGCAGGACTCTGCGCCCGCGTGTTCGAACTGACCCTTTGTTTCTTGCCCTGTGGCTGGGGAACGCCACGCGGGCCGTCTCGCTCTCGCGTGCGCGTCCGTTTTCGATCCACCTCCCGGAGAACTGTGCGTTTTGTCGGTTTCTGTGGTCTGGAAAGATGACAGGCCTTCTGCGAGGCCGGGAGCGGCCGCGTAGGCAGCTCACTGCTGCGTGGCACTAGCGTTGTGTTTTGTCGCTGCTTTCTCATCAAAGCAGTGAACCTTTGCCGTGTGTGTCTTCTTAATGCGTAGTCTCTCCGGGGCTGCGTGCTGTGGGGGACGACTCTGCAGCTGCAGACGGCGTCTGCCCGTGTAGTGTGTCCCGTGATCTTCACTGCATGCGCGCTTTTCTTGTGTCCCCCTGTGCACGAGGATGCCTTTGCATGGATCTGTAGTTTTGCGAATGTGCATACATATGTCCAACCTAATCGCGTCGCGGCTTTTCCGGCGAGGCGGTGCAGGGGTTGCCAGAGTTTTGAGGGGGGGGTGGGGCGAAGTTCGTATTTGCTGGTCTGTATGTGTTCACCCTCTGGTTATGTCCGGCATCCTGCAGTGATTCCTCCTTTGCATTTGTTCTGCGCGGTGGTCTGCATTCCCTGCCATCTCAGTGCAAACCTCTCTGGCTGCGAATTTCCCGCGCCGTTCTCTTCTTCGAACTCAAAGTTTCCGTGCTTCTTTTCCGACAGTCAACCCTCTCGGGTCCGCGAGCGGGTAACCTGGTGACTGCGTTTTCAGCAGTCTGTTTCAGGTCCGCCGTAAGGTGTACGTACAGCCGCGTCGCTGCTCCCTCCTCCAGCGCCGTGGTGTTGAACACCGCTCTTCGTCACGCGTTGTATTTCCATGTCTTGTTGGGGAGCGGCATAGGTTAAAGCATTTTCTTCCACTTTATCTCGGCCGACTTTTCTTCCGGCAGTTGTACTACCTCTGGTGCATGTGTGTTCCTGCGGTGTTGTGTCGTCCGTTGTCCTCACATCGTCACGCGCCGCCCACACCCTTGTCCCCGCCCCCCCCTCCACCTGCAGCAGCAGGGTGTGGAACGATTCGTTTCACCTCGCCCCGCTGCGGGTTGCACCGCAAGTGCCGGGCGTCTCTATGCGGGGCTGTGCGGGTTTGTTTTTTCTTCGCCTTCCTGACTGTGATAGGGCATTTCGCGCTACTGCACAACGCCTCCCGCACGCGATTCTCCGTCGCATCGTCCTTCATCTGAAGGCGGCGTCTGTCTGCTCGCGCACTCGCGTCCTCACGGCGAGCCCGTCGGCGCGCAGCTCTGCGGGCCGACGCGTCTCTCACGGCCCACCTTTGCCGCTTCTTCTTTCACCGGTCGCCCGGGCTCCTGCATGCAAGCAAATGGTGACCTTTGCCGCTGCCGCTGCCGCGCCGGTGAGGGTGGTGCCCGCCCAGGCGCCGTCTGGGCGGAGGAACTCGGGCGATTTTGAGGTGGCTTCCACCTCCTCGTGGCCGCGCTGCCGGCCGTCGCCGGCGACTCCAGCGGCTGCAGCAGGTGAGTGTCTCCTCTTCTCCGTCTCCAGGCGGACGCGCAAGAATCTCGCCTTGCGCCCTGGGGAGGGCAGCGACGCGCTTCCTTCAAAGCCCCTCCGGGCCCGCGACGCGCGGGGCAGCTGCCCCAACCTGCTCCGCTGCGAGGGAAGAGGCCGCGCGCCTGGCGCACGCACAGCTGCTTCCCCGTACCTCCGCCGCCGGAAGGTGGGCAGCTTCGGAGAGGCCGGAGCGGGGGGCCTGGACGACTGTGCGCTGCGGCGCAAAGGCGGCGACCTCAGATATTGGTCTTGCACTTCGCTCAAGTCGCTCTGCCGCGAGTCGGGCGAGGAAGACCTCGCGGGCCTCGAGCGCGCGGGCGACGACCCCCCCGGCGTGGAGGGGCGAGAGGAAGAAGGCCTTTGCAACACGCCTGGCGGCGACCACGACATGCAGGGCGTCGGCTTCACGATGTTCCCGGGCGACGGCGAGCACGCACCCCTTCGCATCTCCCCAGAGAGAGCGGCGCCTCTGTGCGGCGGGAGCCGCGCTCTCGGCGAGCCGCTCGTTATGGCGACGACAGCGCCAGCGGCGCCCCTCCCCCCCGCTTCCCCGACCCCCGCTACGCAGGAGACGCGGGCTGCGGCAGAGTCTGAAGGCCTCGCGTTGCCAGTGAAGCCGGCGGCTGTCGTCGCCGACGGGGAGGGCGCGGACGGAAGCGCAGGCGAGGCGCCTGCGACGGAGACGACAGCCGCGCTGTCGCCCTTTGCAGACGCCAGCTCGACTGCATTATCCGACGCGAGTGACTGCGGCTTGTCCCCGCGTGCAGAGGGGGCGGGGCCGGCGTCCCCGAGCCCGGCATGCGCGTCGGAGGCCGGCGAAGAGCCCTCTGGGCGTGCGATCTCGTTGTTGCCAGCGAGTGGCCTCCTCTGCTCCAGAAGCCGCGGCCTGGTGACGCTCGCGTGCTTGGAGGCGCGCGACTCCCGGCAGTCGGCTCACAGACAAGTCGTGGAGGCGCTTTTTCCGTCGCCGCCTGCGCCGTATCTCTCGCAGCTCCTCCAGCTGCGGGATGTCTACGAGGCGGCGTTCCTGGCGCTTCGCGTGCTGCCGGAGCGATACCTTCAGCGCATTCACCAGCTCGACGCGCTGCAGGCGCTCGTGGGGCCTGGTCTGTACGCGCACTGCCCGCGACTCGCAGCGGTCCGCGCCATCTACGAGCGGAGCTACGTGTGCGTCTCAGACGGCCGGGAAGGCCTCATGGCTGAGCTCCTCGACGAGGCAACGCGCCACAGGCAGCAGCAGGAGGACGACGGCTGCGACGACGACGACGACTGGCCATCCGAGGACGCGTACCACGTTGTCTACTCGAAGCCTGTCCCGTCCGCGGCGTCCGCGGGCAAGCGCGTGACGTTCTGCCAGCCGAGCGACGGCCCAGAGCACGGCAAGGCGCAGGACGCCCCCCGGCACCCGCGCGCGACGCTCTTACTGCTCTCCGAGCAACTCCAGAACGTGAAGGTGCTTCAGGGGCAAGTAGGCCCGGATCTCCTGGCGGGCATGGCGCAGCTCGTCGAGCTGCTCGACGGCCAGACGGAGACCGACGGCGGGGAGAAGGAGGAGGGGCGCCAGAAGCAAGTCGAGAGGATTCGGCGCTTCGTGGACCATTTCCTCCACGCCTTCTTCAGCTGCCGCGTCGCGGCGGAGCTGCAGCGTGAGCACTTTCTCCGGGCTGTCGAGCTGGACGACTGCGGCGCGATTCTTTCCTCCCACGTGGCGATGGAGCACCTGATCTGTCGGGCGGCGCTCGACGCCCAGGAGCTCTCTCTGCATCATTTGGGAGTCGCGCCCGCCGTTGAAATCTACACGTCGGAGCCGCACAGAGTGGATGAAGAACTCCAGACGTTCCTTCTGGCTGCGTCGCGCTCCGAGGGGCCGTCGTCGATGGGGTGGAGTTCGCTGTCGTCGCCTGCTTCGTCGGGCGCGTGCTCGCCGATGCCCGCCAGCTACGGGCAGGTGGAGGACGGGGGCCTCTCGCGCTCGCCTTCGCCGCCTTGCCGCTCGCAGTTCGGCTCGCCGCGGGGGCAGTCCCCGCGGTCGGCGGGGCTGCCCAGCTCGGTGCGCTTCCCCTGCTTCCCGGCGTACGCGTACAGCGGCATCTTTGAGCTACTGAAGAACGCCATGCGAGCCTCGGTCGACGTGTGGACGGCGGAACGTCCGCAGCAGGGGGAGGAGGCCTCCGCCGCAGAGGGCACCCGGGCCCTGCGCGGAGCCCCGCTGCAGCCGCGCCAGCCGTTGTCGGTGGAGCTCGCCGGGCGCGCGCAGGAAGAGGGCAGCTTGACTTGTCGCAGCAGCTCGAGCGTCTATTCGAACGCGTCAGTGGCGGCGTGCGCCGTCCGCGGGCCTTGGAACCTCGTGACGCTGGGCAAGTCGCGGCGGCTGAAGCAAATCCCAGGCCGACAGCTCGTGGATCGCGAGGTCTCCAACCTGCCGCCGGACGCGGAGGACGGCGGCAAATTCCTGCGGAAAACGCGCGTAGTCCAGCTCGAAGACAACGCGCCGCCCGCCGTGAAGGTCAACATCCTCAAAGTGAACGATAGCCTCGTCATCCAAGTCGAAGACTGCGGAAAAGGTCTCACCTCCGACGAGCTGCGGCGAGTCTGGTCGTTTGCGTACTCCACGGCGCACAAAAAAGCGCCCGCGCTGCACGCCTCAGAGAAAGGTACAGCGTTCGCCCGCCAGCTGCGTCTCTCTGGAAAATCCATCTTCGCAGCAGCCGGCGACCAGGCTTTCTGCGAGGAACGCGCGTGAATGGCGGCTTTCACACATGGATTGACTCCTCGCGCGCCTCTCTGCCAGTGGCTTCGCGCACGCATTTCTGTTTATGTATATGTATCTATATCTATATGTCTAGATACATAGATAGGTAGATAGGTACGGGCATGGGTGCATTGCGGCATTCATTCGAATCTCCGAGCGTTGCAGCACGGTCTGCGCCGCTTCTGCCGCTCTCTCTGAGCGAACTTTTCTCTAACCGTTTGTGCATTTCCTTAAAATTCTGTGTATGCGGCGGTGCTTTCTTTTAGGAGTCGCGCCTGGGAGGGAGGCTGACAGAGGTGAAGCTCCGCTCCTGGCGGGTTGCGGCGTAGGCCTTCCAATGAGCCGAGTCCACGCGCAAAGTCTAGGAGGCGAAATCTTCATCGAGTCCGCGGAAGGGTAAGTGCTCACGAAGGCGGTGCTTCTTGGCAGCGCGTTGCTCTGCGGGCCTCGCTCAGGCGGAGTCTCTCGGCAAGCGCTCCCGCGTCTCTCTTCCTCGGATGGCTGTAGAGACAAATATGCACATGCAGAGATAGAGAGACAGATCGACACGTAGATACAGATACATGGATAGACGGACAGAGACTTTTTTTTTGTCGCTCTCTGAGGCGAGGATACTCCATCAGGCCCCCTTCGGTGTGCGCCCCTGCTGTGTCTTTTTTGTGTGTTGAGCGCGTTGCACTTGCGTTTGCGTGTGCGCAGCATCGGGACTTGCGCGTACATGTGCCTGTCGAATTTGCAAGAGTTTCGCGACCACGCGTTGCGCACAGAGCGGAGGAGTCACTACGACCTCTTGCAGGGTGTGCAGCTGCCCCCGCCTCTGGCCCCGGTGGAGCTCGCGGCGATTCTCTCCCCGTCGGCTGCGCCGTCGGCGGTCACCTCGTCGCTGCCGCTGAGCGGCAAGTCCGCCTCGGTCTCTTCTCTCGCATCCGCCTTCTCGCAGATGGCCAGGGACGATCCCGAGACGGACTCCGAGCGACTCACGTCGACGTGTCCCTCAACGCGGTCAGCGTCTTCGCCGCGCGCAGTCCCTTCGCTGCATCCCTTTTGCGCCTCGCCGAGCTCTCCGCTGGCGTGCGGCGCGTCGACTCCCAGCGAGGCGGACGCGAAGCTCTGAGTGAGAGCGCCCGCAGACGCCAGCGAGAAGCGCAACGCTCCGCGAGACTTGCGGGAGAGGCGGCAAGAAGAGTCTCCGCCCCCCCGAGGAAGCGGCCGCGCCGTTCTTGTAGCGGGGGACGTCGAGACAGGCTCACGGCGAAGAAGTCCTAGGGACGGGCAAGAAGAGGGCGTCGAGGAGGCGGGGAAAACCGGAATATTTCGTCCGCCATGGCAGGAAACGATGCAGTGTCGCGCGGGTCGCCCTTCACCTTGTGTCTATATACGGTGTATATATATATATATACATATTTATCGAGACCGTGAACTGCATGCTGATGTATGTCCTGAGTCGAGCAAGGCGAAGGAGGGGGGGAGGGGGGCGGTTTGTCGAAGTCCGCTCTCGACTCGTGGGGACGGCCGGGCTAGGCCGCTGTCGACCGCCCGTTCAGTATCGGACGAAAAACAGAAAATTAGTGGCGGAATAGGATTGAGTCTTTTTTTTTTCTGTTTTGTGTCGTGTGCCGTCACCCATTTGCGCTGATCTTTTATGTGTGCGCCTCTACGCATGCGTCCCTGCGTCAGCGTGTGCGCGAAGTCTTTAGCGCCGCCGTGTGGCGGCCCGGGCGCCTGGAGAGCAAGTTCCTCTTCCTCTTTTCGGCTTCCTCCCGGTGCGGCCTTTACTTCACCGCAGACGCCGAGATGTCACTTGCCGGGAGAGGTCTCATTCGTCTATTTTTTAGAAGTGAGACTGGGATGATAGTGGCCGAATCGGTCTCTGGAATCAGCGGAGGCTTAGAAAGGAGGAAGCCCGGGCTCGTTCCACGCCTTTTTTCTTTGAGTCTCTGCCTTGTGTGCGACGCAGCTGTCTAGTTCGATATGTGCACGTGTCGCTTCGCTCGCGAGAGAAAAACAGCTGTAGTCTTCACGAGCTTCTTGTGGATCCCACAAAGGCCTGGGCGCGCATAGAGTCTGAATGATGCGCGCAGCAGCTTCTCTCGGGGGCCGGCGCCGCGTTTGTGCTTCTTTTAAAGTTCGAATTCGAGGGATCGCGCAGTTTTTCACAGGGGGGGGGGGGGGACGCAGTTCGGTAGTTGAGAAGCACCATGATACGTGAATCAAAGTGAGAGGCCGACGACGTGTGACGCAATGGCCTTGTACAAAACGCCTGTATTCGCGTGTGTGTCAGCGTATATGTGTGTCTCGTGCTCCCGTGGCTGGACCCTCGAACCGGAAACGTGATGTTGAGATCTCGCTTTTCGCATTTTTGCGGTGCCCATCTTTGTTTCCATCGTCCCACGTCGCACGCAGTGAGAGGCCGCGCGGGTTTCTGGTGCATGCTGGTATTCTGTTAGGGTGGTGCAGCTGTACGCACGCGCAGCTCGTTTGCTCGTCCCCCTCCGTCTCCATGCATTGCAGACGAGGTGAGAAGACAACGTTGCCGCCGCCTTCTCGACAGGGGAGGGCGCTGATTAGCGGCCGCAGGATCTCGCCGTCGGGAGCAGTATCATCCGTCGGTGGCGGGTCTTTAAACTGCCCTCCGTTTCAGCCTTCCCTCGCTCGCGTCTCGCCCCGTCTTGCCTCCTGTACCGGCGCAGCATGGACGGATGCCTCGGTCTCAATCGGCAGGCGTATGCATGTATCATGTACAGATGGCCGCGTACGCTTGAGATGCATTTGAGAGCCGCGCAACCACTCCAGCGTGCACATCCCCGGCGAGAAGATCCGAGGTTCCCGATGACTGTCTCTCGGTCCTCCTTCGTGGCAGCTTGCTGGACGGGGTATGGAGACATCGCCAGAGCTGTTCGCGAGCCGTGTGTACATGTGGATGTGTGCGGCGAAAGAAACTGTAAGTTCGGAAGAGCCACTTTTTCGCAAGTCGGTTAGCTTTTCGCACGTGAGTTCGTCCATCGCGCCTTCGTCCTGGCCTCTCTTGTGCCGTTTGGTAATGCGACTGTGTCGAGTACTGACTTCTGTCTCTCAACTGATTAAGTGAATCTCTCCATGAAGTACTATTTCGACAAAACACCCCGAGGGAGCCCCTGGGGGTCGCCGCACACACCAGCAGCGGAACCCACTGCGTACGAGGTCTGCAGCGGCAGACGAGCGGTCTGCTTACGCTTTTTCTCTCGTCAGAGTGCTTCACACATACACGAAGACAAGATGCTCTGCACACCTAAAGCCCATATCGCTGCTTCGTGTCGCACTGTCTCTCGAGTGAAGCCTGACACGCCGCGAGTCTAGTTTTCTCTCGTATTCGTTCTGCAAAAGAGGCCGCCTGCATTCAGCAGAGTATCCCCGCGGCGCCCGGACAGGTAGCGCATGTTTGGTTCACTCTTCTGCACATAGTTCGAGCGCCAACGGGCGCTCTTACGCCGACACGGACGGACACACTCAGGGGCACCAGTGCTAGCTCTTCAGACTCCAAGTGGACGTCAACACGATTCACGAAGACGTGAAAAAAAATTTGCATATATAATGCAGAAGCCGAAAGACATCCGTCCCTCGGCGCCCGACCCGCAGCCTTCTTTCATGTGACTCCCGAAATCTGCCTCCCGGCGGCTGCAGACTACGGACTGCGATGAACATTTCTCTGCAACGCAAAAGTTCTCGCGGCCCCCACGCGGCAGAGCGAAGACGATAGCTGGCTCCGCACGTCGACTACCTCTGTTTTCAGCACCTCAGCGGAGGCCAGCCAGCCACCTGCTTGCTTTTCCGGGGTAAGGGCGAACCCCCAGGTTGAAGCTACGCGCGCTGTACGCTTTCCCTCGTTCCTCTGCATTCAATGACGCTTTGCTGTCTTCGACCCCGACGCGTTTACCCGTCTGCCACCCGTACCGAGCTTGCACAGAACGCTGCAAGCGGCCTCCCACGCCGGTCGCCTTGACCACTGCAGCGCTTTCCCCCCCCCCCCCCCCCCCCCGCCCCCCCTCCCCTTGACACTCACCGAAACACACCGCATTAGAAATGAATGCGTATGTGTGGGCATACACGTACATGACGAATGAAGATATGAACCGTACACGATAACAACATGAGAGTAGATGCGCATCGCACCTCATCAGATATTGTATGACGGTGCATCCATCTGCCACACACATGTGAGCACTCGCTCTTCAGTTCAGCTAGCTTCGACAAGGTCGCGCAGAATCGCGAAGGCCTCGCCTGTATTCCTACTCCTCATATTCGCCGCCTCGTAGCTGAAGACACAGACTGCCGTTGCGCACTCGGAGGAAAATCGTCAAAAAAACGCGTCGGACTGCGAAACGGATACTGGCCAAATTTCATGTGTAACGCACACCCGGTGAGAGACAGAGTGTCTTGATGGACTATCTGGTAACGTTTACGCACAACAAGCCAGGCTTGTTCTGTCAGAACTGCGAGGAAATGAACACGGTTTCCTGTTGCGTCAATGGGAGTGCGCGCAGACACGACTTACCGTGTTTACGCGGAAACACTCGAACGACGGTCGGCTGCCAGCGGGGAGTTCAAGGCGCCAAGCTGCACATGACGTTCATGCAGGGAACCAGACGGAGGCTGTGGGACAATGCGATTTGTTTAATTACCCGGCACAGGCCCGTCCTGCGTCCGGGGCTTTATCCTTTTTGTCAACGTATTCACCGCGGGCGCCCTCCGGTCGCCCTTCTGCCCCAACCTGGCCTGCCTCACCACAAAGTGGCAAAACAGCGAAGCCACGAACATTTGCTGCCCCCTGAACCTCTGACCGCAGCTCAATCGGGATTTTCCACCTTTTCCCTTACGATCAGAAGCGACAGTGACCAACAAAGGGGAGCCGAGGATTATCCACCACGAGAGAACACGAACAACACAATCGAAAGCGGGGGGGTCAAGAGACGTCCCTGAATTATGCCGGCACAGTTCACCGAAGTGACTGGCCATGGATGACGGGAAGGAAGCTGGAAAACAAACGAGTGCAAACTAGTCCGTGCCATATTCCGTGCGCCATCTGCACGAATGGGAAGGCGTGTAAGACGGATACGACCTTACGGAAGAAAGTTGTAGAACGCGACACAACGTGGACGCGGGGCCCTTCTCACAAACGACCCCACCTGTCTTACGAGAGACTGTTGACACAGGCGGATTACAAACCGCCACTCCACGCGTGGAGCACGGCCTCCCTGCTTCGAGGCGCGACCAGACGCGCCGATACAGGCGACACGAGAATCAAGGCGAAAACGGCGATGCGTTCATTACTGGATGGGAGGAAAACAGAAGACTTGCAACCGGATTCTCAATTACCCGCCAGTCTACTGAGTTGAATGCCTCTGCTAGCTGTCGCTGTCTTTCTTCAGCGTGCCCCCCTCCCTTGTACGTTGTCTCCCGTCTACCTGCTGACCCAAAGGGCAAGCCTCGCGGGTACCTTTCTTCCTCTCCGCATCTGCTCATTTCGCTCTCCCGCCTGTCGCTTCCCTGTGCAGTTCCGTCTCCCATCCCCGTCTCACGCCCCGCCTCAGAGTGTGTGGAGCTGGGCTGCCGCGCGGGGTGCCCTAGCACTCCGCAAGGTGTCGAAACCACCCGAAGGCCATCCAGCTCCGCTGCTGCCGTTTCTGCGCATCGACATCCTTTCCCGCGCCCAGCGGTGGCTTCGCCCATAGGCCTCCCCTCTTGCCTCTCCTTCATCTCGAAGCCCGCGACCCGTTTGACATGCGCACGGAGGAAGGAAAGCGAGCACGCCCGTAGTATTAGAAGCCTCTCATAAAAGACGGGGTCGACTGCGCCCTTCACAGCGACTGCAGGGTCATCCGACTCGCCCTCCACTGCTCCCTTTCTCTCGCTCTTCTGTCCCCAGCTTCGCTCTCCGTGCACACTCGCTCTGCCTGCGTCCATCGGCCCAGACGACCTGCGGCTCGAGGCGCGTTTCTGTGCCACGGCTTCCGGACTCTCCACGAGTCTCCTCCCCGTGCCCGTTTCATGCGCAAACGCGCCTCCGGGGGATGCCGGGAAAGCGGACGGCGAACAACGAGGAGGAAGCTGCGGCTGCGCGGATACCGCGCAGCAGCCGCCTCTGCTGAGGTGGGAGCGGCAGCGCCTCCCGCGCGCCCATGAAGACCGGTGAGCAGGCGCAGCGCCAAATGCCGAAGACCGGCGCAGCCACCGACTGCGCGGTAGAGTCTCTGGCGCTCCGCTGGGGAAGCTCTGTCTCGATTGGTTGCATGGCGCGTGAGACTGCAGAGTTGGAGATGTCGGCTTTCCTCGCCCTCCGCGCCGTCTGGGACTTTTCCCAAACAAGCGCGGCTGCGTCTGCCGGAAAACGCCAGCTGAGCAAGGTAAGGCAGACAGTCGACTGCGGCCCCCTCGGTGGCGGCTGAGGTCGACTCCGACACAGCTCGGCGACGCGTCCATCATGTCAGAGGCCAGGAGGCCAGTCGACACCAAATTGCCGCACACGGAAAGAGAGACGGACGACGCCCCCCGACACAGTTGCGTAGAAGGGGAGTGAACGAGTAGCCGTGCATGCGGGGGCGAGCCGGGAGAGGGAGCGGCACAGGGACCGGAGAAAGCCGTCGTCGGGGAGGAAGCGGAGGGTGACGGCATGCTCACATCGCCGCTCTTCGCTACGCTCGCGAACCTAGTGCGCGGGTCAGCACGAGAGACGCCAACCGCGGCTGCCCTGCCCTCCGGCACGCACCCTGCTGTCGAGGCTCCCAGCTCTTCGTATTGCCGACCCAAGTCAGAACCCATGCAGCGCTTTGGCGACGGCCTCTCTGTAGCGTGAGCGCGCGGTGACACGCCGGCTGTCGACGGCGGCGCAAGCGAACTCGAAAGGAGATCAGAAGTGCCCTCCAGGAAGGTCTGTCCGCGGGCGCTGATGAGTCCGCAGACGTCCACCGGCAGCGCTCTGGAGACATCCTTGACGAGGCAGAAGGCCGCGGCGAATTCGTCCAACGTGACGAAGCACTGATGGTCGAGAAGAAGCAAGAACGCGTACTCCAGGCGATTGAGCTCGGTGACGGTGACTCCGCCGAATCGCGCCCACATCGCATTGGTGTAAAAGCTGTCTGAAAAGGCCTTGGTCACAACCATACACGCGGTGAGGAGGAGGCGATACGCGTTCAAAGCACAGAACGGGAGATACGGACGACGACACAGAACGCGTGAAATGAGCAGAAGAGCAATCAGGCATTCGTGAGCGCTTATCTGCGACAGCCGCTGAAGACGCGAAACGTATTGCGATAAGGGGATAGGTGGGACTTGCTGCCCAGCAAACAGAGCCCATAAGTCAGCGTACATGACGCACGCAGACGAGGCACCCCCGGACGCAGCTGCGGATGCCGCGGACGGCAGACACGAAATCCTCGAGGCGTCGAACGACGAGCTGGATGGGCAAATGACTGGAGCCCGAGCCACGCACACACGTGTCGCGACACGCCAACATTGCTCTCCTTCATCCGGCTTGGACCGCCCTGCCAAGCCACCCTCCGGTGGCTTGGCAAGGCGGCGGTCGGATGTTCCCTCTGGTGAGACCCACGGAGCAGACGCGGATGTGGCGCCACCGCGAGAGGCTTCCCTTCTCCAACTGGCTGGGCAGATGCATTCAGTTCGAGGCCTCTCTTTGGCGTCGTGTGCATCCTTGCACCCGTGCAACCAGACTGATGTCTCGAAACCTGCCTCCTTGGCTCGCTCGCGCTCGGTCTGCCCGTATGCGGAAGACGGCAAGCCGCACGCCCGCGGCCCAAACTGCTTCTGCTCCAAGTGGCTGTCCCCGCCCACGTCAGGGAGGAACCACACTTCACCTCTGTTGGCAGGCAGCGCCAGAGACGGACACGACCCTGCACTGTGGAACGGGAGTCTCAGCGGGAAAACCCGTCGCTCGCTTGCTCCCGAGAGCAACGGCACACCACCTGAACTGGACACGGCAACCGAGGACGTCACGGCCTGCCTTAGCTGGAGATCAGACAGCTGTGCCTCGTCGCGCGAAGCAGGAATCCCCACGCGGCTCGAGCAGGAAGCAGGAAGCGAGTTGAACGATGAATGGAAACCCTGGCTTATGCTCTGCTGGTTTTCCGTGGCGGTTGGCACCGAATCCCACTCAACGAAGGTCGCACTGCAACAGGAGATTAATAATGACGAGCAACCAGACGAAGCCGAGCGACGGGGGCTTCGTGTAGTTCCCGCAGCACGCGCGTCGCCTTTCTGAATAATTCGAGCTGCGTCAGCCCTGCATGCAGATGCGCCTCGGTCGACGATCATCTGAGAGGACGTGGGAGCGTTAGAAGGCATACGCGACACCGGCAAACGGATTCCTGGCGATGAACTCGAGTTCATCCGGCACACGACGACCTCTCCTTCTGTCTTGAGGGGGTTAGCAGCACGAGCTAAAGACGAGAGACTCGAGAGGGAGAACTCTGTCGAGGCCCAGGACGTGTAACGGGAAACTGCGTCCCACAACGCTTGCTTTACAGGAGATTCCAGTGTGTCGTATCCTGCGCGAGAAAAGGGCGCCAGCGGACTGGGACTTCGCGTGTCGCTTCCTTCCAGGGGATCGCCAGGCGAGTCCGGAGACGCTGAACATGATGTGCGACAGCTTCTAAGCGAGGAAACAGAGCACCAACTGACAGCTCTTGTGACTCTAGGCAGATCGTCCCCGTGCGACAGCACCGACCGAGTACGCGAGGATCGAGGGAGCCCCTCGGGCGTCGGTTCGATCTCCTCGTCCTTCTCCAGGCCATCATCCTCTCGTTGCGTTGTTGACTCGTAGGAACTCGATCGATGCCGCCTCTCGGAAACGAACTGCCCAGCATTCTCTGCACGATACGTTTGATGTGCGTCGACTCTCTTCTCAGCACCCGCGAAGCATTCTCCGCTTCTGCGAGGGCGAATCCTCCCCGTTTGCTCCGCGCTTAGAAAGCTACCCGAGAGAGGCGGTGTTTCGTTTCTTCTCCCCCCGTCCCCTCCACGCCTGTCTCTGCAGTTTCTTCCAGCGCGTCTTCCGCACTGCCAAGTAGTCGGCTCGAGCTCCTCCGCCGGCGCCTGCCTCTGCGCCATCTCCCCCGATGACGGAGCCGCGTGGAGGCATGCGCTCCGAAGCGCGGAAGCCACCTCCGGCGGCTGCTGAACGAGGAGACTCGCAAACGCTGCGACTTCCGCTATGTGGAGAGGAAAGAAAAAGGGGAGGTGGGAGTCATGGAGAAGAAGTGAAAGCACGGGGGGATGACGACTATACAGCTCCGGAATCAACTGAAGAATGGCCCTGATGTAACGCTTGCCCTTAAAGTCGTCCTCGTCTGTCTCGTTCCCTGTAGGCGTGCCGTCGCTGGACACAACAAGTGCATCGCGTATACAGCCTCCTGATTCACTGTCGCAAACTTGCAATGCGACGGGGCAGCCACATTGAGACGAGCTTGGCGTCGACTGTGTAGAGCCCTGCTGAGCTGGAGCGTCCGGCTCGAACAACGGCAGCTCCGCCTCGCTCCGACGGCGTTGTTGTTCAGGGCGCGAAGCTGCGGAGGACCCCGAAGGCTCCGCGCTCGCTGTTGCCGTTGGAGAGACACACGGGAGTTTGGGGGGGCGCCCTTCTCCCGCGCGCGCTGGCAACAGAAAGAGGCCTGACAGAACTCCGTGCGAGCCGCGGTGGGCGGAGAACGAATGACGGTGAGGCGCCTGAGGCGGGTGGCGTGTGGCGGAGGCTGTAGGCAGAGCTTCAGACGCTGACCGAACAAGAGCAACGCCACGCTGGATGCGGCACTGCTGATTCGTGGAGACCGGCCCTGTGTCTCCGGACAGCGAATACGGTCGATCTGCCTCAAACGAAGAAGGGGCTGATGAACGATGCGACCCAGAGCAAGAGCCTGACGTGGGAAAGAAAAGTCGACACCTCTGTCCGTGTGCCCCATTCGTACGGGGAGAGACGGGCGCCGGGCGCTGTCAGGCACAATACGCAACACGAACAGGAGGGAGACAGTTGGACGAAAGAGGCATCGGGTGCCCCTCTGCCTCCCAAAGACAAAGAGGGGGGAAAAGGGAGTGGGCCAGCATGCACCCGGAAAATGGCGCGACAACACGACAGTGAAGCATGCGGAGGAGGCCGTGTGACGGAGGGGGAAGGAGTGCTAACTGATACTTGCTCGCACGAACGTACCATCATCGCGTAGTCGTCGGCTTCGCGCCCCTGCTCCGCTACTCTGCCCCCCGTGGCTAAGTCAAAATCCGGTCCTCCACAATAGCCAGCAGCTGGCATGGAAATCCAGCTAGTGTGCCGGCTGCCAGGCCCTGATTCAGACGTGACACCTCCCTCGCGGTTCCCTGCGACGAAGTGAGAGGAAACGCGGCCTTCGAAACCACGCCTCATCTCATCATCGGCCGCCTGCGGATACAGAAATGTCGACAGAGCAGGGAGAGGCAAGACAGTTTCCAACAACACGGCACGGGGCGCCGGAGTTGCCATACTGAGTCAACCGCTCCATTTCTCTCTCTGATTGACTGGCGTGCCGTGCCTATTTCCCTCTAGACCCGCCTACAGCGGCATTTGCGGCGAGCTCAGGTGTCTCGAACGAGCGCGGATGGCCGCGGGGCGAGGAAGGGCAGATGGCGGTCACAACGACCGTGTGCGACCAGCACACATGAAAGGCAGCCCAGTGAGATGCGCTACCGGTGGCAGGATCGCGACGGCAGTTTTGTGCGCCGGACGGAGGGGGGCGGGGTTCGTCACGCACGGGATCTCCGGGATGTGCGAAAACGTGGGTTTTAGTCCCACTGGATCGGTGGACTGGCGTCAGTTTCTGTGCACGTACCTCCCGGCAACCACCTAGCGCAGGCCCAGGCGCCCGCGTTCTGGCTGGCGGCACGTGTTCGCCTTCCCAGACGTCGGCATGAAGCGGGCGACTCGACGACCCTTCCTGGGCTACAGCAGCCTCTTCAGCAAGGGTGGGCATGGGTCGCTTCCAGCAGTCGCTCTCAGGGCCACAGCTGCACTGAGAATAAGAGCCCGATTCGTTGCACGCGGAAATCGACGCCCCCGATGGGACTCGCTGAGCCGCTGCCGCATGGCGCCTCGTACGCGGAAACGGGTAAGTGAACCGCCGCTGCTTGATGACGTGATCCTGGGTACGCGATACAGTCCGCAGCAGTTGGCTCCCACTGCCCAAGACACATATGCCGACCGCGGAGCTGCGGTCTCCTTTTTTCCTCGCCGCAGCCCCGCTCTGCGTTGTCATGATCCAGTCGACGTGAGCCAGGGCGCGACGGAGCCATTTAGCGCTATCCGACGCGTCCTGAGAGTGTATGTCTGTCTCCGCGTTCACTAGAGCTAGGCACCTGCCATCGTGGTCGCCCTCCCCGCCCCCCCCACCCCCCTCTCTTCCTCTCTCTTCTGCCCCGGAGTGAAGCCGTGACGCCGGGGCTACGCGATGCGTGTGCGCATGGGGCGGCGAAAAACACAAGGAGGGAGGGCACGAGGACGGCTTGCTGTTCAGGCGAGGACGTCGACCCTTCTCGTTTGGTGGGCGGGCGCCGCTGCTACCAGACCGCTGCCTACGACCTTGAAAGTTTCCGCCATGCACATCTGGAGGCACTCGACGATGCGCTTCAAAAAGGCAGCCACGGCTTCGGCGATGTCCACCAGAACTGTGTGGGACGTGGAGTGCCTCGGGTTGCTCATCAGCGCCAGTGAGGCTCCGACCCCCCACTTCGAAAACAGAAACACGTGAAGGAGTTGACACAGCATCGCCCTCCCTTTCGCACGTGATTCCGTGGCCGCTCGGCAGTGCAACCGGGCTACGGAGCTCCCCGGTGTCGGAGTTCTTGGCAACCGGGAGAATACAGGCTCCACCAGTCGCCACCGGTTGGACAGACGTATCGGCGTCAGGTGCGCGAGCCTCGGCAGAAACGGGTTGTTCGCATTCTACGCCGCCAGCACTCCCCTGATTGAGGAACGAGTTCTCTGAACTGACATGCCTGCCCTGTCTTGTCTCGCTTTGCCTTCCGCCGTGATCTGAGAAGGCCGCGTTTCTTGCTGCAACGTGCCCATGCGGCCCCGCTTCGTCGACGCGACGTTGCCTTTCCCTAACACTCTCCGGTTGCTGCGAACTTGTCTCGTGCGTTGTTGTCTCCCTCTCTGCGGAACTGCGTCTGGGTTCGCTCGCTGTTGCTCTTCGCAAAGGCCACAGTTCCCGCTTCGCTCGGTTCAAATCACTGTTGTGAGCTCCCGTTCCCATCTTCCGGAAAAGGTTATCCAGCCGCTCGGTGCCTACGCCGTTCCTCCCGTCTGGATCACCACTGCGCTCTCTTGCGTCTCCTCGCTGTAGCCGCGACTTCTGTTTGGCTTCGTACTTTCCTCCCTCCGCCTGCCGCCCTGGCAGTGGTGCCTCCCCATGAGAGCTGCCTCGATGCCTTGAACCGCTACTGCCACAGCTCACAAACACTTGTCCGAGGCCGGGGCCCGCGGCACTCTCGCCCATACTACCCATATCAACACCCCGCGAACCAAACACCCCTCCCTACACGCTCAAGGGCTTTGGACTCCTGTATAGAAACTAAAGAGTGTCAACAGCGCAGTCGTCGCTGCCGACTACTCCACCCCCCCACTACTCGCACAACGTACACACAAGGAAAGGTCTGGCTACGTCTTTCGTGGAAGAGGCATCTCGTGTTCATGACCATGGTAGCGCGCCCGGTCCATCCACGCCTCCGAAAGACCTTTTGTCGCAACACGACTACGTGCCTCCCAAAAGCTTCAGCCCCAGTCGGGCGCCCCCGGCGCCGCAGGATCGGGCGGCCGACATTCCCGTTCCCGACGGCGTCTGCTCGCTAATGGCGGGAGCGGAGAGACAGATCACCTTTCTCGTTTACGGGTGATCGTACCTGACGACGCTGGAACATACCCCGTACAGTCACATCCAAACAAATTCTTGTGATGTGGCTCTCTTTTCCGTGGACAGAACGCCGTGTAGATATCTGGAGGCGGGACAGAACACCACGGGCTCGCCTGTGACGAAGGGCGACCCATGCCCGAGGGAAGTAAGGCCGGGGGGGGGGGGGGGGGGGGGGGGGGGGGGGGGGGGGGGGGGGGAGGAGAGCGGGCCGGAGGAAGAACTCGAGAACGGATATCGATCGATAAGAGTTAGCTTATAAGAAAAGAAAGACGGCGTCCTCTTGTTCGTGTCTTTCCTTGCGTCGCTCCATTTGCTGGCCTCAGCCTCGGGAATTCACGTGAAACGTGGATTCTGCTTCGCTGCCGGTTTCGTACACTCCCGAAACAACAGGTGATCCCGCGCGATGGATATGCCCCTCTCCGCGCTCGCAGCAAGACACCTGAAAATGCCTACAGAGACAAGAGGTATACGAATGTATGTGCACACGAGAGAGGATGCATCTACTAGCGAATACGGACTCTCCCACAACCCGCAAGCCAGAGAGAACAAGCTATTGGCACGCGAAGATGCTCCACATCCGCAGTCAGGAAAGCGGACAGAAGCCTGGGAAAAGGTAATCGAAGAGAGCGGATTGTGGACACGCACAAAACCGGCGTCGAAGAAAAATCACAACTAGTGAAGCAGCACATAGCCGAACCCACACGAGCACGGTTTCGTCGTCAAAATACGAGACACAAGAAAATGCTACGTCTGCTTATGACCCCACATAATTAAGCATGACTTCACGCCAAATGGCAAACCAGGGATCTCGCAGACAGGTGCGCGTCAGCGGGGTCGTTCATATCCGCCCGCAAACGATGCAGCAGCTGCCGCAGATACACGATCGACAGGGCGATCGAAACTCACAGAAAGTTGGGAAGATGAAAAACCTAACGCAGGAACACGCCACATCAGTGCCGACACACACGCACAGCAACCACAGACACACACACGCACACACTGGCAGGATCAGAATCCGGAAGTTCCAAATCTCGGGACTAGATCACGCGATGACGAGGCACGAGCCGCTGGTGACCTAGCCGGTCTGCACCACAGCTGGCTCGATTAACACTAGCGTCGTGAGGATGTCGAGAAGCTGATTCCAAGCGTTCCTGCGCTCCACAAAAAACATTCGCAGCTCGTCGTCTCGCGGCCGGGTGACTCGTTCCCATCCGACTGACATGCTTCCTCAGTCACCAAGTGACAAGTGCAAAAGAAGGTCCTATGGAAAAACCGTGAAGGCAACTCGGCGAATTACAACAGTCTTGCGCCCCCTCGACACAAGGCAAAGAAATCGCTGGTCTGTACTAGAAGAAGAACGAAGTGCGGTGCCTCTGCTCAGACACTAGTGCTGTCTCACCCCAGACAAGCGCATTCGGGGCTGGCTTCAATGCGTCGTTCCTTGCCGTAGTGACGAGCCCGCACAGTGGGGAGCCACTCAGCTCTCAACCGCCACACTCGACAGCAGGCGAAAAGTCTCGAGTACAGAAACGCGGCACGATAGTGGTACCTACGCGTTTCCGTTTTCTGAGGAAGCACTCCTTCTCTCAAGGATTATGGAAGATCACCTGATTGCAAGCACTCAGAATCGCCCAGCAGACGACAGTTGAACCGTGCTCCCATGACGGCGACAGCCCGTAGACATCGCCTGTGAACAAAGTCTCACCGCGATACTAACCTCAGCCACAAAAAGCATTCAAGCTGTCGGGCCAAAAGGCACAAGGGGTAACCCAGAAACGGTCAATAGGTCCCTCTACACCGAGTTCAGGCCTGTTAACCGTGTGTGCAAACACCCGTGTGTCTCGGTCTGCCGTGTGAGTGCGCGGATTTTCCCATAGTGGAACGCCGGAGCCACACATGACGACAGTGGATGTAGCTCAGACAAATGACACTATCCCTCGAACACGGAACGACCACCGGAAAACTCTCCTTCCGGATTTACGTTTTTGTTTGCTTGGTTGAGACCTCGCGTGTCGCGCGGCGACTGCCTCTGGGGCACACAAACTGACGAAATAGACCACGGAGTTCATCGACACTGGAGGCCAACCACAACTGATCAATGACTGCCGACCAAGTTGAGTGCGTCAAAATAGAAGGGCAAAGGACGTGTATCATGCACTTCTCGACTAAACCCGAACTAACTATTTCTGATTGTGACCCGGATCTCGAGAAAGGCGACACAGAGAGGCCAGCAGCGGCTGCCGAGCAAGCACAGCGACGATGGGGACGAATACTGGAGATCCAATCTGCGGCACGAACGCCGTGTCACGAGGATATCAACGGCATACAACGTATTGACCGTTTGCGGTGCTCATCAAACTCATAGAGACGAAATCACGTACCCAAGGTGGTCGTTGAAGGACGCGCTCCGTACTACTACCCGTGCCGACGGTTGCAGGTCTAAGCGCCTGATACAACGACCTCGCCGACGGATTATGGACTCAACCTCACTCTGTCGTCGGCTGTGCTCATACCTCATTCCACCTTCAGGTTGCGCACACTGCCAGCTCGCCGGGCCCTCTTTTCAGAAGGACCGCATGAGGGGCGAGCACACGGATATTCTACGAGCTACGCAGGGATTTTCTTCTAGTGTAACATCACATGGCTGCCGCGACGCAGAAGACATTCGTGCAGGCCTCTTGCCCTCGTCTTCTTCCATAGAAAGGCGGTCGCGACACAAATGAGACACACGCCAAGCGAACACACCCGTGGTCAGTCAGCGACTCGGACCAAATACCCGCGGCCGCTGCGCCCGAGCACTAGAGACGGCGGCCGCTCTCCGGTTCCGAGTGCGCGAATACCCAGGATTTACCGAGTATAAGCACTCGGCTGAGACGGATTCCAACCCGACTGGGAAGGAACCCTCTGCGTATCCCTAGACCGACCGGCGGTATACGGGCACTTACCAGTTCCCTGAGGGCACAATGTCGCTAGAAAACGTACTCTTTTCGAGAATAGCAAACCGCAGAGCCCGCAGCATATTTCATCCCGGCAGGGAAAGGATACCGATACGTAGGTCAGGAACGCGCACACGCGACCAGTGGTGAGAAGGCCCTCCTCGATCTGTGAGTGCTTTGTGTGAAACAACACGACTGAGCACGAATGTAATGATGAGGATCGAACGGAGGGCGGGACCGGGGCAGGACCAACTGCCATGCTGCTGGCAACCGCCTTTGCAACTCCGGCGAAAGCTACCCCGGTACTTCCTCCGTCTGGTGTGTGTGTACTGATGACCCCTTGCGCTCAACGAATAAAAATCATGCACCGGCCCCCCGCAAAAGCGCAAAAGCTAAGTTCTTCCCGCTCCATCCTGCATTCAACACTTGACTGAGGAGGGCGAGACAAAGTGTGGTCGTTTCAGTTTTTCCACGGCTGAGCTAGTCGGTACCAGCCGCTCTGCCTTCGGCGCAGGCAGAGTTTCGCGCGCTCGAAGAGTCCGCGCGTTTTGTCTTGCGAGGCCGCGAACGCGTGTTTGCCATGCCAGTTGCTTCCTCTTCAGAAATGACGCCACTCCTTCTACCTTCCCAAGCCCCTTTCTGAATTCGCACAGCCACAGTTTTGCGCAGCGGAATTGTTTGCCTTGTCCGTCTGCCATCGTTCTTTTGCCGTCACCGATGCTGCCGGCCTCGCTCTGCTGCGAAAAGCGGACATTGTTGTCCTGCGCTCGGACTTTGCTGGCGTCCCCGTTTTTCCTTTCCGCCAAAAACCCACTGTCTCTGTCGTGGCACGTGTTTGCTTCTGCGAACAGAGGGGGTACAACCGCGTCCATGTGCCTTTGTCCGTGTCCACGCGACAAAAGTGTTGACTTCACTCGCTGCCGCGAGACACCAGGAGGGTGTCGCGACCGGCAGATCGGCGAGGATTCATGCTTTCCCGCTGCGTTGTTTGTCTTTCCTCGTCGAACCGCTGCTGGAGGGGGGAGGACGCGGCGGGAAAGACTGAGGAAGCTCTTCTCGACAATCGTTGCCACGGATGAATCCGCCTGACTTCGCTGCCAGCGCCACCACGCAAAAACAACAGGAAAAAAACCGAACGAGAGTGGAGAATAGAGCAGAGACAAATAGACGCCAGAGCACCGCTCCAACAGAACTGATGGATCCGCTCCGTATCGTATCTTCTTGCATGGTTACTTTGCAATCTCTTATGACAACTTAATGTATCGCCTCTTCTCAATCCCGTCTTCGAACGCGTTTACGTTGCGTGAGATCTCGTGCCCTAGCTTGTCCCGTTTCTGCCTCCGCCCTCGTCTTGCCTTCATCTTCTCTTCCAGGTGTGTCTTGTGTCACCTGGGATTTCCTCTTGTCGGTCCTCGTTTGCGCGTCTTCTGTCTCGCTACAAGAATCTGCCTCGCGTTTCTTATCCGTCCCCCCTTTTAACTAGCAGTCACATTTATGTGTCTGGTTTTCGTCTCACCCGTGCCCCAATTCTCTCAGCGCTCTCTCTGTCCCTCGGGCCTTGCGCAGCTCGCTCCCTCACTGTCTGAGTCCTCTGTGTCCCTCCCGCCGGCCTCTGCGCTTTTTGCGAGATCTGTTGACTTCCGAGCTGCGGGCGCCGGTAACGGCGAAGATGGCTGCGCCGATAGGCCCTTCCGGGCCTCTCCCGCCTAACTGGTATGAATACCACGACCCGCGCGGCGTCCCCTACTACCACAATCCGCTTCTGAACATCACACAGTGGGAACACCCTGCAGCCTCGCCGGCTGCGTCTCCGCCGGCCTCGACCGTGTCTCTGGAGCCTCAGGGGGCGGGAGGGCGCGGCGCGTCTCCTTCTTCGCAGGGAGGCCCTTCGGCGGCGAGCACTGTCGACCTCTCCCTAGGTCAGACGAATGGAGCCGACCGCGCACAGCCGCAGACGAGCCTCGGCGGACGAGGAAGCGGCGCCGCGCAGCATGGATTCCTCTTTCTGGGCGCCGACTCGCTGCAGCGCGACGGACACGGCCGCAAGGGCGATGGAGCCGTCAACGGCGGCTCTTCTGCGCGGTTGAGCGGCCAGATTCTTCGGGACTCTGTGGACTTCTCGTCCTACGCCTTCAGCCAGGGCCAGAGGGGCGACGACGCGACGCCGCTGCGCGGGGGAGTGGGTGCTTCGTCGTCGGGGTCGGAGGAGGAAGCTCGGAAAAAGTCCTTTTTTTTCTCATTCTGCGGAGGCTGTTTCGAGCGGCAAGTTGCACATCTCAACCGCCTTTTTGACGTCACAACTGCCGATATCTCCCTGCGGCTACGCCTCGCACTCATGCCCTGGAAGGGCCGCGAGGCTCCCGACGCCGCGGGCGCCGCGCCGGGGGCGGGCGACGAACTCGGCGCGCAGGCGGGCGAGATGAAGGGAGACGCGAGGAGGGACGGTTTAGACGGTTTGGCGTCGTCGTCGGCGCTCGGGGCTTTCGGCTCAGGCGCCGCGTCGTCCGTCTTCCTGGACTCTCCCGACGCGTACGGGCCCTTCTGGGGAGCGACCACGCTCGTGTTACTGTTTTTCGCATGCAGCAACTTGCCCGTTCTCCTCTGGCCGTCGACGTTCGCGGCGGCGGGGATCTCCGCCGATGTCAGGCTGCTCACGCAGGCTGCGAGTTTCGTCTACGCGCTCCTTTTTCTCCCTCCCTTTCTCGTCTGGGCAGGTCTCCTCTGGTACAGACACTATGCCAGCGAGGAGTCGGACTCGACGGCTGAGGCAGGGACGAGTGCGCCCTTCCCGGCGGCTGGGGCTCCGCCGCAGTTCGAGCAGCTGCTCTGCGTGCACGGTTACGCGCTGGCGCCTCTCTGCGTCTGCGCCTGCCTTCTGCTTTTCTTGGAGCTGCTTCCGCAGCACACCTCTGTGATCGCGCTGCGGTGGATGACCGCGGGCATCGCGGGGGCGGGGGCGGCGCTGTTCCTCTGCGTCCACCTGAAGGCGTTGCTCGCCTCGCAGCCCAAGCCGGCGAAACTCGCCGCGCACGCGCTCCTGATCCTCTCGGTGTTTGTGCTTCTCTTTCTGCTCTTGCGCTTCTCCGCGACCTCCAGCAGCCTGCCCGCGGCTGCGGATGCGGGACAGCTGACCCAGGGCGCGGGCCTGTCGCGAGAGGAGGGCGGAGACAGTCCGTTCGCCGCAGTGGGCGAGTCGCAGAGAGCGGGCGCGCGCGGAGGAAGCGCAGACGAAGAGGCAGAGTTCAGGCGAGCGTCGAGGCCGCGCGAGAAGACACTCGTGGCGAGCGGCGCTGAAGAGAGCAGCGATGAGTCGGACGTGCATGACGGCGGCCGCGGGCGCGCGGATGATGCGTTCGCGAACGTCGAGAAGGAGGAGGGAGAGACAAAGGCGCCGGAGACGATACAGCGAGACGCGGAGGCGCGCGCGGAAGAGGCGCGGGAGGACGCGTCTGGAAGGCGAGGCGGCGAGGCGTCCAGGGCCCGCGAAGGCAAAGACGCTGTCTCGGAGCCTCAGGAGGAGCCCAGAGAGGCCGGGGTCGTTGGGACCGAGCAGCGCACGGACGGTGACGACGCAGAAGACGGAATGGAGGCTGAGGAAGCGAGCACACCGAGGTTGAGGCTTTAGGGCGGTGGCGGGAGACCTTGATGGAGAGGAAAGTGCACATTAGCACCGCCGAAACGCGCCTCTGCACAGAGCGGCACAAAGGCAAGGACGATGAAGGCCACAAAGGAAGGAGGGGGGCTTTGGCCTTCCGATGACGCGGTGACTCTGACTGGCTTCAGAGCGAAGCAGTGAGGACGCGACTCGGGGGCCGTGTCAGGAAAGAAAGGGCCCCTTTGAAGGATCAAGGCGAGCCGAGAAATCGCGAAAGGTCTCGCGCGTGAACCTTCGCCGGTTTTGGGGATGCTGCGATCTGCAATATACTCTGAATGTGGATGTTGACGCCGGTGGGGGCCGCGGGACGGCGAGAGGCCGCCAGCCGGGATCACGGAGGCCGTGGGGAGACTTCCCGTGGAGCAAAGACTCATTCGTATTTCGCTTGCAAGCGTCTCGCTGGTTGAGCGCCTCGGCCCTTCTCTAGTTCTCAGCCGCCTCGCTGATGGACTCTTTTTAGCGGTAGCTACTTGCGACCAGTACATGCTTAGATACTGATAAACATAAACATACATATATATACATACATATTTATATATGCACCCTAGTGCTGAGCTGCGCGTGGGCATTCCGCGACCGTATCCGCACGAGTGCGCTGCGTATGTGCGTTTATGGCGTGACCTCTAAGCGAGCGTGCGTTTTTTCCTGTTCCTTCAGACCTAATCTTTGACACACCCTCTCTCCATTAGGGACTCATCCGAGTTGTTTTTCGATTTGTTTCGACGGTTATCACGATGCCCCTTTGTCCCTTCTCCGCTTCTATCTCCGCGCAACAGAGCGCCATTCCGACGCACCTCTGGCCTTGCCCTGCGTGCGTCGCCGGTCTGTCTTCTGTGTTGCGGGCTGCTCTCTGCGCCTGTCTGGACGCGCGCCCTCACTTTCATCTCTTGCCTCGCCTATGCATTTTCCCGCTTCGAGTGACGAGGCATGCACGCCACTGGCAGCAGCTCGATCCCCATTACGTATATGCGCTTTCTAGACGCCCTGATGCGGACTTGATCTTTAAACTCGCGTTTAGATCGCATAAAATCCCAGCAAATGTGAGCTCAGGCTTTCATCTGCTGGCCTTCTTTGCATGCGCGCTGACGACGTATGCATCGTCGTCGCACTCGCGCCTGCGCAAGCGTTCGATTGACACCTAGCCGCTTATATGCAATCATCCATGGTATATTTATCACAGGTTCGGTCCAGTGTCCCGCTATACTATATAGATCACATGGCTTCTGGTACTTTGAGGCCATGCTACAGGCTGCGTGGTTAGACTGCACCGTCCGTACTCAGAGGCGTGCGTAAATGTAAATATGGATATAATGGACTACATCTATGTAGTGTTATATACATGCGTGTGAGGAGGCCTGTGATAGAGATGGAGTGGCTGATAGGTCAGCTGGACTGACACCTGTGTTCAGTTAACGAAGACTCCAGCCCCCGCCAAGCCCGAGGAGAAAAACGGCGACCCGTTGGCCGTCAGCGCCCGACTGTCACTGCTCCTTACGCGCGTTACCTGTTGGTCTCTCCTTTAGTCTCGGTCTGAAGCTCTGCTGTGCCTCTCCACCGTCGCAGAGGCTCAACTGCGTACATATATATATATTATATGTATTTTTGACGTGCAGGCCAGTTTGCCGTGTGTAAATACATGATTCTAGGGTACCCTGTATAAATAGATAATAGACTGAATGACTAACTGAATAAACGAATAAAAATATACATCTCGACGCGCGACAAACGGGGCGGCTTCACTCCAGATGAACAAGAACCGCAGAGCTCTTCCAGTTTGCACGGACGTCTGCGAGAGTGGACAGAGAGAAACGCATAAATAGGACTGAAAATACGCAACAAATCGAGAGGCTACAGCCCGAGGCCGATCGAGGTCAACCGCGCTGCATCATGCATCTGCATGGGAGGACGCGACGCGCCAGCGAACTCAGGCACGCCTTTTCTTTTTACGAATAGAGACAGCCCAGCTGCGGGCTAGACCCGCGGAGACTCCAACTGCGCGATCTGAAGCTGGGGTCGCAATTGCCTTTCCCGAAACAAATTCCCCTCTCTCCTGCACCCTCTTGGCTCCCTCGGCCTCCTCGCCCCTGCAGGCCCTCGGCGTAGGACACGGAAGCGAAGCATGTACCAATACAACGAAGACAATCAGGGTCATTTGCGTCTTTCTTGGCGTCGCGTCAGTCGCGGCTAGAGCCTTCTGCGTCTCGTTCTTTCGCCCCCGAGTGCCTTCGTCGGCTTCAAGTGTTTTCAGTTCCACGGCGGGGGTCGCCTAGAGGTCGCTGATGTCGCGCACTTTGTCGGGGTTCCAGAAATAGACGCGCTTGCCTTCGTTGACGAGGGCGCGGAAGGAGGCGGGCTCGGTCTCCGCGAGGTTCGCGAGCATCTTTCTGTCCAGCCAGATGTTTTGGCGCCAGAGACTCGTCGTCAGCCACGCGTACGGGAAACTCCACTCGCGACCCGCCGCGTTGATGCGCCCGATCCAAAAGACGCGGTACCGCCGCTGCCGCTGCCGGCGCATCAGGTACGAGTAAAGCAGCGCCTTCATCGCGCGAACGCGCGCAATCTTGATGCAGTTGCGTGAGCGGCCGCGGAAGCCGCGCACGACTTCGAAAATGATGTCTCTCGGGATCTGCATGCTGCCGAGAACGAAAGAGCCAAACGGAGAAGCACGCGGATGCAAAATGTGCCGAGGAGAAGAAACACAGCGAGAGAGAGACTCCGAACAGAGGAAACCTGAACGATGACGCTGACGCGCCGCGAGGAGGAGGGGGCGGGAGGGGGGCGCAGGGACGCAGGAGCACAGAGGGAGGAGAGAGGAGGAAACAGAGTCGCTGTGGCGAAGACGAGGGAGCTCCGAAGCGACAAGACTGCCGAGTCTTGCACGTCTCCCAGAATCAAAGAACCACACGGAAACAACAAATGCTGGTCGCGAGTCAGCGACCAGCCAGTCGGCTGCGTCCCGTGACACCCGCCGCAGACAGGCACGCGGTGTGCCTTCTTTCTGCAGAAAGCGAGACAGGAAGAGGTAGAAGGAAGAAATAGGCGTCTGAGCGTCCCCGCGAGCTTGTCTGGCGCCGGACTTAGCTTTAGAATGACGAAAGATCGGCTTCTCACTCTCTCCTGCGCGTCGAGCCTGACTCGGGTGTCGCGCTGCGTCGATGTGCGGCCCGGGCTGCGCCTGCCATGTACCCTGGTGAGCAAGAGGTCGCAGACGCAGATTTCCTGACGTGAAAAAGCAGGGAGAATGCGAGACTCCCATCTGGGAGAGAGAATTAAGAATTGTGGCCATGCATGCGCATGCCCGGCTTTTCTCGCCGCGTTTTTTCAGCTAGTATTTCTGTATAAGCCGATCGCGCTAGTGTGCACCAACAGGGACGAGGTGACGTTGCTCATGGAGCGTTTCGTTCACCGTCTTCCAAAGTTCCGCTTTGATAGCTCTTCTTGCTCGCCCTTCGTTCATATTTGGGCGAGCTGTCGCTGCTTCTTGCGTGCCTTTCGCGGCGTCCGAGTAGATCTTGCGAGCCCTCCTCAGCTGGCTCGCGCCTCGCCCCCTCGCGCTGACGTTTTCGCCTTCGCGTCCTACAGCGACGGCGTCCAGAGAAGGAGCGGAAGGGAGAAAAGCGAGTTTCAGGGGTGCCGCGACCGTCTCATGCGTCTTCTCTCTCTTTCCTGACTGTCATCTTCCTCTTCTTCTGAGTTCGCGTATCGCCTGGCTCGCCTGCGGACAGAGCAGTTCCTCTGCGGGTTCCGGGCGGGTTGTTAGACTAGACCTTGATCTCTCGTCTCGCTTTCCTGGCGTCGCCGGCTCCTGATCCTTTTGAGGCCGCTCGGCAAGCTTTTTTTTGCGCGGGGCGGTATGGGGAGGCGAGAGAGGAGACGACTGCGTTTTCTTTGAGTTTTCTCTCCGCGGGACTGGTGCCGCGCATTTTCGTCTCGCTGGCGTCCGATCTCTGGGCCGTGGCGCGTTTCCTCCGCTGCAGGATGGAGAGACTGCTGGGCAGCGAGGTGCCTTGAGTGATTTCCAGGCCCCTCTCCAGAGAAAAGACGCTGCGAGGAGGCAGACGCCAGCGCGGAGGTTCTTCGTCTTTTCTTTCGAGCCCCGGCCCGGGTCTCCTGGATTTCGCGACGCGTCGCATCCGCGCGGAGAACAGGAGGATGTCGTAATCTTCCGGCGCCTCACGTTTGAGCGTGTCGTTCTCCCTCTGTTCGTTCGCGAATTGCGTCCTCTCTGCTTGCCTTCCTGTCCCTCTCGTTGGGTCTCCTCTGCACTGCGGAGTGCCCTTCCGGCGCGACGGCCGTAGTTGCACGCTCAGCTGTCTCCCCTCTTTCTGTCTTCTTTCTGGTTTCCAAGATGTACGCGGGCGCAGGCCAAGGACCCTTCTTTCTCCCGCCGGGAGGCTCTCCCTCTGCGCCAGGCTTCGGTCCTTTCTTCGCGTCGCCGCCTGCCGCCTTCTCTGAAGTCGCTTACGCCGCGTCGTTCGCCGCCAACGGCGGCCCCGCCGCCTACACGGGCGAGACGCGCGAGGCCGCCGGCGCCTCTTCCTCGCAGGTTCCGCGGTCTTTTGACTGGGCGCCGGTCTCCCCTCTCTCCCGCGCCTCCTTGGGGCCCTGCCGCCTCAGCGGTCTGCGCGTCGTCGACTGTCGCTTCGGAGAGCCCGAGGGCTTGCAGCAGCGGGGCGACGCGCACTCGGCAGTCTCGCCTTCAGCGGTCGACGGCGTCTCCCGCGCGTCCGCGGCGGCGTCCTCTGCAGCGGCTGCTCAGGTGGCGCCCGCTGGCGAGGTCGGTCCCTGGCGGCTGTCGGACTTCTTCACGAAAGACGCGCGCGCGCGGCGGGTGCTGCCTTGCACTCTCTCTGACAAGGACGCAACGCTCAACGCCGCCGTCAGCGCGGGAGACGGACCCGCGCTCTCGCAGTTCGAGCTGCAGCTGAGGCACCTTGTGACGGGCGAGCGCCCGCCGCAGCCGTGGCTCGACTACTGCATTCAGGGGAGGAGACGCGAAGCGCCGCGCCGCAACGGCGAGGCGAGGCGCGCAGAGGACGCGAGGAGAAGCGGCGGTCAGGAGCACACGGGAGAGACAGGCGACAGGGAAGACGAAGACGACGGCAACGCCTTCATTCGGCGCTTCCTCGCTGTCGAGGCGACACCCGGAGATCTGCCCTCGTGTCCGCTGCTGTCGACCGTGCAGCGGGACGGCCTGGCGTTGCTGCTCGCGGGCTCGCGCGCGAGTGTCGGCGTGTGCGAAGGGGGCCGGTTTTCCTGGGAAGTGAAAATCGTTCAACTGGAGAAGGCGCGGGAGGACATCGAGCCCGCGCTGCCTCCGTCGCCGCTTTCCCTGGCTGCCCCAGACGAGCCGAGACTCGCCTCCGCTGACGCCCCCGCTGACACCCCCGCTGACACCCCCGCTGACGCCTCCGCCGACTCATCCGCCGTTTCATCAGAGGACAGTTCCGTGCCAGGGGCTGCGGCGACAGGCGCGGCAGACGCCAGCGGCTTCCCTGCGAAGACAGGGTCGCCCTCGTCTCTTCCGCCTGCGGCAGCGCCCGAGGGAGAGATGGGGGACTCCGCGGAGACTCAGGCAGGCACAAGCGAAGTCACTGGCGCCTCTGCGTCCTCTTCGTCGCCCGCGGCTGCGCCGTCGTCGTCGCCTCAGGACTCTCCTTCTTCGCAGTTTCCAGCGGTGCCGGCGGCTGCGGGCGGAGGGAGCCGAGCGCCGAGTCCTCTCGCCGCGTCGCTGCTGCGGGGGCTCGTCCGCGTGGGCGTTTGCACCGCGGAAGACTCGCTCTTTTTGGGCGACAGCGCGACGAGCTTGGGGATCGACTCAGAGGGCGGCGTCTTCTACGGCGGCGAGGTCACCCGAGCCCTCCGCGGGACAGTCGAGGGCGACGGAGAACCCCGCTTGTCCTCGACGGCGCTCTCTTCGTTTCCTTCCTGTTACTCGCCACAGGACTATCGTCCCGCATCGTCTGCGCCCGCAGACGCTGACGGCGGAGCTGCCTCAAGTGCGTTGCCCTTCGCCAGCGGCCCGCCGGAGGCTGAGGGATTGCGTCTCAGTTCTTCGCAGGCAGTCGACGCGTCGGCCGAGCCCGAAGCGCCCCGTGAGCTCCCTGAGGCTTCGGCGCCGGCGGGCGACGCGGCCGCGTCCGCCTCGCCCCTGGTCGCGGGCCTGAGCTGCGCAGAGCGCGCGTGGAGCTTCGAGGAGGGCGACGTCATCTCCGTCGTCCTGAACATGCGGCGTGAAGCCCCGTGCCCCACTACAGGCCTGTGTCGAACCTGCAGCGGCGAAGTCACGCGGGACTTGAAGGACGCAAAGGCCAGCGCGGGCGCGACGGAGACGGACGGAGGAAGTCGCGCGCTGCACCCGGGCGCGGAGGATGCGCAGGGCAAGCCCGAAGATGGCGCTGCATCTCACCTGCCTTCGGTGGGGAGGGACGACGCAGAGGAGGCGAAAGCGCGGGCTGCGGAGACTGGCGGCAAGCGCAAGCGGCGGCGAAATCGACGGGCTGCCGTGTCTGCTCTGGGAGGCGCTTTGTCGTGGGTCGACAGAGGAGACAGTAGAGCGGCAGCCGAGAGTGGCGGTCCGCATGCAGGGAACGGGAGCGGCGAAGAAAGGCAAACTTGCTCTTGCTGGTCTATCTCGTTCTTCAGGAATGGCGTCCGACTTCTCGGAGCCGTCAAACTTCCGAAGGCTTGCGAGGGAAAAATTCTCTTCCCGTGTGTTAACGTCAGGTAAGGCCGCAACAGCAATCGCAAGCACATCCGTCCTACCCAAATGAATATATATCTGTATCTCTACCCGCCTATCTATCTGTCTGTCTATCTATATCTGTCTAGATCTATCTATACCTATTGATATCTGTCCGTATCTGTTTTCCTGTCTCTGTCTATGTGTGTATCTGTATGCATATCTCCATATATCTATATCATCATCTATATATTTATCTATCCGTATCTACCTATATCTATTTATATCTGACTACCTACATTTGTACCTATCTATTTGTCTCTATTTCTGTCTATATCTGTCTGTATATATATATATATATATATATATATATAAGGCTCATGGCTTTGTCGCACCCTCTGTTTCTTGCTTCCTTGTCCTGTTTTTCAGAGGCGTGGTGACAGTCTTGGTGAACTTTGGCTCGCGCCCGGCGTTCTGTCCTCTGCCTTTCTGGTGCCCGATGCTGCAAGCGCATCCGCTGTGCGCCGTCCCAGTCGTTTTCCCGTCGCCCCACTACGTCGACCTCGCGCCTGGCGCGCCTGCGTCTGGGACCCCAGTCGCCCCTGCGGAGGTCACTGTCTGTGTCGGGCTGCCAGGCTGCGGGCTCTTGGACTTCGTCGACAGCTGGAAGGCCGCGCGGGAGAAGGCGCGCGGCAGGCCCATCACCGAGATCTCCTCTCGTGCCCTCGCCCTCTGGGCGCGGGCTACTTTATTCGCGGAGCAGCGCGAGGGGTGTCTCTGGACGCGCCGGCGAGCAGCGCTAGATGCGGAAAAAAGAGACTCTCAGGCGAGAGGGGAGCGCGAGGCAGCGGTCGCGCCGGCCCCGCGGGCGCCGCGGCATCGGGGCGCCCTGGGGCCCGACGATCAAACGGCAGCCGGGTTCCTTGCGGAGGTTCTGGGCGCGTTGAGCTCCATGGCGGGGACCGCCCCTGGGGCCGGGGCCGCGTGGGGTCCGACCGCAGTCGGAGGCCAGGGACTCGCCTCTGCCCCACAGGAGACGGGCGAGCGGGGATGGGAAGACGAGGAAGGGCGAGACCGGGAAGACGCTACCTGGAGTTGGCGAGGCGGAAGAGACGAAGACGTCGTCGCGGAGCCGTTTACTCTGCCTACGGGTAGCGGGGCGCTTGACAACTTGCCCGTTTTGAAGGCGGCGCTTTAGTAAGGAGGAGAGCTCGGCCGGCTGATTCGAAACAGATGCCTTTCACGGCTGCCTTTGTTTCGAGATCCACGTTCTTTTGCAGTTGATATTTGTGGTCGGTTGCGTGTCTTTCGGTGCATATCTTGCTCGAGGGCGGGAGCGCAGTCGAGCGCCATTCGCTCGTCGAATCAGACAGTGTACTGTATCTCCCATGTCCATGCGTATTGAGCGCATGTAAACTAGGGTCAGACATCCCGCGATGCGCAGACAGACCTAGTGCATTCTTGTACAGTTTCTGTCTACTCGACTCCTAAATATGTCGCTCGTTAGGACTTTCGTCCTCTTTCATCAACCAGAGAGGCACACGGTAGCTGGGCGCCTGTGCTTTTGAGCTGCTTTGGGTGAGCGCCTATTTCTTCATTTCTTCTGGCCGCTGTCGCAGAGGGACAGATGCATCCCCATTCGCATGCGTCTGTCTGCTCGGTTTGCACAACGGCAGCGCGGCCGCTCTGTGTGTGGTCTTGGCTTCAGCTTGATTGCCGCGTCGTGTCGTCGCGGCGACTTTCTGATCGTCGACATTCTTTCGAACCTGCAGCAGCGACAGCGGCGCGAACTGCTGGCGGTGTTTGGTGCGCCCTGGTTCTCGCGCCGGTGTCTCCTCGTCGTGGGGCCGCCGCCTGCGAGCTTCGCCGCGCAGCAGCAAATCAAGCTTCACGGGGAGCAGCCCAGACTCCGGTCGCTCATTCGCGAGCTGCGGAACCGACGCGGTAGGCTCTCTAGGCTGGAACTGAAGCACGCCGCACACGCCTTGATGGCGGTGTGGCGTATGGGCGGAAAATCTGGCGTCGAAGGCCACAGAAGCCTAGATATTTCGCTCTCGAAAGCGTCGCAGGTTCCGCATACTAGCCGCAACTGGCAGCTACGGAAGTCTCGCGTAACCCGAGAGGCCGGTCGTGCTCACGTGAAGGTGCGCCGCAAGCGCGGGGATGGGGGTGGAATGTGCTTCACGTCTCAACCTTCTTCTCTACGGCCTTCCCTCCTACAAGGCACGTTCGGCGCCTCATTCACGTATACCAGCACATAGATACATATATATATATATATGCATATGTACATATATACATGTATATATGTCCGCTTGCGTATAGCCGACTGGACGGCGGTACCGGTCTGCAAAGTCGCGGGGGATAGTCCTCGGCGGCGGTGCCCTCTAAAGTGAGCGGATGTCTTGGCTGGGGCTTAAGGAGGCCCGAGGCCGCAGAGAGGCGGGCGGCGCAGACTGACGCACAGCCGCGGCTAGCGATCGAAAAGCACCGGGACGCGCCGCGCCTTCATTCGCGTATAGCGATCGAGAATATCCGCCGTAAACACTATGTTGAGGGTTTAGGGTTTTCGCCTGCACATGCGTCGCAGCGACCGGAGTGGTGTGGGTTTTCAGCGTGGGCGGAAGCCGCCAACGACGCCGTTTTGCGTCGAGGCCTCGGCGAAGATCTGGACCGCTTGGAGGGCGAGTTGCGCGAGAAACAAAGCGAGCCCGCGCCCGAGGCCTTCGACCCCAGCAAGCCGTGGATCAACACCGTGGTGGACGACGTCCCGCTTCGCTACCTCCACGCTCACTTGGGTACCCGAAAGCAGCCCCCCCCTTCCTGCCCCTCTCTGGTGAAACGCAGGCGTGTGGCTGGATAGGTAGATGTGCATTGTGTTTGTTGGGGTGAGGTAGGCGCACGAAGGCCAGCCTTCTGTTTCTGTTCTCCGCAGAGCCGGCCTTCTCAGCTTTCCTGCCGTTGCGCGCAACGTCTTCTGGCGCCTCTCTCTCGCTTGCAGGCCTGACGACGCGCAGAGACTCGCTAGCAGAGGCGGTTTAGGGTTAGGGGTTCCGCGTCTCGTGCGTGCGTTTCAGACTTCCTCTCGCTGCCCGCTGCCGACGAGGGCTTTGAGGAGACCGAAGTCGCCTGGCGAGGCAGCGCGGAGGCGGCTGAGAAGAATTTCCAACTTTGGAAGCAGCGCATGGCAGATCGACGCTTCCAGGCTCACGTCAAGCCGCCGATGTGGCTTCAGGTGAGAAGGCCCCGCGCCGGTTGCCGATCAGGGCCTAGGGCTCGCGGCGGCGGTTCAAGCACGGGCTGCGGCGAGGCTGTGCGTCTCGGCGTGTGCCCTGCGAGACGTCGTTTCGAGGCTTCGCGGGACTGTGGCGCGCTTTGAGTTTGTGGGTGTCTTTCTTGCAGTCTCAGCTTGCGCTGTGGAGTGAAAAGCGACTGGCCATGCAGGAGGCGCAGCGCGCCGTCGCGGCTCGGCACGCGCGCGCACTGCTGCATCTCGACGGCTGGGCGACCGTCCTCCCCGCCGACTTCGATTTCGGGTTCGCAGACCTCACGCAATTCATGAAGGACGGCGGTGACCCCAACAACAGTTCTGTGAATAAGTTGCTGCAGGCGCTCAAGTCGGTAAGGGCGAATCAGAAGAAGTGACCTGATAACCTGGCGCGAAGCCGTGCTCCACGGTGGCGCCACGCACACGCTGCCACACCGCATCCACCGACCTGCTGCCACACATGCATATATAAATATATATCTGCATGTATGAATATTTTTGTATACCGATAGATATACCTACATACATGGATACATACACAGAAATGCAGTTGTTTCTATTTTGTGTGGCGTAGATCTTTGGATTTTCGAGCACCATGTTTTGTTTGCGCGGAGTGTTCATTTGTCTGCCGCCTTGTGTCACTTTCTTCGTGTTGCTGCGAGTTTTTGTGGCCTCTCCCTCACAGGTAGATGAGCACGCAGAGGCCTTGTCGGACTTGCCTGACTCGAGCGGGGCGTCGGTCGGCGCGCCGTCCTTTTTTTCGGTTTTGTCTCTCGCTGGCGCCTCGTTCGACGAGCGCCTGGCGCAGGTCGGCAAGGCGGTTGACGATGAGGTCGCCTCCTACGCGGCCAGCGAAAGCGCGCGCCGCTTCGACCTCGGCGAGACGCACTGGACGCCAGCAGTGGCGGCCTTCGGCTCCTTTGCCTGCTTCCCCTCAGCGGCGCCCGCGTTTGCACCTTCGCCGCTGTTCCCCGACGCCAGACCCGACGGGGGGCCGTCGACGGGCGCGGCCGCCGGCGCAGCAGCCGCGCGGGGGAGTGGAGACGGAGGACGAGGGTCGGAAGGCTCTGGCGCGCCGCATCCCAACGGGCTGGAGGCGGCAGACACCTCGTCCTTCGCCGTGGTGCCTGCAGCGCCTGGGCGCAGTCCGCGTCTCACAGTCGGCGCGGCGGTGTCGGGTGCGAAGGGGGGGGACGCTGCGCCGCCCCAGGCGAACTCGCTGGAACTCATCGTGAAGGAGCACCAGCTGCGCATGGCGCAGGTCAACAAGGCTGTGGTCATGTCGCAGGCGGCGGGCCTCTCTGCAGGCGCCGCCGCGGCAGTCGCGACCAGCGCCGCCGCCGCCGTGCTGAGGAATGGAGACGAGCTCAGCAAGAACTCGGTGAGATCCCAGTAGGAGGGCTGACCATCGAGGGGGGTAAACGGGGTCTGGGATCCGCCCAAGTCGACCCCAGAGCTGCTCCGGGGTTGGGGGGGTGGGGGGGGGGGGGGTGGTGCAAGTCGCGGGCGGAGCGCCGCCTTAGCAGCCGCAGGTGGGGCCTGGAGGCGCCGCCGTGGCCGCATGCCTTCAGGCGTCTCACTAGCCAGTTTGGTCCTTCTAAGGCTGCATTCACGCGCGTGTCTAGTTGTTTTGTTCTTTGAGGAAATCGTTTTTTGTCAGCCTCGTCTGCGAGTCCATGCCTGGGTCGGTGTCGATGGGCGTTGTGTCACAGCCCGTGCCGCCGGACGGCCGTTTCCCTATCTTCATTCACTTCGAGGCTGAGGACTGGAAGCTGCTCGACGCGCGCGTGGAGCTGCATATTTTTCTCCACGCTTTCGCTCAAGGTAGGCCTTCGCAGGCGCGTAGGCAGCTTCCCCTCTGGCGTCGTCGCATCCACATGGCAGAGGCGGCGAGCTTTTCTGCGCGGCGTCTTCACCGTGGTCATCGGTGCTTTCGCTTTGAAGAGGTTTTTTTCGCTCTGCGCCTGGGGCTCGCCTGCTGCCGTCGCGAGCCTGCTGTCGCACAGAAGGTCGCATCCGGCCTTTCTGTCACTCGACCCTTATCTCGGCGTTGTCGCGGTTGTATCGCGCTCCACGTGCTTAGGCAAGCGTGGCGCCCTCAAAGCCTCGACAGTAGCGCATGCACGCATACGCATGCGCGTGAGCAGGTGCAGGTTTTTGGTCGAGGCCTGATCTTTCCCTGTGCGAGTTGGGGGCTCGTTTTTTGCGCGTCTGCGTCAGCTTCCCTTTGACTTTTTCAGGCTCCGGGCTTGTGGCCTCCGCTACGCTGCAGCCTAGGATGAGACGCGACAGAGTTCTCTCCTTTTTCCCCGAAGGCTTTATTTTTCGCGGCGCTGATTCCGTTCTGGCGTGGCGCTGTCACGGGGTGCATTCCTTTGCCTCGTCTGTGGTGTCTTCTCTGCGTGTTTGCGACTCCAGTGGTGAAGGAGAACGAAGGACGGCTGCCTGTTGAATGGTTCGCCCTCTACTACCGCGCCTTCCTGGGGCGGCCGTTCAACGTCGAGGACCTGCCGAGCTGCCTCAAGTAAGTGTCAGATGCGAGTTCGACGAACAGGCGCTGTGCGTGGAGCACGCAGATGCGTTGTGACGCGGCCTATCCTCACGCATGTCATACGCGAGAGATCACTTCTGCGCAGGAAAAGGCGTCCACCTCTCGGCCGCCACGCAGTGCTGCGCAGGAGACTCACGTCGCCAAGGGCTGCTCACGGGCCTCGGCCGCACGCGCGGGCCTCTGCTGGGCGGTGGAGGCGGGTCAGGGAAAGGCGAGGGCGTCGGGCGCGCGTCCGCGTCGCGAAACTCGATTGCGCGGCGGAGGCGCCTGGCTCGTTCCCGTCCTCGCTTCGCTGTTTGTGGCGCAGGCGCGTGGGGAGAGACCGCAGGGGCGGCGTGGCCCCGCGGCGGGCCCCCCGCGTTGGGGCGGCGTGTCTCTTTCCGTCTCAGGCCGTGTGCGGGCGCGCCCGTTGCCAGTCAAGTCTGTGGTGGGGTCCTTTTCTGCGCAGCCTGCAGGACGTCTTCGAGCTGCTCGCAGATACCGTTGGCACGGCCGACGAACCGCCCTTCGTCTATCCGCTCTTCCCTGCCCACACGCCGCTGGCGACGTTCATTGCGGTAAGCTGCGGCAGACGTGAGCGGAGGGGGGGACTCCTCGCGGCATACCGTTGAAACCCAGGATTTGCGTAGGGATCAACACTACCTGCACTACGTAAGAAGACGGGCTTGGCGCGGCAAACCGCCTGTAAACCGCTGCGCAGAGGGAGTTGCGAGGGTCTGGAGCGCGTGCTCGAGCGAGCCGAGTCTAGGCAGCGTATGGTGTGCGCTAGGGGCGTTTCGACGGTGGCCTGCGGAAGCGACTTTGACATCAAAACAGCGGGCGGTTTAATCCATCCCGCCGCGGGAGAGGTTAAAGGGAGGGGGGAGGGGGGGAGGGGGAACATTCTGTTTTTTTTTCTCCTCTTCAGCTCGTGTGTCTTTCGTTGCGCTTCGCATCGTCTTCGTTTTCTCTGTAGTGTTTCTGGTGGCGCTCCAGGTGTTTTCGCCTTTCCGCAGGGCCTCGTCGTCCCCCTGACGTCTGGTGCCTGCGTGGTCAGGAGCTTTTGCTTTTCATTTGTTTTGTCTCGCGGTCACCCCCGTGGCTGAGTGCCCCCAGAAGACCTGCCTTCTTCGCTTAGCTTGAAATTCCAGTTGCGCGATGGTGGCGAGCACACCACAGCATTGTGACTCGTCTCTCTCGAGTTCTAGGTCCCTGTGCGGAGACGCGGAAGAAGGGCGATGGAAAGGCGCAGCGAAGTCGTGTTTCTCTGACGACGGCGAGCCCTCCGGTGTTCCGTGTCTTGTCTGAGCAGCTGACTGAGAAGGCGCGCCGCATTCGGCGGTTCAAAGTCCAGGAGGGGCGAGGACGCAAACTGCGCTCGTGGAGGCCGGTCCCGAAACTCTTTGCGTCGTAAGTCGCGGGAATGCGCAGTCTCACTCGTGTCCTTTCTGCCGTCGCGGCGCTGGCGTTCCCTCTGGACCCGGCGCTTTCTACACAACAAACTTCGCTCTGAAATGTGGCTTGAGGTGCAGGGAGGACTTACCTGTATCTATTCATATATATATATATATATATATATATATATATATATATATATATATATATATATATATATATATATATATATATATATATATAGACTGATTGGTAGATATAGACTGATAGATGGATTGAGATATATATAGATGTTCATATAGATACAGATACAGGGATAGAGGTAGACAGGTATACGTCGGTAGGTAGACGGATAGATAGATGTATAGATAGATATGTATAGGTACATGTAGATAGACATAGAAATAGATCAGTAGATCAATGGATAGAGGGATAGATAGATAAGTATGAGGTGAGATGTAGGACCCTGCCTTCCGGTATGAAGATTCAGTAAAAGCTGGAATCGTTGTGAAACGCTACACCTGACGGTTGAGCATTGAGAGCCGCGCCCTACCGCAAGCCCGAAAAGTCTCAAAATCTGACGCCTGCCGCGTGTCTGCCGCTCTCGCGTTTCTTTTGCGTCTGTGCAGAAGCAACGGATCGGCGTCGAGCGGACCCGCGTCTCTATCCCCGCGTAAGTCTGCGCGGTAGAGTCAAATGGCTTTCCTTTCGCCCCTCAGCGCGGAAGAAAAACGATTTTCTGCAACGCTTCAAGCTAGTGGCGGCTTCGTGCAGATTTGAGTCGACACGCCCAGCCGCAGCGTGCAGTTTGAGTCTCGTCTCCTCCTCGCTTCACGGGGGCGGCGACCGTGTGCAAATGATGGCTTCAGCTCCATCGACAGGGGTAGCCACGCTGCGTTTTTTTTCGGTTTGCACTTTCACCTGGGGGGGCGGACCTCTAATGCAGTCGATATCCTTTGCCTTCAAATCGGTTTCCTCTCTTGGTGATGCGCGCCAACGAACAAGCACAGGGAATTCTTTTTCTTGGGTGGGTGATACGCTGTGTAAATCTTCTGGTTTCTGTGGTTTCTCCATCTGTTTTTTTTTTTTTTCGCCATCCTTCCCAGCGTTCGACAGTGCCGGGGCATTTGATACCAGAGGCAAGGTAGGCCCCCTTCTCTGCGTAGCGCGACTAACCTTCTTTTGAGGGTTCTACCAGCAGTTTTATCACATGTTAGCGCATTCAGGCAATGCATTTAGATCAACCGAAGTGTCTCGTGGCGTCACACGAGCTTTCCTCTCTTTCTCTGTGTGCCTTCCGCGCAGCGCTCTCCCACGGTATCAGCCGGCGCGGACGCAGACTCGCGCAAGCGCTCGCGGGCCCCCCTCCCCCAAGGCGCGTACTTTGCAGACTCGTCTGCCGGATGGGGTGACGCTTCGCGGGCCTCGCAGGCAAGGGGCTTCCCGGCAGGGGGCGGCGGCCGCGGCGGGGGGGGGCCACGGGCCCAGGGTACCGAGCCTGGCGGCAGCGGGGGGGTGCGAGCCGCGGAGGCGGCGAGGGCGGCGGGGGCGTGTACGGCTCCGCCCCGTACGGGGTGGGGGACGCGATGGGGTTTGGCGGGCCTGGGGGCCCCGGGGCCTCGGGCACCCCCTACTACTACGACGCCGCCTCCCTGCAGCAGCAGTACATGCAGTATTTCCACGCGTACCAGCAACAGTACATGGGCTACTACCAGCAGCAGCTCATGCAGAATCAGCACCCAAGATGACGCAGGGGCAGGCGGGCGGCGCGGCAGAGGGCCGCCAGCGGCACGAGAGGGGGGGGGCACGGGGAAGTTAAGAGGACGGGCGCTGTGCGGAAGGTCAACGACACGCGCTCCGTCACGGTCCCGAAAACGTCGCAATCTGAACTCGCAAACAGCCTGCATGCCACAGAGAAGTCTTGCCGAGTCGCGACGAATGCGCCACGAATAGGCATACCACCGAACGACAGCGGCTGCTAGCGCGCTCGGCGTTTCGAGCCAGGCACGTGGAGGCTCGGTAGAGATACGCCGAGGTAGCCAACATTGCTGTGCATCACAGGAGATGGAGTAGCTGCTGAAGTGGAAGAGAGAATACAGAGTAGAGGCGCGGGACACCGAGCAAGGAGACTGGAAGCTTTGCCGTGAGTCGCTGCCCCGGCGTTGCGCGAGTGCCTGAGCAGCAGGTTCTACCGAGGCGTGTTTCGCACGTACGAGCTCTGGTTGCCGCTTGCGTTCTTGCCGAGACGTGCCTGTTGAAACCCTGGAGCAGACAGCTCGGTTGAAGCTAGTTTCGCTGCCGTAGCGGAGGACGGCCTCTTGCCCACAATGCGGGCGCGAGGCAGTTAAACGCGCCAACCGTGGGTTGCACACGGGGGCAGATTCAATACATTCCTCTACTCAGGTGAAATTATGGTCTCAGCTTTATGGCAAAGCTTTTCACATATGCCTCGCGGGCGCAGAGCTCCCTGGAGGACTAGGCCCTGGCTCAGTTGAGTGCACTTCTCTGCTGGCGTGTCGGAGTCCAGCTGCACGCAGGGTTTGACCACATTTGTAGGGGAAAAACGTACTGAATCGTTTCGTAGCGTGGACGAGGGAGGGCAGGCGTCGCGCACGTGGCTGGGTTCACATTTGATATCTATGATCTCGCGGACTGCGGTGAGGCGAGGCCGCTGTCTCAAAGGTCGACGTGTGCGGAAGTTCTCCGTATCTCGCGCTAGAACGCCGCTTCTTCCCTAGTAGATGAGATGAGGCAGAGGGAGGCATTGCATAGTCTGAATTTCTGCTTATGTCACGTATGTGTGCACGGGCTGCGGCGTTGAAGCGCCGGAAATGTGTCGGCCCTTCACTGCCGCCAAAGTCCTTCAGTCTGGTCCCGCTGACTAGGTCGCTTTCTTCGGCGGCGGCGAGGGAGGATTCGAAACCGCGATGCGAACGAAGTACAGCCTGTCGGCAGAGGCTCAACCTGCAGAGATGCGAGGCCGGAACGCGGTGAAGAAGCCTCGCGCAAGCCTGCGATCAGCGAAGTTGTCATTTTCCTGCGCGGACGCCCCCACGGATTCCGCGCGCGCAGCAATACTGAGCGCACTGTGTGCCAGGCTGAATAGCTGACTACCTTGGGCCTGTTTGGTGAACCTCCGGAAGACAGAAACGACTCATATGAAGTAAATCTACTTGCCGTGGGAGATAGGTTGGAGGAATCACGTGCGCATGTACTCGCAGCTCGCTAGCTACCATAGGGAGCACTTTTTGCTTCAACGCGGGTGTGAGAAAATACAGTGGAGTCGGTGCGGAGGGCTTGACAGCCCCATCGCCACCCTGCTGGTAGCATGAGCATAGAAACAAGCAGACAGGAATGAGGTACAGGGAAAAGCGTCATCAAACACGCCTGCTGTGAGTCGCGACGCCACGCAGGTCACCTCCTACCCAAAGCGGGGCGATGGAAAATGCGCGTCCTTCATTTTCGTTTGAAGCGGAATGGGCCCCCAAAGCCAATAAATAATTCTTCTCGGCCCGTTTCTATCCCTCTGTAACTTTACCATCATCCGTCAGGCATCTCCATGCGAGCAGCAGACTGATCTCTTAACGGCGCCTGTCTCCGTGTACATGACGAGACTCGCAGAACGACTTTTCGCACATTTTTCGCGCAGTTCTGCCAAAGTTCTCGGAGCCGCGCACCCATTGTCGACGTTGCTGCGACTGCCTGCTCACGTACACCTGGAAGAAATGCCCGACGAGAAGAGATATTCGAAGCTGTGACCATCTTTATGGGTTCAACACTGTTCATCGGGGGCCGAAACTTCTGGGGTGGAGGCCGCGCAAGCGATCGCTGGCCTCCAGCGCTCAAGACTCAGCGTTTCGCCTGCATTTTTTTGGGAGTGGTTCTGCTCTTCTTGTTGAACTCTACTCTTTTTTGTCTTCTGTAAGGATCTGTGGGTTCTGGCGCCACCTGTTTTCAGTCGGCGGTCTTCCACAAAAGGCTCCTCTTCGGGAGGAGCGTTTCGCCCTCCAGTTGGAGCTCGCAAGCCCCTACTCGAAAGGCGTTTTGCCTCGCTTTTTTGACCACGCCACCGTTGTCGCTCTCTCCCTAAGCTTTCCAGACTGAACGTCTCTTGCAGCAGCGGCAACTGGCGGCTTCCATGGTCGTTTCAGCCTCCCGTGTAGCTCGCGCCGTCCGATTTTTTGCAAGTTTGTAGGCGGGTCGGCGGCCTCTAAAGGCACTTCGCGCCGAGACTCCTTTTCTGTTGCGCCTTCTCTCTCCGTCGCAATCCGCTCACCCTCGTACTCTAAACTCCTCCTTCACGATGCTGTGCAGCTGCGAGAAGGCCTTTGTCCTCCGCATCGCAGGCGCTGGCTGCAAGTAGAAGAGTTCCGCAGCTCCGCCGCAAACCCCTGCATGTTTGTGGTGAGCGCCTTTCGCTTCGGCACGTCGTCGCCCCTCGCCCCTCGTCCGCATGGCGGCCTCTGCGCGCGTGGGGTGCCGAGGTCCTGCGGCTCTCCAGCGAACTGCCTGCTCGCGTGTCTTCTCTGAAGCCTCACACTCGCTGGAGCTTTCCCCGCGCCCCGCTCTCGCCAGCCTCGCGCCTTTTGCGCATGCGGCTCCGCCGCTCTCTGCCGCCTTTCCGCCGCGTGCGTCGACTCGACGGAGCCAGGCGCAGCAGATCCAGCCTCTGAGTGAAACCCAGGGCCTCAGCGGGTCGCAGCTGCCGCTGGACGCGCAGGGACGGCGCGCGAGCCCGGCTGGGGGCCCGCGGGGCCTTCAAAGGGGGAGCTCGGAGCCCCGTTCCGCGGCGCGGCCGCCCCGGCCCTCTCGGGCATTCGACTCGCCTTCTAGGCGGTCGCGTACCGTTTCCGCTGCGCCTTCGGCACCACGGGCGCACAGGGCTCCACCGCCGCACGAGCCCGTCTGGCTGCGGCCCGCGGGCTCGTTGCTCGGGATGTCGGCGCCGTGCTTCCGTGTTTCTCGCTGCTCCTCCCCGTGGCGCACTCTTCTCCCCCCTTTTTTCTCGTCTGCGTCTCGGGCTTTTTCGTCAACTCCCGGCGGGCCTGGGCCGCCTTCGTCATCGTCGTCCGATGCCTCCGCATGCACGGCCCACTCGCGCGCCTCTTCTTCGTCTGTCTCTTCTTCCTCCTCATGCCTGCTGCTGGCTTCTGCGCGCCGCCTCCTTCGTCTCGCGCGCTTTGTTGACCGGCACCCGTCTCTGCTTTTCCTCCTCGCGCCGCGTCTCCGTGCCTCCTCCGCCGAGCGGCTGCCTGCGCTGGAGACGCTCGTGACCTCCTCTTGGCCCCTTGGCGGTTCCGCCGCCCTGCGTGGGCTGCGCGTTGAGGCGCGACCGCGTTCCTTCCCCCCGCTGCCGGCCTCGCTAGCTAAGGACGCTCCCTCTCTCGCGGAGGAAGAGGCCGCGAGTTCTTCTCCCGATTCGCACGCGGAGAGTCCTCTCTTCCAGTACCTCTGTCAGGGCCTGCCCCCCTCGCGCTTGACCTGTGAAGACGATCATCGCGAGCTGCCTCGTCTCCCTCTGCGTCCTGCTTCCTCGCGCCTTGAATCTGCTTCGTGGGCGGAGAGCGCAGCGCGCCCTGCGCAGCCGCGCTGGCTGACAGAGTTCATCCTCGCGCATTTGAGAGGGCAGGCGGGGACCAAGGGGGGCGGCGGCGGCGCGGCGGCAGGCGCTGAACAGCTCAGACCTGAGACGCTCGAGGGGAGCCTGGAGTTCCTATGGTCGCTGTCTCGCCTGCTGAGTCGTGTACAGTTTTCGCCCTACTTTTTCGCGAGCGAGCTGCATGCGCCACTCGCGCTTCTTCTTCCCCCCGTGTCTTCTTTGTCTCCCCGCCTCTCTTCGTCCGCGCCTCGCGCGCCTCGCGCTCCCCACGACGACTCGCTCGCGTCGCCCTTAGCCTCTTCCAGTCCTCAGTCTCTCGTCCCTGCCTCCGGCGCCTCTGCTGCGTCTCCGCTTTCGCCTGGGGCCGAGGCCGCCACGCAGGGGGCGGCGCCTGCCTCCCCGACGGCGCCGGATGGGGCGGGCGCCGCCTCGCCGGACGCGCCGGGGCTGTCTCCGGCTGACTGCGAAACTTCGCCGGCTCTCTCTCGCGCGGCTGAAGGCGCGCCTGTCGCGTCTGCGTTGTCTGAGGCGGATGCGCGCGCGAGGCTCCTGCTTGAGGCGCGACTCGTTAGCCTGCTCGCGCGGTCGCCTGGCGCCGGCTCATATGGCGTGTCGTCCCTCTCTGCGATCTCCGCTGCCTCGTGGAGCCCCGCAGGCGTCGCGGACGCGGGGGCGGCGCTGCGGGGCGCGGGCGACGCGTCGCCACTCGAGCGGCTGCCGTCGCGGGCAGAGTTGGAGGCGGCAACGCGCAGTCTCCTTCTGCCTCCGGTTCAGTGGGAGAGCGAGCCGACGAGACGGCGCTTCGCCGCCGCGCTCCAGCCGCTGCGCCTGGCGGCCCCCGAGGCCCAGCCGGCGAGAAGAGGGCGGGGGAGGTCGGCATGCGGCGGGGGGGTTCACGCCTGCGAAAGCCGCCACGCGGGGGGAGAAGAAGACGCACGCAGCACACGAGGAGAGAGAGAGGGCGACGCGTCTTGTCAGCCGCGCCAGGGAGAAGGGCCCTTACGAGATGCTGCACAGGCACAAGCGCCGAGGGACGACGCGGCGCGTGAGCAGCAGAGCGCCCACTCAGGCTTCCTGGAGCCCGCAGGCGCGGTGGCTGGGGCTGCGTCGGTGTCCTCGCTGAGGCGCGGGCACCTCCTGCTCGTGCATCCGCTGACCGCCGACAGCTTTTGGGAGCGCGCCGTCGTCCTCATCACCAACGTGACGAGGAAGGGCTACATTGAAGGTCTCATTCTGAACAAGCGTCGCGTGTGGCGGCCGTCCTCGTGGGATTCAGCGTCTCCTTCTGCTTCCTCGCCTTCGGGCACTGGCTCTTCTGTGTCCCTTCCTCCTTCGGCCTCGCCGGATGCGTCCCGCGAGCTGCGCCGGCGCGCGAGCTCGCCTGCTGCAGAGGGTGACGCCTGCGGTCCCGTTGCCCCGAGCGGAGAGGCAGACGTTCCTCGCTCTGCTCCGCTCTCCCTCCTCCCTCGCGTCTGCTTCCTCTCCACGTCCTACTCGAACTTCGTCGCAAACGCGCCTCGGCAGCTGCGGCTCCTCGAGGCGTTGCAAGGGCAAGTTGACCAAGCGGCCGCGCGAGTGGGCGGCGTGGCGCCTTCAGACGCCCCTGTCTGCCCACCGACTCGGGCGCACTCTGAGTCGCCGGTGCCTTCTGCTGTTTCGTCTCCTTCCCGCGTGGCTGCCACTCGCGTGGCTGCCTGCAGGTTGTTGATTCGACGAGCCGTGGCCGCGTTGGCGCTGCATGCGCGGGAGGCCGCCGCGACGAAGGCGCGCGCGGCGGAGACGCTGTCGCGCGTGATGGAGGAGATCGCGACAGATATGTTGGAGGCGGTGGACGCGCCGCGTGCGTCGGCGAGCCCCTCCTCGGCGCTCGCGGCCTCGCACGCCGCCGACCTGCGCAGGGAGGCGCCGTATCTGGTTCACCTCCTGCAGTGGTATCGGAGTCGAGAGCTGCTGGAGCAGCGGGCGGAGGGCGGCGCAGGGACGGGAGGGGGCCAAGCCGGCGGCGCCGAGGCTCAGCCAGCCTTGCCGGCGTCGTCGCTCCTGCCAGGGCTCCCTGCGCCGCACCAAAGGCGACCGGAGCCTCGCGCGACCCCGAGCGAGCCCGACTACGGCTCGGTCACGTCCACGTTGTCGCTCTCCTCGCCTCTCATCTCCCTGACGCCCATTCAGTCCGCCCCCGAGGCAGGCGCCGAGACGCACGCACGCGCAGAAGACACCGCTCTCTTATCTGGCGCCTCGCGGCGCGGCAAGGACAGCGACACGCTGATTGTCTCCTTCCTCGCCGCGCTCCCCTACGGCTCCATCAGCCCCGCGCAGGCGGCTGCAGCTGCGCAGAAGACCCGACGCGACGCCGCCCTCGCGCGCTTTCTGCCTCTGCAGACGGAGGCCAGCGCGCCCGAATATGAGCCGATGGGCGCTGCTGCAGAGGCGGAGAAGCCGAGGCGCGAGGGCGAAGAGGCCGGCGCGGCCCTCGCGGAAGCGAGATTCGCAGACGAAGGTCGCGGTGAAGAGTCGGGTGTGCAGCATCTGACTGGAGAGGAGGGAGATTTTGGAGGCGCGCGCCAGTCGCGCCTGGAGGCGGAGACTGTCGTCGAAGGGCCTGGTGTCCCGACGTGGGGCGCGGGGGGGACGGGCGAGGCGGCGGATGGCGCCGCGGGGAGTCGTGAAGCCGCGCGCCGAGCCGACAAGAGAGACGGGAGGCGAGAAGAGCAAGACAGCAGAGGAGAAACGTACGGAAGCGTCCTTGAAAGGTACAGCTTCGGGGGGCCCGTTCCCGGGTTGACGGTGCTGCACACGAACGGCAAAGACGGCCTCGTCGAGGTCTTCCCAGAGGGCGTGTTCGCCGGCACGCGAAGAGAGGGGCGGAGGCGAGTCGCGAGTCCGAGGCTGCGCAGCGGCGGCCGCGACCTCGACGCGCAGCAGGGACCGCCCGAGTCAGGCGAATCGTCTCGCGACTGGAGGACAGACGCATCATCGTCTGCAGCGGCAACTGCCGCGCAGCTAGGCGCCGGTCGAGCAGCGGCTGCGGGAGGCGAAGGCGCCGAGAAGGCAGTTGAGTCTACGCAGAGCGACTGCTTCCTCGTGGGACGCGAGGCGCGCGCGGTCCGCTGTCGGCGGTTCCTCGGGAAAGCCTCCTGGCGGCCAGGGCAGCTCGAGAGGGAACTCGAGCGGGGCATGTGGATTCTGGTCGGGTGCGCCGACAGCTCAGTCATGCAGGACATCGTTTTCTCGGAGGCCCCCGTCATCTGCGCAGCTGAAAATTCCGCAGTGAGCGGCGAGACCGGCAGCGATGAAAACGATCTCTGGCGATGCCTTTTGTCCGCGCTGGCAGCCAGGAGAGGAGACGCGGAGGGCTCTCTCTACGAGGCGATGACCCGCGTTCCGCTCTGCCTCGCGACGGAGGAGACAGATAGGGAGGACGAAGACGAGAACGCAGAGGAGGACAGCGACTAGGGTCCTCTCTCTGCGAGTGTTGTCGGCTGTGTTGCGGGAGCAGAGTTCTTTGCGCGAGGGGGGGGGGGGGGTGAACAGAGTCACTACAGCGCGCTTTAGGGCCAACACTACCGACGGCGCGTATGCCCTTTTCTAGCCTGCCGCCCTCGAGAAGCGCCCGAGGGATGCAGCCTGTGCTGTGCATGAATGCCTTCATATTCTATATAAACACATACATATGTATGTATGTATATATATATTTTTTTTACATTTGTAGATATGCATGTGTATAATTTAGTGTTTCGGGACGTCGCGGCGGGGATGTATAGGAGGCGATTCGGCCGTCGCGTGCGCAGCTGTGATGAGGCCAGCAGCGTCCTTTTCCTAGAAAATGGTTTTTTGTTGCCTGGGGTCCCTGAGAGCGAGCGGCTCTCCAAAGAAATCCCAGCGTCTTTTCCGATAGTCGCGCTCTTTTTTTTTCGCGAACGTCCTCTTCCGTCTTCCTTCCTGATGTGTTTTGACTGGAGCCTGCCGTGTCTCGACTCTGCGGCTGGTTCGCTTGTCTCTACTCCGCATTTCCGCTTCCTTCTTCTCGCCGGTCGACCTCCACGGGGGCTCCGCCTCTCGTGGCAGCCTCGTGCCCTAGCGCGCCTGTTAGGGTCGCTGCATTGCCGCTGTCGGCTGCGCAGAGATTTCTGCGGGATGTAGAGACATGGGGAGACAGTTGTTTCGGCAGAGACTTCGACTCGCTTTTCCAGCAGGCAGCTGTGTGCGGAACGGCGGCAGCCGCCAACGACCGCTGCTACAGTGCTTCCGCTAAAACTCGAAGCTGCAGAGGTGGCGAAAACTCGAAGCTGCAGAGGTGGCGAAAACTCGAAGCTGCAGAGGTGGCGAAAACTCCACAAAATCTTCCTCTCTCTCAATCGTCCGTCGCCCCGAGTTTGGCAGCGAGTTACTGTAACGCTAGAGTGTAAGTAGATAGAAATAGATATATAGGTAGATACGTGACACTTTATATATATGTGTACGTTGTTACATATCTATATGTGGAAAAGTATGAACATTTACGAACTTAGAGATACAGAAAACACCAAAACAAAGGGTGTCTCGCGGCGTGGCGCTCGCCCGATATTGCCGCTGCGTTGTTGTCGAGTAGTTAACCGCTCACGCTCTCATCGCTGCACCGCGCAGTCTCCAAGCACCGCCCCTTCTTGTTTCGAAGGAAGGCCTCGTGGCGGTCTTTGCGCAAAACAGCGTGGCTGGACTCCCACGAAGACGCGGTCACGCAGGAAAACCGCGCCAGGCTCGCGTGCGCTCCCTGCCCTTCTGCCCTTGCTCAGAGGCAAGTCTTCACAGTGCTGGCCGCGTATCGCCGCATGGGCGTAAATGAAATATAGACGCACGCATTTAACAATCTACGCTAGTCTACGTCTAGCGCTTCCCCCGACAGCGCCATACAGTGCTTGTACGAGTGCGCAACGCGATTCACGCCACGCACACTCGCGTGCGTTTTCTGTGAATGAAAATAATTCAAAAAAACCTAAAAAAATAGATATTTTTTTAAAACTCGGGCCTCGCTACCGGAAGCGACGCCCGGAGACGTCGATGTGCACAAACACCTGCCATTCCGTCGGGCTGCCTGGAGAATCTTTGTCTCCCTTCATTCTCACGACTGAAGACACGTACTCATACATAAATATATATATATATATATTTATATATATATATATATATATATATATATATATATATATATATATATATATATATATATATATATATATATACGTTTGAGTAGTCAGTGGGCGGATGCCTGTGGAGGCACCCGGGCTGCCGCCGTCGCCGAGGGCCCCCACGCAGTTTCTGGGCGTCGCAGTCGACGCCCCGCTGGCGACGTTTCACTGCTGCACTGCTGAGTGCATACGCGCGAGTGCTGCACTTAGAGAGGGTTTGAATCGTGTCTTTAGCCAACTAGGAGAGATGTTTTTGCGCAGGGCACGAGGTCATGCAGCAGGAAAATACGGGCGATTGACTCTTTGGGGCGCGAAGAAACGCACACGCGCGAGACGGCAAATATCGCTTCACGGCGCGCGCTTCGCCGGCCTCATCACTCTACTTGGACTCCCCTTTGTCCTCCACCTTCTCTTCCTTCTCCTTCTTCTCTGCCTTCTCAGACTCGGCGATGCCGAAGATTTTCGCGTTCAGCGCCGCAGCCTCCTCGAACTTCTTCTTGAACTCTTGCGCCTCTGAAGAGAAAGCACGCACCAGGCTTCGCACACTCGAGTTCGCTGCCCTCGCGCTGCGATTCAAACGCAAAGCTAGCCCCAGTGCATGCGCAAATGCAAATCGCCGTCTGCTTCAGCTCACGCAATGCGCAGCGGCGGCTCTCTGCTCATCTGTCGAGCCGAAGAGCCCGCCGCACGCTAGTCAAACAGCTACGAATGCAAAGATACATATATATACACACGAACAAATATATACGCGTACATATATATGCCCATATGTATACGAATGTGCAGGTAGTGATCTGCGAGCGTATGTGATTGATTGGCGAGCTGCGGAACCCGGCGAGGGCCTTCGCACGCGAAATGCAGCTGGAGAGCGAACATCCAGATCGCATCCCAGACGAACGAGCGTAAGAAGAGACACCATTCGCGCAGGAAACGAGCCCACGTAGAAGAGAATGCGAAGAGTCTTCACTCAAGCGCGCTCTTCCTCCCAATAGTTCACCATAAAAAGTCAAAATTGCATGTCTGATGGACATTTACCAGAAAAAGAGGAGATACGAAGGAACTTACGCTCGACTTGACCAAACTTGAGTGCGAACTGTTCGTTTTTCAGCTCGCCCTCGGCGAAGTCCATGACCGTCCACACCCAGATCTTCTCGCTGCTCACGTTCGGTGTCAGCTGGCAGTAGACGCCGTTCGCGACGACTGAAAGAGAAACAAAAGGAACGAAAACCCGCAAGCGATGCAGGGCGACAGACTCCACCGATTTCTTCCCCCTCATCGAGAGAGCGCCCCATCGACTTGCACCCTGCAACTCCGCATTCGGCGGAGGGCGGCACGCGTCGAGCCCTGTGTCTAGCGCCTCCGCCGATACAACACTCAAGACACCGGGAAGGCGGACTCTTCAAAACGCGACAACGCGCAGCAAAGACTCCCCGCTTTCCTCCATCAGATTCTTTCGCGCGCAACCCACAGCGGGCGCGACCTTCCTCTCCACTCCGCAGAAACGCATGCACGCTGTAGCTGCCTCTTCCGCACACACTTCCCCTTCACGAGACTCTGCACCCTCTATCGCTTTCTCCAGATCCGAGAGAAGACACGAGCGCGCTACCCTCCAGGGCCGAGTCAGGTTCAAGGCCAGCAGCAGCGCGAGGCGAGAAGGCCTCCCCGCCTCAGCATGTGGCGGCTCCCTGCCGGCGTTCGAGTAGAATGAAACGTGGGATTGTCGCGCGCTTCAACACGCTTCTTCTTACCGTAGTGGTTGGCGACGATCTTCAGCGTCTTCTCCTGGCGGAGGAGGAAGCGGATCTTGCCAGACTGCTTGTGGCGGAGGAGCTTCGCCTCGCCAATGCCGCGCTCCTTCCACTCGCCCGCCGCCTTGGAGTCGCCCCCGGCGCTCACCCACCGGTAGAGCTTGCTACGGGATTTCCAGAAAACTTCCTCGTCTTCTTCGCCAGTCTCCACTTGGACCTCGTGCACTTCCACCTGCGAAGACGCAAAAACACACGAAAACGCGAGGGATGGGCACAGATACGAGCCGGTTGAACGACGCAGCCACACAACTAGAGTGCAAAGACAAGAAACTCAGTAGACAGCCACACACATGTGCAAACATGGGGCGCACGTGCGCGCCTGTCGGCGTTTGGGGATACGGGAAACGGAGAATAAGTGGCGGCCCAGAAAACTAAAGATAACAATCGACAGCAGGCACACGCGGCTGCGCGCCTGCTCTCCGCGGTGACATCGAGGGAGTTGACGGCATGCGCACCTCAGCAGCTCAGCAAACAAAGACAGGCATGAGCAGAGAGACACAAGCGAGAAATAATCGAAACACCGCGGAGAGGACGCACACAAACAACAGACACGCTCCCAATGCGTCCCCCAAATCTCGTCACAGGAGGCGAGCGACGAAACGTGGAGAGGCGAGCTGCGCAGATCAAGAGGAAGTCCCAGCAGAAGAAAGGGAAACGAGGCGCCGCCGGGGCTCCTCTGGCTATTCAAGATGCTCATGTGACTTCAAACGTTTGAAGACATCAGAATACATATATATATCAGAGCAGGTATGGACATACAGTCGACTCTTGGGATTCGATACACATAACTGAGCGATGTATATATCGGGAACGGCATCGATTTTACCTGAGGCGTGTTCCAGTTTCCCTCAGTGACTTCTTCTTCGGGGTTGAAGTTGTCTTCCTCTTCCTTGTTTGCGGCGGTGGTAGGCTCCGCGGACTGGGCGGGCTTGGTCTCTGCGGTGTCTGCCATTTTGTAGAGAGGAACTGAAAACGGCGAAAAGCGTGGCAGGGAACAGACGGACGCGGAGAACACAAGGCAACAAAACCGTGCGACGAGACAGTGTGCCGAAATAGAGCGACGATCAATACACCCCTTGGAACGTTTCCACAGACACCGACGGCGGGAATACAACGTTCAGCTCTTCCGCAGACTTTTGCTGTCAAACAACCGAGCAAACGCCAGAAGGCTGAATGGGACGAAGGCCACGCAACAGGAAAGAAGGAACGGGAAGTGCCGACACTCCAGAGGCCAACAAACTGGAGGGACCAGGAAAGCGTGCCGAAGTTGCGCTTCTGCCAAAAGTCGGCTCGAGTGCAGTGTGTGTACAGCACCGGAAGAAGAGCTGGACAGTGGAGAAGTCAGGCAAACGACTGAAGAAAGAGCAAAGAGTAGTTTTCCCTGTTCGGGAAGACGGAGCAGCATTCGAAGGTTGTCCGCGTCCAGTCAATGCAACTTGCTCCAAGCGCCGTAGGAGCGCAAAGTTGCCAGCGGCAGCGAAGGCGGGTGTGAGCCAATGTGGGAACAGGCCGTGCTGGGGCCGCGACGCTCGCCAGCGCGAGCGGCAAGAACGAGGTAGGAAACGAAAAGATGTTTAGGGAACGCCACAAAAACCACACAGCAGTGACAAAAAGGCAGCTTTCTCTGCTTTCCTAGGGGATGAAGAAGGCGCGAGAATCTTCACGGTCCTCACGGACGACCAAGGTGCGTGTCCTGTGGCTCATCACCTCGTGCATGACACGAGCCCGAGCTTGCAGGAAGAGCGGCTATCCTTGCGTGCCTTCGCAACTGCGCGAGTTTCTTTTTCTACTGTGCACACTCGTTTTTCCTCTCCCCCTCTCGACGGGTTCTCTCACGGCGTCGGCTTAAAAACGAGGCTCTCCTCTGCCTCGACCCTCCTCTCCTGCTACCCCCCTCCTTCACCGACCTTTCTCACGCGCTGATGATTTCTGCTTTGAGCAATCCTCTCTGTCAAGCTCTGGACAGCTTCTACGCACCTTCCGTACGAGGAGACTCATCTTCGCGCGGGAAAAAACTCCCTGCAAAGTATCGCCTCCTCGTCCGCTGTCGTCGCTTCGCCGTCCTTCCCTCTGCGTTGTCGCGCGACTTTTCTTCTGCCTGTTGTTCTCAACTTCCTCGGGGGTCCCTTGTCTCGTCACCGAAGGGGAAACGCGCCTCGCGGCTAGTTCGCCTCTCTGCAGAGCCTCGCGTCGCGCAGAGGTGCAGCGAAGGAGTGCGCTTCACCAGAAACGGGCGGCCTGCAAGTGCCTAGAAAGGTCGCGCGGGAGATGCGCGCCGAAGGAACCCGAGTCGCAGGACGAAGACCTCGGCACGCCTTCTCTTCGTGAAGCTGCCGGGAGATCCAGCGGGCAGGAACAGCGTGAAGCCGGCGCCCAGACATGCGCGTGGAGACTGGAAGATTCTGCCGGAGAGAGGTCTCCTCTCACTGAAAAAAATACGAGTCTCAGGGAGCGCCACTCCCGGCCGCGCCGGGAGCGCGCAGAATACGCGTCGTGCAAGCCAGAAGCGCACACCAGAACTCCTCCGCTCCCCTCGACACACAAGCGTCTCTCGAGACGCGCACAAGGAATGCGTCTCGCCGGAGTAGAACAAGAGCTCAGGGGCGGAAGAGACAGGCATTCAGAGAGCTGCCGACTACCTTTGAGCGGCGTGACCTCGAGGGGCGCGGGGGCGAGGCCTCGTCCAGGGGCTTGCCTGGACTGCAACTTTTCTCGTCTTCTACCTAGTCGTTCGAGCCTCCGCGCCTGGAGATCGCCTCTCAGGAAGCGCGCTCTACCATGTCGGAAAAGGGGGTATTCGTCGCGTGCCTCTGACGGGGAGGGGCCAGAAGTTTCCGAGCCTTCGGCGTCGCGCGTTTTGTCCAAGCGCGGCCTCCAGCCTCTGTTTCTTCTCCTCGCTCTGTCCCATCGCGACTCTGCATGTCCGCTGCCTCCACGCATATGCATGTATCTGTCTGCGCAACTCGTATCGAAAGGCGCTGAGGGCGAAGGGGGGGGGGGGGGGGGCGAAGAAGAAGCCTCGTCAGATCCACTCCATTCTTCGTCTTTCTCGGCTTCCTCCTGAGGCCGTGCTTCGCCTTGTTTGTCTCATATCTTGAAGCTCTCTCGTCGGCATTCATGCTTTAAAGAGCATAAGGAGCCGATGGCATGTAAGGCGCAAGGGTACCTCACAGCCTTTCAGAGGGGCTTGCCTCGTCGCCCTGGACGGATCCTGCTGCGTTTTTTCAGGGTTTAAGCTGACGTCAGACTGTGCCGCGAAGTCGCCTGTCTGCTTCAGAAGTCGCTCCACTTTCATCGTTCATTCTCTCTGCGCCCCTCATCCCTTTCCTCTCCCTTTCCACTGCGACGCCTCAACGAGCCTCTCCACGCTTCTTTTCTCTACGTGCACACCCTCGCGCCTTTCTCTGCACCATTCTTCGATTCCGTTTCTTTTTCTGCGCCTCAGCATGGCACCTTCCTCTCTCTTCTGTCCTCTCGCCCGCGAGGGCCCCTCCGCAGGCTCGCGCCCTTCCTCCGCCACGTCGACTTCGTCAGCGCATCTTGGGTTCTCGTCCGTCTCCTCGTCTCCTTCGTTTTCGTCGTTTTCATCGTTTTCTGTTCTTCTGGCTTCGAGGTCTTCTCTCGCGCGCGAGGCCTCAGCCTCTGCCTGTGGGACGGCGCCAGCGGCCCCCGTTCAGGGCGCATCTGGTTTTTCGTCTTCTTCTCCTCATATCCTTCTGCGGCGCAGCCTCTCGCCAGCGGCGTGTGCCTCGTCTGCGCCGGCGGAGGCTGCTGCTGCGCCCGTGCGGCGGCCTCTCTCAGGCGCACTAGAGCAGACATCCGGCGGCGGCGTGTCGCCTCAAAGTGAGCATGTCGAGGCGAGACGCGCGCGGATGAACTCGGGCATCGCGGGGGCCGTCAGCGGCATCGCATGCGCAACCATTCTTCAGCCTCTTGACGTAATCAAAACGCAGCAGCAGGTACAGACTCTGCCTCCTCACGCGGCGGGCCTGTGTCCCACGCGCAGCAGATATATCATGTGTATGTACCACATATATATTTATATACGTATATCTCTGTGTATATCATCTCCAAGTGTATGTATATCTATGATTCTATACACGTAACTGTATATAATATGTCTACATACCTATTATATGTATGTATATATATATATATATGTCTGGATCGAAGGATGGATGGGCGACTGGTCGTGGAGGTTGCGATCGGTCTGTTTTTGTTTTGTATATTTGCGTTCAGCAGCAGCAGCCGCTTTCTGTGGGCGGCGCACGGCAGTCGCCGTCGGCGTGGGAGGCGTGCAAACGGATTCGAGGGATGTGGGGTTTCCCCGGGTTTTTTCGGGGGCTGTGGCCCTGTTTGATTCGCGTCGGGCCTGGAACCGGAATTTACTTTTACTCCCTCGATCTGCTGACTGGCTCTTGGTCGTCCGTCTCCGCGCTCTCGCAGAAGGCCGCGCAGCTCGCGGGCGCCGCCGCGCCCGCAGCAGAGGGCCCTCGCGAAGAGACGCCGCCCGCGCGCGAGAGAGACACTGCGCAGCGGCTCTGTGAGGAGGAGGTCGCGATCTTCGGCGCCGCGGAGGCAGCCGCGGCGCTGGACAGCTTGCTCGAGGGCGAAGCAGAGAGGCGCCTGGCGCCCGGCGAGATCGCAGAGGCCGCCGGCGAGATCGCAGAGGCCGCCGGCGAGACGCGGCGGCGTCCCACGACGGCTGGAAGAGGAGCGAGAAAAGACCTCGAAGAGAAGGCCCCGCCCTGGTACAACGCAGCCGTCGGCGCAGTCGCCAGAGGCTTCGCCGTCGTCTTCTTCAACCCCATCACTGTCGTCAAATCGAGAGTAGAGAGCTCCTGGGTAAGCGCCAGAGGCTCGCGCACATGTGCACAGGCATACAAACATATATGCATATATACATATATTTATGGATACATACGTGCATGTATAAATATGTTGACACGTGCGGTGCCCACTGCTGTGCGCACAGGTGTGCGCATGCTTGCATCTTTGTTTCGTGGACTGCGGCCTATCTTCTCTCTTAGGAAGGGTCGTATGCTTCGCGCATCGTTCCACTTACCTTGCAGGAGCTGAGGCACGGGCACTGCTCCTCAACGCCCGGCGGCGTGCGCTGGCAAGCTCGGCGCACACGCCCGAGGGCGCGCTTTCTCTGCGTGAGTGCGCGCTGGATCCTTCCTGAAGCGAGCTGCCCCCTTGCCTCGTGTGTCGGCGGTGCGTGCCGTCTGCAGATGTCCTCCCGGTCGGCGCCGCCGATTCGCACGGTGCTCGCGGAGATGTGGCGCGCCGAGGGCCCTGCGTCGTTGATGCGCGGGGCGTGGCCGACGGTGTTGCGCGACGTGCCTTTTTCGGGGATTTTCTTCGGCCTGTACATGTGGCTGCGCACGCAAGCCGGACTGGAGGGGGGGCGCGCGGACGTCTCGTGCTTCGCACTGAGGAACTTCTGCTGCGGCGCCGCAGCCGCAGCCTTCGCGTCCGCTGTGACGCATCCCTTCGACGTCGTTCGCACGCGCATTCAGCTCCACGGGCTCTGCATGGCCCACCACGCCGGCGACCGCGCAGCCGCGCCGGCGCAGACGCCCCGCGCATCATCGTCGGGCGCGGCGCCGCGCCCGACGATGATGCGCATGATGCGCGGCATGGTGCGCGAGGAGGGTCTGCTGGTGCTGTGGAGAGGCCTCGGCGCGCGGCTCGCGAAGCGGTCCTTGATGTCCGCCATGACGTGGACTTCCTTCGAGGAACTCAAGATCTTTTTGACCGAACTCAAACGATGAAGAAGAGGCCACGGAAAACGCGTCCGAATCGGCGGAGGGGGCAGGAGAAAGGAGACTGGGAAGGGCGTGGGGGAAGCGTAGGTAGGGTAGGTGCCCATGGAGCCGAAGGTCGACAGAGTTGAGTTCAGCAACGGGCGGTCACAAGTTGTTACTTCCGCGTGCATCGCGCGCAACTGTTCTAAATGGCGAGGCGGGGCATCTTTCAGCGCGTGGAACAAACAGCGTGCCCACTGGGGCGTCACAGCTCTGCCGTCCTCCCGCAACATCAGACTCGCACCGATCGTGCCTTACACGGCTCACGGAGCTGCAGTTTGGTTGGCCGATATAGAAAACACGCGCGTCGCTGGCGTTCCGAAGTTGATAGAGCGCCTTTTCGACAGCAGTGGCAGCGATGTCTAGGTCTAGGCATCAGTGCTAGATGAAGGCGTTTGTAGTGTAGGCGGAGGGCCTCCGCTGCGCGCCAAGCCGCCATCCGCACCACAAGTCTCTTTGGTCAGTCTGGGCGACGTTTTAGACAGACTAAGCGACGCTGTGAACGCGTGCATCTATATACACGTATACTCACACGTATATATACATTTACAATATATTTGCACTCACACGTATATATACATTTATAATACATATGTATATACGCATATATATATATGTATATATGTATACCTATATATCTGCCTATACGCACATATACGTATGTATTATGTATGTGTCCTTGTGGGTCCCCCGAAGCTGCTGTATTCAAACGTGCAAGAGTGCAGCGCCGCAGCTGGACACGCGTGCGGGCTCTTCTTCTGGGCGAGCGCCGCTATGAATCCTGCGCTGGGTTTTTCAGTTGCTCCGCGGGCAGGAGAGAGCGTCCTCCTCCTCCTCCACGGGCGGCCGTCAAGGCTTTTTGCATTCAGAAATTTACCGTTGCTTCATACCAGTTTGGAAACGCTGACGCGTGAGTTACGGGTGAGCCAGAAAACTAGGCGGGGCATCTCTGCCTCCAGCAGTACCAAAAAGTGGCCGCCGGGCGTGTCCGCAGCACTGGAAGCGCGACGCACCAGAAAACGCCGAGACACTGACGGGGCGCGGAGCGGCGAGGGCCTGCTGCCCGCGGAGAGTTGACCAGCGCGGGACAGTGCGCCGGACTGGCCTCCTCCTCCCTCCTCTCTCCTGAGGACGTGGCGCGGATTTCTGCGTCGCCATGATCCACGCGACTCCCCGTCGTCCCCCAGCTATACCTGTGTTGCTGAAAGAGGGTCTGTGTTTAGAAGAGATCGATCGACCGTGGCTCGTGCATGCTGCGCGCGAGAGTGTCGCGGCGCTTGTACATCTGCGGGACGACGGAGTACTCGGGGATCTCTTCCACGGCACACGGGCGGGTCATGTCGGCTTTCACTGCATAGACGTCGACGGCGACGCGGCCGTCTCGGGTGCAGAAGGGCGACGCGGGCAAGTAGCTGCTCAGCGGCTGCGGGCAGGACAGCTCCTTCGGCTCTCCCAACGTCACACACGTGCGCGAGGGCATCGTGTAGAAGGACACGATATGCTCCTCGATGACTTCTTCGTTCTCTCCCAAGACGCGGGGCTCCAGCAACGCCTCGTCGACCTTCTCAGCCTCCTCCTCCTCCTCGACAACAGGCTTCGGGGTGCGTGTGCAGCCGCATGGCGCACACGTGAAGGAGCCAGTCTGCAAACACAGACCGACACCCTAGAGGGCGCGTTTCCATCCAAATGAAAGACTTGGACGCCCTCACCTCTAAGCGGCACTGAGAGACAGCGGCACACCGCAGTCGCATCGCGTGCGGTAGTCGCATCGGATAGATACGGGGAGCGCCACAGCGCTTTTTCCTCCTCCTCCTGTGCAGCTGCGCGCGGCGCCGGATAACCGGGGAACGCCCACAAGCCCGCCGCAGACAGAGAGAGGAAGACCGACTGGAGCGCGCACGCATACTGCGCATGCTGGGCTGTAGAACCACACAGGTCGTCACGCACAGGACACAGTGTCCAACCCCTCGTGTCCCCCCCTCCCCCGCGACCCTATCTCTCGCCCCCCCTCTCTCACACACACACACTGGGGACACATCATCCACTGCAGCGTTTTGTACCTCTTGTTCCATGTCGAGTTCGCCTTCAGAGGGGATGTCGTCCTCCTCAGCCCAGGCGGCAGCAGTGGAGCCGGTGACCTCGGGGGCGAGTTCCGAGAACTTGAGTTTGTCGCGGTCTGCCTCGCGCAGCGGCACGAGTGTGGGGTTTCCCGACGCGTCGAAGGTCATCAGCGAGGTAAAGGCGCGTTCGGGACACAAGTCCACGGAGGCCACACGAGACAAATCCTTCTCGCTCCGCGGAGACTTCGCCGCCGGCGAGTGGTTCTCCGGGGTCTGCGCCGAGACGCTGGGATTCTCCGCCGCCGCGGGAGAGTGTACGGGGCTCGCAGGGTTCGACATGGTGTGTAGCGAAGCGTAACAGACCAGGCAGAAGAGGACGAGGAGCCTGAAACCAAACAAAAAACAATCACGACCATACGAATCAGCCGCTGCAAGAGAAAGATCCCAACGCTTACACGCCCGCGAAGACGCAAAAACCGCACACAGAAATCCACACACGCGCTTGGTGTGGGTGGGGGGGGGGGAAAGGTGGTGGGGTCGCGGGAGACCTTTCGGTGGGTACCCGAAGGCTACGACGCTGTCCTGCTGGCCTCGGAATGCCCGGTTTCCGAAAGCTGGAGACACGATCGCCTTCGAGAGTGCGCCAGCGCCGGAATGCCAAAAACGCCGGGGAAACTCCTAAACTTTCCCGGTGCGAACGCCGACAGCAGGCGTGACACTACCGAACGCGGCCGATCTTGCCTACGCACAGCGGACGCTGTGGAGCCGCCACGCCAGAGGGACGAGGATTCGTTAGCGGCGGAGCTCTATGCGCTGTGCAGCGCCAGCACAAACGCGACTCCGCGCGGAGACTCTGAGTCATCAAAACGCGTGGGTCGTCGAGCAAAAAACACAGGCAGCTTTGTGCATGCTTTCTCGTGTCCTCCCGCCCAGCTTCACGCTCGTACTGTCCGGCGCTGCGCCCGCTGCTGCGGCTGCGGCCTCGGCGGCTTTCTAGACACACGCAGGCACACCAACGGGTTCGGCAGCCGCGTCACCGCTGCGCAGAAGAGAGTCACTGTCGATTCCCCTTCATGGCACACTCGCCAAGCTGGTCGCCGTCGCCGCGTGTCGTTCCTCTGCGCGCAGCAGGGCTGCTCGCCTGGCGCTCACGGGGAAATGGTGACGCTCCCCCGCAAACTGCGCAGACTGACGCAGCTTCCCCATTCAACAAAAAACCACGTCCGTGCATTCGGCGAAAAGAGAGATGCGCAGCTCGGCAGGCTGCAGCCGCAAGAGGGCGGAGGAGACGCCGCAGAAGGCCGTCTCCGCCGGCCGAGCTAGCCCGCGTGGTGGCGGCCGCTTTCTGTAGCCCATAATTCCTACCCTGAACGAAAGCGTCGAGAGTCTTGAAAACGGAGACCCGCACGTTGCGGAAGCCTTGCACAGGGCTAGGGCGCGTGTTACGTTGTTCTGCAGAGGAAGCGGGGCGAGAAAAACCCGGCAGGGGTTCTTAGAAGAGAGCCACTCTCTGCAGCACGATTCGCTAGCGCGCGCCTCTCGCTCTCTTGCGTTGTCGACTTTCGCCTTGTCCGCTCAGCTGTGCGTCGTCGCGCGACTTGACCTTTCGCAGGGAGGAGGTGGTACCTCTGCAAGCGGGCGCGAATGTCGCGAATACCTTGAAAAAAGGGAAGTTACGAACGTTACCTTGGAGAAAGCGAATACCAAGCTAAAAACTTTACCAAAGGGAACATGATATGTGACTCAGCGCCCGGACCCCGCGCGCCGCCCAGGACTCGACGCGCCCGCATCATTCACGTCGACCCGCGAGGGAACAACTCGCCAGCACCCCGCCGCCGCTGCGGGAAAAAGCAGTTGGCTGATCGACGCGACTGCGCGCCCGAGTCAGCGGCCGTCTCTGTCTTCCGCGCGAGTTACGTCGCGTGTGGGCTCGGCGCGGAAAACGCCTTTCGCGAAAGCCTCGAGGACGCTGCGGCGAGACAGCAGCGGCGCGGACCGACTCGGAAAAGCACACGCGGGAGCTAGCGGAATTTGCAGCCACAAGGAGCCAGAATTCCCCGGCGCCCTGCGCCCTGGAAGAAGAAAAACCCACACGGGGGCACATGAGTAGAGGGCACATGAGTAGAGGGTCCATGAGTAGAGGGCACATGAGCAGAGGGCACCTGAGCAGAGGGCACATGAGATCCGAGATGCGCCTTGCTACAGGCGTTGAGCCCAGGGGATTTGGGTGGGCGCGGGAACTCGGCACTGAGAAAGGGATCTGGGGAGGCATTGGGGTCGCGTCAACTTTCAGACGCTCCCGTATTGAGTCGTTCCTGTAACCTTGAAGCGAGACAGAGGCGCCCCGCCCGAGGACCGGAAAACCTAGTTCTGCCGATGTTTTTTCTTCAGCATGGAGGCGGGGAAGGCCGCGACAGATCTGTGAACGGACCGCCTGCAAACGAAAAACACCCAAGAAAAAACGAAAGGATCGGACGAAGAGGATCAGAAGACACCAGTAGTCTCCTAAATCCACTCGGATGAGCTAGAGAGCACAGGACGTCCTCTGGCACAAGTACATGGCAGCAATAAATGCTTGCTGAAGTCCTGAATCTATGGAAGTAGAGATAGATATAGACACATGCGTGTAGAACTAGAGATATAGATATCTCGATGTGTGGAGATTACATAGATTTGTGGATACAGATCTACATACATATATATGTGCGTGCTCATCCCGTCGAAAGGGCAGCCCCGCGTTGTACTCAGAATCAACCGGAAAAGAGAAGTCCTTCACAAATGTAGACGACCTCTGCCGAATGCTGGTGGTTTAGGGTTTAGTGGCCTGTGGGAGCGTAGGCCAGAGGAAAACTATTTTGGTTCCTCGTTGTTCTTAATGCCTGATTTGTACGGAGGATATGGTAACTTCTTTGTACCAATATATATTGGTGGTTCGGAATCGTTTTCCCAAGAACGAACGCGATCTCCTACTTTCTGGAACCACTAGGTTCTGTGTTGTTGACTCAAAGTATTTGCTCCGAGTTTGGTACACAGCAGAGGGCGGCCTTAACATCTAGGGAGCAGTGGGCGTCAGCGGCTCCGCTACAAATCATGGCACGCCCCCAACACCGCGCACCATCGTACAACGGAAATCGAAGGGGACAGATTTCCATCCGCGTAGCCTTACGGATGTGCACAGCTCGGACCATACACTGGTGCAGGTAGGCCGCTAAAATGCCTTCCTTCCCTTGCGCACGTTCCCCGTCTCTTTCCCTTCGTGAGAGGCCGCTTGGTGTTGTAGATTCGGCAATTCTTTTGGATGCACCTTGGCGGCGTTGCTTTTTTTTGCTGTAGGCCGCATCATCTCGCAAGCTGCAGGTCTCACCCATTCAGCCTGTCACTACGCGCCTGCCCATCTCATATTTCTATAATAGTTTTCTAAACGTGGAGAAAATAGTGTGCGGTGCCTCTAGAGACGTCTCGAAAGAGGAGGGAGGGACGAGCGCCAACCAGGCTAGGCTGAGCCCCGTGAGCAGAGATATACTCATTTATATACTTATATATATATATATATATATCTGTACGAGTAGTAAAAGTCAAACTATGGAGGATTAGAAGAAACTTTCTTCTATGTGATTTTGCTAAGTGGAAAAAATGGGGGCGCGTGTACCAGCTACCTGTCGACCGTTTTTCCAGCAGACTCTTTCAGGCGTCGCGACGGAGCGTACCCATCGTATCCGACACTTTTTTTTCAAGTGGATCGATGCCTCTGTCAGTCTGTTGTGACAGCGGAAAAGAAATATGGGCATCACTACGCGCCATGGACACAGCCACGAGTTCTTCGGCTGGCGAACATGCCAACCTTCAAGATGTGCGGCATCGGCAGCGCAGTCTGTCAGATTCGAGAGTCAGGACGGCGGAACGCATCCCGAGCTGCGTGACCATCCGCGTCAATCTCTTTCCATGAACGATAATGCAATTGGTAATGGGCTCCTCATATTACCTGGTAGGCATTTCAGCCATGTTGGTGTTGTATTCTTCACTACGCAAGTCTGAAAGCCGATCTCCATTCTGCGGCCCTCAACCCCAAACCGTCTGCGCGACGACCCTTCCCTCAGCTCATTCGCCGGCACGCTTATCAGCCCCGACCCTTCCTCCTCTGCCTCCTCTGTTCTTCTCGATTTTCCATTCCAGCGTGTCGGTCGGTTCGTTTCCCCGTTGGCGGCGTTCTTTCCGCTCAGCAAGCGTCGGCGCTCACAGCGCGTCGCCGGTCGCCTCCGCCTCCTCTGGCGCGGTCTCTTCGGGCGCGTTGGGCTCGTCGTCCACCTCCGCGTCGAGGACTTCGACTTCCACCTCGTACGCGCGCGCGCGCTCATGGGCCTTCCTCAGGTTCACCAGACACGTGAGCCGCAGACCGGGCGTCGCCTCCATCGCCTCTGGAAAGAGGACGACGGTCTGCTTCCAGTGCGTCTCTTCGCTGAACGGACTGGTGTCTAAAACGACTCCCCCCTCACCTTCCTCCCCCCCTCGGCCGCGACCTGCGCCGTCGCGAGCGCCTCCTCGCCGTCTGCCTCTCTCTCTTTCTCACCTTCGCTCTCTCGCGCCGCGCCCGCGTCGCGCGTCGCCTTCTTCATGACCTCCACGCAGTCGCCGCACGGGGCGGTGGCGACCTCGTCCTCTGTGCTCTGCCTCTTCTCCGCTGCGCCCGCGGGGAAGGAGCAGTCGAACCAGAGGGCGAAGGCGTGGACGGGGGCCTGGCGCAGCGCAGTTAGTGGCACCTCGACAGAGACGTACTGCAACGCCGGCAGCGGAATCGTGCGGAGATCCCAGTCGAAGACGAGCGCAGGGCGCGTGCAGGCGCACTGCGCAGACTTCAGGTGCAGCAGCAGCGGCTGGCGGCTGTCTTGCAGCTGCGCCTGGAGGCGCACGCGCAACGGCGCGAAGTTGAAGCCGTGGAAACTCGAGAAGCACTGCAGACGCGTCCCCCAGTACTCCGAGCAGTCAGCCAGCGACAGCCACAGCCGCGCGCGCGTGGGGAACATCTGCCCCTTGGGCTTGAGGAAGAAGTCCCGCGCCTTCAACACCGAGTCGAGCATGCCCTCGTGGAGCAGGTAGAAGCCCATCCACTCGGATATGATCGCATCTACAAACCGGCAAGTCGCCTCCGCCGTCCCGCCGCCCTCCCCTGTGACGGAGGCACCGCCGGCGGTGCCAAGCGCCTCCTCCTGTTCATCCAGAAAGGCGCTCACCCCTTCGCGCAGAGCGAGCGCCTCGAGGAGGTCGCCCTCGCCCGCGTCTCCGCGCTCGGCGGCCTGGCTTGAGTCTTCCTCCGTCTCTTCGTCTTCTTCCTCTCTGGAGCCGCCTGTGGCGGCTGGGCCCGACTGCGCGCCGCCTCGCGCGGTTGCGGGCCCCTCTCGCTCTCGATCCACGGGAAAGATTCGCTCGGCGCTGCCGCCCTGCATGCGCGGGCGGCGTCTGCGTGCGCGCGCGGCCTCGATCAACTCCTCGGCAGTCGCATGCACCGGGAGAATCACGTGCTGCAGGTTGTTGGCTTCGACGATCTCTTGCAGAAGATAGAATGCGTCGCTCGGTTCGAGTGCGTAGACGCGCCTCGCCCCGCCGTCGCGCGCCGCAAAGAGGGAGAGAATGCCGCTGCCCGCGCCTACGTCCATCACCACGGAATCCTTCAGGAAGCAGCGGTTCGCCGCCACTGCGCCGTGGTAGGCCGACGTCCGCGGGCGGTCGCGAAGCATGTAGCTGTGCACCGAGGGATCCCCGTAGCTCGCGTAGTACGCGCAGCAGGACGAAGAGGGCGAGGCCGAAGAGGGCGACGGAGACGCCCTCGGAGAACGCCCCGTCGAAGACGAAGAGCAGCAGGAGGCCTCAGCCGGAGAGCGAGACACCAACGCGCGGCACGCGGAGGCCTGCGAGGAAGAAAACTGCGACGCGGGAGAAGCGGAAGAAGAGGAAGCGGTAGAAGAAGAGGAGGCAGGAGAGAGAGAAGAGACAGAAGAAGAAGCGCCAACACTTGGCGAGACGCCGCTGCCGCTCTCTGTACTCTGCGCCACGCACTCCGCGCGAGTCAAGCGTCCTGAAGCCGGGCGCGAGGAGCCAGCCGGCAAGACCCCGCGGGAGGCGGATAAGACGGCGGAGGGGCCTGAGAGCCCCAGGCCGGTGTCGCTTCCCATGCTGGAGAGGAGGTGTGCAGAGGCACACAGCAAGAGTTGTCGGTTTCTGAAGCTTTCTTGCGACGCGTTTTACACCCATCCGCGTTCGCAGAAGGCGCGGGAGCCGGTTATTGATACTACGCTTCTGCGAGTTGTTGTGACGTCTTCACAACGAATGTCGCAAAAATTGTTTCGCCTCTCTTCGTAAACCGGGGTTTCCAGTGGATCGTACGAGCCGGCAAGCAACTAGGCGACGCCCCGCGAGTAGGGGGCGACGGCAAGCTCAAGGCACTCGACGGCAAGGTCTGACCGTGTCGCGGCGAATTGAGGGAACGAAAAACCAATGCAGATCAACAAAGGATCGGGTTGAGTGCCGGCGACGGCGCCAATTTTGACTCTCTAGCCCTGGGAGCGCGAGTTGGCGGTCTACAGAAAGAGGCCCTCGCATGCGAAACGGTACGAGTGTGCACAGGCTGCGGGCTCGACTCTCTGCTGGGCGTGTCTCCTCTCGCTGAGAAGCGTCAGATACAGTCGAAGAGAGGAACAACGGAGCGAGACTCGTCATTGTCACGTCTTCATACGGCCTTCTTCAGAACCGCACCCATGCGTCGCCCCAGATGCGCCATTGTGCTGGGCTGAGGCGGCGCTTCAGTTTAAAGCTTTTTGCAATCGATGAATCAAAAGGCGGAAGAAAATTAATCACAGGTCAAGAAGCTGGGCTCGCCGTACTTTGCTCGCTTCTTCGGTTTTTTTTCGCCTCTCAGAGGATCATTCAGGCTTGCTAGTTTTAGTGAATCCACATGCAGCCACGCAACACTAACCACGCACGCGCTGCTTACTTCAGGAGACGGGCGGGGCTTTCCTGCCTCGTGTTGCTTCGCGTGAAGCGGCTGAAAGTGGCTTCTACTCGCTTTGATCGAGTTACACACGGCCACTCTCTCTCGATTGAAACGACTCCGTTACAGATTAAAGAGCGCTGAACTCTCTAGCGGCGGATGAGCTACTCTACAAGAAGTCTGTTAGGAGTGCCGACCCAGCTCACGCCCCAGTAAAACGACACGTGTGAGACTCTCGACGTAACTCTTCGACAGTGAAGTCTGCGCGCACGTCGCAGCCTGTAGTAGCGTCGCCTCGAGGGAATTTTGCGTGGACCGAAGCCTTAACTGCATTCGAGATGTAGCCTAGCGGCGTCTACGTCTTCAACTTCACATGAATACACTGCTGCTGCGTATGCCTCACCCACTCAAATACAGATATACGGTGAAGCCGCATATGCATGATCCATGCATGTGCCAAGTTATACACGTCTGTGTAGCTGAACTCGACGCGTGCAGCGGGAAGCATTAGCGTAGAGCTCGTCATCTGTCGTCGCAGCTCCTCAAGCTTCAATCTTTAGGATAAGCATTTTCTTTCAAACCGTGCGCGGTCACACTAGTCCCCACGCGCGTTTTCGTCGCTCTAGGCTCTTTCACCCTGAGTGTTGATATTTACATGCTAACAGGTCGGCTGCAGAGTTCAGTTTCAACTCTTATTGCTGCGCCGCCTGGCATCCACTCGAATAGACCAGACCTCGTAGAGCGTGTGTGCGTTGCGCGAGCGAGGCCGCGGCGCCAGCGGCAGCCAGATGCCGAGCTCCACGCCTCGAAGAAAACGCCTCGGGAGCGGGCGAGGGAGTCTCAGACTCTTGACAGGATGAGCATGCGGAAGAGCCACTATAACCTCTCGAGTTCGAGATGCGCCGAAGGCCACGCAGGTGAGAGACGCGGGTCCTCCTTCAAAGACGAGGAGCGAAGACCGGCAAATCAGCTGCCGCACTATAGCCCTGCATTCTTCCTTCCTCTGTAGCTAATCGATGCCTGCTGGCTCGCTTCACACACCGGCACCCGTCCAGAAATCAAGTCACACACTTTTCCCTGCCCCCCCCTCCCCCTACCCCCCCCTCCCACCCTCCACAGGGCTCTACCACCGCGGGCGCCCCAGCCTAAGAGCGCGGTCAAACACTTTGTTTTTGACTGCGTCGACGTATTTCTTCTTCGCTCGCGACTCTAGTCCGCGCACGCTGTCGCGTTCGGTGCCAAACATGAATGCAATCGCTCCCGGCTTGACGCACACCGCAACGAAGCGCTCAAAACCCGCTGCCTGCCTCGCGGCGCCGTCGCCGCGCGCCGGAAAGCTCCGCTGCTCCCTCGGCCCTCCGCGGGTCGTCCGCCCGTCGCTCGGGCTGGCGGAGCGGGTAAGGAAGGCCATCTCTCCGTCAGACGGCCCCCCTCTGTCTCTACTCTGAGACTCGCTGGACGCAGCCGAGTTGCGAGCCGCGGCGGCGAAGGCCGGGTGCGCGCGCGGGTAGAGCACTGCGTCCTCTAGAATGATGCGCGCGACAGCGCGGCGTCGCCGCCACCGAGAAACGGAGGCCGCCTCAAGGCCCCTAGTCCCTCGGCGTCCTGCCTGTGCGCCGTCGCGCCTCGACTCGGCAGAGCGAGCCGCACAGGCCCGTCCCGAGGCGCTGTCGCGCCCATCCGCGGGTTCGGCTGAGTCCCCAGTGTACGTAGACTCGGAGCCCGCATCGAGGCTCCCGCTCCCCAGCCGCCGGCGCACAAAAGACGGAGGCAGGGCCGCGCGACGGGCGAACTGCCGTCGGTCGATGCAGCGCACGAAACAGCCCTCGACGGCGCCCCCCTGAACCAGAACTAGGGCAATTCGCTTCTGGATGCAGCCGTTCAAAACCACGCGGAGAAGGCCGTCCTTCTCGTAAGGCTGGCGATACCTCTTCCGCGTGCCGCGGCCTCTCTCAGAAGGCAGTGAGGGACGAAGCAGATGCGCCACCATGCGTTGTCTCTCCTCGCGAGTGCGGAGCTGGCCCAGAGGAGCATCCGACAAGAGATAATGGGAATTGGGCGAAGGCGAAAAGGCAGAGCAACCGGACGCGCGGCCACACGCGCTGAGAAACTCCTCAGCAGCGGCCGCAGACGACGACACCAGGGGGGAAACAGACGCGCGAGGTGCAAAAGGCGCACTCGCCTCCGCCGGGGCCGTCGCAGCCCACGAAGGAGAAGGTGGAGAAGCAAAGGCAGGCGAGACGGAGGAAGCGGAATGCGCCACGCCATTGGCAGACGAGGAAGCGTAGGAGTCGCGAACCTGGGAGTCACCGCCCAGCGAGGCGGGAGCGGACTGAAGAAGTGCAGCAAAGCTCGCAACCGAGGCTGCAGCCTCTGCAATATCGCTGTCCACGCTCGCGAGCGCATCTGCACACTTGTGATGAGCTTTTGCTGACGAGTGCGAGCACATTTTCTGTGGTACGCGGGCAGTCGGCCTCTGCGGTGCCTCCGTCGCCGCTTCCTTCTGGGCGGGCGGGGCTCGCCGCGCGCCTTCGCCCCTCCTTCCGCCGCGCGCAAATGACATGCAGTCCAAGTCCCGGCAGAGATACGACGCATGCAGAGAGGGAGGAAGGACATAAAAGCTCGTTCCGAAGAAGCAGTCCTCCTCTGCATCCTCGTCGCTCGTCATCCCCCCATAGCTTTCCCCTGGGGGTTCCTCCCTGAAAGCCCGTCGGACCCCTTCACGGCCACCTCCTTCATCAGCGTGTGTTTGAGTTTCGTCCGGAGTTATCTCTGCTTCCTCACGGCCTTCCTCGCCTTGTAAATCCTGTCGGTCTCGCGCTCTGAGCTTGGACGCCTCTTTGTGAGTTGCGGCCGCGGCCTCAGAGGCGGGAGGCGCAGCGGGGAGCTGCGTCGTCATCCGCATCTTGGAAGTCTGGGCCACGGGGAATCTGTGAGTGGCGGGGAGTTGCCCCTCTCGCAGAAAGATGACTCAGCGAGCACGTCATGGGAGAGCAAGCTGCCGGCGGTGGTCTAGGCTGCCGCGCATTCCCCTCGCCCGCGAAGAAAAGACGGAGAAAACGTGGGGAGACGCCACGGAAACAAAAATACGGTGAGAGGCAGATGTAAGAAGAAAAAAAACAGAGGGGAATCTTGGAGAGAGAGGTTCTGTCGCTTGCGGAATGGTGACAGCTGACTTGGCAACTTCTTTTCTGTACGGTACACGCGCGCTGCAGTGTATGCACACCACACCGCGTTCACGCGAGATAGCTGAGCCCAGCAAACGTCGCCGCAGGTAGGCGCGGCAACTGCGCATAAAAAAATGCGAGTTCGAAAAGGTAGGCCTGTGTCGTTTGCTTCCCCGCACAACTCGCTGAAAAGCCGCTCAAGGCAGTCCTGCGCTGCGACACGCTGACCAGACACGAAAAAGGAACCAGCTCGTGCCCTTCCGCAGGAGCGCCTGGGTTTCTGCGCATTCCGTTCGAGGCTTGACTTTTCAAAGACTTCTGAATCACGAACAGGGCAAGGCGCTGATCTGAATATTACTTCTCGCCATGATTGCTGCAAGGAAAACCTCCCTCAGGCTCAGGACGAACCGAGTTCGCACGGCAGGAGGGTAGCGCCTGTCTCCTCCCCGGAGACATGGCGCTTCTTGGCGCGACCGCGCATGCAGAAGACACACGAAGGAAAAAGGGCCTTTTGTGGCGTTTGCCGACCTCCCTCTGGGAAGAAAAATGACTATATCAGGTGCTTCTTCCGTTGTGTGCCTCATCTCCTCTGGTTCTTGCACTGTCACGCTCGTTCTTCACGCTATGTGCACGCTTCTCTTTCGGCCTCTGCTGGTGACACACTCGACTCGTTGTTGTTTACTGTTTTCAGCCACAGCAGTCCCTATTCTTAGTCATTCTCTTCTCCCGAGTTTACGTTAGTCGCTTCTGAACCTCTTTCTAGTTTTTTTGAAAAACACTCTTCTCGCGGCCAGCCAGCTCGTCCGCCTCGGTGTGCGCAGGTCTCGAGGCGCCTGCTGACCGGAGGCACCTTCGGTGGTTACGAGACGTTGAAATTCCGGTCTGTTCGCGAGGCCACCCCGCCGCCATTCTCCTGTTCTTTTCAAATCTGCGGGTGCATCCCTCCGTAGGCTGAGTGCTCCTTGTAAACAGGCTCCTGACACGAATCCCTCGAGTGTGCCTAGCCCTCTCTTGGCACATCATCCCAGCGTGTGACGCAGTTTGCCTCTCTCCTCCGTTCTCTGTTCGTCGCCTATCATTGGTCCTGTTACCCGTTTTCCAGTTATTCTCCACTCCACAAGCCTCGCTGAGTGTTTGCGAGGTCCTCCATATTTCCCGGTCTTCCTACGCCTGCTTCGGTTTTTTCTGCCTCTCTCTGCCTCGTGGTTCGCTCTAGCTTCTCCCCTAGATGCAATCTGCCCGCATTTCTGCTCGGTCGCCTACGTTTCTTCGCGTGTATCTTCTCTTCTTCGCCTCGGCTCCCGCGTGGGACGTGGCCCTGAAGCGCCCTGTCATCGCGTGTTGACTGTATTTCGCTCTTTGTCGCCATGCCGCGCATCGACTCTTCGGCGTCTTCTGCCTCGCCCTCCCCCTCCGCTGCGGGCGCGGCGCGACCGCCGCCGCTGTCTCCGGCGTTCGCGGCGGCCGCAGGCGAGGGGGCGTCGCCGACATTTTCTTCCGCGGCACTGCCGTCGCTGAACGCGCTGCAGGTTGTTCGCTTCCATCCTGTGGAGCGCGAATCAGACTTGCGCGACCCGCCAGAGGCGCTCGCCTTCTCACCGCTGTTCTGTCACCACTTTTTCAAGGACAACGAGTGCATTTCGGGCTACGACGAGCTGGCGATTGACATCTTCTTCTCGCCCGACACGTTCGACACGTTCATCCGCGTGCGCGGCGTGATCTCCCCGCGCGCCCGCGACCCCGCCGCCATCCACAGCAACCTGCTGCGCGATCTCTTCGAGTCGGTGACCTTCCCCGGCGGCCTCGCGACCTCTGAGAAAGACTTCCTAGAGAGTGTGCGCAGAAACCGCGCCCACTTCGTGGCCCCCGGCCGCGTCGTCGCCGAGAAGGCCCTCGGCCCAAGCCCCGCGGCGGCGGGCGAGGGCGGCGCGGACGACGCAGGCGAGGAGGACGTTGTGAAGATGCAGCTGCGCGAGTGCTCCTTCGACGTGGAGGAAGACGACCCCTTTCTGCTTCTGCACCGCCGCGTCGAGTGGTTCCTTCACTGGTTCATCGAGAGCGCAAGCGCCATCCACACCGATAGTCAGTGGCGGGTTATCCTGCCCTACATCGTCCGCGAAAAGCGGCGCGCAGGCAGCCACGCAGACTCGCAGAGGGCTCCGGACGCGTCAGTCGCCGAGACAAGGCAAATACAGACAGAAAAAAAGCCTGGAAAGAAGCCAGAGGGGCAGGAACCGCGAGACGACGACGAGGTGGAGAAGGCCCGCAAAGAAGGGGAACGCCTCGGCCTGACTCAGAAAGCTGCGTAAGAGAGGCCTTCGGTCGCCGCCGACAGCGGTCGATGGAGCGGGAGTAGGGATCACTCTCGCACACCGGCGCCGCCGCGGAGGACTGCATTCGCAGCGAACCGGGCGAGAGAACGCCCGTCGCGGCTCTCAGGGCTCTGAGGCAGCTACGCCGTTCCGATGCGCAAGCATGCGTCACCTCTGCACACCGTAACATGTGTATAGGCTATATATGAATATATGTATAAATATATATTTATCTGTGTGTACAGGTGGCTACGATGGGGGTGGCAATGCGCAGGTGTATCTACTCGGGGGAGCTTGGCTCATGCGAAAGGGATCAGCAGTTTGTCGCGTTGTCCTGCGGTCTCTTGCCCACTCGCACTAGTGCGTATCACAGCATGTAGAAACGATCCATTCGCGGGCACCCTGATCCGAGTGTGGTGCCTGCCTCTCCTTGCATTTTCATGTGAGACCTGGCGCCTCGCGCGGCCCTTTCCGTCGCACACTGGCAGATAGTCTCGCGCGCGTTGACGGAATTCGCATACGCGACTGGGCATCCTTGCTTGTCCGCGAATGTGCTGAGGAGTAGTCCGCCTTCACGCAAGGCGACGCACTCGCCTCTAGCAGCTGCTTCGCCGGTCTCTGTTTTGCTGCGTGTTTTTAGGGAGAAGTGCGAAGAGGTCTCGCGGCGCTTCGCGGAGCAGTGGCGAGCGGGAAACGGTCGCGCGGAGGGCGCGCAGCAGGCGAGCGAGGAGCCGCAGAAGACGGGGGACGGAGGCCGCAAGCGCCCGCCCGAGCCTGCCCCCGAGACCGAGCCGGGGGCTAAGAAGCTCAAAGCGAGTCAGGCGTCGCTCATGAGCCAGGCGCGCCTGTTTGTTGGGGACGTGGAGAAAGCCCGGGAGGAGAGCGGCTTCAGCGTGCTGCCCGTGTTCGCCGTATACAGCCATGCCAGCGCGGAGAGCCAGACAAAGCGCGAGCGCCAAGAAGAGAGTCGTGAAAACAGCGAAAACGGCGAACGCAGGGGCGCCCCCCACGCCCAGGCGAGCAGCCCACGAGGTGCCGAGCGGAAGACAGGCAAAAGCCTCGGCGCCGCTGCAGAGGCAGGAAGCGACGCGCGAGGCGAGCCGGAGGCCGCGAAACAGGAGCTCTCGCCGTCGGCGAAGGGACAAAAACGGGAACAGGCTGGAAAGGAGAGAACAGAGATCCCCGCAGACGCACGCGTCACCTACCACCTCGCGGGCATCGCGACGACCTACACTTTCTACGCCGTGACCGGCTTCAGACGAAGAATCAGTCAGTTCATGGTCTTCCCGCACATGCAGCGCCAAGGTAAGGGCTACGGGTTGAGCGGGACGCTTGTGTAAGGAGCCCCTAAATATCGCTCTCAAGCGCAGAGACTGATGCAGCAGCTTGCATGTGAGCTCGCATTGCAGATGTCTTTTTATAGTTCGTCACTTGGTTCACGCCAACTGGGGTGTCTGCCTGTCTTCGGGGCGAGGCGTGCGACAGTTGATCTCTCGGATGAACCGGAGGGATGTCGCGCGGGAGTGTATCAGGCGTTAAAAACAGGCACTTCTTCTCTACTAGGGGCGGGGAAAAGAGCTCGGCGTGCGCGCGGCTTGGAGTCAGGCTTGTGCTGCCTCTAGAGGCACTCGCTGACGAGGTGCGCGACGAAAACGCATATCGAGGACGAGTCAGGTGCGGATGGGGCGAGGCTGCCGCCAACGCGATATATATTTAAATATATTTATGTGTATGTAAACACATTTGAGTTTGCCTATGCATAGGAGTGTGCAGCCTAGGGGTTCGGTCTTTGTGTGCCATATATATATATAATATATATATATATATATATATACGTGCGCCAGTGTATGCCGATGGCCGCCTGGACGACCCGGTCAGCATTGAACTCGAAGCAACAGGCACCGCGGCTTCCAGAGGGCGCTTTGTGGGCGGTTGGGCAGCGTCCCTGAGAGTGAAAGCTGTGTTTCATGGGGTGTTTTCGCTCAGGCGTGGGAATGGCGGTCCTCGAGCACGTCTACTGCGACGCCATCCTCGATCCCTACGTCATCGAGGTGAGGCGGCGACTGGAGAAGGGGCCGAAGCGGGAGGGAACCCTAAACTCAGCGGCGCAGCGTCAAGAAAGAAAGGCGCGCGGGGGTGCGAGTCGGCTGCAGCGGGCGACCAGCAGGTGGCTGCCGACAGCGGGAATCAGCAAACCCGCCGCGTGCGACACCGTGTGCAGCTCGCCCAAACGGGAAAGGAATACGCTCAGCGTGCGGTGTGTGCTGTCTGCTTCTTGCCTTCAGTTCACCGTCGAGGACCCTGCGTCCTCCTTCTCGCAGTTGCGCGACGTCGCGTCGCTCAAGCTGCTCATTGATCTCGGCGCCCTCCCGCGGTCGCTTCTGTACCCTCCAGCTGCCGTCTCCTCTGCGGAAGAAGCTCCTGAGGAAGAGGAGAAGCGCAGGATGATGTGTGCTTCGCAGCGCCTGGTGATGCTCACCAAGGAAACCACGAAACAAGCCACGCGGTGAGAAGAGAGGGCAGGGAGTGGAGCAGGGAGTAGAGCAGAGAGACAAAAGCTTCCCCAGAAGGCTCCGGAGGCGCCGCCTCGGTGTGCGTCGCGTCGCTCGACGCAGGGTGGGTGTTTCATGCATGCCATTTGCGCTGAGGCGTGCGCGCGCCCATGGAGGAAGAGTGAAGAGGAGTCTGCGAGACTGTCGCTTCCTTCCAAAGGGAGGTACTTATGCCTGTCCGCGTGCGCGGATTTGTCTTGAGTCACTTCCCGCAGGGCGACTCTGCGGTGCCTCGTTCACGCCTCGCGTCCGCACCGTGAGTCTGTGCCGTGGCGGGGGGGCGGGGGGGGGGCCAAGAGGAGACGAATCGCTCTCGCTGTTTTCTTCGCGATTCGTCTCGTGGTCTCATCGCCGTGTAGCTGTTTCTGGCTTGGGGGATTGCTGCGGAGTCTCCATATCTGCGCCCTGGGACCTCTCTGCATGCAGTCTGCCACGCTTGTGCGGGCTGTGGCGTGTGCGTGGCCTCAGCATGTCGGAAATTCTTCAACTCGGGCAGCAGCTGCCGCACCCGCTTCCGCCGCCGCCTGTCGAGTCTGAAGACCTTGAGCACCGGCGCGATTGGCGGCTGGCGGCCCCACAAGATGCGCAGGCCGCTTCCGCGTCGGCGGTGCGCGACGGCGAAGGCGAGGCCGACAACGGCGAGAAAGGGGCGGACGCGGTCGCGCGCCGGTCAGCCGCACCCTCGGGTCCCCGAAAAGCCGCGGCGCACGTTGGCGGGGGGGCTGCCGTGAGCGCGGGCGACGGCGAAGGCTGCAAGGAAGTCCGCCTGAAAGTCAAGCGGAGACTGAAGCGGGAAAACATCCACTGGCTGGTCGATATTCCCTTTGCACAGCAAAAGGCGGAGCTGCATCAGCTGTGGAATCAGCTTTACGTCAAGTACTACAGGTGAGGAGGGCGGCGCGTACACGACGCTGACTGAGAGGGGAAGAAGCCCCGAGCGGCGATCGCCGGCCTTCGCAGAGAACTTTCGTGCCCCTGAGAGGGCGGAACAGCCTCTCCGAAGACAGGCAGTGGAAAGCAGGCACGGGAGAGGAGGAGCTTGCGTGATTAGGCAGCCAGCCAAGAAGAGACGCGGAGTGATCAGTGGAGAGGCCGGCCGAGATCAGTATGGCGTTCAAGTTCGCGCAGAGACTGAGAAGCAGACGTAGAGGCAGAGTCCCAGGGCGACATGCATGGATTCGCAGCAGGGCGCAGGTTATGAAAGGCAAAGGTTTGGGATTCAAAAAGGAAGGGGGGGAGAGGGGGGCTGCCTGTCTTCGTCTGGTGACTGAAGGCGCGCGGTGTGTTCCTGATGGTGTGTCTTCTGCAGAACGCTTTCCAAGTTGAGGAAAATGTTCCCGCTGCCGCCGACGACCACTGAAGGCTCTAGATAAGGCGTCGGGGGGGATCTTTCTGGCTGCATCGTCAACGCGGCTCGGGAAGCTTTCCTCTGCTCGGCCCGCCGTACTCGAGTTCGCCTCTCATTTTGCTCCCTAAGCGCTGCTTCGTTTTCCTTACTTATCACATCGCCAGAGCGTGCCTGAAGTGCTGCGAAAAGTAGTCTCGCAGCGCACTCGCAGCTCCAGGGCTCCTCCGCCAGCGGCAGCATTCCGCCACATGTTTGCCCAGAGTCTGTGTTAACACCGGCCATCAACTGAATCCGAATTTGTCAAAGCTGTTTCTTTTTCGTTCCTCGCCGAGGGAGCGCTCATGCGGATTCGTTGCTGGGAGATGGTCCTGCCCAAAACACGTTCGTTAGCGAAGGAGCATGCCCGAGGCAGGCAGTGGGGACTAGGCGTTATGGGGTTACACAGGCAGCGAGGCGGATGTCAGCGCAGCAGAATAGAGCGACAGCCCACTCACGAATGGAAACAGAGAACGCGCGACTATTGGAAGTTGACTAACTTCGATTCCCCGCCACAAGCAGCCGCCGACCTGCCTTGGGTTTGAGTCGCAGACGACAAGCGTGTGGAGTTCTACGAACGGAGGGCTCAACGGTCACCCCTCGTTGCTGGAGACATTTATGCATCTGCCCCCTCGCTGCGAGGCTGTTCATGCAGAGCCTCTCAGGATCGGATTCACTACTGACTTTGGCTCGCCGCGATTTTGGTGAGATCTGTCCTGCGAGCGTGTTGCCTCGCTGACGTCTTTGGTGGAAAAGATATCGCGGCGGAAGTTGACAGTCATCTTGCAATGTGAACATTACCTCGTCAGCGTTATGGCGCATCATGAGCCGCCGTAAGGAGAGTGTGGGATGCGTCACTCCAGGTGCTTGCTGTTCGAGTCAACCTCGAAGTTGTGATGAAGCGGAGCATTCGCTATCTTGCGTGGCGAACAATCGGCAAGGCGTTGAAACTCTTCGACCGCACCAGCCCAGAACACGATTAACACTTTTCCAATCGAGTTGGAACAGCAAGCAGAACTGCTGGTACAGCGATGATACTGCAGAAAGAGTACGAGGCACGTCTTCGTGCCTCGTGAGCCTAGGAATCATGCCGCTTACATAACTGCGCAGAATCGGTGGCAGGGAACCAAACTCGTTCTGCTGTTTGTTGATGGACTTCTCAAGAAGGTCCCGTTGTGACAGTCCAGTTCAGTGGGTGGACTTTGGGTCACACACGCAATGAGATCGTGCCCATTTGCAAACATATTTAGCAGAGTTCGTTAGCGGCCTTCTGAAACACAAGAGTCTCAGGGAGGGTCGCACTGCGCTGGCGACCAGGCGTCCAAGTTGTGTGTCCGGTAGAAGTAAGGCAGCCATTTCTTCTTCACCTTCTTTTTCTTCTCAGGTCAGCCTATCTTTTCTGCTAAGGGCAGCCAGGTCGAGGCTCGATAGCGATTACCTCCAGAGCTTTCCCTCCCATCCAGCGTCGCGCAGCTGGCTCCGCGGGACTTCTTTGCGCTTGGATCGACATGACGCAAACTCGGAGTGTTAGTTGCGCCGCTGCTTCAGAATTCACAACCTCATATTTTCACGTTCGGTAATTTTTTGTGGCAGGTGAAGTTCTCTTCCGAGGGAGGCTCCAGGCCGCCTCAGGTGTCAAGGTCACGTGGCTGTCAGCCTGCTGGCTGCTGTGTGCGTCGATGTTCGCGGGAGGCTTTACGCTGGCGCCAGCTCTCTTTTCGGTTCGTGACTCTTTCCATTCGTGGTTCTGCTGCCTGTCTCACCCCAGCAAGCGTGTGACCCTCTGAAGAACGCTTTCTAATTCCGTGCGACGGTCGCGGATAGTCTATTTGCCGTCTGCGTGGTTGGCGAAGCTGCGTGAGCAATCTGAGCGCGAGCGTCGTCCGCTACTTTGCTCAGACCTCCCTTTTCGCGGCTCCGGCAGACACGCCACTTCCGGCTCGCTGAATTGACCCTTTTTTCTTTTTGTGCCTCTGTCGGAGTCACATTGAAGGTGCGTTTTTAGGCCCGATTCTGCGCTCCACTCGGCGTACACGATGGAGGATTCGAAGCCCAGTGGCGACGCGGCTTCGTCGGCGTGCTCCCCGAGCGATTGCTGCGGCGCGAAGTCTGCCTCCTCTTCGTGCCCTCTGTCCGCGAAGTCTTCGCCGCCCCCGCCTTCCTCATCGTGCTGCCGAAAATCCTCCTCGTCGCCCCTGTCCTGCAACTCCGCCGACTGCCCTTCCAAGCGCAAATGCATCCTGGCAACTGTCTTGTCTCCAGTTCTGGCGACCCCGCCTCTGCTCTTTCCCTCGCTGAAGCCGCTCCAGCTGGCGCCTCCTCACTGCGAGGCGTCGGATCCTTCCCTGACCTCCGCGCGGCACGAGCTCTTCCGCTACGCGCCTCCCACCGCGAGCCCTTACGCGTCGTGCCCGTTCGCTGCGTGGCGGTCGCCCTGGGGAGCCCCCGGGGCCTTCGCCTCCTCCCTGCTCCGCGGGTGCCCTGGCGCCTCGGGCGCCTCCTCGCCGTCGCGCGACGCGCCTCCTGCGGAGCGAAGCGGCGGCTGCCCGATTCGCGCGACGGCGCAGAGAGTTGCCTCTGGCTGGCGCTCGTGGATGCCGCTGCGGCGAGACGCGCCTCCCCCCGCAGAGCCGCACGGTGCAGAGCCCGACGGGGCGGAGCCTGGAGCGAAACAGGACGTCGGCGAACGCGCCGGCGTCTGCCCCTTTCGCGGCTCAGAGCGCCCCTCTGGCTTCATCCCCTGGCGGCGCGGCGCGCCGCCCGCGGAGCGGCTGATGCAGCCCGGAGAGGCCGCCGAGGCTCCCCACGGCGAGCGCCGCGGCCTCTGTCCCGTCCGCGGCGCGGTCGGCGGCGCCTCCAGGGGCCTCTTCGGGGGTGCGCAGCGCGGGTCAGGCAGCCCTGAAGCGAAGCCGCTCGACGAGCGCGCCGCCCATGGCGAGCTGAATCCGCTCAACATGATGCCTGAGATCTCGAACGAGCCTGGCGAGGAGGAGGGCGAAGACAACCACGCGCTGTCTACCAAACGAAGAATCTCGACGATTCCAAAGACTGGAGAAGACTCAAGTACGCAGACGTGGGCCTCCGCACACGCATGCTGCTAGCGAAGCGACCGTGAATCGCCGCGCACCGCCCGCGCCACGCCGCCCACATATATCTGTGTATATATACTTTTACATATTATGTGTTGTTATGCTATTTTCGTGTAGTATAGATGATTTCGACTGGCAGGGGACGCGAGGCAGGTTTCAAACTGTACCGTGCGTTTACTTGAGCCAGAGGGAGGAGACGCCTGTGTGTGGATTGGTGCGCGTGGCTGGGTTTCACATATCTATCTATATATACATGCATGTATATGTAGATCTGTGTCAGGAAGGGCATTTATGGGCCTTCATGCATGTTAGTGAATCCCTAGGGCGCCTTGCTGCATCTTGATTTTGGTTTCCTCGGCTGTCTTTTCTGTGTGCAGCATGGGTGTATCCGTCGCCTCTGCAGTTCCATCGCGCGGTGCAGAGAAAAAACAAAGAGCCACCCCCCCCCGAGGCGATGGAATCTACCGTCTTCGTCCATGATTTAGTTAACGAGCGAACTTGGAAAAAAATTCTCCAGTGGGAGAGGGCACTGCACTCGTGAGTCTTCTCGCCAAATGTCGCCTTGCGCACTCCATAATCAGAGGCGTTTTCGTGGATATGTTTTCTTCCGCGAAATGAGAAAGTCCTGGCAGAACGTGGGGGTGAGTCGCATGAGCCATATGCTGCCTTTCACACTCGGGTGCGCCAACATTTTCCACAAGTCGGTCTTTCTTCGGTTCGATTCACGCTTCTGGCCTGCGGAAGTGCAGAGTGCGTTTCTCTGGTGATGTGCGCACATGCTTGCTCTCCATGGTTGCGGTGTTTTTGTGGTTTTTAGGGAATGCGAAAAACTAACTTTGAGCCGCTTCGTTGGGCGCTCCGAGGACTACACCCCGACGGCGCGCTTTCGCCAGCTCTTCTCCTAGTAAGTCGTCTGCAAAACGACGCCAGATGAGTTCTCCGTTTTTTTACTAAATTAACCGTTTTAACGTCCACAGCATCCAAGCAGACTTGACGTTTCAAGAAGCGTCTACTTGACAACCAGCATTTCACAATTAGTGAAAGTTTTTTTGGCTTCCATGAAGGCGACTGCGTGGCTTTGTTCACTTGCGCGGGGCATGACTCCTTTCCATTCGCATGCGGGATGCAGCTGGGATGCAGCTCTTGAAACCCATCAGCAGGTCGGTAGATCGAACGGGAGGCTGTGTGGAAGGGTGCATACGTAGAGAAGCGGATCCTTCTCTGCGTGCCGCGGCGCCACGCGGCGCAGAGCCCAGAGTAGGCAGATTCTTGCTGTGAATATCTGCTTTGACGAGAGTGACGTCGATCCCATCGGAGTCAAACGCAGCGAGCAGGAGCCGATGCGCTTTCTCGCGGAGGAGTCGGTTGGTGCCGGCAGGTTTCTCCGCTTGCGGTGACGTGAGTTTGAGGCGCGTTGCAGACAGAGGCTTCTTTTTCAGCGCATCGTTCGTTTCGGTCGCGACGAAGGCGCGTCTCCTCTGTACCGGGAGATGATATAGTCGCACTCAGACTCCGTCGATGTCGATTCTGCGCACTGTGTTTCTGTGTTTCAGTTTGGGTTTGCCCTTCGATCGCCACGACTGGTATGTGAACCGCTGCGGAGAGACGGTGCGCTACGTCGTGGACTACTACGACGACACCAGGGCAGAAGACAACATCCAAGTGAGTTCCATCCCGCAGCAGCGTAATCAAGGGGTGGGCGGTGGGATAGGTTTATCGCCCCAGGTAGGACAGTGGATTGGATACCCAGGTAACTGTGCTCCCATGAATAAGAATCGTGGTACAAGGGGTTCCCCCGAATTGGGTTTCCAGCCCGCGCATCTCGTCATTCCAAAACCCGGTTTCAACAGCCCTGAACGTCGCTCTGTGTGCAGGGGCCCCCGTCAGATGAGCAGTTTGAATGCTTCCGCATAGAAGTTTGTGTTGTCTCTTCTGAGTTAGCAAGCGCCTTGCGACTGACCTTTGGCTGTTTCCCGGCTCTCTGTCGCGGTGTCGCTTGCTTTGTTTCGCAGGTCTTCATCCACGCGCGCCCGGCGTGGTTCGACTCTTGGCAAAACTTCGCGGACAACGTCAGGCGCATGTTTGCTTCTTCGTGATGATTCGCGCGCGTTGTGGAGGGTTGACTCTCCACGCGGTCTTCTTTCCGCTGCGGCTCGCCGTCGTCGTTCTTCCTTGCGTGAAAATATATCGCCGTCTGTGTCAGTTTCGTGTGTGCACTTCGCATACCTCGCATCCCCAGGTTTTAGGGTGTCGTTGTTGTTCTGACGGTGTGCGCTCCCTGCGTCGAGCGTTTCAAAGCATCCGCGTACTCTGGAATTTCGCAGCGCTCTTGCAAAACCCTAAAAATAGTTTCAGTAGAGAAAACTTCACCGGACGCCGCGTCACACGCGCCAGGGCTAGAGACGTCGCAGGGGAGTGAGGGAATGGGCGCAAGGTGTAAAAATTGGAAGTTTGCTGCGAAAGGCGGGAAGGCGCTGATCACCTCAGACGGTGATGAGAAAGAGGAGATACTCAGGGGAAAACTGTGAGAGCGGAGCCCCCGTGAGGGCGGAGCTGAGGAAGAGAGGTGTACCACAGAAGAGAAATGCAGACCGGAACAGCTCATGCGAAAAGGAAAACAGACCCCCACTCTGAGCGAGTTTCACGCCTTGTGGCCCTGAGGCGGAAACCAAAAAGACTACGCGAGTTGATAGGAGGCTGGAGAGATGAGATGGAGCATTGTCGGTAGTCAGTGAGCTTAAGGACGCGAAAGGCTGTGAAGAAAGCAGTACGCGGAGAGTAGAGACCTTCGCGCAGGATTGGGAGTGAGGAGGACTCTCGTTGCAACGAATAAGTCGTGGTGCTTCCCTCCGGGCGCCGGCTTTCTCTCAAGTACCGTAGATTCTGTCTTCTTTTTTTTTTTTTTTTGCTAGTGCCTTTGTGAACTGTCGCGGCGAAGTCCTCGCTTGCTATGGCATGCGCGCACGACCCGTGGCAGCATTACGATGTAAACCCTCGCAGATTCGCCCATTACGCGTGTGAAATCCACACCCGACAACACACTCCGACACTGATGAGAGGGTCAAGACACTCAACCAGGAAGTACAAACGGCTGTTCTGGCCATCTGCGGCGAGGCAGCCGGAATCACACACTGCGGCACGCGAGCGCCAACGTCGTTCAACGGAGCCCCAGAAATCCACCTTACCGGCTTCTGCAAGAATGCCTAGAGACGTGGATAGCTGCAAAGGCACGCCCCCGTGCAGAAAATGCATTTCGAGTTTAGGGTTTAGGGGCACGGCATCCGCAAGGTGGCTAGCGAGTCTCAGAGTTGCCTGAGTATCCGCCCTCTAGCTTCGCTCCCGGTGCACTTGAGCAGTCGCGCCACTCCAAGACGCTACACAAGGGGGCAAAAGAGCGAGGCAAAGTAGCTCTTCTCTCTCCAAAGATCATCGTCTGCCGCGATCCCTCCACAGCCAGCGGCTGGGCTCCAAGCTTTGACGGGGGACTCGGGAGAATCGGGGTGCTTCGAGTTGCGAAAGGTTTACAGGAAGTACGGGGAAGTTATCACGTGTGTGCTGGTGCAAATGTGTGCAGCTGTTACAGGAGCCTTTCAATTGGGAACGCGAGCTCCTCCGGCCTGCAGCAAGGGAAGGCGTGTATGCAGATTTTCAGGGGTGCCTGACGCCGCCCCTCCCCCCCCCCCCCCCCCCCCCCCTCCCCCCTCCAGGTGTCTGCCCTCGCCTGTGGATGCAGAGATGCATTTTTCGCAGAATCAAGGATGCACTGAGGAATTTCAGCAAACGCGTGCGCATGAGCAACACTAAATGTCGGCGCGAGGTGGAGCGGGTCGCGTCCTCCCCCCCGCCGTTCCGGGCGTGCGAAAGGTAGGCCCTTTCGGGTCTCAAGCTGCGCTGGACCGTCCTCCTTCCTGCTTTCTCTTTCTCAGGCGACGATGGTGTCCTTGTCGGGTGCGTCTTCGCCCTCTGCGGCTGCCGGGCGCTTCACGCCGATTTTGATCAGCGGCTCTTCGTACCAGGTGGCGACCACGTAGATGAGTCCTCCTACGGAGACGGCGAGGACGCCACACGCCGCGGCCAGAGAGAAGAGCTTGTTGAGTCTCTTCTTTTGCTCTTTCTTCACAGCTTCGAGCTGCGAGAAGCTCGTGAAGCCCTGCTCCTCGGCTTCGCTGGCGTTCCGCTGCGCGGCGGCCGCGCGCTCGGAGGCCCGCGCATAACACATCTTCCACAGGAGCCGCCCCAGTGCGGATTTCTTTCGCAGGCTCAACACACAGAGGAAGAAGGAGTGCTCCAAGCGCCGTCGAAGGGACAGCGGCGACGCTGGCCCCGGTGCGCGCGGAGGCGACGGGGGCGTCGTGAGGCGCGGAGCCGGTGAAGAGGCAGGAGACTTATCGAGAATTTTGTGGTACACGAAATGCTCGCTCAAACGCTGCGTGCGCGTGCCGGTGGCTGCCACGCGGCTGGCAGTGAACGATGAGAAGACAGAAGGTCGCTCAGACGAGGCGAAGGCGCGACGCTGAGAGTGCGCTTGAGCGAGGCCCGCGAGGGACGACGCCGAGGCGAACGAGCCTGGGCATTGCAGACAGTGAGACGCGAGTGAGGAAGAGAAAGAGAGAGACAACGAGAGGGCCTGGGAAGGAGCCAAGGCGACGCGCCGCCAGGCGTTCAGCACGGGGCTCGCCATCTCGTCGCGGAGAGTGAGGACAAGTGAGAAGACTGCAGAAACACAGCGCTCATCGAACAGAGAAGAGAGGATGAGAAAACGCACGGGGGTCGCCAGCGGGTCCTTTACGAGGAGTCTGGGTGAACCTGCGCTCGGGGAGGACGGGGAAGCGGCGAAGAACGCCAACGCCTCTTCACGTTTGCCGTGAAAAAGGGAATCCGCCACCGAGGCAGCTGGGACAGTGAAAGGCTGCGCTGAGGCTAGGAGGGAAACTGAGAGCAAGCGTGCCGGCGGAAGAAAAATTTATACGGATGATTTTGATTCTTCTAAATGAGAATCTTGATGAAGTGATTTGATTGACTTCATCGAGAGCGCTACAAAGCCACTGGCGGGACCTGGCGAAGGAATTCAGGAGGCGACAGAAGGCGAAAAGCGTGTGAACAGTGAAGTCTAGCAACGAGGAGACGCAGCGGGGGAAGGAGGAGAGAATCTGAAAACTGAGAAAACCGCAGGGGGTCACACACTGGTCGCGCCGCTGCTGCCTGCGCCGCGCGCGGCTGTCTGGCTCGAGCTCTCTGCTGCGTTCCTGTGGAGCTTTTGTCTTTGCCTCTCAACGTCTCTCAGGACTCCCTCGTAGCGCCGCTGAGTCTCCTTCTCCTTGGCGTGAAGCACAACTGAGCAACACAGAGGAAGCGCAGCGAGGAGCTCGGGTTACAAGCAGGGCCGAACGAGAGAACTAGAAGTCTGACCAAGTTACTCTTTGCATGCTTTCATGCATGTGCGCCTCTAATTCTGCCTGCCATGGTCTCGGAATGCATCGAACGCGGGAGACGGCCACGGCGAAACTCTGCGGACTCTCTACCGTTCACGAGGAAAACGCAGGCTGTCGGCGGCGCATGCGCCTTCACTTGAACTCAGCTGCAGCCCGCCTCCCGCAGGCTTCGAAGCGATGCATCCAGAGCGTTTTTATTTTTCGCGCTTCTTACATGTACACATGCCAACGCAGAAGACGGAAGAGAGGAGAATGAAGATGCTGCCACGGGGCAGGTACCCTTTCCCTCTCATCTTCTTGGATGAGGCGACGCCGAACTCTGCACGCATCAAAATGAGCCGTTCTTGGAGTGGAATCCCCGAAAGTCGTCTGTGGAGGAGATATGCCAGCGTCTCGCGTGCATTTCGCAGAAATTCAGGCGATGACAGGACCGACCAGGGGCACGCCGATGACTACGAGCGGAGACAACGGTGACGGCCTTGCAGGGAACACAGGCAGTTTCGAGGGAAGAAGTCGGCGAGGCTCGTTCAGCAAATAGATGGGAAAATAGATGGAACTCCGGGCTTTTAAGAAAGACAAGTGTCTGCATGATGGTGGAAACGCCTCCTTGGTCCGCATCTTCCACTTGCTGAAACAGAAGTCGGCAACTTCTCGCGGGTTCCGCCGGCTACTGTTCGCGGTCGCCCTAGCGGAGGCCCGGCCGGACATGAGCAACACCAGTGCGCGTTGTCCTGTGACTAGAAAACAGCATGCTTCTTCTTGGAATAAACGGATGTGTATGCCTTCTAGAAGCGAGAAACAGGATGCAATCTTTCAAGGACACCGGGGATCCAAGGGATTTAATGGGTTCGTACCATCGCGGCTTCCTACAGTTGTGAGAGAGGAAGGCGCAGAGCTCGACCAGTCTCCTCCGCAAACGAGAAAACTTTGAGAGACGCCGCACACTACACCGTGCCACATAATCCTTTCTCGGTCGCGTGCTTAACAAGCGATAGAAGACACGCACCGTGGCAGGCGCCTTTGGGAGCAACATCACCATCGACCAGACCTCGCGGTGCATGGTATCTGAAACGCCGCCTCCAGTGCAGAAGCCTCACGCAGGAACAAGGCATCACAGCAAGGGGCAGTCAGTTTCGAAACAGAGATCGGCCCGCGACTGAGATCCGTTGTAAGACGCATCTCACCGCTAAGGCGTCTGTGCCTCAATCGACGCGCCGCGGTAGAACTAGATCGCCGCTGTGAAACGTCCTTCATCATACGATAGAGTAGTGGTTTCTCATGTGGTATACACATTCCTATTCAGTGACTAGCTTTGGCAAAGTCAGTTTTCTTTGGGATGCTTGGCATCGTATTCAGGTACTGTTTGACGGCGGATGGTTCCTACTCGAGACCGTGCGGGGTCACCCACTGTCGGCATTAAAGACTCAATAATTTTGTTCGATGAACTGTGAGACGGAGCACAAGATCCTTCCGCTGCGGTTTTCACGACAGGTATCTTGGAAGACAGTTGGCCTCATGGTGCTGAACCGGCTGAGACAACCCGGGGAAGCTCCTTAGTATAGGCGGGACAAGCCGGTAGGCACAAATTCGCTGTGAGATGTTACTGTTGTGAAAGGAGCCTCACGTTGGTGAATCACCTGCATGCCAGCAGATCTGTTGTCGCGGCGGTCTGGCTCACAGCAAAAAGGGTGAAGAAGGGGCCTTAGTCGCTTCGCAGATGCCCAGGGCACCTGCGCTTGTTGCACATATCTCGCAGCCACCGGCACACGAGGCAATACGACTCAGGAGAATGCCAGAACTTCATGTGTTCCTGTCATGGGTCTGTGCGGTGGCACTAGAAAACAAATATGAGTCTTGACACAGCGCATCTGCAGCAACGTGTTCAGTGAAGAAAGTGTTTGACACAGACAGTCGCACGGGGCTGGCTAGCCACGCGATGCAGTGACTAGAAACACATACGTCCAACACCTTTCTCGGCATCAAGAACTGACAGAGCTTACACCCCAAGACAACCGTTTTCAGCCGTGTCCGATCTGATGGAATCGCCCTCACGATTGGCGATTATGTCACAGCTCCGGCTCTGCTGATGACAAGGGTCCATACCGAAGAAGACTGTTGTTGTGCTTTTTGTTTTTGCTTTGAGGGGCACGAAACTCCGCAGAGGGTCATCGTGTGAAAGTGCATTCTGTCGTAGTGAGTGACTGGCCTTTGCTAGGTCTCGTATCTCTCTGTTCCTTTTACTCGTCTCGCTCCACCACCCGGACGTGCCACATTCCCACCAGACCGTCTTAGGCAAGGCTCTTGGTGCTATATCCGGCAAGTGTCCCAGAACAAGAGGTGAAGCACGTCTTCGCTGCAGCCGTTCTTCCGTTGCTCTGTCTCAAGTGATCTTGTGTGGGCAAAATGAGCCTTTCCGAAGAGCCTCTCCCACCTCTTCACTATACGGTGAACCAGTCACTCCCGCCAGTACAACATGGACGCTCACAGGTTGCAAAGCGGATTTGTACCGCCGCCTCGATGTTGGCACTGGACAAGCTTGCTGAAATTCCCAATAAGACGCCTTTTGGCCTCTCCCGCTGGGTGATCTTTGGTATTTTCTTGGTGTATTCGTTTCTGACCGGGCCCTGCTACTGGAATTGGACTGCTCTCGCAGATATCTTTTTTATACGTGACGGCTATCTTTGGCGGTGTGAGGCCGAAGACCTAGATATGGCAAGGCGTATCGAACAGGCGAAGTGTGACAGCCAAGATGTGGCCGTACAAAATCTTTTCACAATCATCGTGGCGTCCGATTTCTCTTTCTCTTGTTTGTCTGGCATCATTCTTGACTATGCTGGCCCCGCATCACGGGTGTATTTGGAGCATGTATTCTGCTTCTCGCTTGGTGTATGTTGGGGTCAGCGGACAAGGAAAGCCCATTGTTCGTTCCTGGAGCCATCCTTTGGGGAGCAAGTTTCTCCGCTGCATTCTTTCCGTGTTTGTCTGTTGCTAACCTGTTCCCCACTTCCCGTAACACAGTGGTGGGAATCCTGGGAGCGTCACGTTCTTTGTCAAATGCCATTCCTCTTCTATTGCGAGCCATCGCCATAAACAACCCACGTTTGGCACAACCGCTATTTTACGGATACGGTGGTGTGTGCATTGGTGTTTGCGTTCTGATCGCGGCTCTGTTCTTCCCGGCCCGCCCGTGGCAACGGCTCCCTTCACTAGCAAAGGTCGCTGCTGAAGGCCTGCCGGACACTGCGGAGAGCCCGGAGGATCATGAAGAGGCTAACAGCCCCCTCGTTGAAGCCAGCGTTGCGCCTGAGGAGAGCAACCATCTTTTTGCAGGGCCTCTTTCAACCTTAGGATCCCGTGTGTTATCATTCCGCAGTGAAGGAGAAGAAGCTCCCAGGGTTGTGGACCAGCTCGAAGTCGCAGTCGTTCGGCAAGATACCCTGGTGACGTTGCAGCGTGGTACAACTGCAACAGCGATCTCACGATGGTCGGATTGGAAGATGTTCTTTGGGGAGGTGTTCTCCCTAGTCTTTGTTCCACTCTGCATATATGAAGCGCTGATGCTTATATCATCCAGTTTTTTCTCGTCCGCGGCTCGTCGCCTGATCCCTGAGGCGTATGAAGCCAACCAGATTATCCAGATTTTCTGTTTTCTGCCTGCCCCTCTCCTGGGCCTGCTAGCTGACAAACGTGGAATTCTTGTAACCATGGTCGTTCTAAATGGTGCAGGAATGCTGGCGTTTATCCTCGCAGTGATTCCCGAAGTACCTGGCGCTGTAGCATGCCAGTACATGGCGTGTCTTTGCATAGCGATCAACAGTTCTTTTATCATCAGTCAAATCTACTGCTATGTCAACCAGAGTTTTCAGGAAGGTCACGCGGGAAAGCTAATCGGGCTTGCATGTCTCGTTGCAGGACTCCCTTCCCTGGCGGCAAACGCAATGCTCTCGACTGCAGTGAACGATGGGTTTCTGGGTATCATGTTCCTGTGTATCGGTTTCTTCAAATTGAACTTCATCCTCATAGGAGCGCTAGCTGTTTACCGCAAACAAAGAGCCAGAAAGGTCATTGAGGAAACCCAGGGGGCGTTTTTCCCTACTCCGGGACCAGTGTGAGCATAAGGGGCCACTAAAAAGTCTGATGTCTTCTTCCATGTTCCTGGAGAAGTATGCTAAGCCTTGTCTATCTATCGCCACGTTGGAAAACAGAAACTCCATCTGAAGGTCTCTAATGCATGCTCGGTCTCTGGGAAAGAGTATCCTCCATGACGCGGTGATTTCGAGGTATTTTGTAAACACGAAGACCTCGGAGGTTGCTGGGCGCTCTCCACAGCAACTCATCCGAATGCAGACCTCCTACTTTGATCCCGAGCGTTCAAGCAGACTACGGTGGATATCCGCTGCGTCTGTCGATCACAACAATGCGGTGGAACGTTCTTAAAGATCGTTGTCGGTAGGCAGGGACCGTTTGTCTCGTTGCAGGCCGGGGGGAGCTACCCTCTTACTCGTCACGAAACTGTCCCGCTCTGTACCCATTGCAGCACTGTAAGACAGTGCTACGGATTGCCTACAGCGCACCTAGTGGACGTCTGTACGAGCACTGATATGCACCAACAAGACAGACGCAGTTGAGCGCATTCACAGTTCCGCAAGAGCGTCGCCTTTTTGAGAATAAGCTCGAGAACTCATTCTATTGCATAGGTATGGGTAGCATGCACTTCCCCTAAACTGTAATATATCGCAGCTCAGGAGTGAGTGAAACATGGTGCACGTAAGGTTTGGGAAAGTGGAAAGAAACAGTTCAGTCAAGCGGTTCGTACGCCGATCCCGTGCAGTGTCGATTGCATTGTAGCTGCGAGCTGTCGGTCTGGACGCGTTACGCGCACACGCGATTTAGCGCATATTAGAGGGAGAAACACACAAGTGATAGAGTCATTTCATTGCCAGCTCTCAGTCATTTCATTGCCAGCTCTCATGTGCAGAGGAGTCGATGGACAATCATAAAGGTTGCTTATTCCACATTCCTGTGTGGCCAGATTTGACGGAGCAGCTGATGGCGAGCGACAAGATGACGCACTTTTTTTTTCCAGGAATGGTGTGCCGAGATTCAGAGTAGGAGCACGCCGTCGGCGTCGGGGCGGAGGGGCTTGCCACAGGAAAAAACTTCAACTTGAAGCACACGCGGGCGCGGAGCCAAAGTACCTGTTCTGTATAGCGGCACTCTAGATGATGAGCTCAGCTAGCAGTCGCCGCACAAGTCCGCATCCTCTACCTCCTCCAGACGACAACACCGCCGTGCATGCCTTGGCCAGTCGACGCTTTTCAGCTACACTTGCAAGTGTTTTTTCTGCTTCCACCGTACCGAGTGTGCAAAGTCAAAAGGAAGGTGTTGTTAGGCAGTTGGTTGAAGAACCGTCCGCGTTCAACGCCATTAGTGCGAACCATCGTGAGTATGACCTGCCAGAGTCGTCTACAGTTTCGTCAACCGCTATTACCCTTGCTTTCTCGAGCAGAGGCGAGTGAAATCCTATCCATTCGTTACCATACTGCTTGGTAGGCTTTGGGCCGTGTTCATTGAGAACGCCTCCATGGCAGACGAATGAACGTACATGGAATCTGGTACGGGCGGCTGTGCAACCCGAGTCCGACAATTGGCAGGGGCCTTTACTGCCGTGGAAGCGTTATCTCCATCAGCCCAGCTGTGCGTGGGTGAAGAAGCCCCTATCACTCAACGTTTGGGGCAGGCGGTCTGGCAGGGTATACGAGCCGGCATTCAACATGGCATTTCACATTCCAGTCGTCCTCGTGGTCTGGCGGGAATCGCGAATTTGCGAGTATGAAATGCTGATTTGCGGGCTTTGGACCACGGCGTGGTGCATATAAGTCCACGTCTCGCATGCATCCTCATTCCATGGTGTATACCAGGTTTCCCGCTTCTTGTCATGCGCTATTGCATAGAAACAGGTCTTATGTGGTCAACTCTGCACGACATTGAGTCGATGACAGCCTGGGGATGCACTGAGACGGAATGCCTCTGTTCAGTTTTCCGTTATAGAGCATCAGTCTGAAAGGTCCTCAATATGGCAGAACAGCAAGAGCAAGGTAATCCGGTAGTCTATTCTGGGGAGGCGAGAGCGGCCGAGTCTAACATGGGGTGGGAAGCATTGTGTCATTCTCAGGATACGCCGTTTCGTTTGTCGCGTTCATTTCTCCTTTGTAGCTTCTGCCTCTACGCGGCATGTACCGGACCGATTCACCTCAATTGTATGCCACTTACAGATATATATTACGTGGAAGGGTATTTCCGGGGCAAGTGCAGCCCGACGGAGGTGGACTTATCAAAACCCGCGCGGGAGCCGAAATGCGAAGCTGAGGAGGTTGCGGTCCAGGGGTGGTGCACTAATGCTATTGTGTCTGAAATCTGCTGGTCGTGGCTTTCCGGGCTCTTGCTGGACCACCTGGGTCCAAAGGCTACCGCCATGATAGGCTCCGCATCCCTTCTTGTGGTATCATTAGCCGTTGGGGCCTCGAGGCACTTGCAAACTTCGAAGTGGCCGTCCATCATTGTTGGGTGTAGCTTATCCATGGCCTTCCTCCCTAGCCTCACCATTGCAAATCTCTTCCCTACTGCGAGAAATTCAGTAATTGGACTCCTGACTTTGGCTCGTTTCCTGTCTGCTGCAGCAACGCTGGTACTGAGGTCTGTTTATTTGGAGGGCCGTCATCGAGAAGATACTCGTACAACTGCGTATACATATGTCGCGCTGTGCGTGGGAGGATGTGTATTCATTGCTGCGCTGTTCTTCCCTCTCCAAAAGTGGCAGCGTGCGCGAGCCATTGCTCAATTAAGGAAGAATGCCAGCTCATCAGCGGGTGTGCATCCACCATCTTCTTGCCACTACAGTGGAGGACCCGGCACGGGCAGGCCTGGTGCAGACGCTTCTAAGAGGCTTCCACGCAAGATCATCCCACAATGGCACGGTATTTTTCATACGCGGTCTTCGGCACCCATGAAAGTAACAGATTCCTTGGATGCCGCTATTTTGAAACAAGATATTGTTCAATCCATACAGCGGGGTACAACAGATGGCGCGTTTCTTTCTCTGCGCGACTGGAGAGCCTTTTTGGCAGAGGTGTCATCACTCGTATTTGCGTTCCTCTGTGTCTTCGGGATGCTGGTGCTGAGCAGCGCACAGTGCTTTAGGGCGGCAGAGATGCACATCATCCCACAGGCTTACAGAGCAGGCGAATATGTCGCCCTGCTCGCTGCCCTTCCACTTCCGTTCATTGGACTGCTTGCCGACAGACGAGGAATAACCGTAGCAATGGGTTTCGTGGCCGTGCTTGAACTGTTCGCTCTAGCTTTTACCGTGATTCCCGGGTTCCCTGCAGTCGGAGTGTGCCAGTATTTTGCATCCATTATGATGAAAGTGGCCAGCTCGTTTTGTATCAGCCAGATATACTGTTATGTTCTGCAGAGTTTCCAAGAGGCGCATATGGGAAAGCTCATCGGTTTAGCATCTTTCCTCGCGGCGCTTCCATTGCTCGTGGTCAACAGCGTGTTTCCCACGGTCTTCCACGTGGAATTCTTTCACGCTATACTGACTTGCATAGGGATGGCCGCTGGGGGTTTGGTCGTTCTCAGCGGAATAGTGGTTGTACGCAGGCGAAAGGCGGCGAAAATTCTCGAACGGATTAGACCCGAGTGGCAGTCGGAGTGGATAGTGTAAAGTCGATGCGATTTGGTTGTGAAAGTTCAGAGAACAGACAACGGCAATTGTAACACAAAGCTTATGGTAGCAATCACTGCCTGCGGAAAGCCGCTGAGAAGCTGAGGTTCCGTTTCAAAGAGTCCGATGTACGTATCTTTCCCGTGGTCTGCCTCCGTCAAACTCCCGCCGATCGCTCGTAATTTCAAATCCGTTGCTAGAGTAATGCGTCCCAAGGCGTCACATTCGACGCAGCTGTGGCGCAACCGGAAAGTAGCCGTACCCGTCAACCAGCACGGAGGGTGGCTACAGTTAAACAATCGGGGCATTTCCGGGGGGAGGCCAGTTGTGCCGCCATTGCTGGGAAGGTGCCTACACGTTTTACGCTGAGGGGGTCTGTCTCTGGCAAGTAGCACAGAAGCTAGAGCTGATACCCCGTAGGTGAGATGTTACGGAGTTTGAACACGGCTCCAGTGCGACGCCCTGCATTAGAACGGCGACGCAGTATTATAAGTACCCGACGGATAAGGAAGGCATGGTAACCGACGGGGCCTTGTACGAGACGAGCCGAATCCTCTGCGAAGAACACCACAGGCGTCTTCATGTCCGCTGAAAGCATGGGGCACAAGAGCTTCTTGATGCAGGTGGTATAGCACGCTGATTCATCACAGCTTACAGAGTTTACTCTTGCGTCTGTGTGGGGAAGGATTGCAACGAATGGGGAAGCAGCCAGCCCATTGGTGCCAGCACGTGAGCATGCCCGTGCAGCCTGTCCGTCCATTGCTGCTGCAGACGCATTGTCATAATACCACGCTGTGCGGTTTCCGTCATCAGCTCATGAGACAGGAGGGAAGGAAAAGTTATTCCGGCTGCTACACAGCTATCGAAGTCGAGGTAACACCATCGCTAGACCTACTATGGCCCGGCGACCATGCGGCATCTGATAGGCAGGGCCACCGGTATTTTTCCGGTATTACGGGTTCAAGCGGGTCGTCGCCGCGTTGAAGGGGAGTAGCTGGCTTCGATAAGGGCAACTGAAGCTTGATCTGGACGAGAAAAAGCTCAAGTCCGGCCGGCAACTAGATGGTTCTTGCTAAAATAAATATGTGTTTCCGAATGGGTGCTCACATCGTCACCGGCAATGTCGTGTTTTAATGTCCGGGTCCCTTTCTAGAAACCTTTCGAACTGCCCAGCTTAAAGATGGAAGTGCAGGAATATCCAATGTTCGTGTTCTGCCCATTGCAGTCGGCAGGCCACCTGTCTTACTTCGTTGTTCCGGGACAGTTCCGCAGCAAGGCAACACTGTTACCCCTCCCAGGGTTAAGTTATCTTGTGACTGTGCGAAAGCTTCTAGAGTCCTACGTCGCCTCTTCGGTTTAGTGTCGATGACTGAGATACAACCACTCCTTTCATGCATATGCTAACATGGCATCCGGGAGGAAGAAGTCCGGGAGCGAATGAAACAGTTAAGAGCCTATCTGAGAGTGACGCTCCACAGCTGGTTGTGTCGTTCTCAAAGCCGCCCGGTCGGGCGTTCCATATCATGCCTACATATTATCAACCACAGCCGGTAAGCCCATTTCCGGGGAGGCTCTTGACCCCTACGTCCCCGATGCCTCCCACATAGTTTTCAGTCGAAGAAAAACGAAACGTGTCATCTGGTCATTTGCTCGCAAGAACGCAGTTGTGCGTTACAAATTTTGTCAGTCAGCATCTCCAGACGTTTGCACGTTTTGCGGAAGCTGGGAATACTATATCAGTACTCGCACCACACCACCAGCGGTCCCATGTAGAAATATTAATTACCACGGACACCGTTAAAGCCAATCGAAATATCTGCAGGGAGAGCAGATAAGTGTCAGGACCTGAATATGTCGGCGTGGAACGTTGTTTCAAACTCGCGCCCTCCTGGTACGACTTCGCTCAGGTCTCATGCGTTCTTTGCATTAGCGCGCGGCCCCCCGCCCGGAACGAACACCAGAATTAGCATGCCATCGGTAGAGAAGGATAATGGTGTGGTCTGATGAAGAGCGAAGTTCCGCCATTCCTCGCGCTCTACCAAAGAAACCAGTCAAATACGGCACTGTTGTTCGCATAAATCTCACACAACAGTAGGTTGGTTCTGGTTGCCCCCTACCTGCTTCCGTTGATCGAGATCTGCCTTCTCTTTCTCATAGTTCCGCAAATCAGACAAATATTTGTTCGCAACGCCTAGGGAGGCGGGGATGCAGCACAAGCACGCACAACATGTCCACAGGATTAGGAGGCCAACGATTCCAAGAATAACATAGTGATATGAGGTGTTTTCGACAACACAGGCCGTCCGCGCAGAGTATAATATACACGCGGAAGCTTCTACGGGAAGCAAACCGTCTAGATGTGACTTGAACTCCGATATCACCCGTTGGTCTTCCTGACGGGACATATCGAGCGCGTGATCAACTGCCAGACGGTCGAAACCACACGTCCGCCAGCAGCTGACAGGCCACCTCTTGAAATCGAGGATATCATAATGTGAGTAGTTGCACAGCTGGCCGCGAGTTGACAAGCCTATTAGCACGGACATGGTCCCCCGGAAGTAATCTTTGCCGTAGTCTCTGTATCCCTTCGTGCATGGCCCGACAATATCGTCAAGCGTCTCATTTAGCGGCACGCCCCCCTGCCTAGCCAGTTCCTGTAATGAGGTCACATTCGATTGTCCCAAGCGAATAGGGGGAAAATGTTCTGCCTCGTCCCAGATCCACTCCGACGTCCGGTCGGCTGTCACATCTACGGTTGCCCAGGCCGCGCGAACTAGAATGTAGATATAATACCCCCAGAGTGCCACCGTCAGCACCAAAAGTACCGTTCCCAGAGCTAGGTAAAGCCGCATCCCAGTCAGATTTCTAGCCGAAACGGCTAGAATGCCGATAATTCCAACAGTGACACTCAGAAGCATGCACACGATAGCCAGATCACCGTTCACGGGTGAGAATGCGAAGATCAGGAGGACACCAGTAAGGACCAGCCACAGACTCATAAGAAAAATTAAGCAATTTGTGGCAGCTGCACGTTTCTCGAGGTGTTCCCTCAAGAGCCTCAGCTCATGTTCTGACATTGAGATGTTTTCCTCTGTGGCACGTGAATCTGGGCACGCTGCGTCGGCGGGTGGATGCAGGTCTACTGGTCTCTCCGTCCCTGGTGTTGGCTGTTGCGGGCGAGCTTCCTTGGGAGCCATGACAATTGTCGGTCCGTCAAGACCGGTTAACGTTTGATCCGCTCGGATTGGGGGGAAGGCGCGGTGCGCTCCCGGGGGAATCACTATAACTTTCTCTTCTAGCGTAGGCGGTGGGCTGACAGCCACTGGTGTGACGTTTGCACCCTCTTTTGGGGAGGGTGCGACGGGATCGGGATAACTCGGAGGCATTGTTACATCGAACAAAACTTCAAGACGACAATCCAGCAAAACGTTGTGAAAAGGGTGACTGTGCTGGGAGAACACAGACGCGTCATCTTCCACCTGATCTCTTGCTAGCCATCTTCGTGTTGGTGCAGCCGCAGCGTATCAGGCGGGTCGAGGAGGGCGAAAGTGAGCCGTCGAGACCGGCACGAGTCTGAAGTACGTCAAAGCAGAGATATTCTGTCTTTCAACACGAACGACACGTCCCTAACGCTGTTTTTTTCACATTTACTGCTTGGACGCTCAATTGGCACCGTGCGCGCAGCGCTGGCACGACGCTAGAACACTTAAAACTGTTCTACAGGGGTTGGAAGTACATTGAGCTCCTCTGGAGTCTCTTAAACATGAATGCACAAAATCGTAGTGCAGCCCAGAGGGTGCAACCAGGGGGGCGAAAAAACATGGCCGCAAATGGGATTTACGTCATTGTGGTGTAGGTGAACCTCTCGCATGGCATTACACCCGTGCTGGCGAGTGGAACTCGGACAAGCTAGCTGTTCTGTGCTCGCTCATGGATGCACGACAACTCCACCACCGACTCACGAATGACGTACCCGTGGACACGCTCTTTACAGCATCAGTACTGATACATGTTTCTGGCGTGCCAGGGCAGGCAAACATCAGGAGGGATGGTTAGCCGCTGGGCAGGGCTCAAACTCAGAGCGCGGTGGTAACCGCACACTGGCAACCTGCGCACTACGGTCGAAATGTAACCAAGGCAGCTGCGGATGGGGCACCACGGAAATGTTAGTCGTCCTTATAAAGAGCTGTGTCATATCGTCTTCACACGCTTGCGCGATATGCAGCGGACCGCTTAGAGAACTTCGCACAGTACTTCCGTGGGGACATGCGTACCTTTCCTGTCCCAAGGCAGGCAAACTTATGCAGCAAGAATTCGGTGCTGGCGAGCTAATCACGCTTGCCGCTGAACTCCGCAGATTTATCTGCTTAGTCTAAGCATGCGGGCTTCGGCCCCCATGAAAGAACTGGAAGAGATATGGACCTACGTCAGGGGCAACTCATTGCCATACAACTTTTCCCGACTTTACTTTAGAACGAGATGCACACGGGTGTACGTAAAGTATTCGTTTGAGGCATAGCTGACTATTAGTACGAGGGCTAAGGGGACTTTGTCAGCTTCCTGGTTTCTTCATTTCCGACACAAAGAGAGCGCGTCTTGCATTCAAAGCAGGCATTTATAACATGAAGACTGTGCTTCTTCTTTTGCATCTATTAGCTTCCCAAGACTGACATCAGTCTTGGGGGTTTTTTTGCACCACGCCACGGCGATGACATCACAAGGTACATGATCTCCTGTAGCAAGGACTACTCTGTGTCTCTTCTCGTGAGAAAGCTCCCTGATCTATTGTGGAAGAGACAGGATCGTTGCACGCACCTTCGCGTCCATCGATCTACTCTAAATATGCTGATGCTTCATTTAAACTGGTGCTCATGAGTTTCGCAGTCCGATTGCTTTCGTCTATTGATTTCGTCCACGTTGAGAGTGAACTGCAGAGAGAAGGCTAACCGATTCTGGGAAAGTGTTGCAACAAGCTCCTGAAGCTTGCTCGCCTCAGCACGAAGCTCGCCATGTAACCTTTAGCAAACGCTGTGAGTGTCCACCCATACCCCCCGCCGCTCCACTCAAGGGAACCACCGCTACTTCTAAGGCGGACACGAAAGCCTGACCGAGAGGACTTTTCTCACGATGGGGAACAGAAAAGGTACCATCGGATGCGGGAACAAATCTCCTGGTCAGGCCATTATATAATATCTGTCGTAGCCGCGACGGCAGGTTATTTCTCCTGACGCCGGGACCAGGGCTCCATAAAAATTGTGTATCACGGGCGTCACTCGTTAATCGACAAGTGCTGCACGCATCACGGGGTCCTTTCTGAGTTCCGTTGGTAATCGATGTCAATACCATGACGTCATAAGCAATTCACCTCTACAAAATTAGGGCGAGTACGGACAAAACCGGGCACTTTCGTAAAACTGCCGCAAATACTGCCATGCAGACCAACATGCGCTTTAACCTGAACAAAGCAAACATTCGATGCGCGCATGGCTCTCATAAGAGCGATTTCAGAAGACACCGAAGGTATCGATACACATGTATGATGTTGGTCATGGAGAAAAGCCAGCGGGCTCAGTTTTCTTCTTTGGAGCAACTGGACCCACCACACCTTCTCTAGGGCATGGCTTCTGCTTCGCGCTTGGCCGCCTCTGCGCTTTCTCGAAGGGCGGCGTTGTATTTCTTGAGCGCCTTCGAATACGCTGTTGTAGCCTTCATGGAGGAAGGGATGCAGCACACACATCCGCAGCACCCCGCCAGCAAGAACAGGCCAATCACGCCCAGCAAAATGTACTCGTATGACGAGTTTTCCACCGCACAAGAAGTGCTAAGCGCATCCACAGCGCAAGCAAACTTCTGATTGATGGGTAAGGTTGCCAACTTGTCATTCCACGCCTTAATGACTGCCCGGTCTTCGGCGTTATCCATTGTCAGTTTGTGGCCAACGTTCAGCATCCGAAATTCACAGACGTCGCGGCACCCATATTGCCACTTCTTGAATTGCAGGATGTTGCGGTGCGAGTAGCTGCACATCTGCCCGTATGAGGACAGTGCAAGGAAAACAGACGTTACGCTGTCAAGGTACTTCGTCCCATCGTCCTCTATCCCTTCTTTGCACGCCTCCAACTTCTCGGCAGCGACGCCTAAGTCGAAGATGTCGTCATCAAGTTTGTCGCCTTCGGGTGGGAGCAAATCACCAGTCAGACCACCGACAAGGCTACCTAGCTCCCCAGGTTTCAGACTCGGGAAGCTCCCCCCGAGCCCCTCAGGGATCACACTGTTCGTTTGGTCCTCCACCCAAGAGTTGACTTCATCTTTTCCGGCCGCGATAGCCACAAGGGTTGCCTTGTAGAACATAAAGGCATAGAAAGCCCAGACGGCAACAAGCAGGACGAGAAGGAGGAGAACCAGGAAAAGATAGAACAGTGTACCAGCTCGGGTTCTGCAGCACACGAAAATCAGGCCGATGACGCCAGTGACCAGCCCGCCCACAATAAAACAGAAAGCGAGGAAGCCGTAGAGCGGTGAGAAGCAGAACATCAGGGCCATGCCAAGGGCAACAAACAGAAGCATGACGCCGATGGCCATGATGGCCGCTTTCTTGATCTTGCTATCTACTTCTGCCTTCGCATGTTTGACGCGCTCCTCGGCTGCCACGCGATCGACGACAAGTTTCTTAGTGACTTCATCCATCTCGGCATTTTTACTTTCCTCTTTCGCCGGTGGTGTGTCCTCCGCCTCCTTGGTGGCTTCCTCCGCCTCCTTGGTGGCTTCATCCGCCTCCTTTTGCTCCCCTTCCTCAGGGGCTGCCTCCGCAGAGTTCTGCTCTTCAGAGGCTTGCCCCACAGCAGGGTCGGTGTTCGGTTGGCTTCCTTCCTTCTCCGGTGCCGGTTCAGACCCAATGGCACCCGAACCTGGATCCAGAGAGTCCCCGCTGGCTTTGTTGTCCTCTTCAATCAAAGGGGCCGTCACCGCCGCCCCCTCTTCTGCGCGTGGTGTTGCCATGACGGACTGCACACACGTGACTAGCGCCAAAAGCCCCGAAAAACTGTAACAGAAATCGCAGGTACCCGAGGTAGTCGGTCAATCAGAAAAAAACGCCGCAGAAAGCAACCTTCCTCTATGGGAATAAGTGAAACGCTCCACAAAGAGTCTTCCTCTTTGGGAATAAGCAAATTACGGAAGTCCACAACCTCCTTTCGGCCGTGGGCGGCCAGCACAACGCGCGAGCGGGCGACGGGCCGCGGCTCGGACCTGGACTGAAAGCTGAACGCTGCTTGGTACATGCAGGGAAGCCGTCGTTTCCCAATGGAATATACCACGCCGCTAGTATCTGACAACCTCGAAACACGCGAGAGACGAGAACTTGCACTGGGTTTATAGTTTCATTTCCTCACATCACCTGCGAGGGTGCGACCATTGGCGGTGTAGGCTGCGCTCCCTTTTCACCCAGGCGGGACGCACTGCACTAGCTCAAAGGCAGTCCAGGGAGATATCCGCCGCCGAAGCCGCATGCCGCCTCCGCGGCATCCACAGCACGGGCTCCAATGGGAACAAGGGGATAGTCGTTGACCTACCGCCAAACTAGGGAGCATGCTCCACCGTGACGCGACGCCGATGCAAAGTATTGGCCGTCCAATGTGGAGAAAAATAGTTACGTGGTCTAGTGCTGCAGATAGCCGAGCCCCAAGAGGGCGAACTTTATCAAATCAACTTCTGTCATACTCTAAAAGAACCGACATGCGCCGGCTTGGTCCGGCCGACGAACGCACGCAGTTGAGGGTCGCGCTGCAGCCATGCTGCTCCACACTCACCAATGTGCAACGCGGATTGATTGAAAAAGAAATTGGGGCTATTATTCTGCTTGTCCACCCTAGTAAAGTAGAATGCAGTATTCTGGCCAACTCACGTGGGCCCTATAAATGTGCCGCCCACAAGTGACGCTTGTTGCTTGAAAGTTTTCTCGTAACGAAGTGCAATCGCTCGGAAAATCCGCAGATGAGAGGTTTCAAGTGCAAAGCGTCTTGTTGCTGATGAATGTTGCAGTTCAGAGGCGCCGCAGTGGACTCAAAAACGGGTGACTCAGCGGCAGGTCGAAGGTAATTAACAGTCACCACGAGGCGGAGAATGCCCCCTGTTCCAACAGGAGTAAAGTTATATAGTGGTTGTTTAAAGAATGGCTTCGGGTCACATTTCACACGCGAGTTTTTTCTACAGTGAAAGGGGGGGACACGCCAACTACGGAATCTTTGCGCAACGAGCGTGTACGGAAGTAAAGAGGGTACAAAGAAAGTGGAGGCAGAGTGGTTTGGCGATCCCCCGATTACATAAATGTGACCTTGGCTCGTGGATCGACGGGTGCATTCTCGCACCTGATGTGCGCCAAAAGAAGTCCCGAATAGTAGCCAAATAGCTGACGCCACAACTCTCGCGCCATGCTGTCCCTGGAAGCTGCGACGCCAGCTTCAGCTTGTTCCGACCGTCTGCCTTGTCGCCGCGAGACCACCTCTCTGTGCTCTCCTGCATCCCAGAAGGGTAAATCAAAAACTCTCGGCCTCAAAATGTCTCTCTGTTATCGGCACTGCGCACACTGGAGTGAACTCGAGTAGAGTTGGAGACGAGGCGCCGTTTCTTCGCGTAGAAACAGAAGAACAACTATCATACAGGTGCCGCCCTAACAGAACAATGGTACCAAGCATGTCGCCTGGGGCGGGCCTACAGGAATTAGAAAGACATCTACAGATTTCAGTGAGCGGTCCTGGTGGTCCTGATCGACGACGGGCGCGTAGCCATCGTATGCCCTACGCGATTCAGTAGGTACAGGTTACGTCGTCACCAAGCAGTCTGCGATGACTTGGATGATGCCGGGGAAACCCAGTTTTGGGGCAGGACTCCGGTGCTTTTCTGTCACGTTTTCATTGGGTGCAGCGTGGTCTGACAATGTCTGGACAGTTTCCGATCCCAAGTCGCCTCCGCTATGGTGTTCGTAGGTCTGCGCACAATATGGGGATTAGCTTCATTTGATATGAATACAATACTTCAAGCGCATTCAGGTGCTCCCTACAACTTAGCAAACAAGGCACGAAATGGACTTTGCCGCGGGTTTACTGGTTCTCGAATTACGTTGCGGATCGTCCTCATTTCTCTCGAGGAGCTGCTCCCAGCGAGGATGACCTTTACAGGACAAGTTTTGTTGCAACACTTGAGGCGTCAAGAGCCGTGTCGCGTCGCCAGCCTCCGGAAGGCGGGACGAGGGTTTGCATTCGTGCAGGAGGGGCGACCAAGGGTCTATGCATAGATCACCGCCAAGCCAACGAATACTGGAAACAAGTTAGACACCTGACCGGGGACTGTAACCCATCAGCACCCGCCTCAGAACGCTCGCCGGTAGGGAAACCGGGCATGTCTGCACGAATCGTGGCAGCAACTCTCCATTTAAATGCAATTTCCATTGTCTTAGACAGCGTACACTGTGCATCTGATCGCTGGGTCTCTTTCGAGCTACGCTGCTGATCCTAAAAAATCGTTCATGTTGGGTTCCACGTTGCCCTATGTTTTTCCAGCTGCAGGACCAGTCGGCTCACAAAATCGGTCTTTCAGCTGAGAGAGTTGTGCGTTCTCCAATGTTAGCAGCACATCCGGCGAGGCTAGTTTTCACTCCCTTCCACTATACTGCGTCTCCCCTTAGCTCCTTCTTTTCAAGCAACTGAAGAAAGCGCTGTAGCAAGGAAACGCCTCTGCACCAGAGTCGATTTCGCGGAAATGCGTTTTTCTGGGGGACGACGAGCATGCGATCGCCCATTGTGACTCATTATCTACTGGGGCTCGGAAATCCTGTTCAGTATCCTTACTTTTTCCCGTTTGACTTCACAGTGCCTCGGTCTAGGCTGACGGTGCCCCACATGAGACTACAGGTAACTCCGCCCCTCATGAGGCATCAATCGACGTTCCACGTTCTCGGGCGGGGCTGAGCCCGTTGTGTGGTAGCCTAAGTTATCCTTTTCGGATCACCTTTGCCAGCCTCTGTTGTGTCGATATTTGAAAAATTCTGTTTCCTTAAGAGAGTACGGCACAAGGCTGTTCTCTCCATGTGCTCGGAATTGTATTCATATTAATCCAGAGCGAATTGAACTAGATTGTACTCTGTACAAAGAGTCGTCTTGTGCATGCAACAAGGAAATTATCGGCGTACACCATCCGCCTTGTTCTGCATCAGCGCCTTTGGGGAAACAAGGCAGGCTGTACAGTCGTAAACGTATTCGGCTGTCCATAGAGAAATAAGTAACAATCGAGCCGGCCTGGAACGGAATCCAAGAGTCTGTGTCTCCTCAGCGGGGAACTCACTCGACATGCTAACGATTTCTACGAAGAATCACCTCCTGCAAGGCTGCGTCCGGAGCGTTCTCTTCAAGAAGGAAGGGCCCTGGTTACGATAGCGAGTATTTGCAACTCCAGTAAAACGAGGAACCTAGCTCAGGTGCGCTCAACCGAAACTTTATCAAGCATTGACCCACACACGAGGGGTCGCTTGCTTTCAATACTCACAGCCACAATTTGCCAACACAATACATGGCGAATTAAGCGCACGTGTGCACTCGTCGTCGAACTGCTCGCACCAAAATCATCTCCCTGTCATACTTCTGATACCCAACTATCGGAGTTTATCCGCCGTCAGGGTCAACCACCGAGGCTTCACGTTACTGTTGCTGCTCGAAGAGTGGTATGAGTTAAAGACAAACGTATTGTACTAAAACGGCCAAGTCCGCTCTTTCGCGCAAGCCGGCCGCTGAACGGGGTCTTAGAAGGTACGAATTATAGGCGACCAAAGTCTTCTTGCGCTGGCGCCTTGAATGCGTTAGCGATACTCTGAAGTCGTTAACTGACACAACGTTGATGCGCGGAGCATCTGCAGACGCCACTGGGCTTGCGTCGTACCAATCGAGTTTGCGCTCCTGGTTGTTTTTGTTGTAATTCGCGTGCTCGTCGTGACAGCGCTTGTCCCTACACAAACCCTAAACCGCTTCGGGAAAAAGCCTCCACTATGGGGGGATACCCCGCGTGAAACTACCGCAACATCGTAGAGTCACAGTGCGTCTCGGGCCGCAGGGGAAGTGTCCACCACGGGCAGAACACTGCGGGTAAAAAGAAATGTGGAGCAAACTGTAAGCCTGCAGCTCCTGATCTCCGGTTAGCACGAAGTAGTGACCCCAACAAGAATAGATTTCAACGATACCGCATATGGGCATGGACATTGAATCGCTGGTCCTTTGTTCCCAGGTTTTCCGTGGCCGCAAAATCGGTGTTCATCAAGGAGCTCCAGAGTACGCTTCGCGAGGTTTGTGGCTTTCAATGCGATTGCGGAGTCAAGTCGTCTGCGTGCGCTCTCTGACGTTCGCGAGACGGCCGTATATCACATGAAGCTCCCGTTATGTTGAATTGCATCGAGCAGGCAGAATCTGAACTTTCAAATTGTTCCACGATGCCCTCGAGCAACTTGAAAGGCAGAAATAAGCATGGCGTGCTTCCTGGAGGAGCCCATGGCAGTACTGCGAAAAACGCCAGTAAGCTGCTCCTTATTTCTTTGCTCCGGCGCACACTGTTGGTTGAGCTGCAACATGTTTTACGGCTTGCGACAGCAGGAAGGTATAGTCGAAGTTACGCGGTTCTGCGCTTGACCAAAGAGAAGAGCCTCCGTGCAGACGAAGGGCTGAAATATTTGTGTAGCTTCGTAAGATCGTATGGGGGCGTGCAGATGCCGATGGGTTTTCGTTTATCTGCGAGGGAGGACTCGGGGCCTGTGAATCTGTGTGAGCACGGACGCACAAGCTTACGTGCACCTGCGTTCGTTTACGCCCGCGTGTGAATTCGTTTATCTGTACACTATTCTGGTCGGATGGCAACTTTCGCGTTACAACCCTACGCATGCCCGCAAGCTGATCACCACAAGGACGTCCAGCAGACGGCGATTTCCGCCTCCACTGCTTCGTGCCCGCCCCCTCTCCCCGCCACCACTTCCGGCACCAGCGGATAAGCAGAACGCTTCGTAACGCGTTCGTTTCTATGCAGGAGTCCAACAGCCGGTTGCAGCGATGGAGCTCGGCAGGCAGCAGCGGCTGACAGTAGGCGGAGTCCTGCCGTCCGGTGAAGTTGGAGATTCGGGTTTAGAGAGACAAAACCAGAACAAGTTGGTGGAAAAGGACGGAAGCGTGGTGACCGTCTACGCGGGGAAATCGAAAGCGGGGTGCTCTGCCCCAGATGTGGACAAGATCAATCAAGATGCGTTCTGCGTGGTCGAAAGATACGGTGACTCGTCTAATATGTTTTGGTTTTCTGTCATGGATGGTCACGGGATGAATGGCCATCTCGTCTCCGACGCGGTTCGTCACATTTTGCACAAAAATGTTCAGGAGTGCCCCGAATTCAACAAGGACTTGAAGCAAGCGCTTCAGAAAGGGTTCTTCAGGACCAATTGTGAGCTCTTCCAACCAGGAATTGACATCACGATGAGCGGCACGACTTGCGTGTCGTGTGTAATCCAAGGCACGATGCTGTACACGGCAAATGTGGGAGACAGCAGAGCTATCATGGGTCGCGCCAACGGCAAAGGCGGATGGACATCTCTCTCCCTCTCGCACGACCACAAGCCCGACAGACCAGACGAAGAAAAACGCATTCTAGCTGCAGATGGCCGCGTGGGCGCACTGAAAGGACCGAATGGAGAAGCTCTGGGGCCTGCGAGGTGCGCAGAGGAGACACCACAGCGATGACATAGAATATTTCTCCTCTTCACCTGTGTTGGCTCTGGTCGCCACAGCAGACCACGTTGAAAAATAACAACTACTCCCAAGGAGAGCTTCAGGCTCACTGAGTTTGGGTAGCAGATGGATCTAACTGATACGCGAACACGAATGGTGATACGGCAGTATTTTATGACTCGAAATGTAGTCAGTGGATGGGTCACTATTTGGGTATTCTGTATGATCTTGATTATTATTGGTAGCGCTATTCCACAACATAGGTTTTTCCTGAGAGTCGGAAGAAAAAACAGGGCCAGGGACGGAACGGAGCTGCCAGCACCTCCAGGACCACGACAAACCGTGAGCCATACTTCGTGCGTGTGACTGTTGACTTGCAGCGTGCACCGATTTTTTTCATTGAGTCTCCATGATCTTCAGTACTCAGAAATCAGAACACGTACAACATTCTTTACTTCCCGTCTAACCCTCAATTGCGTTTGCATAATCTTCGAAGCCATGCAGTGGAAAAATCACCGAGCTGCCTGTACATTTCTGGTATCTCTATTTCTGTGCTCAGGGTGTGGAGGAAAGACTGCGACGCACCAGGTCTCGCAATGTCGAGATCCCTTGGCGACTCTTTAGCCGCGTCAGTTGGAGTCATCGGGGAGCCGGAAATCACTATCACGCCTCTCACTCCCCAGGATGAGTTCATTGTGATAGCCTCCGACGGCTTATGGGAATTTATCACGAACCAAGAAGTCGTCGAGGTTGTTTCGCGTTTCCTAGACTCCAGAGATCCAGTCGGCGCTTGTGACACACTCATCGAAGAAGCCAATCGCCGATGGAAACTCGAAGACGACGTCGTCGACGATACCACTGTCGTTGTTATCTTCCTTGATGTGCCCAGGAAAGGTTTGGGCGACAAACGCAGATAGTGTATCTTCTCGCCTTGAGGATACTTTCGTTTCTGTTTTTCACAAGATTTGGCCTCAAGTGCAATGGCAATGCGGATTCGAAGGGACCTTCAGCCTGCCCGTTAAGTGACCTTGTCTCGACGTAGCTGAAGATCTACGAACAGGCGGATCCGCAAGGGTGTCGCTGTGCTCTCCGTTTACAGAGCAATTCGGCTAGCTTAAAGGAGTCGGGTGCGTTCCAGCTATCAGCACATCCCGTTCCCGCATACAGGTTACATTATACTACCAATCTCCGAGAAAACGAGGGATTCCCTTTCTCTCTGCATTGATGTTTCCCAGTGTATTCAGGGGTTCCTCCCCTCTCCCCCATTTACCTATTAGATGCTGATACCCCGTTTTCCCCACTCGCACATGTGCTCGTTCGAGTTTAATATCAAAAGAGAACGCCCCCGTGAACACGGGATAGCAGATTCTGGTTTCTCCCCTCCCTCCCCCCTTGCGGTGCCAACCACAGCAGAGGTTCCTGGATAGCTTGGAGACGTTTCATATCATACAAAAACGCGCGAGAACAGCGATGCGCTACAGCTTCAACCGCGCACAGCAGGTTGACGGCTGCCAGGTTATCGGGGGGAGTCGGTCAAAACAGCACGATTTCGCTTCCTCGCAGTGTGGAGGTCATCTGCGACTCAAGGTAGCGAGCTGCCGGTATCAACCATTGCCAAATACCAGCGCGCTGACAATAGCCAAACTGTCGGCCTCCAGGCCGTGGCTGCGTGATCTGCTTCTGAAGTCTGAGATCGTACACCGCAACATCCTTACTCCTCTCTCTGTTGTGCTTCGTACGCTATCTGGCACGGCATGCGCTCTGGCGCAGTCCGCAGCAGGTGGCGTTCTCGTGCTGGCTAAGGCACAGAGGCTAGTCTCTCGCAAGTGCTTAAGCCCCGTTGCACAGTTGCCAGTTCCAAGCACATACGATTTGTTTTTATGGATCTGTGTGCAGCCCCGTTTGTTTTATGAAAAGTTAACACCTGCTTGTCTGCGACTTGCTGTATGCGCATGTCTGCTCTTGTGTGTGCCCGCATGCATCATGCGAAATCGATACCGATACGGTGCTCGCAAAAAACCTGCAACACTCGAGCCAAGCTCACTTTGGTACGGTTGTCAAGGTGGCTTGAGAAAGCATAATCATATTCCAAACTAGCATGTCAACCAACTTTCCATGGACCTTGCTCCGTTGAACTAGCCACGCGAGATGCAGCGCTCGCAGGCTCGCCGGCATTTCCTGATCTCCGGGTCACCGCTGACTCCGTGGCGGAGTCTTTGTCTACGCGGCATCCTGGATTCTTTCACGGTCTGTGTGTCTCTCTCGGCTTGAGTTCCTGAGCAACGCGGAGCCATGTGTCGCCTCTTTCTGGTATCCGAAACTCGCAAGACGAAGGTGACATTTGCCTATGTCAAATTGTAGAGCCGCGTCCGCCGCCGGCTAAACCCCGCTGTCCCGTACGCGGGTGACCGCGTGCGTGGTCGCATCTTGTGGCAGAAGCTTGTCTCCATATTTTTAAACATATCTGCTCTACGAAGAGACGGATTTGGCTGGCGTTCTTGTCGGCGTTTGATGGAGGGCAAACCCTCACGAACTGTCCCAAAAACCAGTTGAAACCATTTTCCTTACCGAAAGGCGCGGTGGGGTGTCGATGTCGTGGGCTGTTCGAGGGACATGAGAAGAAACCGGATTTTTGGGGCGTAGGAGGTTGCCCAGCCACCTCGAACCAGAGAGCGCGGAGAAGTCTGTGCCAGCTCCTGGCAAGCGGCCATTCATCACATCGCCGTTTGTTAGCTAACCGCCCTTGACGCTGGAAGGGCTGCATGTCCGTCCGCTGCCCACGCACATCTCTACTTGAGCATAAGCAGGCCTCTATGTATTCCTGAATGCGTATCCAACGTCTGGTCGAGACAAAGCGGTAGAGTCCCGCAAAGATGAATTCCAAATGCGCGTGAGAGCAGAAGGGGGGAAAAATGGGTTCTTCCACCAGGCGCCTGCAGAGGCTCGTCCGCAGCAACCCGGTCTCTCCCTCACCGGCGAACGCAAACTCACTCTTGCCTCAGAAGACTTTTTCCCCCTTTCCTATGGAGTGTATCTGCGCCGGGACAAGGGAAGCGGCTCTCTGTTGTGCGTGTACCCGCCAAGAGAGCTCACTCGGAGTCTTCTCTCTTGTTTCGAAAGACCGCGTCAACAAATACATGTCTCTGCGTTTCCACTCGAGCGGATAGTCTCACCGATCTGTGTAGTGAATGCGGACGCGACACGCACCAGTTACAGCAGAAACACAGGGACTGTGATCCGGGGACGCCCGATCACAGCGGCATCTGGCGTCCCGTGTGTTGTTCTCTCTGTTTAGTTCTTGAGTCGTCTTTCCCTCGTGAGCTCGCTGTATGCACGCAGGCTATTTTGGAGCGGACTGTCGCGGTTCATTCTCTCACTGACCTGCCAGTTCTCTTCATGATGCCCTCTTGTTCCCGGTGCAGCGTACTCCCCTGCGGTCTCCCGCGTTGCCTGCGGCTTTGTCGTGACTCCGCGTTTGCCGGCACTTTCGTATAGCCTCTTTCAACGACCTCTTTCGATTTCCACGATGGCGCCGCTGCTCAGCGCCCCCTCTCGGCGCTCTGTCTCGACGTGTGAGGACCTTCTCTTCGCGGACGTTTGTAAAGTTCTTGAGCGCCTGACCGACCCCTTCTCGAAGCCTGCAAACAAACTTCAGTGAGCAGTCAGTCGCCCTCGGACTGGCGCCGACGACCGGAGCACAGTCGCGAAAAACACCATCACGGGGAGTTTGGTGCAGTACATGCTTCTGCTACGCTGGCGCCGCGGACGGCGGCTACCTGGGCACTTTTGTTTTCTGGCATACGCTGACAATAAGGCGCGCGCGCGCACTCATGCGTCGGCGGCGTGTCGCGAGTTTTCACCGTAGCTCCGAGGTGCCGTGGCTGCCGCGCCTCTGCTCCCGTCCGCTGTGTCTCCTCTCGTCCACAGGCCTAGCTTTTTAGTCACGCACGGACTCAAATACATATAATATAGGTGTAACTATATACATTAGAAGTGTAGGCCTTGTATGCATCGCGATGAAACGCCCTTATCCCGTGCCAAACCGCTCTGGCGGTGGGCGTTGTTTTCTGCGTACAGTTTCTTCGCACGCTATTTGCGTCGCTTCTCTCATCTTCCCGCCGGGGCGTTGTATCCGCTCCTGCGTCTCTTTCTGCCTCAACTGGATCGGCGGCGGCCTCCTTCGCAGCTGAAGCAGCCCCTGCTTGCGCGGGTGTATGCCCAAGTACGTGCGTTCGCTCTCTCGTGCTCCACAGCGAGGCGCTGCGTGCAGAAGACAGAACGCTGCCGAGCTGAGCGATACGCAGTGACAAGCGCCAGATGCACTGTAGTTACGGAAGGATGCATCCACGGCTTCGAACGTGGCAAAAAGAGGAAAGAAGCTCGTCGTGGACCTCTGAATAGAAGGAAGTTGTTCAACTGGACGATGGGCCCGCGCGGATAACAGAGCTGCGAAATCCTCCTTCTGCTTCGGGCCGCAGTCGGGCGAACCCCCGTGTCAGGCGTCTTGTGATGTCCTGGGTCAGTCTACGACTGTGTGCTATGCGGACAGATTTGAAAAGCAAAGAGCAAGTGGCTTTCTTGCAGGGGTATGCTGCGAAGATGTGTTTGCGGCCCTCTCTTGATGAAAACAGGCATGCCTCCCGGCGAAGACTCAGCTTGTCTCTTCGTCTCTTCAGCTTGCTTCAATTCTTTCTCTCCGTTCTTCCGGCAGATCTTCGCACTGCCGCCCGCAGCGGCGGCTCGCCTAAGGCTCTACAAAGACCCGGCGGCCGCGGTCGCGGCGTCGGTGGCGACCGCAGGGACGGTCGCGGCCAAGGTCGGCGATTTTGGAAGTTTCGTCGCGGCAACTGTCAAACAGAGAGTCGGGCGCAGGCCCGGCGTCGTTACGGTGGTATGTCTGCGACGAAGGCCAGGGTTTTTCACTCGTTTGCGCTTGTCTTCAGCGGCGGCGTCTTCCATCCTCTCGCGGAGATGCGCAGACATCCGGCCGCGCGAGGCTGAACAGGCAGCCCTCCGTGCGCTCCCAGCGCCCTCTCGTTGATGGCTGCTGCGCATCCCCCCTCGAGCGCGTCATCCTAGTCGCGGGTTGCTGCATATACCTCTGCCTGGAGGTCATTCTTTCTTCACACCTGTTCCCGTAGGCGTGCGTACGGAACCACGAATGGAACTACATATAAACGCAACACGTGTATATATGTGTATGTACGCGCATATCGCCCTCTTTGTGCCTGAATTTGTGGATGTTGATACGTGCGTTTGTCGCGAGATCCAAGCCCGCGCTATCTTTGCGCTGCGTTCGTTGTGTCTTTCCTCAGGGACAATTGAACAGGGAACTGGATCTCGTAGCGCTCGCGAGCAGCACCGCGGAGAAAACTGCGATTCTGCAGGGCCTGCTTCCGCGGCTTATGGTGGACGAGCACAAGTGGTGCATGCGAATTTTGATGAAGGAGGTGAAGTTGGGCGGACTCAGTGGAGAGAGATTGTTGACGCTCCTGCACCCGGACGCGAGGAAAATCATCAACCGGTGCTCAGATCTCAAGGTGCGAGAGGCGCCCCTCGCCCCCACACATCCATATATATATATATATATATATATGCATATAAATATTTATATGTATGTATGTATAATGGTATGGACTTGTATACGGCATATCGGACGTATTCTAGGGGGCCCGCGCTGTGCAGTGCGTCGAGACAGCATCGTCATCCTGCGCATGGTTCACGGTGCAAGCGATGAGAGGGAAGCCGGTATTTGTGTGAGTGTCTGTCTTACAGCGGTGCACGCACGCGTGAAGAGGCATGCCGAGTTTCTCGCTTACATGTCTCTAAGGGCGTGCATAATGTCTGACACGCAGGCGGTCAGTGGTGAAGGCGTCTGCAAACCATTTGGGCCTCGGTGTGTCGTCTTCAGCTTCAGCCGGTCTTCGCACGCGCCTGGCCATGTCCTCATAAGTTTCTGCGGGCACCTGCATGTGCATGCATCGGCCTCCGCAGAAGGCCGTAAATCTATTTCCATAGAGACGTACGCACGTATCTTGCTGTAGAGGAGCGCGTGCGTGTCTGCTTGCCTCAGAGCACCTTGGACGTTATTGAAGAAGAAAACACTGGAGACCAGGCGGATGGCGTCAAGAAGGAGCGCCGGGTCGGAGAAGAGGAGGGACAACCCGAGCGCGGACAGAACCTTCGGCTGCTTTTCCAGCCCCTCCGGCCGATGCTCGCGCAGCTCGTGCGTCCCGTGGCCTCTGACATCCGCATCGAGCTTTTCGGCGAAGATGGAAGCTCTCCCGCAGGAGACAGAAGGAACGCAGACCAGCAGGACGACGACGGACTGCATGCGAGCCCAAGGTAAGCGCGTGGCGACGTTGTCAGATATCGCATGCGTACCTCAAAGAAACCCGTTCGATTTAGCTTACTAAGATGTGCGTACCGAGGGAGGCGAGAGAGAGGGGGGGCCTTGGCGGCAAGACGTGAGAACAAAGAGAGGAACAGGAAGACCAAGTGCCCTTACTCGGGACTCCAAGTCGCCATCCTCTGCTTTCGTTTCGCGTCCCTGCCCTTCGCAGTCGTGGAGTCGCTGCGTCGCGGTCGCCGTCGCCGTCGCCGCCGGTCGTGCCTCGTCTCTACTTCATGGAGAGGAAGTACGACGGCGAGCGGCTGCTAGCGCATATTGACAAAACGCTGCTAGGATCCTCGCGCCCTACGGTGCGCCTCTTCTCCCGTCGCGGCAAAGACTACACCGCGCGCTATGGCGGAGAAGAGGCCGCCGACAGCCAGCCGCATGTGCCGCCAGTCCCTTTTGCCTCTCGGCCAGCTCCCTCGCCTTCGTCCTCTTCGCTGGCCGTCGGCGATACGCATGTGACCCTGAAATGCGAGCGCAGGTCTCAAGAAGAAAAAACGGAAATCGAGTCAAAGCAGTTCACAGGCGAGACAGGCGGAGTCTCGCCGGCGTGCGAGCGAGACAGTGAAGAGACGGCGAAAAGTGGCGCTCTGCGCGGCCTAGCCAGTTTGCTCTTCGAGGCCCTGAGAGGTGCGCAGGCCATTCTGGACGGCGAACTGCTCGCCTGGGACAACGAACTGGGCACGTTTCTTCCTTTCGGCACCAACAAGTAAGAAGGCGTTCCACGATTCATCTAGACCGTAACGGTTCGCTGGTGCCGTGGTCTATAGAGAGAGGGCCTCGGGGCGTGCCAGTATGAATTGATACGTGGAGATTTTGAGGAGCCGTTCAAATGCGCAGTACCACTTATGGAGAGAGACGTTTTCTAGACGCTGAGACAGAGCGAAGCGTCTCCTGGCTGGTGCGTCACCCGCTATCAATGAAACCGAGACGTCGTCGAGACACCAAGTTCGATTCCGCAGCCTCAGCAATCAGGCTGATCTGTCGAGCCTGTGCATCAGGTCTCTTTCAACCGCGCGAGTGGAATCTGGTGTGTAGGAAGGACTGCATGCGCATGTGCTAGATTGCCACATGTAAAAGGTACATGCCTTGTACGCGGAGACACAGTCATGCGACCTCTCATCTGCACTGCCTGTGCGCTTCGTGGCTCTCGACGCGCAGCCAATATGTATATCGACGGAAACACGTGACTGCATCCGCGTGGCATGGTGTCTGCTTTTCTTTTGCAGAAGCGTCGCAGCCGCGGAGACGGCTCGCTGTCACCTGTCCTACGTGGTTTTCGATGTGTTGTACTACCGGAACCACGACGGCCAAGAGTACTCACTCCTCAACATGCAGCTCAAGGATAGAAAGTGAGGCCGCGGGGCGTTCTATGGAAAACGTAGCAGCACATTCACCGGCTCCGCACGAGACTCACAAATGCGTGGTCGCTTCTCTGTTCTCGCGCACGCACCAAAGCTGCACAGTTGTATGAGAAGGCGGAACTCGCATGGCCGCGCATTTGCAAGGCCTGTTCAGTCAGCGCCGCCTCGCTGAGTACGTCGTCACTGTGCGTGGCGGAGTGCCATTCCAGTAGACTTGCATGCGAGGGTCCGCTCTGCGCAGCTGTGGGGCTGTGTGCGTCGTCCGGACTCAGCTCAGTCGCTAGGCCTCCGCCCCGGGTCGACTGCAGGCAGCACTAAGTTTTTTCGCTCTTCGTCGGTGTTCAGAAGGCTTTGCCTGCTGCCGATCTCCTGGGCGTTTTTCATTCGTCTCGTGTGTTTCGCTCGAAGTCGTTCGTCCGCGGCGGTGGAGCGTCCTTGGCATCTTGGCAGGCCATTCTGGCGGGGATTCCTATTGCGTGCGTGTCTCCTTTCTCTCCTGGCAGAGTCTTGCTTGAGCGCATTCTACGGCTTGCAGGAAACCGCATCATGCTCGCGCCCTTCTCCGCTGCCACGCGCGCGAACCAAGTCATCGACGCCTTGAACGTCGCCATCGAGAACCGCCACGAGGGAATCGTCGTGAAGGACGCGCACTCCTTCTATCACCTCCACTCGCGGTAAAGCTGAGCGCGTTCTCAACCGCGCGCATTCGCATTCAGTTTCTCTTGTGCGCGCAGGCGTCGCCAGACTTGCTCTGTCCTAGCAACACTCTGCAAGACCCACGCGAACACTGCACGCGGCCGCGCAACGCATGTAGATGCCTGTGCGTTCTAATATGAATACACACGCAAAAGCCAGAGCCACAGGCGAAAGGCAGTATGCAGGTTTAACGAGTCCATCTGAGGTCCCTCAATCATGCGAATTCATATATATATGTATATAACTATGTGTGTAGGTATCTAGGTATGTATGGATGGATCGATGTATCGGTGTATGGATGTGTGTGTATATTTCTATCTAACCATGCATGTAGGTATGTATCTATGTATCTATATACCCGTTGGTGGTAAGAGACCTTGCGTTCCATGGTAGAATGCGCGTGCGCACTAGCGCACCGCGCGGCGTCGTTCCCTTCGGGACTGCATGTTGAAGGAGGCACGGTTGCTCCGCGCGTCAACTGTTTGCAGACGAGGAGGTTGGTACAAACTCAAACCGCACCTAGGCAGCCTTCCGGACACGTTGGACGTGATTGTCATTGGCGGCTTCTTCGCCCAAGGCCCGAAGCGGCGTGACTTTGTAGGCCTGAAAAGATACACGCGGTCGCTGTTCGCTGCTCAAAACGCACCAGCCACGAACCTCTCTCTGTGGCCGTCTGCTTGCAGCGACTCTAGCGACCATCACTTGCTGTGTCCAGTTGAAATACATCTGTGCAAACTAACTCCAGTTTCCAGGAGCGGCGCGTCGCCAAAAGGTGCTTTCAACAGTCGTGCATGCTTGCGGAGAACGGGTGTTTTTCTCATTTATGTGCCTGAATATATATACGTATATATATGGAGGCATGTCGGGTCCCCACCGTGTCTCCACTGTATGTGTTTTTTGATGTATAAAGATAGATAGATAGATAGATAGATAGATAGATAGATAGATAGATAGATAGATAGATAGATAGATAGATAGATAGATAGATAGATAGATAAATCACAGCGCGCTCGTACATGCGTGCGTTTTGGCTCCCAGTAGTGTGTGCAAGGCATTCTGACTGCTGAGGGCAGTCAGAATGCCTTAACTAGGCAAGTCATCATGTTATGCGTTCCTGCGCTGAGTACAAATATAAGTATATGTGTGTTTGCATGCATGCATCCATGTCTGCGCACGAACAAGGTGCGTCGCTTATCGAGGCCCCAGATGTTTCCTTCCCTTTTTGTTCAGGCCTCAGCTCACCTGATTGATCATTGTTCGCACTTCCTTTTGGGAGTCCTGGAGGGCGACGGCGGAGCCGAGGCAAAGCGCGTCAAGTCGTTCTGCAAGGTGAGTGTTCAGCAGTGCTAAATCGGGAAAGGAATCACCAGCAAGATGGCGATTCTCAGCATGCGACTCCGTAATTCCCCTGCCTGTGTTTTCGCAGCTGCCCGTGCTCTGTCTCTCTGGCGTCCATACTTCGTTCTCCTCTCTACCTGTTGTTCAAAAGCTGCTCGGCGTCCACCCGCTCAGCAGCGGTGGCTGGCGACGGCTGCCATTCACTCTTGCATCGATCTGCCTCTTGATCCGACGCATTTAGCTGTCTCACACAGTCCACTGGGGAGCGGGTGCGCTGCAGTCATAAAGGACGCGGTCTTCTGGATACCGTCGTCTGCGTCCTCTGGAGACGTCGCGGAAGGGTACACCTCGTCTTTTATCGTGTGCTTTCAATCTAAATTCGGTTATCTAATAAACGAGAAAATAAGTTTAAATCAAGTCCGATTCTGTATACAATGCACGTAACCCAAAGGAAATCCTCACGTATATATTTCCAAATCTACAGGATTAGGTATACGTCTACGACTCGACTGAGCGCTACCATCAAACTCAACGGCGTGCTCCTGGAAGTTACGGTACAAACTGTGTAACATGGGTGCCTTTTGCATTCAAGATTTATCAGCTCGAATCGGGAGTCCTCCTGTTGCTCCAACTCTGGGACGCAGGTCGGCACAGGTTTTTCTTTCTCCACGTTGGCGGACATCAGGAATTTCCTTCGGCCTCACTGTCAACGCTTCCAGGAGGCAGATCCCCCGGAGTGGCTGCGCGGATGCAAGTTCAACGCAAATACGCGGTGAGAGGTCGCTCTCTGGTTCAATTGCTTCCACCCGGGATCGGACCCTCGATCTCTTTTTTTTCGCGTTTCACGGTTGGATGCTGATTTGTGTGGCATCGCCGCGTTTCGCCTCGCTGTCCTTCGGCCTTGTTCCACTGAGCCATCGCTCTTTCGGCACGATAATTCCGAAATGCACACATCCAGGATTTTAATGGAACTTGATGGCTTTCGCGCGTGGCGTTACGCTTACTCCTGCATGTGTGTTCAATCGTCCACATGCCCTACATGGGTAATTCAAATATGGCAGACGTGTATGCATGGTGTCAGGCGTGCAGTTGCCACATGTTCATAGATGCATGTATATATATATATATATATTTATATATGTCGCTATATTGGAAAAACGTACGATATTCGTCCGTTTGTAGTGCGCAAATATATTTTCTTGTAGCTGTTTGCTTAAAAACCAGAGCTGCTCGTTTTTCCAAAAGGCAGATACTTAAGTTCAGCTACCCTTCTACTGTTCTCAACACTAAATCTTCAGTACCCAAGCGCGTATATGTATGGGCGTCGCGTGTCCGTTCTATCTCGGCATTTGCTTCTCAGAATGGATGTGACGTGGCCGCCGTGGCGGAGCTTCGTCATGGAAGTACGAGGCGCGGAGCTCTTGCCTGGAGCCGAGTTTGATGTCGGCGCCACGCTGCGCTTTCCTGTCGCTGTGCGGCCGTTTCGCCGCGACAAGGCGTGGTACGAGGCGATGTCAGAGCACGCTTTGCACGTGAGTCGCTGTGAAGCGTTGCGAAAATATATCTGAGAGTTTTTCGTTTCCGGACGTGAGAGTGGCGTCGATGTCAAGAGGCCTACAGAGACTGTCTACGAGTCTACAGGTGCTTTGACGCCCCCCGCGGCGCCCGTCATAACAGCATGTGCAGATCAAGCAGACGACAGATAGGGAAATACGTGAAGCGCACTGAGCCGCGGAATGCAAGCATTCAGTATCGCAGACGCGGGTGTAGGGGAAGAGGTTCGTACAAGCCTACTCTGGGGTTACGACGAAAATCACGGGAGGCTCCTCCGCGTATGGTTCTTCTCTCTCCGCGATCAGTTTCTCATGCCGCATGCGCGAGCGTACAGCTTCCAACATGGACGGAGCCGCGCGTTTCTTCTCTTTTTCAGGACTTTTTCGCGCTAGCCGAAGAGCGAGGAGGTCGCCTTCTGTCTCAAGCCTTCTCGCGTTCCCGCGGAGAGGAAAGGGAGAAGGAGAAAGGAGTCGCAGATGGTGCAGGACGCCCAAGTCTTGAGCGAGGAAGGCCGCGAGGCGACGGCGCGGGCCCCTTTTACCAGAACTCTGACGAGGGGTCTGAGGCTGAAGGCGACACCTCCGAAGAAGAGAGAGGAGTAGAGGACGAGGACGGCGAAGGCGGTGGAGCAACGAGACGAACCAGGCTGAGTGACGCGTCCTTCGGCGACAGGCACGAAGGCGGCAGGCCGGCGTTTTTCTCGGCGCATCACAGGAGTCAGAATTTGCTTCACCATTATTCTTTTTCGCTGCGGCCAGGCGAGGCTCTCCCGAGCCCTTCTGCGTCGCCGGCTCGCCGAAGTCCCGGCGCGCCTCGCCCGCAGAGTCTGTCGGCTGCCTCTTCATTTTCTCCTCTGGCGCTCTTGGCGCCCTTCAGGTCGACCGACACTTCGCGGATCGAGCCGTGCTCCAGCGCTCTGGGGGGGACGAAAATGTGGATTGTGTCGGGGGACGAAGACGCCTTCCCAAAGGCTTCTCTGGAGGCTCTCGTGGCGCACATGGGCGGGCGAGTCTCTCAGACGCTCTCGCCCTCCGTCTCGCACATCATCGCCGCCGGTCCGACGTTCAGGACGAGAGCCATCGCTGCAGCCGCCTCGCAGCTGGCAGAAGACCCAGCTGGAAAGCGCGGCTCCCCTTTCGCCAGGAAGCGGAAAAGGCCCTCTGCTGCCTCACTGGCCGCGGCCCAGGCTGCCGGATCTCGTGAGTCGTCTTCCGCGACTTCGCCGCTCTCCTCTGCGGCCTCTGTCGCTTCCCCTGGCTCGGCCGCCTCCCCGCTGACCCGCACGTTTGCTGTGCCGCCACGTGTTCCGCCGGTCGTGCACTTCCGGTGGCTGCTGGAGTGTGCCGAAAACGACACACTCGTGCCTCTGCGACCATCCCTCGTGATCCACGGCACGCCAGAAACCGAACGAGAGTTCGCGCGTCAGTTTGATGCGTTTGGCGACGCCTATTTCGAGGCGGAGCCGCCCACGGAGCGAGGCCGGATGCGGCTGCTGGAGCTGCTGCAGCACGCAGTCCAAGTGGCTGGAAAAAGCGACGAGACGGCCGTACAGAGCGACGCACGTGAGACAGAGCAAGCCAAGGGGCTGAGCCGCCAGCAACGCGAGGACGGGGAGGAGGCCGGCGAAGCTGCTTTGAATCTGCCAGGCAGACGCGGGCCTCGAGGACGCGGGGTCCACGACGACAGGAGTGCAGCAGACCGCGAGCTCCGAGGCGGAAACCGGGGTCGCGAAGCCGAGCAAACATCGTTTTTTGTCAGCGGCGTAGATGCCAGCGACGTTGATCAAGAGCTGAGAGAGATTCTTCGACGAGAGGATCATGAACCGGGTGGCGCCGCGAAAGGCGTCACGGAAGCTAACGCATTCCAGTGAGAGCAAGAGGCCGTGCCGTGCGAGACGTCGGTTGGGCCCCTAACAGACTGTGCACGAGTGGGGAGCGGCTTTTCATTGTTTGTGAGGCGTGCGCCTCCGCGTAATCTCTCATCTCCCGCTCCATGCGGCATCTGACAGCCGAGCAACAGTTCTCTAGAATATGCTATATACTGTGACGCACTAGATGGCTTGATCTGCGGTGTGTGCGGCCTGTGTTGGTTTGTGGTGTCCAGCAGCATGCGACTCTATGTGGAGGCTGACGACATCGCCTGGACGTCGCCAGCGTTGCAGCCTGTCAAGCAGCTCCTCGACGGGAAAGAAAGGAGTTCCGACAAATCCGGTGACTGCTGGAGCATTTCTACCTGCTCACATGCGGCCTCTCCTCGCCGTCCCATCCCGCATGCCTCTTCATCCGACGCGTGCGCTTCCGCTTCCTCTTCAGACTCTGGTGCCGGCCCCCATTCAGCCTCACTCAGTGCGGAGCTGTGTGAGAGGCTTGAGATCCAATACCGGGCGTCTTTGGTCGCCCTCTGCTCCGTGCGTGGTGCACGGTAAGAGGACATTTGTGCTTAAAGTCGCGCACTGTACGGTTCACGAGCGTGGAGCTGCACCATATGCGGACCGTTTGTATGCCAAGCCTCTCTTCATTCCACTTCTTCGTGCAGCATGTCTGTGGTTCCTATAACCCATCCCTTTATTTCTCTCTAAACGCGTACAGAGCAGGGACTAAGTCCCATCCCGCCAGCAGAAGCGGGCCGCCTCCCTAGTGTGTGTGGTTCGTTTTTGCGCTGTCGTCCTTGCGGGTGCGCGGCTCTATCCAGGGCGTCTTGGTTCGATCGCTTTTCTGTGCGTGTTTCCAGATATTCGATGTATTCATGCGCGTGTGTCTGTCCTCCCTCTGCTAGTCTGGTGGCAAGCCCGACTTCAGCAACGCACATTCTTCTAGCTGCACGCTCGTCGGCACAAGACGGTCACCAGGTGACGCGCCTGTTGGAGAACCAGGATCAAGAAGGTGGAGAGGAAACTGAATGGCGTTCGGAGGGAGTGGACGGAAAGGGCGTGGAAAGGGGAACGCACATGCTAGGGGTAGGAACAGAAGTGGAGCCTGAAGGCGAGCGGAGACGCAAACAGCGAACGGAACGAGCCCAGCAGGGCGCTGTCCCGCGGCCTCAGTTCATAACCGAAGAGATGCTTGCTGCCATGTTAAGCGAAGATAGTCTCACTACCGGAGGCAGGGACGATGAAACATGAATTTCGCGAAACGTGTTTGAAGTGGAGCACACCCCGGCCTAATGGATCTGTGTAGAAGCTATTCCCCAGCATTTCTTCGAAATGTCCGAATCCAGAATCAAGCGCTGCATGTAGGGAGTTCATTCTTGCAACTCAGGAATGCCGGATAGCGTCGGCGCGAGTGCGTTCTGAACAAAGGGAAACTTGTGCGACCTATCTTGAACTCCGTTTCAGCACAAGCAGCGCAGTTGCGTATGACCTCAGCACGCCACCACCCTCTGGGACACGTTTTGGCTAATAACACTTCTTCGTACCAATATCCACTGGTTGTTCCGAAGTCGTTTTCCAGCGACCTAACGCAATCCCGCGTCGTATGTGGGCAACCTCGTACAATGTTGCCTTGGCATGGCTACCCACGACGCGGGATTGCGTTAGGTGGTGGGAAATCGACTTCCGAACTACCATACCAGTGTATATTTGTCTTGCGCTGACTCACTCGCGCCCAAGGACTCGATGAATCCCGTTTTATATCAGGTTAGGTGCACGCACGTGCAGCCGCTGGTTAACAACATTCACAACTCGCGTAGGTTCGATAGCTAAGGCCGGGGGGCACTGGGGGAGCGTCTGCCGGGTGCCGTGGTGTTCGCGTTAGAGGAGAAACCCCGTGCATACGCACTGCAGATCCTTGGAGAGAGTGCGCGACCAGCGTAACCGTGATATTGCTCGCTCATGTTTTTGTAACCGCTAGGTATTCGCCCGTGTGCCCGTCGGGAATTCTGTCAACGAGTATAGTTGGAGTGCGATTCTGAGCTCGCGGCGCGGCCGCCTGTTGGTAGCTTCCCACGAAGTATAACGCGGTAACTGCGGTAATCTCTGTCATGCTTGTGCGCCTCCAGCCCAGGGTCGGAAGCGAAGTGGAGAAAGTGCCAGGTTGAGGGGTTGTTACGTTGTTGTCGGAGAAACACTGAAGCTTGGCAATCATCGTGCGCTGTGGAAAGGCGCTAATATAGTATAACTGAACAGCTACTGACAGCCCTACACTGCTGAACTGGTGATGCGGGCACAGCAGCTGTCTGACTAAATGGAGCCCTTCTTCTGCAAATGCGATCTAACCTGATCCGTCCCTCGTTTCGTAGAATCTTGAATAGGACGCCAGATAAGAATGACACCCTTCACATGCAGTGTCGTCCAGCTGCAGCGACAGACGCTGCATGCCACAGTTGATTAACAAGAAGAACGTGCAACGGCGGGACTTCGAAAGTCGTTTCACAAGCGGCCTTGCTTATTCGATTCAGCGATCATGCCACGAGCTGCGGCAGACAAGATGTACCCGAATACCACCGAGGCTGCGTTCAGGCGGCCACAATGATGAATCCGTGCCTGGAACGAATTGATATGCGCGACCCTGGAACTCCTGTCACGCCTCTTTGCCGCTACCAGCTGGGGTAACTGGGAACGATCACGTGTTTTGAGGCATCTCGTCACCGCCAGCGACGCTCATAACTGACTTCCGACGGGGCAAGCGCCAACAAACAAACAGCGACGAGTGAATGACACACTATGTATTCACACCTCGATTCATGACTTCGAAAGTGGAAGAAACCAGACTCTTCCGCCATCAGTGTTGTCTTGAACTAATGCGCTTTAACGCGCTATCTCGTCCATGCGGATGACACCCTCTTTCTCGGTGACGGTGAGCCCGTCCTCCTTGAGCCAGGCGACGAGGTCGTTCTGTCCCATCATTGCATTATTGCCCCGGTGGACAAATGTTACATATGCGCCGCCTGCACAAGTCAGGTGCCACACGACGGAACCAACCCGAGATTAGCGAAAGACTGAAGAGCCTGTCGAGAGCAAATTAAGTGCCCTCTGGATCGTGAGTCGCACCAGACGAGCACGCCAAGATCTACGACTTGTTTAGAGCTACTGGAACAACTCGTAGTTCGTATGAGGGATTTGCCTGAAGGCCGACGGGTGCGGAATAGCACCGGCAGGCATCCGACAAAGCTCGCAAACTCAAAGCGAAGAAACAAAGACATCGCCTTCCTGGCAATGTGGCAAACTGCGCCGCACCAAGTGCTGCTCTGAGTCTTACCTACTGCGGTTGCAAAGTCTTGGAATTTTTTCGCCGAAAGGTCAAGCCCCGGCTTGAACTCTTTGGTCTTGTCAGCAGGAACAACCGCAATCTGTGAGAAGACGCTGATATCCATCTGCTGGTTCTCGGGCATATTCGCCACCTTGTTTCCCAGCTGAAAAACACGCACGCATGTCACATTCAATTGTCACGGAGAAGGGGGAGCCAACGTCTCGCAAGGGAGGGCGCACTGTTGGTACGCCAGTAACCATCCACCACGGCATTCTGAAAAATCACCCGGACTGGCTGAAAACGCCACTTCCGTCAGTCTTAAGTCCACAATGCTTTCAAATGTCAGAGGCAAGCGACCGAAGGTTTCCTTCTATTCCCCTCCAATCTAGAGCACGTCTCCAAAGGGAATGTGAGGTATTTCTGTTTAGGTCATATATATACATATATCTGCGTATATATTAAAAGGCAATATGACGTACCAACGAACATACTGCAGGCATATATATATATATATATATATATGCATACGGATATGGAGTCAGGTTGTGGGACGGCGTCTACTGTGCGGTCTGATCTTTTTTTGTCGCATTCGCCTGACCCGCAAATCGACTGCGGTGGGCTCGCGTTTGAATTTCAAAAGCAGAGACTAGCTTCTTGCATCAAAAGGAATCTCACCGGTCCGACATAAAGAAGTGAAACAAAGACATGAGGGGGGGCCTCTTCAGTCCATTCGCGAACCGTTACTTTAGCCTCGTATTGATCGCATGTCTTAAAAACCTTGGTCCATGCTGCGTAGTACTTCTGCTTGTCAGCCGCCTTCCAGGTGTTCCATTTGTCCTGAAACACGACGCAAAGCAAGTGCGAACAGGGCGCTCTTTCAGCCGGTCTGCCGTTGTAGGTACCAGAAAGCCATTCGTCAGTGCGACAGCGACTGAAAACAGCGGAACTCTTGAGTAACACTGTTATGCGGAGCTTCATTCGTCACAGCTGTTTCAACGTGTGTTACAAATTTAGGACCAGGCTTGTGTGTGGGCGACTGCGCGGTCTGGATAGAGTTGAGCAGCGCATCAACCAGCAGATATCAACCTGCCAGTGCCGCGCCCGAGCATGTGGATACAAATGTGCCAGCATATATGTGTCACACGATCGCGATACGGTGACCACGTACGCCCTTTTTTGCGGTGCAGTGGAAATTCTATTGCTGCGGAGCACCGGTTTTGTATGTTGTTTTACAGCATTACTGCTCTTCTTGTGATTCTCGGCTCGGAGTCTGCTGATACGTGAATGTTTCGCCGCTGGAATATGCGAGAGGGGACCTCCACAGCGAGCTACAAGCACGGCGAAAGATGTCTGCTTCATCATGGAAAAGTTGCGCTGTTGACTCACCGTGAATCCGGTCAAGAGCTCCGTCTTGTTTCCCTTTTGTTCGTACTTCATCGGAACAGTTTTGTGGAGAGCGGGGACAAAGGCGAGAAGGACTTTACCAGCTTTCTCTTCTTCCTCCGGCGTCAACTCGTGCTTCGACCAAAGAAGGATGAGGCTTCCGCCTTTCTCAGGCACATAGACGAGGTATCCGTAAGCAGATGCGCTCGCTTTCCCCGGTGTTTTGGTTTTTGCTTCCTCATTGCCCCGGGCTGCCCTGACCTGCTCGTGTGCCTGCCGCAGCAGTTCCATGTCTTCAGGCGAGACGCCTTCAACCTTTTCTGGGAGAGCAGTCATGTTGCTGCTTACCACCGCTTCCACAACTGAAACATGCGTGCGGATTTCGCCCTCTTTGCCCTCCTCAGTAACGACCTTCTCTTGGCGGATCACGGCTGCCGGCTCGGGTGACTCTGTGACGACGACGGCAGCCGCATCGTCAATGACATTGGGTTTTTGCTCCGCTTTCTTCACATCCTCTTCATCCACAGCCACGACTACTTCATCCTCTTTGTTAACTGCAGCGGCTCCACCCGTCGTCGCAGCGGCTGCTTCCCCTGCGGACTCCACGGCCTCCGGCGCCGCGACGTCCTTCACAGCTTCCGTTACAGCCTCTGCGGTAGCAGCTTCGGCCACAGAGTCAGGGGCCCGGGGTGACTCTGCCTTGTTTCTCGAGCAGACACCTCCCATTTTTTTCACAGCCGCGGAGAAAGCAGACTTTCGGCGTCGGCCTGCGGAAACTTCCCGAAGGAAAAACACCGGTCACACAGCACGAGCACCGCCAGTTGCAAATGTGCACCAGACTCGACGAAAAGGAGCCACGGCTCATGCGCCGCTCGACATAAAATCCTCTCACCGTGTTTGGAAAAAGGGTAGCCAAAGCGGCAAAAAAAAGCCGAAGTTCGCGCCCTGTTGTTGATGGAACAGAGCACGGCACCAGCCGAACAAAGATCGGAAATTTGTCTGGAAAATGCCTGAGCGTGTGGTTGCGAGTCCTTTGACTCGCAATTATGTGGTTCGTTAAACACAGTGTGTACGAAGAACCCGGCGCGCTCTCCTCCAGTGAAAAGAGAAGGGCAGGAGAGGAAAAAGCATGTCTGGCCCCAGATTTGACCTAGTGACGCATGCTAGGAATGAACACCGGAGTTGAAGAGGATCGAGTCCTTCCCTCGCAACGGCCAACACAAACAACCCAGCCAGCGCCCACTGGCCTTTCAGCTACCCTGGGCGAGCCAAGTTCCTGCGGAGTGGCTGATACCCGCGCGGGCTGCATGCTGCGGAATATGGCTTGCAAACTCCGCGCGCAAGATGTGTTCCTGTCTTCGTCCTCTCATCAATTCCCCGTCGGCTTGCGCAGGAAAGCATCTAATCTCTCTCTAAAGTGAGCGCTTGGGTGATCGTGTGTTCCACACGGGCGCGGCGACACAGGGGCATCCGCGCCCGCCGCTCCCGGGCGGCCAGGGGGAACTCTCACGTGCAACCGAAGCCGTGTCAATACGAATGTATGGCAGAGCGTGAAGACAGTCCACGGCAAATGAGCAGGAGTCGCACAGTCTGGGGATTCTTCGCCTTTGTGCCAGGCGTTGGTCTTCGTCTGGTGTGGCAGGCTCCTCACCTGCAGTTAGGCGTGCGACGTGAAGTCCATCCTTTCCTACAGAGAAACAGGACGAGTGCTTCGATTGACGCTTCACGGCGCCGTTGCCGCTGACCGGACGGCACCTGCCTCACAAGCCTTTTTCAGAGTCCCTGGCCGTGCTCCTCGGCATTCAGTCATGTAGCTCCTGCTAGCGGGCTTCTTACCACATTAGTTTCGGGACGATGAATTCGTCGACGATCTCAACGTAGCGCCACTCACCGGCTCCAGGGCCTAAGCAGTCTGCCGCAGTGACAATCCAGTTTTTCTTTGCTTTCCAGCTGGAAAACAGCGCCATTTATTCGTCTGTAGCTTTCTCGCAGGCGGCACCTCCTCAGCTTTCGCAGTATTCACTAACAGACGAACTTTCCACAGCGCATGGAGACTCGTCGGAGGGCACGGGGTTGGTAAGCATCATGTTTATTCTCTCTATAGCACGATGCATCACGATCGGCCCCGCCTACGTTGTTACTGCAGAAGAAACGTTTTTCTCCCTTGCAAACTGTAGTTTTTTATTCCTGGGTGTACCGACTTCCTGCAGTGTGACTGTAAAACCACCCGGTGGCTTCAGACCGTTTTGAGCGACTAGTCTACGTGAACGAGTGACAGCCTCAGCCGGGGTCGTTTCGAGGACCGTATGGCAGATGCTGAGCAAGCGGATAGTCTTATTCTCTGATCCTTCCACCGCTTCTCCATTGTTCTGCGTGGTGCTTGAACCCAAAAACGCCTGCCTGAGCAAGCGAGCGAGCAGCGAGGCCGCCGTTGGTCCGGTGAGATAGACCGTGGATACAGATTTTGGTACTAGTCGGTAGTCGATTTCTCCCGAAATCGTGTGACACAAAACCTAACACAGCAGTCCCTATCTACACGAGGCGCTCCGCCAGTCAAACAGTGTCGCTTCCGTCCTCCATGAAGCCTGCATCAATCCGGCCTACAAACGAATTCATGCAGCAGGCGCCTGTCCGCGGAACATGCGCGTCGGTAGGTGGCGCACTTCAGCGTCTTGAAGAATGATGCATTCGGAATACGACTCGCACCTCGGCAGTGAGCAGCCGCCCCCTTAGAGTCGCACAACTCATACTCCCGATGCCAGCACATCGAGAGCATGGGACAGAACGGGTATCAGGGCTTGAATACACTCGCGCACAGCCTTCGGACTCCCAGGCAACGCAAAAACAAGCGCTCTCCCGCCACATCCTGCAACAGGAACTGAGGTGCTTCGCTCTCTCCCTGACTCGTCGGCAGTGCAGCGGTCGTCCCCACGGTGTACGTCGTGCACGTGATGTCTCTCGGACTCTGCAATCGATACACACGACGATCCGCGTGATTCGCCCGCTCGCGTCTGGCTTCTGCACGTAATTATACCTGAGCACGGGCGCCCCAGCGCCGCCAGCGGAGTGTAGGCGAGTGACGCCTGCAGAAGCAAATGCTCCAACCCGCTGCAGCGCACTGAAAAGAGCGGCAACAGAGACTGCGGCGTGACATCCCTCGAGGAAAGCCCTGTCCCACCGCAGACGAAAACGAGGCCGGGGCGGAAAGAGCGAGAACTGTCCGGATGGCTGCAAAGGTCGGCGTCTCCGTACGCAGAATGGCGTCTCGCCTGATCACCAGCCCAACTGCATTCGCAGACCAAGGACATCACAGCGTCCTGCACCCGACGCACTTCGTCAGGGACGACAAGCACTGTCACTCGGTTCCCGTGAAAGGTGAGAGCTCCTTTGGCGAGGGTAGCCTCGCTGGTCACGATGGCGTCATCGAGTGGAGGCAAGCAGCTCTCGAGGGGCGAGGCGGAGCGGAGCGTACTGAGGGCCGCTTCGGCACAAGCATCCCTCATTTCACCGCGGAAACAGCGGTCGGAAACCACAACAATGCCAAGCGAACAGGAAACTCTGTCTTTTGAGTGTTCTGCCGCGTGGCGATGAGACGCATGCTCCGTGGTCGTCCGAGGCGCCGTGGCTAGACTTGATGGACTTGATAGGAGGTCGGAGCCCGCCACGACTTCTGAGAACTTACTTCCTTTGTGCGCGGCGCCAGGTGCGTGACGCATTTGGTCTTCCGAGCTTTCGTGACCGCACTGCGTCGAGGGAGCAACTGCAGCATCGACCGCCGAAGGGGAAAAGGTGAGAGCCACCTGGTGGGCTTCGCAGCCGGCTCGCTGGCCGCGCGCGTGACGCCGCGTCCCTTGGCGCGCCTCTGCGTAGGCGCGTTGGCTGCTGGCTGTCGAAACACTGCCCACGGGTCTGAGCGTGTTCACAGAGGTACTCTTGGATCGGTCCTCCTCCTTCGCTGCAGGTTCAACGCGTGACCCCTCCGCACCAGCACTCGACGGTGTGAGGATCTCAGTGCGCTTCGCGTTCATGTCAACGAGCCCAACGGGCCTGTGGGCGGACACGTCCCGACTTTGGTGACCTCCGCATCGGCAGCCGGCACCCTGGAACTGCAACGAGGCGCCTCTCTCAGCGGAGTTCGTGAAGCTCTGGTGCTTTCCTTGGAGCTTCACCAGGTTCAGAAGTATCTTGGGCGGCGTGGGAAAGGGTGAATCTAGCAGCCACCCCCACAAGGCCTCCCCTGCCTCATAGCGACCGCGGCCAGACTTCTGTTGAGGAGGTACCAAGAGAAGAGCGTTTGCGTTTGCGCAGCAGCTTAGCAGGCGCGAACTTTGCTGAGGGCCGGTTGGAAAAGCGTGGAGGTAGGTGGAGGGCGATAACAGCCTCTGCTGGGCGGTCGACAGCGCCGCCTCCGGATACGTTGGCGCGGAGGGGACTGGGGCAAAAGGCAAATCCGGAGACGCAAGCTGTTCGTCTAATGCGTCGTCATGAAAGCCCCGCTGCCCCGAAGCGAAGTCGACATAGACGAGGGCGCGCTGGAACTCAGGCCGGCTGACGTCAGGGCACACCGCAGCAGCCAGCGTCACGGGCATCTGCGGTGGCAGGCTTCCAGAGAGCGACAATGACGGCGAAAACGAAGAAAAGAACTGCAGAGCGGGGCCGACGAGCAGGTGGAACAGCACCCAAGAGCTGCAGGGATTGCCGGGAAGACCAAACACCAGCAGGGTCCGATAGGGAGAGGAGGTGTTGGTCGTCGCTCCGCCCGCGGATCCATGGTGCTCGTTGCGAGGGCACCTGTGCGCGCGAAGCGAGGCGACGATGGCAGGCTTCCCTGGCTTCAAATTCAGACGGCCAAAGTGAATGTCTGTCTCGACCCGAAACGCGCAGCAGCCACTCTCACATTTCAACGCACACCGCGATTCCTTGTCGTCCCTCGCAGTTCTGTCTTGAGACCCTGTGGGGCGCTTCTCGCGCATGTTTTGGGTCTCCTCATGCAGCTGCAGAAGCGCGAGCTTGACGCAGTCGCTGTCTCCCATCGACACGCCGCCGGTAGTGACAAGCACGTCTGCGGCCCCGTCGTCTGCATCGCGCTCCGAAGCCTCGCCGTCTGTCGAGCGCGTTGCCGAGCACCAGACGCAGGGACAGCACGGAGGGGTTGCGCTCTCCTCATCTTCCCTGTCTCCTGCGTTTGCAGCGACGCCCACAGGTGTCGCGTCGGGGGCGCCTGCCGCCAGGCGCAGGAGCAGGCGGCGGACGGCTGAGGTGCTGTCCGGGAGGAGGTGTTGAGCGCGAACGCCGACACTGGGGCAGCGACGGGCAATCAGAGCAGCCAGCGTGGGGGAGTTGCTATCGAAGACCTCGGCCGCGAGAGACGCGAGGGAACTGGAGGCGCTGAGAGAGGAGAGTCCGTCCACGCCCCTCTTTCCAGAGGGCGCAGAAGACGGGCGCCGGCCCTCGTCGCGGGCGCTGCGGGGTGTCAGGCCCTGACCCGCCCCGCTGCTGATAAGCTCGTCTCCGATCGCCAGTGTGTGCACGTTCAGGCGCCGGAGCACCTCGAGTTGCCGGATGTTGAAACTGGAAAGGAGCCCCTCCTCAGCAGGCCCCACGAGCTGGCCTCGCTCCAAGAGCGGCGTGCCTGCGGCGACGTCGCTGCCCACGGCTCGGATGTTGGTCCCGGGTCGGAGGGCCGCGCATGCGGATGCGTCCGGCATGCACAGAGCGTTCTCCTTGTCCACGACGCAGTCCTCCACTGGGATGACGGCCTGAAACTGGGAAGGGACGGGCGCGCCTGTTGTCACATACACGCATGCAGACGACGCATGCGGCGTGACTGGCAGGGAACTGTCTCGAGCAGAGCTCGACTCTCGCTCTTTCTGGGGAGACACGGCCCCATGTTGCTGTTTGGTGTCCGCGTCCCCAAGCTTAGACTGCCCATGCAGCCGGTCGCTGCATCCATTCCGCAGCCGTGTCGTCACGTTATTGCTTTCTGAGTTGCCTTCCACCGCACTCCGCTGGCTGTGAGGGTGCTGCCGGGAGTTCGTCGGGGGCCCGTCGCTGACTGCTGAGAGGCCGCTGCCGGCGCGCACCTTCCCGACGATGCGCAAAGCCAGGCGCGAGCGCTCGGGGCTCTCTGGCCCTGTGTTTTGTGGAGCGCAGAAAATATCCGAAGACAGGCGGGACGCGCCAGCTTCCAGCGGCAGCCGCACCGCGTACCCATCCACAACGGACGCTCGGAAGGCCGGAAATGGCCGCGGGGCGAGCACGGAACTAGCCACGCGACGGTCTAAAAAGGGCGGCTTAACGACATTTGTCAAAGGAGGTGGACTCATCACGCACCCACGGCGTGTGGCGCTGTCATCGGCATCCTCTCGATGACGCTGCCCAGGTCCCTCGTCCTCACGAGGCGCCAAGTCTTCAGAGCTCACCCGCTGTCTGCCACCTGGGATCTTGGCTTTGCCCCTTAGACGATTGAAGCGAGACAGCTCTGCGTGGATGAGGCGCCGAACTTCGCAATCGACGAGGTGCTGAGCTTCCTGCAGCTCAACCATACGAAAACGGCTCTCCTCTCGAATCAGCTGACCAGTCGTCCTCATCGGCGCTTCTTGGTGGCCCGAGGGAACCTCTTGATGAACGCGCGCTGGAGCTTCAGGAGGCGCTGCTGATCGAGAACCAGCTCCTTTCGATGGAGGACCTCCAGGCGTACTTCCTTTCTGCGTTTGTGGAGCGGAGGAGCCGGGGACCTCTCCTCGAGGCGCCGCGCCTTTTCTCCTTCTTCTTTGTGTCATTTTTCCTTCCTCCGTTCGAAGGGGGATTCCGAAGAGAGGAAGGAAGACTTACGTAATTGGCTGTGTCTCGAACTCACGCGCGAGCCCCGAGGCAAAACTGCTGCTTGCCGAGGAAGGCCCTCAAACACAGCGGCTGTAGAGAGTGTGGGACTCTACTCAGCGGCGGTTCCCTGCACACGTGTGCATGCACTCACGCATCAGTCCGTATGCGGAAACGCTTGAGAGCGGGAAAAAAAGTCGGGAAGGCTCGTGCCGGACGTGGATATCGTTAAAACGAATTAACATAGGAAAGGGGAGCTACGGCACCAAATCTTTAGTCTTCTTATCCTTTCACCTTGATCGCCGAAAGCACGCTCGGCAAAACTACCTGTGGCTGTGTGCAAGGAAGAGGGACTTTGTCACCCCTTTTAACGCGTACAGTCAGTGCACTTTGCTGCCAGGGAATGAGGTAGAGGAGTCTGTAGTGGAGAACTGGAAAAAAACGGCGCCTCCTCTCCGTCAGCGAGACGCATCGACCATCGCCAGAGGTACTGCGGAAGTGTAACGTGGTTTGAACAAAAAAAATGCCAGAATTTGTGTGGAATGAATGAAGTCTCGGCTGCGGGCCCGCGCACGCTAACCGCAGAGCGTTACACCGTTTCCCGCGACAGTGAGTCAACAAGCCGCCATGTCTCTCCTAAACTGCTACGCGGATGATGATGATGAGAACAGAACTACAAGACGAAGAGTGGCATACTGTGTATCGCTTCACCATCGGATCTACAAGTCAGCCCGAGGGAAACTATGGGATGCGCGTCAAGAGGAAACTCAGTGTTAATTCCGCTCCAATGACAGGGTGTGCATGCGGCCTGACTCCTTACGCGGCAGAGGGTTCCGTTCCTGCCTAGCACGCGCACCAACGCGGCCTCTTCCAAATTCCATTCACCTGCTCAGGGGTATTTTCGCTGCTTGATGCCGGGCACAGGAAAATCTGCTACTCTACTTAGTCTTTTCCTCTTGGGTGTGTCTGCAACGGGGCGGTTGTACGGAAGCACGGGCATACTACTGCATCGGGCAGGGCCTGCGCGCCATACCGGCGACACCGTATTACCACCGGTGCAATATAAGCGTTCTGCCCAGAATAGATACGAGCCTATTGTTGAGTAAGAATTCTAGAGCGTTTATTTCTTGGTCGGCAGTTGTGGTGGGTTCGCGGAACGCTTCACGAAGTGGTGCGGGGGTCGCGATGCTGCAAAGCTGTTATGGATGATCCCTCTGATGAGGTCGGAAAGTATGCTGTGGCTTTATCATGAGATTTCGCGATTTCTCTGATTTGTATACCGTGGTAACCATTCTGTGAAAATACTTCGTCCACCCAAAGTGTACCCGCATCATTAGATCACAACGGATCGTATCAGCCTCCCGCAGGCCCTTCGTTGCCAATCCGGTGCGCTCCCGCTGTCAGTTCGCTGCCATAATATCACAAGTCATGGCCTCAAAGGAGCACTTCTGTCACAGTTTTTTGGAAAAGCAGCTTTCGTGGTAGCTGTTTGTCATATGAATAGCACGCCACGTACAGTCGTGGCATCAATAGACGACAGGATCCAGTGCTCATTGGCGTGCTACTTTCTCTGTTTACGTGGCAACCAGTGGCAATGACCCTTCTGTGGTGAAGCAGATCCTCTCTTAGCGAAATGGTTACGCTTTATTTGCTTCGCCAAGTTGAGTGGAACTCGATACTGATCGGTCGCTTAGTTGTACAGCGCAGAGCGCGCACTGTATGCCCCATCATCTAGAATTTAACAACCGCCACAGGCTGAATGAGACTGGATTGTTCAGGTGTGTGTGTCCGTGTAAATATCTCCATACACGCAACTCCGGACGGCACTGCGGTTTACAGGTTGCACAGAAAATATCTTTTTAACCTCTCTCTGAATGCGTTTTTCTGCCTTTACCGGACCAGCCCCGTCGCACATAACGGTGCAGCGGGCACAGGTCTCCATCATAGCGTCTATCCTTCACAGAACTTGCAGGAGGAGGCATCAGACCCGGCCGTCAGTGTGCTCTCCTCTAGCTACTTTGCTGTTTCGTCTGCGTACTCTGCCCCAACACTTCTCAAATGTGGCGATGGCGTCTGTAGTCCCACTATCGTTCATCATTCGTAGGATATCGCGCTGCTTCTTTGAACGCGTAAGTCATTGAACAGCCGAATGCGGCCATCACATAACCCACTTCACAATGAAGTTCTCTCTGCAGAGTCACTAACCAGACTTGAAAAAAAGCCAACTACCTAGATGCGAGCTCTCTTCTGTGTTCGTTCAGACTCAAGGGGGGCTCGGACGTAGCAATACGACGTGGGAAAATGTAGGATATCACAGTTCAGAATAGGAGAGTCCACTTCGTGGACGCCTTAGCAGGGGAAGGCGATGCGATAAGTTTACAGAACACTACCCAAACAAGAAGACTGCTTAGGAACAGAGGGGATGGCAGCAAGCATTGGGGTCATGGAGCTTGATTATACAGCTTGTGCGCCGCCCATTCGCAGCATCGCATGATCGGTGTGCGTGAAGCCCGGGACGCTACCTATTTTTGACCCTTGTGCTGCTTTTCCCAGGTGCCACATAGCAGAGCTAAATTCATTTGCAGTGAGTCTTGACAAAAAAGAGGGTGTGTGCGGCGCTAAGCTCACGGCCGCCTCATATCCTACCTTTTGTTCGGCGAGAGGATGCGACCGCATCCTGGGGCGCAACTCTTGGGGCGTCTTTCCTTCGACAGCACTGGGGGAAGAACCATAAGGGTATCAACCATTTATCACTATCGGAAATCCAACGGCTAGCCCCTGAGAGGATGCGATTTACGCCCACGTCCAGCATCTGTCGCTTTCCAGCGTAGGGATGCCTAAACAGGCTCGTAAAGTTACTTCTGTACGCGTTCGAACGAGATTGCACACATCAAACTTCGTCGGAGGCTCATTTTTCGCCTTGTGTCCGCTGTCGCACCACAGCGGGAAGCCCGCCTTCGACATTTTTCCCATGTACCGTTTCGGAGTGTCGTTTGTTCGCAAGCCCACGTCGTCTCCTGCCCGACTAAGGTAGTTAACAGGAAAGAACATCAGTGTGACAAAACGTGCACGACGCTAAGGACGTCATCAAAATATTTTCCTGCACCTGGGTCCCCGGGAGCGAGAGTCTTAGCCCGAAGCGGTTTCCTCTGAGTGAAGGAAGAAAATACCATTATCGTTGTTCCAACTGGCGTCGTGACGAGTTTCACATGGCATCGGCTGCAGCTCCCGGGGCTCTCCAAATTTTGAAACGGAGCGGAGCAGAGAGCCACGTGATAGGCGGTGTGAGAGCTGGGACCCCATCGGACGCCTCGCGGCTTCGTACCATCTTGATATCCACTTCTTCCGAGTCATGACATCATATGATATGCCTCTCTTCGTTGGCGACGCCACCCTCGCCCATGTTGGAAGAAGCAGCCGTGATACAAACGGCTTTCAGTGCGGTGTTGGAGGAAGCGGAGAGCTCCGTTTCGATGCCTTCGCGTAATACTCTTCCTTCTTCTTCGTCGCATAAAGTGTTGTCAAGCAATGGGCATCGACGCAAGGGGCACAGAAAACCGACGAAGTTAGCCGCACCAGCTAGCGAGGAAGTGGGTGACGCGCCAGAAAAACATGAGACATTGAAAACTTGTCACGATGGGCAGATGGGGCGGTTACTCCGCCCACTTCGCGGGTTGATGGGATTTATCTGGTCGGGAGTCAGGTCGGTGCTGCGTTTCGTCTATCGATTAGGAGAGAATCCCCTCGTCGCTTGGGGTCTCCTGTGCCTGCTGGTGATCCAGGAACATCAGATCCACCTCCTCTACCGGGGCGGGTGCAGAGCCCTCGATGCGCTGAATGCCGAATGCACATCGCCTGCTCGACATTCCTTTGGAGGTGCCGCGTGCCGGGGATTGCCCAGCGAATGCAGGCCTGAGCTGGAGGAAAGGGACATACTGGAAAGACACCAGATTCGCAAGGAAACGGTCGATGTCAGACGAGACCTGACTCTGAATTTTCGATCTCAGTGTGCATACATGCTGATGCTGGGAATGTTAGGGGGGAGTCTGCTGGCACTTGGACTTCTGTGCCAGACGATCGGGTGCATTGTGAGATTTTTTTCGACGCCAGCCGGCTCCCCATGTGAACGGATTGGTAGACATGGGGCGGCCGAGGAGAAGTTAAGGAATTCAGGGACTGATCCTGCCTTAGGCGAAACACGGAATTCTTTATCTGCAACGGTCTCTACGGCAGACAAAGCAGGAGATATTAGGACATGTGATCACGGCGGCGCATCTGTCGCCACACCCGTTACACCGGACAAATATCCACAACAGTGGCAGAATAGAGGATGCGTCAGACCTCCTACGTGCGACCGGGCGCAGCAGACTGATGATGTTCTCGGCCCTCATCTGGCGCAGAGTTCCGGAGTGCGAACACGCAGTCCTACTATCTGTGAAGGCGGACCCTGTAAAGTAGGTTCCGACGGCGATATGCAAGAACCATGTAGTCCCCCAGGGGAAGTGTCTCGAGATGTTTCTGGAGCACGAGCACCAGAGACATTTTACATCGGCGATGATGAAGGTGAGGCAGAAATGGGAAGCAGTGTCGGCACGCTGAATGACGACCTCTTCCTGTTGCGGAACCCTGCTAGCGGCGACGGGAATAGCCTTGTCTGGTGATGCCGGAAGAGAATTCGCCATTGCAAGTTGAAATGAGCGGTTCTTAGGAACGCCTCCTGCTATCTATCCCGAGGCAAACAATTGCAGAAGAGAAATTGCACCTGCGGAGATGAAAGAACGTGTGCCGGTTGTCGTCGTCAAACCGCACAGTTGATTCCGCCTTCATTAATCTGCCCAAGGTGATTTCGTCGGACTCATGCCAATGTCGTCGGTATCTCACCGCTAAACGCAAGCAAGAGCGAAAACAGAGGTGGTACGGAGAACGCACAAGTCTTGTCTGGTGCTCCCCAGCTGTTACGTTGTATCGGCTTACGAAGGATACATACAGTGAACTGTCCTGTGCTCCTTTGAGATTGCCCGAATATCAACCACACTTGTTACGTTCGTGACCGGAAGAAGGAATCACGTTCACTCCAGGCTTCTGTTTCCGGATGTACGGGAGCCAGTATTTCTCTAGAAGAATGCCCGACAGATGTGGGAATCCGGGTTGTGCCATTCCGGGTTGGAAAACGGCTTCGGACTTTGTCCCGCCGGCTGTACATGTTTGCATGGACGGGAATGCTGTCTGTACTTGAATGTGGGAACGAAACCAAAAGTGCGAGATTTCCGCGTTTCAGTCTACATGACGCGGCCTAAAGTGTGGCTACATCGCCATCGGTCTGTACCTGCATAGCGCGGTTTCCCTGAGTCACTGAGAGGGCGTAGCCCTGGGTTGTCAAGGGATCACTGACGCACCTGGTAGTCGAGCTACTACAGTAGCGCTGAAGCACTAGGACAGAGTGCAGCCTACTCTATGGCATGACGCTGTTGTCGATTAGGGTGTTGACTGACGAGCTTTTGCACGGCGCAGCATCACTGGCGTGGGTTCTACAGACTCTATTGTAGAATGTACAGTGATAGACATAGAACTGTAAGGTGCGAACGTCAGGCACATGCGCCTTTGCAAACTACTCCACAGAAGAGCAAAACTGCAGAGACACCATTCAGACTGGGAGGAAAAACTTCGCATCGTTATGTCAGAGCGGGAGTGGGCATGCGGAACGCCACGGCCACGCTCTACAGGGCGACGAGGACACACTCTATCGGCAAAATCAACTCCCCTTGCGTCACTGCATCCCCCTACAGAGCTCGGATGCACCCACTTGCCGCAGCTAGTGACCACAGGTAAGGAGTCTGCTACGAGCCGGAGCTCCTGCCCGATAGTAGGGGACGAAGAACTCCCTCGACATGCGGGAGAGACTCGCTAGCCGCTCGCAGCTGCTCTGCGTGCGAGCAATTGGCACGGATGGAGCTGCAGCCGTCTACCGCTCTGAGGTGAGGTTTTCAGTCACGCATCCTTCCTTCACGTGGGCACCGTCTAACCCGGGGCGCATGCGAGCGCATATTGCATTTCAATCAAGCTCACGGTGAGACAGAGACTGCGCTTCTCCCGCGTCCACCTCGCGAGAACTACATAGTGGCCTAGAAGCGGACGTATAAAACATGCTAGTGGAAACCCCCACGTAAGAAAGAAGAGAAGATCCTCCAGAACTGACAGGACAGGCCGATCGAGTCTCGTGCATGTACTGTCGAGACAGTAATAAGATTTGCATAGCCCGTAGTGGCTCCGAAAAAACGAGCCACGGTCATTAAGCAGTTGGCGCCACCAGTATGCCTTCGAGGGAACCAGCACTTGAAGGCCAATTTAGCAGAGCGGTTACCCAAAGAACAAGAAGACTTGTTTGCTCTGAGAAGTCAGATGGAGAGCAGTGCGGAACGAAAGAGTACACAGCTGCACAGCCACTCCCGTGCAATCGAGGCACACAGGCTTCCTGTGTTCACGACGCTTTGGTCCCGGAAATCACTTGGGACCTCGATGAAAACAGTGCCCCGTGGCCGCACGCCTTGAACAGCTACTCGTAGATAGACAGCGCAGCGCAGAGGAAACGGCCAGTCGCACAACACCTTCTCCGAAACTGCCGACGACGTCGCCTGTCCTGCGACGGAGGAGAGGTTCGCGGCCCCCGCCCGTCGGGGGGAGTCCGCCTCAGTCGCGCCAGCAACTCCGCTTCGCCAGTCGCCTCAAGGTCAACTAGGAACCTCGCTCGTTGAGCTCGCGTGTCTTGTGCAACGACCCGCAGCCGGCGCCGGCGTTGCACGACCGCCTACAGGACCTTTCTCCAAATGGGACGGGAAATTCGTTTTATCTTTAGATGAACTATGCTGGTTCTCACCGCTTATTCTACGTACACTGGCGTTGCTTTCCGTCGGAGCTTTTCTTCCCTCAGAGTCGCTGAGCCGGAGGGGGCCGCACGTGTCTTTTCAGTGCGCCGGGGACCCGTATAATAATAACTCGCCGCCGGGATGGTGTACTTCAACAGAGGCCTCTTGTAAGGCAAGCAGGTCTCTTCTTCCTAGCAGACGTCTACTGCTATGGTTCCACGTAATATATTTTCGGCAATTTGGTCCGTGTGCCTTCAACGGTTGCTCTGCGACTTCGGCGCCTCACTAGTCGCTGCTGGATGTAGCCATTATGCACGTTGCACTGCGGTAGCCTTTTGCCCGTGCACGACATTTCTCGGTGAACTTGGCTGAGGCCCACTCGTCTGATGACAAGAACTTCCGTAGGTCCATTAAAATTCATGCCGGAGAGCTCTGTCATCGCTTTGAGCAGTGACTGTCCATTTGACCCTCTTACGGCCCCCCCGATACTATCTGCCCCGTGTCAGATTAGCCCATTTTCCGCAAAGGGCGCTGGCGGGTGTTTGTCCGAAACTCCCCGTTCTCTTGCAAGAAGCCCTTGAACAGAGACGAGCGTTGGACGCGTATCGCGTCAAAGCAGCCACTCCGCGGAGACAGGCGAGTGGGCTAAGAAGAAGACCGTGGTTATGTACTTTCCCTAAAAGAGAATTGCCCATAGGTTAGTACCGCAGGCCGGGTGACCGACCCTAAGCACCGGTGAAGGGGCTTCTTCATCCTAGGCAACCACACTGAAGCATCAGATCCTGCGGAAGTAGATGGTGACCATGGCACTGTGACTACTGCTCCCTATCACAGGCCCTGCCGCAGAGACGTGGGGAGGTCAATGGAGCGACCCGGCCTTCCTTATGTGGTCTGCCCCGTGGTCAAAACGCAGAAAGGGGCCGAAAAAAACCATGGATTGCTCAAATACTTCTTGATACGCGCCGTGGTGATCTAGCCGGACATCCCATAGTTGGTTCGCATTTTTTGTGCCGGTCGCCTGGCGTCACCTCGAAGGCGTGGGCTTCGTGTCGCGGTTCTTGTTCTCCAGGGACCACCATTGCGTATTGAACTCTGTGCCTTCATCAGTTCCAAATTCGCTTGCTTTGACAGACAAGCGCTCTCATGCCGGCTGCAATATCTGTAGAATGTTCTACGCCTGCCTCACCCGTCGATAGTCCATGCTAGATCGGTTCTCCGTCCATGTGGGTGCATCTACACTTTTTTTTTTCGATACAGCAGTCGACTCCCTTCTGTTCACATCAGTTCAACCGCGTTTCGTGGGTCGGACTCACCACAGGTGCCGTGTTTTATGACTTCCGATTCCTCACAGAGTGGACACGATGGCCGGCAAACACGGCTGGGGCCGGGGCATCTGCCCCAGGTCGACAAGACGGAGTCGGTGCTTGACTACACTTTCCGCCCTTCTATTCTGCTCCGCATTCAGCTCGACAGTCGCTCTTCGACTGGGAGGTTAGTGTCAGGCGATTCGGTATTGCGCAGCGCACCGATACCGATTAGTCACATGGAGCCATGTGCGAGACGGAATGCACTTCATGTGCGTTTAATGCGTCACGGGGGCCTGTGTCCCGTTGCCGCACGAAGCTGCCACGCATCGGCGCCTGTGGAACTTACAACTCACTCTTTTCTGGAGCTTGCTTGTGTGTGTGTTGATGCCTTTTAGACACCGTTGCCAGCGCGCCGCCCACAGCCAGCGAGGCTGCAGCGCTTTCACTAACAGGTGAGGCATTTCATGGTTACACCTCTGAGGACGGAATCCCCTGTGGCGTCCTCGCTTGCGTTTTGGTCTCCTTCCCGCCGTTTCGGCGCTGTGGCTCTTCATTCGCCTCTGTGTGAAGACGAGGAGGCAGTGTAAATGTCTTGTAGTTTTTTGAGCGGGAGCGTGCTGTGCGCGTCCGCTAAAGCGCAAAGAGCAAACTCGCATGTCCGGTCAACACGTAAATTCTTGCTTTCCCTGTTTTCTTCAGAAAAGTTGGCTGCTGTGCTTAGTGATGACCGTGGGCGATATCTCTCGATGGAAGAAAACTTCTACGACCTGGCACAACAGCTTAACCAGTATGAATCTGCAATGGCCCTGCTGGCTGGAGGCTCCGCGAGTACGTTTCAGTCCTGCAGCATGGAGACAACCATAGTAGCATCTTCGCGGTTCGCTCGCTTGAGACGGTGCAGCTTGCGCTGGATGCCAGTGGCCATCAAGCGATACAAACGTATACCTCCTAGTCGAAGTGCTTCGCATCAGCAGAGTCTCCTGCAGCTTTCGTTTGGCCCCGCGCCTAACATCAGATGCAGGCGCACTGTAGCCTAGTGATTTGGCCTAGCATTCAATGGCAGAAATACCTTTCGAACACCTTTCGCTGAGCGGAGGGTCGCTGCTTGCCTTTTTTGCCCCGATAGAGAGCGACAACTTGCACGTCAAACTCACGAAGGCTCAGCTTGCGTGGAAGGACAAAAGGAAGAAACTACCTACCATGCTGGTTGTGTATTCCGCTTTACTGCAGAACCGGTTCCGGAAGAGGAGGTCGAAGCTAGAATTAACGATCGTATCGAGAGTGGTACGTATCCTTGATGCCTCGAACTGGTGTTTCCGCGGAAGGCGGCTTTTTTCCGTACCGTGGAACTGTTCTGCTACTTCCTTTTCATCGGCGATGCTTCTGGCATTCATCGGCAGGGGCTGTGCTCAAGTTCCTGTGCCGGTACTATGACAGTTGCCCCGTTGTGCTTCGGTATCATATGCTCAAATGTTCCCGTTGCTTTGTCGGTATGTCTCGCTCAGGCCGCTGGCGGATCCCGTATCCAAGGACCCACCGTATCACCATGGCTCTGCTCAATGATTTCATGGAGACTCGGAGAGGTTAGTCCCGAATACCCGCAACTTACGCCTCTGGTTCGCTTCCTTTTCCTACGCTCGGAGCGTGAGGTTGCATTCAGAGCTTCAATGATACGGAGTGACGCTCGGACACTGAACGCCACCTGCCGAGCGTCGTGGCGACATACAGCGCGAATGTTGAAGACCACAAGCATTGCTCCTCTCTTTGACATTCTTTTTACGGCAGTATGCTCAAGGCTGGGCGACATGCGTCCGTTTTAGTGTTCAGCTATCGCCATGCACTGGGAACTTGCCTCCGTAGACTGCAACCGATTCGACGACTGTCACAAATCCCCTGTAAGATCGGAGGTGAATATCCCGTATGCGACACCCGGCTATCGTCCTGAGTCGAGCCCTACGCTTTACTTGCCTGCTTCTGTTTTTCAGGCCTTTCGCTGCCGTGGTGGGCTCACGGAATGCCCTCAGCCAAACGCTGGAAAAAGGGTGCTCCCTTTGGAGTTGACAAGATGGGATGGCCTACATGCAAGCGTCAGAACCTGAAGGGTACGCAGGGTGACCTTGCTCGTCCGCATTCTTTTCGTCGTCCCCCGTTTGCCGCGCGCACCGCGTGAAGCCGTGCGATCTGTGTTGCCTTTCCGGGGTGAAACGGAATGCCAGTAGGACGCGCTTTTGGCCCTGCTCAGTCGATGCAACTCTTTGCTTCCGACAGCATGCGCAACCGTTGGCCGTACTACGTCTTCGCCCCCCACTGGATGCCTGTCGTGTTTTCCTCTGCAGGCTTCGCTGCGGGCCGAACGCTGCCGGAGGTGCTTGACGACATTGAAGTCCAAATGCAAGTCTTGTTGGAAAGCGTTCTCGTGGGGGAATTTGGCGTCTGTGGTCCGCACTTTCTCAAGGAGAGTCAGGGTCGCGGCTTCGACTGCGTAGACAGTCAGAACCAGGACCTCATATTTCCTCAGTTCTTCGTGTCCACAACCGAGGTAGGCGAAGTGAAGTGCCAGAAGCGGGGTAGAGTGAATGGTGAGGCCTTTGTTCGGCTGACAGCGATTATGCGCCGACATCGCCTACCACTTTTTCGGGCTGCGCGTCACTTGAGTTAACTCTGCCTGCGAAGGCTAGGGTTCCTGAGCACTGCAGATGCGCTAGAATTAGATAGCAGTCAGAGGGGGCAACACGCGATAAAGAACAATTCCCACGGCGCTGACGCCTGACGAGTGATTGGTGGACCGCTTCCCTGCAGTTCGTGCCGGGTGAATTTCACTGGGTACCGACAGTGTCGCAAGCATCTAACCCAACTCGGCGCACTTGAGGCGACCGCTTCAAATCCGACAGTCATTTTCAGGAGGTGGACACCCCAATCGCTGTTCGTGCCCCGATTGTTTCATTTCTGATCCACAGGCCCGCGGTGTCAGGTCCGTGCACCGGGAGATACTCGAGCGCGACTGTCCGCAGAACTGTGGACCTGGCGGTAAGCGCGAAATCAGAATATTGCCGAGTATACCTGGGCGAGACTCTCTTTTGTCAAGCGTTGAAGGGATATGCATTGCATGAATCAGGGCACTTTAGAGCGTCACGTCGTGCGCATCATACTCATGTTGACGTCGGCGTTGGAGAAGTTTTTCCATATTATGGCAGCGTTCTCTCGCATTCCCCATAGTGCAATTTGACGTACTTGCACGTACTGGTTCAACACCACTCAGCATTGTATAGCCATTTTGGATGGGAGCGAATGCCGCAGCTGTCATCCGCCAGGCGTCGCGACCTGTGTGGCGTCACTTTGGACCTTCACGTACGGCCCCTTGCCGTGGGTCGCGGCTCGTGTGCGGTTTTCCACTTCTCGTTCCATAACGCGCCTTGTAAGTGGATGTGCTATTGCGCTCCAGGAGATCCGATGTCGAGGGAGCGCGTATGGGAAGCGCTGTCTCAAGACATGCTGGCGGACGAGCCCGCGTCTCACCTCCTGGCTTACTCGCCACTCCTTCCCGCCTCAACGGAGACCACGCTGTCGCGGCATCTGTTTTCAGTCGTGCCAGACTGGGCCCAATTTAGAAATGGCAGTGCAGACCAAAACGATGTCGACGCGGCCATGTCCGTGGCACAGGAATTCACTGTTCTTCTGAATGCGTTTTACTCCGAGATGTTTGTCGCCGGACAAGCAACTGGTGCGACAGAGAAATTCCACGCCCGGAGCATTCTTGCTCTTTTCGACGAATTCGAAATGACTTTCTGCACGTGGGCAAAGACGCAGGACCTTCCCGCCGCTGAAAGGACCGCTTTTGCAGACTGGATTTCGCTGAAAAATGTGAACGGCAAACCCCCAGTCTTCCATGTCCACGCGGGCATGACTGTCCGCGCAAGTGAGTCTCCGCGGACGCGACATCGCTTGGGCGCATGCTGCACCACGCAGGCCCCATCGCAGCGCTACGCTCGAATCGAGACCTGACACTGCGTGCGTCTTGTATTTTATACACCTATTCCAGCGACAGGCCGGAATACGATCAATCGCGAGCTGCGGATAGTGGGAGAGGAGCGACGGCAAACGCGCATCTATCTCACGCGTAGTGTGCCTTCACGGCAGCAGCTGATGACGCTCGAGAACGCGGCACGGCTGTTTGGTTTTTGTAGTTGATGCAGTGGCTGCTCAGTAGCTGTCAGTCGAAGAGCGCGTCCCTTTCGCGCTTCCAGCCGGCGACACCCGGCTTGGAGTTTGCCGAACCGCCGTGCACGACTCCATCTGGTGGCTCAGTTCGGTGTCATGTCTGTTTCTTCAGTGGATTTCCTCAACAGCGTCGCGGGCGCTCCGTGGTTGCCGTCGAAACAGTGGTCCCGAGTTGAGCGGCAGCTGGCTGTCCACCCGCTCTCTGACGCGTCCGCCTACCGCGCGGGCACTGCCCAGCTCGCGCGAGTGTCGGCTAAGTTTGTTCAAGCCTTCATCAGCACTCTGCCGACCGCCCTGCGCGCGACCATGTTGGCCCTGCTGGGGCGATGGACCGCCGAGTGGGCGAAGGAACGCGTGACAAGTGCCGAGCAGGAGTTCCTCAAGGGAAAGAAGCAGCTGGAGTCCTATCCGAACTACTTCGACTTCAATGAAGAATCGGGCAGGGCACCCAAGCTGCTGTTCCTCATGACGTTGCTCGGCGGTAAGCGGCGCATGCGGCCTACCGCGAGGGGCGTCGGCCTGCTCGACGCGGCGTCTCGAGGCCCCGAACTCAAGCCGCGAGGCAGAGCCGCTTGCGCGCGTGTTTTCAAGAAACGCAACGCAGGACCCGACACTTCGCCTCATGTGAAATCAGCTCCACACGAGTACCGGGAAAGCAGGCCTCTGGGAACCCGTTTAGCAGCCAATGCTGTGCCTCTGGAAGTCGCCTTTTTCCTACCCTTCGAAAATTTGCAGGGTTTGGCCGTGCTCGTGCCGGTTTTCTGGAGAAGACTTGGGGGTGTTTCACTTCTATCGAAGTATCGAGAGGGCGTGCACCAAGCACAGCTTCCTGGTCGAGAGCACGGCGCCCGGCGTGTCTACACGCACCGTAGGGTTTACGGTTTATGTCATTAAGGAGAGGCCCTGTTTCCTGTCTCTCCTCATCAGGTCTGAGCCCTGCCGAAGTCGCGGCTCAGAGTGTCCTCGACTTTTTCAAGTCCGGCGCTGGTGCCGACCTCAGCGCGATATACTCTCGCTTCACAAGTAAGTCAAGACGCACGGCCAAGGCCACTTTGTTCCGCAGCGCTGCAACCAGCCTCATTAGTTCCTCCTTGGTCCGCAGTCCTCGATCGAGGTTGTTCATTCCTGGTGGATGATCCGCCGACTCTTCTCGGTTATTGGTGCTTGAGATGTGCAGTGAGGCTGCCCGCTGCATTGCGTCGCTCGCAAGTTCACGTTTGTTTGTCTACATCTTCTGCTGTAGCCGTATCCCTCCCGTATAAGACAGAGCGGAAACAGCTCACCGCGATTTCACGAAGTGACGAGCCGTGCACGCTGGGCCCGCTGGTCTCCTTTCTGCGTCTTCAGATTCCAGGAAAAAGGGCATCCGCAATCTGCAGATGGGTCGGATCGTTTATATCGGCTCATGCGACAGAACTGGCCCCAAATCATGGTCAGCCTTCGCAGACGAGCGTGGCGTTGCCACCGGGACGATCCCCCTTTCGCGTTCGTCGTTGAGCAGCGCATTTGAGTTGGTCGCCGCCGCAAGCTGGAATGCCCTGGCACCTCTGGCAGCTGCCTCGAGTTTGCTCGACAAAGTCAAAGAGCTGCTTGCCGAGCTGCAGGTACATTCTCAGCATGCGCTACGGCCTGGTGTGTGCCTATAATTGCTGACCCTCCTCATCGAGAACGTAGGACATGACTCCGCCAGTCTATTTGCTTGAAGGCTCAGCTGTACTCTAGCGCACATTGGAGGCTCGATATTCTCCAGTTCATCACGCCGTCTGGAACGGACTGCACCACAACTAGAACGGCTGGCAATCAGAGGAAGCCCGTCATGACCGACCAAGAAGAAGGAAATACCATTTATCTGTTTCGTCGCGTGTTCTTTTTCAGGAGTCCGAAGCAGCAGCTTCACCGCTTGCCCTCTTGGAGTCGGCCTTGGCTGACAGCAAATTCGGGCACGATTACCACTGCACCGTTGCCAAGCGTAAGCCCGAGACACACCCTTTCCGGGGCTAGTCGCATGGCACACTTGCATAAGATTCACCCCCGATACGCCCCTCCAGCGATACGTCATCCGCTTGGCGCCTAGGGCGACAGTCGCAGTTCACGCGCGTAGCTATCTTCTGCAGACAAGAGCTACGTACCCCGAGGCAGCTGCGAGTAAGCTGTGTTCACTGCGCACGTATGGTTTGGACTTGTCGGCTTCGTGTTCCTTTTGCCGTGAATGCATCACGGGCAGGCGTATATTGCATCTCCGCGTCCTCTAGGCATGCTGGCATGCGGAGCGCCGCGTGTCGGTGCCTGCGCTGTAGACACGCCACCGAAATCCTTGCCATTCCGTGAGTTCGCTTTGCTCTTCTGCGTAGGCGAATTGGCACGCTACCTCAGCGCATCCCGGGGGCGGACAGAAGCGGAATTGGATTCGCGCATCCAGGAAGTGCTGGTGGAGGTTGCCTTCGAAGAACCCATGTTCATAAAACAAGTGACTCAGCGTACCGACTCGGGACAGCCGGCGCAGGCCGCGGCCGACTCCGGGCTAAGACGCCGGCTTCACCTTTCTTGCAGTTTTGGGACGGACCCTGAAGAACGCGCAGCATTCGTCAGCGCTATTGTCGCCCGTAGGTGAAAAAAGCGCGGTTGCACGTAGCGACACTGCTCCTTCGAGGTCAGCTTTGTGATGCCGACCCCAAGGTTGCAGGCCCCCACGCGACACACCATGTTGATTGTTAGAGAATCCTGCATATGGTTTCTCTGGATCATTGCCTTGCTCGCTGAACGCACCTTGGGCGACCACGGCGACAACGGAAATATTCAAGCACACCCCAAGACGTCTGAATCGCCTGCCTGTCTACCGGTGCCGCAACCTTAACTTGATGCCTGGACGCAGGTCGACGACGTAGTCGCATAATGCATGGAATCCGAGGCTTTTTCCGCCGCATTCGTCGTGGAGTCAGAGGCCTCCTTCGGCGTCGCGTGCAGCCAGCACCTGCAGATGCTGCCGGTAAGAGCCGTGTGAATATTCTTATACCAATCCTTTCTCGCCGTGAGACGGACAATACTTCTTCCTTGCCTCATAGTACCAAACAAACGATGCTCCAGAGAGCCCCATCATCCTGCAGGAGTTCTGCAGCTGGTGCTTGACTCCTGGATAATTGCGTGACACCCGTCTTTCCCGCGCAACTCTCCTTCGGGGGCGTGAGGGTCTGACGTCTTCATTTTTTGCCTGTATGTGTCCGAACACAGGTGTCTGCGAACCAGTGCGTCAGTCGAATATGCACCTCGTCGCCGGTGAGTAGACTGAACCTCTCCCTCGCTGGTCCCTAGGTCGCCTTTAGGACGAAGAGGAAACTTGCCGTGGAGGCTTCCTAGATGCAGCACACCCGATTGTAAACAGAAGTCGCTGCAACGTTCGTCCGTTAGCGCTGTTTCGTCGTGATGCGGAGTGGTGTCACCGCCGCAAACTTATATCTCGTTTTGCTTCTTCAGTGAGGTTGAGACTCGTGAGCACACACATCTTTTGGATCTAAGGTGGCCTTTAACCCCGCTGCCCTGCCTCCTCTTGGCACTCACGTGTTCTAGTTGCCCGCTGTCTGGATGCACTTTTGCCAAATTGCAGCCTCCGTCCGACGCGCAGCAGAGCTGTCCGCGTGGAACACCGCCGCCCTTAGTCGCTTGCATTTGCCACGTAGTTATGCTCAGTATCTGTATTCGCTGTTGCAAAACCTACCATCTCTGGCGAAGCCGGTCGACCTTCCTGCACTGGCGGGAGTCTCTGGAAGTGATATCATCATCGCAACAGACATCGACGACACGATGATTTCCTCGGGAGGGTGGCTGCTACGGAAGCTTTCCGCCTACATGGGCGGCTCAGATACAGCCTACGCGAGAGGCATAGGATACCCTGGCGTTGGAGCCCTGTACTACTTGCTCACTCTCGGATTTGGGAAGAAGCTCAAGATAGAATCTTCGAAGCCTGTGCAGGGGACAGACGGTCAAGGCGCAGTTGCAGCCCCGTCGCTCATTGAGCGTTCAAGCGGCGATGTGCTTCCTCTGGTTTTGCTGACTGCACGTTTGTCGATGAGGCTCTTGAGGCCGTTTTTCCGGCCCAAGCAACTCTATCGCCGACTCTCCCACATCTACAATTATGAGAGTGCTCTGCTGACGAGGCGCCTCGACATTCGTGGCGACCGCCTTGTGATGGAAAATGCACAGCCACTCACTAGTGCAGTACGAGGTGAGAGAGGCATTTAATTCGCGTCTTTGCCCGGGCTTGCGGGAGATCCCCTTCCTGTTTGCTCTGAGTTGCCTTATATACGGACACCCAAGCGGAGTGCACGCCGGTAGGTGTGTTTTAGTCGTTAACGCGTCTTTCTCTGCACACACTCGCAGGACCCGTTTCCCATAGGTCTGTGTCGTTGTGTGGCCTTCCTGTACCATGTGGGATAGGAAAATCCCAGCGTGGACTGAATAAAGTGAAGGGCATTGAGACGTACATCCGACAGGCAGCAGAGGGCACGGCGGACCGTTCTCTGCCGCTCACACCTGCGACAAAATTCCTCTTCGCCGGCGACACGTTCGAAAGGTTCGTGGGGTGTCTCCATTCCCTGTCGAAAACATTCACCTCCGCGTGGGACGAAAGAGCGTTCGGTAACCGTTCCTGCCGCTGTGGCTTTCATGTCCAAGCCACCGCGGCCCCCGGTGATAGGTCTGTGAGCGTGCGTTTGCTAGTTGATGTTATAGCTGATGGACAGGGATGTGCGAGCATATCGCTCAGCCTCGATCAGGTCGCATTTTTAGCGGCTGGCTGTTTTCAATTGCGTGTTTTTCGGCAGGGACCTCGAGGTGTGCGTCTCCCTGGGAATGCGCCAACCTAGGGCACTGCTGGGTTGCCTCATGCATATTGCCTTCAACTCGGCAGAAGACCAGGCAGCAGCTCAGGGCTCCGTTCCTTCGACGCTCGGTGGCCGGGGCTTTGACCGTGATGCAAAGCTCCCTCACGGCGTCTTCCTTTTCGACCTCGCCAGGTATGTCCCTTGCTCAGAACTCCCGGCTTGTCCTGCAGGCACCAATTGTATGCTCTGTTGTTTTGCGAGTTTCATAGGGTAGACTGCTGACTAGCTGGCCAGGTGATACCCTTAAACAGAGCCGTGAAGTTGACTGTGGCCCTTGCCTTTTGGTCGTGTCGCGCACTCGCTGCTGCATCTTGCTCTGTAAGCCGAGAAGTCAAGTTCCAACCCCACCGCCACTTCACTTTCCGCGCGTGCGCCTTGCTTCAGAAACGAAGCGGTCAAAACTGGTGCCTCCACGAGCGGTGCGAATCCATTCTCTGGAGCCCTCGGTGCGTCGATTCGCTACGCTCTCCGTCTTCCGCAAGACGCACTGCCTTCCTGGGGAGATGTTCGATGCGAGCATGCACAACTGAAGCACACATGGGTCGCGGCCCAGCAGGTTTCCGCTCGTGTCAAGCGAGTGCTCGGTGTTCTTCGGTTCTCCTGGAAGCGAGACGGCCTCGCGGACCTCCTCGGCATCGAATCGACCCCTCCCCTCGTTTTTCTGAAGTGCTCTCACATTGAGATGGCGAAACCAGGCGAGCGCCCGGGCGTCCGCTTCCTTCAGCCGACTGAGGAGACGCCATCCGTCCCATCCGTGCTCAACGAGAACGGCCAAGTTGTTCCTGAGGCGCTCGGCCTCCCAGTCGTTATGCACAGGACTGTCCTGGGCGCCGCCACCCTGGCACGCTACCTGAACCTCCTCGACGCGGAGGCCGCCGCCGGCCTCACTGTCACGGTAAGGAGCCTCTCACAGGAAACATATTCCATAAGAAGACAGGTCGCTTGCTTCTGAGTGACGAACTACGTGGGCGCGTTTCTGCGTGCTCAAGGCCTAAAGTGTGAATATGTGAATCCGTGGGTGAATGCGCGTCACACACCAGTCTCAGGTGACAAGCTATTCTGCATCGTCAGCACACACAAGTGAGGGCTGCAACATATCGGGATACGATTGTTAGGCGGTCGATTCAGCATTAAGCTGGCTAGACTCGAATGATGTGGAAGAAGTCTGTATGCACGTCCTCGTGGAGATGCGCCTTGTGCTTCCTTCTCTTTTTTTGCAGACTGTTCGCCAACAACGCAGCCTCGGCCCCCCAGTCGCTTCGCTCAGGGCAGAACAATGGAAAGAGTTAATGGCAGATATGCGGATGCAGCATCTCTTATTCGAGGACGTGCCGCCTGCCGCGTATCTCGCCACGTACTCCTTCGCAAAAAGCTCCACGCTGTCCCCAGCGGCTGGTGCACGGCTGCGACACTTGACATGCAGATCGCAACGCGAGGACTCTTTCCTCATCTTCAATGACGTGATTCGGTCCAAATTTCCAGTAGCAGAATCCTATGAGGCGGCTCTTGTAACAGCATGGGAAGCTTGGACTCGGATCGCCCATCTTCATTGTACCTACGAGGCACAGTTCTCTCATCTATGCACTGCCGCGCAGCCGGAGCTCGAGTTCCTTGCTCACGCAGTGGCACAGGTCCCTTTGTTCGCTGAGCCCGGTGAGGACGGCTCGAGCACAGAAACATGCCAGCTCCTGAGCGACAACGGGGAAACGTCGCGGACAGCTTTCGAGCCAATTCTTTTCGGTTTTCTGGCACGTTTATGTCTCTCCAGTGTCGACGCATGCGTCCCGTTCCTTGGGCATCTGCGCGACATGGCAAAACTTGCAAAGTGGAGAGCAGAGCTCGGTCCAAGTCCTGCCTCAGGAATGTTGCTCGAAAACTTCAACCTCCCCGTGTACACCCAAATGGATGCAAACGGTGAGGAAAATCCCACAAATAGTTGTTAAATTGGCACCGCAATAGTCACCGTAATTCATTTCTCTTGATCTGGTCACGCTGTCCTCACGCAAGTGCCCTAGAGGATCAACCATATCCGCATATTCGCCCAGTCTCACTGCTCTGCTCGACAGAGAGACATTCCAATGCGCAAAGCAAGTGATGCACCCGCACAGAGTTCATGTCTGCTGGCATGGTGTTGCGTTTAGACATAATTCTTACTCTTACTGCTTGCTCTACCACGTTATAAGCGACTGCAATTCCTGTGGATATGACAAATGCTAGAGTGTGGCTCGTACGAAACTCGAAGTGGCCAGCTGAATGAAGGATTACTTTTTGGTGACTATATGTCCCATCGAGTAGGCCGAACTTGTGGTGTTGTTTGGTGTTCGATTGCTCTAGCTAGATATTCTGTGTTTCATGTGGGCCGCCGTTGTCCACTGGTGTGGGTCTGCGTGATCTGTGCTCGACCCACAGGAGACATTGGCGCCACTCGCGGTCTCTCGGCAAGCGTGAGGACCCTGGTTGTGCTAGGGCCAGCGGAAAAGCAGTCGAAGTGGCCGCGCCTGTACCCGACTGCTTCATGGAGCGAAACAGCGCGCGTGTGGAAGCAGCTGGACCGTTGCCTTCTGACTCCTCTCGAGCGGTTGGCCGCCAGTGTACGAGAAGCATTGACTTCCGATGATGCCCGTCGCAGGGATATTCGTACAGCGGTGCAAATGGTGGCTCTCGATTACGAAGGATCACCTATCATCGATTTGTACACACTCCTGCAGGTCATTATCGCGGGAGGTTTCCAGCCCGCTCTCGGAGACGAGTCACGGAACAGTAGATCAGTGACGGGTGACGGCTATTATCACGGAATCGCTTTCGAAGTTCCAGGCATGGTCTCCGACAATGTTACTTCCGAGAAAGAACGCGTCAGTAGGCTCCGTGAGGAACGCGAGAACAGACACCGGACGGCCGTTCTACCCCAGCGATCCACATCCCCTGCGTAGTAGATCAGTCACACTATAAGACTTTCCCTCCAGCTACAATGTTGTCTCACGATTGCTCACTGAGGAACCCTCCTGAGGGAGTGCAGTGCGGAGCCAAAATGAATAGAGGTGCCGCATATCTGGGTTTGTGGTCGGTATCGTGCCGCCCGGAGGCTCTCGGGCTTATTTCAACCTTGAGGCACCGTTATTAAATATATATGCTGTCTTTCGGCAGCTGATACATACGCAGCGCTTGGTACTTATTGGTGTGGTGCTATGGGGTTCCCAAGGATGCTCTGTAGTTTCTTCCTGTGTTCCGTAAGATGCCAGGAAGTGTCATCTGATCGGCTGTGCTAAAGCGAGGTTGTCAGTTTTCTGTTTTTGTGCGAGTCAAAACAATTGTTTTTATAGTATTTCCACGAAGCAAGCCTACGCCGTTGGCATCTATGGCTAGTATGCCAGCCTGAAATGTGGCATCAGCAGTCGTTCCCTTTCCACAACGTTTCACCAGTGGTGCCGGAACGCACGGCTTATGAAGCTGGACATGTCGGCACTGACATGAGGGCAACGCCTCGGTCACTTGGTATAGAAATACAGCACAGGGAAGAAAGGCTAAATAAGACCGGTGTGGAGAGCTCCTGAACGCTTGAGTGAACGCGTGTCTGCGGTCCCCTAATTTGAGTACTGGAGACTTGCGTTCGCTCAGCAGGCTCCTGATTCTTCGAAAAGTGCAGACTTTTGCTTGTTGGCGTCCTACAGTGCCGACAAAACGTCTAGCGAAGCGGGTTCCCATAATCTCAACACAACACAGAAAGGGTCGAAGACATCCCAACGATCTCATGACGGACAGAACTGACGCTTAGGTCAGCATATGTATGCACGTCGCTCGAAACCGTCAAGATAGGCTTAGCCGGCGCCACTATTCGTGAGCCATGGATATATTTACCACGGCTGTCTATACGCAGTTTCGTAGACGTCTTTGACAACATACGCTGTTGTATGAAACTATGTAAACTGTAGCGATTCCATGACGATATGCCAATGAATACTGCTCAAGATCTCCGCTAGCCACGTCTACCATCCGCGACAAAGATCCGTAACTGCCCACCATGCGTGGCCTATGCAAACTGCAGAACAAAACCTGTGCTTTGACCGAATGTAGATGCATATGCAGCCCCGAGATTGCTCTGATGGAAGAACATGCAGATGACCACAAGGACTGCGGTAAAGAAGGAGCGGCAGGGCATCCCGAAGATGAAACATAAATACATAATCAAAAGTACTGCATCTCCCGGGCTTGAATCTTTGAGTTATTGCATAAGCCGATGCCCCCCATTCCCCGCGTGAGCGTGATGCATATGAGGTTGCTGCACTTCTGCCGCATCTGCTTCCATTGGTAATGATGAACCTTTGACGATGCCCACGCGTGTCCATTTCATTTAGGATGATATGACCGGAACTGCGCAGTGCGTTGCGAGAGGTCGCACGAAAGTACGAGCTACCGTGCAAGGCTGTCTCTGTTAGTTTACGCATGCTAGGGACATTCGCGCCGAAGCTTCTAACCTCTGACAGAAGGCGCTATAGTTCACCAGGTTGATGCTCAAGGCGTTTGACTCCGCCGTGGGCGATCAGGTAGCCACTGCCCTCTTTCCGCAGCGTTATTTCTCAAAAACAGTCCCTTCTCGAGTGAGGGGGGAGGTTGATCGCTCTTGTCGTTATACAGCAGTCAGTGCGTAGTATTGTGCTTCATCTCGCGTTGCGAAGCAACACCTCGTTCAGAAGGTGACCGCGCGTGGTACCCAATAAAAGCTTCAGAGCAAAAACAATATCTGTTTCCCCACTTCTACAATCCCCCCAGCACTCCCACAGCAAGCAAAATTCTACTGTAGCCTTGGCAAATGCACATGATCCGCTCGTACTTGACTTCTCGTGCGTCCCCCCGTGCGTGTATCAAAAGGCTAAAATCTAATGCATACCTTATCTATTGCAAGTTGGCCGGCATAAGATCATCGCCAACCGAGACCGGGAATCACCAAAAGTTGCATGTAGAACGTTCAGTATAACCAACACGTCCAAGGGCACCGCAGCCTTCTCTCTCCAGGTTTCAGCGTTTCTTCCAAGGTAAGCGGACGACTTCCTTGCTCCTGAATCGACAACGCTGATAGTCTCCGTACTCATCTAGATATCCGGGGCAGCTGTAAACGCCGCTGTTTTGGTCGAAACGCAGAAACCCGTTGCTGCACTCAGGGCATTTTGGAATTGCTCCCAGAACCTCTCCTTCGGCCACCCGCTGGACAAGGTTATTCTTGCTCCCGCTGATTTTCTGGTCGTTAAGCCGGAGAATCTCTTTTAGCCTTGGAACTGTCACTTTCGACGCTTGTTCCGCAGCCACGTGGATTGCGCTATGGAGCTCAGGCGACAGAGGGCCCTCTTTCCGCTCTGCTTCCTTCTGCCCTTTCTCGCTCGCTTTCTTCTGTTCCCTCTCTTTAGTTTCCTTTTTCACAGTCCCTCGAGTCATGGCGGGAGAAATCTCAGGCCCGGATCTGCCCTTCTTCCTCGCCCTCTGTGTCAACTCTCTGGCGTCTTCTTCGTCGCCCTTCGTACTGCCAGGCAGTTTTCCCCTTCCTTTTGCTTTGGGACTGCGGGTGATATCTTGCTTGCGTCCTGCCTTCGAGTGTGTCTGCCCACTGTCTACACCTGCCACCTCTTTCTTGGGCGGCTTCATCTTTTTCCGCTCGTTCCGGGACCCCATCGAATCAATAAATTTCGCGCTTTCCTCTTCTCGTTCTGAGCTCAGGAACTGCTCGTCTGTCGGTGCGTCCGGGTCGCTGTGGCTGAAAGGCTTCGGCAACTCGCCCTTGCGTGCAGCCGCGACAAATTCGCGCAACTCTCGCTGGTCCTTTTTGGACAACTCCTCCCACCCAATAAACACCTCTGGGTGGTCAATGTTACTCCGCCACCACTGCGATGATGCTCGGAATTTCCTGGAAAAGACGCACGAAGGAAAACCAGGTACTACCTCGAGATGCCTTTGGCGGGGTGGCGTAATCATCCATCCCATGAGAAGCAAACGCTGTGGGAACTCGGGCGGGCACCATTGAGAACCGCGCACAATGACGTCCCTGTACGTATGAGTGCGTGACGGACACAAGAAGTAGGGGTAGTGGATCGCAATAGCAGTCGAACGGTGCTTCACACAAGGGAAGTTACTGCGCGGCGGCTTATGCCATGCTTTAAGAGCGGTTTCTCCGTACGTTCGTTCATGAAATACTCCAGGGAACAACTGTGGGAAACGAGCATCGGCAAAGTCCAGGGATACCGCCCTGCACACGCAGATATGTTATACCTGCACCTACAGAGAGCACTGAGACACACGTAGTCACACCGCGTGCAATGACTCATTCGCTCGGGGTCACTATAGCCTGTACCTGAAACAGTTAGCATGGCACCACCGCGGAGCCTCGCTTGCGATAGTTCGCTGCTTGTTCAGTTGAGTGTCGTCGGTGGGAATCGCAGGCTCAGCGAACGGCTGGCTGGTCGCGAGGCGGAGTTGTCCTTTCGGAATAGAGCTGTTGCACACCCTGCAACGAGCTCGCCCGCTGGGGGCATACTCACAGTGGAAGACGATTTCTTTCTTCGACATCGTGGGGTCCTTTACGCAACAGTTTTTTCGGAGGAATCAAAAAACCTACGACAGCAACGCGCGACGAGGGATGAGATCGTCCCTGGAACAGACAAACCTCTGTAATACACAGGTATACCTTGCGGATGAGGAAGGTGTCTCACGATCGTGACCTTGCCCTTTTCCAGCCGCGGATCTCGCGCAGCGAACACTAAATGCATGCCGCGCTGGAGCAGGCAAAACGCGGCGATCCTCTAGAGTCTGAAACGCCCTTGAAAAACCTCCTCAGCGAAGAGAGAAACTGCAGTAGCTTTGCGGCTTTCTTAATGTGCACGGACCACGGTAGACAGCCACCGAGCACACAAGGCGCCTTCAGCATTTCCTGTAATAGACGGCAGGCAACTGCACGAGAGAAGAAAGGACTGTGTAAGTCATAAAGCACGGATGGCGAGAAGAAGCCCGGAACGTCAACAAGCGGATATCTTGCCAGCGACTAAAAAACATTCGGCATGCCATGCCATACTGTCGATGGGAAACGCACGCTCGCGGCAACCGCCCATGCATGGTATAGCTGTGAGCGATAGTTTTTCGCTGGCGTCTGCTGTGTTGAGAACAAAGGACAGGCCAAATCATGACACTCTTTGAAGTCGCTTTTTCTGTTTTGCTGAACACACCATCACTCCACTAGTCGCGTTGCCGTGCCCGACCACCACAGCTTGTACGGCTGCTAGCTCGGCTGGCCCGTCCAGGCGGCGCAGCAATTGCGCTGGCCGCAAAAAAAGCAGCCTTTCTGGTCCCTTCACTGGTGGGGAGCGGGTGTGGCAGCTATCCTAGCTTACAGTCGTATCCCTGCAGCCCTTTTCATGGAGCGCAGGTAGAAAGGAGCCAAATGGGCAAGAATCTGTCAGTCAGTTCCCGCCGTGGAGCTGACGAGGACTGACCGACGTTTTCGCCTCAGTGGGCATCGGTGTTGCGGCTCGCACAGCCCTCAGGGCCGTTGCTGAAGCAATGCTGAACAACCCGTTTTACGTGTGTGAGAGCGGAGGGAACTGGTCCTGCAGAAATATAAATAGCTCGCGAATCAGATGGCGACGAACAAAATCAACACGCAGCAGAGTCTTAGCACTGAGCCAAGATTGTTTTGCAGGGGGGCGAACACACGTTCTTCAAGACGTACTGGCTCACGCGACTGGCGACCTGCTGTCTACTTCTCATAGCAATGGCCATATCTTGCGAAGCTTTGCACAGAGGCATCTGGTACCACTGAGGTCGTCCTCCTCATATGCAGGATACTTGGTGGCTCATGTGCCCTGGTTGTCACTCACTGCCGGTTGGTCCGGCATCTGGGGCAGGAAGGTATCATCATCTAGATGAGCTTTCAGATGCCACCCAAAGATAAAGTGCAAAAAATCTAGATCCGTGCTGAGAGGATGACAGTTGAAAAAAAAAGCATTCCCCCGAAGTGCTTCAGACCGCTGGTTCAGCTGTTGTCGTCAACGCCGTCGGAGCTGTTGAAGGCTCACGGACAGGCGTGCGTCATACGAAGCTCAACGACTGAAGAAGGGTTCGCGTCAAGGGTGGAACTGGGCTTCCAGATCTAACTGCGGTTGCGATCGTATCAGACATCACACTGTTCGCTCACTGCATGGCGCTACGAAAACGCCATGATTTTGTTCCCCGTCTGTTCGTTTCCATCCTGTTTGCGGATTGAAGTGAAATGCGGACAGTCCTTCCTTACATCTGTTCGATTTGTCGGTTGTTGTTTTCCGTGCATATGTCTTCCTGTCTTGCAGCATTCCAAGGTAAGGCCGAGAGTCTAGCTAGCGTGCTGGTCCGAGAGACGACGTGTTCGTGCGGATAAGACAACACTGTAGAGCACCGCGCGCGCTCTGCGGGCAAGGGTATCTCGCCGGGTCATGAATAGCATTCGCCGGCGAGAAGCGTGGGTCTGCTCTCGAGCGAGACGCCACAACCCCCCTTGTCGTAGCTCTTTACGACTGGGAAGGACGCGCCACTGTGGAACACTCGGAAAAGCCCAGAGCTTGTTGATTCTGCTCTCGCAGAAACCTGGAGCCCTTGTGACGCCGCAGTTGGCATTCCCTCACAGTAGCATCCTCCTCCATTGCTGCTAATGTGGTGGGCTGTTTTTATCTTGCGAACAGGTGAGTATACGCAGCTGCGCGACGCCCACCTCAGACACACAGCTTGTGCTGCGCTGCGGGCGGTCCTCACATTTTTCTCCCGCTATAGTTTTGCGGTCACTGCACTCTACTAACTTGTCTGCAAGCATCTCCGGGTGCAGAACGAGCTGTCGCGAAAAGGTGAGTCACTCGCGCAGACTTGAGCCCATCTCCACAGCAAGTTATTGGTGGCCTGCTCGAGTCACGTGCGCGGGGGCCGGGTGGGCGTTGCATGTTTGTATGGCAGCTAGTCAATCGCCCCGTGCACTGTTTTTTGTAGGGCGCGACATTTCGTTCAGTTTTTGACGCTGCCGCACCCCGGCTCCCGAATGCCGCTGATTCGCATTCAGCTTTTGAACTGAACGCACGCTCATGGTAAGAAGAATCGTGCGGTTGCACGTAGTGAAACGCCCTCGTTCGCTTCCCTGTCTTGTTGTGGGCGACTGCGCGTCCGGCAAGACAAGGAATTTGTCGGGGTGCCCGTATTTGAGCTGATGTCTGGTGTTTCTGTACCAATTTGACTCGACAGTCTGTTTCATGCAGTGACGGTGTCTTTTATTCTGCCGTCGGTAGCTGGGCATAGAATCGCCGAGGCGTTCGCTTCTAGCTGAGGCTCGTTCTTCCCTCGACTGTGCCCGGCGGAGAAGAGGGTCTGTGCAACTGCGAGCTCAAAGAGTTCCACGGAATCATCGCAATTCGAAAGAAGGCGAGTCACGAGGACTGCCGTCATCTGATAAGGTCCGGAAGCTCGACAGAGGGGAGTGCAACTGTTCGAGGCCGCGGCTGTCGTGTCTTCGAACCGTGCTGAGGGGGCAGGTCCATTTTCGTGCCCTTCCTCGACTGGAAGCCGGACATCTGCATTACCAGCCCTCAAAAAAAACAGTAGTTTGCGCCCCTCGTGAGCTGTATCTGCTTGCCGAGTTTTTCGAAGTGCCGGTCCCCCGGCCCCTTTCACATGCGTCGTGCTGCGTATATCTGCAGTTGGTAAACGACAGCTGACCATACAGGGTCGATGCTCACCCGCCTTATTCCAGAAAAGCTTTGCCCGGTCCGTGAGGCCAGCCTCCGCCGCGGAAAAATCCACATTTACTGTTCTGCTCAGCTACTATGGCATTTGAAAGCCAGATATCTCCCCCCTCTTTCCAATACAAGGTGTTGGCACCTCCGCGGCCGAAGGACGCGGCGGCACCAGCCCAGCCTCCCCAGGCCCATCCTCCCAAATCGGGCCGGAATGGATTTTTCTATTTTTCTTCGGCTAGCGCCTCTCAGGATGCTTCGTCTATTCCGGAGAGGAGCCCTGTTCGTCGCTGCGACCCTGCCTTGCCCGCGAAAGGGTCTTCCGCCGCGCCATTTTCAGCTTCCGCAACCTGTCGTGAGCGCCTCGTCGATGTGCGGCTTCAGCCCGCGGCCGGCGGAAGATCAGAGAATCCACGCCCAGTCGCCTCCCCCCCTCTCCCTCAGCGGATGCCGCGACTGAGCCAGGGCTTTGATCGACAGGATCGTGGTGTAGCGCTGGAAATGGCAGCGCGGGTCATTTTAGGTGAGGAACCAGTCCGTCCGCTGATTCCGCGGACCGGCTTCGACTTCGCTTCTTCAACAGTCCGCTTCGCGAGACGCAGCGAGGCCGCAGACGCAGACGCGCAGCGAGAAGAGAGAGGCGGACGTCGGAGGAAGCAGATGCAGTTTGAAGGATGCGAGGAGGAATTTCTTTCCCTGGATCACGTGAAGGCGGCGACGCAGGCGGCGGCGCCTTCCTCGAGTCGCTTACCAGACGCTTTCGCGGAGGCCAAAGCCGCGCGGAGGCCTCTTGGCCAGTCCGAAGGAAACCATGCGTCAAGGCGAGCCCCCTGCAAAAAGGAACCCGTCTTGCCCAGAGGCAAGGTCCACGTTCCTCCGGTCGCCGCAGATGAAGTTGCTCTGTTCACGAAGTTGCAGGAAACGGAAGTCGTCACAAAAGACGACTCGAAATCGATGGCGACGCGCATGCGCTGTCGAAACGTTCTGCTTTGCTACGCACTCCTCGACCCCTACAACCAGGGCTACATTGATGTTCAAGAAGCCTGTGACATCATCGGGAACATCCATAAACAAGATAAAGAAGTCGCAGAGCTCCTCCTGGCGCAGCTCCAGGAGGTGCTTGCATTCGTCTCCGCCAGGTAGGACCCCCAGCACGTGAACCGGCTGCTGTGACTGGAGTGCCAGAGCTTTACCCGGCAAGCCGAAACGGCATTCCGCGGATCCTGGCGAATGCCATTGGTTTTCTGCGCGACGGCAGACTTTTGTTGGGACGCAGGCGGATTCTCACGCTGGGTGCGAAGCACGCACGTTTTCTGTTGAACGTCCTGTTGAGGAGGGCGCGCTCCACTCGGACCGCGATTACAGATATGCGGGCGCCGATCGACGAGTTCGGGACGTAGGGATTAGCCAGCTGCGCCCTCAAGGCTCATTAAACCGCGGGGCCCGCTTCGGCTCGATGCCTCATCGTTGTCGTCCGCTCGCGGGTCGTGGAGCCACTACGGGCTGTCTTTCTTCAGTTCGCCCGCTGTGTGTCCCTTTTTGCCTGCAGAGGCGTCATCGAGAAACAGGATTTTTTGACGCAGGTCCTTCGGCGTGTCGAGTCTGACATTGCAGGGCTGACGCCGTTCCACTGTCTGCGGAATAGCTCAAACCCGATCGCTGCCGCGTGGCAGCGGGGACGCCCCTTCACCACTGTGTTGAACCGCAGCTTCTACCAGGGCGACTACGTGCCCGCAGGCGTCAAGCAGCACGCGCACCAAGCCGAAGCGTTTGGGATGCAGTTCAGTTTGCAGCGCCGCGGCGGTGGGCGGGTCGCGGTTCAGACGGCGGAGCCGGTCGTCTCCCAAGCGCGGCCGCGGGTGAGTTAGGAAGCGCAAACGCCTCAGACGGCGCAGGCAAGCTGCGCTCAGGTTGCCCGCACAACAGGCGCCCGATCAGACCGCCCGCGCTCGCGGCTCGGCAGACTCGGGGACTGCCCTATGTGTTGCTTGCTTTGTGCGGAATCCTCTCCCGCGTCTCGCAGGCCAGGGGAACGCTGGCGGACCACATTCGGCGCGGAAAGCTGCGGCGGCTGAAGAAGGAGCAGCAGATCAAGGAGGACCTCGTGCACAAGGAACTTTGTAAGCGTGTGACGCAGACACCCGAGCGCCTCTGCGTGGGCTCGTCGGCCTCCAGGGGCCCGGCCCCAGGAGGCAGATCGCGGAGAAAAACTCAAACAGCTGGTTCACTACGCTGTGGAAGCAGCGTTTCCGTCTGTGACTCAGCGTGCTGCCACAGAACAGCCGTTTGAAAATCGCCCAATCCCAGCGGTGGCCTCTCGTATACAAACATTCGCCCCAGAGGCTTACTTGCGTTGTTCCGTAGCCGAATGCACATTCCACCCGAAAACGACGCCCCTTCGGCCGGCCTCAGAGCCCTTTCCGTCAAGAGAAAAGGTTCGCAGAATGGTTGAGGTGAGTCGATTTTGTGTGCTGGCGTGTGAAGACTCTTCGATTCGGCCCTGGGCTAGAGAGAAGACTTTTTCGTCGCGACCAGCTCTTCACCGTCGCCTCTGGGAACCCATGTCTGCCAGACTAGCTCCCGCTAACTCTCAAGTCCTCTCTCTCGGTTGTCTCTTGGCTCGCCTCCGGCGCGACAGCAGACACCAGCGTCTTTAGGGTGTAGCGACTTCGGGAGTGCTTTTGCCGCTTTGCATGCATCTTCGGCGGGGGATCTGGGTGGCCGTAGGCGAAGCCGATTACTGAGTTGCCGCTCGCTGTAGTCTTCGATTGCCCCCTCGAAATCCTCAGGAGCAGGACAATGCTGCGAGGCGGCGTGGCCTCTTCATCGAGCACGACGTCGCGGACGCCTCGGAGCATGTACTCGCTCTCCCCCCTGAGCTGAGCGAAGAAGACAAAAAAGCGATACAGAGTGAGTGAAGGGGGAGAGGACCGGGGGGGGGGGGGGTCACGCAGCCCGGGAGGTGCAACAGTTTGTCTCTTCACTGAGCGGCGACAGCTGCTCTGCCCCCCCAGGCACTCAAACGCAAGCCTCAAGGCGTGAAGCGCTGCTGTCCTGAATGTGTGTCTGCGAACAGAGCAACACGAGAAGGACCACGGGCTCGTCTCGAACGAAGGCGCCGGGAACTTTGTCACATGGGTGATGCATAAAGGCGATCCGGGTATGAATCCGCTGGAGTGGAGAGACACACTAAAGGAGAAACAGCTTCCGGAAGTGCCGCTCGACAACGACGACGACTTTGGCTGGTCCACATGCGACATCCGTCGCTTGCTTGAGGCGGACGTCAAGCCGGAGCCGATCGCGCTGAAGGCGCCTCTGGGGCTGGAGCGCGGAAAGCCGGACTTGAGGCACAGCCAGCCGAGGCTCCGCGGCCCTGTGCCGTTTGGCGACATTTTCATTCAGGCGCCATACGTTGCCGAGCGACAGTGCAGCAAGTTTGACAGGCTCGTCCCCGACGCGCCGGAGCCGCTCGACGACGGGATGAGCCGCATTGGGATGTACGAATCAGAGAATCGTCTGCGCATCGACGCGCTTCCGGCATACTACCGCCAGCCTCTCCGCACCCTCGTCGAATGCAAAGACTCGCAAGACGGTGGGCGGCTCCCGACCAAAAAAGAGAAAGCTGCGCGACTGCAGCAGTACTTACGGATCCTCGAGGAAACGTGTTGACGATTCGAGTCCTCCGCAGAGCTAGGCCCGCCCCTCCCCCAGAGAAGAACCTCCGAGTGCCGGAGTTTGCGAAGCTTGGCAAATGTACGCGTGCGTTAGCTTCGATCTCTCCGCTGAACGTGCCTAATGACATCTAACCATGCGAACGGGCGCTTCTTCTGTGGACTAACCTGTGTCGCTCCATGCCGCACAACGTGAATTTTTTTTCTAAACTTAAATATCAAATAGAACTAGAAATGGTCTTTTACTTGGCTGCGAAAACCAAATATAATCTGCAGTAAACTGTCCCCGTAGACGCCAACGGGTGCCTCTCCCAGGCAAAGGCACGCTCCAGAGTCAGCCAGAGCTTCCGAAAGACGCTGCAAGCGTGGCCTCAGGGCACTCTGCCGGCAGTAGAGGAGAGACAAGGAAAAGAACAGTACGCCATGCAAAGCCTCCGGACGCATCTTAGTCTCCCCAGCGACCTGCGGAACGCCATCAAAGCCGGAACTCTCAGCTGCTCTCCCGCGTCGTCGCATCACTCACCAGCCCTCTGGGGTCGCTCTCGCGCGTGTCTACCGCTGTCCCGGTGGTCAGTTCGAGCTGATCAGGTTTTTGGGGCCTAAACATTCAGTTCAGTAGCAAATCGTGTAGGGCTGTCCGGCTGAGTCAAACAAAAGGACTGTCCAAGAGCAGCTGCTGCGCAGTTATCGTTGACGTCACACGTAGTGGAAGCAGCAACAACGTTCTGTTGCCTTTTTCAAAGCGCCGAGAGATCTAGATTTGAGACAGAGCTGCATGCTAAAACACACCCCTCCCTCCTGGCGAGGAGCACGTCCATCGCCCAAGAAAGCACGCTCCAGCTACCTGTGGTTCGTGCAATTGCAGTGAGGAATGGACACGCCCACCGCCCCCTACACTGCTGAAGGAACGTGTTGGGTTCTCTACGACTGCCTTTAGTTTCGGAAAACGTGGCGTTTTGGGCTGCAGGCCTTCTCGTGTCTGCGCAGCGCCGGCTTCTACCGTTCTTGACACTAGCAGGCACCGGGGCTCGTCAAGCGGGGCGGCTAAAAGATCGATACAGTATGATGAGGAGCATAAGAGTTTGGTGCCCTGCACCCGTGAGTCCACTGAGGATCACCAGCCGCGAAGCTGTTCGTGGGCTCCGCTGCCTCCAGATGGGCAAAACTTCGGTTTCGCCTGAGCCCGCCGGATGAGCGTGGCCCCTCTCCATGCCAAATTCACTCGCTTGAACGCAGCTCAGTGCTCAGCGCAGCACCGCATATCCACACGTCCACGGTCCACGTGTGTCCCGCGTGCGCTCTCGGCGTCCTCGATACTCAGATACGCAAGAGAGGCCGAATCCAGCAAAAACAGCCGCCTCACCGCCTCACTCTTGAGAGGTCGAGCGGCGAAACGGGAGGCCTGGACGACGCACTACTTCCTCCGTCCCCTCCGAAGGTCTGGCTCCCCGAGCCCCGGCGCACACTGTCGTCTTCGTCTCTCGACTCTGCCCGCGATGCGACGGAGAGCATGCGTCGGGGGCCCATGGCGAGGCCCACGCCGCCGAAACTTCGAGACGAGGCGAGTGGTGACGCTAGCGTCCGACTCAGCGAGCGACCAGGTCCTCCGAACTTGCTGGAAGCTGCGGGCGACCCCCGGCTTCGCCCGCGGTGGCGACGCTCCGCCCCGGAACGACGTGTCCCGCGGTGGACCTCCCTCCGCGCACTCGGCAGAGGAGACCCAACCGCTCCAAGAAAGGCCCCCGACTGCAGCCTACTTAACACGCGCGGAGACGCCTGCGGACTGGGTGTGACGGACTGGACGAGCGGGCTAACCACGGTGCGCGAGGCGAAGCGCCGCGGCGGCGCCCGAGAGCCCTCGTCTTTTTCGTAGTAGTACGGAGAGACTGGCAGTGGCGCCGGCGAAACTGGCTCCGTCTTCCGATCGAGGGACTTCCCGCGGCTGCGCGCAGGCGGGACGAGGTCATCCTCCGATTCAAGGAATCTCTCTGTCTCGGCGTCTTCCCGCCACTCGTCGTCCCGCCCAGATCGTTGACTGTCACGTCCGTCGCGAGAGGAGGGCGGCTCAGACTCCTCGAAAAGCGAGCCTGCGACGGAGTTTCTTCGCTGCCAGGCGTCCTCGGTCTCTTCACGAGGCGAGATCACGCTCTCGTCCTCACGCGAAACAGGGGTGCTGACTGTCTGCTCGTCGTCTCCGCTGACGGACCTCTCTTTCCACTCTTCCTCACTTCGGCTCGGCGCAAACTCCGAGCGGCGACTAGGCCCGTTACTCTGTTTATCGCCTGCGGGTCGTAGCATCGCGCCGCTGTCTTCACCTCGCTCAGTCAGTTCATCGCTGCGCGTGCCGCGAGGCGGCTTCACACCAAACGCTTCAGACCGCGTCCCTCCCTCTGAATACCGCTTTCTTTCCACGTTCGCCCCCGAAGGCCGCGCGCCTGGGCCGCCTGCCGCCGAAGATCTTCGGCGGCAGACGGCCTTCACTGAAATCGAAGCGCCCTCAGTTCCGCGCTGGCCCTCTGAGAAACCAGGCCGGGGGCGTACTTCTTCATCTTCGTCTCGCTCTCTCTGTCTCAAGCTCGACCTCCGTCGATCGCGTCTCTCCAGCTCGTCGTCTCGCGCTATGTCATCAACTCGGCGAAGTAGGTGCGAGACGCGCCCAGTCCCCCGGCGACGCGTGGTGTGGTCACCTTCTTCCTCCTCGTGCTCTTCGTCTCTACGCTCCCAAGCTCGCGACCTCCGAGGGGCTTCTTCCTCTCTCGAACTCTTGAAGAGAATCGCGCGCGGGGGCCCCGGCCGATGCGGAACGCCGTCGACGGCTGGAGCACACCTGAGCCGAGTAGACCGTTTCCCGCTCTGAGTCGATTTCCTTCTGCCGGCTTCAGCGCTGTCAGTGACCTCCCGACCTGTGCTTTGAGTCTCTCTCTTTTCCTTGCCGTCATCCGTGAAGAGGAGCTTCGACAAGACGCCATGAAACAGAGAACTCGGCTCCTCTCGCTTCTTCGCCTTTGACCCTCGAGGCCGCGCAGTCTCGTCGTCGTCTTCGTCTCGCATTCGCTCGCCGGGCTGCAGCCAGGTGCGGGGCTCTTCGCTTCTTGCTTCGGTGCCTCGCCGGCTGGCCTTGGCTCGCCACGCCACAAATGGAGATGCCTCGCGGCCCTCAGGGCGCCTCGCGGGCCGCGACTCTGCGGCGGAGGCGCGCGGCCACCGCACCATGCCTGGCTGACTGAAGGGAGAAAACAAAGATTACGCACGCACGAAGCAGCTGTCGAAAGACCTCCAGCTCACGATACTTCCAGCGCGCAGAGAGGCGTGAACCCAGCCCCTTTGCCCTTCCTATCTTCGTGAGGTGCTGTGAAGCAGCAGAGCCCGCGCCCCAGCTCAGCGTGCGCAGGCTCGCGGCTTCGGCGCCCTTGGCGACTCGCGGAGTGCAAGCAGCTCGACGACGAAGCCAACCACCCGCATGGCGCCTACGCAGATTCGATCGACCCGACGTGTCTCCCTTTCCGCTGCCAGGGACCCTCTCCGCTAAACACGGGCTCCTCGCGATCGAGGACGCCAATTCCTGAGAGCGACACACAGATAGAAAGACAAGCTACCGACGGCCGCATGAGCCCCCTCTTTTTCAGCGGAGAGAACAGCATACAGAGGGTACCAACACTTCTTAAAAAATCCTTGAACCGCGAATCTCAAACGCGGACAGATAAACGGGTCTTACGGCGCGCCCGTAGCTTCATTCGCAGCTCACCCTGCGCCCTACTCCGACGCTAGCAAGCCCCGAACGCACTCGAGGAGCTGGCGAGGATTGGGAGCAAACGAACAGGAAGGAGACCCACTGCGCAGTACACCCCAAATATGAAAACCGTGGTGCTGAGTCGAAGGAGAGCCATTTGCAACGGAGAACAGAATAAACCGTTGCGCCTTTGCATCATCGCGCGCGGCTCACAGCGGTGCCTGATGCCTCGCGGTCGCTCAAACGGAGAGGCGCCGTGAACTCACCGTCTTCTGTCCAGTTGCCGAAGCGACAGATGCCCCGCAGCCGCTTCGTCTCATCAGCGTAAATGTCTCGCTGAAACCGCAGTTCGTCGAGTTCGCTGTGCAGCAGCCTGCGAGGAGAGAGGCACGAAACTCATACACGGCGGAGAGTGACCCTTGGGACGCTTGCCGCAGACACATTCGCGCACTGCGGTTAGCCAACGTGAATGCCTGAAAGGCGGCGTTGTGCGTCACTCCATGTCAGTGAACCGGCTTGCAATGCCGATTCACACTGTACGGGATTGCTTCTGCTTCACGTAGTATGCAGTGTTGCAACGCCGCCTACTGGGCGAATGTATTTGAGGGACCGCACGGACTGGTAGCACGCAGATACGGCACAGCTTTCCCTTGGGGTTGACTCCAACTGACTCGAGTGCAGGATGCCGCTCTGGGGGCCGCCTCCCTCGACCCTAGACCCCCCCGCATTCGCGAAAAAGCACCCGAAGCTCCGAGACGACCTCCGTCTTCGCAACTCACCAGATGACTCTCTGTAGATCCTTGACCTGACCCAAGAGACGCGACTCCGCGTAGCCTGCATCGACAGAAAAAACAAGAATGGAGCCGCCTGCCCTAGACACGCACGTGGCAGAACATCACAGCCGCTCCTACGACTTCGAGCGAGACGCCTGCCGTCGTGCGCGGGCACCTGCCGACTGAAGAATGCGCATGCACCGCGTAGAAAAACTCCTACGGCCCCACCCGCGTACGAGAGAGACGTGCGCGTACCGAGGCAAACCGCCTCCCTCCCCTCCTCAGTAGAGTTCGTATGCGTAGCGCGGCAGCCACCATGGCGACCCGACGACAGAGCGCACTGGGCACCTCTGCGTCAGGTCGCTTGCTCGCGTGCTTCGCTTGGTGAGCACGCTTTACGAGCCTGTCCAGACACCGCTGAACCCCAAACGCTGAACGACGCTGGGAGGGAGGTGGGCAGGCCTCGGTAGTGACCCTCTTGAACGTGCCGAGCCTAGCGCGCATGCAAGCCGTACCTTGGGCCTCCACGACCATGGAGTCGTAGCGCAGGCAGATGTCGTCGATCGTTCTCTGGAGGCGGCGCTCTGTTTGCTGGCGACAGAGGGCAGAGAAGCACAGACACAAGGACACACGAAGGAAGTCACCCTCTCCTCGTCCACACAGCGTCGCCGCTCCGCGAACACAGCCCTTCTGAGAGGCTTCAAGTATACAGAACTTAAACAGACGACAAATCAGATCTCCATACATATAAACAAGACGCAGGCTTCGGCGTTTTCCTGCCTCTGCTGCGAGTGCACACGACGCTAACGCATGGCACTCAAGCCCCCTGACCTACCACACTCTCCGTGAGATGACGAAGAAACGGATACACGAGGACTTTAATGACTGAGCACGTAGACTTACACAAGTAGACAAGGCACTCAATAGTATCCTCTAATGTCTTTGCTACCCTTTTATGCCTGAAAACGCCATCGCGGAGTCGCTGAAGGTTCGTCTGCATCACTGCGACATCACAAGTTTATTGCAAGCTCTCGCCGATATAACCGTGAAACGGGTCAGAGACTTCTGACCTGTCTCGAATGCTTCGAAGGATTCCTGCCCTACCTGAATGCGACGGCAGTCTTCCTCGTACTCAAGGAGGCGTAGGTCAAGCCCCTGCTTGAAGAGGAGAATGGTGTCGTCAAACTCTCCAACAACTCGCCCGTCTTCGTCCAAGTAAGGTGCGATGAAGGACGCCAGCTTCGCCTGGTCTTCCTGAAGATTTTCACGGAAGCAGAGGAGAGACTGAGCACTGTGAACGAAATCTGCCGGCGGAATGCTGCCTCCTCCAGCATCTGCCGAGTGAGGCGTGCGTATGCCAGGCGATCGCCTCACCACACTTCTGTTCATACACGTTCGTTGGATTCAGAATCTACATGCCTCTAAAAAATATTTATCTACAGCTGTGTGAACAATATTTATCAAGGCGAACGCGTGAATAAGGACAGAAATCTGGCAGCACGCTATCGACCGAAACTGCCGCTAGAGAAGAGCACCGTCAAATACCCTTTCTCATCTTGAAATGTAGGCGCCCGGCGATGTTCAGTGACAGACGCACAGTCCTCGTGTTGCATATATATGTAAAAATGAAATCACTCTCCTACAAAGCATGTACGGAAACGCGTCAACATGTCATGCAAGTTTGTAGCCACAACGGATGCTACATTCCTCCGGCACGTCATGCGCACAAGATAAGGCCTCTCATGGCGCCTAGTTTCAGTGGCGTACCAGGAGAAGGCTGTGCTCCGCGGTGATCTCGGCTAGCTGCTGCTGATACTGCAAAAAGCACAAGTAAATAAAATCTCACAGGATGACTCATCGCTCGCCTTCATCGCTGGCAGATTCCAAAAAACGATTCGCCCACGCGCATGGAAAGTTCAGTGTCTACACGCGAACTCACGCCCACCCAGAGGCGCGCTCTCTCCAAGGCACGTCTACAACGTATATCAATTGATACTCAAAAAGGCATTGTGGCGGCAGCCCAACCTGGTAAGACTCCAGAACTAGTAGGCCAGCCATCTTGGCCACAACCAACAAGCGTCACGCCTGATGTCCTGCAGTTGGATCGAGTCTTTCGCTTCCAAGCTCGAATTCACGGAATGACAAACCGTTTTTCTCGTCCTTTTCCTCCTAAAGAAGATTGCCCTCCACGCCTCCGTCCTCTCGGGGTTTTAGGCTGCCGCCTCTCTGTCATGACCCCGCCGCCTCTCTCTCTCTCCTCCCCCTCCCCCTCTCTCCCCCCACTCAAGGGGCTGTGTTCATTCCTGCGAGCCACTACGCGCCTCCTGAGAATCCCGGCGTTCCGCTGATTTTCCGTTTCGTCTGCAGTGCTCACCAAATCGACGAGTGCAGCAATCTCTGCATTTGCCACTGCGAGACTCGGAGGCAAGAGGGTTTGATGGAACGGCGCGGGCCCCGCGGGCCCCCCAGAAGGCGCCCAGGGATAGCCCCCGCCCGGGGGCGGTGCAGGCGGAGAGCCCGTGAACGAAAACCGGGGCGGAGCTGGCGAAGACATCGGAGGCGCCACTGGCGGGGGGACAGGGAAGAAAGGCCTCGCTGCTCCCCCGCCTGGAGCCCGCGGGGCCACACGTGCCGGAATCGTCATCCTGGTGCCGGTCAAGGCGTCCGGAGGACGAAAAGTTCTCACCGCCGGAGGCCCAGTCCCCCTTCCCAAGAAGAATGCAAGTGCTCTCCTTCACTGCCCGCGGATGGACGAAAGTGGAGAATCTCTCTGCCTCCGCACAGCCCAGGAAAAAGCGGTGACCTCGATTAGGGCCGTGAGATGCAGCACACGCGGACGGCGGCGTTTTGCCTATGCATGCAGTAGCGAATACAACTATGTGTCTCTCCACACTCTGAATGAGAGAAAAGCCACTCGCACACAAGGTGACAGGTGGAGACAGTCAGGCATCGAGAAAGAAAAGGACTGTCCAGGGCGGATGCCTAGAGAGAGAAGGTAAGGAAAAGCCAGCAAGCGAGCAGCGTACGTCGAAGCTCCGACGACAACTCAGTACAGGTCACACAAAGGGACTCCACACGTGGAGAGATATGTAGCGAAAAACTTTCGCCTGGCGCCGAAACAAAGCGACTCTTCACGCGTAGCGTACACAGAACCGTCGAGGCGAAGTTTCCCCTAGACTGAGAGTCCCTAGGGGCGACCGGTCATGCAGCCAACCCTATTCAGAGTAATAACGGCAACAAATCCCAGACACTTTGGACATATACACGATGAATCTGTTGAGGAGTCGCATCGGGCCTCACGGAGCTCTAAGCAGCAGGCGTTCAGGCCTCCAATTGTTCAACGGCGCGCCATACAAGGGGTTTGGAGAACCCAGAGATATGAGGGCAAGTGTGGTCTCGATAGCACAGGCTAGGGGAACTGAATTTGAGAGTACTTTTCCTTAAGACGGCTTTCATCGCGGCAGTATGACATCCGAACCCTCTGTTGGCAAGTGAAAGAACGATGGAAGCTGCAAGACGCGATTTCGCTACGCAAGACACAAACGGCGTCGGCGCCTTCCACAACGAGATTCCTCACAGAGCGAATAAAAAGCACCGGGCGGAGACGTGTCACCGCGTCGAAGCCCCGCGTCTGCTGCAGTCGCTGGATCAGCCCAACGAGCGAAGAGACGATTGAACAAGCAGCGACTTGTAGAAGTGGCGAGACACGGTAGGCATGGGGGACACACATCGGAGAACTACCTGGTGCAGACAAATCAGATCATTGCACCGGTTCAGTTAACTGTGAAATGTGCAACGAGAGCTGGAACGCGTTACTGCGAACAAGGGAACACCCCCTGAGCAATTGCAAAGCAACTGCGGCAGGCTTCACGCCGCAGCCTATGACACAGCGAGCGGAGTCGAACGAAGGTGACGAAATTGGCGGCTCGGGACAGCTTTGACCTTCCTTTTCAAAGGAGAGAACCTGCCATCTGCAAGACGAGCGATGAATCAGTAACTGAGCCTCGAGAAAGGCCGCAGCTCGTCGAGCGTCCGTTGACTCGAAACGGAAACTTTTCTCACGTACGGAGCCCCGGCGGCAGACGATACGTGCCGGCAGGATTCGTCGGCAAGAACACGAGGCAGTTTGGCGTTACGAGACGCGAAAATGTACGAGATAAGACTCGAAGCGTTCGGGACAGCTCTAAGGATCTCTATAGAAAAGACGCCTGTTAACTGAAACCGCGATGTCGAAAAAAGCCATACCACAACCTTGCCTGCTGGCGCGGCCGGCGTCGCTGTGTCCGGCGAGTGAAGGTATTGACAGCAGATGGTGACGACATCCGGAATTTCTCGCATGTCCCTGCTGCATCTAGAGAAACGGCGAGGTAAGAAGAGAGATTGCTAAGAAATTAGATGAAGCAGTCTTCAGAATGGGCATTGAATCTGTACCGTTGGCCTCTGCAACTTCGGCGGCAACCTCAGCGAGTAAGACACACATGTTGTCATGAGGCAACCAGGGGTGTGGCAAGGCATCGCGAAGTTCGCTATGAGTGAGCCTTTTGCGGCTCCTCCATCGGCTCGCTCAATCATTTCGCTGACATCTTCTCAGATTTGAAAACTGCCATACACACCATCCAGCTTGCGGGAATTTTCGAGATTGTGGCGGCATGGTAGAGCTGAGCCGCATTCCTCGTTGCCAGCGAGTCAGCCAGGATCTGAGTTGCATCTCAGTATCTTACTGTTGTTCTTGCAAGGGCAGCACTCATCAGTCCCCTTTGGAAATAACCTTTCCGGCAGTTTTATCGTGCAGGTGAGGCTCCTCCTGAAGTGTTGCAGCAAAACCTGTGTCACGCGCTGAGGTTTTGATCCGCAGAGGGGGAGACGAGAGTGACGTGGTCGGTCTCGTAGAATGCATCGTTTGGGAACTCCTCCATTACGTATTTGTATGTGCTTAGACGCGTGTTCTTTCATATGTGTGCACAACTCGGTTGCGTCTGGCTGTGGAAGGACATTTTCAGGGGCGGGGGCTGCGTTATTTTGTTAGAGGGACGGTCTTGCTGTCACCGTTTACGCTCAGTTCATAGGCAGATGCTCTTCAAACAGCGCGAGTGGGTGACAATATTATATAGGAACAGACGAACTCCAAAGAGGGCGCACCAATGGAATTTCAGTTAAACGTAGGCTTCCCTTGATGTAGAGTGCATAGGCTACGGTTCGCTAACTCGCCAGGAGTTCTCATCAACCTTGAGCACGGCGTCGACATGACCTTGCCTGGGGCATTTTCAGCGACCATGTCCTCGTCACGGCCCACAACCACCACCACACGCACGTTGAAGAGGAAAACACCCGTGTTTCCACTGGCACCGAGTGCGGCGAAAGTGTCGGCATTGTCTAAAAGCACTATTGTCCGCCGCATCCCCCACAACAGAGCGCCGTGTTACAGATAAACGTACTGCTTTTCCCGTTCCTCATCTCGGAAACGGGCAAGGTCCAAATGGGCTAGCGCCCGAAGCACGGTCGCTCAGGGGGTTGAAGCATACCTCTGCATATGACTTGATACATTAGACAGTGGTATTATCATGCGGTATGACGAGAGAGGCGAAATTCGCTACTCCACCTCGTTACCCTGTCGACAGGAATGCCTCCCTCACCGCATCCGACACTCGTCCGCGAGTCGTAAGTCACTGCAGCCTAGCTTCACCGTATGTTAGCGCCGGGTATAGAGGAGCGCGGGTATTCCACAGAAAAACTCTTAGGATAGCGATCGCCCGGGCGAACCCAGTTTTCTCGTGTGGGTGGGAACAACGCCATCAGAGAGTCCACATAGATTGTTTCAGCTGCCCTCCAACCAGCAAATGACAGGACACATCTGCTGAAGTCGTTGAGATAATCTAGTGTAGCGGAAAGCCCTCTACGATTAACATTAAGGGGGTTCCTCCTCTGATCGCCAGTTGGCGCGGGGGTCCTTCGCCCTGTAGTTGATACATACCCCGGGGAATTCTCCCACCCCTACCACCGCGTGGCGAAACCTTGATCTCTATGGCGTTCGCGGGTCAGATAATGTTGACGAGTGGTCTGGCGTTTTTGTCGTGTCTCGCCTTATTTCTTGAGTCATCAAGAAAGCCGCGTGTCTTTTTCCTTTCAATGTGTACGGTGGAGTACCTCAATACAGAGCGAAAACGTACATAATATCGATCTGGTCAGGTAGCCCGGTATCCTGTCGGAGTTTTTGAGATTCTCTTCACAACCAGACGCTTCAGGTTCTTGTCAGCCAACACGTCTCTACCCTTTTCATCTGAGTGCGTGTTCAATTGTCTCATGCTGGGAAAAGTGTTTTGTTTGTCTTCCTTGCGAAAGAACTGCTTACCGCACTTGCTGGGCGTGCATCATGCCCTGTTCGCTGCCCGCTGGAAGCGCTTCTTTCCTATGCTATAATAACGTCACTGATTTCAGCACGCATAACATGCAAATGCATCTGGTGGGAAGCCTGGTTGATTTTCTAGAACCTGGATCGCTCACAGAGTATGTACGAGAACACACCTCGGGTTGTACGATGTTCGAGATATCTTAAACGTTTAGAGAGCCCCCGCGGACCACCAGAAGCAAAGTGGGAGAGCGTTTGTCTTCTGTGCCTGAGTTTTTGCGAAATTCTCACATAGCTCCCGTCCAACACGGCTCCTTGCTCTTTACACCAACCTGCAAGATAAGAAACTGACTGGCCACGTCACAGCGTGCCCCTTAGACTCCAAGGACAGTCTGTATCTGCTGTTCATGACTATGCTTGTTTTGTTGTGTCCGAGCATTCTACACGCGACCTTTTGCGGTAACTTCGTGCTTCAGTTCTGAGGGCCTATAGATTTCAGGATCTCAGCGGCTGAACTGCTCTCGTCTCTCGTCCGACCAGCTATTTCGGGTGCTGCTGCTGCTGGAAATTGGGGTTTTCGTGGAAAATCGATACTGCCCGCTTGCTCTGACGAGCTTTTTCTCTGACGACCTTTGCTCCTTTTCCACGGAAGCAAGCATGATGTGGAGTGTCCTCTTTGGCGATTCAAGTTCATCTCTGGTATCTGTTCCATCTCGCATACTGTCCTCAAGGACCCGAACGTCCTCTTCCGTGTCTTCTGTTCTGCCACCGCGTGACAACTGGTGGCTCCGTCGGTTCCAAGTTTTCAGGCTTACTTACAACAGGAAGAGCCTGCTTCTTCTGCTAACGCTGCTCTGTTTCTTTTCCTCGCACAACCGTAGGTATCATCAGCGTCTTCCCCTCTGCTGTGTCGAAGCTGCAGAAGTCGTGCCCCCGGGTGAACTTTCACCGCTTTCGGCCTTGCAGGACAGTCCGGGGGGCAGCGATGGGATCAGAGATAAAACTGAAGCAGACAAATCGACACACGCTGTTGCAGATCCCTTGGGGGTCCCCTCCTTGACCACGTTATCTTCACCGGAAGCCCCGCGGACAAGCGCCCAAAGCGGTCAGAAAGAGTTTCGAGGGAAATACCAGGATCCGCCGACTTCCGCGTTCACTGCAGAGGACGCTGCTTCAGCCGCTGGCGCACCAGGCGCTCGCTCGCGGACAGCGGTCGACTCGCCTGCAAACAGAGAAGGCACAGGCCAGAACGAGGAGAGAGCATGCCTCCATAAAGCAGGAAAAGAGACTGGCGCAGGTCATTTTGTGGCTTCAAAAATGAAAGGGCGTGCGCCTCAAGGCGACGGGGGCAAGTCAAAGCCCGGCGCGGCCGACCCTGCCAAAGGCCGAAGATATCTGCAGTCCGCGGAGAAGCCGCTCGAGGGCGCGTCGCTCGCTGAAGACAATTACGATGACGCTCGACCTCATGAAGACGTTAAACAGCGGGGCTGGGAGGGGGGGACTCAAAAGGTCGAAGCGGCGCTGATGCCGCCTACAGCCGGTGCAAGGCCAGCCTCTGCTCAACCTCAAGCGCCGGCGCTCCCTGCCTCGTCAGCAGTCATGTATGAGACGCCCCCAGTCCCGTCTTCCTCCCCTCCCCAGTCTTCTGCGCAGAGGTCTGCTCCCTCGGACTCCGTGGAGCTCTCGCCCGCTTTGGCTTCATCGCCTTCACTCTCGCTTGACGCCCCTGCGCCTCCAGCGTCTGCGTCTGCCGACTCCTCTTCTCCTGTGGCGGCGTACGTCTCATCTTCTCCTCCGCCGTTTTTGGCAGTTCCTCTCGAGGCAGTCGGTCTGCTACCTCCTCAGCAGCGCGCGGCTTTCCTCGAGACCGCCAGGCGCCTTCCCCCTGAGCTGCATCCGCTATTTCTGGCGGAGATTCTACGCGCAAACGCGGCTGCTTTGCCCTCGTCCGCTCCTGCGTCAGAGGCGAGTTCCACGGCCCCCAGGAAAGAGCCAGGCCCCCCGGACGCAAATCCCCAGAGGCGGCCGAGCGCCAGCGGGCACGGCCAGCCTTTGTCGCCACCTCCGAGATCTGCCGGCGGCTACTCGGGGCCCAGACCTGCGCCAGACGATCCCCTGGAAAGAAGAGTGAGGAGCAGTGGCGAAGTGCAGCCTCAGCGGGTTGCCTGGGAAAGACAGATCCCCTTACCCGCGCACGCAGTTCCGTCCGCGCTGGCCTCAATTCCGGGGGTGCCTCACCCCTCCGGCGCGGGATCTTATTCGCCTTCTCTCGCGCACGCCCCGTATGCACACGCACATGGCGCAGAGAGTCTCGTCGCCGCGGCGCCTGAGCGCCCGCCCGTCTTGCGGTTGTCTGACAGTTCTCTCCCGAGATCAGGCGACGAGTCTTACTCACACAGCGTTCCTCAACAAGGCGCCTCTTCCTCGCTGCCTTACCCCCAAGACAGCGCTCTTGCCTCGGCCGCGAGTGCGCCGCTGAGCTACACATATCAGGGGCCCTCGTATTCGTCTTCCAGATTTGTTCCATCAGCTGCGCCTGCGGCTTCGATTCCTGCCTTGGCGTCGGCGCCCTCTCGCTATGGGATGCCCTCTCCCGCGGCCTACGACGTGCATCATCTCCCTGCAGGAAGGGCGCCTCCCCCTCCAGTTGGCGCGGCTCAGCCTCCGTCCGCTGCGTACGTGACCGCCGCCTACGCGCCCTCTGTCTATCCGGCGCCGTATCCCTATTCGCCCTACCCTCTCTCTTCTGCGTCTGCTCCCTACGCGACGCCTTATCCTCTTTCCGCCGCACCTTCTGTCTATCCCCCCTATTCCTCCGCTTCGGCTGCGCCTCTGCCTCTCGCAATGGTGCTGGGGGCCGCTCCGCCCCCGCCCCACGTGGTGGCGGAAGAAGTCAACGCCGCGGTAGACTCAGCCGTCAACCACGCGACCTCGGTCGTCGAGAACGCAGTGAAGTCGGCGATTGTCGGCATCATCAATCCAGCGACGTACAACACCGCTGCGCTACTCCACGGCCTGCAGGCTCTCAACGAAAGAGTCTACGAGGGAAGCGAGGTGGCGACCAAGGCCCTCCTCGACTTTGCAGCCTATAGACGGAGTCACCCGCAGGACACGCTCGCGCAGCTTGTCAACAGCTTGGAAGAGGCAACAGACACGCTGAATCAAGCTGCGACCGCGGGGACTCCACGCCTGAAACCGACTTTAGAGGCTGCGCAGAAAGACGGGAACCCGAGCGTGAGCAAAAGTGGGCAGCCTCTGCTCGAAGGCATGGGAGTCTTTTCGCCTTCGAAGGAATCTCCGTACACTCCTGGGTCCCTGCAGGCGGACGCCTTTTCGGCCGCCGTTCTGGAGGGTCAGGAGGTCGGTGCCAGAGGCGTGGAGCCAAGCTCGCCTCGGAAACATCTCTCGAGGAAAGACGACGAGAGCGGGAAAGAGAGATTCGAAGAGACAGCTTCGAGAGCAAAGAAAGGCCCCGCTTCTACTGGCGGCGGAAAGGGAAGCTCCGAGGTGCTCTCAGGCCAAGGTGCGGACAGTGCGGACGCAGGTTTGCCTCAGGAGATCATCGATCTCCGGTCGCTGCTCACGAAGGAGCAAATCGCCGTCATTGAAAGCCTCACGGAGTTTCTGAATCTGGGGTTCGACGCAGCTCTCAACTTTGTGAAGAGCCAGAGCCGCGGCGTCCTCGGCTTGAAGCAGTTCCCCTTCTTCCAGCCCCTGCAGCAGAAGATCCTGGGGATGTACCAGCGGGCGTCCGCAAACCGCGACGCCGACAAGCAGCGACTCGAAGAGGATGAGCGACGCGAGGCCGACCGCCGAGCGGCGCTGCACAAAGCTGATCGCGAGCGGCAGTTCTGGGCGGAGATTCAGAGGGAGGCGGCAAAGCAAGGCCTCGATCCTCGCGCCGTTGCCGAGAGACTCATTCAACTCAACGCGCAGCAGGCCGCCCACGACTCCCGCCGCGGCGGCGGCGCTGCAAGCAAGGCTCGCCCCGGCCTCCCGCTCCCACACAGTTACCAAGCAGAGGCCTCTGTCCCTCACCACGCTCGAGGTGCCCTGGGGACGGGTTTCCCTCTCCAGCGAAGCCTGGTCGTCAGGAGCCCCACTGTGCTGGAAGGCGAATCCAGGCGTCTGTCACCCGGGGCGCCGATCCAGCCACACGCTGCCCTCTCCGTCTCGCCAGGCAGGCGCCTCGACAGAACCGCCAACGAGGAAGGTCCCGCTGACGCAGCGCAAGACGAAGCAGTCGAAAACGATAGCGGGGAGACGAAACCAGAAACAGACGCTGCAGGAAATGCGACGGAGGAGGGGGAAGGAGAACTGGTAGGCGCGGCTAAAGGGGAATCTGAGAAAAAGTCACCCGCGGCGGCGCCCACAGAAGAAAAACCTACGTCGGCCTCTGGGGGTGACAACGCGAGCTCAATGCAGGTGGATCCAAGCGTGCGAGCGGGTCGCTCGGAAGAGCGCGCGCAGCAGGCATCTTCAGACGACACAGGCGGCAAGGCAAGTTCTCCGCGTCGTGCTGCGCCCAGCAGCGAGGCACGCGAGGCTGACTCTGCAGGCAACGACCGCGAAGAACCTTTCTTGGCAAGCAGACTTGCGCCTTCTTCCTCCCCGCGCCGTCTCTCTATCTCGCCTCCGCTGTCTCTCTCCGGCTTCTCGGCGTTCCCCTTCTCTTCGCCCTCTGCACACTCCCCCCCGAAGCGCCTCCCGGCGCCGTCGGCTGTCGTGCTGCCCCCTGTGGTCGCTCTGCCCTCCGCGCTGGGCGTCTCGGTCTCCCCCTCCGCTCTCGACCAGCTCCTCTCGCTGATGGGCGTGCCGGAGAACTGTCTCCTGGAAAATTTCCGCTACCGCGGACTCGCGAACGTCGTAGACCGCCGCAGTTCGCTTTCGACGTGCCTCGCAGCCTGCCGAGCTGCGGCGGCCGCGTCGCGCTCCCCCGCGCTGGCGCGGGAGGCAGGTGCGGCGGCGGGCTCCCCGGCGTCCTTTCCGCCCGCGCAGTCTGCGCCTTCGTGCGGATTCTTTTCCTACCTCCCGGAAGTCGAGCTTTGCTACCGCTACGCCACGGTGGAGGGACTCCTTCCCGCCGCGGGCTACGTGTCGGCTCCAACTTCTTGCTCCGTCGTGGAACGCGCACTGCCTGGGCGGGAGACCGCGAGGAGAGCCGACGATGCCTTTGTCGTCTCGGGGTTCCAGGCGCAGCGGCAGCGGGAGGGGGAAGAAGGCGAGGGCCTGCTAGCGCAGGACGACGCGAGAGGGCGGCTCGCCGGAAGCCGCGACCAAAGAGCAGAGACGGGGCGAGACCGAAGACCCGCGGGAGAGATAGGAAGCTTTGAGAGCCGCGCTGGCGAGCCAGCAACCAATCAGCATCCACAGGGACGGCGCGGGGACTTGGCAATCGAAGAGGTAACAGGCAAACTCCATCCGGCCGAGAGAGAAGATGGAGAAAGACAGACGACGGGGACGACCGCAGCCCGCGACAATCCACAGCCGTTGCCGGCAGCAGAGGCACGCATCCCCACAGCGGCTTCGCCGAGCACAGCTTCCAGTTCCCCGGCGTCGGGCTTGCCTCCGTTTTTTTCTTCTGCCTCTTTTCTCGCCGCCTCAGCCGTATCTGAGGGAAGGCCTCATGAGGAGCGAGGTAAGACAAGCGAGGCGGAGCTCGCTGAGGGGCGAACTCTCCCTCAAGCAAGTCCCAGAATTGACGCAGGGGAGTCCACCGGCGACGCGAAGGGCCTGGCTGAGATGTCTGTTGCCGCGATGCCCGGTTCTCGCTCTTCCGGGAAAGCAAGCGAGGGACAAGAAGTGAATGTGGAAGTGCTCACGCCTTCTCCGAGCTCTCAGACGCACTTTTTCTCTCCTTCATTGGCGAAGCACGAGGCAGACGCCGGCGTGAAAGACGTCTCTGTTCCAGAGACTGCGCCGCCGCAAGCCTCCGAGGGCACGAGAACCGCAGCGCCTTCCCCCATGCGCCAGCCCGCGCCGCCCAGCGCCCTGGCGACCGCAACCGCAATCCAGGCGCCTCCAACTTTTGTTTCAGATTCTTTGTCGACTGCGGATTCTCCTCCCACGTCGTCGGTTCCGCCGCATTTCTCGTCGTTCCTGGCGCCTTCGCCAGCTGAGCGCCCGCCGAACGTGCCGGCTTTCTCAGCGCCCCCCGAGGTGCCTTCCCACTCAGCGGCGCCCTCGCGATCATATCCGCAAATGCCCTCGCCCTCTTCGGCTTCGCTTGCGCCTGCGGCCGGGGGGCAGTTGCAGCGTCAGCAGGTCGCGCCCTCCTTCTCCTCCCCCCCTGCGAATGCGCCGCCCGGAGTCGCAGCCCCTGCCCCCGCGCCCTGGGTCTATCTGCCGCCTCCGAGTGTCCCCGGGGCCTCGGGGGGGCTGTCTCCACCGCCTGCGGCTCCGCTCCCCCCGAGCCCCGTGCTGGTGGGCGCCGCAGTCCCGGCCGCCTACGCGCCCTCGTTCGCGACGCCCGCCGGGAGCTTCCTGCCGCCGGCGGCCTCGCCCGCTGCCGCGCCCGCGTACTCTGGCTTCGCAGCCCCTCAGCCGCTGAGCGCGCTCTCGGCGCTGGCGCCCCTGCCGACGATCGCCACGCCTGCAGCGTCGACGGCCGGCTCGCTGCTGCAGACGACGCAGGGGCTGATGCAGGCGGGAAACGCGCTGATGCAGGCATTTCCGCTGCAGCAGCTCCTCGACGCAGGGCAGCAGCTGTACGCCTCTGGCTTCTTCCGGAACCGCGGCATGAAGCACCTGCAGCTTCCGGGGCTGGGCCCGCAGAAGCAGGAGCTGCCGCCGCCGCCTGGCATGGAGAAGCCGACCGTGAACTGCGCCTCCGAAGGCATGACCTGCTGCGTTCCCGAGAACGCAGCGGAAAAATGGAAAGAGCGGCCGTAAGGAACTCCTGCAGAGCGAGAAGCATGAACCGCAGAGAGCCTCGCGCGAGATTGAGAGAGCGCCGGTATCTCGTCTAGGCAGGCCTGTGCGCCACGCTTCGCCGGGAGTAGGGGTTCGTCGGCCGGTCAGGCGATGGAGTGGTGATTCTGTTTACACAGGTTCTGCATAGATCTCCAGATACGCTGAACGCCTGAATTTGCAGTGGTGTTGCCATTGCCACAAGCTTTTGGCTCCGAGAGTCCAGTTGCTGTTGCTCTTCAGTGCATGCTGAGCGTCACTGGCTTCTTTTGCAGTCTCTCACCTGCCCTGCGAGGCGCTGCCTGAAGATCCCAGAGAGGCTGGGTCGCGCTGCAGGCCCGGTGTTGGCGTGCGCCTACTGTGTGCATGGTCCCTTTCTTCGTTTTTTGGGAAACTGCCCATTTTTGCCTCTGCGTGGGCTCTGCCTGGCGCCCAGGTGCCGCACACACTTTCCGCGGCTCCATTCTCAGGTGGGGGCGGGCTGTTTCGCTTAAGCGGGTTTGGGAGTTTGTTCTCTCTGCCGATGCGCTCTCGGGTTTGGTCCCTCAGGCCTTTTTTGAACAATCACGAGAAGCAGAAGAAATGTCGGGCGCACTTTGTCTCGATGCTGAACTCGCTCTGCGCGACCACGAGCTACTCGCTCAAAGGCGATGCGATTCGAGACAAGTACGCGGCGGGTGCTTCTTTCGAAGACGAAGACGACAACTGCGGCCTCGTCCTCACGGAAACCAGGGACTTTTGGATCTTCCACCATACGCTCGTCATACCGGGAAAGAACATGAACAACGCGATCTGCGAGTGCAAAGAACCCAAGGCGGCCAACGAGGAGGTAAGCGGGACTCGGAATGCCATGGCAGAAGAGGCGCGCGAACTTCCTCGCGTCCTCTCTGTCTCGCCCGGCTGTGTTTTGTAGCCACTCAAAACGCTGCGCGTGCGCTTGGTACCAGTCGCGGAGCTGTGCGGGTGTCGCGAGGGGTTCGTCGCAACCTTTCTCTTTCGTAGCCGCGTTACAAGCTTCTACAGGGTGCAATGGAACGCCGCATTGAGCGGCAGTCTGGATTACCTGCCTCCCTCGACAGAGACTGCAGAGAGCTCTCGCTCACCTTCCAGACCACGCCGAGTGCAGAACATATATATATATATATATATACATAGATAGATAGATAGATAGATAGATAGATAGATAGATAGATAGATAGATAGATAGATAGATAGATAGATAGATAGATAGATACTACTGGAAATAAGCATGTCTCTACATAATACACATATGCAGACAAATATGCATCCATAGAAATGCCAGCCTATACGGAACTTGCTCCGCGCGCCTGGGAGGCACGCTGCGAATTCTCTGTCGTGTACTTTTTTTTACGGTGCCGAAGATAGGCGGATGAATTTCCGCCCACGAGTCCTTGCATCGTCTGTGATTCAGAACACCGAGTGAATAATGCCAAGTTTTATCTCCGTCTCGCCGAAAAAGTCTGTTGGGCTAAAGCTTTCTATGCGTTGTCGTCTCGATCCTCTTCTCCAGGGCCTGCGCCAAATCGAGGGATTTGCAACCTGGGAATTCTCGCTCCAGGCTGTGCACGCGATGGAGGAGCAAGCAGCGCGCGGCGAGCAGATCGCGAAGGTGAGAAGAGAACGAACAAGTGGAAGACTCAATGCGGAGTAGGAAGAACAAGCTTGCAGACTTAGCAGCGGCGTCTTTCCAGCATTCGACTGGAACCTAGAGCCCGTTCCCACAGCTACTTCCGTCAGAGGCATGCGCAATTCCCTCGCCGCAGAGCGGCGTCGCCGACGACTACAAATGACAAACGCACCAACGCATATGCATATACACATATATATGCCGGGTGTTTTTGGCGCATACGGGGTTGACCATTTCCAAATTTATGCTTATGTATATGTTTTAGCAAGAGAAGTGATGTCTAGGTGAAGCTTACGAATCAAGGACGCCGCTGACGTCTGCACATTTGCCTTCGGCGGCGCCTCCTCCTATTTCCGCGCGTATATATACGCACACATGGGCTTATCTGTTTGACTCTTCGCACATATGCTCAATTGGCTTTTGTTCCTTTCCATCACAGCCCTATACTGATATATACACATATATATACACGAATGCTTATTTAACATATCTTCGGGGGCACCTACGCCCCGCCCTGGCTTTGAAAAGGGTCTTCCACAACGGAGGGACTCGCGAATGTGCGTCTTTACTCGACAGGGCTTGGGTACTGCGCTCGCGTTGACGACAATGCTTGGGCAGCAAGGCGAAGAAGCTATAGGCCACGTTTTAGAGGTAAGCAATCTCGATCTGATTTGAAAAAAGAAAGCAGAAACCCCGCCAGCGAGGTATGCTGCAACCTGAAGTGAGGAAGGACCTGAACTCACTTGCGGGCGAGATCTGCCCCTTTGCGAAACAAGCCAGACATTTGCGTGCTCTCTCGCCTTTCTAGGTCTCCCACCAGATATTTCTGCAGTTTTACACATGCACAAATATACAAATATTCATATATGTATATATATACTTATGTATGTATACATATATATATATATATATATAGCTTCGCCTGCTACGTGCCGCTTTGCATTTCCATCATTCTTTTTCGTCTGTGATACAAATTTCGTTGCTTCGAGTTCATCTGCTCCAAATGCCTGTCTCCCTCTTACGCCTGCGCAGCATGCAAGTAGCCGCGGCGCCCGCAAGTAGCCAACTCAGGACTGCATGCGACGTTAAGATTTAGTCCGAGCTTACCGTATCGAAATCGAGACGTTTCGAATCAGAAATTGGTGCAAGGGTCACGGCGTTTTCAAGAAAATTTGGGCAGGTTGTCCCCTGCTTGTTGCTTCGTGGTAAAGAGTATGAGAGCTCTGCAAGTCGTCTGCCAACGACGCGGCGTTCGCGGCGCTCTGTCCCTAGACGCGGGGGCGCCAGAGGCGCACGCAGCAAATTAAAGACGATACTCCAAAGATGCGAATCCCAGTCGTAGAATCTCTCTTTCGACTAGTGCGAATAGACTTTCACAGAGAAACAACCAGGTTTGACTCCGCTGAGCATAATGGACACCTCAGGTGGCCGCGGTGGCAAGGCAGATTTTCTTACCACTAAAATTGCACAATTCGAAAACAAACACGAGAGATTAGTGTAACGTGAGCGTGGGCGACGGTTCTGTATGCAGCCCCGCATTTATGCATGAAACGCGTACGCATGTGCGAGGATCTCCTGCGATTTTTACTTGCGTACGTCTCAATATCGCACACAATCCTGCTTCGCACGCCAGGCGACATCTTCACACTTTTCTGCAGACACCTCGATGGCGTCTGCATGAGTGCTTGGAAGTCCGCTTATACACATTTGTGTATTTATCTACATATATACGGAGGGAGAGACCGGGGTGTGTTTGCGTCGTGGAAGGGACTTCACGCCATTGTAAATTTCTGAAAAACCGCTATCACCGCGGAGCCGAGCTCGCGAACTGGTTTCTCCCTTCCTTTCTCGGTGTGCCGGTGTAGAGCCTTATCCTGAAACTGCGCAACTAGCCGTCCGGAAGTGACGTCTTTTTTCATTCAGACTTCATGGCGCAGACACTCCGCTGCAGACGGCATCCTGCTGAACGTGCTTGTTCAACAAAAAGTATGCGCTGATTGTTCCTTTGCTAATTGTAGCCGCGCATGCAGGAACCTGCGGCGCCAGATTTTTGGGTCCTACGTGCATGTGATAGCAACGAGGGCGAGTCTTCAGACTCTGTTTTCTGATTTGTTCAAGCGCTCCGTATTTCGTTTTTCATTGGCTTGACTCACTTTGGAAAAGACAAGAGCCGCCAGTTCAGGCCACAGCCGCATACGCGGATGGCTTTGATAGCTGCAAGCGTTAAAAAGGCAGCTAAGCGACTCAGGCACAGCACAGGCCGAGGACACTACACGCCGCGGAAGACTGCCCGCCTCGTTTGGCGATCCTTTCTTCGTTACCCGATGTCGAGGGAGCCACGCGTTGCATCGCCACATTCAAATCTCTCTATATATGTATATATACCCTACCCAAGTACCTGTAAATGCGGTACTTGCACGTGTGACACAGTTTCCGTGGATGGTGAGCACCAGCACCTGGATACAGTCCTATATATGAATACGCGCGTCTATATAACAATGAAATGTGTACGTGCGTGCCTGCACCCAAATAAAAGGACGCTCCAACACATCCATAAGAAATCGGCCGATCTCTACGTCCATGTATATATATATGTAAATGACTGCGGATAAGATGCCAACATGTCATTGAGGAACGTGGGTGTGCAAGCTCTCCGCCGTAAAAGGGGCACACGAAGCCGACCGAAGTATCTGTGTGCTCCCTGATAAGGGAACTCGTCTCCCTGCCACACTTTGGGCAGATGCGGCGCTGAATGCGTGGAACTCCACGCGGCCTATGGCCGAATTGTGTTTTGCCTTATTTTCTGATATTCTGGGCGAGTTGTGAGTCGGAGTCTCTGCACTGACAAGGTTAGGCGACCTCGAGTCGCGGCTCGCAAGCGCAGGCTTCGCCCAAACGGCGGATTCCTCCGCCTAGAAGAGATAGCGGCCTGTGCAGCTCACACAGCAGAGGAAGGTTTCACGCGACTTCGCACCAGAAAAGGCGAAAAACGTCTGCGGGAGATCTCGGCGTGAGGCCGCTGCCGCAGTTTGGAAAGGCCAACCTTCCGCTAGCGGCTGCGGCTGTGCGACTTGTGACTCGTGAATGGCGAAACGTGAAAGCCAGGATGTTAGTGGCAACGCAGGACCGGCAGCGACGACGACGGCGCGAAGTCGAGAGAACGAGGGACACACATGAGGGAGCAGAACGTGCTTCAGTAACACAGGAACAACCGACAGGAGGAAGGACGCGCAGCAAATCGAAGCACAGAAATTCACCATCCCGAAGTGGCGCGGCGCGCCATCCGTCGGGAAGAGAGGCGAGTCTTCGGAGGATGTCTCTGTTTCTGACCGCCCACCTCCTTCGCCTCTTGCGGCGGTTCGACTTTTCCTGCATTGCGTTCCTTGTGCGCCTTCCCTGTCCTCACGCCAGCTCTCTTCCGCTGCTTGGCTGCCGTCTCTCCGTTTTCTTCTCAAACTTCGACCCGTGCGTGGCTGTAGCTCTACCGAGCGGAAATCTCCCGCGCGTTGCGCTTCGACTCGTTCTGCGCTCCACGGCCCTGTGCGTTCGTGGCTGCGTCTCAGATTCGTTGTCGGGCGTGTAAAGCGTTTTCTCTGCTCTCCTCATTTCCGAAATCCCCTCCCTCCCGCCTCTCATCTTTCAACGGGGGGAACGGATCCCCGGCAGCCTGTGCTCGTCCTGTTTTTCTGCGTCCGCGTCGCGCCGCTTCACTAGCCTTTTCGCTCCTCACATTCACTGTCTCTTCTTCTTCCGGTTCATCTCAGCGTCGCATGCGTCGCGCGCAGCTTCGTTGAGCGCAACCTGAGTCGCCTCCGGACACGCCGGGAAGCATTTCGACTCGACTAAATCCTGAAAAGCACCAATCAGAGAAAAAACACCCGGATGAGGCAGTCAGAACCAAGCCGCGTGCACCCGAATGCGCGCGAGGCACAGGACGGGTTTGCCACGTGAGACTGCAGATCTGCAAACCGAGCACAGTCGAGATAAACGCGTTCACAACTGAGCTGCATGGTGCCCTTCTGGGCATCAAGCGCGAAAGAGAGAGAGAGCTTGCTCGGGTTCTTCGTCTCCAGAAGCAGGCGCGAAAAATGGGAATCCGAGAAACAGGCGCCGACAGCGCGCACATGTCGGCGTTGAGCGCCCGACGAAAGACCACCGAATGCGCAAATGAGGTGACATCGAGAGGTTGAGAGGCGTCACTCAGGACAGACAAGCATCAAAAACAAAGTAAATATGGTGTAAAAACAACTTGAGCGGCGCGGGATTCACCAGATGAACAAGTTCCTCACCCGAAGGCACGTGCAGTTGACGAGGCAGCGAGCTTGCATGAGGTGCTCGAAAGACGCGAACCCGCAAGGCTTGAGGCACGAATAATCTTCTTCGTCTCCTAAGAAAGCGCCCACACAGAGACTCGCGCCGAGATTCAGTGGAAACTGAACACAACCGCACCAACGCCACGAAACAAGGCGTACAGCCACATGCAAATATATATGTATATGTGCATATACGTATTTGCATGTATGTATTTGCCTGCAGCAGATAGTCCCGCGCACCTTAATTTGTATCCGTGCATCATCATACACACATGTGTACGCATGCATGCGACAACACACGGCTACGCCTCGAATCAGAAGCTCCTGCTATCAAGACAAAGCACAACACAAACGAGGAATCATCCACTCAGACACTCCAACACGCATAAATATATATATATATATATATATGTCCATGAATGTATGTATGTATATTCGAATGTGCATGAGTGTCGCCTTCGCTATCGCTTCACGCATCTTTTGAAAGTTGGGTCTTCCCCGCGGCCGACCTGTTTTGGCTTCGCCATCGCCCTCCTTGGCTTCTTCTCCTTCAGTTGCGCCTTCGTCGCCTTCCTGCTTGTCTGTGATCGACGCGTACTTCGAGTAGCCGCCAGGCGCTGCGTAAGTCAAAAAGGCGGAGCGACCACGCAGACGTGGCACGAAACCTCTCAGCGCCCAGAAGTGAAAACACGAGTCTACGGCAGCAGGAACTTCAACTTCTCAAACATACAGAGAGCTCGCGCCAGGCTGCGGCGGCGTCGCAGTCTAAACAAAAGGGCGCTGGTCACATCGACAATGCAACTCAAAACGAAAACTGCAGGAAACACTCGCGAGAGAAAACCGCTCCGCTCAAAGCCACCCCCATCTCCAGTCTCTGTCTACACACGATCAAGCCAAGCACGCAAATACATATCTATATCACTCTATATAGACAGATCCATCTGCCGTCGACATATATGATGCATGCGACTCCAGTCCCCGATTCGTGGAGTGTGTTTTTCAAAGCTTTCCTCTGTTCTGTTACTTACGAGCAGCCAGCCGCTGGTGGCCCCAGTCGAGGACGTCGAGGAAAGACTGCTTCGCAAAGTTCGCCACGCTCGCGGGCGTGTGCGTCTCGCTGAGTTTGTAGAGCGTTCCTGGAAGCAGTTCACAGAGGCGACGCAGATCCTTGACGCTCCGCGAATTTCGAAACCACAAACGCCCAGACACCTCCACTCACAAACCTGCGCACGACCCGAGGCAAAGATGCCTACTGGAGAGCAACGAACCAGGCTCCGTACGCACTTTGCATGCATACATACACATCCATACATATATATATGTATATATACATATATATCTGCATGTATATGCAAATAGATAAACGCCTGCGGATGTGTACACACGTATGGGTGCATCTAGGGCGACGCTAAGCTGCAATCAGCCTCTGCCGTCGCTGCGCCGCTACCCGCCTGTCCCGTCTGCGGGTGGTGAAAGCGCCTCCGCATTGTGAGTCCTCTGCGTGCCCTCGCAAGAGGCTGCCATCCAGTTGCTATAGTGTTTGATCAGCCGCAGTGATTTTAGATTTTACATCCGTCAACCCGTTAACTGTATGTTGTATAGTGAATTTAATCAAGCATTTCAAAGGTGAGCGGCCTACCGGCAGTGAGGATCGCGCAGAAAATGCGGGCCGCGAACATCGCCCAGTCGTCGCCGCTCCTCTCCCACTCGATCCAGGGCAGGAAGCTGTCGATGATGCCTGCGTCTTCGTTGAAGAGATTCGGCAGCAGCCAGAATTGGTAGCCGAAGAACCAGAAAAACACGAAGAGAATCAGGCGAACAAACACCAGGGCGAGCTGCACACAGACACATGCAACCAGAAAAAACAGCGTCGCCGCCGCGAAGATCCCTCCATGCGCACGACAACAAGTCGCGGAGAGGCCTGAAGGCGCGAGGACAGTCGGGGGCAGCTGCACTCCTAGTCAAGGTATCACACAACGTGCTACGCGCCTCAGCAGCGCGACAGCGGACCAGCTCCCTGCAGGGCTGCGCGGGCTGGAAACAACTCTTCTGTTCCAAGCTGCTGCGCTCAGAGCGCGACACGTCTCGGCGCGCGGATAACGACCTCGCTGTCCATGCAGTTAAAGCAAGCGGCTGCCTGCAGGCAGGACTGCCTCGCGTTTCGACTGAGGGAGCTTCTGCACGTTCGCCGGTTGAGGGCGAACTGCGCCTCGCAAAAAAAGATCTGGCGACTCCTTACGATGAACGTCAGCAGCACAACGGAGAGATACCAGACGGCGACCTTGAGCTTCAGCGGCCAGGCGGGGAACATGCAGACGCACTGCAAACGCATCGCAGTCCACACTCCGTAAAATGTGCAAAACGCGCAGCTTCATGCGGCTGGTTTTCACCCTGGAGGGACGGCACCAGGCGGAAGTGCGCCCGTCTCCGGCACACAACCCCCCGCCACGCGAGGAGATGCTGCCTCTGAGGACGCGCACTCGCTGGCTGAGACAGCCAGCCAGGCATGCGCTGCTGAAGGCAGCAGAGGCGCGTGCAGTCCCTTCTTCCTCGGCGAACCCTCACCAAAACAGCAGCGATGATGCAAAAGAGAATAAAGTGCTGCCACGACTTGGAGCCCTCGTAGACAACCACGTAGAAGGCCTGAGGATCAAAAGTCTGCTTCGGCGTCATGCCCAGACGCTTCGGCCATTTGGGGCGCTTGACTGGAAAAAACCCGAAAGAAATAGAAAAAAAGGGGAAATGCAGGGACCCGAAACGCGCGTTTCGCGGCGCACGTAACCACCGAGCAGCGACTGAGCCCTCTGTAGACTTGCTGCGCAGTGAGGCAAAATCTAGACTCTGGCGATCGGCACGCGCCTCTCCTGCAGGTGAAGGAGAAGCCGCCGAGCGTCGAGCAGAGGTTGGCTCGCCTCAAAGCTGACGGAGAAGAACTCTCTACCTCTATTCGACACGCGATAAGCTGCCTTAGACACATTCAAAGCATGCGCAGACTCGCCTACGCTCGCAGTCTCCAACTGCGTGGCCTAGTGGCCTCTTCCAGCCCAGGAGGATACCCCTGAAATTACCCGCCCTTGTGCTGCTCACACGGATATCTGCACGCCCACAAGTATGCTTCACCACCTCACTGTCAGTGTCTATCTGGATATCTGCAAGCATTTCTGCGTAAGTCTGCATGCACATATTGGTTTCTCATTTCTCGACGCGTTTTCGCGTCAGGTGGAATCCCTGTTCAGCGAGTCCGCTTCAAAGACTGCCTTCAGCCGCTGAGGCGCCGCCGGGTGCAACGTACATCGGCCCTCCTCGTCTTGCTCAATGACGCCATCAATCTGCACGAAAAAACAGAAAACGCAACACGTGAAAATGACCCCTTGTCCAAGATGAAAAAAGTGGGAGAGAACTCGCACACAATTACATACCCGCCTTACATTTACGGCTTAGAGGATCCGTACGCAGAGCATCTCGGCGCAGGATGCGATGGAGGAAAACGCATCTAAGCGCCTATGAGAGAGAACCAACAAGAATATGTTTGAAAAATATACAGGAATATCCTCCGTAAAAGTCAGACCAGCGCCCTGATGTCCAGCAGAAGAGTTCTGGTCTGATCACCGACAGAATAAACTAAAAAAAAAAAAAAACTCAGCTGTGGAACTCTATCGTGGACCTACGCCCAAGCATCCAAGACACAGACAAATGAATATAGATATACATATGTATATGCATGCATGTGCTGCATATGCTGAGCCTTGTATGCGTGAGGCGCTCTGTAGCGAGGCCTCGCGGATGTCGGCATCTCCGCGTCTACTGCAATTTAAAATACAGGGTTGAACTGTGCAAAGATCATTGTGTTATGGCGCTCTTGCAAACACTTGAGATTACGAAGTTATAGTTTTGGACGAGGGAAAACGACTACCCAGATGCTAGTCTGATCACTAGCACCGTACTTGGAGTGATCATCTTTGAGACAGGATTAAGTATCAGCCCGCGGAGCCTCGTTTCAACTTACTGGCTTATACTGTGCGCGGTACATGAAGCCGAAGCGAATGAGTTTGTCGCAGAAGGCGGCGACGTCCTCGGACGTTTCGAAAGCCTGCCCGTCGAGCGCGTCGGCGTGCTTCTTCTGAAGCATATCGCGATTCTCCATCATCCACGCGAAGAGATCTTCGCCGCGGCAGTAAAAGACGGCGCGCTTCCCGACCTGCAGAAGCAACAGACCGGACACGCCATCAGCGCGCGGGTGCTGCCGGTGATCTCTACGCGCCGATCGCAGAGGCTTAGAGCATGTAAACTCAGCAGCCCATACGCAGCGCAGAGACGTCTGGCGCAAGAAATGAAGCAACAGGATGTCAGCGCGGAAACAGCTAGGGAAGCCGTCAAACAAGTGCCTGCAGCAGAAGAAACGAGCGAAACGGTGAAGAGGAGCGGAGAGACGGCGTGCGCATCGCGAAGCCAAAGGAGACCTAAAGACGCCGAGAGACAGTCAGCTGGCTACCAGTATATCCGAACTGCCTTCTGGCGCCGATAGAGGGACTGTGAGTCAGCCGGGCTTTCGCCCTCTGTGCTTCCTGTGCCTTCTCCGCCCCCTCCCCTATCTTTCTCTCTCCCTAGCTGCTGAATAGAGGGCGAAAAATGCGATTCGTCATCCGTTTTTTTATAAGTTGGAGCCGAACCTCAGCAGCAGTCTTGAAGCGAATCGTGCAGTTGAGGACGACGTCCATGACCCGAGCCAGAGGCTCATTCCAGTGTTGCTGAGGCAAGACGCAAACGCACGCATACGCTCCAAGCGAGTCGAGCGAGAAGCAAAACTAGTCTTCTCGCAACGGAGATGAAGCATGCGCGAACGCAGGCGCGTGAGTTTCGGAGGGAAACCGCTGGGCGATCGGCGCGAGGAGGATCCCCACAAAGCGAGAGGAAAAGCGAAAAAGGGAGTGAAAGGATAGAGGGTGTGAACTCCGTCAAGGAGTCAGTACGTCTCATTTCTCACCTGCGGAGCCGGATTCCTCATTTTTTCGAATTCAGAGATCTTTTACAACAAGATACGCGCTGTGTCTCTCCCTGCGCGTGCGGAGAGAGTGCGAAGGTCGGTCCCAGATCGGCGAAGAAGAAAAACAGGGGAAGGACGGAGGCACGAGGGAAGCGCGACGAAGCGAACGATGAGGGAAAGAAAACGCGACCACACAGTGGATATCACGGCGAAGAAAAAAAGCCACACAGAAACTTAACCGAGAAGGGGATGCCTACAGGACTGGAGACACTGCGGCGCAGATCGGGCAGCTCTACGTCCCGCTTCTCACGCAGAGGATCGTAGCTGCCGTGATACACTGAAGACGAGGCGGGGACTTCGTGAGAAACACCCGAAAAACTGAGCAAGGAAGAGAGAGAAGGGCAACTGAAACACGAAAGACAAACGAGACAGGACTGCGGGCGCGCCCGACCTCAAGAAGGCGCCAAAGACGGAACGGCTCGAAATACGCAGGAAGGCGCGAGAGCGCGCTGCAGGCTGGCGGAAGAGAAGAAGACACTCGAAAACCAAAGGCGAAAGACACGGAAAGAAACCGAGAGAGGGGCGGCAGAGATAATTTTGTACCACAGACCGCGGCGCGTTTTTGAACCGCAGAAGAAGACGGTTCTGCGACAGACAGACAGACAGACAGCGCCGTCGCACGAAAAGAAAACGCTTCCTGCGTTGGAAAGAGGAAGAAAGAGAGCTTTAGGGGCGAACGCGAAATTCGGTCTCCTGTCTCTCTCGTCCGGAAGAAAAGGACGCATGACGCGAAGACAGCTGACCCTCCCGGCGCGTTTTTTCGCGCGGCTCGAGCCCGGCCCTCTCCGCCTTCAAGGCGCGGTGCTGTCGCACCTTTTCGCGGTGGCGGTTAGCCGCAGAAGCTTGACAGGCACAAAAACGGAGAAAAACGGACCCCGACAAAGAAGATCTCTCTCCAGGATAGTCGAGGGGGGTGGAGCGGGACATTTGGATTCCCACGAAAGGCTCACCAGCCTTCGGGCGCAGTCCCTCCGACGGGCGCCCGCCACTACCGCCTCAAGGAGACTGGCCTGCAGACGCAGCGGACGCAGGTTGAAGTCCGACAGCCCGCGCAGCCTCTAGGACGTGGCTGGAAAGTTTTTCTGTTTTCGAAAGGACTGATCTCACACAGCTGTTTCTCCACATTGTTGCCTCACACCTCTCGCGTGCAGGTTCGGGTTCAAACGTAGAGAGCAGTGCAAGTACAAGGCCGCGGCGCCCACCAGCTCGGGACGGCGAACCGCAAAAGCCCCTGTTTCAAGTATTTTCTGCTCGGTCTCTCCCATGGTGCGCAGCGAGCCAGGAGAAAGGCCACTTCCATCTCTGGAGCTTAAATTGTGCTCCGTAGCGCAGTGCACCGGCAAACAGGCACACGCTGTCTCGCCCTCGCTTTGCTCGACGCGTGCGCCAGCGCAAGGGAAAGCCGAAGCCACCAAGCAAAAAGACGACAGACACAAAAGCAAAAAGGGAGGAGGGGCAGGACCAGGGTGCGAGCCACCCGAGAAAACATGAACCGCGTCAGCCACTTATATATCTACACATATACACATGCCTGCGCTTCTATGGTGTTGATGATGCGAAGAGGTAAGCGCATAGACCAGCAGCGCGTAAATGTGTCCACGAGCGCTTCCGCAAGCGCTGCCGTGCAACACACGCTTTCCATGCGGATTTGAAGGCCGCTGGAGAGTAGATTCCTCTTGCCACACAATGGTAAGTATGCTGCTTGCTGGTGTACGCCGGCGGATCTCTGTCTCCGCCGTCATCTCAAAACTTGCGCGCAAAAAAGGAACGCCAGTTGCAAGAGGAACGCTAGAGTCTCTATTCATCCTGATGACAATCAATTTCTCCTGTAGTGTGTGAGAACGGCTCGTGGGCTCGGCTTGAGAAGTCGCCTTTCTGGGGTTTCTGGGGCGTAAGGCGTCGCTCGAGAGCAGGAGGGCTTCCATACCCTTGGAGATGTAGGCATCTCTAGAGTGCGTGTCTACTTCTCTGAAAGATGCACGCCTAAGACATGTTTTCACATCGTGGGCTCTAGGTCGGAGCCTGAGGATTTTTTCGCGCACATCGCGGTGCATCAGACACACGCGAGTCCGGGGGAGCTGCTCCCTGCAGGAAGCATATCAAGAGACTTTGACAGCCTCTGAAGCCGGAGGAAGCAGGCTCTCTGGCGAGGCCTCGTCTGCGAAGTGCCGCCGCCTACAGCTGCCCCATCTCGTCACTTCCTGTCAAATCGCGCCTGCTGGCAAACTCACAGATGCACACTGCGGTCTCGTGCGCCAGCACAACTACGAAACTACACCTACGCATACTTATTCGTATTAAATGTTTTCTGTTTGAGTTTTCGCGTACGTGGGGGCAGTTTAGGAACCAGGGGGAAGGAGGCTCAATGAGGCTTCGGGTTTTTCCTATACTTGCATGCAGAACAACGAAAAGGTCGGGAAGGCGCATGTCAGTGCGAGCCCTAGCCGGGGCGCAGCTACACAGCCGTTGGCTGCGCTGACGCCGCGCTTGGCTGACGCATGTTCGTCCCAAGTATTTTCTAGAAAAGAACCTTCGTATTTCACCTGGCAACGAGAGAAGCGATTCTTCATTCTCTATCGCCGCTTCGCTCTCTCGACTAAGCGTCTGCTTGTTTAGGCGTCGAATCTTCGCTGCCTGAACGCTCCCTGCCGTGCCCGCGGACTAGGCTTTTCCAGCCGTCATCAGCGGCTTCCTGCGCTTGTCTTTTCTTTGTGTGATGCGCTGTTTGCTTTTCTCCCTTTTTTCGGCGAGCCAGCTCAGCCTTTTGCGTACGGTTTGCTGTTTCCAACCGAGTGTGAGCGTTCTGCCCTCACGTGCGCACATTTTTTGTCCCGGTCGCGCATTTGTCTGCTACCTGCTCTTTCGGCGCCCTCCACGGCTGCATTTCTTTCTTTCTCGTCTTACTCGCGCATGCTCCGAAGACGACGAAAGAGAAGGGAAGAAACACAGCTTTCCAGTAACGCTGGCTCGCTCAGGTGACTTCTCTGTTTTGGCAGCGGAGGAAACTCCATCCAAGGCTCCTTTTCTCTTCCGTGCCCGAGGGAGATCTCTCCTGTCGCCGTCGCCTAGCTTGCTCTTCCAGTGGTGGCGTCCTCCTTGAAGAACGAACGTCTCTCTTGAGTCTAGTCTTCTTCTCTTTGTATCTGTCAATTTGTCGCCTCTCTCTTGCTTGGCTCCCGTCTGTCTTCGTCTCTGCGGCAGCGTCGGCCTGCGTCATCGTCGTCGCGCCGCCGGCGCGTTAGTTTTTGGATTGACTCGTCTCCCAGCCGGGGGTCGCCGGAGGGATCCCTCAGTTCGTTTTCTTGTTCTCTGTCTTCTCGGCTTTGCTGCGTCGCAGCTCAGTCGCACTCGATTCGAGTTTTCGCTGGAGGGCTGCGTCAGCGCACGCAGCGAAAGGCGGATCGGAAGACGTCGAGTGGGGGGACCATGGAAATGCAGATTGAGCCCGTGAGAACCCCGGGGAACTGATTTATAGGCAGCTTGAGAGAGAATCGCGCAGCCGAACGCGAGGAGGAGAGCCAGGAGAAGTCAAGAAGATGGAGGGGCGCTTAGCGACTCTCCATCTCGGCGGCGCCAGCTCGAGGTCTCTCCCGGCGGCGCATCACAGAGAAGAGAGAGACGATCTTTTCACGGAGACCCCGCAGTTCCTCTCACCTGCAGGTCAGAAGGCCTCTTCGGGTGCGGCCTCTGACCTGCCTCCCGTCTCCCAAGCCTCGCTGGACGCGTTGCATCCTTCTACATTTTCTCCCTCCGCAGGGTCGCTCGCAAAGCCCGGCGGAGCCCTCTTCGCCTGCAGCGCAAAGAAGAATGCGCTCGCCTCGCCGGCGTCGGTTTGGGCGGCGTTCGAGGACGACGTCAATCCTTTGCCGGCGTCCGATGCTGCGAGCGGGACACCGCAGAACGCCGCCGGCGCGTTTGTCTCCCGCTCACCTCCCGCCTCGCTGCGCGCAGACGTGCGCGCCGGGCGACAGGCTGCGGCTCCGGAGCCCCTCCGACCGCACTCAGAGCCCGTGGACCCCTGGCGCCCCAGAGGCGCGCCTTGGGCGCCCGAGGGAGAGACAGGGCGCGAGCCCAACGGAAGCCCCTTGAAGGACGACGCCTTCTCTCCGTGGACGCACGCGTCTTCCTGCGAGACGGCTGCGGTTGCCGATTTCAACAAGGGGTTTTCGCCTTGCAACAGCGAGGGGCGTGTGCAGCCCAGGACGCCCTCTTTGTTTCCGTCCTCCGCGGCGTCGTCCTCAGGTCACTCCTCGGTCTGTGTGTCGCGTCGCGACGGCGAGGAAGCTGCCTTCGCCGCGGGTGACTTCTTCGCTGCCGATCAGCGGGCGGCCGCTGCCTCGGGAGACGCCCCGGGGGGCACCGACTGCGGGCGCGCCTCGCCCGCCAGCGGCGAGGCGCAGGGTCTATGCGGAGGCCTTCTCGCGCCTGAGCCTGCGCTGGGAGGCGAGCTCTGCCGAGACGGGAGCGAGAAGTCAGCGGAAGACTGGCACCCAGGCGAGCGCATGCGCGAGTTCGAGGCTGAGAAGCGAGCTGACGCGCCGGCGAGACCCGTGAGGGACGGAGCAACCGGAGAGGGAAGTGAAGGAGAGAGACACGCTCGAGCGCATCGCGCGCAGGAGGACGAAGAGGCAGAGTCACGCAGGGAGGAACAAGCAGGAAAGACAGAATGGCAGGAGGAACAGGAATGGAAGAAAGACGGCGAGGAGGTTGAGGACCTGAAGGTGCAGGAAGGCGACGAGAAGCCACAGGCCTCAGAGCCCAGTCCGGGCGGTTTGGGCAGCCGCTCGACGTCTCCTTTTTCGCGTCCGCCTGCAGCGCTCTCCAGCGCGTCGCTTTGCACCTCTTCGTCTTCCTCGCGCTCGGTGAGCGTTCCTCCGTCGCGCCTCAGCCCCTCCACAGGACGCGGCAGTCTGCTGCTGGTCACCTCGCCTCGTTCTTCGGGCGACGCGCATGGACGAGGAGCCTCAGACTTCTGCGGCAAGTCGCCTTCCTCTTTCTCCTCTACCCTCTCTCCTCTGAGGGCTGCAGCAGAGGCGCGAGACTCGCGGCTCGCGGCGGAAGAGGCGGGCGACTTGGCAGATGGAGCGAAGAGAGGAGGAGATCGCGGGAGCGAGGGCAGCGAAGGCGAGCACGGAGAGAGAGGGAGGGAGGCGCCTGCTGCCTTCGAGGAGGCCTCGCTGGCAATGTCCGCGTCGTTGCTCGCCTCTGCGTTTTCGCCTCCGCAGTGCGAAGAGGGCAGAGAAGAGGAGCAAGATCTCCAGCTCGAAGAGGAGGAAGGGAGACGCGAAGGCAGTGCCAATGCGACCTCCCAGCCGGTTGTGGAGACTCCAAAACTGCATGTCTCAGGCCAGGCGGACTCTTCGTCCCTGGCTGACGCCTCAGCGCCTTCATCTGAGCTCGCGGCTTCGGCAGGCGCGGCGGTCGCGTCGTCGACCTCGGCCGCCTCTCCATCTCCGTCTCCGTCTCTCTCTCTCTCTGCTTCTCCCTCTCCGTCCGCTGGCAACGCGCCTGCGGAGGCTTCGTCCGCGTCGTCTTCCGCGTCGCCTCTCTCGGGAGCGCGGCGGCGGCTGGTCATGGTCGGCGACGCGGAGGCGCAGATGATGCTCTCGACGCTGATGCATCCCGACGACCAAGAGAGTCGTCGGTTCCTGCAGCAAGTTCAACAGAACTCCGCTGCGTCCCAGCCGGTCTCCGCGCCCCCCGCGACCTCCGCGGGCTTCGGCTGGGGCTCGGCGTGGTCCGCCAGGGGCCGGGGAGACGCGACCGCGTCTCCGTCGGCTCCAGCCGCGAGCGGCGTCGGAGCTTCGCGGTTTCTCTTTCGCGCGCTGAACTTTGGCATCCCGGGCTTTCGCAATGCGAAGCAGGAGAGCCGCGGGCGAGAGGAGCTGCGGGAGGACGAGCTGTGCGAGAGCGGCGCAGACGCCGCGCCGGGGCTTGCCGACTCCGCCGGCGACCTGTCGTCGTCGAGCGCTGCAGCCTCTGCCGAGGCCACGACGGAGTTCGAGCGCCTCCTGGAGGCGCAGCAGCGGAGCCAGGAGCCCAGAAGAGAGACAGCCGGGGGGGGGCTGCGTCTCCCAACGGTGTGGCGGGCACGGGCGGGGCGGCCGGCGCGGGACACGAGCACAAGCTGCTCGGCGAAGACAGGGGGGGCGACGGAGGAGGCAGCACGAAGGAGGCGAAGGACGAAAGAGGCGCGGCAGGGAGCCTGAGCAGTGTGTCGGACAAGAACCCGGGACGAGAGAGAGAGAAGGCCCGCGATGTGGCTTCCGCTCCTCCGGCGAGCGGTTCGTCTGAAGGCAAGTCTCCGCAGCCTGCGCGGCCTTCTTCGCCGCGTGCGGCTGCCTCCGCCTCGTCTGCGGCGGCGGGCGCGGCGTCGCCTCCGCCTCCGCCGCCCCCTGGGGCGAACTCTAAGCTATCGGGGCCAGGGAGCTCGGGGGCTGCGAAGCCGCGCACGCCGTACAACGTGTTTCTGGATCGGCTGAAGCATCCTTCGTGCTCAGCGGTAGTGGCGTCTGTGAAGCGATTCGTGGAGTTTTTTCCCACGAATTTGTCTCGCGCCGAGGCCGCAGCTCGTATCCACCCGTTCCTTTCGCAGGTGCAGGCCGCGCTCTTGCGCGCCGAGGTCTTCGCCTCCGCCGCGAAGACTGAGGTCGATCGCCAGCAGGTGATGGAGGGACTCGAGCGCTTCGTGCTGCAGAAGCTGCATGCGGTTTTGTTCCGCGAGACCGAGGAAGACCGCGCCGAGAACGCGGCGCTGAAGAAGAAACTTCACTGCCTCGCGGCCTGGATCGAGTTCCGCCACCTCGAGGTCCCGCCGCTCCCCAACGCGTCCGCGCTCGCTCTCGGCGCGCGCGAGATTGAGCGCCTCGACAAGATGCGGTCGCCGCGCGACAAACTCGTGCTGATTCTCAACTGCTGCCGGGTGATCATCGCCGTTCTCGACTCGGCGCGGAAGGCCTCGGGCTGTTCCACGCCGCCCGCGGCCGACGACCTGTTGCCCCTGCTCATCTACACGCTCATTCAGGCCAAGCCGGGCGCGCTGCACTCGCATATTCAGTTCATCTCTTTCTTCCGCCACCCGTCGCGCCTCGTGAGCGAGGAGGCCTACTTCTTCACGCACTTCTGCTCGGCCGTCGAGTTTGTGAAAATGCTGGGGAAGCCCGGCGTCTCGCTGAACGAAGTCAGCGACGAGATGTACCGCGAGAAAATGGCGCAAGCGGAGCTCGAGTACGACCGCCAGCAGCGCGAGGAGGAGCTGCAGGAGAAAAAACATAGACACGTCGCGGGGGGAGACGCGCCAGGACGAGACGCTGAACGAACCCGAGAGAAACTGAGCCCAGAGGAGGACCTGCAGCGCGATGGCCGTGTCCGACAGAAAGTCAACGCGACTGCGGAAGAACGGCTCGACGCGCGGCGCCCAACTGAGCGGAGCGAGGAGACAGGAGGGGGAGGCGGAGGAAAAGAAGAGTTCGCGGGCGTCACACCGGCAGCTCTCGCGGCGGCGGCCTCTGCGCTCTCCACGCTGGAGCACCTCTCGGCTGCCTCCTCGTCGTCCTTCGGGCGCGGAGAGGACGCAGCTGCAGAGACGCAAACGGCGAAGCGCAGCGCGATCGCGGAGGAGATTCGCAGCCTCCCCCTTTCCTTCGGAGAGGCTGCGAGCACAGAGCTGAAACTCGGCGAAGTGGAGGCGCTGCTGACGGAGTACAAGGAAATGGCGCGAATCCTCCACGAAGTCGCCAGAATGCTTGAAGAAGAAAAGAAAGAGGCGGTTTCGTAGGGGCGTAGGGAACCAGTGGAGATCTGTTTCGGAATTAGAGATTCGTCCGTAGAAGGGCCTCGGCTGAAGCCGCGCTCCGGGCGGGTTCGCGCAAATGCATGCGTCGCTTCTGGCTCTCGCTATCTGGGCGGCTGAGCTGCTGCTTTCCAACGACACATATCAACTCCATATATAACTGGATATATATATTTTTTTATATATTTATGATTGCCTGTGTACGCGGGAGATGAGCCAAAGAGGAGGGCGTGGGTGGCGTGTCTACTGTCGTTTCCGCGTCTTCGGCGAAGAGCAGCGATCGAGGAGATTCGCAGACTCCCCCCCGCCTCGCGCGACCCTAACCTCGCTGGAAGAGACCCGAGACGCTCGCTCCATATGCTGCTTTCGAGGGGGAACACCACGAGGGTTGCGCGGCGAATGCAAGAAAAGGCACAGTGCGGTGAGGTAGATGCACACGTGGCGTGTATAGGCGTGGATACACAAAGGGGGGCACGTCTCCTCTGAAGAGAGTATACCTGATCCGCGTATCTCCGTTTTGCGTTCTGCGCACTCTCGCGTCTCGCGCGCGCTCTTCTCTCACCCGGTTTAGGACGTGCTTCCTGGTGCGACCTCTGTCTTTTTCCCCACGTACCAGCGCGTATTTTTTCGTTCTCTTTACGCCTTTCTTTCTGTCGTTGCTACCAAGATGCGGAAGACAGCGAAAGGCTCTCCTCTGGTCCAACTCCCTTTTTCCAGTGCATCAGCGACTCTGCGCCAACACTGCTTGCAAGAAAGGTCTTGCAGAGAAACCTAGACATGAGATGGAGATAAATATGCTTGTGGCCGCAGCCGCACAGCCTGCATCTGCGCTGTGCGGGTGCGGCAAGGGGTGGCGCTGTATCCAAGCTGCCTTCCTCCCGCGTAGATGCATGCGCGCGCGTAGTTGATGCGCTGTGGTCTCGAGTGTAACTCGCATTTCTTCAAAACAATCTTGTAGGCTGCCGAGTTACCACACGCTTGCGGCGACGCACTCGCACGCAGACGCCAGGCAGTGCACTAGCTTGCCTCCAATAGATGGATAGGTAAACGAACTCCACGCGCCCAAGTATCTGCTCAAGGTCGGAGATCTTGGCCTACCGACGCGGAAGACACGGAATAACAAAATTGCATGCGTGCACGGTTCTGTACAGAAAAAAATGCGAATGCATTCATCCAACGGGAGAGACTCATCTCTGCGGGTACCTACATTCATCGATGCGTCGATCTACTCTTGAAGCTTTCTTGCGCTTTTCCTCCTCTCTCCTTCGGGCTTCCGCTTCTGTCTGCGTCTATCGGAAATTTATATGAGCGAGCGAACCCCCGAAAAGTTCTGAAATCACTTTCCTCCTGCGCAGTTGTTCGTTGATCTTCCGCGCTACCCAGCCGCAGGCCTACGCCTCCCGCTTGGGATCGGGGGAGGGGGAGGGGTGCCGTCTCTGCGTTCACCTCCTCTCGGTGGCCTTTGTTCTGTCGAACTGCGCACGAAAATAGTAAAACGTCGCTGTGTGTGCCTTTGCTTCGCCGCGTCGGCGCCCTGTGTCCACGTGTTCGCCTTGGAAACTCAGTTGAACAACGCCTCCTCTGCAGCTCGAGCTCTGCGCCGGCTTTCGATGAAACTCTCGACTGCGGGGTGTCTGGCGTGCCAAGGCACCTGGCTCGCGCTGGCAGCCACGAGCTCAACGCCGACGCTGAAAAAAAGACAACAAAAACAGCAAAAACCAATCTACTAGACGAAGCCACGGAGGCGCGATGTACAGGCAGAGACACTTCCGCGGCGCAGGCGTGCGCGACGCCCGCTGGCGACTCACGACGTGAAGCGGCAGGCCGGCACGCCGTGTGCGCCTCAAACCTCCATATATATATATATATATATATATATATCTACATATATATATGCGTATGTGGCGTGTACATAGGACTAAACAGCATGCTGCGATTCGGGCGGACTTGGAGATATGAACGTGTATTCTTGCGAGGCTGCATACCACGCGCGGCACTGGAAGGCGCTCTGGTGCGCGCGTGTCTTGGGGGCGGGCTGGAACTCGGAAAGTCGAGGTTTCGACACGTAAAGGAGCTGACGCACAGACGCGGGTAAACGGCCAATTGTGACAGAGTCACGGGGTGAGGGTCCGTGTTTGGGGAATTCTGCCTGTGGAGTACGGACACGCTCCTGTCCTCACCGGTCAATGAGCTTGGCGAGTTCTGCGGACATCCAGAAAGGCAACGCAGGAAGGTCTTCGCCGCAGACGTGCCGCACGTGCAGGCACGTGACTGAGCAAATGCGGAGTGCCTCCCCTGGAAGGCCTCGCCGCGCAAAGTACCGCAGCAGCATGTGGCTCGCCTGCAGGAGGAAGCGGAAAAGAGCAAGAAATGAACCCGCCAGGCACACACAACAAAACGCCGAGAGCATCCGCCTCCCCGTGCTTCTTCAGCGATTCAACAGCGCCCGCATCTCTGTTACGACCCATGTGAAAGCGACGCGACTCTCCACGAAAACGTCGCCGTATCGACCTCCTCGCCGGCATAAGCTTAGGCAACTCCAAACGAGTGTGTGCAACTACGTGATACATGCGAATGAAGAAGTGAAGTCCATATTTGTAAAGAGGGCGAATGCGCGCTGAGCACCTATGCGTGCAGGGTGGAGCAAGTATAGCGGCTTCTCAAAAGAGACCACATACACGACTCACGTGAGAAGGCCTGTGGCGCCAGCTCGCGGCAGAGGATCTTGCGGCAGCCGCCAGCACAGCCTTGAAGTCCAACAGCGAGACTCACCTTGCATGAGAGCCCGAGGCGAAGCGCGAGGCCGTAGGAGACGCACATGCTGCGCCACTCGCGGAGCCGGTAACAGAGCGAACCTCTGTGAAGCAAGACAGTACACAACTTGACCTCAAACATGCACAACGAAGCAAAACAAGGAAACACACGCAGTGCAGGAGCGGGGCTCGTCCCTCAGATACCCTCTCATATACGAGCGCACGCGCAGACGCGTATATATATATATATATATATATATATATATATATATATATATATATATGCATAAGTAGATGGCTATGATATATCTCTATCTTCACGTTTCCCCTTGTCCCTGCCCTTTGCTCGGCACCTTGAAAGTTCCATCTAGCTACTCTCCTACGCACGCGTCCGGTCAGTAGAGCGAATTCTTCTCTTCGTTCGCCCTACCTCGCCACCAAGAAGGATCCCGCCTTCTCAACGAGACTGCGAGTGCCGGGGTCCCAGGCCGACAAGCTCGTGAAGAAACGAATTTCTTCCTCTTCGCTGCCTTGGGCCTGCGCAAGCAGCGCGAGATCGCTTTCCAGCGCCTGCAGACACGCAACACCTCGTGCCGTAGAGAGGGTCTTCGCAGCAAGAGGCAGGCAGCGCATTGAGCGTTGTCCACGTGGTTCCTTGAGCACCCTTTGATTCGTGCAAGTCGCCTTTACCAGTTTTATTCGGCCTCCCTCTCCTTGTGGTCGTTCATCTGCTAGTCTCCCTGCTGCCGGCGCGCCTGCCTGGCTCGCCCCGTTTTCACTCGCGCAGGGGCAGTTCTCGAGTTTCCGGCCCATCTCTCTTTTGTCCTTTCTGCGAGCGATCTTCGGTTTCTGCCGCCTTTTTCTCTGCTTGTCTCACCCTTACCCGCGTGATTTTCTCCAGCATCTTGGACTGAGGCCTCCGCAGAAACTCCGGTCGAATCGGCGCCTGTGTGTCGAGCCACGCGCGGAGCGCATTGAGTTCTTCCTCTCGTCGTTGTCTTTCGCGCCTTTCTCTCCGCCCGTCGCTCTCTGCGCGCTTGTTCCGCGCGGCCTCTTCCTCCCTCGGCGACCTCGCGAGCGGCAGATTGGGTGTTGCGTTGTCCGCGGACGCTCCGCGCGCTGCGTGCTGTCGCTCACCCGCGCCGCCATCCCCCAGCGCGGCAGAAGACGATGCGCAGGAAGCGAACGAAGAGACGCCCGGGGAGGAAGCGAGAGACGAGCCCAAAGAGCAGGACGGCAGGCACTGAGGCCCGGCACGCTCACCGTCGCTGCTAGTGCCGTCGGCGGCTGCAGCGCCATCCCCCCCCGCAGAGTGCAGCAGCGACGGTGAAGACGGCAGAAACGCGGGCGACGGAGATCCAGAGGCCGTCCGCTGTGCGGATTGCTCCGAAGGGCGAGAGCCTCGACTGGAGGCGAGAGACGCGTTTCCACACGCGGAGTGTCGGCGGCGGGCCTTTTCCCCCTCGGAGTCTCCGTTTCCAGCGTTCGAGTTGCCTTCCGCAGAGGAATCAACACGCGGTGCAGGTCGGTCTGCGCCTTCGGCTGTCTCTTCGGGGGCTCGACAAGCCGCCGGCTCCTGGCTGGCGCGCCGTCCGCTTGGCTCTCCGCATGCGCGGCGCCGCTCAGGGGCGTCGCGTGTGTCCCCCGACTGGCCTTCGGGCTCGTCTGAGTCATCCCTGTCTGGCTCTGCGTCGCGCAGGCCGGCAGGGGGGGGAGCGCGCACCGCCGCCCAGCGGAGGCGGTCGGGAAGGGGACGGGCGACGAGGAAGAGCCGCGAGGCGAGCGCGACAAGCAGGTCGAGCGAGATGTCGCGTTGGACTTTGACTAGAACTTGAAAGGCTTTCCGCTCGAAGTAGTCCAGACGCGCGCCCAGCGAAGACTTCAGACACACGCTCAGGTGGTCTAGAGAAGACGCGAACTCACTCGCGCCCGCAGAACCCGGAGAGAGAGAGGAAGCCTGAGGCAGGCGCCGCGCCTCGCCAGCCGACAGAGGCGAGGCAGCCGGGTGGCTCACCGCGGCGCCTTGGCGAGCTGCGAGAGCTCTTCCAAGCTCTTCACTGGCGACGACGCCCGACGCATTCAAGAAACGCGAGGCAGCGGAGACAGACGCGGAGGGAGGCGATGGAGGCCTTACACGGTCTTTGCATGCCTCCGCGCGTCGCCCAGGCTCTACTCCGCCGGTGGAGCCTGCCTGGCTCGCGGCGTCCCAGCCGCTTCCGCTGGACTTCTCCGGGTTCCCGTGACCGCCAGCCGAAGACGGGCTCGCGGCGGGGGAGGGCGAAGAATGAAGTGAAGCAGCCGGAGACGCGCGCGCCAGAGACAGTGCGCTTTGCGTGCGGGCCTCCCCTGGGCACAGACTCTTTGGCGACCGCGAAGGCGTTGGCTGCGCGCTCGAGGCCGCCTGCGAGTCTGGGCACAGCCGCTCTCGCGCGTCGGCGTCGCTGTGCGGGGGGGGCGTCTCGCCTCTCTCTGCTTCCCAGAGGAAGGCCAGCGCCGAAACGTAGACCTCGCGCGGGTATTGCTCCCTCTCTGTCGCGCGGTCGCGTCGCGGGCCTGTCTCCTCGCCTCGCTCCTGGAGACCGTGGAGACTCGTCGCCTTCCGCAGACCGGCCGCAGCCGAAGGAGACGACGGCGGAAGCGACGACGGGAGAGGCGAAGAGGGCGCAGGGGCGGGCGACGGCGAAGCCGAGCAGACCGCGAGAGGAAGGAAGTCGTCGTCGACCGGAGGAAGCAGCAGGAAGCTGAAGCACCCAGAGCGCTGGTGCGCGGGCTGCGTGACCTCGCACCGGTGGATGTCCGGCGGCAGGCCCTTCGTGTAGAGCGGCCGCGCCAGAGGGACGTAAGGGGCGGCGTTGAGCGCGAGAAGCGCCTGGGCGAACGCCCGACAGAAACGAAGCGCCTCCGCCAGCGTGAGCCAGAAGGGAAACAGCGTTGGGGACAAGCTCACCGCGAACTCCGCAGCCCGCACCGCCAATCGCCCCCAAGGGCTGCCTCGCGCTCGCTGCGCCGGCAGCCGCGGCAGGCCAGACGGAGACACAGAAAAAAGAGAAAGCGAGGGTCCGCGCATGCGTGAGGGCTGCACAAGGTGCGCCGACGCTCCACGGCGACGTGTCGCTCCAGGGCCGCCTGTCTCCAAGGCATGACGGGCCCTTCGCCCCGCCCCAGTCTCGCGCGGGAGCCCTTCGCTGTTGGGCTCCAGGCTCCACGGCGCGCTCGTGTCTCCCTCGTCCGTCTCGCCTCGGGCGCTTTCTAGTCCCGCGGCGTCGTCTCCGCGGGCGTCTTCGCGTGCCTTCGCCAGCAGCACGCTGGCCTGGTGGCGCAGGAAACAGGCCTCTTCAGGGAAGGACCGGATGCTGCGCAGGAGCAGCGAAAGCGCGAGCGAAAACATCCTGCACCGAGTGTAGGCGCGCGAGATGTGCAGGTGGATGAGCGGCGAGAGCGCCTGCAGCGAGAGAAGCGTCTCGACGGCTTTCTGCACCGAGGCGGTGCGGAGCACGTGGCGCGCGAGGACCTCGCAGAGCGCGTTCGTGCCCTGGCCGATCGAGGGCAGCAGACCGAGGTCGTCTCCCGACGCGAAGAAGCGCGTCGCAAGCTCCACGAACTCGCGGCTCTTGCCCGCCTTCTCGAAGAGCGGAAAAACCACCAGGCACCGGCTCGGATGCACCACGGGCGGGACTTCCAAGCGCAGCAGCGCAGAAAGCAGCGCCGCATCCCACAGCGCCGGCGGAAGGTCGCGCACGTCGCGGGCGTGCTCCCGGCGGCAAACAACCGCCGCCGGCGCCCGCGACCGCGGGGGCGCAGGCGGCGGAGACGAGGAGAACGAAAACGCAGACGGACGCGACGACGGCGAGCCCGCGGCCTCGGCACAGAGGGTTGGCGGGCGGGGCTGAGGCGCCCGAAGAGAAGGACGACAAAAGACGGAAGAGGCCGAAGGGAACACGTAGCAGTGGAGGGCCCCCGAGGCGCCCGGCGAGGCCGTCGCCGCCAGCGAAGACGAGAGGAAACGCGACTTCCATCCGGCCGAAGGCGGCAGGTGGACTTCGACGCGAATGTCGACCTGATGGAAGACGTCGAAGGTGCAGTAGACTCCCCCAAGGATCTGCCACTTGCGCCCGAACCAGCTGAGGAGAAACCAAATCAAAAACCCGAAAAACCGGTGCATGGGCGTCCGGCGCAAGAGCGTGAGCCTGGAAAGAAGGCCAGATAAAAACAACTGCCAGTCAAACGAGGAGGACAAGGCTTTGAGAGAAAGGAAGCCTCCAGCAGCGCGGATCGCCAGCCGACTGAATCAAGAGGAAAGCCAACGGGTGGGCACGAAATGAACGGCAAAGCGGAGAGAATCATTCAGCACGCAGTCGTCAGAAGACGGCACCACAGGAGTGTTCGCTGGACTCGTTGGCAACGCGCGGACAGTTGTGACAACGAAAGGCTCGATTCCTCGGGGAGGCCTCTTTGACGTATCAGGCTGCTGGCCGTTTGCCACGTTGGATGTTTTTACGCTTTTTGTAAGACAAGGAATGCCCTTCTGTGCACGGCTCGCAGCGGAACCACACTGCCTCCTCTTCAGGGGCGGTCTGCGCTTCCAGGTGCGCGGCAGAGTCGCGACTCAAGTTTCGTCTTGGTCTCAAGGCTCCCGAGAAAAGCCGAAAAGGCGTCCATCTTTGAAGGGCCCCGCGCGCGTACCTGGTCGCCGCCTCCTGCCTCGCCACGAGTCCGTACATGTAGGCAGCCATCGCCGCCGGCTGCGACGTTTCGAGGCCAAGGACGTAGCTGCAGAGGTTCGCAGAGCACCCGCATGTGTCTGTCTGTCTCTTCAAACGAAAGACGCATCCTCTGCCTCGACCGCAGTCAGCGGCCCCCAAAGTCCCTCGCTGCGTCGAAAGTTCCTCTCGCTACGCTGTACAGGACCCGCGCCGTGCGGCCTCGAGCTCCGCCGGCCCGGCAGCTGCCGCCCAGGTAGACGCTACACCTGTGAGTGATGTCTAGGCATAGGCAAATATGAATCTACGAAGAGGGACACGCGCATCGACCTGCAGACGCCTCTACGACTCTGCAACGTTTCACGCGCATGGCGAACAGAAAGCGCGGGAAGACGAGATGGCAGAGATCCTGTGTGTGTTTCTGTGTCTAGTTCCGAAACCCTACAAGTGGAGAGGGATGTTCCGCGAAAACGGAGAGACGTCGCGGAGGGTAGGGAGAGGACAGATGCGAAGGAGGGAGCGTGCGAGGCGCGTCAGACGGCAGGAGCAGCAACGAAAAGGTGTGAGTAGTGAACGAAGGCTCACTGGCAGAAAAGGACGCCCTCGTTCGGGGGGAGGAGGTCGGCGTCCTGCTGGCTTGTGCCGAAGAAGCTCGCCAAGCTCCCTCCATCTTTCGGCAGTTTCTCGAGACAGCACAGATCGGGGGGGCCAAGGCCGTCGAAGTCTCCTGGAAAAAAAGCACGCAGATACCTCTTTAGCGTGTTATGCGGTGCTTGATGCATGCAGATCCGAGGTTTGTCAGTACTACTCAGGTCCTCTCTCACTGACCTCTCTCTCTTATTTGAATTTCGAACTGAGAGAGCGGACGTCACCGCAGATCGGCGCACACCCGTGGAGAGAGTCACGAGGAGAAAAGTCACAGGGAAAGGGAGAGAGAAGCTCGGGACAGAGCGGCCGTTTAAGGCACCGCATCGCGCATCGACGAGAAGCGAACTGGGAACCGGATCTGAAGTAAGGCCTGCGGGGTGACCGCCCGCGGCAGCAGATGACCCGCTGCCGTCGACGATTCAAATAGCAAAGCTGGGTTATAAGAGAGGAGGACGGATTAGCTAGCAAACCGCCGTCTTGAATTAATTCAACCGCAGGCGCCGACTCTTCAAAGAGACACATCCGAGACACGACAGCAAGGAAAAGAAAGGCAGCAGAGAGGACAGGGGAGCGGCGCAGCAAAACTCAACAAACTCCGCAGAGAGACGGCTGTCTCCAGTGACGGCGGCGGGCGCTCCCGAGGCGCCCAGCGGCGGACCAGCGGGGCGGAGAGTGCAGCGGAAAGAGGCCGCGGAGAACGCGGAGGAGGGGAGACGAAAGTCTGACGCGGGTGGACTGACCTGCAATCAAAGCGGCATCTCGAGTCGCCAGGAGTGCCCCCCGAACGTCGACGAACTCGCGGCAGTCAGACACGCACCGAGACATGCTGTCCGCTTCCCGAGATACCCCCCGGGATGAGGCTGCCGCACGAGCAGACCATTGAGGGGGTCGGAGGAGACACGCGCACGCAGGTCGGAGAGGAAAGGCGCGAAGAGATGAAGGGCGAGACGAAGGAGGCAGGCGCGCAACAAACGCGAAGCGGGCAGTCGAGGGCGATACAGGCATGCACGCGGCGCCGCCCGCCCAGACGGAGCCTTTTGAGGCGAGGTGAAGCGGACCAAAACAGAGAAACTAGGTCAGGGCATGCAGAGAAAATACAGAGAAGAGGTGGCTGCAGCGGCAGGCGGAAGCGTGCAGATCGACCTCAGCGGGAGACAGGCCAGGCGATGAAAGGAGACAAGAGGCGACAATTCGCTGGTGGAGGAGGAGAACCAGAGGTTGCTTCACGGGCGAGAATTTGTCCGCGGAAGTCGAGGTATCGCGAAGGCATGCGCTGTTCGCGCCTTGTTGCCCCGAGCCTTTCTTTGGCAGAGAGGAAGACGACTCCGAAGTCGGTGTCTCCCTCAAGAGGGTCTGTCTTGCTGCTAATCGAGCTTGTCTCCGCGAAGACGATAGATGCGCAGGCCGAAAAACGTTCGCATCACCTCAGCACGTTGAGAACGAGAGGAGAAAAAACCTGGGTTTTCCAGAGACTATATAGACCAGAAAGGGAACCCAGCGAAGATCGCGGGGTGAGACGTGAACAAAAAAAAAGCGCGAGTGCTGAATTTTCGATCAGACCGAACGCATGGGCGAGTCCGTGCGTGGCAAAGACAATCTTGGGTGAAAATGGCACTCGTTGCGCCAGTGGAAAAGACGGAAATGTTTTTCATGTTAACTCGAACAGAACGCGCCGACTGTGCTGGGTCTTGGAGAAAGCCAAAACGGGATTCCGTTTCGCGGGAACGCGGCTTCTCTGTGAACATGCAGGCGCGCGCGCGAATCGATCGTTAGTGATCAGCGATCAAGAGACACACGAAAAGGGGATCTGCTCAAGAACATGAGCGGGTGTCTGCAGGTTCAAACAATCATTTTCTAGTAGCAGATCAGCTATAGGGACGGCGGAAAAAGAGCAGAGTTGACCTATAGTGCCGTTCGCAGTGCGAAGACGTCACACTCCGCAACCGAAGACAGCGAAGAAATGGGCATGCACGCAACACGCGGCTGGACAGAACAATTTCCTTCCTCGTCACGCGCGGGTCGGTTTCATTTCCGGAGACAAGCAGGAGCCCACACACACACACACATACACAAGGATGCCTGCGTCTTCGAGGCTTGTGGAGGCTGAAGGCGAGATAGCGGGGAATGGCGTGTAGGCCCGCCGTTCAGGGCCTACTGTGTTTACTGGCAACTAGCAATTATCCGTGACGGCGGTGTTCTTGAGCCCGCGAAGAAGGATTCCATGGATACCCCGTGTCCACGCAGGTATGTACAGCGAGTAATCAGCCACGTGCATGAGCTGTGTGCCCGTCATGTGCGAAAAGACTATGGCGGGTGTGAATCGCAGTATCTGGGGGTTTGAAGCTGTTCGAGTACAGCTTTCGCCTCTCTCGGTCTATCGGCCTTGAAGGACAAGCGCAGTTCGTGCATCAAGCTTAGAAGCGCCGGCGGCCAGGTTGCCACCGAATCTGGAATTCCTTGTGGGAGTCTGTCACCGAACCGACGCTTCACCGTTCGCCGCCGGGCTTCTCGGCGTTCGGTTCACTGCAGAAGTGCCAATAGTCTTCCAGCAGGAGAAAACGCGGTCGCCATTCCGAATTTGATGTAGGCCACGGCTTCTCCACTGTGGGCGGGCCTGGTAAGAAGGACGAAGGCGTCGAGGTAGTATCGGCTCCGCACAAACGGTGGGGAACAAGTAGCTGCGTAGCAGGACGGGGGGTTTTCGACGCTGAGCGTGTAGGTGTTTGTGTTTTACCCTGCTAGCAGTCTGCCTACCCCAGAAGCTACAGGCCAAGTCCTTGTCACCACATCGGCGAGCTTGGTCGATGCCAAAAAAAAAAAACACTCGCGCGCGTGTGAAAGACTGAGCTCCATATTGCTGGCACAAGGGCCCTCCCTTTTGCCAGAACTGCGCAGCTGGCTGTGTCCCTACCCCTCTATGGGGGGCATGCTGCGGCACGATAGACGCACCAAATGGCATCGATGTCTGTCGAAAAAGTCATGTACCTTACGCTCAGGCGATTGCGTCGTCCGCCAGGAACCGCGCACAGACGAAGATAAAGGTAGTCTCACGCTTTGTCTTCTGGGGCATTCCCAACACGGTGACATTCTCATGAAAACAGTCGGACGGGTGTCCTCAAGTGAGCCTCCCAATCAGGTTGAAATGCGCAGAGACCTGCCGCCTGCTTGACTCACTCGGTTCGCCACAGCACTCGCATGTTTCTGTCTACTTTCAGCTGTGCCTTGTACAGTGGTTTCAGCAGAGCCTCTTCCGCGCTCACAACCTGCTTACGCGGGCCGCAGCGCCAAAACAAACTCTCTTTACCTGCAGCTAGGTGGCGACGGGCCGCCAGTTCTGCCTTCAGATCCCAGCAGGATGCCGCCCATGAACACAAACCAGCAACAATCCCTTACCTTCCATCCACCTCACGCACGAAGTGCCTTGTCAGGGATGCAGGAGACGCCACTTCACTGAATCGACGCAAGGGGGAAAATACCTCAGCACAGTAGCGGGTCACGTCACCAGTATTCTTGCACACACATGAGTCGGCGTTCAAAACCGACAGAGACCGGTGTTTAACACGTGAAAACCGCATGTACAATAGCACAAGGCCCACCACTGTCACGCACTCGCTGCCTCTTCAGTCTTCTGCTCTGGTTGTGTCTTCGCATCATGTTCCGGTTGAGTCGTCGTCACTTCATGTTCAGTATCTACACGTGTTGTCAAGGTTTCAACGGTATCCACTTCTGGTTCAGGTTTCTCAGGTGCTGGAGGGGACGCCTCTTCTGTCGCCTTTGCCCTCGTTTCTGTCACTGCCTTTTGCACGGCCGCTGACATTTCAAGCAAATTCTTCACGCCCTCCCGAGTGTGATACCCCACCCAGGCCCAGCCGGGGAAGCGCGCCGTTGCAGGCGAGTACGTGTAGATTTGGACGAGCCCGTAATGGTTCAGTTGTTTCTGAAGTTGCGCCTGTTGGTGGAACAACACCCGACAGAACATGCTGTAGCACGGCATTTCTCTTGAACTTCTGTGTGCTAGTCCACGCTGGCAACATCCGCTAACAAGTCATCATCGGCAGGGGTCCGCTGGTAGCCCTCTGAGTCCTGCCAAAGGTGTTACCAACTGAAGACCATTTGGAGGAGCTTGAGCGTCCTCCGCGTGCAAGGCTCAGTGCGAAGTGCGACGTTCGAGAGAGCGAAAGGCCCTCCTGCCACGAGGTGGGTGTATAGGCGCAGAGGGTGCGACAACAGCAAGCGAACAGAAGGCCTCGAGCACAAGCGGTAGGAGCCTCTGACGCTGTATCGCACGGCGCAGTTCTGGCAATGGAAACGCATGCACCGACCGTATTCGCGCACCGTCCGACATTTAGTGCTCCGTCGTCACAGGCAATCGAGAAAGCAAAGCCGAGTGTCCGCCTACCTCAGTGACGCCCGGGGCAATATCGAAAATAAAGCATCGTGTGTACGGGTCTGTGTACTTCAGCCCACTGGCGCACACAACGTCTGCGCCACGTTTGTGCATTTTCAAGGGCTCTCCAAGTAACGAAGTGGGTGCCGCGGTATTCGGAAACAGCAAAATAAAACCAATATGTCGGATGTGCGCAACCCATGTACCAACTCTAAACCACACATTACAACTGTCCGCACGCAAGAATATAGAGACGGTACCATGCAACCTCAAGCGACACGAATATGGTGTTGGATGCTGTCGGCACCTCTCGGTAGAGCGGCAGCAACCGCGCGGAGACGCCGTAACGGCTTCGGGTTTGTCCCGCTGGTGAATTGTTGACAGCTAACTGCTAGCTGTATTTTATCCTCCTATCACTGACCCGCCCTCAGCATTGTCGAGGGTGGAAACCAAGATCTCTTGGTTGGATGCCCTGTGGACACAAAGCATTCCGCCAGCTAGAGCGACGGAAAGTCTACGGAACGTGCTGGTGCCACGTCATGGTTCGCATCGCTTACCCGTCGCATTCGATGAGTTTCTTCTGTGCATGTCTTTTCTCCAGCCCTAGAGTTGTGGGCGAACGTAGCTCGCAAGAAAAACACCCAATGCAAATCACTGCTCCTCCACTTCTTTCTTTCGGGGCGCACGAGGCCATCGCGTCAAGTTTCTGGTGGAAGTGTGAGCGGTTCAATCGGCGGCTCCCATAGAACGAACACCTTAGGCAGGTTCCGGATGACGCGACCAGATGAGCCACTACGTCAGCGAACCTGAATCTGTGGGGTGCCCGCTATGCCGCCATCCTGGCTAGTTTTCCTACAGATTATTATAGTTCAGTCCCGCCGGCGATTGCAGATTGCAAGCCCACCATAGATGCGTTCTACTTCGCCTGCGCGACCTCCGGAAAATCGCCACGTAACTGAAGCCGCTTCCGTCGTACGACACGAGGACGGAAGTTCACAGCCAGGTGGCACTGGAGTGCCCCTGGCTACTGTGGCACCCGATCAGAGCACTGTGCCTATACCGGCCATTTTGACCTCAAAAGTTCGCTGTCTCTCTGACTCCGAAATGTGCCAAATTAAGTTGTTGAATCCCGGCATTCAGAAAACCATGCAACTGCAAATCCCCTGCTCCAACTCCCGTAAGCAGTCACACTGACCCCTGGGACAACTTCCCCTCTACACTCGAGTCAGAAGAAGATCTTCAGTCAGAACATGGAACGCGCCTCATCTTCCTATTCCCGAGTAGCTCTATCGGAGTGTACCACAGAACACTGAAACTAGCAGCATAGGTCTGACTCACAAAAACGCGGGCACACGTTCCACCTTTACATCGCATACAGTGGTGGCTGATGTCATCCCGAACGGCATCCGGGGAAGTACACACGAATCCATTGACGTCAAACGGGACGTCGTGTTCACTAGACTTGCAAACGCTACTGAAGAAAGCATAATGAAGGAAACAGAACACCGTTACCGTTTTCTTCACTTTTATAATCAAACACTACTGCCTTGAGCGGTCGCTGCTGTTGCCCCTTCGCTGTGGTATCACGACGGCCGCCGCCCACGACAAGTGCACTCACGGACGACAAAAACTGCCGTGTATGCGATTTCGAGAGTACTGGATATGTAGCCACTTTGGCTCGCGCTGGAGGTTCACATGCATCACTCTCCCAACGCACCCATTTCCTCTTGGATCTCTCCGCAGCTGCCCCTTTTTGCAGGACAGCTCCACACCGTGGCCTCAGAACGAGGGTCTCTGCCCACGGGTCGCTTTCGTCAAGCACTCTTTCAAATAGTGTTTCTTTTTACACGCTGTGCATAAAAAAGAGTCGCCATTCCCATATCCCTCTGCCGTCTGAGTTCGTTGAATGACCCAGAGGCAACCAGCGATGCTCGCGTTTACACGGCACCGTCGTACAACGAGCCGCATCGCTTCTTCGCGGTGGAAAGATCCGACGGTGCTTTCTCCAGTATACGCTACCGTAGTTGCGGACTCGAAATTAGTTTCTGCAGTCGATACGACCCGGATGACCAATCCGGCTGCGCCACTTGACTGCCAAAGACGCTCGCGTCAGGACCGTTCAAGCTTGAGGGTGTACTCAGAAGGCTGCCACTCTGGGCGGATCGATTCAAATTATCAAACTGATCAAAACGTATCTCGCCAGTGCCTGCTCCGGCTGGAGATTCTCCCATTTGAGCCTCGTTATCGGTGTCTCGAGTTGACGCTGCACAACCAGAATCTCGATCGCCGACCGGACGCATCCCCGCACTCTTGCCACACAATGGACCGTTCTCGTTCCGATGCCAGCTCGGTGGTAATCCTTCACAATGCGGGCCTGGCGACCCTGAACTGTCTCTATCGCTCTGACTCTTCGCATTCGAGTACGGCTCTGCCTCAATCGAGGACCCGTCAGTCTTGCTTGCCTTCTCGAATAAAGGGCTTCCAGGCGCAGTCGCGTCCTCCGCCTCTGACCCTGGATCCCCTGACGCCTCTTGGTGGTGGCAAGTTGACGGGTGCACACCGCCACTGCTTGCTTGCTGTTCAGACGCTTTCCCGAAAGAGTCGGACGCAGACCGGGCTCCGCGATTGGATCCTGGCGCGCCGACCCCTTCTCCGTCTTTCGCAGCGCCAGCGGAGTCTGCGCCCTCGCCAGCGAAACCCGACGACAGACCTGCGCAGTCGTCGCGCGCGTTCCCTACCCCCTCCGACCGGCCGCCGGCGCCCGCTGGAACGGCTTCGAACGACCAAAAACCCGTGTCTACCCTGCTGCCTGCGCGAGACGCGTTCGCACCGCTGGCGGGGCCACACTCGAAATCTATGAAAGGGACGAACAAGGAGGTCGGAGAGCCCGTCACGCGGCTTGCCACATGGTCTTCTAGGCTTGTAGTGCGGGGCGAGACCCCTTTATGAAGACTCTCCACGAGGCCTCCGGGCCCCGAGAAAACGTCCATCGGACTGCTGGCAGAGAGCGGCGGGTGTCTCTGCTGAAGGTTGTCTTCCTCTTCGCCTACGCTGTCTCCCAAACTGCAGAGACGTACACGGGGAGGACGGGCTATGTGGCGTGACCCGGAGTCCGCCGTACCCAAAACACGGGCAGGAAGGTCCTCGGCTTCGTACCCTCGAGTTCTCACTGCAGTCCGAATCACCGCGCCAGTCGAGCGTTGTGCGCGGACACCCAGGGGACTGTCAGCTCTCCCGCTGTCACACGCGTTCTCGTCGCCGCGGACGCAGGTGAAGGGCAGCAAATGAGGCACGCCGTTGAGAGAAGGTACGCGAAGCACAAACGAAGTGGGAGAAAAATTTCGAGTGCAACAAGCTCGATACCCGAGCAGCGTGTCCGCTGCATCCGTCGGCCGCGTGACCGCCGATGTCGTTCTTCCCCCCCTGACGCCCCCGTCCCGACTCGAGGAGACCTCCGCCACACAAGACGAGAGACATTTTCGCACGCGCACCCCCGCGCCGGAGTTCTCCACATCCCAGTCCAGGCCCCCTGCAGGTGGCGTTCGAAGCGATGGCGGCATATGAGAACAGAAACCGTCGACCGTTACATGCAAGGGCGCGGCCGCGCCAGAGTTGAAAACCTCCAAGACCCGTGACGCAGCGAAACCTGGCGACGCCGTGGCGGCACCGGAGAAGTCGAACGCCGCGACCCATGTGCTGAACGCACCAGAGTAGCAAACATCAGACTCGAAAGGATCCATGGCGGGTCGCCAATCACAAATGCGAAGGGAACTCCGCCGCCGACGGGCACGCGCACCCCACAGAAACGCGATGCGCGGATGAGCTTTCAGCGGGGGGTTTGCCTCGCTCAAAATTACGCCAACACAGGGCAGTTTGATGCTTCTGTACGACGCGCCGCGCACACACGGCCTCCAGGTGATGCAACGTGAAGTGACATTAACGGCTCTCACCTCAACTGACCGACGGTGCGGCACGCCGTGACTGCTCGAAAGACGTCATTGAAAGCGGACCCTAGGAAAGGACGAATCTCTTGAAGACGAGAGAGATACCGTTGCTTTCGATCTGCAAACAAAAGGCCGGAGAGAGACACACTGCAGTCTTTCGAGAGTTTTCGTGCGTCAATTCTATGCAGACTCCACCGGCAATTCCTTCTAGGCATCTCTACAGCAACTGCCATGAAGCCGCCCCGCACTCCAGGGCGGCGTCAAAAAACAGAAAGCAGCAGCGTCCCCCGATTCCGCATGACTCCAGACGCCCGAACTCCCCAACTTCGCAAGGACAGAGCGGACTTACCGAAAAAAAAGTTTTGAAAAAATTCGCGGCCCTCTTCCCGTTGGCAGATGACCTCTCGTAGCTCCTCCGAAACCTTGTTTAGTTCTTCCTCGAGGGCTCGGACGACAGTCGACACGCGCTCTTGGTCATCGCCGTCGGTCTCGTGTGCCGCAGCGGTCGTCCTTCCCAGAGCGTTCCCCTGTTTCGCCTTCTCCATTTCATCACTGACGCTGTCGGTCTTTGTTATCCCTCCCTGAATGTCACCGACGGCCGCCTCCCCCCTCCTGTCTCCCCTCGAAGCCACTCCCACGCCCGTATCCTTCCCTGTCAGGTTGTACCGGCTCGTCAACAGCTCGCCGGTTCCGCCTTGCCTGCCACAAACTCCGTTCTCCCCGAGCTGCCCGGCAGCACCAAGGCGTCTGCCGTGCATAACGATGTTGCTGTCGCCGCCCGGTGTATGGGAACGCAACTCACTATCCATCGCGTGACCGGTAGTGCACGCTGCAGGCAGGGCATCGACAATATGCGTTCCATCAACGTGCTCCTCTATGCGTCGGCAGGCCTTCCGACCGTCTTCTCGCCCGTCTCCGACAGCCCGACGGCGTTCACAGAGAAACGACTTGGCGTCTGCTGCTCCGTCAGCCTTGTTTGCGTCCCCTGGGCCTGTTTCAACGCACAGCCAAGCGACACAGTGCGCCAGATAACTCATCCTGGAACACAAAACGCCACGAGGCCGCCCAACTTCAATACAGGATCCACGCTCGAAACTCGCTCCAGTCACGTCACAAAGAATGGCGGATGAGTCAAGAATGTCTAGAATGCGGAAACCCGGCTCACATGCGCTGGGAGAGTTCATGCGACGACAGTCCAACAGCCCCGGACTGACAGTCCCGTTGGGTCCAGCGCTCGAGGCCACCCGCGTCCCACGCAGCTCACTAATTGAAGCGGCAAAGGCGCGAGAGCCGCTCAAGGTCCCCATCTTCGGCCGCGGACACACCCGGAGCTCACACCGCGCCCCTACGCAGAGTCTCAAGCTTACCACCATCTTCTACGGAGCCTGGCATTGGCTGCTGAGACCCACTCGCGGAGATTCCTTTGTTCCCCTCTAAAATCTGAGGAGAAAATGGGGAGGCGCAGTACACACCAGCTTTGCAGAAATCCATCTGCTCGAAGACGTGGAAAAAGAGACGCTCGACGGCGAGATGCAATCCAGAGCTGTCAGACCGCGCGAATTGACCACCTCCGACGTCAGCGAGCTCCGCGGGTCTTGAAGAACACCGCGTCACGCACATACACTAGCGTTTTCTACGGCAAGGTGAAAGAGCTAGCCACAGGGACGGCATGCCTCCTCTGTGTCGTGTGAGCACCAACTCAAAAGAGGTACGCTACCTCAGTTGAGGAAGAACTGCAGTCTAGATCTCCTACAAGAGGCACCAGATCTCGGATATGTGCCGCGAGTAAACGGCATCGCGGAGGAGGATGTGCGAATCCTGGACGCAGACCAAGCTCTGTGGCAAAAGAGTTGACTCACCGAAGAGATTGATCTTTCAGGCCCGCCGTCCGAATGCATGCTGACTCCTTCGATTTTGGCAGAGAGGAGGCGTCCCACGGCGGCGCTGGAAGCGCTCACGTCGCACCTGTCTTCCGCAGCGCCGCCTCCACAGCCCTGTGCGCCTTTTTGATCGCCCCCGAGGCCCTCGGCTTCCTCGCGGGAAACGGAGCCTCCACCCTGTCCCGCACGAGCTGTATCGGCGGAGGCCTCGATATTCTTCGATGGCTTGCTCGACAAACAATTATGTCCGTTTTTCGGCGGGTCGCCGTGCAGCGATGCTGTTTCCCCGCTAGCACCGGGGCCGGGGCCGGTCGACGCGCCCGAAACACGACGGTGAACAAGCGAGCGCCCGACGGCTGACTGAGGTCGGCGGAGCTTGCTAGACCGTTGTCTAGGGGAGTTGACGGGAGAGCCGTTTCGGCTCCCGCCACTGCCGCAGCTGCTGTTGCCCTCAAACGTCGAGGCCGAAGAAGACGACACGCAGGATCCAGCATTCAACAGACTGCTTTCTTGAGCCACAGCAGGGTGCTGACTTCCACCAGAGTGTCGACGCTCATGTTTAGCCTGCGAAGCGGCAACTGCGCCGAAAGCTCCGGAGGAGCGATCGGCACCAGCGACTGGCGTGTTCCCACTGGCGGTGAGCACAGACGAATTCCCCGGGTTCTGGAAGAAGGGGGGGGTTGGTCCGAAACATGAGGATGGTGCACTCTGCAAAGAGGTCCGAGTGCCAGGCCAACTCGTCAACCCTGCTCCTGGGTTGCAGGCTCCAACGAGTGGCGTGGCCTCGATGAAATTCTGCCCATTTCCGCAAGCTCCATCTTGCCGCCGGCCCTCTTCTCTGCCAGCGGCGGGATGACAAAACGGACTCATCGGCATCTGCTGTGCTGGATCCGAATCCGTGACGCTGGGGCGAACACTGTCTCCCGACCCCGCGGGCTCCAAACACTGGAGGGAAGGTGGTGATGCAGGACAGCCTGATGGCATGTCGTTAGGTCGGCGGTCCTCGCCCCTTCCGCCATACCTGTGTTGGTGGCTCACAGAATTTTGCGTGAAGTTCTGTGCGGCGCTGAATTCCTGGGGAGGCTCGCCGCACCGGCAGTCAGACCGACACACGCTTTCATCCCGTCTGTATGAAGACAGAGGGACCCCGGAGGAAAACATGCCCGACACGTCTGCGCCACGAGCAGAGTAACAGCGAGACTTCTTGCAGCCACTGGATGGTGCTGTATGACTTTCGCCGCCGTTCCCGTTGCTAAACTCTTGAGCGTGATACAAGGAGGGCAGGGAGCCCCTCGAAGGATGGACGCTGTCGCAGCTGTGGGGCCCCGGGGCGGACGAAGCCTGCTGTAGACCTGACATCGGACGAGACATCGCGTAGCTCTGAGGGTGAAGTGGATCTCCCTCATGGCTTGTGGTCCGATTCCCGCAAGACGCCACAGGAGAAGAAACATTCGAACTGTCGCTAGGAGCAGGCGTCCCTGGGGTGCCTGTGCTTCTCACATTAGGGCCGCCTGATCCCATCAGAAGAGAACGAGGACGATCGAGAGAAAAGCCGTCATTGATATGCCCACCAAGGCCGGTAGTGTTATACGGCGAAACGCAAGAGCTCGAGGCTGATGCACCCGCAGATATACAAGGCGAGGATCCGTAAAACCCGCCTTCAACTAAAACGCCGTTATCCACGACAGCGTCACTCCCAAAGGCATTACCCAACCCCTCGGCGCCGGGCTGGGGCACTGTGGGCAGACGCGGAGCGGGCCCCGAACGGAAATCACTGTATCCCCCACATGGCGGAATCTCGTGTTCGCTGCGACTGTCTCCGAGACTTCCCGGCACCGCACCAGGCAGACGGTAGGCATCTCGGTCCCCGTCGTTCCTGCTGTGGTAGTGAGCATGCATGGACGCCGCGTTGGGCGAACTTTCCGCGTGGCCGTGGGAAGCAGGCGTGCAATAATTTGTGTTGAACGGGGGCTGCTGATGCTGCTGGACTCTCTGAGGAGGCGGCGCGTAGTACGAAGCGACACCCTGGTGGCAGCTGTTTGGCGCAAGAGAGGAAGGAGGCGCTGCCGGCGAATCGGCGGCAAATATGGCTCTGTTGTTGCTTGAGTCTTTGCTGTCGAAGACAGGAGCCCTTGCCCGGCGGTGCGAATCGCTACAATCCCCGACTTCGCCGCCGCAGCGGCTCGGGCCGCGCCCACAGTCTACGTACGGCTTATCCAGGCCATGGTCGTACGCGGACGCCAGCGCGTGGTTGCCCTGCGGAACGGGGTGGTGGAAGCGGGAGCTCACATCGTCCCCCGCTCCTCCGAGGGAGCCGCTTGAGAAGCATGGAGGCCTTCCGTCCCACGAGGAGCTCCCGTAGCCGACGAAACCCGTCGGCTCTTCCCCCCCAGTTCGAGCTCTAGGGGTTAGAACCCCGTATGACCCGTCGTGCTGCGGGTAACACCCCTCGTTGCTGCTGCATGGGGGCCGTCTCGGATACTGGAAGTGCTGGGAATCAGTAAAGGAACTGAAGCCCAGTTTACCAGAGTTCGCGGCCACGGCTCCATCAATAAACTCAGACTCCTGGACGCCGACAGGGAGCTGATCGATCAGCTGAGCAAAGGCATGAATTTGCCGCGTCGTCATCGTGGACAGCGCGCCAAACCGGAGAACGCGAATGACAGCTAAGCAAAGTGGACCCTTCCTTTCTCCGTCCGCCAAGAGTGTCGGCTGGGCACACCCCAACTTAGCTTCGACAACGCCGAGCAGTCCTCGGTCTGCTGGTGCCCAGCGTGAAAGTGGCTGGAGAACGGAACTTCAGCCAGCGAATCGTGAAAAGCCGTCGCAGAATTCAGTGCGCGCAGCGCGAAGGCGACCGTTTGTCCACTGAGTTGTGATGCCGCTCGCCGCACAGGACGCAGGTGCAGCTGGACAGAGGCATACCGCTCCGGAATCTTCCACAGCAGAATCTTTGGGAAGAGCAGCCCATTTACTGTCCCACATGTTGCTGGTGGGAGGTCGTGGCCGCTCCCAGGGCAAACATGCGCCCACAGGCACTAGCTAGCCGCGAATTCCTGCCTGTCTCTGTTGTCTCGATGCATGCAGAAGGCTACAGATATGGCAGTCTACGCATCTTGGCCCTAGCATTCACGCTGGAATGAAATCGATCAAGAACGCCTCGCTGCCCCTAAACGCAATGAGGGGCTCTCGAGGCGTGTGTTCCAGGCGCGAGACACGGCGGAAACAGCAAGGCAAGCGGTTCGCGTCCTTGTTCGGCTGGCTCCACACGCATCTCAAGCTGGCGCTGCAGATGAATGTCATCTGCTGAGGATGCTCTTGCAAGCTGACGTCGGCCGGAACGGGAGGGGGGGGCTTCGTCGTAAATCAGCCCCGCTCGCCTCCGACAGATTATCCCGCAGAGCAGTAGTTGAAGGTGCAGATAATCCATAAAGTCACATCCCCACTCGCTCTGTGCATATCCTTCACTGGAGCGTAGCGGCGATTCTGCTCAAGGTGCAAATTGCAGCGTTGGACGCCAACTGCCGAAAAATGCTAGTGCACGTGCAACGACTCTTCTGCGCCGTCAACTCGGAACTGAGAGCACCTACATACGAAGCATCAAGCGGAGGACCGGACACGTGGAAGACGAACGAGGAGCTGCTGCCGTTTCATCGCACCCGCGCTGTGAGGAACGGAGCCCCGAAAACTCTAGCCGACGCAGCGCCGGAGCCGCTCGCTATCCCCCGGGAGAATGGACACGACCAGAAAGTATACTTTTGCCAGCCGGAAAAGCCCCTCAACGAGTGTCTCTGATTTCACGAAGACAAGCCGTAGATGAGAAACAGGTTAGCGCACGAGAAAGGAGCCCCGAACACTCGGACGGCGCTTCGGGGAGTGCTCCGCTCCGCAGTCGGCTAAGAACCTGGCTAGGGCCTGGCTCCCGAGCCGAATGCGAGCGATCGATTGAGTGCGCACTCACGGCGGAAAGTCGACGATGAAGATGGAACCAACACGGAAACCTGTTTGCGTGGAGCTCAGACGTACGGGAAAAAAGCAGGACGTGTGCTTCACGCCACGCAGGGAAGTACTGGCCGCCCCGGAGACTATCAGACAAGCCCGGAAACGCACAGAGACGAAGAGTGCATCTCCACTTCAGGCACACAGAACCTCAACACCGAACATTCCGAAAAAGAGTGCTCCCAGTTCGAACCCACGCATTTAACAGCAAGCTGCCCCGAGCGGCTTCGAAGCGCTTCTCCCGCTGCCGCTCATCCAACTGCAACTCAGCCTTTCCACGACGGGGCTCCGCGGCCCGGCGGCGCAATCGGAACCTCGAGAGGCAAAATCGCAGGGAGCAACTGGTGGCGTCTGGGCGCCGCCAACGTCTCCGGAAATGGCGAAAAATTGTGCGCAGAAAAGGGCTGAGGAAGCGAAGAAATTCTGCCAACTGCGTCCAGAACGAAGGCAGGGCGCGCACCGAATCGCCTAGTGAAGGGAGTTCGAGACTCAGACCGAGTGCTCAAGCCCAAGAACCAGAGGCTCTCGAGAGGAGTACGCTGCTCCTTGTTGACGCGGCGCGGTCCAAACTGGCTTTACACATGCATTCACCGCAACGTAGAACGGGATGCGGGAAAGCTCAAATTAGTTAGGTCAACCGAACCGCTACGCTCTGCCTGTGTGCTCCAGTGACAAGAAATTTAGCGGGAGACGTAAAATGCGGAGCCCCTGTCGCTCTTGCGTGCCGGCACGTTTGCACAACATGGGTCGCTACTACTTTCCGTTTTGCGCAGGGACTTCGCCGTCTTGCCTCTCCGACCTTACGTTCCAGGACGAGAGGGTGCAGAGCGGAGAGAGCAACCACCAGAGAGACCGACCTGTACTGCGCGCCTCCTCGAAGCCCTTCAAGACGAACCAGTTTCTGCATCCTCAAAGAAGGCCATTGTTGCGTAGTAATTCTTCCATTTTTTCCCAGTCAGGCTGTCCTGCGCGCGTCTGGCCTGCATTCCGATGTCTTTTTTTCGGCAGCAGGATTTTCTAGAAAAGATGCAGCAATTTCTCCGCGCGAACCGTAGTCGTGGCTGACACGGACTCTCCTAAAAGGCTATGTGCCGCTGTGCAAGACAAACTAGTCCTTCTCCTCAGTTGTCCTTCAAACAGACGAATTCCCTATAGCAGAGTAAGGGGTTTTCCGCTGTGCTTGTAGATGGCATGGCTCAGCTGTGTTCGTCGAAGACTGACCTTCTTTGGGACAGCGTCTTGCAGAGACCGAAGGACATCCCGCCGCCGGCCGTGCACGCATATACGGAGTGCATCAGGGGCAGATTCACGCAGTCCGCCGTTGACATGTTCTTGTTTGTTCCATATCGTTTTAACTGTTCGGGAGCCACTTGTTGAAGATATTAGCAGCAGACAGGTAGCAAGAGGAAAACCCCTGCGCGGCTGTGGCTGTTTGCCTTGCCCTCCTCGTGTGACGCGCCTGGGACGCGTGTGCTTGATCCGCAGTCAGTGCGAATACCAATCGTCGCTCCCCGACTATGGTGCAGAATGTCGCCGTATAGTCATTTCTTAAGCTTGCGCGACATTTAAACAATGCGCACCAGTGTCTCGCTCCACCGGAGGCAGACGCACCGTCTCCAGGTACTCTTATCCCTCATGCAAAGCAGTGTTTGTTGGAGTGACATGAGAAGTACGTGTGAATGATCGACCGATGTAGTACTCAGACACCATCGGCTTCTCCGCCCGGTACAAGAGCGTATGGCGGCCAGTGCTAGTGATGGTTGTGTTAGGCTGTGGTGGGAAGAGAGGCAAACTCACATCAGTGTCTTGCCTCACTCAGTACCGTATACTGATACGGTAGCAGACACAGCGAACGTCAAGGTTCTGCTCGTAACCCACGCACCACTCTGTGCTTGTCTTCTGCCGGAGGCTAACTGCATTCAAGCCACCTCTCCGTGATCCAGTAATTGTGCAGCGCGCGGGGGCGACCGGAGCAAGACATATGTAGGGAAAAGATAATGCTGTAACCCACGGCACTCGTAGCCGTAGACTTCGGCGCCGCGGCAACGTAACTTACACGCCAGCAGGAAATGAATCATTATTACACGGGGGGTTGCTGACTTCAAGAACTAGACTACAATTCGACAGAGGAAATCGGACGTATGCGGTGTTGTAAGAGCGAGCATTGAGCCAACAAAGCCGAACACAAAACGTCATCGGCTACAACGGTATAAACTTACGGGCACGAAGTAAAGCACAGCGATCACCGATTCCGCGCTCCCTTCTCAGACCGTAGTCGGTCTCGGTCTCCTTTCCACGAGAAACATTCGCCCTGATTTCCATCAGGTATGTATCTGCTCTTTGTCAGCCTCCAGCATCGTGATAGCAAGGCCGTGCTCGTTAATCAAAGGTCTCGCTGTTCTGATATAGTCGACATTGGTACAAGCGTGGCGGTACTTTCATCGGCGCCAATAGATACACGACATCACACGACTGCAACGAGCCGAACGGAAAAGCTGCACTGTACCGATGTGACCGGAATAATCGAAAGTTATCCACGATGTACACAGTGCCCCAAAATATGGCGGATGTACCGTATTACACATTCAGCATGAAGTTGCTGCAAGTACACGAGCAGTTCCGAACCAGGGGTCCACAGCTGGCACTCTTGTCTTTTCTTTCATACTAATCCCTGACACTGGATAGGCGAAACGTTGCTGAGGCGGCGATATGCTGGGGAAAAACCGCTATATGCACGTAAAGTCTCGGCTACAGGAAAGACTACGATCGCAAACTTCTCTCGAATTTCACTCCTGCCACTACGACCTCAAACGGATTGGCGCAGTGGGCCCTACAGAGGATGCCTTCCGAATGCAAGACCTCCGTGACGGGAAACATGCGTAAAGACATGGAGCAATGACAATATACCTCTCTCAGGTGTACGGAATGCCCCGCCGACCTGAAACATCACTTTCCAGTATCGTCGCGCCTCTAAACTCAAGCCAATTTTGAGCAGGCTTAGGGCAATCAAATCGAAGCAACAACTGGAAATCTACTAACAACCTGTCAACAAAAAAAAAAAACCACAATCCCTCCTCTGCGTGTTCCTCTTTCTAGGCGCGTCTACAGATCACCAACGCCACCTAGTTTATAATTGTCCAACCTCCAAGATGATGTCTAAGACGTTTTTGAGCTTGACGCGCGGCGGATGCCGGCATAATGAGAAGTGGCAGAGCCGGTACATTTCCTACAAACCCCGTCGCACACCACAGGGCACGACGCACCTGCGATTGACTAAACAGCACGGAAAGGCGGACTAACGCAACTGCAAACAGGGCACTGCGGTACATAGCCTTGGCAGAAGCAGTGTGACTAGCGAGGTCGCCAAAGAAACAGAGTTGTTCGCGAAATGATGTTCAACTCACGCCTCTCGAGAAGACCGCTCTTTACTCTCCATGGGTTGAACGGAGGAGGTTGAGCTCTCGGCGGAGCACGCTCAGGTGCCTGCGGCTGACCGTCCTTCAGAGGGGCTTTCGGAGGTTTCGTCAGTTGCCAGGAGCTTGATTCTGCCCGGAAACGCAGACACGGAAACACTCAGTCAGAAACTACTTCCTACGGCGGTCATTAGGCACACAGCCAGCGGGTCTCTGGGGAACCAACGAAGGCAAAAAGGACCGACAGATCTCTCCACTCGCCAGGCAGTCAACGGCTCTGCCACCGCGAAAGTACGTCTGCAACCTATGCTCGAGAAAGCATAGTTCGAACCAGTCTCTACCAAGACAGCGTCCGCAAACGGCGCTAGACGCCCACTCACCGGCGCCAGACTGACTGCGTCCTGTATCCTTCGGACGACCGCCGACCATGAATCGGCTTTCGGAGTTCTTCTGTGTGCGCTTCGAACTCCGGACCACTGTGTCCGCTGAACATCGAATACAACACACCATAATGCAAACATTGTTTCCCCCGCTGCTCGAAACTCAACTTGCTAGAACTCTGAGGAGCTGAACGTGGGCCTCGAAGTGGGACGTGCATCTCGGCGTGCCTGTTACCCCCCAGTGCCCGCGTATGGACGACGAGCAGCTATTAGAAGATGCAGGACGCGGAAACCGTGTTGTCCGCCAGGAACCGTATCCATCAGTGCCGAGCTCGTACCGTGCGCCATGGTAGAGGGTTCTGAAGTCACTCGTGACGCATTTTCGTGCTCTGAGCCTGCCCGCACTTGGCCACGCCCACCGCCTCGACCACCAACTTCTGGGCGGCCTCGCAGTGGCGGGATCTTCAGCGGTGGCAGCTTTTCTACTATCCCTGACAAACAGTGCCGCACACGGCGGAGCGCAACGCGACCTAGATTGACTAATCAGCACGATCAGCACGGAAAGCCGGACTAAGGCGACTGCAAACAGGGCACTGCGGTACATAGCCTTGGCAGAAGCAGTGTGACTAGCGAGGTCGCCAAAGAAACAGAGTTGTTCGCGAAATGATGTTCAACTCACGCCTCTCGAGAAGACCGCTCTTTACTCTCCATGGGTTGAACGGAGGAGGTTGAGCTCTCGGCGGAGCACGCTCAGGTGCCTGCGGCTGACCGTCCTTCAGAGGGGCTTTCGGAGGTTTCGTCAGTTGCCAGGAGCTTGATTCTGCCCGGACACGCAGACAACCAGGCACAATGTCAGCGTCCATGTGATTCGTACTGAACCGTCGCGACCTCCCGATCTGTCCAGGGTGCCACGCCGACAACAAAGTCGTGGCGGACGTTTCCCCCATTGGACTGAACCGTGGCGCTGCAAACCCAAGTGAACATCCTCCGGTTACGCAGCTGGAGAGGTGGTTTGCAAAGCACTGTACCAAAGGACTTTATGCGGAGGAGTAAGAATGACACGAACCGTTGAAAGTAAGCCTTGTTCTGGCCTCATCCAGGGAGCTGCCGTCCTCACCACCATGATTCGCGGTTCCCCGTATATGCGCATCACCGTGGACCCCTGCGCCAGCGAACAGAAAGAAACAGCACACAACGATCGTCAATAGGGTAGTTTCGTCTACAACCCGCAAGAGCTCAAGGCGCCTCGCGTGATGTGAATACCCGTTCGCGTGAGTGCGAACTGCCCATATGCTGTTGTCCAGCGCATACACGGCAAGTAGCTTAAATTCGTTTCTAGGACTGTTCGCAATGCCGGCATCAGATACAATAATCAGCAAGGCGCTGCCACCCCTGCCTGATTTGTGCGATGGCTTTCAAGCACTCCCGCGCCTGCTTGAGGAGGGAGAAGACAGAAAAAGAGATTACACGGCATGAAGCACTGTGAATTATCCCGTGTTGACATTGTGAACAGGGGTAGACCATTTAGCCGCATCAGATTTCGCCTATAAGGAAACAAACCAATTAAGTTTTCACCCCAGCGGAGTAAGGCGTCATTACGCAGATTACCAGCACTCTGGATCGGCACTGCCGACGCAGAAACCCTGCGTGTGTCAGACTACGCGCCAGGGGAGGAGCATGAGAGTCTCCGTGACCCTGCGTGTGTCAGACTACGCGCCATAGGAGGAGCATGAGAGTCTCCGTGACCCCCTCACATCACCTGCGTTGACGTGGAACGAACCCCGCCACAAAGAAGGAACACACGGACCCTCCAATGGAATTCCCGAACTAGCCATGATCGAGAGCCTCACAATAAAGAACTGACCAAATCGAGCAAGCATCAGGCGCCGATAAACACAGCAGTGAGTGAAACGCATACATATTGATTTCTAATCAATGCGTTTCAGTGGGGCAACACACACCTGCAGACTGGTCGATGTCGCTCTTCTCAGCATTAAGCGCAATCGGCTGCGGCGATCCCGTTGGAGGCTGTGCCGTTTTCGAACTTTCCAGCACAACCTGTGAATCTGCTGTGTCGTGTGGCACCTTTCCCCACGACGTCTTCTGGGACGTCGCGAGGGACGCAGTGAAGTCACCACCAGCATTACTGTTGAAGCGCCGCGGTACCGTTGTAGATGAACTGGTCACTCCTGATGCAGGGACGACGGTCTGCTCAACCGACTGTGAAGTGGTTTTAGTCACATCCCCTGGAGTCATATGCCGTGGAATGAGATGCACCAGCCAGTGTGGCATTGGTGGTTGGGCATCGGGCCCATTCCCCAGCGGCAACAGCGGCGCCCCATACCCTATCAGGGTAAGGGAGCTTGCTGGGGGAACTTGAGGTAAGGAGCGCTCGCCCGTAAGAAGCAGAAGCTCTGGCAGGGAAGTGTGGACCTGTCTACCTTCCCCTGAATACAGCAAAGAGCACACTGGAGCCGACATCATATACCCCCACCTTGGAGAACATGCGTATCCTGCAGGACCACAACCCCCGTACACCGGATATGGAACCAAAAAGAGATCCAGAAAGCCCGCTGCATCCTTGTTACGCTGGCTCACTCCTGAATTTGAGAGCACCCCACAAACACTCCCTCAACGTAGTGTGCGTGGCTGGTCACTGGGAAAGGGCCTTTTCATCCGATGCCCAACACCTTCAAGAAGCCCTCCTACTCTGACGTACCTCCTGATGTCCCCGGAACAGCACGCAGCACGGGCTGCACTTGTGGGGCAGTATAAACTGGAGCAGGCACTGCGGGCAGCCAAGCTTGAGATCCTGGTACCGCGGAACCAGCGGCTACGGGAACACTCAGTTGCTCAGCAGAGCGTGACGACACTCGAGTTTGCGGTGCGTGCATCACGCTCGCGATTGGCGAAGACTGCGAACCATGTGACGGGAACGTCGGATTGGAGGGAGGTCGGGCAAGATCGTTCCGCTGGGCTGCTTCGGCAGGCGCCTCGGATCGATGAACAGCGGGACTATCCTGTGTCCACAGCGAAGACTGCCCATCTTCCAGCCATGCCAGATTAGGCACCCCGCCGGCCCCTCCCCCCCATACCACTTCACTCCGTTCGCCAACTAACGCGTTCGGCGCGGTGGCCTCCGGAAGGTTCAACGCTTGCTCGCTCGGTTCGTGATCTCGTTTAGCCCCTTTTTTCCGCCTCTGTCACAACACAAGGAACGCACTTGAGCGCGTTGTGGAGTCTATCTCCATTTATCGCATATTAACGAACATGCGACGGAGTGAACTCAGCAATGCCAGCACATGGGCTGCAGTTAAGCATCACGCCTTCGAGCATCACCAGGTTAGGTGGGATACCAGTGCATAAACGACAACACTGGCCGCTGTGCTGTCCATGCCCTTGTGCAGAATGAAAGCGCGAGAACAAAACTCACCGGTCCTCTACGTTGTTCAGGCGAGCCACCAGGTACAAGCCTCTTTCGACGGCTCCTCCATTCACATCTTTCTCCACTGCCGTATGCCTTCCACTCTAATGGACGACCAGAACGGCAACTCGACACCGACTTCATGAACAACGGGTACGCGGGTGGCGCTTGAATACGCAAGTCTGGAGCCGAGGGTAGCGGTTTAGAAGGCTGCCGCCGAGTGGACGCCATCTGCCCAACTTGAGCAGGACCGCCGCCACGGTCGTTCGCCGCATTCCCGGGGCCACCTCCGCTGTGCACACCACTGTGCGGGGGTTCCCCGCTTCGTGATTCGTAACCGCTATAGCTGGCGCATGCCAGAAGGACGACGTAAGATCCAGCTTCCCCCCGATTCATTCTAACCTGAAAAAGGGCACCCCAAAGTAGCAGAGCCGAAACGGCCATCGACACAACCGTGCTTCTAAAAGACAGGGCGGCGAATTCCGCCGCAGAGGAAGGCATTTTGAACAGCTTCCTGCATAAATTTGCAAATAAACGCCGGGTCCATACTCATAAACCGGCCTACAATGATGCTTCTCCCCAGCGCGCTTGTGCTTCACAACGGAAACGTCAAACCACGCGGGTACCATGGCGGATTCAACTGGCTGGATCGACACTAGTAGCACCCGAGACCCAGCAGGGCGAGGCCGGGCCCCTCGGCGTCTTTCGCAACCCAACGCAGCTTAATTAGAGTGGGATCCCCTTTCGTGGATACCCAGCTTGACTAGGGAAACGGAAGAAGATACATTACATGACGCTACGAAGAGAGAACCGATTGATTTGACAAAGCTTATAGCCGGCGTTCGGATCTCTCCACCAACCCGCGTCTCTTCAGTGGAAGATCCCACTCGTCTCTTCATCCGTCGCAGACCCGAAATCACTGTGGGGGGCCCAATACGATTGCGAAAAATTCGCCTTGCTGCCTTGCTTGTGCGAGATTGCACGCGGCAACAGAACTTCCCGCTGTCCCTACTGTACAGCCAGCATCGTAATACACGCTTGCTAACCCCTTCCAAAAATGTGCCCGTCAAGACTACGATTGCCGAATCACCTGCATATACCACGTTCGCCGAACATACTTTTACTTTGCCTTTATAAGGGCCCCGCGCGAACCTAATACGCCACACGGCATGGACGGACCTAGAGGGAAGCGAACTTTCTGTATCTATTCCAAACTTGCTGCGTCGCAACATACGCGCACACAGCTGAGGGAGCTGACGACTTCTATTGTTTTTGACAGCTGCCAGCCCCTGTGTACCAGAAAACAGGGGCCGCTTTAACCCCCACGGCGGAGCAGCGCTAGCGCTGCCCGTGTCACTGTTTTTGTTTCTTTTGATGATTCACTCTAACGCCGCTCAAACTTTTGAAGTATCTGGCCTTCCATAGGCCTGTACAGAATTATCGAGACTCTCAGAAGGAATAGACAGGGCACCGACGAGTGCCATCCCGTGCCAATGACGTGAATCATAAACAATTTCTATGTGAAAGCGGTACAGAGGCCACGGTCGCAGTCTCTAGCCGAATGTACAGAACTGCGCTTGCTATATCACTAAACGCCTCGACTGGGCGTCAACAGCGACCCAAGAAGGCTTCGCAGACGGGCGGCACTCATCCGAAGAAACGAAACAGCAGCCGTTTTTCCAGCACAGACATCTGATTTCCTGCATTCACAACTAGAGCGCCTCGTTCTGGCGCGACGTGCACGACGAGTTCGCTGTGAGAGCGGGCGTTTTTCCGTCCAGCGTATACGGCGCTGAAGATCCCTCAGCAAAAGCCAGGCGCGCTTCACCGTGTATCCTCCGGGTTCCGCTCCGCAAAGCCGGACAGCTCTGCCCATGAGGAGAGGCGTAGAAACGGTGATCGTCATGGCGATGCTAGTCAAAAGCAGTTCTGTGTTAACCGTCTTCAGTGCTGCATAATATGCCGCTGCGTAAGCATCCGGTGGTCGCACATGCACTCCTCTAGGATAAACCCTCACGAGGCCTCGAGTCAGAGCTCGTACCTTCGTAGATGCGGCATTCGCAGTACTCTCAGGAGCACGTGGGGAGCGCCGCACGCAACAAATCTCTCGTGGTCTTTGCAGTAGGAAGCCACCGATTCCGGCCGACGGGGCTACGGCGAATTAGCCTCGACCCAAACGACTGAAAACTGCATCGCAGCCAGCAATGTGTCTGTCGAAGACGCCTCAGGTAGATCCCAACAGGGTCATATTTCCCTTCTGCTAGACATCCCGTCGTTATTCTTCCGTGGGGGGCGCGCAGCGTGTTCACTAGAAAAACCTTGTTCCGTCTGTTCTGCTACGTCCTGAGCTGAAGGCGGCCGATCTGGTCTAGGCAGTGACACTTCACCTTCAAACGTATTCGCATGCCCTGGCGGCACCCTCTCAGCCAAATCAAAGGGTAGTTTGGGAACGCCCAGCGCCCGGCAACGGCATGGGTGTCGCATGCTCCTCCGGAGCAGCTGCCATGTAGCGACGAAAGAGCTCGATGCGAAAGCCGGAACCTTTTCGAAAAAAAAGGCCCCTGTGCTCTACTGTTCGGGCGTCCACCGCACTAGAGAACTGGACGCAGTCTCGGCCGTTGCGGTTCACATTCCCGCGCGGTTTCCCGTGTTCAGCGCGCTTTCTACATGTGGAAACCACAAACTTCGCGCTGTCGTGTGTGCGGTTTGTAGAGTCGCCCACCGGAGTGGTGTCACCGGATTCTTTCTCGCGTTCGCGTGCTCGTTGCGAGCGCGACGATGATCTGTCTTATCACGGAAGAACGCCCTTGGTTTTCGTGAAAAAAGACCAATTCTTTACTTCCCTGGTTCTTATTTGGGAAGCAAGGGTGGAGCACGGAATTTCACCGATCTCTCGTCTGTCCCAGCGTGAAGAAGGTGTGGAGGGAGGATCCTTAGTAGGGGTGGTGTGCCTGGCACAATCCAAGGGGCTTGTGTTGTCCGTCGGATTGCCTGTTCGCCGTCTGCACTCCACTTAACCTCGCGATGGGCACGGCACCATCTTCGACCTCACTGAACTATCCAAGCTCCTTCTCTGGCGGGTGTTTTCTCTCCCCGAGCGTCGTAGTCCGGCTGCTGCCTTCTGTGAACGGCACGCGGCATTAGCGATGTGAAAGCGGCGAGGCTTTTGGATCGACGTTCCCTCGACGTGGAAAAGCTTTCGGAACGGCAAGGAGGTGATCTAAGCTCAAGATCTTCTTTCAACTCTGCGAGGCGTTCAGCGGATCCCGATGGAGCCGGGCGCGCTCCGCAGGAAGACGCGCAAAACGGTCGACTAGTCCCTCGCAGGTCAACTCCACCGTCGCGCGCGTTTTGCGACGCCGTATGATACATCTTCAACAGAGCCTCACTGGATGAGAGGCGGCGCACGAATTCGCTAGCGCGCATCTCTGATGCGACACTGCGCCATTCCCTCGATTTCGTGGGATAAGCATGGCGCACATGTCAATCTGTGTTTCGCCTTGGTCCGACCTTCGTCGGGAGCTGTCTCCCAACTTGGTGACAGAGGCGTAACAACGAGAGACACCAGGCCCAGAGGAAGCCGATGGAGGCCGACCTCAGCGGCACCCTCCAGGTCTCTTGCCGCCTTGATGCTTAACCACTCCTTGGCAGTTTTCTTATGGTGCCTGTCGCCGTTTTCAAGTCTTCTGTGTGCTTTTTTCGTCCCTAGTGAGGTCGCTCGCGGCGTCCGTTCGCAGGCGGTGTGTCTCGCTACGCACGGTGGCGAGTGTGGGATGTATGCGATTCCCTCCACTGCTTTTCCTCGCTCGTTCTTCGCCCTCTGCGGTGGGCGCGTCTGTTTGCGTTTCCTCGCTCGTTCTTCGCCCTCTGCCCTGGGCGCGTCTGTCTGCGGCGCACCTACGTCGATGTAGGCGTGAGTGTGCAGGTTTTTCCACAATATCGATGCGGCCTTCCTGTCGCGGGAGGTGATGTCGCCTGCGCCGCGTGCAGTTTGCTGCGCTAGTCTATTGAACACGTCAGTTGAATTCTCTGCATGTTGTGTGCCTCTTCTTTCCCAAGTCTGTCTGCGAATCTCCCGGGCGGCGGGCGGCACGAGGCGGCTCTGATACGCGGCGCCGTTCTCAGCGGTCGAAAAGTTTCCGTCGTTGAGCCCCCCCCCTCCCCTGCCCCCCCCCTACGCGCGCACGGCATCGTCTAGCACCATGCCGAATGCGAAGAAAGCCAAGTCGCCGTTTCTGAGAGGGTCTTTCTTTGCTGGCTCCGCCAAGAAGGAAAAGAAATCTGACGCCGCGGCGCGACCCGCGGCGTCCTCGGGCGGTGCTGCGTCGGTCCCGTCCGATGACCAGCGTGGAAGAAGCGCAGGCCGCGCCCCACTGAGCACGACGACGCCGGGCGAACTCGGCACTCAGGATTCGAGTCACCCAGGCGCGCGGACATCGGTGCACGGCGTGCCGGCGTATACGCAGGCAGTCCCTCGAAAGTGGAAGGTGCGCCACCCGAGGCGATCGCACCACGGCGTCGCTTCGCGCTTCAGGCGAGTCCTGCGAAGGAAGGGCCGCACTGTCGCCCCAGAGTACGCAAACGTGTTCCTCATCCTCGGGCTCTGCGACGGAGAGCTCATTCAGAATGGCTACGTGTGCCTCCGCGCCGCGGACGTGACTGAGTCGGGCGTGGAGGGTGTCTCGTACGCATCGGCTCCAGAGATCGTCATCATCGGGGTTAAGGCGGCTGTCAAGCCTCCCACGGCCACCGAAGAATGACGCGCTGTCATCTACCTTCGAGACTACCTCGCGAGTCAACTCACGGGCTACCCATTTCTCCGCCACTGTATTCTCGTGAACAAAAAAACCCGCCGAACGAAGCAACCGAAGACCTACTACACTGTGTTGGGTAAGCTCACTGCTTCAGCCCATCGCATTCCATCGGAAAACAGGGGGAGGGAGGGAGGGGGGGGGCAAGGGGGTGCCGTGGTGCCGTAGAGGCGCGAACTGCGTCAGCCGGCGAGAAGGCGAAAGGCGGGAGCAGCTTCGAGGGGTCTGTTCCAGCGCGTCAGGCTGCAGGTGCGCGCTGAGAAAATGTGGCGATCCGAGACCGTGGACGTCCGGATCGGCGCAAATGCACATTCACGACTGACGCTGTGTGTCTGTTGACTCAGGAACTGGTCAGTACACCGCCATCGTCAACGCGTCGACGCAGGTGGACGGCATGGCGCCGCTCGAAGTCTGCGTTCTTCGGCGGAGCGGAGGCCCGCAGTTAGAGAAGAAGCGTAGCAGTCACCGGTCTTCGATCGTTGGCAGCGTTGTCGGCACGCTGCGGTCTTCAGCGAGAGAGCTGGGTCTCGTGAGCTCCGGCTGACGGCTCGTGTCCTGTACAAAACAGCGAAAGGTCTGAGAATGGCGGGGAGGTGACTCGCGGCTGATGTCGGGCGCTTTTCGGGTGGCGGAAGTTGGCTGCGCTGGCAGCATGCGAGAAATGGTTTTTTGAGGGACACCGCGTGGCGGAGCGGTGCCCGACTGAGTTTTAGAGACCTTTTACGCAGTGCTGCAGCTGCGGGATGCGTTGCGCATACTCCTAAAATGAATGTCCACAACGACACCGGTATGCGGAGCAATGAAGAGAAGAAGGGTACTTGCGACGATAGTCGTCCAAGACCGCAGGGGGGGGGATTTCATCCGCAGTACAATACAGTGGGTTGACAACAACCGACTTCATATATGCTCTTTTGAATTCTAAATTTGTGCCTCTCTATCGCCGGCGCTGAAAGCGACTGAAAACGGATTCTTACCCTATCCCTTTTCTTGGGATTTTCTTCTTGGTAGCAGGCTTGTCGTTAACGGATCTGGCATTTGCTTAGGCAAACCATGTTTAGAGGGAAACTTTCTGTGCATTCAGTTTATGCTACTAGAAGGTGCAGCCGGTTTTCGACAGCACCCGTTTACGACAATCTGACCTGAAAGGCGTACTCGCACGACGTAGTGGCTAGACACCGCTGGAATTCGCACCCAATGTGTGCAACTCCCCTGTGTGCCCGTATGCTGAGAAGCCTTGCATACCCGGCGTCGTACGCCATCCCATGGTCAATCGCTGTTTGCTGTAGAACAGGTTGGATGGCACCGCCACCCCTTGGAGTAGCGTGCACGTTACCCATTTCCCTGCGGCGTGCCGTTACGGTTTTCTCTTTTTCTCTAGAGGCGCGTTGCAGGGCGGCTTGATGGTCCGCCTTGAGCCAGCACCTGACACATGATGCAGTGCCGTGCGTTGATTGGCTCGAGCACGAGCAGTCAGCAGACTGCCGTCCGTTCGCGTATTATCGTGCGCTTTACCCCATGTGGAGGATGGTACGAGCAAACCGAGAGGGACTGGACTGGGCACCGTTCTGCGTTGCTGCCTAGCCCATAGCAAGTGTCACGCGGGCTATCGAAGCTGGTGAGGGAGGACGATTACCGCTGAGGGTCTTCTCTACGGGATTTCCTGCTTGGCAACTCTCGCCTTAGTTGACTGATAACGAAGACCGAGCGTGCCACTACAGAGGTAAGATCGTTTCACAAGAGCTCGACGACACTACTGGCAACCACTTGGTGCATTTGATGCTGGTAGCTGCAGCAGCGCGTGCAGACACTGCACGGTTTGCCGGAAAGAAGGCTGAGCGGATTTCAAACATTGCGAAGGTTCGTTCAAAGTCAGCTTACTGTGTAGACGCGACATGCTCCGTCTCTGGTGACTGCTTTCGCAAGAGCCGCTGCAACCCACCCTGCCAGCCCCAGCCACTCCGTATATCGTTGTTGGTTGTATCTCCGATTTACGTTTCCACAGACCGCGTGGTTTCCGTCTTTCTGAATCGTACGCTCCCCTGCATGAAGGGGCGAGCCCTTCTTTGCAAACACCTTCCAAATACTGAATGTGAAGCCAGCCCTGCTGTTGTGTGGATGGCGTATTCAGTGTCAGCATCCGAGTAGCACAGAATGACATGGTGCCGGACTACGATGAGCCAAGTGCACGCCTAACTCCTCTCCGCGCCAGGCCATAAATGGATCTTTCGCACGCTTCGCGGGACCGATCGTTCTCCGCCTCGAGGCAACGCGATGTACCTCGTATCGGTACAAGTGGGGCCGTCCGCGACTTTGCGATGAACAGTAGTGTTAATGACTTCTGGTGAAGTCGTGGGAGTCTTCCACTTTGACTGTTGCTATATTTCGGCGCGCACTGCATAAAGCAGCGACGAAAGTTCACTTGAGGCCACGCCAACAGCGTGGAACGCCGAGAAAAAGTCCAACTACGTTGGGCAGATGCCATCGACTCCCTGAGCTGGTCGTCATCGTACGTGGCGGGACGCAGGGGCTAGTCGCAAGTGCATGCATGGCATCGGCAGCTGCGTAGCTAGTGCGACTTCCGCGGAACTATGTAAGGGCGAGAACAAGCGAGAAAAAGCAGAAGCGCCACAGGCTGTATTGCTCAATGAAGGAACGACAACGTCGCAGTGCCCGTGCGTCAGTTGTCCAGGCTCTAGAGCCTCGGGCAGGGGAACTAGAAACACAGGCGTCCCAGAGCGGACAGGATGCAGAACGAAGTACAGGCAGCCTCAAGCGGCTTGCTAAATCGTGGGGCTCTTCTTCTATTTCCTTTCACTCCCCGCTACGTTATGGCCTCTACCGGTGCAACGCGCAGAGCTGCGCACCGCTGACTCCTCTCTAAACACCGAAATATTCCAGCATTTCTGTCAAGTCCCGCATCAAAGTAAGTAACAGTGTGGGATACTGGGACAGACAGACTGGCAGAGACAGCTGTTTCGGAAAGAGCCGTCTCGCACTGAAGTGCGCCAGCGCCAATGTGGCGATGACCTGTTCGGTCGAGAGGCTCACTCCGAAGATGCTCGTCTGCCTACCTCCAGAACCGTGACTCCAAGCTGAAAAGACTTGACCGCCATGCCGGACTCGCAGTGGGAAGAAACGTTGGTGACCGCCACTCGGCGCCTCATCGTCCAGCTGCGTCAGACTGGGCATCCGGTGCCTGAGGTCTATGCCGCATACTGCCTGTGCGCAACAAGAGACGATGAACACGATTTCCTGATCAACAAACTCATCTGTATAGAGGACGAAGGAGAAATCGGCGTCCAGAGAGCGGCCGATCGTATTCTGCAAGAGCGGGGGCCGGAGATTGCCTGTCTGAAGCTCCAAGCGATGCATGAGGCAACTCTCGCTGATGAGAAACGCCTCTTGTTACGTTTTGAGGATCGTACAGCGAATGAAATCGCGAATGAGGTATGCTAGTGGCTTCACTGCGGCGGAACACTTCCACCGAGCTCCGTACAGCACGGTGCCCTCGACGGACTGTTTTTTCACACATGGGCGATATGCCACTCAGGGCCCTACCAAAAAAAAAACCTTCAAAGAGCTCACTAGCGTCGCAGTGACTGGGTTACCAGGGGTGAGCACACACGCGGTTGAGGCCATCCGATGACTATAGATGGCATTTTGTTGTGAGCCACACGCAAGGGGTTTCTACGAAACTCCGTGAAGTAGTGGGGATACATCCTTTGCCATCATTGAACACGCACGATCAGTCTTGCTGCATTTTCGTCCCTACTGTAGAATTCTAGCACCCTTTTTTCGTGCTTGACTGTCCCATACGAAAAGATCGTCGGCCTTAGCCACGCAGTTCTCAAGGACGCCGACCGGATGAAGGCGCTTTACAAGAAGGTTCTTCACCTCTGCGTCACCAGGTTTAGGCGTGCCCCTTGGCTTGAGGGAGGCGAAAGCCAGGACGAAGTGATCGAGGATACCAGAGCTGCCCTGGAGTCCGCTTTTCCAATCACCGGACTGCGGTCACTGTTCGGGTTGCCCCTTGTAGATCGCCGGCGTTATCTAGAGGAACTGTGTTTCATCATTCTGGGAATCCGAGTTTTCAACTCTCAGACTGGGCGGGCTACCTCTGCCAGCGTACCTGACCCGCGCAATCTTCTTGCTTCGCACAGCCCCGACATCCTCCAATCTTTGGAAAGGGACATAGAAGAAGGCCAGGGGCTGACAGACGAATTCGCCAGAATTCTGGTTCGACCTCCTCCAGGTCGGGCAGAAACGGGTACAAAACCTCCCACATAATGACTCGTAATTCTCACACACCACTCTGAGGGCCTACAGATCTTGCAGATCCAAAAAAATAGATGCTTCTGGCGGATCAGTAGTCTCCGTATACCAGAAGGTAACTCTTGAAACGAATGCCGCGTCGTGGTTAAACACGTGTGAGTCCGCCGGCGGATGCATCGCTGCAGAAGATTTTTCGATGTTACTGCAGTGAAAACATCTGCTGTTGCGACGGTGTAGCGCCCCATATCGCCTGTGATGTCTGTCCAGAAGTCTCTCGCGAGAAAGATTGGAAGGATATCGCGGATGACCACATCTACTTGGCGCAACTCGTCGCCTACAAAAGAGCTTTGTTGACGGCACTCTTCGAAACGAGGCATCAGCTCAAGGAAGCCGTTTCCGAGTGTATTTCGGAGATACTACGGATTCGAGAGGAACTGGGCGGGAAGCAGTGCGCGTCGCGAGACGATGTCTTTCCAATGTTTTCTCGGCTGGGCATAACTTATGAGACGGCTTTCCTGAACCATAGAAAACTTTGCTCTTTAGAGCGTCTCGTCACTTCACTGGCGAAACTAGGCGCCGAATACGTCTCCCCTCCGGCCTCGACCTTCAGAGTTACGAGCAACTGTCTCGACGCAGGCTCTTCCGACTCCTCGGGAAGCGGCCTCGCGGCTGACACCGCAGCGTGCGCAACAGAAGCCAACGAACAACAAGCCGAGGAGGACGCCATAGAGGAGGTCGCTAGAGTAGCAGACAGAGAATCAGGGGGACTACTTGAGCTAGGCGGGAGGTGCGCGTGGTGTCTTGCCAAATACGGTGCCTTGGTCCCTGCGAACCTCGCGATCCGTAAGATAAGACCAGTGGAGACTGCTACCGCAAGCAACAAGCCGCTGCATGACTGAAGCACGTTTCCTGAACCCTCCCTCCCAGTTTGGAAGATGGGGTAGTCCACATAATCGTTTAGGAGAATCCGATGACGCAAGCGTCTTCCTCAGCCTTCAGCCTGGCCGCGAAAACTGCCGTTTTCAGGTCGGTAGCGGCACTGTGGGCTCGTAAATGGGTGTTGCCTCCTCAGGCGGTTTGAGCATAACTTCGACTGGCATAACTTCCCCCCAGCTGGACGCTACCAGGCAAACTGGGACAATCGATGATGTCTTTTCACCACGTAGAGAATTGCGATGTGCGTCAGAGAAAAGGGAGAGATGACTCCGTTTCATATGATTTGTGTGAGCTCCGGCCCCCCGCCACCCGCGCCGAAAAATGTAATAAGCCGAAATATTTGTTCGCTTTCTCCTGTGTCCCCAATCGGTGTGAGCCAGGAACAGCCAGCCACGACGGTCACGCGTATGCGTTCTCGACGATCGAAGGAGCCAAAGAGTTCGCACAGGATCCTGCCGGCTTTGTTTTGGAGATACAACTCCGCCTGAAGCGGCAGCCGGCCCTTATTCACCTCTTAGACCTCGACCGGTTCTACCCAAGGTACGTGCGGATTGCGTCTGGGTGTTCAGCTACGATGCTTGCCACCTCTACTACAGAATGCATTCACACAGGTTTGACTGACTTGCAATCCTGGTTGACCCTGTGCGCCTCCTTTCGTTTCGTTGAGCCCAAACACTGCAGACGGTCCCCAGTCGACAAAGTCTACAGGGGTCCGCGGCGCACGTTCAGCTCTCTGTCGCGAGCGAGCGTTCCTCCGTACGGGGCAGAGGTGGTGTTCCGCTGGAGCTCCCGTCGGGGCGCCAAGAGGCTACAGCCGAATGAGCAACGATTTCCAGGTCCAGGTGTTTGCTCATCCACTACATAGGCGTGCACGTGTGCACTGGGGCAAGCCATGGTCTCCCCTGGGTTTGCCAAAACATAAAGTGACCTGAGTCATTTATAATCGCTTCACTCGACGGCACCAGTCCATGGCCACGAGCCAAGAGGGGCCTTCAGTCATGTCTTCACTGGAGTCACGCCCTCCCCGCGTATATCCCGCGGACGTTTTCGGAACAGGACGAGTTTGCGGAATATACTAAAGCTTCAGAAGCGAAGCACCGAGAAGTTCTGTGAGCGAGAAACCGTGAGGCTTGGCGGAGACGGCACAGCCGTCGACCAGTTGCCTTTCCTGCTTCAAGAGCCACGGAACGCGGACGCTGCGGTCATGACTCCGGTCCATTTTGAAACAATCCAGAAAGACACGTCGTACCACTGGAACGAATGGGATTTGCGGCGTCGAGCTCTGGCGATGGCGGACCTTATGGACAAAGCCACAAGGAGCTCACAGACGACTGTTTCACACTGCCGAAGAGAACAGGAGGCCCAGGTCTATCTGCTGAAGGAGAAGGCGCAGAACACCATGAAGTGCAAAGGAACTGCAGCCATACGAGGAAAAAAGTACATCGCTGGCTTGAGAGGAAAGGCAGAGAGACAGCCACACACTGTTAGGATCGAGCTTGATCTCTAGTCCCGTTGCCACATGTCCGCACGAAACGTTACGAAAATCGGGCTTACAGTTTCAGCAAACTTCGGCGATATGATGTCCTGCACTCGAGAGTAGGCTCTCTCTGGTCGGATAGACAATCTACTCGAGCCTCCTGCAATGCATAGACTCTGCGAACTCTACAGACGCCTGTGTTCAGTTTTGCAGCTGAGAAACAGAGTACGAAGTGTGCTTGCCAATCGAGCGTTGCCGATTTTTCGCTGAGTTTCTCATGCCTTCGGCACTTCGTTTGTCCAGCCACCTGCCCATTCGACCAGCATGATGCCCCCGCGATGACGATTCAGTAAACAGCGATTTACTTCTTGTTCACCGTAAGCCATCGCAAGCGCAGGAAAACCTATCCGACGAACAGCGGCGCAGGACGTGAGATTAGATTCGTTTGAGCTGTGGTCGAGTGATGCGCAGAACTTGAAAGGAGGGGCTGAACCTTTTGATCTGAGTTGGCACGTCATGGCTACTGAAGAATCAAATACGGAAACTACGAAAGCTCGTTCATAGTGCCTAGATTCGCTGTATCCTCTCGAGAATTTTCTGGTCTCCACAGAAAGAAGCCATGGCACTGGAGGGCTCTGACACTGTGAGTGCTTAGCTGACTTCTCGTTAACCCACGCCATTTACTGGCCTTGCATTCGCCCACACTGTAAAACAAAAGCAACTTGAGCTTTGGACGCTTGGCTCAAACACCTATGTGCAAGAAGGCCACGCGACTGCCTGACTGCAACAGGAAACATCCGGACGCCAGGCGACGTGTGGAAGGCGTGCAATTTACTCAGGTCGATTGAATGCACGGTCAACATCGCATCTGTTGAGTAAAGTCGAGAGTTGCCGCCCATGGAAGCGCTGTATCAGCGCCAACAACTCGAGTTTGTTCACTAGACCGCAGCCGCCGCCAAGTCGGACCACTTTTCTTCCAGCCTTCTTCGTTGTGTGCAGGAAAGCTCTGAATATTATAGCAGTTGAGCACTGACAGGGAAGCTCCCGAAAAACGTTCATCTCCGTGGCACAACGCCCTTTTCGTGGCCTTTGCCGGGCATCCTTGCATTCCTGCAAGTCGATGCCACGTGCCTCGTGTAGAACGGTGCTCCATGCTCTCAACCTGCCATGGGAGGAAGTGCACCTTCCAGCGGTGTGTCTACTTGGATGTCTAGGTTTCCCCTTCGCCTGTATATCCGCCACAGATTCACACGGTGGATTCCGGGCGTGGCTTTCTTTCCCATTCCCACAGGACTGTGCCACGGTGCTAGAGTTCTCGTCGTCCCAGCAGGAGGCCGCGTCGATCTTCGACCGCGCCGCCCGGAGTCGCCGATTTCTAGAACGATGCTCACTCTCATGTTTGTCGGGTCGGTGGGCGGCTCTGGTTGAGCCATCGATTTACGCCGCAAGGCACGATCGATCGCTGTCCGCCACGAGATACGTCGAGATACCCGCGAGCGGGTCGCTAGGGCTGGCGGACACGGTCACGCGTTGTGCAGGGCCTGGACGTGCGTGAATGGCCTTGGGGCGGCCTCGACAGCTAGCCCTGTGGCACGTCACATCTTCCACTCTTGTCGCCCAACCGTGGCATCTACGAGGTCTCTTCTGGCTTGCTTTGTTCGGTGTTGCTCCGACACACTTCTTCCGCATCTGAAAATTTTGTCTCAAGATTTCCGAAAGTGCGTACGGACGCAAGCATCTCGTTTTTTTGTCAAGGAATCGAAAGCTCTCGTGGTGCAAAGCCAACCCCGTGCGCGAACGGCCCGTTGAGCCATCGCTCACCTGCACTTGGTTACGAGGTACAGAATCCCACGGGCGACACGGAAACACCTTCGCCGTCATCCGCCGCTTTCTCCGTGCCTTCTTGGAGTGAACCCAGTTGCCGCGCTCTTGTTACCACTCTGGGAGTTCGCGTGTTTCAGCTCTTTGTTGGGTTGCGCCATTTTCCCTCAAACGAAATCCTTCTTCCGCGCTCCCGAGTTGTCCGCCAGCCGTGGCGCATAGCTGACGCCGTCCAGGTTGCCCGGGGACCACGAGCGCGGCACCGGTGCCAGATCCGTGAATTTCTCTGGTTGGGTGAAATCTCACTTTCTATCAGTTTCTGCCAATCTGGGTCTATTCTCTAACGTAAGATGACGGATTCCTTCGTATAAGGAAGCCTCCGCAGGATCGAGCTTGTGCTGTCAGGTCGCGCGCACCACACTGCCTAGCTGTTGGGACGTGTGTGACTCGATTGTCGTAGTCGGCTCACCAGTTGATTGAGACCCGACAACACACGGTGGCGGGGTGCCGTTGTGAAACCGCACAACATTCATATGTGGTTGTTGTTTTCGTTTCTGAACTCGAAGCTTCTATAATCCGAGTCGATGTTGTTTGCGCGCGGCAGAAATTGAGGTGCCGATGCTCGAGCCTGCCATTGTGCTGCGGTGTCGCTCGTTCAGGCTGAGTTCCCATCTAGGAGCTGCTTCCTCGCTCTTCGCCAACTTTTTCCCACTCGCCCGCAACCTCGACAACTAGGAGGTGCGTGTGCTTGTGATTAAAATTCTCGTTGTCTCTCGTCCGTATACGCAATGTGTGACGCACAAATGACCTGCTCTCCGGGGTCGCCGGCGGCCTCCGGCGTTGACAGAGTGAACGTCCGCCTGCAAGCCGACCAGCCCGTCGTCCCTGTTCCAGTCTACCAGGATGTGTACAAGAGAGACAAATACATTGAGGTTCCCACCGTGGAACTCAACGACACGATCATCCCCAAGGTCTACAACCAGAGCGCCGTCCACGAGGTGCCCAAGATGGATATTGCCTTCCAGGAGAAAGACATCTCCGTGGAATCTGAGAAAATTATCGACCGGTAAGCTTGCGTATTCACTAGTGACCGCTGCCTCTGCATGCCCAGCGTGTGATGAGAAGGCTCGACTCTCCAGCCACCTAGACATCGCGCGACGCCCGTTCGGTCAAGCAGCCGCAACAGAGCCTCCAGCGGGTGCCATCTTTGCGCAAGTCTCTAGACACACGTGTGCGTTGCCTCCGCGAAGGCGCCGCTCAACGTGTCCAGCCTTAGGTCTGCACGCGTCTCCGCACTCGCGTGCGTTTTCATCCTTGCGTACTTTTTCTTGCGTGTCGTCTGATTCCGCAGAGACGTCGAGGTGCCGGTTCTAGTCGGCTATGCTCCGCAATTCCTGCCGAAGTGGGACGTCCGCGAGGTGCCGCGCCCCGTGCCAAAGTACGAGGGTAAGCAGGAGGTCATCGAGGTTGAGGTTCCCGAGATCGAGTACAAGGACACGTACGTCGAGAAGGAGGTCGTTGTGGACGTCAAGGAGAAGGTTGTTCCCAAGGTCACGGAAGTAGTGAAAGAGGTCGAAGTCGTGCAGTACTCGTGGAAGCAGCAGTACCAGGACGTGCCCGTCTACAAGTACGTCCCGAAATTCGACGTCGAACTCGACTGCCCGCCTCCCATGATTATCCCCTACCCCGAGACCCGCTTCGTCAAGGACGCCCCCGACGTCGTCAAGCCTTACTGCGCGCCCTCCATGATGGGAACGTGCTGCCCGACGAGCTCCCCGTACCACGTGATCCCCAGCCAGCGAGTCTTCGTCCGCGGCGTTGACGGCGTGGGTAAGCCGTTCTCACCTCACGCGCCTCCTCTTGACGTCGCATCCGTGGCCTTCGCATGTACACCCAGCAGTCTCTAGCGCGTAGGGGCTTGCCTGTCTGTTTTACCACCGGGAGGCTGTGGCGGCCCGCGGACGCCTCGCTCGCGGGTCCTGCGACGCTGCTGCACAGCGAACCCGAACCGCCAGTCTGTACGCGCGCGTGCCTCGTTTCTTTGGATTTGCTTTCAGCGGACATGGAGCGCCACGCGCCCATGGTGACTGCAGGTGCATTCCACAGCATGTCGCCTGGCGTCCAGATGCAGTCCGACGCGGTCCCCTCCGGCGTCCTCCCGGCCGACTTCGTCACGCAAGGCCAGCTCGTTGGCGACGCGCCCGGCTGCTCTTCTCAGGAGCAGCTCCCCTCCGCACAGTTGGCCCCCGGCCCCGTCTTCCCGATGCCGTCGCCTCAGGTGAGAAGACTGACCGCCGCACACCGCACAGGCTTCCCGCGTGTGATGCTTATATGTACATATCCATACAAATACATGTGTACAGATATCTTCAGATCTAGGTATTAGTCAGCTTATGTAGTGTACGAATGCAGGCTCCTGTCCAGGCACCGTAGACCTGTGCGTGCCGTCCGTTGTCGCGTTCGCGTCCAGGTTGAAAACTCCACCACGCACTCGGCTGCCGTCTCGTCGGTCCGTGCGACCGTGACTCGGGTGCCCTCCACAGAGAAGAAGGGCTTCTGGAGCTGGCTGTTCGGCAAGAAGGAGACCCCGGAGAAGACTGAAGAGCCTAAGGGCGTCGACTACACTGCGCACTTCCAACAGCAGCACCAGCAGCAGCTCGAGCAACAGGGTCTTGCGACGGACCGAACTGACGCCCGTAAGTTCTGCGCGTAGCGAGGTTGCCGTAGGCTGCTCTCGGGTCCGTCGCGACAGTCGTTCGCATCCTCTCTGCCTTCGCAGTCCGCCGCGTGCACTCGGCGTCTGCTCTGCGCATGCCACCGTGTCTCCGTATCGTTTCTCTACAGAGTCGGCGAAGGAGGACTCTGGCAGCCTCGAGCCGTCGGTGGTCTACAAGGGGGTCGTCAACAGGCCCGCGGTCTTTGGAGGCAACCTGAACCCGATCTCCTTCAAGCTCCACGCGATTGAGATTCACCAGTTCATCCCGCTGCCGAACGTGCGCGTGCCTGAGTTCGTGAAGGCGCTGCCTGACGGTCTCATGACCACCGACGTCTCCGGTCTCGACCGCTTCTTCGGGCCGGTGCCGACCGGCTGGGCGGACCCCGACGTGACTGGCATCCCCGCCCCGATGATGAGCGACATTCTGGCTGGCAACATCCACGCCACGACGACGAGCCCTCTGATCAACGAGCTGTCTCAGCAATTCGCGAAACAGGACACGTCCGCGCCGGCGCAGCCCCAGCCGCTGAACTAAGGCCAGCCGGGCTGCTGCGCGACCTTCGCCGCGGCTTGAAACGGTTTTGGATGCTGAGCAGCGGCGCCTCGCCTCCCCGCAGACGGCGCGTGCGTCCTCTCGCGGACGGAAACCGCTTTTAGGGACACTCCATGGTTTTATAACGTTAATAATCTCCACGCGGGACCTCAGTTTTTTACGTTGAGAGGAGGTGGAGGGGAACACATGGCGGGAAGATAAACTTGACTCGAATCTCGGGTTTGCCTTGCAAAACGAGCAGTCACACTCACGCATGCTGCGCAAGAGTGTACCCGCATGCATTAGACGTGTGCATGCTCTGTGCGTAGCGGAGGGCTCTGCCTCGTGTTTTCCAAGCGCGTCGTTCCAAAACACGACAGACCGCATCTCCATATTTTTTCGGTGTCTTCCACGTCCCCCTTGCTGAGCGATGCGGCAGCGGGCGAGAGGCCCATCGGCGACGACCCAGAATGAACTCCACATCCTCTGAAGTACTCAGCGTTCATGTAGACCATCCCGGATGACGCAAACTTCGCACCGGACCACGCAGTTATCTAGCAACTATTCTGTCAGCCAGCGCACTCAGTGCACTCGCCTGCAGCTGCGCATCACATGGCGCAGCGCCCTCCTCACACCGTACCAGTGCAGAAGTACCCAATTTTGAGTAGCTACACAAATGTGAGGCGACCTGCTGTAAGACGCGGCCCGCGATGGCAGCGCTCGGCACGCGTGCCTCTCAGGCGGAGGAGCGGCGTCGCTCGAGGATTTGACGTGAGGCGTGAACGACTCGAAGCTTCACTCTCCTTCGAAGACCGCGCGTGAGCCAGAGAAGGGCGCAGAGGATTTTTCCAGGGGAAGCTCTCGCGTTCCCCCGTCGCCGAACCGCTCTGTACCGAGCCCGTGAATGTTCTTTCGATATCCATGAAGAGAATTATATGAGACTCTCTTCGCTCCTATGATTTCCAGTAACACTGAAACGTATCCAGTGCAGGGCTTGAACGTAATCCAGCATTACCTTCTATGATGTTGAAAGAGGTACTACTCCTACGCACACTGGAAGAGTTGCCGCGGTGCTTCTACTACGCTCTCACTCTTTGACGCTCTCTAGGTAGCAACGCACTTCTGTGCAAGGCCCGCGGCGACTCTAGCTAGTTGTCGCCCTTGAGGGGGAAGAGAGTGAACTAACACGCAGACGTGTCTGTGTTCTCCAGGGCGGGCAACAGCGCCGCGCACGCGAGACCCGTTTGCAAAGTCCAGCGCCTGAAACGGAACAACGCCGCTACAATGCCCGCCAACGGTAGGCAATTCGGTTTATCTACAAGGGCGCCTTGGAACATCCCCGAGCTTCGGCGAGCTCGCAGCTTAAAGAAGGAACGACAGGCGAAACGCGGCCCAGCAGAGGCGAAAACCATCGAAAGGCCGCGGGGCCTCAGGCGCGAGGTCAGAAGAGACGCAAGCACGACAAAGCAACGGCTGCGAGAAGCGGAGCCCCCTGGAAGGCAGAGAGAGAGAGAGGGAGAGAAAAATGGAGCACATAGCGGCGGGGTGTGCTGCCGCATCGAAAGATGAGGCCTGCTGCAGGGGGCGGAGAGCGCCAGAAACTCTTCAGCCCTTCAGTTGCACCTTGGAGACACGCCCCTCGCAAATCGGACGCGACCGCTGTTCTGTACCGCCTCCAAATTTCACTCGTCGCCTTCAGACTAGCGCAGCCTTCTGCGCCCCTGGCCCCAAGAGTCCTCCGTCCCGTCGTTCTGTTTTTTGTGCCTAGCGCCTGACCGTGTCTCCGCGGCCAACGTCGCCCTCGTCCGTGCCTCGAATATTCACCACCTCGCGCTTCGCGTCATCCTCCTTGCCCTGCAGCGCGCGGGCCGCGACGCTGTCTCCTCGCATCGGCGCGGTCTCCTCGCCGCATCCCTCGCGCCCGAACTGGGCGACAGGGCCGCACGGCCCCGTCCTACGCCTGGAAAGGGTTGTAGCCTCGTTCGACTCCTCGACCCATGCCAGCGTCTCGCTCTGCATCGCCTGCGGCGGCGAAGGGATTAGTCGCGGCGCCTCCGCCGGCCGCGCCACTAAGGGCCTGTCCCCTTGCGCCCGAACTGGAGCCCAAGACCTGTTGCCCTAAGAAGGGCGAGGTGGAGAAGCCCGCACCGGGCATCGCCTCGTAGGGTGCCATCCCTGGCGAAAAGGGCCCTGGACGCGAGGCTTTCGCGGAGGAAAGCGACGCGCGCGCCGCAGAGAAGGAGCTCGACACGCTGTGCGGCGGCTGGAAAGAGCCTGGCGCGTGGTGCGGATCCGTGAGATTCTGAAAGCATAAAACAAAGACCTTCACGATCTGAATCAGCAGTGTAACTCGCAGTATATACTCGCCACAAATGGCTACGCACCACGCGAGGACGCCGGGACTGCGACGGACGAAGAGACTCCAATCGCGCCGGCGGCAAGAAGGCGAGAACGACTCACACCTCCTCCGCAGCCGAGGGTCGCCGCGAACGACAACAGAACAAACACCCCACAGAAGCACAAAAACAGAAGTGCGCACAGCGCCTGCTGCGGAGACATGGTAGCGTGCGTCGCATCTTCCTCCACGCCCCTCGAGCCGCTTCTCGCGCTCGGGTTGCGTGTCGCCCTCCCTCCTCCCTGCCGAGTCTCCTAGGCTGTCGTCCAGCATCATCTCGAGTAAACCAAGGCAATTTAGGTTTTTAACTGCTGGAAACAACTACATCTATGAGAAACCAACGACCTCGTCTCTCAGGGCACCGAGTAAAGATCCCACACCCGGCAGACACATAAAGAATGAGGGAGCGGCGCGCCGCCTGTTGGCCTCTCGCTTACCGCAGGAAGAGTGGGGAACATCGCCTTGCCGAAGTACGAGGCGATGAACGAAAATCCGTCAGCAGATCCCCGCAGAAACTTGAAAAAATCGTCTGCGTGGCGGCTGTCCGCCTCGCGCTGCGCGAGCAGAAGCTGCAGCGCAAAAGCAAAAAACCAAAGACAAAAAAACATTCGGAACGACCCCAGCCGAAAACAGCGTGTAGGGCGCGAGAGTCCGTTCGCCGCGCAGTGCCGAGGCCCGCGGGTCTCGTCCGCCGTTCTAGCCACGCTAAGCGGACGCGCGCCTGCTCCTCTCTCAGGGTGTTCTCCTCCCTCCATTTTTCTGGTTTTCCGCTCTGTCTCGTCTGCGTTGCCTCGCTTGGCAGCTTACCCGCTTCGCCTCGGCTTGCGGCGTGCAGATCGGACAGCTGTACCCCGCGTCGGGGTGGCTGCTAACCATCCCCGCATTCCGCGCGAGCGCCGCGATGTCTCGGTTTGTCGGCGCCGCGTGGTCCGAGTCGCGGGAGGTCAGACAGACGAGGTGAAACGCGTGTGAGCACGCAAAGTGGACGGCCGACAAGTCAAGGGCACCCCCGCATGCGACGCAGCTCGCGCTGTCGAAGACTTTGCCTGGAAAGAGACGCCGCAGGAAGGCAGTCAACGCGCACGTTGGCCTTCAGAAGTCTGAAAACCTAGATCCCTGTCAACTTGGAGAAAAAACGCGAGAAAACAGCTCCCTCTGCAGACAGGGCAGGGCTGAAGGGCGAGTCCGGCGTGCAGGACCGGGCGCCACCAGAGTGAAATGAAGCGGGAACGAAACGGGGAAGCGTCTGCACAAGCCTAAACCTTATCTCCCATATATATTAACATTTAATATTCCCTGAAGAGATCGTAAACGATTCAGGAACAATACGAGGTTGACCCTGGGGGTTAATGAAAGATATATAAAAATTAATGAAGTTTAAATAACACACACAGCTGGAAAAACCTCTAAAAGGCTCACAAACTGTATTAATAGAAAAAGCATGCTCGCGAGAGACTCTGCGACTTACCTGTCATGCGCAGCCGGTGGATTTCGGCCTGCATGCTCGCGACCTCCGCTTCATCTTGCTGAAAGTGCCGCGCCGAAATCTCAAATTCCCGCGAGAGCTTGTCCAAACAGTGAATCAAATAGCCCTGCCGCAGAGACACACACGGAAGAAAGACATCGCGCATGTATCCACGTCAACACTACACGCGTGCGAAAAAATATATGCACACATTAGACAGAGTGACGGATGGATATATCCACACATATACATATATATATGTATATATGTATACGTGTATACTTATGCATGAATGCGTAGACCTACCAGATGCTCAAAAATGGAGAAGCACCGGTATTTACATGGAATAGATTTACAGTATCTCCGAACATATCTCTGCTATAGAAGATAAAGCCACATATAGTAGCTAGTACTGCACCAAGAGATAATACGAAATGGAAATGAGCTACCATGTATACCTGAAAGGCAGAGACGCACGGCTGTCTCTCCGAGTGCTCACCCAATCATTATTTTCTCCCTGATTTTCAAAAGTACAAATAAATTTTTGCCACGCGCGGCTTTCCACACCTGCCTGTCACTTCGACCCCCCCACCTCCCCCTCGTCCTCCAAGTCGCCTCCAGAGCCTCGCTGCCACGCACTCCCTCGTTATTGAACAAGATTCAGTTAGGCGTCTTGTTCACCATCAGACACAGTACGTGAGCGGGTTTGAAAACGAGTCGTTTCTTACCTTCACTGCGCCGAGCCTGACTCTCGATCCGTGCTCCAGGACGTCGAGAACCGCCAGCGGGGGCAGGAGTCTGTTTGTCTAAAAACGCGCAGGCGCAGCGGCGACGGCAGCTGTCTTTGAACTCAGTTATGCTACGTTTAGGCGGGAGAAGGCGTCAGACCCATGATTCGTAATGACACCTGGAGAATGGAAGCAGATCGAGGCGCGGGAAACAGCGCCGCCGAAGGAACGAGCGGGGAAACAGAGACTGTCTCTTGAAACTAGTATGACGAAAATGTAATTCATAGTAAATTTGGCAAAGGAAAGCTCACTCAATAAGTTACATTCTTTTAAAATTTGTTGAACCGCTCAGCAATCAAAAGTAAAAGCGAAAAATGCGTGCGACCCTGTCTCGTGAGTTTCGGGGCGCCGCGGATGCAGCACAGAGGAGGTGAGCCGCAGCACGTAGAAGCAAACAAAAGGAGATACACAGAGAAGGCGCGCGCGTGTGTGCATGTGCCTTCTCAGAAGGTGAAGAAAAAATTGGGCATTTAAACGTATCTATCGAGGCGTACCTCGATGTGGGCGAGAAGCTGCTGGATTTGCGTCTCCGTGTTGTCTCGCCTGAAGCAAAAAAGATCATTGATCGATAAAGATGACGCAGAAAACTCGAGAATACGCGCCGGAAATCCACTCCTATCCCGCACAGCCCATTTAAACGCCCTCGTACGTGTACACCGACATTTATACAGAGATATATCCCTAAATAAATAAACATATATACAAGTACTGGTTATAATGAAGACATCACTAGGACTATGGTGCGAAGAGCGGTGAAACAGAGTCAGGGAATAGGGCACCGAAGTCCATAGCAACACTCCTTCCAGTTCACGCATGCAGCGACGTTCACAGAGAAGCAATGCACGTGCGTATCCAAGGCCTCGCACAAGGCGGCGTTCACACGTATGTGCCTCTACTAATATTTCCCCAAAAGCAAAAAAAAATATAAATATAGAAAGAGGAAGATAGATAGATGCGCACTGAGGCAAACTGGAATTCTCGGTTAGCTCTCCGCGCCTCGCTCCGCCGTACCCCACGAGAGCACCTGGCCGCCTGAAAATCACCTCGGTAAAATTTAAACGCGAGTGAAGCTGTGTTTGATTTTTGAGGTTTCTTACGAAGCGAGCAAGGCGAGCGTTTGAATCCAAAGGGTCGGGTCCTTGGAGGTGTTGGCAAGGCAAAATATGAGCAGAGCGGCGACGTCCTCATCCTCTGCGACGCGACTCAGCGCGAGCTGAAAATTTTCTTGCTTCTCGCAGGCACACCCCAAGCCCTCTTCAAAGTCGTACACGCACGTGAGCAGCGTGGAGGTAAACAGCTCGTCGTCGGCCTTCAGAGAACCGCACAGTCCAAGAGGAAAGGCATCCAGCCATGCGCAGAGAAGCCAAGAGAAAAAAAGAAATACAGTGGCATACACACGCAGATATATATAGATATGCATATATGTATGTATATGTATGTATGCTTGTGCATGTGAGAATGAACCCGTACCTCGACGCCTACGCGCGCGCAGGTCAGCGAGGCAATCTCGCGTCGGAAAGCCGCGAAAGGGAAACCGGAGAAAAAAACAAAGTCCATCCCCTGTGCCGCGGTCTTCTATGCCGTGAAGGCGAGAGAGACACACGAAAGACAATCGAAACAATAGTTCTAGGGTTTTAAGGAACCTGCGAGACAGAGCACGCCTGCAGTCTCGTTAGCACCGTCTCCTCGCTTTGTTCTGCTTTCTCCCTCAACCGGCACTTTTCACGACTCCGTCTACGGTTTAGATACAGAGAATCTAGAGCCTGTGCCTTCTCACCATGGAACGTTCCTTCAAAACCTTCATGACCGCGCCGGCGTACTGCGAAGCCTGGATGGCGCCCCTTTCTCTTCGGTCGCGCTGCGCAGCGCCTTCGCCTCTCGGGGTGATCCCGTTGGCGACAGACGCCTCTCTCTTCTGCGTCTCCGCCGCATCCGCCGCCGAGTCTGCGCGAGGCGAGCCGCGAGACGCCTCGCGCGCGCGTTTGTAGAAACCTGAAGTGAGAGCGAGCGGCAGCCAGAGGGCGCAGCACACGCAGACGCAAGAAGGGAAACCGTGACGCACGCAACGGCAAAGGCGTCTTCAACGTAAGCAGTTAATCGGAGAGGACTTGCGCAGCTAGATGCGCTGCAGGCGGTGCATCGTGGGGTGACTGGAGCTCCGCGGAAGCGGCTCGCCAGCCGCGGAGGACAAAGCGTTCCCCAGAGGCTCGAACTCTGAAAGTCTCAGCGATCCTTTTCTCACACCGGCGGCGTTCGCTAGACGGTTTCGCGCGTTTCCTTGACTGCGAAAAAAGAAATAGTGCACGCTCGGCTCGCGGGCGGCGCCGCGCACCGTCCAGCACGTACGGAGAAGGATCTCGAGGAGGGTCGCGAAGGAGGCGCTCCCAAAGAGTTGCGGCGCGAGTGTTTCATCGGCTCGTTGGTCATCTCTCTTCTGAGCCAGCGGCTCGTCGAAGATGCGAGAGAGCGACAGAAAGTCCTCTGCAGGCGACGCCGAGAAGGCGCCCGCGGGAGTCGCCCCCCGCAGACAGGACGCGTCCTCTGCGAGCTCGCGCTGTGTCCGCAAAAACGCCCGCGCGTAGGTCTCCCCGTAGAGCAGCGAGAGGAGAAAGTAGAGAAGCAGCGGTTCGCGGTCAAGAAAAAGCGGAATGAAAATATCCACGCTGCAGACAGCACGCGCCGCCACTCTATAAGGCATCCCGCGTGGACGCTGACTGCCGAAACGACCCGCGACGACACTCCGCCAGCGCACAGGAAAGCAAAAACGCCGGAACGCGGCGCTTCGCAGCACAGCAAACTCCATCTCTAAAGGTAAATACACGTCTCGAAGAGCGATGAAGCTCAGCACACACAGATGCATTGCGTCGATATACACAGAGGAGCGAAAAAAACAGCATGCAGAGGGACACAAGGATGTGCCTCCGTCGTTATGAAACAGATCTACGCAGCGCGCAGGCCATCTGAACCGGCTACCTGAGCACACACCACATCAAATGGCTGCATGGGCCTATCTGCATGCGCACACAAGTTCACAATATTTTCGTTCAGGCGTTGCGTGATCCACTAGCGAACCTGGTTTGGTAGTTGAAAATGATGTTTTTCAACAAGTCGAGAGTTTCGCGCGGCTTCCGCGAAAGCAAGGCGTAGCCGTGAGTCAGGAGCAAGGAGCACGCCGACGGCGCGTCGAGGTGCTTTAGGTACGCGACAGCTTCATCGAAATTCCTGAAAAGAAAAACACGCGCAGCACAGGCACTCGCTGAACACAAGGCAGACGCGCAACCAAGGAACATCAATACCTACAAATGCATATATATATATATATATATATATATATATATAGGTATGGCACGTGTGTCTAAGTACGCGTGTATATATCTGTGCCTATATGTATGTATGTGTTGATGCAGATGTAGTATGTGTAGCATAAGAATGCAAGGAGAACGAAACACGGATCCCGGCCGTGCGCGTATCCATCTCTGTCTGGGTCTCTCTCCCTATACATATATATATGAGGCCTAGACGGATAGATAGATGGATAGTGTTAGATGCAGTAGATCTAGATGCAGGTACAGAAGCATGTATAGCGGACATTGCGAGCACGTGTGACGATTTTTTTTTCTTTTCACTGACCCGTAGTCTGTGAGGAGAATCGAGACATGGTCGTCGTGGAACCCGTGGCGCGACGCGATGAGGCTCGCGAGCTTCAGGTACCCTGAGGAAAAAAAAGAACCGGAGAACTCTCTATACCCAGTTTCTCCTCTCACATCCATATCCAGATGTGCGCATATATATAATTATATAGGTGTAGACGTAGATACACATACATACATATCTTTGTGTATATAGAGAGATAGACTGATATGCCTCTGTCCGCCAAATGCATGTGCGTCCTGCGTCGGCATGGGAAGACCACTGCACCCGGAGAAGCCTTCCAGGCCTCCGCATATATGCAAAGAAGCACAAACGTGCGAAAGCATATGCAGCCCACACAGGCCTGTCGATCTACGCGTAGGTGTGTCGTGTGCCCATCTACATCTATGTCTATCTATAGAGAGATTGCCCTTTCGAGGCGACCGCGGCGCACCGTTTGCGCGGCATTCCTTGACGGCCGCGGGCAGAATCGCGTCGCTGCGGATAGTGGGATCCTCGAGGAAAGCGGCGAAGAGGTTGACGTCCTTCAGCTTCGCCGCACATTTGAAGAAGAGCAGCGTGTGTTCCTGCGCCGCGAGCCGCGCGCGATGTAGATGAAGCAAATACAGCGCAAGCGGCCACAGGCGCTGGCAGTGGAGATACTTCTCGATCACGTATGAGGGCTCCAGCGCGCCTGAACACCGCGGAAACAAACGAAAACGCGCAGACACCCTAGACGCGCCTCTTCGAAGAGAAAGGCCCTGCGCACGCAGGCACAGTGCCTAGGGCTGACACGATATAAAGGACTCCGAGCCGAGCCCGGGCATACACGCGCCCTAAAAGCGAGAAAAGCAGAGAAAGAGAGGCCAGGGCGAGCCGCAGTCGCGAACTCGCGCGCGCTAACTGAATGGTGTTTAAAAACGAGTCATTTATTGAAATGGTCAAAACAAGTATATACAAATTACTTAAGACATTTATTTATGCCGTATGATGTACTGACTAAATTATAGCTAAAAGTCGCCAAAGGGTCTGCGAAAAAAGTGTTCTTTCTCGCGAGAGAGAACCCACCGATCGTTTTAATGTAGATTCGCAGCGCCTTGTCAAAGATGCGCTTCTCGTAGAGCCAGTCCGCGTGCACCCGATAGACTTCCTGCGAAGACATGGACACGAGGGAGGAACTTCGAGGCGAATGTCGAATTCGAGATCAACGCGCGACGCTCTACATCAACCGGACTCTATAGAGGAAGCGGAGGAGGCCTCTGTTTCTGCGAGCGCTAGCCGCGAAGATGCGAGTTTTCTCTTTGCCCTTTGCTTAAAAAACTATAGCGATTCAGCTTCCTTTTTAACAAACCGATGATTACAATCAACTACTCTTCTAGTGTCCCTGGAATCCGTTCAATTATTCACTTCATATAATGATGACTATTGAGGCTACCGGCAACTGAAGTCAAGTAAAGCAAAGATCAGGTTCGCGTCCGCAACCTACCTGAAGAGTCGACTTAGGCTGCCCCTCCTGCAAGACGATGTCGGCAGCCCAGTCGAAGAGGCGCTTCCTGATCATGGAGACAAAAAATTGAGAAAAAATGGAGAAATACAAGTCGCCCTCAAGACACCAAAGCCATGCGCGCGTGCAAGATTCCCCTCTGGTCTGAGAAGGAACGCAGAAAAAACCACGAGAAACACGTCTTTGCCCGCACTCTTCGACCCCGGGAGAACAGCGTGCGCACAGACGGAGTTTGTGTTCACGAACCACAATGACGAATGACTCAGTTCACGAAGACACGCGCGAGCACCCGAAAGGCACGAATCGGGGAACTTCGGAAAAAAATATCTGCAGTCTACAGCGAGGAGAGAGGGCAAAGGAAACGCGCATAAACGGGCAAAAAGTCCTGCAAGAGGCCTCGACAAAGCCCAGCCGCGACGCAAGGCACACGGACAGTTTCTGTGGTCATTGGAGTCGAAAGATCAAAATTCGAAACAAAGCGCTGGACAAACCAAGCGCGATTCGGATGAAAACAGCGGCTTCATGCTCTCACCGCAGAAGAATGTTGAGACGGTCGCAGAAACCTTTCTCGCGCAACTCAAAGAGCAGATTTCTTCCGGAGTTCGCGTCGCGACAGATGATGTAAAGAGAGCCCTGGAAGAAGAAAAAAACGGCAGGCATGTCGCATCTACGTGGAGGCGAGCGGCAGTGCGCACTGCGTCAGCAGCCGGCACGTTCTGAAGGGGAAAAAAGGCGGATGCAACGTAGCCAGCCCGCGCGGCGCCTCGCACGCCTCTATCAACCAGAGAGCACAAATCATCTCGTGAGCGACTCATCACCGTCATGAGACGATCGTCTTTTCGCCGCTGAACGGCCGAAAGCGCAAAAAGAATATCTGCGAAGGCGTCTTTCCGTGGCTGTCGCCGTTTCGCCGCATGTGACGCCTTATCCGACCCCGAGTCGGGTTCCACTCATTCGCTATCCTTCTCCTCGCATCTACTTTTTCTTGTCTGCGTTTCACTCGCGAGTCGCTGCGCGTTCTCCAGACGCTTCCATCGTTGCATTCGCGGACTTACTAGAGCAGAGACGATGTGTGTGACTTCTTGGAGCGGACAGGAGAAAGCGATGAATCGTGTCTCGGGGTTCGCGCGATAGACCGTGAGAAAGCAGTCCTGCGCAAGAAAAAAGACAACACCATCCCAGCCATACACGCTCTACGCCCAACGCTGCTGAGAATGACACATCCTGAATGCAGTGAACTGCACAAGAAAAGCATACACACACCACGCGAAGCCAAGCGTCTCACGCACACAAAAATACAAACTCCTGCATGCGTCCACACGTGAGTACCTGCACATGCCCCTGCTTGTGTAAGCATGTTCAGGTCTACAAACTAGCACGCATACAAGGGACAAAAAAAATCTTTGCGCATGCACTTGAGTCGATACGCGTGCACGACCAGCGCCTTCTCGCGGGAGACGAAGAGTCGCAGCAGCGAAACGCGTCGCTCAGCGGCTTTCTCTATCGCTTTTTTGCGAAAACTCGCCGCGCGAGTCAAGGCGCACGCTGAGAGGCCTGGTGGCAGTCCACAGAGCGACGAAGAGTCGAGACGCGTGCAGACTCGCTTTCACGTTCACCTACCGAACACTCCGCGTGCGACTCGTCAGGCCGCGGCACCGAAACCGCGATCAAGTAGTTCTTGTGCGACGCCAAGCGAATGCACTCGCCGTCCGTGGGCAGCGCCCACAAATTTCCTTAAAAATCAAACACGCAGCGCGCGGCACCCGCAGTTGGCTACAGGGATTTATCGCGCTTCATTGACATTTCTCGTCTGCACACCTGCGAGGGAGAGTGCGAGCAGCAGCAGATGCAGACAGAGGGCGAAACGCCCTCCAGCGGGAGGGGCGCTGCGCCGGGCAAGTCGGCCTAGAGAGTTTAGGGATTTGCGCTTCGGCAATCGCGTCTGTGGTGCGAGTTGAAGAGACTCGAGGCCTCGGATCTCACCTTGGTACGCGTCGAGGCAAAAAATGCCTTCGCCCTGCTGAATCGCAACTTGATTCGGAGTCAACCGAGCGGCGAGCAGCGGCGAAGGAAGGCCGCGCATGTCGTCTCGATATGTCATCTGAGTACGCGCAGAGGCAGCTCGCCCTCGAAGGTAAAAAACAGAGTCCCTCACGCGCGCTGCAGCATGTGGGCAGTTCACATTTCGCCCAGAACTATCTGCCTTTACGCGCGCAGCACGGCTTCGAAAGCAGCACTCGAAGCGGCGTAAAAGACGAAGAGGCATCCTCTACGCGGCGCAGACAACGGCGAGGCGCTCAGTTCGCCAAAAAGCAGGACCTGGTGCGCAGAGGCCGTCGCCAGCCTCCGCTGCTTTACCTGCGGGTCGCCCTTGGCGGGCACTGCGTAGACGTAAATGCCCTGTGCCGTCGCAACGAAGAGGTGTGATCGCCGCTCGGTATCGTCCTCGGCGACGTTGGCGTGCTGTGGCGTGAGGAAGCGAACGGCCGTCACGGGGAGGTCGCTTTCCCTGGAAATAGACGGAAAAAGAAAGAAGTCCTCACGCCTCGCTGAGCCCGGGAAACAAATGCTTCGTTCGCCCTTGGCGTCTGACGCGAGCGGGACTACGCAGCGCGACCGCGCACACGTCACGTGTGGACTCGCAGGCAGACGTCTAACTGCAGTCAGCCACGCGGACTGGCTCTGTCGCTCTCTGAGCCCTAAACCGTCAAGTCTAAACTGACTTAATGAGGCGCAGACGGCAAGTCTTCTCGCGAAGTAGGTCTCCTCGGAAAAGGCAGACGCCCGCGGCAATCGTTCCCCCCTGCAAAAACCACAGAGATGAAAAAAGCAAACGGAGCTGCCAGAAACTCCTCAGCATCCCCAGTCGAGCAGCGCCGCCGGGGCGACTGCAGCTGCGACGAGAAGCAGGTGTCGGCGTGCGCAGGCGAGAGCGAGTCTCCTGGGCGTGAGAGCGACACAAGCTCCCCCCGCGCGCCTCGCTTTCCCATCGACAAGAAGCGACACGCGTCGGTGTATGAGCTGATTTTTTCGCGCGCGCTCACCGCCAGCATCGAGAATGCTCCGTTGACGTCGCTGCAGCTGAGAATCTGCTCCGGCATGCGTGTGAAGAGCGTCGCCTCTCTGATAAGCACCGGCTGCCCTCGGGCGTCCACCTGGATGCAGCTGAAGCATTTGTACTTCCAGACGCCCCCCTCCTCCGCCCCAGGCGCCCGCTGAACCGCGGCCTGCGGCGCCGCGGGAGATGCGGCCTGAGCCGCCGCGTCGTGGCGATCGCGGCTGAAACACACAACGCAGGGCGCACCCGCCTGCCGTCGCAAGAAGATAGAAACGCAGCCACCAACGAGCGAAACAACAGAGAAACGCGCGGAACGAACGCGAAAGCCGCGAGCGGCGACAGAGAGGAAGGCTCGCTTGGCAATGCCGCAAAGCTCTCGATTCGCCAGCGGCAAAGGAGAAGCACAGGACGCAGACACAGAGAGCCTCGCGCGAGGCGGGAGCACTGGAACGAGAAGACAGGAGACACAACAGGACAGAAACCGAGTCTCAGCTCGTTAGTCACCGCAAGAGAAGCACCAGCAAGCGCTCAGCCAACAGACAAAAAACCGAGAGAATTGCAGACAAGGAGACTGCGCCTGGTGTTTGGGATTTGCTCGTTTTTAGCCTCTTTGCGTTTTGCGTTACTCACCCTAAACAGACGACGCAGTTCGCTTCTCTGGCGGCGTGGATGGATAGGAATCCGAGCGAAAACACAGAGAGCTCGATTGGATACAGAAATCTCTCGTCCGTGAAGACGAAGGCGCGCCCTCGCTCGTCGCCAATCCACACCTGCGCTTCAGTGCCCGCGACGCATGCCACGGCACCCGGCGGAAGCACCGCGAAGGGATCTAGAAAAACCAAACGAGTAAAAAACGAAGGTCGCTAAAACACGAAACGAAGCCTGATAGCAGTTCAGCACAAGACGCGCGGGTGTGAGAAAATCGTAAGAGCAAAAATTGAGAACGAGGAGGAAAAAGATCAAGGCAGAGGCCGAAACAGACTCGAGTGAGAACAGAATGCGACGATGCACGACCCGCGCCCCGCAACAGAGGCATAGAAACATGCAAACAAAAACGATAACGAGTTGGAGCAAGCCGCATGCACACGTAGGGGCGTAGCGTGTTTGGCGCACGCACGTAGCGCGCGTCAGGAAGAAAAGCTCCTCATCACAGAAGAGAAGACAACGGAGGAAACCACGCCTGTCGAAAGCAACACGCACCTGGAGTCTGCGGCGACGCGGCCGCTCCATGGAGATGAGGAGGCTGAGAGGCAGCGGACGCCGACGGCGAAGGGAATCCGGGTGCGCCACCGGGCTGAGACTGAAGCGAGGAAGAAGGAGGCCTCTGAACAAGCAGGCCATCGAAGAAATTCAAGCGGCGAAGCTGCTGCATCTTCGATGGCACGTCGCTTACAGGGAGGAGGAGAAGAAGATGAAGAGCAGGCGCCTTCTAACGCCCAGAGGCCTCCTTCAAAATGAAAAGGACACAGGCCGAAACGTGCGTAGAAGCGAAAAGACAAGGCGTCGCCAGACCCGTTAAACCAAGAAAAAGTTTACACATATACATACCTACATAACATACATATAAATATATATACATGCTTTACATATGTATGTATATGGTATACATATCTATGCATATATATATTGTGTATGTTGTTAACCGTTTCTTTACGGTGCTGCCTGTGCGGAAGGCTGCAAGGCACCGGCGCACGGAGAGAGAGGAGAAGCGAAGGGAGAGAAGAAGGAGGCGCCGGCTTGCGATACGCACGAGTTTTTTCGAAAGTTTTTTTCTCTCATTTTTAGCGCAGTGGGCTTGAGAGTGAAGAACAGACAGAGAGGCCGCGGCACGCGCACATTGTGCTCAAGAGAGACGGCAAACGAAACGAATGAGGCGGCGGCAGAAGAGAAAGAGCAGGACGCGAGGAACAAGACAAGGAGAGAAGAATAGTGAAACCTAAGCGGCAGACGGTACGCTCCGTACAACAGAACTTCTTCAAGTAAGCACTTAAGTAGCCGCAGCGGAAGGCGCCGTCTGACTGAAGACGCGAGGCGAAAGAAAAAAAGAGGAAGACCAGGGCTCTAAGGAGACAAAAGACAAACGAAGAGCAAGCAGGGGCACACGAGAAGAGCCAAGCTGACGCGGCTCCAGCCAAGGAAGCGAGATGAGAGTAGAGCGGAGGAAGCAGGTCTGCTGCAGAGTGTTTGCGTCGTCTTTTCTGCGAACAGAGAAGCGAACGAGAAAAAGCGGCCTGCAGAGGCGACAGCGGAGAAGGAAACGTAGAAAAAGGGAGGGTTTACCGCGATCAGACGCATCGCTCGGCTGCGAGAGAAGAGAGGCGGAGGGAGAGACAAGGGAAGAAGAAGGTAGGCCGGTGAACCGGCGCGTCAACCTCTGCTCTTCTCTCTTTTTTTGTTCTCCTTCTCTTGAGGCAGAGAAAATAACTCAGCAAGAGAAAAGGATGACTGCTTCGAGAGGCAACGTGTGAGCAAGTCTACAAGGAGAAGGCACCGCTGAGGCCCGCGGCCGTCTTGTCTCCGCAAGAAACGGTGCGCATGCAGAGAAAAGAGCGAAGAATCGTGAAAACGAATCGACGCGCTTCAGTTCACTCTTCTTCTCTCTTTGCCTGCTTTCCAATCAGGCTGCCTCGTCCTCTCAGTTCTCTTTTTCTTCTTTCCGGCGCAGACTGCCTTTCCTCTTCCTCTCGTCGTCTTGACCCTCCGGGGTCGGATTTCAGTCGCTTTTCGAGTTGTCTTCGCGGGTTTTCTTCACTTCGCTTTCTTGGATTATCTTTCACGCTGGTCAGCCACCGTTGCTGATGCCTATTGCGCAGGTCTCCCCCTCCTGGTCGCCAGCAACTCCCCAATTTGCTTAAGTTTCAGCTTCCTTTCTCTCATCGTTGCCGCCGGAGTCCCCTCACCGGCGTCCTTTCTCTGCATGGTATTCTCTTTCTCGCAACTTACGCCGGTCTCCTTCTCGCCTGCTTCCTCACCTTTCGTCTCCTTCTCGCCTGCTTCCTCACCTTTCGTCTCCTCCTCGTCTGCTTCCTCATCTTTCGTCTCCTTCTCGCCTGCTTCCTCACCTTTCGTCTCCTTCTCGCCTGCTTCCTCACCTTTCGTCTCCTTCTCGCCTGCTTCCTCACCTTTCGTCTCCTTCTCGCCTGCTTCCTCACCTTTCGTCTCCTTCTCGCCTGCTTCCTCACCTTTCGTCTCCTTCTCGCCTGCTTCCTCATCGTTCGTCTCCTTCTCGCCTGCCTCCTCATTTTTTGTCTCTTTTCGCTCTGTTGCTTTTTCTGTCGGGAAGCTGCGGCATTCTTCGGTCTCCCCTGTGCGGCGTTCGTGCGCCCTGTGGTCTTCTCGCTTTCTGTTTTCTGGTTCGTTGCCTTTCTCGTTCTTCTTCTCTCTTCTTTCTCTTCTTCTTTGTTTCACAATGTCTGCGCCCCAGTTCTCCTACGCTGCGGAGGCAGCCGATCGCGACAACGACGAGGACGCAGTGCAGGTCAGAGGGAAGCGGAAAAAATCTGCTTGCCACAGCCACCTCAGAAGCGAGAATGACGTCCGTGCATATCTAGATATTTATCTATATATCAGTAGATTGACAGTCAGATAGAAGATGATGGACATGAATTACGTAGAATCAAACAACGAGAGGGAGAAATTTAGATATAGGTGTCAAGGCATGTCTCGAAGGATGTGTGGATCTGTGTGGAGCAGCACGCGTGGAGGTGCGGCAGAGCCTCGAGGGAGGCCGTTGGACTCAGCAGGGAGAGGCACGACCGCAGAGAAGCGAAGGCGTTTTTTCTCCAATTCTCACCTGTGTGAGCGCGTGGCTGATGCATCAGGTTCTGTTGTGCGGCACGTCGAACGAAGGAACGATTACCGACTTTGCGCGGGAGCACCAGCGATTCCCGCTGGTATCCCTCTCTGCCGCAGCTCCCGCGCCTGCCGCGTTTTCTGCCGGCGACGTCCTCGCCTCTTCATTCCATGGCGGCGTCGAGGAGTCATCGCTGCTCGAGGCGGAGGGCGACGCCAGTCTGCAGCCGCAGACAACGCCTCCTCCGCGAAAACCCGAGGCAGACGGCGCCCACGGAGAGAATATTGAAGGAATCCTCGACTACAGCGACGAGGCTGCTGGGGTACGCAAACCGCGCCGCAGGCAGACTCCCCGCTCGCGTCTTGGATGCACATGCATGTCTACACTTAGAAGCCGCGGCACACGCAGCGGGGCGGAGAGCTGCGCTTCCAGACTCTGCCCCCGAATCCGCAACTAAAAACTTCTACAGCGCCCTCCGCGATGATATATCTACGCATAGGCCTAACCATGTATATGTATCTAAATACGTTCATATGTACATGTAGATTCACATATGCGTTTGCATGTGTATGAGTATATACCTATACATATATGCTTATATATTTATATGTATACATACATATATATATATATATCTGTGAATGCGTCTGTCGGTAGGGGATTGCATGGACGGGGTTCTCTCTTCAGTCGCGGTTGTTTCTTCAACTGGCTAATAGAGAGTGTCTGTACGCGTTCACAGCGTCGCTTTTTCCTCCTTCGCTCGGTTATGCTCTCGCTGCCTCGTGCCCCGCTGTGCGCCACATATATATATATATGTATTTATGTATATATGTATATGTGTGTATATACTATGCGTATACGAGCTTGTGAGAAATTAGCATACTGCGAGGATGGTTCGGCTTGCCTGGTGTCTGCACGTATGTGTGTGACTTCTGCTTTCATCTCTCGCAGGCGATGCCTGCGTCGCTCCTCAGCTCGTTCTCCGCTTCTGGCGCCTTTCCGCTCGCGCCTCCGCCGCCGAGCGCGCCGGAGCCTGCGGGTCTCGGCGCGCACCTGAGAGAGGGCGAGGGGAGTTCTTTGCTCTCTTCCTCGCTCCCGAGGCTGGCAAGCGCGCCGCAGGCAGGCGTGCCTGACGTGGCGGCGGCGACGGCCGACGGCAAAGTGAGGACGAAGTGAAAAAACCGAAAGAGCGAGAAAACTATGGACAAGTTGCGAGGGAGAGGAGAAAAGGGGAGGCGGAGGAGCGAACCGAACGGCAGTCGAGAGAGCTCGAGGAAAGAGGAGGCCCGCACCCCCCGTGAAGCTGCCTCGGTTTTTTTCTTTTCTCCCGATTTTTTTCAGGTCGTCATGGACTGGGAAGTCACGAGAGACCGGAAGTGGCTCTACGCGCGCGACAAGGCGCAGTGGTTCAACTACGGCTTCGATGAAGCGACGTTCAAGGTCGGCGAACCCCTCGCGGTTTTTCATCTGTTTGTCGTCTACACACGGGTGTTTGAATTAGTGAGCGTGTGAAGAGAGAGGTGGGGCCGCTGCAGGGATCCAAAAAAGAAAATGTATATATACATATATATATGCCGCTGTGCATGGATCACGCGACGTATCTCTGCGTGCTAGCGTGTATAACATATATATATATATATATATAGTTGCGTGTATACATATATGTTGTTTGAGTGCTCGTTGTCGCCTTTGATTTCGTGAAGGCATGTGCGCACAAATCTACGCCAGTTTGGATGCGCGCGAGGCGTTTGGTAGGGATCGCGGGGTTTTTTACTGGGAAATTTTTTTTGCCTCTCTGCGCCGCAGGAGTGGGTTCAGAAGCTCCTCGACGAGCGGCGCGAGCGGCTCGCTCATCGTTCTGTAGTGGACGCCGGTGAGGAAGCGCAGCCTGCCTTCGCTTCTCAGGCAGGGTATTCCCTTCCGTATCCTGCAGCTCAGACCTTCGCCTATCAGGCGCCCCCAGATTCGACTTTTCAGCGGTGACCTCTCCACGTCGCACCCAGGATTCACTCAAAGCACGCCTAGAAACCTACACCGCCGTTGAGGCGGGGACTGCAGCGAGGCCGCGCGTATGAAGCCATGCTCTGCTTATATATATATATATATATGCGCGTACGTGTATATGTGCATATAAATACGTAGATCTATTTATATGTATGTATATGCCTGTTTTGCGTGATGATGTCTTCCTAGGTGATGTCTACGTTTGAGTGAGAAGGGAGTTCGCTGCTGGTTTTCTGTGGTGGGCGCAGAGCCCGCAGATTTTTGATTTTATCTTTTGCACCTTCTGGTATGATTGTCACAGGGCTGTCGCACGTCAGTGTTGCGTGGATGTTTGACTTTTTAAAGGGATTTTTTGAGGCGGAAAAAACGGGGAAAGCGCTCCTCCGCCGACTGCAGTCCATTGCACATTTCGGGGCGGACGCACTCTCGCTTGGCATGCAGATAAGCAGTGACGATGCAGTAAAACAGACGAATGTAGCTGTGTGGCTGTCGACGCACGAATCGTCAGAGGAAAACTTCAGAGATGTGTGAGACGCGTCCAGCAGCATCATGCGTCAGGGGTTAAAAATCCCTCAAAAAAAACGGCGTTTCTGCAATGTTCGGCAGTCGAAAAGAAGCCTGGATGGTATTTCCGAAAACTATCCCCAAAAATGCTGCACTTCCACGCGAGAAGCTCCATGCATCGAGTGTCTTCGCCGCTCTGCATCTAAGGGGGGTTTAGGCTTTAAGAAACTGACGGGAGGGCACCAGCCTGATCCACTCCGGCGCGGATCGCACGCTAAGAGGCAGGACGCTTTCTATTTTATTTTCCCAACTACATTTGTGTGAACCCTCTTTCCGTCTACGCACGAGCTTCCGGCGACGAGTCTCAGCCTTTCAGTTTTCTTTTGCAGAGTCTGAAGAGCCACGCAGATCTGACGCGGCGGCGCGTGTGTGCCTTCACAAGGCTGAGGCGCCTTACCTTGGCATACATGTACACATATATATGTATATATATACCTATGCACGCATATACATCTATATGTGCACATATATATGTTTGGGCTTTGCGCTAACCCGATGGCTTCGTTTGAGTGGCAAGTTAGTTCGCCAGTGAGTCTGTTGCGCTCTTTCACCTAAGTCGGTTTGATTCTTTTGAGGCACTTCGCTGCGAAGAACTGCAAGGCAAGGCTTGAAGACCTCTCGGACACGCCCTCGACACGAGTGCGGAGGCTTCCTTCGCTGTAGAATGCCCAAAGTCCACACAGCGAGACTCTGTGTCGTTCAAAATTGCCTTCTGCTTCGCATTGCCTCGCGTTAGACGCTGCCTTCCAGATCCCTCGCCGCTCGAGTCGGCGCTGACGCCTCGCTCTGCCTCAGCACAAGAGAAATACGCGTTTTCAGCAAACTGATTTAGATCCCCCCTCTGGGCGCTTCGCATGCGCGTCCCGACTGAGCGGTTTCTCGCGGGCTGCTCGCTGCTTTAAGGGCGAATGTGTGTCTCACACGAAGGCGACAGTTGAGCTCACGTGGCTGCGGCTCCAGAGCTTGACAATTTCGAACATCTTGGAGCCCGGGAAGCAGCTTGCAGCACCACGAAATTCGCGGGTAGTTGGTGCCTTGCCTGGCGAGTGCAGAGAGTTCAGAATTCGCGGCAATTCAAGCCTCAGCGAAGGCCGTTCAGTGTTGGGAACGCATTTTTCGTGTCGGTGGCGACAAAGGTACGACTTTCGATGCGCCGTGGAGAGCTGTTTTCTTCAAATCCTTTTCTCGAAGATCCTACTTGGAATTTCTTCGCTAGGCGTGGCGATGCTGACGCTCAGCTCGCCTGCATTCCACCGGAATGCCGTTGCTATGAAGAATCTGAGAGCGGTTGACTTCTGAAGCAACTGCTGTACTTTTTCGCGCCTTTTCTGCTTCCCCAGGAGAGGGAAAAAGGGCGGCTGTGTCGCAAGGGAGGGTTTCCTCCACAGTTTTCGCAGATCCTGGCGTGCAACTAGCGGCCTCGTCTTGAAGACAACGCTTCGATGCTTCTTTGCGCTCGGCGGTTTTCGCTGCAGAAAGAGGCTGTCTTCTCAAAATTCGAGGCGCGAGAGTGACAAGGAGCCCAGATGGCAGCGTTTTCTCACCTTTTTTTTGCATTTTCTTTCGCCGTCGCCTTCCAGCTCGAGTAAGGACGACTACAGCTCGCGCGGCGTGGACGATGAGCGACTGTCAGGCTCGACGGGCGCGCGGCGAGTCAACGGCGAGCCAGCGCAAGGTCTCAAGTCCTCGGAGGGGTGTTTGGGCGCTTCGATCTGTTTTTTCGTTTTTCCCTGTGTTTTTTCGCCACCTGCATCTCTCCGAGGCGGCGAGTCTCCCTGACGTGTCCACCGGTGCAGTCTCTCCGACTGATTTTCCTGTCTCGAGTTTCAGCTGCGTTCGTCGTCCGCCGACTCCCCTCAAAGATTCTTCCAGGGTGGAATCGGCGCGAATGCCGCCTGCGTGAGGTAGAAAAAAACAGGAAGCAAAGGCGAGCTCGTTTCAGGCGGGTTCCGTTCCCTCTGTGCGCCGTCGTTTGGAGCGAGGGCGTCCGCGAGAGAAAAAAGCGACTCTGCGACTCGCTGCATCGAGAAAGCGCAAATGAAAAGCCGCCCCTCTCGCTGTGGTGGCGCGCGGTTCCGTTGCGAGGCGCTTTGTCTTGAAGAAAACACGCGAAACATCCTTGGGCCTGCGAGGAACTTTGCGACTGCTTCGCGCATCGAGGCCTTGGCCTCGCGTCTGCCTGTGATTTTGACTTCCGCTCGCAACGCCGCCGCGTGCTGAGAAAACCTGCAGGCCGCCGGCTCCCTAGATCCCTTCCCATCTCGAGTTGCGGCCTTCCTCATCTCTCAAGCGCGCAAGAAGCTCTCTCTGCCGCATGCCTTCTTTCTCGCCCGACTTGCGAAGCAGGAGGACAGCTGAGCGGCGTCGGCGGAGCTTCGAGGCCGCACTCTGCTCTGCAGCGTTTTGAGCGGGTGTTTTCTCAACTTGCCCTCCGGCGCGCCTTTTTCCAGGCCTTCATTTCCACTCTCCTCTCTCTCTCCGCCTCGCCCTTCCGCGATCCGCGTTGAACCGCTGCAGGGCGACGGTCTGCTTAGGGCCGCCGCTCCCCGTCACGAGTTGACTGCGCCTCCACCTGCGCGGAACAAGCGCTCGCTTCCTTCTTTTTCCTCTCGCTGGTGTGTGGCTGTTCTTTTCTCTCCGCCTTTCGGAGTGGCTCGTTGGCTCGCCGTGGCCTCTGACTCCCATGCTCGCGTGACCGCCACCGTCCGCGGCGTCGCGCCAGTCTCCGTGCGCCTCAGGTCAGTCTGCTCTATCACCGGCGCGTGTCTCCTCGCCTGAGCCGCCGGAGGACTCTGGCATCCTGCCGAGTGGGATGGGATTTCTCGAGGCACTCCTCAGCTTGTGCGAAGGCAGCCGCGCCTCCCTGCCTTCGTCGTCGCCCTGCGCCGCCTCCGCCTCGCCCTCGCGTTCGCGCGCGCCTTCTCCGTCGTACAGAAGCCGAGCCGCGCCTTCTGCGCTCGCGCCGGAACTCGTCACTACTCGCCACAACGCCTCCGTCCGCTGCACGTTGACGCCGTCGCCTGCACGCAAGGTTCGAACCCGTAGTCCTCTGCCCGCGCCGCTCACGGCAGCCTTGCCTGCGTCTCCCTCCGCTGGGCACCTCCGGGCTGCGGCGGCGATGGCTCCAGACTCGCTGGACGAGGTGAGCTCGACCTGCGATTCCGGCGCGCTGTGTTGCTGTCCCATGTCGCCGCAGCGCAGATCTTCGCCGCCTCCGAGAATCATGTACCTGCAGCCGAATTCCACGAGCTACTACTACCCGGCGTCGCCCTCGGCGACCGCCACTCGCTACGCCTCCGGGCCGCCGCCGGTCAGCGGCACTTTCGCCGCCGCGCCCGCCCTCAGCGGCGCGAGCCTCGAACACACGCAGTACTACGCGCCGCCGCAGCCAAAAGTTGAAATCCTGGCGCCCCCCGCCGCCGCGCCCGCGCAGAGTCGCCATCTGACCGTCCCTACGCTCTGGTCTCGCAACCCGCGCACCGTCGGCTCCGCCGAGGACTGGAGCGACAAGGCCAAGAAGAAGTCCGCAGCACTCGCTGGCGTCGCCGAGCGAGAGGAAGCCGCAGCTGCAGCGCTCCTCAGAAAGGAGGCGGAGTTCCAGGTGAGATAACGCCCGCGCTTCTCGCTGAAAATAATGGAATCGTGCCTCTCTCCGGAGGCTCCTGAGAGCTTTCATGTGGCGGATGGGGAGGTGAATTAGGCATGGGCGCGACTCAGTGTTGGCGGCAGACGCGGGGTGTGGCAGGCTGGAGGTGACCTGTGAGTGCGTTGCATGCATGGCTGATGGCTGACCGCTAAGAACAGCGTCGCTCCCGTCAAGAGAGCGCTGAGTGTTCCCCGTCCGCCTCTGCGGGATCGCGTCGCGTCCCCTCGCCAATATCGCCTCCCTTCGTCTCTGAGACGGACTGGAGGTCCTTCTAGCCGCAATACGTGGATTCTCGTTCTCACTCGTCTTAACAGCGAAAGAAAACTACCTTTCAGATGCTAGTCTTATCAGTCCCAGAGATTTTAGCCTCTTCTCCCTGTAGAGGCGGAAGTATCCGCTGGAAAAATTCTTCATAGCCTGGTTTATCCTCTGTGGATCTGCGTCGGGAGAAGACGCAGAGCGGCGTTTTTCGTGCCAAGCTACAGGATTTCCGACCTCGTAGACGCTCTCGGATGAGTGCGAAGCCGCACGGGTGTACGTTGTGACTGAACGTTTGTGGGGTTTGCGCTCTCCTCGCAGGCTCGGATTGAGGAGAAGCAGATGCAGCTGCGGCAGCTGGAGAAGCGAGCTGCAGGCCTTCGAACGCTCTCATGTTCTTCTGGCATGCGTCCGGTGGATGAGATCATCGACTCGGAAGAAGTGCGTCAGCTCAGGAGCAATCTCTGCGAAAAGGAGCTCGAAGTCGAGCAGCTCACTGCGGAGGTAGACTTTGCGAAGAAGGAAAAGGAGGAACTAAGCGCCAAGGTCATCATGAAGGACGCAGTTATCAGCAAGTGAGTTGCGGAGGAACGGCGCAGAGACGCAAAAAAACCATTGAAAAACGGCTGTTTCGCTGGAAATCGGTTCGAGCCTAACGAGCTATGGCGGCGACGTCCGCCACAGAGAGGCTCAGTCGCGAGTCATGCAACGCGGAAGACGCGGCGCGTAGGCGTACACGCTCTTCGGTCTTCTTTTCGGCGTGTCTCTGGTGCTTTTGGCCTTCTGAGATCTGCCGCGTGTCTTTTTCGTTTAGCGTTTCACTTTCGTTCTGTTCTCGCAAAGGTCTTCTTCGGCGACTAAAGGCAGGAGAGGGCCTCCGCCGCGGCCGCTCGCCCAGCATCACTCGACGAGGTCTATCTGAGCTGCTGCGTGCGAGCCGCGTCCTCCCGCGGCTTGGCCTTCCTCGTGTCCGCTTCTTCTGTCGATCTTTCTTTTTTTCTGCCGCGACGTCTCTCTGCGCGCAGACTGAAGGCGGGTGAAGACGTGACCGATCTACCGGGGGCGGAGACCAAGGAGGCTGTGAAGTCGCTTCGGCAGAAGGACGAGGAGAATCGCCTGCTCACGCGGCGCCTCGAGGCCATGCGCGAAGAGCGCCGAGACATGCGCGAGCTGTTGCTGCATAAGGACCGTCAGCTCGCGGCGGCGCTGAGCGTCTCAGACCCGGCGGCGAAGGAGGCGTCGGCGGTGCAACTCGGCGTCCAGGCGATTGCCATGGTGCGCGACAGCGTGGACTTGCGGGAAAAGATTAGCCTTCTCGAAGCCGAACTTGCCGCGCTCAAGGAGGAGAAAGACCGCCGCGAACTGCTCCTCGACGAGACCTTCCGCAAACTCACCGACAAACGCCGAGAAGCCGCTGGCCTCCTCGAGATGGTATCCCAGCGCGACATGAAAATCGCGAGAGTCGAAACCTTTCTGCAGGTACTGCGCCGCGGTCCCAGACAGCCCCAGTCAATCAGACACACAGATGCATGCTCTGCACCTCACGCACTCGCTGTCTCTGAGACGCTTCCGTTCGCCCGGGCTTGAGGGTTTTCAGGGTTTAGGGTTTCGATGGCCTCTGTTTTCGCGTGCGCTGTGGGGTGTGTCGCAGCAACGGAATCGCGACTACGAGCAGCTGCAGGCGCAGTCGCGGGCGGCGCTGGAGGCTGAGCGCGAGCGTCTCGAGAAGAGCGCGGAGGAGATCAAGGTCTTGGAGGAGCAGCAGGCCGGGCTGAAGAACGTGGTGGCGGCTCGGGACGAGAAGGTGCTCTGTCTGCAGAACGAAGTCGTCCGGCGCGACGCGATCATCAAGCAGCTCGAGCAGCGCGTCAAAGTCGTTTCGCAGGACTTGGAGCAGAACGCGAATCACCTGCAGCAGCTCCTGCGCGCGTCAGCAGCCAAAGACGCGTACCTCTACGAGCTGGAGGCGCAGCTCCGCCAGAACGAAGTCGAGCGGCAAGCCTCGTACCTCGCCGAGGTCTCGCGCACGCGCCGCCTCGCGCTCGAGACGCGCATGAAGGAGGAGGCGTGCCGCGCGGCGCTGAACGAGAAAGACGAGGCGCTCGCGCACGCCCAGCACGAGCTCAGTCGCAATACGCAGACGCTGCAGCAGATTCGCCACGCCTTTACGAGCATCGAAGCCACCGACGCGTGCTACCGCCCGGCCGACAGCGCCGCGGGCGTCGCTCCGGGCTCGCCGGCGCGCGCGGCGGCTGCGCGCAGCGGCCTGGGCGGAAGCGACCTGGGCGGCAGCCTCGCGTCCCTCTCGCCCTCCAACGACCCCTTGACGCGCATTCCGACGGCGGTCTCCGTGCCCCAGCGGCCTCTGCACGAGAGCCTCAGGGTGCTGCAGGCCGACGGGGTCTCCGAGAGACCCGCCCTCACCGAGGCGCGTAAGAGCGCCGCAGACCTCGCCTCGCCCACGCACACACTCTACGAACGCACCACCGTCGCCCTCGACCCCGCTGGGTACCTGGCGCCTTCCGCGTACTCGCCTGTCCAGTACGCGTCCGCCAAGCCTACGCCGGCGTACGCGAGCGTCCTCCGCAGCGCCGTCGCTGGCCTCGACGAGGAGCCGAGCGACAAAAAGGCCTACGTCAGCCTGCCTGCGACTCCCGCGAGGACGGCGACTGCAGTCAAGAAAACCGCCGCTGCGTCCGGAAAGAAGCACTGAGCTCGCGAGGACAGAGAGGCCGCGAAGGTCTCGCTGAGGTCGCTGCCGAATTCGGCCGCAGTCCAAATTCACTCTTTTAGGATTTACGCGCGCAGGCATGGGTGTTGCCCTGCAACCGAACGTGTGCATATCATGTCACGCATGCGTTTCCGTTTTATATTTTTCACTGGCAAGTACAGGTAGCCTGCCAACCGGTACAAATGTGGGCGAACACAGCAGGCGAACCGTTAAACGTTGGACTTGATGTTGCCTGAAGCCGCTGGGTTTCGACAGAAACGCCTTCCGGTCTACCGGGCCCTACGTGCAGAGGCCGCTTTGCAGACGAGTCTGGCTAAATGCACGCGTCCGATCAAACGCGGAAAAAGCAGTAGCGAAGGTTCAAGCGCCGCACAATCCCATAGAAGCACGCTCACGGCCGCCAGGCACACAGACAAACACGTAGCGACCGTACAGGAATCCGCACACATGTGAGCTGTGCGGTAGCTGCGTGTACGCCATCAACGGAAGCGAAATGTCTACGCAGCCACAGAAGCGTTCGCCGTCCTCAGGTTTGAACGGAGTTCAAATTGACGCATGCGCGTTGCGCCCCTGTGGTGTTCGTAGCGTCTACCGTATGCTATCCTTGGAAAAGAACGAGAAAACAAAATAGATCCCACTCCCCTCGAGTCATGAATTGTAGGTTCTGGTCGAACTCGTATCCATCTCGCTGCGAGGCTTGCCAGGTCTAGCGTCATCAGGCGCTTCATCACGAAGTCGCTGTGTCACCAAACGGTGCTCAGACAGTCTGCGGCGTTGGAAGGAACACAGCCGTACAGATCATTGTTTTCGGGTTTGATTCCCCGTGATAAACATTGTCACCGAATGGAGGAAGGAGCAATCATGTGTCATGCAGTGTCTTAAAAGAGATACTCTAGATTTAGCATTCATTGACAGCTACGGCAGCTGTTGTGTTTAAATAGTGAGAGTACTATTAATCTTCATACCTATGCATATCCTAGGTTTCAATGTTATGCCAAGAAGGATACCAAATTACCCGGATTATCTTCATTATTATTACATGGAGAGTGTCGGAGCATGTTTAACTTTCTGTTAATCAGATGCAAGAGGTCTTACACTCGGAGCAGCCAAATGAGGACATATAGAGTGGAATTTAGCTTTGAGCAGCGCACTCATCCTCCTCATGCGTGCACAGAGTCGCCGTTCTGAGCACTGTCACGCCGCATGGTAAGTGAGAATACCGAAGTATCTGTCTGATTGCCACACAGCAAAGTAAGTCAACTGTGGAGACCGCTGTGAAGAAGAGAGGTCTCATCTCCGCGATAACGCAAGAGACTTAAGCACACGTCTAGGGCGTTCCCTCCTGACAGAGCTCCTCGCGCCCAGCTTGAAACGATGTCTGCTCTTGCTGCCGCAAATTGGTTTTCGTCGAGTGTATTGCATTCCATTCGCTCGCTTTTGGCAAACGTTCTGTGGCGCTTCACACGAACTCGCGCAACCGCGGTGGCAAGGATTCTTAAGTGCGCCCTGAGGGTCAGGGTGCGTTCGTGTCTGCCTGTCTGCAGCCGAGCGCGAGACACACGAGGCCTCCTTGTTTCCGTTGAACTCCTGTCGCGCGTGACCTGGGAGTCTGCTATGTCATTTATGTAAGCAACGGTCGTGCGCCGGAACCAAAGAACGCGGCCTGCGAGGTTTCTGCGCACTGCAACAGTGTCTGTGCCGCTGCAGGCATCCGCTGACAAAAAGGCCTCGGAGTGACTGCTCTTCCCCCCCTGAATGTGCGATCCAATTGCAAGTGACGCGCAAGCGTCAGGTCTAATCTGGCGGAAAACTTCTGTCTCCGCCGCGTGCGTGCGTTTAGTTTTCCAATTATCGAGACGCGGGAGCACCGCAGGCGGGGAGTGTTTCTTAGATTTGAAAACAAAGCAAACATCCCGGAGACACGACGGGTTCAATCAAAAAACATTTGGTGCGGCTTGCCTTTGCGGCTCGCAGGCGCAGACCCTGCGAGGATCTGCCTGCGCATACTCCGGTTTTCCGGCAGATTCGAGACCTGAGGCACATCCTGGCTCGTGAGAAGAAAGGAAAGCATGACGGTCTGTGCAGTTTTCTTCCGCGCGGCCACAAGGCAGCGGCGCCAGCCGAAAAAGGAAGACAGCGGGCGACCGGAGAGTCGAGCGAAGCAGGAACTTCGCGAAAAATGCGTGCCGCGTGCGTCACATGCACGCGTTACAAAAATAAATCAAGGTGTACACGGGAAGACAGATGTGCGAGACAACGGCTCTTCAAAAGACTCCTCGCCAACTCTGGCGACCCGACCGACAGACGGCGAGACCGTCGCGACCGAGCGCGGTCTCACGCTCACACTGACGCACCTCCGCACGCCGCGCCTTCCTGCAGAGAAAAAACACGAACAGAACGAGGCGAGAGTCCTCCGAACGGGCCGCAAGACGCGCACTCGGCGTCGAGAGAAATACTCTGAAACGCGCGAAGCTTACCGGCATCGGATTGAGAGCTTGCTCCTCCATCGCCTGTAGCTGCGCGACAAAGTGCTCCGGCGAAACCGCAGTGATGCCTCGCTTGCCGCCGATGAAGTCCAGCAGATACCTCTTCTTGCCCTCCGACCAGGTGAGACGCAGCTGCAAAGAGAAAGGCGGAAAACAGTCACTCGTGAACACGTGAATGCGGCGCTTCCGCGCGTGACTGATGCCGACACATATTTAGAAATTTGCACGCACGAGAGAGCGCAGGCTGCCTCTTCAGACGCAAGCAGAGAGGACACACCCGAGTGGAAGACACCGAAGAAAGTGCGCCAGTAGGCAAGAGAGAACCCCACCAATAACCGCTTTTATAGGTGGTCCCTAATCCAAATACATACAGATATATGTGCATGAAGGTATACATGGAATTGTATGTCCGCTTGTACACAGAAAAGCGCCAGGGACATGCAGGCGCACGCGGCACCTCAGATCGAGTAGAGAGGGAGCCAAACGTTTTTCAAGAAACACCGACACCGGAATCGATGGGCTCCTACCTCCGCGAGAATTTTGCTCAAATTCGCCAGGTCGATCCCGACCGGCGAGGTCCAGGGGATGCCGTAGCTCCCCTCGAAGAGCGCCTAAAAACAGAAAAAAACCACAATAAATCAAGTAAAAGCACCTGCGTCCGAGTCACTCTGCGTCCAAACTGGGGCACGCTTAAAGTTCGAGAAGCTTTCAACACATGCTCTAGGGAAGCAAGGCTACGCCGGCATGCTAGTAGGCCGTGTACAGGATAGATAAATAAGTAGATATATAGATACACAGAAAGATAGATACATCACGAAAATGTGCGTGCGCACCTCTCTCCCTATATATGTGTATACACTGGTTTGAGTAGCTGTAATTCTTTGGAAGCTGACGAATGGCACAGTTGTCTTATGACGCCTCGGGCTATTTCAAAGAGCGCTTACTCGAACTGCGTCTCGGTCCAGAGGCTCCATGAGCATCTGCTTGACGACCATGACCATCACGAAAAATTCTTCTTCGTTCAGGCCGCCCTTGTGCGTTCGGTCGAAAACGTGCAGAAACTCCTGAACGCAACGCCGAATGAGACACAGCTCAAGTCTGCCTCTTCTGCGCAGGCGACGCCTCAGCGGCGCTTCAATGTCTCCTCCTCCCTAGATGCTATATTCACGCCGGGCGCCTCTATAGACCGGCTCGCAGCAAGCACATCTACATACATATATACTTGTTTATGATATATCTAGGCGGCGAGGCATGCGCCACCAGCAACGCGAGCCGCTATCCTGCCGGGACACGAGAAAGGTGTGCCTGAATTTCCATAAATGTCTGCGTGTGTTTAGGGTTTAGAGGGGATTTGGACGCACATTGACTGCTGCCTCGGTTCTGACGGGAAGTCCCTGCGAGGTCAGGAACTTTGAAATTTTCGCCCGGTTGATCTCGCCGTGATGCTCTTCGTCGAGCCCCGCCCAGAGGCTCAAGCGCTGTTCCTGCACCTGGCGCGTCGCGCTCTTGGACCTAAAAAAAAGGGAAAAGCCTCCTTTCAAGGCAGAGCCCCATATTTTGTGTCCACACGCATGCGTTGCGTGCATATATAACTATTTATATTGCTTTGCGGATGTGTACCGTGACGCAGCTTCACCACGAGACGGCGGATGCAGGCACAGGCGAGAGCCACAGCACGTGCGGTCGCCGCGTCGAGTCACCGAACTCGCGGGGAATATATCTTGGAGGACTGTATATTCGCTGCTTATGTCGGAATCCGCGAATTTTCGAGCGGCGCCATTGAATTCCTCGCGGCAGATGGCGGGTGGAGCTGCGGAACATAGATGAAAACACGCACCTAATTAGGAGCTGCCTCCAGAACATGTCTCCGCCTTCGCTGATTGCGAAGAGCGTCGACTGCACGCGCAGTGCGTCGATCAGTTCAGCTGTCCGCCGCACGTTCTCCGCTCGCTGCAAGTCCCACACCTGAAGGCGAAATAAACAAAACGAGGGAAGTGGATCTCGTGAAGTGTCCGCATATCGGCGCTATCCTTTCCCTTTCTCCTTCTCTTTCTGGCCGTAGAGCGCTCGGTTGAAGCAATGCAACTCATACAGTCGCATCGCTCTCTGGCGTACATAGAAACGGACGTGTAGCCCCTCTCTCGGAGCGTTAGCGCAAAACCTGCGAAACCGGAATGCTGCCGCGATGCGTCGCAAAAGGTGCCAGCGCACACGCACATACGTATATGTAGATATGTGCGTGCATGCATGAAGCTACGTACGGGCAGATGAGTGAACCCCTGGGCCGCGCCGCAGACGCAGAGCATCTCAGGTGGCGCTCGTTGCCAACACCGCAAAACTGCAGGCGTCTGGAGTACTCGAGAAACTCTCCTGCCTTCCTCTATGCGAATTGGGCAACCGCGTAAACGCTCCCATGAATCTGCATCTGCGTATAAGTATGTATATGTATGTAGGTATGTATGTATCTGTATGTGTGAGACGTCGCGCGCGGGCGAGCGCCGCGCAGACGGGGAGGGACGTTTACCTTCTCGAGAAGCTCGGGGTCGATGAGCATGCCCGAGTTTAGCGCCAGGAGGATGGTGTAGACGACACTCTTGAGAAGCAGAATCTGAAGCAGCGCACAGAGCGCAATGACCGGATTCGCCCACCAACAGAACGTGAGCCACGTCGCCGGGTGGCTCCGGAATAGCTGCACCCACCACGCCAGCACCAGGAGCTGGCAGAAGAAGGTCGCCTGAAAATAAAAAAAAATTCAGGAAACTAGAAAAATTAAAAAGGGCACCGCCACAGACGCGGAAGCCTGGACACGAGGTCGCCCTGCCGGCGCGACACCCGGCACCGGCGTGCAGCGGGAAGGCGGCTGCGCAGCGAACGTGCCGCGACTCTTGACAAGAGAGCAGCGAGACTTCCAGACACGGCAGACCGATTGACGTAGTGCGCGTCCACAACAAGAAAAATGTGACTGGAGAAAAGCGCGTGCGCCGTGACTTCAGGCCCTCACCTCGACGGCGCGCAACATCATCGTAGGGCCGTTCGCCCAGAACCAGAAGAGCTGCTGATGCTTGTTCGGCAGCGTGGTTCCCCAGACGAACGTCGAGCAGACCCCGGGCCATGCGTTCTGAAAAAAAGAAAAGAAACCCATCCTCGGCGAGGGTGGGCAATATGGCCATCCGGCTAGCCCAGATTGCTCGCTTCCAAGCTCCTCTCTCTGCGTAGCATTCTCAGCGCGCCGCAGCGCCTCCGGCACCTTCGCTTTCCCCCGCGTCGCTGCAAGCCTGATGAATTCTCAACTGCGAAGGCATCGATTCCCTCTGGAACTGTGCTGAGACCCTGTGTATGGAGTGCGGGAGTTAAGCCCTGAGCTCGGTCGCTTCGTTCTCACCTTTTGCTTTTGGAGTTTGTAGGGCGGCATGAACTCCTTGAGGTACTCTGTGCGAGAGTCTTCGCCGACTTCCATGTGGTAGCGCATGACGAGGTAGTGCGGCACGTGCCGCGGGAGCAGCTGCTTTTCGATTCGCTTCGCGTGCGCCCAGACGAGCAGCATTCCGATGAGGCACGCCGCCGAAAGTCCGGTTATCAGCCCCGCTTCCTGTCCCAGGCGGAAGCTGAATGTCGGTCTGAAGGTCGAAAAAAGAAAACAAAGGAAAAAACTCACACTCGGCCGGGACTTCTCCCCACCATCCAGATGCCCAGAGACAGGCCTACGCGAGAAAACGAGCGGCGAAAAAGCGAAGGATCAGTCCGCGAGAGCCGCCGTGGGCGCGTGAAGCCGCGGACGCGGAGACGCGACAGACTGACGCGCGCCCAGGGAGTACGTAAAAACTGCCCCTTTCAAAACCGGAGGCGTGTTAGTGTTTAGGTCGTCTGCGCGGTTAGGGCGCTGCGCCTACCTCAGGCAGATGCCAACAACCATGAGGAAGAAGAGCGTCGAATTCGGCAGGCGAATCATCTCGATGCCCATCTTGAGCAGACTCGCACGCAGATACTCCATGAAGTAGTAGCCCGAGGGATCGACGCCTGGGATGCTCATATTCGAGACGTTGTCCGCGAAGGAGTACCTGGCAGCAACCAAAGAAACAAGTCCGCTCGACTTGAGTGAGATCTCACAGAAGACGGGCAATCTGAAAAAGAAAAGAAAGACACCTTCCGGCAAGCACACACGAGGCGCCCCGCGCGGGACATCGCACAGGCGCGACGAATATTCACACACATATATATACATATAAATCCATAAATATGTATGTTTAGGTGCGTGTTGCCCGTTTTGGTACGGGTGTCCTACGTGCGTGAGAGGAAGAAGAAGGATTAGAAGCTGTTTGTGAAGAAGAATCCGCATGTGAAGAAAAAAGATAGGTCTCGTGTTGCTCTCTGGAGCACCTGCCGAACGCGGAGTTTCCGCGGTCCTTCTCACCTGTGCGCGATGAAGTTCGCCTTCTCAATGGCATTCCGCCCAATCAGGGATCCGCAGCACTTGTGGCTCTGCGTCTCAGCCGCTCGCGCAAGCATCGGAATGTCCTCTTCTTCATCCGTCTTCCGCATCCAGTCGATGATCTGCCGAATGAAGCACTGAAACACGATGACGAAAAGCACGTACCTGACCACACACACTCAGACACCGCAACCACCTTGTTTCGGCCGTTGCGCACTTGCGCAGAAATTCTCACCATCCGCACGCGCGTGCAGAGACACGGTCTCTCCCCGCTCTCGAGGATGAGTCCTTCCCCTCGACGTATAGGCGTTTCTACAAATTATCGAGGTCACCTCGCGAAAACCCCCGACTCTCTTAGACACGTCACACGACGCGATCAAGTCTCGTGAGCCTCCAGTTTTGCGAGACGTTGCAGTCTGTCAACTACAAGAGGCGACGCCAATCTGACAACAAAATCTCAGCGCAGGTGATTCGAGTGTGTGCAGCTGCGGCAACTCTAAACCCTAAACAAAACTTGCCGCAGTCTCGGATCTATGATTTGATCTCGACGGAGAGAAGTCCCTCTGATGCAGCCCTGCGAGGCGACAGCGGTTTTCACGCGACAGGAGACTGCTCAACACGCAACAAAGTGCTTCGCTGGCATATTCGTGCAAGTCCTAGCCAGCTCGCATTCAACTCTCCTACGGCGAGCAGAGAGCTCACCAAACGAGGAGGATGACTGCGACGAAAAAGAGCTCTTCAAAGAGGACTTCCAGCATCGGCGAGACGTTCTCCAGAACTGTGTCGCTGTCACGCAAGGGCGGCATGACCTGAAAACAGACAAGAGAGAAACTCTCGAACCAAGGTCATGAAAACCAGCTACCCGCATACCGCGACACCCTCGGATGCGTCAGACTCACAAATATATATACATATTTGCATGACTATGGTCGTATGTCTAAGTATGCCTCTATATACACGGGTACACACATGTGTTCCTGCAGAGAGGCACACGTTTACAAGTATTTTTTGTGGGTGGGCGCGCGTGTACAGGCGGCTTGTGTCGCACGCAGATCGCTTACGTCTCCGAAGATGAGCTCGTCGAGGACTTCGGCGATGTTGGACTGCATCGTGCCCCAGAGGATGACGTTGACGATGCTGATGGTGGCGATCTGGCGGAAGGCGGTTTCCATGACCTCCTTGGAGAACTGGTCTTTGCCTTCGCTGATTTTCTTCTCCAGAAGCCGAATGCAAGTCTGAACCGCGATGCCGAACGCAAGCGTGATCAACGCAATCACAAAGTAGGTGTTGTTCTTCCGGTGCTCAAGCGACCACAGCAGCTTCAGCGCGTTCGGATTCTCCTTCGCCGCACAGTAGTCGGGTCCGAAGGTGGACAGGTCGCAGTCCTGCGGGAAAACACACACAAAACGAAAAGAGTCGCTCGACGAGCGAGGAATCGAGCGATCCACAGCGAGCAGGAGGACACGCATGGCAGACAGTGGCTAACTATTGGGGGAGATACGGGTGCGAGGAGAGCGGAGATTAAAAAAAGAAAACGACGCCCCAAAGGACAAAAGAGCGCGAAGCCGAGAGCGGCGACAGACACAGATACCGAGAGACAAGTTGAGAGAGGAGACGAGGCTCCGCGGCGGAAGCTGTCCACGCACCGGTTCGATGAGCTTCTGATTCTCAAGGTGCAGATTCGACCCTGCCTTCAGACCGATCAACTTCCGGACGTTCTGCGCGACCTCTGGAAGAAATACAAAAAACACAGGGCAACGATACAGACTGAGTTCAGACACCACGCGCAAGACCGACGAATCGCCTGGCCTGTAAAAATTGTTCCGTTTATCAAACTACCGCCTCTCTCAGTCGGTGTCGATTTCGGTGCGTGTTCTTCATGCATTCACAATTCGCCTGTCGAGCTGACCTTGCGTGTCCACGAAGGTCTTTGTCTGCTCCTCTGTGAGCTCCGGACCGTTGTCCGCAAGTTTCGCCTCGAGAGGCACGCCGCCCTCCTTCTTGACGAAGGCTGCAGCAGCCTTGTCCATGTCCGCCTGGGACGGAGGCGCCTCTGCAGCTTTTTCTTCGTCTGACTTCTTGGGCTCCGCGGCGTCCTGCGACTCCACTTTCTCCCGAACCACGCCGCCGCCTTCCCTCTTCTCTGCTTCACCGCCTGCAGGCTGCTCTCTTTCCTGCGACGCCTCTGTTGCCGTCCCTGGCGCGTGTGCCGCCTTCGCCTCAGGCGCGGCTTCGGGCTTCTTCTCCTCTGCGTCCCTCGAGGCCTGCTGCGGCTCGGCGGCTGGCGTAGCTTCGCGCTCCTCGGACTGCTTCGCGGGCGCCTCTTTCGCGCCTTCGCCCTCCCTGGTCCCCGCGGCGGCGGAGGCGAGCGGCTGCGCGGCGCGGCCGGTGGGCACGGGCGCCAGCAGCGGCTCCTCCACGTTGAAGGCACTGGGCGTGCCAGTCGTTGTGGTCGTAGTCGACGTGTGAATCGGCGGTGCAGCTGCTGCGGCTGCGGCGTCGCCCTGTTCGCGAGCCTCCGCGTGTGTCTCGCCTTCTTCCTTCGGCGCGGGCGCCTCCTGCGCGGCCTCAGGCGCCAGGCTGGCAACCACATGAACGGGCTTCTCAGGCGCTTCTCCTGCGGCAGCAAGGGGCGACGCCGCAGAGGACAAGTCTTGCGCGCTCGCTTCCGAGGCAGACGCCGACGCCTTGGTGTCCGCTGCGGCAGCTGCTGGTGCGGGTTCGGGTGCCGTTTCGTGCTTGTCGGCTTCTCCCCCCGCAGGCTTTGTCGCGGATGCCGCGGGCGCGGCCGACTCAGCGGGGGTGAGGACCGACGGAGGAGACGCCGGCTGTGCGGCCTCCGCTTCGGATTTCCCAGCCGGCTTGTCCTCCGCCTTCTGCGACGCCTCGCCCTCCTGAGCCTCTTCTTCGCCCTTCTCAGTCTCCTCGCCCTCGGAGCTGCTCTGCGCACCCTTGTCCTCCTCTTGGGCATCGTCTTCGTCTTCGCGGCTTTCGCTCAGCCTCGCGCCAAGCTGAGCAAAGGCCGGCGCCGAGAGGGCGAAAGACGGCAGCGAGTAGAGCGACCGCAGGGATCGGTGGTGCGAGTGAACAGAAAAGCCGTCGCCCGTCTCTGCGTCTCGCGCGCGGACGGCGGGCCGCCAGGCGCCCTCGCTCTCGAATTCGTGCAGGCGAACCTCGGAGTCGCCGTCCCAAGAAAAGGCCAGCGGAAGGTTGGCCTGAGGCTCAGCCCTCGACGCCTTCAGCGGAGGAAACAGCGACGACGGTCGCACCTGCCTCGACGCGCGCGCCTGCGGAAGCCGACGCGCCGGGGCCTGAACAACAGACGACAAAAAAGGCAACACTCAAACTCGAAACGTTTTCTGCTGATTCAGAGCTGCGGCGGGCGCAGCATTCGGCCGACGAGTCGAGGGCGACCCTTCGTCGCCCTCGGAGCGCCCCAGCCGCTCGCGCCTGTCGAGGCGAAAATTATACCGTTGCGTGGATCCACGCGCGCGCCTGCTACAGGCGAACTGCCCTCATGCCGCAGCACGAAGTCCGAGGCAGGGCAGGCCTCAGAACACGCGAATGTCCTCAGAGAAAACAGGCAAGCGAACGAGGCCGTCGGGTGCCCGCCGGGCGGCTACGCGCTTCGCAGCGGAGGCAAGGCAGCGGAACGGATAGCTCAAAGGGATGACGCATCCCCGCGCACCTGAGCTGCTGTTTACCCTCCAGTCGCAGCAAGTTAGTCACCTCGGAGGTGAGCGACTCAGGCAGCCTTTTTTAGCAACGGACGACTAAAGAACCGACACATCTCGAAGGCGCTTAGCTACGACTAAGCAGAACTGAACCCTTCCCGCCACTTTCGACGTGGAAGCAGGCTCTTTTTCCTTCTTTGCACGCGCCATCCGCGTGCTCTCGTTTCCTCCCCCCCCCCATCCCAGTCTGTCTCCGCATTCGTGCTCCATCGCTCCAACTGGGCGCGTGTCTCGCTCTAGCTGTTCAGTCCAGCGCACCCCTCCTCCGAGCTGCAGAGCGGAGACAGTGCACATTTGCGTGCTTGAGTGATACTCGGTCGTGCCTGGACAGCCCCTGCGTGCACGTGCGTGCGTTCCTTACCGGCTGGTCGAATTTTACTTGAGGCGCCTGCGCGGCGGAGCTGTTTCGCGGGACGCAGAGGAAGATGAGAGGAGCAAACAGAGAGGCAAGAATGACAGAGTGGAAGGAGAGGCGGAAGCCAGAAGAGGTCTTTGAATATCGGCCGCGAGAACCGCCGAATGGGCACTCGGCGTCAGAGTCGCATCCTGTGAGAAGCGGACAGGTCTTTGAGGTGAGTCGCCTCTCTGAAAAAGACGCGACTGAAGGCGACGCCGGCGCTTTGTGAGTCGGCATGCAAAAGCAGTTTTGGGCGTTCAGCGTCGCTGCTGCTGCGAAACTGGATCGACCTGGGCAGCCAGTCGAGGCCCGCGACCGCGGCACGCGGAGCTCTGTCGGACCCTCAGGCGCGGAGGGACGGCGGAGCGCCGCGGAGGGGCGCGTCCTGGCCATTGTAACGCGAATTTTCAATGGTATTTCGAGGAACTGCGTTCAAACACCGGTCCCCAGTCTTCGAGTCGGCACATGTTGTTGAGCGCCGCCGCATACCGCAGTCGCAGCTTCCTCGCGAGGTCGCCCGCCCGCGGATGTGCCAGACCAGATAGAAAGTCACGCGAGGCCTCGCGGCGAGAGGACGACAGCGCCCGCCCGAAGGCACGAAGCAGCTGAGTGATGAAAAGAGAGAGCACTAGGGAGCGGCGGAGACCGACATCTGAGAAAAGACTCCGTAGAAAGTGCGGATCGAACGAGAACTCCGAAAATGAGTCAAAGCGCGCCGAACGGCGCGACGGAACTGAGTGAGCCGGCCCCGAGGCTGGCCTCAGGTCGCAAGTAAAAGACGAAGCACCGCTCGCCTGCGGACTCTTCTCAGCAGGAAAAGTCAGTTAATCACTCGAGAGAAGCCGGCCTTTCCTTGGCTTCGAGTTTTTGTCCCCGACTGGGTCTGGCGTCAGCAGACAAGACAACGAAGCGACTTGCCACGACGTTGCGGACGCGAGGCCTCTCTTGTCGCCTTTGTCAAAGAAGCACGTGTCGCCGCTGGCGAAGCTGCGGCGAAGTGTTGTTCATTTGGATGTTGAGAGGAACCGACGAGGCCTCTTTGACAAGTTTTACCAAGCGTGGAAATTTAGTTCCAGAGGCAGAATGCAAGAGAGGAATGTCGCGAGTCGAATGCGCGGAGGGGAGGAAGGCACAGACGGCGTTCGCGTGACGCGTCCGAGCGTTCAGAGGGCCGCAGTGCTAGAGAGAGTGAAAAAGTCGAAAAGCGTTCTTAAGAGACGACCTGCTCCCGCGTCCTTTTCAAATGGTCGCACAGGCTCTGAAAATCGGTCAAAACGCCCACAGACACAGGTCCAGCCGGTGCGAGGAGGGAGGCTCAGCAGGCCTCGCGGGCATTGCGCACGAGTGGCGACTGCGCCGGCGGCGAGCTTGACAGTTGCGAGGCGACACCGAAAAAAGTTTCTCAAACGAGCGGTACAAATCTTGTGTCTTCCTCTCTCTTTTTCGTGCCAAGGAATTTGCCAGTGTCTCTCGGGTATTCGTGCGTCTCTCCACCATTGTGACTGAACTGTACTACCGCTGTGGTCTCAGCCGGGGGTTCAGGCAGAAAATGACGCTTCGAATAGCTAGCTAACCTCAAGACAAGCGGTTGGAGGGCCCGAGCTGCTACAGGCGTTGCACTCAGATGCTTTTGCTGTTGTCATCCACTCGAGAAAGGCTTCTTCTGTTCGATAGAAGTCGCCCTATCTCCTTGCCGGAGTGCCAATCGCTAAATGAGATCACACACTGTCCGAGCCCCTCGTGGCTCGCGGCGTCGCTGCTGCAGCGTACAGCACCGTGGGAATCGCATATCCACTGTAGGCGTAAAAAGAGACTTCATCCTCAGCCAAAGTGCATCTAGGTGTCATCCTTTGCTTGCAGGAACGGCACATAGCGCTCAACTCTCCTGTCGGAGCTGCGCTGAGACCAAATTCGCACAGAAGGGTGAGGTAAGCCAGCTCAACCGCCTCATCGCCTCAGGGCGGAGTGCTTGCTGGAGAGAACGGGCGGACGAGCTCATCTGCAACTGACGGAAGGGCCCAAAGGCGGAGACTGCCCAACGCCATTGCTTCGATGTCCTTCACACATCGCCGGCAGGGGGTCCTTGGTCCTCGATTGCTGGCTTCTCTCGCAGTGTTTGCCCGAAAGCTTACGCTTGAGGACATTTCGCTCTTGCAGTCCAGCCATCGGGGCTCCAGAGTGTTGATCCCACTACCAGTTAGGGACCGTAGAAAGCGTAGCTCCTAGGAACCAATGTGGATGCAGCGATGGAAAACTGCGAAGCGGGGACCTCTTATTACAGTGCAGCACTAGAGGAGGGGGACACGGCGAAAGGGTAAATGAGGTTCTAACGACTCGAATCCCGACCCGACAACGCGGTCACAGGCGTAGTCGTACAGGGCCGCTTTTCTTTGCCGCGAGACGCTGTCAGCGAGGGAGATTCGATTAGACTCCGCTGGCAAATTCAAATTGGCTTTAGCCGCACAGCCCCGCGAATCGTTGGATGGAAGTTTCGAACCGTTTGAGCCGACACCCACCCGCCGGATTCTTTGCCTCATAGTGAGCACCTGCAGAACGTCAAGAACAAAGAAACACCTTGAGCTGGTTGACGTTCCAGAGTTTGGCGACACTCGAAACGACTCCACTCGTTGCAGTATTTGCTCACTGACTCAACCGTGCCGCAACGACAGCACGCACTACTCAACTGCGCACAACTAGTTCCCAATAAGATTCCTTGCACGAGAGTGTCGACGTGACTTGTGTACCTCCATGGTGCAGCCGAACGTGTCAGGTGGATATTCGCGCCTGAAGGACCAAGCTGCGCCAGCCATGCGGGATTTCCGCGAGTTGAAACCTTCTAAGCTTTTTGCCGGCAGTCCTGGCTTTAACGTGTCACACTGCGACGCAAGCGCTCCAGGTTTTTCAACTGCTTTGGATGCCACCGTGTTTCGGCACCCGCGAGGTTGAAACGACTACCGCCAGTGGCCCTGGTCGTCCAGTCAATACGTCGAGAAGTACGTGTCCCAGGCAGCATCTCACCTTACAAAAATTATTCCAGAGGGGGTATTTCCAGGCGTAGCACGTACATTCCTGATGCGTGAAGCTGGAGGGAGGCGTCGGACGCGACCTGACGACCGGTCACCGGCTCGGCATCAGCACCTCGGGAGAACAACAGTGAGATTTGACTCTGTAATTGGGTTTCTGGAAAATCGAGTCGAAGCCAAATTCTATACGATTCTATCAAAGTGATTTGCGTGCATACGTGGGGCCTAGTCACGCAGAAGCGTCTACAGGGGATCGCGGAAGGATCCAATCGTTGCGTTGCTGCAAACAAGTTACCAGATGCTGGCGAGATGCCAGTATCCGCTAGCTCTTCTCATGATGAAGCCTTCCTGCTCGCAGCGCGCAATAAACATCCTCCCACACAAGCGCTCTCAGTTGTATCCTACTGCAAAACTAAATCTGCGCATCCACCGTATGTGACACTCTCCAGGCAACTGCCATGCCAGCACTGCAGCAATGCCACGCTTCTCCACAAACAGCTACAGCCATTCACATTCAAGCCTTGAAAAAGAAACATTGACTGTGTGCCAGCGGCACTTCAGCACCGCGCGGCAGCTCAAGGCTTTCTTCGCGACATGGTAGCCCGACCGGGGTATCCATCTGTTTGTCTCTCAGCCTCGCAGAAAGCAGAGTATCACAGCAACGGCCTCGGTTTTTGGGATGCTGAGCCTTTGCGGCGTCTCCATTTGCCAGTATCGTGGCATCGAACATCCTGAGATATGTGAGAACGCCCGGTTTGAAGAGCAGCAGACTTCAAAAGCAAACCTCAGTGCAAGGAGCTGGAACATGCGGCAGCCTCCACGCAGAGTGAAGGGTTTCCGCTGTTGCAGCATGGACCGGCGGATCCCCTGGAAGACTGCGACTGGTGTTTGCGGGAACATAAAACTGAGCTTCGGCGTGGCTTTCGAGAGCGGACGCTACATCTGTCTTGCGAGGCGGCGGAGAGAGAGCTAAAGCGGAGAGGTTTATGGAATGGGAAGAGTTTTCAGAAGCGAAGAGACGAGCCTCGTGCGTCGACTACGAAACAAGATATCGTGCAATCCGCTACACCGGCGGCATCTGTTTTCGGGCTTGAGGAAAGAAAATTCTCTGTCTTCCTTTTGTTCTCTTTCTGTGCCCGCATGCCTCGCCACCCACAAGACTTGGGAGCGTCACTCCGTACTCCTTGCCCACGACTCAACATTTACCAATGCTGTGTCCTGTCACCTCGGTAAACAATCCTCCAGTCATCCCTCTCCTTGTCCCTCGAACACTTGAGGTGAAAAAGGAAACAAAACTCGACAAAAAACCCTGCAGCAGTCGCTGCCTCACTTTTACATGTATGTCTGTCCTATATAAAATACGTATAGAGGTACATGAAGGCGTAACACGTACAAGAGGAGTTACCGCCTGTCTAGACACATGATGTATGCACTCGAGATTGCGCTGTTGCATCTCTTTCCCGTCCACTTGTCAGAATCTCGTCTTCCAGTCGCATCACCTCGTCGCAAGAGAAGCTCCTTCACTCCCCTATTCCTTCCTATTTCCCCCTCAGACGACGAATTGAAGCGGACGACACCTACGGATGCGCATCATCAAGGCCGGCGCGAGCGCACGACATTTATGCCGGGGGTCCAACGAGGATGTTATTGATGGGGATGAAGATGAGCTTGATGAAGTAGCCGATGAAACCCATGAGAAGGAAGCCGATCGCGCAGGCGTACGCAATCTTGCGGAACTCGCGGGCATCCGGCTTCGTGCAGCGACGCACCAGACGGACCGAGTCGAAGAAAAACTCGCGCAACCCGAGAACCACTGAGCCAATCGGGTGGTTCGCATCTGTCAGGAACGCAGGTACCTTGTTGAGGTTAACCATCTTGGAAAGGAGAACAGAGGAGAAGCGGAGACGACGAAGCGAGAAAGGTAGACGAAACGACCCTGAGCACACACGCAGAAACACCCCGTCACAGCGAAATGCAAAAAAGAAAAAGGGCGGAATGACACACGGATGCATGGCCAAAGGTGCCGTTTACGTACACACCCTGTCCTGCAAGCGTGTAGAGAAATACATCACGCAGCAAAGAGACACATGCAACGACAAGTGATAGAAAACAGAGGCTACAAAAAGACCGCGGCTACCCATATACATTTACGCTTCAATTGCGATATGCACGGAGAGGCAGGACCTGCGTGGCTCCACACTTGTCCATGCGAACGCAACCGCCACTCCCTCCTCAAGGTCATCCAGAAGCAGCTGAAGCGAGAGAGAAACCGAGACACAGAAAGACCTTCCGCGTCTGCGGGTGTCAGCATCCCTCAAGCGGGTTTCCTCCTGTCCACACCCGCCACGGCGAGCGTTCCCCAGGCGGAGGAGTTGCAGTGACGAAAGATGCACACACAACACAAGGCCTCAGGATGACTTATCGCAGGCAGAAAAACGGACAGCGACTGCCGGAAGACCCGGAATACTCGCACAGGCGAGACCAGCGCGGGTCCCGTAGGGTGAGACGAAGAGACGAAATGACATGAACAAGCGGTCGTACACAGGAAGAAGAAACTTTTTGCCTTCCCTCCAGTTTCCAGATGCAACAGCAAGATAAAAGACACAAAGATCCCTCTCGAACGATATCGCCACCGTCTACCGCGCCCCCTCGTCAATCGGCTTTCCTGGTCGCCACGGAAGCAGGCAAATGCAATGAATTTTGCTCTCTCTTCCAAATCACGGAAAATGCAGAGTTCAGGCAAGAGTCCTAGAAGATATTAAAACACAACAAGAAATAGGACAAGACGCTCTCACACTCTCAAGCCGACATACAGGAAATGTAGCTTTTTGGTCGGGAAGAAAAACGCACCTGGAGAGAAGACGAAGGCCGTGCTCCCGGGAGTCGGCGGCCTGGAAGAAGCTTGACGAAACGGGAAAAATACAGGAAAACGAATTACTAGTGCAGTCATACACCATGTGCGCCTTTTGGCGGTGTGGCAAAGTCTTTCTGTCTCGGGTAGGTCTCTGCCGCGATAGTCCCTGATGAGATCCCGTCTCTGGAGCAGTGAGAAGACGCGGACGAACAAGTGAGGGAGAGCCGAGTGCGCAGCCAAAAGGAAAAATCGCATCGCAAGAAACCACCCTGCGGTCGCTCCTTCCGCTGCGCCTCCCCTTAAGTTTCCGGTGTATGTACACCCTGCGCGGGGTCTCCTCCACCACCTGCAGCGCTCGCTGACTCGCTCCCTATCCAACTGCTCGCTTTTCTGTCTGCACAGGAAGTTCTGGCTGAGCTTGTGATATTGCAAGTTGCTGTACTTTTATTTGGAACGAACAGCGCCCTCTTCGAACTGCAGGGCCGTAACCACATTTGCTCATGAACGGGCCACCCGTTGCCCCATTCGGTACGTAGGGGGGTGAGGACACTGGTTTGCCCCGGTTTGTCTCCCGTCCAGAACTGGTCAGAAACTCTTGCATCGGGCTTGCCAGGCTGCACGGAAAACCACAAGCTCTTGCGAGCGCAGAAACCGCACCTTCGAGGTAGCGCAGGCGGGTTCCTTGTCCAGTTGCATGAAACGAGCGGTTCAACTTCACACCGGTGCGCCTGTGCCGTAGTCGGTCACACTCTAAACGACGCTGATTGCCGTCCCCGATGGAAAGATACCCGCTCAGATCTGTGAGCGGCACAGATGTTTAAGTGAGGAAAAGCAAGTGGCTGGTGACTTATCCTCGTTTCCTCTGTATTGAAGCATAACAGCCTGGAGGGTCGCTCCGGCTGTCAACAAGCATGGGTGGTGTCTGAATCTCTGAAAGGCGCATTACTAAAACCTGAAAGAGGCACCTCCCAGTTCTTGTAACATCAGTCTCTGTAGTATGTGCTCTCTCGGCTTCAGCTATCGCCAACTGGGACCTGGACCGTCAAAAGGGCGCTGAATTCGCGCCCGTGACTTCGTCTGCCTCGCCACGCCAGCAAGACGGAAATGTTACACTGTAGCTTCCTGGCGGGTTCTCGTGCAAAATTCACGCGAAAGGGAGTAGCGAATGTCGAGTACGAAGATGGATCGGAGGCAGTCGCTTCAGGCTCCTGCTCAGCTGGCGACGCGGCATTGTCGTTTCTTGCAACCGAATATAAGCCGACCAGGCTGTGGACCCCGGGCAGGTGACTGTGAGTCACTCAGGGGTGCCTGCAGCTCAGAGCAGCATAACCTAGCATGGCTTTAATTAGATGGAGAGCTGGACTTCGAGGAAGATTTCCTGACGAGCTAGTGTGGCGCGGGCGTTGAAGCTTTGTGAGCAAGAAGGACGCGCATGCGCGGCTGATCGTAGCTATTCTCTGCGTTTTCTTTTGGATAGAGAAGGGACTAAGTGTGTGTTCGACGGCACGCACCGCACTGTGTGATGGTCCGCTTTTTCTTGAGACTAGGTTTGACTTCTGTAACCTGCATGCTTGCAACGGAACTACCCAGAGACACATTCAAGAGAAAACCAGCCTCTATCCTCTCTATCAGGCTCTTGACTCCGAGTAGTTCTCACGCGCGGCACGCGGTGTATATACACTTAGCAGCCGAAAGGCAAGCGGGAGCTTCGAGCGAACTTCATGCGGGAGATATGGATGTTGCTTTACGCTTTTCGCCCGTTTGTCTTCCTTGGCTTTTCTTTCTCTTCAGCAAGTTAAGGGTCAAGTGTGAGTGCGTGTAACTGTCGGCCTTGTTTGTGTTTTCTCTGAGGCCACCGACCTTCTCGAAAGAGAGCCCCTTCGGCTATTTCCGTTCAGCGTTGCTGCGCGAGGATCCCCGTTCCGGCGTCGTACCCGTGCCGCTTGCCCATCGTGGTACTTGACAGAGGACCTTACCCGTGGAATTTCCTCGATTATTTCTTTTGTCTTGGTTAGTTTGTGGCCTTGGCCTCCTCCGCCTCGGGGTGAGCCCTCGCCGTCTAGGCCTTCCTGTGTCCGAGCGTTGGTTGCATACATGCCTCAGCCAACACTCGACTCGCGCAAATTTCCCCCGGAGCACGAAGTCGTCACACGCCGACATCTTCCGCTTCCTCTTGCATGGCAGTGGGGTCGCGTATGGCTCGATAATTCAGGCTTTTCGCCTCCAGTTTTTCGTTTTTCCACCGGTCCGCACCCGAGCACGAGTCACCAGGCTCGCATGGTACTTGGTGACCGAATATAGCGCCTTCGCCTCATGCACAGTAGCTGAAGCGGCGAGGAAGCGCCCTCCCTTCCTTTTAGCTGTGCCCACGAACGTGTGTGTGTGTAGAACCTTGATTAGCGCCTTTTTTCCCTCGAAGCCCCGCTAAGGAACGAGGCCTTCGCTCTCGTGTGTTCCCTCCTCGGGGTGCCCAGCAACGGCGAGGCCGCAACCCGTGCTATACCGTCGTTTTGGCGAAAGTCGTTTTGTGCGTTTTCTTCCGGCGACTCTCCTAGTTTACACCCGTCGTTGAGAGAAGATCCTTCTTTCCTTTCTTGTCTGTTCGGCGCTAGCGTTGCCGTGGCATTTAGTTCTAGAGAAGCCCATCGAAAGGCGGAGACTCACACTTGGCTACAGCTGGTCTCGTATCTAGCCCCATAATTCCATGTGTGGGTCGTCGCCGTTTGGGCTTCTCACGGCTCGAGAGATGCGTCAACCTGAGGTGACCATTAGCTGCGTGTCCTTTTTTTAGCTCGCCCTGTCAGAACGGTTTTTTCCGTGGAGGAACTGTTAGCCTGCGAAAAGCGCCTTCTTCGTGTTTGTAGTCAACTTCGTGTGCCTGCCTTGGGGATTATTCTGTCCGCCTTCCTCGAGCTGCTCGCACTCCGGGGTTCGAGGAGTTGACCGCGGCTGCCTGGTCTGAACCGAACCTCGTCGCATTTTCGCGCGAGAGCTTCGTGGCCTTGTGCGCCTCTCCGCTGACTTCTTCACTGCAGCGTTTCGCTTTTCGCAATTCGCCGTGATGGATGATTTGTTGAGCGCCTTCGAGCCCGTCTCCCTTCACGACGACGTCGAGCCGCTGAACTCCCCCGGTCGGCTCGGTCCCCCGGCGTCGCCTTCTCCTCTCGCCCTCGGCGCCCAGAGCGGCAGACATCGTCTCCTAGGCGGGGAGGCTCCGTCGCTGCCTGATGCGTCGCTGTCAGCTGCTCCGGGCGTCCTCACAGCCGTCGGGAGCTCGCCATCCTTTGCGCGCCTGCAGTCGGGCGCCAGCCACGTGAGCGATGTGCCGCTGTCAGATCCAGAAGACGGCCGCCGCGCGCAACGTCTGCATGCGGACTCAGAGGGCGCTGGATTTCCGCAGGGCTTGGCGGCTGCCGCCCTCGATCTCGCGGGCGAGGACGACGAGTCCTTCGACATCTTCTTGGAGGCGGGCAGGGCGTCCTCCGCCCCCCGAGACTGCAGCGCCGCAGATGATCCTCTGCGGGTCGCCCTCGGCAGCGAGCGAGAGGAAGCGCCGCTGGAGCGCTCTGACGACCGCGAGAATCTCCCTCTGTTTCCGGTCGGGGGCGGGCTAGCCTGCAAAGGCACCGTTGCACGTGCGGCGGAAGGCGGACGTGAGTCCTCCATGGAAGACCTTCTCGGCGGCTCGCCTCCGCTCACTGAGAGAGCCGAGTGCGACGACCCAATCGCGCCACTGGAGACGAGCCACGATGAAGAAAACGGCGCAGAGGAGGCAGACTCGCCGGCGGCGATCGGCGCCGACAGCGCAATGGCGGAGGCTGAAAACCCGCGGAAAGCGGACCAACCCGGTAGCCCCGAGACGTCCTCCCTCCCAGCAGCTGCGCTCGGCGATGCGGCGTCCTCTGCGCCCTCGTCTTCTCCGTCGCCTGATTTCTCCCCCGTGCCTCCTCCGGCTGCGGCCGCGGCCTCCTCTGTCTCAGCGTCGCTCTCTGCCTCACCGTCTGCGCTGCCCTATTCGCCGGCGCCTTGCGAGGAGAGCGATCGCCGCGCGGCGGAGGACGCCCGCCGGCGCGCCGCGTTTCTCCACGCGCGAGTCACGGGATTCGTTTCGAACGAAATGTGGCTGCAGCTGCTGGGAGTTGACCTCGAAAAAACAGAAAACGAGGAACAACAAGGTGCGTCGAGTGCAGAGAAAGGCGCCGTGCGGACTGTCAATCTGGACGCAGGAATCGCAAGTGCATCTGTGAACCGAAGCGTCTCTGTAGACGCGCGCTCGCCTGCGCTGACTCTCGGTCTGAACATGCACGCGGGTCCGCGAGCACCTGTGGAGTTTTTTCCTTGCCTCTAATGTTTGAACTGACGTAGATTTCAGGCACACGCGCATGCCTTTTCTCCCGCGCGCAAGCCCGCCTGAACTCGCATCGCGTCAGTGCAGAGAAGATGCCTGCAGCGTGCCGTCTTACAGTTATTCTCCCGTGTCGACGTGAAATGTGCTTTCGCAGAGTTGCCGTCGTCGCTCAGTTCCCTGGATTGCTTTCTCCTCGACAAGGACGAGATGCGGCTGCGCAAAAACCTCTGTTCGTCTTCTTCCTTCGCGGGTCTCCACGACGGCGAGGAAGACGAAGCGGACGCTGGAGAAAAAGTGAAGAAAGCGCGGCGCTTCGCTGAGGACTACTGCCGCGCCTTCAGCTGTCCCTACACTCCGGGTGCGTTTGCGACTGCGCGAGCCACAGGCGGCGGAGGCATGTGTAACGGCGCCTCTATGTGTCTCTGTATCGTCGCGTTTTCATGTTTACCTGCATCTGGTCTCACGCGTTCACTGTTTTCGTGTCTGTGGCTGCTGCTGTGCATTTATGCGCGTGGTTCGCGCGCGCTGACTTCGAAGCTGCCCCCGCTTTCACGGCCGTCCGCGAGTAGACGCACATGTACATTTCGTGGAAGACGCGTTTCAACATGCAGGTCGTTCGCTGTCGTCGTCCCTGTGGCGCTGTTCATTTGCGCAGGCCTGCTTTTTCTCGCGCGTATCCTCTTGCGCTACTTCTCGGCGAAGTCTGATTCTGCATCCGCGTCTTCGCCGGCCTCATTCTCTTCTGCGACGCTTCTGCAAGCGCTGCATGCGTTCCGGCGGCGCCACACGTCGCGCGTCTTCGGCTCGCACGCGCGCCTAGCGCTGAAGCGCCTCCACGCGTCTGCGTCGGCCGAGGGAGGGGCGAGCAAGCGCTCGTCGTTCGCATCCTTGGTCGGAAAAATGCCCGCGGGAGCTGCTCAGGAGAGAGAAAACGCCACCAGCGTGCTCTGGGTGAACCTTGACGAGGAACAGGCCGCTCCGCTGCCTGCCGCGCATCCCGCCCCCGAGGCCGCGGCTGACCGCGGCCTCTCGGCGGCCCTTCCCACCTCTTCCTCGTCTTGTCCGTCTTCATCGCCCCCGTCGTACTCTCCGCCTCCTCCTCCCCGCCCTTGTTCTTTTCCGGCTTCTTCTTCTTTTGCAGCTGAAGGAGCAGAGGAGGGGGTGGGAGGGAGGCGAGGGGAGGAGGCGGCGGCGTGTGCGCCGTTAGCGGCCGTCGGGGAGAAGGAGCGCGACGAAGACGATTTCGAGGACGTAGGTCTCGACGACGACGGGACCAGTGGAACCCCGGCGGAGCTGTCGGCAGCGATCACGCCTGCGGAGGAGGCGGCCTCGCCTTTTTCGCTGGCGTCGCCGCCCTCGCCGGCAGCCGACGCGCAGGAGGCGCAGGCGTCGCAGGAGGAAGACTGGCGCGCGGAGCGCCGCGCCGCAGACCTCGGGCGCCAGCTGCAGTCGCTCGTCAGCTTCCATTTGCCCTTCCTCAGCGCGCATCTCGGCAGGCTGCGCCTCGCCCCCGAACGCTACGCAGACTTGCTGCTCGCGTCGGCCTTCGCGAGCTGCTGCTACGCCGACGACGAGGGAACCTGCGGGTCCGCGGCGGGGGGTGCGGAGGCCCTGAAGCCCGACGAACTGAGCCGCGAGAGGCGCGACGAGCTGGCCGAGGACGGCGCCGAATCTCCTCTCCAGGGCGACACCCACCGCTTCCCCCTGCTGCAGGAGGGGGAGGAAGAGGAGCCTGCGAAACGCAGCCTCTCCCGGACGCGCGTCGCCGAAATCTGCGTACAGCAACTCTGGCGCTTTCTCGTCCTATCCGGCGAGCCCGCGGCGTAAGTCAACGTCTGGGATGTGATAGCTGGCAACGTATAAAAGACCCTAAACTCTAAATTTGTTCGAGAGGCACGAACCCGCCTCCCCCCTCGTAGCAAACCGAGTCAGCGGCGCTCGAGACGCAGATCTATATCTATATCTATCTGTAGACCGATCTATCTAAATCCTAAACCTCATATAAATAGATACATAGATAGAGAGGTAGATAAAAGAAGAAGGGGCGACGGGGCAGGTCGCGAAGATAGAGCTGCATGCCTCAGTGTGAACGCGCGATTTTTGATTTTCTGTTGTTTTCCTCTTTCCTTCTGCAGGACGTCTCTGATTCTTCTGGCGCTGCTGTCTCAACACGCCGGGGATCTCTCGTGTTGCGCCTCGGCTGCGGCGGCGGCCGCGCGTCTGTCTTCGCTCTCGCTCACCGACGCAGACGCCTTTGGGCTCCAGGAATCGGCGTTGCAGCCGGCGCGCGCGGCGGAGACAGCAGTCTCGCGCCTTCCTGCGTCGCTCTTCCGGGACCTCAGTCTCCCTCACCTCGCGGCGGCGCCGGCGCCGCTGGGGAGCGCCGGCGCTGCGTCGCCCGCCTGCTCGTTGGTGCACGCAGGGCTTGTGGCGGCCTTCCGGCTCTGGCATGCGGCGGCGCTCTACGGCGTGCAGACGCCGCAGTCCTTCAGCCTGCGCCTCGCGAACGCCGAGGCGGCGGAGGCTACGGTGCGCGCTGGAGAAGAAGTTGTGCGAGGGCGCGGCGCGGAGTGCAGCGAAGCGGCGAGAGAGCCTGTGGACGCGAGCTCTCCTCGTGTGTCCCCCCCCGCCTTTCGCGGGTCGGCTGTCGCCGTGATGGAGCTCGAGGCGCAGGAGTTTGTTCAGGCGGTGAGGGAGTGCGCGCGGATGAAGGGGGACTTGCTCGCTCTTCAGCAGGAGCAGACGCGCCGCCTGAGAGGCCGCGAGGAGGAGGCTGAGGCAGCGGCTGAGAGCGCGGAAAAGGATCCCCTCGTCCCTGAGAACTTCCTTCTCGCGCACTGGCCCCCGTCGCTCATCGGCATCGACATTCTCTGTCCCGCGCTGCTGCTCGCCGCGCACCTGCCGCCGGCGGACAACTCAGGCGCAGCCGCGGCGGCGCCAGCCGCGGCGGCGCTGCTGCCCATGTCGGCCTGTCTGGCTGCACTGCTGGACGTCTTCGCCTTCATCCTCGAGGCCTGGGCCGTCACGCTGTTTGACTGCCGGACGCTGGAGCAAGTCGAGCGCAGCGGCTTCGTGCGCCTCTCGCACGCGCTTCTCGTCGACGGTGAAGTCCTCAAAAAGCACTCGCGGCGCCGCACGTCCGCCCTTTCCGCCGCGCCGGCTGCTCCAGCGGCTGTCGGCGTCGAGGCGGAGTCGCAGGAAGACACGACAGGGCAGCGAGACGAGAGGGCTGCCCTGGGGCCTGCGGCGACGGCGAGCGCGAAGGCGGAGCCGCCGGCCGCCGCGCGGGCGTCGTTCCTCGACGCGACTGGGCTCAAGACGCTGCTCTCTCGAGGGCCTCATACGGCTGCATCTTCGGAGACGCGCGCCGACGACGAGGTGAAGCGCGAGCCGGCGGCCGAGGACGCCAAAGGCCACGCAGAGAACGACGAAGAACTCAGGCACCTGCTCAACAAGTGCGAGGCTGCTCGCGGCAAGCCCGTGGCGGTCGTCGGCGGCGAAGACGCGGAGGGCGGGGAGCAAGGCGGACGCGGCCAGGAGACAGCGGAGCCGCCAGACAGCGCCGCGACGCTCGCGGAGCTCCTCATCCAGCACCAGTTCTCGAGGGTCTCTTACCTCGTCGGAGGCTGGAGCGGTGAGTGGACGCGCTGTCATCCTACAAAAAGCTTTTTTGTCTGCTTTTCAGGGCTCCGGCGCTGCGTGCCTTGCCGCTTGAAGCTTCCTCAGCTGGCTGCGAGGACAGGAGGAGAAAATCTCGCATTCCGAGTGTCTCTGCTTCCTGTCTGGGCAAGTTCGGGGCACTCGCAGTTGGCACCTGATGCGTTCCTGCCTCTCTTTGTCTCTTCTCTCTATGTGTGCGTCTCACTACATCTGTCCGGATGCGTTGTCTTCCTTCCTCTCTATCTCTCCTTGCGTCCTCCCTCCGGTCTCCTGATGTCTCCGGTGTGTGCATGCGCTTTTCTTCGCTGCGGTGTTTCTTTCGGCGCCTTTCGCAGCTCTCGAGGCGGCGCTTGAACGCGCGGATCTCGCGCCACAGCTCCTCTGTCAGTCCGGCCTGCTGGACGCCCGCCCTCAGGCGTCGGTTCGCCTCGCGGAGGTTTCGAGTGCTGCGGCTCAGACTGCAGCCGAAGCGGCTGCGGCGCTGCAGGAGTGGAGTTCGAAGGCGAAGGAAAAGGCGCGCGGCTGGATGAGGGCGTCGGCCTCGAAAACGCAGGCGCTGCCGCTCAAATGGTGAGTTCCTCGCGATTCAGCCTCGCCGTGTGTCTCTTGTGAGACGGCAGCCACGCAGATCTCGCCGTCGTCCTCACGTAAACGAAGCAAAACAGGCGGAGGGGCGGTTACCCGCCGCAGGGGGACTTAGGCGGTGGCCTGCTTAGCTCTGCATGCATGTCATGCCAGCTGAAATGAGACACAAACTTCGGGCTGCCGTAGGCGCAGACAGAGACAGTTTGTTCTTATATCTGTGTATATATCGATGCGTATATTTATATGCATCTGTGAGTGTGTGTACATGTATGTTGATGTTGGAGCAGTTGATATGGGGACACTTTCTCTTCTCGAAGCCGTGCCAGCTTTCGGGTTCAGGGTCTAGGAGCGAGATTGCGTAGGCTGCGCATATTTATGGAAAGTCTTCTTCTCGGGGCTGTCTCTGCCCAGGCAATCGTTTCGCGCGGGACGCCCGGCGAGTGAGGCACCGTCGGAGAAGGTCGACTCCGCGTTGGGGACCGAGGAGACAGTTCCGACCGCGGTCGGTTCAGCTCCAGAGCCCGAGCCGGAGGGCGAGGACACGCCCGCGGAGGCGAAAGAGACATCTGCGCCGGAGGCGACTTCGCAGCGCGCGCCTCTAGCGGACGTGAAGGATCAGGCGGCGCACGTCCGCAGCGCCGCAGCGACGCTCTTTTCGCAGCTGTGGACGCGGCCTGCGGCGTCGGCGGACGCGTCAACGCCTCCGCCTTCCTCCGCTTCGTTCCTCTCGCTCCTCCGCGGCGAAGGCGCGTGCCCCGGAGCCGAAGAGCCTCTCGCGGGCGCCACGGAGGCGTCGGAGGCAAAGGATGCGAGGGAGACGACAAATACGCCTGAGTCCGACCGCGTCGAAGGCGAGCATGAGGACGCAGCGCCAGGGGGAGGCGAGAAGGTCGTGAAGAGTGAGCCTCCCTCGTCGGCGTCTCTCGAGACGCCTTCGCCCTGCTCGCCGTCCTGCGCCTCGAACTCGCCGTCGCCGGTCTCCTCGGAGAAGGAGGACTCGGAGCAGCCTTCTTCGCCAGCGTCGCCTGCGTCCGCCACGGCCTCGCCGCCAGCGTGTCCGCGCGCGGTCAGGAGGGGGGCGGGCGGGGCGGGCGAGCCTTCGCGGCGCGAGAAGGTTTTCTCCTCGCTGCTTTCCTCGACGCTGGGCGGCGCGGACTACGTGAAGCGGAGCTCCGCGCGCTGGTCGACGAGTCTGAAGAACATGGACCTCTCGCGGGCCTTCCGCGCCGCCGCGCCGCGGGACCGGTCAGAGGGGGGCGACGAGGCACGCGAGGCGCCGCAAACTGCGGAGGCGAAGCAAGAGGAACTCACGCCGCGGAACGCCGAGGAGCCGCTCAGCCGAAACGTCAGCCGCGAGCGCGACCAGAAACTCGAAGACGAACGCGCCGCTGTCCTCGGCTTCAGAAACTCCTCCGGCAGCGCCGTCGAAGTCTTGGGAGGCGTCAGCAACGCCTTCACACACGTCGGAGCCCTCGGCGAAGCAGGCTTGCTCGCCAGCGATGAGGAGGTACTGCACACAAACCCTCCGTCGCCTTCATGCAGATCCCTTCCATCCGCAACTGCGTCCACGCAGAGCTCTCTATGCGTGCACATATATATATATATATATATATATATGCGTATATATGTATCTATACGTTTATCAACGTAACTATATATATGAGTATATATATGTATGCATGTGTGTGTATACGTGTATATACTTGTATATATATGTACGTATATGTATTTATGTATATATTTGGGTACGTCTATATGACGGAGGTGTGACTATTGCAGTTGCGTGAAGCTTTCGGAGTCGAGCCGCTCAGAAGAAGGATGCCTCTTGTGGCGGCTCTAGAGGCTTTTTTCTGCTGGCAGACATCCAGGGCTGTTCGGGTAGGGCAACAATGCGCCTTCATGTCGTTCGAGATGGGTATACAAATAGATAAGATATCTGTGCACATTTGCGTGTATCTGTTTTTCTTTGTGCTGTGGAAGTAGAGCCCAGACAGGATTCTCTAGAACGCCGTGTTCCGTGGAAGGTATGAACGAACGTCTTCGTTATTTTTGCTCTTCACATGCACGCGTCGCCTCCTCATGTGTGAAAGTCTGTTTTGTCTCTTTTTTCGAGCAGATTGGCGACGGGGTGTTTGAAATTGGAGGTGATGAGGAGAGTGAGTCACATGCGAGCCTTCTTTTCGCCTTCTGTTTTTGATGCTTACTTCATTTCTCAAATGTTTCTTCGTTTTTGTTTCTCGGCCGCGCCCTTCGTGGTTTGATATGCTCCTTCGTCGACTCGTCGCGCTTCCATTTTACTCCGTTCGAACGCCGTTCGTGATGGCCCCTTCAGCTGGAGGATTTCTTGTTTTTTTCCTACTTTTCTGTATTTTTCTGCACTTTTCGTTGTTTTTGTGTACGTGCAGCTGAACAGCGAGGGACGAGCGACGGCTTCGGGGCTGTGGAGCGAGTAGGCAGCGGCGGAGGCAGAGACATCATGCAGATGATGAAAAAATACGAATTGTATATTCAGGTAAAGCGAAGAGAGATGATTAAAGGGGGGCAGACCACGCAGGATGTGAATCGCGGTGTCCAGTGATCCATGCGAACATTTGTATATTTTTCTTTTTTCTCTCTCGGCGTGCTGCTCGCGCGGCCTTCCCGTAGGCGCCGCTTGAGGAGCCTTCTGCTTCATGTTTTCAAGCCTGAGACCACTTCGTTTTTACTTTTTCCTCAGGCAGAGAAGAGACGACGCTTTTGGCTATAATGACTAACAGAAGAAATGTTTATGGGCTTCAACGGCTGTTGCCGAGGCGTTGGAGCTTTCAGTCTGTGCACGGCTGTTACACCTCCGAAGCGGGGCTTTTTGAAGAGTAATCTCAAAAAATGGAGTTGGAGGATCACACCAGTGGAGTTCATCCTGAGTCATCTTTAGAAAACAGAATGGGATGTCATTTTCGAGTTCTCGATCTTTCCGATTTTTTGCATTTTTTCCAGGAAATACAGCAGCTCGAGAAAGGGGCGATCATCGACCTGGTAGAAATGCAGAAGCAAATAGGCGATCTGCAGGTCAGTAGACTTTTTTTTTTGTCGTCGCGGGGGGAGAGAAGCCAGTTCTTCCTTTGTATTCTCGTTATTTGTCAAGCAAAGTTTCTGGTCGCCCGAGAGCTGCGTGACGAGGAATGCCTTTTTTCGGTTCTCGATTACTTGTTTTCCTCGTGTGAGCTCCCCGCCAGGTGGGCGTACAGACGCTGACTGGCGCGCGTTGACGGAGCGAGACTTGATGCATGCGAGCTCATGTCGAATCTTTTTTGTTTTTTGTATAGATTTTCGAAGCGCTGAAAGTCCGGTCGGTCAAGCCGCGCTGGAGCTTCACACTCGCGGAGGGCGTCGTCGCGAAGACGGCGGAGAAAAAGTCTCTGCGTTGGCTCCTGTTGACGCTTCATCAGCTGATCGTTTTGGAGCCGCACTGCGCAGAGAAGAGGGAGGAGACTGAAGGTAAAGAAACACATCATTCGCAGTTCAAGCCTCCTATAGACTCGCCAGCAAGCCTCTGGAGTCGCGCGTCTCAGGACGTCTCTGTGTGCGTTCTATACGTGCTTGTCTGGGCTTCAACCTCGGGAAAAATCGGATTGCTGTTCTAAAACCACGTCACAGATTCGCAGGGATTCGTTTTATTCAGAGGCCTGCGGCAGCTGGATGCGCCCTCGCCGCGTGAGCGCCGTTCGCGAGTTCTTTGACAGTTTTGCGAAATGATTGAAGCGGTTCGCTTGGGCGCTCGCCCCCGCGGGGGCCTTCCTTTCTCAGCCCTCCTCTGTTCAGCGTTTTCCTCGCATTCCACCCTTCCACGCTGCCCTCGTGGCCTTCTTGTCGCTTGGTCGGTTCCCCTGGTGTCGCTTTCTGCTTTGTTCCCTTTTTGCGTTCCTTCTGTTGCCAACTCCGGCTGCGAGCGCGTCCTCTCCCTTCGTCTCGCGCAGGCCCTCGCGACGCGTCGTCTCACGCTGAGAGTGAGGGCGGGAAGACAGAAAAAACGGAGCCGCTGGAGGACGCCTCGGGCTCCTCCGGCGTCGCTCGCTGGCAAGGCCAGTGGCGCACAGCGGTTCGCTCCTTCCGCGAAAAAGCGAAGGACGCGCTGCAGCACACCAGCACCGGCATCGAGCAGCTCGGGCGCAAAGGTAGGCGAAGGAGAAAAAAAGAGGCAAACGCGAAAAACAGAGAGGAGGCGGGTTTCGCTGTGTGGCGTCATGAGTGAGGAGGGGCCGAGCGGCGCGCGACGCGCTGGAGGGCATTTCGCTTTTCGCGTTTTTCTCGAATTTTCCTTCCTCGAGTGCGCGACGGGTGTGGAGCGCAGTGCGTCCGGCAGCGCGTGAGACCGGTCTATCGGCGGCGCTTCCTTCGATTTGAATTCGCGCGCGAAAGTTGCTTTCCTGCCTCGCGCTGAACAGGCACGGAGAGCGCCGCGGGCTGCTCCACATTCGAGACGATCACGGGCATCATCAACCTTCCGCAAGTCTCCGCATCTTCGAGAAGAGGCGAAGGCTCGCGCGCGATTCGCAGGTCAGCCTCTCGATCTCCTCACCCCAGCGACGCGAGCCCGCGAGCTCCCCGGTTCCGCTGTCGAAGTTCGCGATTAAAAAACGCCCTCTTTGTCACGCGCATGCGCAGGCGTGTTCAACGATATCCACAAAAAATATATTTTGTATGAATATTTCTACATGTATACATATACTTATGTCTATATACACATACGTGCGTCCTTGAACAGAGGGAGTTGTAGCGAGAACCGCGTAGGGGAGGGGGGCAGGCCGAGGCTGCTGGGCAAGAGCAAAGAGGAGCTTCTTTCAGTTTAGCTGTGCATTAACATTGATGCAGTATCTCTCCTGCTTCGGTGTGAAGAGTCTTCCGCCCATGAAGCAAAAGGAAAAGATGTTTTGAGCATCTCGGGGCTGAGACGCGTGGAGAGGCCGGCGAGGGAAGCGTGAGAGAGCGCGCTCTTCTCTCGTCGCGGGTCGTAGGAACCTTTAGAGGTACCTCCGCTGCCTCTGCCTCGCTTTTGCGACACGAGGAAAGGTGTCTCAGTTGCCTCGTTCTGTGTGCATTAATTTTTCTTTTCTTTCAGTTGGGGATGCGTCAAGAGCAACCACAGGTTGAGCGATCTGCGGAAGGCCGTCCACTTTCCCGACGACTCGCAGCGCCTCTCGCTCGTTCTCTGCAGCGGAAAAACCAACACTTACGATCTACTCGCGCGCGCAGCCTTCCTCGAGGCGATCCAGAATCGCCCTTCGCTCGACATCGGTGTGTCTCTCTTCTTTGTTCGCCGTAGAACTTGAGCGCTGATAGCTCGGATATCGAAGTCACGCGCGTCGTCGCGATCCGCAACTGCTCCCGCATGCGCAGTTTGCTGCAAGAATATAGGCCCTCTATTCAGCGCTTTCGTGGATATTAGTTTGGCGTCGCCCTTGGGGTTTTTATTTTTAGTGCGTCTCGACGCGCATCTTTCTGTTTTTGCACTTTTTATTTCTTACCTTGCGTGCGCGTGCGTGTTTGCAGATATGAGCAGCGCGTGAGGGGGATCCGTTTTCGACTTCTTGCGGCGCCAGAAATTAAACCGGAGAAAGTAGAGAGCGGAGAACAGCGTCAAAGGCGGGAAGAGTGAAGCAGTGAACCTGGAAAGCATGCACAGAGAACGAGCGAGGAAACCGAAAGCGGAGATGGAAAAGAAGGCATTTCTGCCTTTTTTCTCTTGGCTGCTTATTTCCTGACGCTAAGTTGCTAGTTTTTTCAACAGAGGAAAATGTGTTCTTTCAGCGGCAGACACCTGTATACAAAATTTAGGTGGGCATGCGTATCCTGAGCATGACAGAATGACTTTTTCGGTCTTTATGGACAGGGAACTGGTACCCCGGACTAGGGGTTTTTAGGATTTTTTTAGGAGAGAAATTCGAGCCTGCATCTCCCACAGATTGAGCGGACACTGAGATCCCCATACCTTTATGTTTTTTCAAACCAATCCACACGCGCAGGCAGCTGTGGCTCATGCACGGAAAAGGACTACAATAAGGGCCTGTGAGGACGTGCGAGCATGTCTTTGACTACGCCGTGTTTTTTCTTTTTCATCCATGTCTTCATGTATATATATCTACATATATACATATACGTACGAATCGTGCAGAATGCGTAATGCATATGTCCCTGTATATATGCATGGCTACGTAGTGCGGTCTCGGTGGGTAGAACAGCGTAGAAGGCCTGCCTTCTTACGCTTTTTTCGAGTGATTTGAGAAGAGAATGTCGAAGCCTTTGCTGAGAGATGTGATCGCTGCTTTCTTGGCAAAATTCGCGTGTGTGCGGTGTGAAGCCTGAACTCTCGGGATCTCAAGTTGAATCCTAGACCCTAGAGGCACTTTCCCGCAAAGCAGCAGGGCGATACACGCTGTGGAAAGAACACTCGAAGGCTGCGGATCGCGGGCCCATGCCCGTAGCTGCAAGCGCCTCACGCAGTCATTTTTTTGAGTTTTTCTCAACGCATTCGCGGCATGCAGGCGCAGTTGGCGTCGCAGCCGCGAGATGCACGAGAGAATGGCCATTTGGAAATACCAAAAGTAGATCTCACACAGAAGAGACGTTCTACTTTAGAGATTAGTCGAGTAAATCTGTCTGCGGATTTGCAGGATGCGTAGTGCCCGCGAGTAGCGAGAGCGTGCTACAAAGAGAGAGCGCGACGAATCAGTTTCATGCCAAGTAGACAAATCTTCTAACCGAGAGGATATCCAGATGCGGAAGAGAAAGCGGCGTACAGGCCCGTCAACGTACGTCCGTATACTTCCACCTGCAGTGAAATATATATATATATATCCATATACATATATCTGTAGACGCAAATGTATGTGTATAGACTGTGGGCGATCGGCGGGCAAGAAACTGCATTCGAGGTGGTAATTCAGCTACAACAGCGAGACGCCCGCCAGCGTGTTTTTTTCAGGCGTCGATCTCTGCAGAAACCGTTTCTCTGTTCGGACATTTCCGTCAACGTTTTCTCAACCGGTCTCCTGACTCAACAAACTTCCGCGTGCGCGCTGAAGAAGAACGCATTCTTCCCACTAATCATCCCTTCGCTTTTTTCGCCTGTTCTGAACCCTTATGTTAGCTCCTGTTTCCGCAACGCGCAAGTGTTTTTGACTTTCTAGATTTGTTTCTCGATCTTTTCCCTGAGGCCGCCGAGGTAGTCCTTGACGCCGTGAAAGGATGCCTCCATCATTTTTTCGCCGCGGCGCCAGTTGGCAGGGCAAACTTGCTTCCCGCCGTTCTTTTCAACTTCGCGAATCATCTCGCAGACGCGGAGGGCCTCCTCGACATTGCGGCCAAGCGGGAGGTCGTTCACCGTCATGTGGCGGACGTTCTTCGCGCCGTCGATGATCACCAGCGTGCGCAGGGCGACCGAGTTGTTCAGCAGCGAGTGGTATCGGCTCGAGATCGTCTTGTCCAGGTCAGAGACCAGCGGGAAATCCAGCTTCCCGATCCCGCCCTCCGCTAGCGGAACCCGCATCCAAGCCTGGTGCGTGAACACGCTGTCCACCGACACGCCCACGACCTGAAACAAAAAAGAGCACAGCCACGAAAAAGATAAAACGCAGATAAACGCAGCCGCACCGATGCACAAATATACACATAATTATATATTTAGACATTCATTTGTAAATATATTATATGTAGAGGTCTGCATACATATACATATATATAAATATATATATATATATATATATATATATACGGGTCTATGGGCGCTCGTCCATCAGGGAAGGCGTGCAGGGCCCTTCGCTGGAGCGGAGCTCGAGGGTCAGCCTCCCACTCCAGAAAACTACTGATTTGTACGTCTCTCTACATAATAGGACATTTTCAAATCAATAAAAGTCCAAGTGAATATAAACTACCCACATACATCTGTCTATTTATGCCGACATATCTATCCACATATATCTATGCATGTGTGTTGTTATTCGTGGATCGGGCTGGGAGAGCAGCGCCGCAGGTCTGGATGCGCGCACGGCGATGCCCCTCTGAGGCTCCAAGCCGCGGAAGGCCTTCTGTCTCCTTCTTCACGACCGCAGCTATGAAAAAAAGATTCACATGCATCAAGGCGCGCATGCGTAGTCAGGTGGCGCGGCGCAGCGGCTCCACCCCCCCAGCGAGGAGACGCTTGGAAGCGGCTTTTTCGCGCGCACGGAGTTCGTGAGCTTACCTTGAAGCCGAGCTTCTCGAAGTCCGCGACCGCGGCATTGAAGGCGAGTATCTCCGAAGGGCAGACGAAAGTGAAGTCGAGAGGATAAAAAAGCAACACGACGCCGGAGCCGTTGCCGCACAGCTCAGACAGCGTCAGCTTCGCGATCTCGCCTGAACAAACAGACGCGCACGTCTTCTCAGATGCAAGCTGCCCAGCAGAACAGCTTTACACCAGTGTATATAGAAGTCGCTGGACAGGTACATTCACAAAAAATAGATATATCGGTAGAGATCTGCTCGTATCGATCAGAGGAAGACACGCAGCACACAGCTTTCTGAACATACACACGTGCAAGGGTAGCTGCTTAGCTACCCAGAGACGCATATACTGTGAGCGCCCGTCGAGCCAGAGTTACACGGCCACACGACAGATTTCTGGCGTCTAGTTCTCTTCCCGAATCTCACTGGCTTTTTAAAGTCCGCCTCAGGCCAAGAGGGACAGTGACCTTCCCTCGGTGCGGCTGTCTTTCTCTCTCTTTTGCCTCGTTCTGCGAGCTGACCTCCAGGCATCGCGGCGTCTGCGGTGAAGTCTGGCGCAGGGCGGGCGACGAGAGAAAGATTCGCGAGTCTCTCGGGGGCTTCGCTGGCGAACGCGCGGGTCTCCATGCAGAAGGAGAGAGGCGCGGCGGCGGCGCGGAGCGAAGAAGCGGCATTGAGCTTCGCGAGCGGCGCGGCGCTGGGTGTACGTACAGCCCGCAGTGCGAGCGAAGAGAAAATCGAGGTGGCGCGGAGGCAAAAAGTCGCCATTGTGTCGCGAGGTGGATGGACGCAGACAGGAGAATACGAAAAAACACAGACACTCTTGCAGAAAAGGACGGAAAACGAGGCGGGCTGGCGGGAAGCACGAGACAGCGAAAGCGCAAAGACTCGTGTGTATGAGCGACGGCAACCAACGGAGGCGAGGGAGAAGTCTGGTCGAGTTAAAAAAATGATTGAAACCAACGAAACATCAGCGTAATTGACCGTGCAAGTGGGGAAGCGACGACGAGCAAAAAGGGGAAGCGATTTACGGGAAGAGAGGAGACACAGATGCACACGCTGTGCGGCAGCGCGCATGCTAGACGCGCCAGTGGAACTCAATTTTCAAGGCGCCTTGTGCGGTGGCCTTTCAACTTCTTCACCTTCCTTTCCTTCTCTTTCGCTGTCGCTTTCTTCTTCTTCCGTGCAAAAGCGGACGCACACACGCCGCAAGGCGAAAGTTGCAGAGCGAGCACTCGGGTTTCTCGAGAGCTGTGTCTGGAGATCTCTCCGTGCGCGGCCTCAATTTCGTACTTTCGCGTCTCGCTCGTTTTTCGCGTCCCTCGCGCTGCCGCAGGGATGCGTTGGCGTTGCAGAGGCTCGCTTCCGGCTGGAGACTCCGTCTGATGTCGCGCTTCCTCCCTCTCTTTCGTGCTTCTGTCCAGCACGGTGCTCTGGAGAGAACAAGAAAAGCCCGCACAGCTCTCACCTTACCTCCTGCCGAGTCTGTCAATTGTGGCGGGGTCTCGCCTTTCGGCGTCTCGGTTTCGCCGCCTGCTGCCGGAATTCTCGGCGCTTGTGCTGCCCAGTATCTTTTGGCGTCGACTCCCCAGGCAGCTCCAAAAGGAAACGGCAGGGCGCCACGCGAGACGCGCGTGCCTACGATGGAGCGCAGAGGATCTCGCACGCTTAGACGCGCCTTGACAGAAGCACCACATCTGCAGGAAGCGGGCAGCGCCATACAAGATTTGCCAACGGTGCATGACTGCGTAGCCTAGCCATCTATCGCGCAGCAAACAAAAAGCGCACATCCGCACACGCGACGAAAAAGCTTCAATCCACGACTCTCTGGCTGTGTCGAGAGAGTCCAACTGACCGCAGCGCGAGAAGGCAGTGTTGCCTCCCTGTCCACTTGCAGACGAACCCCACACTGCATCTGTCGATATGGAAGGCAGCTTGAGTGCGTCTCCCCTCCCCCCTCCGCCCGTTTGTAGAACGTGGAAGAGCCGGGAATTCTTCGCTTTTCACAAAGGCAAAGGTAGGACTGCAGGCGAAACTCTGCACGGCGGCAGGTGTTGCCTCTCTCTTCGCGCGCAGCTCTCTAAAATGAAAGTCTCCTCTGTCCACACACGCGCACGAAAACTCGCGACCATCACTGAAGCAAGCAGTTCTCAGATTCCTGGCAGACGTAGCCTAGAGCGGAAGCACATCTGCTGAAAACGAGTCTCGTTCGTTTCGACGTCGCCTCGCTCTTCCCTGCTTGTCTGTAGTTACTATGCGCTTACCAGCACGCCTACACAACTACGCGTAGATAATGAGGGATCCGAAAGGCATCCTCCCACATGCATACGCTCTTTATACACACCTGTATAGGCCGCCCCACATGCACCATACTTACGTGGCGTATTCCCTGACTGTTTCTCACACGCGTGGAGGGGCAGGGGTCGTATTTTCTGCCGTTTTAGAAGTCATCCCATCCACTGAAGGCCGACACACAAATGTAACTACTCTGTTTTTGGCTTACGCGTTCTCCTGCATTTGCCGTTGCGGTAAAAACCTATGCGGCGCTTCTCCCTTCCGTCTTTCTCTCGAAAGTGGCGATGTGAGCTAACGCGTTCTGCGTCGGGCTGTGCGTGTTCATATCCATATTCACATATTTTCGCAAGGCTCCTGGCATATGCTTCCTTTCTTTTCTCCGTCAGGGAGATCTGAGGACGCGCTAACGCGAGCTGTCTCAGGCTACGGATGTATCTACATATGTATATGTATATATATTCACATATCTCGCAGGACTCCAGGCCACGTCCTCTGCTTGCTCTCTGCGTAGATTCTCACGCGTGTACGCTGGCCTCCGCGCACAGGCGTTTGTGCGATCCCTGCTCCCTCGCACATCAGGCGGCACCCTTGAAACGCGGGCATCTCTCTACGCAGAGAGGGTGTAAAGAACGAAGGACTTCTTTTTCTCGGATTTTCTTCTCGGCAGCCCCGCCGCGGGATGTCGGCTGCGCTTCTCTGAGCGCGTCGCTTCGCGAACTGGTCGCTGGAAGACTTCATGAACCTTTTCTCACGCTCTTTCTCAGCAGAGCGCATCGGACGCGCGAGCCGGAATGCTCCCCTTTCACTCTCTTTCGTTTTGTTCGTTTCAATCTCCTCGTCGTCTCTCTCTCTCTCCCCTGCGGGTGTCGCCAGGAGACGAGTCGCTTCGCGAGGCGCTGAAGCGGCTCTCAAATGGGATTTTCTTGCTTTCCTGCCTCTGCGAGCCGCGCGGTGAGGTCCTCTGCAGCCGGTCAGCGTCGGGGGAGGCGAGAGGGACGCCGCGATGAAACTCACGTTTCCGCGGAGTGGGGACAAACCCCCGGGGGAGAGAAAGAGAGGCTGCGCGGAAGACAGAGAGCGAGTGGTCGGCTAGCGCCGCCGACGAGCAGTTCCGTCCGAGGAGCCTCTCATGCCTGTTTTTCTCTTTTTAGACAAAGGCACAAGGCGAAGCAGCTGCGCTACGCGGCGGCGAGAAGCGCGGATCACACGCCGGTTGACGGGTGTGCCCGCCTCGCTCTTCTTTAGCAGAGTGCAGAGGAAAGTCGTTTGTTTGATTCACGACACTCCTTTTTCACCCGTGAGCCTGGACTTTCGCTGCGGTCTCCTTCGCGCTTCTCCTCTCGCGTGGGCGCCGTTTTTTTCACTTTTTCCTCCCTCCCCGCCCGGCGCTATCCCTGCTCGTCCTGCACATGTGCATTGCATGCGGTGCGCTGCTGCAGGTCTCTGCATCCGCGTTTCCCCTTTGCGTTTCTCTCTGCGGTTCGCTCGCCGCTCCTTCCCGCCTTCCGCCTCCGCCTGCGACTCTTTACTTGCGTTGTCTCGCTCCAGACTTTTTGTTCTTCGGCTTTCCGTTTCCACGCGCCCCTGTAGCGCAGCCGAGGCGTGTCTTTGCCCTGCCCTCTCGAGCCGCTCCTCCCGCTCCGCTCGCAGAGACCGCGGCTTCCCACGGAAAGGCTTTTCCTTGTGTTTCGTTTGGGGAAGGCCCTTTCTTCTCGCTTTTCCTCAGTGGCTCGCGCGCCTTTCTCCCTTCGCTGCCGTCTCTTCTCTGCGGCTCTCTCTTGCGTCGCCCCCCCCCGCGCGCGCCGCCTGTCGTCGGTTTTCCCCTCTGCCTTTTCCCCTTTTCTAGAAACTATAGGGTGAAAGATGGTTCAGCTCGCGTCTGAAAAGGCGCGCGCGTCGCCGACGAGCGACTGCGGCACCGTCTCCTCTTCGCCCGATCCCCTCACTTCCCTAGGCGACATCCGCACGCACGCGGTCGCCCACATCCTCGACTCCGAAGAGGTAGGCAAAAGAAGAGCGCGAGAACACGACTTGTCTCCGCGCCCGCCTCGCTGCCTCTCGATGGCGCGTCTGTTTTTCTCTCTGGCGGCATCTCTCCTCGCTTCGCTGCGTCCTCACACTCTCCTCGCGTCGCGCGCTGCCCGCGCGACGTTCGCTCGCCGCCCGCGCGACGTTCGCTCGCCTCATCCCAGCGCTTCGCTCTCGTGTGCATCTTGAGGCGTCCTCATCCGCCAGGGCTTTTTTTCTTCTCCTTCTCGTCGTCGCACTGTCTCTTTTTCCGCTGGCCTTCACGTTCTCGCTCGCCTTGCCGCGGAGTTTCCTCTTTTCATCTCTCCCCCTCTTTCTTCTCTCCCGCTTCCTCCTCTCTCTTGGGGCGGTCTTCCTGGGCGGGCACTCTCTTTGCGCTTGCTCTTCGTTCCTTCCCTGCACGATTTGCGTTAGTCTTTCGCATCGCTCGACTGTTTCTCTCTTTCTCCGTGTCTTTTCTCTGTGGATATTTTTCCGCCTTCATCGTTCGCTGTACTCACTCTTATGGTGCGCACACGCGGATCCTCTGCTTGCCCGCGCACGCTCTGTCTCGGCGGCTTTCCTTCGCTCTTTTTCTTGGATTTCCGACGGGGTTTCTGCGCGGCTTTTCATTTTCAGGTCGTGAGGCAGTTGAAGGCCGATGTAAAGCGCGGGCTCTCCGCCGAAGAGGCGCGAGAGCGCCTCGAGCTCTTCGGCAGGAACGAGCTCGATCAGGAGCAGGGAAAGTCTCTTCTGCAGCTCATTCTTGAGCAGTTTCAGGACTTGCTTGTGCGGTGAGGAGAAAAGAGATAGTGAGAGGACTTCAGTGTGCGAAGGGAAACGAGCCGCGGGAATCTGTGCACGCACGCCAAGAAAAGAGCGAACGACGTGAGAAGGGAGGAGAGACAGACAGAGAGAGACACATAGAGAGAGAACAAAGCTCTATTACACCGGCTCCGCACATGTAGCGAGGAGGCGGGAACAGAGAAAGCGAAGGAGAGCGACGCGGCTCGACAAGGCGAAGGCAGAGGAGCGAGCGCGGCGCGCGTCGTGTTTCGGGTGTTTTCGTTTCAGCATTCTCCTCTCCGCCGCGGTTGTGAGTTTCATCCTGGCGCTCTTCGAAGGCGGCGCCGACGAGGGCATCACCGCCTTCATCGAGCCCATGGTCATTCTCATCATTCTCATCCTCAACGCGGCTGTTGGCGTCTGGCAGGTATTTGTCGCAGAACGTCGCGAACTCGTGGATATATATCTACATTTTTCAAAATATGTGTGTATATATATGTATATTATTTATGGGTATACATTACACGTCTAGGGCAACCAACGGGCTGCGAAAAATTGTGACAGGTCTCTCCGTGCTCCGTCCTTCTCTCCTCGCTGCGCTGCCTCCGCACTCGGATCGATAGGAGGACGGCGCGACCATGCAGCTGCGAATTTTCGCTCTGCGCGCCCCTGTAAGTGCGTGCGAAGCGAGCATTCGCCTCGTTTCTCTGCGTTTCGCGTGGCTTTTCAGGAGTCGAACGCAGAGAAGGCGCTCGAAGCGCTCAAGGAACTGCAGCCTGCGCAGGCGCGCGTTCTCCGCGGCGGCGTCTGGCGGGTGATGCCCTCCTCAGAGCTGGTCCCCGGTGACATCGTAGACGTGCGCTGTGGCGACAAAGTCCCAGCGGACTGCCGAGTCGTTGCGCTCAAGTCCACGACACTCCGCGTGGAACAGTCGCAGCTCACCGGCGAAAGCGTCACAGTTGTCAAGGTACGCAAAAAACGCACAAATATATATATGTAAGTGTATGCATATAATACATACCTATATATTTACCTATAGACATATATATAAATGTTCATACATGCATGTACATATATGTGAACATACATTTACATATATATATATATATATGTGTATGTATACGTTTGTGTGTTCGCCTTCCTTAAGGCGCGTGGTTGAATGTGTGGATGCATCGGTGTAGGTGCCTGCATGTCTGGTTGAGGGCGAGCACAGTGTGTGCGTGGAGAAGCCTTTATAATTGCGTCACCTGCGACCTCTCTGCGCGCAATTCTGCCGTTTTCTGCGCCTTCGCCGCCATGATCTCTTCCGCCAGTGCAGCTGCGAGCGGAAAAACTCCTCTTCCTCGCGGCGCGCGTCTGCTTTTCCTCGCGGTGCTAAACATGCGCGTTTTTTTTCTCTGTGTGTCTGCAGGAGCTCGAAGCGCTGCCAGCGTCGTGTGCCGACTGCGAAGTACAGAGCAAGCGAAATATCATCTTTTCCTCGACTACAATCGCCAGCGGGCACGCACTCGCGGTCGTGGTCGCCACCGGCATGCGGACGGAGATTGGCAAGATTCAGTCTGCTGTGCAGGAGGCTGACGCGGACGACGAAGATCAGACGCCGCTGCAGCAGAAGCTCGACGAATTCGGCGAAATCCTCAGCAAAGTCATCTTCATCATCTGCGCCGTCGTCTGGGTGATCAACATCAAGGTCAGCAAAGCACCAGCCGCTCTAGCCGAGGGTCTGCATCCTTCCGTCTCAACGCCTCCGACGTTTTTTTTTCGTTTTTGCCGCGGTTGTCCTTTTTCTGCTGCGGACGCGTGCGTGCCTACCTTCCGCGGGCAGCAGCGCCGCGTCGAGGGCGCCTGCGAGTGCCGCTTTGGGCAGGCTTTTGGGAACGAAAATTCTTCTGCGTGTCGTCTGTCTCTCTGCGCGCCAGCACTTCTCCGACCCTGTCCATGGCAGCTTCCTGCGCGGCTGCATCTACTACTTCAAGATCGCCGTCGCGCTCGCGGTCGCGGCGATCCCCGAGGGCCTGCCCGCGGTGATTACCACCTGCCTCGCGCTGGGCACGCGCAAGATGGCGAAGAAAAACGCAATCGTGCGGAAGCTCTCGAGCGTTGAAACCCTCGGCTGCACCACGGTCATCTGCAGCGACAAGACCGGCACGCTGACAACCAACGAGATGACCTGCGTCCGCTTCTGCATCCCCAACATGAGAAACGGAGTAAGCGGCGGAGCATCCCTCAGGCGCCAGGCGAAAGCAGGGACGAGAGGCCGCGTCGGCAGCGGGGGCTCGCAGCCAGCAGCGAAGGGGGAGAGGGAGGAGAAGAGAAGAGGAAAAAGGAACAGGCGAAGGGACGAAACAGATAAAAGAAAAAAAGAGCCAAGGCGGAGACCTCGACGTGGTGGTGTGCGAGGCGCCCAGGCGAGATGCGGGCAGCCGCGCCTTCAGAGCCTGAATCTGCGTCGCTTGTCTGCTTTGGCAGGCACGTTTCCACGCAGCGCTCGCGGCTTCTTCTTAGCGCTTGCGTCTGTCTCTGGTGAAAACGCGCGGGTGGCGGCGCTGTTTGTTGGTGTGTGTAGACCGACCATTACTCCTGCGAGGGTTCCTGCTATTCGCCGCTGGGCGCGGTGAGCATCTCCAGCGCCAACGCGCCGAGCCGCACGTTTCAGCACATTCAAGACAACGACGCGAATCTGCAGTGGTTCGCTCGTTGCGCGACGCTGTGCAACGAAGCGCGCCTCGAGATCGCGCCAAACAGCAAAGGCGCGAAGTTCACGCGCCTGGGCGAGCCGACGGAGGCCGCACTCCTGGTCCTCGTTGAGAAGCTCGGAAGCACCGACAGTGCCCTCAACGCCCGCTACCTCCAGTGCGAAGGCCGAACAGAACAGACGCCCATGCCCTTCTGGTAAGAGAAAATTGAATTTTTTTTCAGAAACAGCGCAGCGCGACGTGGAAGCGCCGAGCCCACACGGAAAGACATCGAGGCACAGGGGCACATTTTTACGTGACCTGTATTGCATGCCCCGAGTGCGTAAAGACAAGGAAAGGTTAATCGCCATTCACACTCAACAGTTACCGTAGCTGTGGACGGCAGCTAAATCCTGAAGGCGCCGCGGCTGCCGCCCAGCCCTCCGAGCGGAGAGGGGAGCCACGCGATGCACGCGCGACCCTTGAGAGGCGCGAGGCGGCGTCGCATGCGTCGAAACCGTTCGCAGGTTGAGGTCCTTTGCTGTGGATGAAATTTCCGAAATTTTGATTCAGCGACTTCTGGTCTTCGTCGTGGAGTTCCCTGGCGACACTCGAGTTCACGCGCGAGCGCAAGAGCATGGGCGTTCTCTGCCGCGAGCGCCACGAGACTTCCAACACGCTCTTTGTGAAGGGCGCTCCTGAGTCTGTGATTGACCGGTAAGTCCGACTTTTCGTCTTCCCGCTCTCTCCCCCTGCGTCACGTCGCGAGCGCGCCTTTTTTCATATTCTTTTGATTTTTTTGATATTTTTCGGGCCTCGTGAACCCCGGAGAAGCGTCTCGCCGCCCCGACAGCGGACCCCGCCTTCTGCCAGGGCGGCGCTGACTTGGAGAGCAGTCGCCCACATTTCTATGCATATGCATACATATACATCAGCAGATACATACATATATATACGTATGCATACGTTGTTCACATATTGTCGACATATTCCTGCGGTGCATTTCGCCGGAATTTGCGCGTGTGGATCAGGTGCGATAGCGTGCTGCTGCCCGATGGCTCTGTGAGTGAGTTGACTGACGCGCTGCGCAAGAAGATTCAAAAGGACGTCGAGTCGATGGCTAGCGAGGCGCTGCGGACGCTCGCGCTGGCGATGAAACGCGACTGCGGCGAGCTCGCCAACTACGATCCCTCCTCGCCGAACTCAGCAGGTCACCCTGCTCGCGTAAGCGCCGCGACGTCTGCGCCTCGCAGGCCTCACACGAAAAAAGTCGCATCCGCAAACGTGCAGGCGCTTGTTTGCGGGGGCGCCGCTCTCTAACACACGCGTGTTTTTTCAGCCACATTAATATGCATATGTATATGTTTTCACTTCATATATATATGTTCACCTCATATATACATATATACAGATGCATATATGTATATATATATGTACATGTATTCACTTTTTGCAGACGGCAGGGGGTGTGAGTGAGAGGGACGTTCTCTCGACAGGGTGGCGTGTCTCCCGCGACAGAGAGGACGAATGCGCTGCTGTCGTTTCTGAGGAGTTGAGTCTGGCCTCTCTGGAGGACGCCTCCTTGCGTATTTACTCTTTTTGTAGTCCACTCGCGCCTGCTCCCGCGACAGAGAGGACGAATGCGCTGCTGTCGTTTCTGAGGAGTTGAATCTGGCCTCTCTGGAGGACGCCTCCTAGCGTATTTACTCCTTTTGTAGTCCACTCGCGCCTGTGGTCGCTGAGACGCGCGCGGAGGGATTTTTATTCGCTCTCAAATCAGAGGGAAACGTGAGCGTCTCGTGTTTTGCTGTGGCTGCGCACGTGCTCCTCTGTCTGATTCTCCTCTTGCCTGTTGCGTTCGCGTGTGTCGCAGAGACTTTTGGAAGACGCCTCGAACTTTGCAAAGATCGAGAGCGGCCTCGTATTCCTCGGCCTGGTGGGGTTGATGGATCCTCCGCGACCGGAAGTCGGCGAAGCGATTGAGGCGTGCAGAGGTGAGCAAAGATCCGTCTCCAGAAACATGCGGGGGGCAGGGCAGCCGTTCCGCGCCGAAGAGGACCCTTTCGCTTGAGCACCCGCTTTTTTCAAGTTTTTCAAGCTGGCTAGGACACGAAGTGCATACTGGCGGGTCTACACGACTGCCGTGTTTGAAATCTCGCTGCAGGAGACAGATGTTCGGTCTTCAGATTCCTCCAAGAGCAAGTCGATAGTCTTCGCTTTCTACTCGCACCTATCCGTCTGGATTTATGCATGCATGCACATACTGGGTTGTGAATTTCCGCAATCAGACGCGGGCATCAAAGTCGTGATGATCACGGGTGACAACAAACTGACCGCTCAAGCAGTTGCTTCAATGATCAACATCGTCGACGAGGCGAGCGTCGCGACGCGCTCCTTCACTGGAAAAGAGTTCGAGGCCCTCTCTCTCGACGAAAAGAAAGAAGTTCTCTCCCAGGGTGAGTCAGCGCGCGATGTATGTCTGTATGTTTGTATGCAAGTATATATATACATATATATATCTACGAACGTATGTATCTATGCGTGTATGCATGTATACGTGCCCGTGTGCACGTATGTACGTACGTATGTGTAACATGTATGTTTGCATGCACGGTTGCGCGTTTTTTTAGACGGTGCGATTTTCTCGCGAACGGAGCCGAAGCACAAGCAGATGATCATTCGCTTGCTGAAGGACCTGGGTGAGACGACGGCGATGACGGGCGACGGCGTGAATGACGCGCCGGCACTGAAGCAAGCGGACATCGGCGTCGCGATGGGCATCGCAGGAACCGAAGTGGCGAAGGAGGCGTCCGACATGGTGCTGGCTGACGACAACTTCAGCACAATCGTCGCCGCTGTCGAGGAGGGCCGCTCGATCTACAACAACATGAAGGTCGGCGAAAAAACTCAACATACAAAACCCATAAATACATGTATATATGAATAAAAAACTATATATCTTCATATATATGGCTGAATATAAATTTATCTGCATTTATATATATTTAAACCTAAATTCATATCTATTTGTACGTATAAATATTGATTTGTGTATATTTATATACACATATATACAGATCTATATCTATAAAGATATATATATTTGTTTTTAAAAATACACGTACGTAGTGTGGGTGTGGGGTGCGCCTGCGCGCCTGGAGGAGGATGCCGGGTCGCATCTGCTCCGTCGACAGGAGTTAGCGGGGTCGTGTACACTGCCTTGTGAGGTCAAGTGAGTGGAACGAAGTTTGAATTCTTCTTTCTTCTCGATGGGCGAGCGACGCGCATGCTGACAGAGGCGCTGCTGCCGATACGCGCTGTGTGCTCCTTCGTGGAGGAACCGAAGGCGAGACCAGACGGTTGCCCATCGACGAGCGCGTGAATTTTCGGGGGTTTTTCAGGCTTTTATCCGCTACCTGATTAGCAGCAACATCGGCGAGGTGGCCTCGATCTTCTTCACTGCCGCGCTCGGCGTCCCCGAAGGTGAGAAGATACCGGCTCTTTTGTGTAAAAAATGAAAGTCTCATCCTCTCTCAATCTCTGCGTGTAAATCTGCTGGCGTCGACCGACGTACCGATCTGTGTCGTGCGGCGCGAGACCCCCCACCGACGCTTCTCAAATTCGTGTAGAAAACGCTCGCAGAAGCGGTTGACGAGAGTCACTGCTACGAGTCCTACTGAGTTGTTTTCTACTCTTTGAGGCGAATTGCGAGTTGTCTGCTCATCTCCGCTCAGAGACAGCTTCGCGTGGCGCGGAGTTTTTCGGCGTGGAGGGCTCATGCGTTTCTGTCTGCATGCGCGGTCGCGCACGCGTGGGCGTAATCGTGACTCGGGCGAATGTTTGGCGCCCAGATTGTTTTCCGCTTTCTCAGTTCCAGCTTCTCTGTCTCGCTCCGCCGCCTGGACCTTTCTCCTGCGATGTGTTCTGCGTGGGTTTTCTTCTCTTCGGCACTTCCCAGGTCTCTCTCCCGTTCAGCTTCTGTGGGTGAACCTCGTCACCGACGGCCCGCCTGCCACAGCGCTCGGTACGCTTCTTGAGGGTTCACGGTTCAGCGCCTTTTTATCTTTGCATGCAGAAGAGATCTCGCGCCGCCAAAGGCGCCGACTCTTCATCAAGACTTTTCTGCAGTCTATACGTGCAGCTTGTCACGCATCGTGTCGCGGATTCGCGCTGGCGTCTCGGTCTCGGCATCCGCCACCGAGGGCGCGCCTCTCCTCCTTGACGAGCGCGTAGGATTGCAAAAAACAGAAACCGATTCAAACAAAACCGGTTGACTGCGCGTTTGGTTTGTTTCGTGTGCCTGTTCAGGCTTCAATCCGCCGGATCTGGACGTGATGAAGCGCGAGCCGCGCCACCGCGAAGACAAGTTGATCAGCGGCCGAATTTTCCTCCGCTATATGCTAATTGGTATCTACGTCGGGTTCAGCACCGTGGGCATCTTCGTCTCTTGGTTTGTCACTGGCGTGGACATGGTTTCTGATCCCCACACGCTCGTCAGCATGCAGCAGCTCATGCACTGGAACCAGTGCCCATCGTGGGAGAACTTCCAAGTCGAGCCCGTCTACGGCATGAAACCCGGCGACCCCTGCGCCTTCTTCACTGTTGGAAAGGCAAAAGTGCGTCGACGCGTCCAGGGAGCCGCCCCCATCCATGCACGCATCTACATACAATTTTTGTTCCTGAATTTACAGATTTTTTAGATTTTTTATCCGTTATCATATCTAGAAAACCAGAGAGGAGTGCTGCAGAGGCTTTGAGGAAGCGCGTCTGAGGAGAGGCCGCCGAAGGCGTGCGTTTTCGTTGCGGCGAACATCTGGTGCGACGCGAAATCTGTGCTTCTCTGTAGGCGAGCACGCTGAGCTTGACGGTGTTGGTTGTCATCGAGATGTTCAACGCCTTCAACGCCCTCTCGGAAGACGCTTCGCTCCTTCGGCTGCCGCCCTGGGTAAGCGACCCCACACCTCGTATTAGGCTTACGCAAGACAGCGATCTCCGTCTCGCCTTCCGTCGAGCCGACGAAAAGGGCCGCTTCGACTCTGCATGGACATTCACATTTGAGTGGACATGGCGACATGCATATATATATATATATATGTATATATAGGCAAATACGCCTATATACGTATCTGCGTAGGATTTTCATCTTCCTAGCTTTATCCCTGTACGTCGCTCCAGAGCTGTTCGCCAGGTAAATGCAGATACATATATATATATATATATATATTCACAGATCTGCACGTATATATATATATATATATATATATATATGTGTATGCAAAACGAAGGGCGGTGTGCCCGCGTCGGTTTTTCATTCAGCATCCTCTGCTTGCCGCCTTTTTTGCTCGTGTATGCACACGTCCTCTTGAGCGCCCAGACGGAAACGCCTTTCTTGTTCTTTTTTTCTTTTTCCTCAGACGAACCCCTACCTCGTGTTGGCGACTTTCCTGTCAGTGGCAGTCCACTGCTGCATTCTCTACATCCCTTTCTTGGTAAGTGTTTCCCTTGTCTGTGTCGCGGGTGTCTTCCACTCATTCGCGCGTGCTTTACAGCGGTTCGGGCCTCTTCTCCTTCGCCAGCCTGTCACACCTGCGCGCATGCACTTATTCACGACTCTCGACAGCCTGGGGGCTATGACGTAGACTGGAAGGCCCTTCTGGGAAGGGATGTACACCGGGAGCGGCGATTATGGAGACGCAATTTGTGATGGCCTTCTGTGCGCCTCTCTCTGATTATTTTTCTCCGTTATTTTTTTTTATTTTTCTTTTTTTCAGAGCCGCGTCTTCGGCGTTGTTCCGCTCACGGCGGTTGACTGGCTCTACGTCGTGCTGTGGTCGCTTCCAGTTGTGTTTTTGGATGAAGGCCTAAAGGCGATCGGTAGGCAGCTCTCCTTGTTTCTAGTATCGCAGAAAACCTGCTTTCTCAACCAAGCAGCGACGTGGAGGCGGCTGTGTACGGAAATTCGGGTAGATTTTATCCGTTTCACGAGGGGTGGCAGAGGAAAAGATCTGCGTCAATGCGTGCGTGTCCGTCGCGACGCATAGTCGAGGCATTTGATTTCGTGGGCAGAAGTGTGAGTCGTTTTTTCTGCTTTTGAATTGACGTGTAGGGCCCGGTTTCGTCTCCGGGCCCCTAGTAGGTGCATGCGGATGCTTTTTCTGACCGTGGCTGCCTTTGTGTGCGTCTGCGCATCTATTTCGTTGCGTCGTTGCCGGTGGCTCTTGCTTTTCACTTTCTAAGTCTTTCCAAGTTGTCTTTTTTGTATTCTCAGGTCGCATGAAGGAGAGCGGGCGGAGGCGGCGCCTGCAGCGCACGGCCTCTCAGATCCGCAAGACTCAGTGATATGTTTTCGCTCGTCTGTTTTCATTCTTCTTTTTCTCTCTCGACTCTTTGCCTCTTGGCGTTGCGAACGCCTGAGTAAAACAGTGCTAGAGAAGCAGTTTCAGTGTGCATCTGTCATTCTCTGTCGTTTGGCCGCTTCTCGTTTCGGTCTCTCCTCTTCTTCCTATCGTTCTTCGTTTGCTTTTCTGAGAAGAACGGGCTGTGCGCCCGGTTTTCTTTCGCGAGTTTCCATTTTTCAGTGCGTTTCCTCTCTGCGGCGTGCTCACGCGTGTCGCGAGAGACGGTCGAGCCTGCATATTTGTTGTCTTGCCGTCGTGCTGAGGAAACGAAAACAACAGATGGGACTGGTTGGGCGCGCAGACTCGAGAGCGGCAAGCGAATCGTCTCTCTGTAGCGAATGCATGCGAACGCAACTCTGCAGCATCCTCCGCACCGTCCACCCGCGCTCACTCTTTTTTAGCCCCCTTTTCTCTTCGCACATGCTGAGGATGAACGCACACAAGCGCACGTAGCTGCGGCGCCACGGCTGTCTGCGGAGAAGATGGCGCGAAAGTAGGCCTGGAAGTGTACGCGCTGAAAGCGTAGGCGCTACACACTAACTAGACACCAGGTCCTATTAAAAACTGCGTTCAAACTTGAGGGTCGCACGTTTCGGTGTCGCCCTAGAGTCGCCGCGCCAGCGTGCCTCTCAGCGAAGAGGCGCCTCTAGCCGAGAGATAAGAGTCCGCGCAACCGAGACAAAAAAAACATCCTGCGTAGCTTCACACACTCGCCAGACCAACCCGAGTGCCTCGACAGTTCAAGGGACGTAGGAAAGAATGCGGGTGCGCAACGCTGCTGTCGACGCCAGTCTCAAAGTTTTTGAATTAGCGGAAACACGGGCGCATTCTCGCGCGCGGGTCGCTGGCGTCACTCGCCGTCACCCGCGGGCGAAGACTTTCCTGCCCGCACGAAAAAAATCTCGACACACGTGAATGTTGTTGCGGACCAACAAGATATGCACCGAGAAACACACACACAAATCAATACGAATATACAATATACATATTCGTATACACGCATGCGAATAGTACGCCCCCATGAGCATGCACACTTCGGCGTACGCCGCTGCCTCCGACGCGGACACGGGCCTTCCGCGTGCGTCTGCGGAGCAGGAGAGGCTGGAATAAAAAAGCTTCACAAGTAAGCAGCGGGACAGACTGTCAAGGGATGACGGCTGGGCCTCTGCGGCGTGCTGAAGCACGCAGGACCGGGGTTAAGAGGTCATTTCATTTCTCTGTATTCAGCACGCCTTCAGTGGCATTCTCTCTTCAATAGAGAGCGTCCTGCTCTCGGTTCGCACGCAAATCCAATCTCGCTTCTGCGTATGCGTCCCATGTTGCCTATGCTCGCGGTGCCGGTCGCACGCTGCGTTTCCATTACTATTTTGATTTACATGCATATACATATGTCACATTTCGTCGCTCAGGCTGCCCTCCTGTATCTGCTGGTGCCTCTTGGCTGCTTCTGGCTATCACTGCCTATTCATCCCGCTTGCGCGAGCCTGCATGAACGGAGATCTTCACGGGCGCCACAGAAACACCACACGAAGCTCCAACGCCTTCTACATGAAAAACCCTTATGTTTTCAGTAAAGTAAAGAGCCTGTGCCAGCGGGCACTTAACGATTTAGACAGAAATGTGGGCATTCAAACGTACCGCGGCGCACGTAAACCGCTTGAGGTCCTCGCGTCACAGTTCTTCCCGGAAACTCGAAAAAAATATCGCTGTCTTGTCGCATCTCTTACTTGTCCGGTTTCCTGTCCTCTGCAGCTTCTCAATTGTGCTAAGGAATGCTCAGGAGGACCCCATCCGACGACTGCTACCTGACGAAACTTGATGTCGCTCGGCCTCGTTCGCGGTCCTCTTCTCCCTCGTCAACGGACTCCATTATGTCGCCGCCGTCTCGCATAACCGCCGCGAGGCCGCTCCCCCTGTGACAAGAGCTCGAGGGCGCGGAATGCCGCCGGAATAGCCGCGGCAGCTTCATGCGAGGTGTGCGGCGCGAGAGAGACGTGGAGGCCGGCGAAGCGCGAGGCGAAGCCGGTGCAGTACAGCCGCCGAGGAAAGCAAGAAAAGGCGACACACTTCCGGCATCGTCTGCAGAACTAGACCGTGCATCGGGAGTGGGGCTGCGAGAAGAGCGCGACGATGAGACCAGGGAGGGGGAGGACCGGCGTGAGAGGGAGACGACAGAAGACTGCGCCGCCAGGGGTGGAGCTGCGGAGAAAGCAGGAAAGTCTGAAGAAGCGACGAGGGAATCACCGGGCGAAGAAGACTGCGTAAAGGTGGACAGTAGAGGCTCCTCGGAAGGCACCCGGTCGCTCTCACGCGCCGCGACTGCCCCCCCCGGCGACAGCGCGGAGGCCAGAGGATGTTGGAGCTGTGCGGCCCAGCCGTCTCGGCCGCGGAACACACTCGGGTTTTCCTTGATCAGCTGAAGAGTCGAGGACAAGAGGTACTTGCACAGCTCCTTCGGAAGCGTGGACTCATGGTCCTGTTCGCGCGGAATCTCTTCGCGCGGAAGAAGAAGAATCGAAAGGGCGCTCACCAAAAACGCAGCCGAATGCAGACCGGAGAGAGAACTCTCTAGCGCAGCCGGCGCTCCAGACGGTGGAGCGCGCGACACAGCGACAATCAGTTGGTCCGCAGAGATAGATACGCCGCGATACCGCAGATTGGCTCTTGTCGTTGCTGCGCTTGTGACCGCGCGCTGAGCGGCGGAAAAGGCGGGGCTGCCAGGCTGGCCGTCAGGGGTGACCTTCCCGCCGCACGTGAACCGGTCGAGAACGGGTTTTAATTCATCGATGCGCTGTTGACGTCTCTTTCTTAGGCGCCTAGAGAGCATTTGCAGAGTAAGCAAGGCGCACAGACACTCAAGCTGCATGCCTACATAGGTATCTCTCCACGGCACCGGCTCGCCGTTCCTGTTTGCGGCTGACTGCCGCGCACGTTGAGCTTCCTCCTTTCGCGGCTGTTGGTCGTGCGCGTCGCCCTCAACAAGTTTAACAGGCTCCAACTTGGGGGGTGCGGCAGGAAGGAATGGAAAGACGAGCGAAACAGAATCGTTGGCTTCGAATGCGAAAGGCGGCAACCCTGCCAGGCCTGCTAATGTTAAGAGCCGGCGCACAACCTCTTTCCTCTCGGCCGTCCCTGCCTCTGCATCTTGTGCTTCAGGAAGCGCCGACACAGACACCGTCCTGTCTCGTGCCTCGGGTTTTACCTCTCGCTGTACCTCGTGAGCCTCTTGAATGGAGCCTTCGCGCTCCGCGGGCGGTGCTAGCTCTTCTTTGACCTTGCGCCTCTTTCGGCCAGGAAACTCCGCAGACAGGGGATTTTCATGCAGCCCCTGACTCTCTCCTTCACCACGGTCTTGTCTCCGCGTCGTCTCTCTTGTCAACTCTGAGATCCCATCTTCTATCGGTCCACCGCATTCTGCAGCGCGGTGCGCCATTTCAAGCACAATGCAGCTTTCGCTCTCGCCTCGCGTCCACTCGCGGTCTTCTCCGTTTCGCGATCCCTTCTGCTTTCGCGTAGAAAAATGCTTCATGCCATCCCCCGGCGGTTCTATTCTGCTTGTGTCCCCTAGGTCCTCCTGCTCTGCCTGCTCCGAAGCTCCAGCCGGGCACGACTGGACGCAGTCGTCATTTTCCTCAAAGTTCGGAAACATGGGTATTGTTCTGCTTAGCTCGCCCACGCACACGCGCAGGGGGGGACAGTGCTCTGATGCTTGTGAAAACGGCCATTCGATCTGTGTGCTGTGCTCCTCGGCTCCGCGTTGCTTCATTTCTGTCTCTTCATCTCTGTTTTCTTTCGTCGTTCGCTCGAACCGATGCGCTTCATTTGCGATGTTTGAGAAGTGTAGGATTATCGCGGGAGGGAACTTCACGGGCAAATGCGTCGGATCCCCTTTTCCCTCGACGAAGAATATGAGGCCTTCGAAATAGCGAATCATGCCGATCGCCGCTCGGCTCTCCAGCTCTTCTTCTTCGTCTTGTTTCCGCCGTCGCTCTTTCTCTTCCTCGCTGGGCTCGCCCTCCTCATGATCCGTCAGGAGCCTCAGTAGCTTCGAAAGCGGGCAGCCGCCGCCGGTCCCCGAGGCACTCTCAGTAAAGAAGAGCAGGCCTTGCTGCGGTGCGGCTCCGTCGTCTCGTTGCCTGTCGTCGGTCAAAACGGCTGTCACGTCAGCTGTGGCAGGGATAACGGCGATCTTCACGGGCTGCGAAGAGAAAAGCATGAAGAAGTAGTTCAAGGAAGCGAGCGTCGGAAGGAACGGCAGAAGACCCGACTTCACATCCGCTATGCTTTTGCCCTCAGGCAGCGCCTGGAGGAAATCTAGGTCAACGCCGCCCCTCATCTCGGGGGCGAGAACAGCGTGAAAGGCAGGCAGCAGGGGGTCCGCGGAATCCAGCGAAAAAGAATCACGCGTACACGTTGGAGTGGAGGCGGACGCGGAAGGCGGAGAGGCGAGCTCAGGCGGAGCCGAGGGACGCGAGGCAGGTGGTAAAGGAGTAAAAGACGACTCCTCTGCCTGGTCGACAATGCAGTGCGTCTCGTGCGTCGTCTGCGATGGCGAGAACGCATCCTCGCAAAAACGTGCCGTGCCGGGCGAAGAGAGCAAGGACGTAAATGATTCGTTTTCGGAAGATGCTGCGTCGCTTTCACTCAAGAGATATGCAAACGGATCATGCTGTCCATCATCCGTCGCCCCTGGCATGTAACTCTCTGCAGCTTCGCCACACATGACAAGGGTCTCCGTGGGACAGGAAGAAGGAAAAGCCACGGAGCAAAAGAGAACGTCGTCTCGAGAAGCTTTGCACAGGTGATCTGGCGGCTGCTCCGCGCCGCGTTCTTCGTGTGCCTCACGCGATGCTCCCCTCTGTTGTCGCTCTCCTTGTGCGTCCTCTGTTAGAGCCTGAGCATCCTCTACGAGCTCTGTTTCCTTTTTTCTCCCTTCGCTTTGCGTTTCCAGAATGACCCCGTTACCAGTGCCACGGATTCCGTGCGTGCTCAAGCTTTCGTGGCGTGTCTGTCTGCTCGATTCTCCCTTATTCCCCGCTCCGAGAGATGCCGGAACGGGTCCGTCCTCAAGCAAACTCGGAGTCAGGACTACGCACGAAGTGACTGCCACAGCACATGGCGGCGAAACATGCCCGTAGGGCGCCAGTAGCTCCTTGCACATCGCTGGCTCGCCGACAATCCCGCTTCCCACCTCTCCCTGAATATGCTTGCCTGGAACCTGCAATGGGGGGGAAGCGAGCGCACAGCCGAGAGCCGCAGCAGACGACGTGCGAAACGTTGGGTCTGGGGAATCAGAGGGAAGAAGAGAAGGCGCAAGGGGGAACGAGGGTACCATGGAGAAAGGCGAAGAAGACAAGGGGCGCACTCCAGCTGGCTCCTGCACACCGTGCATCCGTTCCCCTTTTGGCGCAGCTGTCTCTGCGTCAGGCAGGCGTTCTCCACGAGAGGCGATACCACTCTCCCCGCTTTCGCGTGGCTCTTTTTCCCCTTCCGCCATGGACGAATGCGAACTGGAAACGCCCTCAGCTCCCGGCGCTGCGGCGAAGAATCTCGAATCCAGGCTCGTGGATGAGCGACGCAGAGAAGCGGAGGACGTCCGGGACATCGTCGTGGAGAAAGAGAAGGAACGCGGAGGCTCCGTTCTCTCTTTGCTGGTTGAAGGTCTGTGAGGCTCACTCGTCCACCTATTCATAACGTCTTCTGCGCCAAAGACCTTCGCGCTCTCCGTTTCTGCGATCGCATCCGCTTGCGTCCGCTCTGCGGCTCCTTCTTTTTGCAACGTTGCCCCTATAGCTTCCTCGGGCTCATCCCGAGTGCGCTCGCCTCCCCCCTCTCGCGTTTCATTGCTCGCCCGCGAGTGCGTTAGAGGCGATGCCGCCGCCAGACGGCGAACCTCGCGGACCTCACGGCGTGACAGCGGAGGCAACGGGGGATTCCACCAATCCGGAAAGATTCGCAGCTTTTTAGGACGCGCCAGGGGCACAAACAAAGCTTCCAGGTTTTCCAGGATTCGACGCGTATGCATGCGGTACTCTTCGGGCCGCACGTACAGTTTGAAGTCGATATGCGACAAAAAGAGAGTTTCCAAGCGGCTCACCTCTCTCGGATCCAAACTGCCCAGGCGTGCGTAGGTCTGATCTGAAAACCTGCAAAACGCAGCAGCATGAAAGAAAACTGGACGCTTATCTGGGACGAGGGGGGGAGGAGGAGGGGCACAACTAGTGCGTACACGCGCGAGCCAGGATGTCGGAGAGCGGAGCACATCACATCCGAGGAAGAAATCATCGTGGACACAGCTGAATAAGGAGAGCCACCGCCCTAGCGGTCGGTGGGGGAGCGCCCACGGAGGCAAATCCGCGCTCTGCAGACGCATCAAACGGACAGAGCAAACCAGAACGACGACGAAAGGACACGCGCCCCCCGCGCACACATTCCGAATCTGACGGTATAGATATGAAGCAAAGAGTGAGGCTCGAAAAAACAGGCGCTCAGCGGTCGACAACAGTGCATATTTTGAGTACGCAGCTGTCTTTCAAACTCTACATGCATATATAAAAAACTATATGTACCTATACACATGTACTCATGCCCTCACCTGGTTAAGAACAATCACGCATGCTCGCGCACCAGAAGGCGCATGCGCGTGAAACGCCATGCCACGAGGCAAAATCTTCCACATATATATATATATATATATATATTTCGAGACAAGAAAACAGGGGTCTGGCGTGTGTGCGTCCACTAGGGCGTTGTTAACAAATGCAAATGCACACACGTGAGCGACGGCGTAGCAACAGAGCATACAGGGACACTGAACAAAGGCCTGGCCTCGTTTTCCCCAGTTTGCTCTCGCTCTCGAGAAGAACTCTGCAAACTCTCCTGCAGCTCTGCCTCACCTTGTATCATCTAGATACTTAATTGCCACTACGAGGGCAACCAGGAGAAGGCGATGAACGTTGTACGCCGAAAGCGTCACGAGGTCAGTCTGCAAAGACCGACCAACCGGCTCCACGTTCTTGCCCTCAGTACCGTGCCCGCATCCTGATCCTGCTTTAGGAGGTGGTCGGTCAATCTCGCTCCCTCCTTTGAGACTGCCAGGCAAGTCTCCTTTGATGTGCGTCGGCCTTGCCAGTGCTGTGCCGCCAAAACGGCATGATGCTCCCGAGGCTATGACTTTCGGCCAGAAGGACGCAGGGAACTGGTAGTCACAGGCAGGCGTTCGAGAAAAAACTATTGCATCGATCATTTGCATGATTGATGGGGACTGAGAGGCTCGGAGGAAACGATCGATGTATATGAAAGCCAACGTGAATGCCTCGTCACTACAGCCGAAGTTGTAAGCGAGCCGTCCGACGTACCAGGACGGTGCTGAGGCCGGGGATCCTAAGCACTGCAATGGAGGGCAAGAAGAGGGAGCAAACAACGTCAAGATAAGGCCAGAAAAAGACACACTGCAGCGGGGTCGTGCCGACATATCGGGACATATATATAATATATATGAATGTGAGCGGCTTTCCTGGCGCACAGGTCAACAACACTGGCTCCTCAGAAGCACTGCCATGCACGTGAATATAGCGCATCGGCATGAACATCGCCACTTATAGCTGACGCTGGTCATCACCCACGAAAACAGGCGCCGTGTGTCCCTGTTCCAAGCCTCGACCCCGAACCGACGATACATACCGTGCTACACTCTCCTGTTCGATGCCGTTTTCAAACAACGATGGTCGGGCAGATTTCTGCCCTCTGTCTTCCCACTGCATTCTCTTCCAGGCTTACATGGAATGCAGTCAGAGCCCCACGCGGTGCGTGGAAGCAGACGACGTCGAATGTCATTCCTAGGGCGCGGATAAAAAGCTCGCCCGCAGCAGATAAGTCCGGTGCGGGCTTCATAGAGGACGCCGGACCTGCAGAGTGTTCTGCCTGTAACATTTCCCTCGTTCGACTCTCTGTCTTGTGACTCCTTCGGCTGTTCTCAAAGTCGTCCGAATCTTCGTCGTCGCTTTCGGTGTCGTCTTCTGTCATTATGCGTCGGTAGAAGCCGGTGAGTGTTGTTTCGACCTCGGCGCCCTCGAGGTGGTCAGTCCGCCTGCTCGCCTCCTCCTCCCTCTGCTCCCGTTTCAGCCTTTCTCTCCTCGCTCTGCTTCTCCCTTCGCCTTCCTCCTCACTGTGGTCATCCAGCGAAGTGTCTTTCCTTCCGCTCGGGTCTGTTGGAAGGCTCCGCTTCCGGTGCGACGGGCGACCCTGATTCGTGGCTGCCTCGCTCCTCTTCTTATTCCTGTACACCGCCGCAAGCCGTCTTTCTTCCCGCGCTAAGCTGAACCACGTCGCCGTCGCTGCGAAGGGGTCTCGCACATGCGCGGAAGTGCCGCCAATGCCCTGTCCAGTTACTCTCGCGGCTCTTTTCTCTTGGCTCCTTTCCCCTTTTCTCTCGCTGTGTCTTTGCCTTTCAAGCACTCCGGGTGGCGCTTCGATCTCTTGGTCAGAGTCTGGATGTTCGTAGTCAGAAAAGTACACCACGTCGCCCACGCCGAATTCCATCGGATAGTGGCAGTCGTCATCTGCTAGCCTACCGCTCAGCACCAGGTCTCTGATCATTTTGTCTTCTTCCCATTCGCTCTGCTCACCCTCTTCATCAGCTTTTCGAATCTCGTCGACAGTGAGCAGGTGTCGGGTACGCCGCGAGCGTCGAGGCTGCCTGCTTTCCGGTTCAGCTGCTCTCTTGCACGTGCGCGGCGAAGCCATTGCGTGCGGAGGCACATGAGCCACTACGGGCTCGGTGGTGAGCTGCTGTGCAAATCTCTCGTCTGCGCCACGAGAGATTTCCCCTTCCATCTCGTTTTCCTGTCTGACCAATCCGACCGACGCAGAGCCTCTCTCGCCGAGCGACGAAGGCGCCGGCGCTCGAAGCGCGGGCGGCGGCAAGACAGAACTGTCGCTGTCCACCGGTAGACCACAGAGCTGCCTAACTTCAGCCTGTGACGCGCTCCCTCCCCATGTCCAGCCGCCTTCGGTTTCTCTTCCGAACTGCGACGCCGCCAAAGAGCTCACGGGGGCGCTAGGCAGATAGTAGGATAGAAGTAAGAGCGGGAAAGATGCTGAAGTGTGGGAGAAGGCGGAAGAGGGAGCAAATGCGTACGCGCCTGGAGACCAAAAGGGAACAGAAGCTTGCAGAGTTCTCTCCGAAAGCGGCGGGATGAAAAAAGCATTCTCGGCTTGACAGTGAGGCATCGCGGAAGGACCGCGGCCACTGACGTTTCCATACATGTGAGGAAGAAAATACGGGAAATATCCCTCTTCCTCTCCCCGGCGCATCCAAACCCACGGGATCCCTCTCATCCACGGACTCGCTAACTGCCCAGCGGCTTGAGCACTGAAGCCTGACCGACCGGCAGTAACTGGGTACGATCGCGGAAAACTCGCCGCGGAGGAACACGGCATCGCCAAGTACGGGCACGTAGACAGCGGGCACGTGCACGGGGGTGAAGAGGGCGGCAATGACGGAGACGGGAAGTACACAGGATGCGCAGCATACAATTGAGAAATGACGGATGGCAGTGGCGAAGAGTACAGAGCAAGCTGTGCCAGGGGGAAAGGCAGATATGGATTTCCGCATAAAACGGTGGCTTCAGCCGGATAAGACCAAAGGGAAAACAGGAACCACTGCGGCCACTGACCCGCGACCTCCTGAGGCATCCAACGCCCACCTTGAGCAGCACCTAGCTCTGCGTCGGCAGAGCCAGGCGATTGAGGAGCTGCGTCGTAGGCTGCATTGCCCCAGCATCCGGCAAACTCCACAACACTCGCGCGCGGCTCTACTTGAGATGGGGGACTCGATACGGGAAGCTCGGGAGTCTCGAGACTTTGCGCGTGCTGCGAGTCAGCGCTCCGGGTGTCCACGGCCCCCTCATTAGCGTTTGTCGACTGACCGTGGCTGACGGCGACCGACTCGGGTAAAGAAGAAACATCTTGCCCCGCTGCAGTCGGCGGAGCAGAGTCAGTAAGGCCACCCTGGACCCCTGCTGTAGAAGCACGCCCTTCATTTTCGTCGTCAGAGGTTGGTGGAGAGAGCGGAGGCCAAAAAGGCGGCGAGGCTGCGGTGTTAGGGATATAGCGGAAGGCATGAGAAGCCGCGCATACAGGAAGAGGCCCTCCTCCAATGCCAGGGTTCTGCAGCTGCTCTAATGTACCGTCGTGCCGATTTCCAAGCACATCGCTTGCGTGTTCTGAAGGTGTTTCACCGATCGGAGAGCTCGACTGAGTGGGAGATTCTCGCACCCGGCTGAGGCTCGGGGTGCTTCTTGTGATGTTCCTCTCAAACATAGCCTCCGGCATATGGCACCGCCGCGCACTGGTATCGCCGTTGCAAAGAAACGGAGTCGGTGTCACGTCCGTAGCGTTTCCCGAAACAACAAGCAAGCGGTGAATCTCATCTTTCTCTTCTGGTGCTGTATGCTGCAAACTACAAACTTGCTCTGACCGCTTGGCTTCCTCGACTGCGAGTTCATCTGCTAAATAGCTGTCATCTTCCTCAGATTCGCAGCCATCGTCGTCCTCTTGATTATCTCTAGACTGCATCTCGGCCAAGAGACACTCGCCTCCATATGCTAGGCAGTCCTGGGGGCCCGGCGGTCCTCCGTCACTCGCACGCGAGCTCTCTCGGTGCACTGGTCCTTGGTTCGCAGGCGGAGCGCGTTCCTCCTGTGCATCCCTCTCAGATTTTCCGCTTTCTTCTACTCCGGTGATCATCTCTCCGGGGGGACAGCGCGTCGTCGAGTCCGTGAGTCGCTCTTCTCCGCAGCTCAATTCCTTTTGTGTCGCTTCCCGCCTACCATCGGCCGCCGTCGCAAAACCGTACAAACGCCCTTCACTTGTTCGACTAGAGTCACACTCTCGGAAGCCTGCCTCTCTCCCGTTCCGGTCTTCGCCGCCTTCGCTATCTGCATCCACACTATTGCACTCATCTTTATCTTCGCCTTGAGGCAGCTCTCGGCCTTTCCCTACTCCAGCGAAGGACGACTCCACGGTCATGATGCCTGTCGAATCGCCAGCCGCAGCGCCCGCGGGTGCCTGGCATGAGGCTGATACAACCTCTGGGACCAAGGCTCGGCACATGTTACTTCCGTTGCTCTGCTCGTTTCCTTCGTCCATCGTCTGGGGACAGGAAAAACTCAACTTTCAGTGCCCGCACTGAAGGGTTTAGGGTTTCGACCGGAATGCTGCAACATGCAGCAGCCCGTTCTTACGGACGGGGCGGCATAAAGGAAATCATAGTTAATCCTCCTTGAGAGCACGCTCGCCAACCTAGGTGGCATACATCGTAACTATGACAAAGGCAGCAACTTCACTACTCGCAATAGTGCGCATGCCATAATCCTCCCTCTGTAGAAACTTGAGCGGCAGACCACACGCGGACGACGATCAGGAAAGGCCCCTGGAAATGAACCCGTGTTCTGGTCCCATTCTCCTGCGAGGGCGGACACTACCATTTCTGCCAAGGAATACGCTCACTGGTGACTCGCTTTCGCCAACACATTCTCGTGAAGCAAAACGTAAAACTTGTTCCCTGCGCGAATGTACCAATCGCGCTTCACGCAAAGATCCCCTTCTCAACTGAATCCTACGGATACATCGCCGAAACGGGACAAACGATGCGAACAACATAAATCGCCACTATACGGAGGTTGTCGTAACCTCGATGTACCCTGCTGTTGGGGATCGTGCCAGTCACTCCCGCACAAGTAATCTTACGCTGGAAAAGGGAGTAGCTGCGAGGTCCAGAGAGCATTGACACGTCTGCACGCCCCCTGACCGCGGCATGGTCACGATGAACCCAATAAACACATTCCCATCGACGCACCGAACGGCCCTTGTCCTCCGATGTGGATGAGCGCAACGAACTGCATCACCGGCAAATGAATATGTCGATGCTGCGCGGAAGAGGTGAACGTCAGTATGTCGCTACTGTAAGAGGCGCCACAGAATCCCGATTTGAGTGCACCCATAGAGCCCAACGTTCCGCGGTTGTGTCGCCCTTCAGGTCATGTGACCAATTCAAACACCGCCGGCACGGAACGGCTGAAGGAATGAGACACAAAACAGCTCGGATCCGCGTCGATGGCTCGTCGTACGCGGCGGGCCGCGCGCCCGGGCATTCTTCCGGTGTTGGGAATCGAGCTCTTTGCTGCTCCTTTCCGCGTCAGCAAAAGACGCCATCCCCACCCATGACTTTTTGGTTGTGTGCCGTAGCTGGCAGACTGCGACAAGCTGACGCGTCATAGCTAGGCAACTCCCGAATGCCGTTCGTCCACTCTCGATGGCGGGCGCTAAATGGCGTGCAGTTATGGACCTGTAGGGAAACGAGCTCCTGCAATGTGAAGATCAGCAGCAGGTTGATCAAGGGTGTCTGGCACCGCCTTGATCACACAAGCAGATGGCGCATGCGACTCAGGCAGGCGGTGAGTTCGAACCAAGCACGAAACTGCATGGCAGAGTGTGCCAGGTGCTTAGGCGTCTCTGACATGAGGGCGCGGCGCTCGCGAAGCGTGCACACTTAGTGGTGTTGCTTGCTGCGCAAGAAGATGTCGCGTTAAGCTCGTGGCGAGAATCACCACGCTCACGTTCAAGGAGCACAGCACACAGCTCACGAGATTGACAGTGGCCGCTCATCCATGGGTGTTGGACAGTCGTGCGAATCTACTCCGACTATGACCCCAGTTGGCTCGAGATTAGCTTTCTTTGGGAGACGTTGGAGTATTTTCGTCGATTGCGCTACATTCAGCCGCAAGGGAAGCGACCACTGGCATCCTATTTTGATTCCGCAGAATTTATCTGATGTTTGCCAGGGCAGCTGCTCAGCTACTACAGAACGACGCGGGCTGCCACTTTCCAATGACTCAATCGTGCTAGCTGCGATGCTGAGGACGGACAACTCACGTGACACGGTCGACGAACGTTCAAGCTGACAACACTGAACACTGTGCTTCCTGGTTTGCCTCTGTCGCCCCTCCTGCTTTGCTCTTTCTATCTTGAGCCCCCGCCCGCCATCGCACTCTTTAGCCCACGGATAGGAGAGGCTTTTCATCCGGTGCTGTCATGTGATCCTCTGCTGTACCTTCATCGCCTTCATTGCTGTGAAGGTGAGACAGCTGCACACTTGGTGCCGCTTGCCTCACTCGCGTGAACTTTCCTCGCTCTCCAGATGTGGACATCAGGTGTCGCCACGCAAACACCCCACGCCGTACGTAGTACCTGTGCGCCTGCCGAGCTACAGGGTAGTTGCGCTCTCGCTCCGCGCGTACCTCTACAGAAAAGCGGCGTATTCGGAACGCGCCTGTATATTTTGTTCTGAGTGCTGCGTTGGCTTGCGCGACCGTGAGTTGCTTGCGACCCTTCTACAGCCATGGTGCGCATCTGATCCCCTCTCTTCCGAGCTACTTCCGTGGTAGTTGGAACGGACTTTCGCAGCAGACACCCCGTTGCTGTGGCTCTCCCATCAGCGTAGGGACGAGCTGACGTATGCGACACCAAATTGGCTCATTGAAGAGAACTTGGCAAACGCCTCATCTTCAACTCGTTTGTCTGAAGGAAACAAGAAGACACCCGCGCCGCGCCCCAACCCTGAACCCTATTCCCATGCGAGTGCTGCCTGCTGCCACGTATCCGCGCGCAAGTGAGAGGACGTGCAAACGCGAGCGCATTTCCTCCGTCAACCTGTTGTTTCTTCTCCACGGGAATCCTCCACCGGCAGGATTCTCTCTGCCGCAAGTAATGAAGTACCTAGAAGATGGAAAAGCGTGAACACCTAAATCTGTGTACGTATATACCTGTATGCATGATGCATTCGTATGTACCTGAATACGCATCTATCTGGCGGTCTCCCTGCGGGCTAGTGTATAAGTCAGGATATCGGCTACTGCATGCTTCTGCACATCGCATACCCACAGAGATATTCATTCTGGCGCGCCATGTTAGGTCCATACGACTGAGTCTCTCGTACTTCTGTTCCTTCAGTTCGCGCCGACCGGCGTCTGGCGTGCCATCACGTCCGCCCGCTGGTCGCGTTCGTTGTTCCTTCAGAGGGAAGGCGCCACGACAAAGAAAAACTCCTGCAGGTAGCAAATGTCTCTCGCGTGTCTGAAGAGCATCACGGAGGCGAGCACGGACTGCTGACGTTCTTCGGATGCGTCAAGTCAACTGCATGCCCGTGTCGCTCCCGCGACTCAGGCAGGTCGCGGGCGAACGGCGAGCGCGGAAGTTCGTCTTTTCGACGGCGACGGACTGCAGCAAGAAACCCGAGAATTCCGCGAGGCACGAGGAAGGCGAGACTGACCTCTTCAGTCAATTTTTCAGTCTCCTCCAGAGAATTCCGAAATCACGACGGGCGGTTGAGGCATCCCTGCAACGGCTGGCGCCGATCCTTTTGCGCGTTCCCGTCTCTTGTGCTCGCACGGCCTCTCGCGCTGTACTATCGCGGTTCCTTTCCGCCTTACAAATTTGTGTTTTTCGTCTACGGCAACTCTTTACCCTCAAAACGCCGACAAGCTACCGGCGACTGCGCGCTTTCCAAATTTGAGGCCCTCGACTCACTCTTTTGTCTCCGCTTGTCTCCTGTCTCTCTTCCTGCTCGCCGCGCGAGCGTGAATCGCGGAAGCAGGCGCGTCGAGAGATGACGAAAAAGTATTTTCAGAAAGCCCGAGCAATAGCGAGTCGTTGCCTACCTTCGTCGTCTTTATCTCTATTCTCCGTGCCTGACTTCGTCTCCTTCGCGTGCTGGGCCTTTGATGGTCGCCATCGTCTTCGCCCCTCCAGCACGTGCCGATATTGTTTTCTCGTGCGCTCCTTGTGGCCTCCTTCTTTCTCCATGCCACAACCGCTAGCCAGTCACGACCGTCGCTGAAGTCTTTTCTTTCCTCTCAAGCGCCTCTGCTTGCCTCTCACTGTTGCCTCGCGTGCTGCTCGTCCTGCGTGAGACACGGTGGTATTGCAGAGAGTACGAAACAGTCGCGCCTCCTCGCCAGTCGCCGTCACTTCTTCTTCTCCTCTCCTTGACAGAAAGTTTAAGCCTAAGCCATACACCCTTTTTCGGTAACGCTTATCGCAAGAGCTGCGCGTCCTTCTGCCTCGCTTGGCTTCCTTTTCTTCACGTCTTCAACAAAGTCTCTCAGAGAGTCTCGGGAGGCTTCACTTTTCTGGTCGATTCAGTGTCTCTCCTGGAGGCCTCTTCATTCAACTGGCGAGGACGAAGAGATGCCCCTCATCTACGCCCTCGCTGCCCGCGGTAAGGCTTGTGGGCGCCGCTGAACAGACGTTTCCTGTAACCTTGTTTCCTAAACTTTTTCTGTATGTTTTGCGTTTCTAGAGGCGGTCCAGAACGCCTTCCTTGTCTCTTCGTCCTCCTCGCGCGGCGCCTTTTTTTTGCGCAGTATTCGCGGACGAGGCGCCTCAGCGCTCTCCGCTTGCGAAGTGTGTTTTCTCTCCTGTCTGCACTTCTTGTCATTTCGCTTCTATTCAGATTCTTCGCGTTCCCTCGCATTGTTTGATCGCCTTTCGTCTTGTCGTTTGTGCTCAGCGTAGTCTCTTTGTGCTTATTCTACAAGCAATCAGCAGTCATGAGGACTACAGCTTTCAATCAAACATAATTGTTGTGCCTCTCAAATCCGTCGCCATCTCTCTCTGCGTGAAGCTCTGTGGGTAACACCAGTCAGATCTACAGCTGATGAAAACTCGAAACTTAGCGAAAAGCGTGTTCTTTTTGTCTTGGACAGATATTCTTTTTCTCCCGTTTTTGAGTTGGGTCATCGCGCTTCTCGTCTTCCAGGCTTCGTCGTCGGATCGACGTTTTTTGATTTTTTTTTTGTTTCGCGCGTGTCAGGCAGCGTCGTGCTCGCGGAGCACTCAGACATGGAAGGGAACTTCCCGACGGTCACGCGCCTCTTGCTTCGCAAGCTGCCGACGACGCAGAAAGAACGAATGTCGTATATCTACGACCGGTCAGCGACCTCGAAAATCTGCAACTCGCCTTGGGCGATTTCACTTAACCGCGGCTCGGGAGCGCGCACCTCAAACCTACACGCATACACGGATATATGCACATTTTTTTCTCTCTATATATATATGTATCATGTTCATATATATCTAGGTACATATGCAGGCGTACGCGTATGCATATGTATACATATATATGTATACATTTATAATGATGTATATGTCATGCGTGTATATATGTAAATTTGTATTTGTTTGCGTTTATGTGGACATATTCATGTATTTGCATTTCTCTCATTTCATGTATTTTGTACGGGCGTGCATCTGTGGTTATGAATGACATGCTATATCTGCGGCTCTGCTTTCGCTTAGGTGAGACGCTCAAAAAAAAGTTGTGTTTTCTCGGTGTTTGCTCTGCAGCTACATTTTTCACTACGAGGTGATTCGAGGCATTACGTTCCTGACGATGTCCGATGACGCGACGGGGTTTGCGCTTCCCTTTGCGTTTCTGGAGGATTTTGCGAAATCGTAAGTCTCCAGGTTCTAGGGTTTTGAATCGCTAACTACATTAATGCAGAAGCCCCGGGGAAGCGGGACTTATGCTTTTCCAATCACGTCTCTTTTTGGTCCATTTTTTTCTTTTTTGCAGCTTCCTAGCGATGTATGGAGCGACCGTCCACACTGCGATCGCTCTCGCGATGCAGAACTCGTATGAACCGCGGCTCAAAGACCTCATGGTGAGATTGTCTCCTTCTCTTGCTTTTTCTCGCTTTCTCTTTCTTTGTTTCGCTTTCTCATTCGCCCGTTGCTCTCTTCTGCCTGTCGGCTTTCTTCTGTCGTTTCGTCTGAGCTTCGTCTTCTGCTTCACCAGTTTCTGTGCGGCATTTCTGCATTGGGCAGCCTCCTCCGCTTGCATATTTACAGCTTTTTTTTCTTGCGCTGACATCTGCATGCATCCCTGGTCCTTCGTCCCCATTATCGCTTTTCTTCTGCGGTTTTTCCTGGGATCTTCTCTTCTCCTTTTCACTCGCGTTCCTGAGTCCGTAGAGCTCGTTGTTCGCTCTCTGTTTCTGCTCCCTCCCGTTTGTCTACGCCGTCCTTCACTTCAGATTTCGAATTTCGGTTTTTCGTTCCTTTTGGCGATTCTGTCTCTGTTCGCGTCTTTGCAGGACTCGTTCAACCAGAGCCACCAGGCGGAGAGCATGGGCCGCTTGCGCATGCAGATCGACGGAATTCATCACGTCCTCATCGACAATATTGGTAAACAGAGGAAGCGCGGCAGATCTTGCCTCATCCATCGCCATACACCTGCTCGTGGCTCGTTTTTTGTTTTTGTCTGCCTCCGCGCAGATAAGAAAAAGGACGCTAAGCGGCTTGATGTGTGCGCTGCAGTCCCCAATTTATTCTCCGATTTTTTTTCTCTGGTGTCCGTCTTCCTTTGTGCTGCGGGTGACGGTGCGTCGAGGAAGCGCCTCGCTGCTTCCGAGCGAGAGGACGACGCTGGTGCTTTTTACACATTTTTGTTTTTTTTCTCGCTTTTTCCTCAGTTATTTCTAATCTGAGGCCTTTTGTCGCGTCTGCGGGTGCGCGTGTTTCAGATAAAATTCTGCAGCGGGGCGAACGCATCGATATTCTAGTTGATCAGTCTGAGCGACTCAATCAGGAGAGCGTTCAGTTTCGAAGACAGGTACGGGGGAAACTCCAGGCCGCACCGCTGCCCCCTTCTCCTCTTCCGGCGCCGCCTCTTTTCTTCTTTCTCGCTTGCCACGTGTTTGCCTTTGGGATTTCTTCTTATTCCCTGCCTCTTCGCACGCTCGTGATGCACCCTCGCGGCGTTCTCCTCGTCTCTGCCCCGGTGTCAGTTCGTCTGCGGAACCCCGTCGGCGTCCCTGAGGCTGAGCTGCAGATGCGGTTTCTTTTTTGCAGGCGCGGCGGCTGAAGAATGCACTGTGGTGGCGAAATGTTCGCGTCTGCCTCTGCTTTGTTCTTCTCATCGCCGTAAGTGTTTTGAAACCCCCCGTCTCACGTGTGTGAAGTCACGATGTAGACGAGGCAGGGACGACGAGGTAGCTGCCTTGTCTTCGTTGCGTCTCGAGAAAAAAAAAACAAAAAGACTGGAGAAGGGAAGGGCGCGGGACATCGGGGGTATCGCGCGCTGTGTCTCGGGTTAAATGCTTTGCTCTCGAGGGCCTGGAGCGCTGAACCTGTCATTCGCTTTCTTCGGTTCGAGCGTGGACAAATTAGATGCGCAAATAGATAGAATCAATTCTTGGAAAGTTTTTACTTATTTGACTCCTCTGTACTGCCCCGAGACAGCCATTTCGCGGCTTCTGTAACGGTGCTAGAATATGTCTAAGAGATGATTGCGCTGGAGGATTTTGGCATCAAAGGTGACGCTTTTCACCTGGCTACTGTACTAAGCTATTGAAAAACGAATATAAATTTTATTTTCGTTAAGCCCGTAATTATACTTTAATCTTTATTTGGCTAGCGATTTAGTCAGAAACGCGCCTGTCAGTGTTTTTCAGTCTCACTTTTGCGGGATTCACGAACTCCGATGTCTGTTTTGGCACCTTTTTCCTTTCCTTGCAGTGCGTTGCGCTGATCATCGGCATGGTTTCGTGCGGCGGCGTCACCTTTCCGTCCTGCCGCAGCTCCTGAAGGAGATCTCCCAACGAACGTCGAGCATAAGGATACGGACGCTGGGCATTTCGTCTTCTGAGTGTATCGCCTGTTCCTGGGCAGTCTGCTTTTCTTTTTTCTGCGGTTTGTCTTCGCTCGGCGCCCGCAGTCCTTGCGTGAGGTCGACTCGAGGCGTTCTTCACCCGCTTGCTCGTTTTGTTTTCGCTGCTGCGTCTCTTCTTGACAGCCGCGGTCGTCCTCTGGGCTTTCCCCGTTCCTGTTGCTGTTCTTGCTTAGTTTGCACTTTGTCTTTTCCTCTTTCTCCTCTGGGCGCAGCGCGGCGTGTTTTTGCAGCTGTGGCGTGTCTTTGCTCCCCCTGGGATGCCCTTTGTCGTTTTTCTTCCGCAGCAGGAGCCACGTCGCACGTGGTCGCAGACGATCGCTTGTTGGACGTTGGCCTTTTTTTAGTGGTCGCGATGGTGGCGCATGCACAGAGACGTCGGGACTCGCATTCGCTGTGTCTATAAAGAAAGAGCTTCACTCTGGGGGAGCGTGTTTAGTTCGCGACGAAACAGCCGCTGGCGTCTCTCTTCAGCTACGCCGTCGCGCCTGGTTGTCTCGCTGCAGTCGCTTTTAAATTGATAGTCAGGATATAGGCAGGATCCCTCTGCATTGATATGTGCATCTGCATGCAAATTCGTGCGCACCTACTCACTTTTTCCTGTGAGCGCCCGTTTCTTCCTCGCAGGTAATGCTGCGACAAGCTCAATGGTGAGTATACGTTTTATATAAGTGAAGCTCGGAGTCTTGCACTTCCTCGGGTTTGCATTTTTTTGTATGAATGCGTATCTGTCTATTTATCAATATAGATACAGATGTGAATCTATACACGCATATATGTGTGAACGCATATCTACATATATATATAGATATAAATCTATATACTCATATATGTATGAATATGTATATATTATATCTGCATTCATACTACAGAGGAAACGAGAGCTTTCTTGCCAGTGCTTTTTATGTTCTTGCGTGGGTGCAACTCGGGAGACATTTCCATCCAAGCAAAGCCTCTCTTTCCTCCGGAGGCGAGAAATCCTATAGACTGGAAAACAACTTTTTTCTGATGACTACTCTCCGGTCGCGCTCGTGGGAGTCGCGAAAATTCCGCGCGTCTTCTGAAACCGCTCTGCATGCCTCTTCGAGCGGAAGGAACACTAAGGGCCGCGGGCGAGAGAGACAGAGGCCAGCGTTGTGTGTGTGTGCGAGAGAAGCAAGAAAAAGTTGGAAAAGCACGCAAACCCAGACTCAAAGATGAGTGGTGAGCGAGCCTGCAGACTGAGTTTAGTGTAGATTCGCCGCCGCGCGACGGAGAGGCGTCAAGATCGACTCACAGGCAGACATGGAAAACGAGATGCGACCGGCCGCAGGGGAGACGGAATGGAAAGGGCATGGCTCTCCTTCGTGTTCTCGCTAAGCACAGCCCACACACGACCGCCGCCAGCACGTAGCGGATGTGTGAGCTTGTACGAAGGAACGACTCGAATAGAGAAGACATTACGAAAACCCTTGACTCAGCGTGTCAGCTCAAGACCGGACTCTGTCCGCTTTCTCTTGCAGGCGCGCATGTAGAAGACGACTCTCGCGAATGTTCCGAGGCAGAAAAGAGACGGAAATTGACTCGTGGTGGCGAGCACAGCGAGAAGGCGCGTGGAGCGCACGACAAAAAAACCCTTCTCGAGACGTAGAGAAGCCCGTGAATCACACACTCTCTGTCGTTCGCCTCGCGATATTTTCAGCGAACCGCCGATACACCTTCAGACCAAAATAGCGTTTCTAGAATATTCCCGTGGTGCCTCCGCACGCTCTCCGGCTGCATCCTCTGCTATCGCCGGCGTCCTCTCTCTCCCGCGGCTGCGGTGCCCCTAAACCAAGATTCAAATTTAAATTCGTCATGTCTGGTGTCCGCACGCACAGCAGCTCTCCAACACGCCTCTCCGGGCACGGTCGCCTAGACACGCCTCCATCAGGTCGCGTAGACTAGCGGAATAAAACCTACACGTATGCGCGAGATATGGGATAACTCGCACGTGCATGCTGATATAGAGGCGCACAGATAGAGTGTACGCAATCGTTACATATATATATATATACAAATACAAATACGTATGTCTGCAGACACCTTGCTCCAAGTCTCGCGCTTTTCACGGGTTCACTTCGCGCGTATTGTAGCCGCCGCAGTTTCCGCATTTGAGCCCTAAAAACCGAACAAAAAAAAACCAAAGAGAAAAGGCAAAGATGACGAGACTGCAGAAGCCCGACGCCAGGCGACCATCGCACGCATGTAAGCATAGACTCCTGGGGGGTTCTACGGAAAAGCGCATGCGCGGGGAGGCGCGAGCGGGTCGAGTTTTCGCAAGGCAGCTCGTCACGCGTGGCGTACCGACAATGTGATAGTCGACTTGGGTTTTCGCGTCGCAATCGTTGCACTTCGCAAACGCTTTTCGCTTCAACTCGTCTGGCAGCGGCGTTCGCTCAACCTCTTCGTCAAGCCGCTCCCAAATCTTTCCGTACTCTCCGAGGCTCTTGCAGCCTGCAGAAAAGAAAAAAAGCATGCACTCATATCTACATGCCTCCCAAGTACAGATATTATGCAGATACATGCATATGACTACATATCAATACACATACAGATATAAAAATATATATTTGCATGGCTTTGCGCATTGCCGGAAGTCGGATCGTGAAAACGCTCACAGCGAGACACAGGGAAGCGCATATACACCTGTTCATACACAGCAAACGTCTACAGATGACGCACAAAGTGTCTGCTTACTTCATCAATTACTGAAATTGCCAAGTGTGCGAGTCTTCTCACAGAGACCCACTCTCTGCTGTAGTTTATAAACCAGCCAAAGCATGCAACCGGCAGCACGCACGTAGACACGAATGCAGGAGAAAAAAAAACTATACACATACATAGAGATGGACAGATACACCTGAGAGGTACAGCCCGGCATACACGGCTGAATACATAGCAAAGCCCACTTTTTCTGCGGCGTTTTCCCATTCACAAACCCTCGTGCAAGGAAATGTCTTCGAGTGGAGAGGCCGCCACCGGCCTTCACTCACAGAGCGGACAGCGCAGTGCTTGCAAACCGAGACACTCCGAGTTCAGCTGTCGCAGGCACTCCTAAGGGATAAACAGACACGCGAAAACACACGCATCGAGCGCCCTCATATGCTGCAGAGCGCGCGTCACCTGGAGGAGACACAGAAACCGAAACGCATGGCAAGCTGCGCTCAAGAGGCCTCCGCGAGCGAGTGCCTCAAGCCTGCGTCTAACGCCTGAGGCGAGCCTGCGAAGTTCCGCTCGATCTCCGCCGCACTCTCGAGCTTTCTCCCGACCTGTCGCTTCTTGCCGGTTCTACGCCTGGTCTCCATCCGCGATCTTCAGCGTCTGAGACGTTTTTTTCGAGATTTGTTCCGCTCACCGCATGCATCGTGTGGCCGCACTTGAGCACGTGAACTTGTCGCACACTCGTGAACATGTTTTCGCAGCAGATGGGGCACGGCTGGTGCATCGCTTTCTCTGAAAAAACGTAAAAGAGAGTCGAGACAGCTGCGAGCTTGCATCGAAAAGAAAACGGTGAAGCGGAGAGGCGTCCGCGCCGACCCGCCGGCCGCCGTGAACAGCCCTCGACTTGCGACCGAAAACAGACGCTGCATGCGCCCAGAGAGCCTGTCTGCCCGCGCGCTAACTGCCATACACATAGAGACACATATGTGTATGTATGTATACATATATATATATATATATGCACACATAGGTATGTGCACATCTATACGCAGACATACATGCATGTGCACACGTATATAACTGTATGTATGTACCTATACATATATATATATATATATATATATATGCATACATATAGATATCTGTGCGCGTGTCTACACCCTGAGTCTTTCTGTGTGTCTCGGCTCCCCGGCGGCTGACGCTCGGCACAAAACGAGCCACGAAATGAGAAACGAAGACGCCAGCGCAAGAGTATCGTGCACAAAACCACGCCACACGCACCGACGCATTTGTGAGTATCGCGAATCAGCGTCGAGTAGCAGCTGCCGCAGGTCTGACAGTGGAAGTAGTTGCTTTGACCGCCCGTGCGGCAGAGACCACAGTCGTCGCAGTGATAGACCTGCAAACACAGCCGCAGTCCACAGCGAAACATGAGAAAAAGGAGCAGCTCGATGCCGCGCGAACTCCAAATCGATATACTCACAGGTCTCCACACTTACAGATATATATATTTATACACTCAGTCAAATACATATGCCTATCTATGTAAGTGTACATGCATACATGCTTGTATGTATGTTTCAGTGTATGCACGTACGCATGCATGTACATATATATGTATATATATGTGTATATATGCATGTGCGTGTGTGACAAGAGCTCAAGCCCGCAGAGGGCATGTCCTCTCGGCGCGAGCCTGTCTTACCTCCTTAGTGACTCCTTCGTCATCCCAAAAGTTGCATTTTTTGCAAAAATACGCCGCGAAGGCCGCGCCGCACTGAACGCACGTGTTGCTCACGCACTGCCGCGTGTCGCAGAGTGCGCAGATGATCTCCGTCACGGCGTAGCGATCGAGGTCGCTGAAACGAACCAGACAGATAAAAGACAAAAGCGTCCCAACGGGGCCCCCAAACCACAGTATGAACCACCTACATTCATATATATATGTATATATTCGATTCATGCATATATGTACATATATGTGCTTGTATTTCAACAGATATATACAATCGTATTCATATACATATGTATAATTGTATCCAAATATACATATATATACACATGTATATACATGCTTTCATACCTATATAGAGATGTATGTGGCTGCATTCCTACACAAGTAGAATATTGGAAGTTTTCACTTTTCGGGGAAAGGAACGGAAGTCTCCATCAGGAAAGCCGTTAGACCTATCCGGTGGCGTCGCATTCGGACTGCGTGCGCCTCCGCCGTTGCGCGTGAGTCTGTTGGTTGCTTTGAGTGACGAGCGATGAAAAGCAGCGTGATGATTGTCAACGATGATTCTCGTGAGTCGAAAGCATTGAGAACTCACTGCGCCTTCTTGTAGTCTCGCTCAGCTTCAGACTTTATTTCGTTGTGACAGTGCCGACACCAGAATACTTCTCCGCTGAGCACACGAAGCACCAGTCGAATACGCTCCAACAGACCTGCAGCGACATCTGCAGGGAAGCGCCCAGACGCTTATGGCACGCGCGAAACCTGTCGTTCTCTGCAGGCACTGGCTGCGCGAAAGAATCGCTATCGACCAGCAATGCGCATGCATGCATGCAGCGCGACCGCACCGAATCCTGGAGACGCGTTTTTTCCTGAACCTGCCCTACCAGCAAGGCGCGACGAGCTTGCACTTCCGTCTGTAGTGTGCGCAGCCGATGCCCGGCGGACGCGGCTCTGCGTCGCCAGCTTCGCTCTTGCCGCTGGCGCTCTGGAGATCGCTGCTGTCGCCCTCTTCGACGTCCTCCCACTCGTCTTCCTCTTCGCTCGAGTCCGCCGCGCCTGCCGCAGACCGCTCACTCGCCGGCGTGCCCCTCTCGCCCCTCTCGCCGGCGCCGCGACCATCGCGCGGCGGCTCCGCCCTGTCGGGCTCCGCGCCGTTAGGCTCCACGGCCTCGCGGAAGTCTCCTCGGTCGGTCAAGAGCGCGGTGTCGACGACCCACGTGGCAACGATCTCTTCCTCGTCGGCGCGCGGCGAAGATGCCCGGGAACCCGAAGCCGAGGGCGCGTCCTCTGCCGTGGCAGCGGCCGCGTCAGCGTCGCCTGAAGGACGCGGGGAGCTCTCTCGCGCGCGGGGGTCTGCGGCGGCTGCGCTCGCGGTCTCCGCCGTGGCGTCTCCAAGGCTGTTCCTGCGACCCTCTGATGCCTCTTCCATCCTCATGAGCTTGACTTTCTCTTCGCTGCGGTTGCTGAAGGCCTCGTCGCGCGAGTCAGACGGTCTCCGCCGCGGCTGGGCGCCGCTAGGCGAACCCGCAGAGTCCGCAGAGTCCACGGAGCGCGCGGAGTTCGCTGGGCTGCTGTCTGCTGAGTGTCTGTCGCGGGCGCCAGGCGCAGAGGGGGAGACGGCGGCCGCGGAGGGAGTCTCGGCACTCGACGAGGAGACAGACTCCGGCGCAGGGAGATCCGCGGAGGCAGCGGCGAGCGCGCCCTCTGAGTGGGGCCGCGCCTCGGAAGGCATCGAGGGCCCAGGCGAAGCTGCCGGCAGCGACCCGGATCGCTGAAGCGGGCGCAGAGGCAACGTCGACGCGTGCGAGTCGCGCGGAGGGAGAAACGACGGCCGCGCCGACATGATGATGGGCGAAGGGACAGAAGTTCGGCAGAGCACAACTGGAGACTCACGCGCCTCGACCGAGCGTGGACTGCTGAGGGGAAAGCGAAACAACCCGCGCGGTGGCGAGCGAGAAAGCTCTACGGCGAGGGCAGGCGGCAAAGAAGGCGACGCAGAGAAGCCCCGATCGCCCTTGTGCGCCTCAGAGACTGCTAAAAGTCCGGAAAAAGAAACTGCAAAACGCCTCAGAGTCCGTCGTCGCGTTCGTCGGTCTGTGCGGGCTCGCAGGAAAACGCAGACCGCAGAGAAGCACAAGAAAAAACTCCCAGCCCACGCGAAACAGCAGATGCATCAGCGGACAGCCAATCTTCTCAGCACATCCGACGCCCAGAGGAAACTGAACACAGCGACGTATCCACGTAGCTGCATATATATGTATTATGCATGTATACATATAAATACATATATATATGTATATATATACACATATCCGCGCATGCGGGCTGGGCTGGTTTCTTTTCCCGCGTCGGGTCCAGGCGTGCAATTTTTTTTTGCAAGCTCGCTCGAACCCAGTCGCCTGCGCGAGAGCGAAGAAGCGCGAGATTCTGTTTCCGCGGAGCTTCGCAGCGACCTGCGATGCCAAAGAAAAAGCGAAGGGCGGAAGGGAAAACCGAGACGAGGAGGACACAGGTCACTTTCGCGCGCGCGAGGCGGGCCCTCCGGCGGCAGAATCAGTCCGAAGCACGTCTAGAAAAGCGTCGCGGAAGGGAATCGCAGAGAAAAGCGAACAAAGAGGCAGGCCGCTGCCGCCTGCAGGGAAAGTGAAGGATGCGTTTTTTCTCGCAGGCGTGCTTGAGGCGGTCACCCCTTTGCATGCCGAGACCGGTTTCCCGCGGATTGAGGAAGTCGTCCGTGGAAAACCACTTCTCGCCGCATCATAAGAAAGCGCGCAGGTGAGATGAAGAAGAAGACGAAAAAAACACACAGCACACCGCGCGCGAACCAGAGACGTGAAGCGGCGAGCTAGATCGCCGATCAATGCTTAGAGAGCGAGACACGTCGCCTCCGCTGAACTCGCCCACGACGTGGCGCGAGGCGAGACTCGCGCCGCGGCTTCCTGTAGCTGCAGCGGCCGCCACACTCTTTTCTTTTAAATCCAGTCCTTCCAAGCCGCTAAACGCGCTTTAGGCCCGGAACAGCTGAAGTCTGGAATCGTTTCACTCTCGATGGCACATGTTCAGAGCGTGCCTAGTGCCCCTGGGAGACGTGGCGCCGAGACCAAGCGAGCGATTTCGACTCCAATGGCAGCCGCCTCATCTCTGCAGTCGACCCCCGCAATAACTCTGTCGCCCGCGAGTGCATGAAGACTACGGCGCGCCTAAGGGTCAAGGATCTACCAAGAGGTCTCGTCGAGAAGTCGTTTTGGGTCACAATGAGACGCCACAAGCCCCTGCTTTAGTGAAACGGGCATAGAACCTCTCAAATGTGAAGCACCGAACGCCTCAACTGTGATCTTCCACGCGTGCGTTGCGGCGTCCCCGCTTTTGAGTGGACTCCGAGAGACAAAAATCTTCCTGCTGTGTTCTCGCAAGGGCGCTAGAGATTTGCATGGAAAGCTCGCAAGAGAGCGGACGACAGACTGCGGGTAGCTCCCCACGAGGAACGAGCTGCATACTGTGCTCATGTAGCTAAATTTAGCCCGCCTAGGAGTATGCATATGTGTCACGGGGTGTCTGCATATATAGAAGGGTGGAGGGATAGGTGACGACAGGCCAAGCTTAGCCTGCAGCACCGAGTGTTTTTTGAAGACTAGAGTCGCTCGGCAGACGCGCCCCTGCTGTGTGTGGCTAGAGGCCCGTTCCGCTACTGCTCTCGTTCGAACGCGGTTCTCTGCAGGCACTTCACAGTAACCAGGCGTCTAAGCCACAGAGGAGAGAGTTCGCTTGGCTGCGGAACCTCAGCAGACGAGCTCCAGTCGCTCTTTGCTTTCTGGAGGGCGTTTTTCTGCGGGCGGACGCTTGGCACACTTAGGCATGTGGAGGTGTTGCAGCATGCACGTGCCTCATGACGTTTCTGCACGCGAGAGGTATAAGCGACTCACCCTCCACGCACGCTGCCTTCTTCGCTACGGAGCTGACGCCTCTTGTTTCACAGCGATTTCGTTCATCTGCGCGCTCTTTAGATCGCGCACTCACCTCGCCACGGGCGTGTTTCTTTGGCTCAAAGTTGCCTCCCTCGCCTGCGTCCCTCGACTGTGTGCTTCATTCGCAGGTTCAGCCAGTCCGTTGAGCCATTTTTCGCCGAAAAACCATTTTCCGTTTCCTTCCCGAGCTCGGAGCTGGCGGCACCGAGCTCTTCCCCGTTTGCCTCTGCTTTCCGTTATGTGCGGCCTTCCATCGCTTCTTCAGCCGCCAGCTACGTCGCCGCGGGTTCGCAGACAAATTGCGACACATGCCTCGCCTCGTGTTCAGAGTCGAGACTGAAGCGACCCGAGAGTTTAGGAACTGCAAGTAATGGACCTGGAATCCGCAGAGAGCCACAACTTCGCCTCCGCGGAGGCGAGCGACGGCCTTGCCGATGCTCCCCAGGAAGCACCGCCCCAGCTTGAGCGCTCACAGCTCCGGTGCGAACAGTTTTGCCAGGCGAAAATACCGCTGTAGAAAAAGGTTGAGCAAGGCAAGTTTTTTAGGAAAACTCTTTTCCTTTAGAGCAACTGACCTTGGAATACCGACGGCCTAGTCGCGCAAAGTCGCCGTCACCGCAGTTGGCTGTTCAAGCCCCTTTTCGATCGTTCTCGCCGCAGTCTCTTCGCGTGTACTGGCTTCTCGGCGGCGTTGTCTCCTCCATTGTGGGGTTATCTGCGGAGCGCCAGCTCTTTCCTTACTGGGACGTGGCTATCAAATAAAAGAAAATTCGTCTGACCCAGCTTTCCGCAGGAGTTCCCGCCCACTTGCAGCACCAGTTTCCTCTGAAGAAGGCATTTTCGCCCGCTCTCGTTCACTCACGCGTGGCGGCCTCTCCCGCGCACTCAACTTTTTAGTTTTCGCGTGGCTTGTCTCTCCCAACACACCGCGTTTTCTGTGTTTGCCGTATGCTTGGCGCACACATTATTTCCGGTGTGTTTCTTCATCGTTTCCGTTGGCGATCCTCTTTCTCCGCGACACCCCTTCGCTGCTTCCGCCGCTGCCAGTCACGCGCGCCGACTCCGCGTCTGACTCAGACGCTTACGCTATCTTTTGTTTGTCAGTTCGCATTACTCTGTCTCTTCAGGGACTTTCGCCCAAACGCCTCCGCAGTTCCGCGTGGTTTCGCCTTTTTCGTTTCCTCTGGGCACTCCAGTCGGCGAGTATCCTTCTGGCGTCGAGGCCTAGCGCCCGCGCCGTGTGCGTCTTGAATCCGCGTTCTTCTTACGATATCCCTCCCTCACTGCAAACTCCCCAGGCTTTTTGCGCCGGTAGAACTTCAGCTGTCGCGCTGGGCCTCTCGTCGGCTCGCCCGAGTTTTCTGTCGAATTTTCTGGATTTTGGAGAATTTTCAAAATGACGGGCACCGGCGTCGGAACTGACGGCAGCAGCACCGCTGCGGAGTTCGACGGAGGACGCGTCCTCGTCCTCGACTTTGGCAGCCAATACAGCCACCTGATCGTCAGGCGCCTCCGCGAAATTGGTGTGTACAGCGAACTGCGCCGATGCGACACCAAGCTCGATGTAAGATTCATGTGCATGCCCCCTCTGAAGGCTACGGCGCCTATCCTGCGCTCAGGCCTCGCGGTGAAGAGACCTCGGGAGCGCCAGGCTCACCAGACACCCTCCAGACACGTAAAACTTCAAATTTATGTCTGTGTCGTCATCACGAAGCAGCGCATGCGATGTCGAGTGGACTTACGGCTTTGCGATGCACTGGGGAGGCGCGCGGGGTTTCGGAGGACGATGATCCGCGGTCTGCGGGCTGCCTGTTCCACAGATGAGATATACAATCACCCTCGCACGCGTCTTGTCCACGGGGTGTCTTCCGTCGCGCCTCCGCGTTCGCGAGGATCTCGCTGCTGCGTGTGTTGGGCGTGCTGCGCGTTCAGGACATCAAGGCGTTCGCGCCCTCGGCGGTCATTTTGTCGGGGGGTCCGTCGTCGGTTTACGAAGACGGCAGCCCGCACGTCTGTGACTCTTTCTTCGCGTGGGCGGCGGAGGCGGGCGTCGCAGTGCTGGGCATCTGCTACGGCATGCAGGAGATGTGCCACGCGCTCGGCGGCCGCGTTGAGTGCGGAGCCAAGCGCGAGTTTGGCAGTACATGGGTTCAGCTGCACCGTGAGTCGAACGGGGATGCGCCCGCCGAAGGCAACGCGGTCGCGCTCTTCGCCGGAATCAAGGCGGGCGTCGTCGGCGGCGTCGCGCCAGAGGAGCCGAATGGAGCCCAGACGGCGGAGGAAGACACCGAGCGCGAGGCGAAGCGCGCCAAGCGCGGCGGCCTCAACGAGATGCTCGTCTGGATGAGCCATGGCGACAAAGTCACCAAAATCCCCGAAGGGTTCAAGGTGAGTGACGAGCGCCGAACCAAGCGGGCGAGTACAGCTACGCACTTTCATGCAAGTAGCCCCTCCTCTAGCCGGGCGCGCTCTCGGTGGCGTCCGCGCCTCGGACTAAAGTCTGTCGGGACTCCGAAGGCGGGGAGAAAGCCACACGCCGCCTGGGAGCGGGAGCGAAAAAAGACTGTGTGTGCCCACGCGTCTGTGGATCGGGACATGAGTTCGGAGCTGCAAGTGCTGTGAACACGCAGGCGTATGTGTATGCATGTATATGTGTACATATTTCGATCAGGCCCGAGTCTCAGTTGCCTGTCTGTGCGCATGGCTCCAAGCTCCTCCGAGAGTTTAGGGTTCAGGCGTCTAGGGGCGCAGACTTCCCGCGCAGGGGGACAGCGGTATGTTTGCCTCGAAAGGATGTCTGCCTCATGCGCGTGAACGCATTTTTGGGCGTTTCCGTCTTCAGACCTTTGCCTCTACTTCCGCGTGCCCGTACGCGGCGATCGGTGACCCCGCTCGGCACTTTTACGGGCTTCAGTTCCACCCGGAGGTGACTCACACGCCGGAGGGCGCGCAGCTGCTGCGGAACTTTGTGATCGGGATTGCCGGCCTGAAGGCCACCTGGACGATGAAGAATTTCCTGCAAGCTGAAATGCGGAAGATCCGCGAAGTCGTCGGCGACGCGCATGTCATCGGCGCGCTCTCTGGGGGCGTCGATTCGACTGTCGCGGCAGCTCTCATCCACAAGGCCGTCGGCGACCGATTCCATGGCGTGCTGATCGACACAGGCCTCCTCAGGTGAGGACAGCGTGTCTTCACGGAGCTGACAGGGAAGGGAAAGGGACGGGTCTCACAGTGCCAGCGGCGCTACGCAGCGGTAGCCATATGCGTATATATATATATATTAGAAATATATCTGTAGTTTATAGGGCCTCAGCAAGTCTCGCCGATGTCGGGTGTGGACGAGATATAGGCGTTCATATATATATATATATATATATATATATCAGATTTGGACGTGCATTTGCACAGACAGCGAGGAACGGAACTCTTTTTTTCTATGTGTGTGGCTGCATCGCGGAGCACTCGGCGTGTTTTAATCGTTTTTGGAGTTGAGTCGGCCTGCGAATGTGCTGTTTGCGTTTGCGTTCCGGCGCGCGTGTGCAGAAAGGACGAAGCCAAGACGACGCTGGCGAAGCTGAAGGAGTGCTTCCCGACGCTGTCCATCGAGTGCGTCGACGCGTCTGAGGCGTTCCTGTCTAAACTGAAGGGCGTGCGTGACCCAGAGAAGAAACGCAAGATCATTGGCGGGCTGTTTGTCGACGAATTCGTTCGCGTCGTCGAGGAGAAGAAGCTGCAGACGGAGAACGCCTTCCTGCTCCAGGGCACGCTGTACCCCGACGTGATTGAGAGCTGCTCCTTTAAAGGCCCCTCGCACACCATCAAGACACACCACAATGTCGGCGGCCTGCCCGAAAAAATGAAAATGAAGGTTCTCGAGCCGCTCCGCGAGCTCTTTAAGGGTACGGGCAGACACGCGCACCGGCTCCCCCAGACATAGGCGCCACAGGCAGTAGAATAACTAATTTCTGTTTTTGTGGGTTTATATCGAGCGCGTCGAGCTTGACAGAGGCAGGTCGCTTGGCTCGATGCACCGGCTTCAGCTATCTACCACAGGCCACACCTCGTACCCCTTTATGCGTGCCTCTTCGTTTGTATACATGTATGTATATAAATGTATATCTATGTATACAGGCCTTTTTGTGTATAGGCCTGCCAGTGCGTTTGACTGAGCCGTGGGTCCAGGGCGGACAAAGTCTTGTCTTTCTTTTTCCAGACGAAGTGCGCGCTCTCGGCATCGAACTCGGCCTTCCGCACGAGCGCGTGTATCGCCACCCGTTCCCGGGCCCCGGTCTGGCGGTGCGCATCGTCGGCGAAGTGACGGCAGACCGCGTGAAGGTGCTCCAGGAGGCAGACGCGATTTTCATCCAAGAGATCCGCAAGGCGAACCTCTACGACAAGATCGCGCAGGTAAGAGCCGCGGCCGCCTCAGCGAGACGCCCATATCGATACATTGCACGCACAGAACCTCAACTCTCCGCGATTTCTGTGCGCATCTCTTCGTGCCTACGCTCCGGAGTGGCTGTGGCCGGTAGGCGTGTATGCACGCATGCGCAGGCAGCTTGACGCCTCTGCGGATTCATATGCGTAGATAGCGTATGCAGCACGGTGGGTTCGGGGCCTGCCTGGTGTGTGTATGGCGCAAGGCTTCTTCCTCTACTGGCGGTTGCGCGTGTTTATAGGCATTTGTGGTTCTGCTGCCAGACGCTCCCTCGGTTGGCGTGATGGGCGACTGCCGGACGTATCAGTGGACGTGCGTCCTGCGGGCGGTTGAGACAACCGACTTCATGACTGCCGACTGGTTCCGCTTGCCCCACGACGTCCTTGCGACCTGCTCGACTCGCATCATCAACGAAGTCAAGGGCATCAACCGCGTGACGATGGATGTCTCAAGCAAGCCGCCCGCGACGATCGAGTGGGAGTAGAGCTGCACACACCCGCTGAACTCTCGGTCTCCGGGGCCCTTCTCGAACGTCGCGAGTCTGCATGCAAGGACACAGTTCGGGGGCCTCGGTGTAGAGAGGGAAGGAGAACGTGTGCCATGACCAGATGAATTTCTGAGAGCAAGAACTGTCGGGCGTGCGCAGGTGTGCTGCGTGCCTCCGTGCAGCTTCCAGCTCGGATGAGGGGAATATCAGGATGCAGACGCCAGCCTCACAAGCTTATGTCTATACATCTGTACTTGTATACGTATATGTATGCTTACAGTTACACTTCATATGTATATGTATAGGCTTGTGAACGCTTTTTGCTTCCAGGGGACTAACCATGCCACTGTATTTATATAGTTGACAGAAGTGAATTTGTCGCGCGTGTGTAACTGATCCGGTTTCGCATTTTTGCTCTGTGGGTGGTGCGGGCAGTCCTCCTGCCTCGTTAGGTGTATTTTTTGTCTGGTCGTCGCCCCGTCCCTGAGCTGCATCACGCATGCATATCTATATATATACTTATGCACAGTGGTGGTGTGTTTGGCAGATTCAGGGGGTTGCCCAGGAGCAAAGGGGGTTTATAGGATTTTTGTTGAGTTAGGGTGGGATTATTTGTGCGAGTCCGAAATAGATCTTCGTGCCTGGCGTCGTCGCTGGCGTGCGGATGACTACGTGAATGCAGTTCGTCGGCGCAGTGCGCCTTGAAGCGCGTGTGCATTTACGCACATACTCATGCATGCGTGCGAGTCTGCGGCGCCGTAGCGATGTTTGCATGTGTGCGCGAGATGGGACTTTGCGGCGGGAGGGTCCTGTGCATGCACTAACAGAGCCTTCCGATCGACTTTTCCGCTCCCGCTTGTGTTCAGTTTGACGTGGTAGTTTGTATTCATACGTGCCCTTTTAATCGAGATGTGTAAGATTGTCCTAAAGTTGTCAGGGGAAGACTGGGAATCGCTCTTGCGTCACTTGGTTTTGTGGCTCAGAATACCGGTTCCATCTGCCAAGAAGATTCTCATTACCGAAGAAAAGGCCTTCTCCTGTCGGGTGAATTAAGTGCTTCCGCCCTTATGTGTGTATGTGTCTCTCTCTCTGATCGCTTCCCGCCGCACCTCGTCTCATCCGGATGCGCTGGACTACGAGCGAGCGCGGCTCTTGCCTTTACGACTCCAGTAACCCTTCTGCCGCTGAGAGCTCCGACTTCACACAAAATAACCTGTACCGAGGTAGCCCGCGCTGGCCTTCCCCTCACAATCTCAGCGAGTTCGTCACAAGGCGGCTGGAGTTGCGCGACGGCGGCAGAAGCGAACAGAGGAGTGCTTTGTTTCCTGCTGCGGCACTGGAGGGCCGCTGAAGTCTGCTTTTGTTTGCTGCGTTCTGCGGTTGCCCTCTGGAGGTTCATGCCGCGCACCGCCCGCCCCACAGAAAGTCTACCCCTTTTCAGTGCTAGAAATAAAAAATCCAATACTTCCTCAAGAACGGAGATGCAAGCCCGGTCTAGAGCGCAGCGCAAGGATTGAAGGCGTGTCTCGAGTATGCCATAGCAGAGGCGCATGAGCAGTTTCGCGTGCCGAAGGCTTTTCTGGCTGCTGTCGAAAGCTGCGTCCGAGCGAGCTTGCGACTCGTCCAGGTAGGCGCGAGCCATGGCGTGGACGCAAGATGGCGAGATAAAAAGGGAGTGTGTGAAGACCCCGCTTCCTCCCAAGACCTGTGAACCTAAGCGGCGTGGCTGTGTCTCTAGAAGTCCGAGGAGCTGTTGGTGGCTTTGTGAGCTTCTGCCATGAGAAACTCTGCTAAAAAATCGACTGGATCCTCGGGCATGACTCGGCACACTTGAAGCAGGCCTTCAGAGAGCGTGGGGACAACTGCCTGCATCAGGTATCTTCGCAGTGGAATGCTCCTTGCCATTAGCACGTTGCGTTCGTGCTCGGCGATCTTCTGCAGTCGATCTGCGTCTCTCTTTCGGCGCTCGTCCATGCGCCGCTTCTCTTCTGCGCGCGCGAGCTCCTCCGCCTCGCGGCTCTTCGCCTCCTCCTCCTGGCGCTGCCGCAGCAGCTCCTGCTCCTTCTCGAGAATCGATTGTCGCTCCGACTTCAAAAAATTGAAAAAGCGGCCATCTTTCTCGATGAACAGTCGCGCACATTCCAAAATGTCCGCCGCCGACTTCCCGTCCACGTCGAGCGTCAACACTTCGCAGCGCCTCTCCTGAGCCGAAGGACACGCGACACCCCCCCGGCACTCAGATGTGAAGCCAGAAACCGACACCCCGCTCGCTGAAACGGGCTCGCACATGCAGGCTCAAGCCAGCACGCACAGTCCCTCACACCCCAGCACACGGACTCGGCGCGCCGGAGCTGCTTCCGAAGGTGTTGTTGCTCAAAATGAGGAGGCACACGCGGCGAGAGGCACAAGAAGGATACAGAGAAGTTCTGCAGTCTTGACGACTTCAGGAAGGGTTCTTGGCCTCCCCGTGCTGTCGACGAGCTCAGCGGAAATGCCTTGTGCAGAGATAGGTGAAAAAAACGAGTTGAGTGAAGAGGATTTCCTCTTAGGCCTCCACGCGATGTGTGTCTATATATATATATATATATATATATATATATATATATATAGGGACCCAGACTCTGGGAGGCATGCGAACATCGGGCTTCAGCCGCATGCAGAAAGCTACGCACGAGACGCAGGAGCGTATCGGCTCGTAAGGAATGCCGTGTTAGAGAGGCGCGCCGCAGCAAGAAAACGGCTTTCATTCGCCTGTGTCCTTCGATGCACGCGCCGGTACATTTCTGTCGTGCGCAGCACAGAGATCGAAGACAGAGTAGGTGTGCTCGGGGTGAAGAGAGCCGAAGGTCTGGATGCCTTCGCTTCGTCTCTGTGTCCATTTTTGCGAAGCCAATCTTCCCGAAAGGGTTTCGATGTACCCGAGGGATACTCAAGAGGCTTGGCGCATTCGGCTTTTCAGGGCTGCACGCATACCTGAAAAAAATCCGCCAGGGAAGGCTCGCCGTGCTCATTTTCATTCGCTTGTTTGTGCTGAGCGAGTCGGCGAAAAAACCCTTCGCGATCACTGTGGCCTGAGCAGAACAACAGCAAAACGCTAGAGGCTTGTGAAGCACAGACACCTGGACGCTGAGGCGTCTCGCGCACCTTGAGAGATCACAGATCTTTCCCTTCCCTCATCCTTCTGCCCTTGAGAGGGCGCCTGAAGCCATCGGCCCTCGCGGCCCCCAGGACTCGCTTCCCGGCAGAAGGTTCAACAAGCGTAGTGAAATCAGTATAATATACAACAAGCATGCAGACCTCTTCAGGTAAAAATATGTAGGCCATCTGCTGCGCATATTTGCTGCCCGGTAAATAGAGCCTCACGCCGCGTACCTTGGCGGATGCAGATACATAGAAGAGAGAAATAGATGGGCGCGAATGCTTCTCGCCATTCGCGACAACGCCGCATGAGCGATGGAGAGTACACAGGCAGTTGGCGTGTGCGTCGCGACGCATACCGCGTTTCTTCCCACTTGAGGTTCGTGCACTGCGGCGCAGCGTCTCACCTGGAATGACCTGATGCTGTGGAACGTTCATCATTCTTTCTTCGCACTGTGCATCGGAGGATCGGAGGACAATGACGTAGTCGGGCGCCTTGAGCGGGTCGAACTCCATCTGGGGGGGCGGCGCGCCTTCGTCCTCCTCGGATCCCTGTTCGGCGTCTCCCCGGCTCGCTGCGCCTGCGTACGCCTCGCTCTCGCCTCGCTCTTTCTCCTGCTTCTTCGGCCTCAAAAAGAGCGCCTCTGCCTCTTGGTAAGTCCTGCGCAGAAAGACAGCCTCCGGGGGCGGACGAGGTGTATGCGCTCGTACCCTCCACCCGTTCTGAGGGCAACCACGGAGGCTCGAGGGCTCGCGCGCGCTCCACACCTTGCGGGATCGGCTCTGTTCTGGCGCTTGGGCCAGAACAGAAAACATAAATGTCAGATTAAAGGACCTCTTGACCTTTTGCGGGAAGGAATCTGCTGCATCGCCGGCATGCGCGAGCGTGCGTCCGACGCGCGCCACTTGCGGCCCTTGAATGTACTGAGCCGGGCTGGGGGGAGGGTGGGGGGTGGCTGCAGTTTTCAAGCAGTTCGCTGGCTCCCCGGCCTATGTAGCCAGAGAGGTTTAGAGATATTTTTGTGCCTGTATATGTGAAAGGCAACAGAGGCGAGGTCGGAGCTGGCGAGGGACGCAGCTTACCGGGGATATCCATCGAGCACGAATCCCCTGTATCTGCACACGTTTTCGCTCAGCTTCGCATTGTAGATCTTTGTCATCGTCTCCGTGTCGAATCGCACGCGCCGAGTGGCGTTGATCGCGCCGCTGCCTCCGGAGGCTGAGGCGCTGGCCTTCTTTTTCTTCTTCTGCTCCTCCACCAACTGATCCCACTTTTCCCTGAGCATGCTGCCGAGGTCATCGTCCTTCACTTTGCTCTCCTCGACAATGTCTTGCGTACGAATTGCCGGCGTGTTCAGCTTCGCGGCGAGGAGGCTCGTGAGAAGGCTCTTCCCGCTGCCTGGCGGCCCTGAGGGGGGACAGGCGTAGCCAGAGCTCGCAGAAATTCTTCGTGGAGAACGCCACCACAGGTCAGGTCTGTGGCATCTAGAGGGCAAGCAGGGCCCTCCGTATGCCGAAGAAACGCGGTGTTTTCCCTCGCTGTTGCGTCCAGCGCGGCAGGCGGCCGGCGACACTCTTGTCATACGTGTGCGTGTTTGGTCCTCGTTGTGTCTCACAGGCAGCACGAGAGAGAGCCTGCCGTCCCCAGTCCGTGGATCATAGAGTTCGCCAGGGACCCAAACTATACACCTTTCGGGGAGACCCGAAGAATCTGCATCAGCCTCTGGAGATTGAGACACCGCCACCGCGCTGGGCGCCTTTGTCAGGTCCGCGGCCGCGCCTGAGAGGCGTGTCTGCGCGCCGATCGTTTGCTCGCACCGAGGCAAGCCGCTGAGTGCTAGCCTCGGGCGTTTTTGGGGTCTCTGAGGCCTTTCGTCCACGCCTCGGAGAGCAGCTGAGTTTACCTGCAACGAGGATTTTGACTTGACGCAGCTTCCTCCATTTGCAGAACTCGGCCGCGACTTTCTGGATGTTCGCAGGGAGGCCTTGCTGGCACCACCAGGGGAAGTCTGGCGCAGTCATTTCCGCGGTCGGCTCCATCCGCAGGTCGACCGTCAGGAGGTCTGCGTTCTCCACCAGCACGGCGTCCTCCTGCGTCGCCTCTTGAACGGCGTGTGGCGGCCCGACGCGGCTGGCGATCGTCTGGATGAGCGCGAACTGCGTCACACGGGAGGCGTCGACTGCGAGGTGATACGCCTCTTCGCTCGCCCCCGCAGCCAGGCGCCTCACCAGGCTCGCCAAATCGCGCACGTGCACCGTCGGCACGAAGTTGTTGCCAGGGCCTGCAGGGCGGGCGACAAGAGGGAGAACTCGCGGGAGTCGCGCTCGCCACTCAAGGAGCACTTGAGAGGCGCGGCGCCCGCCGGACCAGCAAGAAGGCAGGGGCGCAGCTACGCGTGAGGCAGTGTTGAACAGGCCTGCGTGTGTATTGCACTGGTATATAGCAGTCTATTATGAACAGTCTGTTGCTCAGACAACAAGCAGAGATGTGGCGGCGCGCATGCGGACGACGTCTACAGCCCATCAGGCGCCGATTGCCGCGGCACACATCAATGCTCTGCGGCGGATGCGCCTTACTGTCCACGCACATACAGGTTCGTCTCAGCCCCGGCTCATCAATCAGAGCGACGGAGTAGGAGCGCTCGATCAGGTAAAATTGCGCATCGAAGACCGACCGTAACAGTCGACCACAGCGAAAGAACGGAACTGTAGCAGGAGCCCGTGAAGCGCCAGGAGTTCGCCATTTTCGAATCGAAAAGATATCGGGCCAGACTCCAGGTCACACGTGAAGCGGCACGTCCATCCGAAGAGCGAGCGTGGGCGCAGCAAAGAGGAGACGGAGCTGCACTCACTGATGAACTTGTGGGACTGTAGCCCCAACCAAGCGGCTTTGAATGCAGGATAGAACGGCCCTTCTCCGTGACCATACATTGCACCCGCGGCGACAACGTACGTCGTCAAATTTTCTTTGGATCCCAGCGCCATAACAAGCGTCTCTATGGTCTTCCATTTTCCATAGCGTTGTGCGGGAATGCGGCGTTCGAGGTCAGTTCCTCTCAGCAGCCTCGGCTTGAGGAGTCTCTCACACGGAGGCGTCGATTTGCTGTGTTTCCGATGGCGGGAGATAGACTGCGTTCCTTTGAATCTCTCAGGAAGGGGCTCGTCCTCCTCTTCAGCTCCTGCGTCTCCCGTTGCGTTCTTGTCTGCTGTATCTACAGAGTCGCTATCGTCGCTCTCTGTGTCGGACTCCTCGTCATGCGCCTCGTCTGCAGGGCGGGCGCCGATACCTTGGTTTTGCTCTTCGCCGGGTTGGGCTCCTCTTGCACTCGACTCTTCGTCGTTGTCTGCTTCGGGCGCATCCTCTTCGGGGTCGTGTTCCACGAACTCCTGCTTAGTCTTTGCCCAAACCATGACAGAAGAAACTAACACGAACACTGTCGGTTTCTCAATTGTTGTTCTGCGGAGCTTCTTGATGACGTCCTCGATTTCGTCCGGATCTGTCGTGTGCAGGTCGTACACAACCAGTGAGCACGAAAGGAGGGTTTTGAGCAGCTGTTGAGGATTCCGTTTGGAAATCAACCGCCGAATCGACGAAGGGACACGCAGCCTATTCTGCTCCTTTTCCCACTCTGCATCGCCCTGAGTAGCCGGCGGAGACTCCTCGTCCTCGTTATCTCGACTACCTTTTACGGTTCCAAACATTCGATTGGTGATGCCGTTGAACCGCCGCAGTGCACCGCACAGGGCATACCCTGTGTAGGTGTCGACGTGGTTAATAAAGATCCTCATTTTCTTTGCAGAGACAAATAACGTCTTTTTAGTGAGGAAACGTTTGCGCGCCTAGGGAGGAGAGGCGGTGAAAATTATTGTCAAGACGTCGTCCACCCTCAATAAAAACCGATATGGGGGAAATTTTATTGGGCTACCGCCGCTTCGAGCGGTTTCACCCTTCAGTTGCTGTTGATTAACAAATCTGGCACAACAGGTGCACTTTCTTCAAGGCATCACGGACAGTAAAAGAGAAGGGATGACTGCTTGTGATGGGTATTGTGGGCCCACACTCTGACGTGAGTCGGAAGGCTTTCAACGCTTCATGGTTGTCTTGCATTATGCCTTCAAACACCAAACATGGGGTGGAATGCGTCTTGTATGAGGCAGTTCGGCAATTCCTCGGAGATTCAAAGGAAACTAGGAGCCACCATTAGGGGCCTTGAACTGTGGCAACGTCTTCACGCAAGCCTGTGATTTTCGTGTGCAAGAGAAAGGAGTGGCAGACAGCAAACCGACTGACGATGCCAACTTTGCAAGTGCGCTTGGTGGTCCTTCCTACGTGACGGCTGTCGCTAGTACACCGCGGCTGATCACACAATGGCATCAGCGAAACGACAACTGCCAACCTCTGCGCAGAGATGTACCATAGTGTACAGAAGCAAGCTTGGATCGGCTGTTGCTATCTCTGAATCCATCCAGGGTTCTCATCAAGCCGGCAGATGTAAAGGTTGCTCGCGCGGCAAAAATCGAGTTTTAGACCCCATCTAGACTATGGAAGTTTTGCTGACTGTCGTTTCTTCTAGCCGTTGTGTGTCCTCACTGCGTCAGCGCAACAGAAGATAGTCGATACGAAACATGAGACTTGCGTTCTACGCAGCATCTACACAGTATCATGTTGGTCCTGGCTCGCACCAACGACCGCCTGAAAATCGTACGGCGAGTTGCAGCGAAGAAGGGAGACGAATATGTGAACGTTGTTTCCCTATATGAAGAACAAATTGCAAAGATTCGCCAACGCTAACTGTTACGTTGAGGCGGACTTCGGGTGCATGCAGGTGAGATCGGAGGGGGCAGGCTCCTCTGTGTCCAGGCAGTGAGGCATGCTGTTATCTTCTAGGCATGCACCCCAGTTTGTTAGCCCCTGAAATGTGGGACGTGTTTTATACGTAACGGCAAAGTGCCGGGAAAGTACACCAAATGGCTAGCTCAGCCTCGCCAATGGTGCGTTCTACTATTAGCTAGTTTCGAGTCTGCGCTATAGCCCCAAGGGCCCCTCGGGAAAAGCTGAAGGGTCTTCGGAACCGGTTGTCGGCGAGAAGATGCTGATATGCTTTGAATATCAGTGTTCATGGAGAAACTTTCTGTCGAGCGCAGCAATGCGTGTTCTTGCCAGTCGCTTGGGCAGCAGTCTGCTGTGGTCAGGCACGTGGTGGCTGACTCGGGCATCCAAGTTGAGAGCAGTGCTTAGCATCGTTGCAGGCCTCTCCTCTAGAGTAGTTTGCCACACGAGATATGAGAAACTGCTGCCAGCGATCATTCGTGTCTCTGCCGCACACGGTGAATCTGGATCACGGTTCTGGTTTAGCGGTAACGGCGTAGCATTATCTAATACATCTTGGGAAGGTTGATGGGCGAGGCCGTGTAACTGTTATGAAGCAGGAGGTTTGCTACGTCTTGGCGAGGCGCCGCAGCAACTTCAAACGCACGAGAAAGTCGCTTCAAACCCCTCATTGGCAGCTCGCTCAGGGCTGACAAGTACCCATCCCTCTGTCCGTAGTGATACTCGTATGTCTAGAGTCTGCCCCGCTGACATTCTAAAGGGCTGCAGGACTCCAGCATCTCGTAAGAAGAGGAGAGTGTAGTATAAATGTCAGTCTCGTTGCCTCGGCTATGTACCTGGCGAAGTGTGGTATATTCGAACCAAAGACGTCATTAAATGCCCTCCTTCACTGGAGGTACTTGCTCCCACAGTTGCAAAGTTTCCTTGCCTAACGTATCACTGGATTGCGGGCAGGCGAGGACGCCCACATGAGTATTAGACCAGCAGGGGAATACTGCTCTTTTTGCGGCCCTTTCGAACTACAGAATGCTGCCGCGTAGCCCCTCGGCTTCAGGATTAAAGCGGATGTACATCTATCGGCCAATTCTGTATCTACTTAAGCGTGACATTGCTTTCTTATTCGTAGTGGGAGACGAAAGCTATATTAACACGTGAAACAACGCACACACAACTGATCCTTCACCGCCTGACAGTGATTTCAGTGTTGAGCAAGGGGTAAGGAAAAGAGAACTCCTATCCGTGGGGTTTGGCGATGGTTCATCGTGTTCGTGGTTTTAAATAGCTCCTTGGCAACGCACACGTGGGCAAGTGGGTGCTCCGGAAGTAATTCGAATACCACCAGTGAAGCACAATGCCAAATTTCAACAGTGCGTATATCGAATTTTCAAAATGTGTGCATATCCGTGCGCGTCGTATGCGAGATATAAAGTGCCCGGGGTGAAAGTGCGCTACTGGGGCACTATATATATATATATATATATATATATATATATATATATATATATATATATATATATATATATATATATATATGCCCTTGGGCGTCATTAACTATCTTTCCATCCACCGCGAACGACGCCCTGGACGGTATGTGGTTTTGGCGGTGCCTAGCGCTCTTTGCTAACAGCCGCTCGAACCGTTCAGCAGATAGATCCAATAGGCAACGCCGGTGACGTGGTCGCGGCCCGCTACGCAAATTGCTCCAGACCACGTCACTTTTCCCGGCTTGCTGCTACTACTAATAGACGAATAGTGAATACGGAGCGACGCGTTTTCCCATAGGGCTCGCATGGAAGAATAACGTGAAGAGATTTGCACTGAGTGTATGGCTTGAGGTCCCCTGGAGGTAACTCTTTGAACCTGCGTCTCTAAAGGGCGAGGGCCGCTCTACAGGCAGTGTGCCCGCAATTGGCAGGTGTATGTTTGAATGATTTTGCTCCGTAGGGACAACCTTTTTCAGGGCCTTCCAATCGACAGAAGAGTGGGGATAGCGCAGCGACACGCTGCGAAGGCGACGCGAAACAACGAAACATTCTGGAAGGGCACCGTTTCTCTCTGAAGTCGTCAATTAGATCTTCGGGTACTTACTGAAGTTCTCGGAGCCCGCCCTTGTTCGAACAAATGGATGCTCACTTATAAGAGAGCTCATCTCTCCTGGAAATCTGTCGTGCCCAAAATACCCAGCATCTTCAATGAGGATCGACCCATTTTATGACACCCTTCCGAAGGTCTCCGAGAGCTGTCTGCCGCCGCTATTGCGGGATCGTGTGCGGTCGACGACGTTGGTTCCGCTAGATAGCATGCCATCGTCTTTGGAGAAAGAGGTCCTTTTCGCCGGACGGCGAACACCTGATTCAGCTGTTATGGTAAAAGTTCGTGCAAGCACGCCGAGTACCCCTCCAGCCTGTGATGCAGCTATCTATGAGGCGTACGCCCACAAGGAGCTGGCGCCCAAAAGCGCGTTCGTGCTTCCCCTGCTTGGTGCTTGTCAAGGATACGGAACGTGCAATGTCTACCTGTTCACACCGTTACTGGAAGGGGATATTAGCAGAGTAATCATTCGAAGCCCCCTCCGGTGCCGTTGCGCGAAGCTCCTGTTCATGGAGATGGCGATAGCGCTGAAAGTTCTTCACGATGCTGGACTGGTACACGGCGATGTAAAGGAGCAGAATTACCTTGTACGAAGAGATGGTCACATCGTTATTGCTGATTTTGCTGCCTTAGGCCCTCCTGGATGGTCTTTTGAAGCCGGCACGTGGGGATACATCGCGCCGGAGCGCCTCACGGATGAAAGTGCAAACTCCCCCGCTTCTGACATATGGGCTCTTGGAACTGCATTCCAGAATGTCTTGACCCTAGTGCGTCCAGCATATGTATCAGACCGAGAGGCCCTGACCGTATTAGCAAGTCGCATGATTGCCCAAGATGCTGGTTCTCGCCCCTCCATCGGTGACGTCCTGTCGGAGCTGTGTCTCATGATATGCAGGGATGAAAGCCCGGACACCGCTCCATTTTTTCCCTCATGATGCTGTGTGTCAACTAGTGCAGGTATAGAACCCAGATGAGAAACGCTTCAACAATCAATGAAGTGTTCTCTTCTGCCCTATAACGCTTAGCTCCGCGGCTCCGAACAGTGCCACTTCGATTTACTTTCGTCGCAGTTGTTTTGTAGATATCGCGCTTCTGCTTGCGAAAGCGTTTGGTATGTGGTTTGTTGAGCTAATTGCCATCAAAAGAAGATGTTCACGGCGCGTCACGAAGAACGGACGATTCACGTAAGCCAGGCGCCGGGATGTCTCTCCGACTCCCAGCAGATGGACGTGTCTTCCCTGTTCAGGCTCCTCGTTCTCTACAAAACGAGCGGGTTTGTTGTTTGGGCAGTACCGAATGAAGCGAAAGTAAAATAAAACGTCAAATGGCTTGTGATGCGTCAATTTATGCTGTTCTTTCTGGGTTGTTTTTTCTTGCGGCTGTCCTGTACCGCTGATCGAGCCGTCAACCGTAGACGTCAGCAAACACTACCGAGCCGTGTTGCACCTCAGAGTCACTAGAGTCCCCAGTCGGGATGCAGCGCTCACAGAGTAGAGCTGATTATGCTCGATCGTACCAGATCCCATGCGTTTGGAAGAAGGCTACGTCGTTTACCTGAGGACACGACAGGATTTCTTTAGTAGTATACGCTCCGTCGAGCTCTGAAGAATTTTGAGATATCTCTCTGTACGAGGACAGGAGAATTCTGGATCCATCTTCTGAGGCAGAGGGGAGGAACTATTCTACGATAGTAGTGTTGGAGGTCAGTCGACAAGACGCCACTGACGTATATGACGGAAAGAAACATCGAAGTGCCGCACTCGTACCGTGGTCGACGAAAGCCGACGTGAGCGGATTGCCGTGCGATATGCTTTGCCCTTCAAGGAGTGGCTTCCTCTGTGAAGCGCTCGCCGCGGCCATTAGCGTTGCCGTCGCATGTTGCGCAAGGCGCACAGAAGTACTGGCGAAGTAGCACTACTTCCAGTGCATGGTCGGTCCGCGGCCGCACGAAACTGGATCCCGATTGCGGCGAGCGCGGACCTGTTCCGGCGAAGAGGGACGCAGTCATCGTGAACTTCAGGCCAGCCACCACGGAGGGAAGTACCCAATCGATTTTATGGTATTTAGGAGCACTGATGAGAGCCCCACAATCGGGCAACAGAAACTGTGCTTTTCTGGGTGTTGAAATGTTGGCGAAGACGTGATTCGCAAGTTCTAGCGCTGCTAGCGCGTGGGAAGCGACCCCGTGGGGGAAGATGCTGTAGTCGCGCTCACCCACATTAGAAGCCCGGCTTAAGTTTTCTTTTTTTAAAAGGAGACTGATTTTTGAGAGGTCTAAACAAGATTATCTCTCTCCTCCGCGTCAGTCCCACCGCGTGCCAAGTTGTCTGGTTACCGCTCGTCCAGCTGCGGCGTAGATGGACCGCGAGAGCAACATTCCAGCAACGACTCGAATCGTGAGGGGCGGCTTCCGCGGACGGCAACAGCTTTGCTGTACCAGCGGACGAGATTATCGAGCATCGACTACGCGGCTGACTCACGCTGCGTCATTTCACTTCATTCCTCCTCTCTTTTTCTGCATTGCGCTTCGAGTGCACAGGCTTGGCTACATTTGCTTTTCCGTACGCCGTGCAAAGTGCCACTTGATTGTCGCATCACGCAACCAGTACTGGCCTCCGCTTCTGCCGCGACAAATCCACGCAGCAGATCGGGATTAGAGCACCTTCCGATATTAGGAATAGTGCGTGGCGGTCTCGGTTTCCTTCGGGACTGCTTACTGTAGAAAACTTTCGGTGGTGTTTCGGTTTTCCCCGTTCTTTTCTGGCCCCACTGGTTCTTCACCATGTCGTGCGACGAGGTGATCCGCCGTACAACCAACCTCGCAGTGCCCACCCCGCCGAGCCCCAGCGATAAAACCTCGTACATTTTGCTGGGCGTGCTCAACTGCCTCCTTTTCGGAATCGGCATGATTGTCATCGGTGCCATGAAGAGCGATGTCCCGGATGTCCTGATTGGCGTCTTCCAGCTGATCATTCCCTTTGTGGGCTGGGCGTGGGCGCTGGTTTGGGGAATCCTTATTGTTATGAAGGCGCTGCAATAGTCGCAAGCAATACATGATCGATGCCTACGATCAGCCCCTTCGAACGGAGAGTCAGGAGGTGTCGTCAGATGCTTCGGAAAGTCAAAGTGAGCAGGCAGCGTTCGTTGAGGCAATCAATCACACGCCCAAGACGGTATGCCAATACAGGCGTTCGAAGACGATAGGAAGGAGTCGATCGCACCGGTACGCCACTCAGCTTATACTGGGCCTTCCGGTGCCTCACTGCCTCGTGCGAAGACTTCCAATTTCGGGGAGACCCCTTGCTCTGGCGAGAAAGGTCGATGCAACATGGGCTGCACTTTCATTGCCTGTGTTTCCGTCAGGAGTGTATTATTTACCTCACAGGTGGAAGATGTTTCCCCGTAAGACAGGACTCACATACGCGTGCGAAACGGAGGTTGCTCTGCTTTCAGGGACAGCTTCATTATGTTTGACGCGGTTGAAGGTTGGCACGAGTTTTATGACGTGTGCGCGCTAGATGTACGAACGTCTGTGGATCGTCGTCCACATGGCTGTGTGCGCTCATCGAAATATGGCGTCAAATATGTGCACTTTTCTTACCTCGGGCTATGCCTGACACGTAGAGGACTTTGTGAGTAAATCCCTTCTTGTCGTCATTGAGCCCCCACTTCTTCCCACGCCCCGTAGAAGGAACGGATCAATGCGTGGAAACCTGCTCCAGTGCACTCAGGCTGTCCGTGCAGTGTGTATTGCCGTTTCTCGCACGTGTAGGCGCGCAGATGTCCCACTCGTTGGGTACAATTCATATACGGTTTGTACTCACAGTCATCCAGGCAGCCTGCTGTACAGCGCCCCTCTCCCGTCTAGAGAACCCCTCTATGCGTAGAACGTATCCAGAGGTGGGATGAAGACCGTGTGGCACAGAAATAGTGGTGCTTCCTGAATCACTCAGACTTGACGAGGCCGTGGATCAAGCTACAGGCTTCCACTCCCACACTGGTACTTTGGGTAGAGCCGATGCAAAGCTTGTAACTTCAGCAGCCTTACAGTTTACCGGTGCGTAGTGCAAACAGAGACACGCCAACCTACTGTGTTTTTGGCCTGCTTGATTCAGTAAGCGAGGCTTGGGAGAAGTGGCGGTACGCTCCGCGTTGCCCTAAAAAGTTTTCCCGATGCCTAGGAAGCTGCATTCGAACCTTGCACAAGTCAGTATCGTGAACCTTGTGCAGCATCCAACGCGGCTCATGCCCAATCAAGGACGACAGGCAATCCAGCAGGCTTTGAAATCTTTGGCTTCGATGCCACATCTGAGGCTGATGTTAGCAGGAGTGGTTTGTCTCATACCACGTGTGGGCACAGGCCGGCACTGCTCTCTGCTCTGCCGATGAGATCTGATGAGGCTGAAAGGGTGCTGAGGCTTGCGGAGTGGACGGAGCATAACAGGAATGGAATCTCTGCAGAAGTAGTATTCTCACGTGAACCCGTCATGTGCTATTGAGTTTTTGGCAGAATCTCAAACTCGTACACAATTTCCCCCACGCAAGGTGGCTCCACATCCCTCCTGGCGACAGATCCTACGGTACACGCTGGGCGCGCCCCTGGTCTGTCTGGACAGCCCCAGGCCATTATCGCGAAAAGGATCGGGTCGTGTTCACCTACAACCTGTCCGGGGATCCATAACGAAAAAGGCTTCCGTTGTTATCAGACTATCAGGTTTCCGCGCTCCGTGCGTAAAGGGCACCGAATGCACCACTGCGCCAGGCCGTGTTGGCTGGTTCATCCAGGCAGGCACGCCGTACGCTCTCAAAACTATCAACGAGGTGCGCACGACGTGCAAGGCTTCACCGCGACGTCCTCTGCTAGAGTTCAAATCCAAGCAGGGGTTTCTTCTACACCCGTAGGAGCGCGAGACTGTGTTCAGAGCTCGCCTCCGCGACGAGCTCCAAAGTTCGTGTGATCGACGCTCACCTGGTTTGGAACAGCGCTGAACCATGCCACTTACATGCAGACGGGGGTAAGAAACGGTGCATCGTTCAGATCACCACAAGAGGTAAAGTTGATGAAGGGCCGCGAGACACACTCGTGCCTCTCGAGAGACACCCGCAAGGGCGCGTTGCAGCTAGACTGCCTCGTCATCGGAAGGCGCGAGTCCCGATGAGCGCGAAGCGAAACGTGTAAGACGGATATGTTGTAGATTCCCCCCTGTTCCCCACCCTCGCTCCAGTTTCGCTTAGCGTCTTTAAGGTTCTCAGAAGAGGGCAATAGACTGCGAGAAGCAGGTGACGCTGGCGCAGCAGGCCTGGGCGCGCTTCTACGTCGTCTCTTGCCCTCCGCGCACGCATTCTCGGTCGTGGGCGCGGAAACCGGCAAATATGTTTGGTTCATAAAGGCGCGGACGCATGTTGGTCTTTTCTCCATGAATGAGGCTCTGCTAATTTTTATAACTGCCACCTGAAGCTGCTGGTGAGGCAAGAAGGAAGGACGGTCTAGTTCAGTCGCTTCTTTGCCGGCGAAACCGAACGCGGCTCTTGCGCAAATACGTTTCGCCACAGAAGTGGAGAGGCCCGGAGCGTAAACGCTTAGCGGCCGTTTCTTTTTTCTTCTCGGTCATTTGCATTTCCGGGGCAAACTGGAGGTTTCTTTTGGCCTCCAAGGCTTCCGTGCTTCCTGGCTGCATCCTCGATTTCCGCGTCACCCCCGGAGAAGCTCACGCCTTCCGGTCAATTTCTCTGTCAAAGCGGCGGAACGCAGTCCCGATGAGGAGATCCCACTGTTTTCCTCGTCTTCAGATCCTCTTTCCACGCTCTCATCTCGCTCCACTCGCCCCTGTGCGGCTGCCGCGCTCCGGCCGCACTCCACGCTCTCCTTTGTTCGTTTCCTTCTCAGAACAGGCAACACTGCGTTGTGAACCAACGTCATGCGCCTCCCCTAATGTGTCTAGACAGGCGAAACCCTCGTTTCTTCTTAGCCGGCCCTCCTGCGTGTCCATCCCCGGTCGGCTAGTGCCATTGAAAGGAGTTCTTCTCAAGGTTTCGGGGAGCGCTGAATCCGTTCTGTCGACTGCGCCGCAGCCGTCGAACCGTTCGAGTGCGGACACCACGTTGCGCGTGCGTAGCATTTCAGCGGGCGCTCTTCCCTGTCTCGCTTCCCGCGGTGTGCGGAGATCTGGATGTTCAGTGTCGGCGGTAGCTTCTGCAACGCGCAGGCTAAAGTCGACGTGCTGAGGACGACGTCGCGCGGGAGACGTAATCGTTGCGCTACATCCGGCTGTTCCTTACGAAGAGCCTCTCTCAAGCGATACGCGGCGGAGTCCCGTCTCAGTTGGGACCTCTGCGTCTGCATCGAAACCTCTCTCATTCAGATCAGTCTGCGTTTGAACAAGCAGAGTTTTTTGAAAGTGCAGGCGCATGTACCGTTGCGCACATCAGCCAGTACTCCTGCCTGCAAGTCTCTACCCGCCCAACGCGTCCGATCTTTGACACAGTTCTGCATCGAACACTGGGGCGGGAGTGACTTCTTCGTCTCTGAGGCGGCGGCGTTCTCCCGATGGTGGGTCGAGTGCCGTCGGCCTCTCTGTATTCACAGCCCGTCCGCGACCGGCTGTGCGTCTGTGAATGTTCGCTTTTCGGCTTCCGACATCCCTTTCTTTTCTCTGGATACCCCGGCCGGTGTCGGTCTGGTGCCCGCGAGAAGCTGAGCAAACTTCTTACTGTCCCGCTACGCCGAAGATCTCTTCTGCGCACGCGTCTTTCCGGAGGCGCCAGTTCGACTTCCGCCTGAGCGTTTCTGTCACTAGGCCTCTCGGGAAGGCCCTGATTGGTTGCTTTTTCTTTCCGGCGCTCCGCTGCTGTTCGCTTCTCGCTCTGTTCCCGCGACGTCTACGTCGGCAAACTTCTGAGGAAGGCGGTCATCCGGACCCCCTGGGTGGCGTTCTCGTCGCGCTGGCGGTTTTTAAAACTTTTTTTTCGGTTTTTTTCTGTTCTTGGGCGACATGCGCGCCTTCTGGGCGTGTCCCCCAAGCGTCTCTCCTGCGAGCTTGCGTGGACTTTCGAGCTGTGTGGCGCCTCTGCGAGACTCGATCGCGAACCCCGTGCGCGGCAGCGCCTCAGGGGCATTCTGCCTTTTTTTTTTCTTGTTCTGTTTTCTCTGTTCTCTTCCGATCCTCCCGACCTCCTTTTTACGCGTGTCTCTCGCGCTGAAGCAAACCGCACCTGCTGAACAGCCTGTTCAGGAAGGATGTGACAGACCCAGGGTGCGCCTGCGGCCTCCGTTTTTTCTTCGTGGCCTCGATTTTGTCTGCACGCCTTTTCGCAGCGAGGCGCCGGGACCAACTCTCGGCTGTTGGTGTCGCCGAGGCGCGTCGGTGGAGGCGTACGCTTGAGCTTTCTCCTCTCTCTGTTTCCCTTGCGCCGCTCGCCTTCGAAGAGCGAAACGGCCTTTTCTCAAGCAAGTCTCGATCCTCGGGGCCTTTCTAACCCACCGCCTCTCGGATCTTCCGCTCAGCCCCGCCGCCGCTTCGTCATACGCACCGCTTCCCCGTGTTCTTGCAGGGGCGAGAAGAGGGCGCGTTTGTGACGGAGTTCGTTGGGTTGCGTGCTTTCTCCTGTTTTTTCTCCTGGCTTTCTCTCCCCGCCCGGTGGTGTGAAGGGTTTCGCGGGATCCGCGCGGAGACCGCGTCGCGGCGCTCTCTCTTCTTTTTCGTTTCTGCCTGAGTTCGCGACAAGATGCTAGCGTGCTGCGGCAGCCAGCAGGCCCGCGCAGAGGCCGCCGGCGAAGAGGACGCGCCGCTCGCAGGCGAGGCGATTCCCGGCGCACACCTGCCTTCGCATCTGCGCCTTCCCAAGAAACTTGACAAGACAGTTCTTGAAGGCATCGAGGCGAGAACCAATCTCGGACCGAAGGAAATCAAAGATCTCTACAAAAGGTCAGCCTCGAGGCGCCCGCGCAACACAGCGCGAGGCCGTAGCGTAGCGAGCGAACAACCGCAGAACTGTCTTTCGCGGCTGCCGAAGAGAGCGCTGCGACCTGTCTCAGTGCCGAATCACACCCCCTGCGGCGGGGAGAGAAATGCAGTCCCACACACAAACTATGCATATATATTTATATGTAAACCAGGAGGAGGGCTGTGCCCAGTGCGGAATGGGCCGCGTTCTGTGGTGGTGGCCGTGCATGCGCAGATTTTTGGTTTTCCGTCGTCCCTGTGTGACTGCAGATTCCGAAAAATTGCGCCTGACGGGTCGCTCCCGTTCTCTCGGTTCTGCGACACGCTGGGTGTCTTGGGCATGGTCGACGAGACGTTCCTGGCGGAGCGCCTCTTCAACGCATTCGACACCAATGGCGACTCCAGGGTGAGAAATCCTCGAGGAAGAACGGACGCCGCGTCGTCCTGCTTCCCTCTACTGCACACACATGTCTCTGCGTACATACAGCCATGTTCACGTAGCTGCAAAGGAGTAACTAACGCAAAGCGCATGCGGCTGATGCCATGCTTTTTGCTGGCCGCGAGTTCTGCAAACGTGCCGCACAGCGTGCATATGGATATATACGTGGACGCGGCTCGCGATGATGCATTCTGCATGTATATAGGACATGTATATATATATATATATATATATATATATATATATATATATATATATATATATATATATGATGCGTATTCGTCTTTGCGGCGAATAAGTGACGGGTCAGAGCTGCGGCTGAGCTTGGCGGCATATTCTCCGAATGTGCTTTGCAGAGTGTAGGGGTTCTGTTTTCCTCATCGGATTCTGGCTGGAGTGTGTGTGCTTCTTTCCAGCTGAGTTTCACAGAGTTCGCTGTCGCCCTGGGCATCATGATGCGTGGGAGCGACGACGAGAAGCTCGATTTGTCGTTCAAAATCCTCAATCCGACGTAGGTCGATGCGCCCTCGAGCGTCGCGTGTTTCTTGCTTTTTGCGGCTTTCTCTCTTCGTCGCCCTGTGGCTGTGACGTCCTGCCCGTTCTCGGCCGCGCGTTTTCGCCCCTAGACGGGTTTGCTTTTGTTTCTGCCTTCTCCGCGATCCTTCCTTCGCGCTGTTCCCTGCTGTGCACGCCCCTCGGTAGCCGTTCCGCAGCAAGCGCTCCCGGAGTCGGAAGCAGCGTATGTGTCTTCAGACTCGCTGGAGCCCCTCCACAAACGCCTGAACCTCTTTGAAGAGTCTTGAGAAGCTGCTCAGGGGAGCGGGACGGTTTCCTGGTGGATACTGAGTCGTTTTGCGGGCGAGGTTCAACGTAGCAGTTTGATTGACATTTAGCCGCTTATATACAGTCATCCAAGATATATTCTTCTATCGCAGGTTCGGTTTTTGCGTCGATGCTTGACGTGAATCCTCCTTCTGTTTGCCTGCGTTGACTGGGCGTCGCGTAGTTTTTCGTCCGAGTTCGTGCCCCTGTGACCTGCGCGTGCGGCTGCCCCCTGTGTTTCGCCCGCGCTTGTCTCCGCCCTTTCAGTTGCGCGTGCGTGTCTTCTGTGCGGCTGAACGACTGCGCCTTCAGCTACGGAGGCGTGGCGACATGTCTGGCGGACTACGGGCTGGACTCGGACGGCGACGACGACGGTGCCAGCGACGGGGAGCGGAGCTCGGCGGCCTCGGGGGGGCGTCACGAGGGTCAGAGGTCGGCGCTGGCGAGTTGCGCGTCCATGAGCTTGCCTGGCGAGAGCCGCACGATGTCACTGCGGCGGTACCAGCAGCTGCGCTCACAGATCGAGCGGGACGCGATCGGCGTCGACGATTTTGTCTTGCTCATTCAGTGCGTCGACCAGACGCGGAAGGCGCTGATTGGCGGCTCGCCAGCGACCTACTCGGGACACGAAATCCGCATGATCTTCATGCAGAACGCCACGCGCATGCCAGACGGATCGTTTCGCATGATGCTGCTCGACTTTAAAAACGCAGTGCGAACCTCGTTGCCCTTCCTCGCCCTCCTTGGCGTCCTGCCGCAGGAAATCGCCGTCGACACCTCCGCCGGTCACCAGTGCCTACCAGCCTCCAAGACTGCTGTATCGTCTCTCCGAAGTGAGCGCCCAAAGGACGCAGCCGCGCCAAGGCCGCGCGCCGGCGGCTCGTGCGCGCCGCCACGTAGAGCGCACATACCCCGACGGAGACGCCCTCCAACCGATGCGTAGATACGTGCAGAGAGACGGAAAGGCATTCGTAGGATACGGGGTTTTTGTCAGTAGGTAGACACCTGGGTCGAGCTGGCGCAGCTGTGGGACCAAGGTGCGAGGCGAATCGGGTTCTGCGCAGCGGGGGGGGTGCGGCCGCCGGAAGGCCCGCACCCGGGTTGAGGTGCTCGGTGTGTCTCCGCTGTCTGCGTCGCGTTGCTGTCTGCGCGTCATCCAGGGCTTCGACCCACGTGTGAACTCGCTTTTTTTTCGCATTTGGTGCAGGTGGGACGACGCGGCGGCGCTCTGTAGACATGCTGAGTGCGAGCGCCCGCCTGTTCGACGTGCATAAGGACAACGTGGAGATGATGCGGCTCGAGCTGCGACGCGTCCGCGAAGACCTCGACCGAGTTCTCGACTTCGTTGGCAATGTGGTTTCCGCAGTTCACGCAGATCTCGAGGCCTCCGACGCACTCCTCACGCAGGCACTCAAAGACACGCAAGACGAAGCTGCGTCGAGCGACGGTGGGACATGCACGCCGACAGACACCATGACTCAAAAGTAGAGCGTGCTGCAGCGAGGAGAAGCGAGACTCCCGCGCCAGCGAATGCCGTTGAGTCTCGGAGCGCACAGCTTGAATCGCGTGGAAGCCGGCGGCGAGAGAAACCGACGAGAGCGAAGAGAGGACGCCATCCGAGGGGGCGGCCGCGCTGGAAGTGCTGTGTGGCGAGTTCAGCCTCACATTGACGCGGCCCTTTTCTCGCGGTCGCGCGCTCCAGAAGAGTGACCGTGCAGTTTTTAGACACTTGCGTCAGGCTTTTATCTTTCTTTGCATGGCGTCTTTGTCTGTGGTCTTATCCCCTCGAAAGCGCAAGCAAACGCGAGGAGACGTTTCTCAGGAAGCGTAGGCTACGACCAACCTGTCCGGAGGCGCCGTAGGGCAGTTGCCGTGTGCAGTTTTGAAGTCGTCTGTGGTGTGGGAATGGCGTGTCTTTCTCGCAGGGCCTTCCGGAAGCGTGTCTCAGCGCTCGAAGGGGGGTGAAGACTTTTCGAGTCCAGTCAGGCTCCCGGGCGCCGATGTGGTTCCGTCCTCCGCGTCGTCGACGCCCTCTGTCTCGGCAACTGCCTCCTCTGACGGGGATCAGCTCTCGGAGTTCCCGAGTTTCGCCGTCCACAGTTTGGCGAGCAGCGGCGACGACGTGGGCGAAGAGTCTGGAGGGCTCACGGCGCGAGTCGTGGCGGGGGGGCGGCAGTCTGCGGAGAAGCCCGCGGCGCCGTCACCTCGCTCGCCGCGACCGGGGGCGGAGAGCTGGTTTGCGGCGGCGCACGCGCGAAACGAGCCGCCCGCCACGGCTGGGTCCTCAGCAGCTACGTCCACGGCGTCTTTGGCGATCGCAACAGCACCTTCGTTCCGCGCCTCCGCGAGGTCGCGTGAGGTTGGCGAGCGGAGTGCCTCGGCGGTTGAGCTGATCTTGCAGAGGCAGGCGAACATCGTGCAGGCGCTGAAGCAGCTGGAGGCGCTCAGGAACGCGCGGGAGATGAAGGACATTGTCGACTCGGCGGCGACGAAGGCGATCTCGCGGATCGAGGCGATCGAGTGCCGTATCGGGAAAGTCTTGGCGCTGCTGCGCGACGACGAGCGCAACTCCGTTTGCTCCCACGGCGGGTTCTCGACGTTTGGCGACGCGGCTTCGGCGACCAGTCGAGGCGTCGTGCACCGAAGCAGCACAGTCAGCACGCTGGTCACCTTCTCGGCCTCGTCCTGTCAACCCGAGCGGCTCGCGAACGGCGTTCACGCCGGCGGTTGCTTCGCGGCGGCGGACGCGAAGGCGCTCACGTCGTCGCTCTCCTCCCTGTACGTCGTGCCCCGCCCCCGGGAGCTTGGCCTGCCGCGCTTCGAGGAGCTTGACGCCACGCTGCAGGGGCCCTCGGCGCAGGAGGCTGGCGAACCGGCGGAGCGGCTGGTGCAGCGCTTGAAGCTCGAGGAAGAAGGCGAAGACCGCGGGAGCGAGAAGGGCGCTCGCGCGACGTTCTGCGAAGCCGAGGGCATCGCGCGCTCCTCGACTTCGCTGAGCCTCTGCGAGAGGCGTCGGCGCGAGCGCAGCAGCATCGGCTACAACCATGGGTCGTTCGCGTTTACCGACGGCGGGCAAGCGTCAACGTGCTACATGCACTCGTCGGTCGTCGAGGACAACGAGGAAGCCGCCTCTTTGAGCGGCACGGAGGCCGCGGAGGGCGACGCAGAGACGGGCGACGCGTGCGCTCTGCCCCCGCCCCCCCGGCGAAACGCTTCCTCGCCGCCCCGCGTGGAGCCCTCGGCGCTGCCGAGGCCTGCGCATCTTGGCGCAACTTTCGCGGGCGCCAAGTCGGCTCCGGGGTCTCGAGTGAATGCCTCGCTGGTGAACACCACCGCCGCCGCGGAGCAGCAGCAGCGGCAGCCCGTGGGTGAGACAGCCGACGCGGCGCGGCTGGAGGAGGAGACTCGCGACGAGTTCGAAGAGGATGTCGTCACGCGGGAGGGCGTGCAGCGCGTCGCCTCGCTGCCAGCGGAACACGCCGCCGCCACAGACGGACGAGATTCAGAGGCCGGCGGAACGAGGAAATCCGTGTCGGGTTACGCGGGCTTCCTGCATGCGCCGCTGACCCGGTGCGGCGGGGTATCGGACGCAGGGAAGGCAAAATACCGCACCTTCACCTCGAAGAAAGTCACAATTCGTCTGCGACACATGGAACCCGCCTCCCAGGGGTCCTGGGCGCAAGGCGATGATGCCTGCAGCGCAGCTGCGGACGACACTGCCTCGGTAGGGTGGAGGGCCTTCGCGGCGGCGCAGTGTCGCAGCGCTTCACTGCAAGACTGCGCAGAAGTGGAGCAACCCTGTTTATGCCGGTGGATCTGGACGCACGCGCGTGAGACGCGCAAAACGCGCTGCAGAGGCGAGCCGCACCGCTGATTTCGCCGCATGCGGCAGACGAGCAGTTTATTTTGACTCTCCTTCTCTCTCAAAGCGGTTTAGCGTCGTGCTGAGTGCTTTTTAACGAGGCAGTCGTCACGTGACCCACGATCCTCTCAAAATCCGGAATGGGACGAAACGTTTCAGCTGGCGAAGTGGACACCAGCCGCACGAAAAAAACACATGAATAGCAATATATAAATATATATATATATATGTATATATCTGCGTGTTTCTTGTGTGGTGAGGCTCTGTGCGCGTCTGTAGCTGTGTATCGCAGGCGTCTAGTTACGGATTTTTTGGGGACTGGAGGGATCGCAGTGTGGCTTTGAAGGCGAAGGATTTTTTTTGTCGGTTGCATGTGCAGGTGCGCGATGGCGCTACGGCGGCTGCGCGGTCAGACGACGTTCCTCTTCACCGCATGTATATGAACAGGCCGAACTTTTATAGACTGGGTAAGCGGCGAGTCTCGCGCAGCTCTGCTTGGAAATCTGTCTCCTACAAATACTTTTCTGTCGCACCGTGCTAAAATTCTTTCCGCGCGGAGCGCCTACATGCGCGCAGAACGGAGCAACATGCATACGTGCATATGCATCCATTCAGACATTGATTGACGCAGCAAGTAATTTCATCTGTATTCAGGTAAATATAGCGCTAGGTTATGAGTATGTCTGTGTCAGAGAGGGTACCTCCAAATGCATATTTATGCACATGAACGCGTGAATGCATTCTTGCTAACGGCTGTTTGAGATGCACTGCCCTAAAAGGCTAGAAAATGGTATCATGCAGCCGGGACATCACGCACGGGTTCGAGGGGCGCTTCTGGGAGTGGAGGATCGTCTGCCGCGGGAGTGTCAGAGACTCTTCTCCGTGCGTGTGTTTCATTGTTTCGCAGCTCGAACAGGCCGGCGACGAAAACGCACCATTCTGCCAGTGGGCTCGTTCCGCCTGAAGCGGGCCAGCAGCAATAGCTCTCGGTACGTCGGCGTGCTGCAGTTCGCCGCCCTTCCTTACTTTCTTCAAACAGAAGACTGTTCTATGTTCATTTAACTATATATTTCTGTTTGCGCGTAGGAACGTGCATCGTGTGGAGCACCGGAGTGTTTGTTTCTTGTGGGGCGTGCGCGCGGGGTCGCGGACATCCCGCCTCCCGCATGCGGCAGCCACTCTCCAGGGGGTTCGTCGCTCGATTCACGCGCTCCGCTGGGCACTGAGCACGTCGCGCACTTTTTGCCCGCGTGCGCCGGTTTCTGCGTATGCGTGCATCTGTGCAAGTCGTGTGCGTAGACGCGTGTGTTTGCGTTGTCGACTCGCGTGTTTTTTTCGCCTGAGGGGCGCACTGTTTCTTTTCAGCTACCCAGGCGGACAGAAGGGCCTCGCCGTCCACTTCGGCCACGAGAACTGGGACACGGTGATCAACATCATGGTCGGCATTCGGCTTGCGGCCGGTCGCGCGAGCAGCGAGCCGCGGCGAGCGATCGAGCGCTACGACTTTGTGATGAAGGAAAAGTTTTCGATTCTGCCAAACACTGGCATGGTGGATCGCGCCAACGGGCGCAAGTCTCTGGTGAGTCCGAGCCGGCGCGCGAAGCGCCTTCTGCGGCGGCTGCGGCTGCAGCGGCGTCGCGTTCCTTCACGAGAAGCCAGGTGCCCCCCAGCCTTCGCGACGCGAGGCTGCGACCGCGAGGAAGCTGCGGCTGCTGCGGGGTCGCGGGGGGGAACACGGGCGCTCGCCCCGTCGCCTTCGCCCGACGGCATCTCTTGCTTGTGTGGAGTGCGAACCCGAGGATGTATGTACTTGTCAGTGCCTCTGCCGTCTCGGAGGGACAGTCGCTCAGCATCTGCAGGGGACTTGCATCTGTAAGGTGTGTGTGGCGGACGTGACTGCGACGCTGCGATGCGCGCTGAGTTCTTCGTCAGTTTACTTCGGAGTTTTCACCTTTGCCGCCTGTGCTTTGCAGTGCGCCGTCCGCTTCGTGGACTACGCCCCCATGGTCTTCCGGCGGCTGCGCGAGCGCTTCCAAATCAGCAGCGAGACCTACGTGCGGTCGGTCGGGCCTGAGCAGCTTCTAGGCAATCTGCTGCTCGGTAAGCTCCTCCGCGCGCGACGCAGTGAGCTAACTAGATACAAGGAACGTCACAGTTCCTAGAATACTGAAGATGACCTTGGTGGGAATGTACGCTTCATATAACTACACAACGTTATGCCAGTATCTAGTGTTGATGTACAACAGACGCTCTACTTGTTCCACTACCTAACAACCCACAAAACGTGGATGGACGCAGCAATCTGCGACTCCACATGGCGAGTTCTGCTTCTTGCTGCACACAGATGCATGCCTTTTTCGGATACGGGGGACTCGGCTGCATGCGTGGCGAGCTGCGCTGCTACTACAGGCATATGCCAGCGGCCAGCGTGTGGCGAGCCGAGCCGCCTCTCGTGACCAGTTGGCCTCGAGCGCGACCCCCGGCTCCCCGAATGTGCGGAGCCTGGAGAGGGCGATACGGCGGTGAGGAAAAACGGCGCTGAAGCTCTTTGCGCATGCGTCTCGGTGTTCCGTTTCGCAGGCAACTTGTCGTCGCTGTCCGAGCTCGTCTCAGAAGGACGCAGTGGCGCTCTCTTCTACTACACCGCTGACGGAAAATTCATGATCAAAACAGTAGGAAACAGCGGCGTGTGTCAAAATGTGTCTGTTACGTATACAAATATATATATATATATTTCTTTACATTCGTGGCCGCGCCTACGTGTGATCGGAAGCCGTGCTTGCGAGTGGCTGTTTTTCGCGTGTTTGCGCTTAGCTGTTCAGCCTGAAAGCCTATACATATGTTAGGGTATATACACATGAGTTTAAATATGAGTCTTCATGTCCGCCAGCATAGGAATGGCTGTGGAGTGAAACACGCCCGTAGGTCGGTACCGCCGAATCGGCTACCTGCTCGGGGTGGAAAGCTCATGTGGCGCGTCTTCGCGTGTAGTGACTCTGGTTCGCCCGCTTCTCGGTCTTGGAGGCCGCGTACGCTGCCATTTCTCTCCATGCCGCCAATTATTTCAACCTATGTATGTAATCGGCGATTCACTGGCTTGTGGTTGTTTGGTGACTGGCTCTCGCAGATTTCCAAGGACACAGCGATGTTCCTGCGGTCGATTTTGCTGGACTACTACGAGCACGTCATGGCGAATCCCGACACGCTTCTCACGCGGTTTTTTGGGCTGCATGCGATCCGCCTGAAAGACAAGACGAAAGGCAGCGTCGGCCTTCCGCGTACGTTTCCCCCGCGCCAAACAGAAATGGCAAAAACCGTCACGCGTCTTTGCGCAGGCTGCCCCTATAAATCGTTCCGCGTCGTGACCGCTCATGCGCCTACACCTCTGCCTGCTGCGGCAGGACGCCAGTCGGGCTGCGCAGCCACGTCGGCGTCATGTGCGCCGTTTTCTGAGTGTTTCTTCGCAGATCATTCGTCTGCGCATCGCCTGCAAAAGACGTACTTCATCGTCATGCTGAACTTCTTCCACACGCCAGTCGAAATTCACAGACGCTATGACCTGAAGGGCTCTTCATACAAGCGCCAGTTGCCTCCTGACCAACTGAAGTGAGATTCTTTTCAGCGAACAGATGCCCTGTGCAGGAGCGCGGCCATCTCCGCATGCGACGCGACAATCATACAGGGCATTTGCACTATGCGTCTGTAAATATGTGTTCATATACAAATACGTACATGTGTATGCATATACATATGTATTTATGCCACCGTAACTGCTCGCGTAGAATGGACGCGTGGATGCGAGTGTCTGGACACTTCTGTGTCTCGTGACGCGAGCGGAAGCTTCGTCTGCAGTCGAGTCGCGTTGACGTGTTGCTCGGGATTTTTTTCTTGTCCGTGGCTCTTCGGACCTCGGCTCACGACTCACGTGGTTCGCGTGGATATCTGCTGTTTGCCAGGGATAGCACGGTCGCGCTGAAGGACCTCGACATGGATAGAGAGGGAGAAAAGGCAAGTCAAGCTTTCTTGAATCCCTTTTTTTTTCGAGTCACTAGAGCATCTGGAGCTCCTTTCGGCGGTCCGGTGGAGTCTGCCACGCCCTAGGATCTCGTTCAACTATCAAGCACTTATTTATATGACACCTATTCTGCGTCCATTTAAATGGTTCTGGTAACCGCCGAACGGTGTTATATGTTGGCGCTTTCTCCACGCGATTTTTCGCCCGCTCTTTGGCAGGAAAAAGAGGCAGAAAACGCGTCATGCTCCTCTCCGGGGCACGACCGGAGACACCGAACGTATGCGAGTTTACACGCGAGTGTTTTCTGCGAAACTTTGCCTGCAGATGGAGCTGGGGCCTGAGCGCCGAGAGCGAATCCTGGGGCAGATGCAGGGCGACGTCGACTTCCTCCGCAGTCACCAGATTCTCGACTACTCGCTTTTGCTCGGCATCTTCTACAGAGACCGTAGGCGACCCCCCGTCGACCCCTGTCGCGCGCCGCCGCCCTGCGTTGCGCCCCTCGTGGTCTGCGTGAGTCTGAGTCCTTCCTCCCTGCCGCACTCGTGTCCAGCGGCTGCCCTCGCGCTGCGTTGTCCTCTCGCTGCGTGTCTCGCAGTTTCCGGCGCGCGTGGAGGTCGCAGCCGCGCGAGGAACCGGGCGGTGTCTGAGGAAGATCGGATTCTGCGATTTTTGCCTGTGCGGCTGAGCGGCTTGGCGCCTCGTTTCCGTTCTCGCGTAGCTTTCGGTAGCTCCTCTGGAGCATCTGTCGCCGCCGCGCTGCGTCGTTCGAGTGCATGCGCGCGTGTCTCGCATGCAGCAAAATATTAAGAACGTCTTCAGTACATTTAAGGGTCGAATGTCCAGCCGAATATGCCGTTTCACGCTGCGTTATCCACAGGAGAAACCGAGGAGGTGCTGTCGTCTCTCGCGACCCCCACAGTCTCCATGCCGCCGAGGCGTCTGCCAGGCCTCACCCATAGCTCGAGAATGCCTTTCCTTTCGGGCGTCAGCCACCGTAAGCAGACTCATCCAGGACGCAGGTCGTGCTGATACGCCTTCACCGTGTCATGTCGCCATCCACTTAAAAATATGCACACCTATACGTAGATATATGCATACATATACATATATATGCGTATAGGTGTATATGTGTAGATCTACGCGTGTATTCGTGTAAGCAAGATGTAGGCACACGCACGCGCCCATATGCACACAGATATTTAACTACATGCACTTGCGTCCGTATTTATCATGGATCTACGGTCTCTTATATGGCGTGTGTAGAGAAGAGGCGTAGGAGCATGGCGGCGCGTGAGGGAGCTTGTTTGCTTTCGCAGCTCCGTCTGAGCCGCACGTCCCGTTTTTCCAGAGCGACTTCGGCGGCATGTGGTCGCCCAACAAATCGAAGCTCTACTATGTCGGCATGATTGACGTCTTGACCTACTGGAGCACGAGGAAAAAACTGGAACACGCGTTCAAAACGGTTCAGTAAGTCTCTTTGAAAAGCAACATGCACGACCTGCATGTGCGGAAGTGCAGGATGTCTACCTGCGCGTAGGTGCGCTGTGTCGCCGGCAAGCTCGCGAGAAACTCCGAGGCACTGAGGATGCAAGTGTTGTGACTGTCGTCGTGCAGCTACTTGCCTTGGATATGGAGCTTTCCTGTTTTGCGATTGCTTTTAGGCTTTAGGCTGCGGAGTCGTGTGAGGCGAGGCGGCTGTCCAGCGGCGGGGTTCGGCGGATCTCAGTAGTGGAAAACTCTGTTGTTTTGCGGGAAAACATGCAGCGGAGTGCAGCTTTTTTCAAGAGCTCACGGGGGCGATTGCGTGCGTTGATTTTGTGCCTTCAGAACTGGCGATCCCAAGGGCATCTCCTGCGTCAGTCCTGACTATTACGCAGGTAGGCCTCACTTTGTCCCGCTCGAAACCTGCTGCCGCTACGTTCGCACGTGTGAGTGAAATGTTTTTTCTTGCCGCCCGGGCCGCGTTCTGCGGCTGTCTGGGTAGCTGCACCCGCTGCTTTGTGGAGAAGTGCCTCAGTTTTCTCGTTCTTATGGAGCTGTTAATCTGTTCTGTGCTCGTCGAGCGAGGACCGGAATCAGTCTTATGAAGGGCTGCCGGAGAGAATCGGGCATGAGCACATCGGTTGATGGCGGACTGATTTCTGTGGCTGTTGTGCGTTCAGAGCGATTCATGGACTTCATGCGTCGCCACATCACTTGAGGCAGCTGGCGCAGTCTGTTCTGGGCACGCGATGCGGATGCCGCAGGACGCGCTGTGCAGGGGCCGTGATCTGAGCGCAGAACGTGCGTGCGCATTTGGATTTTTTTCGGGAATGAAACTGACGAGCCTCGCGCCGAGCACCCCATGAGGCGGCGTCTTGGTAAGGTCGAAGCGAGGGTTTCTTTCGACCGTAAATTGTCTGCATATATGTGCATGTATGCACGCGTGCATGCACTCGTAGCAAGTATACAGCATGTTTGGGCGTGGATATAGAATAGGTAGCGGGGGCCTGAAGGGAATTCGAGACAGGTTGTTTGTGTCGTCGCATTCAGTACACGAGGAAGTGGAAGGAAAAGTGGTGTACTGCATCGCTGCGGAGGGGCGACCCGGTGCGTGTCGCCCGAGCCAGAGGCGGCTTGGTCTGTGCCGATCGCCTGGGTTTGGCGAAGAGTGTGGAGAATGCGAGTGCGCGGTTTCCCGCGTGCCGTCTCCGTCGCTACAGCTGGAGAGCGGGACGCCGACCGCGAACTTTTTTAAGAGAAAGGAACGCGTGGAAAGGAATGCAGCACGGGCTCGCGTCACCGAGCGCAGTCCGTTTGTTCGTATTTCAGGTCCGGTGCTTCTTTTGTGGATTGCTGCGCACGCGCACCAACACTGTCCAACTGTGTATTGTCACTCCGCTTGTCTAAGGTGATCTGTCTTCCGTCGTTGGATGGACGAAAGAGGTCTCAAAGAGTTCCGCTGCACGCAGCGAAATGGCTGCGAGGTGGACTATTCGCGCCGCGACACGTGCGCCTGTCGACGAACGTCGAGCATTGCTTCTGCAGTTAACACTGTAGTAGACGACCTGAGGAAGGCAGCCGCACGCGGTCACGCACAACTTGGTCAGGTCGCTGCGGGTGGACGCTTTGGCAGCCTGGATAACTGCGCTAGTCGCAAACACGAACAAGGATAGAAAAAGGCTAGGACTCAACATATGATGCAGCACCTTCCTTTCTGTGCGAGTTTCCACGCGTCACTCACGAGAGTCAGCCTCCGGAACGCGGCGAACCGCTGAATTTCTGCACAGGGGCAGCTTGACACGAAAAAAGGCAGTCTACGTTCGCCTTTTCTGGTATCACCGGTCGAGCCAGGTCGCCGCCGACGGCCGTCAAACCTCTTACCTTTTCCACCTTAGAACGCGAAAGACTTCCATACTGATTATGGGAACTTCGCGATCCAGAGGAACTCGAAGGAAAGCAGTAAACTCGCGTTGGTGTGAGGCCTTCACTGGTAGTGTGCACTACACGATAGGAGGCTGCGGCAACGAATGCGATTTGATCAATTTTCAGAAATTGGTCGTTGTGCGTTAGATCCTGGTCGTTCACCGGGTCGCGGCGCATATTCGGCAGCCGCTTTGCATTCCGGTCACTTAGAAGCACAGCAACGAACAGTTTCGATCGAGGGTTATAATCGGTTTGATAGGCTTTGTAGCGAGAGGTGTCAATCACCGGTTTTCAAATACCGCGGTACGTGGGGACGGCACAGATCATTTCCCTCACGGCTGTAAGGCTCTCGCGTTCAATTTTACCGCAGTTTGTTTACCTTTCTCGTCTACCGGACTCTCTCTCTTGCATTAATTGCAGAGAACCGGAGAAGGAGCGTGGGTCCTCCGTATGTGTATGTTGCTGCTTCTCTTCTGGATTGCAACACCTGATACAGGGAAGAGCGTTCTTCCGGGTGTAGGATAAGCACGCATGAGCCATTGAACGATCCACGGCTGACTGTGTATGGGTGCGCATCAAGTAGCGGACTGAATTAACGGACTGAATCCTGTTTCTTTTGCCTTTTTCGGTGTTCTTGCTTCGTCTTGAGTACATTTTAAGCTGCGTTTCAAACAGGGCTCAAGTCAGAGTCCTAGCCTTAGCATGACGAATCGGGGAGATACACTACAGGAAGCACGTGTTTTCTTGCCGCTTCCTAGTATCCTAGACAAGTTTCATCATTGAAGTAGAGCATACCCCTCAATTTCTTTGCAAGCGCAGGTTTTCTGGTCGAGGAGACGCTTACAAGGCTCCGGGACTTGGTCATGCGCGGTCAAGATGGGCGATTCGCATGCATACAGGAATTCAAGAAGTCAATGCCATGTTTTTTCTCGTGATACTGTTATTATTTTTTCATAGTCAAACAATATCAGGTAGTGTTTTTTTCTTCCTCTTGTTTTGCATGCTCCGCCTGTAGCAAGCTTTCTACCTGCTGAGGCGTGGTTTTCGCGTTATTTTCCACCTCGTTGCTAAAGAGAGTTACCTGTTGCAAGACGCGGGCTTGGCTCGGCCGCGAGGAATTATTCCCCATTTTTATCGCCGTTTCTTGCCCTCCAGCGCGCTTTCTCGTCTTTCGACGGAGACTTTTCTATCCGCTCCACGTGAATCGCTTGTGCATGTGGAAGATGGTTAGAGGTCGGCTGTCACAGGGCCGGGTCTGCCCAACTGGGTCTTTGTAAACTCGTTCCTCGTTTCTGTTTCAAGGATCACCGTATGTTTTTTTTTCTTCGTCTGCGCGCTTATTTCTGCGGTTTCAAGTGCACATTGCTTTCTCTAGTGCGTTTTCTGTCGCTTTTCGTCCGTCTTTCGCCCACTCTGTGCATGCAGCCCCGGGATAAACTGCCCATGCGCCTAGTCCGTTGCCATCGAGACAACTACTCAGCATCCTCCGACACCCCACTCGAATGCAGGCATCTGCTCTCTCCATAGTCTGCTTCCTCCCCTGCTTCATTACTTCGCGACGATTTGTCTACAGCCCTACGGCGGCCAGCACATTTCCACTCATACCCTGCAGCTGGGCGAATCGAAAGGGTATCCCAGCGTCGCTCTTCGATATCACGACTGGCTCTGGAGATCCGCGCACCTTCTGCACCTCGTCGTGGCTTGCTAGAAGAGGCTCCACCAGCAATGCTTTCTTCTCGAGTCGGCTTCGGTCTCGTTCAGAGGGAGTCTCGCTCGGCGGTATTCCTGCTGCCGTCGCCTTCAGCGGCGACCCACACCTCCTGTGAGCGGGGGCAGGTTTCTCACTCGCTCACGCCCCTCTCAGCATGTCGGCTTCCAGCGGGTACGCGGAGGGAGCCGACGCGCCGGCGCGTTTGCCACGTGCAGGCGGGGAGTGTTTGAGGCGCGACGATGGCGAAGTCGATTCGTCTGCAGAAGCCGCTGATGCGCACTCTCCCGCAGCGCGTGGAAGGAAGCGAGATCGTCATGCGGCGTCGCTTGAAGCTGCAGACGCGGGGCCGCTTCGCACGCTTCGGAGACCAGACGTCGTCGAGGCTGACAGGTTCGCGGCTGCGGCGACTGCGACATCCGGAGACTTCGTGCTCGCCGACGACCACTTGAGCTTGAGCAGCAGCGGAGAGGAGGACGACGAGGAGTTCAGCGACGAGGTACCCGACGGTTTCGGGGGCACGTTCGACGACGAGGTGGATGCGAGTCAGCGCTACGACGAGGAGGCCGAAGAGGACTCCGAAGAAGACGACGACGCTTCCGACTCCGAGCAGCCGACGCGCGGCGCCAGCGGCCCGCCACAGGCTTACGCGACCAAAGTGCCGAGTCTCCCTGCGACGCTGAGGCGGCTGTTGCACGCGCTCGCGAAGCGCCTCCTCCAGCAACCCGACCTCCGCGCGTTTGCGCAGGAACTGCGCCCGCTGTCGGGCGCGTCAGCCGCCGACACCGCAGAGCCAGCCTCGAACGCCTCGCAGCGCCGCAGCCAGCTGCCCTCCGTAGGCAGCACATACACCGAAGCCGTCAGGCTGGTCGCGCTGCTGCTGAAAGAAGTCGGACCAGGCGGCTGCGTGCCACCGCAGCTGCTGGAGCTGATCGACGAGTGCGTCGCCAGGGCCGGCCCGGGGTCTGTGCCCGCTGCGGGCCAGCCGACCCAGCCGGGCCAGGTGGACCAGCAGGGGCGCGCCAGGGACGTGGCCCAGAGCTCAGACAGTGAAGAGACCCGCGTGTCCGAGGCGGCGATGAAAGCCGCCGAGGCCGCGCAAAAAATGGAGGATGTGCAGTGGCAACTTTGGAGAGACATCGCCGGCTGCACTTCCAACATGCGCGGACAGATCTGCTGTCAAAGCATCGACCGTTTGCTTGCAAAGCAACAGATCCAGGCGGCAGTCTGGGAAGGCAGCAGGTGAGCGCGGAAGCGCTGCATGCATTCGTGCTTTTTGTTCCTTGCGTGAGTGTGCCGCGTGGGCTCAGCGCAGACCCGCGCGTGTATCTGCGTGGCGTGCGACTCGCTTCTCAGGTGGCGTCCCTGGCGCGTGCGCGGCTTGCGCTCTGCTCATGTCCGCGGGCACCCGCGCTTGCTGGCGACCATGGGGGATGCTCGGGATGTTTTTTCGTCGTGACTCCTGACGAAAGGAAGTATTAGGAGCCCGAAAGCTCGGGCGAGCAACCGGCGACTCGCTTTTCCCGTATGCTTGGTCATTCTTTCGATATTCTTTCGCATGCATCTCTCATGTAGAGGCTCCGTTCTGCGTGCCGCGTGTGGCCGCTCCGCTCTCGGCTTTTGCTGTTCTGTCTGCTCACGTCGCGGCCGCTTGTCCGCTGTGGCTGCCTCTGTTGATGAGAGGTTTCGGTCGCGTGTATTGGCTTCTTTCCCCTGACGATCTGTGTTTCGTCGTTGCTTTTCCTGCAGCAAGTTGGCAGCCTGGCGGCTCGGTGCGTCAGACTGCCAGGCCACAGCTGCGCTCGTCATCGCCAAAGTCCTGCTTTCTCTCCAGATTTCTCTGCGGAGTGCGCTGAAGAAGGCTCGCCTGGGTCGCGGGCGCAGAGAGGAAGAAGACGAAGAGGAGGAGGATGAAGACGAATCCTCCGAGGACGATGACGAAGTGCTTGAGCCTTCAAACGGTGCAGACTACCAGCTGCAGGGAGGCGAACTGCAGACGCCGTACCAGAGAGAAGGCCGTAGAATATGGGGGAAAGCTCTCGCCAAAGTGCCCAGAGACATCCGGTGAGGCCTTTAAGGAAAAAAAAGAGACGACAACTCACGCAGGCTCTGAAGATGTTCATGCAACGCAGTTTGTCGCTCACACCCTACTGTAGTATAATAGTTCCCTCTCTCCGTGTCCTTCGAAGTCGCCGCCGAGGCGCGTATTTCACGTCTATGTGGCAGCGTGTGTAAGGTGGTCCAGATCCTGAAGCTTCTTGCTTACCGGATCCAAGTTCGCTTGTGTCTCCTTCCAGTTGTGCGCAGCGAAAATACACGCAGTCGCATTTCAGTCGGCGTGTGCATTGGCTTCCATTCGTGTCCATTACGCAGCCGAAACGTAGATGTGCGCAGCACTATATGTGCGTCGCGGGCCTTCACGTATTTTGAAGGCGTGCAGCTGTCACTGCTTTCCGCATGCGTGAGAAGCATAGGGACCTGCAAGGCGAAACGTTGGTGTCGTTTCCCATAACCTCGACGGAGCATTCAGCAGACTTCCTCTCGTGATCTGTTTGTTCACGGCGGCTTGGCGGTTACACTGTTGGTGTTCAGGTCCGAGCTCGAAGCCACTCTTCTCTTCTGCCTGAGAAAGAAGAAGGTAGGAGGCGACATCTGCCTTGCATCTTGGTCCTGAACCCTAAAACCCTAAGTTTGGTTGCAACGCCGGAGGCGCTGCTTCAGGGTTTCGAGAGAAAACGTCGGGCCTCCTGACCGGAGCGAGCGCTTAGATTTCCATGCATGAGTCTGGTTTCGCAAATACGGGGGGAATCCGCCCTGCGACTACACCCGAGACGTGCGTGTCGTCCCCCGTCTGAGCTCCCGAGGTACTCTATTTGAGCGTTGATGCTGCGCTGTTTCAGTTTTTTTTGCATCGGAGCTAGTCCCAGGCGCATGCGAGAAGTTTCTCTGCGTATTGACTCTGAATATAACTCGAGACAGCCTCGTCATTTCCTTCAAGTGGCTTTCCGTCGACCTCCTTCGTTCTTTGTCCGGACACAGCATTGTGGAGACGAAATATTCTACGCTATATGGACCTTTTTCTGTGGTCACGGAGTGTCGCCGAATGGCCTCGTCAGTACAGTCCTCTCTTAATTCGATTATTCTTCGTGATGTCGTCACGAAATATGTGGTTGTCTTCGTGTGTGTGTGATTCGTCGGCAGATGCCTCCGCCTTTGCTGGTGCAGCTCTACGTCGCTTTGAACCGGCGGAACAACGTAAGACCGAAATCTCAAGAAGAAGTGCCAAGGACGTGAGAACTGCTACGAATCGACGTTCAGGGGCTAAGGTCTGGAGCTTGCTAAAAGCATTCGCCGCTACCGGCTTAAAGTCCCGTTCGTCTGCTGTCGTATGTTTCCGCGAGTGAACGAAACCTAGGTGAGGGCTGGATTGAGGGGCGACGACTGAGTAGCCGTTTTTCAAGAAATGTTGGAGAGCTGCCTCCGGCAGGAATGCGTCGAGAGATAGTCTAGCGATAACGATTCGTGCTGCCGGCTGTACGTAGCTCAATACGAAGCGCGCATGCTTACGTCAAGGACCGGCTGATGGAAAATCCATCTTAAGCGTAGAAAGGAGAAGCAACGAAGAGCTCGCGGTCGCCTGGATTTGTCTGTCTGCTTCTTCAGCTGCCTTCGTGTCTTGGCATCATTTCTAACTTCTGCCGAGTCTTTCCCTCTGCCACGTTTTTTCGAGACGTTCAAGTTGAGCTCTTTCTTCTCCAGGTAGGCGTCGCCAAACTCACCAGTGAACTTAGTGAGGCGCAGCGACAGTGGAGCGTGCCGTAGAAGAGATAGGGTTGCTGAGCTTCTGGGGTAAGGCTTGCATACAGAGAGTGTGTCACGTTCAACGGTTCCCAGCGGAGAGAACCGCCAGAGATTCAAAGAGTCGGCAAAGAAGTAGAGACAAGGACGGCACAACACCGAAAGCAGTCCACTGTATCGAGCCACATGTTTGCGTTAACTCCTTGCTAGACTGTTTTGTGTGCGGTCTTAAAACCGTGAGTGCCTCGGCGTCGGGTTGGATGTAACTCGATCCTATTCCGTGTGGCGTGCCCATGAGGAGACGCTGAGTTCTGTGGAAGAGCGTCCTGGTGCCGCATTCCTGCGGGCGTGCAAGATCCGACCTTTACTCAGGCCGCGCACGGAACTGAACCATGAACCTGCCGATCTGCAGTCGGCCGCTCTACCATTGAGCTACACACCCGAAAGCCCGGGCGTGAGGGTGCGCGCTTGTGTGTGAAGTCTACATGTATGGTTATGTCTGTGTTTTCGTCGTCTTGTGCTTCCGCACCCGTCTGTGTGGTTCCTGTTACGGAAGGATTCGTTCATGTGCATGCGTGTGCGCATGCCAGGCCAGTTGTGCGTGCATGCATCAGATCTTTGCGGCATCGCCAATGTTACATCGTGTTGCGCATCATGCGCCATTACCCCGTATGCTCCGGCGTAGTTACTCCAGTCCTATGGAGTGGCCAGGTCAAGCAAATAGAGCCTGAATCGTCGGTTCGAGGGCGCGCACGGAATTGAACCATGAACCTGCCGATCTGCAGTCGGCCGCTCTACCATTGAGCTACACACCCGAAGGCTCGGGCGTGTGCATTTTATGTGTCAGATCGCTGATCTGGTGACTGCCGTCGTGTGGAGATTGGTTCGTTGTACGTGGTGTCGGGACGGAAATCAAGTAATGAGTGACGCGGTGTCCTTGTCGCGGTATGTGTCGACTACTTGTCATAACAGGAGATTCTCAGCAGCACCCGGCGCCAAATGGCATCTTACCTTTTTTCAGCTGTTGCGGTCTTCCGCGCATTGCTCTTTTGTTTGCGTGGACCGAGGCTTGAGGAAAATCACCACACCCGCTGCGCTAAAGGAACGGGGGGATTGACTGTCCCTCATATTCCCAGCCGGTTATTAGCTGGTTACAATACAGCTGTTGCCGTTCGGTCGTCTTTTTGAGAAAAGACGGTTTTGAACGATGATAAGAGGGCTTCGCTGCGAGTGTGTGGTACTGCGTGCAGCTGAACATGCAACGGATGAATGCTCGGGAACGACGGGCTGGGGATGTTGCGGGCAGTGCGCCTGGTGGCAACCGACTCGACTCGCTTTTTTCGGGGCTCTTTCAGCTCATCGGCGAAGATCACGCTGAGCTACAGCGCACGCAGAAGGCGCTGGTAGGTCATGTCTGCTTTACGAGTGCAACATAGTCGTAGCTCCTCCACCAGTCGATCGTCGAAGGGGATCGGCGGGCTCCTCCGCCTGCACTTGCCACTCCGGCTACAACACTCGCTAAACAAGGAAAACGTTTCTTCGCGAACAATTCCTAGCTGAGTTGAACCGCCCACATCTAGAGTCTGGCAGCTCCGTGTCAGATCGCATCTGCATGGTGATTCGTCCGTGGCACATTGCAGATGTAGGGGCAAGCGTGCGTGACACTTGGCACTGTCTGCAGTGCCCCAGGATGAGACGTTGGCGGCGGCGTAGGTGGGTTATATGCAGCCAGTTTTGGTGTGTCTGTATCGTTGCTGTAGACTACAGCCGGCAGACGGTTTATCCAGGCTCACTGGTGAGTAGGCCTCCAAGGATTACGGCGATATGAAGAATTCACAGGTCGTGGGGGGTGGTTCAATGCATGCCTGCATCTCCCTCAGTCCTGCATTCGGGCTCAGATGGCGTCAGCAGTCCCTCTTTCTTTGGTCCGCTGACCGAGTGTGCCTTTTCGCGCGGGGCCGCAAGCTGGCTTGTCCGATACACTGGCCTATTCTGCGGTATTAGATCTTATAGGCCAACCAGACAGCAAGGATCATCTTAATAAAAACCTCTCCTATTTTCATATTTTGCAAAATTTTTTTACTTGTAAAAAGATAAATACTTTTGGGTATATTTTGTAAACTAAAAGTTTTGTTAATTCCAGTATTCTCTGAAACATAAAAAAAGCATTCTTTCTAAACATGTTATCCAGTCGGGCATTTTTTATAAAATCAGTTCACTGAAATAAATTCACACTTTCATCTGGACATTCTTATTTGCGCGCCTCTCGTCTAGATATCCAGATGAAAACAGATGCCTTGACTTAGGTACATTGTCTTCTCGGCTCCGGTCGACCGCAGATGGCGAGCGATACTCGCACGTAAGGAGCTGCCAACTGGGACTGCGGGGGCCGCGCTCTCTGGTCCATCTCGTTCAAGCGAAACTGTGCATGTTCCACGACAGCGCGCGATGCATGTTGCATGCAAATATCTTCACGTTGATCTACTTGGGTAAACGGATAGGAGTTCGTGCGCTGCACATGGCCAGTCGCATTACAATGAGCCGTAGCGTTGCAAGGCTTTGTCAATGTTGTTTTTTTGCAGCGGCAGCGAGGGTGCATTGCAGCGGCTTAGTGAATTCTGGTCGTACATGAAGAAACGCGAGCAGCTGGATTGTCTCATGTTGGCCTTGGTAAGCTTCGCATCGGTGCGGGATTGCGACACGTCTTTTGTTGGCTTAAAGAAAACCGGTCGCTGTGCCTGCTACGCTTTTACCAGCACATCTGGAAGGGGCCAACGCGGCCTCCGCGGCCAGGAGCCAATGCCTGCCTTTCAGAGGCTCTCGCTTGTCCTACTGCCGGATATTCGCGGGTTTGCAGCTTCTGTGTCCCAGCCGTATTCAACGAGGCAGTCTGCGTCGTGGCGACGGTGTGCAGTCGACTCCTGATCACGGTGTGCTGCCTGCTGTAGCACCACATTTGGCACTTACGATGTCATCACCATACAGGCCGACAGCTCGCTGAAGCGAAAAATTACACGATGTGCATATGTAAGCTTTTCCGTTGGTGCCATGTTTCGTCTCCCTCCTTCGCGCATGTCCTCGGTGAATCAAGGTCACGAAAATCAGGCCATGGGGTGTTCTCTGTTGTGTTGATCGTATCCAGACAAAGCCGAGTGTACGAGCGGATTTGTCTGCGTGGAGAGTCGAACGTGCAGTTCGCAGTTCCACCTGCGAGTGCGTGCAGCGTGTGTGTTGGTGTGCTTGTCCGCGTTGCATTTCACGGCGCCGGCTGTGCCGCACTTTTGTCTTGACCGTGATGTGTCCGCATGTGCGTCCGCGTAGGAGCTCCGGCCAGCGTGCACTTCCTCGTGGTGGCGCCTAGCGCTATTCTTGACTTCGGAGAGTGAATCGCAGGAACTCGGGAAAATGCGCCACAGAGTTCAGTCGCTGATTGGTCGGCTGCGAGGTGGCGCATCCCCCGGAACACTAAGCTACCGAAAGGAGAGACTGGGTCGTTTCGCGAGGAGATTCTTCTGCGCAGACAGTAAGTGTAGGCTCGTATGAGAGTTACCCTCTGCATCCCACCAGGACAGTTATACACCTAGTTTCGGATATGTACGCGAGTGGTGCGGGCATATAGCCCCGTTAGGCATACCGTACAGGCCGTAGACCAATGCTAGCCGCACATATATGTATATATGAATGTTTGTATGTATGCGTGTACGTAAAAATATATATATAACTATAGCAAGATATGTGGAGTCTCTCTTACAACTAGGCATCAGCGAAACCGCTTGGATCGTGCTTGCGGTTGAATTCGGCGGACGGCATTGCATCTCGCAAAAGGTCTCTCCCTAGAGGACGAGGGAGAAGCAGTGACGGCAGTGCGTCGAGCGCTGGAAGGCCTTCACCTGCCAAAGCGTTCCCGTGTAGTCGACGCGCTTAACTGGTTCCATCTCACGGACGGCAAGCGTGCGCTGGTGCACGAGTTTGGTCCCTCTGTGTTCTTACCAGAATATCCTGTGCGTTTTATTCTGGCATAGCAAGTGTGCACCACCGCGTCAGTGTCATTTTTTCGAATCACTCACGCAGAGGCTTTGTGCAAGTGCTGTGTATTCCGTGCTTACAGGCTGCAGCTTGAACGTGGTTCCCGAGGCTGCTCGCGTCGCTCTGCTGTTTTGCGCACCTTTCTTCTTGGAGTCTCTGCAGTCTCTGCTCGAGTTGACAAGGCTTATTGGAGCAGTCTTCACGCAGAGCCGTCCGCAGCTGCTCGTCACCTGTGGAAACCGTTTCCTGAAAGGATTCCGCGGGCGTGATTTTGTCAAGCCTACCCGGCGTCGTACAAGCACTTCGACGCGCGAAAGCCGGGAAGCGTCAGCTTCATCCGACCCCAAATCTGATGTCTCTTCTCGCAGCGAAATTAGTCTTGGTGAAAGAGCGGTCCTTCCACAGGAGCAGTCCATTCAGGATTACGGGCGCAGTGATTGTGAAGCAGCTCTTGAGGCCTTTGATGTGAGTAATGCGTTGAAAACTGAAGTGCAGTTGGTGCTGTATGGCTTTGTGAATGCAGTTCAGTGTTTCTTCCGGGTTCGTGCAGGAGATGTGCTTCACATCAGTTTGATCGCGCAGCTCGCACTAGAGAGCATGGGCACCTGATGAAGTGACCGTCTTAGCAGTTGTGCAGACTGCTCGCGTGGCGAGTCCACATCGGCCGTGTCTGAAACGTCGCGGTGCAAGAGTCGCATTCTTTTCCTCTCGCAGTGCTTTAGAGGTCGACAAAAAAAAGTTCAGGGTCAGGCGGCAAGCAAGCCAGATTCACAGAGGCAGGGACAGTGAAGGAAAATAGGTACAAAAAGGATATGGTATGGAAAAATAGAGTTGAGGTGATGTGGAGTTATTTTGTCATATCGCTCCCAGAGACAGAGTTGCTCTTTCTCCACGAACCCAGTATAGAGAGGCGCAGACTGCGGAGCGCGAGGTCAACGGTATTCGATGACTGAGATCTTAGCGAATGCCCTGTAGAAAAGTTCCCCTTGTGTAGTCTGGGAGCAGGACCAGGTTAGTGAAGAGGTCGTACTGCCGGCAGGCGCAGGAGGTCGCCTCAAACGGTGCAAGACCAAACCAAGAACAAAACAGAGAGCGCTGTTCACTCGAGTGAGCGAGTATCATATCCCGCGCAGAAGCCTCTCACACCTCACGAGTAACTACCACCGAAATCGCGGCTGAGACGCGTTGTATCTCCAAAAGAGCGCCTGCGGGCCTCCAAGCGCGCCAGCTCCTTCTCACCGGGCCGAGCTCCTTTCTGTTCGTGAAAAAACGCAAGAACAATTCATGCATACGCACTTGTAGATGCGGTGTTTTTGAAAGGTCCCTTATCACAAGCACACGAACGTGCAAGGAAACATCCACAACAGTCTTCAGCGGCGCATCTCTAGCTCATTTGAATCTCCTGGATTTGGTGTCGGCAAGGCTCGCTCTCCAGCAAATGCTTCTCCGCTACCTTCTTCTGTCGGATCCTTCCCGCGCTCGCGGATGCGCACCTGAGGGAGAATGTCCCTGGGCACCTTCCTGCGTCTGGGGTGCTGCGCTTCCGCCATCTCCTCCCATAATCGTTGCCATGACTAGAACTCCCACGATGATCCACCAGTTACGTCTCCAGAAAGATGGCTGCTCCTCCTCCTGACTCTCGCCGCCACCGTCGCGGCCAGCTGCGCCACCCACGGAGGCAAGCCGCTGGTGCGTCTCGCCAGGGAAAAACGCGGGAACAACAGGCACAGCCGCTGGAACATTCGACGGCGGCAACACAACCTGGAGTGCAGGAACTCGAGTACGGCCGGAATCGCGCTCCTCTTGAGAACCTGGAGACTCTGGGCATGTAAGCATCACGCGTCGCTCCGGAGCGCGGTGTGTGCCTGCCGGCGGGGCGTTCAGGCGCGTCCGCCAGCTGTCGCCGCCCTGGAGGCGTTGAATAGATGCTGAAAAAGGAACGAAGGAAGGAGAAAGATGGAGGGAAAGCAGGAAGGGAGGGGACGCCCCACAGACACTCGTCGAGGAGAACCTGTCTCCAGGAGCCGGGGACAAGGACACAAACGAAACGGGTACGGACGCCTCGAGTGAAGGAGGAAGGCTCTTATTGGTCTGCTGAGCATTTCCTCCTTTGACAACGGCCGGAATCAGACGCAAAGAGAGAAGTGGGTACGTGCTGGGGAGGTTACTTTCATGGGGCGCGCCAGCTGGCAACGCATCTTGATAACGTTGGGCTGTCTGTACAGCGGACGACAGAACTCCGTCCGAAAAGGACATCCAGTGCGCACGCACCTCGTGGATGGGACCGTCTCTCCCTGTTGGAATAGCTCCAGTGGGGCCAGATGAGAAGTAGTCTTTTGGATTAATAGGGCGTTCGTCTACCTGCCGTATGTACTCCTTCACAGACAACCGCCCCAGCAGCTCTCCATCCGGCAGCACGTCAGCGCTCACGCCGGGGGAGAGAGAGATCCGCACATCATAGAGAAAGTCAGATTCACAGGAGCAGAGTGGTGCGAACTCTGCAATACTCGCAATCAAGATGAAGAAGCGATGGGCAACAAGCCCTCTCGATGGGATTGGAGACAACAGCATTCTGGCGCCTCGACCACCAGGAGGAAGGGAGCAACCCCCCTCAAGAAGACAACGCCTACAGACCCTTTAGGCTAGATCAGATTATGGAGAGGATGTTCTGCTACCAATTTTCTAAAGACCTCCGGATCGGAAGACGGCGATGCAAAAACTGAAAAGCAGAGGTAGAGTCGTCGCCGGAGCACACGGCACACCTGTTTCCGACGTTGTTCGGCTCCACGCAACACCCCTACAGACGGCAAGAATGGTGTCACAGCTGCGCATCTCTTTGACTTGGATCGTGTCATCACAAGCAGGCATGCTCACTTGTTTAAAGCAAACTTCTCGGTGTGATTCGCGATTGCATGCACAAACGCGCGAGCAGCAAGCTGGCTGTTGTCCTGAGCAACGTAACTTTCAATAAGCTCTCTCTGGTAAACGGAAGGTCTTCGGCTGCTGGTCCAGTGTTGAAAAACGTGGCACACTTGTAGGGATGGATAAGAAAAGAAGTACAGTCAACGTGGTCTCTGCCCAAAATTCTGGGACCCGCCGTGTCTCTGCCTCGTCATCGTCGCACCGCCCGGCGCCTCTGCCCACGAGACAACGGTGAAAAGCATGCCCGCACCAGAAGGCCCGGTGATCGGATTGTCGCGAAGTTGACGGTCGGCAGTCCATGCGTGGGCTTCGGGGTTTCACACTGCGTGAATCATAGAGCTCCGAGGTAGCAGCCTTTTGGCATTTGATTTCATCGGTCTTTTGCTTCATTTTCAGGAAAATGCAGCGCAGAAAGCTATAGCGCAAGGCGGTGCTGCTGCGTGTGGGGCAAAGTCAACTCTTTAGAACCAGAAAATGGCAAACCCTCGAGTTTTTTTCGAGATCGCCATCGGCGGACGGCCTGCAGGCCGCGTGGAATTTGAATTGTTCAAGTCCATTGTTCCTCGGACAGTGGAAAATTTCCGAGCATTGTGCACGGGTGAGAAGGGAGTAGGTGTGTCGGGCAAGCCTCTATGGTACAAGAACTCTACGTTCCACAGGATTATTCCGTCATTCATGTGCCAAGGAGGCGACTTTACGAGATTCAATGGAACTGGCGGCGAAAGCATCTACGGCCGTACTTTCGCCGACGAGAACTTCAAGCTGAAGCATTCAGAACCTTTCCTACTGTCCATGGCGAACGCTGGCCCAAACACGAACGGTTCCCAGTTTTTCATCACTACGGTCCCCTGTCCGTGGCTTGACGGAAAGCATACGGTGTTTGGGAAGGTCACGAGCGGACAAGACGTCGTAAGGATGATGGAGAGCCAAGGGACATCGTCCGGCAACGTGAAACAGGCAGTGGTCATCACAGATTGCGGAGAGTCCAAATGAATACCTGCAAAATGAACGGCGCTGCCACGGTAATCACTCGTCAAACAACTCCAAGAGTGACGTTTCCTCGAAGCATGCCTCGATGCCTTTGGTCATGTGCCTATCCAGAGCACGCGTCGATTAGTTGCGTGGCTCCTCGTAGTCGGTACAGCCTCCACTCGTAGCAAACCGAAGCATTCGGGCTCGTTGGGTGGTTGGAAGAACTTCCATGGCGCAAGGGGCATGCGAAATTGGCTGTCCTTTCTCCGCGGAGGACTCTAAGTAGCATATGGATCAGCAGCTCCGTGGCTTGCTGGTATTTCGCCAGTGCCGATTTGCACTCTGCGGGAGGCGTGTGCGCATATGGGGGCTCACGGCTTCGACAGCGTCGAGGCAGGAAACTGTCCTCAGTCTTTGTGTTACCTGTACTGCTGTTGTCTTCGCTTAAGTAACAAGTACGTTGTTTTCTGGAGGATCTGTCGGTACGTGAGCGGTTGGGCTAGGCAGGCCGTAGCGTGTGTCATGACATCGGGCAAGAGCTAAAGTGATGCAGCATCTTTCCCCTTTGTTGATGGGTTGCATCAAAAGGTGTTCACGACTAAACTCGGTAATAGTAGTTTCCTCAGCACTTGTACTGAAGTGGAATTTCTTTCGTTCGCTTCTGATTTCCTCGTGAACCAGCGAGTGCCGGCACAAGTACCTCGGCTTCGGCATGTGCATTCAATATCCGGGACGACTGTTTCGTTCTCGCAACGAGTGTTTCATATTACTTAGTCCAGCTATTTTACGTCCTTAGCGCTACCACTATGCAGCGAGGTGACGAGCATTTCCCGGAAATGGTAGCGTATGGTCGCTCTGATCTTCCGCGTGCGTTGCCTAGTCTAGGGACGGGGTACAGCAATCTAGTAGGGCAGCACGGTTCGATTCCGGCAGAGAAGGGTCAGTCCATCGGTCTCAGACGTCAAAACAAATGCCAGCCTACGTTTCCAGGTCTACACAAGGGGAAAGGCCGTAGTCACTTCATGCCCTCAGACATAAGTCATCCTGTAGACCGGCAGGCCCCTTGCAAGAGCTGCACCTGTGTAGGTAGGGAAACGAGGTTGTAGGTGCTGAGTCACCCAGCGGTGTATATTCGCTCACCTGTTGTCTCAAGCCATTGGAAACCTGAATAATGTGAAAATGATGAAAGCCGGCGATGTTAAGACGGCGACACTCTCACCGTAGCGGTCCATCCGAGATCTAAATTCTTCAGGCGAGAGAGAAGAGTATCTGTTCTGTGTGAAGAACTCCGCTAGTTCTTTCCTCCGGTCGTTCACTGCGTTCAGATGGCTGAATAGTGCCTGTGTGGCCCTCGTCTTTGGCGACAGGAGTGGGGCAACGCCAGATTCTTCGCAGTCTTGCGTTGTGGCAACCTCCTGGGCGCGTGGAGGATTCTAGATAAATCGGGAATGGTAGGGCGTTCATTGGCCTACAATGAAAGCCTTCGGGTCGCTCTTTCCGTTGAGGACGTCGATATAGACCTTTTTGGAACTCGGGTTACTTTTGTCCCAGGCGACATTAAGAAGTGCTTTCATCGCAACAAGGGGTAGTTCTGCTCTCACACGATAGTTGCATAGTTCTCTGATTGTACCACGGCTGCACGATACCTTTTCCAACGTGATACCTGTAATGGGTAAGATACACGTGGTTTAGCTCAGTTGCTCATCTTGCTCATGACTCGCACCATGAAGGATTCCTGACCATATTTCGGAGATGTGGGTCTCCAATCTGTGGCACACGTTTGTGCTTTTGCAGCTGGAGACCTCAGTGCTACAACATCTTACGTTCCGTGGTTGTTCCAGCGCTGTTTTGATCTCGGACTGCAAGGCTGGATCGGGCTGTGCCAGATCCAGTCCCTCCTGGAGAAGGGAGCTGCTTCTTGGTGGGCGCTAGTCTGAGGGCGGTGCTCACGATGCCAAGGGACCGGTCGAAGATCGACAGTGCCGCTTCATCGGTGCAGTGATAAAACAGCCTATTCTGTGGAGTAGTGGCCAAGTAGTTGCTCAGCAGCGTTGTCGCGGTCGCCTCATCGTACGGGACGCCACTAACAGCAAGAGCGAGTGCGAATTCACCGAGATCTCCTCCTATCGCAAACGCTTAAATACGTGCCGTGTGCTTGCCTCTTGATTCCTTACCGGGGGTACTCATCGACGGCTCCGTGGTTCGATCGTCCAGGCACGAAAAATAGCGCTCTTTGACCCTTGCAAATGTCACGTCGGACGGCTGACCCCAGTTTGCCCGAACGTCAGCTGCATTAAGTCCGATAGCGGAAGAATGACCTTGATTAATTTTCACTTTGCTAGGGTTGCTGTTGTCGCGTGACGAATGACAAATGCGAGCATATTCTGTGCGTCTGAGAACATACCAAATCGGCGCGACTTGAGCCAGCGTTTTCTCAACGTCAGTCATGCCTGCAAATATGAGCAAATCACGGATTCAAGCGCTGCGCCTAAGCAGGCTGGCAGATCTACCTTCATTACAGTTGCATACGGCTCGATATGTCTTTCCATTCAACGTTAGCGTCCCATGAACGAACGGTTCCGCGCCAGGTTCCAATGCTTGGGCCACCGCGCAGAGACCGACAGAGAGCGCCGCGGCAAAAGTGACGTAGCGAAATGGTGCCATCGTGGTCAACGTCAGCGTGTTTCCGAAGGGGGCTGGGTTGCCAAAGTAACAGGTCCGTCTGTCGTACGTGGCCAGACCGCTCTGGAGGTACGAGACTCTCGGCTGTACGTACGGCTTCGATTCGGAGCATGCAGGCATCGCAGTGCTTCTGCAAGATCGAAGGTTCCTCTGGAAGCTAAGCATCAACTGTTGTGGGTGTTGTTGATAAGTTGTTCAAAAAAAGGAGAGTTGTATGAGTGGTTGTAAGGAGCGGAAACGTCTTCCGCAACTCTGTGTCGTGCGGCACGGGTTGTACTGCCCGTGAGAGAACAGTACATACCTAAACTCAGTCTTATTTCTCGGTGTGTCGTGGCCCCGTACGGCGTGCGACGACAGGAAGGCGGCGTGTATAGCGGCCTGAAGCCCGACACGTAGGTATGGCTATACACGCCCCGAGAACCGACACGTAGCTATGGGGGGCTGAACACGTTATTAACAAGTGTGCTTAGTCTTCAATATCAGTATCGACGGCCGAGCTCCAAAGGACTGTCGATATCCGACACGTCGTCCACAGCCTCCTACAGCTGCGTGTCGGGTCGCAGTGCTTCGAGCACAACAACACTACTTCATTTTCAAGTGTCGGTATCCTTGCCAATCAGCAGGCGGGACGCCGTCGAAACTCTTCAAAAAACTGAGCAGATGTGAGGACGGGCCGTCGTCTGGCATCATCATAAGACATTTCCTCGCGAATTCTTCTGCTTTATTCCACTCCCCTCTCAAGTAGTTTTCGAGGGCTTGCCTCCACATCGCTTGAAACTCTACTGTTATTCCTCGTTGCATCATAGCAATATCTTGGTCCTGACGGCGAAAGAGACAAGGGCGAAGTCATTGATTGCTAGGGGGCCACTGTTGGAGAGGCTCCGTATATTGTTTCTCCCGGGGAGTGCGCATAGCGGAGCTAGGCTGCTTACCACCATGAACATCCAGTCGATGTTTTCGCTTGCTTCCAAAACATCGTCGGGAGGGTGAAAATTTCCTAGCTTGGGCGGGTCAACTTGGGATCCCTCAAACGCTGCATTCCGCACGTCAGCTCCGGGTATGTTCGTGTCGTCATTGCGCGTAGTCGCGGACATAGCCAGTTCTTAGACTGCATCCTGGAACGTTGCGGAGCCGCCAAAGTAGCCCCTTTGCCTCTCATGACTCACCGTTTCTAATGTTGTCAAAGGTGAATATCTTTACGGGGCTGTGAGTGCCCTTTAGGACAACACTGTCCACTTGTCGGCAACGAGACTGCGCTTGCGTGCAGAGGTTGGCATGAAACGTGTCGGAGAACAAGATGTTTACGCCGAAGTGCCTTGTAGCACTCAGTAGGCGTGCTGCCATGTTTACGTGTGGAGAGAAATATGAGGCGTCAATCTTGAACTTTGATCCGACGACCCCTGAAAACCTTCCACACACGAGAATCCTGTTGTTTACCACCGTCCTACAGGCGGATGCCTTTCCTCGACGCCTCGTTTTTGCCGCGTCACGCTGCGCTAGTTTCCGACCCCAGGTGGCTTGGTCGGGGGCACGCACCTTGTATTGCCCAACCACAGTGGAGCCCCAGGTTCAGATGCACGCTGTACCCAGCGCCAAAACGAGGAATGATCTTCGGGTGTTTAGCGTACGCTGCTAGGTCCGACGCTCGACAAAATTCAGCTATCAGTCAAACACGCGGAAAAGCGGTGCACACACACACGCACATACACACAGACGCACACAAGCAGGTGATATTCACGTTGTCTTTTTTTTAAAGCCTTTCTGCAGAAGCTGGAGGTCATTCATAACAGGTCTTGCTCACCAAGTATCTTTAAAAATGCGAAGAGCGACTTGTTGCATAACTCTTTCACCTTTTTGAGAGCTGTATCTGTCTGCGAGCTCTTGCCAAAGCCTAAAACCGACGTGCGCGCGAGCGACATGCTATCAGCCTGCTATTTGGAAGCACAAACGTTAAGAGCAAAAAGGTAAGGCATGAGCTATCCGCTCCGCAGCCCGGTCTCCGACTCATCTGTATTTGGAGGAATGGCCTACCGCATCCCGCTCTTCTTCGTCCTCCACTAGCCACACAACAAAGAAGGAGTCGCCGATATTCTTGTTGGTCGTTCCTCCCCACTCGTTGACACAGTGGTGAACTATTCGAGCAATTTTGTTGACAAAGACCATGACCTGTACAATGTGAGTCGGACTCCACCACAACAGCACTCCTGACGTCTCATTAGGAGGGAAATTCACTCTCGAAAGTGCAGCCCCGTGGCCGTGGACCCGGGATGCTCATTCGAAGGAGAGCTGGAAATGGACGTACTTCTTCGGAGAGACACTCAGTAATATCTTCGAAATTGACAATGTCGGCAAAGCCAAACACACCATGAACTTTCCGTCCCGGAATGAGCAAGTCAAGGCTTCCGCCTTCAGATGACATATTTTGCGCAATTATCTCCGCCCCTGCCTGACCGAAACCAAGCTGCGATCAAACCACACGCGTTATTCAATCAGATCACGGCGATGATGCACAGGCTCCTGAAATAAGCCCTGTAAATTGGGGCCATCTGTAGCGTGCATAAGTTACATATATATATATATATATATATATATACATAACGTCGAGTTGACGTTCATGCTCTGTAGCTGGGAAACGTTCTTCCCACTTCCTGCAAATCAATGACCCTCCGCATTCGATTATCGGCTGCCTGCACCGAGAGACTTGATCTCCAGCTACTGGTGTCGATAGAGTAACACCCCACCTGCATGAGGCCTCCTATCTTCAAGATTGTATTTTCCAGCATACTCGTTTCAAGCTGCAGGCAGGGTACAAAGCCGCAGGCGTCAAATACTCTTACGTTGCAAGCCCTTATCTGCTGAAGACTGCCTTGCGAGCCGGCAGTTGCAGCAAGAGGATAGCTGCCTCTTTTTATGTGGTGCCTCCATGTACAGCCCAATATGACCCGTCCCGTGCAAGTAGCCCCCTTCCCGTTCTCGCCCGTATTCGCAGTCTAGCGCTCAGGTCTCCCATTTACACTCACAAACTATACTTGTCATCAAACGGGTTCGCACGGCCATGATGAACCAAAAGTAAGCATTGGCGTAACCCCACGATGCGTCGTTATCGAGAGCATGTTGTGTAAGAGTTACATACCTTGCTCTCATTCCTGTTATTCTTCGACGTCGTCGCATCTTCACTGTCAGTGACCTGCGGCCTTTTTAGGGGATCTCGCGCGAGTTGCTTGATGATCTGGACCATCTTTTCAATAGGCTCGATAACAAGGATATGTGTGAAAGAGCTGAACAGAAAGGAGCCTAAAAACCCGGATGGCACCAAGAAGAGACCAGTGGTTCAGGAATAGTGACTCATGTTACGGTCCCATTACAATTCTACACACGTGGTAAAATATGTATCGTACACTTATGTGTGGGTAGTTTCCGGTGTGCTGGCAGCTCGTGAAACGCTATTCCTGATCCTCATGTCTTACCTAGACAAAGCAGGAAGACAATGAGTAGCGTAACAAACATCTGCTGGATTGCCTCCAGCTGCTTGCCCTTTCGATTTTCGAAAAGCGCCCGGGATGAGATATACATACACGCTGAGTCTTCTTCCGCGCATTCCTCAGGTACGAATGCGACTTCCTCGAGCTGCGGGATCAAAGCAGCAGGTGCGCATATGTTATGTAAAAGCTGACATGAAGCAGTTCCCCAAAAGCCTATGAGGCACGTTCCCAGTATTGAATTCTCCTGTCCGTCAACTGTGTCACGGATGTGATAAGGCGTGGGGCATACTACATTCACGTAGAGGGTCCCGGGAAGACCGATATATTCTCTGTAAAGTTTACCTCTGTTCTCCTGTAAGGGCAGTTTTGCAGAGTCGGGTCTATACGGGCTACGCACTGAGGTTGTGAAGCCCATTCGCCTGAGCCACCACGGATTTGAAAGAAAGCGAGAGCGACCCCTACGGGCGCCGCCGCGACTGGACAGTTCGTCTGACCAGGCTATGTCAACAGTCCTACTGTCACTTGGGGTGGCAGTAGCTGATACCATAGCAGTTTCGTGGACAGGACGTCTGTTTATACCAGCGCCGGGGGGCGCATTTACCACGCACCTCCGCGGGATGAGCAGCAATCTAAAAATATTTCTGGACGGTTGTGATGGTTGTTAGCTTATCTGCCTCTCTGAAATCCAGTTCTTACCATCTGCAGATGTTATTTTATCCAGAGCCCTCACCCTTCCTCCCCCTTCTAGGTCAGGCACCTCAAGGGACAAAAGATGGCGCTCAAAGGGCTCTCCGCTCAAGTATTTCCCACCATAGCTCTCTTTATAGACCCAAAGTAGCTTCTCCCATCCTTCGGCTGTCAGCCACCCTTTTTCAGCTGCTCGTAGAATACACCGTAGGCGGTGGGAGAAGACAGACAAGCGGCATAGTTGAATGAAACTGGAAGTCGATTCTCTGTTTTCAGCCAGGTCCCCTCCGCACGGACATCGGCAGCAACCGGCAGTAGTTGTTCCCGCATTTTTATCATGCGAAGTACTTGTCACTACCATGAAACGGACGGGGCCCATATGGTTTCGATCGAAGGGGATCGACTTACGTTTGTTGCCAGCAATATTCAGCTTTGTACACGGAAAATCAGGGTCGTCTTCCGCGCACGTTTGTGGCATACGGCTGCTACCAAAATAGAAGAGCATGGGGAGACCTGCATGTGCGGTATTGTCGAATTCTTCAGGCATTAACCTGACGCAAGCATTCAATGGCAGCACACTTGAAGCGGATTATAGTTGTTTCACGTTGGAGAGAAGACCGAGTTTTTCGCTTCTGTCTGGCAATGATCAACCCCATGTGCTAGAGGAGAAACTCACAGTGGTTGGACGGTCAAAATCAACAGGATGCTCACAACCACTTTCCGGGTATTCGAATCTGAAAGGGTTTTACTTAACCTGCTCGCCTCGACCTTCTGACCTTTTGCCGGTCCTGTTTGTGGACTTGCCTCCTGAATCATTGGCACATCATCAAAAATGGAAGCACGGAACTCGCGTCCTAGAGGCAGTGCTGGAATCAATATAAGGCTGAGCGTTTTTCAGCGATCTCTAAGCGCGCCCTGAGAGTTAGTTCGTGAGTATTGGACGTGAATAGATGACCCAAGGCGGACGAAGGAAACCGCGTTCTCTTGCCGTGCTCTGATCGGTGAGCAGGGGGCTCTGGGCGTCTGCTACCATCAAATCCCCAGCGACTGTCTTCCTCGGTCCACTGCCAGTTGGCATCAATGTATGCTGTGAAGGTATTTGTGAAAAAGATCGTCAGTGTATCCTGTCGCGGCAGACCTGAGGAGGAGTTATGCCGGCGTTGCTGTCCGCTGCATCGTCGTCACTTTGCTTCCCCTTTTGGAAATAGGCGAAGACGTCGGACATTTTAACAACTCGGATCATTCTGTTGATTCGTAAAATTCGTGTAACTCTGCCGGTCCTGGCTCCTTGCAATCGACGACAGGGGACAAACAGAATCTGCCAGGTGACAGGCGCCACAAGCTCAGGGTACTCGGAAGAATAGCCAGCTGGGTTGTCAAAGACAGAAATGCAGGCGCCACAAGCTCAGGGTACTCGGAAGAATAGCCAGCTGGGTTGTCAAAGACAGAAATACTCTTTGACTTGGCGAGGGCCGTTCTATTCAGTGCTAACACGTCTGTGTCGTGCGAGACCCGATTGGGCAAGCGGATAGTCTCGAGACAATGTCAGGGATCCATACGTGCCGGCTGTAACTGAGCGCCGCCTGAAACTGAAACTCGACCGCGAGGTTAATTATACGGATGCGCTGCGCACGCATTTGCGCTGCGCTTTCTTCGTACTAATCCTGCCACTCTTTCCTTTTCGTATCTGCTGCCATCTGATGGCTCCATTCCTGCGATACACTTCCTTGCCTCATGTGCCCCCGCCGTACCTATTCTGCCGGCTCTTCCTGCCCTCGCCGCGGACCCCCGGACACCCGTATCTGGAGCCGATTTTTCTCCGAAGAGAAAAGCGGAGATAGGATCGACGATCCACGGCACATCGAGGCAGAGTGATGCAGTAGCAACAACGTCTAGCCAGAAAAAGAAACTCCATTTGTAGTTTTCCTCGATGAGAGCAGTGACGATCATCTCGGCGAGGAACAGTACGAAGGACACGATGAAGCCGATTTGGAACCCTCTGTCTGCCGATTTATCGAAGAAGGCCAGCTGAAAGTCGTTGCCAAAGAGGGCGAAAAGGACGTTAAGAGTTGATATGACCAGCACTGCTCATATTACACAGGGAGGCACGCAAGCACTATGAGCGCCAGTATCAGGGGTTGTCGATTCCGACACAGCTGGAGATATCAGAGTGGGTCGGGCTCTCAGAAATCACTTGCTGTTGGCTTCGATATTTCAACACAAGTGCTCATCCCCCCTCTTCCTACCCCCCCGCCCCCCACCTCCCCCTCCGCCCCCAGCTGGTCATAGTATCACTAACCCGTCATGCCCACAGGGTTCTCATGTTTGAGAATTCCAGCCAGGCGATCCCGTAAACTTTCGTGCCTTCTGCCGTCTCGCATCAGCGCCTTCGTCTCCGAACGCATGGGGCCATCGGTTTCCTTGTTCCAGTTCGTTCGCACACAGTCTCGATTTGCCATTGTGAGGAGCGAATGTCGTCTAATGGGTTTTTACTCATGGGGCGAGGAGCAAAGTGCCTTTCGGACTCTTCGTGCCTGGTCCACCTAGTGGATGGACGAAGAGGTTGCACTTAACAGCTTTAAGAAAATGGAAGAAGACGAATGCGTATGCAATCTCAGCAGGGCAACCGCCTTCCCAGTCAGACACCGTCCACGCCTAATCTGGCTACTATGGGCCGGACACGTCCGCTCACCAGAGTGCCTGCGCACACTCAACGAAGCGGGCTCGCCTCCACTACCCATAACTATATCGTGCCTGAATTCGTAGGGATACACAGTCAAGGCTCCTGAGTGCGAAGGCCTCCAGCGTCCCTCGGGAGGAAATAAGATGTATCATTTGTCGCGGCTTGACTCTGGTATCGAGACTCGCTCGGGCTACATTACGCGAGTTGATGAGAAGAGGTTTTGTCCGGGTGCTTGGAACGCTTAATTCTACAGAACGATGTCGTCGGATCCTCCTCAACAACCACCCGGTGTTTGCCACGCGTCGATCAAGATCATGTTGCATGCATCCTCACGGTGCGACCTGGAGGACGAGTCCTGATGCCATGCAAAAAAAGCTCTGCCCGATGAGAAACCTCCACTCACGTTGGAGCCCAATCGGATTGAACTTGCATTATGTGATTCAGAGAAAGCCATGTTCCGCACCAGTAATTGTGGCGCACCCTGCAAGGCACATGCCACGCTATCTTGCGATTCGCGAGCATGCAGGTGGTGTGGCTCCTCGTGCTGTTCTTCACCGCCTTAAACTGTTCCTTGATGGAGCCACACCTCAAACGCACCGGGTGAACTTGAAAAAGGCCTACCGTCAACTTCTTAGCCCTTGACGCGCCCCCCGGCACCTGGAAGACGGACGACGCATGAGGGTAGTACCAGATGCTGCTGCTGCTTCGCACCCTGCTCAAAGAGTCGTCGCGATGGGGCCTCCAAGCACCCCTTTCTCAGCGCTGGTGAATATGGATCTGCACACGACTGTGTAGCCGCACGGATGTGCTAGGATGCTCTCTACGCTCATGGCCAGCGGGTCCATCACACACTGGAACGCATCCGAAATGGTGCACTGGCTTCCGCCACACGGTCGTGTGAACACAGTACTACAACTACCTTCCAGTCTGACGGAAACAGTCAGTTCTCTTTTATTCTGAGTCCACAGCGATTTGTACGCGCGCAATTCTTGGGAGAATGCGTCCGCTATCTGCCTTGGTTGAGATACACGCTCAGATTGGGAAAGTCGCTGTCGACTAGCGAGTAATTAGCTATCGCTTGATTCTGTGATTCTAGGAGGAGATGGCAATACTCTAAGCATTCCCCCCAGTTTACCATCTGTGATTTGTGTTTCATGACGGGCACGGCTTCTGCTGTTAATCGTCACCGAGGGTCCTATGAGCTGCCGCTGCTTTGTCTCCTTTCAAGACTTGCATGATACAGTATAACAATTTTTACCTCTGGCACGCTCCACACGGCATCTATGTTAACTACGGCTGAGCGCGATGTGCAACGCACAACCGAATGGGAGATCCTCGTGTGTAAAGCACTGCCCATCCAAGAACGCAGAACAAGTAGTTGCTTTTGCTCATACACGATATAAGCTATCGGTGCTTCAGTGATCTTGATATACTTCGTGTACTGAGCGTCCCTCCGTGATAAAAGGAAGGAGACAATTTGAATATCATGCGCGGCAGCTGAGCGCTCTTGGGATTCTACGAGCCTACCTTGCAGGCATGCGCTGGCAGGGCCGAGTACCCCTCGGCATTCTCAACCCAACGTAGGGCGCCCGTCGGTAAGTTCTGCGAGGGCTGTCCGAACGGTCCCACGAGGCTGCAGCTTTCGGAGCCTGGCTGATCTGCACCAAAGTGGCTAGCTACGAAGAGCCGCGAACGATCGTACGAATTCGAAAATCGACTCATAATAGATTGAAGGGCCACTGAGTAGGCCCTGAGTGCCAGGGTCCTTCTGCTGCGTTATTCAAATGCACGACATTGTGCCTCTATATACGCTGCGTTCCTGTACCATGTACGGCATATAACGTCGTGGTATCGCAGCGGATACTGATGTCAGCCGCAGACCTCGTTCCTGGGAACGACGTGGCCTGAGACTGGAAAACCAGGTGAAACCTCCTTCAATGTCTCGCGTGAAGAGCAAAGCTTGCCGTCCATTACTTTTCTGCTGTATTACGGCCATGGGACCCGGAGCACTACATTTCCTTCCGAAGGCTACCGTTCGCTTACCCGGTGAAAGGCGACACGAGAAGCCCCCGAAACTGTTCCAAGGTCACAAACCGTCGTCGTTTCGAGCTCGATTAAAAACTGTGGACGCCCCGCAGCCGCGGGTAGTCAACGGTGTAACGCGAAGCTTTAATAGGGCCATTGCATTTAAACTGCTTTATGATCGCATTCGCGGAAAATCTGCAAGGCATTTGGCCCCACGAAATTCAGGTCACAGACTGAACTTCCTCGCGTTCTATCCGTGTACAATACCATTCTTGGCGGAACCTGTGTTTGATGAACACGATAAGACCCACATCTGCTCGTCTGCCTGGAGAATAACATGAAATCCCGTATCAGTCAAGCTCCTCGAATTGGCTGCACAGTGGAGGAACCCCATCCCCGTGAACATGGACCACGACCGCTTCTGGAGATGCTAGCCGAAAAAGACCAAAGTACTATACCCTGTGCAGCTGTACGAACGGCGTAAAGTGGTCGACACATGAGCCCAACATACCCCCCTGTCGACATGTGCCCTCAAAGCGCGTGGCGGGCTCGCAGTTCTCGCGCGTTCGCCAGAGGGGACGTGCGGCAGGCGGCACGCCTTCGACCCCCGTCTGCTTGTGCCGCAGGCAATCCCAAGAAAGGGGCGAACAACGACGCTGCGTGTTCAGCAACACCCGCACGCGGCTATTCCTTGAGACCAGACGAAACAACGAAAAAGCATGTTTTCACTTTCTCAGCTTCCTGCGCCGGCACGCATTTGAATGTGAAGTTCATCGAGCGCGTGTCACCACGGCATATAACCCGTCACACTATGATGGCGATGTCGTTTTCACACATCTTCACGCCCGTTCGATATGCCGGACACAGCGAAAGTCGGCGTCGCAGAGGCCTCCTGATGTGGAGTCGCTGAAGAGGATCCCACAACCGGAAGCTGCTCACGCATCCGTCGGGCGAACAGCGTGGTCACCAAAACGCCGACAAGGCCAAAGAGTGACCAAAAGAGAATCAGCTGCACACAGAGCACAAACCTACTCAACCGTTGCTGCGACGCGCTGCGTACCTCTTCAGCGGTAAAACCGCACGCGCTTCTGTTGTCCTCGTCTACCACAGCATGGAGCACAACTACAGGCACTACCTTGTTCAGCGGGGATGGCACACGTCGAGTGGTACTTATGGTAAAGCCCGACGAGGCAAACAAAACGATGCATCATATGATGTGCGGTATACAAACCGAAAACGCTCTGTCGGCTAAAATGTGGCTCCACCCCCCAACCCCTCTCGAATTCGGTACGAGGCAAGGCTTAAAGACGCCGGCCGCGCCACCAGCGTGTCTCATGGAAGCGTTGAATAGGCCACACACGCAAGGTCACACGGCTCGCGAAGCCGGCCGGCGGGGAGTCACGCCTTCAAGCGGCTGAGCAAACTGTGAGCATCACTGCACCATCACTATTCCGCGGAAACAGAACACCGCAGCGCTTACCCTCATGCCGACGACGTCTCCTTGCTGGGCGAAGTCCATCACAGCGCCGGGAAGAAACGTGCCTGCAAAGCAGAGAAGAGGAAAGCCAGAATCGTGCAGATGCGTAGTGCAGTGCTCCTACACTCAAAGCGTGGTGGACAGCAGGGCACAAGGCGTCAGGCCTCCTCTCACGGCACGGTCGAAGCCCTTCACGTTTACACGCCTCCTCGGGTAATCTTGAGGTCACAACGGCAAAAAAGCGAGCCACAATGCGCGGTCCTAAAAATACCGTCGCCCGGCAGAAGCGACCGCCTCTTGTAGCGGCCTCTTGCCCGCCATTGTTGTGTCGGTGCTTCTTTGCTGAGACGCTGCCGCGTGCTACACGCTGCCGAGCACACGCGCGGCTTCCGAAGTTCGTAAGCGAAGAAAGAATCAAAAATTTCGTATGCGACGTCTGTTTTACATGCCGCTGTCCGCAGTCCGATCAGTGCTCCACTAGGCCAAGGAAGTGCAGTCCCCTGCTTTATCAGGAGGCATCTACAAGGCTTCCAGAAAAGAAAACAGGACGTCCGAGCACCACCCATCCACTCACCTAGAGCATAGCCACAGATGTTGTAGGTGAACATGGATAATCCGCTCGCGAAAGTCCGCAGCGCAGTGTCGACAGAGGCGATTTGTAGACCAGTGAGGGGCGGCAACAGCGCCGCTCCGAAGCAGAGCAGAAACCACAGTGAGAGAACGAAGGTCAGGGCATCCGTCGTCATCGCGCCCATGAAACCTGCGACACACACAAGACACGCAGGCACAAGATGCGAGATGTGGTGACCTTTGAGAAGGCCACTGCGGCCCCCCGCCCTCTGGACGGCCGCCCGCCGCCGAAAATCGTGTGCTAAGCCCGCCCTTGGACAGCGAGACGGCGCTGCTATGCAGTTGCCCGCAACCGCTATCTAGGGCTATGCCTTTAAAAATAACGTGCTTCCGTTACAGTCCTTCAACTTCTGCTTAGATGCACTGTCTTAGGAAACCACGAGAAACCGACAGATCTATAGTTGTGTTGTGGCGGACCGGCGGCCGAGTTCTTTAAGTGTCTGACCAGCAAGGTAGGCGACACACCCCCAAACCCTCCTAAGAGCCTCGACTTTCTCACAGTTGTTTGGCTTGGCTCTCGTCTCCCACCCAGCGCCTCCTGCCCTGAGATCTCGACTGGCGCTGCACTTCGCTCCAGGATACAGCGATGGCGGCTTACCAAAAAACACTGCCGCGGCCGCAGCGGCTAGGCAAGCGTGGAGCGTCTTCACCTTAGCATCAATTGTCTTGTAGCCTCCAAGTCTGTCGACCATGATGCCTCCGCCAATCACGCCGGCCGTCGGCGCGCTGGCCGCGACGGCCGCGAATGCCAGCATGGCAATGGATGGCGCCAACTGCAGGTTCGAGGTAAGGTGCACCGTCCCCCAGAACTGGACTCCGGTGACCACGAAAAGAAGCGCAGACAGGGTGAAGACCGGCAGAATATAAAGCGGATTGCTGAAGGGATAAAAGAGGAAGACGCACGGGTTTGCGCGTATACAGGCACCGAGCATGAACGTTCGACAAGCTGCGGACCCACAGCCAACAGTAGGGAGGCCAACGCTCGAAACACGCCCTCACGCACACGCCAGCAACATAGGTGCGGCTCCACCGGCTGAACCACTACTTCCGATGTCGGTGATCCCGCACAGGATAGCCCGCATCGCAGATTTACGACGTTCAGTCTGAAGCATCTAACACCCTCCCCCGGCCCAATACGCCGTAACGGCGCGAAGGATTTATCAGACAAGGACTTCGTACCTGGCAAGTCGCTTCATCATGGCCCATGTTGTCAAGGCCTTCCCCGCTGGTCGGTTTCGTTTTGTCCGTTGACTGGCTCTCGCCTCAGTAGACCTGGGTGAGCGCCCGGCGTCGTCACGGTCTCTCAAAGCATCCTGCTCCGCTACCATGAGAACTCTGATTGAGCCGCTGTGCCGCAAATCCTCGCAGGTGCTGACTCCCGAGGGCCGGATGGCACCGAAGCGCTGTTTGGCGGCGTCGTTGCTTCCGTGTTGAGCGTAAATCGCTGCCATCCCCTGCGGCAGCTCCAGTTCAGAGTATGCGGTGCCGCCCCCACTACTGCAGAGAGTCCTTGCGGCGTTGCCCAACTGGCCTTTACCACCCGTCGCGCTCCGAGAGTTCCTCCCTAGAGCGTCGCCAGTCCGCAGACGGTCTCTTCGTGAGGATGAGCCGGGCACGCCCGCAGAGCGGCCGCCGCTCCGCTCGCCGACAAAAGCAGTTTTCTTTTCCGCGCCGCCGGAGCTTCCGCGATACGATTCTTGCTCATCATCGCTATCGTGCATCCAGTCGACATCCGCCTCCGCAGTGTAGCTCAGCTCGTGCGTGGGCTGGGCGTGGTAGCCGCCTAGCGGGAACTGAGGAGTGAGCTCGCGGGCGGCGCAGCTCTCGCTCGCCGCAGCGGCAGCAGCCTGTCGAAGCGCCGCCGACCGCGAGGCCTCGCGGGCTGCGTCTGGGCTGCGGCCGCTCGCGACGACGCTCTTCAGCCGCGGAGATGCGGCACTCGCTTCATCCTCGCGGGCCGTCAGGGCCCCCGCCACCAACTCCGCCTCGCCCAGTTCGTTGTCCTCGTCTTCGTCTTGCTCAGCCGCGTGCAGCTTTGAGCTCGCGTCGATCGACTCCGAGGGCAACTCCCAGATGGCTGCCACAAGGGCGAGGACGACCACCGCTTGCAGCAGGAACGCCCACCGCCAGTCCAGAAGCAAGTAAATGCACAAGAAGGCTGTGACCAGGTAGCCAATCTGCGGGTGCGGAAAGCCCAGGCAGGCACACAGGAAGCCTCGTCTCAGCCACGACCCCTACACTCGCTTGCACGGCGTCTGCATGTGCTGCCCTCGGTGGGGCGACCTGCAGGGCACACCCGTCTCGCTTCCGCGCCGCGTCGGAGCCGGATGCACCTCTTTGCTTCCGCTACCACCTGCCCACAGATCAGCCCTCCAGTGGGACGGACGCATGCATGCGTTACAGGTTCCACTCACCGTGACTCCGACCACAGCTGCTCCTTGAACGATCCCCATCCAGAGGGCCGCATACTGCGGCGGGGCGAATTCGTCTACCCACACGGGGGCGTAGATGACGAAGGCGGCTTGCGTCAGGCCCACGAAGAAGCGACTGGAGAGGAGAAGCCAAGCAGACGGTGAGAGGTCATGGACATTGAAAGAAGGAAAAGAAGGCAGGGAGGAAAACAAATAGCGACTACCCTCTTCGCCACTACTCGGCGAGGCCGCCACATCCAGGACTGTAGTCAACGTAGAAGATGCCTCGTCTTCGGAAGGAGAATGCGTTGCGTCCGCCGGCAAGGAGTGCATCGAAGACGGCAGAGCATAGGTGACGATCAGAAGAAGCATCGCGACGACGTTGAGCGCCATGGTGGAAATGATCACAAGCTTCGGGTGGTAGACGGCGAGAAGGCGCCCAACGCAAGGCGACGCTAGAGTCAGTCCCACATAAGGCAGGGCGCCGACGAGCCCTACGTACGCGACAATACAGGAGGAAAGACGACAAAGAAAAGAGACGCTCTGATATGAGGATTCCGACCTGCGCTCTCTCATTGAGCTTGGTTCGTGAGCTCAGGGATGCATCTTTAAGGCTGATTGCGATACACTGGACTCGCAGCAACCCGCCGTCCTTTTTTTTCCTATCGCACAGCATGCGCAGCACCCGCTAAGTGTGCGGCGCATCCATAAACTCGTGGACGTATGCACACATATGCCTATGCAAATAATTCCGACTGGGGCTGAAAGCATTTCATTGCGCGCGAGCCCTACAGGCTACCAGTGGTGCCGCATAATTTCTTCTACTGCGGGTGGCCCCCGGCACACTCCTGAGTGCATCTCAGAGAGGAAAACCGGAGAGGCCCGCACAGCTGCAGAAACAACCGATTGTGGCGATGGGGCGGTACCCTGAGGGTAGCAGGTACGCTACCGCCTCCTTAAGGAAGTAGAAGCATTCTGCTCTCACCCTGCCACGTTGTAGACAAGCGGAAGTCGACGGCGATTTGTGACAGTGAGGCGGGAACGGCGCCGCAATCGAAGTTAACAAAGACTTCCAGGAGGAAGATGAGGGCGAACACTAACGAGCAAAGCCGCTGATTTTCACGCGGGTGTGCGCCCGCCTGAAAACCAATTCGAACAAACACGCAGAAACCTCGGACCTGAAAGCGTGTGCCTTCCTCCGCAGAACGTTTCCGTCTCGCATGCAGCGTCTCGTGTCTCAAAAACTACTCGCTAAATCGAACCGGCCTTCTCGAGCTCTCACAAGGGACCCCAACAAAAGTCGGGGAACAGCTGAAACAAGCCTCATGTTCAGTACCGAAGGCAGGTGGCCCAATACTTGCGCAGACGTATTCCAAGGCGTTGCACAGCTGCCTCAGATCCAGCGCCCCAGCAACAGGCCTGAGGGGCGCCGCGGCTGGCGAGAATGTGCACATCAACAGTCGCCGCAGACGCGTCATTTATTTCTCTTAGATTCAATATTCCTTTTGAAGAAGAGTTTTAATGTATATTTATACATTAGTTCAGAAACCTCGTTGGAAGGCTAAGGCCCGTGGCTGAACTTACGATTGTCTGCTCAACACCAATGCACTTCCAGACTTCATATTTGGTCGACTCCGAGCCCAGCGGGGTTTGAGCTTCCTCGCTGTCGCCCAGCGCAGTCCAGTCGCCCCCTTTTTTCGAGAAAATCGGCCGCCTCCCTCGGCCGCTTCCCACTCCGCCGTTCCCTTTCTCCCCTCTTCTGCCGGCGCCGCCCTTCTGCTGCGACGGATACCCCTGCGAGTCATCAGACGTCATGCCATCCGTTTCTGCGTTGAACTCTTCTTCTTCGTCGTCGTCGCCCGACTCGACCCCGTTGAATCCGCCTGGACTTCTTGTCAGTCTCCGCCAGTGGCCGTGCAGCGTCTCACCAACCGTCGCCACCCGCGCCGCGACGCGGAGCGCCACACGCGCTACAGTCGCCGCTGCCGCTCGCGCGGCTGAAATCTCTCGCCGACTCGAGGGTCCCTCGACGCCGAAGTCGGTTTCGCGGCTCGAAACCCGCGTCACAAGTCCAGCCTCGCGGGCGTGCCCCCCTCCTCTCGTCCGCCAGCTGCTGCGCCGCGCGCCGTACGAATCGGAGGCCGCAGGAATTCGCGCACCTGGTGCCACGTGCGCGAATTCCGTCTCGTCGACCCCCAGCGCCACGGGAGCGAAGGAGTCGTGCTTCCACTCTGATGCACATTCCATTGCGTAGACTGCATGCGAACTGACCGCAGCTGCGCCTGGGCAGCCTGTTTCGCATGGATGCCCATATAGACACGGGGCCACGACGCTGGAAGAAAAAGTCGCTGGTGGATGCTGCGCGGTGAACCCCGGGTTGATATGCATGTGCGAGTCGTGAGATGCTGTCGCCGACTGGCCTTTGAGGGCGCCCACAGAGGCGCAAAAACCTGGCTGATGCAACTGAGGCGAAGGACATGACTCTGGAGGATGCTCGCCACGCTCCTGCTGGCGGGTGACCCCAGTGCCTGAAGACGCTGTGACCCGTACACCGACAGGAGCATGGGCAGTCTCAGAGAGCGGGTAACGGCCTGGAGACGCCACAGGTGCAGCAAAAAAACTTCGAGTCTCGTCTCCAGTCGGCGAGTCTCTATCCGGCGACGCGGAGCCGCCGCCACTGCCGTCACTCGTCGCTGGCCTCTGACTTGCGTGAGACACTGCAGCAGCAATGACCACGCCAGGGAAAGCCGACGAACACTGCCGCAGGTGTGCGTCTCCTTCGACGCTGTCTCCGTCAATGGAGGCCTCGAACCCCAAAGCCTCGTTCGGGGCGGCACTCGAGTCTTCCTCCTCTTCGTACGGACACCCGTAAGGATGCGCGACTCGCCCGGAACATGATGGCGACGACGCCTTCGCTGAGAACCTGTGGAAATCCTCCGCATACAGACCATCTCCGGCGAGCCGCGCGGTCTCCCCTTCCCTGGGTAACGGGAGGTCTAACACCTCCCGTTCGCCGCGCTCCATTTGCGCGTCTGGTATGCGCGGATAAGAAACAAACGAGTTTTTGAAAGTTTGTCCTCGGTCTTTATGGCTACCACACTACGCATGTCTGCAAGGAAAAAAGGTACCGCTCTACCCCGTGCCACCTATGCGGCCACGAATAATGTCGGATGCAATGTCAAAACAGCCGCGTTGCAAAAAGGTGGCTGGTCATGCAAACACTCCCACACCTCGGAAAGATATTCTGGTTCATCTGGCAAAGTTCGTCTGCGCGAAATCACACCTGCGGCATCCTTTCGGACACGCGGCACACTCAAAAGTACGGGCGATATCCACAGACGCCAGCCGTATGGAAGGCATGAAAAAAATCGCCGTCAGTCGCCGCGAACAGGCTTACGGCATACCAGTATCCAGCTCGCAAGCGGAGCCTTGAGCCGAGACTCAGTCAGGTGGATCTCCCTTCTACCTAGTCCTCGCGTGAATACTCGTCGTGCAGATCTCTACTCTGGTGGGGACCGCATCTTTGGACGAGTACCGTGATACACGCGACGGGCATCGATCAATGTTTCGTGGATCTTCATGCACTCTAGGCGTTGAGTGAAATGGAGAGAACAGGATAAGCGACTTCGCCGACCCGCCGCTACACCAGACGCCTCCTGGGTCTGACCTGCCTTCTTATACATACAGAGGGGAAAGTGCAAGCATTCTCCAAAGAACGAGACGAGGTCAGTGGGCTGTGCTGCGACCGCGCATTGGACTAGCAAATGCCGCCTCCTCAGACTGCAGTGCGTCGCGAGGATCGAAATCTGCAGCACACAGTGAGGAGTTCCCTCCGGCAACACTTCACACGGAGAAAAGCTGTCACGAGAACTGAAAAAAACACGCGCGAAGCAAAAAACAGTCCTGTTGAGTTTGCACGCGCTGCATTGCAGCGGGAAATCTGCGTCATGCCAGGTTCCCGAAACCTCAGAAACACCACGACGACAAGACTAAAAGATAGACTGCAAGAAAAGTGAAAAAAAGAGTCAGTTCAATTGTGGCCTTTTGCCATTTGCAGATTAATTCACAGCAAGTCGGAGACATGCCAGGAGACACAGACAGCTTGCCGCGTGTATGTGACGGAAGAACCTGCGAAAAGTGGCAATCGTGGCACTGTCGAGCGTTGCATGCGACGTCTCGGCATGCCTGATGAGGCGCTGAGGCAGCGCCGCATCTATTTTCGATTCTTCTGATTCCTCCCTAGCCGCAGAAGGTATCGGTACACTCCTTCAACAGGAACAAACGCAGCATTGGAGGCTTCTCCGACGAGCAGTCGGCGGTGACAGCCACGCGGCCTGCAGACGCAAAGCGGAGGTGGATAGGCACCGACAGCCGCCCTCGTGGCGCGGCGGTATTTACAATACCGAGGGAAAACAAGCCAAACGATGCTGTACTTACTCTCAAGTCTAAACTGATTCTGCATTATAGTCTACACGTGGACACCCGCATGGGTGCTGATGTACGGGTTTTTTCTTTGGGGTCAGACGCGAGATTGCTTGGGAAAGAACGGAGTGTATACACTGTAGAGCCCCCGTCAACACTGTGTTTGCGTTGTAGGAAAAGCGTAGTACCGGGTTACTACAACATTTCGTGCATCTGTAGTTTTCCTGTATGTGCAGCCAGGTCCTGCAGTTCGGATCGCGAAAAGCCGCGGTCTCATCTTTCGTTGTCGTTTAAAACAGATTCAGGGGCCGGGCTCCGGCGGCATAAAGCGCAGCATCGAACCACATTTTAGCACTATGGAACGTGCTGCACGGTTGGATTTTGAGGAATACAGCGGCAACTGTCGCGTGCGCATTGCAAAGCTCTCTGGAGCGCATTCGCAGCGTAGGAAGCAACTAGACCGAAGCGAACACGCAACCGTTCCTCCACTTCCGGGGGCAAGGCTGGCTGACGGAATGCGATGACGGTGTTTACCGGTCCGTTGGGTTCTCAGTCATCTGCATGCGTGAGTCGCAATACGCTGGTCAAGTCCACGCGGTTTCCTAGTTCTCAGTTATCTGAGCGGGTGCTTCGGTGCTCTTGCGGTATGAGGCGCTTATCGTCGGTAGAATGCCATCTGACACGGACTACTTCTCAACTACGCTGAAGAGGCAGGCAAGCTGGAGCCCATCTGCGTCAGCGCAGGCGACGCAGGTGGGTGCTGCCGCTGGCTCAGCTCACTCAGATGAACAGGCCATGGCCACCGGCTGAGCGCACCATCCATGTCAAGCATTAACTGAGCGGAGACGCTGCCGTTCTCTCTGCAGTAGCTTGAAATACAAAAGCATAGGCTGTGTGATGCGGGGCGAAGAAAAACACTTCCTGTTCTTCGGTGAGGCGCGTGTGCCTATATTCGCAACTGCTGCAACATTTTAGTACTATGGGAACAGCAAACCTCATGCCGACACCATATCACCCCACCCACCCGCAGCCTGCAGCAGCGGGGGCGCCCTGTTCAAGAAAAGTGAGGGTTGAAAGACGCCCTGGTAATAGAATCGTAATGCCGTTCTGGCTCGTCCGTCGTCCCCCGGCTCCCCCTGTGATACTGCACAAAGTAACTCGTCGCTCCGGCGAAGAACGTGGCGAAGGCGTGAGAACTTTTCCTGCTATCCACGCATCGACTGGGCATGCCATAGGTAGCTGCCCGCTCCCGGACTCGTCAAAGCTTTTATTTTTTCTTCTCTGCTTGGGCAGCATGCTTTTTCTGAGAGCGCAGAGCGTCGGAATGTGCGGCCTGAAGGTCGTGAAGAAGATCCTCGAGAGAGGGGCCGCCACGCTGCATTCCTCCGGCTCCTGCAACGCTCGCAATATCTTGCAGCTCCTACAGAGACCAAAATACACGAAAGGTGACGCACGATGGCAAACTCGCCGCTTATCAACCTAAGCAGCACGGGCAGGTCTCACACGAGGATGCGATTGCCGTATCCACGAAAATGCAGTCCAACTCAGACGTGGTGCAAACGCTGGAAGCCATAACCCCCCCCCCTCCCTGCAGCCCTCCAGCCCCCTCCCCCTGCCCGGCCCCCCGCCGGCTGACGTATTCCGAACATTAAAAACGTGGCCGGAGGCGGGGCCCTGAAGAGTCTGCGACGCGCACTGAGGGCGACGCCACTCTGGTATGCGGTCCCCGGTGCGGGTATTCTACGCTCTGACATCAGGCAGCGAGCGCTCACCTTTGGCAGCTGAAGGGCACCGTCTCTCAGTGAAGAATCTGCGTCGCCCTGGTGCTCTATAACGCGCAGCTGCGGCATGCGTCCTTCAACGCCGGTTCCAGTGTCGCGCGTCGCCGCCTGAAGGCCACCTGAGCCGGTGCCTGCCTCTGCGGCGCAGTCCTCTGGCTCACCCAGAGTGTAGGCGATCGTCCGCAGCTCCTCCCACGTGAAAAGGAGAGAGTCAGTTTTTCCGCCCCAAGGCAGAACATTCAGAATCCTGAACACGGTCGCATGCATACAACACGGATAAAACTCAGATGACAAAAATGAAATGGAAACCCTGCTACAGGAGGGATTGGATAAAGAAGGACCTCTGTAGATGTATGCAAAGGCACTTTGGATGCGAACCACGGAAGAGTGTGCCAGATAATACCTTTTGACGAAAGGGGGAGGCAACACCATCTCCAGTCACAATGCTTGACACAACTGTATGAATCTCGTACTAAAGTCTTAGCGTGCGCCCAGCGGAGCCACGACTTTCGGCTCAAATCCAACAGCAGTGGACGCGGCTCATTCGGAGTCCGCCTGAACTGGGTCACGAGCTCCACCGTGAAAACTTGTATCAGTGTGGCAAAACTCGCAGTCTAATCGCGTCACATTTCAGTATCGCGGGGACGTTCCCATTCTAGTATGCAAATATGCGATACGCGAGTATCTCATGCTATAGCGCTGGACATAAGCTACCCGCAGGCGTGTATCTCCTGCTTTCGCGCATCGAGCCTACAGCGGTGCATTTCTTACCAGCACTTGAAGCAACATGACGGCTCTTCAGCTTCTGTTGTTTCTTCGTCTCTTTTCTTCTTTCGCTGGACGTATACATCGAGGACGAATCGTCGGAGGAACGGTGGTCGTGTGTCTTTACCTTCCACACCTTCGCTGCCCTCGGCACCAACGACTACGCGCTCCACGAAAGACACGATCGCGCGCCTGACTTTCTCCTGCAGCTGCCGCTTCTTGACTAGGAACGGGAAGTAGTCTTGGAGGAATCGCTGAGTGATCCCCAGGACCTTGCCGCCGCCGACAAAGCACCTGAACTCCATGCCCTCTTCCAGTCGCTTTGTTTCCACTAGCGACAGCTCATCGCGAACCGTCACACGCTGCCACCAGTTCAGGGCACTGCGCGGCGACGCTGAGCCGCAGCCAGACCTCTCGCCTGTCGCCTCGACACGGCAGCTTCCCTCTTTTTCCTCGTGCTGCTCCCTGGTCGCGCAATCTCCGTCGTCCGCCGGTTGCTGCGCCGACGTCGAATCCCGGGGGGATGCATGGACAGACCCTGACGCATTTTCTTGCGTCCACAGTGGAAGAGCGACGTGGCGTCGGCTGTAGTCTCTGATTGCATGCGCTGGGCATTCGCAAGTCCACGTCGTTGTCGCGTGGCTTCGAGAGTCCGCGTCCGCCCGGCCCCTCCCCTGCGGCTCCGCGTCATAAGCCCGGGCAGCGGCGTGCGTGTTCATCGTGCAACTGCGGGAGGCAGGCTCTTCGAGAAGCAGATCTACGCAGCCATGCAGAGGTCTCGCGAGCGTGTCGCTCACGCGCTGGGAGCTTTTCAGGAGGAGAAGCACTTCCCAGGACTCAGAGCAGGAAAACGCCATGCTGCTGCTGCTTGTGCTGACGCTGAACGTGGCGGCGCCAAACGCGCTTGTGCGATTGGTGAACGCCGCTCCTGAAACCATCCAATGCGCGTCCGTCGGGCAGACCGAGTTGAGAAAAGGAACGCAGCTCCCTCCAAGCAACTCGATCGCCCGGTCGATCTGCTTGCCGAGATGCCGCACTGAGTCGGCAGTGTTGAGGGCTGACGCGCGCTGACAAGATTTACGCGCGCCTCTCGTAGCCCCGCGAAGTGCTTTCGTCTCTTTTCCACGTTGTTCTGCACACCCGACAAAGCTTGTTTCGCCGTGCGTCCTGTCAGAACTCGCAGTCGGCGTGCCCGGCATCGCCACCTGGTGGAGCCTTCGGCGCGGCGCAGACGCAGGCAAATCCATCAATTGATTCGGAGTGAGAGGCGAGACGCCCCCTGCCGCATATTCTGTCTGGTCATCGTCCTCGTCATCCGATGAAGAAGTCGACGAGGGCTCATAGTTCCACGAATCGTCACTGTCGCTCTCGCCACTCTGCGATACTGCCTGCAAGACCCCGGTAAACGCAGTGGATCCAAGCCACGAGTCGACGGCCAGTATTCGGAATGAAACGACAAAAAGCAGGGATCGAGTGTGCCACGACGCCGAAAAGAACTATGTGAGCCCATACAAGGTTTAACGATAGGATAAAAAATGCATTTATTCAAAATTAAAGTTTTTTGTAACCTAAAATAATGACTTCGTAAAGAGCAGAAGGGTTTAGTTGACGCAGCAGCTCATACAAGGGGCGCCGCGTTGGCGGCGGGGGTATGTCCACAGAGGCAGGATCCATACAGAAAACAACCAGCAGACGTCAGCTCTTTGACAAGAAGATTCCGCGAGGCTGAACGTTGGAGTAACGCATCACAGCAGACTCGAAGATCTTCAACGACACATAGGTTCTGCGTTGCCAGTCGGTCGCTCAGCATTGCCTGCCTTAGGTATGGATTTTCGCCTCGAACCTCTCCTATCACAGAGTCGTTCACTCTGCCCACCTGCCTGAGATCGACTTACGAAGGTATACTTGACTAGGCGATCAGCGGCTTTTCCCTCCCCCTCTCCGCCTCCTTCGCTTGACCCCTTCCGGCGATTCTTCGCCGAGGGATCCTCGGGCAAGAGCAAGGAGTCCTCGTCGAGGTATCCTGCGACTTCATTATCGACAATCGGGATCACCGAGCTCCTGAACCTGCTGCATGTGCAATCGAAAAACTCCAAGCCGTTCTGCTCCATCTCCGCATGTCGCGCCTCCAGGTTCGACTTCAGAACAGACCCCGTGGCGTGTTCCCCCGCGGACGCGGCGCCGCCACTTGGGGCGTCACCCACGCCCGGCGTCTTGAGTTCCTTTACCTGGATGCGCTTTCTGATGCAGCAATCGCAGCAGCCTTGCTCTCTGCATGCGCGCGCGCCGCAGCACATAGTTTTCACAGTGGTGCAGGCGCCGCACGCGGCCAACCGGGAGCGCCAAACAGACGGTCGGCACGCAAGGACTTCGTCCGTGAACGTCGCATCTGAACAGACGAAACCCAGCCACTCTTACTTCACAGCGATGAAGGAGGCAAATACAAAAAACAAGCACGACCCCGGTACTCTGAAAGCATGTCGATTGCTATTGTCGAGCAACTAGAAAGACAAGCCCGGCAACTGGCAGTCGCACGCCACCGGCGAGCCGCCCAATCGGCAACTCAGGAATGGTAAATGTATCGCGGACAGCAACAAGCACAGACTCCTGATTAAGAAGGAAAAACGGCACCGGTCCCCTCCGCATCACTGACTCTGCGCACGTCTCTGTTTCCTCGTGTGCCTCCCGCTGTCACTGCAAAAGACATCCGCTGCTGCAAATTTGAAAAACGCAGCTGGAGACAAACCGCCGTAGCGGCTGGAGGTGCAGTAGGACGATGTTGCCCTCGGTGCAGAATCTCCCTAGATATGGAGACCGGAAATCCACGCCAGTCCTCAACTGTGACTGCTAGAGCCTGGTAGGCGCACGAATCTCACCAGCTGGGCCCCACAGAAGGAACAAAAGCTGCTGTAGAAGAAGCTCCGCGTAACCTGGAGATCCGCATGCAGCCTCCCCGCTCCGCCGCGGCTCTTTCACTCCGACTCCCTCGAGTTCACGCCCTGCAGGGCCCCGCAAAACTGCCTTGACAGCTTCCTCGAAGGAGCGAAGTTTCCCGGAATCGGGGGAGGAAGCGAATACGAAGTGCCTGCGTTGCTCGTCGGCTGCTTTCGCCTGGAAGTGCTCGGCGCGGCGCGCGTCAGCTGCCTCGTCTCTCTTTGCCTGCGGCGGCGCAGGCGCGGCGGCGCGCTCCTCGCTCGCTTGCTCAGGCGGCCCGGCTGCAGCCTTCTTCGCAGCCGCCTCCATCTCGGGGCGCACACTTTCTACCAGCTTCCGCTGGACGTGGGCTCGGTGCTCCTGAGCCAGGATCTCATCTGCGGGGTCTGTGAGCGCCTCAGAGCTCGGCCAGACCTCGAGACTGCCGGAGGCAACCTCGAATTCACCTGCGCATGCACCCGCAGCCAGTGCCACACACGCGCATCCAAGTTCCACGCGTGAGACGCCGCGCAGCCACAGCGAAGGCACAGTTTTTTATATTTCTGGCGAGAGTGGAGTCAAAAAACGGTGAGGAGCCAAGCGCTCAAACACGCAATGCCAGCGGAGTAACGTCCTGTCCGCTTTTGCGTGAAGTGACGCGATGCGCATCTGGGGCGTCTACGAGCGCGCCTCGAATCTGGTGACGCATTTCAGCACATCCCCAGTAGCCAAGACGACGAGAGAATGAAGCGAACACACAGCAAGTGGCGGTGGGCAGAAAAAACAGGCGCGCTCAGACTGGAAATTACATCAATGGAGACACACGCCACACGGCCAGGCCGGTTGGCTGCGTTTTGCGCGCAGTTTCTGCCTTGATCACGAAGGCGCTGGAACTCTCCACAAAAACTGTCTCGGATTGCCACGCACAGCTCCGCACGGTCAGCCGGACTTTGGATACCGCCCCCCGGTACCTGCAACTAGCAAATCCGTCCGCGACCCCACAGCCTGTCAGGACCGTGTTTATCGCTGCTTTCCAGAATTCGGCACATATAAGCAATATGTCTATGCTGCTCATAATGTCTCTCGGCACTGGAGGACATGGCAGTCAGTCACACGCGCGGCATCTCCTCCATTGGTCGTAAGGCATGAAACACAGACTGTCACATGGCTCCTTCTCCGTCGACAGGCGTCGCGGGTTTTCGAAAACCCATGTGCCTGACGGGACCTGGCTGTTTACGTACAGTGGAGCACAGCCCGCGAAAGGAGACCTTCTCGAAGAGTGAACTGATCCTGCGGCCCCGTGCGCAGCAAGTGGGCCTCTCTTTGTGCCTCCTCGTAAATATCTTGGAAAGTTGCGACGGAGCTCCCAGGACTGAGAGAAATCGCCAGACTGCCCTTCAGAGCTACGAGAGATCTGCACCAGCAGTCATCTCTGGCGCACGTTGTTCCTTCGACCTGGTTGACTGCTGAATCTCGGCTGGCCTGACGAGTCGCCAGCGACTGTCCAGTTAGCACCTTTTCCGCGGCAAGGCCATGCAGCCCTCTGACACGGGAAGGCGCAAGAAGCGTCTTCTTGTTTGCATCCAGATAGAAGCGGCAAGCCTTGTAGTGAGACAGCAGAGACCGCAGGAGCCGGACGGATGCTACCGGAGGAACCTCAACCTTCACTTTCGGGGTGTGATGGTGCGATTCTTCTTGCGAGGCGACCCCGGCTCCGGCGGCCGGCGTCGCCGAAAGAGCAGCCGCCACGGCGACAGTTTCGTTGATCGATGTCATCTTCCGCTCCTGTCCGAATCAGTCAGCCGCTGGCAATGCTACTCGTCCTTTGAAAAACACGGGGTAAGGGATCAGTGACACCGAAAACGCGCGTATGCCATGAAGAGGCAGTCTGTAATCCGAACAACGACTGGCATGTTTAGCAGGTGAAGCAGCGCTCTCGAGAACTGGTGGACGCAAATTCCGCATCCTTCAATCAGGATGTGTTGTTAGAGTTGGCTCGCCTTTGTGTCAAACTTGTGAGATCCGGCAACCGGCAGCTGCCTCCGTATTTGACGCGTTGCTGCGTGCCCGCCCACGAAGATGTCAAAAACAAGCCAAGCCACCTATTCGGGCACGAATTTGAGAAACTCTTGCTGCGTTACACTGGCCGTGTCAAGTAATATGAGGAAATGACGCTCCGGCTGGAACCGAGTCATGCATTTCAGTGGTCCCACGACCAGAAGTTCCGTAGAAATTGGCAGGCCATGAGGGGAATGTGCCGAAAGCGGCGGCATACGCAAGAAGCACCAGCTTACTTGTCGGAAAACGCGGTGTCCAGGGAGGAGCTGCCGAAAAGTGTCTACTGCAAGTCCGTGGCGCCCGTCTCGCTGTCGCCACTCGTGTCGCTGCAAAGTTTTCGTCCCCCGTAGATGCTGCACTGCTAAAGGCCGATTTGCATGTCGCAGGCCTTCCTCCTTGAACGTGTCTCGCCAAGCAACAAGAAGCCAACGGGAACGGCATGGGAGTCGCAAGAAGAATTAAAAAAGTGTCAGATGCATTGTGGACAGTTGAAGGGTCCTACCGTTTTTCCGGTATTTTTCCTTATGAGTCGCCGCCGCGCATGCGGTCGTTGTCGACCCTGCATGCATTGTAACGTGGCTGCGGTCGCCAGGAATGGCTGAAAGACAGCGACTGTGTACAGAGCAGATGCTCAGATGCTTGTTCTCTGCATAGGCAAACATTTGGTCACGCATATACTGATCCACGCTTTCGCCGCGTTGTTGGACTTCGCTCAGTCCTTCTTTACCCCGGTCTATGCACATGGTCGCGACGCGGCGCTGTGCCTTTCGAGGTTTCATCCAGCCCTTCCGTGTCTCTTGCATAGCTGCGTGTCGCCTACCGGCTCGTCCTTCTTCTTGCAGGGAGTGACCATTTCACGAGTTGAAGGCTCGATTTCTGGAGCGTCTGAAGACTGCCACTTTCCCCCTGTGTATATTTCGGCGTCGCGAGGAACGAGGCTGTCCTCTGAGGCCGCAGCTCGACAGTCCCCGGTCCCCTCCGTTTCTACCGACAGCTGCTGGCGAGACCCGAGACCTCGAAAGGTCTCCAACGGCTTGCGAGCTTTCTTTTACCCAACCTTCTCTCTCTCTGCTTCTGGTCGCTCCTTTGTTTCTGTCTCCCTCGTGTGTATCGTCTGGAGATGTCGCTGAGCACGCGTTGATAGTCTGCCTTTTTCAGGGTTTCTTCTACCCCGGCCATGTGTCTGGAAGTCATCCCGTCAGCCTTCTCTTGGGGCAGCAACCTCTGTGTTTTTCGTCGACTCGTTCAATTGGCCTTTCCGGCGAGTCGCTAGTTCTGTCCACAAGTCCCCCCGCGGCTCTCCTCAGAATCATGTGCCTTACGCGGACACGGACTCGGGCAGCCAGCCACTCTGCCGCTCCTTGGCAGTCCGCGGCTTTGTGACTGAGACACAGTCTCTGTGAGTTCTGTCTTCCTCCCCCGCCGTATCTGCAGCCAGCCGCTGCTTCTTGCTGCCCGCGCACAGCAGTAGTTGCTCCAACGCCTGCTCCGCCAGCTAAACGCTTCGCGGGCCTGCGCAGCCATGGCGCCCGGCCTCCGCGATCTGCCGCGTGTCTTTCCTGCTGGCTCGTATGTGGCTGATTACGCCGTCTGGTGTTCATGCGTGGCTCTGTGCGGGTTCGCGGGTCTCACTCTTGTCTTTGTCGCCCTCGCAGTCCTCCAGGCGTTGCTTTCTTTCTGGCGGCGACACGCTCGCAGCTTACGCGATGCTGAAAAGAAGTGGCAAGGGCTTGTCTACGGCAGCGCTTGCGCGCCAGGTGGATCCGTCCTGTCTGCCGACAGCAAGCGAACCGAGGATTTCTCGAGTCCCGCGCTCGGCAGCTCTGCGCCTGCCTCGATCTCGTCGCCCTCGTCGTCGGTCTTACACGTGGTGATCGTCGTGCTGGGCGACTTGGCGAGAAGTCCGCGAATGATTTATCACGCTCAGGCCTTCGCAGCCAGCATGAGCCCACCCCCGATTATCCACGTCGTCGCGTACACGCCGACTCCCGTGCCGCCCAGTCTCACGAGTCTCCCCCTGCTAGTCATCCATTCTCTACCTCCCTTTCCTCTGGAGGCGTTTCGTCGGTTTTTTCGTGGGCCTTTCGTGCTCGTTTTCCTCGCTCTCAAGCTCGTCCAGCAGGCTGCCGCGCTCGCGGGTGCCCTTTTGGTACTGCTGGTCATGCTGTTTTTCTCCACCGTGCGAATCGAGCGTGAAGGGGAAGGCGGCACGTCTCGCAGCGCCCTCCGCCGCCAGGCTCTGCTGGTCGTGCAGACGCCTCCCGCCCTCCCCACAGCTTTTGTCTGCGGGGTAACCAGTCGCTTGACAGGCGCCAAGATGATTCTTGACTGGCACAACTTTGCGTATACGCTGATGTTTCCGAATCGACCGCGCAACGAGGAGGGCGCCCATGGGCACGACTCCCTCGTGCGCAGTCTGCAGAGAGCCGCAGCGGCCCGCGCTGAGTCGGTAAGCGGCATACTGGCCTCTGAGGCGCTCTGCGTCTCCAAGGCAATGCAGCAAGCTCTCCAACGCGACTGGGGAGTGCGCGCTGCAGTCCTGTACGACCATCCGAATGCTCAAATCAGGCCAATTGACCTCGCAGAGCGGCACGCGATAGCCATGAAGTATATGCGTCTCCCGCGCGACACAGCGGCAGCCACGAGCCCAGTGAGGACGGCGCAGAGCTGTCTCATGGGCGACTCCCACTCGCCGGCGCAGTCCGTCAGGCGACGAGGAGCGCAGCGGGGCAGCTCAGAAGGCGCAGAGTCGCGTCGCTGCACAGACGCGCTCCCGGCAGCTGCGCCGTCCGCGACCTCGGAAGGGCAGGACCGACACCTGTCCAGCGAGGACGGCGATGTGCACGAAGAGCAGGTCTTTCTCGCGTTTATTGACGACTGCGACGAAGAGGTCAGCGGTGCGATTCAGCACGTGGGCGGTTCCCGCCTCATCGCTCCGTCTGTCTCGCAGGAGCAGCCAAGAAGCCCTTCTGAGGATGTAGCCGCTGTATGCGAGGGAGAACAGGTCGCCCCGCGTACACACCTGCAGCGGCAGTGGGCCTTCCCTGCCAGTCCCTCGGGAGTCGTCAAGTGCAACTCAGCGGGTGCGCGGACGCCGCAGAGGCCGGCTGAGGGCGTTGGCTCAACGGAGGAGGCCACGCTCGTCTCGCGCGCGGTACGTCGTATCTGCTTCGTTCCGCGGCGTCGCGCGCAGCGCCGACACACCGCGGTTCGACGCTGTGCCTCGTCAGGCGGAGCTCGGATGAGTTGACCGCTGCAAGCAGAGACACGCGGGCTCCGCCTGGTAACTCTGCGCATTTTGCGACATGGGCACTTATCTGTGTTGATGCATACATATTATCTGTGGGCGCTGACGTTGTCAGGGGTCTGCATCCCCCATTGTTCTGTCGTGTCTGTCGTGCAAGTGCGACAGCGGAACAGTTCCATCTTTCGCTTGGGTGTCATCAGGGAGTGCGAATTGGTCTGGGCTATGGTGACTAGAGCAGGGGAATGATGTATTTTTCTCAGCGTGTGTCTGTTCTGCATGCGTTCCGCTTCTCCCTTCAGTGGCTGGAGCACGGTGGTAAGTCGGACGACTCAGCGACTGGGGGCCAGCGGACAGATGCGACCTGCGGCCGCGCAGACAGCTCGCGCGGCTGCTGTCGGGTTGCTGTCGAGGTGAAGCGTCGGCGCCCGGCGGTCCTGCTGGCCGCAACGAGTTGGACTGGAGACGAGGACATGGATCTTTTCCTGGGCGCGCTAAAGCGGTATGATCGACAGCGAGAGTGGGAGCTGCGAAGCCTTTGCAAGGCTTCGCAGCTCGCTCGTAGAAACTGCGGTTTAGCAGGCGACAGCGGCGCGCCTCAACGCGCTGATGACCTCCTTCCACCCCTTCTGGTCCTGATCAGCGGCCGAGGCCCCGGGAAAAGCCAGTGGCTCAGCAAGGCTCGCCAGAGTCGCCTTCGCCACGTCGCCATTCGGACACTTTTCGCTGCTTTACAGGACTACTACAGGTGAGATTTAATCACGGCGCTCGTCTCGTGTACAAACAAAACCAGTGAGCCCATTCTTCGGGTTTACGGCTTCAGTGAAAGCAGTCAATCGCTTTTTTTTCACGCGTTGACGTGTAGACCAGCCGCGCAAGCAAGCGAGCTTACTTTGTGTTCTCTCTCTCAGTCCTATGTGCCCGTAAGGGGATCAGCGTATACACGCGCATACATGTCCGCGGAGCCGCCTGAAAAAGGCAGCGCTGCGACGTCAGCCGAATATTTTTGTGTGCTGTCTTCTGCGCTCTATCTTTTCAGGCTGCTCGCAGCCGCCGACGTCGGCATATCCGTCCACACCTCTAGCAGCGGCGTTGATTTACCGATGAAGGTGGTGGATTTGAAGGGTGCCGGAGTTCCTGTGTGTGCGTACGAGTTCCCGGCTATCCATGAGGTCAGGCGCCGTCGTCGCGCAAGCTGAAGCTGGAATACACTGCCAGCATGGGACGTGATGGGAGAATGTTGTTTCCGTTGGTAGACCGCAGAGGACCTGCCAAGCCGCCTGTGTGTGGGCTTCGCGTCAAGCAAGAGGATGTTAGTCACTGCCAGTCCGAAGCCGATTCTTTCCTGCACCCGTGTTTGTGGATGGGTCCAGCAGGCGAATTGCGAATGTAGCTGTGCATTTGCTTCTGCCAGGGTGCAAATTTGAGTCTTTGGTCAAGTTTCATCTCTGCCTACTGCATCTTTGTCCGTCTGGTGGGAAAATTTGAGCTAGCGTGTTACCGAAACTGGGCATCGCAGCACCTTCTGTGGAGTCTAGCTTTTGATTTCGTGAACCTCTGAGCATGTGCATGTGTCTGCTTTCGTGTTTGCAGCTCGTCTGTGATGGTCGAGATGCGCTTTTGTTTGTTTCTGCGGAAGGCTTGTGTGCAAAGTAAGTCTCTCAGCCAGAATGTTTCCTGTAAAGAGGACAATAATGCTAACGCAGGCCATTCTGTGGCAACACAAAACACATGGATCCATTCACTGGGAGAAAATATATAGGAGAATACCGAGGCAACTCGATTGCCCACTGTCGGGTAGTTGCAGTGAAGGTCGGGATGATGCCCGCCGCGAGATGAGAAGTTCTATCCAACTGAACGGGATGTCCTGCTTGGAAATGAGGGTCTCAAAAGTGTACTCTAGTCACAACGTACATGGCTGCCTCTACAAATTCTGTCCTGCAAGTGGACCTGCAGGATGAGGTCCAAAGGGATTTCGGGGGACTCACAACAGCACGGAATGCTGCACTCATGTTACAGGCTCAACGGTCTCTCTGTTTCGTTAGCGCCCATCTCTCTTCCAGGAGTCGAGCATAAAATGAAACAGTAATGGTATGTATGTATGTATATCGTGTCACACGTGTAAGGCGACCGCGATCCACTGTACGAGCCCACACAGGACTCCACCGACCTTATCAGGAAATCCTCACCTTGTTGTGATAGCAGGGGTGGGCGACTGGTTAAGGAGTCGTGAAGCCGATGCATGTGAGAAATTACGGGTCGCTTTCACTTCATGCTTGCAGATTGCAACAGCTCCTTCGGCGTTTCCCGACCACGTTTGACGAGGCGGTCGACTTGTGGCAGCATCGAGGTCTCCATACCATACCTTTTGCTACCTCCAGCTCAGTGCATTGTTGTGAGTCGAAGGGAATCCCTTCATGTCGTTCGCAAGCAGATGATCGGACGGCGAGGCTAGGAAACTCTGCACGGTCACAGCCGCAATCTCGTGACAACGAATATTGCAGAGCGTGCGGACACATAGGCCATCGGGTGACTGGCAGTTGTGATTTATTTGAAATGCGGCGACATGCGGAATTCCACAGGCTTGGATCGTTTCATGAGGAGTGGAGAAGAAGTGTTCTACCGATTGTGACAAAGCTCTGTAAAGGCTGCGGCACGTAGTCGGGCAGGCTCCACGCTGTGCACCCTGTTAAGAATCAAGGCGGCTGAGTTTCGGCTGCACAAGGGAGTATTTTCGTAGAAATGCACGTCCCTACGGGACTGCTTTTCGGATGTCCGTGGCTAAATGTAGGACGTCAGTCGCGTAGCGTCGTTGTCCGGCGTCTGCCCTGTCTTGTGTCCTGCCTGAGGGCATCCCCTGCCAAGCCTGCCAAGTGCACCCGATTGCCGCTAACGCTTCTGTTGGTGACTCTATTTACTGTACTTCTTGAGCCTCATCATCACTTGTGATGGGCGTTTACGCGATTATAATCCTTCACTGCGTACATAGGATCGGACAACTAGAGCATCTTGATACTGTGTGAACTTTGTTCTTTACAGTATCCCCGATGGCGCAAATGTAGATGGAAAGGCGGGGGGGCCTCAGGCTGCCGCCTTAGATTTGCTTTATCGGAGCTAGCTCCAAGGCATCAGAGTAATCACCTTTTGGACGAATATACTCTCCTATATACAATAACAAGGTACAGCAAAAATGTCCTGGATGGATAGATCTGTCATATGTACAAAGTGGATGGCTTGTACAGAAGAGTGAAGTGGAAGGGATTGCTCTTCCTCGCTTCCGCCAACACGCCGCACGTGGGCGAGGCTCCCTTTTTTAAATTGCGGCCTGCGGGCCACCACGGAAGAACACGTTACAGTGACCTTTGGAAATCACATATGTGTGACTTGCAGATGAAGTCACCGACTACTGAAATTAGTCCGATGTATGTGTACCGCACTCCACTACCTGTGGGCCAATTCGTCTACTGGACCCCATTGCAGCCGCAGTTAGCCACGCGTGAATCTCCGCTTTCATTTGTGCGAACCATCCCGATGACTGGCTCGTGGTGAACATGGCCATCGCTACAAGGCAGATATGAAGGAATACGAACCCACATCTTCATTTCCGATTGGAACTGAGACACGCATGCCTTTTTTTGGTGGAACAAGAGAACACTGTTCACACATCGTGGCGTCGCCTTCCTTCGTGGAACTGGGGAGAGACGTCTTTCGGTTGCGTCACGCACGGTAGTGAGAACTGCCGAATCAGGCCCTTGTGGACAGTCCTGGTTCCCCCTGTGACGGCATCGTAAATATTCTTGGACTGGAGGGCGCGTGCTGAACGGCGTTAGAACAGAGAACTCCCGAAGTGAATGCGAAAGTACACCGGAACTGATAGCAGAGATAATCCGTGATTCTGCTGTCCCGGTAGACAGCGGGTGTCTGGCACACTGGCCTCATGCCCTAGTTTGTGGCACTGCACGTGCCCGAGCAGCAAAGTAGGAGGCCAGAACGCAACGCTTTTTTTCGGTGAGACTAATGTCAGCATATAAAGATGTTACTATCAATGACCTGGTTTTGACTGGCTACCCACTGCGGCACTGAAGCATATCCCAATTGCTTTGATACGGAGGTCAATCCCAAATATTCGTAGAGAACGACTCAGTTGTTCATCACAGCTTACGCGCACTAAAAGTTTTAGGTGTCTTCGCTATTTTAGCTGCGTTGAACAGTTTATATCACGGCGAAGGATGGCCCGGTTCCGGAGCCACATGATGTATGCGCCACAAGATCATATGGTGCATACCACATGTGATGGAATCGTTCGACCTACTTGGTCAATAGCCGATCGAGACTACTTGTCGAGTTTTCCCTGGTGCCATTGCGGCCAGGCCTTCATAGGTGGCGTCAGGGCCTAAGCTTTCTCCTCCCAATTACCACATCAGCCAGTCCTATATAACGTAGAATGCCTAATCAGACTGGCCGAACCGCGATGAAGAAACATTAGCCTCACCGAAAAAAAGCGTTGCGTTTTGGCCTCCTACTTCGCTGCTCGGGCACGTGCAGTGCCACAAACTAGGGCATGAGTCCAGTGTGCCGGACACGCGTTGTCCGCCGGGACAGCAGAATGACGGATTATCTCTGCTCTCAGTTCCGCTGTACCTCCGCATTCACGTTGCCAGCGTGAGACCCCATCAGCGTTTTTGCGCATGACCGGAAGAATCTGGACAACGAAGCATACGGTTGACGGCTTTTCATCTTCTATGTGGACACTGGCCTCGGTGCTAAAACGCGGCATTCTGTGACCCCAAACGTCCCACAAAAGTGCCAGGCTCTCCCCAAAGAACAAGTACTTCTCGTTGGACTGTAGAGGTGCAGGTCATTGGGTAGCAGCTGGACACAGAGGTCATATTACCTTTTTGGTAGAAATGGGGATGGGGAGGATCTGCCGATCTTCAGACCTTTTAATAAATTGCAACGCGCCCGCTGAACGCAGATCGACAGAGACTCTACTACACGATCTCCCTGAAGGTGTCTCAACCACAGAAATCAAAGATCGCACCTTGAGTACCAGCATGTGCCTGCCTGCCACGTGCCCCTGCAGTCCGATGAATACAATATAATTTGGTACTGAAAGTACCTGGTACCGCGGAATGCCTCTTCTCAAACTGTATGTCGTGACGGACAGTCCACAACAGGTACATGACAGATTGCATGCAGAGACGACTGAGCAAAGTAGGCATGGAATGCGAAACTGTTTCACGAATCGATATGCCATTTGTCTCAGATAGACCGAGTGCCAGAAAAATCCTTTCTGAGTCCAAACATTCGATCTATTTCTCGAGCTGCAGCAGAGTGAAGCGTTGGGCCGTGGCGTCTGGACGGCCGCGCTCAATAAACTGTACTTGCCCGCTTACACAATCGTCGACCTTTGGAGGCATATTCGTCCCGTACGGTTAACCGTTCATCTCAGAAAGGCTACGCATAGCACGCTTACACGCTTAATGACAGAGACGCTCAATCGGCCATCTATGCATGGAATTGCATCACGAACAGTTTCGCGCAAGGCTCCCGTTTCTAGCGCGGACCCAGCAGAGCCCTAAACACTTAGGTCAACCAAAGTTCCCTTAGCTGTCAGCTAGTGTTAAAGTCGGTCCTCTCGATCGCCGATTACCCACTCATCTGGGCTAGGGTGGTCGACTAATGCACACCACACTCCACGGTCGAAGCGCATGGAAATCGCGAAGCTCATAAAGTTTGAACCCCAGTATTATCCTTCCTTCAAAACTGGGCGGATGTGCTACATCCCGCCCGCGTGGATCAGGACGGCCAGTCAATTACACGCCCGTGAAATCGATTGATATTTTTGCGGAATCGCAGGGCGCCGTACTCAGGTGCCAAATGTCATCAGCAGTCTAACTACGTCTCACCATATCTAACAGTTGGGGAGTCGACTTGTATTGCATTTGTTCTGCACCTGATATTGAATTTACATAATAATTGAAGACACCTCGTTCGACAGTCTAAAAGATCCACTTGCAGTCCAACGTCACTACGCCGCGACGCCGCAGCGCCAGAGCAATGCTGTCCCGTGGGGCGTTCCGGATCTTTCGCGTGTAGTAATTACTCGCAAACCCCAGATGGAAGAACAACGTCCGCCGGGCCACCGGAGCAATGTTATATTCGTGCGAAGGCAACTCCGGGTTGAAGACGATGTGGGGGGAGGTGGGACCATTACCGTAGGTGACATTGTCTGCGCAGCTGCTAAGCATCGGATTGCCAGACCCAATGGCGGAGTGGCCACACAATGTCTCATAAGAGAGACATCCAGCAATGTGGCATTCCGGTTGCGGGCGCCTAGCGAACAACATGACACCTGTCCTACACAGTCGGAGTCCAACAGGCTGCCCTACCATCCCGCCGGAGAAGCCATCCTGAAGGGTAGTCGTTTCGCATACCGTGACGCCGTCACAACCCGGATGCAGCATGGAAAGCATGAAGAAAAAGAAATACGCCCGCGGGAAGCTCTATCGTCCGTGCCTGATCCCAAAATGGACAGGCACACGCGGGTCTTGGCGGCACAGAGTAGTATAGAGTCTTACTGGGCATCACTGAGCCAAACTGCAGCGAAGCGTCTTGGTCGGCCTGTTGAGGAGTCATTACTTTGTGCATCATTAGGCAGCAAAAGGAAATCCATGGTACGTGAGAAACATTCCCGCATAGTGGATACTTTCGGGGCTGCGGGTCGCCAACGACTTTACCGCGGTGGAGCTCAATGGGACGGAGCCCCGTTACGTCTTCACCCAGAATACTCTTATCACCTATGTATCGTTATTATCACATTATAAGTAGCTATCGTCTCCGTACAAATGAGCCGCAATTCAGAACAGCACATTTCCCACTACAGTGATCCTCACCTTATATCACCTAACCAATTGTACGACAAGCGTGTACATTCCGTATCCAGCACTTCCGGAAGCACCTCGCAAATAGGGGGCGACGGCAATGTGGAACTCTGACACAAAGACATGCAGTTCTCGGTTTAGATGCATCGGGCACAACATTTGTCAGGGTATAGAACCGTCCTTTGACAGCAATTGATCAAAAACACATTTCGTAGTGGAAACCGCAATCACTGGACCAGCGGTACCCATTGGCGAAAGGACTGAGCCAGTTGTTTGAAGGCTTGTAGTCAATGCGTGTGCACTTTCTGGGCCTTCGAAAGAATAATGCCTCTGAGGCTGCGACAGAATCCGCAAACCATGATCCAACATATTGGCGTTGCTCACTACGAGGCTGCGGGGAAGCTGTCCACCCCATCGGAAGCTCAGTTTCAGGGCTGTTCGTCAAAATTCGGCGGAGGAAGCGGCGGCATGAAGTCGGCAACCCGCCTCCTTCAACGGTATGTGCAAACCTCCATGCTACAAAAAGTCTCCGTCCACCTCAGCGCGAGAGTGTTCCATTTGCTTTTTTGGGAAAAAAAACGCGCGTAGAGCGCGCTTGCGAGTGTTTGACTGATAGTCGGGCGCCACCCGCCATGCACATTTGCTGACGACGGCGATCCAGTATAATTTTCGCCTCAGTTTCGGTAAGAATGAAGGGTGGGTAAATTTGACGTGGAGTACACCGGCACAGCATTGAATAGAGAAGTATCTGTCCAACCATTGGTTGGACAGTATAGATGAAATTTTATCGCGGTATTCTGTCTCTACTCCCGGTATATGATAGTAGTAGCCCAGGCAGTGTGCTGTTAAACATCCGGAAGCAATTATGATAGGCGGTCGGCAAAATTTGCGGCGTTTGCCTGTTCACCAAAATGCCCCTGCAGAACTCAGCTCAAGCGGATGCTACGATCTTACGAGCAGGAAATCACGATATCCGACACACGACAGATAGTCGCGGAACAGCAGATGTCAGACAGGAGGCAGGCGACGAAACACAGCCGACTATCAACAACGTACCGGCTGCCTCTGCTTCCGCCGGTGTAGAAGGTACGTCTTAACTCAGCACCCTAAACTCGCAATGAGCAAACTATTGTTCGTATCCCCGCCCTTGATTCCCATGAAAAAAACTCATACTATCTAGAGGAAGTACAGGTTTATGCGGCTGTCACTGATGGCGGTAGGGTTACGATTCACCAAAGCGCGTACGGCATTTCCTTGAACTACAGCTGCCAAGCACCCCCCGATTTGACATAAATTGTTGATGAGCTTCTATTTATGGCTCCTCTTCGCGTCGTCCCTGCTTCTTGCTGTTCCCATTCCTTCGTAAACTGAAATTTTATAGATCCAGTGTTACCAGAAGATGAAAAAACCCATGAGCGAACACTGATGGCTGCAGACTGCGAGACCTAGGCTGCCACATGTGTTAGTGTCCCCTGCAACAGAGTATGCATACACTTCGCAACAAAGTTAATATCAGAAGTCAACGCGTGCGGCGCTATCTCGTACTCGTGATGAACGCACATGTCGCTTACGGATGGACACTGAGTAGAATCAGGAAGGCCACCAAATCGGGTACGTTATTCTTGCTGTGTGCAGCTAGAAAGCACGGTATTTCATGCATTCAGGGTGTTTCATCCTCGGATCAGTTCCGGAGCTCTGTTTTGCATGCAGATAACGACGAGTCACACGTAAACGTACGACCCTCAATGGGGATACCCGGAAACGACGGTGAGGTCTCGTTACTCCAGACACCCAGACCCAAGGCCAATACCTCCCCTCAGCCGCGCGTGGAGAACTTGATTTGCTGTTGTTCCGCTGTGTACGTCCACGGGCACCTCTTGATTGAGGAGTTCTTGTGGATGTGAATCTTCTGGTATCCGCCTAGATTAGTATATATAGTTAAGCGCGGGAACACAGCAGTTGAACATACGTGCTTGCACGTAGGTGCAAAGGAGCAGACACAGACTGTGCTAATACTTGTTGAAGAACCCACCCGTGTGTGAAGCTTTAACTTCGTGCATATATGTGCATCTACCACCTTGTCCTTTAGCAAAAGGTGCGGAGGAATGCGGTGTTACGGCTCGCGACACACGCGCTCCAGGAGGAGCCCTTTGGCAACCCTTACGTCCGTACGGTGAGCATACATGTGAAACAGGAAGCACTATTCCAGGATAGCTCTCTGTTGCCTGTGTTTGCAGTCGGTCCGGAGCTCATCCTAACACCGTCTCGCCTCACGTTTTCGGTTATGGCAAATCAACTGGCCTGCGCTTCAACGGAGCTTCAGAACACCGGCAAGGTGGCATTTTCATTCACCTGGAGGCGAGAAAAAGGTGGGGGAACAGCTGTAGGAGGCTAGAGGTGTATGTTAACAATTGTGTCGTCCTTCAACGGTCGAGAATCACAGGAGATTTGGAGGATTTCCTCGCGTTGCGGGGTTGCATACTTAGCACGGGGATATAGATTGGTTTTTAGAAGAGTATCCCGACTGCGGCAGGATTCGACAAACTTTACTGATGCTTCCTTCTGAGAGAAACCGGGGCGGAATCCAAGTACTCTAGTCGGTCTCAGACCTGTAAAGTGTGCTTTTAACTCACAGGATTAGTCTATGCAGATAGGTCTGAGGTTGCACATGGGATTGTTAGAAAACGATGTTGACCTCACACGATAAATACCTTAAAGTGGTTCCCCGATTGAACAATGACCGTGTGTCTGAGCGACCTTGTTCCATGTAGCAGGAGCTCGCGAAAGGGGCGGTCCAACCCTCTATCCTGTGCTCAACTCTTATACTAATCACATTCGTCCCCTTTCCGAGGTTTCAGCCGGATGTGCTGGCCGGCTGTTTTGCAGGTCATTCAGAGGTTCCGTTCTCCCGGGGAAGTCTCAGCGCATACATTTCTCGTTCCAAGCATCCCGGCAAGGAGTTTTTCATGAAATATGGAGCTTGGAAACAACTCCACCAAAACGGGGCCACCCGTTACGGTTGTCTGTGTTGGCAGCCGTAGAACGCGCTCGTGATATTCGTGTTTCCATGCAAGACATGCAGCAGCGCTTATGCCGGCATGCAATAAGTGAATACATCGCAGAGACCCTAGGAGACGTCCTTGACAATTTACCGGATCACCGAATACCAAACTCACGTAAGCACGGTCGACTTAACCGTGTCTCATTGCGAGATTGTTTCCCCGCAGCCGACTGGCGATGACACCTGCTGCATCGAACCGTAGCGTCGTGAAGAGTCGGAGAGGTGTTAAGGAGAAAGTCGATCGAGGTGTCATGCTTTCGCCGGGCAATGAAAGTAGCAATATTAGAGTCTGAGATTTTGCCGCAAGGTAGACACGAATGTGCGCAGCTGTCCAGGTCTTCAATCAACACGGCATTTTGCCGCAAGCGTCGGATTTTATCCGTTTCCTGTGTGCAGGGCATGACCAGATAAATGGGATGGTCGAAGCATTCGAGCGAATCAATGAGCTCTACCGTGTTGAAGGTGCTGAGGAGACGCTGGACCTGTTCATAAAGCTTCATGATGATGTCTGCAAACTCCAAAAGAATTATACTTCAGGCAAACGAGAGTATATTCCTTATAGTCGATCATCAGCTTATCAAGCTACTACTCCTGACTTGAGTCCAGAAATTGCCTTTTCGTTGGAGGTCCTTTCCGACGCTATATACCTGATGGACAGAAGCCTATTACCCCAAAAAAGACACCTTGCTTTCCGCCTTCAAGCTGTTACGACGACAGCACAGCAAGAGAGGCGACGACACCCTCGAGCCGCCATACTGTTGATGGAATCTATTCTTGGCGAGGTAGCCTTCGCCTGCTCGGAAGCAGTTTCAGAAGCTCGAGAGGAAGCCCGACAGCCAAGGATGTTGCCACAATGGCTTCCAGCTGGTGGGCAGCGCCGCAGCTCGCCACCAAGGACACGACAGACCGCTGAGACATTTTACGCTCTGTGAATTGCCTGTGATATGTAACTTCCCTCTCCAGGATGGCCACGACTTGAAACGCCTGGTGTGTGTGCTGAGCAATGCTTGCTACGTCTTTTTTCGGTCTGAGTATAAAACCGTTTCTGTGACATGAGGTGTCCTTGTGATATACGTTAGATGGATAATGCATGTGGCGGGGGATGAATGCGTGACATAATGCGTGACATTCGAAGTGTCTTGCTTTGATGTGAGGGGTACTCTGCAGGCTTTCAAGGAGTCAGGCTCCCTCCCGCAGACGATGTCGGCTCTAGAGTCCTTTCGTGTAACTCCGGTTCCACAAGGCCAGGCGGCAAGCCAGCGTCTGATTGCGTTTCCCTGCGCAGCAAACAGCAGATTGCCGTGGTTCAGAAAGAAAGTGTGGCCGGGTTACGAGGCACTGACCCAGAGACGCTGGACGACCCTGCGTGGCACGCAGTCTCTGTTGAGCATCTATTCCAAAAATTTAGCCAGCTCCTCCGCCACTGGGATGAGGATGTCTTTTTGACACGCGCAGAGGATGAGCTGCTCGACGATTTCATTGCGAACACCCAACGGATCGGGGCTCCGGTTCACCATTCGAGAGCCACCGCATCTGACCTAAACCGCGGAAATATACGAATGTCGACCGTGTGGACGATGTACGAGCTGTGCGCGCGATTAGATCTCAGGCAAGCAACGCCAGGTCAGTAGCAATAATACTCATGCAGCTGTAGGTGTGGCACGACTATGGTAACCTGCCGAGGGAAGTTAAACGAGCACAAACTCCGTCTGTCTTCACACCCTCTCAAATACTGATTTCTTTTTCACTTTATCGGCCTTCCGTCCTATACCGTCTGGTATGATACACACATGGATGCCTACCGTCCCGATATGCGTACGCGATTCGAACACGCCTAAATTGGCGATGCTATCAGAGCCGGTATTTTCGTTTCGGTTAATATGAATGTATCGCTTGCCCTGAGGATATTCTCCTCTATGCAACTGGCGCCGCTAGCACTTAATATGCCGTTAGTGCGTGATTAATGCCGTCGATTATGTCCCCATGCTCGCTAGACTCAATATTCCGCGTAGCTCTATCCCTCCAGCAACTCGTTCCTCTGATTCAGCAGACGCATATAATTGCATGGTCGTCCCAAGGTGGGTGGTCTCCTGAATTGGACATCAAGCCAAGTAGCTATAGAGGGCGTCAATACTGTCGCGCTTGGTAACGGGAAAAACCGGCTTTTTCCAGGCTTGCAAGTGTTCATGGTCTTGTGCATACAGGCCAAGTAGCTGTGCTTCTGATGGGAGCCCCTGTGCTTCGAGCAATGAATACCGTCGCAGCGGAAGAGGACGAGGAGGGACAGAACATGCGAGAAGCTCGCGACACATTACAGGCGCTCCAGGAGTTGCTCGCCAAGTCCGTCCGCCAGGTATTTGTAGCACTGGATACTTGCGTTGAAACAGACCTCTCACTGCAAGAGGAATGGTTCCTCGAGTCTGTACGAGGGCTATGCGAAGAAAATGAAGCGACTCTTCGCTGTCTGGTCACGGTAGACGAAATTTGGTGGTTTGTTAACGAGACTGTTCCAGAAATGTGGGATCCCGTTTACGGACCGCGCCGGGCAGATGTCGCAGAAGACGCTGTCATCTACTACGTCAGAGATTGGGGACGATTTGCAGAGACCGCTGTGGCGTGCGTAAAGGCAAAGCACCAAACTGCGCCTGATGATGGTAATCGTGCCACAGCAGAGGACGACGACGTTATAGAAACTGCCTCCGAGAGAGGACAGGGTCCATTTGCCTATGAGATCCAAAAAGACATCGAACTCCTATTTCGGGTCATCGGAGTCGACACTATCGTCCTAGACTTTCTGCTCCCCGCCAACATCCACACGTCGGGGGCCGCCGCAGCGTGGCGATCGTTGGTACCGGTGCAACGAATACTGGGCCCTTGCGTGGGTCGCTTCCTGGAATGCCTCTGTACCTTCTTCGGCCTCAGTGTCAGCCATGTGCGAGATACAGCCGTACAACGTATCAATGCAATAGAAGAGCGGACGAGACGGTGCACGTCATTCTATTCGGTTTTGGACTACGCAATAGACTGCATCTGGCGACGTCAGCCAGGCCTACAAGGAATAGCCACGGAGGTCCGCCCGGGGCAGGCCAACCAGGTCCTTACAGTAGTCGCCGGTTACTGCAACTCCTTTTGGGATACGAATTCATTGGCAACCTTCACTGAACTTATCAACCTCCTCATTCTGGTGGACAACATTGTCGCCCTCTCTGCATCGACAGCAGTGTACCTTTGTGGCGATATTTGCACTGCACTGCTAGCCATTCTTTGCGATGGTCGAGTTGCCATTTCGACACCTGGAATTCCGGAACGCTTCAGGAATGCGGATCACCAACAACGCGTGACATCAGCTCTCAGAAGGTGTAAGCCTGTCCTAAACGCAACGTATGTCCTCCCTCCTTTGAAGAGAGATGCTGAACACCCACAAGCTGCTGACACCGCCGATCAAGCTCAGTGTGGCAATGCTCAGAGTCATGGCTGTAGCGTTGTCGGACAGAAGCCGGATGCAGCTTCCGACCACGTTCTGGGGAAACGGCGCAACAGCAGCGCTGAAGTGGTTGATGGCCCAATGTTACCCTCGGTGGAGGAGCGAAGTCCGCTGGATCCAAGCACTGATAACGGCGAAGCATGTGGCACCCAGCTGCGTGCGATTTCATTTATGAGGAAGCTCCATAGATTCCCGCAGCTTTCGGCGGTAGTTACCAAGGCATTCTCCCGCATCGTTTCGACTGGTTAGTGCCTTACACTTCTTCGCAACAGCAGGAGTTGGACTTTTAGGCAGGTAGATCCCTGGGGGTAGCAGTGCTACACTCAGCTCTCTGGGCACCTTCAGTATTATGAGCACCAACCTCAGTCTTGCAAGACGAATCGTAGCCTTTTCCTTTCCCTCTATGTTAACCGCTGCAGAGCAGGGCCCCCCGTTCTTTGTTACTCTGTCGATTTCCTACAGCTCGCGAGAGAAACATAGCCCTGCATTTCCCCGTAGATATTCTTCTGAAGTTGCAGACAACAAAGCGTCAAACCGAAGAATCCGGTGATCTCGATAAACGAAGTAGCAGGCTGACCTCTTCGAGAGGCAATTCTCGTGCCTCTGCTGTAGACAAGCGTGCTAAAACAAGAATCGCCTCAAAAAACTCTTCACAGGTGCCTGGCGCTGGCAGGCCAGATACCGCCACTCCCGAAAATCAAGAACCACGGACAGGGCACGCCGATAATACTGCTCACGAGAGCCCGGTATCGAAATCGGCACTCGTTTGCTGTCGTCTACCAGCCATGACCGAGGTAGTAGGGTGGTTAGCGCGGAAGCAGAATGACAGAACTGACCTTCGCGAAGAGACTCATGAAGCCGCCCCTGTAGATATCGCCACATACTTCGCCCCTGGTCCTGAGCTCATCTCGCACCTGACGAAGAAAATTGGATCCAGCAGCGCCGTGTACTTCCTCGGGGATAGCCTCGAAAGAAGTGAAAGTATGACCTCCAATTCTGAAGGCGATATTTTCCAGAGCACTCCTCCCAATATGTCACCAACAACGCAGCTACTCACCGCCGTCAGAGAAATGTGTACGTCAAGGTGAGCCATGATAAAGAAACCGAGAGCATGACGCCTACCCGGATTTGCTATGCCGCAAGCTAGCTTGCACGGCTCCTGCCTTAACATTCATTCCGGGCAGCACTCCAGGTCTTGAGTCCTGCTGGCGCATTTCTGCTTATACGTCCTATAGCGCCTGAAGTGCCAACGACATGGAACCGCCTATCCGTCTGCCTCCGTCCAGCCTCTCCGGGCGGCCGGAAATATTGTCGAAGCAAAACGTCGTATTCACAGCAATGCCTTCTGCGTATATAAGACCGCGGCGGCTGATGGCCACAGGTGTTTCACTGCCCATTATCCTTGATCTGGAATGGATGGTTTGTATGTCCGGTTGGGCGGTCAGATCTTCCGCAGTTGCTTCGCCTACATTGGCAAGCGGTGATGAAAAGGAGCATGAGCACCACAGGGACAGTCACAAGACTGTACTGGTAAGGGAACCAGCTGATGATGCAGCCTAGCTTGGCTGCGAGTAGAGTTCCACGCTCTAATCCCTTCAGCACGCTGTTGTCTTGAAATAGATGTCAGTCTGTCGATAACCGAATCCGCCAGCGGCCCTGCTGTTGACTCTGCGTTTGTACAAGCGGAAGCGGTTGATTTCAACGGTGCGGACTAAGTGAAACTGGGGCTTTCTACACTGTACACCTTATTCCATGCTGCAATGTTTGTCGAAATGAAACATATGAAACTAGTGTAGCTTATATACACATAGGAAATTTGTGCCGGTGTCCCTGACCACGCATCTGAGAGAGAGGGTATAGGGCACATAGAGCGTCTTCTCTAGGCAGCAACGTCTCTGCTTGTTCGGTCCTTCACAGGATCAACCGGCAGCAGGCCTTCCGCCTGTGATTCAGTACACCCCCCAATTGAGGCCGAATCACAGCCGTTCCGGACAAGTCGCCGGATATCTAGAGTCCCCTGCAAGAGTCCTGCTTGTAGGAAGCATCGCGGAGCAGGGCCGCGTCTTGGGCCTGAAGGAACCTGTCGTCAGGTGTTTGTGTGAAGAGGAGGGCGTCGCATTTCTGAAAGTGTGTCAGGGAGAGCACCTTCACGACTGCACATACGCTGACCATATTTGTCTCTATGCATGAGCATATCGCCGTGACAAACGCATTGCAGCGGAGCCGTATGTGTTCTGCCGTGTTGACAGTGTCTCTCCCACTTGGTACCATGGGGCTCAAAGCATGGAAATCCCCGGTGACAGAGGCCTGCCAAGCTAGAACCCACCAACCTCCTGCTGACTAGTGCCATGACTAGGAGGTATTGAGGCCAACCGTAGAAGGCTGGGTCGCAGCTTTCTTTATCTCGCCGCTAAATCAGTGCGAGCGTAGTAGGTCCTGTCCCACAGTTCCTTGGACCCTCCATCACGGAAGGGAGAACATCTGTAAGCAAACGATATTTTTTCTTTCGGTTCTGAGGAGGACTGGTGCCACAAAGGTGGCGAGAAAAACTTTCAACACCTTCAATACCAAATGGTATGAACACGAAGCTCTATTACTAATTCAGAAGGTCAGCCTGCAGCGCAAGTATTGACCCGTCGTGACTCCGTAGCCTCCCACTTCTGATTACCACAGGCGCCAAACGGACGTCCGTGGCAGACCGGGAAGACAAACAAACGATTGCGTCAAAGACAGACTGTGCGGAATAAGACCTCGTAAGACAAACAATGTCCCAAAAAAAAAACCGAAAAGAACAAGAGCGTAAACAATCAGAATTGAATTTGGCGACGAGCAGTCGATTAAGGTGCTGCCGTATTCAGTTTATAATACGACGTCTCACTGTCCTTCGCCTGCAGCAGTGACCAGCAGAGCTGATGGATGGTCGTGACTGCCTATTTTAACCAAACTATGATTCGATGCGTGGTTCTTACTTTTCCATGTGATCGCGAATCGAGATGAGTATGATCTCCAATGAAGGACCCGAGTAAGCTGTCCACACGCATTTTTAAGCGACTCTGGCCGGCACCGCATCCCAAGCATATTCCGGCAGCACAATCACGTTTGAACAGTGATAGCGCAAAAAAATGGGGACTGAGGTGCTTGACTTAAATTGAGAGAAAATTGAAGATTACACACCCCGGCATCTAGGCGAACAACCGATCCCTGCTCATAGAGCGGAGCCTGTCACGTAGCCGGATGTTTGACAGATTATTGGAAAATGGTGATGAGATATTAGGCGTCTAGCAGAATAATCGGAAAATACGAGGGAGGCAGCCTGGCCATGTAGGAGTAGAAATCCCTCCAACAATTGGTGACATTTTCCGCAGTGCGCGAATGACGCAGTGAATTTTGTAGGCCTGGTTTGAATGTGAACATTTTTAGAATTCGACACAATGGGATAAAATAAAATTGTCCTCTGTCGTATCTTTCGCGGTCATGCTAAACAGCTCTGGGAGTAATTGGTAGCCTGTATTCTTGGAGGCATTTTCACGAACATCAGGAGGCATAAACGTGCTTCATTTCGATCTCTGGGAATAAAGCTACCGAACGCGTTGCTACACAATGGAGACTTGTGCCGAAGGCGAAATGCCGTAGGTATCCCGGACCTCAACCTGAGGATCCGCTTGAAGATAGATTTGGACCAGGTTAATTGCAGGTGCAACGCTGTTCGCAGCCGTTGAGTCAACACGAATTACGCCCGGAACAAGATGTGTCTTGTAGGTTTGCTGACCAACTACGTCAAACCGAGAAGTTTCCCTGAAGGCCGTAGACAACAAAATTGCTGAATTGTCATAAGTCCGGAGGTACTGGCCGCTTTTTCACGCTAATCATGTTTTTCTCCGAATTTTTGTCTCTCTCAGTGTTCTGGTATGAAGTGTTCGTGGTGCCGTCGCAGCTATCTAAGATCCCTGCTGACTGAGAAAAGTAAACGATTCACAACGCGCGACAGTCTTGTCTAATCTCGGTGTGGCGTCGACCTACCAACAACGCGTGATAGCGCGGCTTTGGCGAGAGACCGAAACAATATCAAAAGAGTATTTATTTTTCATTATAGACTGGTCACAGCATCTGAGGAAAATCTAGTCAAGAACCTCTTGACACCTATAGACACAGAGCCGAGTCGAACACGTGCGCGAGGCTTTTTTTTGGAAGGCCCATCGCAGCAACACAGGCTGCAGAGTCGTTCCGTTCATTGATATTTCTTTCTTGTAAAAGGGCATTCTAGAACAAAATGCAAGATAGAAAGCTAATAGCGCTTGGAACGCTTGTCGCTCTGAAGAGCCGAGCTCGGGTCACGAGAGCAAAAAAAAAAAAAAACACTCTCGGACGCATCTTTGACCACAGCGGAAATTTGACGACGGGCAACCTGTGAAAAGGGCCGCCGCACTTCTTCAATGGTTCGCTTGCATGAGACTTGTGCAGCCATCCGTCTGTACTTTTCGAGAGTCGGGAAAACAGTAGGCTCTTCATGAATGCCCAGCGCTTCGACACAGGTCAGCGAGCTCAAAGCGAAAGACAATGAAGGGTGATGGCACTTTTACTGGTGCTGCTGCAGGCTTGGCGCGACATGCGCCGGCGCGTGCAAGCAGCCTCGTGAAAGTCATTTTTATGAGCGGCCAAATTGCGGCACGAATGGTCTAGTCAGGAAAAAAGCTCCCCGCAAAAGCGGCAATATATCACGCTTGATGGATATTTCCAACCTTGAAGTGAATTCTATCGGCCAGGTGTTTCGCGCTGACGGCGGGCGCTCCGGTGATTTACCCGGTAGCGCGCTGCGACAGAAACGATCTTTTTCTTTCTAGTCATCCTCGAAGAGCAGGGATCTCGCAAAAGCGGATGTCTGCTCAGGGTCCGTCCGCGTTCCCCGATTCGCGCATCGACGTAGACTGAGTCGGTCGCAGAGCTCACGGAAGCCTGACGGCGACGCTTCGAAGCCATGAAATCTGGAACGCTTGGTAAAATCATCAAAATGCTGACGCCACAAAATACTGAAGATTATGGAGATCCTCGGACGACACTGGAATCGGGCTCGTTTTTGTGACTGATTTTTGGTTACACAGAAGACAGCAATCACTTTTGTTAGGCAAATGGAACCTGTGAGATAGTCAACTAAAGTAGCAAAGCCTATCGTGGGGATAACCAAAACACGGGTTGTTATATGCGGTGTTGAACCGTCAGGCGGGGCGATCGTCGTCGGCTGTCCCGCCCCGCGTAACAGGTCTCGTTCTTTGTACGCCTTCAACAGTACTTTTCAAATTAGATATACGTCCGGATACAGAAGGCGCGTCGACTCGCTCGCGTACGGGCGAGGGAAAAGCGCGGCAGCTCAAGCGAATGTTGACTGGCCAGCCACAGTAAGCATTTGCCTTCACTTGTCACTCGCGGGTCCCCCGTTGCCGGGTGTATGTCTCGTTTCTTTAAATCAAAAAATTGGATTGGCTTCAGCAATCTATTTGCAGTGGGTATTTTGTCAGGTATGCAATGCTTAACGCATGCGCTGTTTGTTTCATTTCCAACGATTACTATTCTTTTCAACATGAATCTCGGCTCCTCAAAACATCCATGACTTGCGTCTCCTTCCGCCAAATAGCGGCGTCCGCAAAAAGCAATCGGATCTGTTGCATCGCGGATGACTACATATTTGTTATCCACGATAAACCCAACTTACATTTGGACGCAATCATTTATTTTTTGACAAGTATCCCATGAGCGCCTAGAGTAATGTAAGTCAGCGGATGATCAACGCGCCGAATCGCGGCTAGACTGCCAGTAGCAAAAAAACAAGGCTTTAGAATCAGCCATCTGCCAGCTCGAGTAATTGCAAATGACGAAGCGCACATCGAGGGAAGCATTTTTTGAGCCTTCGGCACGTTGACGGACAGGTAGAAAAAAAGCAACAGATAATGAAATGCTCAATTCCTTGCAGCCTGTATAACGTTTCTTATCTCTGTCGGTCGTGTCAGATCGTATCCGGAAAGAGCCGCCAATTTGACTCATCTGATTCTGTGAAGAGGATCTCGCGAAAACGGTGCGATGTTGTCAAATGAAAAACTTTGCCGAAGCGGGTCAACCGGGGATTAGGACAGAGGCCACGCTACACTTATCCTACATGCTGGCTTCACCAACCTTCCTTTTCCAGCAGCTCTTCTGAAGCTCAGGTCGTGGGACTGTTTTCAAAAAGCAGGGCGATGAAAGTGTTCTGTCTGACAAGCGAATGTCGTTGAAAATCAGCACAAAAAAAACGGATAGCTGGCCGCGCCTGAGAAAACATACTTTGTATGAGTATTTTGCTAAGCTGAAGCAGGACGAACGCCGTGCCTTAGCGTAGCGCAAAGGCAAGACGACGATACACGCCTCGTGTTATCGGCGCGACAAATGCGAGTCGCGAACAATAGCTAGCAATCTTGGTAGCATCCGGTGAAAACGACAAACCATCAGTTTCCTTTTGTAAAAAGCACAGAGTAGCCGTTCGCCAGATGATGGGAGATACGTTTTGACAACAAATCATCAACACTCGGACCGTTTTTCCGTTAGCCATTACAATTGCGAATTACACATCTTCCGATAGAAGCAAAATGTCGTTCGACACACAAAATACGTCCCTAGTTGCCATGAAGATTCGGAACCAAGCAAGTATATATATGAATGGCTGACACGTTTTTCGGAAGCTGCTTCCTAGAACAGGCGTCCGACAGTCCTTGTGCAGGAACTCGGCATTGTGCAAAATGACCATTTGTTTTACACGCCGGTGCTCTGTTGGGTAACTGCGTTCAACAGCGTGATGATTAGTAAGTCAAAAAAAACAAGTATTATTGAAAAAAGCGGCTGAACAACTGTCGCGCAATCGAAGGGCGAACACCACGGGATTTCACCATTGACTCGGTTTTTTCCGATTTGTCGCATATGACGAACTACGAATCGAACACAGTGTCAGGAAGGTCGCGGTTTGTACTCCGCACGATTGGTGAAGACTCTCGAACAATTGTCGCTCGCCTCCCCAAAAACATCCCTGGAGGGTAAAACGGTCTTCACTCGTTCACCCATCAATGGTGCCAACGACTGGATACCAGTGCGCAGTGCGACAACCTTTTGGCGGCAGCTCCCGACTAGCGTCTCTTTTCAACTTTTTGCTCCAGGGGGCTAACAGACCATTCGCTTCACTTCATGACGCTGCTGCTTGACGCAGTCGCCAAGCCGTTGACACAACGACCGTTCCTGAAACCAGTCCACCATCAGCAGTGCCGCCAAGGACCCGATCTGCTGTACGGAAATACACAGGAGCTGAACGATGCAATGGCAGCGCTCCTAGTTCGCGGTTTAGGGCGTGGTAGTCAACTCGGGACGCGGGACAGTCGCGAAGCTCAGCTGGTTTCGGCAACAGTGTCATGCTGACTCAAGGGAATCATGCAAGCTCTGACGCGGCGGAGTCCGGAGGCTTCCGAACGGAAGCTCTCCATGTACACTACTCACAGCCCAAGAATCGTTGTCTAGCGCGAGAGTCGCTGTCTTGTGTGTCCTGTCAAGTCCACAAGACTCACGATGCTCATTTATCACGCGTGACAGAAAAAACAAAGGAGCGCCCATTCGTGGCAATATTTCTGTATCACGCGCATCATTTCCAAGGTGTTTTCTCACTGTTTCGCCAATGTGCTCGAAGCACGCACGGTTGCAATGAAGCAACCCAATGACCTGGCAACCAAGGCGCTAGAGAAGGGACAACGGTTGGGAGTGAAAAATTGCTAGTAATTTTAGGCGGTAGTCCTGATTAGGTTCTGCACCGGAGGTAGGAAACCTGGTGCCGCAGCAGCATTCAAAGGGATCAAAGCAAATCAGCGAGCTACCCAAGCTGGCGACATCCGTAACGTGAAGGTTCTGGATAGGTATGGCTTTCAGCCACGGGGTGCCGCTATTAGCTGGTGTGACAGTGAGTTGCGCATTTGTTGCGACACAGTTTCAATAAACTCTAGCAGAACACAATTGGGTCAAGGCAGACCTGCGGCCCGCTGCCCTCTACAGGTTAGGTAGCCTGGCGGCCTGACCAGCAGCCCAAACTGCGCTATGACGCGCGGTGGTAAACCTTGTATGTTTGAACGTACCCGTAGCTGCAACAGAGGCAGCAAGGTTCTGCCGTACCACGGAAACTGTCATCCGTTGCCACGTCAGTAGTAGAACCTTTGCGAAAACGCTAGGTGACCCTTGGGCAGTGTATCGGTTCGCCTACCGACCTTGTCTGTTTCTGCACTAAGCAGGACCTGTCTCTTCAAGCCTCGATTATTAGACAAGCTAGACCAACGGGTAATTGAGGCTCTCTGAAAGCTCTGCTTCCGCCAGTCAGAGGCGACGATACAGTCATCTTGAAACAAGCCTCCAGCGGGTACTCAAGTCCAAGCTTTACACAGCCGACTCGGCAAGTCGGAGAAGCTCACCTCGCGTACTGAAAAGTGGTAAACGCAAGGAGCAACATCGGCTCCTTGCCGTGAGTTCACCACTACACAATCACAGGCAAGACCATGCGGCGGCATGTTTGCGCAACCCGGCAGACTCACGTTCCGCGTTTATACGGACTGTGCTTCAATGGGGAAACCTGGCTGAGAAGATTCCCAACAATCGATTGCTTCGCTGAAGCATTAGCTTTCCTGAATTGAAGACAAGTGACGGCATAACATATATAGTTTGTACACTACTGCAACGTATATCCAATTTTTCTTCTTAACGTGCTACTACCATAGAGCCAGGACTAGGGCAGCTGGTGCTTTTGGGTAAAGAAATTCAAATGCGTTCGTGCGACTGCGATTAATGTACGAACTGTGACACGGCTGACGGGACCCAACGGCCATCTGGTATTGAGCACTTGTGTTACGTGGATTCGAACGGTGAGGTGTCTGTCACCCATTGCAAACTGCTTGGCGTTACCCAATCCGTTGCAGCAGCTCAATTAGGACGTGTCCCGGTGGTGCGTCCAGGTTGCGCTGAAAGATAGTCTTCGCACTTCGAAAACAGCGGCAGTGCTCTACAGTGCAAAATAAGCTGCGAGCGGACAAAGCAATATGCAGTGTGCTGGAATACGGTATCTAGGAGCCGCCGGGGAGTGACAACTGCTCCCACACCCTTGAGAGGCAACCCCACCCGGGTACCTCAATCAAAGAAACTGGCTCGCAGGATGCCCCTGTGATTGCAGAGCTAGCAATCTTCAGCAGTACTCTCCTCTATCCTGCCGTGTTGGCTGGTAACAGTATCACCCGGGCACAAACGAGCTGGCAGATGCCAGTTACCACACGATTGAGCTGGAGTCTTACAGACCAACTCTGACACTGGATAGCTTTGTAACTCGCATCACCCGGCGCATGGATCAGGCAGCAACGATAAGACGCTAAGACCCGGCTCGAGATAAGTGCACCAGCTTTCAGCGCCAGTGGGATCTCGTTGGCTTTCGAGCCCAGCGGCTGGGAGTCAAGCAGCCCGTGAATCATCTCGACGCATGCATCAGGGGGATTACTTTAGGAGTCACGGGCGGCATATTAGAAGGCTTTGCCTTGCCGTCGTTTTTCTTCAACGTGATGCAGGATACACTAGAGGGCTTGTTTTTTCACCAGAATCCAGGAATACAGTGCCAACAATGTGTGGAGTTTGGTAAACCTATTGTAGGAATGCCTCGCCTCCGACTCCCCTGATCGCGATGTTTTTTTCGATGCCTCTACTTCTCGAAGCCTTCCTGTTGGAACTCGAACCGCAGTCGTGGTCTGCCATAACCGGTTGCTGGTCATAACATTTGTATCGCGAGCGCTGTACGGAACGTGCACCTTGGCTGACACTCTACTTCGGACTTATATGGGGATAGTCTAGTGGACATCTATTTCCTCATTGGTCTCATGACTTCTTCCATTACCTTTCCATGCTCCATCAGAAATAGATTCAAAACTGGCGTGGTACTGCACGGTGAGTGGGAAGCAGCGTACGCGCAGCCGGCTAAAGTAGCGGCTCTCTGGAGCTGGATAGACGAAAAATTATCACTGCGTGATAAAACCGATTACCATGTACCAGGCTGAGGCGGTCTATGACATAAGCGAAAAAGAAAAGGGAGGCAGTAATGTTGACAAAGCTCATTACAGCTTGGGGGAGACGAGGCAGGTTAAACACGAGGGTCTCGGAAAGCAAACGAAAAGAGGGAACTCTCCGTGCAATAGCGACTACGGCCAGCGCTATTATCGGGGCTGGAAAGATGGCAACCAAAGACATACAATAATTCCTGGAAGGGGCCTTAACGCCTGACAGCGTTTGGCTATAAGAAGTCACGTAAACACCCTTATCACATGCAACCACCAATACGAGAAGGAAGGGGCCGCAGAAGTGAGTATTTCCGTTGAGCAGCCTGCACCAAGAAATGCCACCATCTATTTAGGGATTTAAAAAATACTAAATCCTCGAAAAGGAGCTATGTTTCCGAGAGAACCACCAGGCCCCGATTGTCTGCGCACAAACGGAACATTCCTTTTGAACCCGCCGAATAAATTTTCTTGTGGTTCATATCTTAACGGAAGATACTGGACGCATTTCTTGCGTGAAATGCTCTTTGATGCTCGAAGAGGGCGGAGGAATTTGAAGTGTCGAATGGCAGCTAAGACCTTTTTAACCACGGCAGCGCGGTGGTCGAAACGAGGACGACCATGACCAGAAGGATCCACGGCGCCCACACGAGAAACCAGTCACGCCATCTGGGACATAAGAGGCAGCGGGAGGTATAAAGAATTGAGCAGAGCATGCTTGGGAGATCCTCTTGACACCGAGTAGCAATACACACCCCATAAGATTATCCGGTGCACTAGAAGGAATGAAGCAGACGTGCAGCTGTCGATAGAAAAAAAATGTGTGTATAAGGGGCGTGCATCGTGGGTCACCCCGTAGTGGCATGAATGACAAAATAATGGAAGCTTTAACTTACGTCAAGAAACGGCCGTGGATTAGGAGCTGCCACCATACGTCAAACTGTGTCCTGAAAGCCAATCAAGAATATGGGCAGACTGAGACGAAATTGCCTTCGTAGCAGAGAGGGCAGCTTCCACCCGACACGTCCACGCCGGCGGACAAGTTCGACAATGCTTCGCTTATGCGCCAGAAGCCGCGCCGTGGACCCCCTGTGCTGAAACCGCGGTGCAGTCGGTCAACTGCGCCGCAGTGCCTACCAGTCTCTTCGACCATCGTACGCCATACGATTCAGCGCCTCCGCCACGTGATGGTGACAATTATTACTGAAAAGGAGCCATGCACAGAGCCTCGGCACATAATGGGAAACTGCAGGAAAGATGCCAAAAAAGAGCACATTTGGCGAAAGCCAACCCTCGACGCGATAAAGCACTGTGGCCCTTTGCCCCATCGGAAAAAACCGATGAGAGACGTGTGACAGTGGCGGTGAGATCCAGAGGTCCAGCACGGACAGCGATGCATCGCACGCTCACCAGAAAAGGTTATGTGACGTCTCGCGAAACCGTGTGTCCGCTGCCTGGATTGCCATATCATACGCCTACAAAGGTAAGAGATGTGACATCAGAAGCAGATGTACCACCCGGCGATGTGGTTCTACAGCACGAGATACCTGCCCGGTAGTGGGGGTGCCGCACTGCGGCTCTGGACAATTTTGAAGGCAACAGACCGAGATCTTTCGATCCACAATGCCTCGGCCAGAAACGGCTGAATGCCGACTTCGGAGCCATCAAACGCATGGAGATCGGTGGACTGAACGCTGTAGACGAAGTCTACTGAGAAAGCGCACAGAGTGCTTACTGCTGCATCGACGGGAGGATGCATACGTTCGCGCTCAAGACGCCATGCTCTCATCGGCCTGTGAAACTGCATTCGATCTGTAAACAGAGTCATCAGCCACGGATGTGAATTTCAGTCTGCGTCGAAGGTGCAGTGGAGCAACCTCTGTATTATACACCATACCTAGCGAATATGATGTCAGCAGCCGTAAACGAAATCGCAACGTACATAGCTAACTTCCGAATGACTGACAAAAATGTGGCAGCGACAGCACTTGAAATGAGCTGGTCACCACGACCGGTTTCTACTCACCGACGCTAACGAAGTACGGTCCGGCGAAGTCGTGCACCACGCCCTCAGCAGTGCATATGCCTGAGCATCAGTAATTTCGGGGCAGGAGCGGCGGAAAGCTTGGGGAGCAGCGATGAAGGACCGAGTTGACCTCGACGTGCTGTCGGACAGTGCCTCTTCGTAACACTTCCATCACTGCGTATAGGGTGTGCAGCGTCGGCTCTGATACGAATGATCATGGGAAAGCAGCCTGAAGCCGCCTTCAAGTCTCGACAAAGGGTTTGTGTCGGTGTCAGGGCGGATGCAGCACAGTGCGCCGGGTTCAAACGCAACTGGCGAAAGCCGGGCGATCTGAGCAACCCACGAAGACACACCTACCTACGTGGCCGATAAACGGAAAGAAGGTCGTCAAGCAGGGCAGGTAGGTCCAGACGACGCAGTACGGATGCTACGCAGACAATGCGGCAGCACAGAGAGCAGAGGACGTCCATCATTTGCAAATCGCACTTCTTTCTGCTGCCAGATCCATTCAGCGCCCAAGAGACCTTGCCGGCGCCTCACTGGGGAGCAGCCAGCTGATGCGCAGGTACGACCCTTTTCGTGTTCATTATAAACGGTGATGGAGAATGTCTCCGTGGTATTTTCTCCCTCGAGTCTTACCGCCGTATACGAATTCCCTCCCGCCTGTCTGCCTGTTGCCGAATGTCGGGCGATGAACAACGACGCATAGAAAACCAGTTTTTCGCAGCAGTAACTCTTGACCTCTGCGATGCCGCTGCGGATTGATAACGGCGAGTTAAGCTTACCCGGTCCGCCATGGCTGCCCCTTGCGATTGGTGGTAAGAACAATCGCCTTCCGTATTTGTATTGAATGCCGACCATGTCGATGAGTCTGGCAGCAGCCGGTGCCCTGGTGCTGTAAACCGGACAAAAGCATGCACTAGCGTGACAGGAGACGGACGCTCTTTAACGCAGAACTAATCAGAAAGAGGCTGCCGATACCAGTCAGTGAACTGAAAGTGCACACATCCGACCAGGAGGAAAGCCATGACCTCGCCGGTAAACGACGGAGTTTCGAGGAAGAATGCCCGCCAGACTTCAACGCGGCAAATATCAGAGAGCACCGAGGAGGTTAAAGCGCGCGTACACGTGCTGCGCTTGAGAAAACATATGTCGCACATGGAGGGAGTCATGAAGAGGGGGCATCGGCTGATGTCGACTGCATCGAATCCGAACGCTGAACATCATCTACATCATGATGCACATCGAAATTGCTGCCACGTTATGCAGTAACCATATCCGGACACAAAGATACGCACGAAGACAACGCGAAGGATCACGCTGCTGGGAATTATACTCAGCAAGGAAATGGAACGCGAACACCAATAGTCAGCCCCTAGACCCCCTGCCCCCCCATTTCAGGAACTTCCTCGGCAATGTAACCTCCGCACAAGTGTGCCATGGTATCTGATAGCTTGACAGCATCAGTCGCACCCGCGCAGGGACGTCGTTGCATGATAATACATTCGGCAACAAGGGCTCTAATAATAATACCAGCCCGCGGTCTGGCATCCACCAGAGGGCGCAGTAGGTAAAGACCAGAAAAGACTTGTCCATATAACCCATTTTGTGGATGGCTATCCTGTACGGTAACCGGAGCGGTAACCGGAGCAGCGTAGAGGAGTGAGCTCGCTGCCTTTCGCCTGCCCACCTGCCTGGGCGTGTGGCCTGTCCCCGCGATGCCCACCGGTCCGTAGCTGCTGCAGTTCCATCGGATCCGAGTTACGCGTGAAAGATCCCCCTTAATGCTAGACAGAGAAAAACATAGGGGGCCTACAGTAGACTTAAATTTGCTTTCGCGTCTCAGCGGACTAACGGCCCGCTGCCGATGGACGGGTGAGCAACGCTGGTAACTCGTGTCGGCGGGTGGCGCTCAGAGCAAAACGCGACAGCACCGAAGTCACATGAATAGTATATGCTTGTACTGAAGCATGCAAGACATCGGAAAGCTCAACTCTATACACTTGCAAGCGGGGACAAGAAAGCACGTTGCACAGTCGAGAGTGACTGCTTCATCCCCCTGTATGTCTTGCAGCGCGCGGGGGTGCTCGACACACGAATGAATGCCAAACCCACCCTCCCGACAGCGGAAAAAAAGACGCCACAAGGACTGCTTCTACCGACGAAAGAAGGATTTATCAGTTCAAAAGCTACTGAAGAGTAAACATGCTGCAAAAGGGGGAGCTCTTGCTTACAGCACATTCGGTCAGTCTCGAAGCTTCTTTTCGACAGTGAAGCAAATCGCATGCGTCACCAAGCGAAACAGTGCATGCGATTTAGTCACGACTGCAGTGCATGACAAAGAGGGTTTTGCTTGTTTACTGGCTTCAGGACGGGAAGAGTGAACTGCAGATGATTCTCACGTGATTACCGGCTTACAGAAGAGGGGTGTTATTTCGTTTCCAACAGTCCGCAACCGGGGAGACGACCTCGGTCTGTCGGAAACGGTCACTGAGGACGAGCGGACCACCGCATTGTTTGTAATATTCCGCTTTGTCGATAAGTACTAAAGGCTGGGCTGACATGCCCACCGGCAGCCTTCATTTCCGTTGAGTTTCCCAGTTATTCTTGTACTACACTGCTCTGTGGGGGGCTGCCAGATTCCCTTGCGACTCAATGGTGTGCTTTTAGAAACCCAGCCGTTTCCGTGTAACCTCGTAGTCGCACACATTCGCTCGTTGCACAGTTCCAAGCTGTGGTTGACTGCCAGCACGGAAATATCGCTGAGGGACTTTTCTACTCCCTTGCATTCCAGCCGGCAGACACACGTTTCGGGGCTGGGCTGATTTTCTGCAGGTACCGTCGGGTTCGAGCAGACTCCAGCGGGTATGCACACTGCCACGTCCTGCCTCTTTCTGTACAGTGACGGGCGGCCCGGGGAGGGGCGGGGGGTCGTCTGGTAGGAGTGTGTTAGTTGTCTTCTGAGGAGGGAGGTTTGCGGTAACCATAGCAACCTCCGTTGTCCATCAGAGGACAGATACGTACCTAGAGCCGTCATCAGTTAGGGTGTGCCGGTTTTTCACGCTTTCGTCCGGGCACCACTTCCTCCACTCCTGAGAATCTTTAGTCGTTGCGTCTCATTTCCGACATGAAGGGGCGTACGCCGACAGTCACCTGTCGACGGCGGAACGCCAGTTCCTCGCCCTCGTATTTCCCTGGAGAGTCGGTGGCTGGGCCGTCGGCACTTCATCCACCAGCTTTCCTCGTGGTACCGTGCTACTCTCCGGATAATCGAAAACTCCGACAGGGCCTTGCCGCACCTCATGACGCCCCGCCAAGGGAGTACAACGGACAGCGAGCGCAGTGGTGCTTGACGAACCGGAGAAAGCAACAAATGATGGGAGGTCTCTCTCGACCGTCTTTCGGGTGGCTAAGCGCTGTAGCCAATCACTGGAACCGATCCAGTAATAGGCCCGCGCCTGTGCCGTGGGGCCGCTCTGATCAAGCAAGGATCTCAACCGCCGCCCTCTCTTCTTCGATGACCGCGGTCAACTCGCTGCCGAAACGGCATAAGTCTTCTGACAACGCAATCTGTCAGGGCGATGAAGATGCGGTCACTGCCTCCAACGATACTCAGTCGCCGGAAGCTGTTCCCATCGAAATGCTCGGACCATTTGCACTTTCGCGCTCCATTATCAAAGCCTTCAGGTGAGAGTCAGGATTTCTGAGTCTATTACCCTACACTGATCATGCATTATGTGCGTGATGTGCTAGCTGCTCATGTGTTGCGGAAGCGTGTATACCGGCGATTTAGATCTCTGTTTGCCAACAGCAGCGTATCGTTGACAGGCCTTTCTTTCTTGATCGACAGCCTTTCCGTCTCGCGTGAGGGGCCTTGACAGAGACTAGCAGAGCTCTCCAGTGCTGTGTCGTGCCGTGCGAACAGGGAAGACGAAAGAGACATGACCCTGTGGCGCCGGTTTGCCTGTCGCACCCAAGTTCTTTTGCCGTCGCTGCCTCCGTCGTCTCTTGTTCCCGTCCTCGGCGCGTTCGCTACCTTGGGCTACCGAGATCGCGATCTTCTTGGTGGCGCTGCCGAAGTTCTGATTCCGCAGCTTTCTCTATGCACAGGAAAGGAAGTTTGTCGGGTGACTCACCATTACGCTCAGCTTCTGGCTCGGCATGACCTCCTCTTCTCAGTGTGTGCCCGAGAGCTTGCTCGGCGAGCACACGAGTTGCAGCCGAATGAGGTCGCCCGCGTACTTCACTCCTACGCCCGTCTTGGTTACTTTCATCCTCACCTCTTCGCTGTCCTCCGTCGTAGACTTTTCGAGGTATCAAAACAGCTCGAACCCGGAGCCCTTGTCCTAATTGTGTCAGCAGCCGCAAGGTTAAGACTTTGCGATGAGAAACTGCTCGCCGTTGTTTCTGCAGAGATCTGCCGGCGTATCGGCGATGTGAATGTGAAGGGGCTTGCGGTTGTCGCAAATGCATGCGCTGAATTGGGAGTAGGGAACTTGTTTCTGCTCGAAATATTGGCGGATGAGGCTTTCCGCAAACGCGCCGAAAGGCGCCCGCAGGACGTGGCACTCCTGCTTCGGGCGTTGGGAAGACTCGGGCACCACTGCATGAGCAGCAAAAGACAAAGAGCTCTCGTGGACGACTTGACACGTGATCTGCCCAAACACCTGAAGAAGTTCTCTTTGGAGCAGGTGTGCATGACAGTTTCAGCCCTGTCCCGTCTGTGGAGAGACACGTCGGCGGTGCCTCGGGATGGACCCTCGACTCGGAACGACCTGTTGGAAGCCCTGGGAGACCGCGTCGGCGATTTAGCTCCAGAGCTAACTCCACAAAGCGCAGCGGCTCTCGTTTTTGCCTTTGCAAAGCTAGGCTACCGACACGGACCACTGTTATACCACGTTCCAGAGCATGTGGAGCGGTTTCTACCAGATTATAGCATTGATCAGCTGGCCAAGATATGCTTCGCGTACTCCAAGTTGCAGGTGCCAAACGCCCCTGTTTTGCAGTTGACTCTTCAGCATCTCCCTAAACTCCTCAGTCGGGCAAGGAGGCAGGGGGCGGCCGAGGCAGGAATGCGCAACACAGGGGAAACAACTCGTGAGCCTTCTCCTGTGAGGCCGGGGAAAACCGTTGTGCCACATCAAGTAGGGGAAGCTGCCTGCTCCGATACGAAAAATAAGCACGCATCCAGCGAGTCCTCGATGCGTGATCTAGATCTAGGTGGGGGGACAGCGATACTTGAATCGGAAGGTGTATGTCGCAACCGCGAGGCCAAAGACGACTCTGGCGGTGTCCTGCGACCTAGGCGCAAGAGCCAGTCCCGCCTTGTCCGGTTGTACGCTGGGCGAGCCTCCGACAGCATCCACCATGCTTCATCTCTTCCTCCCTCCTCTTCACCGCCTGCCGCTGATGATAATGATGTCGAGTCAGGAAGCTCGGATCGTTCATCTGCACTGAAGCTTGAGGGTAAGGGCTCGGAGAGGAGGCTTCCAGGGGGCCTTTCGTTCGCGTTTAGCAAAGCTTTGGTCAAGGTTGGCACAGACGGGCAGCCCGAAAGCTCTGCAGCGGATCCCACCTCCGGCTCAATCCAGCCACGTCTTCACTCGGTTCTTCGAATTCTTCGGGCGATGCTACAGTTGAATATTTTTGACAGAGAGGTGAGAAGGCGGCGAAAATTCGTGGGGAAACTGTACGTTTCAGCTAATGCTCGAGCAAGAGATGCTTCCTCATCTGTCCGCGCACTCTTTTGTTCCACAATTCTGGTTGTCATGACACGACGTAGAAGACGCAGATTGTACGGTTTCAGAGAGGCCTGAGAGCCACAACACGTGTCTCAGCGAGCCCAGCATGTCGATTATTTGCTGTGTGATGCAGGCGCTTACAGTGATGGGAGACCATTTGGCGGAACGAGCAGCGGAGATGCCATCCTTTGCTCTCGTTACAGTCGTCGATCTTTACGCTTCTCTTGGGTTTCTGCACCGGCCTCTCATCGAAAGGATCCGAATTGAGCTTCGGGTGAGAGCGTGAAGCAGACTGAATTATCGAGCTCGGGGTGGAAGCGCCCTCAGCTTCAGAGAGTACGAAGCTGCCCCCACAGAGCCAAGTGGCTAGAGACGTGTAACCTTCTTCGACTTTCCTCCATTTCGATTCTCTCTTTTGCGTTCTCTCTCACCTACGTTCGTTCCGTACGACTATAGACTATATATATATATATATATATATATATATATATATATACGCACGTCGGCGCGACCCGTGCACCTCTAGCGGGCTAACCGCACTGAGAGCACATGCGTCGTCACGCGTGTTGGCTGTGTGCCGTATGGAAAATTTGCTCAGGACCCACGCGAGGATATCAGTTTCACCCAAACAGAGCTGCGGCGTTTGTACGACGCCCTGCACGTTAGGCTGCAGCTTTCGCCCTCTGAGTTTGGCGTGCTGCGCGTGCCACAGACTGCTGTGGATGGGTCCACGCCACCGTCGTCGAAGAGAGAAATTCTGACATGCGCTGTGTTGCGCGCCTCGGCTCACCTTGATGCCACAGGCGGAACCTCTGGCGCCATATTTTCGGAAACCCAAAGTGCCGACAGGCCTGGCCACGGACATGAGGGCTCAGCGAAGGCAACAGGAGAGGCGACAGAGACGGTAGCGCCCACCACGTGGTTGTACTTGCATGTTCCCGCATATCTGGAGAAACTTCTTCAACCAGACGTGCAAGAGGCGATCTCATGCGTGGCTGAAGACTCTGAGGCTCTTGAGGCAGAACTGCGGTCATTTGACTTCCCTGTGGCGCACACTGCAGGCTTCCAGGAGAAAGCCTCATGATGCCAAGTATAATTTCGCCTCCTGCGTTAGAGTTAATGTGCATAATTCTCTGGTGTTACCATTTTTCGTATTCCCATTGCGTTTCCCCCTCATTGTAGAGAAAAAGGAGAGAGGACTGAAATTCCAATGAGTCCCGAAATTCGTGGCACAATTCATAACATTGGCCTGCCCCCCTTTTCTCCGTGTCCCTGAGTGTCCTCCACCAGCGAACGAAGCACAAAGAGCGTCGCTGCAAGAGCGACAGATAGGCCCTTGTAAACGAGATACGGTGCGGTAACGTATGTCCGAAGCATAGTTCCGGACAAACATTACCGTGTGACGGCAAAGCCCGTGGACGCGTGGACCAAGACCACCGGATGCCGTGTGATGGAAACATTAAAGGAAATGGAACTACGTTCATCTGTTTCTGCTTGACACGTTTGCCTTCACAGCTGTCGTGTATTGGTAAACATATATATATATATATATATATATATATACACGCGTATGTTCGTGTTGAAAAAGTGGCCGAGGCAAGGCATACAGGGAAACACAAGAATCATACGCCTTCTAAGGCACATGGTACCTGCACTACTGATTTGGGTCATATCTGCTATTATAAATTTCAGGAAAAAGTAACGGAAGGACACTGCGTCTAGTTTCGGGCATGGACACGGCAGGTCCGCCGTCACGGCGACTTCCCCTGCAGAACGGGTCGTGTTTTACGAGGCGAGCGGGTGATATGCTGGAGGTGGTCGTTCCGCAGATACACTCAGGGATGCCGCCGGTTACTCTTGAGTCGGCGTGCCGCCACGTTCCTTATTCAGCGTGCGCTGCTGTTCTTCCCATGGGCGTAGCGCATCTTCGTAATCATCGAGCTGTTCGTAGTACAGATCTAACAAATCGGTACACAAACACCGCTCTGCCGAAAACACATGACTTAGACATCAAACCTATGTCGATGTTTCTGCGTTAGGTCGCATTGCAAACCGGCCTATACACGCAGAAAACTGTGCGGTCGCATCTTTTGTGCAGCCCACCCACTTGAAAGGTCGTCCTCGTCAGCTCGTCTCCAGCAGTATTCTCGCTGTTTGACAACCGAGGTATCTCATGTGAACTGCAGAATCCAGCTATCGGACCCCTGCTTCACGAATTGCAAAAGATATTCGGATAACAGCTTTCAGTCCAGGGTCAAACCAATTGACGTACCGAAAATGCAGCGCTCGCAGCCTGATATGCAGCTGGGACACATTCCAGCAACAGACGGAGAACAAACAATATTGCGGATGTAACCGGGACGAGCATCAGATATCTAACACTGCGACGGGCTGGCGATTTAACGGATTCTAGTGGCTCAGAAGCCAGTGAGACGCCTCCAGTCACAATATGAGAAAAACAACACCGGATGGGCGTAGCGGCGGCCACGACACATCGCTATTTCAGATCTCCGTTGTGGTAGATGTGATGGAAAAGCCTGACATTGGTGCTAAGCGGAAGAATATCCCCACATAAAAAGTGCCTGTAAAGTGTACGTCATCGCTGCGGCATGCCTTCGCACGCACACAGTCTCGGTACTGCAAAGCCGCTCCGAAGCTCTGGGAGACCTGCCTCATCAGCGTGGTGCGGTTGTTCGGCCAGATACGTGCCACGCCCTCTGGGACATTGTGGTAATAACCCCTTCACAGCGAGTCTGCGGGTCGGTGGCACGGAGTCCCGTTTTGCGCCATACCAGTCTTCCGGCTCTGGCTTCCAAGGTGGTACTGGTTTCTCAAACAGACGACCGTTGTCAGCGCTTGCGTTTCTTGCTGACGCGCTTGCATTTTTGGATAGTGGAGTTGGTCCGGCACATTCTGCAGAACCAGCCTCCTCGTCTAGGACGGGAACAGCGATGCTCTTCGTACGTACGACTAGTTGGCGCACTCGTTGGACCAGAGCTCGGAGAGGGCGCAACCACAACAGGAACATCTGCGGGTCCAGTTGCCATAGCGACCTCCAATATGTTCTGTCCTACGGGATTGGCGCCACCCTGTAGAGAAAAACCACCGGCTGCGACCAGCATTGCCCAGAAGCGGCCAGCGCAATAGGTACGGTATGGATACGAACATAAATCTTAGACTCGAGGGTCCGGTTCTTGTACATGGAGGCTTACGCGGTAACTGGAAAACTGCATTACCTGTACCCGCCAGCGGTGACTTATGGCGAAGAAATTTCTATGAGTTTAGCGCATTGGGGCAAAAAGAGCATAATTCTCAGCTGTTGCGGCCAGCAAGGTTCATACCGGACCACAGGACGCGCGACCCCCGGAATACACGAGCAAATCAGAATCGCCGAATCTCACAGCCACCAGCGCCATTCTGCGGATGACCACAAAACGCACAGCTTCGGCCAACAGAATCTACATGGCAACTTCTATAACGAATGCTGCAGTCCTGATATCCTTCCAAACACCCCATGACGCCGACTTCGCACCGGCGTGTACAGTCAGAACATTGACCGAACCCCTATGCATCGTATGGACAGCATTCAAACCATAATTTGAAAGTTTCTGAATGTGTTTGCGGTGACAGCAGCCAGCAATAAATGATTTCTGCACTCAGAGGCCGTAAAGGGAATCGAAGGACGGCTCGAAAGGTTGTTTCTTTTAACTTAGTAACAGTGCCGACAAGGTTCAGAGGATGATTAAGGCTCTCAAAACAGTCAAAACACAGAAGCCTTTTTGCTCACCTCGGATATGCATTTAGTTTACACGCTAAAAATGCGTCGTGAGCTACGGCGTGAATCAATAGGGACAAATATACGCGGAGTACAACTTCGAAAAGTAGATCCGTGATTATATACGGAAGAAAGACTCTGACACACCTACAAAACTCGCCGGCCCCCGCGCGTCGACTAAGTATGTACGTCGACTAACTACCCACAGAAGACGTGGTCACGGAATTGACTCGGCTAGTCGATTACCGCAAACTACGCCGAACATGTGCATTTTTATGTGTATGACACATCGGAACTGGACAGCCGCGGCGGTCGACAAGTGCAGGAATGCCTGTGCGTAATTTAGGCATAGTGAAATGCCTCCTGGACGTCAGGTTCATCAGGCGGGTACATATGGAAACGGTGCTCCTGCGGGACTATATTCCAAAGCCTGCCCCGAGGAAATACTGGCATCAGGGGGGTGGTAAGACGCCGAAGAATGGAACTCTGACTGTGACCTATGAGAGTGTTTGACGGATAAAAACCATACTCATTGTGATCCACATTCGCAATGCCTTATCGAAGGGTCCTCCCTCAATCATTGTCACTATAGTGTGCACGTGGTTCATCCTCTTTTATCGCTAGCGACGCCGTGAGGAAACCCTCGACATCGGAAGCAGAGGAAAAAAGACTGAGTGTATTCCACGGGCAAGCACCGGCGATACACTGATTCGCATATCTTGATCTTTCTGAAAAGACAGAGCTTCAGGATCTTTTTCATCAGTTATGTGGGGTGCTCACCGGCTTAGCAGTTGTCGCCCGCCACACATTTCGCGACCGGTAGCTGGTGCGAGGTACGCGCCTCGTGGCATCTGTGCATACCTCAGGGCTCCTGAGCCACTTTCGAAGACAATGGAACATAACTCGATCCACAGTTGTTACGAGCATGCGCAGACAGAGCGGAACTCAGAAGATTCGATGGAGACCCAGAGGGCGGTAGCTTCCTTCAAGGGCGAATTTCGAGGCTGCACACCTTAAATTTGACGCCTCTGTAGGTGACGCCATAATAAGGGGCCGCCACACGGCATCGCGCTCGCACAGGGCACGTATTTTTGCTTATACCGAGCTCTGCACAGGACCGCGACTGTACACCACACGCAGCATGTCTAAATTCATATTGAAACTCGAAAGACCGGCACGGCGATACAGTACGAAGCGACGTCGATTGCGCACAACTAGCTAGTACGCGGTTCGATTCTGGAATTCCACTCCCCGCGAGCGCCGACAAGGTCGCATTTTCCAGGCTCTCTCCTAGAACGTGTGAGAAGATCAGAGGCAAACATTTAGGACGAGGTCAAGCGCACCTGGAGTTTTACTGTTGACCTCAGATAGAAAACAAGATAGCCGACTCTCGCAACATCCTGAGACTGACAGATGACGCTGAGTTCCACGGCTGGCCATTGACGAGCTCAAAAAGCTGGCGACGCGCCGCCTGGCGGTACTCTTCGCTGACAGACAGACATTGCCACATCCTCAGGGGTCTCTGGTCACGTCTACGCATCGTTGCCAAATTCGCGTAAAGCGCATACACTGCAGTGATGATGCTCACAAGACAGAACAGTCTTTTCCGGTGTGGCACTTCAGATATCCGGCGTATTTTTCCATCGCATGCAATGAGGCGAGCGTCCACCCGTAAGCTCAGCAGCACGTTTCTAAACCAAGACTGTGGCATTCTCACTACGTGATATGCCCTACCACCTTGATATTTCTTTATTGTGAGTGCTGTGCCACTGTGTGGCCTCGTTGGTTGTCACGGAAAGCGCCGACTCCTCTACTGGAGACGACGAAATCTGAGCTGCCTTGTCTTGCGGCAGGCCACCATGACGGTAAGACGGGCTTCCGCTAATTTTCCCGCTTTGGCCGGCTCTTTCAACTCATCGTTTCGTAACCGTGCGGCAGTTCAAGCTGAAAATACGCGGTGCAAATTTTCGGAGTGTGTGGTGCACAAAAAAGGACCGAACAACAGCGAGGCAGCACAGCTATCCTGTTGGAGAGGTTGCAAGTGACCCCGTTCTCCCGCCCCCCCTTTCCCCAAGCGTACTAAGGTTCGTTAATGCGTTTGGCAAACGAGACTCGGAGCATGCAGTAAGAGACATTTTCTTCGGGTGATACACGACGCGGTCCCTCTTTCTCAGAGGAGAGTTTGGTCACGTTGCTGCCGCGCAGTGAGTCCCTGGCAGCTCTATCTGCCAGCGGGTTCGTCGTCACGGGGTCTGCTGGAAATCAAGATGGCATCAAGCGATTCCCTTTTCTTTTTATTGAACAACGTGTGGGTTGCGCCTACAGCCGTGTTCAGCAGCCGCGCTAATAGCGCGTCCTTGGCTGTGTATTTGCCTGCCACGGTGTCTCAAGCGCATTCAGGGTGCCAAATCGCAGCGGGTGGATATGCAATCGACGTTGCCCGCCCAGGTGGGGATTCGGTTTCTCCACATGGAAAGTTTCTATTGATCAATGTGAACAGCTCGGATGACTTGGGAGACAAACTTGATGAACTGGTCCTACACTCGTTTAGGAATTGGGGGCAGTCCTCCACAAAGTTGAAAGCTGTTAAGATTCATGTTCTGCGTTCGCTTCTATCAGATTTCAATTTTCATCGCCCTCCTCTTCTGCCACTTCTGCTGCAACCAAATTGGGGACTTCCTCACACGCTGCGTGCTGCCGCATGGCGGAAATATCAACCATGGCACCACTGCCCGCGCCGAAAGCCCACGGCGGGGCTCCAACAACAGGCACCTCATTTCGATTCTTCTACGGAGCCGCCATTGGAGGCTGTCTTTCTTTCCATCTTCTCTTGGCAGCCCTTGTTTTCTTCCCTCGTGGACGTAGGCGCGGCGCACGCTCTAGGCATCCGGCCGACAGTTCTTGAAGCGGCGTCGAGGGCGTTTCTTGCTGCAGCGCTGACTCGACGTGAAAACGCCCTTCATATCAACAGGTCTTCGATTTCTTCGTACTCACAAGCAAGGCAACACTATGGACACTTCTGCCTCGAAGCTGCTGCCGACGCACTTGCGCTGGCGGGGACGGTGAACCTCTCTAGCGGCCGTCGTGACGCGAGGCCGTCGAGGGCTCGCGGGCAAGATGAGTCCAGTAGCCTGCTACACGATGGTGGGTGCGCAGAGGGTCCTCGGCTGTCTGCATCGGTTCACAGCATTGTTGCCGCCGCTTTGCTCGCAAGGAGCTGTGACAGGAGTCTTGCAACTGTGTGCCCTCGTGTCACGTTGATGCGAGCTATTTCGTACTGGTGGTGCCTTGAGCAGCTGCAGCTCCCAGATCCTTGGTCTTCATCCGGTAGCGGGGGAGGAGGACCGAGGCACAGGGCACCGTCCCGCGGAGAGAATGGATGGGTTCCTGTGGTCCTGAATCACCGTTCAGAAGCACCCTCACCTTTTACACCGTTAGGTGGCGACTCATGCTCGCCAACACAAGTCAGCCCCGGGAGCTTACTGACGTCCCCGAGTGGGAGCTTGAGTCTTGCACGCGGTGGGGGGGGTCCAGGCACAGTCAGCACTAACGATTCCATGCGAATTACGCCGGGGGCTTCGGCAGCTGTTGCCTCCTCGGGAGCAAGCGGGGCGTCCGACGGCAGGACCGCGACCTGTGGTGATCTTTACCTCGTGCGGGGCAAAAACATCCCCAGCAGCGGGAACCGCCTGCTCCAGCAACTTCAGGACTCGTTTGACTCGTCTATGGCGGCAGTGCTGGAAAGACAACATGAATCTCTGATTCAACTTCGAGAGAGGCAGAGCACGGAGATGGAGGAGGCTTGTGGGCGTCGAGAGGAACGCGGGGTGGAACATAGTGGCGGTGAGGGGCCGCGCAGTGCACGGCACGATGAAAGGCTAGGTGCAGAAAGCGTTGCAGCACAGGACGAGATCAAATCTGCTCTACGGTCAGAGTCGCTGATGCCGCCACACAGCGCGGAGGCGAGCGAAACCAATTCTACTGTGAAGTCTGGTGGCGGAGGCTCGCCAGCGGAGGACGTCGCCGGTATGCGAGGGTCACAAGGCACCCTGGGTCGTACCAATGCGGGGTTACAAAAGGGAAGCGGTTCCCTAGATGCTGCTGAGGAGAGGCCGATCGTCAGCCCAAGTTGTGAAGTGGCAAAAACGGTTGAAGCACTTGTGTTGCAACACGTAAGCGAGTTCGAATTGCTCGAACTGCACTGGCGAGCTGAGCGAGTCCTTCTGAGACAGCAACATCTGCAAGACTTGAAGGACGTGGCAGTTGATCTGTATCTCCTCCACAAGGCGGCAGTGGACGGGCAGGACAGCCCTTTGATTCTTCCTCCACTTCCATCCGCTCACGAGAGCGACCTCCTCCCTGCAGACTGGCACTCTCGTAACTACGGGGGGTCGGTCTCCCAGGAAGCCTTGTTGGGGCTTCACCAGAGGCAAGGCACCGTTGATGTGGTAGGGGGGACACACACGCGTGGGAGGACCTCCAGTAACCGGCTTTCTGCTGAAGAGACATCAGTTGAAGTCTGTAACCCGCACTGGCACGAAGATCGCGCAGGTGAAGGCCGGCGTACGATGAGTCGGTCCCCTCTGTTTCCAGCCAGTCCCATTTCTGCAGGTGGAGGTGGGCGTGCGACCAGGGGCCCCGTTGACGAAGTCAGCTCCGGAGAGATGGAAGCATCGTCGAATTCCTTCGGTACTCGAGGACTGCCGTCGACAGAGCGAAACGCCGTCTCATTCGGCGCTTCGCAGCACCAGCCACTAGCATTACCTCCGGCGTTGCATATCGTCACTCCGACCAGCGTCCTACGGCGATTGATTGAACACCGCAGGAAACAACAAGAGGAGCGCGCAAAGGAGGGCGGCAATCAGGCGGTAAAGGACTGGCGGCAAGGCACTTTATCGGGGGTAGTTGGTTCTTCGTCTGCGCCAAGGGACGCACGGCTTCCTGTATCACGCCGTAGCAGTTGCGGTGAAGTGACCGCAGGGTCCGCCTCATCCTCTGAAAGGCCTCGCGCTCGATCGTCACGGTCGTCGCTTGTGGCAGTGGAAGGTGGGGCGAGTCCCCCCTCCTCTGCAACTCGTAGAGGGGATCAAGTAAGGACTCCGCCAAGCGCGAGAGCAGCACGAGAGCCGCCTAGCTTTCCAGCGGTTGTAGACGTCCGACCCCTCTTGAGCCCTTCAGTGTGGGAACAGAGGCTGCGGTGCTGGCCAGAAGAGCAGATGCTGAGACGGCTCAAACAGCATGCGATCCTACCTCTCATGTTTGGTCAACAACGGAAGAGATGCTTCGTCATTCGGATTTGCACAGGAAACGTCACAGATATTGCCCAGCACGCGTCATCGGCGAGTGCCGGAGGAGCACAGCTGTGTTCAGCTTCCGGTGGGGTCGAAGCAACGACTCTGCGTACACCGGAGGGCCGCTTCGGTCAATTCCGAACTGGTGACGCGCGCCTCGCATGTCATGAAAGCTCAAGTACGTTTTCGGACTCTTACGTGGACTATTTGTGTGGCATGTCTGCGGCGTATGACTACCATGCAACGGAGTATCCGTCGCGTGCGGATTTCTTTTGGATCGACTCTGTCGCATCCCCCTTCACTGGACGCAGCTACTGTTCTGATGACGCCTTGATGGGCGGGGCACCCCCGCCGGGCGCAGGCGGCGCATGCTACCGCAGAGGTAGTTTGGCCTCCATAGTGACAGCGCGAGGGACGCAACTGGGCATCAGCCGTTCGGGTGAGGAGGAAGCGGATTTGGGGAGGTCTGTGTCTGCAGATGCCAGCGCCCTCCTCGGCTTTTCAAATTCCTCAAGTTCTCTAGGTCGGGCGCCGTCATGCGATCCATTCTCACACACGGTGTGCATCAAGGCTGCCGACCACGCAAGGTGCCGCGGCTGCTCAGGGGGGATTGGAAATTGCTGGTGCTCATCCTCCTTTTCTCTGGTCGGACCCCGGCCCCAGCCGCTCGTCGCGATAGTCCTGCCAGTCGCTACTTCGCTGAAACTGCGGGCCCCCGCGTACCAGCGGTGGCGCGCGCAGACAGCTGCAGCCAGTGACTTTGTCTTTCCTGGAATCGATGAGCAACGTCGGATGCTGGACGTCCACCTTAGGCGACGAGCCGTTGCTCAGAACCAGGGACTAGCTGAAGGACCCGGTAGCGTTGGAGGAACCGGCCACGTGACAGCAGTGTCTGGAGAGCCTGGAACGTTTCCTTCCGCAGCCCCTTCAGCACTCGAAGTCGGCGAAGTATTTATCTCTCGCCACTCAAACAACGGCGGCGCCAGCGTTATCTTCCATTTGGTCGTGTCCGGGGCAGCTCCGGCCTCACGCAAGGCGATGCCAGTGTCTGCTGTTGGTAAACTCGCAACGGCTGTGCGCGGCAGTGAACTGTGTCAGAGAGACGCTGTAGTGACAAGCGTGACAGACAGGGATTATCTGAGACGAATGCGCAGTACGAATTCAGGTGGCAACGACGACACAAGCGCAGGCAAGCCGCGGTTTGATGGGGACGACACAAAGGAGCCCGAGTCAGATTTATGCAGGCTGGGCGCAAATGAGGACTCTGGCACTCCAGCCAGCGGGGACCCGAGCTTTCGAAATCCGCCTCCGAGTTTGGAGAAGGCTGTGCACAAGCCTCAACAGGACTCAGCTCTTCTGTTGGGCACCTGTAAACTCGAGCCAGAGGGTTTGCTTCCGTCTGAGCTTCAGAGAGGCCTTAAAGAGGTTCTGAGCGTTGCGAGCACGGGGGGGATAAGAACCCTGACAATGCCTCTGTTGCTGACGGATGGAGGCGCAGCGGACTGTTCTCTTCCCTTCGCGCTACTTCAACGCCGCGTGTTCCAGGTGTTGCGCTGCCTGATAAATGAGCTAAGATGTATTGCGAGTTCCAGCGAACGTAGTCCTCAACTGCGGCAGATTGTGCTGGTGCTCCCCCAGCAACAATCGCAGCGGCATGAAGCAGGCAAGGGCGCGGCCAAGGGTGGAGGGGAGGTCTCGGCAGGGGATGTTGATGGAGAGCGGAAAACTCAAGATGAGAGGTGGATGAACGGCATTCTTCAATCAACAATCAACTTCATCAGACACAGCACACACTGTTGCACCCTTGTGAGGTAATGGCAGATATGGCCAGACAGAATCCGACAGGGTTACGCATTCCCTACCGGACGGCAAGCAGTTATATGTACACTTCCGAACTGCAGCGATTCTGTGAACCTTCACCACAGGTAGGAACTGAGAATTCAGGTTTCGCACGCCGCGCCGTCAACTGCTGCTTGCGTATGATGTGGTCCAGGCATCACCCGCGGGTGTGGAAGTACTGCTGACGGGGGGTCTTTTCAATAATAAATTTTCTCCAGACGGGAAATAGCAGCGAATACTTCGCTGGCAAACTGTATACACTAGGGTGGCATTTGTTGTGGGGGACCTTAGCGGGTACAGGTTTCACGCGGTACTTCTCGTTCGACCAGGATTCGTGCTTGTAGCTTGCTCGCGAACTTTGACTGATTGCAAGGTCATTTGAAAAACTGCTGAAACATGTAATCAACTTGTATTCGTGCAAACTCGGAAGGTGCTCAGGTGGACTAACAAGGCCTGGAGACCGCGTACGAACGCACAGAATCTGGCAGTCCAGTGGTCGGTATCTGGCTGGTAGACCCACAATCAAGCTCTACTGGTTATCCGCCTTGGCGGGGACGCGAACCCTTGCCACAAAAATCAGGGATGGGGCGTAGCGCGCTGAACTTCAGCTGAAAAGTCGCTTCAACTGCCACCTCCTGAATCCGTCTTGCCGGGGCCGATGTCGCGGGAACACCGTGGTGGCCTCACGCCTGCGGTGGTGACGAAGTGAACAAGCACGCTTCCCTATATGTGGGACATATGCACCGAGAGCTTGCTTCTGAGAAATTAGTATGAGTCTCTCTTGCTGCACGACGAAGCACGCTCAAGGAATCCAGACGGAACCATCTACGTTCACCGCAGTCTGCCTGATGTATACCTCATGCACCCTTTACAAAATGGCGGAACTGCTGAGATCTTTTGTTCACTACGAGTGGCTTCCTGAGTGCCATGAACAAGAGTGTGTTGTGCAAGTAGTCTCGAACGCCCTTTGAAAAAGAGACCGACGCTGCTGACAACTAACCAATCACCAGAGACTGGCTCTTAATAATTCAATTAGAGCATTCTCGGGCGCAGAGTCTGCGACATCGTTACTACAGTCGGAGGGACTAGCCTGCCACCGCCCGATGTGTGTATCATGTTGCGACACCCCGTAGGCATTAGGCGAGGCGACTGCATGTATCTCGAGCTGCCGAGAAGGCGTGGTCATGACAGCGAGCAGGAAGCAATACGTCGTGGAGAATTGCGAGCTTCTGGTGCTTGGGCCATGACGTGGATATAGGACTTCATATTCACAGAAATCAAAAATTGCTGTAATGCAGCGAAAATACTGTTTTCAGTCGTTAATGAGGGAACAGAGGATCGACGCTCATGCAGTACTGTGAGACTAGCTTTCCATCTTTAGGGAAACAAAAAAACCCCTTCCTAGATCCAGTAGAACAATGGAAGACTCGATGCGTACCCTTGAAGGTTTACGCTGTGTGGACTCGGGTCTACGCATTGAGACATCCGTAACGCTTCCGCACGAAAACCGGCTCTGAAGGTCATTTTCTCTTTGAAGGGGGAAGGTGCGGGACCGATGCCTGATGCAAAGGCCTCTGTCTGCAGCTGCAGACAGAGGCCTTGTCAAGCAAGTCGAGCAGCGCATGCCCACCCACTATACACACCGCACGGATAGGCAAATACCCTGACAACGACGACAACAGTCGCGGTGAGAGGTCTTCGGAAGCGAGGGGAGCCGGCCCCGCCTTCGAGAGAGCTACTAAGCGGTCCTTCTTGTGCAAGAATTAGGGAAGCCACTGGCGGCGCAGGTGCGAAAACACCGGTGTTTTCAAGAAGCTGCCACACAAAGTTCTTGTCCATGCGGTTGAAATGAACGGGGACGGCATATGGCGCATCATTGTCGCTGTAATACCTGCGCAAGCATTCCTGAAGCTGGCCCCCAAGATTGTGGGGATCTTCGCAGATGAGGGAGCAGCCACCAGAGTTGATGTGTAGCGACTCTTTCTCCGCAAAGAATGAACAGGTCGGCGTGCGTGCCGCAGATGAGCATTCTGCTCCCGGGCACATGTCTCGGTGCTGCGGGGGAGCGTGTTGCTGCACGTCGGAGAAGCCAAAAAGCGACCCCCGGCATCGATGCCGTTCTTCCCGCGAGATAGACTGCTGCCACGCCATGCACGCTCGCGCTTCCTCAAAATGTCTCAGGAGCTTATATATTTCATTTGCTCCGTCCCGCGCAAAAAGTACGGTATACCGCGGTCGGCTGGGGGAAGGGTCCGGAGAGACGTCTTCACGACCGAAGGGGTTCTGAGAGAGCCATGAACCGTTGAAGGCCCCTGTGTCTCCCCCTGACGCGTCCGACGAATGCTGTGCCTTGTCCCGGTACATCGCTTTGATCCGTGCCTCGATGTGACGCTGTAAGCGAGCCTCGAGAGCCCGAGCATAAGCGAAATCTGGACTCCGATACCTCAGAGCCTGAGTCACTGGCGTGATCAGTCCTGAAACAGACGCAGCGGAGCCACGCGTAGGCGGATAGAACGCAGCTGCAGGTGGCGTTGTCTACCTAGGCAGCAGTAGAGTGGCGGGCCTTTCCTCCATGTCACCGGCTCCATAGAGGGCGAGAAGTCCTACTTTTACGCAAGCGCCCTGCCTAACCTGCTGTAGCGAGATGCGCATGGAATGCTCCTCAAGAACAGATGAAGCCTTACCTATCGGCGGGAACATGGAAATACGCCTGCGAGCTTCAGGACACGTTAAGCCCAGGGTGAGCGCCGCCGCCTCTGCGGCCGCTACGCTGTCGTTGTTCGCAAGCAGGCAGTCCCGGTACGCCTCGGCAGCAGCGGCCAGCACTTGAGGATCGCTTGGGAAGCGCAGCTGGAAACATCCGCATGCGTGGCAACACTTAGTGACACGCACTGGAGACTCGTTAATATCTTTAAAGCAACGAATCCGTTTCCGCCATCAACGCTTCCCCGATATCTCCAAAACAGGTGTGACACTACGCGTTGTTTGGTGTGGACACGCAAGGACACCCGCGTGGCCGCCTGGTAGTTTAACTGCCCTATCAGAAAGGGCTATCTAAGTGATTCAATACTCCATTCATATACCACGAAGACAGCTGGGGGCCGAGGTGGCCACTTGCCTTGCAAAGCGAAGGGAGGAGCGGAGACCATTTGGAAGCGTTGGAGAAGTCGAACGACATGCTGAAAAGGTCAACCGCCTTCGGGGGGGGTTTCAGGCGTCTGTCAGTATGTTTAACAAAATCAAGTTACACGAAAAAAACAGGAATGAAACAGCGCGCGGTATGGACATATTCCATATCTCGGGCTGGATATTGGAGGCGTGGGCTCTGCGCGGCATCAAAGAGACCTCAGGAGGCGCAGGCTCGCTATGAACTCTGACATTGTGAGCAGCGCTGTTGCTGACTTGGGTCACGACCCGCATGTTACTGCTACGGTCACGCGGACGAGCGTGAAGGTCGTTTGTTCCATATCCATTTGTCGGGAAGCACTGCTAGCCGCCCTTACACTGTGCAGTATGGCGGCCAGCTGGATCCGCCCCGCCCCCAATGACTACACACCTCGGGTTTTCTGGAGAAGCCTCGCCTTCTAGGCTTTCTGCAACGGTCGCCAGCCTGCTGTGGACTTCGAGACGCAGCTGCGCGATGGAGGGGAGCGTATGCCATCGGCCTTACTTGTCACAGCACAGGCACGCCATGCACGTCGCAGCCGTCCGGAGCCAAAACTGAACCGTGAAAAGCAGCGAGATGGCCTCTTTTAGCTTATGGAACGCGTAGACGAGGCCGCAGCACTTTCGCTTTTTCCGCCGAAGCATTTTCCTGCGTATCTTGTCCCGCAGCCTTCTTTCGCTTTCAGGTACAGAACATCCACCAGTGAGGGGTTCCCATCCTTCATCGGCTCTTCCTCGCGGCTGCGCCGAACCATTGGACGAAGCTGAGACGCACGCCATGCTCTGGAGATTCGTCAGGGCGTTTTCGTTGTTGAAAACCATGTCGATGCCCTCGATGGGAAGCACTCCCTTTTCTTGGTGCACACATGTCCCCCCGATTGCGAACGGCACCTCGCAATTCGTGTTGAGAGTTTGGCCATCTGATATTGGCGTCAAATCCGGATTTTCATCCCGAAACGGCACCGCGTTTCGCCAGGTAGTGCCGAGTACACCGGGCTGCTCCGTAGGAGCCGGAGTCGATTGCCCTGCTGCCGGAATCGCGTCGGCAGAAAACGATCTTCGGAGGGTGTCTGTGCTTCTCTTCGGCTCTCCATCAAACGCCTTCAGAATCCTGTCGTGAGGCCCTTCAAGCATCCCTGCATGGCGTGCTGCCAGCATCGCGACCTGCTCCCTCTGTTGCTCCATCAGCACTGCGTTCTCTTGACTCCTCTGCTGTTGCTGCAGCCGCGTTAGCGCTTGAGTGGCCAGAGGATAGCCTGCACCACGAGAGGGGACTGCGGCGTCATCACTGATCCATGAGCCGCCCTTTTTCTTGTTCTTTTCTTCGCGGCGTGGGCGCTTGCGGTATGCAGGCGACGGCAGGAATATGCAGCGAGGCTCCAGCGGATCCCACACCTGAACACTCTGGTCGGGGGCCTGCCTCAGAACCACGTACTGCAGGCCTCTGCCGCAAACACGCACTGCATAGAGAAGACACACCTGGTGAGAGGCCCCGTTGAAACAGATTAGCAGACGCAAGCAGGCCTCGCTATAACAAACTAAAGCACAGTTCAAGTGGCTGCGACTGCGCCGGGCACTGTGATTTCCAGATTGTGCTCGAAAAAACGCGACTTGCAGACGCAGCTAAGCACAGATATCAGGCACAAGTATTGGGTAGTGGAAGATGCCATATTTGATTCTCTCGTTTTCTAGAGCCACCACAGAGCAGGTCCCGCACCTACACTGCCGGTCAACTAAAGTCACGGTTTTCCTTTTAGGAGCGAGGGATTCCACGGAGCCGTGACCTACCTCGCGCCACGTAGTTCGTGCAGTTCGTATGCAGAAGCAGGTCAAAGGCGCTGAAGAAGCAACAGAGGAGGAGTGCATGACCGCGGCTCTCCCCGCAGGCCACGTCAACTTGCTCCTGGGCCGTCAGCCACACCCGGTCACCAGCTGCATGCCGCGCAGCGCACCGGCACGAGGGACAGCACAAATGGATGCCAGATACGCCCTGATACTCGAAAAGGGTTCACGCGACCACAAGCAGCAACCTGTAGCTGTGGCAGGCCACTGTGACGGCTGAAGAACGTCCAGGTCGTTCACAGATCGGCTGCAAACACCACGTGCCCCCCCCTGGGCAGCATCCGGCCGAGCGCAGCAATGAAATGGAGTTTCTGGGCAGAGCGGCGGCTACGGATTGCACCACCGGTAGCGGTGGCGGACCTACCGTGCGCAGAGAGCAGCAGCCGATCTTCAACAAGCGGGAATAGAGAAACGAAAGCTGCGAGGCGCTCAAAGCACCGCAGCCTCCCCGGCGTGGCCACCTCGGGAGGGGGGAGGAGGGGAGCAACTAGTCGACAGAGGAGGAATAGCGAGCCCGAGAGATCGAGGCCTACGCAGGAATAGCGAACGTTCTCAGAAGGAAGCACGCGGCAATGAGTACGCACACATTTCTTTCTGAGTGGGTAGCGACTACAGCGTGAGCAAGTGTGTCACCAAGCGCAGCAACGACAGGGCTCGCTTGGTGTCGCTCAACACAGCTGGAAGCCAGGTTACGCCAGCAAGAAGAAAAGCTTCACGATTCGTTCCAGAAAATGGATAAGCTGACGCAGGTCCGCATTCCAGCCAAAGATTATTGCCCGTCCTCTGCCGATCTGCGTGGTAGCTTCTGGGGCTCTCTGCTTTTCACGCTACGGCGCCGGCCGCATTCCCACCTAAGACAGGATCCTTGGCGATCGCAACTGCAGCCAGCCGCTTTGTGCCCGTTCTCACCGAATGCGCTGCAAGGATTCCAGACCCCCCTCCGTCTACAGTGATTCCTCCAGCGTTCCTCTCTGATAAGAAGTTCCTCTCCCTCTCGCGCACTGGTCTTCTCATCTGCGCACCGACAGTCCGCGCCGCGTGTCCGCGGTGAGGCCGCCACGCGCCCGGCTCCATTTCCTTCGGCGACTCGCGCATTGCTCGGTGAGGGCATCTGCGGGTCGCCTTGTCCGCTGGACGCAAGCGAATTCCTCGCTTCCTGCCACAGCTTAATTGGGTGACGGCTCCCACTAGCCAGAGACTTTCGCGTCACACTCAAAGGCAGGCCCGTAACATACAAGCTTAGACTGATATACATGCTCAGGGGCTCCTCCGCATGCGACAGCTCAGGCTGCTTGGCGGCGCTGACGCCACTGGGGTTCCAGTTGCCCGCGTTGCGGGCATCTTCAACGTAATGATTGGGTCGCGGGTGCTCAGCTGCATCCGCGGGGCTGCGTGCTTGGGGGGCAGATGCGGCCGCGTCGCTCGTCCTCGAGAAGGAAGCGCTCTGCGCGGGACTCTCCCGCAGCTTGCTGCGCCTTTCGGCCGTGACGCGAACGGGGCGCCGGTAGCTAGGCAGGCACGCGGGTTGGTTCATACGGAGGCATCCGCGGATGATGCAGAATGTGCTGGGGCCTTGTGGCCCGTCGCGGCGGCGCCGTCGAATCCGCAACTGGCCGTGGGCAGAGCTCATACGCGGGCCCCGGGCCTCTTGTGACCCGCGATCCTGTGCCTCAGAGGGCATCCAAAAGGGGTAAGTTTGTCCGTATCCAATCAACAGGCTCCAGGGCAGAGTCAGCGACCCGAGGAATCGCCGCGCGGGCGCTGCTTGACGTTGGTGCAAATCGAAGACACTCAGAACCAAGTAGCTGTCCTGCGTCATCAGGTCCGCCACCGCTTCCGGCTCTTCAGAAACTCTCGGCAGACGCAAGTGTACCAGCTGAGACGGCACGCGCGCCGGGCGAGAGTCAGCCACACACTCAAAGAGAAAAAAAAATGCAGCTGCGTATGGAGAGTGCGCGCGGAGTGCCACCTTCTTAACTGCCCATACTGGCTCGCAGACAGAGGACTGGATCCCTGATTGTTGTGCTACCGCGGCACATCGAGCGTCCGTTCAGAACAGTGAGAACAAGACGTGCCAAGAGGCATCCCGGCTACTCACAGCCTGCGCCGTCTTCCCCGCCGTTACCAGGTAGATGTGGCAGATATACGCCATGCATACGGGTCTACACAGCTAGCAGTCGTCCGTACCTGGTTGAAAATCGGGTTTTCGCCGCTCACAGCCTTGGTGACGACTGCGGTGGCAATGTTTCTTGTTCGGTTCACATACTTGACCTCGACTACCGGGTTGCTCAACTGCAGCGCCTCCGCATACGCCGTCTGGCGGGCGCCCAAGAGTGTGTACGGCGTCGCGCCCGCGCTTCGGCTGCGACTTTGCGCAGCACATTGCAAGTGGCGCCTCGGACTGTACAGGTAGAAGTCTGCCGGGGCGTCCAGAGAAGACGCGTCCACACGACCCACGCGGTGGCGATGGTGCCACAAGGCGAGGCCCGGGGAGTCGCGGCGCAGCGGGACGTTGTACAAACGTCGAACCTGGGCGCCAGTGCATGGAGAAGACGCACGCAAGCTTGTTGTGTTCTCCTTCTGCGCTCAGCAATGAATCATGTAACCGGGCAGGCATGCGTCTCATCCGCGTGCCGGGTCAAGCCCGAGGCACTCGAGTTGCAGTCTTCTCTCTGCCGCAGGCCGCCGCTTCTGCGGTCACGCACCTTCACAAAGATTCCTATTGACCTATCATCAACCTGGTCGATAACTGTTGCGCGCCGCCGCGCGCCCTTCGCCTCAACGTACCTGCAGAAAAAACCAAGCAGAAACACCAAAGAGGCCCACGTGGAGGAGCGCCACTCGCCGACACATGGCTCGAGGGTGGCATAGCCCTAAACCCTGAACTCGGCGTGCCCGTCATGCTAATCCCACTACCCTCTAAAATTTCAGCACACGCGCTAAAACTGCGCATTTGTCCATGTCTGCGCTGAGAAGTTGACTGTTGTCTCGACGCCAGTTCTCTATATCCTACCCATGTGGAGTGTCCGTACTTGGTGAAGCCAAGCAACCGATGCGCGCAGCAGCACACTTTAATTTGCTGGAGCAGCATATGCAGATTCACTTGAGGCACGACTTCGCGAACGACCGCCTGGAAATCCATGGGCGGGCCCGACCTCAGAACGGCGGAGACTCGACCTGGTAACACCGAGGAGAATACGTGCCGTAGGAACCTAGCGTAAGTATCCTCCGCCGCCTGAAGATATGGAACACAGCAAACATGCCTGAGGAATGTGTTAACATGGAGCCCTGCAAGGCTTGCTCACCGCATCACCGCCCTCAGCCTCGCGTCTATGCTTCTCAACTGGCGTAGGGGGTGTCCTGATTGCTGCATGCTGAGTATCAGGGGGTACTCAACGTATGCCTACGCTTGGCGACTCACAGAGGGACAGCAGTCCAGTGAAGTGATGGACTGCAATTATAAAGATCTTGGTTGTCTGTATCTCATAACCGGAATCATCTTCGGTACTCTAGGAATGGGGCGTGCGCACGGTGCACATCGCAAAGACGGACGTCGCAAAACACTCCTTTTTCCGGGCGGGGGAGGCCACCAACATACGCTACGCCCCGTGACCCTCTCGGCTCTGTGAAATTGTGGATTCAGCCAACATTAGTGTTTAGCAAACGGGAACGCGGCCGCAGCCCCCCACTTCATCGTCGTCGAGCTCGTCCGCGGTACTATCGTCGACGGCGTCCTGAAAGAGTTGTCCTCCTGCCTCCTGACGGCCTCTCTGCTTCGTGCGCCGAGCGCTCTCTTTTCTCATTTGCTTCTGCATGTGCTGCAGGGCAGCGACTGCCTCCGCGTCGAGAGCTGGGACGTCAAGATCGCTGGCCTCAAGCAGCTGCTGGACAACGCTGGGCGCAACTAGAGCCGCCTGCGCTGCGGCGTGAAGGGGAGCTACAGCGCATACACCTGCGCCGGTGAATCCTCCTGATCTCTGCAGCAAAAGAAGAAGGCGGATGCAGGCGGCGAGAGGCCGGCTACGCCAGAGCCGGGTATCCAGAAACTCTTGGCGCTTTTTGTCCCGTAGGAGCCCCGCCTTTCTGGGCTCCGGAAACGGGCCTCCTCGCTGGGGAGAAACGCTCGCGCACGCGGCCTCAGAAGGCGCAGCTGCAGCTATGGCAATCGCAGCTGCGGCGGAGGCGTTCTCTCGCTCCTGCGCGCGATTGGGGTCGTATAAATCTCTCGGCTTGGACGGCAAATGACGATATACAATCACGTAGGACGGGTCGCCAAAAGTCGTAGCTCGCAACTGGTGAAGGTGAAGCACTAGCGCTTCGTATCCTGATCGAGGGGGAACAAGGAGTGCAGCTCGTGTCTCAGCACCAAGCACAAGGTGCCTTTCTCACACCCACACGACGACATTCCAAGGCAACTGGACGTAGCGATGTTGAGGGAGGACTCCAGTGTGATTTGACTGGGGCACGGAAGAAGACGAAGATCCGAACTGCAAATGGCTTTATATACCGCCTTGTTCGAAACGATACTCGCACTATACGAGGGATCGTAGCTGCAGTTACTATCTGAGGAATCACCACACTTCAGAGCACGCGTGTGGGAGTTGTTTGCTAGAGAGACATCCCATGCTTTGACGAACGCTCCAGTAGAGAAAACGCGGCGAAATTCCAATAGTATGCAGCTGTATTCAGCGGAGAGGTTGCTGATTTTAGACTCATGGAGTCGAGGAACTTGAAGCTCTCGAGGCCACTACCCCCCCTGGCCAGGAGCCGCGGCTCTCTGCAGCCACTCGCTCTGGAACGTGAAATACTGGCGTCTGAAACGTGGTGACACTACTGCTTGCTTTGTAAGTGTAAACTGCCAATTTACATTCTCGATTAAGTAAGCATAAATAGTTTGACCATATTCTTCATAAAATACTTAAACTGACCTTCTATCAACGCTTCCGTTGCTATTTCGCCTGGCGGGACAGGCTCAAGAGTCACTCGAAGCTTGAGGCCGCCTTCGATCGCTCCAGTGATCTCCATCTGGCGATGCCTGATAATAGCACCCGAGACCCACATGGATAATGAAATCATGTACCCATATAGGCCTAGTTGCTTGGATATGCACAGACAGATTGTGAAGACAAACGTGTACTATCACATAGGCGTGCATATATATAATATATATATATATATATATATATATATATATATATATATATATATATATATATATATATATATATGGCGCACGCTCAGACCGCAGAACCCCATGTGATAACCAATTGGCTTCAGTTTCATTATGGCGGTGCCTTCTGTTTCTGGACAGGAATGAAGAGTGACTGCAGTGACTCGCGTTGCAGCAAAACTCCGCAGAGCACAGCCAGGGAAGGAAGCAATCATCCGCCCTAAAGCCGTGCGAATCTCTGTGCGGTACTTTTCAGACGGGGTGACGGGGTGTCTTTCCGCATGTGCGGGTACATCTGCTTGCCGAGTGGACGCGTTTGTATGGCAACTGGCATATCCTCGCCCATAAGTGAGGAAACTAATCACGCCAGACTGCGCTGTACAACGGTGCATTAAGTCACAAGTTCTATCTTTGAAAGCTGAAAGGGTGCGCTACCATTTTGTTGACCAGAGTCCTGGATCTGCCTGGCTGCAGCTGCGACGTGCCTCCCTTTCGCACCCCGTATTTGACAAGTGTGTGAATGGGTGGATAGAACGGGTGTGGAGGGTTTCATTGTGCCTCTCTGTCTCTCACAATGCGGACGGATCGACAGTAACAGCAAGCTCGGCTTGGGGCGTCCGGGAACTAAGACTTGACTGGCGACGCGGAATTTGCTGTTTCGCTCGCGACCGACTTCTTCGCCGCTTCCCTTCGTGCATCGCAGAGATAGCCACACTCTGCCCCGCGGAGTCGCCTGGGGGTTCGCTTGACCTCGAAAAAAGGCGACTTAGCGAAAGGCGTGACGCGCTTGCCGCTTCCTTGCCACTGCAGGTCAGCATGCGAGTGGAACTGAGAAGGCGCCGCGGCTGCGAAGGAACTTGGTGGACACCTGAGACCTGCCAGCGAAACAAACTATCGCAGGAACATCTGCGCGGGGCTGTGCCGCTCAATCCCAGCAGACTTGGTCCACGAGGGAATGACATGCAGAGACGTTGCGCTTTCCTGTTGGACTGCTCAGCTTCCACGATCTGAGGCGGCGTGGACTCTGCAGGGTGTCGACATGGACCATTCCGCGTGTGACATCGCGCCCACATGCAGAGAGATGTCGGTATCGCGCTGTGCTGCAGCTCCTGTTTCGCGCTGAAGGATGCGTCGTGGACGAGAAGCGAAGCGCACAGCGTGCCCATGGAGCCTTGGATTCTCCTGCGCAGAGCTATCTCAACGGATCTCAACACACTGTTGGAGCAGGTATTCCAGGTACCCTAGCTTTGAGTGTCTGTGTGTGTGAGGCCTAACAGTGTTTCACGCATACATGGTTCAGGGGAGATGGTGAGCTTTTGTGGGGCACGGCCACGGGCGGAGGCACGCGGGCCCTTTGCTCGAGTACGCCCGTTTTTGGCGACGGCTCGCTCCAGTCAGGCAGCGGAAAAGGAGGCATCGCATCCCCCTCCGACTTCTGGCGTCTCAGCCCCGCCTCTCGACCTCTGGTGCCCGCCCAAGAAGGCTGATCCCCGCGCGAAGCGAACTGAAGCGACCCCGCCCGGGGTTCCCTCCGCGCCTCCTCGTAGCCAGCCCAGGGACCCAGATCAGCTGCGCCGCCACGCTCTGCGCCGGCCGACAAAGGCTTTGGGCGCGGCACCACCACAGAAGGAGGCGTAGGCAGCGGCGTCCCCTGAACGGAGTACGCTGCGATATGGGCCTTTGACGGAGGAAGCGACAGCCGATCGGCGCCCACGGGGCTGTGAACAGGCCGAGGGCGTGGAAGAGACGCGCTGCCAGTGCACAAGTCTGCCACTAGGGACTCTGTCACTACGTCGCGGGACGGCGAAGACGTCCTGTGGCCTTGCGATTCAATGATAGAGTTTGACTCGCGGGGAGAAGTTGTGTGGGGGGCAGTGACCGCGAAGGCCGGCGGAAACGGACGACGGTCTTCCGTCTGAGGATAGGTATACGCTGACGCAAGTTCACTCGGTGTGGAGGCAGGCGCCAGCTCACGCGGTTTCCGCTTATCGGTCTCTTGCTGCGGTGGGCTGCCGTGAGGATCTGCAGACGAGGAAGACAGCTTCACTTTGTCTGGAGGCGTAGACGCTTCGTGTTCCTTGCCAGCGGATAGGTCATCTGGTTCCGGTTTCCAGCGAGATGCCGGTTTTCGTTTGAAGACAGCCTTTGCGTGAGCCGCCGCCCGTGGTGACGCATTCACGTCTGCAGGCCCTTCCATGCGAATTTTGGTGTCCGGCGGATGCTTCCAGGTGAACCACAAGAATTTGCTCGGCTCCTCCGGCGGCACCATATCCCTGGCAGCCTCCGCGGCCGCGGTGACCACGGCGGCCGCTTGAAAGGCTTCCTGTTCCAGCTCAGCAGCCAAAGCGGCCGCGACGGCCTCGATTTCGGCGCGCGCTGCTTCAGCCATCTCCCCGTCCCACCGCGGGACAGCTAGTCTGAGCTGCGTTTCTTGGATTCGGAAGCTTCCGCGCCGGGACGCGGGACCGATAACGGAGGACAGTGTCAGCAGATCCAGGTCCGCACGCGAAGCCTCAGATGAAGAGCGCTGCACCTGCCCAGGCGCACGTCTAGCGCGGGACTCGGGTGCGCGCCGTTCGTCGAAGGCTTTTCGGTCGACATAAGCCCTTGGAGTGCCTTCCTCGAATGACAGCTTCGGCGCCTTAGAGGCCTGAGGAGATTGCTGCTCAGTTCCCGCGGTGGCTTCGCACGGGGGCGACTCGGCTACTGACGAAAAAGGCACGTCTACGTAGATTGTGACAGGCGAGGACAGGTGGCTGGCCCTTGAATGGCACTCCGCAGGCGACGGGAAGAGATCTTTCGACTCGACAACTGAGGCAGCGAGAGGCGGCCTGGTGTAAGAGGAGAGCTCCGGAGAAATCGGCACGGAAACTGCCGTCCTGAAGGGCGCGACGCAGCCTGCGAAGTACGAGGACGCGAACCGCAGACAGGCCCCCAGAGCCGACGCCGCGGAATGAGCATGGCGAATCTACCATTTCTTCGGTCCCTTTCACCCTGCCACAGTGACTGTGGAGCCGCTGTTTACGATCACGGATGACGTAAGCCGGCATATTTTTGGTTTGACCTCTTGGTTGCTTCGCTGTGATCGAAAAATGCATAGCGCGAGCCGCCAGTTGATGCCACCTTTGACTAACATTACTGGTCGTGCAGGCAAGAAAGTAACTGCGGACACTTAGGGAAAAATATGGAAAACACGGCTCTGCTGCGCAACGGACGGGGGGTCTCAAACCGATATCTAGGTTACCGGCTAGCGGAAGATTGTAAACTACAGCCGAAGGACCTATTTTAGCGTCGCCAGGTGCGGCACACACAGACAAACGGCAAAATTATGACGCAAGGGCACACGCTGAAGGATAGAGAGCGCATATGCCGTCTGCATGCTGTGGAGGGGGGGCGGGGGCACAGAAAGGACACTTAGAAGCGAACGACGGCAACACACTAATGCTGTATTCCGAAGGTTTCGTCTCACTGTAAAGGAAGTACAGAAGGCAAAGTGTACTTGGTGGCCACCGAACCTGCGTGCTGAACCTCCAATTCGAACGACAAATCTTGAAGGCTTTCTGCTAGAAGCAGTCCAAAGCGGTATTCGCCGCGTTCTTCGCCAGATTCCTCTGCTTTCTGAGTCGAAGACACTTGCTGACTGGACTCAGATGCACTCGATTCTTGGACATCCCTGTCGTCCCAGCTCGTCGGGAGCAAGTCATGGGAGGATGAGGAGAAGGAGGGCACTTTCAAAGGAATGTGAGCGCGAGGAGGGAGTGACTGACCATTGATTTTGCATGAGAGAGAGCAAAGCAGGGAAGATGCCAGCAAGCGCCGAAGCTGCTCGGCAGGGGGAAGTCGTCGCTGTCAGCGCAGGAGGGAGACAGCAAAGCAGACACACTTTTTCCGGAGACGATTGTGTATACTACGTTTGCAACTGTAGGGCACCGCCAGCTCTGAGTCGATGAATGCGTGTGCAGGGACTCGCTCTCGGGGCTGCTCTGGTACACAGTGAGCGAAAGTTGGCGACGTTGTATTGGTCGTATCGGTCACGCGTGGAAAGACTGACCTCATCTATATAGCAGTATCGACTCGAGTGAGTCAGCCGCAGCCTCCTGAGCGGCTCTCCAGGGCGCCGTCTCTTCTGCATTTCGAACTTGAGAGAGATAGCTTCGACGAGTTCCGCGAGATCAAACTGCCACTCCGTCTGGCCGCGGCGCACGCGACCGTGCTCCAGAGAAGAGGCAGTCGCTGTTGGCGGACAGAGATCCCGCTGGGTCGTTGCTTCGCAAAATTTCGTGTCAAGATGGTAGAAGAATAGCTCCTCTGATTCAGCGAGAATCTCTTGCTGAACAGTTGCGACATCCTCTTCAGCGGAGGACCTGGGAAAGCAAGCTGCCACAGCAGCCACGACTTCTCTAGCCGCGGCATGTCGAGGTCTCGTTAAGAGACACGTGCTGGCACGTAAGGAAGAAAACACACTGGTTTGTGTCCAGTGGTACACTAGGTCCACATGCGTGATTATTTTTGCGTCCATCCCAAATTCGTGGCGGGTGTGCATTACGTGGCAGCGGGGCTCCGCACACGGGCAGACGCAGGAAAACAACGCGCACTGAGAGAGACTGGCGGTTTCCCACTCCACTCAGGTGAGACGAAAGCTTCACGTTGCAAAGCCGGGCGCGTACGCACTGGATAAAGGCTAATTCCATCGCGAGGTCTGTTTGGCGGAAGCCGTGCCTCTTGCGAACGTCCAGGAGATCACGCCACTTGGATTCCAGTTCGGCCTCGTATCTCCTGAAGAGAAGCGCTTGGCCATCCCGTTGGAGCCGGAGGCTTCTCCTCTGCTTTAGGTGCTCGACCCAAGTCTCCCATTGCTGCAGGAGCGCGAGGTGACCAGCACAGACCCAGAAAAAACATGGGATCGTGTTTGCCGCTGAGCAGGAGCTCTCCGGGCTTTCGATGGTACAGGGAGTCGCGCTGGAGCCGGGGCCTCGCCCTGTCGTAGGAACACACTCTGAAAGGCCGAAACAAGCTCCTACGTGCTGGAGTCAGTAGCAGCTGCCCAGAGGAAACATTTCTCGCTGAGACGTTTGAAGACGCGGAAGAGACGCCCAACCAACGAAGCTCTTTTTTCACCAGGCAAAAAAGTGTCCGCTGCAGTGAGTCGCGTCTTCCTCAAACAACAGGACTTCCTAACTCGCGTCGCTCAAACTGTGTGAATTCGCATATTTATAACCGAGCGAAAAAAAAATTAAAAACGAATATATATATATATATATATATATACCGAATATAGTCCTCTACCTGGGGTTGCGACTCCCTCCACCGCCGAAGAGCATGTTCAGCATGGAGAAGCTCTTGCTTCATCGCCTCCGTTGGTGACTCCCCTCTGGCGATGGCATGAAGCGCCATTGGCGTATAGACGCCGAGGCGTTGCCTCACTTCCTCACTGTAGTGGATCACACTCCGCAGCCTTGCTGTCAACTGCTCTCCACTTTGATATTTGCTTAAGTAACAATAGATTTCGTAGATCCGCAAAATCTCGTGAGCCACAACGTCCTCTGCCCCAAAGAGGTAGTGATCGGTGAGGCACACATGCATAACATCGATGGTGATCTTGAGATGTGGCTGAACTTGCGCGTGGCGCAAAGGCGGCCTCAGAAACGCGATTCCTTTGATCTTGGGTATCCTTTGCAGGGAAGCTGAGAAAGGATAGAAGGGGAGTTGTAACGCTGTGTGTTCTTCTGTGCCTTGTCCCCTCTGGAACCTCCACCACTGGGAGGGAGGCAGCAACAAACTGGTATCGAACTGGAGCAAACGCTCGTAAACACCGAGCAGCCGTTGAACATCTACGTTGTCTATCAAGAGCCTTTTTGCTTCTTCGCGGCTCCCTGTTGTGTCTTCACTTAGCTGACTGCGGGGCACGGAGGCGAAAGGATCATCAGAAATGCCGGTAAGGAGCCGAATACGAGTCTCCAATTCCCGTAGAAGCTGAGCACGAATTGTGGCGAACGCAACCGGAGTCTTTCTCCTCCAGTGACCATATCGTGCCAGCACCTCAGAAATACATGACTGCGGCGCAAAATCCTCGAAAAGCGGGTCCTCGGAGCCGTTTGTCGCTGAAGCAGGGGATGACAAGCTGCTTGTGGATGTAGGCATGAATGTTTTTCGCGCTGTTCTCGACACGAGGCTAATCACAATGTCAGAGAACGGCAGCCGCAATGCCGGCTTCCCGAGCTCTAAGACTGCCCTAGTGGTTCCCAACATGGCATCTGCTGTGTCTTTTTCTTCAGGAGGATCTACGCTGGTTGCCTCAGGATCGCCTTCGGACATGTTCCCCGGCATTTCCCTAGCTTCACGACAGCGTTCACTCGCCCTCTTGTGATGTGATTCGTTGCCTGACTCATGAACCTGTTCAGGCCTGCGAAGCAAATACTTTTCGAGTACGTGGGCGGAGACACTGCTCGCGATAGTCTCCCCATGGTCGATGATGGCCTGTTCTCTATGTCCGACATGACTGCCGTGAAACACCGAGGCCTCCTGTTTTATTTGACTCCGTTTCCCCTCCGCGGCGACTGGCACGCCAACAGGGTGTGAATTCTCCGAAGATGACGAGTCGTTCTCGAGGCAACCCTCTACGGGTTCTCCTGCGAAACTGGCTGAGTTGTGAATAGCTACTTCCATCGCAGTGATATGTGCCGCGGCCGTTCTCCGTTTGAAAAACATTCAAGAAATACCTATGTGTATGCATAGTTAGCCATACATGATTATTCATGGATGCGAATGTATTTGCATGCGTTCAAACAATAATGCACGACCTTTCGATACAGAGAGTTTGGCGCTGCAGTGGAGTGGCAACTTCAGAACAAGAGCCACTGAGGCGTATTCGTTCACGCCCGGCGTTTGTGTACCAGGACAGGATAGTTCTTCTGAGGGGAGCACTGCGGCGATTAATTATGAGCACCAATCTCTAAATCGCATGCTGTCTTGACAAAAGGTCGTTGCAGACGGTGGTGGTTGAGGTGACCGAAGAACATGTTAAATCACAGAGATGAGAGCTCGGAAGTCCATTCTGCCAAGAGCCAAAGATACCAAAAATAGCAGCAGTCGGATCAAACTCGAGGGAGCGTTCTCACGGTGTGCGACAGGATGGTAGGCACCGCGAGGGACCCGACATCGCAATTTGAGACAATTCTGGGGTCATTGCCAACTTCACATCTTCCGGCATGTTAATTTGTTGCTTGGATTAGTCATCCATGGTCTTGCGTATTCGTTCGCTTGCTCGTCGGCGCATCTGAAGGCAGCACAGCATCGCGCAAAAAACAGTACTTAGTTTTAAGCCGACTTTGCGACCCCACGAGGAAAAGCTTCCCGTGTAGCCTTTTCGGTTACCCGCGGGTTTCACGAAATTGGCAATTTGAACAACATGTGTTCCGCCGATCATAGTGAGCCTGGTGTGGGAGCCCGCCCAAAACCGTATACCACGAGTCGTTGTCTACGAAAATCATACTGCCATGTTTTCAAAGCCGTCCCTGAGCGCGAGAGCTTCCCACTTCCCGCACACAGCCCCATCGACGCTGCAGGATGGCCCCGGCGTGTGTGTGTCTGCAGGTTTATCTCGGGGATCGACTCGTGGCACAGCCAGGTATTGATGCCATAGGGCGTGTGATGAATAAGGCTGCCGCAGGGGCCGTTGCCTATTGAGCTACAATAGTTCACGAGTGGGCTGGAGATAGCTGAACAACTGGAATGCACATGCGGTTGATGACAACCACCGACAAGGAAGAAGTTAACGTCTCCGCATCCAGTGCCCTGTTTTGAGAGGCTCGTCCGCTTTGCCTCTGCTTCATTTTCTATGCTACCTCCGTTGTGGAATCACGGAGAAGGTCGATAACGGGTCGCCGTGACTTGCAGCATCCTCAAATCGAGTAGTACATCCGTCGTCGACCTTGATAAGATGAGACCTGGCAAACCCAGAGCCTTACTCGCAAGACTTGACTCAGGCGGAACGCGACAATAGCTGCTAGTTGCAAACGCGCCTTTTGCGAGCACCCTCGTGGAAGGCAGGGTGCGACCAAACAAATAAATGGGGATCGGAGCTCTCGGTTAGCACGTTATCACGATGGGATTGATGGCGGGACGCGTGCGGAACAATGGAATCGAGAGTGGCAGAATTGTGGAAACCGAAGTTCCACGGTACGTACTAGGTGTGCTCGGCGTCTCTGGAACACAGCGGATGTTCTTCCACCAATTTCCTGAACTAATGCACTTAAGAACTGGTTCCGAACAAGCTGAAACTGGGAAATGGAACTAGGAGAAGGCTGCGCTAGAACTGTTCCTCCCACTAGAAGTCAGGCGAAGGCCTTTTGTCCCCCAAAAGACAAACTTGGAAGCGTAGCGAACATGTGTATGAACTTGCATGTGCATTGCGTGCACCGTGAGCTACGCCGCACTCAACACATGTAGCTGCGTAGCGGTACCCCGGCGACCAATACTGCTGTAGTCTTTAGCATAATAAGAAAACTATACATACTCTCGCCCGACTCCAATCTCTACGATGAGCGAACCGGCTTTTGCCATCCTCAGTTTGCATGGTACAAGGACAACTACGCACCGGTACGGGTTGTTCTCTTGTCATCTTGTTGGCCAGAACTGACGCACTAAGTGTCTGACAACCTTCTGTATGGCCCCACCTCTGGGATCCGAAGAACATCACAGGCTTTCTGGCTTCGAGCCCATACGCCACCTTAAGCGCAGCACATATTATTTCTCTGCAGACTTTCCACGAATCAGCCGTGATTCAAAGCTGCAACAAAATGGTGTCGATTCAGAGCGGTCAGCCGGCGATCCCACCAGTGAGTGTGGCACACCGGAGAGTAGCCGGGAGTCGCCTTGTCGCCTGATGTCGGAAGCATCCTCGACGGCATCGACGACGTCCCGGACATCGACTGGATCGGAAATGAACATCTCGAAGGCGCCAAAAAAAAAGAAAGATAGAGTTGTGTACTACCTGGGGCTTACGAAGTACAGTATTGTCGCGAAGGTGTGCGCAAGCTTCCCTCACTGGATAGAAGCTACGGACGAAGATGGCGACTGGGTGCGTCTATTCAAAATGATTAGGCCACCACAGCGATCCGTTCGCATTGGCGTATGCCGTCAAGCAGAACTGCTTAGACACATCATAGTCGGACTGAGAGGAGCGTACGCCACCACCGACGCTCTTGCCTTTCCCAACGCCCTCCCTCTGCAGGATATCTGTTGGTCGGATTCCGCCGTAAGCGCCGAACGCCTTTCGAAGATGCGCCCGTATCAGAAGATCAACCATTTTGTGGGGACAAATGCTATATCAAGGTATCATCTGTCAGCCGGGTTTCTTGGCTGACCCAATGTGTGGCGGCGGACCCATGCACCGGACGCATAGCGGGACACGAAACCTCTCATACAGGGGTCACCTGTCCCGAGGTCTAATGCTGTGGGGTTGAATAGATGGGTGTGTCAACAAAGTGGCCAGGAAGCACATGCAGAGAGTAACCAGAGTGAGTGAAAATACGTCGGACACTATGCCTGTCGGTCGCAGTTCGGCGCTGCTTTATATGTCAACGGCGTCTTGGCTTCGGTGAAAAGACCCGTGATGTACCCAGTGCAAACACGCCATACCTCAATATGTCTCTATGGCGCCCAGTTGTACTACAATGTACGGCATTCCACGTGTCGGGAAGCCGGTCGGCGGCCGCTCATTCGACACTCTAGGAAACACAAGTGGATACATGTGACGGAAGCAATAAGTGCCTGTCTTAGCAACTTTCAGCAGAAGCTTGAATAAGGCAGGGGATATGGACCTCCCCACTCCGCTTCGGTTGCTTGGAAAAAGTTAAGTGTCACTTGCGGGCGTCAGCGCCAGAGATCAGGCTGCGGACGAGGTGCCCTTTCTTGTTTGTATCCGGAGTGCGACCGATGGGCGAATTGCTGCCGTGTGCATCCTTTTCAGAAAGAACTATCTCGCCCGGAACCTTCTGCGAATGAAGGCATATTATCCCAAGGAATACAAATTCTTCCCCCACACTTGGTCTCTACCAGCAGGTGATACGCCGATGCACACGCCTGCCCGCTCTGAATATATCCGAGCGCGCTTGAAGACGGGGTGATAGATACGCTGGATACCTTCTGCGTTGGCCACCGGAAAGTGGAAGGCTGTAATGCAGTATTGCAGCAATGGTTTTTCACGCGGACTTCAGAGAAGGCAGGGCCGTGTGTGCTCATGAAGGTGGTACTGAGGTCGACGCGGTCGCTCCAACCTGCGTTGTCCCTGTTTTATGGCGCTAGACCTGGCTGACTTTCGATGCCAGTTTACTGGTAGTAGACGCAAAACGTTCATCATCAAGCCAGATGCGAGCAGCCAAGGCCGCGGAATTTTCTTGACTCGAAACATAGAGGATATTGATCCAACTGAGCACCTGGTCGCCCAACGGTACCTTCATAGGCCCTTTCTCATTGACGGCCTCAAGTTCGACCTGCGTATATATGTCCTGCTAGCAGGATGCAATCCGCTGCGAGTAAGCAGAGAACACTGTCGCAGATCGCCGTAATAGCTGTCGCGCTTCCACATAAATGCGAAAGGCCTCTGGTGACCGTCGCGGGGGCGAATTGCTCACACGGAAGGCACTATTCTATGCATACACACAAGAGAGCAGCGGCACCTCCGCGAAGAACAGAGACACGGATACTAAGTAACCACAGGTGGGGAGTGAGTAACATAACATTATTGCATCATGATTGTTGCCTTGACAACCGTGCGTGGCAGAGTGTAAGCTGTACTCGCTCTTCCCACGTTCATGGGAATATTTGTTCTCTGACGGCCCCAGTCTGCGTTCCAACCTTCGGGACTACAATCTAGCCGCTGGGTGACTGCGCCTCCATATTTTCTTGTAGCGTGATGTCGCCCTCACTTGGATGTGGAGATCTCTTCCGGTTTGGCTCGCTGTGTCCCTACCGCAGCTGTTTGTTCATCAGGATGGACTGGTCCGCTTCGCCACGAGTCCGTACGCCAAGCCAACGGGGAAAAACTTGCACGACAAGACGATGCATTTGACGAATTATGCCATCAACAAGTCATCGTCAAATTTTAAGCCAAACAGGGATCCATATAATCCATCGAAAGGCCACAAAAGAAGCCTATTTCACGTTCTCGACCAGCTGAAGAGAGAGGTCAGCAAAGACACTTCCCGTACGGTGACGGCTGAAACTGGAGTAGTGGCCCTCCGAGAGACAGAAGCAACCTCAGGGTCTCGAGGACAGTTCTGGGTCGCTGCTACATGGTGTTTCGGGGCACGCGAGACTCTCATCTTTGATGGCGGTTGATTAACCTACCTGGCAGACTTTGAGATAAATTGCACATGCCAGCTCGAAAGACCAGAAACTGCCGTCGCGCCCGCCGGTTCACTGCGTCTGTATTCGGTAAACGATGTGAAGCTGCCCGCCACGTTTCCGTTCGCAAACTGTCAGTTATCGAGACTGATCTCTGCGGTCCGTGTGCCGCCCCCTGGTGTCTGTTGATCCTCGAGGCATCCATGTGAGCGACAGTGCCGCCCCTCCGCTTTACCTCACTGTGCTCCCTCGCAGGGCCATGATGTGGATGCACTCTGTAAAGAGATCGATGAGTGCTTATGCAAGACAATAATTGCGATTCAACCGTCCCTTGCACACATTTACGGTTCGTGTAAGGGTGAAGACCTCAGTAATTCAATGTGTTTCGAAGTTCTTGGAATCGACATCATGATTGACCACAAACTCACCCCCTGGCTCATTGAAGTAAGCCGTGCTGCCCGGATTGCGTTGGAACTCCGGAAAGACTGTAAACGTCTTTTATCCGAAAGAAGTCTGCATTCGAGGCAAATGCGTGTCTGTGTATGTGTGTGCGTGAGTGTATATCTTTTATATAGATTTGGCACGACTGCACTCATGTCAGCCCACTGCGACCCTGTAGCTATATAATATCAAGCATGCAGCGAGGGTCCTCGGAATTGGTTTATATGGCGTCCAAGTTGCCGCAAGGCCACCAGTACCCAAATTGCAATGATGGACTCCTTTTGTTCCTATGCACTCTCTGTACGGGTATCAGGTTAACCACTCTCCGTCGTTTAGCACGGACAGCGAACTCGACACGATTGTCAAGTTCAAGGTGATTCGAGACGCCCTGGTTCTGCTGGGACTGTCCTCCGAGAATCGGCGCCGGTAGGGGAACCCTCGAAGCGTCGACGGAAACTGACAGCTGGCGTGCGTAAGCCTGGCGCTACTGTAACCCAGACTGGCGCACGGACCCCACGCCCCTCCCCCATGGGTGGCATGTGCCGTTTCGCCTTTCGTCTTTCGGTTCTGCATGTTTTGTCGTCGATATCGCCGGCCGCTTCTGCATGTCACCAGTGCCAGGTGACGACTAGTGCTCTGTCTACCTGTTCATGCTTTCGCAGGTACCATGCACAGCAGCGTGTCAGGGCGGAGCAATGGCGAATGGCGATGCCGAAGCAGACGAGAGAAGAAAGATTGGAGGATCGCCGGCAAATGATGAACGAGCTCGCGAAACGTAGAACAGAATGGGAGGATGCGCACATGGGGGGATGGAGACGGATCTTCCCGACTGAAGAGCGTGCCGCGAAGTATAGCCACTTGTTTGAAGCCGCCGACGAGATATGGCAGTCTATGACTGGCATGTGCAGAACAAAACCTATTCTGATGCAGCTACAAGAGGCAAGACGCCGCCAGAAATTGGCTGGATGCGGTGCAGAGCTGCCGGGTCAAGAAGAAAAGTTGGAGCGAGTCTTTTCGTCGGTTTCCGTTTCTGGTGCATCGACGACGACATCGCGTTCCCACAGCAACATACAAAAGGCGATACCTAAAAGGAAACACACGCAGAGCACTCGTTCTTCAGCAAACCTCCAGTCTGCTTCTCTAACACAAGCAGCTCGGAATGCAAGGGGGCAAATGACAGAATCGACTGGACAGACAACAGAACAAAGCTCGCCCTTCCAGCAAGGCAGCTCGGCGGCCGATTCTTCCAGGACCCAGGCTGGCGCAGCCTCTGCCAGAGACGCACGAGATGGAGCTTTTTCCCGACAAACGGGCTCTAAACCTCTTTCCCAGGGCACAGTTCACCACTCGACGCCTCCGGTAGAGAGTGCCAGCTGTGGGAATATACGAAAGTGCAAGGCAGGCAGCCGAGATCCGGCGCTGCGGGCCGAAGCGGCTCCGCGCTCTGATGCAGGGGACGCTCTGAGATCTCCACGGGGGCAGGAAGAAACCTTACACAGTGCAGAAAATACGGGCTTGACCCCGGGGGACCAGGCTCAAGCTCCAGAATGTGGAAGACCTGCCAGCCCTCAGCTGGTCCGTAAACAGGCTTGTGAGGTGAAGGAGGGAACCCAAACGAAGCTGTGTTTGGCCCGCACCACTGTGGCGCGTGCCCCCAACCTCTTGACGGCCAACAGGAAACGCGTCAAGAAGATAAACAAGCGGAACACCAATTCCCCCTGCACGACAACTGCATGCTTTCCCTTTCCGTGGCACGCAGCGGGGGTGACCCCGTCTTCTTTGCCCGTTGCCTCAGAGCAAGAACGCCAGGCGACGGAAGGTCTTAAGATTGTGCGGGTTGGAGACCTACGATGTATAGCTGACGCACTGGAGAAAAATCGGCCGACACTGCAAAGGAAAAAGATGCCGGCACGAAAGGAATGACGGCGCACGGCGCCTGAGAACGAATGCGTGCTTGTTCGAGTGGCCTCCTTAGTTTCCGGAGGAACGGAAAGTCGTTCGCATTCACTTGTTCAGCTGTTTTGACTAGCGGGAGTCAGCTAACTGTTTTTCCAGTTCGCCATCGCAGCAACGGTATTGTCTGCAGTTTTGGCTGTTTTTACCTGCCCACATGATTGGGCGGAAGACACAAATATCCCTTACTAGTTCGACCGCGAACAATAAAGCTTCTGTCGAGGGTAGTGGCCGCTTCTTGCGCATATCCAGTCTGAACACTGGCAAACTATGAGAACAGTGTGATGAACGTATTTACATGCACCTTCCACTGTTTGGTCAGATCCGCGCGGCCTCTTGCGCGACGCCTGAAATGGAAACCATTACGAATCAATATCAATGTAGCCTGCCCATAGATGCCGCGCAAAGCAAACAAGACGAATACGCCTCTCGTGACCCGTTCCCGATACGAAGACCACAAGTCCATATCCACTTCGGATGCTTCACACACGGATGCAAAACGTTTCAGTGCCGCCTGCTGCTGCGCGTTTGAAGCGCCTAACGAGCGACCAATTTGGGAACTCATCTTGAACTCAGGGGCGAGAGGCTGACTCGGGTCGTACCTGTCTTGCAATAAACGGATACTGTGGGCTTTTTACAGGTTCTCCACGCGCGACTGCCGAAAGGGCTGGTCTCAACCGTGTGCCGTAAACGAAGGGCAACGGTACCTACTGCTTACACACCGCAGTGAACAGAACTAAGACAGAACATCGATTCCCGAGATTTCAGTGCCCCTTTCCTCGACGTAGAGACCATTTAAATGAGCGCTGATCATGCATTCTCTTCCGCCGACACATTACGACTACCATGCGGACTTAGGTCACGCTCGGCCTCGCTGGACGAAATAACCGTGCTTTGCTGTCCGCTGGGCGAGATTACGAAAGCTGCTTGCAGGTTGTATGTCCACGGGGACGTTCCACGACGAGCGCCCAGACGCTATTCCCGATCCTTCTGGAGAAGCTCAGTGCCGCTGCGTTTTTTGTGGCGTCACGTCATACTTCGACGCGTGGGTTTAGACAAAAGCATGACTACACAACAGTGCGTGTTGTTTTCTGTGAGCTGCCTTGCGGGCCCGAAGGGGCCCCCGCATTCGTCGGTAGTCGCACCCGCGTGAAAAGCACTGTTTTTCACAAAAGCACTGCGTTATCTTTGCACCACTGTTAACATAACTGGAACAACTTGAATTTGGTGTGGCCATAGCCCCCTCACTACACGTCCCGTTTCCTTCCTTTGCCGGCGTCTCGCTCGTTCTCTCCAGGATCATCGACACTCCTAAAACTCCCCTGTGTCCTGAGATTTTCAGCACCGCGCGAGGGGGATCGGCTGGACGCCTCTGACATTCCGCAGGCCGTCTGCGCAGCGTCTGCGGCCGTGTCATCACTTCCTTCCTCAGGTGCGCGGCCGCTTGCCTCGCGGCGGCCGTTTCCCCCCGATCCTCTGCCTCGCCTCCTTCGCCCCTCCGGAACACGCTCCTGAGCGAATGGAGGCACAGAGATCCCCCCGCTCTCGAACAGCAGCGCCACTTTAACAGGACCTGTTTCCCTGTCTGCGGAGGGGCTTCCCGCGCCCGGAGCGGCGCCATCAACGCCGGGCTGACGCGGCGCATGCGCGGATGCATGCTGCCCTGCCTCGCTCTGCTCCACCCCAGTCTGTGCGTCATGCGCGCGCCGATCAGGCACGGAGGAGGTCCGCCGCGTACCGGGCTCACTGTCGGCGCGTCGCATGAAAGCCGACGCAGGGCCCGCCTTCGCCTGCGGCAGATGATTCCCGCCGTCGTCGGAGATAGAACTGAACTCGCTGGAGGCGGAAGACTGTGGACAGAGCGGCGAGCCCGTGAGAGACGAGGAGGAAGCCGCCCGCGGGCCGATCTTCTCGGCTGCCTCTCCCTCCGCAGCCTCTGCAGCCTGCGCCGACGATGCCCTCCTAGAGGGCGCCCAGGGCAGGAAGAAAGAAGCACTCGAAGTGCGCGTCGATCGCGACGACGGGGGCGCGTTTCACTCGGGTTGCGCGACGGCCGCCGCCAGAAACGCGAAAAGAGGTGGCTACCTGGCGAAGTCTTTTGGGGAGGAGGAGCGGCGTCGGTTTGAACCGACTCGGCTTCGTTCTTTTCCACGGCTGTTGCTTCAGACGGGCTAGCTGTCGATGAAACAGCGACGTTCCCTTCCTGTGCTTCCGTCAGACCTTCCGTTTGTCGCGCTCCACTGAGTTGCCCCTCGCTGGACGCGTCGTGAGACGTGGCCGCGTCCACCGCAAAGGCAGCCGCCATGAGAAGCGCCTCCTCAGCCTGTCGACTTGCTCCGATCGCGCGCCTGGCCTTTGCCGGGGAGGTCGAAAGCTCCTCCGGCAACCGACTACGCGCCGTACAATCCCAGATGTCTGCGTCGCTGTCGAGGGAAATGTACGTTAGCACTCGCTGAGAGGAGTGCGCGGGCGTGGGAGAGTCCGCTTCCTTTGCGTTCTCCACGCCCCAGGACGCATGGCTGACAGCCCTTCCGTCGACCTCTGCGGCGTCTTCCTCCCTGTTCGAAGGCGACGCCACCGCGCGTGGCCCGCTGTCCAGACCCTCGGGAGCTGCACCCGTCTCTTCTCCCGGGCAGCAGATGCCACCCGTCCGCGGAGAGACGCGCGTCCCCGCCGCCGCTCGCTTCCCCACGTCCGTCTGACTCTCGCTCTCGCCGCCGGCGCGCTCGCGCAGGCAGCCGCCCTCGATCTGCCACCAGGCGTCTGCGCCGTTCCCCGGGTGCAGAAAAAGGCCTCGGCAGTCTTCGCAGAGCCGCTCACTGTCCTCTTCGCCCCGCACCCGCCAGTTCGCCTCTGAGTGACGGCGCCGCGGCTTCGCCTCGCGGCGTGCGGGCACAGCCGCTTCCCTGAATGACCTTCTCCGTCGACTAGCGCCACCAAACCGGCGCCCACACACGTCACACGCCCCGCCCACGCCGCCAGAGGGGCATGTGGACGAGACAGCCGCTGCGCCTCGTGTCTCCGACGCGGAGTCAGCCTGCACCTCTTCTGTGGCTAGCGGATCTCCTGTCGCTGAAAGTCTCCTCGGCTGAGCGCAAGGTGCCCTGCGCCTGGGCCCAGGCCGCGGCACCCCGCTGTCCTGCGTGCCCCCCAGTTCCGCCTTCTGCGAGGCCCTGACGAGTGGCGCGTGTTCGACAGGCTCCCGCTCGTCTTCTGCTGGACTCCAGCTCTCCCCTTCGGATACCGACTTTTCTACGTCTCGCGCAAGCTCATCCGCCTCCCCCCTCTCGTCTGCACATTGCCCCGGGGGCAGGCCGTCGAGCTGCGGGGTTTCATAGCCTCCCAGCGGGCCTTCGTCCGAAGCGGGCTCCTCGTCCGCAGTCTCCCTCGAAACTGCGAGGGAAAGAGCAGCTGCGACGGCAGCGGCGCTAGGCGCTCGCCGCGCGCCTTCGAACGCTACGGCATCACCGCGTTCCTGCTCTGTTTCTACGAGACCAGGCTCCGCGCCTGCGGCTTCTGGACCCGCAACCGCAGCCACGTCGAGTGCCAGCAGCGCCGCCGAAGCCGCGTTCACCGAGGCGACCGCCGCTGTCTCTGCCGTGGCGGGGGCAGGAGACAGTTGCAGGCTCGGCTGGTGAAGCGGAGACACCGCGAGGCCCGCGACACTCTCTTCATCCTCCTCGTCCTCGTCCGAAGGGAAATCGACAATGCTTAGCGACCAGAAGTTGAAAGAGTTGTACTGAAAGACACGCAGGGAAACGCAGCCGACACAGAACATGAGCAGCGCGCACCCTCCATATCGACTGCAAGGACAACGCATCCTAACGTGCAGATAGACTCCTCTGGAGACGCTGAGCTGCACAGAGCAACATGCGGCATTGCTGCAGCAACTAGATAAGACAGTGGAAACTGTGTGAAGAGCTCGTGGGAGTGCAGAGCGACGAAGAGACGACTCAGACGCCGGAAGGAGGCAAATGCGAAGACGCATGACCCCACAGAGTAACGGATGCGTCGCCACGAATAAAAACACGCCCTTGAATGCACATGGGCACATGCACATGACATGAGGACAATAGAAAGGCAACACCGCTCACTCTGGCCTTCTCCTTCCTTCAGAACCCATCTCCCCGCTCAATAATTATGCGCTGCAGACATCCTGTCTGCGTTTCTGCCGCACTGCAGCCGCCCTCGCCCTTTCCGCCCCTTTTTACGGGCCCCAGTCGACCAACACGTTCGCATGTCACGCCGACTGTTCCTCCCACGCAAAGAAATCGAATGACGTGACGCAACCGCCACTCGCAGGGCCACGCGAATCAGGGCAGGGGGCAAGTCGCGGAATGTCTCTTTTGACCGGTAAAGCCGCGCACACTCGCGTCGCGGGAGAAGGGCACCCACAGCGAGCCGCGAAACCGAGAAAAAGACGGCCGCCGCAGCGCACGAATCCTCCTCCCGCGGGATGCGCCTTCTCGTCTTACGCATGTGCCCCTCTCGCGTCGGCTGGCATCGGTCAGGCTCTAGCTTTTGAGCGATATCGTGCAACGCGTGGAAACATGGAGACATTCGTGCCCCTCACCCCACGACCTCCCCACGCGGCAAAGGCACCCCCTCACGCACGCGAGGAACACAAACAAGCGGCAGCAAGCTCCGCAAAAAACATGCACACGCGCTTGTACCAAGGGCACGGCTCGACCGACATCGCAGAGAGGAGAGAGAACAACTTGCGAGGGTGGGCTTCGAGAGAAAAAGCTGGAAACAGGCCACGCGAAGGAGAAGGACACGTTTGCACCGGGGCTGACGTACCTCTCCGTGTCTCGCAGAGGCAGCGTCTCGAGTCTCTTGGAAACGCAGGACAAAGAAGGGCATTTCCGCGCGCGGATCGCGTGCCGCCCCCTTCTCTCAGCTTCGAGACCTCGGCAAACCGTTCACTATTCTTCACCTAGTGAGAAACACGAACAGGAACCGCCGCTGCCCCCCACAGCCCCCGTCTCTCGCCGCACGCATGCAGACCAGCCACTTCCAGCACACGTCTGCCAAGCAACAACGGCAGAGATGAAATCCTTCGCCTAGGGAGACGAATGGACTGCGCAAGCTGCTATGGCAGCTGAAACCCACGACGACTTGCTCACGAAACGATTCGCGCCACTGAGTTATCGCGCCACTGAGTTACCAACAGAAAAAATATCTGATTGAAATACTACGTATGCTGATTTTATATATATATATATATATATTTATGTATATAAGCTGAGAAAAATACGTATGAATACGAAAATACACACGCGTATGTGCTGCTGACCTAAGGTGCGAGGGGAAACGACGGCACTGTCGTCTGGCTGTTTGATGCGTGACCTTCTCGCTATCGCGGCGCACAAGGAACTCAAGCAGAAACAGATGCAGAACTGCATGGGTAAGCCCACAGCTGTCTCCAGAGGCTGCCCGAATACGCTACCGCAGGCTTTCTGCGTCTAAAAGCAGACACCATATATTCAAATACGCATGCGCGAGTGCACCTACATACCTTTCAGACGCGCATACACTACACAAAGGGGCGAGGAACAACTCGCTACCGATCCTGCCTAAATGCCTGCGCGTGCAGAAATATAGAGATGTCCTGCATACATTCGTGTACGCTGCCTACAAAGAGAGACTTGACGCACATTGACAAGGGATTCATGAATCACACCTACGTCCTCACACGCTAAGGGGCACATCACGCAGCTCCAGGATTCTTCCAGCGCTCTACTCGATATCTATCTGTCTCTATACACAGCCACGCGCATATCTGCGTACGCACAGATATCTGCATGTGTAGAAACACAGTACAGAGCGTGCATGCACACCGTGACTACCGATACAAAACGGTCCGCAAGTCGCGGGAGTACGCGAAGACATGGCACGCAGGGAAGAAGAATACAAGAAAAACTCCTTATGGGTTCTGGCTCACGCGAGAAAGTCGACTGTTCAGGGCTAGAGATCGGACAGGAGGATTGCGGCGAAACGTGCGCACACGCCTCACTGCCGCACACGGGAAGAAAACTCCGCGTCCGCAACGAACTAGCTCTCTCCTCTCGGCGCACTGCCGCCCATAACCTAGCGCGAGACTCAAGTCTTGACATCACTTCAGACAGAAATGGTGAATGCAAAATGCAGATACACGGAAGCGTGATGACAAGGCACGCGAGAAAGAACGACGAATTTGGATACGGACGTTAAGCGTGTATACGCCACAGGCACACATATGCGCAGGGAGCCACGCGGAACGCAGCGAGACCAGGAAACAGAAACAGGGGCGCTCTGAACAGATGAACTGAGGAAAGAATACGTGTGATAGCCGAAGACAAGCGGCGAGACAGAGAGAAAACAGAAAGCCCCCCTCTCTCTGGTTGCCGAGGTCTCGTGATGGCAAAAAGAAGAGACGACACAGGAACAGACACAAAAGTCCCTCCTCCTCCCCTCACCCCACATCTTTCTTTGCTCTCACCCACAGCCTCTCCCGAGATTCGTCTCCCACCGGCCTTTCGCCCTTTGGTCTCAGCGCCAGGTCGCTGACGTCTGTTAGTTTGTGAAACGCCGCACCCGAGCGGGCATCCCCTTTGCGGAATGTGTGGCAGCCGAAACGCCCCAGAAACTGCGAAAAAGTCTCAGGAATGTCTTTTTCCGGCGCTTGCCTTCTTCACATTATCGACGACATGCATGTGCACGCGGAACACACATCAGACCTTCGCTTTCCTGGCATCCCCTCGTACCCACCCCCGCGGTCACCCTTTCGCCTCTGCCCCTTTCGGCTCAGTCGAGAATGGGCAAGGCGCGAGCGGCATTCGCGCATATCATGTTACAGAGACCCACAGGGTGAATTTGCTCATCATCAATGTGAAGCGTGAACACAAGCCGCTTCCTCTCTCGCACCTGTTCCTCTTCAGCCTCCTCTTCCTCGACGCGCGCCTCAGACGGCAGCCGCCCGTCCGGTCGTGGCAGCGGCGGGAACATGAAGTCCGCGATCTCCGACATCGTCTCGTACCTGCAGAGACACCCGATGCGGCGCGAAGGGAGAGACATCCAAGCCGAAACCCGCCGACCGGCTCGAGCGGCTGCGAAGCAGAGACGAGGCGCCGGCGACGCGACAGACAACGAGCAAACAACGGAGCGAGGGCCGACAGCGGGGAGGAAGCAGGCCGCGATGCACACGCACGCGATTCGCGCAGACATGCCCACGCACGCCAGGCTGCCACAGGTGCCGCGTGCGCATGAGACACAGAACATATGAGAAGCAGGAATCTTCTCGCTATACGCCGAACAGCTAATGCAGACGAAACGCGAGTAGTCGCTCGCACTGGGGCTATCCTCACCTTCAGAAGCCTCACCCGAGCAACACGAAGGAAAATGACGAGAAAGATAAGCAGCTAAGAGAGGGTACCCAGTGGAACACACGCAGGAATTTATAGCACTTACGTTCGCGCGTAAGTCGAGTTGTTGATGTGGTGTATAGCGCCAGACGGATCGATGATGAAGACCTTCGCCTCCGCGACTCCGACATGCACGTACGCGCGGTGATCCTAAAAAAAAAACCGGCGCTACGCTCTTCTCTCCATCCTCCCCTCTCCTCTTCGCGATTTCGCTCCCCACGAGACTGCCATCCAGTTGATCACCTCTTGCGCTCTCCCTTCGTTTAGCTAACTCCACCTTGTTTCGGTTCGATTTTCACTGTTCTCGAAGGGCGTTCGCGACTTTCACAAAGCCGTCTCTCTGCAGCCAGATTCTGTCTCGGCTCGCCGCTTTCACTTACCTGACTGAGTAAGAGTCACTCCAGGAAGGCGCAGGCGGGTCTCCCCACCATTCCCCCTTCATTAGGAGAAAGCTCTGCTGGGCACCACAGGCTGAAGAGTCGAGACTGCGGACTCCGCAGCGAGCCGAAAAACTTACCGAGTCCCGGTTGCCGAAACCCGCGTAGAAGGGGTTGTACTCCGGCGGGAAGAGGCTTCGAATGTCGCGAAGCGCGGCAATCTTGAAAATGTACGGCTTTCTCTCGATGACTTCGCGCTTGAAGGAGGGGAACAGGCGATCCGGAGACAAAATGAGGGGGCCATCTGCACGTGGGGAAGAACCAGACAGAGGCGCGCGAGACGTCAAAACACTGCAGCCGGCAGTCGACAGGGGCTCTCTACGCGCCCGGGCGAAAACCAGTGCTTGGAAGTTCTGAGAGACTGGTCAACGCGCGACTGCGCACTTCAAACCGAGTTCGAACCAGCCACAGGATGCCGCAACGCCGGGAGACCCGCGACGATCGCGAGATAACCGTCTGACGCCCCGGGCACATGTCACACAACGTGCAGGACCTACCGCAACTCACAGCTGAGACAGGGGTGTCCCCAGGGACAAGCGATGCGAATTACGTTCAAGAGCAACTATCGAGTGCTCCGGACGCCCACGCCGCCTCTGAGCTGCTGCACACTCTTCTACACACACACTCCACCGAGGCGCGACTCGGCTCCGTCGACCAAGGCGTCGCCCTCCTTCTTGCCCGGTGGACGCGACTCGCCGCTGCGGCCTGCCCGCGAACACCTCCATACATTGCCCGCCAAGCCATGCCGACGCTCTCTGGCGGAGGAAGCACGCCCAGGGGCACATCCTCCTCACCTGGAAGCTTGTTGGTCTGCTGCTGCGTGAGGCCGAAGAGGTAGTCGCGGGTGGCATCGGCCTGACCAATCGCGCGCGCAGTGAGGTAGAGAATCAGATAACCCGCTTTCTTGATCTTCGTGAAGAGCTCCGCGACGCCGTCGTGAGACCAGTCGCGCCCTACGATCGGCATTAGCTGACCGAGCACGTCAGACCTGCAGGCCGCGCGAAAACGCACTTTCTTTTCTGCCCTTAAATTTCTTCCCGTCTGCCCATATGTGGGACCTAGATGTATTTGAACCGAGGCGACAGCCTCGACTACAGCGCTTGAGCGCTGTAGTCGCGCGAACCCAACGCAGACATACATGCGTGTGTATGTAGATACTGTCGAAATCGCCGCCACCGCAGGGGAAACGCACCACAGAAAAGCTCGAAGTTCTCGAAGGCATCGCCTTGGGAATGAAAAAGCTGGCGCCACACGTGCGTCCGCCCGGCCGCGAGTTGGACGCTCCGCCCGCACAGTCGTGCCCATACAGAAAGGATATACGCGTGAATAGCTCAACATGTTTGCAGCACCGTCTGAATGAACCCCGACACACACAGGCAGGCGATGAAATACACGCGGACGCGCCACGTGGCGTCTCCTCCTCGCCGACTCACACCACTTCAGGCCTCAGACGCGAACCACAACTACCCCAAATCACCATATGCATACACATGCATATACATACATATATACATATATATAGATAGATACATATATCGATGCATGGACCCGTGCCTGCATGCGTCTGCCTAGGCAGCTGTGTATTTGCCTCCGCACCTCGTAATCGTGCCGTCGACATCGGAGATGACGATTTTCGGGTACTGCGGCCAGAGATAAATCGTGCCCATCACGCTCTTCGTTCCCTGCAGCGAGGAGCTGACTGTGAAGCAGATCGAGTTGGCTCCAGGCTTCAAGTTGAGCGAGTCCTGAAGACAGCGAAACACCACCCAAAGAGAGCGAAAACTCGCCGCGCGCGACCGGAACCCAAACCTAAAAGTGCGGAGTGATGAAAGACCCCCGCCAAGGTTTCACGTCGACACCAGACCCCCCCACCCCCCCTTCCCCCCCGATCTGCCAAAACTCCCGTTTACGCACATATGACCACCCTCCGCTATATACATATCTTGTATGTAGCATGCAAGTACAGTATGCACGCATGCACAGCGAGTGCATAGGGATGCGGAAGCAGCGGAGAGGCGGAAAGACGTAGCATCTCACCAACTGGTCGGGGGTGGGTCTAAGCGACCTGCGGAGGCGGCGCGGAGTGCACGCTGCGCAGGAAACGAGGCTGGGGCCCGTTGAGCCGAGTTCGCTGTGGAAGCTCGCGCTATTCGCGAGCGTCGAGCGGCCTTCTCTCCTCCAGTCGCCCTCGTCGTCAGGTGGCGAGACGCCCGCCTCTTCTTCTGCGATCGCGACCGCGGTCGCGGCGGCGACGGTGGCCTGCGCGATGGGGTCCCGAGAGCCGACGACGACCGACTTGCCGCGGCCGAGAGGGACGTCCTCGCCGCGCTTGCCAGCCTCTGCCCCCGGCGCGCCGTCGGACTTCTTGGGCGCGGGAGCGGGGCCCAGCAGCGCGGGTTTCGCCGCGCTCGAGCTGCGCCCTCCGCCGAAAATCCAGCGCGAAGCCGAGGATAGCGCGCTGCTGAAGTTCGACTGCGGGAAGTTCGCGGAGATCTCTGCGTTCATCAGCTGCGACAGACTCTCCAGCGACAGCGGCCGGTTAAAAACCAGCCAGCAGGCGAGCAACGGCAGCGCCACCTTGCCGGGGTAGTACGGGGGCTTGTCGTCGAAACGCGCAACTAGCGAAGGGTGATACCACAGCGCAGGGTTGTGATCAAACGCCTCCCACGAAACCTGGGCGCAAACGACACGCACAGACACAAGGTACGGAAATGGGAACACGTCACAGCCCCCTCCCCCCAAACCCTCCCGGATGTTGGACCCAAATCTGCAGCACGGAGACCCTGCGATCTGCCCGCTAAGCAGTCAGGCGCAGAAAGCCAGACAGACCACGGAAACTCGCGAAAAAAAGGCCCGAGCCCCCCGGGGAGCCGCCGCCCGGACTCCTTTGTTTTCGCGTGCCTTTCTCGCACGGGCGTTCCTGCCGCCTCCCTCGGCAGCCTGTCTCCGCGTGCCTCTCTGCGCGCGAGTTTTCTCTGTTCCTCCTTCTTTACTTTCCACATACCACGTTCGCGTTGAAGACGTCGTTGTCGTGTTGCTCCTCCGTGATTCGTCCCGTGAGCATGTGGCCGCAGAGCGAGAAGCTGACGCCCGACGCGGCGCCGGCCGCGGTGTCTGCGGCGGCGGCGCTGTTGGTTGCGGGGCCTGCGCCGAACTGCTCGTCTTCGGGGAAGTCGCGGGTCTTCTGCGTCTCCGGAGAGACCCCCGCGCCAGCGCCCACGCCGCCCACGCCGTCGCCCAGCAAGAGTCGCGCGCGATCCTGCTCAGGGTCGCCCGAGGAGTAACGCGGCACCGGCAGCTGAGACTCTCCCGTCGCGAACTCTTCCCCAGCACGCGCCGCGTCGCCCGAGGGCGCCTTGGGCTCTGGCTCTCCGCTCGCGGGCGACGCGGCGCCGCCGGGGGGCCCTGCGCCGAGCGGCTGCGGCGGCGCTGCGTCGCGGCAGAAGATCTCGGTGCTCGTTTCGTTCGTGACGACCCCATCTCGCTCGTCAGTCGAGGCGCCAAGCTTCGCGTGTGCGGGCGAGGCGCCCGCCGCGTCGCTCTGCGCGCCAGACTTGTCGCCGTCGCCGCTGGCGTTTGAGCGCGGGGAGACGATGGGGCTAGCGGCTTCGTCTTCGTCGTCGGCGTCACTCTCGTCTTCGTGGACGAAGTAGGCCTCGCCGGCTGCGCCGAGCTTCATGCGGAGGCTGGTCAACTGGCCGTTGACAGTCACTGTGACAGTTTTCTCGCGGGATCTGAGGAGCTTGGCCTTGCCGAAGCGAACGTGGAACGGCGTGCTGCGTAGCTTGTTGTCCTGCGTCGAGCGGACGCAGATGATGTCAATGCACCCCGAAAGCGTCGCCTGATTGAAGTCCAGCGCGTTCGAGACGCTGGACACGATCTTCCCCCACATAGCGGCGACGCGAGAGGACGAAGGGCGCAAACTGAAGCCGACAGAAACGCGAGGCTGACCGCCGGGCGACCGCAGAGAAACGCGGAGAAAGGGAGCGGCGACAGCAGCGAACAGAGACACAGAGGAGAGCGGACCGGACGAAAACTGGACGAGCGCGCGAGAGAAGAGAACGCCGCGACAGGAAGCGAAAGAAAGTGGAGAAGGTGGAGAGCGGGCGTGGCAGTTTAGAGGCACAAGAGAGTTTTCCGCGCAGGACAGCTTCAACCGAGGGCACTGATGAAAGCAAACAAAGCAACCACGCGACACCACAGGCCACCCGGCACCGCACTGCAGGGGTCACGATGCTGCAGTTCGGCCGCCTTGCTGCGGCGCGTCGCCAACACACAAAGAGGGGACTCTTCGATCTCTCACACTCCGTCTAACCAGCCACTCTACACAACTCCGTTTCTCCTCTTCGTTCGTGTCTCTTCAACGGACCTCCCTCTTTCGGCGCCACGCTCGTCTCTCAGTGTCTTTCGAGATGATCTTCCTCTGAAGCAGGAAGGAAAGGAAGCGTGTAGCTATTTTGACTGAGCCAGTTGTGACATAAACTCGATACAAGTCAGCCACCTTGGTGTGGAGGCGTTTCCTCCGCCACTCTCGCCATCTCCCCCTCGCTGTGCACCGGTGGAGTCCCCTGCCGCCCAGTCCGACGACCTTCCCTTCCTGGCTTCCTTCTCAGTCGTCTGTTGTCTTGTGCTCGCGGCCTCTTCTCTTCCCCGCTCGCTGCGGGCGTGGCACGGCTCGCGCGGGCGCTGCGGCGCGCGCAGTTTTCTCCGTTGCCCTTTCTCTTGCTTCTGCTTCCTCCAAGGGATGCCGTGGAAGAAGGAGCCTTGAGAATGGAGAGAAGGAGACAGCCGATACCGCGGAGAAGCAAAAGTGGAGCGCGTAGCCGCGCAGCCTCGCCGCGCGGAAGACAGGGAGTGACCGGCGCCACGCAGAAGTGACAGGCCCGCAGACGGCTGGATATTTTCGCGCGAAAACGCATGCGCCGACCGCAATCTGGAGGAAAAGCGGGGCCTGGGAAAGAAACGAACGACGGAACCGAAAAAACTGGGGGATGACCCACGCAGACGAAGGCGAGCTGCGTGGCGTACATACACATCAAAGCTGTCGGGTCTCTTTGCGACAGAAACCCGCCGGGATGCTATCCTGATCGCGTACAGAGGCGGCAAAGACGAGTGATGAGAAGGATGCGTAAAGGAACACACGAAGGCGGCTCATGCGCCTTCCTCGTGGGCACCTTGCCCAGAAACGAGTCAGCCGAGGGCAACTGAGAAAGGCAGAGGAGAGACGACCAGATCACCGCAGTTCGCCGGCCTTGCTCTACGGGGCCCCTCGGAACCGAAACAAAAACTTGCAAAGAACGGCGGCGCCCTCTCTTCTCCGGCCACGATGACGAGACGCCTTGCCCGGCTGCAAGACTTTTTCGTCCGCTTTGACTTCTGCCTCACCTCTCTTTTTCCCGGTTCTCCCTGTGTGTAAGTGCCCTTCCGTGGCTGGTCGACGGGAAAGGCGAACAGCGGCTCCTAGGGGCGCCGCAACAAGGCGGCGATGCCTCACGGGACTCTCCGAATATACGCCGAGGCCGTTGGCTTTTGTCTGCGAGCCTCGCAGCTGTTCCAGGGAACCCGCCGCCTTTCCGCCTCCTCCCAACGAGGCTCACAAGGTGAAAACTGAGAAATGAATGGCTCAACAGGATTGCAGCCTGCACGCGTGTTTACCTGCTTCCCAGGCTGGAGGTCGCTTATCCAGCTCCCTCTTCTTTTCGTCTGCATGCTCGCAAGGCAGCACACTCACCTTGTCTTCAAAAAGTGAGGCGGTGCTTTCCCGAGTCGGGACTCCTCAACGATCTGGGTTTTTCGTAGTTTTCTCTCCATCTTTATGATATATTGGGCTCAGCTGTCGTCGGCGAGGGCACTCTCTGGAGATCTGTCCCCCTGCGGCTTCTCAGGAATGCTTGGTTGTGCGTTGACGCCCAGACGAAGAGCGAGATCGAGGTGACTCGGTGTGGCACTGTCAGCGAGCACAAGAGACATCGAGAACCTCCCAGTACTGTGGAGAGAGAAAGCAATTCACGCGTTTATCTCAGCTCAGCGAGCGTGCGAACAAGCGAGGAATGAGAGAGGAGAAAGGAGGTCGTGCAAATATGGGCACAACCGGCGCCAGACTCTGAGCATCGAGGGCGCGTTCACCACGCCCCCCCCCCCCCCCCCCGCGGCGAGGAAGGAGAGAACTCGACAACGCGGTGGAAAAAGACGAGGAGATTGATCACGGGACTAAGTTGCAGAAGAAAATTCCGAAAGACGAGTGGTGTCTCTGCGACAGACCAGGCATGATGCGAGAGCCGAGCACCACGCGCGAACGCAAGTGAGAGAGAGAGAGGGTCCGGCTGGATCCTTGCGAGCCCCCGCCGCCTCGTCTTGATCGTCACTCCATCGTCGGGATTGGTTGGGCAGGCCGCCGTACTCCACAGGCTTTCTCCTGTTCTCTACCGACTCTCCATCGCGCGTCGCCCACTATGTTTCTGGCGTCCTTTTTCGACGGAGGCCGACCCCCTCCCGAGCCTCCCTCTTCTCAGTCGGATGCTTTTTCTTCCTCTTCTTCTTACTCTTTTTCTCCCTCTTCCTCCTCCTCTTCCTCCTCTTCTTCCCATTCTTCTTCCTCTCCTCCTTTTTCCTCTTCTTCCTCCTCCTCTTCGTCTTCGTTGTTCTCGGGGCTCGGGTTCAGGGCTTCGTCTCAGCCGCCGTGGCGCGACCTGCAGGACGCACTTCGCCGGCAGCTGCGTCAACAGACAGGGCCGTCGACTTCTTCCGCATTCGTCTCCACGTCGTACTCCTCGTTCTTGTCTTCCTCTTCTTCGTCTCCGCAGACGGACTTGACGCCGTCTGGCTCTCTCGCTCCGCATACCAGCGCCCCCTGGCTGGAGCTGCAGCACGCGCTACGGCACAAGCTGCCTCAGGGCGGCGACGCTGCGTCGCCTTCGTCTCATCCGGCCCCCTTGACGCGCTCGGGGGAGCCGTCTTTCGCGTCACCTTCGTGCTCTTCGTCTTCGCCTCCTGCGGCTTCTTCCGCTGCGGCCGCCGCTGGAGGCCCCGAGGACCAGCATCGGCGCCCGCCGGCGGATGCTGAGGTCGCGGCGCCTCTCTATCCCTCGCCTGAGGACGGCTTCGGCTCTGCTGTGTCGTCCTTCGCCTCTTCGTCTTCGTTCTTCGTGGAGAGCGCTACCCCAGCGGCAGCAGGGCGCCGAGGCGCGTCCGCAAAAGAGAGAGGAAGCCCCTTATCTGCAGCACACGCGACCGAGAGGGAAACCAAGACTCAGGGCGCAGCGCCTCCCTCGCCCGCTCCGGCCTCAGCATCCGCGCGCGAGCGGCGGCAGCCTGAGCGCCGCGGCGACTCCGCGGCATCTCACCCGTGCTCCGCGTCCGCATCTGCGCCTCGTCCTGCATTCTCACCGCCTCGTCTCTTCCCCGTTGCTGCTTCCGCGCCTCCTGCTGCCGCGCCTCCGCAGGAGCCTGGAGGGCGGAGCTTCGCAGCGGCGCTCGACAGCCTGACGGTGGAGCCTTCGGCGTCTCCCCAGCGAAGTCTCTTCGCGCCCACGAAGCTCCTCCAGCAAGTGACGGCGCGCAGTCTCCCGTCGACCTGCGATTTGCTGCTTGGCGACGGCAGCGGGGGCGGCGCAGAGAGAGAAGCGCGAGCGCTGCGCGGAGGCGGGCGGGACGTCGCCGAGGCCGCGACACACTCGACAGGCGAGAGAACAGACTTCGCGCAGGGGCTCCAGGCGCAGAGGCAGGGGGTCGGCCCGCCCGAGGCGAGGGCGAAGGCAGCGCAGGCGGCAAGGCCAGAGAATGCGGACGAGCGCGAAGAGGGCGCAGAGACGCAGCGGGGGAGTGGCCTTATCGGGAACGCACCGCGCGCGGACACGGTGCTCCATTTGCCGGCAAAAAGCGCGACGCACCTGCGTTTCTTGACCGCGAAAACACGCCTAGAACCGTGGCTTCCATACCGCCTCTCTGCAGCGCAGCTTGCGGCTTCTGGCCTTCTGCCCGATCCCGCGCGATGGCGGGAGACCGCGCCGCGCCTGGCTTCTTGGCTTGCGAGCCGGCTCGCGACGCACGCCCCGAGGGGCGGAGACGAAGAGGCGCGTCTGCGAGCGTGGCTCTGTCCTGCCGCCTCCGTCGCGCACAGCGCGCCGCGTCCTCGCAGAGAAAGCGAGAGAGACTGCGTCTTCGCCGACGCAAGCACGCAGTCCGCGGCGCCGCCGACAGCTCGCCCCGGGGCCTGCAGCGGCTCAGAAGCGAAGATGCGCGCCGAGTCGAGCGCCCTCGCAGAGCTCGCGGAGCTGCGCGAGGCTGTCCGCGAACAGACGCTGCAGCATCTGGGGCAGGGCGCGAGAGAAAACAGACTCGAGGAGCTGCTCACGCGAGGTCGGGCGCGCGTTGACGCGTTGCTCTGCGATGAGCGCGACAGGCTCCGCCGCCTGCTGCAGGATCGAGAGGGCGAGGGTGCGTCCGAGGGGGGAGAAAGGGAGAAGAGTGGCGGCCTTGTGCGCGCGACAGCCGACGCACTCGCACAGGTCGCCGATCTGGGAATGAAACTGCGGCGTGTCCAGGTTGCGGCGCTCGACTCCAGGCAGAGGGCGGGCGACGCAGAGGAGGCGACGCGCGAAGACGCGGATGATGCGGAAGCAAAGCCGCAACGAACAGAGGCAGGCGCGGAAGAAGAGGCGCTTGTTGCCCAGCTCGTCAGCCGACTCGAGGACGTGGCGCTTCTGGAGATGAAGGAGAAGTTCATCGTCCAGCTCATCGACCTCCTCGAGGTGAGGCGCTCTCCACGCGTGCCTGTGCGGAGAGGGAGAGCGAAATACCTACGGTGCAACTTCCTCTCGGTTTTCCATGCGCGATGAACGTCTGCAGTTACTCATATATAGAACGCCAGTCCGTGCGAGGAACGACACACATGCATCTGCATCGACGTATGCCGCCGTAGTAGCGCCTCTGACCAGAGGCATACACGTCCATATATAAGATGTTTATACGCATATATATACGTGTGTTCATGTCCATACGTGTGCCGGACTCTGCATTGCCTGGATTCCTCCATCCCTCGTGCCGCACAGAGAGTCCTTTTTCAGGCGAGCGATGCGCGGCCGCGGCAACCCGCTTGCCTCATGATCATGCGCATGAGTCATACCTGCACTCTAAAGTTATGTGGTTGGCTCTGACCCATCGTCGCGTCATCTTCGCTACCCCACCCGCCGCACATGCTCAGCTGGACCTGACACACGTATCTGCAGGCAAGCACAGAGGAGACAGGGCGACTACGGCACGACAGTTTCGCGGCGGCGAGCGTAGCCGAGGTGTATCGTCCGCAGGGATGAGGCTAGCTTCGACTGGAGGCAGCTATCATGCTGATTGTTTTCAGCGGCGGATCGGTTGGCTGTTGCCTCGTGTCTTCCTCCTCTCTCGCTCTTTCCATCTACTGTGACTGGATTTCGTGCTGCGCTCTCCTTTCTTCCCGCTCAGCTCACCGACGGCGCGCGCGGTCTCATCGACCGCCTCGCCCTTCTCTCGTCTCCAGCGCCGCCTGCTTCGTCTCCTCTCGATTCTCCGCCGTCTTCTCGTTTGTTTCTGTCTGAGGCTGGCCGTCTGCTGTTTCTCTTGACGCGGATCGCCGAGACCTGCCAGCGGGGCGCTCTGCCGCCTTTCACTCGGCGCCACGCGCAGGAGCGGCTCGCGGCGCTCCTTCGCCTCGCATTTTCGACTTTCGTAACTCGCGCGCGCGCCTCGCTGAAGGCCATCGCATGGGGCTTGACGGCCCCCCCGCAGCCTGTTGGCGGTGCGCGATCGGGAAAGAGATCGAGCGAGGACGCGAATCAGAGAGCGCGAGACGGCGAAGACGCGGGGGAGAGCGGCACGCCTTTCTCCGCGCTATTCCTGACGCTCGGGGGCCTCTTCGCTCTGCAGCAGCTTGAGCTGACTTGTCTGAAGAGCCAAGAAAAGAGAAGGACGACGAGCAGGAAGGCTGCCGCGACTGGTGACCCTTCCAGCGCACGTGGAGAGGCGGAGAACCGCGAACGGATGAATTTTGACAGTGCAGCCGAAACTGCAAATGCGGTCGCCGCACACCTTGAGCGCATGTGGCCTGTACAAGCGCTTGCAGCTCCACTCGTCACGGCCTTCAAATTCCACTTCTGCAGGTGAGACTTAAAGGCCGTGTCGTTTGCGCGAATCTCTCCTTCCTTTCGAACGGACGCGTGTGCACATATACATTATACATGCATACTTACTCCTTTACAGATATGTATTTATTCACATATATATGTGCATACTTGTTTAGACAGAGGAGGCTACGTTCGCAGACGCCCGTGGAAAGCGCGGCTCTCGAGGGGGAAGGAGCTCTCGTAACTTGTCGTCACCATTTGCGCCCGACCCTCTGGCTCGCCGCTCAGGGCTCCGCAGCATCGTGCCCAGTCTCGGTTTCTTGAGGTTCGTGTGTGTGGCCGTGTCGCGTTTTTCAGAGAGGGCGGGGGGCCGCTGGCGCGACTGGATAAGCCTGAGTGGGCGCGCGAGTTCGTGGTTCACCAACTCGAGCGCCACGAGGATTTGCTCTACGACCCCGAGGGAGTTGCGTGGGTGGAGGGCGAAGACGGCAGACTCGCGCACATTTTGGAGGAGGCGGAGGACGTCTCCGCCCGCGGCTCGCCGGCCGCCCGCGTCGCGGCGTTTCTGCTGTCGTTCGGGGGCGGCGCGGGGAGCCTCGCGGGCTGCGTGGATGACGACGCGGCGTCGTCTGCGCCACCTCCTCCGCTGCCGCTCACCGCAGAGTCTCGCGACTCGATCGAGGGCCCTAGGGAGGCGGTGAAACACCGAGAAGCACAGGGACTGAAGATTCTCGAGGTCGCCGCGTGCTCCATGGCTGTCCACATGGATCCGCTCGAAGGCCTCCAGCTCGTTCTCGCCGACGCGTTTCGACAGTTCCTCTTGGACCGCATGCCGCTTCTCGTCTTCGCGCCGGTGGCTGCGGACTCGCCACCCGAGTCTGCGCCGCTCCCGCAGCCTGCTGCAGAGGCTGCGCCGCCCTCCCGACTCGCTTCAGCGCTGAGTGCGGCGGGCGGGCGGTCGACGGAGAGGGGGCAGGGCAGCGACGGCGGCGGCGCTGGAAATCTCGCCGGCGCGGGGGGAGAACAAGACATTTCTGGGACTGCCTCTTCGCAGCGAGCGCCTTCTGCGCACGTGCGAGTGGAGGTCGCGGCCCCCGACAGTGGCTCAGCCTCGCTCTTTCTTTTCCATCTTCAACAAGCGCTCGATCTCTCGGCGTTATGGAAGGAGCAAGGCAGCGTCAAGGCGGCGAGCGTCGTCATGCGCGACTTTGACCGGAACTCCCGGGTGTTCCCTCCTGGCTGCAGGCGGGCGCCTCGCCGGAGAATCCGCCGCAAGACTGCACGAAAGCGCGCGGACGGAGGGGGGACGACTGCGGGCGAGCTCAGAGACAAAGGGCAGCGGGAACAAGAAGACAGACAACATGGCAAGCGCGCGAAACCGTTCGAAAACGAAGGAAGAGACTCCGAAGAAGCAGGCAAGGCTCAGGCAGCCGCAGCGCCGGACGAAGCAGCTGACGTCGAGGACAGGCGCGCCGGAGGACGAGGCAGGCGACGAACGGACGCGCGAGAAGAGGCGCAGCCGCGCGGCGGGTTTTCGCTCTTGCGCGGCCTCGTCACAGCGGCCCTGTGTGAAGACGAAGATGAAGAGGGCGAAGGAAACCTCTCAGAGGGCGAGCGTCTCTGGAATCTCGGTCGCGACGAGCGGCGTCCCTCCAGAGGCCGGGAAGGCGCGCGCAGCCTGAGGAACGAGAGAAGGAAACACTCCGCTGGCGCCCAACGAAACCACGACGGCGCAGAAAGTGGAGCTGACTCTCTCTGTGAGGCCAGCGACGGAGACGGCAGCAGCAGCGCCGTCGAGACAGACGGCGAACGAAGCCAAGAAGCAGAGGTAGAGGAAGACGACGGAGGCGAAGAGGAGGGGGACTGGCTCGCCTTAGGGTTCTTTGACAGAGAAAAGACCTCAGAGGCGTCGCCGGGCCCGGTGGGAATGCTTGACTTTTGGATTACGCTCGACTCTGCATTTCTGCTGCGGGAGGCTGACCGACTCATCGCCGCTGGAGCCACGACGCAGCCCCACGCGCTCGCCAGCCTTCTACAGCACTCGCGCGACCTTCAGACGCACCTTTCCTATTCCAAGTAATCCTCCAATATTCTATTTATTTTTATAGATTTTTTCGCCACGACGTACGACACGACACAAACACGCCAAGCACTTTCCCGAATCACCCATCTGTGCATGTATAGTATTATTCATACGTATGTATTTGCGCATGTCTGTCTGTCTGTATCTATATATATGTATATATATATGTTTGTCCGTCTGTGTGTATGTCCATTTGTGCATGCGTTGTGTTATTCATGCATATGTATGTAGGCATGTATGTATGTTTGTATGTGTATACGTATATGTATGTATACATGTGCATTTATGACTGCTTCGCTTGGCTTGCCGAGACACATCTGCCGAATGTGGGTGCAGCATCGCGGAGGGATCTGATGCGTGTTTGATTCCTCTTGCTGCGTTTCTGAATCCACGTCTCTTGTCTTGTCGGCGCCCGTCTGCAGCGAGTTGGTTGTGGCGGCGGTGGCGCTCTTCGAAGCCGCGTTGCCTCGCGTCGGCGCGCTGTCCAACGACGGGGCGATTGAACGTTTCTACAGTGAGGAGCAAAAAATCGCCACGTCACATCAGCGAGAGGAAACGTATCTTTACACGCGTTAAGTTCCGCCGCTAACGGTGTACGTTGCGTGCATATATATATATATATATATATATATATATATATATTATATACATACATGTCATATATATATATCCATATATCTACACACACACACTTGTATACGCATGTGCATATGCTTCTTGGTTTTCTGTTTTCTGTCCTCCCTGGTAATAAGAGTATGCAAGTCTGTGTCGATGTGTGTATAGATGCATGCATGACTCTGTCCGTTTCGGTGCTGTCGTCGATGGTTCCTCTGTTTTCTCAGAGGGCGTCTTCAGCGACCCGCTGCGGCGCCTGACGGAGGCCCTGAAGTCGGGCTGGAACAGCCTTGATACCCTCGCGGCGTCGCCAGCTCTCTGCGGGATGCTCCTGGAGTCGACGAACGCTTTGTGTCTCTACTTGAGTCCTCAAGAGTGCATGCGAGAAGCAAATCAAGAGAATGCCGAGACGAAGGAGGAGCCCAGCTTTTTCCTCTTGCGCGCCTTTTTCCGCCGCTTCCTCCCCTCCGTAAGCGTCGACAGATACACTGCCGATAAGCGCGGGAGAGCTTTAGCAGGTTTCCAGAAGTCTGACGCGCGCACGCATCCCTCGTAATTTGTCGGCGTTCATCACTTTATTCGACCTGTTTGTTCTCTTTCATCTTGGACACCAGTCGCCCCCCCAAGTTTTCAACACGCGTACATGCTGTCTCCACGCGCGTCCGCATGCGCTTCCGCAGAGAGGGCGTGTATCTTCACTCAAACGGCAGCTTTCCCCGGGAATGCTGTATTTACTTTGTTTCTTGCAATTAGGTGAAAGTGCACTCCGTTTTGTGCTGCGGAACCTATAAAGCGATAGGGTCGTTCGGCTGTGTGAGCCGCATCCGTGTGTTTGAACTCGTACACACACAGATAGATATAATAAATATAGATATGTGTCGTGATATAGATATATATCTAGATACAGATATAGACATATAGATATATACAGATGTAGATATAGAAAGATATAGATGTAGACAGATATAGATATAGACAGATATAGATACAGACAGATATTGATAGATAGATGTCTTTGAAGCACGTTTGCACTCGGAATCGGCCATTCATCCGGCGAGGGGAGAGAAGAGCTCTGCGCACGTCTCTGAAGGCCTTGGTGGAAATTTTCCAGTGTAGGGACTCCACCACACCTTCTTGCCGGTGTATCCGTATGCAAGCCTTTCTCGCAGTCTCCGCGGGGGCCGTGCTGCCTCTAACGTCGGCAGTGTGAGGCCGTGTATTTCGCCCTCAGGAAGTCGAGGCGTTGGACACAATGAGAAGCCGAATGGAGGCGTTTCTTCTCCTCGAGGTCTCTGAACACGTCGAGGTGAGCATCTCTGTTCCCACAAGTGACGAGCCGGGCAGAGCCCTTCTCCCTCGCGTGCCCAGATGCGACTCAGATCCACCTTTATGGGGAGGTTTGTTGCTGCCAAAGGGCACACGTTTAGCCCAGGAGCACGGCTCCGCGCAATGAGACCGTCACGCGGCGCCCATCAGACTCGCGACCTCTCGGGAGAGAGTCCTTCATGTACCAACCAGACAACTTCAGTACGCGTCTGTCGATTGCAAGGCGGAGGGTTTGGAGGGGGCAAGATATACTGCCCCGAGCCGCAGACGTGCCTCTTCGTGCGTCAAGCAATCCGCTCGCGGTCTCACCGAGCTGTCTAGGGAAGGAACACGTCTGCATTGAAGCATAGCTAGCTGTGTGTCGCTGAGCTGCTTGACTGAATGGGCAGCGCGCCCCTCCGTCACAGATGCATGCGCTTTTTTTCCGTCGTGGCAGCCGGATGCGCTGACAGTTGTCGCGGCCTAGGAGATTTGAATCGGTATGCAGGATGGACACTCGCAGGGATGACGAGCTTTGCTGCAAATGCGTGAGGGCGATGCATGCGCACTGTGTGCCGCAGACGGCCGCACGCCGCGTCGCGAAGGCTCCGGCCCCCGTCGACGCTGCTCTCGAACTTCTCTCAGGTGCGCTTCTGAGGTCTTTTTTCCGCAAAAACGCGCCGATGCCCTTCACCCTTTTACCCTTTCCTGCTTACGACCGTTTCCGCAGAGGCGGTCTGTTCTTTTGGGAGGGGGGCCATCTGTCTCCCTGCCTCTCTCTCCCTGTATACATGTATAGATATAACATATATATATTTGTGTATAGGCGTGTATGGATGTATTCATCTGCGCTCGTTTTCCGCGGTGGCGGCAGGTGATGGAGGCGAATTAGCTCTCTCTTGTCCGTCGTTTCGCTAGATGCTATTGGCGGTGCTTTGCTATTCACACGTTTTCGCCTGTGGGCAGTTTCGGGCGACATTCGCGGGCTTGGAGTTCCAACTCGATGGGGCCTCCGCATGTAGGTCAGTTTCCTTTACATATTGGATGGATACAGACACGCAACGTGCTTGAATACGCACTCGGCATGCAGTGTCTAAAGGATGGAAGTATTCGGCGCTTCTTGCGGCTCTGCCTGACCCGTGCTCTCTGACTGTCTTGTTATCGTCTCTGTACTTCTCTGTCTGCTGGCCTGTTTCCTGCCGCTACATTTTCGCCTTCACACGTTTTGTGCGTTTTCTGCCGTTTTCTCGCCTCCGCCTGCCTCCCTGCAGCGTTGACAGCTCCTCTGCATCCGTTTCTGCAGAGGGACTTGCGCCTTCGCGCGCTCGCCCAGGTTGACCGGCGTCTCTTCACAGAGGCCATGGCGGCTGTTCCCGCAGGAGGGCGCGACACCCGAATTCTCCTCGGTGAAAACTGGTAATACAGCAGAGAAAAAAGAGAAAAAAGACTCGCTTCGCTGCCGGCGACTCGCTGCGCTGGCGAGAGAGACGCCGAAGCCGCCTTCCCTTCTGCCCTCGGCGGGGAAAGACTCTGCGCGACGACGGCCCGCGTCGTCGCTCGTTGAGGCTCCCTCATGGCCGGTGGGGTACAGCGCATGCAGGCAAACAGAAATATCTCCTGTGGCGGCTTGCTCCGTCTCCCGGGCGCGTCGCCAGCTTTCAGGGCGAGACGATGACTACAGCCAGGCGTTTCACTGTCTTTGGATGCGCCGCGTTTCCTTTTCTGCAGCATGCATGCGCGGACTGAGGCCTGCCGTTTGTTCCCTGACCTCACATCGCAAGGAGACGAACTGCTGCCGCGCACCTACGTGAGTCGCAGACCGTACTGGCCTCCGCACCCAGACCTCAGGATGACCGGGTTGCTTGCTCCGGCGAGTCGTGCATATATATATATATATGTATAAATATATCTTCATCTGTACATGTAGCTTCGTTTGTGTCTACTTATGGGGGAAGACGGTCGAGAAGCTTTCGGAGCTCAGACGTGTCCCTGGGAGTGCATTTTGATCGTGTGGCGCGTCGGACTGCCTCGCCTTCGTTTCTTGAGCAGGCTGCAGCCAAGGTTCTCTTGGATCCTTCGGCAGGCTGGCTAGACGCGAGCCAGAAGGAGCGAATCGAAATGCATACGCAAGCACTTGCCTGCGCGTCGTCCGACGCGGAAACTGAGGCCCTGCGAAGGGCAGGGACGTCCGAACGCGCCGCGGAGACGGCTGTGGGCGGGGAGAGGGCGACTCGCCGCGAGCACACGAGAGGAGAGAGAGCGGAGGAAAACCTGGGGCATAAGCTGAAATTCTTCATCAATCCTCTAGCGTGAGCGGGGAGCCGAAAGCGGGAAGAGAGAGCTGATTTCCGAATGTGGAAAAAGAAGTCTGCGAATTGTACCGGATCCCCAAACACGGCGCGCTACGCGTCCTCGTTCACGATCCGCTGGCGATCGAAGCCGCCGTTTCCCCGCGCACAAACGTCGCCTTTGCGCTTTCATAGTCCAGCGCCCACATGCATGCCAGCACCAAGCTCTGCATTCACACAAATATATATATATATATATATATATTGATATTCTTGAATCTGGATTACTTGTGCATGAAGGCTCGGTACAAGCCTATGCATGCGCTGTGGCGATGCCGTCGCTTTAGACGCGCAGCTCACTGCACGCTTCCAGTTTCTTTTTTCGCTCTTCTTCTTTGCATACCTCATCGCGTGGCGACGTCGCGCGCATCGAGGTATCAGATTCTCTTTATATTTAACGTTATTTGAACCGCCACCCTCGTTTCAGCTTCACAGCCCGAGCAAGTACAGGAGGGGAGATTGATTTTTTTGCCGGCTCTCGGCACCATCTTTGTTTCGCGGGTTTTAATTTCGCTTCGTTGCTCCAGGCGCGTGCAGCATGCGGCAGGGGCTCTTTGGCAGATGGCGGCCGTCGACGATGTTGCGGGAAGCGAAGGCGAAACACCCAAAGACGGCGGAGACGCAGTTGAACAGATGCGCTCGAGAAGCGTTCAAATTCTCGAGGAGACGCTGAACCTTGTAAGTCGTGAAGACTGGATTTAGCCACGCGAGGGGCGCGTACAGAGACTTCAGTGAAACGGCGTTGACAGTCTTAGTCGGGGAGCCAGAAAGGGGCATATATATAGTCATATATATATAGTATTATATGCGGGGGGCGTAAGGAGCAACGTCTACTCACGAGGCATGCCCACGATGTAGACCCCGTCTTTTCGTCTGCTTGCGTGAGTTCGCTCTCCGCAGCTCCTGCAAGCGATGGACGCTGTTTGTGGAGGGCAAAAACACTCTGTATGTGTGGATGTGGATGCGTATGCGAGTGTGTGCGCTTGATGGCTGGTGTCTTCGCGCGTCGAGCTCTCGTTTGTGATTCGTTGAGACTGGCGAGCATGTTGTTGTGCTTTTCTGCGCAGCCCCGCGGCGTCCTCGCGCCGCAAGAACTTCTCCAACTTGCTAGCCTACATGCACCAACAGCGCGGTGAGCGGCGGCCTCGCTGAGCTAGTTTGACACGCGCGAGCGACAGGTATCTGCGCAGCGCCAAGAGAGGCGGGGGGAGATGAGACGAAGAAGACGCAAAGTGGGAACGATACTAGTGGAACATAGCTTTTCGGGCTCCACTCCCTCCGTGTCTGGAGAGAGTCTCTCATCCGGATGTCGAGGGGGGGACAGAGGAGTAGGCGAGGAGGGAGGAGACGAGACCCACAAGGTAGCTGGATGTGAGCCCACTGGAGGGCGAAGGAAAGATAAGCGGGGCGGGATGCCTGCACAGCATGCAGGGAGAACTGCGTTCCTTTACTTTGGCACACAGAAAAAAAAAAAAAACAATACGAGCGCGAGTCTCGTCGGTTAGCGATGTGGTGCGAACGCCTACAGTGGGGGGCCCGCGGCTCGCGAGAAAGCGCCATGGTGAAAGGATTGAATCCACAGCAGATTCTGGAGGAGACACGGAAAACGTGTGATTTGACACACGGTACAGGACTGTTCACCCGTGATGCAGAGGCTCTATACACGCAGAATTATTTGAAGCAAGGACCCATGTGATTTCTTGTGGAGACATCGGCAAACACATGCGACTAAAGGGTAAACAAGAAGGGACAAACCGTGTCGACTGGGCGATGAACTGTTAGGAATCTGCAGCTCCTGCCAGCCTCGCGAGTCGGTCGCATACGCCTTCACCATCATGTGCATCAGGCACACCGCGCATAAATATATATATATATATATATATATATATATATATATATATATATGAACACTGCGTCTAATCCGGGGTAGTTCCTAAGCAGGGTACCACAAGGACTTTGAAGTATCACCGGCGCTACGAAAGCAGCCAACGTTGGGAGGCTTTTCAAAACGCTGCAGAACGTAGTGGTATTGCACTGCCACAATGTGTTCGTGCCCATAATTACGCTGGTCTGAACTCATGTCTGGTGCCGCAGAATATTCGGGACTTGCTGGCAGAACGGCAGCCACGCCGTCTCGCGTCTACATAGGAAAATGGCCACGCTCAATCTTACCATACATAGTACTTTTATGATCCCAGGCTGGTTAGTCAAAGTTTAGCCGGGATGTTAGCGTCTAAAATATATAACCGATAGTCTCAACTTAGATGCACAGATGGAACTTTATATTACCTTTTGTAGGTTGCATTCTAATTGTATTACACATCTTCTATTTACATTTAAATGGTTCTAGTAACCCTGCAGGTATTGATTGCGCGCCAATTGCACGCCTGCGCTGCGACCGAACTACACACACTGACATATGTATAGGTGTATGTAGGTACATCTCTATTATATACATATAAACGCATACAGACGTAGAGGCGTGTGCTGGCTAAAGCTGTGTTCAGAGCAGCTTGACTGCGAGGAAAGACGGTAAACCCCGCCGCATACCCGACACGTTAGCCATCCAGTGGAGGCGCGTGGTTCGTATGCAGCGGTGCGCAGACTGGACTGCGACGTGATCAGATCATGTGCGCGCGATCACTCGATCTCTGCCGTTTTGCATCAGGAATATCTCGTCTGTTTTGTCAGTGGGAGTTCCTGAATTACCTTCTGAGAACGACAACGACACAGAGGAACTGCGCTGCCTCCGCGTAGACGCGTTCACAGAATCGTTTAACAAGTATGATACGGCCGTGTGGTGAACTGCCGCATTCCGTTTCTTTCCTCTGAGCTCCAGACTGGTGGGTCAGGACAGTGGACAACAAAACTTGCTAAAACCCGGGTTAGGCGGTTCGCGGCCCTGTAGCCAACATGCAGAAGCGGGAACAGTCACGCGCGCACCACTTTCTGAAGCATCGACCTGTACACCAACTCGCCATTTTACAGACATGATATTCACCCCAGGGGCACTCCACAGCGCCTACACAGCTTTGCATTAAAAAACTTACACGGATGTGTGTTTCAAGGTGTGAGCGCATGCGCGGTCGACACGACACGAGTACGCGACGGCCGCGCAACGGCAAGTACGCAAATGACAGGAGTCTGCAGCCCGGCGTGGGCCGAGGCCGTTCTGTGCTCACACCCCGCGTGAATGACCAATTACATAACCTGGTGCACTTTACGTGGGCAGGATCGCTCATGGCGAGATCCACCAACGACTCTTCAGGTGCAGTGTTCCCCTGGCTTCACGCAATTCCCACAACTTGTTCACAGACTCTGCTGCATCGTCGCTGGCATCCGCCACGACAGATTTCCGTCCTCAGACTCACGCGAGGGAGACCGCGAAATGCGCTTTCTGCCCGCTCACGCTTCTTCGCCTGGCGCCACAATTCTGTTTGATCGTTGAGTCACCTCTCCTCTTTGGCCAACTTCGTTTTTCTACAAGCTCTGCCGCCGTCGAGACTCTGTCTCTGTCGTGACTCACACAACGGGCACGTTCCAGCTCCCGAATTTCCTAGTTTATGACACCTCCTCTCCTTAATCTTGTTTCCCTCCCTTGGATGGCGCCGACGCTGCGTCCGCCTCGTCTGCGCCAGCCCTGGCGGTCGCGGCCTGCGGGGCTTCGGGGGGCTGGGCCCTCGAGCGGATTCTGCGCCTGAGGAGGAAGTACGCAGCGTGATCAGTGGCAGAGTCAATCGCACCGGCAGTCATTCCTCCCAAGCGAAAGAAAAAAACGTCGGACGCCTTCCCACACTAAAGGGATGGCGAGGACTGCACCTATGAGTTGCCGCACCAGAGCCCGTCCGGATACGCGGCCAGCCGCCGCAGGCCTTTCCTGCGCGGTGCCCTCTTCCTTGACCACTCTGCCCTCAGAACTCGCGCGGCTCTCGGATCTTCGAACTAAGATTTCGTGATTTTCGGGTTCATCAGCTCCAACCGCACCCTCGCGCCGTTCGCTTTCGAACGAGCGGAGGGAGGCCGGAACCTCCGCCTCCTCCCTGCATTTATCCAGACACGCACACACCATGGACATGCTGTCAAGTTGATGTGCCTTCGAGAAACGACACAGCCGCTACAACCCAGACTAGACAACCGTAAACCTTGCCCTCGCAGTGGAAGCTGCCCGCGAAGCTGCATCCTTTCGGTGCCCTGCTAAATCCAACGGATGTGCACCGCTTCTCGGGCAGCTGGTGTCATTCCACATTTTATGCATGCCCCCTATGCGTGTTACCGACGGGAAACACTTTCGCGCACGCACACACGCACTTCGGGCGTTCACTTCATAGGGTGACTGCTGCGGAAGGAAGCTCCCCTTTCCCCTTCGCAGACGCACCGATCTTCACAAACGCGTCGTAAACGTGACATGATGACTCCTGAACCCTCAATCCGGAATTCTTTGTTCAATGCTATACTCAGCTGCTGCTCTACGAAGTCTCGCGGCCAAACTCAGCAAGTCAAATACTTGTTCCATCGGGGGAAGCATGCGTATTCGGTTGAGAGGCAACGAATCTACGCCCATTGACTTCGAACGAATCAGAACGCTCCGACATAATTACACACGAAACCTGCACAAAAGATCTTCCTTTGAATTACGTCTCGTTGGGTAAGCTTGAAAGTCAAAAACTTACACCCTCTCGCCTATTGGCTACATATTGTCACCATGGCTCCTCCGCGGGGGGGCGGACGAAGTGACTCGTACCAGAGCTGTTATTCACTTCACGCTACAACATGTTACGAGCGCTTGTCAGCCAGTGACCCTTTTGGCTTTTCCTCTCATCTCTTTCTATAACCATCTGAAGCGTCGTCGCCTCAAGCGCGGACGGCACCATCGCTAGCAATACAGGCGGCAGCACTCATGCTACCTCTCCTGACACACTACTCGCTCCAAATTTTCCCTATTTCCGAGCATTTCTGCGGCATTCCCAGCCACGAAGACTCCTCCTCGCCTGCTTAACGCGCACAAACGGGTACCGCAACTGCGTTTGCATTCACACTTACGCGTCGGCGGAGTTCTCTAACTGCAAATTTTGCGCGGAGTTTGTATCGGTTTCCTCGCGTCGAGCGCTCGGGACGTCCATGTGGCTTGGGGAGGAAGACGCCCTTTCTTCAAGAGCTGCGAAGGGCGCCACGAAATCCTCAGTGCTGCAAGTCACGTTTTGGAAGGCGAGGAGTGCCAGGGCGCCTCCCGCCACGAGAAGTCTCTTGAAAAACGCCATGACGCATTCAAAGAGACATAGATAAAACGGCACGCGACTTCGCGGGAAATAAAAGCCGCTGAAGAGACGGCGATATGACTCTCTCGCTGTTGCCCCGAGCGTCGAGTGTCCTTCAGAGGGTCGCCGATGATGACTCGGTGCCCTTCAACGAAAAACCTTCAAACATAAGAGACGGCGAATAGAGGGGACAGATAAGAAACACGCTGAATGTTAACCTCTTTGAGTTTTGACTTCCTGCGCTCTAGCGCTCTAAAAATAAAGACTCGCCCGCTTGAGTTCCTCAGTTCTGCGCGGTCTCTCGACTCGGTCAGACCGCCGCGCGCGCAGAGAATTGACACGTCGGCGAGCGCGGAGACGCAAGGGCTGTCCGTAGCCGCCGCCGATCAGACTTGGATGCAAGCCTGAAACTCTGAAAATCCAGCCCCCGCGAATAGCAAAAACCTAGGACCAATTTTCAAAGCGTTAAGGCAAACAGAAAAGGCAGTGTCGAATGCCCTGACTACACCTGAGGTTCTCGTGGCGTCGCTGACGACCGGCCGCCGCTGCGCACGGCGGCGCCTGGTGCGTCTCGACGTGGCGGATCTTTGCCTCGCTATTTTCAGGGAGCGCTGCCGCCGCGAACCTGGCTTTTTCACCGAGTCACTCACGACACATTCTGTCTCAAATAGGGTTGCCCAGGGGAGGACACAGAGTGTATGCGGGAAAGTGTGTCCCAAAACCACCTCTCAAAAGCGGCAGTGGATGAACCCCTTCCGTGCAAAGCCTGAACGACACTCGGTAAGGGTGCCTAGAGAAATGCGCAGCAGTTGCAGCACAGCAGCCCCTTTAGTTAAGTCGGTTCGGGCCTTCCAGCATCTCTGATTGGGAGGCAGAGGCCGGGAGCCGGGAGGGGGGAAAGGGGGGGGGGGGGGGGGGGGGGAGAATCTTACGGAAATGTGTTTCTTTCGAAGCGCACAGACAGGGGCCGCTGGTCACACGCGTCGGTCGGTGCCCTCGAGGGTTTTTCACGGGGTTGGATACTCACTAATGAGGATTCTCACCACGCGAAGTGCGCGACTTCTCACGGAGATGCGTGAGAGAGGGCGTTCACTAAGGCATCTGGCCTGCTTATGAAGGGGGTTTGAACCCCAGAACTAGGCGAGTCGATCGCTAGAACTCGCCTTCGGTAACCCAGCTCCTTATTTGAATGCGACAGAGCGCGAGGACCCCACATAGCGCCATCGGGGTCACGCCGCAAACTTGCAGCTCCGTATTTCACAGCTGACAAGAGCGAAAAGCGCACTTACTACTTTAGTCGACTATTAAAGGAAGACTCGAGCCTTTCGCCAGGCTCGATGACTGCGGAGATGAGGTCAATCCCGTACGTCAACCCGTCCACGGCGGAGGCGGTCCCCGACTTTTCTCGCGACTTCGCCGCTACATGTCCAGTCTTGTGCCTTGAGTATTTCCACTTTGCTGGCCTCAACTTCTCTTTCTTCGATCTTCATCGGAAACGCCGGTATTTCAGTTAAGAGGCCTGACTATCCCGCCGCACTAGGAAGGCGATTTCTCTGTATCGTGTGTAGACCCTCTCTTGCCTCGACAGCATCACGCATTCGATTGCCTCTCTACAGCTGACGCATGGCACCCCTGCTGCCGGACTTTTCTGTCAGTCCTGCCGTTTCAGTTCATTTTATCTTGTTCAGACGTGGTGAAAGGGACGTGGCGAGGGCGTTCTGTCTTCTGCTCAGCGGTACTGTCACGCAGACGCTCCGTCGCGCAGACGCTCGGTCGCGGCGAGCGCGCCACTTCAGGGGGACTCTTTTCTTGATTCCTGCCTCGCTACATGCCCAACAAACGAGTCGAGTGACGCATTTCGATTGCAGAAACAGGCCAAATGGCCTTCTCGCGCCACTTGGGAGCTGTGAAGCGGCAGCTCGATGAGTATCTGCGGCAGCGGAATGGGGACGACGACGCCGTGGGCGGCGGGTCGGCTGGGCTCTCTCGGACGGACTTTGACACCGATTCTTTCTTGATGTTTCTGGGTCGCTCTCACCCCCACATTGTTCGGCTGAAGCGCCGCGTGCTGGACAAGCTCTTGGAGACGGCGAAGGCCGAACTTGACAACGAAAAAAGCGCCGGGGGCCTCATCCCGCATCCTCAGAAAAGTCAAGCTGCGGCGGAGTCACCTCCCGCGTCCACGAAAGCCAACAAACACACAGCCCCCGATCGCAAGCCTGTCAAGGCGAGCGCGGCGGCTGATTCGGAGATTCAAGCGGGCTGCAGTGACGCTTCTTCAGACTCTTCAGCGTCCTTTCCCGTGGAGGTGATCATCGACGAGGACGGCTGTTCAGACAGCGACGCGGCTGAGGAAGACCCGCGCGCCTCTCCCTGCACTCAAGAAAAACGACTCCGCGCGAACGGTGGAGAGGGGCGGCACAGGCCGGCGCCAGCCTCTGCAGGCCCTCGGGAGCGTTCGCCCCTGAACTCGTCGCTGAATTCTCTGTATCGATCGCACGCGATGGAGACTCAAAAAACTGGTGGGCAGGTGAGCAGCGCAAACGTGCACGCGCAGGAAACTCCTCTGGCGACTGCAGAAGAAGACCCGACAGAAGGGCGAGAGAAAGGAGGCAAGAAAGGAAAGGAGCCGCTTGCTGCAGGAGGAGAGGAGACTGGCACGCCCAAGGGCGAGCGAACCGCCTCTCAGACTCAGCTAAAGAAACGCAAGAGGAGCCGATCTTTGTCCTCCCACGCGTCTTTTTTGTCCCCCGCGTCTGCCTCTACGGCGCCGGCCGCTGCGTCGCCTTCGGTCCCTGGCGAAGTGCAACCTGTTCCTGCCCCTGCGGATCGCCTGGGAGACTGCGCGGGCCTCTCCGAGGGGCTGCGGCGCCAGGTGGAAGAACGCATTTTGCTGCCGCTTGTGCTGAACTCTTTTTTTGAGAAAAAGAGGTCGAGTGAGGCCAGCGAGGACGCCCACGCGCGGGTGACGAGTTCACTTGCAGGCCGGGCCGAAGGGGAGCGAGACGGCCGTGACGCGTCTCTTCAGATAGAACCCAAGCGAGACCCCGAAGGCGACTGCGACGTCTCGATGGCTGAGCAATCCGGCGCGGAAGGACCCGACCCTAAAGAAGCAAAAGCTGTTAACGGCACTCTGCGGCGTTCCCTCTACACGTCTTTGCCTTCAGGGGGTGCGTCTTCGTCACTCTCTGCGCCCAGCGGTCTCCACTTCTCTCGCGGCGTCGTCATTCACGGTCCTTCCGGCGTGGGGAAGACAAAGCTAGCCTTCGCAATCGCGGGGGAGCTGAGTCGTCTCAGCAACTTTTCTTTCTTCCCGCTCTCGCTGTCTTCTCTGATTCAACACATTCCGCCTTTCCTGTCTACGTCGGCCGCCTCGAGCCCGCCGGACGCTTCGGGCCTCTCGTCTCCTCTTCCACCTCAGTCTGCCTCTGTCTCTCCCTCTGGATCGCAACTCGCGCCGCCGCCCCAGAACGCGGCTCTGACGCCCGCGAGCAGCGAAGAGATTCTTTCTTTGATCTTTGAGAGCGCCAAGGCGCACACGCCGGCGCTGCTTCTGCTGGAGGACATCGCGGTGCTGAGCGCGGCGGGAAAGGGCTCGACGCGCGGGAAAGACGGCGGAAGCGAAGGCGGTGGCGGCAAAGGCGACGCGGAGAGCGCCAGCCCGCTTGTCCGCGCCCTCGCGCGAGAAATGGATGCGCTCACCGGCTTCGACATCATGGGTAAGCGGCGCGCGCCTGGGTCAGCTCGAGAGTGTATTTTGTGTGATCAAGTAATCGCAAAGACCTGCGTGAATGCCAGCGGAGCGAGAGGCAGAGGCAACTCAGTTGGCGTCGAAAAAACAGCCACATGGGCGCAGCAACGTAGCGTCACCACGCTTGCTGCAGAGCCTGAAGTGCGTCTGCAACGCTCGCGTCAAGAGCGCAGACCCAGGCCGCGTTGCCTCTTCGTCAGTGTGTACCCCGTCCTCAGCGCCCAGACGAGTTCCGCCATCGGCGAAGAGTTGTGTTTCGTTTGTCTCCGCTTCTTGTTTTCAGTTGTAGCGACTTGTAGTCACATCGACAGCCTCGACACCGCGCTTCGCCGCAGCGGCAGATTCGACTCCGAGATCTCCGTTCCTCTGCCGGGTTTCAACGAGCGACGCGAAGTTCTCCAGGTGAGTCCTCCTCGTCGCGTTGGCGTGCGTGTTCGAGCCTACTTCCTGCGTTTTCAGCTTCCACGCAGAGGCTACAAAGATGCCGCGAGTGTTGGATTTCGGGCTTTAGGCGGACATGAACCCTACACCGAGGGCGGTCGCACCCCTGGCGTGTTCCTTGTGCCCCCTTGGGGACTTACGTCCCTTAGTACGCGGCTGCACATGCAGTTACCGGCTGTCCACGAGCCCCTAAACGTGGCGGCTCGTGCCGCCCAGGAAGGCTGATGCTGGCGAGTTTGTTCGCGAGAAGACCCGTGCTGCCTACTCCAGCGTGGCAGAAGCCCTGTGCGCATCTTGCTGTTTCGGCTTCGCAGCTGTGCGACGCCTCATGTCGCCCTCGCTGACCAGTTTCGTGTCTCCTCGTTCTTTATTGCTTCTCCTCTGAAATCCACAACGCCTCTCCGCCGTCTTTTCCGCGCAGGCCCTGACGCGGTCGCTGACGGTTTCTTCCTGCGTCGACCTGAGCGCCCTGGCAGACCGCACAGTAGGGTTCGTCGCTGCAGATCTCCACAGCCTTGTCAAGGAGGCCGTTTACCGCGCAGTTCTCCGCGGTACGGGGCGGCGCCGAAGACAAGAGGCGATGGGGCATGCGAGACAGCAGGCGAGCAGTCCCCCGGTACGCAGCGAGGAGAAACGGATCGAAGCGGGAGCCGATCTGGCGAACGCAGAGGGAGCTGTGGGCGCAGCCGCGACTGCCAGGGTTGATAACGTAGAAGCGCGGAATCGCGAGTCTTCTCACGCAACCAGAATGAAAGGGGGCGAGGAGCTAGCGAATCCGGGTTCCGCGTTGGGCGCCGCGTCCGCATCCTCCAGTTCGGGCTTCTGGCCTTTTCCTGCGTTCGATCGGCTGGTGCAAACGTTCTCCTCGAGAGCCCAGCCATGCGGTGCTTCTCATGCCGCGGAGTCTGGCGACGCGTCGAGCTCTTTGGAGCGCCAAGACGGCGGCCGCGTCCCCTTGGCGAGCGTCTCCTTGTCGCTCGCGTCTGCTTCTTCCGGCGTCGTCTCCCGTATGTCGTCCGGATACGGCGACAGCGCTGCCAACGCCGTGCTGACGGACGAGGACTTTGTTCAGGCTTTCCTCTCCTTCACGCCGTCTTTCAAGAAGACTGGCGCGTTCCTGCCGCGGCCCAACGTGCGCTGGGGCGAGGTTGGCGGGCTCTACGAAGCCAAGCAGGAAGTCGAAGAACGCATTCTGTTCCCGTTGAGCTTTTCTGATTTCTACGACCGAATGGGGGTGAGGAACCGCGAAGCAGGGCTCGACTCTGTGATGCGCCTCGACTCGCGGAAAACGGAAATGAATAGAACGCGACCTGCAGGCGAAACACGAAGCGAAGGAAGACGGGATTGGGTGTATACATTTGCTTGGCGAGAGGCGCGCGCCGCATGAAGCCCCTATGCGGCGTCGGTGAATTGCTGGCTCGTCGCTGCCTTCACGTCTGCTCCCATGATTCGCTGGATTGTGTTGGTAGCCTCGTCGCGGACAGCAGCTTTTTGGAGCTATATGAAGGCCCCGAACCATACTGTTTTTACGGAAAATAGTCAGTACATGCCCGAGCAACCGTATGGACACATACGAGGGTGTCTAACACGCTCGTTGCTCTCCTGCGCATCCTCGTCTCGCCACGGATGCGTTGGCTCTAGGCAGGCGTCTGCTTTAATTCGAATGCCTGGCTCTGTCTCTGCGTGCACTCGCCTTGCTCAGGTTCGGAAGCCGACAGGGATTCTCTTGTACGGCCCGCCAGGGTGTGGGAAGACTTTTCTCGCTAAAGCGCTGGCGAACGCCTGCCAGGCAAATTTCATTGCAGTCAAAGGTGAGCGCTTCACGTTAAGTTCGTCCAGTGGCAGGTCTCTGTTTCAAGAGCAGACGCTCAAGACCAAAGACAAGCAAACAGCGTTTGCCGCAGCGGGATGTAGGTCTGTACATGAACGGACGGCCATGTAGGCTGCAGTGAAGGCCTGACCCAAAACCCTAAACTCTAGCTAGCTTTTGAGAGACACTCACGCGCTCAAAATCTTGACTTTGCCATCTCAGTGGTTTGTGATAGAACCACAACACGGTGATCAGACAAGAGCTTGGGGTATCTACCTCAAGACTGCCTGTCATCATACGACGCGCCCTTCCTCAGCAACATGGAAATGAAATACAGTCCATAGCTAAGATGAGCAGTGACGCATCCCTGGGGGGTGAAGCGTAGGTGTCGAGTCATGACTAAACCGCAACTACAAACATGGCCAGTGACGAGGGACGTGGGAAGCTGTTAGCTTGAATACGGTTCTTTGTGCGCCGCCCATAGCATATCCAGGCATCTGCAGGACTTGAAGGAAGCGTGGATGTCGATGGTATTTGAAGAACGGCAAAGCGGGATGCATTTCGTTAGCCTCTGACTGAGGTCAGGGCGTCCACTGCGAGCCTCGATGTGCGCGTAGGGTTTAGGGTTTTTGTCGCGCACACGTCCTGCCATGTCTGGCTTGTTGCTTGCAGGCCCCGAGCTTCTTTCGAAGTACGTCGGTGACAGTGAGGCGGCGCTGCGGCGCCTCTTTTCACGGGCTTCGTTCTTTTCTCCCTCGCTCATTTTCTTCGATGAAATCGATGCGCTATGCGGCAGCCGAAGCACTGGCGGAAAGAGCGACGGGGGAAACAAAGTCGAGGAGCGGGTGATTGCTCAGCTGCTCACAGAGCTCGATGGCATTAACGACCGTGGAAAAGTGTATGTTGTGGCAGCGACAAACCGTCCCGATATTCTTGATCCGGCTTTGCTTCGACCGGGACGGCTCGAAGTTCGAGTGTATGTCCACCTGCCAGACCAGCAGGAGCGCGCAGAAATCCTTCAGAAGGGCTGGAGGAGACTCCGGAGAGAACAGAAGGAGGAGAGAGCAAGGCGCCTTCATCAAAGATCTGAAACCAGTGAAGGAGCAGAAGCCGACCAAAGGGACGAACTGGAAGAAAACGATCTGGACTTCCACGCCATCGCGAAAGCCACGGAGAGGTACGTATTCATTCTACTATCCCTGTGTGCGTTTGATTTTGCTTTTCTGGGAACACATACGCAGTAAGCCGCTGTGGGTCATGCTCTGCGAAAGAGTAGAGGGACAAGCACGTTCTTTCACGTGTTTGATGTTCTGAGTTGCCCTCCTTCTCCACACTCACGTGCGACCCGTTCGTCGCCCACGATGCCCATTAGACAGCCTTCACTGCCTTCGTTTTTGCCTGGTTGCTTGTGGGTGCCACGGTCAGGTTCAGCGGCGCAGACTTAGACGCCGTTCTCCGGGAAGCCACCTTGTTGATGATCCAAGAAGCGAGACAGACATTCGTCCGCGCGCTGCACCAGTCGCTGAACGAAGACAAAGAGCCGAACTTCGATCCCCTGAGACTGTCCTTTGACCGACAAGCTAGCCCGTCTTCGGTCGAGAGTGCACGCGGCGGGACGGTGTTGGAGACGGCGGGCAACCGCGGTGACAGGGCGCAATCTGCTCATTGGTCTGGTGACGGCAGACCAGCTCATCTCGGGCGAACGGGCTCCTTCTACGCGGCCGCGAATGCCGATCACATGTGTGTGAAGCAGCACCATTTGCTTGAGGCTGCTCGACGGATTACGCCGTCGGTGACGGAAAAGCAAGTCCGTTTCTACGAAGATTATCGGGAAAAGCTCAAGAGGGAGAAGTGAAAGTATGGGCAGGTGTTCCCCGTATAGGCCAATCCCCATTCGACCAGAAGCTCGCGCTCTTCTGGGAAGCGCGAAGGGGGGGGGGGGGCGGGGGAGAAGAGGGGCGCACACCAACTGAACACCATGTATGGGTATAGCAGCTGTAATCATGGTAACTGGCATCCTTCCTTGATTTTTGGTGTGATTTAGTTGTCGCCCCAGATGAGTCCAGATCGGTGAACTGGTTTGTAACTACGCTTCATAAGATCTTCAGCGTTGCCTCTAGCGTATTGTGCCACGGGTGCTGCTGGGTAGCAATTCGGCAGTCGCTTGAGGAGGATATCAAGGCGGTTCCGACTGTGAGGAGGTGCCACACTGCAGTGTCGCGTCGTGGCAACCTCATTCATAGGGCCAAAAGACTTGAACGCATCGGACTCGTAGTATAGCAGCCGGACTTTACGGCCGAGCGCAATGCTGACGCTACACGCCAGGTGCTCGCATGGGACAGCTGTCAACGGCTGAACGCAGGAGGGCGCCCCCTTCAACTTCCCTGTTTCTCCGAAACTGTCTGCTCCCACAGGCGCACCGTACATCCCTGAGTACAGCCTCACTGTTCGCAGCGAGCTTCCTGCTAGACACACGTGCGACGGCGAAGCGCGTGTGAACCAGTAAAGGATGAGAAAATCATGGTCGTTCGTGCGCTGTGGTAACAGCCCACCCCTCGACACATCGTACGCCCACGGTTTCGCTCTGCATTAGGCTCCAGCTCCCGTGCGGGAGTCAGCACATGACACACGCCTGCACCATTGGCCCGGAAGCCAAAAATGGAAACGGGCTGCGTACGCCGAGCGGGAGGGTGATTCTCGAGGCGGCCGGTTTGTGTTACGAGTGCAGGCTCGCTTCTGGCCGCGTGGAAGTTTACCACCTCGAAAAAGGCGAAACTTTTCGGTGACGTTTCCAGCAACCTAGCTCATCTTCTAGCTATTCTCTACGATGCATATTCTGTGAACAAAGTGTCTTTAGTAGTCCGATGGTGTGCTGGGACAATGAAGCGCGGGGTGCGTCCCGGAACGCCCATTTTCTGACGGTATCGCGGCAGAATAAAACTGGCGCTCGGGGTTCGCTGACAATGTTGACCAGTTACAAGGCAGGCGGTAAGCCTGGGCCACCAGCGGCCAGAACTGGACAGGCAGCCGTAGGCGTGGCACGACACACACCTTGGCCGTCTAAGAAACTTGCGTCATCGATGTCACGCCATCGACGGATGTCACGCCATCGACGGATGTCACGCCATCGACAGAGCAGACGGGAAGCCGAAGACGACGAGGTGCTCCAGCGGTCACCTCTTGGGCGGATCCGCGAGGGATGATCTTATTTCTGCTTGCTTTGACCATGCACATGAAGAATGCGGCTCTATTCGTTCCTATGAAGTGCCCGATAAATCGCGAGCTTCGCTCTAGAGTCAACAGTCTGGTAGCCCCGCACTGTGCTTCGGCCCACCGCGGCATACGAACAACGAGACATCTTGAACCGCTCAGAGCTCTATTCCATTATTTGCGTTACGGGACTAATCCACACTGTCCAGTCGGACTATTACGAATGATGCTGCCACATTTGAGAAGAATGCCCGTGATCTGCCGGAGCATACGGCAGCGAGTGGAAGTTGAGAAGTTTGACTTTCGAGATACTGCGACCGCTTTTTCGAGAACATTAACGTTGCGTCAGAGACGCGGTAACCGTTGACGGGTGGCTGCTCATCTTTTCAGGTAAGAGTTGAGTGCTGTCGTTTTTCCCTGTAGACCAGCCCTAAACTTTCCACGACCGCTCTTTTCCAAGGTCGGCTTGTGCTGCAGCGACGATCCGGTAGAGACTTTGTTTCCTGGGATTCCTGCTGACTGCTGGCTGGCGAGGCGAAATTGTTTGTTTCCGCCGCTGCTAACCTAGCGTCGGCTGTGTCTGCCAGCTGGTAGTAGGGCTACTATCGAAAGCGAGCATTTATGCCAGGTGGCCTGAAAAGTGCTTTCGCGTGCCTTTCTTTTACAAGCGCAGGTGCGGGAAGTGTCCCAGCTGTTATGTAGAGGGCATTTATTCTACAGCCGCCGTGAAATTCTCCTGAACTTTGTACTTTACACCGCTTTGTGAGCTTCTGCATCGGTGCCGCTGTCCCTCTGCACGTTGTTTTGTCCACCGAAGTGGTTTCCTGCGCTGCCAAATGCTCCACCGAGGACATTTGTTGTTTTTACCGTATTTATCACAGCGTACGGCATGTAGCATCATTGTCCCTTTGAAGTGCAGAAGTGTGTGGGCCGGGCGCCCGAACGCTTGCGACAGTATCGCGTTTCTCCGACGCCACGTCCACACATAAGTGTATTGTTTTTTTCGTCCCCGTTCAGGGACAGAAAAGAGCTAGCTGCGACGCATGACTGTTCCTGCTCTCATACTCGCGGTTGTCTTTCATGGATGATAAGGCGACGTTATTCCCCCGGGTGGAGTACGATGGCGAACGGGTCCCAGATTATGTCCAACAGAGTCGGTCCGACCCCCCATCGGCTTTACTGCTGCAGAGTGAGGCATGCTACGGAGTAGACCAACGCTCGATTTCGCGACTATCCTCTGCAAGCGGAACGTTGCGGTGGAGCTTCCGCAGGCAAGGGACTTCGCGTGCGCCGTCGAGCGTAGTGAGCTTTGCTTCTTCAGATGCGGGTTCTGCGGTTGGTAGAACAGGGCAGAGAGAGCGCAGTTCTCTCGATTTTCGCGCGATTGCACCTGCTCTGGGCGGAGCGTACTCGTTTGACGGCTCCGGCATCGTGTCGACACGCAGCATACCTCGGAGAGCAACAAGCCGAGGGCCGAGATACGGTGTGTCGAGGGAAGCCAGCCTGCCTTTGCATGGGCCAAAGCTCCGGTCGTCAAGGCCATCCAGAGGAGCTGACACCGGGAATGTTTACTCGAGGGTAAGACGGAGTTACGCCACACCTATACCTGACACATTCGGGGGATCTCTATTCCCCGTCACAGCTCGCGCCCCATATGTCTTCAGCCACGACTTCCTCCGTGTTACCGGACGGGATGAAGGAGGAAATGGAGAGGTCAAGAAACTTGGCAGTGAGCGTCCATCTCTCGCAGCTCGTTTTGTTAAGCAGGTCCATCAAGAGACATGCCATGGGATATATCCCCTATGGGCAGCTGGGTCTATTCTGTGGTTGTGTCTCGTGGGTGCTGTTTTTTTTATATCTGTGGGAGCGTGGCTCATCGTAGAGGATGAGCAACATGTGGAGTGCAAACTTAGCTACGCCGAAAAAACGCTTCAGGAAGGAGGCTCGAAGTACTTGCTGAAGGGAATATCTAGCGCGCATTGCACGCATGACGTTGATGAGCTCAAGGGACAGGAAATCAGTGTTTATGCCGAGTTGGAGCATTTTTATCAGAATGACGCCCAGATTGTGTGGAGCCGGAGCGATCGCCAGCTGGCAGGTGCAATTTTCACAGATCCAAACGACGTCCGTGACTGTGAACCGCTAGCGACTGCTCTGGTAGACAATGTGACGAAAGTCCTTCATCCGTGCGGTGTACTCGCATGGAGCGTGTTTACTGACAAGTATCAGTTTCTGGAAGGCACACCTGATGGCGATAATGATCAGGTTCCAATGAAACCCATACCGCTGACTCAGAACCAAAATGTCCTGCTGAGTTCATGGCAGTGGCGAGACACATACAGAAATCCTCCGGCGAGGGAACGCGCTGCGGTGCTGGACAAAGTATACTTCTGGATGAGTCCCGACGACAACGATGACGGAGAGGACATGTACAAAAGTCGAGAGGAAGCACGTGCTGAACTCCTGGTGGATCGGCTCAACTACGAGGAAGCGGGAGAAATGGTGGAGAACGGCCATTTCATCCAGTGGATGCAGACAGCAGCCCTGGGAACGTTTCGGAAACTGTATGGCAGGCTGGAAGGCCCGCTCAAGCTTCCTGTATCTGCGCACATCACTGTCACGTACGACGTGTCATCGTGGAATGGAAAGAAGGCAATTGTTCTGGTTCAGAATTCTAGATTCGGGGGTCGTTCGCTATTCATTGGTATAGCGTATCTCTCATTCGGATGCCTGCTGACGATGCTGGTATTTTACGTGCTTTGGAAAAAGTGGCAGTACCGCAGAGAGGGAGAGGAAATCCTGGACCTTCGATGGCAGCCAAAGAGCGGCGCCAGGAGGAAAACAAAATGACTTTCCTGGGACGGTATCTTTCGCGGACTCGCCCTTGTTGAGATGCGGAAGAATGTGACGTCAGCCGTGTTATCGGGGAGCCTGCCTGGCTTGCTGCTGTCAGACACACAGTTGTTAGCTTCACACGCGACGGCTGATGCGGCTCCCAAAACGTTTGCTACGTGAGGGATACTATTATAACGTGTACCCTGGCCCACCATGGATTTCGGATAAACTGCATCAGTCTTCTGTTCTGAGGATGAAATATTGTTAGTGCCGCTTCCGACCAAACGTACAGTCCATGCTGTATGTCCTGATCGGCTGCAGGCGAGAACGAGAACTCTCACTGATGTTCATTGGGCCTCACGTTTTTGATGCATGCGCTGCGACTTCAAGAGTTATTTGGTGGCAGGCGAAACCGTCGGATCAAAAGACATGCCTTCCTCTCCTGGATGAGTCCCACATGCTGGTACCCGATTTTTTTAGTCTGTTCATCTGTTCAGACGACGATGGCTAACCGAAGGAAACAGATAACGGGGATAGGATAGCTCATGCAGATATCGCGTAAGGTGCTACGAGGTTGCTGCTGTTACGAAAAGCTTATCCTAGCTGCAGTTCCATCTACGGAGATGACGAAGTACTTGCTGAAGGGAATATCTAGTGCGCATTACACGCATGACGTTGACGAGCTCAAGGGACAGGAAATCAGCGTTTATTTTAGTCACTACCGTGTTTCACACTGCACCACAAAGGCGTAGCCAAATGTCCGTTCTGAGGTGGGTAACCAGGATCTTCACCTGCAGCCGACTATGACATACGGCATGGACTGCACGCTTTGGCTGAAGCGGCACGGCGCCCGCACAGTACAGAGGGGAATTTAGTGCTGCCGTGAGTAGCGCCAGCTTCTTTCCCCTCTGCGCTTTCTGCCATCCGTGATCTTAATCAGCCTGATCGTCTACGCCGTGCGCTGCTCGCCTGATAGGAGCCGGTAGGATGCTTTTGGTTTCGGAAACACAGGGCCTGCCGACATGTTGGCCATATAATAGTGGGGACGCGTCTCATACAGAAACGTAGTAGCAGCTGTTGTCCGCCTGATACTCAATGGGAGGCACTTGCGTTCATGACACGGGGACGACAGCCGGGGCACAGGTTGACGGGCGCCGGGGGATGAGCAAGTGATGGTGCCATAAGTTGACGGCGCTTTCTACCAGCAGATAAGGTCCAGCTGCCAGGTCTTGATCCATTCCGCGATTGATCGTTTGCGTGACCACTTCTACCGGCGTCTGACTCACGCCCGGCTGTCTTGATTTCTAATCACACAGTCGCAACCTGACACTGCCAGCCGACTCTAGGAAGGATGGGAGCGTCAGTGTGCTTGAGATCTACAGACGTAGCCACGCCTATTAGTTGACCTGTTTGAACGTACTACGCAGCAAGCTGCGAGACCAGGCGAGGGCCTGGTTCAGCTTGAGGAGGCAGCACCCTTCGCGTATGCTAGAGCCCGTTGAGCGGGGAGGGTTGCCAGGAGTTGCCTTGCACCGTAGAGTGTTTCTGCACCAGGTACGGAGCACACGTCCAGGAAAGACTTTTTGTTCATCATAGACTGGCACAGTCTCAGTTTGGTATAGCTGCACCTTTGGCATCTCCAACCTTCACTCGGGACGAACCGCTCCCTGCCATTTAGAACAACAGGAATCGCACGGGTCCTGGTGCGTACGACGTTGAATTGCTGCCGATTCGCTGGCCGCGAAATTATAACTATTAGCAGTGCACGCCACATCACAATCGAGTTCGTGCGTTGCTCGACTCAGCTTGTTCTATAGTCACAGTATGATGGCTGTGGTAGCGGATATCAACCAATGCAGCTGCTTGGACAAGCCAGAGAAGCGGTACAAGCATGCTGGCTTTTTCCAAAGGCTATTCCTACAAACTCTCACACAGCCCAGGCACGTGCGGCGATCCGCCTCCGTTTCTCCCGTTGGGCGCTTCATGCCGAGGCATCTGGCACTAGCACGCAACAAGCAATAATAAATATCTGGAAGAAAGGGAACAACCAGGCTCCGCCCGCAAACAGTGATCATCGAGCCATAAGACACCACAAGAATCCTTGTTATGGACCGAACTCCTACTGCGGTGAGGACGCCCCCTATTGTACAGCGCCTTCCGCCAGTCCGTTCTGCAAGATTAACCGACTGTTTCCATTCCCCCGAAGACCCGAATCAGTACACACCACGTTCCAGCAGCGCAACTACATTAAGTGCAGGCAGGCGTGGTTCGGCTTGACACACTGGCTGACGTCATCGCAATCACGGCGGTGGCGCATGACGGAGGGTCCTTTGCAAATCAGCTTGCAGCGGTTGCCACAGACAACACCACTTCAATCTCCTGCACGATACGGTTGAACATGCAGAGAATAACCGAGCATCAACAGTATGCGGTAAACCCGATTTTGTAAGGTAATTGATTCCACGGCAGTCACGACACGTTGGAACGTCCTGGCCACCGCTGTGGACAAATGGAAAGAGCGGACGTGGCATGCGGTTACTCGAGAGATGCTAAGTACAGAACGGGAGATAGTGGTCAGTTTAGGAAGTTACGATGAAACCAGGCAAGTAAAATTGTACACCGATGGCGTTGACCCACTATGCGCTACACCCTACGTAAAACCCAAGCGAAAACCAATGCATCCCAGCCCAACGGGTCGAATACGGGTAACCGGTGGTGATTTGCGATGGTGCAGTCTCAGCCACTAGTTTCTGTTGCTACGCGCTACACACATAGCCTGAAACATGTTTCCACAGGTACTTGGCTTTTTATCATTTAGCCTTGGACGTAGTAAAGCTATCTACGCTCTGACAAAGCACGTTTTTGATGGCCTGTCCTGATGTCGCTGTGGGCGTTGCGGAAATGCTTTCGCGAGTTCCATGCTTACGCGGTGGCGGAAACGGCTCAGCAGTATCCTTTAGGACGACGACCCGCTACATCGCGTTCGCTGCTGTGTCCCGTCCGTGATCTTGTTTTCCATGGCGCCAACTTTTGAATATGATGCTGGAGAGGCGGAGGCTGGTTCTGACGGCGGCGAGCCCGCAACGGTAGCAGCGGAAGGGTTGTCCTTTCGAGATGGGGCAAGCTCGGAAAATGCTGGCACCGTTCGCTCGGACCTTTCCGGGACGCTTCAGTCCCCGTCCAGTGTCACCTTGTCTAAAAGACATGAGGCCGCGAAGCGGGTGCCGTGCAGGGGAGTGAGTTTCTCTAGCAGTCCCATCGCTTCAAGAACCCGGCGACTTGGGGGTCGCTCGGGCTGGTATGGATGCAACTTGACCGGCTCCTACGGGGCGTCGGGTACTCCACCTCTTCGCGCACAGAGAATCGTTGCAAGGAAGGGATCAAGCAGCTATATGGGTTTTGCCTTGGACCGGCAAGGGACACGAAGGAGCGACGACATGACATGTCTCTCTCAGTGTGAACGTGGCACGTGCGGTACAGGCACAACATCGACTCCTCTCAATAATGCTGCTCTGACGACAGGGCTATTCTCCATCCCAACAGCAATAATGGTCCAGGATGATCAGAGATGGAGCTACGGGTTAACGGGAGAAGAGGGCCGATGCAGTGAGGCTTCGCACAGCTCGCTAGCATGTTGGTTTGTCCGGCAGATGCAGGCAGAGACGGCGTACGGCATCAACCCTGTAAGGTCCGCAAAAACAGTTCTGTGGTTATGTGCCGTGAGTGCGTTGTTCTTCATATGCATGGGTGCATGGCTTTTAGTGGAAGATACCCATCATATTGAATGCAAGCTAAACTACGAATACAATGAAGATGGCTCAAGGTATATGCTGAAGGGTATTTCTGGCGCGCACTGTACAAGAGATGTTGCAGAACTGGAGGGTCCTGTGATCAACGTCTATGTTGAGATGCAGAATTTCTTTCAAAATGATGCCCAAGTTGTTTGGAGCCGCAGTGCACGACAGCTTGCGGGCACCATTTTCACCCGACCTGAGGACGTCCGCGAGTGTGAGCCTCTCGTCACTGCCATCGTTGAACATGTACAGAAGGTGTTACATCCGTGTGGAGTGCTTGCGTGGAACGTTCTGACGGATAAGTTTCAGTTCCTGGCAGGAATGCCTGACGGTGACAATGACGAAGTACCTATTGCCTTACTGCCACTCAATCAAGCACAACATGTCTTATTGGAATCATGGCCGTGGCAGGATATGTACAAGAATCCAGCCCGCGACGAACGCGCTGCAGTGCTGGACAAAGTATACTTCTGGATGAGTGCCGACGACAACGCCGCTGACGAGCGCACACATAAAAGCCGAGAGGAAGCACGTGCTGAACTCCTGGTGGATCGGCTCAACTACGAGGAAGCGGGAGAAATGGTGGAGAACGGCCATTTCATCCAGTGGATGCAGACAGCAGCCCTGGGAACGTTTCGGAAACTGTATGGCAGGCTGGAAGGCCCGCTCAAGCTTCCTGTATCTGCGCACATCACTGTCATGCTCGACGTGATGTCATGGAATGGAAAGAAGGCAATTGTTCTGGTTCAGAATTCTAGATTCGGGGGTCGTTCGCTATTCATTGGTTTAGCGTACATCACTCTCGGATGCGTGCTCTCGATGTTTGTGTTCGTGTTACTCTGGAAAATGTGGCAGGGCCCGAGAGGGGGTGAAAAAAGTGGCACCACACGATGGGAGCAGAAATTCAGCAAAGAGAGCGAGAAGATGGACTAACACGATGCATGCGGTATGCGATAGCAATTTCACGGTAATGCGTCTGGGCGACGTTGCGTGAGACACAATACCAGTATTTGTTTCTGCGGGAGACTGCTCCTCGTCAAGAAAACGGGCCCTTCCCTCTAGTATCGGAGAAGCTGGCGCCCATCGGCGCTCCCAGCGAAGTGCTGCGTACCTGGTTTTTCCGACAGATGTGGGCACGTTTAGGGTCCATAGTAGTGAATAGATTGATTGGAGATATCACATGGGCTCATCGGTTCATAAACATCGTGCCGGCGGCCGCAGCCTGACTCTGCTATCCATTTCGCCGCGCCCCCCGTAGTGCAAGAGCGTTGCAACTGTGGACACACGGGTTGTTTTCCTGCCCTGGAATGCGCTCTAGCGGCATTCGAATTTGGTCTCTGATAAGCATCCAAACGTTGACCTGGAGGGTGTCACAGGGCGTGTCGGCGATGCTTTTGGCTGTCAGTTCTATCCCAGTTGATTTGTGGCGACGGATCAGCAACTTTTGTGTGAGACAGCCGAAACACGTCGTGCGTGGTGGCGCGATGGTGTTTGTCGCGCTTCAGTCTTCGCCCTACACCATTAAATCATGAGCCATTTACCGCGCAAACTAGTTCGGCGGAAGCCCGGTCGCGGGCGGTTGTTAGAAGCCACCGAGCGAAGTACTTCACGGGTACCGTTGCATGGCTTTAACTTGGTCTAACCCGTGAAATAGTTCGAGGCTAGAACACAGACAATTCCCCACGAGTTGTGAAGGCGTGGAACGCTGGTGGACATGTAGCGACTACCGTCCCTGCCACACCGGATGCCGTCGTGCACAGACGAAGACTGCGGGATCTTCGTTTGGCTCACACTACCTATTCATGATGCGTCACGATCGCAGCGTGGAGGCCGCTGGGTGAGGATTGGGGACCGAGATAAGAGGCCACCGGTTGAAGGTTAAGAAGTGAGGACTCGAGCTGATCATTTCAAGATGGAGCAAATGCAAATGGATAAAGTAGGCAGCACATAACCCATGCACTTTCCTAATACCACGCGAAGCGTCCTTGCATTGTTGAAGGAGAATGACACGTGATATGCACAGAAATAGAAGAAACAGCTGTTCTGCACGCCTACATACACGTATGAATACAGCTGCCAGGGACAGGATCAATACAGTCAGTGGGGCGTGCCGCAGGAGCATCAAGCGCTTTGTCATTTTTCCATGTTTCATCGGGGCGCATCATGCAAAAACCTTCTCACGGGGCACGTCGGCGTTGTTCGCGAAGTTCCCACCAGGTTTTGTGCTGTGCTGTCCATTCGAATAACGCACCGATGCGACCTGCGTTACTTCACGGGCTGTCGTCTTGGCACAACAGGGCAACACCTCTGAGGATCCAGTGCTCTGGAGAAAGATCTGAACGCAAACTCACGCATGCATTGTGCGAAGTCGTGCACCGCGGTCCACCGTCAAACAGATGCGGAGGCCTTCACCTGTAAAGTCTTCGCAGGCACACATTGCCGAAACTCAGTCGGCTCCCGTAAGCAATCGAACCACAGAGAGAGGAGGTTCGCTTCGGAAAGCATCACAGGGTTTCAGCCGCGGGCACGAAGGGGCTTTTCGTGATTGCAAGAGGCACTCGCCACTGTCCGCCGTCGAAGCGAAACACTCTTGTGCCGTATCGTTGCGTCTTCGGCGCAGGTATCGAGTCGAATGTGCCTGGAACCGCTCGGTCTGCGTTGAGCGCTTTACGTGAGCCTGCCCTCTTGCAATTTAGATCCTCCAGGCGGATATCCGCGGCGGAAGGATGCAGAGTGGAAGGCAGCGAGAAGTGAGTCTGCCTGGGAAGCGGAAGGCTTCCGCGAGCGTTTTGGTTCGCTCTGGGTATCGCAAAGTCTTCACAGCAGCAGCGCGTACGTTTTGCCTGACACTGCTGCGTGTGACAGTGCTTGCGGCTGGCAAGCTGGGGGCTGCGTACCTGTTTGTAGATCCAAAAAGTCAACATAGTTTCCTGTTCCCTTTCGCTCCAGCGTCTTGTAGAGAGGGCACCTACGGGAAACCGGCGCAAAGCATGCAAAACAGAAACCTACAACGGCTGGATGCAGCCTCGTGCTTTTCCTCGCTACTCGTACGCAAACCGACCACAAGCTCCACAGCGTTCCGCGCGCCGGGCGGCGAGGCCGTTGGGTGCGGCGCAAGCATGTACGGCTACCGAGCAGGGTACCGGAGGGGGGGGAGGGGAAAGACTTGAAATAACAGGACCAAAACGTTTTTCAACTAGAAGGGTGCACACTGGCATCTGGGTTTTGGCTGTTGGTAGCTCGTCGGCTACTACGCTCAGTTTGAGGCTGAATCTGGAGCTACACCCTACACTATGACCTGCAGTGCAAGCGAATGCAACTGTCCCCCAGAGAGACGCAAACTCCCCTGGGCTACGGAATCCGCCCTGCCGCCCTGCCTGTGCTCTTCTGCTTTGTGCGTCAGACAGGATGGCGAAAAAAAATGGCATAATGCCTGAGGCCCTGGCATAGGTGCAGGTTTCGCACGCGCGCAGGGCGTGCGCGAACCCAAATCTATTTCCGCAAGGAGAGCATGTGCGAAGGTGCAAAGTTGATAACTGCCTCAAGGCATGAAGACAAGGATCCCTGCCGAGCAAGATCTTTGGCGTACGCATAATAGAAGCGTTCTGCTGGCGGCGGTTCCTCGTCGGTAGCCGCAACGGGCTCGAGTAAAATGACAGGCATAGGAGCCACGGAGACCCCTGGCTCCGCCTCGCATAGCAGTTGCTCTGAAGCGTCCCATCCAGCGCCCTGCGCAGGCAACGCAGTGCCAGTAGTGCAGAAGAAGCAACCTAACGATATCGAGGTTCAGCGCGTGGTGCGTGGGCGCGGACAGCGCTGCGATTCCCGTCCACCCATCCCCTGCCCCCACGCGTGTTCGCCCTAGAGTGGCGGAAGCGTGGACACTTGGCCTGTGGACTAACAGCAGGATGGCACGCCAGGATGTGCTTTCCGAGAGAACCCGACTGCAGATAGATGATTGCGACGCACATACATCGGCGGCTGTGCGCGGACATGCGTCCATTTTCAGGGGCGTGCACCTTCGAGCTGATTATTGGAGACGCTCCGCTGCTTCCGGCGCGCGCGTTCCCTTACCTGTAGAAAAAGTCCGTGGATGTAAATTCCTCTCGGCGGCGGGCCTGCCAACTGGTACGGCGCCCTCTCGTTCGCGACGAGTGCCTTCAGAGCGAGGCTGGCCATCGGCACCTGCGTACACGGTTAACACGCTGCGCGGTGCAGCAATTCGCTGGGGACACGTCTGAAGACGAGGTACCTGAGCAGGGGTCCGCGCCACAGCCTGCCGCTAGACGCGGGTCACCGACCCCACACAACATGCCCTTCCCACACAAAAATAGTTTCTTTAAACCCAAACCCGGGCACCCGCGCGCCCGCGCGCATGGCAAAACCTCTCTGCATGCTCGAGGAAAGTCGTTTCAACTTGAGGGAAGCTTCGCGCAAAACTCTTGGAGTGCAACCCCGACGTGCGCAGCGCCTACGCTGGGGCGCCGCGCGCTCGCCAAACGCGGTAGAAGACGAAGCGAGGCGCGTGACAGAGGGAGATGACGCGGCAAACTTTACATGACGAAGCAGCGACGGGAGGCGCGCGCCGGTGCGCCCAGCGCGCCCCTGCCTCGTCGCCCGATCCAGCTGTCTAGGAGGACATCAGGTGCGAGGCATCTGATGCAGGTGAGCACGTTTCCCGAGATTGCGTTTCATCACCTCACAGGTGCACACGCACGCAAATCGGAATAGGATTTAGGGTTTAGGTTTCGCTGCCGACTCCAACATTAGACAATGCCACCTGACAGGAACTATTCCAGCCATTTTTGTTCCCGCGTGTGTGCAGCGGTGCCCAGCCGCCCCTTGAGAAGGGGGAGGCGGCCACCTGTTGAGTGCGTCGTAAGCTGCACACAGAACACGAGCTTGCTGTTGTTCATCTTGTACGTGCATCGTAGAGTGAGCGAATCCGAAGTCCGCGCGATCTGACCTTGTGCTGGCGGGCGTGGGTCTGAATCGCCGCCGCGAAGAGTGCCTCTGGCCTAAAGAAAGCGGAAATCCAGAACGACTTGGGCGGACCGCGCGTCGCCCAGTCTCGCAGGTGCGCCACCCGTTGAGAGAGGTCTCCGACCCACGCGGCGAGGAGTTTCGTGGAGGCGAAGGCGACAGCCGTCCACGCCGGCGGCACGCGTTGCTCTAGAAGTGCCTGGTGCGTCTCCTCCATCGCGGCGGACATGAGCACGCTCCCGCTCAAAGCCTGCAAACGCAGCAAACAGCACCGCGTCATCAGCGTCCTATGCGGGTGCCCTGCCTACGGTGGGCAGGCACCTCCGCCTCTCCTCGCCGCGACTGACGAGCAGCTCGGCTCGCGGAGAGAATAGGACTATCAGAGGGATGGAAGGCGCGCACACACTGTGGAAAAACGGACAAAACCGACACACGCAACGGCCTGCAGGCGGAGACGCAGGAAGGAGCTATCCATGTGGAAGCTCGCACCCTTCTCGAGCCGCCAAGCGCGCAGGAAACCGCCCCCACCGGGATCACCGTCCACGTCGTATCACTGCATCTGGCAAACATGACCGCATACGAAGACGCGCTGGCAAGTAGATCCATACACGCAGAAGTGATTGGCAACCGCTACGCAGGTAGCTGCCCTGCTGCGAACAGGCCTGGAGCACTCGAGCCTTCTCCACGGGTCGACGTCTCTCTCCATCCACCTTTAGGGTCTAGCGATTGGATTATTATTCAGTTGTGAGCTGCAGAAGGAGCTGCGTGCACGCGTCCCGCGAGGTCGGACCCGCTCCCGCGCCGCAAGCCTTCCCGCGCGGCGCGCTGACCTGTTGAAGCTCGACGAGCGAGGCTCGAACGTGCGTGAGCAGCGCATTGAACTTCGCGATCTCGTGAGATAGGAACACGGACAGAGGCGACAAATCGACCTTCGTCGCGCCGAGTCGGCTGCTTTCAAAGCCTGGCCCGTGCGTCGGCGGGCGCTCCAGCAGCGGAGGAAGTCGACAGACCAGTTCGGCGACAGTTTCTGCCCCCGAGGCGGCCACGTAGCTCGTGCCAGGCGCCGCGCGCAAGCCCGCCCGCATATAAGCCGAGCACAGCGACGCAAGGAGCTCCTTAGCTTCCCTGTCTTTCACTCTGAAATGCGCGGAAAAAGGGAAAGAGACCGACATGTAATGGTGATGCAGGGGCGAGGTGGGTAGTGCGGCACAGCGTGAAATACCTATTCTGCTGCAGGCCTGGGGAGCTTATCAAAACAGATGAGCACACCAGATAAACGCTGCAGTTGAAGCTTTCTAGTCCACCAGCCTACACACACGTAATCCGTATGCGAGATATGCCGCGTACACATACGAATACCTACACCGAATATCTTTGTTTTTCGCCGTTCTTCCAAGCGCTCTCAACACCCAGATGCGACCAGGCCTGGCGAGGTCTCATTAACCATGCACATTTTTCCGGTTTCGTGGGTATGCGTGCAATACTAGCCACCCGCTATGTTCATCGAAGAGAGCCGACAGACAGCAGCGTGCCTGACGAGGACTAGGGCGCGTATCTCTGCAGAGAGCGCTGTATCGGTTTGCCACCAGGTTACAAACATAGGAAGAGTGTGACATTACATGAGACTCGCGTTCTTGTGGAGGCCAAAGACCTCGGGGGATCGTGGACCGGCAAGCTCTCGATGAACTCTAGGTGGCCGTCCAGGGTCTCGGCGTCGGGGATGCGGTATAGCGGCGCTTCGGCGAAGACAAAGTCCTCGCGGAGACTTTCTGGTGACAGCATTCTCCTCAGCAGCGTGTTCAGAGTCCGCAGGTCTATTGCATCCGTCACGCGCCCGCCGTAGTTGATCTCCGCCGTCAGGAGCGTCAGCGCCTCAAACGGAATCTCCGTCGCCTGACCCCCGGCGACGGCGCCGACGTATCCCGCGAGCTGCAGCTGGGAGATCTGCATGCGGGCGTGTTGAAAACAGCACACGACAGAGAAAACGTAGTCGAACGAGATCCTCAGTCAGCTTCTTACAAAAATGAATTACCAGGTTTATTTAGCGAATCTACGCATTCTGGTCATAGCGTGCTTCGCCACCGTTCATCCGGGTCCTTTGGACATCCAGACTACGAGCAGCTCATAGATCTACAGTTCTTGTAGATGTAGGGCCGACCATCTAACCAGTGAGATTACGAAGTTATCGGTCTGGGTTCGTGAGCGAAAAGAACTTGAACCCGGTAAAGGCCTTCAGGATCGAAGAGAAGAAGGAGTGCAGAGACTTCCGCCGCCTCCGCTCAGCCAGGTCCCCTCCTCTTCGGTTTCTGCTCAAACTTCGCCCAGCCCGCGCGCAAGCGGGAGCGGTCGAGGCCCGCATAGCTCACGCGAGCGACTTACTGCGCCGTCCCACGACGTCCACGCGTAGAAGTTGTTCCATCCGAGTGCGCCAAACTTTCTCCGCTCCAAGACGAGGGCGTGGAAGAGCGCCAGACAGAAAAACACGCGCTGGAAGTCCCGCCGCTCCGCGACCGCTGCAAAGGCCCCGCCGACTGTCTCCTCGCGCGCCATGTAAGTCCGCTGCAGACTCGCCCTCACGCCCTGCGCCACGGCGAGCCACACAGACGAAACAGGTGAACGGGGAAGAAGAGACTCGAACTCTCACTTTCATTTTATTTTTTGTTTTTTTCATAAAAAACCTGATTTTTGTCTATGACAAAGGTCTTGTACGCGCCGACCGTCCTCTGAGCGCCACCCCGCGCCCGACATGCAGGACGGAGAAGCAAATTCTTCTCGCATAGGCACGCTCGACGCCCGCTGGCAGTCACCGGGCTCGCGGGAGCGCACACGTCCTAATCAGGCTGCGTAGGGCAGCTGAAGACGCCGCTTCTACGGGGTTCCTAGCCACGTAGACCAGCGGAGCCCCTGCGCACTCATGCGTGTGACCCCTACCAAAGCCCCGTGAAAAGTTTCGCCGCAAATTCACAACTGGCGAAAGTCCAGCTGCGCCTCCCACTGCACACGCCCACGCAGGCCAGGACTAGAAGCATATGCATACACACATATATTTGTTTGTTGGTATATATGTATATATGTTTGTATGCATACATATATATATATTTACATATACGTATGTACGTAAGTATGTATGTAGGTATGTGGGCATATATATGTGTATCCCCGGAGACACGCGCGCATTCACATATACATGTGTGTGGAAGGTGGCTTTTCCTTGAGTGGACTCACAGCGGGCGCTTCACTGGTGATTGTTATGGCTGAGCTGAGCACGGAGGCAGGGAAGGAGGCGGAGGGCATGGACGTGAGGAAAAGGCGGAAGTTGGGATGCACCGGAAAGCTACGCATTTCTTCGTGGAGCCTCTGCAGCGTGGGCGCGAACGACGGCGCCAAATGACAGTTTTGCAGGCACACCCAGTAGCCTTTCTCTCTGAACAAACACACACCGCGTGAGTCCACAAGCCCCTGCGACGTAGGCGCTCGCATCACCCAGGCTCGAGAAAGAATCGGCCTCGTGGCGGAGAGAGGAACACAGACGACACAAAGAAGGCCCCGCCTCCAGGGGTCTGGAAGCAAAGGCCACAGGTGAATCAGCAACGCCGTTGCACCGAAGGAGGCGAAGAGCGGTGTTGCACGCCTCTGCACGCTTCGCTTCCTCTGGCGATGCTCCTGCCGAGGCGTTCGCTTCAGGCTTCCTTCTGGCCTTTGCGTGTGCTGCGTGCAAGCTGCATCGTGCCGCCATTGCCCTCGTCTCCGCGGTCGTCGATGATCTCCTACTCTCGTGGCCTTCGACCTTCGTTTCGCTTGTGACTCCTTCCGCCTCTTCCCTTTTCGTCGCTGACTGCGGCGCGCCGCGCCTCGCTCTGTTTTTTTCGAGACTTGCTCCGTCTGTCAAGCGCGACTTTCGGGTTTCGCTGTTTTTGCTTTCGGTTTCTCCCGTTCCACTTTTCCCGCATTTCGGCTTTACCGTGTGCCAGTTTTCCCGCGTTTCGGTTTGCTCGTGCTTCAGTTTTCTGCCTGCTTGCCTGGCGTCCTGAACGAGAGCTTCGGCGCGCGGCGCCTGTCCCTGGCCAAGAGACACCTGGCGGAGCCTCTGGGGCGGCAGCCAGGCTTCTGCGAGGTGTCTGATCTCGTCTGTGGGGTCGACGCCCGGCGAGAGCAGGAAGAGCAGCGGCGTCTCCGCGCTGCTGTCTCGAACAGCCTCGCCCAGCGACCGCGGTGGGGGTCCAACGAACTCGGGGCCGAGCTGCCGCCGCACGTAGGCGCGACAAGCCTCCACGAGATCCGCTGGCCTGCAGGCGCGCGCCGAAGCGACAGCGAACACCGACGCGCAGCTGGAAGGTGCGTAGCCGCGGAGCCCAGAGACGCAGGAAACAGTGAGAGCAGAAGTCGCGCGTGCCGCGCCGGGAAGCCGACATGAACTCGCAGAGCCCATGTGGAGTCACAGCGATGCAGACGCTAGTCACGCAGAGGTCGCCGTCTCCAGCCGACTCCGAAGGACCTTCTACGGAGTTTTTCTTCTGCCGATCTCCGGTGGCTGCAGGTGCAGGGCGCACCTGAGAGTGCTCTTCCCGGGGGCTGTCTCGGCGGGTCCGGCGCGGCTGCGGCCTCGCGAGAGGAACTCGACGAGGCCGGCGGCGCAACACTCTGGTCTTACTTGAGCGCTTTCACGAGAAGCACAGTCTGCAGGGGAGAGAGTTTCTTGTCGAAGCCGTTGGGAAGCGCGGAGCCGAAGTCTGCGTCGGAGCTGACGAGCTCGCGCCAGGCTTCTGAGTCGGCGACGATCGCGTCGAGGAGGCCTGCGAAGGCCCCGCTGGTGCCCTCCAGGGCCTTCAGCGCCTGGTAGCGCCGATCCGACAACCAAGCGAGTTTTTGGCTTTTCTGTGGGACGAGACACACACAAGCAACGCCTCCGCGCTAGACAAGGATGCACACCTGCTCAAGAGCCGATCTGACGAAACTTGCGCAGCGTTTCTGAGTCGCTTCACATCGCCTGGCGGCCTGATGTCGGCGGGCGCCCCTTGCGCACATGCGGGAAATGTGCACCTGGGCTTCCCCAGCCGCGACGGGTCTCCACAGGGGGAGGCCTCACAAGCGCGCGACTGACTCAGATGCAATTGCAACGCGGCTGCCGCCAGAGCGGTCAGCGTCCAGGCTCATATTTGTTTATAGTGAGGCATGTGCCTGCATGCAAAACGTGTGTGGGAGCGTTAGGTCGAGCTGTTTCGAGAAACGTGGATGTCGCAGTGAGGAATCCAGAGTGTCTCTGGATGCCTCTGCGTAAGGTTAACACGCCTTTTGGCGGTCACTTCGCCTCGCGTCTCCCTGTATCTTTGTCGACATGTATATTCAAGCATCTACGTATATACATGTAATTGCTCATTCGAGCCGCTCCCGAGCCATTTAAGGCCTCTTCTTAACCGTCAAGCGTCGCACTGGCGCACGGCCGTTTATTCGTTTTTAGTTTCAAGGTCGGTGCTGCGCGCCGTTTCACTGTCACTCCTGCCACGGCTGCGCATGCGTCACGCCCCCGCTGACGGCCGCAGAGTTCTAACCGCGCCACGTGCATCGAAGGGAGTCCCCTTCCGAGGGGAGGGTCCTCGTGATGTTTTGACGCTGTAAGACATCGTTCCGCCCCTCCATGCCCCGTAAGCTCAACGGATGCGTAGCAATCACGTCCGCTGACGCAGGAGGCTGTAGGCCTCGAGGCGCTTTTTGAAGCCAACCTTCGCTCGGCGCTAGGCGAGCACTTACTTCATTCGCGAGCGCAGCGTCTTCTGGGCATGCGGGTCCCTCGCCGCCACGAGTGAGGAACTCGACCTCCTCCGGCGATGCGCCCCCGCTCGCCTCGTCCATCGCCAGAGCGAGGAGGAAGGCGAAACACATCTTGTGGTGCTCAAACAAGCCTCGACAGGTCTTCCGAAACACCTGCAGGGTAAGCTCTCGCTGCAGCAAAGCTACCCGCCGCGCGACGTCGCCGCTCTGCAACGACCGCGCGGAAAAAAAAAACCGGAAACCGCCCACCGCGCACTCAAATATGGCCTCTCTCCCGTGGAGGCAGCTCTATATACGCATATCTATATATACGTATATTTATATTCATGTATATATTTATGTGTGGATTTGTGGACCTGAAAGCGGTAGCTCGACGTCAGTTGGGTACGCACGCAGACGGAGTCTCCTCCCGCCGCAATGACGGCAAGAACCGCCTATGTGCAAGTGGCATACAAACACGACTGCAGTTGTCAGTCTAGAGTGTCGCAGGATTCCATAAATAAATATATAGAGAGATAGATAGATATACAGATGTATAGGTGTATAGATAGATATTCATATGCAAAAAGTGCACTAGGTGACTCGCACCAATCCAACTCCAAATAAAGATACCTGTCTGCCTCGGAGTTCGCAGCATCCTTGGACTGATATAGATATATGTGAATACGCATGTCAATGTGCGGATGCATGGATATGCATTGGGTATGAGCCTATAAGCGGTATAAATGATTTTGCTGTCGCGTGTCTGCGCACCTGGGGCTCTGTCGAAAGGATCTGCTTGAAGATCTTGAGGAAGGAGGGAAGGGAGTGTCGGTACATGTCATGCAGGCGAGCGAGCGACTCGACGACTGCGAAGAGTAGCGCGCCGCGAGCCGCGACGCCGCGAAAGTTCGCGCGAGCCTTCTCTAGAGTCTCTGCGGTCTCCACCGCCTCGCGCATCCTCGCCTCAATCACCTGCGAGGTCGCCCGCGAGGCCGCCAGAGTGTCGACGAGCGTGTCGTGGGCAAGCAGATTTCCAGTCGCGCCAGCGAGGAGCTGAAGGGAACGGCGCAGCGTGCGAGACTACCTCTAAGAGGCGCGGGCAATCTAGCTCGACATCGAAACGGTGCAAAGGCGAAGCAGGCGGAAGCATGCTCCTCTTCGTCCGCTGACGAGACGCGCGCCGCGCGCGGCGCCAGCCAGACGCCGAGAGGCTAACGCAAGAGCGGCGCTACAGAAGAATCCGGTGCTCGCGGGTGTGCCTTGCAAACAAAAGCTTACAGGGTCAAATGTATACAAGAATATATAACCGATGGTTTCAACTAAGATGCACAGATGGAAATAATGAATGCGCACATGCATACGTGTAAACATTATTGAAGAAGAAGCGCTTGCGCGTGAAGAACTACCTTTAGAATTTGGTCTTCGATGAGGCGTTTCTGGCGTTCGTCCTCGGCGATCGCGCGCGCGAGTCGGTCGCGCTCATCCTCCAGCTCAGGGCGTTCGCGCCTCACAACTTCAATCAGCAATTGCTCTTCGAGGGCTGCAGAGGTGACTGCGAAGTTGATGACTGTGACCCGCGCGAAGACGGCCGGGCTGAAGGCGGGGTTCGCGTTGGAGGTAAAGAAAAGGAGACGAAAGTCGCGGTGTCTGCGCACCTGCTGGTCGCCGACGCAAATCAGAGGCGGCGCCAAGCCCTCCGCTTGCGTCTGCGTGCGGCACATAAGACCAGCGCATTCACGTTTCACTTGATGCACCCAGTATGACGGTCATGAAGGTCACAAGAGAACTTTGATCCGGGCAACAAAGACACTCAACTTATTGCTTGCGATACCAGCTACTGAAGAGACCCCGGCGAGCACGGAGAGAAGACAGGCGTGAGCAGACAGCCGATTTCGTCTTCGGGTCGGCTCGCCGCAGACCTCTTCGACGGTCTACGGGCGCCTCGCTTATAGTGTAGGGCGCTGCTGCAGCGCGCGGCGAGGTCGCCTTCGTTGCCATCCAAACTCTTTCACTCTTGTCGGCGCTGGGTGGGCGTCGTGGAGCGAATGAAGGAAGCCAATGTAGCTCCTCGAATGCTGAATATGAATCGGATTACGAGGTACAGATACCCAAGGCCTTTCTGATTACTGTCCGCCGCCGCCCCACTGGATGCGGGGCGGTGTCTCGGTTTAGCTTCCCCCTTCCGCAGCTTGGTTCAGCTTGCGATCTCCTGCCACCGCGATTGAACCTGAATTATGTGCCTCAGGCGCTGCGTGTAATCCCCTCGATCTGCACTCGGCAGGCTGCTGCTTCATCCGCGCTCACCGAACTCACAAGAAGGGCGTCGAGGGCGTGCTCCAGGACGTCGTCGCGGAGCTCGACGAGGACTTGAGTCCCGACGCTGGCGGCCGCCACGAGCTGCTGGAGGAACTTGGGTTCGTCTGCCTTCAGCTCCAGCAGCGGCGGCGCGGCCTCTCTCTGGGCGCATAGAGCAGCCTCTTGGCCATGGGCACTCGATCGCTCGCCTCCCCCCTCGCACGGCGTTATTATCAGCGCTGGACTCGGCGTCGCTGGGCCGCCGCTGAGCAGGCCCTCGCGCGGGGAGACGCCGGAGGAGCCGTGCGAGGCCGGGGGCGAAAGGCGCCGAAGGGGAGTGGAACGCAGAGACTGCGCAGGCGCTTGGAGAGCTGCGCCCGCGCGTGCCTCCGCGGCGCCTGCGTCGGTCTCGCCGCTGCAGCTGAGCGTTTCGTCGTCGATCCCCGCGCGTGCGGGCGACTCTCGGTCTTCCTCCGGCTTCTCTCGCGAGGTCTCCGCGGCGGCAGCCAGGCCTTCGCTGCGCCCTTGGGGGGGCTGGGCGCCAATCAGGGTCGCGCTGGAGCCCAGCCGCGCGCGCGGCGCGGCGCCCGCCGTCTGCCGCAGCCACTTCTGCGCCTGCCCCTGCGGGTCGACGAGCAGCGGACAGCGCCCGCGGCAGAGGCAGCGCGTGGCAATGACCGCGTTCTCCAGACTTCGCTGATTCCCAGGTAGGCCAGCCAGAGTCATTTCGCGCACCTCGTCCTGCGACGCGAGGCTGCCCACGAGCGAGAACGATGCCGACACGCGGACCGCCGCCGCGCGGCACTGCGCCGTCCACTGCGCCGTCAGGGCCTTGCGGTACGCGCTGGTGAATGGGCCCCCGTACGCGACCAAGCCTTGAGAAGCGGACGCAAACAGCCGGTGAAAGCGAACTGTAATCTAGGCATAGCCTTTTCGGCGCGCGGCAGATCCGCGTATTCGTCCAGGTTGAGATACCAGTACGTATACATACATATACGTAGATATGCATCTGTATATATAATTGCACGCGCACCCGCGGATACCCGCATATAGATAGATTTATGTATAGGTTTATATATTGTGTGTAATGCGGAATGTATCGATCGTCATCTCACCTGCCGCCAGGAGCATGTCTCCTGAAAGGGTTTCCGAGTTTTTTTCGAGTTGCGTTGCTTCGGCAGCCCACCGGACGGCCTCTGTGGCGACGCCGCGGATGAGTTTCTCCGCGCGCGCGAGGCGCACCTGAGTCTCAGCGATCTGCTCTTGGAGCTCCTCCGCGCGTTGACGCGAAGCTTCTATTTGGCCTTCCAGCTTGCGAATGCTGCACACGCGCCGGAAATCCCAAAACTCAAGTCCAGCGCCTGCGCGCCTCACGCCACGCTCGCGTCCTCTTTCGCTCCAAGCTGCCGCCCTCCGCGCACATCTCTTGCGCATGCACTGAGAGGCGGCTTTTTCACTCCCCGATGCGTGTTCGTTTCCGACACCAGGCTGCCGACGTCGCCGCCCCGGTTGTGGCTTGCCCTCGTCTTCGTTTGTATGTCGACTTCAACCTTGAATCGTAAACCCGATATACTTTTCTGGTTTCAGATTTCGGTTTTTGCGACCTGTCCGCGATCGCGTACCTAGCCTCGACTTCGTCCACCGCCGCCTGCTTCTCGGCGTGCTTCTCTTCAGCTGCCCGAAGCGCGACCTCCGCCAGCGCGAGCTGCTCCTTCTTCGGCTCCATCTCGCGCTGAACCTGCGAAAGGAAAGAATAAAAAATGCAGTATCGTCCTGGGATTCGTGCCCGCGCAACTTCGCGCTACCACAAAACGACAGCTGAAGACAGCCTCAGGCTTTCGCGTCGCCCTCCTGGCAGCATTTTCGCTTACCTGCGCGTATTTTTCAACGGCGCAGACCCACATGCAGAGAGAGGTTGCGGCCTTGGAGACTTGGTTGACTTTCTCGGGAGTAAAGTTGGGCAGCGAGGTTAGCTTGTGGACCTGAGCGAGGAGGCGCGGGGGGATGTGGTCTTTGTCGAAGTCGCGGAGCTGCGCAAGGAGCGTGGTTTCGTTCAGGAGCTTCTTGGCTTCTTCCCACGTCTGCTTGCGGTTCGTCAGCAGGCAGACGGCCTGAAGCACCGTTTCCACCAGCGCCGGCGGACTGACGAAAGACTTGAGCTCCTGCAGGTCTCGTTTGTCCAGCGCGTCGAGCGCGCCCAGCGCCTCCATCAGCTCGGGGAGCACCCGGCTGATCTCGCGCTCGCACTCGTCCTTCAGCGCCTGCGCCTCTCCCCGCGCTGCGTTCGCCGCCAGACTCTCTACCGCGCAGGCCTGCACAACTGCGTCCGCCTTCTGCAGCGCCGCGCAGCAACAGAAAAGAACAGAGCGCGCTCGTTCCCGAAAAAAGAAGCCCACACAAACTTCGCTTGCCCACATCCGCCTCGAGACAAGAAACAGAAACAAAGACCTTCGCCGACGTCGTGCGGGTAAATTGCCACGCGAGGTTCTTCCATATTGTTTTTCGCTGACCTTCCTGTCTCGCTCGAGGGCGGCCCTGAGATCCTGCGTGTCTCTCGTAGCCTTCTCGAGGACCGGTTGTGACTTGAGCAGCTCGCACTTCAGTCGCTCGACGAGTTTCGTCGTCTCCTCGAGGCGCGAAATGCCGCGGCGATACCGCTCCATCTTCTCCTCTGAAAAAGAAGCGAAAACACGATCCAGGCCGAGCCACTCGACAGGAGAAGGGAGACACACAGAAGATCCTCTAAAGCAGGTGAAAACACGAAGATGTGAGTGTCTCTAGAATGCCGCAGTGCCTTCTTTACGAGGACGCTGGACAACGAATCCGTTTTCAGGCGTCAGGCCACAAACGCCTTGACAAGCGGAGGGAGGAGTTTTTTGACTAGAGCTCAGGCGAAGGCGGCGCCGCGTTCGCGCTAAAAGCGACGATGTGCCGTTTGTTGTTCGTGCGCGAACAAGACGCCGAGCGCCTTCAGGCTTCCCAGGCGAGACCCCGACTTACGGAAGCCGGCCATCTGCGTGGAAACAAGGTAAAGATACGCCTGAATGAACTCCAGGTACGCGCTGGCGGTGACGTATACGCGCCGCCCAGCCTCGAGGAAGAACGGCGCAGCGGCGGCTGCAGCCGTCGCGTGGAACTCCGCGCAGAGTCTGGCCGCCACAAACGGAAAAAACGAATTTCGAGATAGTGTCAAGGAGCCAACTCATCCGGTGAAGGTGCACCTCAGCAACGGCGCCGGCAAAGACTCGAGACGAAACGCGTAAATAGACTGGCATACAGATGTCTCAGTGCTCACAGATGTGTGCACGTCGTCCTCACTGAGGACGAAAAATCGATTCTGAACTGGAGGCGTAGCGACGGCCGCACGCGCGAACCCGCTCCAGGGCCAGCCCCTGCGGGATCACAACGTCATCAGAGTTGAAAGTCGAGGGTCTCACTGCTTGTCAAAGAAAAAGCTGGCATCCGGTTTCACAGATGTTTAGGTACACTAAAGTTGGTGGGCGAGTGAAGGGGGAGGCCGCATAAATGCTTTTAAGCCTGTTCACAATGCACAGCGAAAGTGCGAAGGGCTCGCAGACAAGTCTAGATGGTGACCGCCGTTCGACTCCGAGATGATATAGTTATAAATTAACCACAGGTGCAGAAAGGCCTGTCCGCGCATAAACGCGCATCTTCAAGCACATACATATACAGTTATATTCACAACATATTTTCGTACTTGGTGCATATACTAGTATATATATACATATATATACATCTATACATATACAAATATACATATGCATATATGTATGCACGGGGAGGTACCTGCTGTGCGTTGCGACGGTGTCTGCGGGGACGGCCGCGGGCTGCGCAAGGAGGAAGTGCGAGGCGACGCCGCGGAGAGCCTCAGGGGGCCACGCGTCGATGAAGTCGACGGTCATGCAGCTGCGGAGGCTGGGGAGCTGGCGACAGCGAGACCTAAGGGACATCATCACGCGCGAATGCGCAGTCGTACATGGAGACAAGAAGCAAAGCAGCAGAAAAAAGCGAGGCACCGAAAGGGTCCACCTGAGCTGGAGCCTTGTGTGTAAGCAGGTGCGAATACACACAGCGAGAGATGCAAGCAACTACACAGATGTAAGGACTAGCCCCTATTTCCTGCTACTCTCAGTAAACTCTTTTGGTCTGCTCCGGGGTCGGCAGTGAGCTAGCTAGATACAAGGAACCGGATAAGCCTTAGTAGAATCATATAAACGACAAGGAAGTGAGTCGACTAAATTTTACAATACAGAGTTGAGCTAGGTGGATATAAAAGCGCATGAAGATGCGTGGAGATGTGCGTGGCTGTTTGTCTACGCGGGCACCGAGCTTGGGTTTACGTCTTCACTCGAAAACCGTTCTGGCAGTGTGCTTGCGTGCAAAAACGTATCTCATCTACTGAGCTATATGAGAATGGCGCGGGATCGCGACGGTCGGCGCAGACGCCAGCCTTGTGGCAGCACCTTTCACCTCGGCGTCTCAACTAGTCTCAGCTTGACTGAGGCCTCCAAATCGCCCGCCCCGCTTCCTGAGGGGTCGCGGCGCCTACCTGAACGTCTGTCCAACTGGCGAGATCGCGACGACTACGTGAAGGCGCTCGCGGACGGTCTGCGCGAGGCGCTCCCAGGCGCGGTGGGCGTCCTCGGGCTTGCAAACCCGCGGAAGGCCGGCGGCGGCCGCGACGGAGTGCCCGAAGGAGAGCGAGACAGACCCTGCAGGCTCGAGTGTGTCTTCTGCGAGTCCGCAAGCCGCCAACGGAGCCGCAGTCGCAGACGCCGCCTCCCGCCCCGTCAGGCGACCCGCGCGCGTCAGCTGTCCGCGCTCGTCGGCGTCAAATAACTCGGGAATTTCGCCTGCGAAAGGTCGAGGCCGCGCCACAGCTAGCTAGGCCAAGCCTCCATGCAGCCCCGAAGGGCGCTTATCGGTTCAGGACTTGCGCTTTGTCACCCTGTGCGCACAGTCGTCTTCTGGGACGTGCTTCGCTTGCGTCCTGCCTCTATATTGAAGTACGTTTTCGGCCTCTCTCAATACCTCGCTGAGGGGTTGTGCGACAACTATACGAATGCAGCTCCAGTTGAGGCCTACGTGGCGGCCTTCGCCGCCCCCAGAAACAGGCTCTCCGCGTCGCGCCTGCGCTGTACCTGCGGCCATGAGGCTGACGAGGTCCTCGAGGAACTCTTCGCTGCGGATCTGGGCGTCGGCGAGGAGGAAGACTACGGGCTTCTTGTCGGCGGCGATGCGCTGAATCAGGCTCTTCAAGTCTTCGCGAAACTCGGCAGGCCCGTACTGCCGCGTCACGTCGATCGTGTGCAGCGGCGCGTCGAGGGCGCTCGCGGCGATGTGCACCAGACTCTGGCGGCCTGCGGGGAGAGAAGAAACCAGAAGAGGCCAGCCCGTCTCTAAGACCAGTGGACTCCGCGTAATCTCTCAGGCTTTGAGCTCCTTTCATGTGGACAATCGTACAAACCCGCCGAGTGCAATGCCTTGCCGGCGCCCTGTCTAACCAACCCTAAACTGCAGCTCTACGGTCAACCTCCAGCGCGGCAGGGTGAGGGGTTGGGGCTTGGAGTTTAATTCAGAGCATTTGTGCCTAATGAGGCAGCTCCTGACGGTTTGATGATTGATTATTCACAAACGGCCACATGACTGAAGAAGGAAGAAAGATCGATATGGTAAATCAAGATGACTGACAGCGCCGGAAGGCATCGGGCTGCGCCTGCAACCTTAAGCGTAGGAAGACAGAGCAAATCGGCTACGAGAGGATACAGGCCAAGTCAGCGAGTTCTGGTTTCTGAGTCTTCAAAAATGCAGGCCCCCGTTGCGGTGTGAGACGGCGTTGCGAGTCCCCGCCTACCCGAGCCCTCGACTCCGAGGAGAAGCGCGTTGCCGTGGGGGAGGGAGAGGATGCGGCAGAGTCTGAGGAAGTGCCGGCGAGCGTCGGCGAAGAAAACGAAATTCTGAATCGGCTTCGCGTGCGCGGAGAGCGGCGCGCTGAGTTGGTATTCCTCCAGCGCTCTGCAACCAGACACACGCCACGGGCTCGGGGTTTGAGCCTGAACTGTGACGAAGATCGCACCTCCGCCTCATTTAGAGTTTACCTACACGAGGCAAAACTACGATTCTCATGGCACGTCTCAAACAGGTCTCCAGGCGCGGCCTGGTGCCCTGGTGCCCCGGCACGTCACAGCGGCTGCCAGGCGCCCGACATAATCAGCTACTGCAGATTCGGTCTAATGTACCATTATACTATATAGATCACATGGCTTCTTGCAGAATGTGCCAGAAGGGATCGTCTTGCCTCTCTGGAGTGCCTGTGCTGCGTCTCAGGCGCTTTGAAACGGGCGGGGGCCGCGACGCCTTCTCACCTCGCGCAGGCGTCTTCGAGTCCGCTGGCGTCGCTGGCGACCAGCCTGTAGGGGCCCGTCAAGGTCTCGCCGTTCGCAAGCCTCGTGAAGATAAAGTCTTCCTCATCCGCGATAACCGCCGCGAAGTCGAGGCCGAAGTGAAGCGACGCCTGCTCTTTGAGAAAAGCTTGAAGACGGCTGCGGTCTGCCAAACACGTGAGCCCGTCTGCGAAGCTTCGACAAACTTCATGGCGCCAGAGTCTGAACGCGACGCGCGAAAACAAAACAACAGTGACAGACTTGAACGCTTCGAGAGTCTGGCGACCAACCTTGAGCCAGGTGTCTACATTCGCCGTCGATCGGTGCCCTGAACTTTCCCTGAAGTCTCCGCGTTTGCTTCGTGAAACGGCGGGCAGCCGTCGCGTGGATCTCGTCAAGCTTCAAAGCCGATCGCGAGCGCCTTCGTTTGGGATTTAGGGTGTAGGATACTATCGAATGAAACCATGCTTTCCGACAGTAGTCTGCAGCTTCTCGGGGCTAAACTCAGCACAATCAGAAAAACGGTCTACCTATCCACAGGCTCGTGAAACAGCCTGCCCTAAACCCTAAACCCGACGCGAGCACCTGCCGCTAGGCGGCTGCCGCCGCATGCGAAGTGAACCATTTGCGGGCTAACCTCCATCCGACGGGCCTCGACAGGGACGCCCCCCCTCGAGCGCGCGCTGCAGCACTCGTGAGGCTGGAGGCGCCGCCCGCCCTGCTCTGCGCGTGTGTGAGGGCGCTTGGCCGCTGCGCAGGTGTCGCAGGCTTCGCCCGCGTTCGCTCGCTCAGGGTTTCGCCTTACCGCACGACAGTCGTTTCGTCAGGGGTCGTCTCGGGTTTCGCCTGCAGCAGGCCCTGGATCAGGTTCGCGAGACTCCGCAGGTCCCAAGTGTAGTGCGGCGTCTGCGGCGTCGGGCGCAGGAGCGCGGGCAGATTCGCAAACGTCTCGAGAGTGGCTGTTGCCAGTTTTGCCTGCATCGCCTCGCCGACGAGTGTCCCCAGCGCGCGCGAGATGCCTTCGCGAAGGAGCGTGCCGAAGACGAGCTCGAGAGACTCGAGCGCCCAACCGCCGTGCCACAGCGTCGCCGTCAGGCGAAGCAACCTGCGCACGAAAGACGACAGCAGGCGGGGGGGCGTCAAAAGAGAAAACGCGAGGAGAGGAGACGCGAGGCGCGGAGAAGCAGCAAACACGCCACAGGGAGAGAGAGGGCGGACTGCATCGAGATCCGAGCGAGAGCAGAGACAGGGCAAAAAAAAATCCAGACACGGAAAAGCGTGGAGCGTCCGTGGATGACCCCGTGCACACACATGTGGATCCAGGTGCCCATGCGCAGTTAGCGCGCACGTCCCAAACCAGCACACCATCGCGCACAAACAAACATGCAGGTCTGCGTCTCCAGCAGCTCCTCCGTTGGCCTCTAGCGCCTGTAGCAGCAGTGCAGCTCCTCGGTGTTTCCTCTTTATGCAGCGCGAGTGTCCAGCTCGGCGCTGCATGTATACACAGCTGCAGCTGCGAGGGCGCTAGCCCGCCCCCCCCCCCGCCCCGTTATTTTGCATATAACTGCATATACCACGCATATCTCTCCAAATGCCTGCCCTATATGTCTCCGCAGGAGCCGCGCGGGAGGCGTATGTGTTTGGAGCCCAACCGCTGCGTGACTCTGGGGCGCCCGCCGTGGGGTGGCGCGGCGACCAGGATGAAGCTCGTGTCTTCCACGGCCTTGAAGTTCAGGCTCTCCGTGTCGTGGAAGCCGCCGCAGTCGATGAGATGTCGCAGGAACTCGAGCGGCCTCTGGGCGCCGCTCACGTCGGGCGCAGGCATGTTGACGTCGTCGAGATGTAGTACGAGGCGCGTCTGGTCGGCACCTGGCCCCAGGGACAGCCGCCGTCGCCGCACGAGGCTGGACTCCAAGAGGCCTTGCAGCGCTCGACAGGGCGTCCGTGAGACGAAGCGCAGACTACGCCGACTCACGTCCGCCGGAAGACCGCGCAGGTACGCCGCGACGCTCACCGTCTTCCCCGAGCCTGTCTCGCCGCAGAGAAAACAGTGCATGCCGCTCTGCGGCGGAGAAGCGAGGAGACAAGCACGCGCGAAACGCATACTCCCAGACTGGGAAAGTCCGCACGGAGGCCGCTGGGCAAGACAGCCTGAGGCACTGTTCCCTCCGCCGACCCCCCCGCGTAGGGCGCAGAAAGAAATGCGAAGCCCGAAGTCGACTCGCACTCCGCTCGTGGGCAAGAGCGAAAACCGAGAAGGCGAGATGTGACGGAAGAGATGCACACGGCGTCAGATAAGGCTGGACTCTACTAGATCTAGTGTGGGACCCAGCGGAGGAAGACACGCGCACCGCGAAGAGCGCGGAAACGGGGGGCCGGAGGCTGCCCGAGCGCGATGCCCTTCCAGGGACATTCACTCGAGAAGGAACGATGGAAGTTTTGCGCTGCCTCCAACCTCGCAAGATGTAGCGAACCAATGCGGAGGCAGCCTCGGTTCGTTTGCGGCCGCAGAGAGTCCATTCGTGTAAGTTTGATTGTCCCTTACTGTGAGCATTTGGCTGAGTAGCATTTCGTGCGCCATGGTTTGTTCTGTCGGGACGAAGATGGCGTGGACACTCTGTGCGCAGTCTCCGCCTTCGTGGTCGGCGCCTTCTTCTCCTTTTGTCTTCCTCTTTTCTCTCTCTCGTCCCGTCGATCTGCTTGCTCCGCGAGCGGCTGCGCCTTTTCGCCTCCCCTCCCCCTGCTTGTGGGCGTTGTTGGAGGTGCCTCTGAGACAAATCGAAGCGTCGCCTTCGTCCTCGTCAGAGTCCGCGTCTTCACCCTCGCGCACGTCGTCGCCGTCGGGGTTTGTCGCTTCGCTGCGTCGGTCTGGGTCGCCCGGCGGCCTCTGCAGCAGAAGCGCGCGGAGGGAGACGAAGCTGAGGCTTTCGCGGTGAACTGCCAGGGAGAACAAGTCGTCGTCGACGTCGCCGATCTCAGGGCACTTCGCTTGCAGCCGTGGGCGGAGGAAGCGCGCGAACTTGGCGCGCGACGCCTCGGAGAGACCGCCCCCCAGACCCCACACCATCGCCAACGACCAACACATCGGCGCCAGCAGCGCCTCGCGCTGGTGATCGGCGCCGGAGAAGGTCTCGCCGTCCGCCAGCCAAGCCGACGTGAGGCCGCACACCGTCGAGACACGCGCAACGTCGAGCGCGCCCACGACCTCCTGAGAAAGATTTCAACAAGAGAAAAAAAGTGAGCCAGGATGCGCACGAGCAGAGGAGGAGATGTGCGGTAGCCGAGTCGCGAGCTCGCGATCTTCCCAGCGCAGAGAAACCGAAACGACGGCCTCGCTGAGTCACGAGGGCCCCCCACACACAGCACCGCAGCGAGACCCTCGCTTTCGGCACAGAGCGAAGCCGCTAAACGCGGACCGACACAGCCCGCGCGAGGCGCTCCAGCCACGCTCTCAAGGACGCTTGGATGTCAACGCCTCCCTCGTCGCCTTTCCAATGCGGCGCAGGTCTTAAAGCAGCGCTTCCAAACGCAGATCTCCGCGCAAGAGGCCGCCTCGCGCGTCTCGTCCGCTAAGCGAGTGCATGCCTTCGCTCCCGTGGCGTTCTGGCGCGTCTGGGCAGGTCGTCTGCGTCTGTGCGAGCTGCGGTGTCAAGGCAACTCGAAGTCCCTCTCGCCTCGAGGACACTGCCTCCCGCCCCCCGGAGCTGCGTCGAGGCGCAGGCCGGCCGCGTACCGTGCACTCGCTCCGGATGAAGGCGAGCGCGTCCTTGCAGATTTCCAGAGTCCCGCGAGGCAGCGAGCTGGCGAGCAGTGGACAGTCGCGCTCGAGGCGCTTGCGCCACGAGGCGACCACCGCCTCGACTGTGCGCCACTCGCGGTCCTCGAGGAAGACGACGCCGCTCCTGCTCACGGTTGCCGGCGACGCATTCGCCAGATTCTGCGCAGACCACAACACGACGCGCCGACAAGACGCCTGGTGCGGAACGTATGGCGCCCTGCGAAAAGCGCGCCACAGGGAAACCGATCCTACACCAGAAACCGTGGAAGGCGTGAGGAGGAGCTTCGAGGGCGAGGCGTCGCGCAGGCGCTCACCCAGTTGCGACAACTGGCGAAGGAGTGAGTGGCCTGCTGCTGCAGCACGGTCCCGCGCCGAGTACAGTTACGAGTCCGGAATCGAAACACCAGTAGTACAGAGAGGCAGGACAGAGGCACGCAAAACGCGCGCCAGCGCCCTCCGCCGGCGCGCCATGGCCATGGACCCTCCCACCCAGCCGCGTAAAACGAGAAACGCAAAGAGAAAAAGAGCGAGAACGAGCCTCGAGGTCGCGCAGCAACTTCCAAAGAAGCCGCGGGACAGGAATCGCATACGAGACAACGACCTGCTAAAACTCGAACGAGAGGACTGGGCCCCCTCACGTAGGAGGGGAGACTAAACAATCCAAAGACGCGCGGGCGCCACGCAAGTGAACCAAGCCGAAACGGAGCGAGTGAGACCTCTGTGTACGGGGTCGAGTGGAGTGGAGAGAGGCGCGCGCGTGTGGGCGTATGGCCAGCTCGTTTCTCGTCTGCTCGTTCAGCTCACGTCGACTTCGAAGATGAAATTTAGAGAACGCGGAACCTTCATGCGCTCGCCGTTCGCGAGGCAGAGGACGCGGGTTTCGTCGAGGGCGGAGTTCAAGTTCTCAGCCCAGGCGGCATCCAGGGGGCCGTCGAAGACCAGCCAGCGCCGCCCCGCCTCGTGCGCAGCCCTGAGGACTTCCTAAAAGACAAAAGCGACCGCGAAGAATGGAACGCGCCGCTGACGCTCGAATCAAGAAGCATGCTGACGCTCCTCCACGCGCGCCAGCAAAAGGCGCGAAGACTCACGACACCCATACGACGCTGCCGCCACGCACACCGCGAGAAAAGGCTTCAAAAGTGATCCTAGGACAAAAAGAGCAACAGATACAAAGCAACGACAGGTGGTCGTGCGGGGAGAGAGAAGACGCCACCTCCTCCAGCGCGTCGCGAGGCTGAGCGCGATAGAGAGGGAAATTGCGCGCGCGCGCGGAGTGAAATAGAAAAGGACGAAGAAGAAACGGCTCTGTCAAACTACAACAGACGGCGCTCGAAGCGACAAGGCCGGGAAACGAAATTGCGTGGGCGAGGCGAGCGCCGGTGTGAGAGAGAGAGCGACAAGGATACGCATGCAGCGCACGCCGCGCGGTTTAAGGATTAGGGTTCAAACAATAGCGAAGAGGAAGCAGCACTGAGAAGAGAGGCGCACAGCCTTTTGACTGGCGACTGAACGCGTCTGCGCGTCTGCAGGCTTGCTCCCTCTCCCGCGCACCAGGCCAACGATGCCTTCCTTCCACTCCTTCGTCGCTGGGTTGTGGCGGCCGAAGAGCGCCGCGAGCTCGAGGGCCTTCGGGTTGACGCGCAGCACAGTCGTCGCCGCCTCCAGGCCGCCGTTGGCGAACGGAGACGCGTTCTCCTCGCGCAACGAGCCGCTCTCTTCGCTCTCTAATGCTGCGGACGACCCGCGAGCGAGCTCCGTCAGCGCCGCAGCCAACACTGAGATGCAAGTCGATTTCCCCGTACCGGGATCACCCACCTGCAGAGAAATCGAAGCAGCCACAAACCTCGCCACTCTCAAAGGAAACCCCGAGAGCGAGTCACTCCTTCTGTCACACCTACACAGATGTATATATATGTGTTGGTTCATGTACCTGTGTATCTATATAGATGTATATTTGTATTTGAGGAGACATGTGAATATAGTGAGGATATTCTCTACGTAGATATGCTTCATATAAATATGCAGTTGTGTGCGTGCAAAGTGCAGAGAGAGAGGCAGGACTGTGCTGATGTGAAGGCCGAAGAACCACCAAAAATGCGAGGCCGTGAGAGCCTTAGCATCGCCCCGTTAGACGCTGACACGAGCCGAAAACGATCGACGCCTCCGCGCAGCGCTCGGCGCATGAGGCACTTGGTACTGCCACGCCCACCTTCGTTTGTCAAGCCCTCAAAGCACATCCCCTCAGAGCAGAAGGGCACTTTCTTCGCTTGTCGCGCGCTCGCGCTGTCTTGATTCGTGTGATTCTTGTTCGTTCCTTCGCTCACCACTATCACTCCTGTCCGCACAGCCTGTGTCTCGTAGAGCTGAAGCATTTTGTTTACGAGGGCGTCGCTACTGTGGAGTTCGCGTCGACGAAGCTCGGCGCCGACGGCCTTCTTCACATCGAGAGGCGGCGAGAGTCTGACTACGCACTCCGAGAAGGCGTCTGCGAGCAGCGCGTGAAAGAGCAGCGCGTCGCTCTCGCTCAGCCTGGGCAGGTGAACAGCCGCAACCGCCGAGGCCAGCAGGTAGTCCTCGTCGGACGTGTCGGGCTGCTCTTCCTTCAGCGAAGCTGCGCCAGACGCCACAGAACGAAACACACGACTCTGCGCCAACCGCCTCGCCCTGCGCGGAACGCGCGCGCCCTTAGCCGGTTCGCGCATCGCTGCGCCTCTCTCCTCGCGCGCCTGGCTCACGAGAGGCTGTTCGCGGTTTCCTCAGAGGCCCAAGAAGGAGGCGAGCCCGGCGCAGAGACGTCGACTCGCAGCGAGCGTAAGAACGCGCAGCGCGCCTCAGCGCCGCCGCGAAGCGAAAACCCGCGAACCGTGGCGGGAACGGAAAGTGAGCGACAGGGGACAGAGGGGGAGGGCGGAGGCGAAACGCAGGAAGCAGCGCCGCCGCATAGTAAACAGAAAACCAGACGCGATGCAAACTGCGTATGTGCAGTCCTGGCAGCCTTGCATGCATAGCGACCTGAATATATGTATACACCTATACAGGTACATGCATACATAAAAAGTAAATTTCTGTATCCATATCTGCAAATATGTATGTCTACGTGGTCTCGTTCCTTGCCCCGGCATCTGTGGCGTGGTTCACCTCTATCGCCATTTAGTGATACGCCGTGCTTCAGAGACAGTGTTCTGTCTTTTTTTTCACTCTCACCTGCTCGCATGAGGACGGTTTTGACGGCTCGCATGCCAAAGTCGTAGTGCGGCCGCGAGCTCAGCTGCTTCTCCGCGGCCTCAAAGAGCGCCGCCATCTTCCTCGCCAGCGTGCCAGCAGTGCGAAAGCCGCTAAAGGCGCGGCACACCGCATCAGAAACTCGGAGGAAATCGTGGAAAATTGGGACACTGACGTCGGTCGCGACAACGCGGGGCGACGGGGCTTTGCCAATACTCGCCTTTACGCGCTCTCAGGAAGAAATCGACTTGAAGCAAGTCTACTAGATTTGGCTTCCATCGCCTAGCCGGCTTGACGCGAGGAAGCCCGTCCTCCTTCTCTGCTTTCGCGGCCGGCGCACGCGGTTTTAGACGTTCATAGAGGCTAGCTACATGCCGACAGAGAGACAGCGCGATATACGCATGCAGGATTCCTCACAAAAAGCATATATGTATAGGCGCATGCAGGCGTGTAGAGATACAGAGCGGTAGCTCGCTCTACAGACGCAGAAGCGTGGAGAGAAGCCGGAAACTCTAGGATTCAGGCTGTCGGGGAGGGGTGAGATGTTCCTCTCGACACTGAGATTTGAGTATTCGCGGGCGCGTGTACAGATGGAGAGTCCCTTTACGGCAGACCGGATGTTTGCGGAATCCGTCGTCAACTTGCGTCGTGCGTTGCGGAAAACTCATAGGTCGTTCACGGGGGGGTACAGGGCATTCCAACTACGACAACGCCGCGAGGATGGATGCATGTCATGGTCGCCGTGTGATGTGCATGCCAAACGCATCGGTGAGGCAGTCGGGGAGGCATCCAGAAAACGAAACTCCATCGAAACTCGATAGTTTTAGCGTGGATTTACCTGGCGAAAAGCGTCACTTCTGCGATGCGCGCGAGGTCGGGCGTGACCATCGCCACGGGTCGGAAGAGCGACTTGAGGTTTTCAGGCAGCTCCGCTCTCCCAGCGTAGCCTGGATTTATCGAAACGAAAATACCGTATCTGAGAAAGACTCGCAGAAACGCAGCACACTCGTTTAATGCAGGCCCCGCTTATTGATCTGTGAGAGTGACCACAAAAAGAGAGTCAGAGAAATGGAAATCTCTGCATGTAGCTACACCTATTTCTTGCTATCCAGACATGCATACAGAGACATATATATGCATATACATATGCGTGTAGGGATACAGCGAGAGGTATGTATACGTTCAAATAGAGAGACAAACGCATGTGCATTTATCGCGAATTCAAGACACTCGTAGGAGGGCTGGGGTCGGCATATCACTGTGTGATGTGCCGACGAGTCTGCGGCACCCGCCTCAGTTGACTCCGCACTTCTCGCAAAACTTTTGTGCGTGCGTTCTCCATTAGATCTAGTTAAAAGGTGGAAAACAGAGCGCGTCGCGAATTTACGCACTCCCGCGCGCTGGAAGCCCAGTATTCGCGCACAAATTGCTTGGATTCTACGCAAGTCGATGCGTCGCGAGAGACGACGCTCTAGCGCTGCCGTTGCTGGACCACTCTACACTTGATGCTCTAAACAGGATGGCCATAAAAAACTCAAGAGAACTCGGTATGTTGCATAGACTTAGGGATCCGCTTTTAGTAAGTATCGCATGGAGTCGGGGAGGGAGAACCTGGCGTCAAGCGGAATCTCCTCGCCCTCGAACTCGAAGACCTCCAGGTGGGCTCGCAGCGCAGTCTGAATTTTTTTAATTTGCTGCGCGACGACGGAGAGCACCTCGACATCGATGCGGTTAAACTCGTCGAGACAGCCCCACGTGCCCGCCTGCGCAAAGCCGCTGAAGAGCCGCGCCATCATTCGGAAGTCCAGCTCCCGCGAGCAATTGAAGACGACGCACGGAAGGCCAAGAATCTTCGCTAGATCCTTTATTGTCTCGCTCTTGCCTGCACGCGAATGCACCCGCAGCAGCTCAAAACCAAGCCCTTGTGCGACATACAGCTGAATGGATATATATATGTATATCTACATATATATAGGAAGATAGATAGGTAGACAGGTAGAAAGATAATAAAGATAAAGACAAAGATGAAGACAAAGACGACGATAAAGATACAGATTCAGCTAGATAGATGTATTTGGGTGCGGGACCTTTTAGTCTTATCAGAGCGGGTCACACACGCGCATATACATGCATGTACCCGTCCACATGTATGAAGACATGTGCACTCCAAGACCGCGCGTTGAGAGTGATGTGTATTTGGCAAAGAAAAGGCGGCGAACAGAAAACCGTTCGAGCGGCCGTTTCTCTTTGCATCAGGAGTGTGCCCTACGGCAAATGCGCAGTGTCCATTAGCCAGATGCGCGCGGTTGAAGCTCCCACGCTCGATTCAGGATTCGTTTTGTTTTCGTTCAAGCGAGCTCCGTGTCACGCCTTCTGAGCCCCTGAGCTGCCTCAGCCCGCCGGCGAGGCGCTGAGCGTCTCCAGGCTTGGCTCGCTGCAGCTGTTTTAATCAGCTCTAGAGACGAGTGAGCCGGCGCGTCGTCGTCAGGCCTACCCGTGCCCGCAGGTCCGCTGAGCGCTCCACCGTACGCGAGGCGAAGAGCGCTGGTGAGCGTCAAGAAACACTTTTCAGTCAACGGCGTGGAAACCAAGCGACTTGCGTTGCCCAGGAACTCGTAAGCGTACTGGAAGCTGTAAATCGAGAGCGCAGCCGTCCCCAGAGCCAATCCCACATGGCAATCAGGAGACTCCTTCCATATAAATATATATGTAGAGAGAGTGGGACGCATATGTATATGTATATCTGCATATTCATTATATATAAATATAAACACGCACAGGCAGGGTTCCTGAGCAACCGCGCCGTGGTAAATCAATGCGCAGCAGAAACCTACATATTTATATGTATATATATGTATATGTATCTATGCTGGCGCTTGAAAGTGGACACGTGCACGAGTGAAGGCAGTGGCTGGCCCGTTGCTTCAAGGCATCAGGCGCTGAGCTGCGGCTGTCGCGAGCTTGAGGCGGAGGCTGGGCGCGGAGAGTCTCTCGGTGGACTGCGTACGCCATGTCGTGGTGAAGGATGAAGCAGTCCTGCGCGTCGGCGTCCCAGTAGGCGCGCATGTGTCGCTGCCAGCAGAAGTCCGCCGCGGACGCGCATTTGGCTTCCTCGAGGCTGACTACCACGTCTCTGCGATGGAGCAGCTCCACGATCAAAGCCTCGACCTGAGCCCTCTTCAGCGGCAGCGCCTTCCGCCTCCGAAAGGAGACGAGTCTGCGGGCGCGCAGAGGACAGCGAGAGGACGACCCTCGAAAGTGAAGAGAGAAACACGTCTCCCACAATAACCTGGCTGAAAAGTATACCAGTTAAGAGGAAAGACCCGCTACTACATGCAGTATCCTTCATGTAAAGAGATATTTCGAGTCAACCGGCGCCTCTCCATGCAGCGCCGCCACGCGCGTCGCCCTGTCGCGCGCCCGTCGAGTGCGCGTATACCGTCCTCGCGCCCACCTGCTTATGTTGCATTCGACTGCGGCTCGACACGCAGCGACATTCTCTGGGCGGCGCACGCCTCGCCTCCCTGCAGCATCGCTGGGGCGGCGCTCGACGCCGCGACTGGCGTCCGCCAGCGCGGCCTCTTCGCTGTTCCGCGCCCGCTCCTCGTACTCGGTCTTGTCTCTGTCCAGCGCTCTCTCCACCTGGGCCGTGAAGAACAGCGACTCGACGAGCGCCACGCACTGCGCCGGGTGCGCCCGCAGCCACTTCAAGTAATTCTTGTCTGCGGTCCCGGCGCCCAGCGAGCTCGCGCGCTTCGCGTCGACGCTGCCTCGCACGCAATCCCCCTCTGCGTGGGCAAGCCCCTCGAACGGATTCCCTGAGGCGCGCGAGACGGGCGACTCTTTCGCCGGCGGGAGCGCGGCGGGGTACTGCTGCATTGCCTCTTGCAGCTGCGAGTACAAAGCGACCTGCATGCTCTGCTCGACCTGCCGAAAGAAGCGCTCGGGGCTCCGAGACGGCGCGGCGAACTCAGGAAACTGAACGAATTCTCCGGCGGACGAAAGCAGCCCGCTCGCGACCATCAGCCGGGCGCCACCCTCCGCCGTCTGACCCAGGAACGACACGGCCGCGGAAGAACGCGACGCCGGTGCAGCGGCGCTGCCCTCCTCGTCGCCCTCCTCTGTCTCCTCTTTGCCCGCGTCCTCAGGGCCCAAGAGGTCCGGATCGAGCTGCGGAGGCGGGCGCGCGGGGCGGTCGCCCGCCCCCAGGAGCCCAAAGCGAGCGCGGGCTACGTCGCTCGTGCGCCGGAAGCGGGGCGCGAAGGCGGCGGACGCTCGCGGGCTCAGCTGGAGCGACCCGCCCGACCGCAGGGGCGGCGGCCGCGCGCTGCCTGCAGCGGAGAAGACGACGCGCTGGATGCCGTCGAAGCACTTGGGGACGTGGGTCTGCATGGCCTCTGGCGAGCGGGCGGCGAGGACGCAGAGAAGCTCTTCGTTTGCGAGAAAGTAGAAGCGCGGAAAGAGCCGGCGCTTGGTCTCCAGGTAGGCCTCCATGCTCTGCTGCATGCGCTCGATCACGAGGTTGAACTGCTGCAGCGCCTCGAGGAAGCCGGGTGCCGTGGCCGTTTCGACGACGTTCGCCGTCTCTGTCCGCAGGCGGCGCATGGTTCGCGCCCAGAAGGCATTCATCTGTTTGAAGGCCGCTGCTTCGCTCGGCAGCACGCGGTCGAGGTCGCCCTGCGCGAAGACACCCTCGAAGGAAATCCACGCGCGCTGGAAGACCACCATCTCGCGCAGCACGCGCAGCGTCAGCGCCAGCTTCGCCCGCCAGGCGTCGACTTCCGAACGCAGCGCCGCGACGTACGGCGAGAAGAGCATCGACTGCACCGAAACCGCCAGCTCCTCGAGCTGCGCGGAGACGTCGCTCACGTCGTCGACGATGAAGCAGTCCTGATTCTCACCCAGGGACTTGGTCGCGAACTCGAGCTGCTCCAGCGCGCCGCGGACCTTCGTCAGCGTGGCCTCGAGGGCGAGCTCCGCCGAGGCGCACGAGGAGATCTCCGCAACTGCGTCCGCCTCCTCAAACACGCCGCCTTCCTCCAGCTCCTTCAGTGTCGGTCGGCGGTCTCGCAGGCCGCCCTCGAGCCGCAGAAGCGCAAAGATCTTCTCCCAGTGTCGCGGCTTCAGGGCGGGGTTGTTCAGCGCAATGATCGTCGGCAGCCGCTGCCGCCAGAGCTGGACGCGCTGCTGGAGAGTCTCAACGACGGCGTCGTTGCTCTGCAGCTCGCGCTCGAGTTGCTGCAGCGTGTTCGCGAAGTGCTTGACCCGCGCCTGAACTTCCTCGCCGTTCAGCTCGGAGACGTCTTCCGCACTCCACTGCGTCGTAGACGTCTCCCACTCGTAGGCGCAGGCCCAGAGCTTTAGCTTGGGTTTAACGAGTTTCTTCGCCGCCTCGGTGTTTTTAAAGACGAAGGCGCCCTCGGGGTTGAGCAGCTGCTGGGTCTGCTGCAGGGCTGCGGCCTTGGCGTCGAGGGCCTGGATGCGCCGGTCATACTTGTGGAGCGACTCGAGAACGGCGAGCGCCGCCTCTATGCGCTTCACGTTCAGAAACTGCTCTTCGGAGAGGTCGCTGGCGACCGCCTTCATCTCCCTCTCGACCTGGTCGCTCTTCTGCTTCAAGTCGGCGAGCATCTCGTCCATGTGCCGGCGGATGTGTTCCGCGGCGCCCAGCAGTTTCTCCTTCTCGAAGAGCAGCGCCTGCGCGTTGAGGTTCTCGAGGAGAATCGTGTCTTCGACCGCCACGCGGACTTGGTACTGCTTCAGCAGCGCAAACATGTCGTCGGCGGTCGCCCTGGCGTGGTCCAAGTCGTCGATCTGCCGCCGCGTGTACTTGTAGGTCTTCACGAACTCGGCGAAGGGCAGCAGCTTCGCCGGGCGGTCGTCCAGCGCCGCGTTGGTCTGCTCGTACCGGACCACAGTCTCCCGCAGGTGCTCGCGGGTGCGCTGCAGCAGCAGCCGCTTCAGGGCCGCCAGCGCGTTCTCGGCGATCGGCGCCAGCGCGCTCTTCAAGCTCTGCGCTTGAATGGAGAAGAGCCCAACGACGTGCGTCGGGTTAAGCTTCTCGAGGCGCGCCTGGAAGTCCTTCATCGACTCCATCTCGTCGCTCAGTTCGTCGTGCGAGCGAATCCCCGCGCAAAACGCCGCCTCGTCCCAGGCCTGCCCGTAGTCGTGGATCTGCCGGTAGACCGCAAAGTACGCGTCCGCGTACCGCCGCGCACGTTCAAAGTCTCGCGTCAGGCGCCGCTCCACGTCGTCCTTTATGCGGAGAAACGCCGTGGCGCTCTCCAAAAGCCGGTCTACCGGGTGCCTGTCGCCGAGCTTCACAAAGTCCTCGTAGAGCCGACTCGACGCGAAAAACGGCACGCCACCCACTATGTTGACTGCACCCTCCCACAGCTCGCGGAGGGCGCCCTGGAACTGGTCGAGGCTCGGCGAGAACTCGACGCCTGGCGACCGGCCGAAGTGAACCTGGACACGGAACAACTTGCTGCACGCATTCGCCTCGCCGAGGCGCTCGCGCAGGCCGAGGGCGGCCGCAGTGACTGCGTCGACGAGCCGCACAGCCACAGCGGTGTCCACGAGGCGCACGAAGTCGCCGAAGCGCGCCTCGTCCGAAAAGGCTAGGCGCAGCAGCCGCGCGCGCTCGCGAGCCTCCTGGAGCTCCTGCACCATGCTCTTGCTTCGGCTGCTGGCGGCGACCTCAAGCGGGTCGTCATCGGGAAGCAGCGTCGCTTCGTGGAGCCGAGAGAGGAGCCGCTGGAGCGACTTGTGAACCAGATGCTGGAGCGCCTCGATCGCCTTCGCCGAGCCGGTCTTCACGTCCGAGCGCGTCGCGCTCTGCAGCGCGCAAAAGGTGCTCAAGTCCTGCAGCTGGCTAGCGGGGGGGACCTGGATCAAGGTGACGCTGCGCAGGCGGGCCAGGATCCCGAGGACTTCGAACAAGTGCTCGACGAAGACCGGCTTCGCGAAGAAAAGTCGGCGAGTCAGCTTCGCGCGCTGCCGCCGGTAGGTCAGGCGGCGCACGTTATCGCGCCACGACGAAATCAGTTTCCTCTGCAGGAACGTCTTGAAAAAAAGCATCGAGCGCAGCACCGAGAACGCAAACGCCTGGTGGGAAAAATCAGAGAGAGTCATGTACTCCGACGGCCGCCCCGGGCAAATGTGCACGATCCCCGTCGCCGAGATGGTGAAGTGCTCGGGTTCGATCTCCTTCTCAGGCACCACTACGAGGCTGTACTGATCTGCTTCGTCCTCCGCAGCCTTCTTCCGGTTGCAGTAGAGAAACGTGGTGCTAGTCGTCGCGCCGTAACGCGAGAAAAACGCGATCGCGTCCTCGCCAGTCGCCACGTGCTTCAGCGCCTCCTCCGGCGAGTTCTCGCTCCGCGGAGCCTGCGCCTGGCCGTCGGCGCCCACGAGGCCCTCCGCCCGCAGGAGTAGCTGCTCGCCGACCGTGGAGACCGACGCAGTTGACAGCTCGGTCTCTGTCGTGGGGCGTTCCTCTTGGCTGGGCGAGGCGACGGGCTTGCCTTTGAAGGTTCGCCCCCCGCCAGCCGCCGCCTCTCCAGAGGGTGCCTCGGCGTCGCTCCGATTATCCGCCGTAGCCGCCACAGCCGCCGCAGCTGCGCTAGTCTGCGCGCGGCTGCTCTCCGAACGTGCACGCCGCCGGCCCTCCAGGAAAATTCCGCAGAGCGTCGGGAAATACGTGGGGACTCGTAGCCGCTCCGCGGCCGATCCCGAGCCTCCGCCGATGCCCGCGGGCCCCCGGGTCCCCGGGGTCGCCGACCCCGCGACGCCATGTGCCTTCGGGGGCGGGCCGCCCCCCCGCGGACGCTGGCGCGCGCGCCCCGACCCTGCCGCCCCCAGGGCGGAGGACGTCAACTCGCGACTCCGAGGCGATGGCCTCGCGCGAGCGGCAGGCGACGCCGCAGGCGCGCGAGTGGAAGACGACAAACATAAGCCGATTCGATTCGCGCCCTCCAGCGGCAGATGACGCACCGCCGAGCCGAGCAGCGCGGCCGCTGAGGCGGTTGAGGGAGAGGCCGAGGACGGAGTATAGAATGCGAGACACGAAGAGGAGGAAGCGCCAGCCTTCGCTGGGGCTCGGGAATAGCTCGACGCAAGCTGGAGCCTCCTCGCCGGCTGCGGAACTCGCGTCGCAGGCGACGAAGCACGCCGGATCCGGTAAGCGGGTTTGAAGTAAAGGGCATTCTCGGAGAGGGCGCCGAAGATAGCTGCGCTGCGAAGCGCCTGCGCGACAAGACTGCCATCGTCGCCAGTTTGCGAGGTCGCGGAATCGTCGTCTCCCTCCCGACTCGGGTCCTCCAGAGGTCGCCCACCCGCCAGAGCGGGCCACGCGCCACAGGCCCCAGCAGACTGCCCCAGGCTTGGCTCAGGCGAGAGGGACGAGTTCTCCAAGGCCGCCTCAGCTCCGCCTCTCTCTGCTGCCGCGTCGTGGGCAGCCAACCGTCCCGCGCCGCCAGACACATCCGCTGTCTCCATTCCTGTAGACAGTGTGAAATTCCCGGAGACGCTGGAGTCCACGGCAGACGCCGGAAGTGCGGCAGGCGGGCCTCGCAAGGTTGCCGCCGGCCCCTCGGGGAGGCGCGGCGCCGCGGTCGTCGAGGCGTCGAACTGCACCACGCGTCTTCCCTGCTCTATCCGAATGACGCGCGCGGCCAGTGGCGCACCCTGCGGGGTTGCTTGTCTGCGATGAGGACTCGCCGCCTGGAGGCAGGATGGCAGAGCTGCACCGCCTTGGGCGCGGGGCAGCGCCCCCCCAGCCGTCCCTGGCCTCACGCCTCCACACGGGGAGCCGGAGAGACAGTTTGAACCGGGGTTCACGCGGGCGGCCTGCGCGCCAAAGGGCCCGCGGCCTGCGGGCGTCGAAGGACGCCTTTGCCCCCCCGTGGAAGGCTCTCTGCGGACAGCAGACGGCGGCCGAGAGCCCACCAGGGGCGGCAACGACGACGCGGGCCTGCCGCCCCCTGACTGCGCTGAGGAGTGGGGACTGGCGGTGCGTAGTGAATCGGGGCCGAGTGCCGACGAGGGCTGGGCGCGTGCAGCAGAAACTGAAGGCGCGGAAGCCGCCGGAGACGCAGAAAGAGCGGCAGGGAGGGTCTCCACTGCGGTTGTGCCTGTGGGGGGGCTCGCGCGGTAGCAGGTGGGTACGAGCGCGCAGGAAGACGGCGACTCGGGCGGGGGGCTAGAGCCGTCTTTGGTGGGCAGATGGAGAAGGCCAGGTCGCGCCGGAAGCGAACATCTCGAGGCCGCTAAAATATCGTGCGCGTCAGCTGCCCCCGTCTGCAGGCTTCCCCGCTGCAGTTCCTCATGGTTCCTGGGACTTGGGGAATTCAGGGGCGAACTCGCGGCGCCGCCGGCGCGTGCAGCTCGGAAGCGCGGAGAAGCCACGGAGCGACGAGAGCGAGGAAAGGGCCCGTACAGGGGACCCGAAGGAGACCTGGGGCTGCCAGGCGTTGCTGGGCTAGGCAGGCCGGAGGCCAGATCGAGGCGAGGAGACGCCATATTCAGGAGCTCTCTGTGCGGCTGAGGCATGTGTGTGATGTCGGTTCACCTGCGTATCGATGAGCGGAACATTAACGGACACATATCGTGCGCGCGCCTTCTGTTTATATTTGCTGAACAATTCGTCACGCAGATGCCTTTGCGGCAGTGCTAGTCTTGAGTGGAGGGGGCTCGTCATGGCAGATCAGGGTCAGGTGAAACAGCGACGCCCATATAAAGAAGGAGAGAGTCTACAAAGGAAACAGCTCCTGTTATACATGACGTGTTGTGCAAGAAACAGGCGCTCCATGGGAGGATGCTTGACACGAGTGAAGACAAGAGAGCGAGGGGGGGATCCCGATGTGTGAGGCGTCTCGACAGGAAAAACAAAACGGGGACGGTCACGGAGGAGGGCAGAAGCAACCCCGATGCAGTGGGCTGCTCGAGTGCATACGTTAGGTCGTGGATAACGAGTCATCCGAGAGGAATCTGAACTCATAAGTGGCCTCTATCGCGCGCAGAAAGGCGGTGATCCTTCTCCACACACCCCACTCGAATGACAAGGGTTTGCCTTTTCACAAGAGCGAGCACCTGTCACGCCTCCAGCGAGGGTCGAGACAGCACCAGCTGGGAAACACCCAGTGGGTATGGCATTGAACCGCATGCGCAGCTCTTGGATTTTAGACGGATGGGCACCAGGAAGCGCCGACGAGGTAAAAGACAGACGAGAGTCGCGAATCGTGAACGAAGAGGGAGTTGAACTCTTTCAGGAGGGAGCTGCGCCTTAGAGAACAGTGTCACAATACTTTAAGTTCCGCAACAACCAAAGAGGGGAGTCAGTGTACACTAAAGACGAAAAGGCCGCGCCCCGATTAGGGTTGAAGGATTTTCGCTGAGTTTCACTGGATAGCGAAAGGATAGAGGAACCAGAGTATAAAGCGAAAGCGAAAGGGTTTTCCGCATGAATCACTGGCTGAGGCGTTGAGGCTGCGGTTACTGTTGATACATGTGGTGTTTCCTTGCCACCAACGTCTTCTAAAATCGCAAATAGTTCAGCTTCTCTGAAAGGCACCATAAGATGCACAAGTCGACGCAGATGCTCTGGGCGGCCCTTCCGGCCAACGACAAAGATCGCGTTCGGACAGATCTTCATCAGCTTTGCTGCCTTATCGGTTTTGTTGCAATCGAGTCATTTTTCCACGCAGTGACTGCGACCGGGATCTCGGCGTTCAGTAAGCGTTCTTGAGTTCGTCGGCCAACAGCTGTTTTCGTTCCAGCTCAAGAACAGCCACTTTCAGAAGAACGCTTTAGTATGAGTATTGGTGGCGAATGCTGGCAGCTTCACTGTGAATATCAGCGGGCAAAGAAGCTCTGCGAGGGCAACTGATCCACGCACACGTCGATGGGCGCAGGTTTTTTGTTCGAGGTGGTGAGCTGGAGACTACGGAGAAAGATTCAGGCCGTCGTTTCCTGCTCGTCGATCTCCCGTCTTCTGTTTCGGTGTCCGAATATTGTAAATGCAGGATGATGAGTTGGATATGTGCATGGATACCTCTCAACCAAATAATGTAGGCAGTGTGGACATGTGTGGAACAGGCAGGGAGTCGCCAAGCCGTCCCTGTACGAGTTGCCGAGCTCTACCGAGAAGGAATCGGGCTGCTTTTGCGCTCCTCTACCTTCCTTGGAGTGTTCGTCGTTGCTTGCACAAGCATGCGTGAGCGACTGTGAAATGGATGTGGCTCTCTTGTATAAACGGTCCCACACGGCCCCTCCGGACACAAGTTCTTCTGGGAGCAGCCTCTTGCCGTTGGCGGCTCCAGAGTGCAACCTTTCCTGTTGATGAATCTCTGGAACTGGCAGTCACATGCCGGTGGGCTGCATCTCGCTTTTTTCGCATCGCCAATTTTGTGCGTGCTCACTGTCAGCGGACAGCCCAGAGCTCGGCCGAAAATTTCGAACGAATCCACTGAGGATGCGTACTCCACGCGGGAAAAAAGCAGTACATCTGGAAGCACATAATTCACACTCCTGGGTAAGCGACTGATGTTTTCACAGTACAGCAGACAGACTCGGCGGGACGTTCATCTTCAGTCCAGTTTGGTGCGGCATGCACCTGCTGAGAGCGCCACTGCAGCGAAGGCAGACGGCCCAAGTGTGTACCTATTATTGCCTCCTGTAGGCATACTCCATCGCAGATCTTACTCTAATCACACTTCTGGAACAGAACAGATTCCGCGAAGAAGAAGTGGCTCGCCGCGACACAGTTACTCTGTTGATCGCGAATTTTGACACCCCATGCATACACGATGCTTGTGCTCAACCCACACACGCATTTGGGCTGCCCTTACCAGTCAAGAAGTTTAAACGCATAACGCTCTTGCTAGATGTTCATTTCGATGACACACATCCAGGGAGCACTACGGGCTCCCTATCTTGTTTCCACTGGAAAATTATACAGGTCCTGTTGCAATCCTAAAAGCCCGAGGTGGCTGCATCGCCGTTGTTGAGAATCTACAGCACTTACAGTATTGTGACGTCTGCTTAGTTGGGTTGGACGGACATGCTGTCAGTTATGGAACAAGAAAAATGAGAGTTCGAAGCCTGTGTCTGCATCGCTTCGCAATCGTTCACCAACGGCTTCAGTTCTTGACCGCCCTTCCGGTCTACTGTCCGCTACGCTGAACTATGAATTACTTAACTAGCTGCCATTCCTGCCTCGGCGAGGTGTCGACCCCCGTTTCGGCGTGCCTGATGCAATTCTGTAGAATGAAAGCGCGTCATTTTACATGTATCTCCCCCAGTCCTGTGTGACTGCTTACTCGCGGTTTCGCTAGAGCCAGTCCGGGTGTTCGAACGCTCCTACACGATGGAATGTAGAGGCCGCAGAAACCAGGCGGCTCCGAAAATCATGACAGTCCGGTGTCGCGGCAAACTTGTGACGCGGCCTGGATCCGGAATACCTCGATTCTCAAACTACCTGAGATAATGCTGTCAGACTGACCGGTGCCGCGTGCGAATGATGCGCCTCTGCGAATGCTGTATCCGAAGACGCGCCCTACGACAGCGCATGTCAACTTATGGCTCGGTGTTCGTCACTCGTGTGAGCAGTCCGCACTGACGGGTACCTGCAGACGCTGTCGAGTCGTCTGCTTCATTCTCTTGCGTTTTCGGCCTCAGTGCTGGGGCCTCCAGCGTTACCCCACGGCAACCCCCGCGAGTATCCTGTCTGCAGTAGCCGGGTGGAAACGACAGACGAGACAACCCAACGTTCCCACACACACTTGCGTGCCATGCGTACAAATATGAAGGCATTCACAGATGCGCATGGAGGCACGCATGCACCATAACCACTATATACACGGAGTTGTGTACCGGAAACTCTCGCGTACGTTTCATCGTTGCCGCACGAGGCCTTCTCATTTCTGTGGTGGGCATTTAACGGGAGAAAGCCACCAGCCGTTAAAACTGTAGAAACCCGCGTTTTTGCGAGCAAAAGAAACCGACTTTCAGGTGACCCGCCGACCCCCCCGTCCACCGACCTCAATACGTCCCTGAATACGAACTCAGCCCCTGCCAGTCCGCTTATCCAAACTATCCACACACGCGTGCGTAAAAATCGAAACTCGTTGTATTAAATTGACGCACTCATGTGCCTAGCTATGCTTGTGTGTTTAGCAGTGGACAGCTCTCAGATTAGAAGAAAGACCGGACGCCACAGTTCCACTACTTAGAAAACTTCGTTTCAAAAACTACATGCAAAAAGAGAATCTATCAGCACCACCTTTACTTCATGGCGACTTCCATCCGCACACAATCGATATCACACGTAGACACACAGTGTGAATCAGGTACTGCGTCCTCCATACTAATCTCGAGGAACGCTTAAAAAGAGTTGCTCGCCGCTGTGGGGTGAAGGCACCATTGACAAGGGATTTAATCCGCAAGCAATCGCAGCGGCCCCTAAGACGCTTTGAATTACGCTAATTTCGACGGAGACACGGTACGCTCCCCGTCCTCCCGAAACTGAAAAACAGTGGCGAACCCTGCTTGCCCGACCATATACCCATGGGTCCACAACCTGAGATATGTATGTCTCGCGCGCCCAGGTACGTAGTCTCCGGCTACTTATCGGCAAGTAAGACGAAAAAATGCCACTGCGCGTGAATGCGCAACGGGATTTTGAAGCAGAAGGGCGCTAATCGCATCAACCGATAAGAGAGGCGTCAACAGCCAGCCAGCCTTGCTTATCGCTTCCTCCAAGCCTGAAAAAAGACAATACAGCACAGAGCAGAACTCCGGTAAAGCATACGTGAAGCCAATCCGCCGAGGCGCGCCGTCGAGGCAGCACCTTATCTCTGTGGCACCTTTTATCTTTGATCGTCTGTCTCGTGTCAGATGGTCGAATACGACTCCGCTCTAAGCCATTGAAATTTTGGAAACCTGGGCTTGCAAGAGGAGTCTCACCCCTCGGGACAAGAGTGCAAATAATATGTTCCAGGATATGCGTCTGCCTGTATGCATACGGCACGCACGCCTGCGTCCGCCGCCTCAGCGGGCTCACCTCTTCCACAGCAGCGCCGCTACGAGGGCGCCCAGGTAGGGCGCGGCCGAGAAGAGGAGGAAGAAGGAAAACCAGGGGGTTGCAGTCGCACAGGCTTCATCGAACTCGAAGAGGATCTCGCCGTCCCCTCCCTCTCTGTTGAGAACATGAATGGCTTCGACTTCCTCCTTGTCTTCCCCGACGCCAGGAGGGAGCAGAAAATCCGGCACGCCCCCGGCCTCCTCGTTCGCCTCGCCCTCCTCGAAGAAGCGCGAGGCCGAGGCAGGCAGCGCTTGAACAGGACGAACCTCTTGCTCCTTCCCGGTATCTTCAGCAGGTTCCGCGGCGCTCACTTTGGCCTCGGCCTCCTCTGGCGCGCCCTCCAACAACGAGAAGGGCACGACGCCCCCCTCCAGTGAAAACGAGGAGGCCACGGGCGCGGAAGGCGACGGCGAGTTCGCATGCACAGCCACGAAGGACGACGACTCGCTGTGGCGGGGCGCTTCGCCAGAAGAAGGGGGCGACGGCGAGGAGGAAGAAGAGGTAGCCGGAGCTACCGTTTCGAGGTGCACTGACGACTCCAGTTCGATAAAGTTTCCCTCGCCATCCTCCCTCACAGGCACCTCAAGCACTGGTGCGCTGTCCGTTGCGGGCGGCACTGCCGCCCAGCTCCCCGGCGCCCTCACGACACGCGCAGCCGCCGCAGGTTGTTGGGCACCCACATTTTGGCCGCTCGGCGCGAAGAAGAATTTCCCCGCTTGCCGGCGGGCGCAGTTTGAGGTGTAGGCGATGGCGGGGTTCAGAGACGATCGCGACGGCGGGAGAGCCCAAGTGAGAAGAAGCAGCAGCAGCGGAAGCGCGACCGCACGCGCCGGCGGCTTGGCTACGTGCCGCAGAGGCGCCGGCGACGCAAACGAGGAGGCGAGGTCGGCCTGAGTCCCGAAGAAGGGGAACGAGCGCGAGAAGAAGGAGCGGCGCAAAGACGAAGAAGTCGGCAACGCCGCTGGCGACGGGTGTGCACTCCCAGACGCACCCCTCCCACGCCGCGCCTCCGTCAAGAGTGCGCGACACGCCTGCTGGCGCGAGGCGCGGAAAAACGACGAGAGAGACAGCAGCTGAAGAACGGCCGCACCCTGAAAACACAAACGAAAGACAGAACGGCAGCAGAAAAATCACAGCGCCGCGAACGCGCCGACCACCACAGCTGTTGACTGCGGCGTTTTCTGCTTGCGGCGAGGCTGTCCCCCGGCTCACCATGAGGCAGGCGCCGAGCGCCTCAGTGATGGCGAGCCACGCGAGCTGCGAACCGAGAAGATCGGCCTTCCGCGCGGCCTCCGCAGTCTGCAGGTCCAAGGGGAGAAGAGCGAGAGCGATGAACGCCGCGATGCCAGCGGCGATGTAGTGGAGAGCGGCGAGGAGGTTGACTGAGACGCAGTTCATGCGCGCGGCGTCACAAACGTCGGCACAAGCAGACGGAGAGCGCGCGAAGGCGCTGTAAGCCGCGTACAAGAAAGCGGGGTTGCAAAAGAAACCTGGAAAAAAAGCAAGCACACAGGGAGGATGGAAATCTGCGAATCGGTGCCCGTTTAAGGAATCTGACAAGGGCCCGTCCCACGCCCGGCGCACTTCATGTGAGTTAGTCTGGACAGCACAACTAGACACCCCTTACGCGGGCCTTCGGCGCGCCCGCGACAGATCCTCGCATTCGCTCGTTAGCGTCTGTCGACGCGATCCTTCGTGCCCTGGATTCCGTCGCCCTGCTTCCACCCTCCTCTCGCCCTTCGCGTGCACTCACTCCCTACCGCTACTCTGCGCGAGCCACTACCCGCGCAGCGCGGAGGGGGTTGGCCTGCTGGCTGAATGCGTCCTCGCGTTGGAGGCTTCGTTTGCAACACGCGCCAGATACCACCGTACTCCATGCACGCAGCAGGATTGTTTGAGGCACCCGTTTACATTTTTTCCGTTAGTTTGCCGCATCTGACATGGCAGCCCCAGTCGTCTTGCCCTCAACTCTCCTCTAGACGCACTCAGCTTAGTGAGTGGCTGAACTCACCGAGGACGGCGCCGACTGTGTAGAGCAGGAGCGGCAGTCGCGCCGCGATGCCCCAGCCGCTGAAGAAAAAGTCTTCCGCCGCTAGGCCTTCGGCATCGGCCGCTCTCGCGTGGAGACTCGCAGCCCGCCCCGCAGCATGGACGACAAACGCGACGAGGAAGGTGCCGAGCATTTCGCCGAGGCACCCCTTCAGGGAGAGTCCTGCGAAGAGCGCGTCGCCGCTCTGCAGAGTCCGCAGCAGCGCCTGGGGCGACCAGGTCAGACAGGAGAGCGGCGCGCGACGCCGGGAGGCAGCCGCAGTAGACGCCGCTTGGGTCGCCGGCACGAGGTCGCCCAGGTCGTGCTCAATGTCGCCGCCGAAGGAGGCGTGACAGGCGCGGTGGAAGATGAAGGGCGAGACGGCTGCCGGATGGAAGAGCGCCTCCCGCACGGCTGTGCCGAGTCTCCTAACCCAAGCAGAGAAAGAATGGTCTTCGCCGAAGTCGTTGTGAGCGACGTCCATCGCCTGGCAGCAGCGCGGGGCGTCTGCGGCGGCGGCCGGCGGCGCGCACACGCCTTTGCACGAGTAGAGCTCTTCTTCGATAGTATCTGGAGCCGTCGACGCGCTTGGAGACGAGGCGGAAGACGTCGACGACGAGGGAGACGTCGACGCCGTGGAGACCGCACCCCCCCCACGCGGCGCAGGAGCGGCAGCACTTCGTCTTCGCTCTCCATCGAGATCTTCATGGCGGCGGAGTCTGCCTCGTCAGCAGTTAAAGAAGCGTCCTCGCTGTCCGCAGACGAAAGCTTCCGGCCTGCGAGACTGACTGCCAAAGATATGAACGCCGCAGCAGCGCTCCGCCCGCGACCAGGCGCAAATGAGAAGATCCTGGCTACGAGGGCATTCGCGCCCGCCGCCTCAGGGCTCCACAGAAAAGAGACCGAGAGACGGCCGCCGGCAGCCAGGCGGAGAAAGTCCCGAACCGCGCGGTGACTCTGAGTAGACGAAGAGCTATTTAGATGCGAGAAAGTTGAACGGCTTCCCTACACCCGTTTACACGCTGTGGATCGCCCACGCATGTGACGCGCGGCGGAGCACACCCTGAAGGTGTAAGGCGAACTCCTGGTCTGCCTTCTGAAGTCGCAGGAAAAAAGAGGCACAGAAAACATGGGAACCAGGGAACGGCACGAAGCGCGTCAGATCGCAGCCTAGTTAGGCCTTGTCGTCGTCTATTAGTGGGCCGTCGCCGGCGGCGGGGTTCTCTGCGCAACTACGGCAGGTCTGCGCCACCGCACACGACAAAGCCGGGTAAACCTGCGGAGTTGAGCCGTTGTCTTTGCTCTCCACAGTCTTCCCTTCGATTGTTCGTCGTGCGCCTGCAGAGAAGTGGTGTGAAATGCAGGGAGCGGTGTCTCTGGGAGGGCGCAGACACGAAGGAGGGCGCCGGCCGCAAACTTTTCCTTTCTGCAGACTCTCCTAATCACCCGGCTACGCACTGGAACGAGGTCTTTTTAGATTCCGGAAGGAGATGCTCGATGACGTAGGCTTCCGCAGCGCTGCCAAGAAGGAGGAAGACGGCAGACCGAGACACGTCACGACTCATACGAGGAGGGGGTGGGAGACTGGAGCTGCCGGTCACCATTCGCAGACGGCCACCACCGCGGCAAGAGAAAGCAGAAATTTTGACGACCCAAAGACGGTCTTCCAGTGAAGCAGATGCAATCTCTCAAAAAGTCGGGGTAGACAGACCACAAAAATGCAAGTTTCCGGGTGCGAAGCAACCGGGAACGCTGCCAGCTCACGCCGCGGGTCGCGCGGACGCGGCGGCCCACTACATGCATCGCCGTCCCAGCATTTGAGGGAGCACACGACTGAGAGACACGATAGAGCCAAGCCCTGTTTTTTTCAGCATACACGAGTTTCAGTCTCGAAGCAAATGCAGAGGGACTGCGGATGTTGGGGAGTCTGCCGTGTCACCGAACGGCCACTAGGACGTCGAGTGTGAAGCCCTCCTCCATGCTTCGGACAACTTGCGGGGGCAACCAATATCGTGTTCCAACTTCCCGGCAACTTGCGGGCGGTGAAAATTTACAGCAAAATTGATGCGGTCTGACTGGGGCGGTCGCCTTCTAAAGACTGGGGACATCCGCGTACGCTACTGCACTGCTATACACTGTCGCGGCGACGAAACTGTGACACAGCGGCGTACCCGCTGGTCTCTAAACAGTTACGCAGTTTCGTATGCTTCCCACACCCTCGGTGACCTCAACATAACCGTTGGAGGCATCAATATAGCCACAGGTTTCAGGTCGACGCTAAACCCTAAACTGAGGACAGGCAGCGCCTTGCTCTCCGTCGTGTCGGGGTCTGGTATGACGGGAACCTCTAGTGGAAACCGGGGAATCTCTCTGGCAAACACCAGGAGAGGAAGCAGAGCCCACGGGACTACGCACCCTAGCTGCAGTTCGCTGGAACGCGTACGAAGCCACTGAGGATGCAAGGCAGTTTTCGGAGTCCAGGAATATGCAGGGCAGGGAAGGCAGCAAAGAGATCACTAACTGAGGCAAAGCAGCTGCCCTTGAAAAGCTGACGAGAGGCACATGTCACACACGTAGACGGCAGCGCCTTTCCCAGGGTGAGCTCGGCGAACGGGATACTGTGTCGCCACCGTCAACGCATCTGACTAAAGAATGCACAACTCCGTCAGGAGCGCCTCTGCGAATTTGATGCCAGGTTATCGTGCCACATCATTCGCTGCGTTGTGCTGTGAAGCGGAATGCTGTTTCGCACGGGTGGCGGGCTTCCATACGTCGCAGTCGCGTATTCGTGGGTATGGTGCAACGCGATTCGCACCCAACGTGCTTATGCTGAGATGTATGTTGCAGAACGACCTGCATCTGGCGTAACCGCCCTGCCGGCAGCACGTTTCTGCCGAGGAGGAGATCCCCAGCAGCCCCCCCTCCAAAGTGTCTCGTTGCAAGTACCATTTTTCGGGCTCGCCCGCGGATGCTCGTATGCCACATTTCCACAGCAACATGTTAGCTTCCACAATTGTCGAGCTCAGGCGTTGAAAGACTGAATGGGAGCATATTAGGAATCGTCTAACACAACCGCGCAGGTTTGTCGCTGGAGGCCTGGCGGACCTCCCTCACGTTCGGCAAGCAAGGGTGAGTAAGCACCTGGCGTTTCGCGGGCTGAGATTTGCTCTTTCACTTCTGGTGTCTCCTGAGTGATAGCCGGTATGTCCTCAGCAGGCCGATAACACCACATCCCCACCGCTGAAATCCGTTTCGTTAATCTCACAGAGTTAATGCTCGGTTGGATTTCGTCAAGAGCTTTGCCTGAATGTGTTTCAAGGTCAAGGTGTTTAACCACGGCGCGGGTCGAGCTCACGGTTGCCTCGTCCACTCTGTAGTTCAGTTTGGTGCTCATTCGCGGAAGGAACAGAAATACGCGTCTGCGAGTCAACGCTCACCCGGCGAAGGTCGTCGTTATTAGGGGCCCTGCCGCTGTGAATCTTCGCCGGTTAGGGCGGACCCTGTCTATCGCTGAACTTACGCAAGTTTCGTCTTTCATCGGTGGTGGAAGTCATTTGAAGCCACTAGGGCGCCAGACACGCGTTCCCTAAAATGCGGCAGCATCTGCCTCCAGCTGCGGCGACCGCGCTACGAGAACTCAGCGGTCGCTGCCACTGCCGAGTTTTCGGAGCGGGAGTGTAACTTGACATTGGCTCGTCGGACTCTAGTTCCGTGGCTGCAGGTGAGTTTCTGAGGCCCCCGCTCGGTTCGCCCACGCGAAGTGACTCTCAAGTTCACCGCAGAATTGCCAGGCGGGAAGCGTGAGCAAAACCTACCTGCTGGAACAGATTTTTCCAACGTTGTTGCGCTCTGACCTCTCGCGCTCGAGTCACGAGCCGAACTCCCCCGCGCGATTGCCCGTCCATCTATCTGGTGAGCGCGCGCGCGACGCACTTGGCTAGGCTCCGCAGTCGATTGCTAGGCCTCATGCTGAGAGACAAATCGACGTCGCGTTCGGTTCAGCTCGGGGAGAGTCGGAATCCACCCGCTTTAATGCTGTACAGGTTTAGATGTGGTTGTTTCCTAGCGTACACGTTTCAGAAGTTACTGGGCACAACGCATGTTTCGCTTGCATCGTTCGTGCGCTTTGCCGTTGCCCTGGTCTGCGCCGTGATACCATTTCTAAGACGCGGAACTAGCTTGCTTCCTTCCTTGTTCTCTGCAGGGCTTTTTTCGTCGCCTGAACGCCAGCCCCACGTCTTGAGCGGCAGTGCAACGAGCTACGCGCACCAAAGCGTTCTGCAAGGCAATCCGCCTTTGCGTTTTTGAACACCGTCCGCCGTCTGGGGTTCCTGATCGATGCGTTGTACTCCGTGCCGCAGAGTCTTCGCGTAGTGGCATTTCTCTGCCACTGCATCGCGTACGTTGGCACCTTCTCCCAGCTCGCCCCGACCTTCTCAGGGACCCTGACGACTCTTATTTTCGCTCCTTCTTGAGCGTAGTTTCGGCGCAGCGGGTCGTGGGTTCGTGTATTTCCGAATTTCTAGCGCGCTCTTTTCTGGGCTGTTGTGCACGCCATGTCGCAACCTACTCCGCGCAGCCCGCCGCAGGGCTCTGTGTCTGCTGCATCAGAAGGATCGCGCTCTCCGCCTCAGGCGTCGTCCGGTCCACATCAGAACTCCGGCAAAGCGATTTTTTGTCAAGATGTGCCTGCCTCTGTCGCCGTGTTTCCCTCCTCAGGCGCGCGGCCTTCCGCGGCGCCCTCGGGTGCTCAGACTGGAGCGCCGGCCGTCACAGTGACGGTCGCCCCCGCGCCATCTGCTGGCGTTCTTTCGACCACGGCCCCCATTACGTACGTGTCTGGTTCCCAGACGGGCGACTCGGCTCGTCCGTATCCTCTGGTTTTCGTCGACCCTCCCTCTGTCTCGAGTCTCCAGTACCCTGTGTCGCCTGCCACGAGCTCTTCGTCGCTTTCGCGCACAGTCCAGTGGGCGCGAACTTCTGCGGCTGCGTCTAGCACCGGAACGCCTCTGCGCACAGACGCGGAGCTGCTTTTGAAACCAATGGCGCAGGCGCCTGTCTACCGCAAACAAGAGGCGAGTGCGGCGCCGTCGACCTCTGACACGCACTACTACCGCGTCCCCTGTCCCGTGACCGCGTACGGAGCTCCGTCCGGCGCGCCGGGCGCGGAGACTGTGACGACGCGCTTCATCAGCACGTCCGCAGAAGCGGCTGCGATGCCTGCGCTCGGGGTCCCGACCACAACCGCGGTCTCCAGGGCCTGCGTCATGCGAGAAGAGCCCCACTACACGGAATCCGCCGGCGACCGGCTCCTCCTGCCGATGAGAGAAGTCGACCAGTTCACCTCCAACTGCACAGTTTCCGAGCCCGCGTATGACCTGGGTCAGGTACGACCCAAAAGGGAATTCCCCTCTTGCGTGTCGAACTCTCTCTCTGCACGCCGCGCGGCCGTGTGACGCAAGTCGTTTCACGCTTGGTGCGCGAATCAGCGCTCGCGACCTCTGCGCCCTCCGCCTATCGGCGACGCTGCCGCCGCGCCGGCAGTTCGTAGATAGTGCGGATAGACGTGAGGTGCGATGTGAGCGCCCACGCGCGCGTGACTGGGGGCGTCGCCATGTGTTATTCCGGGTTTTGTGTGCGACCATGCGCTCGGTTTGCAGGCTGTCGAGGTGCGGACAGTCCCCACCAGGCGCCGCCGCCGAAAGATGAGAGGCTGCGGCGACTGCGCGTTTTGCCGAGACTGCGCGATCCCGTTCATGGACACGCTAGCCACGTGTATGTCGGCACTGCTGCTGCCCTACGCGGGAAACCCGACTGGTTCGCTGGTTCAGCCTGACGCGCACGCCTACTACCAGACTGGCTACTACGGCTTGCCGCAGACGCCTGCAGGTCCGACCGTTGACACCATTTGCATGGACTGCGGAGACATCGTGGGCAGCGAGAAAGTCGACGAGTTGATGTTCGTCGACATGGTTTCCAAGGGCGACCTTTCCAGCTACACGGCGATGAAGAGACGCACCGAAGAGGAGGAATCAGGAAAAATCCCTCTGCCCGCGTTTGCCTACGCTCCGCCCAGGTCCCCGCCCTCCAAGAAAGCCAACAAGGTAAACCCAGCAACAGACGTCTACTCCTGCAGATGACGGCCGCTAGGGCTTGCCGCAGCGCGTCAGCCCGCGGAGCCCACCTCTGCACGCACTTCCTCGCAGCCGGTGCTTCGCTACCACCGATCAGCAGAAATCCGCGTGACAGCCTTTAGTCGGTTGACGAGTTGGCGACGCTTTCTTGTTTGTCTGCAGAGCGAAGCGAGCGATGAAGATAAGTGGGAGCGCCGGGCTCGCGAGTCGGAGAATCGCCGCGGACGTGAGTTCGCGTACCCGAAGGACGACAGCGGGCGTGTGGCGCTCCCCGCCTTCAAGCTGGAGGAGAAGGAGAAGAAGGGAGGGAAAGGCAACAAGGGATCTTAAGCTGCCGTGGAGGCGTCTTGTCTACCTGCGTTTCCCACTCGCAGAAGCGGTAATCGCGCTGCACGTATGTCTGCTCAGATTCAGGGGGTTACATTTTGAGAAGAGAGGGCGGACGGTGTGTATACATTGCGGGAGCCTTTTTCGGAAAAAAGCTCTTCCTTTTGATTTTGTCTTGTTTTCCCGCGTCTGCGGATACATTGTGGCTGGTGCCAGCCTGTGTTTTCAGTTGGTGCATGTGATGCATCTAGCTCTATACATTTTCTCGGGGGAGCATTTCTCGCAGTCTCAAATGCCTGCGAATGCGCGTCAGCCGGTCAGAGGCGCCCAACAGGGCGGTTTGCTTGCGCTGATGCGAGCGATTCCGCGAAACAATTGGGGCGCCGTGTGCATTGCTCAGTGCGACCAGCAAAGGGATGACGACTCCGCCGTGTGCAGCATCGCATTCCGTGGAGCCTGGCGAGTACTGTCCTGTATGATCGGCGATGCCGTTGTTTGCCACAGTCCCTCCTTCCGTCAGCCACCGGCGGTGACTGGAGACCAGGATCCCTCTCAGGCCTTCGAGAGATGCCTGTGGAGCGACGTAGCTGAAAACAGCTGCCTTGGTGGCGTACTGGAAGCTGTTCCAGGCGATGAAAGTTTTCGGAGACTTTTCGACTGACCGCCAGAAGGCGCTTGAGACTCTTCTAGCAAAATGGGTCGCAATCACGAGTGACAACCTCCGGCGACACTTTCGTCCACGGCACGCCTGCGCAGCCACACATGCCTCGTTCTAGCCTAAAACAGCACACGGGACGAGTAATCAAACACACGGCTGACGCAGACTTTGCAGATGCAGCAATTACTTCCCAGCGTTACTGTAGAGATGCCGAGTGAACAGGAATCGGCGAGTTTCCACCGGCCTTCGCTCTGCTGCTTTTGAAACAAGCGCGACAGCCAGTGCATAATTTGTGAGTATTTCCGGAATTCGGTAGTATGATTGTTAGCATCGCTCGCCCGTAAGTGTGATCGGTTACAATCGACATTCCGCCAGAACGCGTCAAGAATCGTACTCGTTTCTTCGCAGATGGAGTGCGGGCGGAGTGCCTAAAAAAAAGGTGTGCCGCATCGCCGAGGCGTCAAAGCAGTGCCGGCAGAGTGCTTCAAGGTTCCTTTGCCGCAGATCGGCGCGCACCGAATGGAGAACCTTGTGCACCGCCGGATAGCGATGTCAGACCCCACTTTTTGAGCGAATGAAAAGCCGTGGAACGGGGTAACGCGCGTAATAGGAAACACAGAAATGGACAGGCTGCATTTGCTGTCTTCCGTAACAGGTGCGTGGTTTCCAAAGGGAGCGGATCGCCAGGGCTGACACCCGAGCACTCACAGCAAGGCAATATGCTCATACACACACTTATGTGTGTATTCATAAACATGAACGAAAACAAATTCATGTATATACTTACATGAACTTGTGTAAATGTATATACGTGTGTGCGCGTCGTTTTCTGTGTTCATTCCGTGGATTTCGTGAAGGCCCCGGCGCACGCCGGTGTGCGTCTCTCAAACAAAGCTCCCGCTTTGTTTGAAGCCGCCATCCCTCTAGGGCCGTCTGTCTATTCTGAGCGATCCCCCCCGCGTGGCGGCGCGGCCGCGGTGGGCGGCAAGACGACAACAACGTGAAGAAAAAGATCTGTGCAGGCCGCATGCCTCCACAGCCAGTAGAGCGGCGTGTCCAGGAGCGGCTCAATCCCCTGCACGAAGACGCGGCATCCACGCGACCGGTACCCGCTGTGAAGAGTCAGTATTTCGCTCTCTTCAAGCTCGCTGCGCACTCCCCCCTCCTCGACGCTCCCCGCCTCGCTGTCAGAGCCGCCTGTCAGGTCCGCACCCTCCCTCCACCTCTCGCGGCGTCCCCCTCGCTGGCGGCGCAGGCCGCGCCGCCGCGAAGCAGGCGTCTCGAGCCGTGCGTCGTGCTCCGCCTTCGCCTTCCCCCTCTCCCTCTCTCTCTCCCGCGCCGTGGCGAGACTCGCTTCCACTTCGCTGCGATCGGCGCGCGAAACCGCCTCCCTCTCACGAGGCCGCGTGCGTCCTCTGTCGCCGGGGGCCTGCGGAAGTCTGCGCCACGTCTTCTTGGGGAACAGCTGCGCCACTGTCGAGTGCAAAAGATCCCCCAGCGTGTAGAAGGCCATCGCGTCTGGATGGCTGGAGTCCTCTGCATGCGACGACGAGACCTCGCTGCTGCGCTGAAGCGGAGAGACGCCGCGGCGGTCTCGCTCGACGGCCTGTCTCGCCTCTGCATCGCTGACGGCCTCTGCCCTCGCCTCGTCTTCGTGCCCCCCCTGCTCTGAGGCGCCTTCGCTGGCGGCCAACGAAGAGGCACGCATCGAACGCGCTTCGCGATCTTCACGAGACGGGACTGAGGAGGGATCTCCTCTCGCCTCGGAAGCAGCGCTGCGCGCGCCCTGCTCGCTCTCACGGGCAAAGACTGGCGCAGCGATGAGCATGGAGGTAATCAGAGGCACGCCCTCTGAGCTCCTCGACTTGGCGCGGAAGGCACTCCAAGAGGAAGAGGCGCCCCGCGCGCCGTCGCCCGCACCGTCGCTTTCTGAGTCGTCGCCCCAACACTCGGACTCCCGTCGCTCGTCGGCGCCTCGAGTCACAAAATGAAGCCGCACGGGCAGCCGCTGCATCGACCCCCTGTCCTGCCGCCTCTTGCGTCCCCGGCCCGCGTCCTCCCGCCGAAGCCCCGCGCCTTCCTCGCCCCGACACGAGGCAGTGGCTGCAGAGTCCTGACCCTCGCGCGCGTCGCACGCTTCGGCGCCGCCTCTTCTCTCTTGCGCGCTTCTTCCTCGCCCGCGCGCCTGGGCTTCCCCCTCAAGGTCGCTGCCCGCGCGCCCGCTCCGCGGGTCAGATGCCCCCCCGCGGGCTCCGCGAGAGCCGTCGGCGGGACGTAGCGGCCGCGTCGGGTCGTCGCCCTCCAGAGGGGCGACCGCGTCAAAGTAGGCGGCGAAGTCCGACGAGCGGAAGGCATTGAGGACGTTCAGTTCGTCGGCTTTCGACAGGCGGTGAAACGCCGCCGCAGACCCCGTCAACATGTACGACGCCTGGCGGAGGTTGTTGAGGAAAAGAGACTCGAAGGACGCCCAGCCTTCGTACGGCGGAGACACCGAGGGGGGCAGCAGGAGGGGGAGACCTGGCGCCTTGCAGCCCTGCGCGCGCGCGGACGCCGCAGGCCGCTTCTCGGCGCTGCCCTCGGCTTCGCACGCGTCTCTGTGAGACAAGGACGACGGCAGCGGATCCTCCTTCTCGCCGCTATTTCGCGCGAACGCTGACGACGGTGCAAGCTGCCGCGCCACCGAAGAAGGCGACGAGTGGAAGTGGAACGTGAGCGCCCACGGCAGCGTCGCCGTCAGGCCGCACGCCTCGGGCTGGCATACCGAGATCAGGTCTGCGTCTTCAGCTGCATAGGGCGAATGCGGCCGCCTGGAATGGCGTCGCGGCGAAAGGTCCTTCACCTCTTCTAAGGCCCTCTGCCCTCCGCCTTCGCCGTCTCTCCTCGCGTGTAGCGCCCCGTAGGCGGCCGCGACGCCCTTTTTTTCGAGTTGCACCATCTGCGGGCGACAGTCGACGTCTTTCTTCTCGCGCTCGTGTGCGTCGTGTGGCTGCCGCCTGCGGGATCTGCCCCCGCGGGGGCGGGTCGCTGCGGAGGGCAGAACGGGCTGCGCGCCGCTGGCGAGCAGGTCGAAAGAGACGCCGACAGGCAGCCTCCAGTCGAGCGGGTAGCCGAGAAACGAAAACGAGGGGGCGGGCGCCGAGGCCGCGTGGTGAGCGACGCCCGGTCTCACAAACACGCGGAAGTGGTTCACGCATGCGTTGACGGCCTGCGGCAGGTACGACGCCCGCAGCAGAAAGAGATACAGCGGCGCCGGCGGCTGCAGAGACACCACCTCCGACGAGTCCAGCGAAATTCGAACCGGCATGCCGCTCTTGAGCAGCGAGAGACGCAGCGACCCTCCCAGGCGCGCCAGCGAACTCTCACGCGGCACCGCGACCCGCCGAGGCTCCTCTCTCGGTGGCGGGCTTCTGGGGCTCCGGCGGCATCCCCAGCAACGCGCCGCGTCCTGTGAAGAAAAACAGTCTTCACAGAACCCCCGCGACGACGCGCACGCCGAGGAACTGCCAGGCCGACCCCGCGCGCTCGCCCCAGCCGACCCGCCCGCGGGCCCCGCCCGCGGCCCCGCGCGGTCGCGGCAACCCGAGACTCGAGAAGAAAAGTCCATTGGCGCTTCCGCAGTCCTGCACATATTCTCGTCTTCTCTGTTTACATTCGCGTGAGGATGCGGCGTCGCGGGTGCAGCTCTGCTGCGGCTCCCAGGCGCTCGCTTTCCTTCTCCCCCCTCGTCGAGGGCCGCTGCTCCCGAGCCCTGCGCGGGCAGCGCGCCCTCGTGTGAATCGGCGCCTTGCGCGCGCCTGAAGCGCCGCGCCTCGAACGCAGGCGGCGAGCACCCTGAATCCTCGTTTTCGCTCTCAACTCCTTCGCTGACAGACGCGTAGCCCTGCTCCCGATCTGCCTCGTCGTCTGCCCTTACGCTCATCGCGGAGGCTTGCTCGCGCAGCCCATCTCCGTTCTTTTCTGAATCGCTCGCCATTTCCGCTTCCCCTCGCAGGCGAAGCGCCGCCTGCCAGACGAGCGAGACCCCGAGAGCCGACCGATGCGGGGGCAGGTGACCCGTGCCGCGGGCGAGGTGACCTCGCCTCCCTACGGAAGAGAACCGCACAGGCAACCTACACAGACAGTCAGGAAAGCAATAGACGGGATGGAAGGGCGCACACAGACACGCAATCGTCCTCGAACTCGACAGCCCTCTCCAAAAAAAGGCTGCATGCGTATAGGTCTCAAGGCGGTACGCTGCCAGCGCCTGTCGTCACATGTGTATTCTCGTATGCGCGTCAGAAGAAAACGCCAATACACTCAAAGACGCATACACCGTTATACATGCGCCTATACACATATATCGACACATGGAGAGGAAAATAGACAGCTAAATACACACATATATGTATATATATGGGTATATGGATACATATATGGACATCTATATATACACGATTTGGAAATGGAGCTTTGAATACCCGCTAAGTACGTACAAACCGTAGAGGGATTAATTACACCCACCTGTGCATGTAAGCTGAGATTCGAGATCACGATGCAGCGCACGGCAAGAGCATGAAGGTGAACTTCCACAAGCAGCGAGAGAGAAACGAGCGAATGCGCTCACCGCGTGGCTCCCTCCGCGCTGGCGCTGGATGTTTCTTGCCGCCAGACGAACGGGCAAGCGGACTCCTCTCTCCTCTTGGAAGCGGCGACAGCGGCAACGAGAAAAGAAGAAGGGCACTTCGGGACTCTGAAGATCTGCGTACGGGTGGATCTCGCCGCCAACGGTTCCTGTCAATGCGCACCGACCTGCACGCGGACATCCGCTGCCTCAGCGCCCAAGGCGAAGACGAACTCACCAGAATGCGTGCCAGGGCGACGAAGGCGACGAGGAGGCGAGGCTAGTCAGAGGAAGGGAGGCAGCGGTAGCGAGCATAGAAACTCGTCACAGTCGCGCCGTATACGTGCCAGGCGACGCCGAGGAGAAGGAGCAGAACTGTGGGAAGCAGGAGGACGCCTTGCATCCACGGTGTCTGTTCACCCAGAAAAGCACAGGCAGAAAAGGCTCATGGCAGACGAGCGAGAAGCGCCACTTCATCCTGCCAGTGCCAGGGGGGCGGGGCGGGGGACGAATAGGCGTTTGAAAAATTGAAATTCTCCACCACGGAGGAGACGGGCGGATCGGTGAAGACATGCGTGGAGCGCCTCACACGCAGAGCGTTGCGACACTCAGCCCCGCGTGTTTCTTTTCCGCTTTGTTTTCCCCTGCTCTCTCCCTCTTTCTTCGTCTCTTCAGCTGCTTCGTTCTTCGCGTCTGCGATCCAGACGAGGCGCCGCCACGCGTTTCTTCGCCGACGCAGGCCCCCGCACGATCCGTTCTCCTTTTGCGTCCGCGTTCGTGCTCTGTAGGCGTCGCTGCCGCGGAGCTTGCGGCGGCAGCGCCTCCTCGCCTCTCTCCGCGTCACTCTGCCGGCGGGCGTCTGCAGACGCGTCGCTTACCAAGGCCGCCCAGAAGGAGACGGGGAGTTCGAGGAGGTGCTCTGCGAAGGACGCGCTGCCAGGCGGCGACCCCGGGGGCCCCCGTCCAGCGGCTTCGCCCGGTTTGACGGCCTCCGGCGGATAGAAATCGAACTCGAATTCGTCGTCGACGTCGTCTGGAATGAAAATGAACGAGTCCTCGAACGCGCCGGGGGCGTCCCCCCCTCCAGAGCCGCCGGCAGGCTGCTGGGCAGCGGCTAGAGCGAAGAGCGAGGCCGACTGAAGCACAGAGGAGAGGCGCAACGGCAAAGGACTGGTATGCGCCGAGAGGAGAAGAACGGGAGTAGTCGCATGCCGCGCCCGCCGCGAGGGCGAGGAGAACAAGAGAAAGACAGAAATCAGAAGAAGAGACAAAGAAGGCGCATGCGTCCTCCTCCGCGTTGGCGGCAGAGTACGCAGTCTCGAGGGAGCGACAGAGCGAGCGATCTGCGGAAAGGAGGGAGAAGAAAGACAGCTAGAAACAACGGCCCAGGATCCGCCCTGCATGTTTGCCCAGCGCAGCGCCACAGTCCCTTGCAATTCTTTTCATTTTTTATCGACCGAAAGCAAACGTGCAAGCTTGGAAGGACTCAGGAACAGCTCTTTTTGACACGAAACTCGACAGAGTCACTCACTGGAAGCGCTGTCCTCTCTCGGCGCGGAGCACGGACAAGAGACGAATCGAGGAGAGGAAACAGGGGCTGCCACAAAGCGCACAGAAAAGAGGATCGCAGAGGCTTGTTTCTCGTCCGCAGTTCGAAAAGCAGAGAGTGTACGACGAGGCGAGAACGGCAAAAAATCTTGACTTGGCAGGCGCTCCCCCCTTTCGCAGCTGTAGACGCAGACAAGAGGAGAACAAACGAACAGAAAAGGCGGGTCTAAGAGAGAGACGGAAAGTGGAAAAGAAAGAAGAAGACAAGGAAAGTTGTGGCGAAAGAGAGAATTTCCGAAAAGAACTCGCGAGCAGGATCCTCTGAGATCCGCCACGGAAACAGAAAAGCGAGGAGACACGCAAAGAAGGCACACACTCGGCTGCCCGCTGACTAGGGCGAATGCGGGGGGGTACGCGGGCGTTCTGAAACGCTAGAGGTACGACACAAAGAAAGATATATCTAAACTCAAGTAGACACAACTTCTACTGGTTGTTCATTCACTCTTCATTGAAGCCGTGCGCCAGATCTGACCCCTGTGTATAGACCGAAGTTGGCAACGCTGAGGGAAGGAATGCGACACGTTTCGAGCGAGTCTACGGAAGTCTTCTGACTTGCCCTTCGAGGCATCCGTGTGCATCTGCGCCCCGAGATCCAGAGAAAGACAAGGAAAAACGATCCTGGAACTTTCGGTTCAGAAGAAGGGGGTGGCAAGAAGAAGGAAGCGCGCCTGAGGTAGTGGGAACTCTATCCCTCTCGATCCGCAGAGCTTACGAATCTTGGTTTCAACACACGAGCTAGGAAAAGAAATCTGAAGCCCTGCGCCCACGGATGCGTCGGGTGACGCAAAATTAAACAAAAACGAGAGAGAGAGCGGGAATACTCAGCGCGTAGATCTCGAGGGAACGAAAGGGCGAGGTATCCTTCCTGTTTGAGGTAGCCGCAGGGTAGTCCAACACGCCCGAGTGCAGACCTTCTCCAGGGCAAGATCAAGCCTCGAAGAGCCTTTTCTACGTACAGGCACAGACTGCAGCCCCGTCTTTGTGTAGAATTCCACGGGTTGTCTGCCTTTTTCCTGCAGTGCATTCACGGTAGCACTCAGATTTGCAGCAAAGCTCGTCGCTCATCAAGGTTTACGGTCGTCGAAGCTGCCGCAGGCGCCAGTCGCGTCGAGAGCGCGCCTTCTGGCAATCTGACGGGGAGCCAGTTGCTGAACAGCCTCAAGTCGCTGCGGCACGTATATGTGTCCTTCTTCTCTCTAGTTCAATCTCCTGGGAAGCTGCTGCGCGCGGCACGCCCCAGCCGGCGAGCTGACGCGCCTTCGAGGTCTCAGAACGCGCTGCGTCTGTCTCTCAACGCTCTGCGCCAGCAGTCCAAGCGCATCCTCGTGGGAAGCGCATCGCGAGGACGCCGATTTAGATACGTGTAAGGCTCCGCCGAAGGACGGCAGAAGCAGGAATCACTGCCCGTTAAGAAAGTGCACGCCAGGGGCCCTGACGGCGAGTCTTAGAATAATTCTCCGTCAGACAGGACGCAGAAGAGTCGCCCAGCCTCCCCTCAGCGTGTCTTTTCTAAACTGCGCCGTGCTGACCAAACCCCGTCCGCGTTTCCGCCCAGACAGTCTCAGGGTGCCTATCTCGTCTGCCGTCTCAAAAGAGGCGAATCAAGAGGGAGCCTCAAGCGCGAACGAATTCTCTGGCTGTGGTCTACCTACGGTGCGGAAGGAAGTCGCGAGCCTGCGCGACTGCCAAGTCCTGCTCGCCACGCGAACTCCAAGCGTCTCATCGCAGGCTGTCGGAACCGCTGCCGGTAGCCTAGCGGCTGCACTGAGAGCCCGTTTGCGCTCCGCGGTTGCAACTGCACCGGCTGTCTCAACGCGTGCGAAGTCTATAGGCAACGCCACGTGTGTCAGCGAAGACTCCAACCTGTCTCGAGTCTCTCTCTACCCTCCCCGTCCCCCCCCTCCCCCCTTCTCTGCATCGGTGACCTGCTCTCTCGTGGCGAGCCGGCGGCGCATCGCGGGGGATTGAGCTCGCCATCAGACTGAAGTTTCGTTTTGTCTACGAGTCGCGAGCCTGCAGGGGCTACGGAGCTGAAGCAGGCAACCCTTTCTCTGGACTGTGGTGCGGCCGTTCCGCTATCGATTTATTTTACCGCGTTCAGCGGACGCGGAGAGACAGTTTCACAGCTACAGAGGCTGGCGGCTGTCGCGAGGAGATGCATACGCGTGGAAATCTGAGGGCAGCTCGCAAGCGGCCGCTGAAGACTAGTTGCCATCGCCCATCTCAACAGCAGAGATCATCCGCCCCCCTGGGACGATGTCTCTGCGCCTGCCGTCTAACAGCAGACAGCGGGACTGAGAAGTTCGAAGGCGCAGAGTGGAGGTGAATAAAAGGAAAGGAAACGAAGAAAAGAGACTCTGGAGGCGAAAAAAGAGGTGGGTGGAGCATTTTCCGTGCCGTCCTCTCCCCGCCTCCCCCTGCAAAAATCGAGAAAAGCTAGCTCATGCTCCCTCGCTGTTTTTCGCCGCGCCGGCGGCGTGTCCTCTAGCCTCACTCTAGTTTTCGCTCGTGTCTCGAAGGGCCGCTCGCCACCTGTCCTTCGGCGCGGCGATTGCACAGACTTCTCCATTTTTTTGTTTTCCAAAACCCTCTCGATTCTCTGCTTGGTTGACAGCCGTCCTCGCCGTGTCTGGGCTGAACACGCCTGGGGAAAAAGCGATCGATTCCCTCAAAGGAGAAACTTTCTCTTCGCGCTCGCGCCGTGCATTCGCTGGGGCCACGCTCTCGCGATTTGTCTTCTCTTCTTGTCTCTTTCGTGCCTTCCTTCTCGGTTTTTGTTTCCGGGTTTTGCGTCTTCTTCGGCGGTGTCTCGGGCGCGAGAGGCGACGGACTGTCTGGTCCTGTCGGCGCCCTCCGCCTCCTCTCCGTCCTACTCGTCTTTTCAGCGCCTTCGCAGCCGCAGCGAGCATACTCGCGGACGCTTCTCTCGTCTTTCGCTCTTTTTCGCCCTTTTTTCCTGGAAAAGACTCGTCCTTCACTCGTGTCCGGGGCACTCCGCGCCATCCTCTGTATGCGAACTGCCCTCGCACATCGCCACAAGACATTCGGCTGCCACTGGCGCCCGTCGGTTTTTCTTTGCGTCTTCTTCGCTGCGGGCTTGCCGCGCCACTCCACATACTTTTTTTTCACCACGCGCCACTTCCTCTGAAGGCAGGGACGCGGCAGTGGGTTACGTGTTCCTCGCTTGAGTCGAAGCCGCGCGTAACGGGAGTCTCTAGCACCTCGGTTTCGTCCTTTTCATCTCCTTCGCGGTGTTCACGGCGAGAGAGTGGGGCGTCAGAAAGAGGAGTTCACGCGCCTTCAAAATGGGGAGAGCCTCGCGGCGGCCGCGGCGGTCCGCGCCTTCGAACGACGAAGACCTCGAGCGAACGAGTGTCTGCGAAAAGGCGGAGGAGGAAGAGCTGAAAGGAAACGGAGACGCAGAGGGTGAGGAGGGAGGGAAGCGATGCGAGGCAGGCGACGCGAAGGAGGGGAACCAAGGCGACCAGAGTGAAGACGCCCAACTCGCCGATAGCTGCGGTCCAACGGAGGAGACGACAAAAGGCGGCGACAGCGCTCCGAAGACAGAAGTACGCGCGGCAGAGGCCTCCCCAGAGGAGCGAGACGAACGTGGAGAAGCAGGTGAAGAAGCAGGAGAGGACAGCGGAGTGACAGAAAGGGAGGCTCGAGGTGAGGAGGAAGACAACCAAGACGCAGAGGAGCTGTGCGTGGAAAAGAAACAGAGCGAAGGAGACGAAAAGACCGCGGAGCCCGCTGCGTGTGCGGAGGGCGCGGAGGCACAGACCCCCCCCCGCGGCTCTGACGGCGCGGCTTCGCTTTCCAGTGGCTCACTTCGTGCAGAAGACAACGAGGCCGCAGAAGGAACTTTTTGCGAAGGCGAGAAGGCTGCGGGGGGGGAAGAGGAGGACAATCAAGGCGCGGCAACCGCGGAAGCCGCTGCTCCTGCCAAGAAAAAGCCCAGTCGCCTCCTGCCGCCTGCCTCTCCGGGGCCTTCCTCGTGTCTCTCTAGGCCGCAGCCGGACGAGGTGGCTGGCGCCTCTGCCGTGTTTTCGCGCGTCTCTCCGCACACCGGGCGCCGACTGGGCGCTGGGGCGGCGGCCGAGACGGCTGGGCCCCCCGCGGACGACGAGAAGATTCGCTGCGCAGTGAAGACCTTTGAGCGCGCGTCGCTGGAGTCCGCGGTGGAACGCATGCAGCGCACGGTGCTGTGTCTGCTCGCGGAGAAGAAGGAGACGAAGATCGAGAAGTCTCGCCTGCTTCAGGAGCGCCGCGATCTAGACGCGAAGATCGTCGAGCTGCTCAAGGAAGTCCGCGCCGCTGAGCCCGCCGCGGTCCCCTCGCCGTCGGCCTCCTCCTCCTTCTCTGCCTTTTCATCCTCCCTGCTTTCGAAGCTCTCTGCCTCACTCTCCTTCGAACGCGACTTTGCTGACCGCGACCCGGAAACCAGTCCGAGGGCAGCGGCTCTCGGCAGCGACCAGCAGCTCCGCGCGAGCGACGCACGCGAAGACGCGCCTGCAAAAAGTTCCGAAACGGCCGCTGGAGAGCCGAAGGACTGCGAAGAGGCTGCCAGCCAGTCTCCCCGCGCGGCGGACGCGAACGAGACGAAGGAGGGTGAAGGCGTGGGCAGCGCGCCGGGTGCGGCGGTTCCGCGGGTGGGGCTTGCGCATCTCTCGGAGGAGGAAGGAGAGAACGTCGTGGCAGACATTCTGGAGTCGTTTGTGACGCGCTTCGGACCCGCAGCCGTCCGCGGCGTGGAGACGGCTGCGACCAAGATGAAGTCGGGCTTCGACGTGCTGCGCACCGAGCTGGCGGCGATTCAGGAGCGACAGCGCGCGCTGGAGCGCCAGCGGCGGCTCGAAAGGGAGGCGCGGCTGAAGATGCTTCGCGAGGAAAGTCTCGAGTACGCCCACCATCAGCGACTCCTGGAGCACCTCCGCCGTCACTGCGAGCTCGAAGCCCGCCGCGGAAACGAGAAAACTGCGGCGGGCGACCAGCAGCTCAAGGCGGAGGGCTCGCCCGGGACCCACGCTGGCGCTGCGCCGTCGCCGCTCCGCTCTTCTTCGCCGACGAGCGAGGCTCCAGGGAGCGGAGAAGATGCGTCCTCTTCGGCCGCGGCGACAGGCGACGCCGCAAGCGCGAACCCGGCAGAAGCGAAGGACAGCGCCGACAGCGAGCGTCTTCCCTCTGCGGGCGCGCAGTCCCCGCCGGGGTCGTCCTCGCCCTTCGCCCTTCTTTCCAGCGCGAGCGGCAGCGGCGGGGGTTCTGCGCACGCGCGGCCGTCTCCGCTGTTGCTGCTGTCGCGACCAGTGCTCGCGACGCCGCGGCGCGGAAGTCGCCTGCAGCCCCTGCCGGCCTCCGCGTCTCCGTTGGCGTCTCCTCTGAGCCTCGGCTGTGGACCCCCGCGGGCGACCGCGTCGCTCGCGCCTCCCCAGGGGGTTCGCGGGCGGTCGGCGACGGCGGCGTTGGGGTCGCGGCGCGAGCGACTCGAGAAAGCTGTCTCCTCGCTCTCTGAGAAAACGCCCGTGCAGCTGGACGTCCTGAAGAACGTCGCGACGGCCGTGGGGTCGGTGAAGACTGTCGCCCGTTGGCTGTTTGGCGGCGAGGAGGGCGCTGCGAAGCCCGAAGCGGCGGCGGCAGCGGCCGCCGCCGCCTGCGCCTCTCCCGCCACTGTTGCGTGCGGCGAGGCTCTGAAGCGAAAAGAATGCGCCACGCTGACCGGCACGAGCTTGCGGGAGGGCAAGGAAGCGCGGTTTGCCTGCGCGACGTTTAACCTGGCGACGCCGACCTCGGATCGTTCCCCCGCGTCCCTGCCGGCGTCGCCCTCACGGGGCGGGGAGGGCGCGGCGGCGGACGAGGAGGAGGGCGAGCGCGGGGAGGACGGAGGTCAAGAGGAAGAAGGGAACGAGGCGGCGCTGGCTGTGCGCGCGATTGAGGCGATTATTCGCGTGGACGTGCAGGACGATAGCGAGAAAACGATTCGGGTGGCGAGTCTGCCGTTGGTTGTGCTCGCGACGGAGCAGTGCGACACAGTCGCGCGGGCTTGGGTGCATCAGCAGTGGGCCGTGCTGAGGAGGTACCTCAGCGGCGCGGAGGGGGAGGAGGGCGAGTCGAGTCGCCAGCGGGAGAAGAAGAAGAAGGAGGCGGCCGCGCACACGCTCGCCGTGTTCCTCTCCAAGGCGGAGGAGGAAAGCGATTCGCTGCCTGTCCGCATCGAAGCGCACTGGAGAGAGGTCCTCGGCGCTTCGGAGCACCGCGAAGAAGACGCATCCGACGCATTCTCCGCAGAGCCAGAGAGTATTGTGGCGTAGAGCCACAAAACGGGGGCAACGCCGCGGCGCCGAGCGCGTCGACTGTGAAGAGGAGAAAGCGGCTTTCTGTGGCTCCTGCGAGCCGTTTGAGAGAGCGCGGATGAGGAAGAATCACGGCAGACAAGTTAAAAGTGTGTAAAGGAATTGGCAGAGTAGTTGAGCAGGCGGGACTGTAGGTCCTCAAGATCGATACGTCGGGGGGAGGGAAGGCAAGGCGAGCGAAGCAAAGCATCTAAAACTTTTTGTTCCATATCGTTTGTCTGTCGCGGGGGAAAATTCTCGAACTCACCTCCTACTCTCGTGACTTTTTGGCGCCGTAAAAAACACACTCATACGCACGCAAGTATGCACTTCGCACTGCTCGCACGTTCGTGCGCCTTCCACCGGCCGCGCGCTGAGGCGCCACCCAGCTCACATATGCAAAAACTCTTGCGTGATTTCTTGCGAAGCAGATCTATACGAGACCTACGCTCCCGTGGAGGCATGTAGAATTATTCTGTTTTGTTCACTGCTGCATGCGGAAGCGAGCGCGTGGGAATAAGTCTGCGCGAAGCAGAGTGAAGCGGAGAGCGTCTCAGGGCAGGCGAAGAGACTTCTTTTCTAGAGAAAACGACATCAAGCGGGCAGGCAGGAGAACGGCCGGCGTTCCTACTGCATTGGCGGAGGGGCACCACAAGCCAACACGCTCAAGTGTCTGCGAAAAACGCTTGCAGACAGACGAGTCTTAAGAGCAAGTATGCCAAGCTCTCTGGATTTCCATGAACGGAGCTACACAGCAGATTAGCTTCGCTCCCACCGTGTCGTAGGTAACGCAGTGTGAATTGCGTGAAACATTCCGTCAACGACCTGCGTGCAGGAGAGGCGAGCCTGGACAAGGATGACATCTACAGCTCTTCAGCCCCTCTCCTCTAGAATACATACATACATATATAAACACACATTCACATGCCTTATATAGCGTATTTGTTTCCTTATGTTTTCATGTATAATATATATATATATATATATAGATATATATACCTATATATCGCATTACGTGCGTTTATGCGGGGGCTGCTCCATACATTGTTTTGCAGCGCGGGCCGTCGCGGTTTCCTCTGAAAACACTTTATCTGCGTCATTTCACGTGCGAGTCCGGCTGCTGCGCTGCTGGCAGAGTTTTCGTTAATCGACGTCTAGTTCCACTTCCTCCCGCCTACGCGCGCACATCCGTGAGGCGGCTGCGCTGCCGCCGCAGGCCCCCGCCGCCCGAGAGCGCCGCACTTTGCTTCGTCGGGAGGCAGAAGCAAGCTCGCCCAGGCACGCTAGCGGCGCGCGTAGGGCGCCGTCTCGAAATGCAGTCCGTGTGCGCGAGGCGCTTGGCCGATCCCTACGTCTGCGGGGGGCGGTCTGATGAATGGGGCCTGCTCGGCTCCGCGCCGCCGCCGATTCTACATGAATAACTGAATACCGCGAGATCTGTGACGACGGCTGTTTCGCTAATCTGCACACGCTCACGGGCAGGCGTCGGGCCCCGCGGAGAGATGAGGTCTTCTCACGTAGGCGACATACACGGTCTCTGAAATCGATTCGCACTCCCCCCCTGCGCATACAAAACCGAGAGAGTCGAGTAGAGCGCGAGAGACGCAACACACGCGAAAGAGGCGACCCTGACAAAAGTTCCTTGCCGCCTCTCAACGAGCTGGACTGCGAACACGCCGGGCGCGCGCGCTGCAGCCGAAAAGCCGGGAGCAGACACTTTTTAACAGACAGGCGCGTCTTCGACAGAGCTGTGCATACCTCTGCATGCCTAGAGACGCACACGCGTAAGTACTCGCCACACCTCAGGCTGCCCTCTCTTTCGCACGGAAGGTAAGAGAAAAGCGCTTTCTTTTCAGGTTGAAGGCCTGCCGAGGCCGCAGAGACTCTTGGTACCTCGCGCAACGCCGCGTGGTGCCTTGCGGCTGACCTGCAGACGTCTCCTGGGGGGCACGCTGCGCCGCACTCCGCGGGAGTCCCGAAACGTGATCCAAAGAAGCTCGCTCTTCGCTGCTGTTTCCTCATGCTCGACAAACACTCACTCCCTTCCCCCCCAACCCCAGCCCTTCCGTCTCCTCCCCTCGCTTCCTCTGGGGCTCGTCTCTTTGGCTGTGCAGGCTTCGCTCTCGTGACTCTCCGTCTCTCCGGTGCGCCCGCTGTCTTCTTCCGGACTTCTTCTCTTTTCGTTCTCCCTGCCTCACACGTTCCCTCTGGCGCCCTCTCTCTTCTCTGCGCCTCCTCTGCTCGCCGCGTTCGCGCGTCTGCTGGGCGTCTCCCTCTTTTTGCCTAGGCCGCTGACAGCGAGGCGCGGCGCCTGAACTCGCCGCCGCTGCTCACCGCGAGAGGTAGGCGACTGAGTGCAGCGCAGAGGAGGACGACGGCCGCGTCGCCCCGCGCGATTTCTCTTGGAGGAAGGCCTGAATGACGAGGGGGGGCGGGTACGGGCTGTTGGGAAAGGTGCCGCGCTTGTCGCGCCGCTTCCATTTGTTGTCATACTTCCGAAGCGGCGGCTCACAGATGTCGTTGAAGCTGAAGACACACGCGCCAGCTACACACTCCGCACCTCAAACATCCCTGTCACCCACAACTGTAGAAAAAATCTCCACGCAAAGACGGCAGACACGATGGTGCGCGAAAGCAAGCAGAGTGCCCTGAAGAGGCGTGGCTCCTACCAAAATCCGGGGTCGTCAAGCATGCGAAGCGCGCGCTGCGGGTCGTAGCCTGCGCGATGCAGCAGCTGGTAGGCGAACTCGGCCGAAAACGGCTGCCAGCCGGGACGCGCGTGCCAGCACCGCGAGCACCTGAAAAATACGCGAAAAATAAAGAAAAGTGCAATACGGGCAGGAACCGCCGCAGAGAGGTCATCCCTCTCCAGGAAAGTGGCGACACCGGCGAAACGACAGCCTCAGGCCCTGCCGTGGGTTCGACTCCGGCGCATCCGTCAGATGACCGTGTCGCAGTCTCTGGCCTCTCCCGGTCATTTCACCGCTTTTTTACGTTTTCTCGCTTACGTCTCCACGAAGTCGGCGAGCTCGGTCTGCGTGCGAATGCAGTGTTGCAGGCGGCCTGTGGCGATGCATTGTTGCCGCTTCTCCTCCAGGTGCCGTGGCGAGTAGACGAGCCGCGGCTCGAGCGCGCTGTGCCGCGCGTCCTCGAACTGAATGCCCGCAAGAGCCGGCGCCGCTGCGACCGCGCCGCGGAGCGTGAGGGCAAGGAAGCCAGGCGGCGGCGGAAAGGCCTGCGGCGCGTGAGGCGGCGCGGCCTCGAAGGGCGCCGGCGCGAAGAAGGGGAAGGGGGCTGGCGCGCCGGTCGGCGCCGCGAGAGACAACGAATTGAGCGAGGCAGACGAGGCGGAGGCGGAGGAGGCGCCTGCGCCTGCGCGGCGCGCGGCCTTTTCGTCACTGTCCTCGCCGCGGGTGGGGCCTGGCGCGGCGCGTGGCGGCTCTGACGCCCCAGCCGTCCCCCTAGGCGACTGCTGCACCGAAAGCGACGGAAAGAGCGAGCAGGGGAAGGGCGACCAGCGCGAGCGGAGAGTGTCTTGCAGCGCGAAGAAGGACGAAGTCGACGGGAGCGACCGCAGCACCGATGGGCACGCCAGCGCCGCAGACGAGACAAACAGCGACGACGCGGACCCCCACGAAGTCGAGAAAGGAAACATCGCCCTGTACGCCTCCTCAGCAGACGCCAGCTCGTCCGAGCGGGAGAGGTAGAAGTCCGGAAGACGAGGCACCTGCAAAAGAGGGAAAACCCGGAAAACAGAAAAACTCGACCCAAGCCGTGCGGCGCACCGCAGCCCACACGCGCGCGTCCGCTGTGACTGCGGGAGAGAGACGGCAGAGGAAGACACACACACACCGACCTTCCTTTCCCTCTCGCACGCACGCACCTGGTAGTCCGGTCCCACGTTGATGCGCGTCTCGTCGCCGCGCTTCCTCCGCCGCTTGCTCGCGCCGCCTGCGGCAGCCCCAGGAGGCCAGCGCCCGCCGGCGCCCGCGCGGCAGTTCGCGCTGAGGAATGCATGGGAGGCGAACGCAGTCGCCGAGGCCTGCAGCGGAGGCGACGCGGCGACCTCGAGAGGCGATGCCGCCGCGTGCGGCGCCGCGTGGGGAGCAGCGGCCTCGCCTCTGGAGGCGGCGGGAGCCGCGCTGAGGTGCGCTGAACTCGGGGACGACGGCGAAGAGAGCAATGTCGCCGTCTGCTTCGCTCTGGGCTGCGTCTCCGCCGCCCGCGCGGCGCGCGCGTCGTCCTTCTCGCGCCTCTGCGACGCCGGCGGTCCCCCGCGACTCCCCGCCTCGCTGCCTTCGCTCTCCTCCTCCTTCAGGCCTTCGCGGGCGCGGGGCGCCGCCGCCGAGCCCAGAAGCGAGGCGCGGCCTTCCCCCGGAGGCGCGGCCGCCGGAGACTCCGCGGCAGCCGCGTCTGCATGCGGCTCGCGCTTGGGCGAGAGGCGACCCTCGGGACCGGTCGCGGTCGCGCTGGCGACGTGCGTGGCGTCGGCGCGCGACGCGTCGCGGGCGTCGCTCTGCGGCGGAGAGGCGGCCTCATCCGCGGGCGCCCAGTCTCTCTCCGTCTCTCTGGCGAAGGGACGGCCGCCCGCGTCGCCGCCGCCGCGTCTGGCAGGCGGCGAAGACTCCCGCGAGCCGCGAGGGGCGAGAGGCGAGGACGAGGAGGCGTGCGAGGCTTCGGCGGCTGCCAGAGGCGCGGCTTCATGGAGCTTCCGGCGCTTAGCCAGCAGGAGCGGTGACAGCGCCGCGTCGTCGTCCTTCTTCGCGGCGGCGTAGAGCGCCGCTGGGGGCAGGAAGCGCTGCGGAGTCCCGCAGGGAGGCGAGGGCAGCATGCCCACGAGGAACGACGAGGCAGGGAGGCCGCCGCCCGCGCCTTTGCTCGCTGCAGACCGAGCGACACATTCGGGGCAAAACCAGTCTTCGTCCGACAGCTGCGGCCGGCGCGCGGCGTCCAGGCAGTCGACGTGGAACGAGTTTGTGCAGCCTTCGCAGCAAACGACCTCGCCGCCCCCACGACAGTAGAAGCAAATGCTGTCGTTGCTCTCCCGGCTGCTGCCGCCGACGCTCCGCGCGTCCTCCCCCTCAGAAAGATCCATTTTGTCGCGGGACGCGGCACGACGCACCACTGAACAGACGCGAGGCGAGCTGAGAAGCAGAGAGAAGCGAGACGGGAAGCGAACGGGCTCGAGGGAGACGCCACGGCTCGTGGTCGGGGGTGCGGAGAGAGGAGGGAGAAGAAAAGCGCTGGCACGCGCCGCGGAAGAAGAAGCCGTAGCCCAGACAGAAGGGGGACACGAAAAAAAAATCGGGAGCAACTCAGAAAATCAAGTACGGGACGACGAGGCCTGGAAACGAACGGAAGAGGTCATCGAGCCCTCATAAACAGGAGAAAAAGAAAAAAGACAACAAGGGGAAGGCCCGCGGGCTTTCTAGTCGCGGCTGACTCGTCCCCCTCTCTTGACAGAATCGTCTGCCCTGAGCTCCGCCTGCAGGCGCCCAGTCCCATCCTCCTCTCTGCTGGTCTGTCTCCCCTCCCTTCCTCACACACCTGCGGAGTTCCTTTCTGCTCCCTCAGGGACTTGCGCTCTCTCTGTTCCTGTCCTTCGGCGCCGCCTGCCCGCGTCCGCCCCTCCGCTCAGACGCCGCCTCTCGCGCCGCGCGGGATCTCCTCTCCCCCACTACCGCTTCGCCTTCCTCACCTCCGCAGCGCCGACAGTCTGCGGCGTTTGTTTGTTCCTTGGAAAGGCCAAGAAGATCCGATCGCGCTGCGTGACCCTGAAGGCCCCTGAGGTCGTCGGGAAGGCCGCCCGAGCGAAGTCGCGAAAGCGGTGCAGTCGGTTCCAGGGAGACGGGCGCGAGGCGGAAGTGGCGCTGGGTGAGGAAGAGTCTCGTGGGTCGAGAGACTCGCGAAAAATGATAAAAAAGGCTTCGCCGGTCTCCGCAGGCGTCTGCCGGCTGCGCATGCACGGCAGCACACCTGCGCAGGCCGCCACGAACTCTCGCGGGCGGCGAAACTGGAACAAGTCGAGGAGAAAAGCGCGCCGAAAAAACGCTGAGGAAGCCAACAGAAAGAATGGAAGGTGAAACGCAAGACAGCGAAGCGTGCCGCGAAGTGAGAGACGATATTTGCACGAAGGTAGGTGAGAAATCACAAAGTCACGCGAGGTGTTGCGGCGCTTGCGCACAGCAGACGCCGGCGAAACTAGCAGGCGCTGAAGCAGAGAGAGAGATGAAGCGCCGACCGGAACGAGACGCAAAGTCGCTGAGCGCAGCCTTGAGGAACTGTAAAATGAACGACGCTGGCGGCGATCCGCTGCCAGAAGGAGACACGAAACACCCTCCAGCGGAGGGTGCAAGCGCGTGCGCAGAACGCCGCACAGCGGGCAGCCGGTCCCGCCCGGAGTCTGCAGGCACTCTCTCTCGCTCGCGCATTCGGCTTCCTCCTCGTCTTCGCTGCCGCTTGGGGTTCCGCGAAACGACGAGGTCGCTGACTGGCACGTTTCAACAAACGGAAGACGCACAGAAACGCCCGGTCACGCTCGAGTGGCCTGGCAAATGAGTTAGGCGCCATCTTCGCCGTCGAGCGAGACAGCTAATTCGAAAGCTCGCGTAGAGGAACACAAGTGCCCGCGGCTGCGATCCCCGCATATATGCACATGGGCGCTGAACTGCCTACGAGCAAAAACCAGCAAAGCAGAGGACGCCTGCGTTGCCGAATGTCGCTATGGTCCTCACATGTGCAAATGCGCGGATCTCTCTCTTCATCGATGATCGAAGCACGACAGCCGGCGCGGAAGTCAAACGAAACAGTCCGCACTTTCATTTCCATCTATACGTGGACGTATGGAGACGCCTCACGGACTAAAACAGGTGCTCTCCTGAGCGGAAACGAAACCGCGTGTTGGGTAGGGGGGGAGGGGGGGGGGGGAGTGCATCGCGCGCGTTTCATGCGTGTATCTCCGTAGATATATAGATATAGATAGATAGATGTCGGTAAGTGTCAATATATAGATAGATGAATGATATATATATGCAGATATATGGATGTCGCGTGTGTATGTGTAAAGTGCTGGCAGCGAACCCTCTGCCCACGAAGGAAAAACTTGAGGAGGCGTTCTTTTGAAATCAGCGCTACTCGCGGACTCGGCGCCTCCTCGAGTGGCGCCTCTTTGACTGAGTTACTAATCACCTCTGCGCAAGATCGGTCGATACAGGGCGCTGTTTCCGCTTCGGTGTTCACGACAACTGCGAATCGACTTGCCTCCTCAAAAGCGCAAGCGTCGTCCTGCATGCTTTGCCCTCTCGCTCGCCTCGAGGTATTCTGTTTCGCCCAATAAGGAGGCTGAGAACGCAGCCCGCGACTCGCTAGCGAAAGCAAAACAAATTGTCCTGGAAACTGAATATGCCAACAGCTTCCCGCTGAGACTCTCGCATCCCTGCTTCGCGCGCTGCGAGCAGCGAAGCTAATCCTTTGAGAAGTCTCCCGCCCCTCCTCTGCCTCCCCCCTCCCCCCTTCCCCCCTGCCCGTTCCCAGCCTCGCTTGTCGAGTCGTGGGAATGCTGCACGCTGAGCATTCGAATGAAGAACGGGGAAATGCTGGCGGGAGTGCCTCACAGAACCTGACACGGATCGAGGCGCCGCTGCGGCAGGTCGCGCCTCCTAGCTCTTTGCGATTTGCCAATGAACACAGAAAGCCGCGCAACAGCCCTGTCCAGTTGCTCTCGCGCGCCTCCGCGTTACCAATTCGACGTCTGCGTCAGAACTTTCTGCGGAAAAGGCGCAGAAAACAGCCTAGAGGCCACACAGACGCTGCTGCGCCAGTGGCGACCCCCCAGACGCAGTGTAAAGAGTTCTCGACGGCCTTTGCGCCTAGACTCAAGCGGACGTGACTCATGTGCTAGGACAGAACGGCGATGCCTTCTTAATCTGAAATGTCCCTTTTTACCCGGCGGGATAAGGCTGCTTTTTGCGGAAAAGCTGCATTCTCCACTTCTCGCCAGTCTCTCTGGGTTTACACGCACTCCGTACACACTGAGCGCCGAACACACCAACGGGCCCTCGACCTGCCAGTCAAACTTGGGGAGATAAAGGGATCTCCGCAGCTGCCAGCGCGCGTTCAACAATTCTCTCTTTGTTTTAAGCTTCTTTGCACCGCGCTTGAGTCGTGTGTTTCGCTCTATTCTTGAGAAGGACGCCGACTTGACGAGCACGGCCTGCCGCTTGATTTTCCGCGCCGCGCGATGAGCAAACCGCAGTCCGTCTTTCCAGCAGAGCGCGTGTCTCTCTAGCGCCACCGCAAGAAGTTGCAAGTAGCCGCCACATACGTCTCGCTTTCTCCGCATCCGCTCATCACTCTCTGCTGCCTCACGGCGGAGATTTGCCGTTTCGCCTCCTGAGGTTGCTCGCCACGCGCGGAGGCCTCTCAGTGCCAAGATGGCGCGCGAAGAGGCGCAGCGAGAGTCGTCACCGTTTCTCAATCGCCTTTCTTCGTTTGCTTCGAGTTCGCCGTTCCCGACTTCGGCACCCCCAGGCCCGTGTCCGGAGGCGTCGGCGCTTGCGCGGGGGCGGCGGGGGCGGCGACACAGCGACGCGGGGGAGGGAGGCGGCGAGGCGCGGCGCGACGCAGAGAGAGAACGAGAGGGCAGCGGACGCGAGTGGAGTGACGCACCAGACAGCCGGGGAGGCAGCAGACGGCGCCGGCGCGCCATGCGAGACGACTGGGCACCGGAGCGTCTGCCGGCGGCTGCGTGGGCGCGCGCTGTCGAGGCGAGGGAGATCGCCCTACGACCCGACGAGCTCGTTCACACGACGTCGCCCTTCCTGCAGCTGCTGCCGCATCGGTGCGCCTCGCGGGTGTTCGCTGCGGAGGCCTTCTGCGAGAGCGGGACCTTCTACTCGTTCGGGGAAAGGAAGAAAGGCACCAGGCTGCAGGGCGACCTGCTGAGCTTTCAGGAGCCCTCGGCGCTCCGCATCGCCATTAGAGCTAGAAGGCGAAGAAACGCAGAGGGCGACGACGCGCGCGCGTCTCCCACAGAGGACGGTGAAAGCCTCGGCTCGAGCGGGGGCTCTGAAGCCAGAGAGGTCAGGCGCCTCGCGCCGCTCCTCTTGCTCTCTCAGCCTTCATCGCTGCCGCCTCACGCCCCTCCTCTCCCCTCCTTTCTGCGCGGACACCGCCCGAAGGAGACAACAGGCGCGAGGTCTCCCACCGCGGCGGTCCTGACACCGCCTGAAAGGAACGCCGATTTTCCTTCCTCCTCGGCAAGTCGCCGCCTCCGCTCTCCCTCGTGTCTGTCGCCTTTTTTGCACTTCCCGCGGAGACCCTCTCCCCACCGCGCTTCATTCTCCGCTTCAACGGTTTCTGAAGTCGCTGCCTCGGCGGCGTGTCGACCTTCTTCGCCTTCTCTGCGCCCCGCGTCTCCCTCCTCGCTGGCAGCTCCTTCTGTCCCGCCCCTCGTGGTTGGGGGGCCCTCTTCGCGCGCCGCGTCTTCGCGAAAGGCGGAGCGCAAAAAGAAGCACGCGCTGTTCGCCCTTTTTTCGAATTTCGCGCTTGCCACACATCCGTTTGGAGACAGCGTCGCCGGCGGCGTTTTGGCGTGTCTGCTGCGACACTGCCCAGGCCGCGGCGAGAGCTTTGCACGGGCCCTCTGGGTTGAGGAAATCTCCACAGAACTCCTCGCCTGCTACCTCTCCGCGCCCCACCACCCGCCCGCCTGCGCCTGCGCGTCTCCCACCTGCTGCGGTGTACGTACACTCGACGCCGACGACGACCGCGCCGCAGGCGAGGTCGACGCAGGCTGCAAAGTACGCGCAGAGTGGCGACCCGCAGCTGCGCAGGTCGGCGAGCAAAGCGACGAAGCAGGGCGCCAGAACGAAGGGCTAGGAGGAAGGCACGCGGGGCAACCAGGAAAGAACGAAGACGACGCAGCACCACGGCCTGCGATCCCGTCGTTCTCGGCGACTTCGTTTCTGCACACGTTCCTCTTGAGCAAGCGCCGCATCCATTTTTCTCGCTCCGGCTCCGCGTGGGAGGGCGCAAGTCGCAGAGACGCATCTCCCCAGCCTCAGCCGCGGACGCCAGGCATGTCGACGTCCGCCGTCTCCACGGGGGAACGACCCGCCGCCCGCGCGAGTGAGCGGCGCGAAGAGACGCACGCGGAGAGAAAAGCTCTCGACGCTTCTTCTCCCGCTCGCGCCTCTCCATGCAGAACGGAAAAGATAAAGCAGGGGTCGGCGTCCAACGCCGCAGTCGGCGTCTACGGGGCCAAACTAGACGAGCCTGAGCGCAGGAAGTCTCCTGCAGAAGAGGGCGAGGCCGGATGCTCCCGCCGACTTCGCAGGGGGGGGAACCTTATGGGCGCGGAAAGCCAGCCGCCGAACGAGAAATCCGTCGAGCGCACGCCGCGAAACTCGGCGGGCTGCGGCGCCCTCGCTTGTCACCTGCACCTGAAGCATTCGCATGCGCCTGCTCAGGAGCGCATCTACTATAGCAAGACTGGTGAGGCGCGACACTTGAGGCATCCGACTCCGTGCATTGTTTTCGAACTCACAAAGTTTCCTCGTGTCTCGAGGCGACTTGAGGAAGGGTGTGTCTCGAAGAGGCGCAGAGAGGCCAGCCAAGCGCCCTACGTGGCACCGAGGCTCTCCGCGTCACCCGCTCCTCTGGTTCGAGTCGGTGACCTCACGTGCTCACTCATCCCCAACGCACGAACCCCGCTGACTCTGAAACAGAGCGAAAACGACTCCAGTCACGAGATACAGGTTATAGTGATTCAGTCTAAGCGTAGAGCCAATCAGGTAGTAAGCTATGGGATCGTAGCTGATCTACCGTATAAGATATAAGTCGTTTGTGGAACAGCACCACCAATGATAACCAAGAACATCATACTGTATCCGCAAATGATGGCCTTTCCACTAGCTGCCTTTCGACTCAAAAACTAAGCACACCCCTTATCGTCCCTAAAATACTCAAGGCGTCTCCAAATGTCAGATACAAGTTGTCGCCTTGCTTGGGGGGCCTTGCTGGAGCCGCGCGGAAGTCCGCTCAGTCAATCGTCTGCGCGCCTCTCTCTGGTGTGTCAGCTCGCGGCCCGTTGCATCTGAGAAGCGCGCGCGTTTCCTTGCCGCCTGCCTGCCGGCGTCGTCTCTCTTCCCTGCGCTCGCGTCCGCGGCTGAGCAGCCGCCGGGGGCCGGAAGGCAGCGAGGCGACAGGCAGCGAGGCGACATCCAGCGAGGCGACAGGCAGCGCGTCCTCTCTTAGACAGGCGGGGACCGCAGCAGGCCTGGAGCACATCGAGGGGGCTTCCCAACCGCAGCTGCTGCCAGGTCGCTGCATCTCTCTGTGCGCGTTTTGCTCTCTCGATGTTGATTCAGGCAACGGGCCAGAAGACGTCGTTGTGATCCACGGCATCTGCATGAGCGGCTCCTTCTTCTCCGATGTCATTTCGTGCTTCGCGGACGGCGCGGAGGAGGCCTCCCCCGCCTCCGGCGCGTCGTCGGCGTCGCCGGAGGCTACCGCGCGAGAGGAGAGCGAGTCGAAGGCGACGGCCTGTCAGGCGTCGGCTCACGCGCTGCGGCCTCCGCCCTCCTTCCCCCGCGCCGGGGGCTCTGTGTCCTTGTCTTCTGAGGCCGCTCCTCCGCAGGCCTCTCGCTCGCGCCTCTCTCGCTGGCGAGCGCCTCAGGCTCGCGAAGGCAGCGCCTCGCCCTCGTCTCCTTCTTCTTCGTTTTCTTCCTCTCTTTCCTCCTATTCTTCGTCTCCGACAGCTTTCGCCGCGCGGCGCCGCGAGCGCACAGGCAGCGGGGATGTGAAGCCGCCCCAAGGGCGAGTGAGGGAGAGAGAGGAGAGAGAGAGCGAGCGGCGCGCGGAGGAGGCCGCGAGACAGCGAGAGGCGCGGAGTCGAGGCAGCGCGACAGCTAAGGCTCAGCTCGACGCCTCGTGCTTCACCTTCTACAACGTCGATCTAGTTGGCTTCGGCCGCAGCACGTCGATCTACTCGCCCACAGACTACTCGCGAATTGAGCAGGTAACGCAGAGGCGGCGTCCCGCGTCTGCGCTCTTGACAGACTCGCGCGACAACAGCAAAAGGCCTAAGAGCCGCCGCAGGGACGCGCTGGGGCGTGGAGATTCGCAGACGCAGCGATTTTCGATTGCGCGGTGTGTGTGCTTAGAGAGAGAAAAGCCAAAGAAGGCCTGCGCGCGGCTTCAGTTACCGGGATGAAGCAGCTCTGCGACTCTGTGACAGCTTCTTCCTGCTGCGGAGTGGAGTCTGGCGGGCATTCAGAGTGGATGGAGTTCTACTTTGGTTTCTTTTGCCTTCGCTTCTTGAGCTTGTAGTCTGTGCTTCAATGCAGCCTTTCTCTCTGTCTCGCTGAGCACCCCTACCCCTCATTCCTCGAATCTTCGCCTTCTGATCTTTGCGCTCGCTCTCAGTGCATTGTCGCAGTCCTCTTCTGCGTCTTTCCCTTTTTCTTACTTTTTGTGTGTGTCACTTTTCAGGCTCAGCGCGTGATTCAGGACGTGATCGTCGCGAACAAACTCGCCGCAGTTCACCTGGTACGCGCAAAAAAAAAGGCTCCACGTACACACAAGCCGATGCAGCTGCATGTCCCCACCCACACCCAATTGTATGCCTACGTACATCCATACATCTAACCGAATTTGTGTATATATGTATATATGAATATATTGACTGGTGAGGATGTTCCCCCACAGCCCTCTCTTTACGAGCGCACAGCGATTTACGGAGGTTCGCCCTCAGTCGTATGTTGTGCGGTGTCTCATGAGCGATACTCCAAATTCAGCAGTCCTCTACAGCTACGGTGTCTGGTGAGTTGGAATAGCGGGAAACCTCTCCTTTTCCTCACTCGGCAAAAGGCTCGCTTCCGCCGTAGCGTCACTGCGGCTCTACGCGACCTGAGCGTGGGCAAGGCCTGGCTCTGACCCCTGTTGAGTTTCCTCTGCGGTGCAGTAGTAAGTTAACCTTTTATCTAGTGCGAAGATGACCGCAATCCAGCTCTACCTTTCCTGTTGTTCTGTGGACGGTCTCCAGCCTGTAGAGAGCTTAAAGAAGCTCGACTCGCGCGAGCCCTTCTCTCGAGGCGAGCCTCTGTGGGGTGTCTCGCCACCCGTGCGACGCACGCGCACGAGCTCATCTCCTGGCGCATTTCCTGCTTTCGTTTTGTCTCGACTTTTTTTAACTGAGTCGTTTTCTCGCGCCTCTCCAGGTTGGGCACTCCTTCGGCGGCTTGGTGGCCGCAGAGGTCGCTCGCATGCTTCCCCCTGGCGCAGTGAAGTCCGTGCTTCTTCTCGCGCCCGCCTACTTTGAGTCCACCAGACAGGCGATGCAAATCCTCACAGCCATCCATTTCCCAGCTTCCCACGTGAGAAACCCGAGCGCAGAACGGCGGATTCTCTCTTCGCGAGGCCTCTCTGCTTCAGACGAATTGCTAGGAATAAGCGTTTCCGTCAAGAGCTTTACACACATAGATATGCATAAGGCACGCCTTTACCGCCTGACAGGCTTATCCGCCGATTCGGGCTATGTCGCTGCCCGGCTGCCTCTCCGTGTCCGCACACGCACATATACATATATGTATGTATATATGTATGCTACATATATATATATATATGCATACATATATATGCATGTATATGTGTATGTAAGAGAAAAATGGTGCCTTCTCGGTGTGTGTTTTGCAGTCGATTGCGCACCCAATTGTGGCGTACTTCATTCTCAAGGTGGGGCGGCTGCTGCGGCCGGTGCTCGAGCCAATTTTTCACTTCGTGGTTCCGAAGGATGAACTTCCGCAGCTCTCCGTCGCCGACCTCTTCATCATCGACCCCGCCGCCATGATGGGAACCATTCGCTCCATTGGTGCGCCGCACACACGCAGACGAAATGCAGTTTTTAGGAGTCAAAAGGTCAACTCAGGGTCGTACGTGCACAGTTATCGAGAGCAGGGAGACGCAGGTCGCATGCGCAACACCTTCATGTTCCGCCGTCTTTAGGTATATATATGTAAATCTATCTAGATGTATATGCAGATCTATATCTGTGACTCTGTAGTTGTATGTATGTATGTATGTATGTCTAAATATATATATATGCGCGTGCACCTGCACATAGATACATGTATATACATATATATTTATTCATATATGTACTTGTGCGAGCATGTATGTGAAAGGAGGATAAGGCGGATCCCGCAGGCGGGCGCCTGCAGGTTGTGGCTAGAGGAGGTCGCGTCGGAACTCACATGTGAAAGCGCATGCAGACCCTGAGAAACAAGCCTGGATCCGCGCTTCGCCTTTGTTGATCTGTGCATGGAAGCATCTTCTGGCGTCAACACGTCTGCGTTTTCCTGAAAACGCGTATTTTTCAGTTAACGAACGGCTCGAAGAGACACTTCAAATGCTTCAGGACAGGCGCATACGAGTGACGATCGTCCACGGCACTGGCGACGGCGTCATTCCGATTCGACAGTCCCAGTGAGTCCATATATTTTTTCCTAAAAAATTAAAAAAAAGAGACTGCGTGTCGCCTGGCTGCGTTGGCCCTGCCACATCTCAGTGGTGTCTTGCCTTTCAATCCGCATCCACACAGCTACAAGGAATCCGCCAGAATCTGGTTCCTAGTCTTGCTTGCGTGATGTTCTGTGACTGTGAATCAGTATATATGTGAATCCGCATCTATGCGTACACAAATAGACATAGGTATCGATACATATGAACGATTATTAATTTGTATATACAGTAGCTGTATATTTATATATGAATAACTGAATGCGATTCTGTTTGGAAAAATGCGATGTGTCTACACGAGTATTAATCTGTCTATATATATGTGAAAATAATCTATATATAAACGAATACGGCTTTTTTTCACGCCTAAATGTCGGCGTATTTGCCTGCTGAGAGACAAAACTAGGCAGGCAGGCAGGCCGTCAGGGAAGTGGCTCGAGGCCATACGATCTGTTTCTAGGCGGAGTTGTCTTCGTGGGCATGCGTTTGCCTGCATGCTACCCCTTTGGCCCAGTCGAGGCTCTGTCTGGGAAGGGTGTTTCATCTCGCCTTGTTTCGTGTTTTGGTTTTTTTGTTTAGTTGCATTCGTGTTTGAATATCCGTGGATCTTCTCCTTTTCTCAGAGTTATTGCGGAGCGATACAGCAACGTGCAGCTGCGCCCGGTGAAGGGGTTCGTACACCACTTTCCAAGTTCCCACAGTCGTTTCACTGCTCACCTCATTCATCAGGTAAAGAGCGCAAAACACCCGTCTCCTCTAAAAAACCGGGTGATGAGGAGGAAAGCCTCAGCGCCCTCGACTTTTCTCTCTTGCTACCCACGTACGCATGCACATACCCACATGGACATACATACATACCTACATATCTATATCTATCTATCGATCGATCTATCTATCTATAGGGGCAACATTCACACGCATGGTAGAGATTCGGCGCATCCGCGGATATTCTTCCTTGTTCTGTCTTCACGCGTCTCGCACTAGCGCTTTGCGGCATCAGTGAAAAAAACAATATCTCTTAGCGGAGTTTATGAGGCGTGGCGCGGAATCCTTTGCACGCCGCGGACACCGGGAACATGTAAACCGCAGCTAAGCTGTGCTACCACGGGACACACGAAGCTAGACTCCCTTGTTCACGACAAAAACGAGAAACCAATGTTGATAAGGCAACTTTTTTTCTCGCGCCAAAGTGTCCTTCGGCTCGGTAGCGAGGATGCGCCGCCAGAATAACTGTGTATCTCGCACTAAAGACATCTAGTTCCGGGATGAATCAGAGCACGCCTCGTGTATTTGCGATTGGCGCCTTCTCTGACTCCATACTTTCGAGTTACGCATCATCCGCACCGCACGTTATTCTAAGAAGCAATTGCCGGAAAGAAGAACGCGAAAGTCCGCAACTGTGCGACGTCTTATGAGCGCGTCGAGGCGCCAGGGGTGTTTCGGCCTCCTCATACCCAGTTGGATACAGTTCTTAAACTGTGACTCAGGAGGTTCTACGGTACCGCGAGGCCTCAGCTGTGAAGACAAGCATGCGGCCGCAGAGCGTCGCCGCCGCCCTGGGGTCCGCCGCGGAGCCTGCAGACGCCCTCGGGGCTCGTCTGGCTCTTGGTTGGGGACTCGCGTGTTCCGAATACCTCTGAGTTGTGGAAAATAAGGTCTCCCTGTCTAGAGTATACAAGTAGATGCCTCGGCCCCAGGTGTACTGGCTAGGTGAACTACTCACGTTTCTAAAATGCACTGTGTGAAAGCTACTTTCAATATTACCTGACCTGTGATCCCCGGCGTGCCTTACGACTGTTGTATGGTTTAGAGATAAAACGTCATGTGGAAATCCCAAACCGGTGCTTTGTTAGTATTTATGTTATCCACATGTCCATGAAAAATCAACAACGGGGGAACGCGAAAGCATCCCGGTGTACTCTCAAGAAGATTTCTCGTTTCTGTTTGGCGCTTCGTGCTCAGGGCGTCCTCTGGATTCAGCCCAGCTGTAGATGTGTAAAATGTCCTCCAAGCACACCACGTGCAAGTAGGGCACCGCGACTGGTGTCATCGGGATTTACGTCGTTAGGAGATTCAAACAGGGCTGACTAGCACCTCGCGCGAAACCGCGTAGCTGTCGCCTTTCGTGTTTCTGTTTTCTTTCTGCGCCGCGGCTCTCCACTGTATGTACACCGGAGCTCGGTAGATTTTCTAAACGCCGCAGCCTGCGCGAAGGCGCCGAAGCTGAACGGTTCTGTTCAGCCCCGCAATCCCCTTTCCAGAGGCATCTCTCTCGCCCCGCCTTTCCACACTGCGAGACGAGAGTTTGTCAAATTCGCGTGAACGTCGCGCGTCCGCATTCCGTTCTCTCATATCAGAGGGGTGTGTTATCTCTGAGAAGCGCTGCCTTCTCCTCAATGCCCGAAAAAAACGCATTCCGCGCATTGCATTGAACAGTCTTCATTGTGACCAGAGTCTTGCACTCGCAGAGCGTGTAGATGGAGGGAAGTTTCAGGTTGCGACAGGAAACGTGACTGGAGGTCGCTACGCTGACGCAGCAGGTGGCGACGCGAAAATCCATTTGACTTCTGTGTCTGACACGAAGCGACGCAGAGACACCGCGCCCTCCGGCCCTGCGCAGGGAGCCCCGCAGGCCGCCGGCAGATGGAGCTGGAGAGACACGGGCACGAACTTCATCAGCACGTAGTCCTTGCTCGTCTCACCGCCTGAGAACAGACAGAGTCGCGCAGAAAGCGTGTTGGAAGATTGTATGGCTTGGAAGGCTTCCCGCGGCGGGAAACCGGAATGTGAACCAGCTCTTCGAGATGCAATCGGGGTACAGCACCGCAGGTCGATGTCGGCGGGACTATGCTCAAGAGGTTGGCCACGGAGAAGACGCTTCTGGGCGGCGCAGGCCGAGTCGCCCTCAACCCTCCGAGGATCAAACGACATGCGGATACACCAGCTGGTGTGCAGAAAAGAATCGATGGCGGAAGAAATGCACACACTGTCTCGGTCGTTCGAGGCCGCGCACCACCCTGCTGCGGCAGCTGCGTCTTCCTCTGACACCATGCAGCGCACACACGCGTTTGCGCGTTTGCGCATTCAGATGCACCGAAAAATACGCATATATCCGTATAACAATATAAATATATATATGTATATGCATATAGCTGGCTCGAAAAGCACACAGGCAAGCAGCTGAAGCCTTTGAAGATGCCGTTCCGGACTTTTCTGTGCCTGAACACAAGCGCGCGTGACCATGCGCACATGTGTGCGCGCGCTGCGATGCGCCGATTGCGAGGCAGCAGAAACGCCATCGGCGGAGAGACGGGCTCACCGGGTATCGTCGCTGCCCAGGTGTTTTTCCAGTAGTGCCTGCGGTATTCGGGAGCCGTGACAGACACTGCGAAGCCCGACAGAAGGACGCTCGCGCCTCTGAAGACACAACGGCCGCAAACACGCCTCGCGCTCGACTACTACCGGGACACGCAGGCGCCGCCTAAACCCTAAACCCTAGAGACGGGAGAAAACGCGCGAGCGTGAGTATCCTCTATATTCAGCCGCGGATGCAACCATGCATGTCTACGGCGACTTCGGGTCCACGTGAACACTGAGATTTCGCGAAGAAAAAGAGCAACAGGGCACGTAGAGACAGCCTCCTCGCTCGCACAGGAAAAGGGACTCTGGGCGCAAGTCGCGCACTTCGGAGTCAGGGTAACCCGCGAGCCACGGGCCTGCGAGACTCCCCAGTTTACACAAACACGAAGACAGATAGACAAGAGAGGGAGGCAGGTCGATAAAGAGACACAAAGACGCACCGAGAAACGTGAAAAGAAGATCACCGCATAAAGAGTAGATACACAGGCACACGTTGTGATTGCGGGCTCGACAACGAGATGCTAAGATTATTCCTACTCCCCCACATCATGATTTCTTTTGTGGAGCCGCGCACGAAAGAAAGCAGAGATAAAGAAACAGACACGAGGCAACACGTGTGTAGGGATAAAATAAGGATACCTCGAGGGCTGAACGTAGAGGAGAGACAGCGCAGCGTGGCTGGTGGTCGCGCCGTCGGTCTTTGATTTTCCGCTCGCTTTTTCTTTCGGGTTCTTTGAATCCGTCCCCTGCGTCGGGTGAGACGTCAGAGTCTTGTAGACCGCTCCCGAGCGATGGAGCGCGAAGTGAATGAAGTTGAAGGGCAGCGAAAACTCGCTCTGCTTCGCTGCGTCGAGGGGAGACAAACGCATAGCCGGGTAGCACGCATCCAAGTTCGGCAGGCAAACCGTGCAAAGAAAGTCCAAGCGCCTCCACAAAAGAAAACGGTGCGCCTGCGGACAGGGCTATACGCAGCCGCACCCACAGCGGCGTTTGGTTTGATCGCATGTCCTGACTGTGGCGGCCAGCTCTCCGCAAGCGGCTAACATAACATATAAGTGAAGCTCGATTTGCGGATGCAGTAGGATCTTCTTGATCATCATCGTTCTATATACGGTAACTCCGCGACGGCCGCACCGCGATCTGGCGCGCCCCCCCCCCCGGCCGCCCAGGTCACGCCAGGCGCATATGTAGACCAAGCGAGCGCGGCTGCCCACTCACGTGTGCATAGATGGATATTTCAAAAGTGAATATGCACACGCCCAGGCAAAACAGTGTCGACAAAGCGCAGGCAAAAACATTTCTGATGTGCTGTATAAGCTGTCTGCTTCGTGGGGGTCTTGGTTCCAGCAACAGCGAGGTGAACTTCCTCAGAACGAGCGTAGCGCGTGAGCACTTACCGACAAAGAGGTCGGTCAGCGCGTTGTTTCGCACGCCTGGAATCACGTCCTTCTCAGGCAGCCGCAGGAGCCCAGACTCAGGCAGGTGCGGCTCGAGAGGAACTGAAGAAGAAATACGAAAAAAAGAAACCTGACTAATGTCCTATCGCGAGAGTGTGCATGAAGCGACACGCAACCAATTTGCGTACCGAGGCAGGACTCACCTGCTGCGCAGAGCGAGTCCGGAAAGCACCACGAAGTGAACTCACGCACACATGTACCTATGTCTACATATATAGACGTATACATATATATATATATATGCGCACATGTGCAAATATATGAGTCGATCTGGGAGGGCATACGTTCAGCTGTGAGTCACATACACCCGAACTCGCAAAGGCATCGCACGCCAGGTGGGAGCCGGACGAGCTCTGTTTTCCGCGCGATCCAGAAGGGCCGCGACTTTTCGCTCGGTGTGACAGCAGAGAAGACACTCGCGCGCAGTTTTTTTCACTTTTCGCGCGCAGCTGCGTCTCACTCGTGGCCTTAAGTTCGCCGTCGCTGTCGACGGGCAAGCAGAAGCACCGCGCGCCGCCGGAGACGACCTGCGCGGACAAGCCGCAAAGGCAAAGCCATTTTGTCTAATCGTGGGCTACCTGGAGCCTTATACTTGAAGGGAATTCCATTCAAAAAGGCGAGAAGCCAGCGAAAAGACGAGGCTCGACCTCGCCGCAAAGAATGAAAACACGGTTCCCCCCCGCCACGCCCACAACGGGTCGCAAGAGGGATGCAGTGAGCCACGGCGGCTGTGCAGCCACGCTTGGGAGATTTGTTTTCGCTGCACGCAGCTCAAGCTGCACTTCTGTCTCGCGCTCACAGCATTGAGACCTGTTCCCAGTCACCAGCGAGGTCAGCGCGGCCTCGCCGGCTTGGCCTTGCGCCCTAAATGCCCTCCCCCGCTTCACTGCGCCCTCCTCTCCTGGCAACCAAACACGCTCGCCCTAGCGCACACAGGCGGGCATGTAATCCAAGCAACCAGAGACTCGCGCAGACTCCATCTGCGACACACTGTCGCTGCGCCCGGCAAGGCTGAGAAGCCGAGAGGCCTGGAGCTTCCTCACGGGGGGTCGGGGGGGGGGGGAGGGGGGCGCTCTAAGTTCCGCGCTGATTCCCTGATTGTATTTGTTGTATTAGTCCTGCAGGCAAAAAACTTGAAATTCTGTCCTCATTCCCCCCCCCCCCCCCCCCCCCCGCCCCCTCTCTCTCTCGGGCTCTCGATAGAGGCAGCTCGAAGACTCCACTTACGTCCATTGCGGCGCGGAGGATGCTTTCTTCGTCTTGAAGCGCCTGAACGGCCTCGTCTCGCTCCTGCTTCTTGAGGGAAATAGCAGCTTTGAACATCGCCGCCGCCGTCACAACCGGCAGGCACGTCGCCGCGAGGAAAAGCAGGACGCCGCGAAGTCGCGCGCGCCCGCCAGAGGGCGCGTTCTGCAGGAAATAAGGGCCGCGGCGCAAGAAAACAACAGATCGACATGCGAAACCGACGCAAGCAAATCGAGGCATGTGCAAAGAGACGTGATACATAAAGTCCGCTCCCTTTTTCGCAAGAGCAGGCTCCGCCGAGGTCGGATCCTGTTCACAGGAGGCAAGAGACAACGGCGAAGAAGCATCCCCCCACCGGACACAAGAGTTGCGCGAGTCATCGCAGCAGAAAAGAACCAAAAACGGAGACAAGTGGAGAAGATACTCACCTCGGGCGCCGGCGGTCGCGGAAAGCGACCCGCCTGGCTGAGCTCCGCAATGACGTCATGCGCCGAGTGCTGCGAGGGAGAGAGCGGCGCGGCGGCCGCAGGGGAGAGAGAAGACGCACAGGCGACATGCTCAGGCACGTCTGGCTTCGCGTGAGAGGCCGCCTGGGCCTGCTCAGACGAAGTTGCGGCGGCGTCCTCCTGCCTTTTCGAAGAGAAGTAACGCCGACCCGCAACCGCAGCTGCGCGGCTCTGGGTCCCGCGAAGGCAAGGCTGCGACAGAAGAAAGGAGACAGGGAAGGACGCAGGGGAGATGGAGGGCGAAAGAGAGCCACAGGCCGCTAGAGCGCGAGAACGAGTAGAGAAAGAGGAAGGCGACGAGTGGAAAGCAGCAAAAGAAGGTAGAGAATGACTGGAGGACCGAGCCGAAGAGACGGGGGGAGAAGGCACGTGCGCACTCCGGCTCGTGCAGATCGCCGCGGATGTCGAGAAGCGCCGAGAAGGCCACGCCAGCAGAGAGCGTGAAGAAGGAACGTAAAGAAGAGCCTGAGAGGCCGCCATCATGGCGCCCGACGGAGAACGACTGTGCGTGTCGGGCGCGCCAGGGGGTTCAGACCGCGGCTCTCGCGAGTTGCTCACAGAAAGGCGCGAAAAAAAAAGCAACGAGGAGACATACAAGAGCGAAGGGAATTGTGTGTCGCTGTTAGAAGCCTTGATGAAAAAAAAGAAGGCGATAAGCAGAAAAGTGGCAAGAGTTACGGTTTTTTTCTTGCGACATTGACCGGTTTCGTTGACATTCAGGCTCTTTGAGAGAAAGACGCTTCCCGGCAGCTTCTGATAACTCCCCAGGTGTACATACACCTGAGACCAGCAAGTCCTCGCAGTTGAGAGGGCTGGAATTCCCCAATTACTCTAGGGCCTTTCGGATTTTTCTGTTGGGGGAACTTTGTGTCATTCATAAAAGGAAATGGCAGACGCGCATGCACAAACTCGAATGCGCTGTTTTAGGCGGTGTCTCCGTCTCGAAGCCGCAAGAGGGCGCGGACGAGCCCGACGCCCGGCACGTGCCTCCTCCTCCCGTCGCTTCGGCTCGGGCCTCCAGTCATTCTCTCCCTTCTCTTGCTTCTTCAGCATGTATCGCCTCGATTCACCAGGAATTTAGGACTCAGAGACAGGCAAACTTCGTCTGGGGGATCAGTAGGCACCTTCCGTTTCTTTGGCTCTTCGACGTCTTGTCGCTGCTGCGAGGTCTCAGCGGACCACTTTTGTTCCGCCTGCAGCACTTGCGGGGGCATGGGCACTCATCATGAAGGCTCATATATATATATATATATGTCTAGAGATATATGCACGCGTATATCTTCAGATATGGATTAGATAGGCGACTAGCATGCGACCACCCTCTCAGTGCGGCTGACATAAGGAGGCTTGTTTCTTCGTCGTGGTTTCGAAGCACGGACACAGGAGATTTGGCGACGCACCCATACTTTTAGACGATGTATGGCTCCGCACATGTTACGGGGTGTTCCGAATGAGGAAGGTGTGATACCCGCCAGTCACCCTAAATCTCTCTGTATATAGGCATACCTAGATGCATGTATGCTTATGCTCGTCACGCATTGGCGCCGCGTTATGTAAACAGCTTGAAAGGAGGACAGCCTGCGTTGGTCGGAGAACGACAATGAACCACCGAGGGATGCGGTAATAGAGCCTTTTTTTGTCGCGTGCACCTCGGGTGTCAGCTATTTGTCGCATTCAGAGTAGGAAAAAACTGGAAAAATAGGCTCGGCGTTCGCGCTCCGTGCGGCCACTGCGCACTGTAAGTTCAGCGAAAAAGAAAACTCTTCAGCCTCGCCTAGGGTCGCTCTTTTGAGCGACTAGGAGAGTAACATGTCATCTTTCCCGCCGCATACCGCGCGGCCGTTCGACCGAACCATGAACTGAGCTCGAGGACTCAACGTTCACAACTTTCTCCAGACGCCCGCCGCCATGCATGTTTGCTGGATGTGTGGGTGCCGCAACAACTGCAGTCTGGATTCTTAGCGGAGATGACTGTAGGCTCAGGTCTGCTTGCCCCTCCTTCGGTGCGTAAGGGCACGAGTCTGAATGTGCTCACTCCGCACCCCGCGGACGAACCCTTCAGACAACGAGCTGACAACGTCCGCACAGTCAGGGAAGAGGTCTCTCTAAGAACAGTTCGTCTCCTTTCTGTTAAGTGCTGAATGGGGCTGCGCGGGGCCTTCGCCAAGTGGCGGCCTTCACTGGGCAATGCTTACACACAGTTACTCACATATTCATAAATGGACGTACGTATATACATCTACAGAACGTCTACTTTACCTACGTGCATTAGTACATATTTATGTATATATATGCGTCGTCTATATGCCTCTTCTCGCCTTGCCCCTCGACTCGCTTGCGCGGAGGTCGCCACTGGAAAGGAGTGACCTCCGCCATTCCTTCGGCGGAATTCCACAAAAAGAAGAAAGCGTTTGAAACCGCACTGCATGCTTCGGTGCATTGCCGGCGCTGCTGGCCCCATTTCGGCCAGCAGTGCGGCTCGCCTGTCTGGGATCGTGTCGGGACGACGAGGTCTCCGGTTGGGTTCAGCGATGGCAGTGGCCGTCTCAGAGCATGTCTTCGAAAATAGACAGAGGCGCTTTCGCCCTTCCCCCTTCTCTGAGGCTGCTTCAGCCCCGCATGAGGAGTGTGAGAAGAGGCGACGCAAGAGCGAGTCTGTTTCGAAGCGCGGGCTGAAACGGCCGAATGCTTTTCTCGTAGGCCACGGAGCTCACCGTGTCTCCTCACGGCGCAGAGAAAAGGGAAGCCGCGCCACGGCGGGGTGGACACGCAGCGGAGAAGAAGAGAGAGAACTAGCCAGTTTGTTTTCAGGCTGCGAACATGCAGCGGGTTTAGAATTCAGTGCGCTTTATTAGAAGTTGTGGTCCGCCCCCGGTGGTCAACGCCGTGCCCAGGCAGCTGGCGCGCTGCACATGCACTCAACGGCAGATTGGTTTTTTGCTTTTTTCTCACGCATTCCATCCGAGCCCGATGCGCAGAGCCGACAGCAAGGCGCAGATAGGCGAGACACAAAGAAATAGGAAACGGGGCGAGGATAGTCTTTTTTCAATTCCGCTTTAAATGCGCGTGCCTTCTAGACGCGCTGGTCGGGGAGAGGCGAGTCTGGCCTTTCTCTTTTCTCGCCGGCAAGCGACCTCACATCCGGGTCTGTGTCTTTTCGTCGTTGCGTGGCTTCTGAAACTCGTTTTTTCGTTTCCCCTCTCTTCTCTGTCTCATCGCCTTTCCTTCTACCTCACCTTGTCGCCTCTTCTGGCTTTGCTGCTGACCCGGCTGGCTCTCGCCGCCTCTCACGCCTCTAGAGGACCGACGAGATCAGACCTCAGGGGCTCCGGCGCGCTCGCTGAAAAAGGCGGCGCCATGTGACGCATACGTCTCTCTCCCCTTTCCTCCGGGGGCTCTTGGCCATGCTCTTCGGAAGGCACAGCCAGGGTTCTGGCGAGACTGCTGTGTTTTCTTTAGTTATTGTCGGCGAGGTAGACTTCCCCAAGTGGGCGGAGGCGCTCGAGGCCCTGCCGCTCTCTCCCTCCCTCCGTTCAGCCTGGCTCCCCACCTCTCGCCTCGCATCCTCGCCTTCATTTATTCGCTGGAACTCTTCTCCTCTCCCTGATCCTTTTCCTTCTCACTCCTCTCGTCGGGGAGCTGCGAAAGTGAAATGCAGTTGGCCTTCCTGAATCCGCCGGTCTTCGCTTCCTTCTCCGTCTTCGGCTCGCCCGGTGTGCGTGTTTTTCCTTTCTTTTCCTCGTTTTTTCTTCGCATTCTCGCTCTGCGTGTTTAGGATGATTTCGGCGATCTACATCTTCACGCTGAAGGGCGAGCTGCTGCTGCAGCGGGCGTACGCCTCGCCCGTTCCTCCGGCGCAGCACGTGAAGGCCTTCAGCCGCACTGTCCTCGAGGGTCGAGCATTTTCGGAGTTGGCGCCCGTCGTCTGCGTAGGAAACCAGCACGCGTCTGCGGGGGGCGGCGGTGCCTCGTCGTCGGCCTGCTCAGTCTCCTCGTTCTCGTGCTTCATCCCGCCTTGCATCGCCTCTTCTGCGTCCGCACCCAACGTCTTTCTCTCTTCTTCCTCCGCGCCGACGGTGCCCGCCAACGCGGGCAGCCATGCCGCCGGCGTAGTCCCCACGTCGGCGATCGTCCGCGGCCGCCGAGAGGGGCGCTGGGGCGGCCGGGGCTCGGACGACCGCGGCATCGTCTACGTCGCGGCGCTTCGACAGAACGCAAATGTCGCGTGCGTGCTGGAAGTCCTCCGCCGCCTCGCCGCACTCGTCCAAGCCTTCTACGTCGCCTCGCTCGGCTGCGCGGCGACCGGTCCCATTCTCCCTGCCTCGTACACGCAGGATCCCGCGGAGCTCCCCGTCCCCTCCTCTCTCGCGCGCAGCGCGACCGGCGGCGGGGCGGCCGCGGGCGCGGAGGAGACAGTTCGCCAGGGCCCGCAGTCGGGGTCATTCGGGGGCCTGGGGGACGCGGGCCCGGCGGGCTCCAAGGAGGCGCTTTTTTCTGCGAAGCGGCAGGGCAGCTCGCTCCTGGACGCCATGCGCCGAGGCCTCTCCACGGGTGGTGCGGCAGTGCTGGGCAGCAGCGCGGGGGTTGCGGGCGGCGGCTCGGGCAGCCTGGTTGGCTACGTCGACGAGAGCTTCGTGCGGAAGCACTACGTGCTGTTGTACGAGATTCTGGATGAAGCGATCGACGGCGGCTTTCCGCAGTTGCTCGACCTCGCCACGCTGCGCAAATTCACCATCTTCGGGAACGGCCCCGGGTTTCACTGGCCGCCAGACCACGTTGGCGGGCCTGCGGGCGGGCTCGTCTCCGCGGCGAGTCTGCGGCGCGGCGGCGAGTTTGGCACCGGCGGCGGCGCCGGCGGCTCGGGCTTCGCGCGGGCCTTCAGCCGCAGCGGCGTCCAGCGCGACGGCAGCGACCTCGCGGCCTCGAAGCGCATCACGTCGCAGGTGACTGGCGCGTGCTCCTGGCGGGCGCCAGGGATCCATTACAAGCGCAACGAAGTCTTCATCGACGTCGTCGAGTGCGTCAACGTGCTAGCTTCGCAGAACGGAGTCGTTCTGCGCGCCGATGTCAACGGCGAAGTCCACGTCAACTGCCGCCTTTCAGGCATGCCCGAGTGCAAGTTCGGCCTGAACGACCGCGTACCGCTCCAAGCCCCCCGGGCCGCGGGTCCGGAGCCCCCGGGGCCCGCGGGCTCTGGCTCCGTGCCCGCAGCGGGTCTCGCGGGGGGACCTGGGAGGCCGAAGCAGCCGGGGACTGAGAGAAAGGACGACGCGGCTGCGGCGCAGGGCGTGATGCTGGACGACTGCCGCTTCCACCAGTGCGTGCGACTCTCAAAGTTCGACTTGGAGCGAACGATTTCCTTCATTCCGCCCGACGGATCGTTTCGGCTCATGACCTACCGGTGAGAGAAGATGGAACCCCACCGCGGGACACGCACGCAGCTCTGCTGAGACCTGAACTCGAAACCCGCGCAGCAAGTTGTGGTGTTGCGGGAGTCGCGCTGCGGAAGACAGAGCGGAAACAAGAGAGAGATCTTTAATCTGTTGCTGTATATGTGCGCTAGTGCGCGTGTCTCTCGTCGCTGGAGGCGTAGACCAGCGTCTGCTGCGCATGTGGCTCCGGCGATCTCTGAAGCGTCTCTGAGGAGGCCCTGCTGCTTGTTTGTATGCGAATGATGATTGTCTTTACGCGTTTCTGCCTCGCTCAGAATTTCCGAGGGCGTCTCACTCCCATTCAAAATCTTCCCGCTTCTCCAAGAACGCTCCGAGAGCCGCATGGAATGCGTGATTCTTCTCAAAGCTCTTTTTGAAAGAAACATATCCGCCACCAACGTCGAGGTAAGGCGCCATCCAGAGGAACCCTAAACCCTAGACGAACTTATCCATGTTACAGAGGATGCGCTTCAGTACGTTGGTGGGCGGAGTGTATTATCCTGCTTAACTGAATAGGTGGCTTTCTTGCGGTGTGACTGTGAGGCCTCCGTTAGGTCTACCTGCTACAGAGGCTCGTGAAGGCCCACACGCGCGCATTCGTCCGCGCGCGGGTCTGTGCGGGGAAATCGGGTGTCGTTCTCCTCAGAGGCGACTCAGGGAGGCATCCTCGCACGCGCGGCTCGCCCGGCCGCGGTTCCTCTCCTCTCAGCCTCCCTAGAGGCTCGCGCCCCTGCGTTTTTGTCTTGTGTATCGTCTTGGCTTCAGGTGATTATCCCCTGTCCGCCGAACTTGTGCGAGCTTCAGCTCCTCCACGTCGGCATCGGAAAGGCCGCACTGGACAACGCGCAGCAGGCAGTTGTATGGAAAATCAGGAGGTGAGGCTTGTGAGACTGTTGCGCTGCTTTGTTGTGCGTGCCACGTTTCCTCACTGTGTTCGCAAGGCAGTACGGAGGCGCCTAGGTCTCTGTGCGTGAGGCATGCGAGGAGAGCGTCTGCGAGTGGTCCCCCCCCTCGAGGGGGGGAAGTGGGCGTTGAAAATAGGCTGCGGACTCGTGGTCGTTCGCGTGGAGTGGCTGGCTGACCCGTGGGCTGTTTTCTGGACAGGTACCCCGGCGCGATGGAGTATCTGCTGCGATACGAGCTGCATCTGGCGTCGCAGCGGCTAGGGGCGCTGTCGCGGAGGGTCAGCGCCGCGGGTCGCGGGAGTGCGACGCCGCACGGGGAGCGGAGTGACGAGGCGCCGGGCGGCGGTGCCCCCCTCTCGCGCTGGAAACGCCCGCCGCTCACGCTTCGCTTCACGCTACACATGTATACGGCCAGCGGTCTGTGTATTCGCTACCTGAAAATCACAGAAAAAAGCAACTACCGGTCGATCAAGTGGATTCGGTACCTCACCAAGGCTGGCACGTATCAGCACAGACTGTAGATACTTTACATAGAATGAACTTCGAACATTTAAACCGCTGAAGGTCTTTTTCAATTCTAGCACAGACTGCGGCCGGCGGAAACTTGGCAACAGACGTCTCCGCGCCACGAGGAAGTAGAGAGCACCTTGCATTGCTGTCGCATTTGCTGGTCGGAACGTTAGACCGGGGGAAGGAGCCGCGGTGATCGCGTAGAGGCTTTTACTCGGTAGTCATCGTGCTTGACTCGCCGCGCGATAGGGCCTCACGGCATGCACCGCGTCCACACGTGGATGGCGCGCTGACAGCCAAAGATTTTCGGGGAATTTGACTCCCGCCAGCGCGGAGTCGCCTAGCGCGTGATTCACACACACATGCTTGATGCAAACTGCATGCCGAGTTGTCCTCGGGGTGCACAGATGTGCGTTGGGTCTGGAAAAGTGGATGGCGACGGGAGTGGTGAGAGGGACAGTCAGGAAGCGAGGAAGCGGCGGTGGCGATTCTCTCGTTTGCGCTTAGGCGCGCGAAAGCTGAGGCATCCCACAAAACGAACTAACTGCCTGAGTGCGCGTAGCCTCTTTTAGCGCCGGCGCGATTCACCCCGTAAACTCCATTGCTCCGCACGCGTACGGGGCTTGTTCATTTTTACGTTAAAAACATGGTCTGTTTCGTGCTATGGTTTTTGGACGTAGTGAAGGTGCAGTGCTACCTTATCCTCACGCTCTCCTCTAGAGACAGGCTCTTTTTCCTTTTGAAGGCTGCCACTTGTGACCGACGAGCCGAATCCTCGTTCATCCACGAAGTCGGCTGCGTGCGGCGCGGCTTCTAGCCACCCAGGCGTAGCGGCTTGCGCTGGCGGAAATCTGCTTCAGCCGCTACCGACTGTCTAAAAGACACACACTCCTGACACTGGGTAACGCGGAAGTCAGACAGGATCCTCTGCAGCACTCGAGTGCAATTCAAGCCAGGATGGACGCTTCTGTGCTCCCGAGAAACATTTTCAAACCCTGGAACACGGCTGCCCACGTGACTCGCGTCCTCTGAATGCTGCTGGCGGTAGAATTCTGTCGCTGGCAGGCCCGGATTGGTCTATGCCGCTTTCATATGGTGACACTCGACGACGCGAAACTAAACTTAGGAGTCAAGTAGGTACAAACCGTACAAGGATGAATTATGTCGATCCGCATCTAAGTTGAGACGCACGAAGAATCATAACTCATCCACCAGTAAGAATAGGTAGAGTGAATGCCGCCGTAAGGGCAGTAAAGGTACTACATACTACGATGAGCGCATGTAGACGAGCCTTAAACACACCGTTTGTCACGTAACAAATAAAAATGACTGGCGCACGCCGGTCTTGCACGATCTCCACTCATCCACCTGCGACCGCTCCAGCTTGTTTTTCTGCTTGCGCCTTACGAAGAAGCAACCATCGCACCAGTGAGGAGCAGATTCGGTGCGGCGCTGTCTGCACGCCACCGCACCATCGATCCGTCGCCTCTAGAGAAAGACGCTGCGACACGTTTCTCCTCGTGCAGCGCATCCTCTGCGAGGCCGCTGCTAAAGAAAACGCCCTTTTTTAGGCAGACGCTGGGAGGCCCGTATTCCTTCACGCTTGCGCTGCTGCCGCGCGCCATGGGGGCTGCTGGAAACACAGAGCGAACTCGTAAACGCTGCAGTTAGCCTGGTGCAGATGCCTGGCGCTCGCCGCCTCGGAGATCGAATCGAACTAGCCACTAGCTGCGTCACGGCGAGCCTCCCATTGCTGACCGTTCTCCTCGGATTGTCGCCTCGAGGGGATTCCGCGACTCCTCACCGGTCTGACACCCCGTATCAAGACCGTACCCCCCGACACGCTCCCTCTCGACTCCCTCAGATGACGAATCCTGCCGCCAGTGCCGGGCAGACTTGCAGCCCCCGCCGTGACCTCTTCTCGAGACATGGTAGCTTCAAGCGTTCTAGACTCGAAAATACGCGCCTCACCGCAGCCTAGTTTGGCGTGCAGCCGTTCCACTAGAACGGACTAAGCGTCGCAGGACGCCAGACAACCATAGCGTCTGAATGTGACCATACGAATCGTGCGTGAAGTATCGACTTCAGGGAGGCTCAGAGAGTTGCTCCCCCTGGGGGTCTGCCTCATCATGGCAACCTGCCAAAAACTGGAATGCGCTCGCACGTGAATACCAACGAGCAGCGTCGCTCGAGGCGCGCCGCGCAGCCTCGAGCTCGACCGGTCACCCGATGGCGCCTTCAGACACGCAGATCGCCAGTTTGAGTGGGTTCGGTTTTCTCTCCAAACACAACGCAGCGCTCCACGTTTCCACCGGTGTCGCGTGCCATTTCTTTCCGGCTTCTACACTAGAGGGCTCCTACGGAGCTGTTCGTCTGCGTAAGTTTCACCTGCCTTGCGCCTGCAAGTCTTCTCCCTCGTGGCGCCAGTCCCCGTGTCGAGAAGGCTCCAGTGCATTCTTCTACCTGTTGCAGCTCTACAAACGCGCGGAAGACTTGCGACACACGAGCTGAGTGAGTCGCGAGGTGCGGTAGCGCCGCGGACTCCCGCGCCTCTGGATTCGGGCTGTTCCCGCGCAGACTCGAAGCCGTGGTATTTTCTGGCGACAGCGCGCCAGACAAAACTGCCGAGTCTACACAGGCTCCGCAGAATTCCCTTCTCCACGAGAGACTGCATCGCGGGCAGGTAAGCCGAGTAGCCGGCGCTTCGCGCGAGTTTCGACTTGGCGAACGTATCTGTGTGCCGTCGGTCCATTTTCTGCTTTCCGTGGAGGTTCGGGGCTGACGGGTGACAGGCGTTTCCTTCCGTGTTCCCACGCCGCGGCGTCCCGGCTCGTTTCGAGGTTTCCGCGTCGGGTTTGCGTGAATTGCCGCCCTTGTGGCTAGAACTGCGAGTTCGTCTTTACGAAGGCGACCGCCGGGTGTTTCCGGTGCCGCGTCCACGCGCGCGCAGCGGGGAGATTGCGTGCAGGGGGGGGCGTCGATTTTTGCTGGTTTTCACGTGGGGTTTGGTGGGTTGACTTCGGGGGGTGGCGACGAACGACGCGCAGAGGCGTGTGCGCGCGGGATGCTGGCGCCTTCGTGGGAATCGCGCAACGCAGCGCAGCAGCGGCAGAGCCAGCAGCAGTCGGAGGATGAGATCTTCACGCGTTTTTTGTCGTTTGGTCGGCGGGCGGGCGCTGGGTTGGGTGTGTGGAGTAACGCTCGCGCCGGAAGTCGCCGCTGCGAGTGGCGCTGCCGCTGCTGCTGTGTGGCTCCCGGCTGCTCTCCGCTTGCGTTTTTGACGCGGAAGAAGCAAACCTGCGGCGGCGGACTGTGTATTTCCTCTTTTTTGGGCAGGCTTTCTGTTGCAGCGGTGATCAGCAAAAACGCTTCGCGTTTCGTAGCCACCGAAGGAAAAGGCTCGCGACTGGAATCGCGCTCGCCTGCGCGCACTCTGTGGAACCGCAACTGCCTCTCGTTGTGGGTAAAGCAAACAACCCAGAGAGAGGAGAGTCGTCAAAACTGAACTCTTGTGCCCGCGCGCCCGCCTCGTCTCCGTTTCTCGTTCTGAACAAGGGCTCCTCTTTCGCGACGCCTTGCGTCTCGAGTGCGCTCGCGTGTCTCTCGCGGCTCAGAGAGCGAGGACGTTGCTTTCCCTTCGTTTGGCAAATCCGCTAAAAAAAACGTCTCGCGCACTGGTGTGCTGCCGGTCTTTCTGGCCTTCTCCGGCTCTGCTCTCTTCTCCTGTCTTTTTGGACAGTTGGCGCTCGCTTCTCGGGAGTTTTGCGGGAGAGCAGACACTCCAGCTTCCTCTTCGCCGCAAACTGCTGCGCACAAATCGCCTCGTTTCTGTGTGAAAAAAATCCGTCCAGCGCGTGGGGCAGAGGCGTCGTGGCCGTCGTCGAAACCAACAGAGGTACGCAGAAATCCACTCAGAACCCGCCACGTCTTCTCCTTCGTCCACTGCGCGGGCGGAAACTTTCTTCAGGGTGTCTCCGCTGAACGAATCAACAGCATCCTCCACAGAATCCTCTGCCGCGAGAGAGAGGAAGACCGGCGAGAGGCGGTCGCCCGAGACGGGAGAGAGACCTTGACGTCGTCGGCGCCCCCTGTCGCGCGCCGCCGAGTTGAAAAAAGCGCGGTAGTCTTTCCCTGTTGTTTTCTCTGTTGGATCCTTTCTCGTCGTCCGTGCTTTCTTCGCTCTCTCTCGTCGCCTCCCTCTACCGAAGACTGTTCTCCACTGAACTGCCGCTCGCGCGCCGTTTTCCGAGGTTCGCCGTCTCTCTGTTTTCCATTGTTTCCTTTCTTGTGAGGCAATTTTTTCGGCGCGCCTCGCTGCGTTGAGAGAGTTCGTTTCGTCGCTTGTAGGGGGAGGGGAGGGGGGGGGACGGGCAGGCGGTTTCCAGCTGCGTGTCGCGTGCAAGAGGGGCCTGCAGCAGTTTCCGCTCATTGTTTTGTCTTTTTTCGCGGGTTTTCGTGTCTGCAGACAGGACAGAATGGCGCCTGTCACAGCCGTGGTCGGTGACCGGGCGCAGGGCGGCGCAGCTCGCCAGTCGGGAGGGAGCTCGCGACCCAGGTATCGGCAGAGTAGCGGTCACGCGTCGAACTCGGCGTCTGCTTCTTCGTCGTCTCGCGGCTCCCCACAGAATGCGAGTGCCTCTGGGAAGTCGCGGCAAGTTGCAAACGGCGCGCCGTCGCCGAGTCACGCGAATTCGCGGCGCGGCGGCGCAGGCACGCACGCGGCTTCCTCAGAGCGCGGAGAGGCCGGGGCGCAGGCGCTGTCGTCGCACCAGCAGCGCCTCCAGCAGAACGCGCTTTTCGTGGGTCGGCACTTGCTGCGCGCGAACGCAGACGAGAACTCGATCACGGACTTGTCGCCGCGCAGCCAAAAGTGGGTAGAGGACGTTCATCCCTTGCTGGAGTTCTTCAACTACTCGAAGCGCGACGTCTACGCACTCGTCCAGCGTGCCGAGTACGACCAGGACCGCGTGCAGGAAGCGGTGGCGGCGATCGTCGAGGAGAAGAGGGGTCACGAACAAGGCTCCTGGGAAGTCGTGCTCACGAAGCAGCAAAAGCACCAGCTGCACCGAGCCACGCAGATGAGCCAGGAAGGAAACGCCGCCGTGGCTGGTCGCGGCGGCGACGGCCGACGCGCGGGAGGAGGAGGCGCCGAGCGAGGCAGCCGAAACGCCAACCACGGAGTCCGCGGCGGCAACGCCCGCAGCAACAGAGGAGCCGCAGCCTCGGGGGACCACGCCGCCGAAGCTGCGAACCGCGGCGGCAGACGGTCAGACGGCGCAGCGGGCGGACAGAGGCGACGACGCGACAGTGCAGGTTCGCGCGAAAAATTAAACACGCCGTGGAAACGGAGCGCTGGCGAAAGCAGAGGCGACTCCACGTCGCCCCTTTTCTCGACTCGATACGGGGCCAGGGGGAGGGAGGAAGGCGGACTGCGCTTCGGTGGGGCGGCGCTGTATAGCCGAATTCAGGTTCTCTCGTCGCACATAATGGAGGAGGAGTCACGTGGACGCTTTGCCGGTCGCCGCAGATGGGGCGTGTAAATCTGTGTCTGCGGAGGCGATGTCGATTAGACCTGTTCGCGGTGCTTGCCGTGGGCGTCGGGTTTTTTTTTTTTTTTGTCAGCTGGCTGCACTTCGGGCCTACACAGAACCGCCCGACCGGGCTCCACGCCCGTCCCGACATTTTTTCGTCTTCGAGTTCCTTGTGTTTGCAGACGCGAGCGGTCACCGCCGAGGCGGCGCTGCAGGCGGGCCTGGAGCCGCGGGCAAGCAAGACGCAGATCGGCGCGGCAGGCGCGAGGGCGCGGGCGAGCGAGACTGGGAAGTCGACGAACTCGAGACGCAGTGGGGTGCGAACGACGGCATTCAGGACGCGAAAGCTCCATTCGAGAAGAGTGCAGGTGCGTGGCCTTGTGAACCCTGCGAGGGGGGGGGGGGAGGGGGGCTGGGGGAGGGCGTGCCTCGAGACGGCGGTCTCGCTTGCCGGTGTGTCTGCGCGGGGCTGAGGCGCGCCGGGTGCAGTCTGTCTGCGCCGCGCCTCTTCACGTGCTCACAGAGAGGTCTCTGTAGGCGGGCGCACATGGCGGCGAAGGGGTGGGGGGGGGGGATGGGATGAACGACGTAGACACGGTTGCGGGGGGTGTGGAGGCGCTGTGGACTTTTTGGGATTTTTCTTCCAAGTAGGTTTCTTGGAAATCCCGAAACTCTCACTTTTGACTGACATTGTAGTCGCAAACGTACGTTCCTGCAAGGAACCTCCTGGGTGCATGCTTCGTTCATTTTTTTTCAGAAAGTGAGAGCCCGTCTGCCGCGGACCAAGCGCGGTCGAGTCAGAAGGAGACAGTCCCTCCTGCGTCGAAGGCCCCCGGGAGCGCCGAGGCGTCGGCGCCCGCTGCTCAGGCGACGGCGGCGGCGCCCGCGGCGACGGTCCCGCGGTCGTGGGCTGCGCGTCTCCTACAGAAGAAGGAGACGCCTGCTCCGTCAGCTCCGGAGGCGAAGGGGCCCCCGCCGTCGCCGAGGCACACGTCTGCTGCGTCGCTCCACCTCGGGGCTGAGCGGTCGCCGAGAGGAAAGGACGACAGCCGCAAGCGCGAGCCGTCCCCAATCGCTGCGCCAGAAATCAAGTCGCCCCGCTCCGCGACGACGCCCGTGAGAGACGTCTGGCCTCAGCAGACCGAAGAGGGCAAAAAGGCGAAGAATCTGCCGTCGCCGTCGATGCATGCTCGCGCCGAGGCCGCGTCTTCCAGTGGAGCGCCGGCGGTTGCTGCTCCTGCAGCCGCCGCAGCCGCTCCTTCGCAGGAGGCCGCTGCCAAAGCAGCGACCTCCATCCCGTCTCTCCGCGTCTCCGCGCCGCAGCCGACGCCGGCGGAAAGCGCCGCGTCCACATCCCCTGCGCAGGCAGAGCCGAAGGCACAGGAGACCCTGCAGCGAAGCGAGGCCTGCTCGTCGCCTGCCTCCGCGCCCAAGACTTTGGCCGCGTCGCCGAATCCGGTGGTGATCATGCCGCAGCACAGACACACTCAGGGCGCCGGGGTCTTTGAATCGTCTCGCGGGCAGGTGCAGACGCCGACCGCGGGCGGTCAGGGCCCGCCCCCGCCCCTCGGCGCGGGCGTCGTCTCCTCGCGGCACCCGATGACCCCACAGTCATTCGTCGAGCCGCCGCGCAGCGAGAGCCATGCCCGCGCGGACGGCGGGCTGGGCTACGTGGGCAGCCGCCCAGGCGAGGCCTACGACGGCGCCAGAGGCGCTGCGACCTCCCAGCAGGGGGCGGAGACGTCCGCGACTCTCGCCGGCGCGGGCGCGTTGGAGGGCAGCCTCCTGACGTTCGGCACCGTGGAGCTGCGATTCTGCGCGGCCAGTGGAGGCGTCACTGCGACCTCGATCTCGGGTGCAGCCGACAAGCAGAAGGGCTACGCGTCGTCTGTCGCCCGGCCCCCGTCGCCGAAGCCTGCGACCCCCGCGTACCCGGAGGAGACCCCTGCGGGCGCGCCTGGGCTCCTGGCCCCCGGCGCGGGCGCGGACCTGCTGTCCTCTTCGGGCCTGCGCGGCGACGGGCTCGCGGCCGGCGAGGCGCCTGCAGTGGCGGGCCCCTACGGGCGCGCACCCCTCGTCGGCGAGCCGGCGGAGGCGGCGGGTCGCGGCAGCGTCTCGCCGCGCCAGCAGCAGCAGCAGTATCCGGCCTCGGGAACGCTGGCGCGCGAGGAGCTCTCGTCGTCCTTCCCGTCTGTCGCGTCAGGCTCGCGGTATGGAGAGTCGCAGAGCGTGCAAAACGCAGCAGGCGGGCGAGGCAGTCAGCAGCAGCAGGAGTCTGCGAACCGCCTGCAGCGCCTGAACGAGGAGTCTGCGCCGTCGTCGAGCGGCGGGGCGCTTCTCGGTCGCGGAGGCGAGGCGGGCGCACCTTCGGGCCCCGGCTCGTACGGCGGGCGCGGGGGGCAGCAGCCCCACGGTTCTTACGGTGGCCAGGGCCACGGTGGAGGCCGCGGAGGCAGTTCGGGCTCCTCGTACGTCTCAGTGGGCGGCGGACAAGGCCATCACCACCACGGCTCCGGCGGCGGTCGCGGGAACTACCAGGGCGCGCATGGCAGCCAGCAGGCCCACGAAGGCCGCGGCGGCGCAGCGGCCGGCGCGGCGGCGGATTCGCACTCGCAGGGCAGTCGAGCGCAGCAGCCGCTGTTGATGGGCGCGGCCGCCGGCGGGGCTTCGGGGGGCGAGGGCGCCGACTTTGCGCAGAATGCCCACGGCGCGGGCGGCGGAGCTGACGGCTCGCTGGACTCGTACTACCAGTACGTCGGCGGCCGCGAGTTTGGCGGCATGGGCAAGCTGGAGGGCAGCTCGCTGGCGGCCCCGTCGGGCTCGGTTGGCGGTTCCTCGTCCCGCTACCACCAGCAGGGCGCAGCGGGCTCCGCGCACCAGGAGGCTGCGGGAGGCGAGCAGCAGGGCCACATGATGTCGCTGATGGAGGGCGAGTCTGCGAACCAGCAGATGCAGTCGACCTTCTCCTCGCCGTCCTCGCACCATCTGTACCCGAACGCCTCGCTCTTCGGCCACAACAACGCGTCTCCACCCTCCTCCGCGGGCCCTGCGGCGGGCGCGAACGCCGAGGCCTCGAGCGGGCCGTCGAACGTCTCCGGCGGCGGCGGCGCGCCTCACCAGCCAGTGGGCAGCGGGCGCGAAGGCCGCGGCGGCGGCGCGGGCGCCTCGTCGGGTGGCAACTCGGGCGGCGACCGACGCAAGAAGCAGTCGAGTTACCACCATCATTTGTCGCACCAAAACGCGCAGCAGCACGGCCACGGGCCCTCCGCCGGCTACTACGGAGCCTCAGGCAACGCGAACGCGGGCGGCGGCATGCATGCCCAGAACGCCTCCTCGGGGTGGAGCGGCAGCCATGCTGCGGGCTCGAGCCACCCCCACCACGGCGCCCACGGCGGCGCAGGCTCTCTGGGCGCCTCGGCACTGATGAACAGCGGCGCGCAGGCCCAGGGGAACAACGTGAACGCGGTCATGTCCTCCTCGTCCGCCTCCGGCTTCAACGACATGGGCATGGTGGGCGGCAACGCGGGCGGCGGCGCGGGAGGCCACGGCCTGAACCGCGGACATCTGTACGGCAACGAGTACAACAGCTCCGCGGGCTCCTCCTCCTCTGCGTCGAAGCCCCCACCCCCGCCTCCGCCGTCCTCCGCCTCGTCCTCGGCGGCGGCGGGCGGCGCACTGTCTAGCGAGGCGAACCGGTTGCTGGGCTTCGGGCACCACCAGCAGGGCGCCGGCGGCGCGGGCGCGTCTCCGTCGACCGGCGCCGCCTCCTCGGGCTCCAGTGGCAACTCGGGGTTCGCCTACTCGTCGCACCACGGCGGCCATCCGCGCGACGGCGGCGCGAACCCGAACGCAGGCGCACGCGGCGGCTCCTACGGGCACGGCGGGAACAAAAACCTCGGGGGCTCGGGGGGCAGCGCCGTGGGCGCAGGCCCCTCGAGCCACGGCTCCTCGCACGCGAGTGGCGCTGAGGGCTCCAACGCGAACGCCTCGTCCTCCTCGCACAACGCCGCGACCCCCTTCACGCCGCCGCCCGGCTTGGCGCCCTCGAGCTCTTCGGGCAACGCGCAGCAGCCCAGCGGCCTCAACACGTCGGTCGGCGGAGGGAACCAGCCCCCGAGTGCCTCCTCGCCGCCCACCGGCGCCGGCGGCGCGCCCAGCTCCTACGCGACCACTGCGTACCAGAGCTACCATCACACCAGCATGGCAGCAGCCTACTCACACTACAACAACATGTATTACGGTCACCACAGCAACATGGTAAGGCCGAAGAAAAACAGAGGTCGAGGGGGAAGAGAAGGGGGCCGGGGGGGGGGGGGGGGGGGGGGGGGGGGGGGGGGGGGGGGGGGGGGGGGGGGGGGGGGAAAGGGGAGGACGGCCGAGTTTGGCGGCGTGGTCGTGAGAGGAGGTAGGAAGACGCGGTGTAGGGTCTACTCAGGGCAGGGCGCTGGAGGCGTCGGGCTTGACTCTGACTTGGAGATGCATATACCGGGCTCTGTGTGTGTGTGTGTGCTGGCGGCCTTCCTGCAGATGCCTCATCACTTCGGCGTCATGGCAGGTACGTGGCGCGCTCCACGAAGGGGCTCGAAGCGGAAGGGAGACCAGTTTTCCCCTTGTTTTCTTGTAGCCGAGGCACACGCATTGGCGGGGTCGCAGAGGCAGCCAGCGGCTGCAGCCGGACCCAGCTGTGTCAGCTGTGTGCTGTGGAGCTCCTCGGAGAGAGGTGTCAGTCGTGCACAGTGCGCAGTGGAAGCCTGAGGCATCTGCCGCCTCACACGTCAACTTGCGTGGCGACAGAATTCGCTTTGAATACAAAAATGGCTGGCTGTGTATTGACGCGCCTAGCCAGCGCTGAGGGTGTCCTCCACCCTGCCAGGAGGCCGTAGACACCGCGATTTGCCGCGTGAACGGGGCGCTGCTGCAGCCTCCTTCTTCCTCCGCTTCCTCTCGCTTCTTCAGGGGCGTGAACGACTCGCGGGAGTGCTTTTCTTTTGTCTCTACAGGCCACAACGCCGCGAGCCCAGCTGCGGGGGGCAACCCCGCGAACCTGGGCGCGGACTCGCTGCCTTACAACGCCTCGGCGTCGAGCTCCACGCAGCAGCAGGGAGGGAACGCGAACGTGAACTCGTCGTCGTCGGTGAACTCCTCCTCGCAGCTCAACACACCCAACACCAACGCGCTCGACTTGGCGGAAGGCGCCAACCCGAGCGAGTCGCACTCCAGCGGTCCCGCCTCCACGGGCTACGGGCAGCCGCATTTCCATCACGGCGGCGACGCAGCGTCGGCGGGCGGCGCGTACTCGGGTGCCGGCGGCGGATACGGACACATGCACCAGTCCTCCAACAAGGTGAGGCCGCGGAAATTCTGGTAGTATAGTTATGGTATATATGTATGTATATCAGAGAGAGAACTTTGAGTGGAAGAAGGCCGTCTAGCCGGGCAGCGGCGCGGGAGACGACGCCCGTCTGTAGAACAGGCTGCCGCGGATCCCATGGCGAGGGGCTTCGGCGGTTGCGCTGAAGGCCTTGGGACTGCGCCGTTGCCGCGTCCTCTCGCCTTCTGCAGGAGGGCAGGTTGCTTCCCGACGGTTGAGAGGGAAGGTCTGTTTTATCCGCGAGTGTTTGTCTGCTTTGTGTGTGTGTTTAGACTCTTGGAGGCGCACCGTCCTCGAACGCGGGGGGGAGCAGCTACATGGGCTACTACAACGGCTCTTCGTCGTCGTCGGGTTTTTCGTCTTCGCTGCGCAACGCACAGGGTGGCTACCAGAGTCAGCCGCACGGCGCGTCGAACGCGACCTCGGCGTCGTCCTTCAGCTCGTCGCGCAACGCAGGAAACGACAACTCCAACTTGGGCGGCGTGTTGGCTTCCTCCAGCCAGACTGGCGGCGGCTACGGCAAAAACAGCTACGGCAGCAACAAGCAGTAGTGAGTCCACTGTGTGTATGTATACACATGTATATGTCTATATCTATGTATACATGTAATTATGTATATGTATAAGTATTCGACGCCGCCCCTATGAGCAACACTCTCTGCAGACATGTATGCATATATATATGTATATATATCTGAGCATGAGGTGGCTGGAGACTTTGCAGCGTGCTCTTGCGCAGCAAGCTTTTTTTTCTTTTTTCTCAGCCACAGCGGGCACAGCTCGTACTACCAGCAGCGCGGGAGCGCGTCGTCGGACCAGCAGGCCGCGCAGGCTGCGGCAGCGGCGGGCTACTACAGCGCCGGGTACGGCGGGTACGGTCAGTACGCGCATCCGCCGGGGCTGGGCAACGCCTTCTATCAAAGCAACTTCGCGAACCAGAACGGCAACAACCAGGGGCGCCCGAACTACGGAGGATACGGCAACGCAAACATGTGGAGTTGAACCTGCAGCTAGGGAGGGCTGAGGCGACGAGAGAGCTGATTGAGAGAAGACAGAGGAGACGCGACGGAGGCGACGACGGGAGGCTGCGCGCGACGGCGGCATCGGGCTTCGGTGTGGGCTAGGCGAAGTCTGATGAAGCAGATTTTGCTTAGGCGCGCGAGGCGGGAGAGAAGGGATTCGTCTTCCGCGCGGCGAGGCGGCCGCGCACGCGCCCTGCGCTGCTGCAGCCAGGGGGCTCGAGGAGGGAGAAAAGCCGCTTTGAGGGCCTGCGGGAGAGGGCGAGGAGGGGTTGTTCTTCTCAGAGATACCGGCGTCTACAGATTTTCATATGTGTCTGCATCTATGCATGCGCATAGGCGTCTTTGTTATACTACACGCCCACGTGTTGATGTGCGTATCCTTCGATTTTTTTAGCCTAGATCTCATTTCTCTGGATTTTTTGACTTGCATGCATGAGGACTCCGGCGTGTCTTCGGCCGGAGCTTGAGAGACCTTGTCGTTAACACCAAGCATTTCGCGGCTTGAGCCGCAGGACGCCGTTGCCTATGCGCGTGGCTCCCGTTCGCTGTTTGCGACACAGCTATCGCGGCGCTTTTCACTGCAGCGCTGGAGATGTAACATTTCGATCGCTCCAACAGACAGGCGACAGCGTCGCGCTTCCTGATAGCGTCTTCGCTGCACAGTGCTTCGAAACAGCATTCCGCCAAGAGCCCAGTGCGTGCTGTTGAGTCTGCGCGCATCTGGAGGCTGCGGTGAAAGGGAGAGCGGTGTGCCACGCAGACACAACAAAACAGCGGCGTCTCCGCCGTAGTCGATTGCTGAAGCTCAGCGGCAGACAGCGTAGAACTCTCGCGCGAGGCTTAGGAACCTGAAGGCAGGCCTTCGGGCATGTGGCGCATGCATTTATGTGGAGCCACGGCCGGCCGAAACCGAACCGGGCGACGGCGGAGACCTTTGACCGCAGATCTCGCTCTCTCTACCTCTGGCTGTCGTTCGGTCTCTGGAACGGGGAGAAGACGCGCTTGGTTCGGGGGCACGCGCCTGCTTAAGTCCCCAAGCGTAGAAGCGTGTTTGACTCGAAAGTTTGACGTTCGCTCAGCGGAAAACCGCCTCAGCTGTCCCCCGTGGCGCGTTGACATCTCTCTTTCGCCCTGCCTGGGGCGTCGTCCGGCGCCGGCTGGCGGCCTCCGCCTGCAAACCTTCCTTGAGAGAGTCGAATGGAAGTGTCTTTGCCACCGCGGCTTCGCGGTCGCGCGGCCTAAAGTTTCTTTTGTCCTTTCACTCTCTTTCTAACGTAACGGAAGGTGAATTTTGACGGTGTACGCGCTCCCCACAATAAGAATCGTGACTCTCAAATACATAATGGACACGCTTATTAGATGAAGGCTACAAATTTAGAGCTTCTCTCCTCTTCCTCTGCTACGCGTTTCGAGGTAGGCCTTTCCAGCACACTCGCGTCATTTATGCCTGGCTGACAAAGCACCAGTTTTGGCGGGATTACTCTTAGAAAGTCGATTATCAACGTAGCACCGTCTGGCTCAGCTCTGGCCTCTTCAGAGGATGCTTTCAAAGAGCTGGAGCGCACACAAGACTGCTGCTTCTGACACGTATAGACAGAGACTCACCATTGGGCGCGCAGTTGAAGGGCTTGAAGTTCTGTGCGCACGCGAAGCGACACAGAGATTCTCTGTAGACTTGATATTCACTCAAACGTGAGCGAATTCGATTCCTGCAGTGTCACTGCGACAGACTCTGCCTACTCGCGCGCACACCAGCCACATATCTCAGGCCCCCTTGGAGACATACATATACCATAGATACATGTATAGACTTGAATATGCATTTTTTGCCTGTGCCTTGCTTCCGCAGTATGCTTCCCGTGGCTTTCAACCAGACTTCACGCTTTTTCTGCCTTTAGCACTCCAGCTTGTCTCTTTTTCTCGTCGTTCGACGCCCCTCTCGTCTCCGTTTGTCTTCTTCAGCAGCCGCAAGGTCTTCCCGAGTACAACTAGCTTGCGACTTCGCGCGAGTTTGCACGTCTGTGCGGCGAAGAGAGCTTGGAATCCGCATTCGGCGCTTCAAATCCGGAGCTTGGCGCCACGAAGACAAGAAAACTCGAAGTGAAGGCCTCGTTGAAGAGTCTCCCGAGCCGACCTCTGTTCCGCAGACTTCCGTTGAGGAGTTCGTTTCACCGCCCTCTACGGGGGACCGACTGCAGTCTCGCTTGCTGTGTGCATGTGCTCTTCAACGTCTTTCAAGAAAACGCGCGAAAAACACCACTTTTCCCTCGTTTGCTTCGTGCCCTCGAAAAAAACATTTCTCCGTAGGCTGTATGCACACACAAACGATCCGATTCGTTGCGCGCGGCGCCCTCTAAACTGAAAGCTACAGGAAAACAAGCCGATTCGCAGCTGCAGAGCTGCCCGCCGTTTTTCTCCCGATATATGTGTGAAATCGGAATGACGATATTCGGCCGCGCCTCCTTCTTGTTTTCTGTTCCATTCGCGCGCATCATCCGAGTGTGTTCGCGGCTCTGTTGACCCGCGGGTTGGGTAACGCGTCCACAGACCCCCGGGGATCGTGTGTCTTCTGTTCTCCTCAGCTTGGCTGTCTCTTTGTTCGTCTGTCTTCTCCTTTTGTCTCGCCGTCCTCGCGCCATTTCGTTCGTTTCAGTCTCTTCAGTGCGTCTCCTTGTCTCCTGTCGTTTTTCTTCCGGCTCTCGGCGTCCTCTGAGCGCCCTCTTCCCGGCGTGGCTCTCTGATTACCTGAGGACTCTGCTGTCGATGTGCTTTTATGTCTACTCGCCTGACGGTTCTGCTCCGTTCTCGCTTTCCTCGTCTCCCCTTCCGCTTCCTCCTTTTTTTGTCTGTCGCTCTCCTCAGTCCGCAGTTCTTGCTTTCCGCAGCCCTGATGCAGAATGCGGGTCGGCGCATGCCTCGTCGCGGCGGAGACGATGCCTTCGCGGCTTGTTCTCCTTCCTCCGCTGTTTTCAAGGTGCAGCACCCGAGTTCCCTGGGGGACTCTGCGTGCGGAAACGCCGGCGCAGGTCTCGGCTGCGAGAGATCGACAGCGGCGAACCCGATCGTAGCGCCGCTGCCTCGTTCGCCGTCGCCGTCCTGGGCAGCAGCAGCCGAACCCCCCTTCTCCTCTTTTTCGTCTGATTTTCCGCTTGCTTCTTCTCTCGAGCGGCGAGTCATTCAGCGAGACGTGCCACAGTGGCTGGCGACTCTCCTGTCTTCGTTCCTCGTCGCGGACAGGGCGAGGGGCGAACCCGCGTGCGCCTCGGCGTCGGATCGGATTTCGCCTTCTTCTCCGTCTGATTCAAACTGTGCAGCTTCTTCTCTTTCTTCCAAACTCCCCCAGACTTTCCCGCCGGAAGACTCGACCCCGAGTGCCTCTTGTGGCGTTTCTCTCCATTGCCCCGTATCCTCTTCTTGCTTCTCTTCTGCGCTCAATTCCGCCGCGCCTTCTTTTGTGGCGCATGCTGTCTCTCCATCGTCTCCTTATTCCCCACATGCGTCTTCTGCATCTTTTTCTCAGAAAGATCAGTCTTCTTCTTCTACACGGCCCCGTTCTCTCCTCTCCTCAGAGCATGCCTCCGCGCCGCTTTCCCCCACCTCCGCCGCGGCGGAAGCTGGCGCTGGAGAGGACGCAGAGCGGCGCTTCGAGAAGTTCGTTTTCTCTTCTCTCGCCTGCCGTGCGACGCCGGAACCCCCGCGAACAGAGGAAAATCGAATCTGCTTCGCCGAAGACCGCGCGCCGCGGGGGAAGGCCCCGCCAAAACCCAGGGAAGCCGAGCCGATCGGGCGCGGCATCTGTCGCCGCCCCCGCGAGTTGAAGACTTGCGCCGCCGCTGAAGCGCGTCCGCAGACGCGAGGAGGGAAGGCGAGCGACTGTCGAGGCGGGCAGCGCAGAGGTGCCAATGGGAGAAGCAGCGAAGACGGCGCAAACGACGCCGCCGCTGGATGCATGCTGGACGAACTCGCTGAGTTCTTGAACGAGGCGCGAAGGCGAGAGAAGAAAGAAGAAAAGGGCAAAGAGCCGCCGCCCGTGGAGGCGGAGGCGGCCTCGGCGGCTCCTTCCCCTGCGGGGAGCGCGACGCGTCACGATGCGGAGGAGAAAGCGTCCGTCTTTTCCTCGCGCGCGCTCGCTTCCTTCACTCGCCACGCTCTTCGGCTGTGCGCCTCTAGAGCCTTTTCTCTCGAGGAAGGAGCCGAGATGGCACATCCCGATCCTCGCGCCACTCCCTCCCTTCCGGCGTCCTCAGCTGCTGCTTCGGTGCCGACGAGCGGCCCTTCGCGCGCCGCCGTCTTCCCTCCCCGGTGCACGGAAGAGGGTGTTCAGCTTCGCCGCCGACTCCTCACAGCAGCGACAGCTGCAGTGCGCCTTCTACTTGCGAGGCACGCGAAAGCGCCAACAGAAACCCGCGAGAAAGGAGGCAGTTCTGACGCGCGCGCGAGCGACACACCGCATGGCGACTCAACTGCCGCCGCGACCCTTTTGGCGACGGCCGAGGACTGGGATCTGCTCTTCGCGGCTGCCATCACTGTCGTCGAGGCGGTGTACGTACACCTCATCGACGTCGGGGCGCCAGAGCCGCTTCCCTCCCCCGTGTCTCCTCCTTCCTCGTTCGCGCCCTCCTCTCCGTCTTCTTTGTCTTCGCCCTCGGGGCGAGCGGCGCGGCGCCCTGCAGAGTGTGACAGCAGCACCTGGCGGCGCGGCGGGAGCTCTGCGTCGCTGGCGCTGGCCTCTCCGCTCTCCGCCGCCGCCCGGTCGGCGTCTGCTTCCCTACCGGCGGTATTTTGCTTTGCGGGCGAACGCACCATGCCACCCAGTTCCTTTTTTCGCGATCCCATCGTCATTGCCCGCGTCGTGGCTGCCGGCAAGGTCGCCGCTGCGGACTCTCGCCTGTTCGCGCCGGATCTTCCGCGTCGCAGGACTTCCGCGTGCCTTCTGCTCAAGAGTCTCTCTCACTTCTTCCAAGAAGTCTCTCGCCTCTGTCTCTCTTCTGCGGGCTGCTCCGCGTCTCCGGGGTCGGCGGCGGCTTCCTCTCCCGCGTTGTCCGCTGTCGCGGAGAAGAGCGCACTCGCCGGCGGAGAAGCGGTGCGTCTTCTGCAGCTTCTGCAGCCTCTCCTGGTCACGGGCGCTGTGTACGTACATCCCGCTGGCGTCGCGCTCCCCTCCGGGCCCACGTGCCACGGTGTACGTCCACCCGGTGTGGACGGCGACGGCAGCCTGTCGTCGGCTTCCTCGCGCTCGTTTGCCTCGTTCGCACGCTCCCAACCGAGTCGCCTCTGCTCGTCGTCTGTCTGCCTCTCTTCTGCAGAAGAGACCGACACGCAGGACGAACGAAGCAGCCACAGCTTCTTCGGCAACTTGACAACCGGCGACAGCGAAGGCGAGAGAGGCACGGTGCACTCCACTAAAGGCCAACTGCGAGGACTTCGCGAATCGGCTTCTCTGCACGCAGGCGCGGCCGCGAAACCGCGAGCAGCCGACCGGGACGGGGCTCGGAGTCGAGGAGAGGGCGAGGAGACAGGCGATGAGGCGGCGCGGAAGCAGCGCAGGAGCGGCGCGGCGGGAAGCAGACTCGGCCGCAAGCGAGAGAAGAAAAAGCGCGAAGGCCGACAGCCGGCTGGGGCAGACGACAGCGGAAAACTCCGTCTACTCGCCTTTGCGTGTTCCCAGTTTCTGGTGAGACTCGTTCCGAGGGCCCTCTTCAGATCCTGGCCTCTCCTCCTTACCTGCAACAACTTCCGACTCCACCTGCCATCGTCCGCACCGTCTTCTTCTCTCCCTACTTCTCTGTCTTCGTCTTCTCTCGTGCACGCAGGGGTGGGCGCCGGCGAGGCGCGGATGGCGGAGGCTGAGCGCGTCGGGCTCGGCGGCGGCTCCAGCGCGCGGGTCGCCTCGCATCCGCGCTGCTCGCCGTCGCTGCGTCCGCGTCGCGATGCCTCGTCGGCGTCTGGCACGTCTGCGTCCTCAGGGATCTGCGGCCGAGACTCCGCCGAGCGGGCGGGTGGTCTGCCGCCGGGCCTGTCGCTCTTCAGTTCGACTGCGGGCCTCTGGGCAATCGACTTCCTTCTCCCCGAAATGTCTTCTCTCCGCGCGCCGGCCTTCATCCTGCAGCTCCAGCAGCAGCAGCTGTGGGGCTTCGTGGCGCGGCTGGATGGCGACCCGAAGGTTCGCCGCGCGGCGATGGACTTCCTCGTCGCTCTCCTCGAGTCTTCGCCGCTCAAGGCCTGGCCAGCGGGGGTGCCCCTCGAGGCTGCGTCGCCCTGCTCCCTCTCGTCTCGCGGCGCGGCGCCGCCAGCGAGAGGCGCGGCGTCGCTGCCGGCCGCGAAGGCGCCGCTGGAGGTCTCCGACTCCTTCGCGCTGCCTCTCGTGATGCCCGAAGCAACCTGGCGGCGGCTGCAGGCGTGGAAAGCGTGCATCGCGCCGAAGGGGCCTGCGCGTGCAGAGGGGCGCGGCGAGAGGCCGCCGCCGAGTGCAGACGACACTGCGCCACGCTCTGCCTCTTCTGCCTCTTGCGCGGCGCGTCTCGCGGCGCCGCCGGCCTCAGGCCCGGTAGACGAAGGCATGCAGCCGCGTGAGAGCGACGGCGAGGGCGGCGGCGAGCGCTCCCTCTCCGCGCATTCGTCTGCGACCTCTGCTGCGCGCCTCTCCTCGCCGGTGTCTTCGTTCGCTTCGCAGAGTCCTGCGCCGCTGGCGTCTTCATTTTCGTCGTTCTTCTTTCAGAAGCGCGCGCGGCCGTCTTTCAACTCGCTCTCGGGCAGCGTGTTGTCGTCAGTCCGCCTCACGCTGCTTCATCTCTTCGCGCTCTGCGAGGAAACCGCGGCCGCCGCAGCGGTGGCCTCTTCTGCGGCGGCATTCTCTCCGCCTGTCGCTGGGCGCGGCGCGGCGCCTCTGAGAGCCTCGGCGGCGGCGCAGAAGGCCCTCGCGGCCTCCACCTCTGTCGCAGACTTGGCTGAGTTGACTGCCGCCTGCATGCGGGCCCTGACGCGACTGGTGTCGGCGCTTCCGCTCTCTGTGTTTCGCTCGGGTATTCTCTTCGCGTGTCTGCGTCTCGTTGCGCCATTTTTCCTCGCCCTCACGCGCGCCTTGCAGCTGCGCCGCTCCCGCGGCTCGCTGGATGCGGCTGGCGCGCCTTCCGCGCCTGCATCCGCGCCTGCATCCGCGTCTCCGTGGTCGCCACCTTCCTCCTCTTCGTTGTCTTCTGCTCCCTCCGCCGCTGCGAGTTCTACGGACTCGAGCAGACAGGGCGACTTCTACTTTCGTTTCGTCGCCACAGTGCATCAGACACTCGCGCCTGCGCTGCCGCCGGCATCCTCCCCCGCCTCCGCGCTTGCCTCTGGCGCGGCGCTCGCCAGCCGCAGCCTCGAGTGCTCGGAGCGGTGCGAAAAGAAGGAGAGAGCGCCGCCGCACACGCCGTTCGCGCTTCAGCCGTCGCTGCTCGCTGCCGCCGGCGCCTTGGTCACGGCGGTCCTTGCTGTGAAGCCGACGCGAGAGGAAGTCCTCGAGGGGTGTCTACTCGCGATTCTGCCGAAAAGAAAGCTCGAAAAGAACCCCGCAGCACTCGCCACTGCGGCCGGCGCGGCGGCACCGGACGCCGGCGGAGGCGAGAGTCTCTCTGCGGCGCGCGGGCCGCGCGGCGGCGCGAGGGCTCCAGGAGCCCCAGAAGGGGACACTGGGGACAGAGGAGACGGCTGTCGACCGCGCGGGGACGGCGAGGGCGAAGGCCGCGACGCGAGCCTGCGAGAGACAACCGACCGCCGTGGCGGTGACCGCAGAGGACAAGAAGAGTCTCGCAGTCCGAGTCAGCCGAGGCAGGTCTCGGAGGGAGAGGAGGCAGACGGCGAGGAGTCCTGGGGCTTGGCTGAGGCGATCGTACGAGGCCTCGTGTTTGCGCTGCAAGCTAACAGAGAAGAAAGGCCGCGGCGGCGCGCTGCGACGCAGGAGGACGTGGGACGGGCGCAGCGAGACGACGAGGCTTTCAAAAACGACGCAAGCGAAACGCGCCCTGCCGCGTATCCAGAGGGAGAAGAGGACGAAGCGGCTCGGAGGCGCGACGTGGAGCTGTTTCTGCCTCTTGTCCTCAAAATCGCGAAAATGTACCCCTTCGTTTTGCTTCTTCTTCTGCTGACTCCGCTGCGTTGCTCAGGCGCGCGGCAAGCGGAGGGGGACAGCGACGCGTCCTCCGCGGAGAAGCGCGCCGACGCGAGTCGAACGACATGCGGCGATGCGCGAGATCAGCCGTCGCAGGCGGCGCCTCTTGCGGCGATGCCGCCGTCTTCCGCGGAGTCTCTGACAGCCTGCGGTGGAGCCTGCGGCGTCTGTCGCAGTGCGGTCTTTGTGCTGCTGCGAGAGCTCCTTTTGTCGCCCTGCGCGTCTCTCCGCGGCCGCGGCTGTCAACTGGCTGCAGGCCTGCTCGCTGCATCGCCCGCCTTCTCGCTCGCCGCGCTGCGCGCCTCGACCCGCCCAGCGACTCCTCTCTCTGCGAGTCTGCCTCCGCAGCCGCCTCCCGCGGGGCGGCGTTCCGCGCGCGACGCGGCGCCCGCCGGCGCGGCAACAGCAGAGAGCGACAGCCGCCGCCTCGCCTCCGTCCGCGCGCACATCGTCGCGCTCCTTCGCGGCGCCCTCGCGGACGCGCTGGAGCTGGGCGCGTCGAGGAGGGACGCTGAAGTTCGAACTCCCGCTCGAAATGAGACGAAAAACTGCGAGGCGGCAAGGCGAGAGGCGACAGCAGCCGCCCGCGGCGCCGGCGCACCCGAAGAGCAAGGGGAGAGAGTCAAACCGAGAGAGGGAGAAGTCACAGACCGCGAGGACGTAGACGCAGATCCCCCCGGCGCCTTGCGGCACGCCAAGAAGGACACCGAATCTCACGCGACGCTGGAGGATGAGGCGTCGGTCGCCGCCACAGCCCTCGGCGTTTTGGCTGAGCTCTCCGCAGATGACTGGGGATACCTTGATGCGCTCAGCCTGTCAACAGCGCAGAGACTCGCGTCTCTCTGCGCAGGCCTGACGGGGGCAGCGAGTCTCCCCGCTGCGTCGCCGTCTCGTTCTTCGCCTGCGACCTGCCTCCGCGCTGGAGCTGCAGCTGCAGCGGGGCGGGTGGAAGGCGCGGAGTCGAGCGATGCAGAGGGAGAAAAGACGAGCTCGCCGGTGCCGCTCACTCCGCCTTGTCTCGTGGCGACGCGAGCCGCTGCGAGTCGCGCTTTGGGGCGCTTTCTTCAGTTTTCGGCGCTCGCGCTGTCTTCGCCTTCCTCCTCGTCCTCTGCTGCGTCGTCTGCGGTGCCTGCAGCGGCGGACGCAGTGTCTTTCTCCCCCGCGGTCGCCGCCTTGCCTTCCGTGGTGCCGGTTGAGAGCGGAGAGCTCCTGGCAGCTCGGCGTGAGGCGCTGACGGCTTTGTCGTCGCAGCTGACTCGCGCAGACAATCTCGAAGTAGCGACGGCTGCCGCGCAGAGTCTCGCAGAGGCCGGCGCGCCGGCGCGGTGGAGGAGCTCGAGCCGAGATCCGGCGAACGAGGCAGAAGCAGAGAAAGAGGAAGACGCTCTGTGGGATGAACGAGAAGCGTATTCTGCGTCGCCACGCCGCGGAGGAAGCCAAAGCGACATGGCGCGACAGCGCGCGCAGGCAGGTGACGCGCCTGCAGCGACCTCTGCGCAGCGCGACAGAGGCGCCCGAGACGCAGAAGAAGGAAGAAGCCGAGCCTCGAAAGAAGCGAAGAGAGCAGAAGAGGATGAGAGTTGTGAGGAGAGACTGTGGATCGCCGCGCTGGAGAGTCTGAGTTCGCCATCGTGTGCAGCGAGTACGAATGAGGAGCTCGCGCTCGCCGCTTTGCGCGCTCTCGCTTCGATTTCTTTCGGCATCGACTGGCGCTTCTTTCAGCGAAAAGAGAGAGACGAGGCGGAAAAGACGCGCGCGAGTCAGCCGACCCACTGCGGGGAGAGCCGGATCGAGGAGGCAGTCTGTGACGAAGGACGAGTGCTGCGGCTTCTTCACCAACTGCACGTTGTGTTCCTCGTTTCGCTGGACTCTGGCGGCCTCTCTCCGCGCGAAAAAGAGCTGTTCGCAGAGGCCTTCGGAAGGAAACTCTCAGTGAAGATTCAGTGGAATGCCTGCTACGCCATCCGCCTCCTCTACAGCAACTGCAGTTTCCTCCTTCTGTCTTCGTCGCTGTTGAAAAAGTAAGTCTTCATCACGTCCTCTCATATCCGTGCCTCGCTAGTGCGCCCCCGCTGCGCGTGCCTGAGCGCGCGCGAGACTCTGTTGATCAACTTCTCTTTTTTTCCCCGATTTGAAGGAGCTGAGAAATCGACTAAACAAAAAGTGTGTAGCTTGAAGAATACTGCAGTCCGGCTGCGCCCGTCTGCTCGCTGCGTCGTCTCGCTTCAAGCATCACGAAGGGCGTTTCACAGAGTTCCGCGGCTGCTGTGTGCGCGTCGGTCTCTGCTCGCCCCAGGCTCCGCGGTCGCCTCCTGCTGGCACTCGCGTCGTGTCTGCGCGTCTCCTCGTCCTATAAGGTGCGCGTGCACGCCGTCGCGGCTCTGCGGGCGATCTTCTCCTTCGCCTTGCCCCGGGTTAGGGTGCCCCGGAGGGCGTTTCTGTGCGAAGCGGGCGCCGCCGCTGCCTGCGCGGAGGGCGCCGCGCACATCCTCGCGAGCGTCTGGAGGGCGCTGGCGGTGGCGGCGGAGAGCGGCGCAGCGAAGGCGACCGAGAACGCCGGGGAGGCGCCCGCTGCGCAAGCGAAAGCGCAGCCTGCCGCAGCCCGCTTAAGCCCCGCTGTCCTCAAACGGTACAGAGAGCAACTGGCGCACCAAATGCATCTGCTGCTGACGGAGTCGCGCCTCGGCGAGGAGACCGAAGAGGCGCTGCTGCGCCGGCGCGCGAGCGAACACGCTTCTGAGCAGCGAGGGGAAGCACCGGAACGCGCCGCCACGCAGCTCTCCAAAGAGGGGGAAACGGGCGACGGCGACGGACATGGAGACGCGCAGGACGCGAACGAATACGGGTCAGACGCCCGTGGAGGCGGCGCAAGCGGGGGCGAAGAGGAACGAGGGAGTGGAGAGGACGCAGAGGAAAACGAAACGTGCACAGAGGTTACGCGGGACGAAGCAGCCGAAGGAATCACGCGTTGCCTCATGCAGATCGCAGGTGCAGGCTTCTCGCTGCCGCCTGCGCTTCACGCCCTGACGCAAGGATGAGCGCGAGAGACCGATGCAGCCGCGTCGTGAGGCGGTCTCTCCTTCTTCCTAAAAAATGGCTTTCTTTTGTTTCCGCGACCCTCGATGCTTGCCGATACCGGTCTGCGGCCACTGATATGTGTCCGCGGTGCCTCCTCGCTCTTGCAGGAACAGTCTCCACTCCCTCACGCGCCGTGACGTATCGCGATATATATTTATATATATATGCATATGCTTATATATATATATATATATATTTACATTTGTATATGTATTTACATATATATATATATATAAATATATGTCTATCCGGTAGGCACGCATGTGTTCAGAGGGTCTGCATCGGAATCTGCGCCTCTATTTACAGATACTTCGGGTCGAGTACGTGTGCGAGTGGGGCACGTTTTGGCGTTCCGTCTGCGGCGGGTTCGCGGCGAGCGTTAATTCGCGAACTCTGCGAATTCAGCTAAGAAAGGGAGGATGCGCAGGCCTCTGGAATCTCGAAATCCACTCTGCGAAAGGTCGACCTGTCCTCGGCAACGTCTTCTTGCTGCGCGTCACAGCGCGCTGACTCGCAACACAACTGCGAACCTTGACAAACTCTTCGCACGCTTCTGCAGGCCGGAACGTAGCTATCAAAGATATAAATTCATAGAAGTATATACATATATGTAGGCATAAATATATATATATATATATATATGTCGCTCTGCGTAGCTAGACTATCTTTTCGGAGACATCTCCGCGTCTCTATGTCCACAAATAAGTAGCGTGGCGCTGGAAGAGCTCGCATCTGTTGTGTGCGTTTGCACTGCGAAGGAAGCCTACGCCTACGCGCCGCATCTCGCGACGCGCCGCGCTGAAACCTCTTTCAGCGGAGGCGCCCTCATATGCAGCCGCGTGCGGCGCGGAGTCGACGAAATTTGCGAAATACAGGCTTGACGGAAAAAGCGAGCTTTGCGCAAGACACGCGGAACAAAAAACGCACACGCCACACGCTCCAGCAGCGAGGGCGGATAGACGCGTCGACCCCCGACGCGAGGCGCTGCCACGGTTCGCGACAAGGATGAACACAAGCGAAACGAAAACAGCAAATTCAAGCAAGGGCGAGCAGAAAACGCGCAGAACAAACGCCGGTACCGAGAAAGATGGAGTCAAGTGCAGAAAGAAGCAGAAAAAAGAGCGGAATCCAGCGCCATGAAACAGCAACACAGCACGCAGCGACAAAAGAAAGGAGCTGCAAGGCAAAACTTGCCATCTTCACAAAATAAAACCAGTCTCTTCTCGAGAGCAAATACGTATATATATATATATATATATATATATATATACATACATATCTATGTCTATCTATATTTTGCACACACTTGCCCTCCGATATGAACATACACATGCATGGAACGATAACGAGGCGACGACGCGAGCAAATATGTCAAGATGCAGAGGTCGATGCGCGTCCATCTAGAGAATGCGGTTTCGAATATCTTCGAGGTGCTTCAGGATCTCTGCGGGGGTTTTTTCGAAATCCTGGGCGATTCTCTTCTGCACGTCGGCGGGCAGCAGCGCGTAGCTCTCGCACAGGTCGCCGTCGACCGTGTTCTGAAAATAAAAAAGAAAAACAGTAATGTGTGGCGCCTTCTCGCTCAGACTCGGATGCGGCCTCGTGCTCCCGCTTTGGTTTTTTTTTTTCGCTTGTCTCAAATTTCCGCTTTTTCCCAATTTTTTTTTTCTCACCTTCACCGGGTGGTAGTACGAACGGAACATGATGTGCTCGCGGCCGCCTAGCGGAGGCTTCTCCGTGCGCAACACCATCTCGAGATGCGTGAATAAATCCATCTGGAGGCAGACGCACACGCGCCGAAAAAAAATATATCCGCGCCCATTTTACTTGAGAGTGTATGTTACGCACTTTCAAGTAAAAAATTCTCGAAATTCCAAGTAAAGTATTTTATTTGAACGCGAAACGCCCACGCGTCCAGTACAAATAAGCGCCTTCAGATTTACATATATGTATGCACGCATGTATGTGTATACATACATATGCATATTTATATATTATATATATTGAGTAAAAACAGGAAGGCGTACATTTCGGCGACGAATACCTCCAGCGGAGATCTCCAGCTCGGAGAGAGAAACGACACTTCAGCCACAAGAAGCACGCTCAACAGACACAAACACTGCATATGCAAGCATATGCATTTTTGAATGAACCAGATGCGCGCAACAAAGAAAGCGCATCTGTGTGTCGACAGACCAACAGATTTAGTAACTACAACGAAGAACTCACGCCCCTCCACGCACTCCCTACACAGGCTTACACATGTACAAATACATATGTATACGCCTACATACATACAAACGTACATATATATGCATATGCGCACAGATGTATTTATATATATGTATATATATATGTATATATGTACGAATGTGCGTCGGTGCATAAGCACGAAAATAGACGCCTCTGACCTCAGACGCTCACAGCTGCAGGTCTCTGCGAGAGTCGCGTCTCGTTTTCTCACCTCATGTTTGGTTAGGAAGGGACAGAAAGAGCCGATCGCGCCCATGACAGTGCCGTACACGACGCACTCCGAGGCCCCTGACGTGAGCGTCGCGCGCTCGAGGGCGGTCACGGTTTCGCCGATGTGGAACTGAAGCACGTTTTGAAGTTTGAAGCACTTGTCTGTCAGATACGTAGTGTCTCCTCGCAGGCGCAGCCCCGTGGCGTCTCCAAGCTCCTCCTGCTTCGCCTCGCTCGGCACCTAAACATGCAGCAACCGCGCCCCCGTGAGAGCCGTGAATCGTGGAGAAAATAAAAAAAACGCGAGAAAGCAAAACAGCAGCGAGAAAGAAAGGCAGTATTGAGAAAGCAAGGCAGTATTGAGAAAGCAAAGCAGCCCGAGGAGTGGGGTATGGAGGGCGCGTGAGCTCCTTACGCGGCAGATGAAGATGGAGTCGAATTTGTCTGCGGCAACAAAGGTATGGTAGTCCAGCACTTCGCCCTTCGTCAGCCACCTGCAGCGCGGCGCGAAAAACCCAACAACAGAAAAGAAAACATAGACACTATATATCCGTGTCTGTCTATCGATTTACATCCATCTATCTGGAGCTATACCCACATCCGCATCTTTATATCTAAAGAAATATTTACCTATATCGTGATGCATCTACCTATCTATTTATCTATTTGTAAAACGGGAGACTTTGAAGCCTCCGCTTCGGCGCATGCGAGCCCGTGCCTTTACCTCGGAATCACATCGTCCGCCAAGACGTAGAAAAGATTTTCGCTGAGGCGGTACCGCATCACGTGGACGCTTTCGCGCAAGTCTCCGACGAAAATTCTGTCGCCCGCGACACGGATGAACGCCACGCCACAAGGCAGGTTCTGAAAGGCAATGCATGTGGATACCACAGCCGCGTACGCTGCTCCTAGATCGGCGCCAACCGCGCCTCCCGCGTGTAGCTCTGCTGCTTTTCTGCTCCGCTACCGTTTCTTTCCTACCGTCGAGGCAAAGCCTGGAAGTATTCGAAGCACCCTTCGTGACACATGGAAGCTCGGTATTCGCTGATCTCAATAAGGCGCCTTGGCAAGTATCTACGCACTTGAGCGCCGCACTGAGAGCGTCGTATAACACTCACGCACCAATATACACCTATATAAACATATAGATGAGTCCACGGCGGACGGCCGCAGCTGTCGCATTCACATGCGTACGAGGAGGCTTGCCTACACATGCCGGGCTCGGCCAGCCGGGAACGCAGCTCGTGAGTGCTCTTCAAGATTCCACTTTTACCTTGTATTCACATTTCTTCAGCAGCCGCTTCTTGCCCAGGGCGTACAGGCGGAGCTTGGGGCCGACGCCCGCCAGGAGCATGCCGCGGAACGGCGCGAGCGCCATCGGGTAGTCCTCAACAGCAGTCTGGAAAGACAGAGCCGGGAAAATACCCTTAATTATCTAAAAAAGAGGCGAGCTCGCGAGGCAGAGAGAACGCATTAGAGAAGCGCGGAGAGACGAAGGCCGGGCCGCAGGCACTCGCGGAGGGGACGGAGGGCAGCAGAAACAGCGAAATAAACGCGGCGGAGAAAAATCCAGAAAAGGCAGCCGGGCTTACCGAGTGAAGAAGATTGAGGGTAAACCTCTCGTCGTAGGAAAACACTTTGATGGACGCCTGAGGCACCTGAAGGGAGCGCCGCACGCAGAGAAACACGACAAAGACATCGACACCTGACCGATGAGAGTCTGCATTTCGACGTGAAAAAACGTTTCGACGCACTTCCCGCCGGTGGTGCAATGCAAAAACAGGTGCGGAGTGTGATTCTAGGTCTTCTGTTCGTTTCCCTTCCCAGTCGCTCAAAGTCCAGCTCCTCTTCACTCCGCGACCGCCGAGCGTTTGTGTTTTCAAATTAGCCTGCGCCTCAAGAGTCCGCTCACTCACTTTTCTGGGGTGCAGCGTCATCGCAGTGACCGTCCCGACGATGAGCAGCGGCAGGCCCTCCATCTCGCAGTAGCAGCAGCTGAGCGCGGCCTCGTCGGTCTCCAGCGCGACCTTGTCCATCGTGGTCGCCTGCAAAAAAAGCGAAAATGCCAACGAAAGAGGTGAAAGACGCGAGCGAAGACTCTCGAGGGACACACCAGAGAACGCGACGCGAGGCGACAGCGACGCAGGAAGTCCAAACAACACGACCGCGCGCAACGCAGGGAACCAAGTCGGCTCGCCTGGAAACGGACTGCAAAGAAGCCACGCAGAACTAATCCATCGGTGCACACTTTCCTGGACGCATGCTTCCATCGATTTATGCATTTATCGATGTGTGATGCCTTCTATAGATGCTTCTGTCGATGCATTTCTGTCTTCTCCGCCGCTCACCATGAGAGGATTGACGATGCGGATGCAGGATCCCCATTTGCCCTCCCCGGCTTTGAAGGTTCCGTAGAGGTCCTCCGGCAGATCTTGTTGCTCCTTTTCCTCAAGCTGCAGACAAAAAAGAAAACAGCCACGCCTCCCGAGACCGGACATGAGCAGGCGTGCGCAGTATTAGTTGCCACAAGGGGAGGTGTATTCCACGCAGGGCGGAGGTGAGTTTCTTCTCTTTTTTTCGAGGCCCCTCTCCAGGTGAGTTTCTTCTCTTTTTTTCGAGGCTCCTCTCCAACGCTCTGCGCGTTTCTATACCTGCATGTCGTCGGTTTCCTCCTTTTCTTCTTCCTCCTCCTGGTTGACTTTGATCCCCTTGAGCGCCCTGCGAATCTCCGCCTTCGTCGATTCGTCGTATGCGTTGTGATCTGCCTCGACGATCGCCAGCGCTGCCGTTCGCCGCGCAGGCTCCACGTCGCCCGCCGCCGGGTTCAGTGTGTCGTGGGGCTCTGCGCCAAGCGGAAAATCACGGAAAACCACAAAATTTGATAAAAAATCATAACAAATCGAATACCCCGTCAAACGCCAGGAGCAAAATAGACAGGACAACGAGGAGAACGAATCAGCGAAGAAAAAACGCAAGCGACGTCTGTATGACGACACGGAGAAACCCTACACAGGAGGAGGAGGCCGGCGACGGCGGTAAGGCCCGACAGAGAGACAGCAGCCTTCTCACCGGTTGCAGGGAGATGAGGAAGAGCGGTCATCGCGCGGGGCGTGAAGGAAAGCGGCAACACCGTCTGACTGAAGGTCTCCCCAAGCCTCTGGCACCTGAAGATTCGCAGACTGCCGCCGGCAATCGCGACGAAACCGTCAACGCACTGCAACATCACAGGAAAAGAAGACGCGACCATCGAGAGGAGACAGACGCGGCAGCGTGCGGCGCATGCATCCTGCACATAACTCGCGGCTATGAACAAATATGAAAAAACACAGCTTTGTGGCTCGGTCTCAAACACGGAATCGTCATATCGAATGCGCGGTCGTTCCTCTGTCATCTTCTTTAGCTCGCCCGCTGGAGGCGGGAATACCTCCTGGCATGCAGGCGCCCATTTGTATCCTCATACATATACAGATGTAGGAGAGTTCTCACAGAGGTTTTTCGCGCCGAGAGACCCAGAATAGTCCCCCCGCACTCCATTCGAGTGTTTTCGTCGCGTACCTGTTCAGAGGAGAAGGAAGCGACGCACTCGAGCGGGTCGTAGTTCAGCGGTGTGCAGTGAAGCTTGTGTTGGAAAGTGTAGCAGAGCCAGGATTTCTCGCTGAGCGCCAGGACTGCGAAAAAGAAGAACGGAGAAGCAGCTTCGAGTTGAAACCCCCAGACTCTCGCGCGGGCGACGAAACAAAGGAGAGAAGACGACACAGCATCGCCCTCTGCCTGCCGCTGGTTGCCCAGTCACCCGCGCAAGAGAGATCAAAACGTTAAGTTTTAGTGGAAAAAAAAGCCCCCGAAATCAGAGAAAGGAGAGAAGAATTGAAGACACAAAGGGGACGAGTCGAGTGGGAGACGAGCGAGCGCCCGCCGCGGATAAAAGCAGAGAAAAGAAGAAGCGCGTCGAGAGAGGGAGCTGAGCGAGTCGGAGAGAGACGGGCGGAGTCATAAGCAGATGGCGGCAGCGCGCCGAGGAGCTCACAGAGGCGAGAAAAATGAAATTCGAGTCACAGAACGACAACACCGCAAGGAGAGAAGAAAAACGGCTGCGCCCCGGACTCACAGAGAGATGAGGAGGGCACGAAAAAAGAGAAGTGGCGCTCAAGAAGATAAAGCGGAGGCACACACCAAGGTAGGAAAGGGCACGGATACAGAAACGTAGGCAACCTGGACTTACTTGCCGGCTGGCCTCCAAGAGTCACGGCATGGAAGCGCACTGCGCGGCCTCCCAGGAATCGGCTCCTCTGGTCGAGAAGTGTTCCAAGAACGGGATCGACGACGCTGCGAATCATGATACCCGTGTTTAAGCCGACCTGCGAAGAAACCCGAGCGCCGCAGGAGGAAAACCTCATAGCGAGATACCATCGGCTGCGACGACGAAGAAAAGCCAAAACGCGGCACAACACACGCAAAACTGAGTGCCAAAAAAGGCGTTTCCCTCTCTCTCTTCACCTCGTAGAGCCATGCTTGCTACTCTTCCACGCAGCTACATACATCAGCACATATATATGTGCATGGACATGCGTATACATGTGCATCTCTATGTATGTATATTTGGTGCTTGTGTGGTTGTTTTTTTCTTCTCAAAAACGATACACCCCGCCACCTCGACAGGCGCAGGGGTAAATGCGCGATCATGCATGCGCGTGTCGTCGTCTGTGCGGATGGCGCGACTCACGTGTAGGTAGAGGATGCCAGCGTCGTCGTTTGTTTTGCCTTTTTCAGTGTTGCTCGTTCCAAGGCCGGTGAGTGTGACGAGGCAGACGCTCTCGGGAGTGGCGTTGTTGGGCAGAAGCTGGGTCGCGAGTTGGCGCAGGTTTCGGTCTTTTTCGAGGCTGAGGATGCGTACCATGTTGTCCAAGCCGCCGACGGCGAGGAAGGAGGCGCGGAGGCGTCCCTTAGGCGTCGCCTGGATGCTCATGCAGGTCGTCTCGACGTTGATGTTTCTGCGCGCAGTCTCGACGAGGGTGTGTGCGTCGTCGACTTCGAAGAGAACGAGTTCGCCGCCCGACAGCGAGATGACGAGCTGGCGGTCGTTGGCGTCGGCGGCTTTGATGCGCCGCCCGCCTGGCGCGCGCCACTCGTTGATCCGTTTGCTCTTGAGGATGTGGCGGATGCCGGTCTCGTGAACTTGGATGAAGGAGTCGTCATACATGAGCGCGACGAGCAGCGACGAGACGTTAGTCAAGAAGAGCGAATCGGTCACCTCCTCAACCGTGTCGCCGATCTGCAGCACCAAGCTGCTGCCCTCGAAGGCGACGATAATGTATCCGTCAAAGGCGCTCTCGTGCGAGAGCTTCGTCGTCCAGACAGCCCGCGCGCGGCCGGGGAGCTCGTTGTCTGCCATCTCCTCGACGCCAAGGCCGTGCTGCAAAATGCGGAGTGAGCTGCGGGGGCCCTTGCCGCAGAGAGCGTAGACTTGCGGCGCGCCGGTGCCCTGCGCGTCGAGCACCTTCAGGTCGGTAATGGGCGAGAGCGAAGGCAGCTCATCGACCAGCGCGAGGTTTTTCAGCGGTCGCGGCTTGAAGGCGATGATCGCCTCGCGTCCCAGCGGGTGAGTCGACGAGCAGCGCGGATCCGAGGCGTCCGACCCGATGCCGGTGAACTGGTAGAACAGGTGGTTTCCAAACTCCGAGGCGACAAACAAGTACCCCGACTTGAGCACGCAAAGCGCATTCGCCACGGGCACGGTGTCAAAGTACCGACAGACGATCTCGCGCACTACGCCCTCCTCGTGCGAAATCTCGACTTTGTAGATGTCGCCGTACTCCGTCTGAATCAAAATGAAAAAAAAGTCCTTCATGCGATGCACCGCAAACGCCACCACGACCAAGCCGCGGTCCGACCCCGTCTCCAGACGCCGCGGAATCGCACACGAAATCTCCTCGTGGTCAGGCTTCTTGTAGAGCAAAAAGTTGCCGCAGCACACCAACACGCCGCTCGGACCGTCCGCGCCGCCGCCTCCCGGCACCGGAATCAAACAGTGCGCCGAAGGCGGCACAGGAAGCGTCGCCTTCTTGATCACGTGGTTCAACCCAAGGTCCATCTCCCACAGACACACGCCCTTCGGCACTGTGACGCCTGCGCGCAACCGAACGCATTCAGAAAAAAACAAGGAACTGACAGAAAGGGACGCCGCGCGCGCGGGAGAGAGACGGCCAAGCTGCCAGGCGCTCTCGGAGCCTCAAACCCCGAGGAGGGCGGCGCCGACGAGAGCAAAAAGCGCAGAGAAGCCAGAGAGCGGCCGCCAGTCACGCGCGGCGACTCCCCAACGCCCCCCAGGGCTGAGGCCGCCCGCAGCCGCGCGGAGAGACGCCGGGCGAAGGGCGACACGCGGGCGAGGACAGAGAGAACGGCGGGCATCTGAGGACTTCGTTCCCGCAGTTCACTCACCTGGCGTCGCGGGTTTCTTGTCGGTGGCCTCGACGTTCTGCTCCAGCGAGGCGAAGAGCGGATTGTCAAAGCTCATGTCGATGCCGCACAAATCGTGGCAGATCGCATGGCTCTTGTGAGCCTCCAGTGGGCTGCTGATCGTCAGCTGCGCCTTGTTGTCGCGGTTCACGATGTAGACAAACTTCTGCCGCTCGACGGCCGCGACCATTAGCGAGCGGCCCTTGGGGTCCACCGCCAGGTACTCACCCGGCACCACGCGCCGGACACCTGGAAACAGAAGAACGCGATCGAATTCGAAAGCAGCAGAGACGCCTACACACGAGAGAGACGCCGACACGCGGAAGGGGCGACAGACCGCCGCGGAAACCACCCACAGCAAAAACGCGAGGCATCCGCGAGAGAAAGGAAGAAAGACACAGAAAAAAGAGAGCCTAGCGAGAGAGAGAAAAAGAGAGAGAAAGAGGAACATCTGAACTCCCCCGGCGCGCACAAAGACCCGAGAGCGTGAAAGCCATTGAGCCGCCGCGTCTGATGAACATCAACTCAGAAAGCATACGAAGATCTGTGAGTGCGTATGCTTGCGTCACTTCCTCCGCAAACTTTGCCTCATGAGACTTGCGCAGTTTGAAAACAGAAAAAACACTTTCGCACGGCGAGATGCCGACGGCAAGAGAAAAAAAAAGTTTCTGACAGCCCGCGCAAAGAAGAGCCAAAAACAAATGCGGGAACGAAGCAAATGCCACAGGAGAGGTGAAAACTGGAGATCTACTGATCCCCCGCCCGCCTTCCCTCCCCCCTTCCCCCCCCCTCCCCCCTCCCCGCGAGTCAAAAAGAATCTGCGGACACGGTTTTCCGCGTCGGGTCGCTCAGCGCCTACCGGTTTTTCCATAGGTCTCGCAGTGAACACGTTCGAATTCATTCTTCTCCGCGGAGAACTGTACGATGACGAGGCGGCCGCTGTCGCTGCCTACGGCGAGATAGTCGCGGTTGGCGCCGGTGAGTCGGAAGGCGGCGATGGAGCGGATGATGCCAAAGACCTCGGTGCTGGCGATCGCCTGCAGCTTGCCTTGGTCATCTGGGCGCAACAGCTCCAGGATGCGCCCGCGAGAGACGACGACTTCCTGCGCTCGCGGCGCGCTGAAGTTGCCTTGCAGCGCGTGGACGATCGCCGTCGGCTTCTGCAGTGTGAGGTGGTAGAGGACCGGCATCTTCGCAGACGAGGAAGGCCGAAAAGCAGAGAGAAGGACGGCCTCCCGAGGCAGGCGGCGCGCCACCCAGAGCGCAGCAGAATGGGAAAAAAGCGGGAAGGAGCCGGGAAGCAGACGCGACACACAGTGCCCGACTGAGGCAACGAGGCAGACTGGAAGGCAAAACCGCTTTCTCCTTCACACGCGACGCCCTTCCTCCACTCTCTCTCGCTCTTTTTTCCTCTCAGGGCCGCTGCCTTCTCTGGGGTCGGGGGCCTTGCTCTCCCACGACGAATCAAGTGCCCAATCCCCGGCGCGGCGCGCAGACGCAGACTCTCGGCGCCGCAGCGCAGACTCCGCGGACGCAGGTCTGCGAAGGAATGCAGTTTTTGAGAGGCTTCAAAAAGCCACAGTCGTTCAAGAAGTCTTCCCGCGAGGCTGCCTAGCTGCAGCGGAGACCAGGCGGAGTTTATAACAAAGAGACGAGACGGTGGGGCGCCGCGCCGACGCGGAGAAGAGAGAAAGGAGAGGACAACTAAAAAGGGCGCCGAGCACCGACAAACCGAAGGCTGGAAAACCTCGCGGCGCGGACGGGAGACGGCTTCCAGGCGCAGGAATGACAACGGAGAACGTGCAGAAGAAATGCCGGAGGGACGGCCGTGCCCGCGTCCAAACGAAGAAAGCTGAGAGAGGTAGCAACAAAGAGACTGGTCAGCAAAGAAAAGGAGCGGCGCGCTCAGGAGAGGGTACAGAGAGCCCTTTGCAAACCCCACAAGACGAGCGAGATGGGAGGAACTTTGTCTGGTGTTCCGCGTTGAATCAAGGTTGCATAAAGCAGCGAGGCGGAAGAAAAAGCAGACGGCATCCACGAAAAATCAGCTGTGCGGCGCAGACGGAGTGGTGAATAGAGATCCCGCGAAGAGCCAAAGGGCCGGAGAGCCGACAGAAGAAAAGCGGCTAGAGAACGACGAAACCAGAGGGGCAGTGCTCATCAAGAAATGAGCAGAATCAGAGACAGATTTCAAGTAAAGCAAGTCAGACAGTCTCCGGTTCCTCCTCCTGCATGAGAAGAACTGCCCTCTCCTTCTCGCTCTCTACGTCGCGGAGTTCTCCGGGGGCGAAGGAAACCCAGGAGCAGGGAAGGGCACTGCGGAGATCAGTTTTTAGAGTTCTCACAGAAAAGATGAAAGGAAAGCCACAGGCGAAAAAGAGAAGAAGAGGGCCTCATGCGCCACCCCCTGTGCACGCAAACATGCGACAAAGCGTAGGGAAAGAAAATTTCTTTGCCCCTCGCGGCGCCTGAGAAAAACCGGCGCATGCAGCCAGCCACCTGCTAGGCTTTGAGAGAAGCGCAACCGGACTGCCGACGCGCCCGCGGGCGGTTGCCCCCTGGCGCCTCATGAGAATCGCTCCCTACTCCCCGATAGTTGATGGAATGTGGCGTTGAACACACATCCAAAAACAGAAAAAGACATCCGCTCTCTGGCGTGTGCTTGGCGGATATGCGTAGTCCTCGATCGGCGCACGTCGTGGACGCATAGGGGCCCGGCAGGCTCACACGCAGGAACGAAGACTTGCGTGCTCAACAACGACAATCGGTATTGCATTCATCTCCTTTTAGTGTGCCAGGCATCAAAAGGACGGTTCTCCTTCGCAGAACCCGACCCATGCGCACAGGAAAGGCCGAAGCCGGTGCTGCCCTGCCGCTCCAACGTCGTCTGCGGAAAAGACACACAACTGTAACTGCTAGCGAATAGAAGCACACGGATCTGCTGTATTGTGCCCACAGGAGTCGTGCCTCCTCTTCTGAATGCATGCATCGTCAGCGAAAGGGTCTTCGGAGAGGTTGTGCGCAACTCGTTTCTCGGTGAGCACGCGTGTTTACTTGTGACCTTCGCACAATGCCTGCAGCTCTAGCGGATGCTCCGGGGGGGGAGGGGAGCAGTTTGGCTGAAAGACGCCGAAGCGGATTCGTAGCATATCTGTCGATGTCGCACGCGTGTCGGTGCTTGCAAGGGCCTGCGAATCGTGACGTTCTTGTCGTGATCTGCACATAGAGGCGAAGGGAGCCCGCCGCGTTAAAATATCCCGGCTACGACGACTCACAAAGAATCCGCACGCCTCGTGTATTGTCGAGTGCCTTCATCGTAGGAAAGAAGGCAACAAAACGTTACTGCAGCAACGGAGCTTGCCGCGTAGTATCGCGCACCGTTATAATTCACTTATAAGTCGCTGTCGTCTCTGTAGAGATAAAAGCAGTAGTGGTGGTAGCCCAGATGTAAAGAATACGGCTTCATCACGTAGGCGGGGGAGATGGGTGCCGATCTTTGTGCGGATCACAGGCACGTGATGACAGAGTAGTCGGCAGCATGAAGACTCGTCGGCATGCGCGCGAAGCATCCCTGGATAGACAACACCCCTGGACGTTGTCTTCTATAGAGCCCTGCTTCTTTCACCCAAGCAACGCGTGAGACGATTTTTTCGGTGGCAAGTATCCTTCGGAGATATTCAGGATTGTATTGTTCGAAGTTCACGGGGCATCCATGCGGCAAGGAACACGGACTGTGCTGAACGCACTGCCTGATGGAATCCAGGCAGTGAGCATTTCGTTTCCAAATGTCGAAGTGTCCTCTCGTGTTGGCTGTTTTCTAGAATTCCGACAGCGACTGGTGGATTCCCACGGACAGGCGCTCGCCGTCTCCTCAGCGCTCACAAGAAGTTAGCCCGACCCGGACACGGTTTAGCAAACGCCTGAGACCACAGCGACCACGTGTCAGGGCTAGTCTTAGTCCGAAGCGAATCTGGTGAAGAGGAATCGCCGGTCAAGACAAGGCGGACCGCGATATTTAACCCCCCGAGGCGCAGGCGTTCTGCTTCGTAAAGGTTCAGTTAATGCAGCATCACTCGCTCTCTGTTGGGTCACCCCTGTCAGGAAAACGAGAATCTGGATCGCGTAGGCATTGCATCTGTTTGGTACAATGATGAATGTTTTCGAAGCCTGTAAACTCGAAGTAGCCGCGCTGCCACAGAATCTACTTGAGGCAACGCGCCCGCCATGGCAGACTAAGCGGCTGCCAGGGCGCGCCTGGTAGCCGCTGCGAATCCAGCACATTCAGTCCGAGGCATGGCACAGCATTCTCGCGGAATTAAAGGAAGCGAGTGTGCGGTCCCTAGCGTAGGCGAGGGCTGACCGTTGCGCTCTGCCAGATGTCAAACGTGCGATTTTCGTCAGGAGTGCGGGCACACTGCCTGTCGTGGCTCTCGCCATTTCATCTGTCATCCAATCTTAGCAAGGCAGCGGTTTGCGGTTGGCGAGTTGCCAATGAGCGATGCACGCGTGAGCTGTCGCATGACTGCTGCGCCCGGAGCAGGAGGACTGGAGGCCGTCTTTCTCAGGAGGAAGCCAGGGCGTGATACACTTCGCACACTGATCATGCTTCAGTGTCCTGCCGGGCGTACAGTATTGGAGGCATAATGTGTTGATGGTTGTGCTGACAGGATGCCCGAGTGAGCAGCATCTGCCGGTTTGAGAAACTCCCAGAGTCTCGTCGACCGCATGAGTAGCTCGCTGCTTTGTGTGGCTTCGGGCGTGATGAGGCCTGGAATCGCGCTGCTGAGAGGAAGTCGAGAACTCTCATCTTTCGCGTGCCTCCGGGCGCGAGAAAACGTCGGCGTCCCTCGCTGGACGCGAATCGGCTTCTCGAAGGCGTGCGAGAGCGCTGGAGAGGCAAGACACGCGCATGCTCCGGCGCGGACGCCGGGAAACTGCAGCGATACGCGCCTTGTTTGAGAATGAGAATTCAGGGCGCCTAGCAGACTACCTGTCTCGCACTTTGGGCCCTCTCGTTCGAGAATTAACTTCTCTCGTCTCGCGAGAGAGCGCCTGCGCTCCAGTGTTCGCGTTCCCCTCCGTGTGTGGCGACAGTGCCTCTCGCGCCTCTGCCAGCTCCGGGTTGTTGCTGGTGTGTCAAGCTCGCGCTAGGTGCCCGTCCAGTTTCGCAGCCACAGAAGGGGTGTGTTTTCTCTCGGCGTTTTCTAGGAAAGGCAGAAGTTCCGTTCCTTTGCGCCTTTCCCTGCAAGTTTTTGCTGTACGGGGCAGCTAGCTACTGAGGCCTCCCGCGATCGTGAGAAATCCGTGTTTTTCTGGCGGAGGATCGACATTTAGCCAAGACCGATTGTCGCGTCGTTGCCCCCTCGAGCGACTGAAGCTGCAACAGAAAGTTGACACTGCGGAGCGCCTTTTTCGGCTCCTAGTTAGCGCATTCTGTTGCCATTTTGGCAAACCCACACGGGGTTTTGCACACGTAAGATTCCTTCTCATCACTTTCTGTCAGCGCTAAATTCGGGAGGTCCGAGCGAGTCAGGGCTCGGTGGGCGAGGGATCCTTGCTTTTTTCGCGAGTGGAGTATCAGGCCCTGTCGCGACCTCATTTTCGCACGCGCCCGTTCTCACTCCTCTTCGCTAGGCGGCCCTTCGAGAGCCAGAGTCCCTGTAGGGTTGGTAGTCACAAGCGGTTCCTTTTCCCTCGGCAATCCGGCGATTCGCAACGGTCGCAGCGTTTCCGCCTAGAGCTCGTTCCTTCTTAGCACGGTTGTCGCTGCCCCGCTCCCTCAGGGTCTTCAACTCGCCTGCGTGGCCTAGGTGTTTGTGGCTGCAGTGACCTAGGCAACTGGCGAGCAGTTTCCTGGTGCTGTTCGCGTTTCTCTTTTGCCTTCAGTTGACAGAATTTTCTGTGCTCGGCGGGCCAGCTCTGCGGACCGTGCCTCCTGTCCTCCTAAGCACTGTGACATCTTTTCAAGCTCCACGAGATGGCGTACGCATCTCCCCCCGCCAGCGGATACTTTGCCGCCGGCAGCCCCCCTCAGTACGTGACCCCCGGCCCGTACACGGCTACATACACAACGGTGCCGCCTCAAAGCACACAGTTCTACTACGTTGTCCAGCAGCAGCCCCAGACCCGGCCCCGGAAGTGCATTTTCAGAGTTGTCTGCGAGACACTCGGCTGGTTGACTTCCGCCGTCGTCTGCACGCTATGTTCTGCTGCGTGTGGCGCTGCGAGCTGCTGCATCAATGGCTTTGTCGAGGACGAATTTGTTCCGAGTAAACCGCAGCACCAGTAGGCCTGTGCGCAGGCAAGTGTCGAAAACCATTATTCTCCAGGTTCCTGTATACTACGTACGAGGTACAGCGTCGGAGGCAGCCTTCTGTGTCGTGCTGCCGTTGTTTATGAAGGGCTTGCTTTCCTGCGCACAAGCGTTGTCGACACGCCGCGATGTCACGACATGTCTTTTTTGTGTCGTCCAGTAGGGCGTGCGTCTGCATCTACGAATCAGGTGGGAGGGGGACCGACCGTCATAGTTTGCCGTTGTAGCAACCTGGATAATGCTGTGTGTAGACGAGCGCCCTGCTCTGCTAAAGCCCCTGATCCGCGAATTCGATGCTTTGCTTGTCAAAAATCGAGACCAGCACTCGACGCCAAAGCCTATGCAGACACATTTCCCACCTGCTGAAGAGTTGAGTGGCGGTTTAGGGCTTAGTCCAAGTTTAGTTGAGGCAGAGCGAGTTCACGGCAGGGGTAGGCGATGGCAACGAATCAATGGCGAAAAAACTGAACCTGCCCCGGACTTTAGACAGAGTTGCAAGAAGCCTTTCATAAGTAAAGCGAAGTGAGGGCACAGCCTGTGCATCACGCAACCCTGGATATCAGCAGAAATACAGAAATGCAACGCGTGATACACGCTGGACTCGCCACACGGATAAAGTGTTTACCACACATCAAGGGCGGAGTCTGATGCATCTTTCCGTATGTAGAACGGTGATATTTTCGCACACTTGGAGGCATTCCAGCTCTCTTCGGCCGCTAACATCTATTTTTATTAGGCTTGAGGGTTACTGTCGCGTAGCCCCTGCGCCGCGGTAGGATGTACCCCTCCTCCAGTGTTTTTGCACTGATGCTCAATACAGCCTGGATCTATCTCCGTTGCACCGGCACCTTTCATTACAATTTCTACGCAAATACGAATACGGTAACTCTTCTGACACCAGAACCCCGAGATCAGACGAGCGGCGGACCCGCTTCAGTGCTCCTGCGAGATGTACTGTGATGAACGATTTGCCGAACACCATCCTTTATTTGAGGGACCATCTTGACTCAGTGTGCCTACGACGGCCTTCCCGAGCCTTTCTGTGACTGCGATTATGAGTGGACTGGCAAGAAGAGCGCGCCATACCGAACGGACTACGCCATAGTTCCTTGTTAATCGGCTGAATTTCGGGAACAAAGTTTGTTTAATCGACTACCAACGGGCACCCGTGGATTTTCTTTGCATTTCTGTCGGTCGGAGAGCAAGCCCATGTCATTGTGCGCGATCGCCACACAAACAAACAAAACACCACAATCGCATCCAACGCTATCCTGATTCTGTGGAAAGACGGACACCGCCGGGCACGCCCACCCACGTCTTCAGCTGTTTCCCCCTGGTTCTTTTTTTCCATATTCACAGAAAACAGGCGGCTCTCTGGCCTCAAACAGAGCGGCTCCCTCCGCTTGCGATTTCACGAGGCTGCCTGGAACTCCGCGCCTACCCCTTTACTTTGACCCCAGCCCAACGCGCCCTCGTTCCCGGCGCTCAGAGCTCGATTGTCTCCACTGCAAACTGACTGCTCGCCAATTCGTTTCGCCAGCGCGTCAGGGTGCGGGAAGAGGTCTGTGCCAACATTTTTGCCCCCTACAGCGGACAAAACAGTGCATTTTGGAGATTCTGCAGTGACGGTCGTTCCTAATGAATCGGCTGGGCTAGTGTTTATCATTGTATCGGTTCCCCGTACAGAGGTAATTCCAGCCGCGTATGCTGCAGACTCCGTGCCTTTGAACATGTTTCCTATCTGACTGTCGCTTTGCGACTTCTCGAGACAGCCGAAATGACCGGAGGGCATGGTCCCCATAGTCGACCAGTTTTGCAGTTGCGACTGCGCGTCCTGAACAGACAGAATACAGAGGAGTTACCCCTCGCGAAGTTTTGCTTCAGAATCATCCTGAGTGATTATAGTAACGCATAGCTTGAAGCGGCGAGATGCACCGCTTAGTTACCGAAGCCTTCTCAGAGAAACACATTCTACCGCAAAAAACGTTGTCTACGGACCAGCGCGCAGGTCGATCTTCCGATATGTCATGCCTCCGCCCTTTAATATATTCTGATTAGTAGTTGAGCTTCGAAGGTGCCTCACCGTGCCTTTGAGAAAGTGAGCCTTCAGGTCCTCAAGCAGGTCGCAGCACCGCCCAATACTTTGTTGGAGAGTGTCTACTTTGCCGCGAAGCTGGATGCAGATACGAACGTGAAACCAGGAACGCGCCGCATTTCACCTCGGGCACGACTCATCACGGATCTCGCCAACACGGGGTGCAGATTTCGCAGCAGACGGCCCCTTCAATGACACGCCGAGTTCCCTTTTCTTGAAGTGCTGTGGGCAACCTTCTGCAGAGACTCACTTACACCTCGCGACTATCAAGCACTCGCACAGCCCCGCCAGCGCAGACTTTCAGCGTCCCAGAGGCAGCCTTGAGAGACAGGCACTGCGACAACGGTGTGGCGAATTTCGCTTCGCGCTATTAAGCAACCGACACACAAACTGTGAGCAGACGGGAGCCATCTCGACGAACTTACTTGATCGAATTCTTCGCGAGTGGCGATGCTGTCTCCCGCTGCGTCGGGCCTCACATGGGGGCCCTGAACAGAGCAGAGACCCGAGACACGAAACACACTTCTTCGTTGACGCACGAGACACACATCTCGAATGCAGGGAACTGCATGCAGACACTCCATCTAGCCCTTTTCCCTGCAAGAATGAGAGGGGGCGCATGTGGCTGCTGCGGCTCTGAATTTCTGCGAGAGACCGAAGACTTAACCCCACACGCACGTAGGGAATCGCCGAAGCAGAAATATGTGGCGTTCACCGTCCAACCGCAGACAAACGCATGCATGCGCATAGGTAGATACAGCTTCTTCCTTGCATATACGTATCTCCATGCACATGTAGATGCATCCTCGATGATACACGGCGAACGACAACGGCATATGCTCGCTCGTGCACGGGTCCTCCAGACATTTTTGACGAAAGAGACGCGCGGGAACGTACTGCGGCGGTGACAAAGCTGGTGTCGCGCGTGTCGTTACGGATAGGGACTCTGAAGAGGCAACACCCACACACAAGAAACGCGGCGACTGATGGAAATCCCAGCCAGGAGGTGCAACACAAGAATGCCTTCATTCTGCAGTCCTCGCACGCGTTAGAATGCTCGGATGCACGGCCGAACGTCAGGTTTTCTCGCGCGCACGCACCTTTGGAGATACGCGCCCTCTCCCTCTCATGATCCTCTCCTTCCTCACCTGTCGAGCGTGTCCTCGCCCTGCACCACTCGAGATGTTTCTCGCTCTGGTGACTGCCCGCGGTACACGAGAAGCTCCGTGGGGGACGCCTTGTCGGTCATCTTGCGCGCGTCTTCATCCTCGCCGCTGCCGTCGCCTTCGTCATCAGAGACAGTGGAGACGGGCGACCCGCGAAGCCGCCTGAAGAGCCGAGTCCAGAAGCCCGTCGCCTCCGCAGCACGCGTATTCCAGGCGTCCTCGCTCGCGGGGAAATCTTCGGGCGCGAGGAGGCGCGCCGCATGCGGGCCTCGACTCGGCGCGCGACGCTCCGCGGCGGAGGGACGGCGAGAGAGGGCGTCGAGGTCTTCGTGCGCCTCAAAGTACTCACTCGGGGGGTCGTGGCTGCGCCTGCTCGCTTCCCTCTGGCTCTCCTCCTCTTGAGCACGCATCTCCCGCAGAGCGGTGATCTGCTGCGCAAGGGCCGCACACGCGGCGGCCTCCTCCTCCTCTTCGCGCGTTGCCTCGGCGGCTGGCTGCAAAGCTCGCCGCGAGCTCGCCTTCTCTTCACGCGTAAACCACCTGTCGCTCCTCTCCGCGGCTCTCCGCTCTCCTTCTGCGGCCTTCTGGCGCGACCCGCTGCGCTGGCGCCGCGCCTTCGCGGCGGCGTTGCATGGGGAGAGGGCGTAGATCGCGGGCAGCATGCGGAAGTCCGCGTGCCCTGAGAGCGAGGAGTGGAGGAACTCGTGGAAGCCGAGAGCGAGGAGGACGCAGAGACCCTTGGCGCCGTCGTCCTGCTGCGACGAGACCGAGCGAGAAGAGCCCGAAGACGCCTGGCGCGTCGCGGACACCGACAGTAGGTAGCGCTCGACTTCGCGCTGCTGCGCGTCTGACAGCAGGACGGACGAAAGGAGCCGCGAGACGTCACGCGAAGCCGCTCCCAAGGCTGGGTCAGGCTGAAGAAGCAGACGAAAGCGAAGAGACGCGAACGCGAATGCATACTTACGAGTAGATCCACGAACACATCGTGCGGCGCGGACGCAGACAAGGGGTGCACAGGTCGTCTCAGAAAGGCGCCGAATCACCCGCATCCGCAAGTGGCTCATCCGATTCTCTCCTCTATTCTCGCCCAGACGACAACAGACCACAAAAAATTGCAGCAAACATCAGGGCTTAACGCAAGGATCGACCGAATCACCGAGCACAACAAAACGATGAGACGTCTCTGTTTCAACAGCTGAAGGCGCTGGAAAAAATTCGAAAAGCTTTGTGGCTCTGTTGGGCACTGCAAACAACCCGTCAGGTCCCGGGTGATCGTGGCCAGAAGCTCCCACTCTCTCAGCGCTCCTGCCCTTCTGAGATGCCCTCCCTCCCTATCTCTTTCGTCTGCTTACATCTTTAGCAGCCTCGGCTGGGAGTTGGCTGTTGGAAGAAACAAAGCGAGATGCTTCTCGCGGGCCTGCGGGAGCAGCGGTCGCCACCTTGCGCCCGCGCAGCTTCCTTAGATTGCCTTCGAGCTTCAGGTACTTCTGCGCCAACAGCGCCAGCGCCTCGCCCAGGGCGCGCTGCATCCCGTCGTTTGGGCGAGCCTGAGCGAGCCCCGAAAGAGAAAAGCAAGCAACAGAAGGTTGGCTACGTGCGCCAAAAATCCTGAAAACTGACTCGCGAGCAAGAGACGCCCTGGAGGCGTACACCTACCCACTGGAAAAGCCCCCTTCCGCTTGAAGCGTCTCACGTCCTGTTTTGTCTCCCTCTGCGATGCGCCACATCATACTCCACCTTCATGTCTCGCATTTTCTCTCACCTCTTTGGCACGGTGATCGCGCGCGCCCTGCGTCGCCGCGTCGAGTGCAAACAGCTTCGTCACGGTGTCCTCCATCGCGTCCAGGCGCGTCTCCAACGCCGCGAGATCCTCGAGCACGCCCCCGCTGCCGTTCAGCCGTCGCCTCGCAGCGACCTGAAAGCGACAACACCGAAACACAAAATGAAAGCTCTAGAACGAACGAGTTTGCCATTGCCCTCCGGCGACGGCCTAAGGCCTCGATCCGGAGCCCAGACGCGAACGACTAGTCCCCGATACAACGAACTCGACAAGCATTAATAGATTTCTTTAAACGACAGGGACATGAGTCTACTGAAACCTATAATACAGGATTGAACTGCGTAAAGATCACTGTGTTATGGTGCTATCTCAAACCACTGAGATTACGAAGTTATGGTTTTGGGCTTGTGAGTGTCTCTAAAAAACTAGCGGAGTGCTTGTACGATAATTATATCAATGCAGCACCAATTAAGGCGCGCAGCTTCCCCTACGTTCCCCCCCCATACACCCCACCCCCACCCCGCCCTGTTCTCCTCCGGTTTCGACTCGAAAGATCGAAGCAGCCGGTATGCATGCCCTCGCCGCCGTCGAGAGACTCAACGGAAGGGGCGAAGAGAAAAAAAGGCGGATCTTCGCATGCCTGATTTCCCCGTCCCGCAGCTGCGCTCTCCACTGCGAATGCAACACACTCCCCCACTGCAGCGAAGAAAGCTCCACGAGGCGTTTTAGAGGGCTCGCGGGTGGGAAGCTTTTGCTGCGAGATACGGAAGGCATGCGTCGCTGCGCGAGAAAGCTGAAAGCGGCTCGCGCGAGTACCTGCGCGTCCCGGCGGCGCAAGTATCGGCGCAGCTCTTCGGCGTCGGACGCCGAAGACGATTCGCTGCGATCGTCAGTCGCGAGGAGAAGGTCGAGCAGAGCTCTGCGCAGGTGTTTGTCGCTCCGGTGCTTGGATTTTCGCGAACGCGCGAGGCAGGACCAAGCGATGTCCGCCGAAGAAGTCGATCGAAGGCGGCAGGTCGAGGTTTGGCTTCTTCGTCTTTCCTCCAGGAGCTCGGAGGCGGTTGCGACCTGGCATCTCTCTCTCTTGGCTCTCGCACCTCGCTCAGAGACTCCGTCGTCCTCAGCAGAGAGGTCGTCCTCGTTCTGCGACCTCGAGGCGTGTCGTCTCGAGGCGCGCCGCCGCGCCTGCCGCAGTTTTCGCTCGTAAAGCCCTGTCTCGCTTTCCTCTGCAGAGCTCGACTCACTCACACCCTCTCGCGTCTGCCGGCGGCGTCTGCCCTCCCCCCTCGCCTGCTGCGTGGCCTTCGAGACGCTCTCAGGTCGCCCGCCCACGCTTACTAGGCTCCTCGCCCGCGCCGCTGCCTCTTGTTCACGCTGCGCTGGTTCAATCTCCTCGTCTGCCTCGGATGCATCTCCTCTGATTGTGCACGGCTCGCCACACTCCGGCGCACACAGGGCTCCTTGCAGGTCTCCTGCGTTCGTTGCCGTCGCGTCTCGCTCCGCAGCCTCCTCGCGTGGCTCAGGCGTCTCCTCGGGGCTCTCCGCAGCGAGCGCCTGGCGCTGCCGCTCCTTCCTCTCGTGGAATTCGCGAACGAGGCGGCGGAAGCGCAGGACGCCGCGGAAGCGACTTTGGAGCCGCAGAATTGTCGCTCGCGTCTGCAGGTAGCGGCGCCGCTCAACGAACCTGCGAAGCGCGCACGCCACGCAAGCAGACAGAGACGGGCGCACACAAATGAGGAGACAAGCCCGAGCGTAACCGCGCCAAAAGAAGCACGAGGCAACGCAGCAAAGCAAACAGAGCCAGCAAGGGCAAGAAAAGCTTCACAAAGAAGAGAGAAAATGGGAAACAACCGCAAACGAAGCCGCGTGCGCTTTCGTCCGCCGCACACAGCTGGCAATACGAACCAACCCACACCTTGACCGGGTAGTGTTAGTAGCGCATGACAAGCAGCCCTCTTCGAATTTGGGGGCACGCCAGAAAGTATGCAACCCGGAGTTCTATTGCTTTTTGAACATCTGCTTGTGCGTCTTTGTCCATAAGACAAACACGATGCAGAAGTGCGCCATCCAGCCTTCTGTGACAACCCCGCAGCCTCCCCGAGGCGACACATTTGTCGTATTTTCGTCGTCTGCCGTTTTTCTCACCCGCGGAAGTGCCTGGAGATGCAGGTGGCCGCGCGGAAGCGGAACTGGGCCGCGACTCGGTCGAGAGCGTCCACGAGTGGCTTTTTGAGGAAAACCTGAACCCGAAAACGCGTTTTCGCTTAAAGCATGAATATATTTATATTTGTATATATTTATGCCGCGTCAAGCAGCTCATCAAAATGTAACACACCCTGCCTGCAACTCGGCACCTTATTTACGGCAAGACTCTCGAACCCTAAACACTGAGGCGGGGGCTCCGCAGAAGCTTCCGCAGGCGCACACTCTGTTTCAGCCAAATGCGTTCAGAACCGAACAGGTGACGCAAAATTTGCGAGTCGTCGCTGTTTGCTTGGTTCCATTCAAATTCTCCCCCTCCCACTCACCTTTGTTTTGCCGACTTGCCAGCCGGCGGCGTGGTCAGCGAGGACGCCATCCCCGGCGAGTTTCAGGGTCAGGGCTTGAAGCAGGTTTTCGCACAGGGCGCGGTCGCGCTGAGTCTGCTGGGCGGAGTTTCCCACAAACGCTTCGCGGTTTTTGCCTGTCTCTCCGTCCCTGCTCCCGCTGCGCAATGCGGCCGCTGCTGCGGGCGAGGGCGACGCCGAGGCGGCCTCGGAGAGCTGCGCCTCTGAGGCCAGGCAAGAAAACAGCCCCAGGAAACCTGCAAACGGCAGGCGAACGGGGTACCCGTCGCGGCGAATCCGCACAGTCTCCAACACGCCCGCGCATCGCAGCTGCCTGAAAACCACGCACGCCAGTCGGGGTTCGAAAAGATCAAAGTGCGCAACGAGAGGACGACGCCCTCATCCGCATGGCAGAGCAGTTCCGAAGGCCTCCAGGAGGACATGCAGTCCCGGCACACACACCTGTACACACCTATATATACATATACACATGTGAATATATAGAGCGCTTCGGAGGTTAGGGCGCTGGACAACTAGTGGGACTCGATCCATTCCTTGCCATGTCGGCGTGCGCCTGTACGCTACGAGCGTGACATCAAAGCGGAAATAAGAGACGCTCTCATCTCAAACTGAGTCGACGGTTTAAGGCTCACGGCCACTCCCCGCCCTGCCACCAGGCACACGCTTGGCTGTGCGGCATTCTGCCCAGCTCCAGGAGGCCTGTTCCTGCTGGCTAGAAGCGTGCAGTGTTACGTATTTTTGGGTTTCCCGACCTGAGGACGTCCGCCGCGTCAAAGAATCGTCGCCCCTTCTCGGCAGCCGGCTTGATGCATCGAACGTAGAACGGGTCGGTAGCTGCAATCGTGCTGAGCAGCCCCCGTACTTGTTCTCTGCAGCCAGGAGGCACCCACACGGAGGACGTCGACGGCGACCAAGCCAGAAAAACCAGTGCTGGAGACAGACGAGTCCGCTCCGCCAGCGCCCGATAGACTCAAACACAGACAGCGCGGCGCATCTGGCCATCTGCCCGCCCTACATCTACGTGGAACTACGCCGTGCCCCCTCTGCGCTTCCCCGTGTGCCTGCGGAGACACGCCATCAGCCAGCCGCATAAAGCAGAGTTAAAGGGAGAAGTGCGTGTTTTTTTACACGGTCGCGACAGGAGTTGAAAGACGCCCCCATGAGGCGTTGAGACGCGGATATTGAGCTTACTTGAAGACCGCAGAGACAGATTGTTTCAGTCTCCGCGAGGTGCCCACAGCCCCGTCGAAGCCTGTCGACACGCCGCGGCCTAAGGAGGTCGTGGAGGTGGAGGAGAAGTGCCGCAGGTCGTCTTCGCGCAGCGACAGGGTCGAAGACTCCTCCAGGCAAGGCGAGCCTGTTGTCCGTATCAAATCTGCGATCTCGCGGCTGCACGAACTTCTGTTCTTCTCCAAGAAACCGTCGACGCTGTACTCAACCGGGCCTGAACCAAGCAGACAGGACACGTCGAGGGGGACTTGCAAACGAGAAGAAGGCCAGCCACCGCGCGGAGAGACTGCACGAGCAGTCTTTGCAGGCTCCCGGCAGCGAGAAGGCACAAAAGGGGCGCCCCTGGCAGGGCGAGAGAAAGACAAAACAAGCAATCGCAGGTAGTAGGGCGTGTTTCCTCGCTCGACACACCGGGGGACTCTGACGCCTGTCCTTCACACGCAGGCGGAAACCGCGCATAGATTCAGACCCCGTGCCAGGTCACTCCTGCTCATCTCGTCCAGGTGCGTTCTGCATACCTTCGGAGTCGTAGTCCTCAAAGAAAAACCGAAGCCGACTTGCATTTACACTTCTGTAGCCGGAGAACCCTACATATTTTACCCCAAAACTCTTTCACGAAGACGCGCGCTTGCCCGCGTCGTCATCACGGCACAAAATGTATGCGTGGATTTTAGATTCAGCCGCAAATTCGCACAGACACGGTAGGATTTCTCCGTGTCGGCATGTGCCTCCACCTCCACCACTGAGAAAGCGAAAGGAGAGACCGCTTTACCTGCGTAGTGCACGATTTTGAAGTGAGTCGCCTCTTTGAGTTTGTTTGCAGGCGACTGAATGGGCGCGAGGTCGCCCTGGTCCTGCGCGATGATTTTTCTGAGGAACGAGCGGTCGGTTGCCTTGGGCATGATGTTCTCCGAGTCCAGCAGCGCAAACAGACCGGTCACTTTGCGCTCGAGGCCGTCAATCACGGCCTCGTTGTCGGTGAACGGAATCTGCTCCCACGCAATCCCTTCGGCGGCGTACGCGGCCTGAGCGGAAACGCAGAAAACACAGGGGGCGTCCTCCGTCGGCGCGTGTATGCGTGGAAAGAGAAGCTAGAGAGCCCGAGAGAGAGCCAGAACGAGTCAATCCGCTGTCTCGTTCCCCGCGCGTTTGTCTGCTTTCCATCGTCTCTGGTGCGCACCTGCTCGAGGGAGAAGATATGGTGGTTAAAGTGCTGCTGCAGCTTCTCGTTCGCGTAGTTGATGCAGAGCTGCTCAAAAGAGTTCTCCTCAAAGACCTCGAAGCCGTAGATATCCAGTAAGCCGATGAACAGTCTGGGCTCCCCCTCCGCGGCGCCTCTCAAGCCCGGCGCCAGCGACGACAGCCGCGCAAACTTGCTCCTGCCGTCCCACGCGCCACTCGGCGATGGCGGCACGTTCTCGCGAGCCGAGGAGACGCTGAAAGGCGAGGGCGGGACGTGAAGCGACGGAGAGGAGTCTCTGAGGCCGGAGTCCTCCACGGCTCGGTTGAGGCGACAAACCAGCCAACTGAACAACCTGTTGTACACGAACTTCGCCAGCATATCGCGAACCTCTGCGGCCTTCTCGGCGGTGCGCGGCAGGTGGAGATCCTGGGGTACACACGGGGCAAAAGTGCAAATCAGAAACCGATCCGCGAAAACAAACAGGCAACTGAAACCGCAGAGATAATCCCTGTCACGGGTGCCTTGGGAGGGTACGATAGACATGCGAGAGAGAGGGGAGGGGGACCGCGACAGTAGTCTCTCAGTTGCGCGAGGGAAAAAGGGAAACGACGGTCGGGAAAGGGATCAAGAAAACACCTCAAAGCGTAGAAATCAGCGACAATGGCGCCCCAGCCAGCGCCGCGAAAGAGGAATCTAAGAAAGAGGCAGACAAGGCGATGAACAACGGGAACAGAAACGACAACGCTGACACAGTCACGATGAATAGAACGGTGAGGGAAGGGCGATGAATGAAGTCAAGGAGAGCACAGCCACCTAAGGCACGAGAGGGAAGAGATCACACGAGGTCGCGCGCGCGAGTTCACGTTGTCGTCTCACCTGCCTGGTGACTGGATCAACAAACCGCTGGACGCGGAAGAACTCTGCGAGATCCTCGGCGTCGATGCACAGCAGCCTCGCAATCGCCTCCACCTTGCTTTTTTCCCTGTCTTCCTCCGGATCTTCTTCGTCATCGGATTCGCTTTCCGCGTCGCCCTGCTCGTCCTCGTCGTCGGACTCGAGGACTCGGGGTCCGACGCCTCCAGGCATGTCTTTGAAGCGGAGGTTGCCGAGGTGGAGAATGGCAGCGAGGACGCGCAGGACATTTTCTTGTTCATCCTGGGTGAATCCGAGGTGCGTGAAGCACGAGAGGAGCTCGCGGAATTCGCTCGCGTTCTTCTTCTTATCGAGGACGTCTGCTGCGAAGGCCTCACCAGCCAGTCCCCCATCCGGACCCGCTGTCTCCTCGCGACGCCCGCTCCTCTGTGGGATGAGGTAGGCGAACGAGGCGGTCGACGAAGAGGGCGAGAGAAGCAGCTCCGTCACGAACGCGGGCGACAGGCACGCGGCCGCGCCGTCAACAAGTTGGTAAAAAACGTGGAAATTCCGCTCCGCAGACGAGTGCCTCACTAGCCGGCACGTCTCCAACAGATACGTGTGCAGACACGCCGAAGAGATTCGCTGCGAGCGCGGCTCGAAGTAAATCAGAGTAAACTTCCCGAAGCGGCTCGAGTTGTCATTCTGGCATGTCTTTGCGTTCCCGAAGGCCTCCAAGACCGGATTCGTGTTCAACACCTACAAAGGCAGCAACTCACAATGATGCAAAAATGTGTGGATACACGTACTCGCGAACTTACCTGAAGGTACACAGAGTCGCCTCTGGGCCCCCTGCGTTCCCACCCATCCCGGTACGCAACTGGGATTACGGTGCACATTGCTCTCGAGGCGTCTATAATTTCGTGTAGTGGATACAGAGAAGAGAGGTCATCGCGTTCTAGCCTTGTTTCGGGTTTCAGAGTCTCGCGAGCTGCGGAAAACTTACCCGTTCTTCGAGGGAGATGGGCTGCTGGGAGCCTTCGTCCGCCCAGGCGTCGCTGAGAGGCTTAAGGTGCGCGAGGTATCGAAGAATCAACTTGGTTCCCTCGGTCTTCCCAGATCCGCTTTCGCCTGAGGTGATGATCGACTGGCTTCTACCCTCTCGAAACAGCCTCGTGTGCGCGTGCTGAGCGGTGGTAAAGATGTGCGGCTTATTCACTTCCTCGAAGCTCGCCGCGTCCTCGCACCCTGGGGCGCCCTCGCAGCCGGAGACAGCTGCCTCTTCGCCGCGGCTCCTGTCCCCTGGAGCGGGACCCGCGCCCTGCTGGAGGTCGCACGCGAGTTGCTGCGCCGCAGCGGCTTTCCGGCAAGCCTCCATCGCGACCTTGTCAAAGAGAGAAGGCAGAGGCTCACACGGGTTGATCGAGACCAAGATGTGTGTGCCGATCGCAGTGTAGATTTCGCGGCGAAAAAAACGAGTGCGCAGACTGTGGAGCAGCGACGCTTCTGTCAGCTCGCCGAGAGATAGCAAGTCGTCGACGCCCTGAGACACACAGACAGATCCCAAAGAGTTGCACAGGGAGGTTCAAGGCTTCCCAAACAAACACGAAGCAGCACGCGGGGGTAATCGGGTACAAAGCTGGTGGGCGGCGCCAACGACGGCCGTGAGCCAACAGAGAGTGAGAAGGCGAAGACGGCGACAGGTGGGGGGGGGGGGGGGGGGGGGGGGGGGCAAAGAAAGCCGAAGATAGAGAAGGTGAATTCCATTCGGGAGCCAGCGAAGCGCAGCGACTGAAAAGGAGGGTGACTGCAATGATGATTTAAGGGGACTCCGGAGCCTTACTCTGAGGAGACTCGGCGAGTCGACGCTGCCTCGTAGGTCGGAAAGGCGCATTTCCGCGAATCCGCCATCTTGGAATTCGACGACGCAGGTGGCGTCGGCGTTCGCTTGAAGACCGTCGGCACCATTTTCTCCCCCTGCCCGGATTTCAGCCAGCCGCGCGACAGTCCACAGCTTCGTCGGGTGCTCCACCCAGAACCATGATCCCAGCAAGTCAGCGGGCGTCGTCGTGTGGTCTTCGTTCGCGGTCGCGAGGCGAGTCAGGCAGCCTCGAGGAAAATTTTCATCTCCTGGAAGCCGGTTCGCCAGCGCAAACGGATCAAGACTCGGCAGCGCGCTGCAGCTCGATTCGGTTTCCATGGCGGGTGAGAAGCAGCGGAAGTTTTGAGAGCATGACCTAGAGAGGCCCAGAACGAAGGCAGCCCCGAACTTTGAGGGTTGCCGCGCGCAGATCTCACCTACACAAGCTTAGACAAATACGGTCTGGCCGCGGGATGAGAGATAGGGCGATTCAAAAGATGACAGCCAAGTGGACGGTCGACACAAGTTCTGTGGGCGCAGCAGACGTCACAAGTCCAGGGGGGTCCCTGTACGTGGCGCGGCGTGCGGCCGTCTGCAGGCGGTTACCCATGCTTCTCCTCCTGCCGGAAGAGTCGCTGACGCCGAAAGGCTCAGTTCACGTCGGGTTTTCCAAACGTCTCCCGAAGGGGCCCACGCCGGCCCGTCACCTAACGCACTGCCGCCACGGGATACAGCTAGCCAGCGACACGCGCGGAGTTACCTCGCCAAAGCCGGCAGAATGCCGCCGAAAACCACACAGAGAAGGATGTAGATGCATCGGAGGCTAGGGGCTCCGGCGTTCGAGAAAGAAAAAACTCGCAGGCACCGCCACGTGTCACCTACAGCAGCCAGAGACTGGGCCTCGCGCGCCACGCCACCAACCTCGCTCACCGGACGAAACAGCATGCGGCGTATGCACGTGGGCGGCTCACGGGACGCCAGGAGTTCAGTCGGCTTTATACGATCATGTGAGTCACTCAACGGCGCCATAAAGTCTACAAAAAGTGGCCTCGACGCTGAAAAAGGCACGCATACAGCAGAGGCCTGCGCAAGCTTCGTTTAGGGCCGAGATACACCGTAACCAAGAACACTCACGCCACACCTCGTTTCAGATGCGTAGAGAACGGCCTTTTGCCGAACATTCCTCGCCTGCGACATAGAGTGGGATTACGATGCTAAATCTTGCAAGTGAGGTTTGAACTTTCCGCTTTCCTCTGTTGCATGGGAAGCAGGACTCTTCGCACCCTCGGGCTCAAGACACTGCCCGTGCACAGGGGTGACCATTCGCACTCAGTCGATGTCTGATGCTTCATGGACGATCCTCCCAGCTTGCCAGAGTCACTGTGCTGGCATTGCCCTGCCGAGAAAAGAGTCGTTCAAGTTGCCGACTCATCCTGCATGCCGTGTGACCTTATAGTATTTATGTCCACAGCTGATTTAGGGAGAGGTGTTAGTTGTAAGAAAGTTAAACCAATTAAGCAATGTGGTAGATTGGGAACAAACCGTCTCCACACGTTCTTAACCCAGCTCACGTATTACATCTGACGGCGAACCAGCGTACCAGTTTCGGTGCAAAATAAAAAAAAAAGTGACCTCGGGTCGGGAACCACTCAGCTACGCCTTCGTCAACATTGTACTGTTTGTCAGGCTGGAGCATTTTCGTCAGGAGAACAGCAAGCCAAATGCCGCGCTGGAGTCCCAGATAAGCAGCGTGCAACCGCAACAGGGGCAACGTCGGGACACAGTTGCCGCAGGAGGCTTCCCTGCCAAAGAACCAGGCACTACGCAGTTCGCAGAGTTCAACATTGTGAGATCAGCTCGTGCGACCTGTCAGTTCTGTCATGCTCTCCGCGTCTCCTACGCCCTTGCCGGATGGACAGCTGGCGAGCTACTGGGGGGTGTAATTGTCAAGCGTGAGTACTGCAGGGTAGGATCAAGTCAAGCTACGCATAGACATTGTTATACGTGTAGGCGGTTTTCGGGGCGTGTTTTGTCGCGTGCGGGATGTGGCATGACGGGAGGAAGCGCAATAGACTGCGCCGCTCACCTCAGCGCTCAGACCATGTGGCTTCTCCTTCAACGCGTTACACGGCGAGTTCTTGTGGAACTGCTCAGAGTCAGTTGAAAGTGATCGTCGACATAATGTCACTGGAAAAGCAGACAGCGATGCCGTGAAGTAAACAGAGGCACGCCGTTTCTGAAGCAGCATCCGTGATGGCCTGCCGTATATACATGTTTGGCGTCCACCGTTGTGCCACAGGCGCAGCTTCCGGCTTGGCGTTTGGCGTGCCGTGGTGCGAATTCATCCCGGACTATCCCGATGCGTGCGTGGCAACACACACCTCGACACGACGGGGGGGTGGATGGTGGGGATAAACTCATCGTCGCTGCTGCGGCTGCGATAGAGTTGTACTGCACTGAAACGCTGTCCTGTCTCGGTGCACTGAGGTTCCAGCGGCGCTTCGGCGCATTCCTACCCGGCCACATCAGACACGTCTGGACGGCTGATACAGTGGATATACCACCAGAATTCGTTTCTTCACGTTGGCACCTGTTCTGTAGTGCGGTGAGGACTCAGCAGGAGAGCGCAAACCAACAACCCTGGCGTTCCGTCGTCGTGAACGCCGAACTCAATAGTCGCTCGCTCGGCTAAAACAGGTAACGCCGTAGCGTGCATACGGCGTCCCGGCATACGGGCTTGCAAGGCCAAGGGAGCTTCGGGGACTGAACAAGCAAATCATACAAGTCCATTTATGTGCATGATAACACGATGCTGAGTCGCCAACTCTGCGGCGGCGATTTCGCTGGGTGAGTAACAAGCACGGTGACTGATGGGCCATCCAATGGCGTGTGGCGAATCGGCTGCCAGAAGCTGTCCCCTGCACAGAGGCCGGGCAAGAAACAGAAAGAACATGATAGTCTGAGTAATTTGCTGACGCAAGGAAACCCAACGGCTGAAATGACGTCGACTAGTGCGCTGTTGATGACCCCAGCTCTGAGGCGACAGCAACGCGCGCGAATCGTGCTAGGCAGGAACAGGGTCACCTCAGTAGTGGGCTGCCCGTGAGCGCACTGCATCTCTACAGATGTAAACAGTTTCACAAGTCGCCCCCCGTTGGATCGGCCGTGCAATTTTCGTTGTACAAAAATTCGGTGGCAGGGTTTTAGTCCCTCGTGGCCTCCGACGCTGGAGTGCTTTCTTTTTTCCTGCAAACTACCACAGCGCTTGGAACGCACGGGCGACACACACATGCAAACCGCTTTTGAAGGCAACGCGGGCAGTGCTGCGAGTTGCTAGGCGGGTTCGCTTTTCCTTGCCGCCGGTGCTTAGACTCATCCATCTTCAACTTGATTCGCTGGCTTCCCTTTGTCCGTATTCATCTGATCAAGCTATGCCGAACGAGGGAGGACACTATGGTGGCCTCTGCTTGGCGTCGAGCGCAGTGCCTTTTCCAGTCACAGACCGTGTCTTGTCTAACCCTTTCACCCGGGGCTTGCCGCGCCGCCATCTGGCCTAACAGTGATTCCGCAAACCCTCTCGGTTCTTGTCCGTATCGCTCCATAGAAGAGAGAGCGCCTGCCAGTGCACAAAACGCCGAACCGCCAGCTCAATGCATCGAGGCAGGCCACGGTCGCTGCATGCTCGCCGACCTCGTCTCATTCCTTCTTGCAGCAAAGACAGCCACAAACGGATATCTGTACGTCTGCCTTCCAGTTGGACCGCCTCTTTGTTTTACTGACTCTGAGAAAGAACAGGGGAGGGTGTGTACAGCCCATACAGTCGCACCGCCGGACGCTCGTCTGGATGGCGGCACAACAGCAACAGAGAAGCCTGCCTGGCTCTGCTGCTGCGTGTTTCGTCTGATACACCGCCTCTACGGTATCTTGTCATCGGGCAGCGGGGCGTCAGATATCTTTCTTCTTCCAGTCGAGGCGGAACGGGGGTGGAGGCGAAACTTCCTCAATGCCGTTGCGGCCCACGTCCGGACCTTCCCCACTGTACAGACACCTTGTGCAGCTGAGAACCATTCCGCGTTCATCCGAAACTCGGGCACAAAATGCAGGAAAACGAAGCCAGGGCACGAGGAGAATAGTGTCTCCATAACGAATTTCATCGATCCCAACTTCCGCTTCACTGACACCAGCTTCTGCGAGTATGTACAGAAAGAACCACGACTGCGAACCGTGTGCTTGGATTCCGCTGTCGCCCGCTTGCTTGCGTCGGATCAAGTCGAGGCTGGCCGTCTCCGAGCCGAGTGTGTCTTTTCCGCCTCGCCGTCAAGCGAAGACGCACCGGCGTTTACCCAGCGGGGGACGACAGGAGGGAAAGGTGACCATCTTGCCTCGAGTGAATCCGCGGCGACCGCGCCAGGCCGACCGGAGAGCCCCGCTTGCGCCACAAGAACCTTGCCGCCGTCCTCCCGGTATGAAGGGGACTTTTCACCTGGGCAGGATGCCTGTCCATCGGCGAATAACGGAGAGGGTTCGGGGGCCACAGGCCGCCCGTGTGCGCTTCCCTCTTCTCCTCCATGGGGTCCCTCAGAATCTCGCCTTTGCTCCGCGTGTATGAATCGGTGCCCTCTGAGTCCGGACGATGCGGCGGACACTGTGGCGGATGGCGTACGCATAGCTGTACCCTTCCCACTGCTGTCGACAGCGAAAAACACCGGCAGCCCGATGTGCTCTCTAAGCGAGAGAGGAGGAAGCGACCCCTCGACGAGCTCAGCCTCTCGACGTCTTCACATGCCTCTGTGCCGGTTTCTCCAGACGGAGTTCCGCCTTGGCCACCTTGTGGTCGCCGGAGCGTTTGATCGCCTGCATGCAGGCCACAAGATTCTGCTGACAGCGACCGCGCTGCTGGCGAGAGACCGCGTGGGCCTGGCCGTCACCTCCGGAGAGTTGATCGCCCGGAAAGTCAAAGACCCTTTCCTTGCTCTTGCCTCAGGGATCGAGCCCTTCTGTCTCCGCAGCCGCTCGGCAGCGGCCTTCCTCGCGCTAGTGATCCGGGCGACGGGCCGCAAATGCGTTTTCGAAAATTACACAGAGCAGGTTCTGCGGGAGGAGCTGCGGAAGGAGCTGGGGAATTCCCCCGGCACGACAACGGAGAGGCAAGCTCGCGCACCGGGCGAGGATTCTCTAACAACGGAGGCTGGCGTGGAAGTCCTCTGGCGGCAGGCCTATGACCAGGCGACGCAGATTTGGAGTCCGCAGGCTTCACTCGCGCCAGGTGAGAAGACAGCCCGCAACTCCCCAGGCGACGCAGGCCGCGCGCGTGTCTCGCCTCCTCTGTGGAGTGGCGCCGTCGACGGTCGCTACCTCAGCGACTGGCTGCCGAATGAAGAAGGGGACTCTCGCGGCCCGAAGGCGGGCTCGGGCGAAGTCGGTATTTGCCTGTATTGCATCGAAGATCCCCTAGGACCCGCTGGAGACCTCGCGTTCGACGGCCTCGTGGTCAGCGCCGAGTCCGTTGGCGGCGGCCAATTCGTCAACGCGGAGAGAGAGAAGCGTCAAAACCCGCCTGTCGCCCTCGTCGAGGTGCCCACGCTGCCGCCTCAAAGCGCCCGAGGCGCAGACGCACCCCCGGGCTCGGTGTCGTCGTCAGGCGGGGGGACAGCGCAGTCCTCTGAGTCTCCTGAGGCGTCGCGCGCCCGCGAGTGCCCAACCTGCCGACCGGCCGAAGCAGGGAAGCGCGCGTTTTCAGCAGAGTGCGCAGCTCCTGGGGCGGCCGCAGTCAAGCGGGCTCGCCGAGAAGAGGCCTCAGCGAAGCTCAGCTCCACGGCGCTGCGGAGCGTTCAAGCCTCGCGGCTGCGCGTGACCCAAGCCGACATGGAGAGGATGTTCACCGCATTTCACAGAGCTGCTGCGACTGTCATCGGCGCCGCGGAGCCGGTGCGCAACGCGTACTGGACGGTCTTCTGCGAGATGTTCAGCGCACCGTGGCGGCGGTTTTCCTCGTTCGCCCGCCTCAAGCGCCTTCTGAATCTTCTGGAAACGATTACGGGCGAGACGACTCAGAACGCTGGGGGCCTCAGCGAGCGCCAGCGCGCGAGTGTCGCCCTGGCGCTGTGGTTCGCGTGCGCCTTCTCTCTCCCGCGGCCTCTCCTGTGGGGCCTGGAAGCGCGCCGTGTCTCGCAGGGAGACACATGCGACGCCAGGGACGAGAAAAAAACGGAGCCTACGCAGAGGGCGCCATTGGATCTGCCGGATGCGCGCGCGTCCCTCGCCGGCTGCAGCGAGACTGGGGCGTCGGAGTTCCTGTGGGGATGTTTCTTCGATGCCAGCTGTGCGGCGTTCATGGCGGAGGCGATTTGCCGGGCGACAGATGAGGGATTCGGTGGAGAGACGTCTCGTTCCGCTGCGGCAGGCAGCGCCAAGATCTCTTCTACGTCGTGCTTGCCGGCAGACGAGGGCGCATGCGCAAATGCAGACCCAAAGAGGCGCGCGTTTTCAGCTATCCGAGCCTGCGTTGCCGCCGCGCGGGCCCTGTCTCCCTTCCTGTCTCCTTTCGCGGCGCTGAGAGGCGAACGTGCACCTGAAGAAGCGACGGATGTACCCGTGTGCTGCAGAGCGATAGGCCTCGTCGAGTTACGCGACATCGCAGTGCCGTGGTCGGAGTACGTATCTCGGTGCGCGGAGCCCTTCATGGAAGAAAACAGCTGCCTAGTAGGCGAACGCGACTACCGTGCGCTGCGCGCGACACAGATTCGTGCCTGGCTGTCTCGCTATCACGACGACGGCAGGGAGCTCGAGCTGTCTGCTCTCAGTTTGCAGCGAAGCGAAATCAACCAAATCGTTTCTAATCTGAAGCGCGAATTGGACATGCTCTCAGCTACACCCAATTCCGCAGGCGCATCCTGTGCTAGACGTACAACCGTTCCTGCCGCCAACGAACCCGTCGCCTCCTAAAAAGCTTTACTGTTTTCGTTTTCCGCGGCAAATACCCAGAACTCGCGCGTGGCGTTTGCCAACTCGCTGGCGCATGTCCTCTGGGGGTAAGAGAACAGACTTTCTGCTTCGCCGTCATCCGCAGCGTATTTTGTTTTCTCTCAGAGTCACGGCCGCGGAAGATCGAATCCAGGCGCGTCTTACCGAGGCGCCTGCGGCTCGGTCAACCGCCACGGAGTTGGAAGCGAACGGTGTTTGCGCAAGAGCGTCTTGAGGGTTTCAGCGACAACGCGACTTTCGAGATCCACGCACATGCCTCCAGAGGTCACTACCAAACTAGGGTACGTGGCTGGCTTGCGCGCTCGTCCACGCACAACGATACGTGTATGCTGTGCGGCGCTTAAGCGCAGTGACACACGGGAGACAATGCCCTGCCTCTCCACACCATACCATCCCTAGGCGACACAACTTGCGGGCATCGCATGCGCCTCGGGCTTCGCGCCCCCCCCCCCCCCCCCCCCCGCGATGGAGACACAGCTGTTTGGTCAGCTGCAGGGCAACTGTCTTCGCCGCTCAGGAGGAGACGAGGGATGATGCAGGGACCTCCGTGCCGTGTTCCTTCATGAACTTGAGGCACGCCTTCCGCAGATTCTCGACCCATCCGACGGGGGCACGTGCAGCCGTCGTATTGACTACCCACTGCAGCACATGAGCAGGCGACTGCAGCGTCTCTCATGCCGCTGCCGGCCTCAACCTCCACAATCATATATATATATATATATATATATACATATATAGACATATGCGTGTGTTGAGATGTCTGTCTACATACCTCGCATACGCATACGTAGGGGGTTAGGAAAGCGCAGGGCGTGAGATGGCAGCCATCAAGCTGTGAACCAATACGTGCATGGGTGCGTGCAGACGCAGAGATGTATGCAGACATGAGCTTGCAACACGTGGCTGAATATCGACCGAAATAAGCGAGAACGCACGTCCATTCCTATACGTGTGCATAGACGTATAAAAATATACGAGCTCAGGGGTACACACGTGTGTATATGCAGTGAAGTCTCGAGTATTCTTCAAGACTGTTTTTTTCTCGGAATCTCTGCGTGCAAAGAATCGCCTGCTTCGACGTTTGCTTGCCTCACCTTGGGAATGAGCCCTTTGACATCCGTCTGCGCGAGAATGAAAACTGAAGAGGAGTTCGGGCCTCTCGCCTGCATGACATAACCTGCGAAAAAAGCAAAGCAGATGCAGCAAAAACAGGATTCGACCCTGCAGCGGAGGAAGCTCCTCTGCGCCTAGGCCTGGCGCTCCGACGGGGAACCCACAGGCATCTGTGCTAGTGGCGGCAGACGCGGCGTGCGCGCTTTTTGAGCAGCTCGGGGGACAAATGTTTGCAGCCAAACACGCAGCCAAGTAGGCTGTAACGGCCTTTGCAACGCACCTGGCGAGATGCATTTTCAGCGCGACAAACGACATGAAGAATGCGGGGGTTACACTCCGCCAGCAAGGGCCGGCAGAGACAGATGAAGACCTACCGGAGAGAATGGTTTCGGCGCGAACGACTCCGGGGCGTTCAGGCACTGAGGGATGCGACGCCGAGCTGCGAGCGCAAACAGATTCACCCGTGTTGTGCACGCACGTACGCAATCGCAGCAGGACGCCTGTCCCCACACAGAGCGCCTCGAGGCACGACCTCAGCCACAGACAGCCCAGATATGCTCACCCAGGTACGTATGCAAATACGTACATACATAAATATATATAAAGATAGATACAGGGGTATGTATATATATATATATAATTAATGTACACACAAACGGAGATACGTAGCGCATGCATATACAACATACATCTATGTATCTATAAATTCATGTATATAGATATATGCGTGAAGTGGGAGAAATCGGCACTTCATACTTTTATTTTTATAGAGCCTACCGCATGAGCATTTTCACGACGCCCGCCTCGAGGTCAACCTCCGTGCGTCGCCACTGCAGAAGCAAACGAGTGACGCAGAAAGCAGAGACGAAACGCGGGACATGAGAGGCGTAAATCGAAAGAAAAGCCGCCGGCAAACCAAAAGAGACGCCAACATCGATGCCGTGAGACTGCGGCAAGGCACATCGGCGACGCGTCCCTCGACAGCTTCTTTGTTCGAAAAACGCGCACAACGAGAGGCGACAAGACACGCAAGCCTCCACGGATGCGCCAGAGACGCGGCGAAGGAATCGAAGCATCGCCGTCTGGCGTGCCGTCGCGGCCCTGTGCTGGTCTGCTGACCGGCCTACAGCGGCAAAGTTTTGCACTGTTACTTCGCTTTTTTTGAATCTATCCAACTGTGTGTATGTAAGGAGACATGGTTCGGGCGCGCAGCGCGTAGGTGCTGGGCAGAATGCGCCGCAAACTGTACCTGAAGGAAGTCTCTGTTAGAGACGGGGAACGGCGCCTTCATAAGGCAGTAGATGATTTCGTTGTGGTTCACGTTCGACTCAATGATGCGGTAGTCCTCGAAGGTTGAATCCCTAATGAAGACGACAGATGGCGCATGCAGACCGCGAGACTGCTGCGCAAGCGAACACTCTGTCGCCTCTGAGTGCCGCGAGGGCGCGACGGACCCTCACGGCCCGGCTTTTTTGAGAAGAAAATTTTTACAAAATCTGGAAACACTAATGTAGCAGTGATACTACGGGTAAAATCTGGTATCCGTCTCGGCGTCAATTGTGCAATTATATGAAGCGTAGATTCATGATTATGAAACGCGCTGTCTTCGGCCAAAAAAGCTTGTGTAAACGGTTTTGGGCGTCTTCTTGGCGAGCTACTTGGCCTTCATCCGCGAAGATAGATATTCTCACACTGCTGCAGCGAGGCGCTCAAAGCTTAGCTCGATTCCTGCTTTCGCGTCAGCCTGAGTCTGGGTTCTGCGGAGAAGGAACCTACCATTGCAGTCGCATCTGAATGTCGCGGATTTCATGGCACAGCACCGGCATGGGAATGCCCTCCAGCTCCGCGTAGGCCTTCACGAGGACGACGGGGGAATTCGGCGCGATGTATTTGTACACTCTGATGCCCTTCTGGTCAACCGTCAACTCCCAGCTCGGGTCGTTCACGTCCTGCGCCATCTTCTCGTCGAGGAAGTCGAATTCATACAGCCCGCTGGAGAGAAAAACAACACAACCCGACAGACGATCAGCGGGAAGAGCAGAACGACGGCGATAGCACACCCGAAACCGTGCGGAAAAGACACACAGACGCATACACACATGGACAGACACACATCTAGACATAAACATGGGTATAGATATATACAGAGAGAGATATGCATAAATACAGACACAGGTAGATGAATGTGCCTTGGCGCAGCTGTGAAAACCTGCGCGGCCGTAGGTGCGACGCAGAATGGAAGACATAGGCAAAAGCCCCATGAAGCGTGTCCAAGTTTCACACTCCACGCGATCAAGTGTCTCGAATGTCTATCCACCCTCGAGTCTCCTTTCGAGAGACTTGAAGCACGGATGCCGCCCAGTCGAGAGAGACGCTGCGCTCGTCCCTCGGCGCTTACATTGGCGTCTGGTGCTTCAGGTTGACGTCGAAATCCACGAGATCCTGGTAGGACTTGAACAAGCGAGGTGGGCCCGCTGCTGACACGCAGCGCGCATCACCGCAACAAGCTCTAGCTCGCACCACTGTGCGCATGCAGAAGTGTATTGGCGCTTGCAGTTTTAGGAGTTCCAGCTAGAGAGCGCTTAAAGCAAAGCCCCGCCTAGAGGGCGCGAGACGCGGAATCGGTGAAATCATCACAAGGGACTTTTCTGCGTACGCGATCTGTGCATATGCAGACAGGCGTGTTAAAAAAATGTGGGACGTGCATATACAGATGAATAAAACAAAGCGTCAGACTGAGCCAGACACAGAGCTGCGGGCGCCACTCTCTCGCACAGGCTACGCCGCCGCGTAGGGCATCGCATCCCAGCCTGATGCGCGGCAGAGAAAAATTCTAAAACGCCTGAGAGGCACAGGAGGAAACCCGCACAAGGAGACTCTACGAAAACGTCAAGAAACGAACAGAAATGCGAACTGGAATCTGATTCCTGCTCGCGTGGCTCACCGTCGAGCTTCTTCGAGTCTCGATGGGCTACCGACGGCCGAGACTTGCCGCGGGCGCGGGGGCTCTGGTCCTCGTCTAAAAAGAAAAAGAAAGAAAAAAACGCAACATTCCGGCTCTAGAGCGGCGGCATCTACCGCAGCACAAACATCAACAGACATATATATATATATATATTTATTTATATGCATACATATATATAGATAGATATTCGGTATTCATAGACGCTCATCTGTATCCATCCATATATCTACATATATATCTGGATATATCTAAATATAGATTTACACAGAACCGGGCATATATAGATGTCTATATATGGGTGCACCAAGCACTGTCGACACTTGAATGCAGAAAAAATCTCACACTGGGCTGCTCCGTAGGTTCGCGGCATGGCGGCCTGGAGGGCCCCCGCCAGGGAGCTGCGCGTTGAAGCCCCGCCACCGACAGAGTTAGGGAGAAAAAAAAAAGGGAGCCAACCGGCCCTATCTGTGCGAGTGTCGCGCCGCACAGCGCACGGCTACATAGAGGCCTAGGCCTGCGCTCGCGCCTGTATACGTGCGTAGGATTTGAGTGCGGAACTGGAGAGGCGCTGCGGATAGAAGAAGGAGGACGGAGTCGCGCATGTACGCACGCCTGGCATGCCGCCAGCCACGCACCGACAGGATGTGTCGAAGAGATGTGCTTTTTCTCCCGCCCCACAAGGAGGTTTGCAGAGGCGAGCGTCGGGATGCAGGCGCCCGCCTACCTGCGTCGGAATAAAAGGAGCCTCGCTGGCTCACGGCGCCCGCGGGGACGGCGCCCGCGGCCGGGGGCTCGGGGCCCGCCGGGGGGACGGCACCCGCGGGTCGGACCAGCTTGCTGGTGCGGCGCGAGAAGCCCGCGCCGGTCGACGCGTGGGGAGCGCGCTCTGAGCCGCCCGCACCGCCCACGGCGGGCGCCAACGCCGCCGAGGCTAGCGGATCCGCCGGCGTCAGCGACAGCGCCACGTTGAAGTTGTCGATGGGCTTTAGCGGACCGAGCAGCGTCGCCTGCGAACGCAGAGAACCGCGCGCAAAGTGTCGACACAGATGCACAGAGCGATGTGTGTGCATTCAGATGTGATGTGTGCGCTGCGCGTGCTCTCCTCGTTCGAGGTCGCGCGCGTGGGAGTGGATGGCGCGTCTCTGCAAAGTCTTTGCGACGCGCAGACAGCCCTCCAGGCAGCCAGAGCGAGTGAAAAGAGGCGCAGCGAAGACGAAAAAAAGAGAAGGGCCTCGGCGCAAAGGGCGGCACCCAGAGAGCCAGGCGACGGCTGCATGTCACGCAGAGGCACAGATTGGGGCGGAGAGTAGCCAGACGCGTCGTGCTGATGTCTCACCTCAGAGGCCAATGCAGGCGACTGCGCAGCACCGGTGCTCGCGCGGCGGATGCCTTCCGTGTCCTCTGCAGGCTCGCTGTGCGGGGACACCACCGACGCTGGGACTTGGGCTCCACGGCCCGGAGGTACAAACTCCGCGCCCTCGGCCGGAGGCGGAGTGACGCCGCCTGCGCCTCCAGCGGCCGCGGCAGACGGGCCCAAAAACAGATGATCCATGAGCGAGTCGGTTTCGTGGTCGAAAAAATCCGAGTGATCTTCCTCGGTCTCTTCTTCTGATTCCGCTGGGGCTGCCGCCGGCGTAGAATGAAGCGCTGGACACATAAAAAAAGCGAAAACGCAACGGCGCTAATCACCGCACACTCAGATGTATATACACGCTTGTATATGTGCACATATATATCGCGCACGCAGGCACAGACGCGGGGCTAGCGAGGCGCAGAGCGAGCCGGGCGATGGGACACGCTCTCAGACAGATACATGCACACAGGCCCCTAGAACACAGAAGCAAAGATCGACAGACATACAAAGCGAGAGGAATACGTCTGAGCACGCATACTTGGGCAAAACGAGAGAGAGTGCCGCAGCTAGATAGCAATCCCATCCGCGAGCAACATGTCGAGAAACGCAGGAATGTAAACAATCACAGACTGTGCGAGATGCAGCTGGGAGATTTTATGGGGCCGGGGGGCAGGGGATGCGCCGTTTTGCAATCGAGAGGAAGCCTTACGGTCTAGCAGCTCTCCGCCGCGCAAGATGTGGCGCTGGACCTGCTTGGCGGCGTCCGCGTACATGATCGCGTCCATTTCTTTGAGTTTTTGGTCCTGCAGCGAAACCCAGCGAGACTCGAGTCAGCATGCTCCCCCGTTCGCGCCTGAGAAGTACGGTCGGCGGGGAACCCCTAGCAGCCGCTGCAGCGTACCTGCGTGACAGCGAAGGCCGCGGCGTTCTTGCCCGTGTCAAAGATGCGCTGCACCGCTGGGGCTTCCACCATTTGCATCATGCGCAGGACAACCGGCGGCGGTTTCTTCTTCCTGAAAAATTAAGAGGAAATCGAAAAAAACTGAAAAAGTCGTGCACATGCCGATTCGCACGCCACAGCACGGCACGCGACACTGGGGGAAGCTGCAAACCCCACGCTAAACCCTAGGGTTTAGGGTTTAGCACGCCGACACATGCTCAACCTCAAGCCCGAGGACCTCAATTTCCCGCATCTAAACATCCTCCGCCACGGGCTAGTGAGCAGCGGCCTCGCCTCCTATGCAAGTGGAATCGCGCGAAGGCCATAACCTAAACCAGGAGTCCAACTCGTCTATCACAGGCAGGTAAATGAACTCTACCAGAGATACGTAAACGAATGGCGCATGCGCACACAAGGGAAGAAGCCCTACCGCAAGCTCTTGCAGCACTCGACGCTGACGGTACAGACCAGCGAGCACATGGCGATTTCGCTCCGCGTCATGATTCGAAAATGGTCTTCGAAGAAATCGAGATAAAGCCAGAGGCAGCGGCCGACGTCGTCTCGTGACCTGCACACAGAACGACTCTCAGTCGCACGCGTGAACTGCCTCCGCGGCACAGCAACCGCGCGTAGCGAGACGAGAAGCGGGGTGAGAGACAGTCTTGAGCGCCCGCAAAAAGCAACACGGCATCCGCGCGCTTATAACAGCACAAGCGTATACCGGGGACACGCCCAGACGACGCCACCGCGTGTCTCCTCCACTAGCCACCTGCCACAGACACGGCCGACAGCCACCGACCCCTGAGACGGAAAAACTCACAAGAAGGCGTAGAGGAGTTTCAGCTGCGACCGCGCAGTCTTCGAGAAGGCGCCGAGGCGGGCTAGAACCTGAGCAAAAGTCGCCACGGCGGCGCAAAACACAGAGGGCCTCAGTGGTAACACGAGGAGTCAGGAGAAACAAAGACAACGCGTGAAGTCACGGCTTCTTCAGACCTTTCAGAATGCCGAGACCGCACACAAGCGGGAGGCAGCTGGATCAGAGGGCACAGAAACCGGTTGCCAGCCCCTCGGCTTTCGACTTCCCCCTCAGGCGCGAGCCCGACGCAAAGGGGAAGCCGGAGGCCACGACGAAGCACCAAGCCATCACTTGCGGGCCTCAGGCCGTTAGGCACACGCGTAGAAACGGAAAAAACGAACCTGGTATTCCAGAATAACTTTAAAGATGAGCTGCAGTTGATTCTGGCTACTCCGGAAGTGGAAGTCCGCCCAACGCATCAGCTGGTCAAGTTTTTGCTGAAAACACCCCAGAAAAAAACTCTCCGAAAAGGTGAAACTGCATGTAAGCAGGAGGAGGAGTGTATGCGGAGACTCACTCTTTCGAGAGAGCCAGTCACACGTGCCCATGCTACCGATGCATACAGACATCTATATCTATATATATATATATATATATAGCTGTACACATATATACATAAAACTGTATAGCATAAATATATATGCATATGTGTGTATAAATATATGAACACATAAATATATATATTGTATATATTAATATGTGGAGGTGTTGACGGCTTCCAAGTCCCCTCCAGGGACGCCGTCTGCAGGCCCCTCGTTTCCAGGTAGTTTTCTGCCTCGTGCGTCACAGGCAGCTGCGACGCCGCCCTGTGGCTACACACGGGAAAACGCCTCCGTCCGAAAGCAGCCAGGCGCCAAGCGCATGCACGTGTAAGTCGCGCACGCGCCCACAGCTCGACAGAGGCCACCTCGCGCGGGCTAAAGCGCCTGAGAAGCACGCGGCAGCGATGCAGCGCCTCGAAGAATGTTCCACGCTCAGGCTTCTACCTTTTGTTTCGTAGCCGCAGTCTGTTTCTTCCGCATCTGCCACAAATCGTGCGCAATCGCGAACCCGAAGCCCAGCGCGCCGCCGACCACGAAGCACAGCACCATCATGATCGGGCCCCACGCCATCACACACACCATCGCGCCTGAGAGAGGAGTGAAGACAGAGAAACAAACAGGAAAGAAACACGACTCTCGCGCGTCCTTCCTCTTCACCTCGGGCTTCTGCAGGTCCCAGCTGCGGAGGAAAGCTTGCACAGCGGTTCATAGTGCGCGGCCTGTGAGTGAAAACAAACCGTATACTGCACGTGAGCCCGTAAAGATGCGTACACCCACACGGACATATATATATATATATATATATATATATATATGTATGTTTGTGCACGCATGTACGCGTACATGTGTGTATGAATGTATGCGTGTGTGTGTGTTATATAAAATGAAGATAGATGCGTGTACGTACGCGTACACAGATATACATATATATATATATATATATATGTAAAGAGCCCCGCGCTGCTGTGGTGAGCAGCCTTCGCGCGGATCACCGCCGCGCATGCTTCCCCTAATCGCACTGAACCTCCTGCGCATGCAGGGCGCGACTCGGGTGAAGAGGAGCTGGATATCGGAAAGTTACCTGCAGCTGTGTTGACCGTCCACTCCGTCGTGGAAGTTCGAAAGGGCAGCTGCTTCGCCTGCTGCTCCATGTAGAGTCGCTCAAACTCTTCGCTCTCGCCGAGAGCCTCGACTTGCTCTTCGTCGACGCGGTCATTCCAGTAGGTGATGTAGCTGCGGCAATGCCGACAGGAGAAGAGAGGAGGTCGGCCGCATGCGCGCAGACGCGAAGAGAAGAAAAACCGAGCTGCAAAGGTGCACGGAGGCGCCCCTGGCGCCGCTTCAGCGGACACTACGTACAAGGAAGGCGCGCGACAGGCACCCCGCGTTGTGTCGAGATAGAGAGAGGCCGGCCGCGGGGGTTGCAGCGCTGGTCGTTGCCTCTCCTCAACCGGCACGCGCGGCGCCTCTCCCCTGAAATGGCGCGCCGTCCTTTCCGTATGTCATCCCCCGGCTGCGCGGCGTGGTTTCATGCACCTCTCTCCCCCTCCCGCATCTTCGCGTCTTTCTTCGCGCTCTCCGCGCGCAGCGGGGGCGTTCGCGTCTGCCCTCTTCTCCTCGGACTCACCCTTTGGGAACGGCGTCGATGTCATCGACGACGCCTTGAAGGAGCGCCGCGGCGAGGGCCGCGTCATCCACGGAGGACCGATTCCCCCTTTTCCCCGCGGGGCTGCTCTTGCTGTGCCCTGCCCTCTGCGGGTCGCTGGACTCGGACTTGGTCCCGGCCTGCAGGCGCTCGGGCGAGACGGCGGCGGGGGCGGCGGCGGGGGCGGAGGCGGGGGCGGAGACCGGGGCCTCCTCGCGGCCGTCCGAGGGTAGGCAATTGGAGAGAGACACCCCGCGGCGCTGCAGCGGCAGCTGAATCTCCAGAGGAGGAGCTGACTTGTGCGCAGTCGACTCGCCCGTCGTCGCCGGCGAGGCCTGCCCCGAGTGGGGCGGCGCGCTCGTCGGAGACGTCATCAGGGGGGGGAGGGGGTTCGTGACGGAGCTAGAGAGGCATGCCGAAGCAGCAGTGGGGGAGTGGGAAGACACGCGAGCAAGGACAGGAGAGGTGGAGGCACTGCTGCCGGCGCAGGAGAGACCGGAGAAACGAAAACCCTGAAGCGCACTGGGGAGAAGGCGAGCCTGCTGGCGAAATTGGCGCACGCATCCGTGGAGGCAGGGAGACTTCGAGATGAAAGCGATGGCCGCCTTGCAGGTCTTCGCAGCGAGAGGAGGGCGGAAGCGGGGAATCGAGATGCCGTAAAAGAGAGAGAGGAGTGCTGGGCGACTGGGCCTTTGAGCAGCTCAGCAGAGAGGGATCTCTGTCTGGGGTGGCGGGCGAAGGTCGCGCGGAAGTCAGCTAAAAAAGAGGACGGGTTCCTCTAGTGTTTTGCGCACAGCTGGTACCGCAGCAGAGACCCCCTTTGCTAGAGAAGCGCGCCCGTGGCGTCGCTCCACCAATCTTGACAGCAGTCTTACACTGCGGCCTCCAGAGCACCGAAAAAAGAGAGCGCCACGCGTCAAACGATTTCCGCTTGCATCTGGCCCCATGAGGCCGGTCAACGTAAGGCGTCGGGCTCGCCTCGCTGGAAGGGAAACGCGTGCAACGAAGCAGCAGATATCCCGCCTTCGATCGAGTTTGCAGCCGCGGCGGCGAAGAAACAGACACGGGGGAGCCCGCCGTTGAAGAGGGTGGATGAGCGAGCTGAAAATGCCAGAACGTGCAGGTGAAGGAGATGAAAAACCCATTCCGCACGCGTTCTTTGCGTGAGTGAAGTCGTCAGTCACGGGACAGCTACCGAAACAGCTCTCCCAGTTCTCGTTTTCGCTAACTCTCCGCGGCGGGTTTGAGCGCGGGGCGCTGCCTCGCAGGCGCCGCGTGAAAACGCGCGAAAGGGTGCTAACGGAACGCGGGTACTTCTATCAGCGAAACAATGAATCCGTTCCGCGCCGCATTGGACAAGGAGCTCAAACGCGGAGAAAGCTGGACGCGTTTGCGCAAGAAGAGACACAGGAAGCGTGCGCGTGCGACGGGCGGGGTTGGGACAGAAACCGCTGGCGGGGGAGCAGACGCAAAAAGCCGCTACACTTCTCGAGGAAGCCGCACTACAACTGTCTTTCTCCCTCGTCGCGGGATCCCAGCCATTCCCTGTTCCAAAGTGAGCTGCAGAGTCTCCTTACGTTTCGACACACAACCGTTTTTCAGGGTGGGTTTCCTGACGTTTGCTGCCGCGGACTTTCGCAGTTTTTCGATGACGCGGCGTTCAGCGGCCGAAACGTGTCGACAGGCTACACGGCCTGGCGTGCAGCTGGCTGCGTCGGTAAGCTCCAGCGCGTCTCCACTTTGGGGTTTGAGCGCGGAAAACAAAGGATCGGTGCCGCGGCACAATACCCGCTTTGCGAAGTTACATTCGCGGGTTCCAGTGACTTCTAACTTGCCAAGGGAGCTATTTCTGGCGCACGCCGAAGCAACGTCTCGCAGTGACTCCCCGTCCGACAGCCGCGAACCGTGCAAAGAGGCTTTGGGGGATGCAACGGGCGGATTTTTTCGGCTTCTACCTTCGGCGTGCGGTAGCGATTCAGTGTCAGTTTCAGCGGCGGCGCCTGTGAGGCAGCGGGGGCACTCGCGTGACTGGCGATTTCCCTCGTTGCGAGAGGCAGGTATCCTAGGCAGAGGCAGGTATCCTAAGCAGAGGCAGATCAGTAGTCACTGGACAGACAGCGACTGGTCTAACTAACCCCACGGTGGCGAAGAGCTTGCGCACTTTACGGTGGTGTCTGTGTAGTCCCCAAGCGGTTTTGCCTGGGTGTCGCCTGGTGACTCAATCCTCTGATGTGAGAAGAGAGATGCGCGTCTCACACGATAGAGCGACGCGGCGGGTTCTGTCTAGGCCCGCTGACGGGCGCGTTCTACTCAGATCTGCAACAAGGGCAGGACTCGGGATTGGTGAGAGGGCTTCCAGGGAGCATGCAGTTTCCTAGTCAGCCCGATCGACACCTACCGTATACGGAGCTGAGTCTGCGGCACTTCGTGTGCGTCAGGTGATGCACTCCATGCATCCAGAGCGTCAGCGAAACCTCAGAAGGCCGTTAAGGCGTCTTGGGGGGGAGGCCGCTGGCGCGTTGATGCACTTTTAGTCCGGATTTCTTATCCAAGTGTTTCGCACAGTTGCTGTGAGTCCCTGCCACCGATTGATGCCGTTGCGGTGGGGGCCAGGTCCTCGTATCCTTGAGTCCACACTCTTCCGCTCGAGCTACTGAGGCGACACTCAAACCGTCACTTTTCTATCTTCCATGCGTCAGCTGCTGACGTATATCAATCGGCATCCGCCGCGTATCTCGCTCGTCCGCTGGCGGAGGGACTGGCGCCGCTGCTCGAGTTAAACTCGCTACGCATGTGAAGCGTCGCACGCGGACGCTTGCCAAGCTGAGTTCACGTGAGCCAGTCGACTAGGTATGAGCTGATTCGCGAAACCGGGGGTGCGGCGCAGGAATGCCCTTTGCGCAGCATCAAATGCTTCTGCGGCAGAACCCCGCCCCAGACTCGCTGCCAGTGCGACGCGACTCAAACTCCGGTGCCTGCCGCACGCTCACACAAGTTGAAACCGCGCGCGCCTAAGTGTCCTGATAAAGTCATTTGCCTCGCAGGCAGAAGAATCGTGTCAACCGTCAGTGGTGACACCCCGGTCTCGTCAAGTTCCTTCTATCTACTCAGCTCATGCGTACTTCCGATAAGACCAAAAGAGTTCACTAATGGTGCTAGCAAATGGGCGGGGTGATGTCCAGCGGTGCGACCATGGTTAGCGTCGCACAGAAAGCGCTTCAGCAGAAAGCCAGTAGATCGAAGACGATTCTCTCGATTTTGACTCGCAGACAGGCATACACACAGCACAAAAAGCGCAGCAGGCGCCGCGATGCCGCCCTACAGACTTCGCAGACGGAAAAGCGTAGCTCCACGTGTCAAAGACAATTATGAGTCATACAACTCGGCGAGTCGTGAACCATGCGCGCGTCAAAGCGTGAGCACAGCTGCCGCTGGAGTGCGTAGACATATCTTCTGTCGACGCGACGAATTCGACTTGTCGCTCTGCATTCTCTCGCAAAAAGCGGTGGAGTCGACGCGAAAAATCAGTGGCGAAGTGTATTCGCGCCGACAGAAGAGTGAGAATCACTAGAAGCCACGAGATTTGTGTGCAGCTTTCTAGCCTTTCCACCGCCTGCTGCGCGTCGTTCTTCGTCTTTCATCGCTCAACCTCAGACCACGCATCGCCTCGCCTCTTGAGTGACTCGTGCGTTAGATGTCGTCGAGATAGACAGCCTGGAGCTCCATGAAACGCTGCAACACGCGCAGACCCAAACGCACAAGCGTTTCATCCGTTCGCCGTCGTAAGCATGGATGAAAGGTGCAATGGCGGGAACGTGAAGACGCTACCTGCCGTTCTGCTGCACACGCGTGGAACTACGTGGTCGCCTGCGAATGCAGCTATGCATTGCCAATATGCGATACGGGCGTCGTTTGAGGTCCCGCGCGTCACCCCACCTCTCCGTCCCCCCCCCCCCCCCCGCCCATCTGCATCAAGCCACTGTGTATGTCGGTGTCCGCGCGGCAAATCATGGCATTGGGCAGTGTCACGCCTCGCCTCACCTCGTGTTCCTCAGCCGTCATATCCAGCTGGTGGTCAGCCGCCTCCTCGAGCGTCATTTCTCTCCCCAGTTTGCCGACATAAAACAGCGGTACGGCGCTGCCGCCCGCCCCGACGCTGCCGAGCGGATCCGCCTCGCCGTTCGTGGAGGTGTCTCTCGCGGAAACCGCTGCGCCGGCGGCAGCCCCCGCCGAGCTTGACGCGAATGCCGAGGGCGAGCTCAGCTCGCCGTCCCCAGAGGCCTGACTGCTCACGCCGCCCACATCCGCTCCTCTCTGGGGATTGCCGCGCAGCTCGTCTTGACTGGCGGCGACGACGGCCTTGGGGCGCCCTGCTGGCGGCCCGTCCGCGCCAGCAGCAGAGACGTCAGACAAGTCCGCGGAGGATGCCGCCGTCGACCCGTTTCCACGCGGCGCCGTCTTCGTCGCGCTCGGCGGCGTCGCGCCCGGCGAGACGCCGCCCGCAGCGGCCCTCGGGTCGGTCTGCAGGCCCGCAGCCGTCGCCCCTGGCGGTCCCCGGCCGCCGGGGCCGGTTCGGTTCAAGGGCAGCGACCGCGCCTTCGAGCCGACGACTGACGACGGCGCGCTCTTCCCGCCCGTGCTGGACGCGCTGCCCTTCATCGAAAAGCGAATCTGATGCCGCCCACCGCCGCCGCCGCCCTGCTGCCGCTGCTGCTGCGGCGCGCGCGCACTCGCGCTGTGTTGTGCGTCGGGTGCAGGCGCGCCGCCGTGGGTCGAGACGCCTGAAGCGGCGCGCGCGCCAGCCGCAGCAGCGGCAGCCGCAGCGCGCGCGAGGGCGACGCTGCCGCCCCCTGCGCTCGACGCGCCGGCAGCCTCGGCCTGGTGTTCAGGCAACACCCACGCGGGCGTCTGCCGCCACGACGCTCCGCCAGCCTCCGGTGCGCTGGCCAGGCCCTGACGCATCTGCAGACGAACGCCACCTCCTGCGCACCCCAGGGCCGCATCGACACACAGAGGGGATTTTCACGTTTAACGTCGCACGAGATGTGAGGCGCAGAAGGCGAGACGAGTGAGCGGCGCCGGCAGGCAGGCGGAACCGAAAACGCAGGGGGAGACGCGCCAGCAGGCACGAACGACGGCCGCACCACGGGCGAGAGGAAAGAGCTCCGCCACATGCTGCTGCTGATAGAGAGGTTGAAAGAACGGGAGGCGCTGCATCAGGCAAGGAGCACGTCGTCCAGACACGACGCATGCGTGCAGATGATACCGTGCGTGCAAAAACAGAGACACTGAGAACTGCCCCGCCCGCAGGCAATGTCACGCATCACTTCGGGTCTTCGACATGACGCCGGGAGCACAACCGAGGTGGAATAACAGAGTTGCAGTAGATGTTGAAGCCCAACACTTTTAGCTGTCTTACGCAGGAGCCGTGTCGGTCCAGCAACAAGGCGGCGGCAGCAAGCAGGAAGGGAGGCTACGGGCGTTTGAAGAACACCTGCGGACGGTTTCAGGCCTGACTCGTTCGCCAACTACGCTAAGGATTGAATACAGGTCCACATACCTGGCAGACTGGTGTCGCTGAGCGAATCGTCAGCGCCAAGCGCCGACCCCACGGTGGAGGCGGGTCCCGCGCCAGGCAAACTTCCTGTGGCGCTCCCGGGACCACCCGCGGGGGCCTTTCCGCCTTCCTCCGCAGGTCTTTTCCGATACGCGGTGCGCTCGGCTCGACTGAAGGGCGGGAACGTCGGAATCTGAGGAAAGCAAGTCACGAATGAAACCGCCTGCTTGCCGCCTCTCTAGCCCTACAACGGGCGAGGTCGCACAAGGACGCCGGCCTGCTCTATCGCGGCTGTCGCCTCCTGGGCCCCTGCGCACGCACTCGTCTACAGAAGGCGAGGAGACCCCAAGAGCTCGCAGCAAAGAGAGACTCCCCTTCACGCTCGGGGGACAGACTCTCACACAACGCATCCCTTTAAACGCACAAACACGCGGGAACGGAGGCTAATCTGGGGAGTTTCGCGAAGCTGTGCGAAACTCCCTGGCGGCGAAGGAACGATACTGCGCGACAATCTAAGGCGCTGGCCCTCTCTGCTAGAGGAAACGCAGCGAGGGACCGACGCATACGTGACGCAGCGCCATGATTCAGAATGTCAAGGAACACGAAAAACAACGCACAGGACGCGCGCGCATGCGAAGACAGCCACCCGCCACGCACCTCCATATTCCAGCCTCTACGAACTAGCGTTCTGATGGTCTGAAGCTGCTTTTCGCATCGTTGCTGAAGCGAAACGGCCTGTTGAAGGACAACCTTGCTATCCTGCACGCGCAAACAGAAAGCCAGAAGATCAAGCGCCGTCACGCGACAACCCAGACCCCAAATCATATGGGCAACTCAAACAACCGAGAACTCTCTGCTCTTCGAAACAGTATGTAACCCCGTTCACGGGAATCAAAAGAGCTTTCACTGATTGCATTTATGAAACGTGATTGGTTCACCTAGCCAACACGATCCAGTTGTTTGAGAAGCCTTGAATCTTCATCAACGTCGCTCCGCTAGATAGAGAGAATACGCGTGAAACGACCGCCGGCTTACAACCTTGGCGCGAAGGAAAGGCACAAGGGCACTCAGCGCCTCGAGACCAAAGCTCGACAGAGATCCCCCCCCCTTCCCACTCCCCCCCCTTCCCCCCGCCCGCCCCGCCTCCCCCCCCGCCCGCCCCGCCTCCCCTATCGACAGATAGACAGCGGCGCGTCACAAACGCCTGCATGCGGCGGGCGGGTGCGGACTGCTGCGGTCCCAAGAGGGAGCGCGGAGTGGCGAGTCGGGCGCCGCGCCCTTTGCTGCTTACCTCGTGCTCAAGTTTCTCGCTGCAGAATTTGCAGAGGAAGTGCGCGTCGTGCGGGTGGACGTCGAGGAGTTGCGCGTCGACGGCGTCGTATTCCGCGCGGCACCGGGGGCAGTAGAACAGGTCTCGGTTCTCCGCGGCGCGGCGTTGATCCTCGACTTGCTGCTCCACGCGTTGCAGGCGGAAGTGGAAGACGAGGAGACAGTACGGAGAAATCCGGAAGTAAAAGGGCGCCGACTGCGACGCCGAGGCGCCCAGAGGCGAAGCGGAAAGCGCCACCTGCGCAGGAGGCGGAGACGCGGCTACGCCCCCCCCCGCGCCCCGCCCCCCAGACGAACTCACGGTGCTGCTGCTCGAGGATCCGACAACGCTGGAAAAGAAGAAAAAAAAATGAAGAGTCGCGCTCAGGCGGGGAGACGCACACTTGTGGGCACGCGCGCGTATACATACCAAATCCATCTCTCTATCTATACACAGAAGGACAAATCTCGACACGAATATAAACACATAGAGATAGATATATAGATATAGCTATAGAAAGATATAGATAGATACAGATATAAATATGTAGACGTAGATTTATATGCAGAATGGGCAACGAGGCATTAAGATTGCAGAAGCTTGCAGAGAGACAGCATGGATACGAGACACCGCAGGCCGCAGCCTCTGAGGCTCGCGGACAGTTCCGCGCAGGTCGGCATCGGCCGCGCTTTTCTCTCTGCGCGCTTCTCTCTGCGCGAATGACCAGAGCAGAGCGTTAGACCGGGCGTAGATACCTTATCGTACGGAGTCTTTCTAGCGTTGCGTATTTAGCCCTGTCTTTTTGAATGAAAGTTACTGAAGGGCCGCGCAGCGGCGCCTGTCTCACCTGTCGCTGGCGCGCCCGGTGGCAGCGCCCACGGCGCTCTGCGCGCTGCTTCCGCCGCGGTCTGCGTTTCGAGCGCCGCCCGTCGCGCCGCCGAGGCCGCTGAGTTGTTCCTTGGCGACCAGCTGCATGCGTTCGAGGGCGGCGCAGGCCTCGCGGACGCGCCGGTCTGGCCAGCCGAGGCGCTCGATGAGGTCGCGCTCCGTGTAGGCTTTTTCGTGGAAGGCGAGGAAGTCCACGACGACGATTTGGTCGTCGTCGCAGAAGAGCCGCGACGCGGCGGCCAGAAACGCGCGAAACAGGCTGCGGTCAAACTGCTTCGTCGCCACCGCGGAGGCGGAGCGGACCTGGGACGGCGGCGACCGCGCCGGCGAAGGCTGCAGGGAGGGTGGCGCCTTCTCCGCGGGGGAGGCTGCGCCGGCAGCCGCCGCCGACGTGGCGCCGAAGGAAGACGCAGACGAGAGCGCGTGAGAAGAGGTGGACGAGGCAGAGTCGCTCGCCTTGCTCATCATGGTCGCGAAACAGAGACGACGCAGAGACAGGTGCAGCGGCGACTCCAGCAGCGCACGCAGGACAGAGGGACGCAGCCCGGGAAGGCCGCGCGCAAATGCGGCGGACAGACTGCGCACAAGAAGTTCCGCGGCGAAACTTCCACTCTTCGGCAGACATCTGCAGCCCGCAAGAGAACGGCGCCGATGTGAAAACAATCACAAGCGCAACACGCGAAGCGAGTGGGCACTGCGGAAACGGCCCCAGCCACCAGTGCCTTCTGTCGGGAGCAGCTCAACTGTGTGAACAGAAGACATCCGGCTGCGCCGCGAAGGTCTCACAGGGGCAGCCTCGCCTGCACCACCCCCGCGTCGCGGCGGCAATCAAAAACAATTTAGAGTGGGAGGAGGACGCGCGTCTGTTGATCGCCTGCTTTCCTACGGTCGCTCCACTTTGACGCCAGTGCGCGAGACGAGACGACGTGTTTCACCAAAAAAATGCGCACCTTGCGACGTATGAAAACAAGGTCGGTAAGGCCCGCAACAGAAGTCCCCTGCGGTACTTCCGAAGCGCTGCGCTGCGGCTGGAACGGGGATCGCCATCAAACAGTTTTCGCCTGAGATCTGGAGGCTCAATTCCGGAGTGGACGAAGCGAAACAAGCATGATTTCCGCTGAACCGTTAGGACTTTTTTCTCGTCATTCACGCGCCGCCACGCGGCCGGGGTCCGCAGGAAGATGAATACGACGCAAAGACCCGAACGCGGGTCACGTCGTGGTTAAGGGCCTATAGCAAGCCAGGGAAGCTGAAAGGGACGCGGTCGCGCGTAGCACTGAAGCGAGCACAGAGGGCGCAGAACACACAATGAATGAAGCTTCCGCGCACGAAGGCGAGGTCAACTGCACAAGGGGATCACAAAAAGCGGAACACAGGGAAAGCGGGTTTGTTCTGCCCTCCAATCGCAAAGAAACGTCGACGCGCTGCTGCAGAAATCACCGCAGTCGAAACGGTTGCGCGCGGAAACGCGAGACACACGAAAACACTAGCTTAGAGAACTGCCGACACGCGTCACACGCCTTCTGCGCCTCCGCTTCGCGCCGAAAAAGCATTTCCCTCCAACCTCTGGCTCTGTGTCTGAGACGCGGTTCGTCGAGGCGGTTCCAATCATTCCGGCGGGAATGTTGATCGCAGTCAACTGCATGCGCGCTACCCGCCGGGAGCATCGAGGGAGGTCAGGGGGCCCTGTGCCTGCGAATTTCTCGTGCGCTTTGGATTTGTGAGGATAGCATTGGCGCTTTCCAATGCAGGATCGGCGTTAAAGAAACTCGTGCAGGGTTCCGTTAGACTGAACATGCCTTTCCATTCAAAGCGTAGAAGACACGCCTAGGAGGGGGGTCCGCTGTGTGAAGTTGCCAGCGAGCGCGTCAACAAGTTTTGGCTGTCTATCCGGATGAGGCAAGCGAAACGAGCGTCTCGTTTCCCTTTGGAAAGGTCGTTCTCTAGTTCCAGTCTCATCCTGAGCATTGAATTCGGAGAGTTGGTCGTTTCGTCGGAAATTCGCGTCGGCTTGTGAGACATCTGGGTTGCCGGTGCTTCTCTGGAGCTTCTTCGACCTTCGGCCGCGCCCAGATTGCACCCGCATCGAACCCGAGACTCTGTCTTTTTTCGTATCGCTTGGCGTCGCACTCGCAGGCAAACGGTCTAGCTCCTTTCGCAAAGTTTCAGAGAGAAAAGCGAGCTGCGGCCGCCGCAGTGACGCCGGCTTTCGAGGGAGGGGGGAAGAGGGGCGACGCCGCGCCGAGGGAGACAGGAGGGCATTCGGAGCTGTTCAGAGTCCGTCTGGTCGCCGTCGCTGTGCCGTCTCCTGCTTATTTGAGAGAATGCAGAGCGGTTCCAGCGGAGCTTGTCTGAGTTTCAGCTCGACAGCGAGCGGGCTGTTGGCTCCAGACGCGCTTCCTGTGCCCGTGAGCCTTACCAGCAGGAAGCGCGGCAGCGGGGGCGTGAGAGCTTCGCACGTAAAATCGGAGAGGGATCGAGAGGCTGACGGCTGCGGGTGGTCGGCTGCTGCGGAAGAAAACGCGTTCACGACCAGCGCGCCGTCGTGGAGCGGCAACCCGTACAACCTGGTCGCGCTCGAAAAACCTGAAGGTGTGTCGAACGCGAAGCCCGAGCCTGCTGCAGAGAGATCTGCCTCGCGTCTAGGGCTGCTGCACTCCGCTGTTGGAGACTAAGTTTGTCACGCGGGCTTTGCGCGGGAGCCTCGCCGACGGCAGCGGCCGCTGGGGTGCTGCTCCTCATATGCGGATCTGGGTTCAGTATGCTTTAGTAGTGTGCCATTACGCTTCGTTCTATGCATATCCTAGGTTTCAACGGTATGTCAAGAAGGATAATAGATGCCTGTGAATGTATAGATGTTGGTGCGTTTCACGTCGGATGAAGTGCTTGCCTCCACTTCTACTCGTAGACCGCTGCGTGATGCTGCTGTGTGAAGTACAAGCACCCGCGCCAGGTCTTTCGAGATTTGTTGCCGCCTGCGTGTAGCGAGCGGGCATGTAGTTCCTTGCAAGATATGATGAGGTGAATGGCTGAGGTGGCATGCGCCAACTTCGCTCTTTCCAGCTTCGTTTTAATCGGCATTGCCGATGCCTGCACATGCATGCACGTATCTGCATATACATATATATATATATATATATATATATATATATATATATATATATATATATATATATATATCGGCTTATAAGGTTTACTGTTCTAGAGTCCTGACGGAGTCCACCACCACAGGTTGAGGGGACTCCATTCAATCTCCAGGGTTGTTTCGGGGCTCCTGTGAGGAGTCCGATGACTCAAGCTTCCTCTGTCTGGCTTGTTCTTCTTTTTTTCGCAGAATGTCTGTCGATCGGTGAAGCGTTCACCGACACCTGTCTGACGTTCGCGCTGGACGGGCGCTTGACTCCCGAGCAAGTCCTCTATCTTGAGCAATGCTTCAAGAAGGTGCGTGTCTAACGAAAGAAGGAATCTTGACGTTTCAGTTTTTGCTTGCGCCGCCGTACGTTGCAAATACAGTCCATGCCCATGCGGGGGGTTCGCAGACAAAAGTCACGTGTGTATCGAGACAGTCGAGCCATACGTACGTACATATATATATATATAAATACACGTATATGTAGATATATATATCTATATTTGTATATTTATGCGGTCTGGGCGATCGCGTATGTGGATTCGATGGCCCTCTCGTCGAATCACAAGGCAGTCCCAGCGCATGCGCGTGTGTTGCGTTTCATTCGCGTTTCCAAGGAGCATTTTTTTTTTCGGCAACCAACTAAAGCGCTCCTGCGTGAAGCGTGTGCTGTCGGCGTCTTCTCAGGCCATGGTAACAGATCTGAAAGACTGCGTTCGCGCAAGCGGCACCACAGTCCCTGCCTCGCTGCGTCGCGCGCCGCCTTCACAGAAGAAGCAATTCCCGAAGGCTCCAGGGGCATCCTCGCGAGTGTGGACGCTCAAAGGCACGTGCGTGTCCTTCAAGAGAGAGAGCGACGCGTCGCGCATGATTCTCGAAGACGCCTCGCTGAACATAAAGGGCCTCTTTCTTCCTTGCAAACGCCTGTGTCTGGTTGACGTGTCTAGGCGCCAAGCCAAAAAGCGGAAACTGTTTTAGTTGCTCACGAAACGGGTGCTCAGCAGCGGCCTGCCATCCCACGTGCGTTTTCGCGCGGCAGGGCCTCTCTCCAGGCACACGCCCGTAGAGGCCGACGCACATGCGTGCTGTGGCGAAATCGGCGCGCGCAGAACAAGCGTCCGCAGCTCCTTCTCACGCATAAATTTGCATGCATGTATGCAACACGCCAACGAACAGCGACACCCGTAGCTACGCACGTGTCAAGTCTTCGGGTGTGGCGTGTTTGCTTCCACGCCCGTTCGCCCGCGCGCACATCTCCAAGAGAAGCAGAGAGCCGATAGAAAGAAGGCATGCAGTGGTGGATTGCGGCAGCAATGGAAGATCGTTAGATCTTATCAGCTTTTGCGGCATGCTCGCGGACGTGAGCGCCGCGTTGGAACCACTACAGGAAAGTGAATTGAGCTAGATATAAACGTTTTCTCTTCGGCGCGGCAAGTGATTGCACTCTGCCCAATGTGATGCATCGAGTGCTTCACAGCGCGTTGTTTCAGCTTGCTGACAGCCCTCTGAAAGGGGCATCTTTGTGTGGCGCCGAGACATTGTGTAGCTGACAAAAAGGTTTTTCGCGGTGGATAAGCTTAGAGACAGCTAATGGCATCTAGTGATGTTTATATGTGGATTTCAGCTGTAACACGCTACAAGATAAGGGCTAATCACGCGTTGTTCCACGACGGAAAAGAGCTAGGAGGCGTGACGAGCAATGCGCAAACTGACGCGGAAAAAGAGCGAATCACTGACTCAGTTACTGCGTCTCTCGCAACCCACGCGCACAGAGGAAACCAATGCGCGCGGCCCGCGCAACACGATGAGACCTCCTACCAGCCGGTCTCCTAACGAAGAACGTGCCCAGACTCTCAAATTGCAAAAACCTCGTCGCACACAAACGAGGCTACCGTGTGCAGTCTTTCCCTGATCGCTTGGGCGACATACAAAAGTGGCGCGTGGACAAGCGATGAATACTTGTAAATCGACTCGTCTCGTATGGAGGTGCTCCCAGTGCACCTTCGCGCGTTCTCCGCCCTCGTTTTCTTCGAAAAGAGTCCGCATTCCGCCGGGGGATACGTGCCTACGACGAAAACCAAATGCATAGTCCCGGTCTACGCTGGCGTCCCTTGCTCCTCCTCGCCGCTCGGCTGGTGTCGCAGCTGCACACTCTGGTCTGCATCGGCGAACAGGCCCCTGCGACTCGAACGACCTCGCCATCGAGCGTCCCTTTCACCCTCCCTCCCCCCCTCCTCCCCACCCTGTCTCCTCCGAGGACCTTGGCCACACACGGACGCGCAGAGAGATCTGCACGCACACTCGCGCACTCCTACGCGGCGCTGTATCTGTAAAACGGGTGTCTCACAGGGGCCCCAGGCTCCTTCTCGCGGCGAATGGGCACTGCTTCTCAGGTGACGAGCTCGAGGGCGAGCGAGAGCGCGGCTCGCGGACTGCTCAGGAGGAGGGAGAATGGAGTCTCGGGCAGGCCGACGCTGAGAGTCTGGGCACTGCCGCCCGCCCCGGTCGCTGCGCGGCCAAAGGCGCAGACCTCGAGCGAGGGGAGAAAAACACTCTGCAGAGCGCGCGCGAGCGCCTTCGCGGCGAGGGCGCCCAGTACAACAAGACACGAGGCCTGTGGATGCGCGCCGTTCAGGAACACGTTCACTGCCACGACGTTCGAGGTGAGCGTGAAGAAGGAGACAAAGTACCGCAGGCTCGGATTCTCCTCCCAAGCCATCATCAGAAGCGTCGCCAGCTTCCCGAACATCGACACGATGAGGGCCGTCGCGAGGTAGTTGTACTTCACAATGACGGCGCGGTCGCGGACGACGGTCCCCGGGGCGCCGCCCCCCCGCTGCCTCCATCGGAGACAAACGTGACGCGGAGGCGCGCCGCGCGCGCCTCGAGAATCGGGGGGTTTTCTCTCGCCGGAAGAATTTTCTCGTCTGGCCTGCTCCCTCGCTGCGAAGCATCTGGCTCGACAGGTAAACGCGCCGCGGGAGGCAATCCAAGGTCTTCCTCTTCTTCGTCCACCCTCTGTGCGTGCCCGTCGCTTCCAAGCACGTAGGAGACGCAGCGGCGTTCCTCAGGTTCGTCCCTCTCGTGCTGTCTCCGCTCACTTTGCAGCGCTCCGCGAAGCGCCAAGGGAGAGGCGGCCTCCTGTGCGTCGCCGCGTCCCTGTCTCTCTTTCGCAGTCCGCCCGACGAGCGAGCCGCACGCTACGGCGCATGAGGCACTGGTGCATGTCTGCCAACTTATCGAGCCACTCCTCTGTGGAGTGTCTCCTTGATGATCACAAGAATTGCGCTCAAGCGTGCATTCCTCCGCGGACGCCTGCCTGTCTTCGGCGCCGACCGGGGCCTGCAGCCACGTCATTCTGGTCGGGAGGACAGCGGCTCCACCAGTCGAGAGCAACAGGCGCAGAACGCCGAGGGCAACTCTTTCCGTTCCGGCTAGAGCTCGCTGGACCGAATTCCGCTGCGGTGTGTCGAGGCATCCGCCAGCGCCTTCGCCTTGGCTCGCCTTCCAGCGCGGCGTCTGACCGTGGGCTGCCCCTCGCCCCTCTCCCCCTCCACTCCCGCCGGCTTTCGTCTGTGTGCGCGCTTCGGGCTCGCGATGCCTGCCGTAGCGGGTGCGGACGAAGAGCCAGGTGAAGAAGATGGCGGCGAACAGGTACACGCAGAAGTCGAGGACAGCCTGAGCAATGATAAGCACCTGCAGCTCCCATGCTGCCAGGGGACTGCCTTGCAAGAGCCACCGCAGCAGCGCTGCGTGCTCGTCTGCGGTCGGCCGCCGCGGCTGCTGCGGCGGCGCCTTCCGACGCGCTCGCGCCTGAGGCATATGACTCGTCACCGCGCGAGACTGTGCGGAGCCCACAGCGCGAGGAAGACCGCGTGCAGCGGGCGACGCGGGAGGCGCCGCGACCGCGTCCGCCAGAGCGGGCATCGCCCGCACGACTGCCGCGGCCGCGGGCAGCCTCTTCTCTTCCACGAGCAGAACACGGCCGGTGTCTCCGGGCAAGGGCGAGGCCACGCCAGCCTGCAAGGCCTTCACGCTGCGCGCGGACGCATGTGGCAGCGAAGGCAACGGAGGAAGAAAGTCGAGCTTCCTCTGAGTCACCTGCGTGCGCGACAGGGCGCAGAGGCGGGCCAGGTTCCGCCCCGAGGACAAGAGACTGAACGCGACCAGAGTCGTGACGCCCAAGCCGAGATAGAGCGACGAACACCAGAACGCGCAGCGCCTCTTCCGCGAATTCGACCGGCGCGCCCGGCCTGTCGAGGTGGATGGTGTCTCTCGTCCGTCTGCAAGAGCTTCCCCATCTTCGAGACCGAGAGAGGCTCCTGAGGAAACGGAGTCACCAGTTGAGACGAAAACGTCCTTGCCGGCGTTCTCCTGCGCAGCCCAAGATGGCGAAGGCAAGGCGGCACGCGGCGACGACGAAGAGGAACGCAAAGAGGACAGACCGGCGGAGAACTTGTATGTGGACCCGCGCGTCGATGAGCTTAAATGGCCCTCAGACTGAGCGGGAAGGCTTTCTTCACCATGGCTGACAGGCTGCCACCCGCTCTCGTCGTCTGGTAGGGTGCGCGGAGGCGTGCAATCCTTTTGAAGCAAGGCAGCTGTCCCATCTCTGTCTACCACAACTCGGTCTCCGGCTTGTCTGGCGCGAGCCGGAGGCCACAAGGGCGCTTCCTTTGTCTTCGTCTGCTTTGTGCTGGCCTCAATCACGACGATTTCACCAGCATGGCGCTCCCCCTCCGCAGCCGCTCCCTCCGTCGGATGTTCGGTGCGCGAGCGCCCAGCGGACTCCGGCCATTTGACGCGCGATGAAGATGGAAAGTAGGACGCGGCGAGTTGCGTGTGGAGCAGAAACCACCGCGTGTACGTGTCAAAGAGGATGCACACGATGGCAAAATTCCGCACAGAAGTGGGGACGCCGCGCTCGGCGTAGGGCAGGTGGTTGAACACGAGGTGGCGATAGGCCTGAGGCTTGTGCAGCAGCAGGTCGATTAAAATCAGCACGACTTCATACTCGACGTACCTGTCTGCGGTCTTGCCGCACGCGCGGCATCGCTGTAGACGAATGTTCAGCGAGTCCCGCGGAAAGCGTCGGTAGATCGACGAGACGGGAACCGAGCACTCGACGCAAATCACCATAGTTGGCAGAGGGCAGCGGGGAAAAAGGGGGGGAAGGGGGAGGAGACCGACGCACAGGCGGGGCAGGAGTGAATGGAACAGAAGGCAAGGACGTGCAAGACGGAAGGTAGAGAAGAGAGCAATTGGGTGCGCCGGCTTGGAAGCATTTCGAGCACAAACGCACGGTGGAAAGACCGACAAGGGGGGTGTATGTACAGGGCGAGCACCAGTTGAGTCCGGTGCTCTCCGCTAAATCCACACCAGTCTCAACGTTCCAACGGTCACCATGTTCGCGTGCGCTTGGCGTCAGTTGTACGCGGGAAGTCTCCGTTGGCATCTGATTGGTATTGCATGCGCTGAGTACGTAAGGGAAAAAAAAGGTTGACCGCTATTTACATACCGCACATGCATCGGCGCGGGCATTGACCTTGGAGGGCTTTGACAAGACAGCAGCATACGGTACAGAAACGGAGAGGAGGCATGAAAACAGTGCAGACCGAGTGGATATGGGATGCAAGGCACGAAACAACATGCGGAGAACAGCACCGAGTGGAAAGGGAAATCGCCGGGGCAAGCGGATTGGCGGTGTCTCGCAATGCAGCGACGACGAGGGCGGGTAAACTGCTGAAGGGCAAGCGAACCAATGGATGCTTAAGCAGCCATATGGTTCGACTCAGTTCTGTTCAGATCGTTGAATTACATACCCAATACTGCTGACGGCAGCCTCCTCCATCTACGCATCACCGGATGAGACAGGCAGCGGCTGTAACACAGCCGGAGCAAAGGAACCTTGCGCTGGCACGATGGAGCGGCCAGCCACAGCAGAAACCGCCGGGAAGCCACGAAGGCTAACAAATTCGCAAGGCGCTCCGTAGTTGTTTTGCATTACGCTTTTTCGCAGAGAAAGCGATTTGGCAAGAACTCTTTTTTGCCTGCTTGCTAAAGAAGGTACTGCATTTCGTGCGGAACGCCTACTGTCGTGGCATGCGGCGCATGCATCGCAGCTAATTTGCGAGAAACAGCCTGCGAAACCTTGATTCTCTGAGGCTAGAGAAGCTCTTTTGTTCGTGAATCGTCCTGGATATGCGGCTGTCTTTATCAAGGTGCCCAAATCTTTTCTACCAGGTCTCGAGTTGGCTCATTTGTCCACAAACGCCTTAGGCTCCGCGGGGCGGTCAGTGATGCATGCTGTCAGGGCGCTCTTCCGAGAAGTTGTTCCGCGTATTTGTGAAGCCTCCGTTCCATAGCACGGTATCGCTCATATCCAGTCTTCCTACGGCTCAGGAGGTTGGCTCATCCGCACCAGCTTGCCGCCAGCGGCGGCGTCGACTCTCGAGCTGCATGCACACGCTGGGCGCTGTCGACGGAGCGTATCGATTTGCCCCAAGAATTCACAGTCCTCTCTGTCTTTTCCGACAGTCCGCGGGCTCACCCGCTCGAGCATAGTTGTTTTTCTGCTTATCTCCCTCGGTTTTGTCGTCTGGTCCTAACTAGCCTGCACAATGACCCTATTTGGTTGACTCTCGCGGCTCTTGTCCTCAGGCAGACCCGAGTGCACCAGGTCGTTCATTCTTGTGTTCCTTTTGATTTCGTCTCGCGTTTCTTTTGGAGGGGAGCCGCCTAAATGGCGTCGCGGGCGTGGTCGCATGAGCCCTCGTCCTCGCCTTCTTCGGCGATGTTTCCCTCTTTTGCGTTTTTGCGCGCCGACGGTCGCCGCCCGGCGGAGCTGCGCGAGCTGCATTTCTCGACGTGCGTGCCGTCGCAGCTTACTTCGCTCTCACACGTCGCGTCCTCCCCCGCGCGGCAAGCCTCCTCTTCGTCCGCGGCGGCCGCTTCGCAGAAGGAAGCGGGTGGCGCCGGCGACGCTGGCAGCAGCGCCTCGCCGTTTTTCTCCGCCCCGACTGGACAGCACGCAGACGGGCGGAGCCTCGTGTCTTTCGGCAGCACGAAAGTGGCGGCGTTTGTCTTCGGACCGCGGCCGCTCTCCTCTGGAGCGCACGCAGGGCGGAGCCGGCCCTTCACCTCTGCCGGCGGCGGGGGCTGGAGCGAGGGCGGCCTCCTCGACGACGGGCTCGACGGAGGCGGCGAGGGCGGGCTGCTCGGCGCAGGCGCGGCCGGCGGAAGCGAGAAAGCTTCCATTCTGTGCCGCGTCGGGATCGCTGCCTTCAGTGGAGACTGGCGGGCCGACGTGGCGCGGACTGGCGGGGCTGCCGAAGAGCACGAAGTCGCTCTCAGCGTGCGCAAAGTCGTCGAAGGCGTCGTCATGGCCGACGCCTACCCGCGCTCGCTGATCTGCCTCTTCGTGCATGTCGTCGAGAACGATGGAGGTACGACGGGCACCGGAGCTCGGGGGGCAAGAGGATGAAAGGCTCCCACGCTGAGCCAGTCGAAACGAAGAGACGTCTTTCTTCAGCTCCGCGGAGGTCACGGAGCGGCAAGGGCTTCTCGCTTGGCCTGGGCTCCGCAGGCCTCGGCCCCACCGCTTCGGCGTGCTGCTTCTGTCTGTCCGCAGGAATTCTGGCTGCCTCCATCTGCGCTGCCAGTCTCGCCCTCATCGACGCAGGTGAGACTCCGTCCCTTGAGCTCAGCAAGAGGGCAGAGACTCGTGTGTCTGTCTGTGCGTCGATCCACAATCTTTTCCTCTTTTGTTTGAATGGCACTCCTGAAGCTGTCAATGCCATAGCGTACAGAAGCCGCTGGCACAGGGCCGCCCGCGACCGTCCTTTTTCGGACGCGTGCGTCGAGTAGAGATGTGTAGAGCCGGGAACGATCTGTCGGTGCTCGGTAGGCGCAGAGGCAGGTGAGACGCTTAGCCAATTTCTGCTGACGCTGTGGGCGGGGTTGTGATACAGGTATTGCGACGAAGGACTTCGTGGCCGCCATGTCGTGTGTTTACATGCCCCGACAGTTAACTCCTCTGCTGGATCCGCCGCGCGCAGAGCTACAGACCGGAGCTCCGACGCTGACTGTGGCGATGCTGATTTCCTCAGAAGAAGTAGGCGGTGATGGTTGCCTGGGCAGGTGCATGCTCAGAGAGGGCGGCGCTCTCGACGCAGAGCGACCGCTGTGCCGCGACAGCCTAGCGCGCGAGCGGCGTCACAGGGGAGCGAATCCCAGCAAGCGCGCTAGTTCAGTCTTCGCAAGGCGTAATATGCTGCTTTGCGAGTTTCCTACGAGTGGTGTCTAGTAACTCAACGCATGCGCTGCTGCTTGCCTTCGACTTTTCGCTTCAGGTGTCTCTCCTCCAACTCGACGGTCAGGTTCCCATGGATGTCTTCGAACAGGTGCGTGCGCTCGGGCTGCAGATGTCTCGAAAACGGATGACAGCCACAGAGTTTGTGTGCAAATTCCGACTGAAGAGCTTTCCTATGGCTGACTTGCCGTTGAAGGGGCGGCAGAGAAACCACGAAAGGAGAAGACTTGGTGCCTGCCTCTTGCTGTATCTGCGGCATCACCCACGGCTGGAGTGGAACGAGAAAACCCCGGCATGAATCGTGTTGGTCGAGGCATGATTTTTAAACAGCTCTGGATCCCGGCTCTCAGCAACGGGTCGGTGCGTATGGCTCTCCGTCGCTATATGAGACCGTATTTCGCCGTGGATGTGGCATCACAAGTAACTGTGCGTCTTCACAAACCACGTATATCACCTTGACGCTATCGCCGTAGTGGACAGCGTCACTTCCACGGAGTCTCTCGTGCCCTGGAGATTCCGTCCACGTTTGCTGTCGGAGCTGCCCCCTCTTAGGTTTCTGCTGATGCGTTCATTGTCGGAGCTTGTCGCTTGGTCGCTTGTCTGTGCCGTCAGATGTATCAGGCGTGCGCAGCCGGGTGCCGAGAAGTCGGGGAAGCGATGAAGGTAAGTGAAGACCAGTGGGCGTGAGACTTGGCCGCTATGGATGCCCAACTGTCCAACGTAGGGCAGAGTTCGATTTATATTTCCATTTCTGACTCCAGGCCTTGAAGCGGGTCAAATATGTCCGGCGCGCGTGTCTCTTGTTGCTCCTCCATGCCGTATAGGGGAGGGATTTCAGGCATCGGCATGGCAGCAGCGCTTTCAGTTGCAGCGTGCTGGCTAAGGAAGAGCTACCGCCATGTTCACAGCAAGGATAGTTCAGCACAGGAGAGTCTGCAATGAGAGCCGCTGCATCTTCTGGCGAATTCTGAGATATATTCACCCGTGTCAGTATCGCCTCAAGAAGGCGATGTCACCTTCAGATGGCAGATGGAAGGATTATGAAAGAGAGCGGAGGCGCGGTAGTTCATAGTTCGACTTTTAGGCATTCGCAATGCCGAGCGATCACCTAGGTCTATCCTTGTTAACCACAGAAGGGGGCGTCTCCGCCTGAGTGTGTGGTTCGCCAAGAACGCTTACAAACACAGGGACCATGCGCGCGGATGTAGTGGTGGACGATTGTAAATTCTTTCAGCTCACCTCTGAGCCTGTCGCTGCTGTCATCGTTATCGCAGGCAACGGTGTGCGAAGCGGCGGCACTTCGGGTTCGCTTCGGTGACCGTGTCCTTAAGTGAATAGCGGGCATACAGGCGGTTGGCTACTCGTGGGCGACAGCCGGAGTTGCATGTGGTCTTTCGGAGGGGCAAGGGCTGTGCCGGTACTAGAGAGATTGACTATCCTGATTCTGTGGCGGTTCTGAAGAGAGTTATATTGTGGTTCGGTGGCTGTTCAGCTCTTTGGCTCCACCCGGGGATGCGGCATTTCGTTGCCCGTTGGTGGTAAAAAGTCTCTGGTCGGCCTGCTTACGTTGTCATTTGTGCGCGCACCACTGGTGCTGTGGACAGTAGTGGGGTATCCATCCACAGAACCATATCGCGTGGCATGGATTGGGCTCCATGCGTTCTAGGCGGCCTTAGGCAGCCTGAGGATCTTGGTAGGATGGCATCTGTTGTCATGGTTTTTGTAGGCGGAACATGCTTTTTGCAGACGTTTTTGCGAAGTCAATAGTTGCTCCGAGAACGTGCGTCCAGCACCTCTGGGTGAGGGCCAATCTGCCGCCGAGCAGAGTCAGTGCTTCGTCGTTTACCAACCCCCCAACGTATTAACACTGAGAGCCTACTGCCATCACTCTGCGGGTAGAACTGTTGTCCAAGGCAGTGTATAGTTTTCGTTGTACCACATCCGAGCGTAAAGCTGCTTTGTACGGAGGATGTGATAACTTCTTATAAGCATAGAATCAATCCAGTGAGCGCTTGTACGATAATTATATCAATGCAGTACCAAAATCGTGAGCCACAGTTTGAGACTCTATGCTCGAAAAGACGCATACATTCTTCTGCACCATGTTGCTTTACGCGTGGTTGCCTGACTTTTTTCCCGCGGCATGTGGGGGCAGTCTTCAGGTGGGCGCATGCGGTGCCCACTTTCTTCCGTATGATCGCTGCAGTTATATTGCTTGATGTAGCTTCCTCAGCACGCGTATCGCTTTGGGCATGTCTCCCCATATGGTAACGATTGCAGCTCAGTCTCCACAAAATCACGTCACAGACAGGAACGGATAACAATAGAAGCCCCCTGACCGGGTGGTCGCGTATTCGAGGGGTTCCCAGCCTACCCATCTGTTGGCACCTTTGGCTGTAGCATGCCCTGCGGGCAAGCACGAATCAGCCGAAATCGGTGATATCGGGACTCGTCACAATTCACATTAGTTGCGGAAGCCTCATTGGAGCCGATAGCTTACCTAGGCCCAACGTCGGGTGACACAGGAGGAAACAAGGACACGCTTCGCCCCGCAGTGGTCGTGGAACATGTACGGGCTACCAAGATTGCCAAAGGGAATCCGCGGATGCGAATAGTCGCGACAGCCAGTCAGTCTCGTATAGACGCACTCGCTGCGGTGTCAAAACGAAGCCATGCGGAGAGATGGCTGAGCCGGCTGTTCCCCTCTGTATACTAGGTACTCCGATATCTGTGTTTATTCAATTTGCCGTATGCAGTTTTGGATCGTACATCACTTATGGTCTGATGGCTTTTGATAATGTGGGCAAACATGATACACAATGGTGTCCCTGTGAGGTTCCGTGTCAGCTTCAAGGTGTCCCTGAAGTGTCTGTACATCCCTGCGCGTGCACAGGCATCGGGTAGGCACTAGAGGTAACGGCAGCCTGCAGAGAGGCAAAGTCTAAATGAGGCGCGTCCGTCGCTTGCTCAAACTTTTCGTACGGGGCGTACTGCTGTATTATTTCTCTCGCAAGATGGTAAATGCTACCGCAGTTCTCCGGGAGGCAAGAAGTCTGGTGGCCAACCATTTCTATGACTCTCCCGACTCGGGCCTGGAAGTGCTCAAGAAGAATAGGACAGATCTGTTGGAAACTCGCGCCTGGATCTTCATGGCAGCCCGCAAAATGAAGTGCGAAAATGCGCCGCGGGCTGCATACAAAGTAAGGCAACTGCTGTGCAAGCCTAATCTTCCATTCGAGCGGCGCGTATTCAGGCGTGCACCGCTCTGTCAAGTGTGCTCGCCGACGAAAGCGCCGTCGTTGCTCTACGCCAGCTGCAGTCGAGAGGCGTGGACGACATGCTGCAGTGGCTTGGGTGTTATTGCCTCAAACTCACTGCACAGGTGAGGGCCAGCTCTGGCAACAGCGCTCACGGAGCCTCTTGCAAACTCCGAGTTGATATTTCAGTACGAGTCGCAACGCAGTGACATTTCGTGCGGAGATCTGATGGTATGATGCTGCAAAACTGCATACCACGACAGCATCGCTGTCATAGAGGGAACAGAGGCGCAAAAGGCGTCATCGTTCAGCCTCAATCGAAGAGCCCAGAGACATCGAGATGCTTGTCTTCGCATCCCTGTGTAACCAAGGATTCTTCGAGTTCGAGGTCAGTGTAATCGTAGGTACGTCTCCTGCCAACGGAGGATCACTGTTGAGGACAGGCTTGTACCCTTTTCGACATCTTCTGGTTGTTTCAACAAATCATTCGAGAGCATGGCCTTAACAGTAGTCCACCTGCTGGTTCCTTCTTGGAACCTCAAGCATGCGACATCCTGCTCGGGTTTGCTTACTGCCATACGTTCGCGGAGCCCGGTGCGTTTGCTAAGTCGGTTTTCTTGTGGCACCGTTCGCGTGATTGTTGCGCCTGTAGAGGTCATTGCTCTGGCCATCTCACTCTTGGGCTGCGACGCGAGAAGGGATGCGCAGGCTCAACAGCTTCGATCCCTCCTAGTCCAGATTTCGGGGGGACCATCAGTCAGGAAAGTAAGTGCAAGTGCCAAACATAGCTTCGCCAAATGTCGGCGCCATCGCGTTGCTGGCGACAGGCACACGTCACGAAGACAGTAATTGGGAATGACGTTCTAGTTGCGCTAGAGGACAAAGCGAATCGGTCCTTGCAGCCGTTTCTCGCTGTGAGATATGATAGGCTATCTTGTTTTAACGTGTGTTGATTACGGCAACTTTAGGGTATGAGGCAGGCCGATCAGATCCGTATTAAGCAGCAGCTGAAGAGGCGACTGGCAGGGTCATTGAATACGTGGTCAACCGTATGCACTCATGCAGCTTGTTGAAGTGCTTCAGTGTGTCACTGGATGCTTTGAGAAGGTTGTGACTTGGCATGGCTTCAGCAGAGAATTATAAACCTTGCCGACTGCAGAACGCAAGGCAACCAGGCCCACGCTGTGCCGAAGCCACTGTTCGAGATGTATGCCAATAAGGTATGATATTGAAGCGTCAATCGAGTCACCTTGCACAAACTGTTCCCCTTGAAACAGCGAGGGCGACAGCTACTCAGTTTGATCTAAGTTCACGGGGAAGCGACACCCCCAAAGTGGCAAGTCGGGGCACAGAATAATTGAGCCGGTAGAAAGGCACGGAATCCACCAACTGAAGTCGTTGGGCTCCTCGTTGCAGTGTGGCAGCTGGCGAGCTGAGTGCTGGGGACAAAGCCGTGTATGCCAGTTTTCGCGTATAAGTCGCGTGCTGTGGCTCAACGCCAGCAGCAATGAAGCCTTCCATGCCACAAACGTGAAGCCAATTCGTATCTGAAGACCCAGAAAGAATGAAATGATCCTTCACCAGCGTGCGGTATCCTGAGCAATCTTTAGGGTAAGCCGAGCGCGTTCACTGGGCGAGCTTCGGTCGAATTAGCGAACGGGATTCCCCATGGCCAGCAACAGATTACGACGACATATCCACCTCGCCTACCCCCTAGAATACATCGTTTAAAAGGATCCGAGAAGAAAACGCCCGTCACGAGTTGCCTGCAGCGCTAGTGTAGTAGTGCCTTTCGTTGCATATGAGCAACGGCAATGCTGCGTGAGTAACCGCTGTGAAGGCGCAAGTAACTTGTGTCACCAAGTCCCACACACAGTGGTTACCATACAGTACGGGAGCGTTGCAACCCAGTCTCACGTAAGTGTTGCCTGTCGGCTCAAACTGACTTTGCCATCAAAAGGGCGCATGACCCCACGCATTTCGAGACGATCTAATTACCCAGTCTCCGCTCTGCGACGCGTTGACGCATAATTCCAATAAAGAGCATCGCAAATACGAGATATCCGCCGTGCATATTGACCAACATCCACATCCACATGGCAAAAAAAGCTGAACGACTGGAAACCAGGTCGATAGGACCGTCGCTCGTGATAAGAAAAAGATCGACACCCTTTAAACAGAGCTTGGCGAAAAACCAGTACGGGTGAACACTAGCGAAAACAGTATTCGTGGTTTTTGAGATGAGTCAACCAGTGACATACAGCATTGCACGTAAATCTTGCTACTTTCCGCCAGCAAACTAGAGCTGTGCCATCTTTGCTTGCCCAGTCCGTGTGATTTTTCCTTAGTACAATCTCTAGTGTTTCAACAAGTTGGACGAGTAGACTCCTCGAGGCCCTGTGCGGACCGAGCCTGGTCCCTCAAAAAATTAGACTGGCAGAAGTAGACAAAAACAGAAACCTTGACAAAATGACACAAAACGGGTAGTCTTGTGGGACCGTGCAAAAACTGTTGCAAATTCCAAGGTCTGCAAGGGGGTAGGGTATGTGGCTTTTAACCAACCGTCCTGCCGACTCTGGCTCACTCCCCACGTAGACACCGAACGAACCGCCCAGCGGCACGTCATAACTCTGCTACCTCATGGGACGTTGTGCGCGCACATACATTTCAGCAATCGCTCCTCTCTTCACGCCCATCTGCGAGGACCTCGCTGTTGTACTGCAAGTGTTTTCGTGCTGCTTCGCCTTCGAGAAAGCTACGTTGCATTCCCAGCGCGTTGGCGAGCCATAAGATTGACTGTGCGGCGTTGATTCGGCCTCCTGATTTTACCCTACCTGAGCAAGAAAAGAAACCACACACCGGTGCCACAGGCTGCATCTATGTTTGATTCAACGGCGTCAGCACACCGCGGTTCAGACGACTGGCCACTGTCTGCCGTAAATGATTGCCAAGATGGGGTTCTTGGTGACAGGCGCGCTGCAAGGTTCGCCTGTTTGCGCCTTTTACCGATACGCAGGCACGCATACATAGTCGTTCTCAGGCAGCCAGTCCCGCTGCATCAGTGAGACGCCTGCATAAATTCGCTATCTGGTGCACTGAACAGAGGAGTAAACAGTGTGGCGATTCACCGTTCAGGGCTTCGGGCTGACTCTGGAGCATGAGGTTGCGGCACTTGTTCGCACTCACCGCGGGTTGCCGGGATTTTGTCCACACCTTCCATGATAGCTTCCTTTACTTGCAAGTGGTCCTCAAATGGAAGGGACACTAACAAAGCAGCTAGTCCCGCTACCACAGGGGACGCCATAGACGTTCCTGAGAGTTCCTTGAAGGAATCAGGTGGATACGTCGATAATATTGCCACACCAGGCGCAGCGACGTGTACCGAACGGGCCCCGGTGTTACTGAACGACGCCATTGAATCCGAAGAGTCGGTGGCGGCGACGGCCACGATGTTTGAGGAGCTGTAAGAGGCGGGATACGAGGGAGATCGATCAATGTTTTGTCCAGCATTGCCAGCCGCTACTACGCAGATATGGCCAGCTTCATGTGATTTGACAATAGCTTTTTCCAAGGCATCTGTTCGCCCTGGACCGCCCCAGCTATTGTTGCTGATACGGATGCCCATTTGTATGCAGTAATTGATCGCCTTGACAGCATCGCTCGTGGCACCGCTGCCGCTGCTTCCCATAAACTTCAGGCCAGCAACGCTGGTAGTACCGCAGACTCCTCGGGCGCCCGTATCGGTGTTTTTCAAGCCCGCAATAATGCCAGCGCAGTGAGTGCCATGGCCGTTGTCATCTGACATGTCCCCATTGTTGTCGATGAAGTTGAAGCCATAAACGTCGTCGACGAATCCGTTATTGTCATCGTCAATATCGTTTCCCGGGATCTCTCCAGGGTTCTTCCACATGTTTCTCCGAAGCGATGGGTGGTTGTAGGCCACACCGGTGTCTATGACAGCCACAACCTCGCTTCGAAGACACTCAGCCAGATCAGACGCTTCGTCGAACCCCGCTATCTCAAGCCAGTACGGTTCTTCCGCGAGCTTCTTTCGATCTCTTTTTGGTGCATCAGGCTCTGAGGTGGGCTGTACGATGTGCCCCGAGTTCGACCCGAGGAACGGAGGGTCATGTTCTCCATCGACTATGTGAACAAGCTGGTCGAACTCGACTGAAGACACACATGGATCCCTTTCAAACGCGAGTTTTAATTCGCCCCCTTCAACTGAGGGGCAATCTGTGAGGTTGATGATGTCGACCCCAACGCGGTGCAAGGTCTCGTCGGTCACCACGCACCTCGAAGGGGGAAGCTGGGAAGCCTCTTCTGATTCTGCAGACGTAGCCATGTGGGAAAAATCAGCGGTGAACTGTTTCGTCGTGTATGCCTCATATGAAGCGACACCAGCGGCGGTGACGGACACCGTTGCCCTGAAACGGCACGACAGGTACACGAAAACAAAGCATGGCCCTTGTCATACTCCTGTCACGAAGCGCGCTCTGAATCACCATCGCGCCAACTCTGATGCAACAGCGGAGAAAGACTGATGCGTTTATGTCGCGAGTCTGCTTAGAGGGTGCTTCCTTACGGTGATTCGCTGGATCCTGTGTGTGCACCGAGCCCAGGAGCAGCTTGCGGCAAGGCCGAGAACTTTTCTTGCAAGCTGCTCTGTAGAGCTCTTCTTTTCGCTTCTTCTGGATCACAGTCTTCATGGAAGGTGACCATCAATGTGCGGAAGTGATCGGGCTCGATGCCGCCATCTTCCGTGCCGTGGGCGAACACCGGCAGCCCCCCGTCGCGTGGAAGCCAGGGTAGCGCACTCACACCCAGCAAAAAGAGTAACAGCTGCTGCATTGTCGTAGACGCAGACGCGCACCAAGAGAGCCGAGCCCTCAATAGCCTTATGCCGACGACAAAGCAGGTGAACCGTATTAACAGAGAAAAACTAGCCGGTGCTGAGGCAACGGAGGACTGCTCTGCAACAAGGATCGCCAAAAAGTGGCGAGCTCACACCGAAATTCCTTCCTCAAATAGTCGCCAATACCACGTAGCAACGCACCGGCTCGTTTCCAGATGGAGTTAGTCCGATGTCGGGGAACATCATTGGTTAACGAGGAGAAAACACAATTCCGTCAGATCAGCCTCAATGCCAGTTATTAGCAGCTTTACCCGTCTGCTGCAAGTGGGGCCCTGCCCGGTCGGTATCGTCCGCGTGCTGTCCTTACTTTGAATTAAGCTAGGTTGCACACCGCTTGACGATTTGCTCGGCCGAGCTAGAACAGTATTTCGGGGGAGCAAGCATAACGCTCTGATTCACACAGCGATGGGGTGTCCTGGTGGAGGTGGGGCTTATCAGGAGGCAGGTCACTGACAGGTATAGGGGAACGAGCTTGCGTGCCGGCTGAATACACGCAACTGTGGTGCGGCTGCCGACCACGGAGCGGTAGTCCCGTGCGCTTCAGCGCTTGAAGGGTCAACACAGGCTGCACAAAGCAGTTCTCTGGCACATATAAGCTAAGAACGTATAATACAATGAGCTGTTCACGATGTGTGCGCACCGTGCACGAGATACATCCTTTTGACGTATGTGGGCGACGAATGCACAGAATAGAGTGTCACATCAGTCCAGACCAACAACGAGAATAACCCAACCCAACAGGTCATTTTCACACACACGCAAACCTTCCTTCGCGGGCCATGATGCCGCGGCGGGAGATCCGAATTAACCCCGGTCGATGAACAATACGTGGCACCACGCTCGATGGAATGCGCACCAGGCAGCCCTACGATAGGACTGCCTTGTCGTCTTCTTCACCAAGCGATGGCTATACTGGTACAAATTGGGAAAATTCATTGCCCCTGGCCATCAACTGACCTATTCTATGTCCATACTGACAAGCATTTCCATCCGAAAGTGTGACTCTGTCTACTTCGATTCTTCCCCAGTTGTGACCGCGACGAAGGTTGATAACAGGCATCGCCGATGGCAAAGTGACACAAATTGACCCTCTTCTCGTTCACCTCACTAAATAGTATCACGCTCCGGGAATAGCAGACTTACCCAACGGCTGCGCGCCACACCCTTCACCCCCAGGAAAATGTGTGCTGCATATATTTTTTCGAAGGTAGAAAGCACCAAACATTCTCGCCGGTGTCTATAACCCGTTTGTCAAGCTCTTGCTGCGAAAGCCTCGTCACTCGAAAGTGCCTCCTTCAAGCATGACACGAATGAGTCGAGCTTTTTGCCTTAATCACCAACCGAAGACCTGAATAATGATGTGAATGCACACATATACATACTGCTGTCCACGCATCCCATATGTGATGGCGGGGTTAGACTCATCACAGCGTATGTATATGGGCAACCACTGTCAACCAGGACAACATCCGCTGATGCAGAACAGCGAAGTGCATTCGGTGCTAGATAAGCGCCTTGCATTTACCAGAGAAAGTGTAAGGCATTGGTATTAACTCACCCCCGAGACACGCGTGAATATCAGTGGGTATTGCCTAATAGAAGCCCACACATTTCGGATTTCTCCTCTAGGATCACACTGCCATACACAACTAACATATATTCTGCCTAAGCTTGGAAAGGCTCAACTTGCTTCGGGTGTCTGGTACGAACTTTCTCGGGTGCACTCCAGGCCATCCGAGTTTGTGCAATTGGCTGCTCAAGACACGGATAACAAAACTGAGTGCTAACTGCAGCGTGCTTGGCTTGTAATTTGCTTCTCCCCCGGGCATTAAAATTTCAGTCATCGCCGCGAACTGCCCAATCTCTTGCGAGCCGTCAAAGTCTAGAGCTCTATCGAGCTGGGAAAATCCGGGACGTCAGAATCTGAAACGTCTCGGCGAGTGCTCCTCCCTTTTTGCCGCGAGGGTTGCGCCTCGGCGTTGCACATGAGGCGGCGCGCCCTCCGTTAATAACTCGCGCGCAAAGCAGGAAGACATACAGCCGAGGGCATAAGTACAACCTATGAACTCGTTCAAACTCGCACTACGCTTACAATTTTTCACCCTCTTGTCGGGATTTCTCGTGTTCACCCCTATCTGTACCCTCTTTCTCAATTATATGACATCTTTTCCGGCGCTTCCGAAGACTGGGTGTCCCCCGTAGTTGTCAAACGGCAATGTGGTCGCCGACTGTCGGCACGGAAAGTCCCATGGATGGGCAGCTTGCTAAGCGGTGAAGTCTGAGGCTTTTTACCGTGAAGACTGTTGCTGAAACATGTTTGTGCTTCTTCTGTGTGTACTTCGGAAAGAATGCCATACTCGAACTCTACCATGTCCTTGCACGTTTTATTAAGGTCCAGCTGCAGAATGTTGCATTCACGGCAATGAGGTCTTGATGCAGCCAGACTCTGCAGGACACGAATCCGAGGACCCGCTTGTTTCTCTGCGGTCTTTTTTGTCATTTTGGCATATACTACGAGTTGTCTGTCGATGTATTCGGCGGTTTGCTGCGCCTGAGGATTCGCGGTTTATTATCATGCGTGTGTTTGGCCAGGTAGCTACAAGACCGTGAATCACACTTTCCAGTGGAGGGCAGCGGCCAGCGTGTTAAAGATTTGGTTCGCGCCTACACTGAAGCACCAAGAAGGAGAATTTCACGCCCAGTTCCCTAAATTACAAAGGAGCTTGTCAGCCCAGACTTCCGTCTGGTCTGCTCACCATATTTCGGCGTGAAGGGGGGAGGAACTTCACGAGTTGCATTTTTGCAGGCCTTGCGTCTGCCTACTGACAGCTCCACAGAAGAGCGATGTCGCTACCGACTCTTGGCCTGTCGACCGGGCTGCCAAGTCCATCGGCGGCGATATCATATGAGCGTCCATCCGCAGTGTGGCAAGGTGGAATCCCGGAGAGTGCCTCTGTTGCGGTCAGCGAACATAGCGGGCAACCCACAACAGGCCTTTATGGAGGCCGCGACGGTTCTCTGAACCAGCCGGCGCAGGGCGTTCTGTGCTCCCCGCAGCATAGTGATGGCGGCGGAGGTGGGCGTCGCGAGCCGCGCCGGCGAAACGCGCCGGACATGGATCTACACGCCCTCTCTGCTCAAAGATGCGCCAGTCCCCTCCCGCGCGCCACCGGATCACAGGTCCTCGCGACGTCTAGTCAGGCGTTTTCTGTGAATGATGGCAGTCTTATAGCAGCTCCTGGTGTTGGAGAGTGCAGCGTGGGGGTCCACTGCACAGAAAGGCTCCCCCCACATTCTCCTGTTTCGCAGTTGTATGGGAGCCAACCAATGGACGACCCCATGTGCTTCAGGGACGCCTCGCCTGCCTATCGTCAGGAGCGGCAGACAGCTCTTCCATCCCCCTGCGCCTACAGCTCAGGCCAGTCCCTCCACCCAATAGCGGCGCGCCAGTGCGACACGCCCGCGCCCGTCTCTCGCGCAGCCTCGGGCGCGAGTCATCGCTTCCCGTCCAGCAACGCAATCCGAAACGGTCCCGGGATGGGTGCAGGTGCCATGTGTGTGGCTTACCTTTCTCCCACGCATTCTCCCTCGCCTTGTCGAGTGCGATACAGTTCCTCGCGCTCGCCGAATGCGCGCAGATACATTGCCAAGAGGCCGACGAGGCGATCCGAGGAGACAAAGTCTGGGTGGTTGCTGCCCAGGAGTCCTCGCATGCAGAGTCCCCCGAATCGCCGTTACGAGCTGGCGGTTGTCGCTGCTCTGCTCACGCCTCGTGCGGTGCCCATGCCCCGGTTGATTCCTTCGCCGTCCAACGCAGCGACCTCCGCCCAAGCGCGGACGCGAGTCATCGATCCGCCGCGCCCGTGTGCCCCGCCCAGCCCCATGGCCAAACTGAACCCCTTCTTTGGTTGCCGTGGCTTCAGTTGTGATGCGAATCCCAGAGAGAAGGGTGCAGAAGAAACTCTCAGCGTCCACCCACCCGTCTGGAAGGAGGCGCGTGCAGAAGTTTCCCAAGCCCCGCCGGGGGTTCCTTCTGTCACAACTTGTCAAGCTCCCACGGCACACGCGGCAGGTCCGGGTGTGGTGGCAGAAGGCAGCCAGCGGGAGGCCTCTTCGCACTTTGCTCATGGGATGGGCTCAACGAATATCGCGGCAAACGGGGCGGCTTCTCCTACACAGCTCCGTGCGGCGTCAGGCGCCGCCAATCTTGAGCTCCCGGGAAGTTCTTTTCCGGAAGCGGCAGGGGCTGTCCATTTCATTGGCTTTGCCTCCACGCCTCTGATAAGCCAAGAGCAACAGGTCGGTCGATATAACCAGCAGGTGGCTGCGCATGCGATGAGTCCCGCAGTGCCTTCACTCGCAGATAAAGCTTCGAGAAAACTGGCGTTTCGGTATGGCGCCGCGTCGGCATTACCGGAAAGAATGACTCCACTCCCGTCGACTATGAGCGACCGTACCTATGTAGGAACCGTCAGCTCGTCGTCAGCGGCTTGTTCCGCTATAGACAATACAGCGCTCAGGCCGCTGAAGGGTGAAGACGCGACCGATGCAGCGCCCGGCGGTTGCTTTGCCAGAGTCAGCGAAAGCATGGGAATTCTTCCCTCGTGCATGGACCCTACGCTGTTCCGGGAGAGGTGTGCCTCGTCGAGTCCTCCCCCGCAGGCGTGGACAGCTCCTCCTATTCCTCAAGCTTTTACAACCCTCGAACCCCTGGCTAGGAGGGCGGAGCCAGCTTCTGCGTCACCTTTACGTGGCGTTGAAGCCGTATCTGTTAACAAGGATGCGCGGAGTCAGTTCAGCGAGATTTCGGCTGGCTTACAGAAGGCGTCTGCCTCTGTTGCGCTTGAGTCGCTGATGAATGCCAATCCGCTGAGTACTTTGTCATTCCCGTTTCAGTTCATGGGCGGCGGAGGCGCCTCGGGCGTTGCTGCTGAAGGCGTGGACGTGGAAGAGAGCCGCGTCCGCGCCCTTCTCAAAGGCCTGGAGCAGCTGAAGAGTCATCCCACGTGCCTCAAACCTCGAGATGTGATATTCGAGTCGTCGTTCTCAAATTCAACATCTGGAGAGTTGAAGTACCAAGTGATCGAAGAAGGGAGTTTCGGGAAAGTGTTTGCAGGCTCGATGGCCCGCCGTCCTGACCAGAAAGTGGCGATCAAAGTTCCCGTGGAAGCCATGCTGAAGACCGACCCCTCAGGAGTCATGGAGCGCTTCACAAATGAGTGGAAAATCCTTGCTGCATGCGATCACCCGGGAATCATTCGTCTTGTCGGGGGCGTTGTACACGGACCCTTCGATGTCTGGTTGGTGACTGAGCTAGTGAAGAACGGCTATGACCTTCATTCCAGAAAATATTCCCGCGACCCCGCCATCAAGCGATCTATCTCGCCAGGCGCCGCGATCTCGATGTGTCGCCAGCTGGCCTCCGTTGTGGCATATCTACACGAGCCTCTGCCGGCGAGGGGCAAGCCCATCATCGTGCATCGGGACATCAAGCCAGAAAACGTCATCGTCGATGAAGACTGGCGCATTCAACTCTGCGATTTCGGAGATGCAGAGGGATCCACTGACGGACGTGTGTCGCGCGTGTCGGGAGCGACTTGGTTCTACGCGCCTCCTGAATTGCTGATGTCGTCGCCTATCGAGCGAGCCGCTGGCCTTGTTGGCCCAAACAGCGCCTCTGCATACGGACCTTCGTCCGGGGCCGACCGCTTCGATGCGACGAGGCAAGGCGCAGAAGTGGTTTTCAGCGAAAAGTGGGATGTTTGGTCGATGGGGTGCGTGTTCCATGAAATGTTTGGCTTTCAGAACCCGTTTCATACGTATGTGGCGCCCACTGACCAGCCAGACACCATTTATGCGAAACTCAAGACCTGCGCTCAGCAGAACACCCTCCACCCCGTGATCGATCCGAGGCTCCAAGGTCGCGTCCGCGAAATCATCACCAGGTGTCTTCATCCGAACCCAGCCGAAAGACCTAGTGCGGAAGAAGTCTTCCGCATGTGGATCTGCGCGGATGAGCTGCTTCTGAAGGACATTCAAATCGACGCAGTGCTTGCCCAACCCGCGACGGCCAGCGAAAAGCCCCAGCCCGCTCTGCAGCACTACGCACCGAGCAGCACTCAGGCACACGCGGAGCCTTCTGCTGCGCTGTGGGGAGCCAACGCGGTGAGCCCAGCCGGGCAGCAGGATCCTGTTTACCTGGTCAGCGCCTCCCTCCATCCCGAAAACTCTGTCCTCGGTATGGGCGGCAGAGGCGGCGTCCCAGGCGATCGAAGCCTCAGAGAGGAAGTTCACGCGAAGAGGAAAGGCGCGCAGCTGGTTCAGGACGCTAGGATGCAGAACGGTGCTGAGAGTCTGGTGCGGGTCGGAAGCGGAGTGGTGGGAGCCGGCGGCGAACACCCAAATGGCGATGGCGCACCTCCGAGTTACCCGAATCGGCTGTCTCCTTCAGTCTGCAAGACTCTCCGTACGGATCGCAGGTCTGCACACCACAGCCTTCCGAAGAATGGGTGGCAGTACCAAGTCGCTAGCCCGCTTGTCCTCTCCGGCAAGTCTGGTGCCTTCGGAGACGCTGGACAACAGTCAGGGGGGCAGACAGAGACAGAGGAGCCCTACGCGCCGGCGCCTACTGGCTGGAAGCGGGGGAACAGGGCCATGCAGGCCAGACGCGACTCCGCGGGTTTGTCAGCTGCGAATCAGGGCATCGCGGGTCCGCTGGGGACAAACACATCAGACGAAGGACCCGGGTCGCGTCTCTTTACAAACAGCAGTGGAAGGACGACTGTTCGCCACATCGTGGGAGAGGACGGTTTCGTGAGCGTGCCGAATCTCGCTATCGTCTCGCCGACGTCGGCTGACTTCATCTCTTGAGGTTTTGGTAAAGGCGGTCTTCCCGCCTCTCCGCGTGTGGTTTAGACTATTATCACCATGCCTCTTGTACTCGTGCCCGCACATAAAGACGTATATTTCTTGGTGTGAAATGGTGAACCGTTTCCCTCAGTGGATCTGCGATTCCCCGTGCCTTTCTTCACCTCACGAGTCACGACTTCGAGGGACGTCGAATGTCACAGTCCCGGGCGTACGCCTACACATGATATGCAACCTCGTCGCCACTAGCCATTCAATAGCTCACGTAGTGCGCCGCGGCATAACGCGACGAACCTGTATTTTATTCCAACAGGGGGAGGGGGGAGGTAAGCCCACATTGCGAACCCTCGGCCGTTGTCCAGCGCGTAGCTTCCGTTTGCAAGCTTACGAAGCTTCTTGAAGCAGTGGTCGCCAGGTGAGTGTTCCCACCATGAAGCCCACGTGAATTAGAGTCATCCTGGCCGTAGAAAACGGATACGCGTCTCCCCCCAAACCGCTCACATGGGCAGCCAACCCGAGAGGAGGTGGCGATCCTGCTGAGTATGGGAGAGTTTGGTCTACACGTTCATTGTGTTTAGCAGATTATCAGAATAGAGTTGAGCACCGCCGCACCGGGGGGTCACCTGGTGAACTAGCGCGGCTGGCCCCAACTGACGGGCGGCAGAAGGCACACATGAAGCGAGGTGATCGCACGCAGCTCGAGAGTCTGAACACAACGTGGGGGAGCTGTGTCAGCGCGGACTACCACCATAGGGTAACAACTGCGGAGTGTCGCCAAACGTTAACAGAAATGGTGGACACCCGCGTAGTTGAGAAGGCACACGTCTAAGCGGTGGGAATAAGAAGGCATACTCGACGGCTCATGACGAGCGGTCAGGACCCGGTAGACGGTGCCACACCCCTCTCCAGTACCAAGGGTTCCATAGGCAATCTCTGAAAACGGTGCCTTGCTGGATGTCAACGAGGCACCGCACATTTTCATATGCTAACGCTTTCTCCCGTGTCCAAGTGACCCTCTGGTGTGAGCCATCTCTTCCCCTGCCGCGGCTTTCCATTCAATGAGAAAGAATGCTCTCTGCGTATCCGCGGGGTCGCATTTAAGGCACTCAAGTCAGGCAGCTGGCGCCGTCACATACTGTCCGCGCAGAGACCGACAGAATGTGTCGAGCACATGACTGTTGCCGCTTCACCCCTTACACAGTTCTAGATCTGCCCGGGGATGCCCAGCTCTCCTGGCGGAGCCCGGAGGGACGCGTTTGTGTGAAGACAGCATATGTTGGTCCTCGCCACTAGGCTGTTTACGCTACAGGTGTGTCAGGATGCGGCAGCTATACAGCAGCGATGTTCTATGAAAACGCCTGCTGCCGCGGAAGGGCTTGCCGCTGGCGGTACTCTGCCGCCCCGACTTCGGCCGGCCTCATGATATCCATTTTTTTTCCGAGGATGGGCTTTCTCCCTTGTTTACCTCCACAGAAGCATCTCCAAGCTACGGACACGTGCCATGAACAACTTTCTGACAACTCATGCTCACAATCGTGGGAGACGTATTTCAGGCGCATGAATACTAGTATTTCACAGGCTTTACGAATGTCATTCCTGCATGTCTGAATTGCATGTGCGCAGAAACCTCGTACTGAGTTCACGCACAGTGGGCTGCATGCAGCGTCCGCTTAAAGGGCGACCTCCCACCCCACTACCTATAGGACAGTCCCCCAATTTTCGACGTCGAAAATTGTGTGACGGGTTGCAGAGGGCAGCCTGCTCGGTTGGCGAAAACGGGCGGCATACCACTATGCGGGCGAAAGCAGCCTTTTCTGGCGGGAGCCTTACGGCGAGACACTTTCTCTAAGCTGCCAGGGAGTTTTTCGGCCGTGTGCTCTCAAAGTATAAAGTGTCGTTTGACATAGAGGACTTCTCCTCCGTGGCCTTTCCCTGTAACAGCAGAGGTGAGGAAACAGACAGGGTCATTGTGACGGGGCAGTGGAAGGTTGACGAAACTCCTGAATTGCAGAGTGGGGTATCTTCTATTTTTCAGCGTTTTGGGGACCGTAACGGATGCAGGAGATGCATCCATCTGGAGGTCTTCCGTCGAATTTTTTTACCTGTGAATTTCTCCCTCACCGACTGCATGTGCACGCGAACGCGAGGGCGACGTTATTTTCCGAGCTGCATTCCTTGCAGATGGATCTTGTCAAATGCATGTACCACCGACGAGGGTTGCCTGGATTATTTCAGTGCGGGATTTTCGGAAGGGGACCTTCTAGCCTTCAATTTTCTTCTTGCTCTCGTGCGTTGCGATAGCATCAGTGCCGGCGAGTGATGTGGGGAGGACGGAGGAGGGCTGCGCCTCGCCAAAAGTTAGCGGGTCGTGCTAAGAACTGGAGGCGTCTTTGTCCTCTTTTCTGTGTGGAGGGTCTGATTAGTTTTTCGGGGAACGGGGAGGGGTGCTTGTGCGGACTAAGTGGAGCTGGACGGGAGCGTCTTGACGCAAGGTCTGCCGAAACTACGGCTTGAGTGATGCTCAGGGGTTGGCGGATGAGTTTTCCTACATGGCTCTGTGATGGGTCGCCTTAGAGACGTCGGAAGTTTTTTGGGGACGGGAAGGACGGTTGGAGGCAGTGTATGCTGAGGAAGCGCAGTTTTGCTGGAGCTGCCTTATCCTTTGAGAAACGTCACCTGTGGACCCAGAGAGCACACGAAGGCGTGAGATTGATTTTCTTTCAAAGCGCGTGCATACGTCTTCCCAAGTGCAGACGTGATCAGTGCGCTCGCGCAGGGGTGGGGGGGTCTTTTCTGATGATTGCCGCAACGGTTGTTCTGTCTGCCGCTTTTGGCGAAACTGCTCACACGTCCGTTGCTGGGCTTTGTGGCTTTTCTGGGGAGACGCATTGTGCTTGCTGGGAACCCCTTTCCCTTCAGTTTGAGCAGATTTCTGTGTCTTGTTTTGCGCCCTGTATGCAGGAATCTTCCGTTACCAAAATGGCGAAGGAGATCCGCGATCTTCGCAAGTTCTTGTTGACCGCTCGCCGCCCCGATGCGAAGCGCGTCACCATTGTTAGACAGCACAAGAAAGCCAATGCCATCACGGGAGGCAGCGCGTCTACAGTAACCAAGTTCAAGATCAGGTGCAGCCGATACTTGTATACCTTCGTTGTGGAGGATCGGGAGAAGGCACAGAAGCTGGAGGGATCCCTCCCCCCGAGCCTACAGAAGGTGTCCATCCCGGGCAAAAAATGAGCGTATCGGTATCTGTTATCTCAGTGACCGGTGGAGGCCCTTGGCACCTGTTATGAAGCATCTCCAAGTGTCATGAAAACATGCTGTGCCTGGGAGCGTTGCCGTGGGCAACAACACTGAGGGTCCTCTCCTGACAGTCTTCTCTCCATCCTGCTAACTGTTCCTGGACGACCCCTGCCGCGACGCAGCCGGTCCTGTCGCAATGCATAGAGCTGAAAGCTCTGTTTCTACTGCCGCCTGACCCCAGAAAGGGATCCTGTGAGTGGCTGCTGTTGTCGGCCTGGTTTCTGATGCGCGCGCAGATGTAGACATCCAGCGTAACAGGTTCATTGCCTCGAGTGTGCTGATTGAGTTCGCAAGCGCGGGAGATACAGTAGCCGCACGAGACAGGCGGATGCAAGGCAGTGTGATTGGAGCACGCGAGCAGGTCCGGATTCGCCATTTTTTCCCAGAGGCAGTAGCTAAGTATCAGGTGCCGCTACGCTTGCGCAGGCAGGCTGGAACGAGTTCACCACACTCAACATCGAAGGGGTACAGCCCTCTTCGACAGCTGTGGCTGCGTTTAGTACCTGACCCGAAACGGCAGATATGTGCCTGAGTGATCGACTACCACTGGGGGGTCCTACAGGTTGTGTCGCGGAACCCGCCCGCTTTGGCCCACACGTAAGCTGGTGAGAGAGGGGCGTGCGGATTTTTCTCAGCGCTGCTGAGCGGCCGCTCCTAGCTGACCTGTGAATCAGCTCATCACAGCGTCTGGCGGGCAATGTTGAGAGACTTCATCGGCGGGGCTAGCGCATCAACGTCAACTACAGCTGTATCAATCTACCGGCCGAAGGGAGCAGAAGAAAAAGCAACGTGGTACCACATCGACGGAACCCTGTTTCTTGGCATGGAGAGTCTTGAAGGTCAGGGCTTTCACTGGTTGAAGTGTATCCAGCCACCGGATACACCCGACAAAAACGGGATACACTCCCCCAAGCAGCTAGCTCAGGGTCGAGCCAGAGGACAAGACAGATTGCAAGAGGAACAACCCACTGAGTTGCACGTTGCTCGCGTCTACCCAAAAGTGCAGATACATACAGCATTACGTACCAACAAATATGGTTCGCTTACACGCTGGATGCACAAACGCTTGGACGTTCCAGCTCTCTGCAGAGAGGATCACTGCTCCTCGCCGCCCTCCACCTCAGCCTGCAGTTCTTCTCCAGTCGTCGTTTCGTTTCGTTCGTCATCTCCGCCGTCTATGAGGTCAGGGTCTCCAAGCTTGTGAAGTTTCTCCTTCAGTAACAGCTTTTTCCTCCTGAGCGGTGAATCTTTTACGACTGTGTCCATTGTGCTGGGCCGTACACTCACAGATATATCCTCCTTTTTCGATGGCGAGTACGCAGGTATTTTCTGATGTTTCACTGGCATGTCGACAGGCAGACACTTGTCCACGTGCTCCTTGTGAGTACACGAGTACTCCACCTCTGTAAAATCAGTCTGCATGCACTGTTCTTCAACCTCCTTCAGATCTTCATGACAAACGGACTTCACAACTTTTTCTGAGCAGTCATACACTTCCGTTTTCGGTCTTGCTTCAAAGCAGACATCAGGAATGCGAACTTGCGTAGGGACACACTCGTTCTTGAAGATTTCAATTTCGCATGGTCCTTTTTCCTCTACAGGCACATCGCGGCTGCATGTGTGCTCGATTTCCTTCTTGATGGTAGAGCACTCCTCCTGTATTTCCGTCTTTGTGCAGACATACGGTTCAACAACCTTCTTCATCGTTCTACAAATTTCCTGGATCGTCCGGATCTCTGTGTTGCATTTGGGGGTCTTTTTCATCGACGTGCACGGTGTTCTGTTCTTTTTCACCACATCCCTTGTGCATGTCTTCCTCTTAACGTGTGGCACATCGGTGCAGATCTCGAGAGATACACGTGCCTCCTTTGCTGGCATCGGTAGAACTATAGTGTCGCCTTTATCGAAATTTTTGGGCCGTAGATGGCGCCTGCCGCCCTGAGAAACAGAACAGCCAGGCAACAACGGCAAACATCAGATGTACGATAGCTTCAACCGGCGGCAGAACTGAGAAAAACCTGGTTCAGGCGGCACTCACCTCTCCGTCATCCCAGCTTTCCTCGCCATCGTATCGCGCCCCGTCGTGCAGGGAAGCGCCCCGCGAAGCCGGCGCGGGCTCGCATTTCTTGACGTATACGGTCTTACTACAATCGTATTTTTCTTGCGCGACGACGTCCTCCTCGCAAATCTGTTCCACTGGCACCTCAACCTCTGCGCACTGCTCTTCGGAGACATGCCGTTCACAGGGATACTCGAATTCTTTCTGCACCTCGTGTTTGCACACAGAAGGCACCAGCGCCGGTCTTGGCGAACACTTCGTGGCGTAGTCAACTTTGGGACATGCGTATGTCTCCGATTTGATAACGGTCTGAACGCATGTATCCCGAACCTTCTCCACAGTTTGCACGCATTCGTTCTTGTACTCGATTCTGTCACACTTGAAAGGCTTTCTTTCGTGAAGCGTCCTCGTGCACATTCTCTGGATGGTGGTTGGAACGCCCTCGCATACTTTGTCAATAATTTGTTTTTTACAAGGGTATGGTTTCTGCACAGGCCTGAGACGTTTGCAAATGCCATGAGCTTCTACAACTGTCGGTGTACAAATCACATTCGCATGCTCCTTGAGTGTTCGACTTGCAACCGAGACAGTCTGAGTCGGGAGAGTGCCCATAGCGTGGAGTTCGGCATCGCGTGTCTGGTTAGCTTTCAGAGACTGCCTCGCGAAGGCCGCCGGCGCCTCTGTCGAGTGACCCGGGCATGCGGCTGAGATGAGAAAGAAGAGTGCCGCTGCGCCAGGACCGAGCACAAACATCATTTCATAGAGAGGTCAGCGGCGCTGGGGTTCCTGTGTGGTGCCGATTTCCGTTTTAGGCCATAGGCCCTTTGCTGTACTAGGTGGACTAACTCTATTGCTGTCCTCCTGCAACAGGTTCACATGCATGGGAAGTGCACTGAGACGCTAGCCTGAAAAATCCAAAGAGTTCTGGCAATGAAGCACAAGATGAAGCGGGGATGCAGCCAAAGAAACTAAACGAAGACGCCTTAATCCCTTCCGAGGTCAAAATGGCACACGGTGAGAGGGGAAGAAATAGAAGTTTTGGTTAGGCAGTGGAACATCATACTACGCCACAAACAATGGAAATACGATAAAAGATTTTCTTAATAACTCGCCTGTCAGCGACCCTATCAAAAGGCCACTGTGGACGCGCTCGATTGCTCGAGCTCAGAACGCAGCTACGAGCATGGTCCGTTCTGTCAAGCTGTTGAAACATTTGCATGCATGGCCCCCTACATGATTGAGAGGAGGCCACTACACGCTCAAACAACTGACGACATCATCGGCGATGACACCCACATAAACAGGTTCCGTAGTACAGGACCATGCTGCGCATCTTGTGAACAAAGCTTTCCTTCGTCATTCCTGTATGGCCTGTGGTCTGCCTTGAGGCCGCCCATCTGTACTTAGGATACTTCTACTTGTCACGTTCGATGAAAAGATAGTAACGCTGATGAGTTGGCAAGAAGAAGCGGAAAGCTGCCCCCCAACACACGGGAAGGCTCTTGGCCTAAGCCATCGATACTCAGAAGGTTCCCGAATGCGAGTAGTGCTGCCCCGTAACGCAGGGTGCGGCTGCGGTCCGTTTCCGACCAACTTCACACTTTCATCGTGTTGCAAAGTTCCGGAAATAGTCCCATTCGCACCACGCTCCGTGTTAGCTTTTCCACCACTCATGATTCGAACTAGCTCAATTTGTTCGTGTGTCCTAAGGTGTAGTAAGCGAGTGTGTATAGAAATGGTCAACCTACGAATATCGCTCAGCACCATTGGGATGCTGTGCATCCATGAATCACTCAGGCGCGTGAGCGAATGATGCACATGAGCTCCCGTGTCGATGGGGGTTGGCGATATACTGTCTCAGACGCGATGTGCGGCGCTCACGTCCGGGCCATGAACGAAAGGAAGGCCCGTACACCGGTTGAGCGCGTGCAGATGACGAGCGTTATGCACTGCAGGTTTGATGGGATGTGCTCCACTGCGCGGCATCTGCAGCTACCAGTTACATGATCTGCAGAAATGAATAGCTTTGACGGCGCCTGCATCGATGTCTGTACAGGGCAAATCCGCATCCTTCACTCGTCTCACTCATGGAGTACGCTTGTACTGAAACCTCGCGGAAGTAGCTACCTATGCATCCAGCGCCCTCTCTTCTCGTCAGCGCACATGACATCTGACAGCTCAAGGCTGGCGTCTTGGCCTTCTCGCTCGTTCTGACTGAGAGCTATAGCGGACGCGAGGGAGCGTGGGGAGAGCCGCATTGTTCAAGCTCGGCGCGTTGACAATCGACCATCGCATGAATCATCAGCAAGCCCGATCGCAGCGCGAACTTTCAGTGGCTGAGGAGGATGGAGAAGAAGTGAGAGGTGGTGGAGTTTGGCGGCATTTTGTGGTCTCTGGACAGGAACTGTCTGTGGGTCCCTTTTTCGCAGACGCCGACGGCCCTCTCAGTGGGGGAGACATCTGGAGGGCCTGGTAGCACACAGACGTGGACGAGTACGCTAAAGGAGGCCTGCGCAAACAGCGGACACTGTGTCGCCGTGCGCTGTCTCCTTCAGCGGTAGACAACTGTAGCATGAGGATATCGTTTGATTATCGCTTTATGGATGGAAAGAGGGGGACATTGTACGCATCGACGGCGCGGTGATGTTTTTTTTGAGGCTGTAAAAATCTCCAAGGCGGGAGTTTTCTGTTTTGGGAGGCGCGTCTATCTTCTGTTGTGTCCCCAGTGTCTCAAGGGTGGCATCCGCTGCCCTTTGCCCTTTTCACGGCATTGAGCTGTCGGCTCAAGTGCCGGCGACGAGGAAGAAACGTCATCTGGCGTCAGTGATTCTTGCCTTCCATTTTTCCCTTGTCTCACTCGAGGGTCCGGGCGACGTGAACACATCTGTGGCGCCCTCGCGAAGCCTTTCGTGTCCCCCTGGGTGGTGGCGCAGCGTCGTCTCCACGTGTCGCTGCCGCCCCCACGGGAGTCGTCCTAGGAGCCGGGACGCTGCGTGCCACAAGAGCCTTCGCAACTCCAGTTCTGTATCCAGTCGATCGCCATGGAGGTTTCAGGGCTGCCAGCGATGCATTTGCAAGCCTCTGTTCCTGCTTCCTGGCGGGAGGGACGCACCCGCCTCGTCCTTTCCCCGGCGGGTCACCTTCTCCTCATGTTTGCGGGCATTCTGATCTCTACGTTTCCTCGGCCTCTCTTGCACCAGCAGCCATTCGTTATCCCCGCGCGCTCGGCAGTGACTTCCTCATCAGACAGTACTGGCCAACAACCTCGGGTCAGCACCGAGCTGGAGGGCGCGGCAGCACGGGATACACCGGCGGGAAGAACATCTCAGGGCCGCTTGCGGAAAACACGCAGTGATTCTCCCCCGGTCCGGTGTGCGCAGAACCTTCGGGACGCTGTCAATGGAGCTATCAGCGAAATAAGCGGTGAGATACCCTCCAGGCACCGAGATTGCTTGGTATTTTGTCCGGTCTTGGTTTTGCATGTGTAAAGCCCTGGCTGCTGTGCCCACGTTTGCACAGCCGCCTATATATACGGTATCGAACGCAACCGGTCGGAAGCGCAGGCCCATTTCTAGTCACCTGTCACCGTGCAGAAGTAGACCAGAAACTCTCTCGGCCGCACAGGCTCTCCGCGTGCACGCCCGTGCCTCTCGTCCTTATATTCTCCCTTTTTCGCAAGTGGTTGATTTCTCCGCTCCGGTTCCTACGGACGAGTATCGCAAGTTCTCCGAAGTAGCAGCTACATGGTAACGCTGTGCGTTTTCTCATGCACGACATGTTCTATGTCTCCATCGCAAAGTGGTGAGTTTTGTTTCCTGACACTGATGCACCGCCGCGTTTCGCTGGCTCTCGGTGATCTCGCCAGATCGCCTCTCGACGTCCACAGCGGCGACAAATGACCTGAACACAAATAATTGGACCTCATCCCGATCTCCCTGTCCCTGTTCAGGCACGCGAGTTCTGGTTGAACACCTCCTCCGCCTCTGGAGCGCCGTCCCCTACGTTCCAATGCTCGTCTGCCCGTCGTCTCTCTTCCCGTACGCGCCTACGCTGCCGTGGCCAAAGAAGGAGCGTCTGCAGAGAGGCGACCTCCTCAGGGACGTCTTGAGCGCGGGAACGCTGAGGGTGGCCGGTGTGGGCTCGACTGCAGTGTCTCTAGGCCCTATGACGATTGTCGCTGCACAAAATAGAGGCGAAGAAGGGAATTACAGCAGTCCCGAGCCTACAGGTGCGTACGCTGTGACTCTGCTCAACGGGTCCGCCACGTGCTGTCGCACGGCCTGCGGAATTCGGGGGCTTTGCCGCCTACCCAGCCCTACACGTCGCTCAGCTCTCAGATCTCCAGCTGTCTGGACTGTCGATGCCAGTCCGCGCGTATTGCTGCGTTTTCTCGATATGTGCGTTCATCTTCAGGGTTCTTTCCGCAGTACATGAGGATGATTGCGGGAATCATCGGCAGCCACTATGGCTCGACCGTCACAGTGCAGTGGCTGTTCTATCCCTCCGTGGAGGAGGCGCAACAGGCGGTTCTCAGAGGGCAGGCGCACATGACGGACATCTACTTCCTCCTTGGTCAGTCTACTCCTGGCGAGCCGCAGCCCCTGATGGACTTCTACGCAACCTGCCCCGTTGTCGGTTCGCCGGCTCTTCTCATCCTTCGGGAGGATCAAGTCGCCGAAAACCCAGGCGCGCCCGGGATGCCAGCCAAACAGCCCGCCACGAACTCTGCTTCCAGCCTGGACAAGCATGCACTCCTGAATCTCAACCGCCGGATTGACAACACTTCAGACGGTATGTTGATAGCCCAGTACAGTGAAATATAGAGTGAGAACGCTCAAAAGAACTTGCGAGGACACGCCTCATACTGCTTTGGGGTGATGCTAAAAGTTGCGGGCTGTGCACTGGGATAGCGAGCTGGACACAAGAAATGGCTACCACTATGTTTAACGCACGCAAGCAACTCACTGCGGACGCCATCCAGCGGCCGCATACCAACGAAGAAAGTGATCGGGCTGCCCGCGAAGGAGCCCACGCTTACGCAGAACAACTGGACTTTGCGAGACCAGTCCCATCAGAAATGCATGCTACGTGACACAGTTCTGGCAAGTCATACAAGTGCACCTCCAAGATTTATTTCTGGAAAACACATTGTACGTAGAGTCAAGGGGTTGGCGGTTGACAGCGTGAAAACACAGGACCTGTTTTTTTCTGTGCGTGCGCTGGCTTGCTTGCCAGAGCGGGAAAGAAAGGTCGTCTTCGTTTCGCGGGATCTCGCGAATACGGTGCAGCATAGCCTTTCTCCGAAAGCGTTGCTGCACTTCGCGGCCGACCGTAAGATCTGCACGCGCTGGCACGGAGTTATCATCAAGTAGTTGTCGCGAGTAAAGGCTGCCCTTTGCACCTGTAGATGATGGCATCCCACGGATCTTTTCTCGTGGACTGTCCATGACAGGCCACACAACGACGCGTGTTCAAGCGCCCAGGTGCCCCGCTTCCTTTACGTGGCACCCGCGTTTCTTTCCCATTGCATGGCCACCAGCAAAAGTGTTCTGTGCTACAGTGGCAGATTCTGCACAGGAACTGGGTTGCCGGGCTGCCGAGTCCGACGAGCGTTGGTGCTGTACCGAGCAGCGATGAGTGCACGTTAACACGGCCCGGCTGTAGCTCGCGTGCATGAAGTGCCGTGCCACACCTGCGTGTCGTAGGGTGCAGTGACTGCCCAGTTGCCTGCTGTCATGCGGGAAATACTTGAAGATGCCGCCCCATCCTTTACAATGACCCTGTGGTGGCACGGTGCAGCGCTACAGTAGCTCGTCTGCCGGGTTTTGCCGCATGTGCAAACTCTCGCCAAGCTTCGGATTGCACTGACCGTGTAGAGGAATACGCGCTCTGAGTGGCGGCATGGGCGCATTCTGTCTCTGTTAAGACACACGGGACATACAGTGGAAATATCCCGCATATTCTGGACAAAGGTTTGTTGTGTGCTGTTCTTTCACGCTGCAGTTGACTCAGCAATCAGCATGGTGAGGGATGGCCACGCTGCAGCCGTGTTTACGACGGGAGTCGTCCCCCCTCTGTCGCCTCCGATGACAGTCGTCAACGCCCACCTGCTGCTTGCTAAAGGCGCTTGGATTGAAAGAACACATGCTCTGGAGTGCATGGAAGAGGAGCATGAGAACGGGCTGACAGCGTACGCCCAGGAGAAGGCTTCTGAGGGCACGAGCAAGCTCGAATCAGCACACGCGCCCGAGGCTATATCGTCGGTTACTTTGTCTTTGATTTTTGGGGGGGTCATCGCCGTGAGTAGCGCGGTTGCCTTCTGATTCTGTGTGAGGTCTGGGTGACGAGAACAGCGAACGCAACCACCGCATCCGACGGAGCTGGCAAAGCCATGAGTTAGCTTGTCTGCTGTAGCAGAATGACAGCATCCGTGTACAGCAGTGGGTTGAAACCGCTCGAATCGCTGGGAGGCCAGCGCAGCCGTGGTCTGGAAATGAAGTGTTTTCTTTGTGTGAAAGAAACACTTCGACGTTTTCCGGCAACACCGCTGTCGCTGGGCTCGGCAATAAGATGGACAAGGGGAGACAAACTGCCTCACGTTGGCTCTTTCAAATCGAGAAAGATAGGTGTGGATGTATAGCAATGGAACCTCATGTATACACACATATCTTTCTTGCCCACTTCCATCTCGTAGCAACTGAAGGGAGGTGACCGTGGGGCCGCGGTATGGGTGTCTCTTTTGCCGGGCGTTGGGAAGGTTCAAGGTGTCAATCTATGCACGTGAGAGCGTGCGTTTCCGGTGAGAGTTGAGCGATATTTATCGCGTTGCCTTATCTGGTTTGTGTTACGCGGTCCGATAGCGTCTCAGAGTTTCCTTTGCCCCGTAAAAAAACGAAGCTGCCAGAGCGTTATTAGGGGATAATGGCCAGGAGCTTTTTACCTTCGGCAGTTCACAAATGCCAGCACGTGTTGGAGTCTGGTTTTCAGATGTCGCGGCACGTTTTCCGGCCTAGCGACGGGCGACAAAAGGACCACTGCTTCTATATTTTGAATGCAACTGCGTGTTTACTGGTTTTTTTTCGTGGTACCAGTGGACATGTGATATTGAGATTTCGAAGACAGACGACCCTATGTGCTGCCGTGGCGGGCACACGAGTCTGCAGTCGTTTGAGTTGGGCCAAGCGAGCGCGCGAGGTGGGACTTACCGAGCGTGGTGGCGGAACTGTGAATTCATCTTTTGCTGCGATGCAAGGAAGGTGTTAGAAACGAAATTGCCGTTTCTCTCGCATGGTGGAAGACCCCTGTTCGGTTTTTGTGTGCTATAGAGGACCACCGGCACCAGGAGTGTGTGAGAGAACGGTCATGCTGAAAATAGGGCTGGGCGCTATATTCTCCATCTGCACATATGCAGATGCGTGATGAATACCAATGTGCTTGCAAGACAGTTATGCTCATCCGCACCAACTGCACAAGCGTGTATATGCATACCCCGTCGTCAGTTGATATTCGCAAACTGAAGACCTACTCTAATATACCTATACGGTGCTTGCTTTTTATCAAGTGCGTGGCTGCGAATAGGCACACGGTTACGCCATTTCGCGCGTTGCGAACAAGCTGCGTCATTGTGCGTCTCAAGCGAAGATACGTACCCGGGGGCAAGTAGGCACCAAGCGACGGTCTCAACGGCCTCTGGGTATTGACAGACATTTTGAAGGATGTAACCAGTCGGTGGAAAAAAGTTATGTAGCTGTACAGCATATGAGAATGTCGTAACTCGCACGGCTGTTCTACAAACATCGAACCCACAATGCAGCTTTCTCGGATAGTTACCGGCTACCAAAGGAGCCATCGAGGGATGATGTACAGCATTCCTTCGAAAACCATGACGGTCTTTGCATCGATAACAGCTCCCGCCGATCAGAGATGAAGCATCACGTGCTGAAAGGAAGTGCACCACACGCGGGGGTGCCTCTGCCCCTCTCTCGCCTTACCGTTGGTGCGTGTGAACTTACTGTTTTCATGAAAGACTTACAGTATGCTTACGACTCCACAAATTTCAACACTGCGCTGAGCGGAAGCTCTTCAACGGGAAGCTGCGTGAGCGGCTTTGGAACGCCTCCGCTCCGCAGACAGGCTACGGTGTACAGTACACCAAGGGTTATTATCGATGCGCCCAGTATTATATCAAGTAAGCCTTTCTGTAAGACAATCAAGCCGATGATGATGTAATACAGGCCACGCCCAACTGGAAGGTAGAGGAACTTCGCGTACGCGAAGAACGAGAAGGCTTTCACATCTGCGGTGATGGAAAGTAGCCCCGTACAGACGTGAAGAACGTTGACAGCAAGTCGCAGTGGATCGAAAAATACAGTGCCAAGGACTCCTGAGGCGATGATGATACCTGAGAGAAAAGACAGAAGGATCACGGAGCGAACGACACAGAACAATGAACATGAGGATGCAGGCAAGTGTGAGGCCATGACCACAAACGAACTCGCGTGGGACCTATAATACATGGGAAGCAGTGGAGCTGCCGATGCTCCACGAGAATTGTTTTTTGAGCGTCCACGATCTTACCTATTCTTACCGGTGGATTAGTTATGATCCTTTTTGATCTACACGTTAACACTGAACTTTACGATTCTATGTATTATGGTACACTTTCTTCGGGGACGACTTCGTTATTGGATTAATGCGCGCCTTTAGAAACGCTGGCTCGCCTGGCGACTGTTGCTGGTGGAATGCCGCGCCACACTTACCGGCAGTAATGAAGGACACAAACGTGATGGCGACCGTAGAGAGTTGTACGCGCCGGCAGCGAACCAGCACTCCGTCGGCTGACATTTTTTGCGGACGAAAGGCGCGGCGATAGATTGTTTTAACACAAACACCTGTCACAAAAGCACTACCGGAACAGACGTGCCCTTTTTGCGTTGTGGAAGAGCTGCACACACCGCGGATCCCGCCAATAGCGACACCGCAGTTTCTTGCGCCACAATGCACGACACCGTTTTCAGCTGCTCTGATCCTTTGGAAAACCTCCTGCAGAGTCTGCTGCCTTCGAAAAATATTAGAGCTGCACGTTTTGGGTCGGTGGACCTTGCAGCCAACCCCCAGCAAACGGGCTTAGCTCGGCACGAGTGTGCGTGTGTGGTTTTTTTTTTTTTGAGTAGCCGCGAGTCTCCACCCATCGCACTGCCGGTACTGCAGACTTCTCAACAGTGGTACGGAGCTGCCATTTGTTTTGCCCAGTGGTCGTTTCTCTCGCGGTAACCTTGGTCGGACTCATTGTTGAGCCTCTCGACCTCGGTAACCACCCCGACCGACAAGACAGCAGAATGAAAACGCAACACGCCAAGCTGCCACGTCGGCAAGCCTGGCGCATACAGTGACAACCTTATATGAGGCTGGAGAGACGGAACACGACCCCTAACACACGGGAACACACGAGAAACCTATTTCATCACCAGGAGGAGGCCTTCCGCATTCCCGCTGTTCCATCCATGTGCCTCCATCAGAGAGATGAATATTTTGAAGGACTCGAGATTGGCTGGCATTTGCTCGCAGGACCTCGCAAGGAGTGCTGTGGAGTCGCCCGTAACTACTGTGGGGGCCTGCAGGTCGGCCGCCAACCGTTACTGCCCCAAAGATCACTGTAAGCATCCAGTAGCTCCTTTGCCTGTTACGATGCAGACGGATATAACTCATCCACACCCAATTGACGAAAGAGTGCATGGTCTTCCAGTATGGTATGGATTAGCATCTAATCGGCATCGGAGGTAGGACTCGGAGAATAATTAACAGGGTGTATCCGGCGGTTTGGACTTGACTTACCTATTTCGCGTATCAGCCGGGGCCGGATGTCTCCTCACAGGTGCATGGCTTGCTAAAGCAGCATCGATGTGTAGCGCCAACCTATGCTGGAGTGAGAAGGCTGAGCTGCCCATATAGGGACCTCAGCCGCAATGATGCTTTTGCCATGTGCATGCTCGTTCATGACGCCGGTTTGAGTCCTATCTAGTTGCCCCCGTACCATTAAAGAGAGCGATAGCTGAATCAAAGAGATAGGAAATGATCCCGCATGCAATAGATATGCCTCGGTGTAGAAGACAATAGCAGCATCCGTCGGACGTGCCTGTTGGACAGTGGAAAACTACGAAGGCGACAACGTGCCGCGCCTCCACGATGTTGGTCGGGAGCACAACGCACTGTCGAGACTTTTGCCGCTAGCTAGCTTACGCGCTTCACACTGGAATTCCTCACTCCATATAAGCCTTGTGCGAATTAAAAGGTGTTCTTAAGCGAGCTCACATGTATCACTGAACGCTAGACTGGCAGTGCGCCTGTCTCAACACAAGGAGAGAGCTGTCCTGAGGAGAAACACTGTGCAGTCTTGCCGCCATCTGCATGTCTCGGCGCATAAGGGCCCCTGTGAGAAGTAGCACGCAGGTCTGCGCGCATGCGATGGAGAATCACTATGAGCAGTATCTTCTCTCGGCGTTAATGTGCAGCAATAGTTGGAATATTTCCACCTTACAAATACCACCTGCTGTCACCTCTCGCTGTGTTCCCGCTGAGTGACAGAGGTTAGCGTGTGCATGTCGGTGGACGCCAACTGCCCCCGTGCAAACAATGCTTTGACGGGCCAGGCGAGTGGCGTTGGGTGAAAAACCCGTGTACAACAGAAAAACCTCCGTATTCGAACAGTCCGTCGTTGACAGACGAATGAACTCTTGAAACTGTTGGTTGGCGAGGAGGGGGGCAGATGGCGCTGCCGGTGGCGGCTTTTCACTCCGGCCTGGAGTCTTGCGTGCCACTCATGACAGCGGCTCCAACTCCCGGTTGTCTCCGGCAGGCTGTTGTCTCTATCCGTGGCACATGTGCCAGAACATCTGCTTATCCTGTGACCTTTTCGTGGGCATCTGCAGACGCGCAGCACCTTCTGTATGCGGGCTTTACCGCAAGTCAGCACGGTCTTCCGATGAGGCGCACATTCTCGCGCCTGCGCATGCACAGAGAGTCCAGCTCCTCTAGGCGAAAAACGACAGTCCCGCAGCGCTCTGACAATCCGACAGACGGGACATGCATGCCCTATTTGCTAGGCATTGGTGCCCACTATTCCAGGTTTCCGGTCCGCGAGCTCTCGCTTCACAGCGGTGGGCTAAAAGGAAAAGCCTATACCAGTGGCACGGCTCCTGAGATGCTGCTCGGTTTCACCCCCGCCATCCCAAAGCCGGTTTACGCTTACTACCGCTTTCGACAGCGCCTTTTTTTCTCAACAACAAAGCCCGCTTCTGCATCGGACGCGAACCTTTCGCCCGGCTCTCAAGCTGCCTTGAGCGAGATCCGCAGCAACGTGGAGCGAGCTGCCGAAAAAGGAAAAGCTCTTGCCGCCACATCCAGCAGCAGTGGTGGCGCAGGACGCCAGGTGAAAAAGCAGCTCTCCAAAAAGGAAATGAGGACTCTCGGCGGACATCCCCGGAGGTTCAAGCTCATGGGCGGGCGACCAGAGTTCCACCATGTGGACCGCAACAAAAATGGACATATAATTGAGCCGACGGATAAGTTCCAGGTAACTACTTGGAAAGCAGCTGGTGGAGGTGCAGGCAGGTTGCTGCGCAACATTTCTCAGCTCGCAGGTTGCTTTCGCGCACGACTCTTCCGGACGCAATTTCGAGATACACGCAGGACCGAATAACACGTTTTTTTGTGTTCTCGCCCGCTCCGCAAACGTCGCAGTGACTGTGCGGCACTCAGGTGTCTAGCCAGGACGCTCATCTTTGTTTGCCTGCCTGTGCCCGTACATCTGCCTCGTTGAACACACCGAGAAAGTGGCAACAACTACGGTAACGTCGTCATTCTTGTGGTGATTTACAGGGCAAGGCATCATGTGTGGGTGTGCGCACCGCACGTATCGTATTCTGTGCTTCCAGGTTGTCATCACGACGAGCAAAAACAACGTCCATGCCCAGGTTGTCAACAAATCAAGGGCGTATCGCACGATTTTTGGATCTTTTGCAGGTAGGCAACAAGGCTATTGGTTGATGTTTACTGTTCCGGAGAATTTTTCACTGCGCAGGAGTGTGAGGGACCCGGGAGAAGAGTGGGCGAAACAACCGGGAGCCCAGGTTCCTTGCTGGTTGTGGCGCTTGCGGATTTTTTTTTTGCTCTCTTCCGGATAGCTTTGCTGTCATTTCGGATGTTGTGGCTGACTATTCGAAGTGCCTGGACCGTATACAGTGAATCCTCTCCCGCCAGCTGCGTAGAGTGTCTTGCCCAAACGCCGTGGCACACGAAACTCGAGAATCCCAAGCTGAACTACCTGCTCTCTCCTTAGTAACCTCGTCAAGCCGGGTTGCCTTCGCATTCGAAGCACTTCAGGGTATTTCGTTATCCCGGCTAATTCTCAGGGTCTAACTAAGCTAGGGTCGGTATCCCCCTTCCCACACCACCCCGCGCTAGATGATACACTTGAACGCCAGCTGTCCGCTATGGGCTGTCAGTATCATTACGCGGCTGAATGGCACGTTGCACGGTTGGTCGCGAATGATGTTTCTCAGGGAACGTCGGAATCCGGAAACAGGCGCAGCAGGGCTCCCAGTGCGCTTACCGTATTGGGCAAAACATTGCCCGCAAATGCAGGCGGCTGGGGATATCGCAGGTCGAAATCAAGTTTCGGCGAATCATGAGAGTGAATCAACTGCTTCAAGCCTTTACTGCTCATGGCCTTGGCGTTACGGCCATTGCGCACGAGCCAAGACTGCCGAAATGCGGACAGAACGCCACGAAACCGAGGAAGCGGCGACGTGTGTGAACAAGAAGCTGCGGCCTCCGTAAAGTGTGTTTTGGGGCGTGCCATATATTGCATTGTCTTTTCGTTTGTTGTCTCTGTTACTGTAAGCTCATGGATGTCGCCGAGAGACACGTCGGTTGAGGCCGCAGCCTAGTAAATGCCTTTTCCAGGTATGCGAGTGACGCTCACAGACGTTTAACCTTTCTCATCTTCCTATCTCGTCACAAGACGTTGCGTGTTTTCAAGAGGCACAAGCTTCGTCGTAAGCAACCTAAACAACGCTACTGCAAGCTGACAGGTGCTCCGACGCCCCAACGGGTGCCGCTGCCTACGCTGGGGGGGGGTGGCTCGCTCGACTAGGTTTGTCCGCTTGACCGTTTTGCCTGGCCAGTCAGCACCTCAGAAACCCACCGTGGTGCCCGGTGTTGTGGCTGGGGCGACAGTGGGCATTGCACACGCGTTCGGTGCGCTCAGGCGTGTACCACGCACAATGACACGTTTTCGGCTGACAACACTGGCTGCATTGTAGAGCAACGCCCGTATCACTTACAGGCAGCCTTGTAGCAGGGCGCGGAATGGGGCGCCGAAGCGTACCGGGATGCTCATGCTGACCTGCCAGCGAAGCGTCATTATACATCAGCAGCACCCCGTAGAGCGCTCATTCAGATTCACGTGGTGCTTCGATAGGCCCGCGCAAGTGGGGCGCGAGCTTACGCATCGATGTTCCTTCCCCTAGAGCATCGGAACGCGGCGCGATGTAGAGACGCCTCACTAGCACGATAATGGAAGGTGCAAGTACTCCGTAACATCTGCTTAATGCATTGCGTGGCACGCATGTATACTTCAGAGGCTGCACTCAAAGCAACAGGGGCAACTGGACGTAGTGCACTACTGAGATTTAGCTAGCGCCGCGCGACGCAACTCTGTCAGATCCGGGATAGCCATTTAGCTCGTCATCTCTGCGCGCGGAAGCAGCATCTGGACGAAGAAGCTGGCCGTAGAAAACCCAGTCTTCATCGGAAAATATCTGTGAAGGGATCTACATTATTGTTTTGTGGGGGCCAAGTAGCTTCTCAAACGTCGTCAGCATTTCAGCGATGCGGATTTCAGAAAAGCCAGGTTAAGCGGATCTCCTCTTCGAACACTCTCCTCTCCAGCCCCAGGGGTCAATACATGCGTCACGGTCACTCACGCTATTGGGAATCCCACCGCTCCATGCCCCTGATTTTCAGGGAAACAGCGTCACCTGGGTGCAAGAAAGTCAACGGGTGAGCTACACCTAATGGTACAGCGCGTTTTCTGTGAGAGTTTGCCATCCTCTCCGGCTGTCCTGCCCCTGTACTTTTTGTCGCAGTGCTCCCTTCTTTCCCCGGGCGCTGGCCCCAGTGAAGTTCACCACAAGTGGTATTGCTGTTGAACGCTTTAGTATTCGGCTCGACAAAAAGCGGTGTAGATTCGCTCTCTGGGGCTGACCGGGGCTGTACACCTTCTGTTGGCTTTGCCGCTAGTGTTTTTCCATGGGATGGGACGGCTGACTCCGGGGCACGGTGTATGTAAAGTACGCATTGATTCGTGCCTTGATTCAACACTGGTGTTTGTGCACGTTAGCTGGATGTATCGGAGGTTCTCATATCTGCTGTTCTGTGTAGCTCTCTCCTTGAGAGGAGGCGTGGATGCTATCAGCAGCACACAGCTGCCTCGCCCGGCTTCTCCAACCCGGGTGGAACCCCTCGCATCCAGTCTAGTGCCATCTGGATATCCCAACTCTTCAGAATCGGTGGGACTATGTTGCCCAGATGGTGAGCAGCCTTTTCGGTCTTTCCACCTCTTGGATGCTCTGGTGACGGCTGCCTCAAATGTCATCGTTGCAAACTCACTGCTCCCTCGCCCCCTGGTGTACATGAAATTGAAGCACCTAGATACTCATCAGCTACCGTCCGCCACTGGGTGGCTGCATAAATGCGAGCCTGCCCTGACCTGTGCTGATTCGCCGGACAAAGTGCAACTACAGCGGCGGCCAAGGGCATCTCACCTGGCGTACAGAGACCGGTCGTCGCGGAGCTGCTCTAATTTCGTGGCGATGAGCCACTCGCGTACATGTTCCCTTGCAGTGCATAAGTCGTGGGCACTTGTTGTGGTTCGGGCATTGCTGCGGTTTCTTGAATTTATCGGGCTTCAGCTCATTTTCCTGGTTATCTTTCTTCTACTGTTGTTGTTACTCCTTCTGCTGTTAAAGGCAGCTGAGTGGTTTTTGGGCCTCAGCGTTGTAGATATTGAGTTCAGTTTCGGCGACGCAAGGCAGAGTCTACTCCCACGGAGGGCATCAGGCGAACACGAGGAAAGGGAACTCATGACGCAAGGAGACCAGCGAAACGAACCTGCATTCTCATTCAGTTCGGAAGAGCACGAAGTGGCTGCCGTTCCTCTCGCGGATTTGTACGTTTGAAGTTGGGTCACACAGTGAGCGTTATTGCGCGCTGATCTGAGAATGCCGACCAGAGTCTAGCGGGCGGAGTTCGTGCATCTTGCGCCTCTTCATTGCTGGTACTGCTGTGAGTGTGTGAGCTCGGGGTGTTGCTCCTTTGCTCACGGTACAAAAAAAATTCTGGAGGAGCGGGTCGCACTTGTTGGTTTGGGGCAGGGCAGCCGCGCGACCAAGTCCGCGGCACAAAACCCTTGCGCTGCGTTTCCAGTTTGCACAAACGTGTAGTCATTCCCCCGGAGCGCCCGTGCAACTGGCGATGACGCACGCTGTTCCACATCATTCGGGTACATGTAAGCAGTCACAGTTTACGGGCGTGCACTGCGAGGCCTGGGCCTGCAAGATATTCTACAGTCGAGACACGCAAGCTCGCAGGCACAATGAGCGCCACCGTGTTAGGAGAGGTACCTCAGTGTTCGTGTGACCCCATTGACTGCTCCGTCACTCGCCCGGGTAAAATAGGATATATTCGAACGTGTTGTAGCTTAGTCCGCCCTGCGCAAAGGAACTTACCTCGGAAACTCAGGTGGGCCGTCCCAGTTAGCTTGCTCTCGCGTTATGATGCCCGTCATATTTTACTGGAATGCTGCCGCGCGTGCCTAGATTAAGGATAGCCATTCATCTATGAGGTAACCTCTTGTGCATCTGTATCCAGCTGGGGCCGGGGCGCCACAACGGCATCTTTCTCGATGCTTCACTTGAACTAGCGTTTGAATGTGGCACCGATACAGAAGACACTTTAGTCGGAAGCAGCCTCCTATCATTTGCACGCCGTTCCCTCCATCGTCCGTCGATGAACTCGGGCAACCGCGTTCTCCTCTGCTGCGTGGCACTTTTTGGCTCGACAGCCAAATGCCAACTTACTACTGTAGTATAACTGCCAAAAGAATTTGGGGTTGACACCGACTCTCTCATGGATGTTATTCGCGCTTATCAAAATCACCTTGAATATCTGTTGCGCACTAACGATGTTAGACACAAGAATGCTACTCCGCACGGGGATCTTGCCCGAGACGGTCGGGTACGCAGTGCAGCCAGCCAGGGATTCCACGCCATCATGGAGCATGACCGCTGCAGGTCGCACTACCGACGCAATGATTTGCCTCCACAATGAAGCTCAGTACACCATACGTCTCTGCTTAGTTACTAGCGGCATGTGAGTGACTTCAGTGTTGGAGGGAGGATGCGGGCCGGCCGCCCGCCCGTCGGCAAAGGCAGCTCGTCGGCGAAGGCAAGTAATATCTATTCAGGGAGCATGGCTACCTGTCTTCATATTCGACGTGAACAAGTTTACTGAGGAGGTACCGCAAGAGCGAGGAGACTACGCGGGCTCCCGGCGATCACGTATGCGACGCCTGATGCGTGTCGAACTTCCCAACGTAAGCCCTGCGTCAAGGCTACTGCAGGAAATGTCTTCCTGGTTTGCGTTGTCTGGTCCTATCCAGTGGCGTAGATGGTGAGCGAAATTCGGAGACTAGTGGCGTAAGCAAGACGATAAGTGCCCATCTGCGTCACGTAGCGATTCTCGGCTCAAACTCCACAGCCAGTGGCTGCGAGGCGGTAAGGCACATGGAACTCGGACCTCCGCTGTAACGGCAGTTTTCTGCTGTAGGTGTAACCGTCGTTAGTTCATCCGTGAGTTGTACTGTGAGAGCGAGTTACTAGAACTGCTATAATGTCGCCTTCGACGTCATGACCCTGCCCTCTCTTGCCTCCGGAGGCGCAGGGTGCCCGGCTCGTATTGAACGGTTAGCGAAGCGGGGCTGCAAACAAGGGTGGTAGCAGTGTGCGGCCTGTATCTTGATCAAAGACTCTATCTTTCGAAGAGCAAACACCACTAGAAACCTTATCACCACGCTGCGGCGCCACTGAAAGGAGAGTGCTTCTCACTCTCTCATCAACTGTGCTTTCTTACGCTCTATTGAATACCCCCAAAGGGCTGTGCGTGGTATGATACGGTTTTCTTTTGAAAATATTACTACAACCCGTTCCGGTCGTTGGGGCCGCTCGCCGACGCAATTCTCGATGGCCTGGTTGAAGTAGATCGCTCAGCGGGTTCCTTGGGTAGGTTGGCTCCCAGCCTCTATGACACGGTTGCTGTTTCTTCAAATGCTCGTGACCTTCCTGTTGAGCTCAGCCGTGCAAAACAGTACACGAGGTATTGCTTTAGGCAAAGTGAGTACTCGAGACCAGCTTCGGAACGATGCTTCCTTTCTCCACTGTTTTCACTCCGGTGAGGAGGCGAAAGGATTCTATGTCAAACAATACGAAGGTCTAGGGACCGCACGAGAGTGTCAGCAAACATGCCAGGAGCTTGACAACTGAACTTATTTTTGTTTCAAGTCGCGGAATGGTGAATGCCGCTTGCTAACGAAGAATCCAACAGGGATGGAAGCCAGAGGTGGCGCTGTGTGCGGGCCTAGATCTTGTGATAAGTCATGCTTCTGGCGGATACGGTGTACGGCGGGCCAGTCCTTGTTTCGGGCGAAACCTTCAGCCCATACGATTGCCAAATATGGTGCACAGACACAGACCCTTGCGATTTCTGGACGAGGCAAGCAGGCACAGCAGGAGGCAAACGCACATGCCATTTGATGACAGAAGAAGCATTCGGCACTGCGTCGCGCTTCGTGGGGGCTGTTTCCGGACCTCGAGGATGGTGCGAGAATCAAGAACCTACCGATGATGCAGAGGTGAAGACACTTGAAATGCATACACAAAGACGCCGTTCTCAGAACACGCGTGATACATAAGACTGTCACTGATGTGCAGAGCTTCCTGGACTGTCGGACTCGATGTGAGCAAGAGCACGCGCAAGAATATGGCGCCTGCGTGTACTGGTCGTAAAACAGATTGTACAGCAGCTTTGTTCTTTGGAAGGGCGACGCATCTTATGTGGAGACCGGCCGTATATCGTTCATCACGGGGCCTCGCCGATGCAATGAGAGGTGCTTACATCCCAACACATCGGTTGGCGGTCCCGATATGGCGCCGCCAAGGAAAAAGCTGGGGCCGTACGATTGCCTCAGTGCTTGTTATTACGTTGATGGCTGTGTGTTTACATACTATGCAACTGGCATGTGCCATTTCAAAAGCCGGGAATCAGAGAGCAGCATATCGCCTGATGTCCCGGGAGTGATAGTCGGAAATACGGTATTTTGTGAATAATGCCACTTCCGCTCTATAACCCTTTGCACACGAGTCGACACTGCTGAGAACTACGAATGCGATGCGTTGTAGGCCCACCGTGTCATGTTTTGAGCACCACTGCTCCAATGTATTTTCTTGTGAGGTTGGCGCTTCCGGCGGATGTAAGGAATATCCGTAGTCTGCATCCACCGGGCAGTGTGTGCCGTAGGTACTGCTGGGGTGGGGTGCAATTGTGCACTCGGCTTCTCAGGCATAGTTGCATGTCGGGTGACCCCCTTTTTATATATTTGTGGATCCATGCTCCTTCTTCCTCAGCATCCCGGTGAATTTGTGGATCATCCATCCAAGTGCGCGGCGCCTCGAATCGGCCGAGTCTGCTGCAACCCGAAGACCCCCAGGAAGTCGGTTACTCAGATGTACCAAGTGCTCTATGAGTGGATTTGTTTCTTATTCAAATCTGCAAGCGAATATACCTTCAGTCCGAGAATATGCTCTTGCAAAACCCCGTCCTGCACTCGATCGCTGGAGTTCTACGTGGATGTCCAGTACCTCTGCATCTCGTGCTGGAACACTGTGAGCAGAGGAGGTTGCACGCACGCGAAAAAGACCTATGGGACTGAAGGTATGGCCGATACGTCGGTGGGCATGTACGATGGAATTGACCAGTCGATGTTAGTGGTGGTCCAGGTAGTGCAGTTGCAGTTATCGCGGCACACGACTCAACACTCGGTGAACGATTTGTCAGGTCAAATACGGGGATCCCAAAAGCTGGGCAACCGCCCGAAACGCATTTTTGTCGGTGTGGTGGCCCGCGGAAGGGCACGATGGGGGACCTCGTGCAAGCCAACGAAATGGGAATAGACATGTTTCTGGCTGAAGCCGACTTGATATGTGGAGCCCTCCAGCACCGCTACTCAACGCGACTGCATAGTGACTGATTCGCTCAATCGATTGCGCAGCTCTTGCCTAAGGATTTCCTCTCGCACTGAAGACTGATGAGCGGACGTTCTGAAGGGCTGTATGGTGTCTCGTGTCTGCATGCAGGTGTCTGCCCATGTTGCTCCTGGAGAAAACAAACATGGAGCTACAAGACCGCTTCTAATGCAAACTAATGCACTCAGCTGACACACGCTAAACGAACGCTTGCTGCATGGCATTCCGCTAGCTGTGGAACATTTTCATTTGACAGATTAACAGGGTCGACTGCCGCCAGTCGTTTGCGCAAAACTGCATGCGTTTTTCCGCCCTGGACAGGAGCGTGTGAACAAACTCCTCGGACAGAGCTGTGTTGTTGATTTACAGGCCTGACATATCACCTCTAAAAGTATTAAAAAAATATTGAAGAGCGTCTTTTGCCGAGGGCTCTTCTGCTGTCCATTCTGCTGGATCCCGAGGTCCTTGATGTATCCCGAGCGAACTGCACCGCGTGACTCTACCACACATGCATAGAGGTGGCTGTGTGGTGATACACCTGAAATCAGTTCACCCATAGAAGGGTTGCTCTTTAGACACCAGCAGCGTCAGACAAGTTGTCTTTTTCAGTGACGTGTGCGGTCTGGCGATTAGCCTTCGACCGGGACGTCCTCGGCGCTACCCCGTGGTGGCTGCGCGATCGTCCTCCGTATTCGACGGATCGCAGGTTTCATGTTTTCCGCAGATTTTTCTAGCCGTCGCCCTTCTGCAGGTAAGCTCGCTGGCCTAGCGGACTTCAGGTCGTCGCAGCTTACCATTTTGGTGGACGCTGGAACAGTGGGGTGGCACACGCACCAGCTCGTTTCTCCGCAGCTCTGTCGACGCGAACTTCGTTGCCCTGCTCTGAGGGCGCTCCTCTCAGAGCCTCCAAATTCGGCGCGAACATCTTTAGTCAGGATCTTTACTTGGTACAAAAATCGTGAATAGCCTCTTCGGCCCTCCTGTGTGCAAGTGGGCCGTGCCGTAGCTTCGCTGTTTTCCATCTGTGAGCATTTCTGTGCGTGTTGACACTTCTACCCACCCTTCGTCCCAGAGATACTCAAATTCCGCTGCAATGCTGCGCATTTGTCTTTACTCCGCTTTCCCGAATTTTCCCTCGAGGGGCCAGCTGCCTCATTTTCTTTGTCTCGTCTCGACTTTTTCTTCAGCGCCGCTTGACTCTCTTGAAGTCCTCGAGGATCAAAACTATGGCATGCGAGCTCTCTCGCCCGTCCTGCGGGACTTCAGCGCAAGCGTCCACGGAGAAAACTTTCCGAGCGAGACGCAGAAGGACGCATGAAGCTCGGCTTCCCTCTTGCTCGGCCACTGCTCCTGCCTCACGTCGTCCAGCTCTCACTACGCTTCTCCTTGGTTTCGTCGCCCTCTCCGTCCTCCTTGCCTCTTTTTTTGGAAGCCCTTCTTTTGTACAGGTGAGTTTTTCAATTTCTTTCTCACGCATATTCGATTTCCTTTCTCGGATCTCATGAGGCTGCCGGTGCGGCCGGCGCCTGCTTCCCCGAGTCCGTCGCCACCGACGGGCGCCTCGCAGCCCATCTGCAGACTTGCAGCGCTCCTCCGCCCCAGCCACGTCTCCTCTCTGTCTCCTCTCGTCTCCGTCTCGTTTCCTCGCCTCGTCCATATGTAGGCCCGTTCACACGTGGTGCGGCGATGCCGTTGTGTTTTGCGTTTGCCCCGTTGCCGCGGTTCGGCCGACTGCACCGCTCTCTGCGACGCGACTGTTCGTCCTTCTTCGCAGGCCGCTTCTCTCACAGACTTTGAGGCCTTTTCCCTGATTCAGTACGAGACGTCCCCGTCTACCGCGGGGGATAGTCCCGCAGGCGCCGCCTCGCCTCTGCTCTTGGGCTCCTGGGGCTCCTCGGCCCTCAGCACGGCCCTCGGCGCCGTGACCGTGGTCGCCAGTGCTCCGTCTGGCGCCGCGGCGGCGAGCTGGAGGGATGCGGACGACGACGTCGCTTCTGCGTCGCTTCTGCAGCAGGCCGCAGTCCAGCACCAGCTTCGCGCGCTGACTAAGAAGCACCTCGTCCTTCTGCGGGTCGCTGACGCGCCGGTCGCTCTCGTTGACGCGCTGTTGGACCGGGGCTTGAATCTGCTTCTGTTACTCCCTGCGGCGGCGGATACCCAGGCGAGCGGCCTCGAGTCTCTGTCTCTCGCCGACCTGGGCGCAGGCCCTCGGGGCGCGAGTCCAGAGACGGAGCCCCTCGAGGGAACGCCGTCCCTCGCGGAAGGTTTGCGACGACACATGCAGAAACTCGAGCAGAGGCTGATTTCGAGGTTCTCCGCCGGGGCGTGCCTCTTTGCGCACGAAACACCCCAGTTGACGTCGCTGTATGAGCAGCTCCAGGAGCATCAAGAGCGCGCGCTGTCCTCTCAGGCACTCGCGTCCCCCACGGCCTCGTCTTCCGCGCTGCCTGCTCTCCTTCAGCGCGGCGTCGCGCCGACGCTCTCCATCCAGCGCGCACCGCTCCCCGCCTGGCACCCTGCCGCTGCCTTGGCTTCCTCTCGCCTCACAGCCGCGTTCCACGGCCGAAACATTTTCGTAAGAGGAGCCTGAGAGCTGCTGGGCAGCGGGCACTGCCCTCCCCCGCGGGGCCTACATCAGCATCTGGGTATTTGCGCGCACACCGATCCAGATAAATATCCGCATTCCGATTTCAGTGCTATCTGAATTCCCCGTTTCAACACAGACACGTGCGCGCGCGTGTGACTGCGTGGGAACGGCATGCATGAGGAGGCGGAGACATGTGTGCGTCAGAGTGCCCGCGTGGAGACCTTGTCGGGGCTTGGAGGTGTGCGCTTTCTGTCGCAGGCCTGGCTTCCCGGTCGACGCCCCGAGAACGGCGGGCTGCCGCCTGCGGTGGCAATCGTTTCCCACTACGATGCGTTTGCTGCGGCGCCGGTGAGGCTGGAAGCGGGGCCTATATCTGCATCTAGGCATGCATGCACATTCCTGTCTGGATAGAGGTCTGTGTACACGGCGTAAAATTCCACGACGCCCTCGCGCCCGGCGCGCGAAGAGAGGAGAAGAGAGAGGCACCTTGGAGAACTCGAGGCCGCACTGGCGTCGGCGCCTCGATGCCGAGGCGAAGGGGAAGACGAAACACGCACTCGACCGGGGCCACAGAAGGCGCGGAGCATACAGCAGATCAGACGGGTGTTCGCCACGGACAGATGGCTTCCGGTGCTTGTGTCGCTTTTCTTGGATCTGCGTGTGCGTGCAGAACTTGGCCTTCGGCACAGAAGAGAACGGCAGCGGCGTGGCAGGTAAGCAGAAGGGGGCAGCTTCGCCTGTGTATGGTCGCTGCGTATGGTTTCCAACGATGCATTCCTGTTCGGCGGGTTTTCTGGAATTTTGAGGATGATTTCGGCCAAGAGATCTATCGGTAAATTTGTGTGTGGAGAGGCACATGGATATGCAGCCATCTGCGCGTTCTGTGAATCTATCCACGTCGTACCCCCTGCGGAAAAGCGCTTCCTGTCGCTGGCAGACAAGGGTGAGCATGCCTCTGCTTTTAGCCGGAATCAGCTCGCGCGAAGACGCAGTGGCTGGGCAACTTCAGAGGCTGACTGACGAGCGCGCCCTCCTTGGTTGCGCGTTTGTCGTTCTCAGCCCTCATGGAGCTCGCTCGAATCTTCTCCGGTCTGTATACGGGATCTGCGAACGAGAGCGGCGCTGCGGCTTCGAGTCAACCGGGCGACTATTCGCTACTCTTCCTGCTCACCGACGCGGGTGCTGCGGACTTTGCTGGCGCTGCCCAGTGGCTGGCGAAGGCTGAGCCCCGGTAGGCGGTGAACGCGCGCATGTGCATATTGCAGGCCGCAAAATAGTCATCTCTGCTGGGAACCATCGGTTTGTTTTTAGAATTGTTTCAGCTCGAGTTTCGCGGCGAGTGCGCCTTACCCCGCGCGTCACCCTGAAGGCGCGCACATGCCTTCTAGACAACCAATTACCTCACGATTAGGCTGAACTCGCCGTATGAGTTCATGGATACTGACGGATGGATACGCTTCCCACTCGCACGCTCTCCATACGCGAGATCAGTATTCTAGACGCGGCGCACCAGGGATTCGCGTTCTCAGCGCTCCAGGCTTTTTTTCTTTGAAACTCGGCCGTTCATACTCTCTCGATCTTGGCAAGCTGCCTTTGTTTCAAACGGAGACGGCAAGCTCGCCAGCTCGAGCTGAAATGAGGCACGGGTCAACTCCGACTGCGTTGAGCGCGCGTGGAAAGCCTCTCCGTTGGCAAGCTGTCGACGCAAAGTGCGAAATTCGCTTTCTTAGGGTCCTGGAGTCCATCAGCTACGTGCTGTGCCTCGACGGCATCGCCGCCTCGCCTCAGCTGCGCCTCCACACGCCGAAGAAGTACAAGGATCCCCGCGCTCGAAAACTGCTCCAGGTGAGTGAAGGCCGAAGACGACGGCCTTGCACACTGGTTTGGGGGGGTCTCTCTCGTTCGACCTGCCTCAAAGGACCCCAAACAACTGACAACGCCATGCCATTTTCGCGGGAATGCGTGATTCCTTGTGCGTGCATGCGGCCTGCGTACGTCAGCGACATGGCAATAAATATGGAAGTGGAGAGAGGACATCTGCAGTGACTGCAGCATCCCAGAAGCGCGTACTCCTGGCGGCTTTTTGCAGCGCCTTGCTTGCCGCGCTGGACTTCGCTCTCGCGTCTCATTTACCTAGCTATGCATTGACCTGCGTCTGCATCTATGGTGACAGGGCTTGAATCCCGTCTGCTGACTTGAGTCTCCATCTAGCTATTCATACTTCTATTCACATTTTATAGATTTATTTATATTTATAGGCGTGAGCCTACTGCGCCCAGCGTAGGGGCCTTGGGCGCCTCCGTCGCGCCTTTCTACCGCTCCCCGTGTTAGTGCCGAAAAAGAGACTCTGCCTCTTCGAAGAGCAGGTTTTCTGCTTTTCTGCTCGTTTGTTCTGCCTCGCAAATTTTTCTTTCTTTTATTTTCGCGTGGCATTTCCCGACGGCACTCTATCGGCTGTCTGCGTGCGCCCTGAGCCCCCTCGCGTTCTCAGAACCTCGAGAAGGCCTTCTCGATGGCGAGTCTCTCTTTGACTGTGGAGCCGCGGAAGATCATCGTGCGCACGCCGCCCAAGCCTTTCTGGATTCACGAGCACTTCACGATGAAGAAGCTGATTGCAGGGACTTTATCGTCGCGAGCCGACGTCACCAGTCTGTGGGCGCGAAGCTCTCTCCTCGACCGCAGGTACGCCCTGCCTCGCCGCAGCGCCGCCAGCGCAGCCCCGCGGCCGTGGTATTTCTCGATACCGCGAGCACATTCTGCAGACGCATGCGCACGCATGCATAGAGGCTGTCTGTCCAGGAGAACGGCTGTTCGACGAAGGTGTATGTGTAGCCATGAGTGAGGAGGGCGTCTGCACCGCTGCCGTGTATGTCCCAGGACACCCTTCCCATTTCACGCATACAGTATGTATTTGTATATATGTATATACTTATGTGCGCTCTAGTGTGGAGGCCGCGCATCAGTTGATTTTGCCTCCAAGCGGCGCCTCGCGGGCTCCCGGGTGCGCTTCCGACATGTTTAATCCTCTTTTTCTTTCTTGTGTCGCCGTCGCAGTCCTTCTCCGCAGTCTCGTGAGAACCTCGCGCGCGTCGTGGGCGCTCTGGCGGAGGGCCTTGCACACTTTGTCTACGACATGGACGATTTTTCGGTCAAAATCGCCGAAGGCTCAAACCGCCCCCTGGTGCCCTTCCTCGACGCGTGGCTCTCGCTCGCATCTCGCTCTCCTCGGTATGCAGAAACTCGAAAATGCAGAGGAGGGACCGTTACGGATTTGAACGCCGCCCAGCCGCCCCCTCCCCTCCCACAGCGAGCTAGTGTACAGTCAAGCCGGTGAGGCGCCGCCGCCAAACACGAGGGCGGCTTCTCTTGCTCTCCCACGTCGTGCGTCGAGTGTCTATGTGCCCGGTTTCAGCGGACGCGTTGAGGGCGGGTATGGCTCAGCGTCGCCCCTTCCCCCCCAGCCCCCCGAGATCTTCGTGTCACACCTGCCCAGCCTCTTCTGTGCCACGTGCGGACTGTGTGTGTTGTTTTAGGTTCTACGCCTACCGACAAGCGAAGAAAAACAGGACAGACAGCACGCCGTCGCCGAGTGCTGCCTTCGCCGATGCGCTGCACGCGTGGCTCGGCAAGTTTGTCCCTCCTGCGCAGTCGCAGACGTTCACCCTTCCCTCCTCCGGCACTGTTTTCACCTATGTAAGCCGCGTTCGTGGTCTACGCATTGCATGCCAAGGAACTCAAAGAAACACGCTGTAGATGTACACAGACTGGTGTGGCAGCCAGACACGGACCGTGGATATATATATATATATATATATATGTACGTATGTATGCATGGCGGCACATAGAATATGTATATATATGCAGTATAGGTGCATGCATGCACGCCTTCGTCGCACTTTTCTGTGTTCCGATTTTCCTTGCCTTTCCAGGGTTTGTCCAAGCGCAACCGGACTCTGCGTAGAACACCCAAAAGGCGTGTGTCTGTATTCTTGTGCGTGCGTCGCCCGGCGCATGCACCAGATTGATGTGGATAGGGCGCTGAGGCGTGGGTAGCTGTGCATGCAGACATTTACGCGCGCATAAATGTAGAGGCGCAGGTTTTCTAGCCCAGCGGCGCCGCAGAGGAGGGCTACGCTGAGGGCTGCGTCGTCATGAGCGTTTCTGGAGTGAGCGGTGCGGCGACGTGCGTGTCTGCAGGAGCCGCCGATGTATCTGAGTGTGATTGAAACGCGCCCTGCCCTCTTTGACGTCCTCTGTCTCCTCGCGGCTCTTGCCTATTGCTTCACCGTGTACTACTCGATTGTTGGATGGCATCGTCTTCTCCCTTCGATTAGCAACTTGACCACGTCAGGTGCGGCTTCTGCTTCAGGATTTACACGTGGCTCTGCATTTCTTCAAGAGGCCTTTGTTCCCAACTTGTACTGTTGCTTTCGGGAGCCTCCGCTTCAACCTGAAAAAGGCAGAACACGGCGTTCGCACGCTGTGCTTTCCTAGGGCTATGGTCAGATCCCTTCTTTTATATCCTTGCTTTGCACTCGCCGTGGAGGGGTGGGAGGGGGGGAGCGGGGAGGGGAGGCTTCCATTCCCGGCCCCTCCGCCTGTGCCTCGCGCCTCTGTTCTCTGTCCGGTCCCCGCGGCTCCTAGGTCTGCGGGCGCATCTGCGACCTCCGCTTGATGGGGTTTAGTCTTGCACGTAGCTGCCCGTCGCGTCGCTCCTCTTGAGTTTAGTCGGCGTGTGCGGTGTCAGCGGTCTGTCCCACTTTCACGCGTGTCAGCACTGCAGGTTTCGGCGCTTTCTTCAAAGAGAGTGTGTCTACGGGTTCGGCGCGACTTGTTGGCGTACCAGCTTTACAGGGCCGCATCTTTTCCGAGTTGTGCGTGTGCGTGTCTTTCTCGTTTTCAGTGCTTTCTCTCTTCTCGAGCTCTGGATCCGCCAGCTCGGCGACGCGCAAAACTGTGTAGTCGAGCCGCGCAACGCAGCCGGTCCCGCGGAGGTGAATCCCTTTGTCTTCCTCAAAGAACAGAGGAAAGAGCCGACCTTCAGGAATGCAGGCCCGCAGTGAGTGCTTTGCCGACCCAAAGGATGAACGGAGAAAACAGGGCAGCGAAGGAAGGCCAGAAATGGCGTTTTTCCAGTGAAAAACGGCGAAAACGGCGCGAAGAACGCTGCCCGTTTCCGGCTGAGCTTGAAAGGAAGCGAACAGGCAAAAAGGAAGGACTCGAAAAGATTGAAGGAAAGAGGTGCCGCAGCGTGACTACCGGAGAACTAGAGAGCAACGCAGAGTATGCGGAGGATCCACATGCGCAAACAGCGCATCTCTTTGTTCAAACGTGTTGCTCACCGCTAGCGCTTCTCCTGCCTGCCGTTACAGCGCCTTCTCTTTTCCATCTTCAGCCTTGGCATGCTGTACGCCGACCGCATTGACGCTCGCTCCTATTTTTCAATTTCAACGCTGATAATGCTGCAGCCCTAGGTCCGAACAAGCGTCTATGCGGTCAGACACCGCCGTGTGCTGTGCGTCCATCCAACACGCCTTGTGCTGGTGCCTCCGCTGGTTTTTTAAAAGCGTTTTGTTTTGTCGTGGGCGAGGTAAAGACGCTGCGGAGACGGCTCGCGCTCTTGTTTCTGGTCCTGCAACCGTGACTCTCATCACCGATGCGTTCTCGTATCGTTGCTGACCCAACGTCCCGTCGCGCTCCCAAAAGTTGCGGCAGTCGGTTTTTTGACTCAGAACTGTCGCTGCGGCCACGGGCCGCGTGAACAAACTCAACTTGAGAGCATCAGTGGATCCTTCGGCAACACTGACACGATGCAACAGCAGGAAATTTTGAGGGATATTCCGTCCGACACAAGAAGAGCCCTTAGCTGGCAGCCTTGGCAGCCGCAGTTTTCGACGCGCGAAATGGCATGGCAGCACCGTTTCCTGCTTGGGGACCACGGAACTTACGACAGCAGGGCGGTTTCTGCGTGAACGGATGCATGAAATCGCACGTGTCATCTGCTCGTGGTCAGCGGGTTCCGTGGCAGACACACAACGCTATCCGACCTAGCTTCCCCGTCCCACGACAGTCGTTGCTTTCCCGAAAAAGAGGAGCGTTCTCGCCGGTTCCGCGCTCCCGTGGTCTGCCGATACCTCACGGGACTCACAGCCAAAAGCTAATTATCAGCCGCAGCAGGGCCGTGTGAGATTCTGAATTTCGCACGAGAAAAGATGCCTGAAAACATCCGTGGCGGTCACCGGAGTTTGAACCGCTTCGCTGGGGCACCGCGAGCGTGACGAACGCGCTTTCGTGTGCTGGTCGGTTTGTGCGATGTACCTAATGACTGCAGAATTCCGATCTGAAGCCGATACCGGAATTCTGCAACCGGTTCAGTCGCGGTTGCATGAACCCTAGTGCGTAGGGCACGCTTTCGCGCAGCAACGTTCTACCTTTGTTTTAAAAAACCCAGACAAATGGTGCGAACCTGGCGTACAAGCGTTCATGTTCCTGGCAACTGCTCCTTGGTCAAAATACGTAACTGTCTCGTGTGTCTGTTGGTAGGGTCTTTCACCTTGCGCCATGCCATCTTCAATTTGTCTGCCGAGCGCGTGACCAACCCTTCGACCTCGCACAGAAAAAAAGCTGGCGCAGAGAGGCACCACCTCGCGAACTGGCGCCACGACCAGTCCACAGGATGCTCGTGTGAACGCTGCCATCACGTCATTCTGCGGGGTAAACTGAAATGGAGCATGAGAGCCAAGGCCAGCCGGCGCCTCCTCCGAGCCCCCGTCTTCTGACCCGTGTGCGTGGGAAGAAATCAGTCAAGGCCTCGGGCCTGCGGCGCACCTCGCCCAAACCTGCTCCTCTAGGCTGAGTCGTCCCGAAGTGGGGAGTCATCTGCTTGAAGAAGAGCTGCTAACAAACAAACGCGAAGCGCAACGAGAGTCGAGCAACCTGGCTGATTGAGACACGCTTCTTTCCCGCCCCAGAGGCTTGAGGTGTGTCGCCGCGCATGCGCATCCGGCATCACAGCTGCCCGTCGCGTACCGCCTCTGGAGGATCGCGCCGTTTTTCAAGGGACGTCGTCTCCTTGGCGAACAAGAGTCGGCAGCCGTTTCTCAACGGAAGCTGGAGGAGAGCCGTGCGTCTACAGCGTACTGCATGCAGCGTGGAAAAGAGGCTGGCTGCCCACACGTGTGGGGTCAAGGCATTTAAATGAGCATCGGTGTGGCGGAGGCGGCGCAGGATGGGGATCGAGGGCGCGGCGGAGAGCTGGGTCGCCGTGTAGCCGTTTGTGTCTCGGCGTTTTTCGTGGTGAAGATCCTTTGCATTCTCGCCAGCTTGCAGAAAATCTTCTTCTCGGGAATTGAATTTTGTGCTCTCTGACGACCAAGGTAAGCGACGGCCGCGCCTCTTCTCCCCCTTCGTCTGCCTGCAGTGCGTATCCTCCCATCGTTTGTTTTTTCGCTTGGGGCGGTTTGTTTTGGGAGTCCTGGTAAAATCCCTTTTGCCCGCGATTCACCGCAACATTTGTCTGCATACCCGAACTTCTGGACGTTCTCCCAAAGGTTCACTTACTTTTGCCCGTCCCGGGTATTTCCGCACTCCCCCACGGCTTTGCGCTCCTCTTTCGTGGAAACGTGCCTTTCCCTGTCCACCTTTGCGCGATATTTCGTCCCTTTTGCAGTCTCTCCGCCTCGCCCTGTACCCTTGCCTCGTCGTATCAGCGGAGTTTTTTCGCAGCGATGGGGTCGTGCGCCCTGCGCTTTCTTCTGCAGCTTCCCGCTCGTGTGTGGCGGCGGGTCCCCAGACTTGCTGGGTGTGCACTCAACAACAACAGAGAGTCTCCATTCAAATCTTGTTTTCCACTTCATGTTGACTGTTCATCACGGATCCGTCTGCTTCGACTTGGATTGCATGCTTCGCCCCTGGGAGCGCACCAAAGTCGTAGTCTGTGATTCTGACTGCGCCGAGCTTCGCCCTGTTGCGATTCCGCCAGCCTAGGTCGGTTGTCTCGCAACGCGAATCGGTGTCTCCGCTTTTCTTCGCGATTGACTGAGGCTTGCTTGAATGCGAGTGTTGAGTTTGGCGGTCAGCCATTCGAGCTCTCATGCCTCGCCACCTGTGGGGGTGGTTCGCGAGGCTGTTTCGATTTCGTGCGGTGTGGAGGCACACAGGGACTCACAGGCCCTCAACCCCCGCGGCGGCAACGGACATGCGTTTTCGGCTTTGAGTGGCTCCCGGGGGCCCTGGTCGTGACGGAGCTTCACCTGCTGCTTTCCGCTCCTGTCCCTGTCTACAGATTCACGATGGCGCCTAAGGAGAAGAAGACTAAAGAGCAGATCGCCGCCGCGGCCGCGGCCGGCAGCCGAAAGAACAAGAAGGTGAGCGAGCAGCCCCTGCGGTCTGATCTGCATTTCCAGCTTTCATTATGGTCCCCTGTGCAAGGTTCCGCAGAGCTACTTGCTCAGGTGTTGCGTCGACTGCGTTTTCCCTGCGTGTGTTCAAGTCCATCGTTTCTTTGGTTCGTCTTTCGACGCTCTGACTCTCGCGCTGTCGTGTTCTCTGTGTACGCGACGGTTTTCTTTACTTGCGGAAGTCTGTGTGCCGGCTGCGGAGGAGGAAGGAGAGCTCGAGGATGACACTCAATGATAGGTCTGATCTTCTCGTCTTTTGGCGGAAGTGTTGAGGACAACCTTTAGCTGACAATCCGACGCTGAAATCGAAGCTCTCCTGCTTTCTCCTGGTTGCTCTCCCTTTTGTGCCTGCTTGGCGGGTTCCTGCACTTTCTCTCCTGTGTCCGCGTGGCCCCTCGGCTCATTCGTGTGCTCTGTTGATTCTTCCTTCTTTTGCCTCGCTTCCGCAGAAGTGGTCAAAGGGCAAGAGCAAGGACAAGCTGAACCACGCCGTTCTGTTTGACAAGGCAACTTACGACAAGTTGCTCTCTGAAATCCCCAAGGCGCGCCTGATCACCCCGCACACCGTGTGCGAAAGGCTGAAGGTGAACGCTTCCCTGGCTCGCCAGGCGATCCGCTTCCTCCGCGATCAGGGTCTGATTAAGATCGTCGGTGAGCATCACCACTCGCAGTACATCTACACTCGCAACACCAGCGCCTAAGTTTGTGGCTGAGGCGAGCACTGTGTCCTGCAGACTGCCGCTGTCGAGCGACGATCTGAGCGTCGTGTGTCTGCATCCCATGTATCGAACGAACTTTTGTTGAAAAGTCTCCCGTCAAAGAAGAACTAGACGCTTTCTTGGCGCTCGCTGAGGGCAACGCAGAGAAGTTGACATGCGCGCGCGCATCTCACACACCACGGCAGCGGCCCTCTGGGGGAGGACACTGGCTCAGCGTGGCTTTAGGCAGACAAGGAGAGCCCTGAACATAGATATTTCCCGGTTTGGTGTACAGCACAGCCTCTCGTGTTCTGTGTCCTCTGCCTTTTTCTGGCGCGCGTCCTACGAAAGTGCTTTTTTCCACGTTTTTGAGTCTCTCCGGGCAATGAGAATGTGATGAAATTCGTATGGTTTCTGATAGCAGACTGCAGACGCCGTTTTGGCGTCTTCTTAGTTTCTGCATTCCCATGGAGACCCTTTCTTTTCGTCATAGTTACTCTGACGCTCATTGCCGTTTGGATCCTATTCCGTAATTCGCGTGCCATTTCGTTCCCTTGGAGTCCCGCTTGTTTCTTTGCTGTGTGAATTTGCCGGCGATGCCTTGCCACCTTCATCGGTGTGTCTCCAGTGTTGTACCACGCCGTGGCATGGGTGTGTAAGTGCCGTTGGCTTTCATTCCACGATGTAGGCTCAGCCGACTCCAGAAACGCCAGAGTGATGACTTGATGACGAGAATGAACTGTGGCCGTAGACAGTTCCTGTCGAGGTCATGTTCCCGTGATTCAATAGAGGCATTTGTCTGACGCTGGCTTTCAGTCTTTTCCCCGGTGATGCATCCGACTTGGCTACGTTCTGTTTTCGCGAGTTTCCGTGAGTTTGCGCGCAAGGCTCTAGAGTGATGACTTGATGACGAGAATGAACTGTGGCCGTAGACAGTTCCTGTCGAGGTCATGTTCCCGTGATTCAATAGAGGCATTTGTCTGACGCTGGCTTTCAGTCTTTTCCCCGGTGATGCATCCGACTTGGCTACGTTCTGTTTTCGCGAGTTTCCGTGAGTTTGCGCGCAAGGCTCTAGAGTGATGACTTGATGACGAGAATGAACTGTGGCTGTAGACAGTGCCTGTCGAGGTCATGTTCCCGTGATGCAATTGAGGCATTTGTCTGACGCTAGCAGCTGACAGCGTGGTTTTCTCCTTGTTTTGCGTGGCAGTCGGATTTGTCGTCTCGTGGTTGTGGACTGTTGCTTTTGCGCCCTTCTGATGATACCATTTCCCAAGCGCATTTTAATGGAGGCGCGAGTCAACGCTTGCGTCGCTGGCATTATCCAATTAATAATCTATCCCTGACAAGGCGCAATTGTGAAAGATGCCGAGTGTGCTGCTGCTGTGTGCGCTGTGTCGTGCGCGTGAATGACTTGGGTGTCCGCGACCTGAGGATGACAAAAATTGAGCGCATGTATTACCGGACGCCGATGGACTCTACGGGGCCCTGACAGCACTTGGCGCGATAAATAGTAGTGGTCTGAATATACCTTGGTCGCGATGCCCATTGTGTCTCTCGATTTGATTGTGCGACATTTCTGTTCACGAACAAGTGCTGTGCGGACGCATTATCGCTGATTCTTCATCTATTTGGTTTCGTGGAGTTTCATGCGAGGCCATGGCGTCTACACAGACAGAGGGGCTGTGCTTTCTTTCCATTTACTCATTCGACACACTGGGACTTCTCTCTACTTTTTCAGAGCGACGTAGTATAGGTTTGTCTCAGCAGACGTAGGGCCTCGTAACGGAGAAGCGGGCTGTAGCGCAATGGCAACAAGGGTGATCCTTCTTTTCATCAACACCCAACTTGCTGGTAATCGGTAGATCCGTCGCTTCTCGTTCACTGCGATCGCTTCAAATCGGTCTACGAGTTTCTTAATGATAGTCAATTTCAAAATTGAATGTTTACCTGTCTTCTTTTTCTCTTGGTTCCTCAAGTTCGGCATTAAAATGGATTCTAGTTTGGGAAATCCTGATAGAAATCCTTCCTCGGTTGTGTGCGTCTTGCTTTTGGAGGCCTAGATCACTTAATAAGCAAGCCAACGAGGCCGGAAAAACGTGGCCTATTTCTCTTCCGTAGATTGTTCCGCAACGATGAAGTGAAGAAGTCAAGTTTTAGAATGACGAGCGTATGCAAGAGACACCGGTACAGCAGTTGAACCCATGTCCGCGTGGATCTTGACTAATATCTCAACATATATATGCCTTGACCAGGATAAGACGGCATTTTGTGCTTTTTTCTCGTGTTCCACAGCATGTCGGCGAATTGATTTTGGCTCATGACGCCCTGTTCTTTGTGGTGTAGTTTTCTGGATTTACCACTTCAGCGGGGCTCCTGTTTCCTGAGGGAGTCTCGAAGTGCTTCCCATGCGAGAGTGTTTTAGATGCCAAAGCATGTAGGCGTTCGCGGCGGTAACCTGACAAATACTTCGTAGAGAGCCGCAGACATGCACATTTCAGGTATTTAAGCACGCCTACACACATAAACTGTCGCAGCTCGAGGATGTAGGGGAGAGCGAACACATCAAGGAGGGGGAAGGGCCCAGTATTCTTTCACGTAGAGAGGCGAAAGCAGTGAGGGCGAAGTCACTGCACTGCATTCGTCCCTGTCCGAATAGGAGCTCGCGTATCCTCGACTAGCGGTGCCCCCGATACGGAATGACGACGTCCTGCGTTCTTCGTCAGCCAACTTCGAAAAGGGAAATCTCTGGTGAGAGCTCTTGAGCAGGCGACACCAGTCTTTCCCCTCCCCTGTTCAACGCAAGAGCTCCTATGAAAGAGTCTCCCGGTCTCTCTCTTGCTTTGCGCCGCGTAGAGTCACGGCTGTCTCGCAGTACCTCTCGAGTTCGACTCGCAAACTGCGGCCTGCCATAGTCGAGCGATGGAGACGGCAGGAAGGAGTCACAGCTATGTCGTCGGTAGATGACTAAGGTGAAGACTTCGGAGCCTTTTCTCATTTCCTTATTTTCACTGCCACTGCTAGTGTCTTGGTTTTTCCGCTCCTTATGTCGCTTTCCGGCCTGCGCTCGTTTCTGGTGTGTGTCATTCGGCGCATGCACGCATGCCGTTCGACTTCTCGCATCTTGGCCCTGCTCGTGTCTCTCTCGCACTCTTGGGACTTCAGACGAAATCGGGAGGAGGGGAAGAGTAATTTGTCCCGGTTCTTCGATGCAAGACGCGAAGATCGGCCGTCTATTTTACCGGACTCTTCTGTAAGAGAGAGAACGGTCATCACAGGGCGTTCTTTCCCTCCACGTGCTCGTTCTGCCCGCGCGCAGGCAGGGCGGAGAGGCACCTGCGAGACACACAAACTAGCCTGCGAAACAAGTCGCTTCACTCGCATTGATCCAGCGCAGCGTCTGTCAAGGCTCGGGGGCCTCAGACACCATGCCAGGGCCTCTCCCCGTTGCGTCTCTTCTTCGGCGCATTCCGCCGCCCTCGTCTGTCCCTTCTTCGTTTACTCCTTCGTCTTCGTCTTGCTCTCCAGCTCCATCCTCGAGACTCAGTCCCTCCCCCACTTCTTCCTCCCGAACTCGCTCCTCGTCCGTTGCGTCTCCGAGCCTCTCTGCGCGCTCATCTTTCTCCGCACCGCTTGGGTCGTCTGCGCTGTCGCCGTCGCCGTCGGGCTGCATTCCGAGCCTCGGGGGGGTGCCCGCTTGCGCGCGGCGAGCGGCGTTCGCGCCTTCGCTCGGCGCGTGCTCGGCGTCTCGCAGGTCTCTCTCGATCTCCCGCTTGTTTCGCGCAGTGCTTCGGCGCTTCGTTCTTCACTTTGAGCCGCCAGTTGCGTCGCCCTTCCCAGCGCCCTCCGCCGAGGAGCGAAGGAGGTTTCTTCGCTATCGCCTGCTGCAGTTCCAGCAGTTCGCGAAGCAGCAGGCAATCCCTTGGCCGTTTCGCCAGGATGCGCAGCGGAAGCTTGACAGAGAGAAGGCTCCCGCCGAGGACGAGCGAGGCAGCTCTCCGCCTGCGTCCTCCGCGGAGGCTGTGAGAGCCCGCGGCCCTCTTTCGCGCAAGTCGCCTTCCGAGTCTGCGGCGGCCGTGCCTCGCACCTCGGCCTCGGCCTCGGCTCCCGTGTTCTCTTCGTTTCGCTCGTCCTTCGTGGACCCGCGCTGGCGGATCCCCGCGCTTTGGCCAGCGAAGCGCCTCTTGCCGCCTCCACCGCCCCCGCCGGAGTACGTTTTTGCGAAGAGCGACGCTCGCGCGCAGACCGCAGACGCGGAGGCAAGTGCAGACCCAGCCGCGAAGAAGGCCGGACTGCCACTCCGCATCCAAGCCATTGGCCACGGCACGTTTCTCATTCAGTGCGGCGGCATCAACGTCCTCACCGACCCCCTCTTCGCCAACAAAGCCGGTCCCTTCGGCGCGATCGGCCGTAAGCGAACCCCAGGTCCCCACGCCCGCCCGAGAGCCGAGAAGAGCCGCAGAGAGACGCGCTCGCGCCACAAGTGGCAGCTACACACACTGCCTCGAATGTGTTCTCGCTCTCCATAAATATATATATATATATATATGTTGGGATACACAGACATACACTTAGGTTAACGTCTGTGGGCTCCTTCTGCACTCTATGCGACGCCTGAAGGCCGCTCCGAAGGAAGCCGTGACGAATCCTGAGGTCTCGCGTCTACCGTTTCGAGGCGCGCGAGACGCCGAGTTGGGACTATAAGGGAGAGGAAGAATACCGTGTGCAGCAGGGGTGCGCCTGACGCGCCTATAGATGCGTGTAGCTGGAAGATACATGTGGTGTGTGTGGCGCGGCCTCCGTTAGGACAGCCTGGGCTGAATCCGGCAAGTCTCAGTCGCAGTTCCTTCTCAACACGTCGCCCTTTGCGCTTGCATCTCAGTGTCGGCGCGCGGGAGAGCGAGTCGGCGGCGGACTCGGGTCAGCTGTGTGTGTGCGGCGTTTGTGTCTTTGTCTGCGTGTGTGCGCGGTTCAGTGCCTCGCGTCAGCCAGCCGGGCGTTGCGCTGGCGGATCTTCCGCCGATTGACGTCGTTCTTCTCTCCTCCGTCCGTTACGACGCGTATGACCATTCCACGTTGCGTTTCCTCGCGAAGCGCGACGGCTCCACGTTCTTCGTTCCCTCTGGCGTGCTTGCGCGGCGCTACGTCTCGCCGCGCGTCTTTGGCAGCGTGTACTCGATGAACTGGGGCGAGCGCGTGAAGTTCGACGAGAATTTTCTCGTCTTCTTCTGTCCCGCCCTCCACGCGCCCGTCGGCCGCTACGGGTTCGACTGGGGGATCCCGGGATGGGGAAGCTTCGTGCTGCAGTGGCGCGAGAAGGAGACGCTCGCGCCTCCCGCGGAAGGCCCGCGCGCGCGCCCGGCCAGCAAGACTGTGTACTACGGCGGCCGCTCGGCGTACAGTCGAAAGATGATGGACTTGATCCGCGAAGGCACGCGGCGAGACAAGGCGGCGCTCCGCGAGGAGATGGAGCTCGAGGCGCAGCTGCAGAGAGCGATGGAGAAAGAACGCCGCAGGCGGCGCGGAGAGGACCAGGCGCTCACCGCGGAGGACTTGGTGGACGCACGCGACGCCGAGACGAAGGGAGAGAAGGAGGACTTTGTGTTTGACCTCGCCGTCCTCCCGATCGGGGGCTTCGAGCCGAGGGAGTACATGAAGCGCTACCAAATGAGCCCCGAAGAAGCCGTAGACGTAAGCGGCGAAATCGCGGTCTCCAAGCGCCAGTTGCACGCCTTTCACCACTATAGTTTCGCTGTCTTTGAGCTGCACCTTCTCTGTACCCCTGGTGGTGTGTGTCGTAGGTTACAGATATCGCCGTGAGCGAATACACATTCATATGCATATGAATGTGCCTATTTGCACAGGGGGCCGCGTCGCTGTATGTGTAGCGCAGCACTACATGTCTTAGCAATCGGATTTTGCGTATGTGCGCATATGTGCGCATGCCTTGCTGTTTGCATTCGCGCGCAAACACGTGCGTATTCATCTTTCCGCCCGTTGTTTCCCGTTCTCTCCTTCCAGGCGCATCTTCGGTTGGAGTCCAGCGTAACGGTTCCTTCGCACTTCGACGTGCTTCCGGTTGGAAGCGAAGGCTTCCGCGAGGCGCCCGCCCGCCTCATCGCTGCATGCGAGGCTAAGGGCGTTCACGTGGACGGTTTCACTGCGAGCTCCGAGCTTGGCCGCTCCAGAGGCGATGCGGCGCTCAGCAGGGGGGAGCCGGAGAGAGCCGCAGAGGGCGGCGAGAAAAAAGGGCAGTTCACCATCCTGGAGCCCGGTGCACATTTGTGGCTGCCGTAAGCGAACGCGGCAAGGTTCGCACCGGAAGGTGGAGAGCCCCTGCCTACGTGCAGCATGCGTGACAGGAGATCGCCTTCGAGTGCAGGTAGAAGCTGCGAGGGCCTGTACCAAAATGAGGACGAAAGCGCACCCCCGAACGCGGCATAGAAGGGGAGTGAGCAGGGGAGGGAGGTTCGCTCGCTGTGTCTGGAGATGCTGACAAAGTCTCGCACGGATCATGGAAATCTACTTAGGACAAGGATTCCCGCTGAGGCCGCTCGGCAGGGACGGAGAGCTCCTGGCGCTGCGTCGTGGCGGCGTATCTGCCTTTGGAAGAGGCCTGCATGCTGACCTTGGCCGCTGCGGCTTCTCTCGTGTTTTTTTCGTCTCGTGCGAGTTTCGCTGTTCAGTCTGTCAATGTGTCGCCTGAAGGAACAACCGCATCGAGAAGAGCGTCTGCCATTCGCGTGCATACTTGACCCGACCCGAAAATGTCTTTTCCGCGTGTGCGCCCTTTGTCTTTTGTAACAGAAGCGATTTGCACTATTCTTCTTTGTGAAACCGCGTCATGCTGCCGCAGCAGTTTCCCACCTGCCGTGTCTGAGCCCCCGCTACTGGCGGAGGCTGTAAAGATAGAACTGCGAAGAACTAGAGAGGCAAGCTACACACCCTGTAGCCAAAACACCGACATATCCACAAAGCCGTACGAACACTCCCCACACTTGCGCATCTCAACACATCGAGGTGAGGTTTGGAGCGAGAGGGGCAGTCGCCGCCGCACGCGGCTTCTTCGTGGAGCCTCTCAACCGGCAAATCCGCCCTGCACCGGACCATACAAGTCACTGCGGGTAAATATATGCGCACTCAGAGGTTAGGGCAGTCAGTCGTTGTACATCGTCTGGCTGCACATGAAGGACGGACTTGGTGCAGCGCGTCTGCGTCCGCCCCTCTTCAGGGAAGGGAGGCGCGTGAGGTCGGTGGTAAGCGACGAGCCCTGCGTGTTTTATTCTTCATCTAGAGTATCTCTAACTGAGCGCACTGGAGAGGGCCTCTAATCGATATTTCATCCATGTGATCCTTGGAGGCACGTCGTGGCCTGTCTTTCCTTGGAGAGCAACGTAATAACGCATTGTGCCACGCGATATAGAACTCCCCAGTTGGCGTTGAAAAGGCCTGATGGAAGATGCGCTGCTTCTCGGTTGTAGCTTTGTTCCCTTCTGGACTGCCACTTCGGGCATTGCTTACCGACACCAGCTTCACATCGCCACGTTGAACTGCTGTGACGACCCGCTAGAGCGGCTCTCTGGTATTCGCCCTGCGTCTCGCCGCTTTCTCCATTTCCCCTCTGCCCTGCGTAATCAAGCAGGAACCGAACTGGCCATACCGACCACGGAGAACAGGTGTGGTATTCTACTCGTGCATATGCTTGCTTTGTACGGCTGTACTGTGGCTGAAAATTTGGGAGCTGGGCGACCGGGACTGTGGTGCTTGTCACTTGCCAAATCTCGTTTCGAGGGAGAAGCAGCTTCACCTTCGGGTGTTTTGCCACGTGTGTTCTGTAAAATTGCCATTCCCTCATCCACAAGAGGTTCCGCGTACGAAACTCAACTGCAGACCGTCTTAACCAATCCTAGCGCTCCCCGCTCCTCGATCGTAGCCGACGCTCGCGTCCGATGGACGGTTCCAAAACGAGTTGAAGGCGTTCTCTAACTCGCTATCTTTCTACAACCCATTTTCTGTTCTGTGCCTCGTTCAAACTGCGTCTGCTCAACCTGTTTCGTTCTATTCGCATGATCAGGCAAAACAAGCTCGCCCGCAGTGTCATTACATTCGAGTTTGTGCGCTGCACAGCGCTCAGCGCCGACTTCCTGAACTTCTCCCTTTTCTTCTTTGTTGTCGTGACTCCGCCCCCTACTTCCTGCTTGTTTTACCGTCGAAATCGGCGAAGGTTCCGGTTTCTTATATTGGAAGAAAGAAGGACGAAGAGATATGGTTTGCGTTGTCTTGTAGCGCGTGGACTATGTGTGACACACGGCAGTTGCTCCACAACTTTTTTCGGTAGCTAGCTGCGCACGCGCCGGGTGTGGCAGAGAGCTCGAGCGACCATCGGCCGCCGCGGAGTGGCCTAGTTTCTTCATCTTGAAATCCTGAAAGGCTCTCCCTCACTCCTGCCTTCTCAATTGCCTAGCGATTTTGTTTTGTTTTTGGTACGCACTTTCGTCGCCGCCCCAAGGCTTGCATAAATTGTCGCGCATCGTGTGCCTACCTGGCAGAACCATCGACGTTTATCTGCTACGAGCTCTCCCTTGACTTTCGAAAAGCCCAACTCTCGCCTTTCGCACGCGTGTTTCTCCAGTTGGCTGTCCCTACCAGCGCATTTAGCACCGGAAATTGACAGTGCTGAAAAGCACGAACTGTGGTTTGTGATAAAGTTCCTCCCGCGGGGAAAGAACAACTGCCATTGCACCCAGCAACATTTCGAGATTCTCTACGCTTTTGCGCTGTCGCTGTTCCATCCGTCTTTTTCAATCGTATTCTTTCCTATTGCCTTCCAGCATTTCCCGTCCCCTCGGCATCTTTGTCGTTTCATCGTTCGCCGGTCTGTCTGTCTTGGGTTTCTCCCCTCCTGTGTCGTGAGCTCCGGAGTTCCTTTTCTCTGCGTGAGCACATTTTTTTCTTGTAAGTCACCCACAGAAGACTTCCGTTTTCTGGCTCCCTTCCTGTTCCGCAATGGCGAACGTTGAGACCACCCCCGAAATCCCCAGCGTCGGGGCGGTTCCCGCCTTGGTCGTCTCCGAGACTGTCCCTGCGGCCGCGGCGGAGGCCAAGAGCCCAACTAGCCAGGCACCGGCGGCGGTTGTGGAGACCATCATGACTGACGGCACGCCCTACCGCGCCGTCGGCACTGGCGAAAACACCGACCCGATTGCAGTCCAGGTCGCCGCCATCCGACAGCAGCAGGAGATGTACGGTGGATTTGGCTCCCCCTACGCGCTCAACACACCCGCCATGGTGAGTACCTTCCAGAGGAAGCTACGACCAGCGCGACAGTAGGGAAGTAGCGGGCCGAGCGGTGACCTCAGATAATGCGAGACTAGACGTGGTACACCAGCGGCTTGGCGAGTGTCTAGAAATTACTGAAAAGTACTAGCAAGGGCCTCTGCACGGCAGAAATACCATGACAGCGTTGATACAAAGAAAAAAAAAAAACACACACACACACGGCGAGCGGCACCCCGCGCATGTGCGACACGGTCTCACCGCCACCGGCAAGAACGAATTCACGAGCAGTCTAGAAAGAAGCTATGTCACTTCTGCAAAGTTGTTAGAAGCTCTTGTCGCGCGAGCACAAGTACACACCTGTGACTGCTGTCGGGTATGCCCGAGGCGCCTGGCTAGACCCTGCTGTGTGCTCGGCGCCGGATTCCTTTGGCATCACGTAGACACCGGCCGTTTCGATCGCGATTTTGTTCAGGGCTTGCGCAGCCAGCCGTACCCGGGCATGGGAGGTCAGACGCCTCTGATTCAGTTGCCTAGCGCGCCCGGCGCGATTCCGCTCACTGCCTCCTTCTACAACGCTCCGACTTCGCTGCCTGGTCCGTGCTACTACGACCCCTACGGCATGCTCAACCCTGCTGCCTGCTTCTCGCCGATGCCGATCGCTGCCGAAGACCCCGCTGCCCAGCAGAAGTCGCTGGCAACTCCGCCCGCCCGGAAGGCGCGCCGCTGGTGCTGCTGAGTGCACTCGCGTTCGCTCCCGCAGCAGGAACGCGAAGTGCAAAGCGCACAGAGGCGGCGACTCACCTGTTTTTCTCACGTTCGAGAGAGAGGAATGCAGGCAGCTCGTGGAGCGCCGCGCGGCACCGCCGGTCGGAATGTTTTAGGGGTAGACTTCGTCGCGCACAGGTGCATACGTGCTTGTATGCGTGTGCACGACTGATGTGAATATACGGATAGTTGTATATAAGTGTGCATTGGTGTACACAGAGATGCTAGGAACCGGGATCCAAATATGACCTGACGATGCTGCTGGCCTCCGTGCGTACACTCACATACATATCTGTACGCGTATATATACATAAAGAAGTTCGAGAGGCTGCTGGGTCGCTTCACCCGCCGTAGAGCAGGCGAAAAACTGGCAGTAGTAGCACCCGCAGACGTCGTAGACCGGCCTTTCTCTAAAGACTCATTGGCTATTGGACTCATTCTATGCCGCTTCTTAGACGGCTTCATAAGCCTGATGGACTTCCTCAACGCACACGTAGCGCCTCTTGGTCGTCAGAGTTGCACTATAAAAGCTTTTTAGAAGCAGAGAATCGAAACAGTGTCATCTTCATAACCAGGAAAATCTGACAGGCGCGAGTACGTCAACCAGGTGCCCGTCACCACGCGGGTCGCCACTCAGGAGGCCTTGGTGATGAATTGAGAACGAAAGGACACCAAGCCACAAAAAACAGATGTAAAAAAAAAACTGCCAAGGAGTTTGAGAAAAAACGAAGACTGTCTCCCACCTCCTGAGTTGACCTGGAAGGGGACTGCATTCCTCGCGCATTCTTGTATTCCTTACGCGTTTATATTGGCACGCTTTACGTGCGCTCTACATCCCGTAACTCTGCAAACGCGCTTTCGTTCGTCACAACGCATATTCGCTTCCCTCCTGGTTTTCTGGCGATTCGTCCTCTTTGAAGGATCTAGAGACGTGAGCGACGCCCGCCTGAGCATTCGTTCCTCCGCCTGCCTTGGCTTCCCCTGCTCGGGTTGCTGCTGCGGTCCCCTACGCGTTCGCCTCGCTTTTTAAATCTTCTTCCGTTTTTGCCGATTTACGCCCCGTCCGGAAGCTCCAGAAGCGGAGTCTGCGCGAACTCGTCTCGCGCCTTCCCCTCCCGCTTGCGGCCTGTCTGTAGAACCGGCGACACGAAGGGTGCGGCGAAATTGCCCTGGTCACCCAGCGCCGGCGCGGCGCGCTTGTTGCCGTTCAGCTCGAGTCTGTTTTCGGATTTGTTTTCGTTTTTGTTTTCGTCGCAGGAGAACCGCCCCGGGTCGACCGCGACAGACTTGGTCACGTCGTGCGTCTTGTAAATTCCCACCTGAAGAAAAGCAAATGTGAATCAGACGCCCCACCATGCCCGCGAGGAAGCGCGAAACCAGGACGACCGACGGATGTGGAAGAGAGAACAGCGGCTGCCTTCTAGAAGTAACCGACCGATGAAACTCCCTCGCAAGTCGCCTCGCGGGTCTATCTGCCCCTATTATCGAACTCATGTCCCATATCCACACCCATGAGCTGGTCAAGAATCGAAGGAGAGCCCAGCGAGCACGCACGGCGATTTGTCGGGTCGATCTAGATCCCCTAAGCGCCTAGTGTGACTCCGGCGAAACCAAATGAACATTTGCATGCAGATATGCATGCTTACTCGCGCTTCTGAGCTCGAAAGCGAGTCTCTTCTAGGTGATGCAACACATTCACAGCATACAGAGGAGTGAACAAAGGGAACATACGAGAGAGAGAGAGTTTCAGTCACTTTTGACGTACGAGGCGGTTCGCGAGTTCGAAGAGCTGGTTTCGCAGTGATATGATGATGAACTGTGCGTCCTTCGCTTTCTGCTTCACGAAATTAGCGAGAATCGAGACGTTGCGGTAGTCGAGCGCGGCGTCAATTTCATCGAGGAAGTACACGCACGTGGGCGAGTAGTGGTGCAGCGCGAAAACCAGTGACAAACTGCTCAGCGTCTTCTCTCCTCCTGAAGAAGAGGTAAAACGTTCAAAAGGTTGCAAATACGGTTCGGCGCGATTGAGTGCAAGGACGCTTCAGAAACGAGCCTCAAAAAAAGCGAAAAGAAGTGCGAAAAAGACGCCCGCCTAGTCAAAAAATGTGATGACAACGCCGTTTGCAGCGGCTGCAGGAGAGACTGCTGTGAGAGAACCGCCAAAAGGCCGCATGCAGATGCCGTCCAGCGTTGAAGTGACACAGCGTCTCCTCTCCTTATTGAGAAGTTCTCGATAGTGCCGCACCTGAGAGATGCTGAATCAAGCGCCAACTTTTCTTCGGCGGCCGCACGGAAAGCAGAATGCCCTCTGAAAACGGGTCTGAGGAGTCGACCAGCTCGAGTTCTGCGTCGCCTCCTTGGCTGAGCATCTACGCGGAAAAAAACAGAAACGATGCTGCACGGACGTGTCCACATTTGTATCACAGGCACCGGACGCCTACACACACATATATACATAGACATATATACACATACATATATATGTATATCTATATATACACCGAGTGCAGGCATTTTTCGATTTCGACAGGGCTTCGGCGCCCTGGGACAATCACCTAGAAACTTTCGTGCGAATATGCGCGCGTCGTCTGGCTCTTTCCTACAGACTGAGCACACGATTCCTCGCCCGTAAGGTCAAAATGCGGAGTAGACGGAAAGGAAAATGGGTCAGGCGGTGAATGTGCACAGCAGTGTTAAAGGAGATACATTTATAGTGTGCGTCGAGCCGCCACGCGTCGGCAGGTGCATCGAGTTTCGGATGCTTCTCAGTCGAGCGCAGACCGCTAGGACTGGAGCTCGTGGCGGCGCGTACCCGGTAGGTTTCTTTGAGTTTGGCCGCGATGATCACAAACGCATCCATGAACTCCTTCTTTCGTTCTGCGCAGAGGAGGTCGACGTTTCGCTTGGAAGCCTCGCGCGCCTTCCAGGCTTTCTGCATCTCGTCCTCCTTCCTCTCGTACTCTGTTTTCTTCTGTCTGTACAGCACGAGTGCGTGGAGGCTGCCGCCGCCCTCGCCCGCGCCTGCAGCTGAGGCGGCGGCTTTCCCCTTCTTCTGATCGACCGCGAACTTTTGTTTCTCGGCGAGCAGCGTCTTTTTGTCCAGGGTGCGCAGGTGCGGGGCGGAGAGACGCGTCTCCAGGCGGAGCTGCTTGAGCACCTCGCCGAAACGCCGCCGCAGCAGCGACGGGAAATCGTCCTCGCTGCTCGCCTCCGCTTCCTCGTCTTCCGCGTCAGCAGAAGACGCTCCTCTTGCGGCGTCGGACGCGCGTTCGTCACCCTCTTCTGCCACGATTCTCCTCTTCTGTCGGCTCCTGCCGGCTTCGTCCTGTGCGTCGAGATCCTCCATCTCGGCGTCGTCCGCCCCAACCGCTTCCTCAGGATCCACTTCGCCTTCCTCGCGCAGCATCTTGTCCAGCTCGCTCAGCTTCTCGAGTGACGCCGAGGCGACCTGCAGCTGCGCCTGTCGCGCCTGACTCGCTTGCTCGACTGCAGCTTGCAGCGTCGTGAGTTGATGCTGAACATCGAGCTGCAGAAACGACACAGAGGACCGACGCACGCGACTGTGAAAACTGCCCGTACCCGCGGACGGATTTGGCCACGCAGCCGCGCCCTCGACGCACCGTCTGCGAGTTTTTTTCCCAAAAACTCGCAGACGATCCAGATAGGCGACACAGCGGACAGGAGCAACGCCCAGATGAGGCGGAGAGAGACAAGGAAGGCCGAACGGCAGACCTCGGCGGCAGAAAGTGAAAAAAGACTGAGTATGGATTCGCCTCCACACGCACACGCCAGCCACCGCGCCAACACGCAGCTCCAGACGGGCAGACGAGGCGCGCACGGAGAGCCACGCCGCGTCACTCGTGAGGCCGCTTACCGTGTTCAGGCCAAGTTGCTTGATCTCTTCTTCAACTGATTCTTTCTTTGCTTTGAGTGTTTTTATCTCCTCCTCGAGTTTCCTCCTTTCTTCATCAATCTTTTCCTTCTCTGCCAACACCCCCTTCGCCTCCTCCTCCATCTGCGCAAGCTGCTCGGAGATCTCCGTCAGCCGCGTCTGAAACAAAAAAGCGAAAAAGCAAACACAGTTCTCACAGCTCTCGTCGCACACGAGAGAGACGCGTGAGGCCGCTTGCAGCGAACGCGAAAAAGGCCACACGGCGAGACGCGCGACAGGCAGCCGAGCGGGAACACTGCGAGACAGAGAACAGACAGGACAGCAAAAGTGGAGAAGACCTCTCCATAGACAGAATCGAAAACTCCTACCTGGTGATCAGCGATTTCCTTGGTGAGACGCGCGTTCGCGCGCTTCAAATTCTCGCACTCGACTTGCCGGTCTGTCGCTTCCTTCACCTGGAACGCGACCTGCTCCTTGAGGCGGTTCAAGTCTACACACAGAGAAACAGAATTGACGGGGGCAGAGTGCATCCATAGCGAGTGAGAAAGAACGCGCGCTCTCCCGCGTGCGCAGAAAACTTCCTTGTGTGTCGCGTCTTCCCCTGAGAGGCAGCATCGAGCGTGAATCCGACACAAAAGGCGACCCTCCGCCAGCCCAGATTTGATTTGCCGCGTGTCTGTCTCTCGAGAAAAGCTCCGGCCGACTCTCCTTTATTTCTGCGGCCTTGGCGACAAGCGTTGGCTCTCACTTCTCTCGGCGAGCAGAAGCTTGTTCTTCCTCTTCTTCATTTCGTCTCCACCGGCGTCTTGCAGCTGCTGGTGCAGCTCAGCGACGACTTTCTCTTGCTCCTTGACATCCGCCAGGCCCTTCTGTTGCTTTTCGCTCGCTGCATCAATCTAAAAAAAATTGAGAGAACACGACTGGACACAGGAGAGATCGGGCTTGGCTCACACGGAGACTATATGACACCCGTCACACTCGAGGGCGTGCGTGTATCGCGTGAAAACCACTCGCGAAGAAAGCACTCAGGAGAGAACTAAACAGAAACACTGAGAGGCCGGCGCCAAGCGACGAAGGAAGGCCTAACACTCGCAGTTGTCCGCTAGTCTGGGAAAGCCTCGCGTCGGCAAGCATATACGTATGTGCATGACGCAGCTGAGGAGACGGGCATCGACCAGCGCGCCTGGCGCAAACGCAGATATATATATATATATACATATATATATATATATATATATATATATATATATATATGAGGGGAGTTCGCGATGCTGACACAGAGAGACACTTCGCCTGCGGGAGCCTCCCCCATCGGATTTGGGCGGGGGATGGGTAGGGGGGGGGACTGGAGAGGTTTACCTCCTGCTGAAGCTTCGCGAGCTTCTTCCGCTCCTCGGCTGTCAAGCTCTCTTTGCTGTGCGCCTTCAGCCGGTCCGAGACCTCTCGAATCTGGTAAAAATCGAAAAAAAGCAGAAGGCTGCTGGTGCGTAAGGCACAGGAAGGGCTGCAGAGACGAATCCGCTGGCAATGGATCTTCTCTTGGTCTCTGCAGAGTGGCATCGCCGATTTCACTGCGGCAGCGTCCAAAGAGACCTTGCACGAAACTCGCCTGCCGTACGCAGCAAAGCTGCGCACGCTTCTATCAGAGACTGCCGCATCGCCAGACCGGATTACGAAGTCATCAGTGCCTATACTTTTTATCTAGCCCCGAGCCCACGCGAGACGGGCGCGCCGCGCGGAATTCGAGGCGAGTGCGGAGTTGTTCTTCAGCTAGCATCAGAGACCTCCGTGGACGAATATTGGTGCAGATGCATGCAGTAAAATGGTAAAATATACGCCGTATACGAGGTATCTCTGAGCACAGGACCGACGGAAAGACGCCGCGCAGCATCAGGTTCACGTCCCACGCACCTACACCGCCCCGCCTGGAGAACGCGGCGCAGCGATATAAATGTAAACAGAAGATGTGTGATACAATTAGAACGCAAAAAAGGTAATATAAAGTGCTTTTCTCCAACCCGTGTCCACGAGAGACAACAGCGTATTAGAATCGAGATGCCTCGCTGGCAAAAACCACACAATATCGACGTATTTGCGTTATCCTGAACACATTTCACAAGTGAAACCCGAACGAGGGAGCCTCCAACTGAATTCGCGGTTTACCTGCCTCTCTGCAGCCTGAACGTCCTGCTGAAGAAGCGCCACGCTGTTTTCCGCTTCGTCCTCCTGCGCGTCCAGACGCGATAGCTGCTCCTCAAGTTCTTCCTGCGCAGCATGCACACCAAACAAGCCAATGCAACGCTCTCAGGCACACGGGCGTTTGCAAAACAAAAAAGAGTGCATGCAGCCCTTATACATATATATATTTATACAAACGATATAAGCATCCATACATACACCCATACATACATACATACATACATACATAAATACAAACATATATACGCACACATACACACATACAAATACATGTTGTGGAGTTCGGGTGCAGGAGGAAACATGCCACCGCGGAACGGCTCAAGAGAGCCGCGTCTATGCAAGTGCCCTTGGAGTCTTTCCTTCCCCAAGTCGCCTTCGCTCGCGCGGCTCGCCCCATGATGGTGCTTTCTGTCGCAGCGCGTCGGTTCGTCGACTCACGATCTCTCGCAGCGCCGCCTGCAGCCTCTGCTCCATCGCGCGGATGCTTTCCTTGAGCTCAGGCAGCAGCCGTTCCTCCTCTTCGTCATCTCTCTCTTCTTCGCGGATGCTCGCCGCGCCCGCGCCGTCAGCCACGCGGATGCCTTGCCCGTTGCTGCGCTCGCGGACGCCTCCGCCGACCATGCGCCCGTCGACTTCAATCAACCCGCCATCCAACGTGACCACTGAAAAAATAAACAGAAAGATTCGCGGACACTCGCGCCCAGCAGAAGTTATCCGTGCTCGAGGCGCAGCAAACACACGCCAGACTTGCAGTGTGCTTTCGCACCCTGAAGCGGAGAAGGCTTGACTGCACAAACATATATATATATATATATATATATGGATGTACCGCTCGCGCGCCGCGCACCTGTCTGCTGTGTGACTTTATTGCGCGCTGAACAAACAGACGTATTCGCCTGGGCAGTACGCAAGGCGCTATCTCGACACAGGTTCGCTCGAGGATCCGCGATCTCTGAGCGTCACGCATCCACCGCATGTCTGTCGCTCTCTGCATTCGCGCTGCGTCGATGTGCCTCTGCACTGTGGCGCAGAGGGCCTGCAGATGCGCACACACGCGTGCGACTAGTTTTTCTTTTCCGTACCGCGCTTCCTCTGCGAGTAGGCGATGCGCGTCGCTTCGTCCATGTTCGGGGCGACGATGGTGTCTCCCACAGCTTTGTAGAAGGCGATGCGGTACCGCTCTTTCTTCAGAGAAACGAGGTCAATCAGGCGCGGAAACGGCGACTCGCTCGCCCGCGCTTCCGCGTCGGAGCGCTGCATGTACCCAGAGAGATCTCGTTCCTACGCAGAGGAGACACGCGCGCGCACGCAGACAGTTTGGAAGTTGAGGCGAGCGACGCGCGAAGAAGCGTGAGGCAGATAAACGCTCACGACGCGTGAGAGACACGAAGGCGAAAAGTGTTGAAGGCGGCTGCAACCCCGCGAACGCAAACGTGCGCTGGAACGCCCCACACTGCCGGCACAGCATATGCGCCTTCCACTCTGACGACGACGCCGTTGAGGAGAAGATCGGAGAGCAAGAGAGAGAGACGGAACTTACCAGAACCTGCAGCGCCAGCACGTTGACGCGCCCCAGGTCCTTCTGGCGGAGAACTTGAAAGACGGCTGTCGCGTCTTGCGGCTCCTCGACGACGAGGAAGGAGCAGAATCCTCCTCCCGCTGCCATAAACGCCTTTTCGTACTGCGAAACAAAAGATCACAACAAACCCAGAGACGGCGCGTTCCTCCGCGCAGACCGAGGCACAAAAATGGACAGAACGCTCGGCTCCGGTGCAAGGCCGGCTGCGTGGATAAGGGCGGCGAGGCCTGAGCGTCGCGCGGCGCGCTCTCGTCAAAATACACACAAAGATACACGCACATGCACATAACTAAATAAAAATATACATATACTCAGCCGCAAATAGTAGCTCGTACTGCACCAAGAGAGAGTACAACGTGGAAACGAGCTACAGTAAACGATGCATAGTGTAGGACAGTATCCCTACCAGCGCTGCCCACGACTACACCTGTGACCACCTAGAGTAAACAGGAAGATAAAACCAGGAATAGCGGCGCATATATATATATATATATATATGCCGATGCTCGTATAGTCTTTCTGGCTGTACAGGCATGCTCCCTCGAGGTCGTCAAGTGGAGTCACATTGAACAACTACGTGCATGCGTGTGTCTATCAGACTGCACGCACGAGAAACGTTCGCAGCCGTAATTTTTCTCTCCCTCGTAAAGCCGAAACCTGTGAGCCGCACCTTTCTGTCGATGCATCCGAGTTCGCCGAGTCTGTCGTGCAGGCCCCTGATTTCTCCCTTCCTCTTCATCTGCTGCAGGACTTGCATGACGCGGCTGTTAGACCGCGACTCGACGCGACGCGCTTCGATCTGCGAAGGCGAAAACATCCCACCCTGTCGGCGCGTCGCAGTGCCGTCAGTCTCCGTCTCCCCGCGCTGCCAGTTGGCGCTCAACGGACGCCCGCGAGCCTCGAGACGCCCGCCGCCCCGCGGCACGGCGCCTTCCCAGCTGATCGCCTTCTGCGTCGCACATGTTTTAATGAGGGACTTTTCATCTCAACTTGTAGACACTTCAACTGCGTTATCGATGGAGTCCTATCCCTGGATTCTCCACTCAGCGTTTTTACGCGCTGGGGAACGGCTGTCTGCACAGAGAGTGCTCACCTTGTGCGCCTTCGTCTGCGTCTCTCGCAGCTTTTCGCGCAGACTCTGGACTTCAGCGGCCAGAGCCTCCTTCCTCTTCCGTGCGTCCCTCCGCTCAGTCTGAATCGCCTCGAGCAAGTTTTTCTTCTGCTCTGTGCCGGTCGCTCGGTCCTGCAGCAACTGCCGCAGCTTCGTCAGATTCTCCTCCAGACTCCTGTGCTCCTGTTCGCCCTGAAGGCGCGGAGACAGACGCCGAGACAGAGAGACACTCGTGGCCAAAACGCACGTGAAGAGCAACGAGGCGTGGTGCATGCAGTCCCCCTCGGCGGCGGAAACAGTGACACAGCTCGTGCCAAACGCAGTCCCTCGAAAAAAACTTCTACCTGACAACGGAGAGAGCCGTAACAGCCGGGGCTGCGGGAGCACGGGAGGGGGCGGAAAGAGGGCGCTTTTGGAGAGCCCTCGATGGAGCGCGAGCGCCTGAAGGGTTTGCGCGTCTGGGCAGGAGTGCGGAAGATTTATGCACAGCACGCTCTTTGCAGACATCCAGCGAGCATGCGTTTCGTGGACATGCAGCAACTTACGCGAAGTCTCTTCTTCTCTAAAAGAGAGCTTTCTTTGTTGAGCTTCGCCATCGTCTTCATCTGGTCGTCGAGGGCCGCCTGCAGCGGCGCGAGGCGCTTCTCGGCCTCGCTGTGACGCGACGCCAGCGTGCGCACTTCGTCTGGAGTTGGAAAAAAAAACGAGGAAAAAGCGAACGTCGTGAGGAGAAGCCCCAGGAGAGACAGAGCCGCCGCACCCCTCCCCCTCGGTGACAAAAACGACGCACAGACACAAAGGACGCGACGAAAAGACAAGGCGAGCAGGTCTCCGAACACGGCCGAGACATCCCCTTCTTTGCGGAAAGGTCGAGAGACTTCGCCGCGCAGGCGCTAACGTCTCCTCGTGTGGGTAGCGTCCTACCTTTGATGGAGTCCCTGTAGCTCTCAACGTCGTCCTTCGCCTTCTCGTAAGCCTCTTCGGCGGCAGGGATCTGAGTTCGCTTCTCGTCGACTTCCTTCTGCCGCGACTCGATCAGGCGCTGCTCTTCCTCGCGCTTCTGCGAATTTGCCTTCACCTTCTGCGTCTTCTCCTCGGAAGCCTGCGCTTCGCTGAACAGCTCGTTCCGCAGCTCCTCGTCGCGCCACACCATCTGGTTGAACTTGCCGTCGACCTAAAATTCGAAAAAAGGAAAAAATCGTGAAGGTGCGCCCTCCAGCAACATAAGACCATGTCCGCGGCTCAAGGCGAGCGTCACAACGCACAAGGCGTCGTTTGTGAACAGGAACGAAACGAAAAAGGATGGCAGCAAAAACACAAAGTATCCATTTCGGTTCTGCACACGAGCGGCTGCGAATCACGCAAAGACGCACACGATCTACCATCACATTCTGTCGACTTCCACGAAACGCTTGTTATTTGGGAAACATCTACTTTGTCTCCACGTTTTACGAGCCACAAACGTCTAGCCTCTTGCCCCTCGCGAGACCTCGGGCTGCAGCCGTTAGCATGGCCTCAGCGAAAAAACGAGACATGGGCGTCGCGCGGGAACCCAGTATGGAAGACGCTGCTTTTCGGGGAGGATTCGGCAGAGAAGCAGAGCGCACGCTTCAAAGTGCACGTGCGCACACCGCGTGATTCTGGGCCTCCAGAGCCGCTATACCTCGGCGAACTGCGTCTGCAGTTTTCTGTCTTTCTTGAAGAGATCATCCAACTCTTTGCTGAGCTGCAGAGGACACGCGGACGATCGCACGAACAAATCGCATGCACACATCACACACCTCGAAACCGGTGGATATATGCGCACATGCATGCATGGTCCTGTATCTGTATGTAAACGTGCCCTGGTGAGTCGCTGAAGCGTCTTTCTACCGACTCCAGGCGGTAAAACAGACCTAGACGGGAAGATGGGGCGGCTCGATGCAAATACAGAGACAGACGATATCGACGGACACCGAAAGGGCTGCTGAAAGACGGCATCGTTTTGTGCATTCTGTGTATATAGAGATGCGTATATTGACGCCTGCACCGACAGGAGCTGCAACTAGATCGCGCCATGCTTTTCCACGCAAAAAAGCCGATTCACGCATTTTCCTCGGAGCCGCGCGTAGCCGGCGGCGATCGGCGAGACAGATGCGGGCACGCGGCGCGGCGGACTCGAACAGGAAGTCCCGGGATAGCGGTAAAAAAAGAAAAAGAGAGCAAAGAGGCTAATAAAGACCAATACGCGCGGGAGAACTCACCGTCTCAAACTGCTTCGCGAGCGCAGCGCCCCTCTCCTCGTCTTCTTCTTTCTGCTTCTCCAGCTTGGCCAGCTCGCGCCGCCTCTCGCAGTACGCGTTGCTCAACTCCTGGATCACACGTGATAGAGACACGCGCACAAGAAACATGCAAAGACAAGACGAAAGAAGAAGTTCGGGGCAGATACTGATGGACGGGGGTATCCATGCAGGTGCTCATGTGGATGTAGATACATGTATGCAACCCTTTAATTAAGAAGACATTAATTCCTATTTTAAAATAATTAGTGTTTAAATACGCGAATGTAATATTAGTCCTATAAACGTGGATGATAGTGAAAATATTTATTTCGAAAACTATAGAATAGAGCAGTTGCAGTGCACGTATGTATGAATAAACTGAGCAAAGCAGAGAGTCACACACAGGGCGGCAGGCAACAGAAGAACACGACAGACGGAAAAACGTCTCGCAGAGTCTTTTATGTCAGAGGCACGTATACCACGCTACGGCTTTCTGATTGGCTCGCTCCGTTCGCTCTCTCCCGTCCGCCCTCTCCCTGCTTCACTGCCGGGGGACTTGGGCTGTGCCTTTCGCTCAGAATTTTGTGCTCTTCCACTTGTTTTTCGCTCGAGTTTTCCACCACTTTCCCTGCGCCGAGCCCTTAACCGCGGGTTGGGGCCGCGCCCTCGCTGCTGATCCTTTTTCTCGTTCGCCCTTCCCCCTGTGGCGCTGCGCGCGAACGAGTGCATCTCTCCAAACGCATTCCGCAGGCAGCCTCCACGAGAGTGTACACGCTGAGTCTTGACTGTTTTCTGCTTCACCCGGCACGCTCTCGCATGTGCGTCGGCGCGCTCAGCTGCATACTCTCTGCGCATCCCCGCCGGCGCCCGTTTTCACTTTGCGCGCCGCCCGCGAACCTACCCGCCCGTCGAGCGCGGCGAGCAGCAGCGCGTTCAGTTGGCTCCGCCTTTCGAACTGGAGGAACTTGACGGCTTCGTGCTTCGGGCCCTCTAGCTGCTTGACCTCCAGGCCGGCTGCGCGGCAGCGGTTCGCTTTCTCTTGGTACTGAGAGGACAGCACCAAACGCAGGACAGGCGCGATCCCAGCAGACAGACGCGCACCGCACAGATGCGGGCTGCTCTGGAACGTCTCGGAGCCGCAGGGCTCGCCCCGCGGACATGCTGCGCGGACGAGACAGGACGCGTCTCCGAGCCGAGCCTCCAAGAAGAGCTGAGCCCAGAGGAAACGAGAAAGCGCACGACACAGACATACCCGCAGGAACTCGAAGCGCAGACCCCACACAGAGGGAAGACACAAAGCCCCGTCCCCCGGGCCGTCAAGTGAACTGCACCTGTTGGCACGACGCCTCGTAGTCCTCCTGCGCCTTCTGGATGGGCTCGATCAGCCGGTTCGAGCCCACGAGCTCCTCGAGGTACTCAAGCAGGCCCGTCTCCTCCGGCCGCTGCAGACAAAAGAGAGACACGCAGAAGACGCGCGTCGCGCGAGGAGGCGCCGCAAGCCCTCATTCCCGCGACGAAACAAAAAACGCGCAGAGCGCAGGCGCACCAGGGCTCTGTGTGAGAAGCCCTACGAGGGCTGCCCGCCTGGCCAGTCTCTTCCCCAGCCCACGAGAAGAAGAGAGTCCCGACCGGAGAACGGGTTGCCTTCGCCCTAGCGGGGGGGACGGAAGAGCTAGACGGCGGAGAAAAGAAAGGGAGCAGGCAGAAGCACATGTGCAGCCTCACGCGCCATCTCAGCACATGTGTGCGCGACCACAGAGGCAGACGCCGACCGTCTTTTTCCTCGGGGGCCGAAGCAAACAGAGCACAAGGCTCCCCTTTTCTCTCTCCTCTCTCGTGTCTCTCTCTGCTTGCGCCTGCCCCCGCTCCGCCAGGCCGCTGCTCCTCTCGTCGCGCGTTCGTGGTATGGGTACCCTCCTCAGGGTGCACCTTTTCCTCCTCGCCTCCTCTGCATCGCTCAGCGTCTCACCCTCCCTCTACCTTCGCTTCTCCCGCTCTCCCGGTGCGCGCAGCCCTTCTGCAGCGTGTCGCGTATCTCTCTTGTTCGGGCGAAGCCCTCTCGCGGTCCTTGCTCTCACCGTCGCTTTGGGCTTCATGAGCGCGATTTGCTCGACTTCTCCCTGCAGAATGAGGAAGCGGTTGTTTTGCAGGTCGAGGCCCTTGGACTTGAGCAGCTCGACGACTTGGCGCTGTTGAGCCTTCTGGCCATTGACGCGGTACTCGGTCGAGTTCGACGCGCGCGAGACCTCGCGGGAAATCACAAACTGCGAACTGGGCACCACCTCGTAGGTCTCCGAATCTGGGTCCTGCGACACGCGCAAGCAAAGCCACAAACACTTCCGTCTCCTGAACCCACGTCACCGCGCCGCCGCCCCCCCGGTGAGGCTACAGCAGACGTCGAAAGCAAAGGAGGCACAGCAAACAGGCCGAGCCCAAAGGCACGAAGCCAGGTGGAGAGCAGGAAGAAAGAAGCGGAAGAGTGCGCTCCTGCCTGCATGTCTCCGCATTCAAGGCACGCCGCGGTGCCGCCTTCGTGTCGCGCGGCCTCCTCCTTGCTAGTAGCCTGTGGCTTGGTGGTTCGCGCTCCACGTGTTTGAGTTTCGCAGTACGCTTCGTTGGGCGTTGGCTGGCGTATGTCAAATTCAGCAGCAGCTGTTTGGCGTCTCGTCTCGGCCCTCCAAAGCAAGACACTTGTGTCTTAATCTGTCACCGCCGCGCAAACTGCGCGCTAGCGTGAGCGCCAGGGGCCGCGGCTGCCGGAGCTGCCTGTCGTTTGCAGCGCGTCTTGCTTCGCCGCTTCGCTGTCTGTCTCTTCTCTCCTGGGGCGTTCGCATAGAAGCCCCGTCTCACCTGGTCGATGATTTCTTGGAAGAAAACGGTGACTCGCGCAGACTGCAGCGGTTCGCCCCCCGCCCCGCCGGCGGCCGCGGAGTTGTGAATTAACTCGACGACGTTCTTCAGCCGAATCTGCTGTGCACGTCGCCCAAACACAAAAAGCATTGCGTCAATCACGTTGCTCTTGCCGCTGCCGTTCGGGCCGACGATCGCCGTGAAGCGCTGAAAAAGCAGACGCACGCGGAAGAGAGCGACATGACGGCGCGTGATCCGGACCCACCTCGAACGGGGACGCAGGAGAGTGCGGCAAGAGACAGTCTCCCCCCCAGAGCAGAACCCGAGGACGCCTGAGCTAGTCGACGCGCCCGCCACGCGCACCGACTCGCTCCCAGTACCGCCCCACCCCTTGAGGGCACCGTGGGGTCTGCCTTCGGGGGTCTGGCTCAAGAGCAGGTGTCTGCAGGGAGAGAGGACCTCGCGCGAGACGTGTGCGCGGACGGTTCGAAGAGAATGCGGCGGCTGTTTAAATTGCGGTCGTCTCCTGTATGCATCTATGGCCCCTGTCGCCGCTGCGAGGGAGGGGGAGCTGTGTAGGCGTGCAACTTCCGCCTGTCGTGTCGCGTCCACGGCCGGCGAGTGACGCTACCAGGGGCGCTGTGTGTGTCTCATCAGAGCCTGTATTCGACTCGGACTTCCGTCGCGTGCTTTCTTCTCTCTCCTGCGTGGACTCCTCACTTTGTGGAAGGGGCCGATGACCTTCTTTTTCCCGTAGCTCTTGAAGTTCTCAAGTACGACGCGTTCAATCATCAAGCGCTTCCGGGGGGGAGGCGGCAGAAAAGGCGCAAGAGCGGCGTCTCCGTCGGTGGACTCTCCGCTTTCTTGCGGCCGCGCGGCAGCCTCAACGTCCCTCCCCCTTCCTCCATCACGCGCCGCGCACGCAGCTTGGCTCTCCACGAGCGCCAGAGGAAGGGCAGACGCAGCCGGGATGACACACTCAACGTCTCCAGCGGCCGCCGCTCCGGCCTCGGCTGCGAGGAGACTCCCTTCTTCAGCGCATGCAGCCCGTGCGGTGTGTGAAAACGCGGCGTGGGCGTCGACATTCGCAGGCTCCTCCCTCATCGCGGATCCTTCCTGAGAGCTCGGGGCAATGAGACACGCCTCAGGCAGATGGGCAATGTCAGGAGATTCAGTGGGATTTCGGCGCAAGCAAAAGCAAGGGAAGGGAAGACGCGAATAAGGACCCCTCCACCTTCTTCACTTTCCTCGCCGGAGCCTTCCTTATGCTCTCTGCATCGCCGTCAAAAGCCTGGTGTGCTAAGCTGGCGCGGCCGGCCGTTAGCGATCTCGCCCGCACCAGCACGTCGCAGAGGCTGGGGAAAGAAAGTCACTGGAGCAGGCAGCACTCGCGTGACTTAAGCACAGAGAGAGGAAAAGCGCGGTGACGGGCGAGTAGTCCCTGCGAAAAGGGAGCGATTTGTGTGCGTACGGAAGTCTCGGCGCGTACCAGAGCACACGCCGTTGGAAGCCGTGCAGACGGCGTGGAGTGACGAAGTCCAGGGGAGCCAGAGAACGCAGAATAAGAAGGCAACAGCAAAACACTAAGGGCGAAGAGCAGAGGGACGGGAAGTCTGTCAGAAGCAAGGGCAAGACGCGGAAGGCGAAGGAACGCAAAGCAGGCATGCGCTGTACGGTCCGCCAGTGTAGTGTGCTGGCATGCTCACACGGAGACAAGCTTTTCCTAACGGCCCAGAGGTGTTTTAAAACAGATGGAAATCCAGGCCCTTCATACGGCTCATGGTCCTCATGGCTGAAACATTCGCACTCCGGTAGGCTTTCGCGTCTGCTGGCCGTCCTCGGGGTGGGCAGGACCGCGCATATTACCTTGCATGCAGCCAAGACCAGCGTTGCAAGACAGGAGCAGAAAAATATGGAAACTTTTGCGAACGAGCGCAGCTCGCTCCATCGATTTCGAGACGCTTCGGAAGCGATCGCCAACTTCCCGCGGATGGCTGCTCTACAGTGTGGCACCGTTTAGTCGACCCTGAAAATATCGCGGTGCCTTCTGCACATGCGACAGGCAGCATCGTGCGGATAGACATCCAGTTTTTGTCGTTCATTCGCGAGACCACACTCTCACGCTGGGTTTCTCATCAAGGCAAACAGAGAGCGAGCAACACGGAAACGAGATCCTGTTTTCAATCCTGAAGTGTGAAAGTGGGCGGCTGCTCCGTCGTGCGTTATGCAGTAGATGTCTGCATGTATACCGAAAAGCCTGTTGTGTCTGACCTCCATTCCCGTGTTCAGCAATGGGGCGGTGACGTCTCACTTGTGGCTCGGTTGGTTTATTCATGCGCATGTTTTTCTGTGTGGAGCCGCCGTCCTTGATGTCCGACCTAGAACGATGAACGGTGCCTTTCCACCTGTGTATATCAGGTTTTGCCACCTGGGTGTCTGAGCTCCGCGATCACAGCTGTTCTTGCCCAGCGACCGATTCGCGTTCACCCATTGGTTTCCCGATAGGTCACTGAAGTGTGCCAGAGAACTCCATGCGTTCTTTGCATCCCCGTTTTGGTGCGGGGGACGAAACGCGAGGAAACGCGGTTAACATCCCCCCGTGTGGCACTTTCTCTCACGCCAGTTGTGTAGCGCCGCGCCTATAGCTGTGCAAAAACGCACATTTGTAGCTTTTGGCTTCCTCAGTTGATGCGGCTCACGGCTGACACGGCGTGTTGCTGCGCGGAGAGATCCAACGCCATTAATTTCACGTGTACGTGAAATAATGGTAATTCAAGAAGGGGCGTATTGATAGTCAAGAATGGAACATCGGAACAAAGAAGGAAACATTCTTACGGGCGTGGGAAGCGGAAGGCTGTTGGCTGCCAGTATGCCTAGCGTGGCTGCGCGACGTGCATACACACAGTCCAGCTGGGTGTTCCCCTATGCGACGTCCTACAGAGGGGGTGCCAGCGTCGAAAGAATTTGAAGAGTACCATCGTGCAGCAGACAAGACGCTACGCTGACGGCAGTAGCCGGGCCCGGAACTCGGTCCTATCTTCTCCAACCTTATAACTGCATACACCACCTACGCCTCTACATGCCACATAGACCGCGCTGCTGCGGAAGGCGGCAAACGTGACTCAAAGGCTACCGTATGCGCCTTCGACGATCGTGTTGGTTGTGCTGTCTCCGTACAGTGCTTGACGCGACGGGAGGCAGAGAGAGTCTCTGTTGTTCTCACCGTTCGATGGAACAAGCCACAGCGACAACCACTGTAGCGGGGGCATGTCCATCGTTAGTTCGGCAGTACTGCTCTATGCCCCGGCGAGTATTCGAATCCCTCGCATGCAACTATAGAACGCATTGCCACCGCTCACTGGCAGTTGCCATGCGATTCCCCTGTAGGTCAAAGGGTTCAATGCGAAAAAGCGGCAACTACATCCCGGCAGGCCGGCAGCGTTTTGCAATTCCTTGTCATGACAGTGGACGTGCGTGCCCAGAGTGCCTTGGATAGCCGCCTGGTGAGACAGTCTTCAAGCCACAATCGCGTCTTGCTTCTGGAAGAAACGAACAAGTGATCTTCTGCTAGCATTTCAGGTGAGAAAAAATGGGTGTCCTTGCTCTAGCTGGCGCACTGTCCACCGGGTCCCCTCCTGCGGATCGAGAAGTAACATGGCGATACTCAGAAGCTTCTTGCGTTCCTGAGTCAAGAACGGACACGAATCTCCCACAAATTTGTCCCTTTCAAGAGCTTTAAGAAATTTTTGGAGGAATTCGCGTAGGTACGTTTTGTTTTTCACTAAGTCTTGTAGTTTCCTGTCGGGAAATTCGAAGCGGAACGGTTTTTCGCCATCGCATAGTAGCTTGACGATCGTGACTCCCAGAGACCAACTGTCCCAATGCTCTGAAACGACTATCTCGTCCTCTCCATTCAGAATACATTGCGCCCTGTGGGGGTCCATGTACGAGGGAGGGGCGCCCTTACCGCAAAATGCAGTGTCTCCCATCTTTGTCACAAACCCGTAGTCGATAAGAAACAGCTTTCCACGACTATCCACGACGAAATTCGACAGCTTCACGTCTCTGTGGGCCAAACCAAGACCATGGAGGTAGCTTACAGTTTTGACCAGCGTGTAGACCAGGTACTTCAGTGCTTCGTCAGACATGGCCTTCGACCAGAATTTCGTCAAAGCCGGACCGAGGAGTGGCATCAGTAGTACCTTCTCTCCAATTACTAGCCGACCTTTCGACGAAACCTCGTCTGGGGAGCTAAGCCACGGAGATGGGAGCTTGGTGTCTTGCGGATGCGTCGAGATGAGCGTGCACAGTCCGTGACTAACGGCGATTCCATGCTCCAGTAGGTCGCCTAGAGCTGCTCGCTCCAAAAGCAACGCGTTTGCAGCCGTTTCCTTCTCCACGGATTGTGTAAGCTCAGACAAGGCATCTTGGATACTCTGTGATGACCCAGGGGCTAGGTGCCTAACGAAGAACTTCCCTGCGTAGTCTACGGCTCTACTTGATACGCTGGTGTCCTGTACACGGCATACGATACCATTTGCTCCTGAACCGAGAATTCGGCCCACACTGAGCCGAGCGGCACCGCCAGTGGTATCATATGCGTTAAACAACGATCCATTGGGTATGGCGGACCGGAAGGCTGCTTCGCGTAATTTTTGTCGCTCCGATCGGCTTGCGGGGAGCGGGGCGGTGTCGGTAGCACTGTACTCCCCAGCGACCTCCATACGCCAAGCCGTCTTTTCTTTCTCAAGTTGTCCCGACAAGACCCGCGCCACCATCTCCCGTAGATCGCTCTCTCCCGTCCGCAGCTCCTCCGATGTGATCGGATTCATTGCAGTATTTACCCACGTGCTTGGCTGTTGCCGCTGCCCTGGTGGAGAGGCCGCTGCAGCGTCGAATGCCGTGGGGCTCCAGCGTGCCCCTCTGGAAAAAAAGGGAAACCCTACGCGTAAACCAAATCGCCTGCTTCTTACCTCCTCTGATTCAATACCGGGTATTTCTGACCTTTCTTTCTTCATGAAAAAGGAAACACGGCCAAACACGGGTGTGTCGGCTAGGCGGTCGAGAACGTCGGACGGGGCACCGCTCGACCGTATCTTCGCAATACTGTGCCTTGCTGTGTTCCTCCGCCCTGCCAGGCTGTCTGCCCAACGAGAGGAAGTGGAGGCGGGCATCGGAGCAAACTGGTGCGCATGAATTTCCACGGAGTGCCTCGCTCCGATGGTGGGTCGGCCTGGGGCATTTTCGCTGAGCGGTGCTATTCTGTCGGGAGACAGCAAGACCCAGTGGTCTTCGGCATTAGTGTCCAAGGGTATTGTGAGGGAAAGGCCCAGCGCAAAAAATAACGCTGTCCAACGAAGAACTTGCTGCCGTTCTCCCATCGGAACTGCGGAGGCATCGGACAAGGGCACACTTGCCCTACGCTGAGTTCAGATGTCCAGCCGAAAGTACGCCGCAGCCCGCGATTGAGTTTTCGGCCAGAGCCAGCTTCACAGATTCACGCAGACAAGCGTTAAAGCCGGTGATGTCGGCACCGATGAACAAGTGAGATGTCTTTACGGCGGAGAGACTGTTCTCTTCTCGGTTGCAGAGCTGTGTCTTGCAGAGCCACGAGGCCTCGCTCACCCCCTTTACGGAAGAGCTTGCGTGTCGCTAGATATTCGAGACACGGCGCCGCTGTGGGCCTTTAGCTGCCACTGCCTAGCTACCTAGCTGACGGTCACTCCGGGGCTCTGAGTGCAGACCCAGCCCCTCCTCTCCGCCAGCGCGACGGTGAGTCCAGGTTCATGAGTAAGTTATTCACATTGATGCGACAGGGGCCTTAGCAGGCGGGTGGCGGCGATTCGTGCCGGATGGTCATCTGCAAGGGGCACCTGAGCACACGAAGGCGAACCTGTTGCAAGTGCAATTTTTTTGAAGGTCAGACTCGAGCCTCCTTGCATGCGGAAAACGTCCATTCGCCGCCCCCCGCGATTCGAGCGAGGTGCTGTGCGTGCTGAAAACAGAGAACTGCTGTACGGAGCACGGAGATACTTTCCAAGATTGGGGATCCCAACGGCAGACCGTGTGTATGTTGCGGTGACGCGTAAACACCTCGCTGCTTGCTATTTAGCGCTGTGTGTGCGTGATGTCGCTGCCGCCGCCGACACCCTCTGACACAACAGACAGACTGCAGATCTCCAACTGGCGAAAGATCTGAAGCATCCGCAGAAGGCACGGCTCAGCATCCCCTGGAGATGCAGAGCTGGTGCGCTGTATTCTGGAGAGGGCACCAAACACTCCTGATTTCGTATTACGCCTCAGTACTTCCGCGGAATGCCTAGAGCAAAATGAGTGGTGCGACGGTGTTCCAGGGGCCTATATCGCGCGTCCTCCCTTCTGAAAGAGCGACGGAGTTTGGTTACCGCGGTCAGAAAAGCGCAACAGTAGAGGACCTGTGGACACCTGACGGCATCCCAGCATGCCTGTGTTGACTGCTGGCGCCCAGTGAAAGGCATCTTCCTTCCAAGCAGCCGCGGCTGATAAGAACGGCCTCCCAGTTTGATGCATTGCTAGCGTCGATGAAATATTGTAGGTCTCCATGCTCCAGGCAGAGACGAGCACGTTCGCACCTATGTTAACTGACTCGTCCAAGAAAAGCGTCCGCGCTACTCTATCAGTGCCTTTGAAATGAATCCAGAAAAGAGGGCCTTACGACGTGCAGGGGAGCCACTAAGTTTCTCTTCAGGTGCCAAGATCGTTGAAAAAGCTTTATCAGAGGCAGGTGGGAACGCATGAATGGAATATGAGCCTTACCGGTCGTCCCGCTGGAGCTGTTGGTGCCATTCCGCGGGCGCCCGCCCCTGGGCGCCCTCATGCGCTGCTTGAACAATCAAAAAATTGTTCACTGTGTTGCTCGATATATGATCTATCATGCGCTTGACCTGTTTTCAGAACAGGATCTATGCGTCCTTCACACAAAGAGCTTTTGCACTTCCGCGTTGCTTCTACTTATGCCGGCATGCCCTGTTCACGGAAGCTAAGTCAATGAGCTCATACGCCAGCAACGTACCTCTTGGATTCACTTGCTCAGTCACAAGGCTGAACGCAGCGCTGTGCATAGCGCCACAGGTTGCAGTTTGTTTAGGCAACCGCCGGCTTGGGCGAGCCCAGCCAATGGTTGAAGGTCACGCCTAAGGGGGATTTGCTGCGCCTCTCTCCTTTCCACTTTTTTCGTCTCCCTTCAAGTGAAGAAACGATTCTCAGCTACAGGTTTGTCGACAGGCCACGACCACGGGCACCACAGTATGGATTTGAGTGATTTTCAAACGCTTAGCGGTCGTTCCAAAGCGGCGAAGCGTAGACGTCAGCTCGACGAGAATCCGAGAAGATGAGAGGATTGCACTCTTCACTTTGACTTTCTACCTTGGCTTAAGAGGCAAGCTGGTACGGGCGGCATGCGGGCTCCTGAAGAACTGAGCTCCTCACGTGTGCGCAGACACCCGTGAGCGTCTGTCTTGAACATTGGAGCCGACGAATCTGTACTGCCGCCAACTGCGGGGACCTGCGGCCGTGCCGATGGGAGAGAGCAAACCGACATCTACGCGTTAGGTGCACTACAGTCAGTGTGCTATTTCTAGTCGGGTCCTATCCTGGGGTATGCCGTTACGTGCGGTCAACCGGTTTCCCTGCTGTGGTATCGCGACGTGTGTGACGAGTAGCATCGCTCAGAGTACCGCGGCCTCGGCGTTGCAAGTCCTTGGTTGCTGCTGGCTAAACGACTTCCCCCGCACCCTTAGTCCCCGCCCCCTCAATAGTACGGGTCGCTGTGTCTGTCGGGAAGCGGTTCTTGGTTGTGTCAACATCAACCAGCGACGCCAGCTGTTCACACAGGGCGGATGTGCGGTTTCGTATTTTGCACTTGCTTTGGAAAGTCAATCTACCATTGCCTACCATTATCAAAGAACTGCTGGCTCTGATCACACGCAGGCATTCCTCATGAGACGCCCCACAGTTACCACAAGAGAGTGCATTCCCTTTCCGCCAGGTGTTCACAATCGAGATCCCAGTTTCCACACAAAACAGCGTCCAGCCGAATCTGCGAGCGGCTCCAGCTCGTTTCGTGCACTACACAAGTCTGTCCGCATTCACACACTGCCGCCACTGACTGCGCCTCCCCTCCTCGCGGCGCAGCCTCGGCAGGGCGTCAGGCAACAGCCGCTTCCGAGCCGACACACAGACGAACGACGGGAAACGTGGAAATTCAGGATCAAAGGGCCTGCGTCAGTTGGAAAAATTATATGTGGTGTGAGTTCCCCCGCGCACGAATTACTCGCACACTGGCAGGCCCACATTACCCATGGGAACCCTTGCTCACAATCCTTATTACGGCAAGAGGTAAACTTGCAAGGCGTCGACGTAGCATCACAGCAAGGAGAGGCGGACGAGCGACTCAACGAGTTGCGGTATTTCTTTTCAGCATTGCCGCACTGCCCCCCAGTAGGCGAACTTTGTCGACACCACAGATCCACAGTTTCTCACACTGCTGCGGGACGCGGATTCTGAGGAGAAACAAACCTCCCTCGGTCTCGCAATCAACGAGGAAGAACAGAAACGACTGACTGGCGGGTGCGCTCCTGACTCCTACGAGAGTGCTACCTACCGGCGCTGAGCGCTTCCACACCAGTCCACCAACTGGTGCAGGTGCCCGCTCCGCCTCCTTGCGTCCTCACACTTGGCATGTCAGACGGCCAGGCCAACAGGCGGGTATATGGGCGCGGTGGGTAAGCCGTTCTTTCCTGACAGCCCAGATACAGCTCCGGTCAGTCTTCCTCAAACTTGAAAAAGGGATGCTCTTGCGTCAGCCTTCGCGCTGTCCACCGACTCGTCTCTTGCGGATGAAGGAGAAGCTTCACGATGTTGAGGAGGCTCTGACGCGGTGGGCTCAAGCGCGGACATACTCTCTGCATGAAATCATTTTATTTGAGGGCGCGGAGTAATCGGTGACTGTATTTGTCCACGGCGGGATCCAAATCCTCGACGACGTCGTATGGAATTGGCCCATGCGGGTGGCAGATCAGCCTAAAGAGTGTAATGCCCAGAGCCCAACTGTCAAGCGTCTCGGACACGACCAGGTGAGTCTCGCCACTGACGATACACCATACCCTTTCAGGACTGATGTACTCTGATGTAATCCACCTGGAGCACAGCGACAGCACTCCCCTTCTGGTGGCAAAACCGAAGTCGACCAGAGACGGCTGGCCGCTCTCATCGACCGCTATGTTGTCCAGCGTCACATCTCTATGCACAGTACCAAGTTGCTTGAGATAGCTCGCTGTCCTCACCAGACTGTACATCAGACACGCCAATGCGGCATCAACCACTTTCAACGGCCGAAACTGCGCCAAGGCCGGGCCGAGGAGTGGCATCAGCAGCACCTGTTTTGGAGCAAGTTGCCAACCTTTGCTGCCTCCACCGGCGGGGCTGACTAGAGGTGATGGCAGGGGGACTCCTTGCGGTTACGTCGACTCCAGCGCGTACGCGTCCTGACTAACCGCAATTCCGTGGGCGAGAAGGTCGCTGACTGGTGCCCTCTCCAATAACAGTCTGTGGCATGATTTCTGGCGTTTGATTTCCTCATCCATGACCTCACTTTCGCTGGAAGCGCCATCAAGCAGCTCCGCGTCAACCCATCCGTAGAAGAATTTGCCTGCGTAATCGACAGTTTCGCCCCTGTTGCTCATGTCCCCTGTACAGAACACACGATACCCTGAGCTCCTCCACCGACGATTCCTTTCACGCCGAGCTTCTTCTGGCGGCCCTCATCGTCGCGAGCACTGTAAACAGAGTCCGTAGGAACCGTGTCACGAAACGCACCATACGGCACACACGCATCTGGCGCACTCATTGAACGGGGAGCATGGTCACAGAAACCCGTCGCGAAGCCCGCGTAGCCCTTGTCATGTAGCGCTTCCACATAACGCCCCGGTAGTTCTGGTAGCTTCCTCTGTACAGGACTCGCAGGTCTTCCCGGCCGTTCCTCAGTAGCGACATTGTCAGCCGATCTGTTCTATCATCTGAATCTCCCAGCGAAGCCTGCTCAACTGAAACCGCCCGTCCTGGTCCGCGCCACATTCCTCATAAACGCTTTCGCATCCCCGACATCATCCTCGACGCCTTTGCACGCGAGCCAGATCGCCGGTCCTCGCTATCGTCGCCGTTTATCCTGTCTGAAACCTGCTCGAATGAGTACGGGTGCTCTACATTGCTTCCGACGTCAAACACTGGCCTGCCGAATGTCCCCGCCTCTCTGTAAGCACATTCCAGTCCATGGCCATGCTGTATTGTCTCCGCAGAACCGTCGTACCAGAGAGATTTGGAGAGAGCCGCTCCACCGTGAGAATGGAGCGTCGAATTGAACGTCTTGATTGCTCATGCATGCGCCCGTCGCTAGTTGATGGGGGCGCTCGGTAACCCGGTGCCGGGAGCCGCGGCAAGGGGCAAGACACGACAAGGCGCAAAGCGTGCCCAGGATGAAGAGCAAATGCAAGCGACCTCTCTCCAGCATTAGCTTGGAGTGAATTTGTCCAGGTTCGATCTCAGCTTTGCCTTCGCCACTCTACAGATGGGCAGCGAGTGCAGGCATGCCATGTTAGGACACAGACGTCAAGCCGGATACCAGCCCGTCCCGGCGGACCGCTGTCTAGAGAACCGGATCTGCAGCGTGCATACTTACTGCTGGCGACCCACCTCCCGCTGCCATTGAGATGTCCCAACCTTCGTGCCATCGTCGGACATGGGTCCACGCCACGTGCAGAGGGTGTGCCAGTGATCAGGGTGATCACGGGGCTGCCCCCAGGCTCGACGCGCGGCAGCACTGCTCAGCAGTTAAGGGGCGACCCCTCGCTGCGTAACGATGAATCACTGGTTATGGGGCTACCGGAAGCGGACTGTGCAGTGAAACACGATCGAGTACGCTTGTCCCAGGCCCAAGGCTCACTATTCCGCATAGAGCGTGTTATCTTTCTGAGATAATAGCTGCGCCGCAGTGAGTTAAACCTAGCGTGGCAGGCGACGTTACGGAGACTCAGACTGAGGGAGCGTGACTAGCCTACGACTTCGTCGTTGGCAGTGATTCTGCGGAAAAGTTAAATTGAGCAGCCTTGTCGGCTCGTGGTCGTGCTAGGTGTCGAGCTGGAAAACAGCGCCTTGTCCATTTCACGTCAACACGATAACCTGCGGCAGCCGATGTTGAGGAACACTCTAGGTCCACGTCTTGCAGACCCGTATATGAGAGTGGGGCACTCAGTTTTGCGGCACTGTCCGCTGCAACAGATTCGTCGACTGAGTTACTTTGTACTGGGGCGCCCACTAGTGTGATAAATGCCGAGACCATGAGGCTTCGCAGGCGATATCGCGATTCTCTTCGATCGCACACGTCTGTCTGTTGAACTGTTTGAAGGGGAAACTCACAACTCAGCTCAAGGCTAAATCGCCTCAGTTTCGCACTGATTATCGGCAGGCTGCCTTGCCCTCTGCCCTGGCACCAAGCTGCTGCTATTCTGTTTAGAGTTCTCTGCACCAGACGCGTGGCCCGCTGCTGCGGGGCGCTTCGATGTCTGCGATTGAACGACACTGGATTGGTCTGTTATTTCAGCCTCAATGGGCGACGCCACGCAGTGCGTGTTCGCTCTATCGACCAACACACACGCACACAGCCACGTCCTATCGTGGAATCCCGCTTTGGCGTGGTCTCGCTTCTCCCCTCAACTAGCCCCAGCCAGCCTTTCTTCGTTGTCGCCGCTGAACGAATATCAAATTCGGCGCGTGCGGCCACAGTAGCAGTAGTCCAGCCTCTGTTTCCTCCCTCCGGGTCTACTACACAGCTGTGGAGGCAGGCGTTCGCGGGGCCTGTCCAATAAATGACCACGTGAGGCAAGGCGCTATGGCTGGAGCCTGTCCTGATTTCACTCGTGAGAGGCTGCGGCGAATTCCCTTACCCCACGGCACTGCTTGTGCCTTATCAAATCTGTGCAACATCTCGCGACATTCCCTGCTGGGCACCCACTGACGGCTACCGCTGCCCATAGAGTAACGCCGATGCTGCGCTAGCCATGCCGCCCCATCATACGTGTCTAACGGCGGCAGAAACGATCGCGGGTCGAGACCTGTGACTCCTTGAGCGCCACGTCGCTGAAAGGAGCAGTGCCGCGCACACATTGTGGTCGCGTCGAGTGACATCACCTGGCTATCTCCCCATCCTCCCATCGGCACAAGGGGGGCTCCGGCGCCCCTTGCTCCTTCACACCTCCTTATCCCCCGTCTCGTCCCAAAAAAAACCTGGCAAGCCAATTTCTCACCCCGCGCCCGATGTGGTGGACCTGCGTAACAAAACGAGCGCCGCGCGTCGAGGGCGCCGATTCAGGCCAGGCACGCCGGCGCCGATTCAGGCCAGGCACGCCGGCGCCGATTCAGGCCAGGCTCGCCGGCGCCGATTCAGGCCAGGCTCGCCGGCGCCGATTCAGGCCAGGCACGCCGGCGCCGGCCGCCTCCGCTCTCCTGAAGAACTGAGAGCTATTCACGCATGCACAGCTCCGCGTGAGTGATACAGCATCGGACATTTTTTTTTTCAGTTGGATCTGTAGCACGTCCAACTGCAGGCCTCCTGTGGCCTTACCAGTAAGCGGAGAGGCAACTGGCTGCTACTCGTTATTTCTTCCTTCAGTGCCCTAAACCTTGTCGCGGTCCACCCTGGGACAAGCCGTCGAATTACATCTTACAGTCGTTCCTGCTCTGGTACCCCGACGCGTGTTCACGATGGTCCATTATCGAGGATCGGCCCTGGCGTAGAGAGTCGTTGATTTGCTGCTTCCCGAAGCCGCCTCTCGGCCCCCAACCACCCCCCCCCTCGCCCCTGCCCCCTCCGCAGATGTCTACACCCGGTATTTTGTATCGCTGTGTCCGTCATGGAGCGGTTGCTGCGTGTGTCATATTCAGTCATACACGTCCCGCTGATTAGACGGATCGGATGTGTGTTTCACTGTTTGGCGCTCCCTCCGGAGAGCCATTCTACCACAGTTGCTCCTCGTGAAATATGTGGACGCTGCGAATACGTGCAGGCGGTCTTCGTGACATGCCTGGGAGACGTTATCGCATGCGATTCGATTTCTCGAGAGAGCGTGTATCGGGTACTCGGGGTCAGGCTCTAATTCAATTTTCTCACTTGCTCTACGACTGGTACATGTGATCCTGGGCAGCGTATGAGCGGCTTTTCAGAGGCCCTTTTTCGTAGTCGTGATGTACCTCTGTCCTTTCACTCGGATAGCCGGACGCCGTGCTCGGACGATTCGATTGCGAGGATCCGCTGCCAAACTTGACAAAACACCTGACCATCTCGACAATATGGTCTTCGACTTTTTTGTTTCGCTTTCAGACATTTCTTGTGCTTTATGAATACGCCTGTCTTTGAGATTCTCCACGTGGGTTGGCGTAATGGAGGAGTTCATCCGGCTCCGCTCGCCCCTGGCGCCGTACTCGTGTTCGGTGGTGCCTTTAGCAAATCTCCTGCCAGAGTTCCTACCCTTCCTACGCTCCGCTGCCTGTCGCCTTCGGTGTCACTTCACGGTCCCCGTTTTGTTCGCTGCAGTGTTGTCAACCTTTTTTTGCGCTGCCGCCACTGCCTCGTACGCATCTACGGCTTCTCTCGATAGTTCGCGCGCGGCAGACTCCTCTAACACGAGCGTCCTGGCGCCATCGCATCCCCGCCCCATTCCGGAACCCCAACAGGAGCTTGACCGGCGTGCGGGCGGATCCGTGGAAGTTGGAAGCGCTGCGTTCCAAGATCACGGAGTTGGGTTCAGCCAGAAGTGGTTTCCCTTAATTTCAGAAGATGCCCCTGCAGATTCATTCAGTGAGCTCCGGGAGGCTGCGGAAGAGGAGGAAGCTCTGTCGTCGGAGACGCGCGTCCGTGTTTCGTTGCCGCGGGAATGGTGGGCTGATGATGACACTCGTCAAGCAGTCCGCTCGTCAGTGAAGCTCTCTCGCGGAAGACTTTGGGGCGCTGCTGTCGCATCCACGATTCTGGCAACTAAGAAAGCGCAGACACAAGCGAACAACGTCATTCCTTCACTTAGTGCTTCGTAGACAGGCACGCTCGGACTGCAGCCGGCTCGAGGCGCCACGTGTGAACTACTGTGCTGGTCTATGCTGGTCAAACCAGCTGAGCGGATGTGCACGCAAGAAAGGGAACGACTGCCTGGCGCGAGGGACCGCCTTTTCCGTGGACAGCCCTACACCGCAGCCTGTTTCAGGCTGCTGCCAGAACGCTAGCGGCGACAGAGTGTGGTCGGCAACTATCGTCTCGACCCAATCTAATAACTTGCCAGAAGCGTTGTACATGAGACGTTTCTCTGGACCCGTGTGCGGACACGCGAGCCACCTTTGACGGCCTCGCTTCTTACCCCCTTTTTCCCGTTTCAGCCGCTACTCAGGCTGCCGGCGAGAAAGCTCGTTCATACGAAGTCCAGCGTGGAAGGAAACTGGCACAGCAACGATGGCGCACAGACAGTGATTGGCGCGGTCGTTTTGGCGGATGCCTTTAAAAATCAGAAATTCGCCACTCTCGAAGCCTCGTTTTTGAACAATTAGGGGCTCGCTGGTGGCTCGGATGCGGGCGCGTGGTGGTGCCCTCATTACTGCGTGAGGGCCTCTTGTATAGTTTTAACGCGTGCTGGGCGTAGCCGATACCCGCTTTTTGTTTTCTAGTTGGAAATATGCCTGATTGCTTGCAGAGTCTTATCTGTCGACTGGCTTTCATAAAACAGGTAGAAATATTTGGGCGGTTCGATTCACGTCGTCGTGTCAAACTTGTGGAACCGATGCCTGATCCTTTCATCCGTTGTCCATCCCCTACCACTGACACGGGTCTTCTAGTGATTCATTTAAGCAGGCGTCACTCCTACGACTGCGCCATTCTATCCTCGCGCTGGAGCCTACGCCAGGTGCTGTGAAAGCCTTCAGGATTCAGACTCACAGTTGAATCGTACGCAGAAAATGGGCCCATGCGGGAGCTTCTCCTATTTGCAGAGAGGGGAGGAACATTGACGTCACTGATGTTGGCAGCATCCCCCGTCTAGTGAACTGTTCATCTTCGCATGATGGCGCGCGCGCGCGATCAGGAAGCTGGCTCGTCGGAAGAGGAAGAGTCGACAGCGTCGGAACATGCAGCAGCTTGTTCATATGCCTGCCTCTTCGTCAGGAGGAAGATTCAAGAAATCCCTAGTCGTCGCGAACGTGTCGTGTTGATTTTTTGCCGAGGTTCACGGTCGCGGCAACCCACGAGTGAGCACCCTCTGGTCGACTGCGGTGTGCGAAATGTGCACGTTGTCGGTTTGGCGCCGCGCGGTTTTCTCTTTCGACTTCAGCGGATCTTTGCGTGTCGTCCCGTGGCTCGACGAGGGACACCACAGAAGCTGTATGCGCAAGGTACCCAGTTTTCTGGTGCTGAAACCCGTGTTTGCGGAAAGGACACCTCACCCGTCGCTGGGCACCGCTGTGAAGCGGAGGTCGGACGGGCCGATCCGCGAAGAGCAATACTCTATCTTACGGTGACATCACGTCTCTACGCCCTACTTCCGTGCTGCCGAAAAATGTACCCCGCTACATACTTGGCGTTTGATGCAGCAGGTTCTCCCGAACATTCCCGGCGTTCGTCTTTCGAGCGGCCTCTCAACCAGTCTACAAGAGACTTGCACATCTCGGTTTATGCTGCGTGTTACGCAGCTCCACTGGCAGGCGAGACCCTCCAATACTTGATGCCCTCGTGGCCCCAAGCCGCGTGCTGAGAGAAACATGTGGGTTCCGCTGCCTGCACGCCTCGAGTCGGGTAATCGGCTGGGGGGAAACGAAGCAGGATAGCGGCAGCCTGGTGCCTTCCATACCCTCAGTTGCTGTCTAACCACCGCTCGCCCCTATGTATCACGTCCCTGGCCCGACAGACCCTTACACCGTGTCGGGCTCAGGGCTCTCTCTGACTCTCGACATGGGCCTGTTGCTCGCGCAAGGGCAACCGCGAAACCGTTCGGCTTTTGTTTCGTCAGCCAGCGGTCGCGTCGCTTGCTTCAGTTTTGCGTGTCGAGCGTCTTCCACGCTGCGCCGCTGGGCAGAATTTCTCGAGGAGCGGAGCTTGGGAGTTTTTTCCGTTCGCGACAGTACCATCTCGGGGTTGAACGCCGCTACTACTACGCATGTGACTGTTGCGACCGAGGTTCCACGTGCTTATAAAGCTCGTTCTCTGCTATCCAGTTGCCGCGGCCTTTCACCCTGAAGACACTGTCAGAACGACACATGACTGTTTGCGGGACCACGCGACAGAGGGGCGTAACTTGTGAAATACACAGGCGGTGCGCCCTACTTCCCTTCGCCCCCTTCGCCGCGCGGTGGTTGCGGGAAGGACGCGAGAGGCGGGGCGACGTTGAAATGCTACTTCTCTGCGCAATGGCAGATCCGGTGAAGCCACAGCTGCAGACCGTTGGACTGCTCCCAACACTTGCTTCTCTGTTGGGCTTTTTCTCCCATTCTGCGTTCTGCTGCGGGACCACCGCTTCACTCATCCTCGTGCAGCTCCGGGTGGGGCGACTGCCGCCGCCGCGGCACCTCTCGGGCGAGCCCCGAGCCCGTGAGCCGCTGCGGTCTTCCGTGAAGCGACAACAGACGCTACTGCAGCGTCCTCGGACGACGACGGCTTACAGGGTGACAACGTTAGAGAAGACAAATGCCAGCCTGCCAGCGCGCGAAGTACCCTCAGAGCGAGCCGACCACGGCGCGCTCCTCCCTGAGCGCCGGGCAGAGCCACTGAGCAGGACGGCACAGCTTCTCCAAAGCGAAGCTGATCGGGCCTCCAGCGGAGATGTACAGACGTTAAAGTCTGCCGCTGGGATAGTGAAGCGTGCAGCCCGGCGCGTGGCTCAGGCGGGCCGCCGCGTGACCGGTCCGGAGCTCGAGGCACCTCCAGGCGACGAGGAAGGCCGCGGAGAGGCGCGGGCGGCGAAATGGCGAACCAGGCACACCCGACCGCCATCCCCTCAGGCGTACCCGGCACGCGCGACGCAGCTTTGGCAAGGGCTTCGGATGGATGTCCCGGGCCCTCGCCGCTGGGATTCTGGTTGTGCTGCAAGCGAGGACGATCCTGCGGTGGCGGTGGCTGCTGCGCCAAGGCGACACCCCAGCGAGCGATGCAGCTGGCAAAAAAACAGCCTCGTTCTTTGATTTCGTGACAGAAACCGCGTCCCGCATCCACACGGGGTGGGCGCGCTCGGGGACGTAGACGAATGAAACAGACACCGCAAAAGCCGTCCTTGCTGAAGGCGACATTCTCGCCCGGATTGGCGCGAGGCCGAGAGAGTTCCTCGTTGCCGTGTTTATCCATTTCGTCGTGTTTTGGTTCGCTTTCGAAACACGCATCGCCGTCGTCTGATCGCCGCGAACCGCGGCCTCGAATACAGACTTAGCCGCGTGACGCGCGATGCAGTGCTCGGTCTCGCGGCCTTGTCCCTCAAGCAGCTCTCAGGAAACAGCCTGCGGAAATTTGTCGTCCGAACACTCCTTTGCTATGGCATCGCAATGCTCTGTACGACTTGCCTATATTTGAGAGTTCTTCGCTCGACAAGGACTACGCGGAAGCTCGCGGTTGAACCTAGAAAGAAAAATCCCGGCTGGGTTTGTGGCCGAAGTGACCAGTGGGAAGGGCGTCTCGACGGGCAGAGAGACTTGTGAACTGCTTTCGGAGCTGCAGAGTTGTCCATCGCTGACAGCTGCTGTGGTCTGTGCAGAGGCTGTCCGACCAACAGCTTGGCCTGGGATTTGTATTTGTGCCTATCCAGGTGTGTGCTACTTTTTAGTGAACAGCGCCTATAGGCGTGTTCGTGCTTACACAAAGTGAGCTTGTGTAAAGACCCAGAGGTAGGTAAGACTTCTAAACGACGCCCCGTCCGCGCGGTGCGAGCCTGAGGCAGTGACAGCACCGCATACAAACCGTGAATATGCCTGCTGCGGGCCTTCAGAGAGGCCGCGATACTCTTGCTTCCTAAGGTGCCCTCTGCGCCCGCGAGCTCCGGCGGGCATGCAGACAGTTCGCGCACCCGCCAGGCCTAAGTTACGAAACTCAGAGTAGTCGCGAATCAGAGCCGAAGAAAAAACAGTTGACGCAGAGGATTTCAGCCCGGTGCGCCGCAGCGACGCCGTTTTCCAATGTTGCAACGTTCAGAGTCGAGAAGCCTAGAGTCTAAAACAGCGGGCGCGGCCCGCTCCCCGACACACAGGCAAAACAGACTCGCGCGTGCACCACGCGAGGGGCAAATTCCGAAATAGATGCGCCACTCGCCAACAAAAGACGGATGGGAAGCTAGGCACCGCGGAATGCGAAGCAGACTCGACCGGAACCGAGAGGCAAACTGCACCGAAGCGGCCGCCAGAAGACCACACGCGCAGTGAGGACGCGCGGAGCCGGCTGCAGAGACTTACGACGAAGAGGAAACAGGGAGAAGAGGCAGGGGGCGGGCAGTGGTCAGTAGCTCGCCGAAGCGAAGAAGGCGTTCAATGCCTCTCACCTCTTCCGGCTGCTGCGGAATGGGGACTGCATGCACCGCATCACGTAACAAGACAACGCCATCCAGCGCACACGGAGAAAACCGCCTATGTTTATTTTTGCGTAGGCCATAGACCCTGAACTGCGACCACGGCACGCGCGAGCGTGCACGGATACACACTCACAGCGTGTCGCCGCGCGCATGTGTCCCCAGATGACGAGAAAGCATCCACCATGAGAAGCGCGCACGTTCCGTGCCAACGCGTTTCAAGGATCTGTCAAATTCCTTCCCAGAAGTCTCATTCCCCGAGGGCGCAGACGCACGCAGAGGCGGATATCTGCATGCGGAAAGACGTGCACTCGCACGAGAGACTCGACTTACCCACGTGGAAGTCGAAGCTGTAAAGATCCTGAATTTGCTGCAGATAGCGCGACTGCATGGCTCGTCTAGAGTAGTGCGACTTCTCCAACGCCAGCAGCTGAACGCCAACAAGAAGCGCAAAAGCGACGACTGCCAGAAGGGGGGGTCTGCCTTCACACGCATATATGCTTTCATACACACAGAAACATAGATATACACAGGGAGAAGGTGAATGCTTACAGAAGACGCTTGGTGCGCTGCAGGCGCCTTCCGACCCTACGTGCCCCTCTGTACGTGGCCACAGAGCCGCGAACGAAGACGCGTCTCGAGGCCGCACGCAGAAGTGCAGCGACGCGGCTTCCATCGCACGCGCGCGCTCTTTCTCTTTCTCTCGACACACGTCGGCGATTGGACACGCGACTGAGCGGAGCATGGCTGGCGGACTTACGCGGATTTGCAGGCGATGCACGAGTCGCCTCAAGCGCGTCGCCTCCTCTTCAGGGCCCTCAGAAGCCGGTCGCGGCGCCGGAGGGGCGAGGAGCTGCTCGAGCGGGACGAGGGAGCCCGGAACCTCCGTCGCAGAATAGGAGAGACTCGCGGGTGGCGCGCGAGCGTCTTCGTCCTCCACGCCTCCTGCGCAGACAGACGCGGCTCCAGAGAGACACGGTACACGACGCAAACCCGCGGCCGCGGCCAGGACGCGCGACAGCGGAAGAAACAGCAGACGGTCGCGAGTGCACGAACGCCTCGCCGCGGACGCGCCATGGCGGCGTCCGGAAGATCCTCCCCCGCGAACGGTCGACGCAGACAGCAATCCAGCGGAGAAGCCCCTGACTACGTGCATGGGTGAGGTCAGAAAGCCCCACGGGCTCTCTGCCTCGCCCTCGAGTCCCGGCACATCGCGCGGGCCCTGCACTCCTTACCGACGGGAAAAAGAACCTGGTTCACGACGATATTGCTGCAGTCAATTCTCTGCTTCGCGAGTTCTTGCACAAGCCTCTCCGTCTCGTACACGCTGAGGAATTCAGGAATGCAGACGCAGACGAACGTGGTGTGCGCCTGCACCACACGGACACGGAGAGAGCCAGCAAGGCTAGGCCCTGCTCACCGATCCAACAGACGCATGCAAGGTCGCCGCGCGTCCCTCGAGCCGCCTGGATGGTTTTCCGCGCTGCGACGAGACGTGGGGCTGAGAAGCCGTGACCGCCCGCCGGCTCTTCTCGCCGACGCCTCGCGGCGCTGACACGTCTCCCGAGCTTCGGCTACGGACTTCTGCGCCTTCTCGGCGGGCGTCGGAGACTGTCTCAAACGCCCGCGGAGCCGAACTCGATTCACACCACGCCCGAGGAACCAGACAGAAAGCTTGCATGCGTTAAGTACCTTTGCGCGACGCGCAGAGATACGAGAGATGCGCTAGGAAAACCATGCAGCCCGACGAGAAAGGTGGCGGCAGTGCGAGACAGGCCGCGACCGTGCAAAAGAGAACTCTGAAGCTAGCTGAGGCAGCTTTTACGCGCCGACCACGCATTTCACACACAGCAGATCTACACGATATGCTCCAGCAGCGGATGGAGGAAACCTGAGACGGAGATACCACCTGGATCCCATGCGATGCAGGAGAGCCCTGGGACGCGCCAAGAGCCCGACCGACGACTGCCGCGGCCGCCCTGTGCGCGTCGCGTGGCAAAAAGCGACTCACAGGGAAAGAGAGAAAAAACCACACGCGCTATTTGGCTGTAGCTTACAGGATCTTGGAAGGCCTCGCGCACCGATGTCGTGACCGCTTTGAGATTCTCGATCTTCGCTGCAAACTGGCACGAGACACACGCGCTCGAGGGATGGACCGGTGGCGAGACAGAGAGAGAACGGCGGAGAGAGGAATCACGGAGATGGGCCTACGCAGAGGAGGCAACGCCGTCGGAGCCGCAAGAGAGACTACCAAGTGAACACACGCCGAGCAGGCAGACACACCACGAAGAACGCGGAGCGATGCAGAGGGGCGTAGACTGATGCCTAAAGAAAAAGGAGACGCGACAGAGGAGGATCAACTATGGGAGAGGCCGCGGCGCGGAAGATGAAAAGGGAGAAGAGGTCCAGAGAGACGAGAGGAAACGGGAGCGCGCGCGACAACAGATGCTCTCGGGAAGAGAGAAGGACGGCATGGCGAGAAGACAAAAGACGAGAAGCACGCGCGAACGTGGAGCGGCGCCTATCCCAGCGAGGTCTGTTGCTGCATGTGACCCAGTATTCGTTCTTCCTGTCTGCATACGTCTTGCTCCTGAATCTGTTTGCCCGATACGGCGTTGAGCATCTGAATCGCGGACTGGATCTTGTCCTTGAACGTCGAGAGTTTCTTCAGGCCTCGCTCGAGCAGATCAGGAAACGCGAGAAGCCGCAGCGTGTGCCCAGTCGGCGCGGTATCGAAGACGATGACGCTGTACTTCATGCTCTGCACACTCCTGAAAGGAACAGACACCCCGAGACGCTTCCTTGAGAAATACCAGGAGTGAGCACGGCTCCCGGCCGTGCAGGCAGTCGCAAAAAACGACTGAGGGAGAAGGCGCGACCGGAACGCCATCCCCTGGCGCCGGAGGAGCCACGCATCTCCGCGCCTGGCGCCTCCGCTGTACGCGACGCGTGCCTCGGATTATCTATGCTCGATTCTCTCGCGATGTTTTTGCGCTGCGGAGTGTCGCCCCCATCGCGCGGCTTCGCCAGCGCCTTGCTTGCTCACTGCATCAGTTCGGCGAAGGAGAGCGCCTCGTCGATGCCAGGCACAGCCTGGAGCATCTCAGGCAGCAACGAGGTCAAGTTGAACGCGGCGTTCCCTTCCCCGGGCAGGGAACCGAGCTGGAAGTCGAGTGTCTCTTGGTAGGAGCTGTCAATTTCCTAAAAAAGACATCTCACGTCAGCGCGGCAGGTTGCAGCAGGATCACGTGTCGCGCCTCTGCCCCGTGAGGCACAGAGAAGTCGCCCACGACAGACGCACTGCGGTGTGAGATCGTCGCCTCTCAGGTCGAGAGAAAAAACCCTCCAGGCGAAAAGAGAGGCCGCGACCCAGCCCCGCAGCCCTGCCGTGCATGCAAGCTCCCGACGCGGCGTAGACGCACACGCATCGACATGCGTCAAGATATACAAGTACACCGCCCTATGCATCGGCTGCATGGTGTCGCACCCCTCACGAACCTCCATATATATACACATGGAAGCATATGAATATACACACACGAATATACATACATACATACATACGCATGATAGGATATGTTATGATATGTTGTGTTCATGCATCAACCACCACACGGTCCGTGCTGTCCATCTGGATACGCGAGCCACACATGTGAATAGCTCCTCGTCGTTATCGCATCGTACAACGAGGGAGTTGGACGCTTCACTTCAGAAAAATCGATGCGTAGTAAGATAATTATGATAAAAATGGAGATACGGATAGATACGAAGTTTCTTGTGCGGGCGTGTATATATGTGTGTGCCTGGGTTACCATGGCGTAGAGGTTCTCGAAGCCGTTCACGAGAGAGGGCGTGTTTGAGAATTTCTGAGTGAATGCATCGCTGATGTTATGTGCAGGATCTGTCGAGATGATGAGGACCTGCGATAATCAGGAAAGCAACGAGAGACTTCACCCTTCGCAACGCATGCGCAGCTCCAGCTCGCTGCCGCACTGCCTCCGGCTGCCACCTTCTCGCCGCGTCTCTGTTTGTATCAGATGCTGCACGCTTCCCCCTTTGCCTCCGCTCGCACCAACTATCTCACACCGCGGCCGCTTTCGCCTCCTCGCTATCCCGTTTGCTTCGCGTTGTGTTCCCGCGTGCCCCTGTCTCTGCGCGTGCGCGTCGGCCTGTTGTAACCCGTTGCAACGATTTAATCTCCGCGTCTCTAACTGCAGTTTTCACTCCAGTCTGTCCGCGCATCTGCTCTTCCTCTCTTCCATGCTCTCCCCCGTGTTCTTACCGATTCCCGGCGCTTCGCCAGTTGTGCGGCGACCGCACAACTCGTCGTCGTTTTGCCGACGCCACCCTTGCCGCCGACGAAAATCCATCGCAGAGAAGGCGTTTCCAAAAGCTCCTTCAAGCTGCCTTCGAGTTCGAGGTCGTCTTCCATGGTGCGCGAAGGCTTTTCAAAGACTCTAACACGACGCCGCGACGCACGACAAAACAGCCACACTGGACCGCGAGTCGAGCCTGACGACAGACAGAAGAAGGCGGCTGTCTGCGCGAGGCTCCTGCGAAAAGGAAATCAAATGCAAAGAAAAACCCGGCAAAAGTGGGTGCAAAAAGGACGTTCTGCCATTCACCTGATTCGTTCACGCTCCACCGCGACGACCATTCGGAGACTCGCGTCTTCATACAGAAAAGTGCGTCTCTCGTTTTATTCGTCTCCTCATACGGAGACCCGCCAACTGGCACGCTCACAAGCTTGAATGCTCTACGAGAGTGCTGTGAGAGCGACTAGCAGAGGAGAGAAATGCATGCACCTAACAGGAGAGCGGGTAGAGAGAAGTGAAACTGATTGAGGAGAGGAAAGAAAAGCAGAATCTGGACGAAGAGGAGGGCTAGAGAAGAACCGGAGCGATGAGACGGAGACAACCGTTCGCGCGGCGACGCGACAGGCACAGTTAATCGCGACGAGCAGGAAGTCTTCGGAAAGTACTCTAGGTCCCTTCAAGTCTAGAGGGGGCCATGCGGAACCAGCAGAAGACGATCCTGTGCCGTTTACTGTGTGAATACGCATACTGTGTGAAATGTGAAGGTAACTAGGGAAGGGGGCTCGCTTACCCTCGTGCCTCCAGAGCAAGGAGTTCTCAGACAAAGGATTCCACACAAGCCGGGCGAAGGAGGATGTGCACGGCAGCAACTAACAGGGAAACACAATTCCTGCAGTGTCGGTAGCCAAAGGACTGAACAGACGAAATCTGATCCTTCGCGGCGCGCCTATGTCACTTCTTTCGATTGAGTGCGCATGCACACACTGCACAAAAAAAACATTCAGGAGAATTACGGGAGCGAATTCACCCACCAGAGATGAATTCTGGCGACCTTCGGAGTTTTAGGTGCTTCCTGGCACAGGCGATTGCGGACGAAACAAATCAAAAAGCTCGAAAAGTACCCACCAGGAAGGGAATTTTCCCCCGTTCCGCTTGCATGCTGCGCCGGTACCTCCTGGCAGCCTCCGTGTCTGTCGGCTGAGCTTAACAGATCTGCCAACCATTTGAATGCGCACCTTCGCCTCCTTTTTCAGAAGAAAAACATCAAGACATACGAACGTGGGGGGAATCGGAAGCCCTTGGAGCAAATCAACTCGCGTAAGAGTGCTTTGACAGACAAGGACTGAATATGTTCGGGTGCCCACCAGGGAACTCTTTTCGCATGCCGCCGGTTGGCAAGACCCGCCCGAAAAGGAGGGCGCGAGGGAACACGGCAGCCACGTGAGGCTTTCCTTGTTTCGCCAACGTAGTTGTCCGCGTCCTCTGGAAGGACGCTTGTGTTTTGCTCTCGAAACTACTTTCCTGACATTTCGTGGGAACCTCGCACTGAACCTGCGACTCACCGGAGAAGGGACTAGGTGTAAGCACACCCGAACGTGTCTGGGTGCGCGGCGCCCTCCAGCTTACCTTTTTGGGTTTTTTCATTGTGTTGAGGCGAGCGTTAGCCGTAAAGCTCGACAGCTTGCCGTGCCTTACACCTCTTTCCTTGTCCGAGACTAAGACGTTTTACGCTTTCCTCAGAGAGACTGGGAGGACGTTCCGTTTCTTCCGCGGTTCCTCGAGTTCGCCTTCACTTTTCGATACAGGCGAACTACCATTGCGTGCACACCAAGCCGCTTTCGAGAAAGAGCGCAGGCGCCGCCTCGTTTCGTTCTCTCCTTCCCATTGTTGTAGGCAGGGAAACGCTTTGGGACTTTCAGCTTGCATGCGAATACTGTACAGAGTTTTTTTTGCGGTCCTCCCCATTTCCCCTTCCTTCAAAAACGGCGCAACTGACAAGCCAGCCGACTCAGACTCGCTGCCACGGCCGCAAAACCGGCATAGCCTTCGAATTTTCCACTTTCTGTCCTTCCGATAAGCGACGTGTTGTTGCCTCCATTCGTCAAAAGGGCAAAACCGGCACTGGCTTTCACTCGTCGTTTGGCGTTGATATGCGAGTGTAGGGAAAGCGGTCAATAAGCGCACCCTGCAGTCACATCTGGCTACTTCGCTTGTAAGAATTGTATTGTCAATCCGTCATTCTTTGAGAAGTCACAGGCCTGCAGAGGCATAAACATCTAAAATCCTACGTACTCGCTCACCTCCGCTGACGAAAGGTATCCTTGGACTGCAGTCCTTGTTGCCTCTCCCCCCTTGTAACTTACTCGCCATCCGCTGTTCACCCCAGAGGGAAGACCGAACTGAGCACCTGCGTTGGACCGCGGCGCCCTCATACGACTACTCGTCTTCTCTGCTAAGCATGCACTAGAGGGCGGCGGCGTGACGAAACAGCGAAGCCAGGGAGAGATTGGTGTTTTTAGGCGCCTCGCTTCGTGCTGCTGTTTCGGAGAGGCGGGCACGCTGTTCACTTTTGCCAAGGCACCTTTCCTCTCAAAGCCTTCGTTCAGGTGCTCGCCATTGAGTGCTTTCCGGCTTCGAGTCTTGCTCGTTCCATATCGCCTCGGTTCCTCGTGTGCCTCTTCCCTGCTTTCGCTCCGCCTCCGTCCCGTCACTCTCGTCTCCTCGCTCTCTCTCTTCTGGAGCTCTGCTTTGCCTTCCTGCCGTTCCGCGTAGAGACGGGTGCGCGATTTCACTTGCTCCAGACACACTACCGCGGGCGTCTCTCTTTGGAGCGGCGCTGCTGAGCCACCAACGCCTCGGCCACGTGCACCTACTGGTCACGTATATATGCAGCCGCCTGCATGCGGCTCTTTTGGAGGGGAGCTGCGTGCACTTCCGAACGACTAGAGGTGGAGTTTGTACGGGCGGGGGTCCGTAGAAATGCGCCCTTGCGTCGAGCAGACAAGATGGTGTTAGCAGGTCGCAAGCGCCCGCCGGCGGGCGTCGCACGTGCTGCGGGCGGAGCCCCTGGCGAAATGAAAAGACGTCGCACAGGCAAACTGGAGGCAGAGCAGGAAGAAACCTCCGAGGAAGGGGAAACTTCTGAGGAAGAAACCCCCGAGGAAGCAGGGCAGGACGATATCCGGCAGGCGACGCGCGGGTCTCGGGCCGGGCTAGCGGCAAGGCGAGGGACCGCGAAGGGGGCAGCGAAGAGAGCCGACGCTCCTTCTCTGTCTACGCATCGAGGCGAGGAACGGAGAACGGCGGCGATGCGTCCTTCTACTGGGTTGAGCGCCGGGCACAGCAGACGGAGCGAGAGCTTTCCAAATGGTGTTTCCTCGAGCGCGAGAATGGAGAGACGCGCGGAGGGAGGGAAGCGAGACCTGGAGAACGCGACTCGCGAGGCAGACGAGGCGACAGAAGCGAGTCGCCGGGAGAGAGAGAGAGGCAGCGAAGGCAAAGGGACGCGGGATCGCGATGGCTTTCTCATTCCGCGACCGCTGCCTGGTTTGAAAAAGAAGCAGGGGGGCAGAACGGTAGAGCCCAGAAGGGCATGCGGAAACGAAAGAGTGGAGACAAAAGGTCGCGGCGAAGCCGAGGGGCGAGCGAAGACTGGAAAGGCGCGGGCGGTTTTCGAGGGCGAGGATGGGGAGGCTGAGGCAGGGACGGGACGGAAGGGTTTAGGAAGAGGGCGGAAGCGGTCGCCGTCGCCCGCTCCAAAAGCAGATGAAAGTGAAGACGAAGAGGAGGACGACGAAGAGGAAGAAGGTTCCTCTTCAACCAGCGAGGATGATTCAGACGATGAGGACTACGAAGATGAGGAGCAGCCGCGTCGGCTGAGAATGCAGAGACTCTCTCGGAAGCGAGACCTTGCACTCGTGCCAGGCTCGCCTGGATGTCCTGTTTTGTCCAGCGCCTCCTCGGACGCGAGCTCTTCACTTGGCGGACCCGAGCGTCTCTCGTCTCTCGCCGTTCTGCTTCCGTTGCCTCGATATGCCTCTACCTCGGGGCCGCCGGGTGCCGTGTGCGAAAGGCCCGGGCGTGGCCCCGGAGAGGGGCGACAGGCCTTGAAGGGTCGGAAGCGGAAGGGGGGAGAAGACGCGTCTGCGGCGCACGTCTCGGCACCGGCATCTCGCGGCGAGCGGAAGAGGCGCCGGCGAGAGAAGGCCGACGCGACTGTCGCGGCTCTCTCTGCTTCGCTGGACAGCTTGATCTCCGTGCAGGGCGTCATCTACTGCCCGTACAAGGTCGCAGAGGTGATCGCCGCGGAGGTGGCGCTCGCCGGCAGGGAGCAAGAAGAAACGAGCGAGCGAGGGCGGGGCGCCGCCGAGGGAGCACAACGCGCGCTCGAGACAGAGACGCACACGCGAGGCGACGAAGCCAGAGCAGAGCGAGAGCGACAGAGCGACGAAAAAGCGACGGCCCGCATCGCCGCTCTTGGCGCGGCCATCTTCAACATGCTCCTTGAGGTATAAGAAATACACATATCCAGGAAAGCGGTTCTCTTTTTCAAAGGCGCGAGACACAAAACAGCCTGTGACTTTAGAGATGACTATTTCAGCCCTGCTGTGTGCATGCGCCTGTAGCCCGTAGATTCATAGAGACATATTCACTTACAAGCGCCACATGCATTTCTGGACGTGCGCCTCTCAAGGTGTTTTTTCTCTCGTGACGGCGGGCGCTGCTCTGAGGGCCGCCTGTACCTACTCCAGCCGTTCTCGGATCTTGCGCGCGTCTCAGAGTGCCTCGACAGCCACGATTCGCGCGGGCTCGTCTCGCTCATGGGGCCTGTGCTGTGGACGCACGGCCACTCGACGTAGCGCTGAGTGCGTGTTTGTGTGTTTCTTCGAGTGTCTGTTTATCTTCCATTTGCTTAGCTGTCTTCGTTTCCTTCTCTTTCGTTCTGCCTCGCCCGCGTGCATTCCCGACCTGCCGCGCACGAAGCGCCTCCGTGCTCTGAACTCTTGAGGCTGGCCTCCGCTTCGCCTCCTCGCTTCCGCTTGGGTTGCGCGGTGCCTTGCGCGAGAAGCCTTGACTCGAGCTCGCGTGTTTGCGTTTTTTTTTCTCTCTCCTTAGGCGGGCGGACTCGCGTCGCCTCTTTTTCGGCCGCAGCACCTGGCGCCGCTCCTGTTGCAGGCGTACGCCCTGCGGCGGCGCGCCTCCGCGCCTCGCAGGCCCTCAGCCTCTCGCGCGGCGCTCGCGGCACTTCCGTCTGCCAGCGGCGCGTCGCACGCTGCGCCGCTTCCCGCGCCCTCTTCGGCGGGCGCGACGGCGGCACGCCGCATCCTGCAGAAGGGCGTCTGTCGCCTCTTTGCGCGGCTGATGGAAGAACAGGACGCCGCGGCCTCTCGCGCGAAGATGCAAGGTGAGGGAGCCCAGCGCACGCTGCCAGAGAGGCCCGGAGACGAGGCGATGGGCGGCGCCGCGGCGCGCGCCCTCACGCTGCCAGAGGATGCGCTCGCGGAGCGAAGCATCGCGGGCGGCGGCGAGCGCCAGCACTGCGCGCTGCTCGAGTCGCCGCGCCAGGCGTTTCGCGACTTCCGCGCGCTCCTCAAGCGCGTCTTCCTCCACGCGACGCTCTTGTGCGAGCGAGAAGGCGCTCTCCAGTCCCAGGGCGGGGCTTGGGGAGGCCTACTTGGGCTCCTCTCGGGGCTGGCTGGCAGTGGAGCGAGGCGCATGCGCGCCTCAGCGACTCTCGCGGGTGAGACACTCGGCGCACCTGCTGTGTACGCATGCGGCGTGCGCTGCGACGTAGGCGGCGTTTCTCTGGCTTGCGATTCTTCTTAGTCTGCCCTGTCTCGTCTCTGGGATTTTTTCCGGTTGCACAGACGTGAATCCATCGCGAATGCGGAGCCTCTCCCCTAGTTCCGCGCGATGATGCTTTCAGTGTGTCTCTTCAAAGCGCGCTTTCTCTTCGTTCTCGCGACCTCTCGTTGCGAACCTCATTTTTCTTCCGCGCTCGTTTTTCGACTTCCGCGCGCGCGTCGGGTGTCTGAGTCGGCGTTCTCCACAGTTGCCGCGTTCCCACTCGTGTTCTCTGCCTTCGCGTTGTCGTGTTGTCCTGCATTCACACGCCCTCGCGCGAAGCCTTCTCTGGCTTCGCTCCCGCGCTTTGTTCCATTCCGTCTTCCTTCACGAGGCTTTCTATTCTCTGCACTCTACGGGTGTTCCAAGCGCCTAGTGGTGAGTGGTTCTGTCCTCCTTGGCGTGTTTTCCGCAGTTCTCGGCGTCGCAGAAGGCCTCGCCGTCTCAGTCGGGCCGCTGCACGCGGAGGAGACCCAGTTTCGCCAGCAGCTGCAGCAGCTGCAGGGCGCGAACGCCGGCCCCCCTCGCCCCCCTCCGCCGTCGTCTGCTCACGCGGGCGACGCGGCGCCTGCTCCGCCTTCGACGTGGGGAACCAGAGTTGCAGAGGACGTTCGCGCGCGACTTGAACTCGCTGAGAGCAAGGCGCGAGTGTGTGCGCAGCTGCTAGACGTCTTGGCGGCCGAGTCGCTCGCGTTTCGCGTGCGGGACGTATGTCCGCTCATTCGCTCCGAGACGCTCGACGCACTGGTAAGATGCGCAGGAGGGAACGGCCAACCCTTAGCCCTTAAACGCAGCGACCCCGCAGCCGCCTCGTCTCGCCGCGGCGGCGCTTGGGGTGTCTGTGAGGAGTCGAGTGGCTCCACGCGTACTTTGTTCGGGAGTTGTCCTCGTTGGTTTCCTCTTTTGCGCTTGAGGCACGTCGAGCGTCTCGCCGCGATCCTCGCCTTCAGCCCTTCGAGGGGCGTCGCGCCCCCTGGGTCTACAGAAGGGCTGCCCGCGAGCTCGCTTCGTTTCTCCTTCGCGTAGACCCTGTCTCTGTGCATGTCACTACTAGTCTCTCCGCTGCTGTCCTCCCTTCCTCAGGCGCACGATCTCCTTCCGAGGCGCCCGATTCTCTTTCTGGGCTCGCCTTCGTTCGCGGCGGCGGTTCTCTCGTCGCTCTCTTCGCTGGCGTCGGTCTCGCCACCCTACAAGCCCTCAGGCTTCCTCCAGAAGACGCTGCGAGCCGCGCTGCGGTTCTTCGCCTTTGCAGTTGCGCTGCTGTGTGACCGCCAGCCGGCGACGATGGCTGCCGCGGAGGAGCGCGACGCGCGCGCGGCGGAGGCGGATGAGGACGATCGGCTGCGCGACGAAGTGACTGCCAAGGCCAGAAACGTGACGCGGACGTTTGTCAAGGCGGCCAAGTCGCTCGTGCTGCTTCTCGCCTGCCAGCCGGACGAGGAGACTGCCCTCGTGGCGCTCGACGCGCTCCTGCCGGCCGTCGAGGCCTCGGTCGCCGCGCGCGAGGCTGAAGAGGGCGGAGGTCGGGGGGGAGACGCCGCGGCGCGAGGGCCGCCTGGCGAACAGAGAGGACGAAAAACCGCGCGGGCAGCGAGAAGCGAGAGAGCGGAGCGCCCCGACGTAACTGAAATTCTTCGTGAGACGCCGAGCGTGGAGACCGCGGAGAGCGAGGAAGACCAGTGCGCGTGGAGCATCAGCGAGGAGGACGCAGAGGCCTTGCTTCGAGCCTTCTGGGCGACGAAGGGCATGCGCGTCGCGGCGGCCTACGCCCTTCTCCTTGAGAAGCTCTTCTTGCGCGGGCGCCTCGCCGCGGCGGCTGAGCGCGAGTGCGGAGCTCGCCCACTCCAGAACGCGTGAGCCAACACAAAGGGAGACGAGAAAGAGAACCGGGGGTCCGGGGAGCCTCAGGAGGCTCCACACGCGTGTGAAGCGCACAGGACGGAGCGCGCCTTCGAGCGGCAAGCCGCGAGAAGCAAGGTGCGAGCAGCCGCAGCGGCTGCGCGGAAACAGCCAACGAGCAGACCAGAGAAAGGAAAATTCGAAGAGCGGTTGCGCCGGCGGCCCGTAGCGGGGCCTTCTCATCCCAGGCGATTCGTCACTCGGCGCATCTGCTTCGCGACGGCGTCACAGCTTGGCTTGCGCACGCGACGTCTAGAAAAATCTCGGTGTGCGTCGCGCGAGGCCGCGGAGACATCAGAGTGTTTCAGCCTGAGCCACGAGCCAATGAGTCGTCTTGGGGCGCTGAGCTGCGTTAACCGCTGTCTGTGCACGTCTGTGAGGACCTGTTGTCTGCAGCTTCGTCTCTGCGTCTGGGGAGCGCGAGATTCGACTCCTCCTCGCGTTCTGCCTGTCGTACCTTCCTCGTGAAAATCTCTCGGCTGCAAGCCCGGCACAGCTGCTGCACTCGTGCGCGGGGCGTGTCGTTGAAGGTTTCTGGCCGCTAAGCGCGGGTCTTCGGCGCCCGAAGCTCATGCTGGAGCTCCTCACGCGCGGCGAGGCGGAGGGCGATCCGCGCGCGGGCCTGAGCGACGAGGAGAGAAAGATTCTGCTTCACTTCTGCGAGCGAAGCTTTGCTGTGTTGCAGCTGCGGCAGCGAGGCATCCCCGCGAAGCACACGGACCTCGGGGCAGAGCCCAAGCGCGAGGACCGCCACGGCATCGGCGAGCCGCGCGCACACTGGGGGTGCTCGGCCGCGGCGACGCTCGCAGAAGGCCGCACCGAGAAATCCAAGCCCTTCGCCAGCCGGCGGAAGAGACGAGCGAGCGCCGGGGGCGTCGACTTGCGCGAGCTGGACGCCCAAGACGAGGTGGACGAAGAGAGAGAAGAACGAGAAGAAGAGAGACAGTGCCTCGTCGAGGGAACCGAAGCGATCTTCGCGCACCTGCCCATGCTGGTGCGGATCCACCAGGTGAGAAAAAACCTGTGCTTCGAGAAAAAGGAAAAAACTACAAAAAATCGAGAAAACAACCATCACTTCATTCTCACTCGCGTCGTGATTGCGTTCTCCTCAGGAAGTACCTTCTCTTTTTCGCATCTGCGGCGTCTCTGCGCCTCTTTCTTGTGTCTTGGGTTCTCTTCATCATGCCACTTGTGTCGTGGTTCGGTTTCTCAGCGCGGCGTCGCGTCTCTCTCACCCGCGCCGGCCGACCAGAATGTGCCTCTCTGGTTTTTGCCCCTTCGCAGGCGGATCGCGACGAGCTGTATCTCCTACTCTCGAGCGTGTACTGGGCGTCGTTTCCTCCGCCGTGCTTGCCATTCCATTTGTCTCAGCGGTCGCTGTCGCTCTCTGGATCTTCGGTAACACTCTCTCTTCTGTCGTCGTCCTTCTTCTCGCCTCTCTCGCTGGACTGCCTATCGCCCGCGCTACTCTGCGCGCGGACCTCGTCGTTCTTCTCTGCTTCTTCGCTGCTGGCGTGTCTCTCTTCGTTGGCGCTCTCCTCGTCTTCGCCACTCGCGACACGCACAGTCTTCAGCTGTCTGTCGAACCTCGGGTTTCTGCTTTCTCCGCTTGGTCGGCGCGAGTTTGTTGCCTCGCTCTCTGAGTTGCACGACCTGCTTCTCGCGCGGACTGTCGACGACGTGGAGGCGCTCCAGGCTCTGCTCTTCAGACAGCCGGCGGCGAAGGCGCGCGGAGGAAACGCAGAGGCCCGCGAGGAGACGGGACAAGCCGACGGGGCGGGCTCGGCGTTGCCGCTGGACTCGCAGCGAGAAGACGCGCACGCGCCGCCGGTCTTTGACTTGCGGCGAATCAAGAAATCGCGTAAATTGCGTGACGCGACTCAGCGCCGACAGGGGGCACTCGAGGCGAACCTGCTGCGAGTCGCGTCCTTCTACTCGACATGTCTCTCCTTCCTTGTGGAGAAGCGCGAGGGAGAGAAGACCGACGAAGGCGCGGAAGGCGCGCGCCCGGACGAACGGCTCTTCAGTGCCTTCAACTTCGTCTCGCTCACCTCGGCCACCGAGGCCGCCGTCGCCGTCCTCCACCTGCGCGTCGTCGCCGCGAGTGTCGGCGACGGAGAGGATTCAGGCGACGAAGAAGGCGCCGAGGTGCCTGAAGTCCCGAGTAAGAGCGACAGAGGACAAACTGACGAGCACCGCAGAGAGCGAGCGAGAGAGGGAGAGAGGCGATATGGAGCGTAAACAGTTTTTTATTGCAAAAAGAGATTTCGCGACACTCAGCTACGGAACGCGCATACATAACGATATGCTCCCGTTGGCAGATGGGCGTAATGCACACATGCGAGTTCGTATGCCTATACATGCGTACGTGTGTTGTCGCGTCTGCTGTGCCTATGCGTTTAATATGCGTTGAATGTCTCCTACCGAGCGAGGCTCTCGCTTTGGGGGTTTGTACTCCTCTGTTGCGCCAGCTGCCCTCACGTGCGTCTTCTCAGTGCGCTCTCCCGCGTGTTTTTCTTTCTGTTGCAGCCGCACGGCTGGTGCTGCATGCGTCCGACGTGCTCTTGGCGGTGTACGCGCACCTTTCGTACCGGAGTTTCTTTCTTCTTGGGTGTTTAACCTCGGCGTTGCGGCGGGTCGCGAGGCTGCAGACCCTCGCTGCCCAGCCTCGCGAGCGCGGCCGCGAGAAACCTGCTGAGTCAAGCGCCTTTCACGGCTTGTGGGATGCCGATGCGAACTCGACAGAGGCGAGTGGAGGCGCGTCTTCAAGCGGCAGGCGGACGGAAAGACACTCGCTCGACGGCGACGATGGGGGGGGAGGAAATACTGGCGATGCAAGTCGGAAGGCCACGGAGGAAGACGTGGAGAGAGCCCGCAAAGAGGTTCTTGAGCTTTCCAGGCAGCTGCAGCAGACACTCGTATGTCACGCAGGGAAATCACGAAGCCCTCAGCAGGGGCTGCGCACGGGCGTCCTATGCTGTGTGGGAAGTCCGGAAGCTCGGACGGTCCTTGCGATCATCCCCACCCTGTCTCGGTTTTTCCGTCAACGCGGTTGCGCCCTTACGGGCTGCTGCTTGGTTTGCGGCGAGGTGGTCTAAACGGCGCTGCGTCCAGTTCCGAGTTCCTCGCACCGCTGTCGCCTCTTCTTTTTTTTCCTCTGTTTCCTCATTTTTTCCTTATTCCCTCTTTTTTTGCCATGTTGGACGCGGTCAAGCCGTTCCCTCGGGCTCTCGCTCTCCCCAGTTCTTGTTGTCCATTATTCCTCGTTTTTCACTTCTCTCCCCTGGCCTGTTGCGCACATGTCCGCTGCGTTGTCTCGATGGTGTCGGGGTAGATCCGTCATTTTCTCTAAGCCGGCTCTCTCTTCTGCGGGACTTTCTCCACGGTTAGTTCCCTCCAGCGCTGTGGCTTTTCTCCGACTGCAGGCCGAGGCTGCTGCCTGCCGCAACCGCTCAACGGTGCTCCTCGTCGCCCTTCTGGAGACTGAGACTCGACCCCTGGTGCTTTTCAACTCTCTCTTTTCTCTCCTCTCTTTCGGTAGGCGACAGGCAGGTTCTTTCTCAACCGTAGCAGTGTGGAGCGAAAGACTCGCCACTCTCCTGTCCGTTTCGTTTTTACCTTTTGTTTTCGGCACGGCGCGAAATGAATCGAGTACTGGGATTCAAGAGCGCGTGGACAACCCTACTTCACCTCGCGGAAACGATATGACGATGACAGATCTCCTGCTATATACGCTAGAGTTATATATACAAAAATATATGTAAATAAATATATATACAATATATACCTACACAGATGCATGCTAGTATGCTTACAAGGGTGGATCGATATTTATAGCTGGCTTTGAGTCGGATGCGGGTTTGCGTGGTCCCTCCTTGCACGTCTCCTTTTTCTTGGTTGACGGCCGTCCATCGCCGGGCTTTCGGCGTTTTTCTGTGTGCGGCTGCGTGCGGTGGTCGCGCAGAGCAAATGGAGAGTTCGATCCTCGCCGCGCGACGCGCCTGCTGCCGTGCGCTTGCGTCGCTCTCCTCCGCTCTGCTCAAGCCTGGTGCTTCCTCTTCTTCTGCGTGGTCTGCGGAAGTTCTGCTCCCTGCGCTCCAGGCCTACGAGTACATTCCTTCAGACGTCGAGTCGGTGGCTGCGACGTTCCACTTTTTTTTGGATCTCTTGCTAGCCTCGCCGGTCGCGGCAGACCCCGTTTCTCTGCTCTCGCCAGAGACGCGCGCGATCGCGCGGCGTCTCGGGGGCACCGCAGAAAAACGCTCTTCGCCCGCATCGGCCTCGCTCTTCGCTTCCTTCGCGCGCCTCACGGAGGCAAGCGCGCCGTTCTCGGCGGCCCTCTCGCCGTCGCCCTTCGGCACGGCGCTCCCGGCGGGGGCACCGTGCGTTCTTCTCCTCGCCATGAGCCGCTATGACGCCTCCGCTCTCTCGTACCTCGACTCCCTCGTCCTTGCTCCTTCTTCTCCCTCCTCTGCCTCCTCCTTGTCGTCCGCTTCTGTCGCGGTCTGCGCGGCGTCTCCTCCTCGCCACGCGTGGCCTGCGCAGGGCGCCGCCGCCGGCCTGGACGGCGGCGAGTCCAGCCAGGAGGGCGACGCCTCGCGCGCGGCTGCGGACTTCGCGCTGAGTGTGAAGGAGTCGCTGGCGCTCGGCTGCTGCCGGCTGGTTCGGCAGAGTTGCATGAGCGAGCTGCGCTGGCTGCTGGGAGGCCTCGGCGCGGGCCTGCTGTCCCTGCTGGACCACCCGTCTGCGGCTGTGGGGCTCGAGGCCCGCGCGTTTCTCCAGGCGCTGAAGCGGGAGAATTTTCGGCTCCTTCTGCAGGCGCTGCTGCAGACGGCCCAGGACCTCTTCGAGACGCGGCTCGTCACTCCGCTCGCGCTCGTGCTGCTTCAGAGAGGAGACACCAGCGGGCGCCTGCGAGACGAGGACGTCGAGCCGCGCTTCCTGCATCTCTTCCAGTGGACGCAGGCCGTCGCGCAGCGGCTGGGCGTGGGTGCGCTGAGTGGCTCCCAGCAGACCGAGATGATGAACTTCTGGAAGGCGGCGATTCGCCACAACCGCATGCTCGCGGAGGAGGCTGCGACGCACGCGGAGAGCGAGAAGGTCACGCCGCAAGACGGCCGAATTGCGAGCCTGAACGGCGACGCGGAAGACGAAGAGAAGGCCTTCGCGCGCGCACGCCGGCACGTCCTCTGGCAGCTCCAGGAGGGCGGCACGCGAGGCGAGGCGGGCACTCCAGCCTTCCCGCGCCTCCAGTTCCTCGACGTTCTCCATCCTCTCATTCAGAAGGGCTTTCTGCCGCACTACCTGCTCAATCAGCTCGCAGGACTGACCCGCGAGCTGATGCGGCGGAAGGAAGAAGACAGCACGAGAGCGCGAGAGAGCGCGGACGACGAAGATCGCAGGAGGCGGTGGGAAGACCGGGAGAGGCGACTCGCGAGCTGGGATACGTGCGGCGAAAAGCGGCTTTTCGAGGCCGCGAGAAAGAAGGAGGGCTGGCTTTCGCTTCTGCAGAACATGCGCGAGGAACGGCGGAGGCGCCTGGAAGCCGCTGCGGAACGTAGAAAGGAAGCAGCGAACGAACGAGACAGACGGCACGCAGAAGAACGCGAAGAAAAGCGCCGGAGCGCAGAGGAGCGACTGGAGCGTGCCGCGCGCGGGCGCGAGGAGGAGACCAAGAGAAGCGATCGCGAAAAGCGAGCACGAGGGGAGGAAATGGTGGTGGTGAATGAAGCACGGCGAAGTGCCGAGGCAGAGACGAGCGAAAAGCGAGAGAGAGAGAGGGAGAGGCGGGGCGCAGAGGCACGTCTGGACGAGGAACGAAGAGAAGCTGAAGCGACGAGAAAGCGACGACGCGACGAGGACCAGCAGCGCCCACACAGAAACGAGGAGGAGAAGATGGAGTCGAAGAAGCGAAGGGAGCCGACGACCACCGCCGAGCGACTCCCCTCGCGAAGCAAGGGCGGCGCCGGAGCGGCGGCGACGTCGAGCCGGCAGGGCGACAAAACAGGCGACAAGAACGCGGAGGCCAAGCCGAAAGAAGGCACAAGGGAGGTGCGAAGTCGCACGCCAAGCGGGAGCGAAGAGGAGGAGACCGACCGAACGGAGATCTCTGCAACTTCGGCATCCGAGTCTGAGGACGAAGAATGGGAGGAAGAGGATGACTCCCAGGCGGCGCCAAAGCGACGCCGACGCGCAGGCGCGAAGGCCGCGCCTTCCGAGTCCGACAGCAGAATTGAAGAGAGAGAAGAAGAGACAGAAGAGGGCAAAGAAGAAGAGAGCGAAGAAGAAGAGGAGAGCGACGAAGACGAAGGGAGACGCAGACGGCGCACGGAGAAGCGGCGAAGGAGGAGGTCCGAGGCCGCGAGAGCAGAGAGGGAGGCCCGCGACAGGCCCCCGGCGAAGCGCAATGCGGCGGACAAGGGACACACAAGACCGCCTCGGTCGCTCGACGCGAGAGAAAACGCCGCGGCGGCTGCGGCTGCTGAGAGGCGCAGGGAGGCGACAGTTTCAGCAGGCGCGCGAGAGAAGGCGCAGAGCGGCGGCGGAGACGAAGACTTGTGGCGCTTCGCCGTATCGCCTGCGCCTCCGTCGCGGACGGCGAGACGAGATGAAAGAGAGCGAGAAGACGAGTTGAGACATGGCCTGAAGAAAGCCCGCGAGCGGAGAAGAGGAGGCTCCGCGCCACCTTCTTCACGCGCGTCCGAGGAAGAACACGAAGACTGGAATGGCAGCGAATTCGACGTATGGGAGGAGGACGGCGAAGCGATCCTCGATGCAATGGAACGCGTCTGCTCGCTGAACACAGACCACACGCGCGATGCGAGGGAGAAACGGCGGCCCGTGCGCAGACCGCAAGCGCCTTCGCGAACGGGTGCGTTCCCGGGGGACAGCGACCAAGACGACACCGAGCCTAACACGCAGAGAGACAGAAAACCGACGAAAGCCAAGCAAAAACACACACGCGAAGAGAAGCAAGCGACGTGGGAGACTGCCAGCCAAGCGACCTCGTTTGCTGAGGACTTGCTCGAGTTTTGAGTCCGCAGGACGGCCCTGCAGTCTGGAATATACTTACGCGTTGCGTTCAATGATACACACACATATATATTTTGTATATATTGGTACACATTTCACAAGGCGACTCACCCCTATGCGGCAAACCGGGGCTGCCGCAAACCCTATAGAACGTATTTATGTACTTTTGTATGCACCTCTGTTTTTTTTGTCTCTCTTGTAAACTGGTCTGTGTCGTCGTTTGCTCAGGAAAAACCTTGTTTTGCGCACTGTAATCCCAACTCTACATGAACATACATATATAGATATATATGTATATTTATGTGTATCTATGTGCTGCTGGAAAAGCAGTCTGGCTCTTCTGTGTTGCGTTCGCCTTGGCGCTGTTGTTTTCATGCGTGCAAGGAAGAGGCTGTCTCGTTTGTCCGGCTTGTTCGCTTTTTCTGTCGAAATCCGGCGGCTGCGCGAGCCTCCGCGTTGTCTCAGATTGTCTGCGTTGCTGGCGAAGCACAGGTTGCCAGGTTTCTCTCTTATTAAGTGCAGGCATTGTTTCCAGTGCCTTCTTTTTAAAAAAACAACACGTAGAATACGCCTTGGCGCAGGCGCCCCTCGCTCACAACCTAACTGGTCCCTTCAAGGCGCGCGAAGGCAGTCGCGGGAAGGCGACGGCGTGTCTTCAATAACTGAAGAAAGCTTGGAGCGGAAGTCGCTCTCTAGGTAGGTGTTCTCTCGCCTGGAGGCAGCTTTTGAAAGCCTCCCCTAGCCGCTTTTTGAGAAGACTGCGTAGCCATGCTCATCCGTTAACGCATGCATGGGCGCTGTGAAGGCGCTCTCTTCTTTCTAGGCAGCTGAGCAGGACCAATCGCCTCTTGGACTGCTTCGCTCGAGTCAATCTATCCGTATTTAGCTGCCTATCCGTACGCGCGAGTCGCTCTCGCGACTCGCGTGCGTCTCCGCCGTTGGCTGAGTGGCTGTGCAGACTCCCTCCGCTGCTGCCCATAGTAAGGTTCCGCGCCGGGTGCTGAGAAGAGGGCTTCAGCGTCGTCTCTCGCGACTCTGCTTTCGCTTTCTTTCTGCGAGCCGCGCAGTTTCAGCCTCGAAACCGATCGGCTGGAGCAGCGAGGTGCTCCTGGCGGAATGCCCGCTGCATGCATGCGACCGCGAAACTTCTTTTAGAGCGAACGCGCTCAAGAACCAGTCTTCGAGCTGCCGCGGAGAGGGAGCACCAGGCCGAGTCTCGGCACACAAACACCCGCGGCTTGAATCATTAGCGGATGGCAGAACTCGCGCGACCAACTACCGCGGACACAAGCACACAGAAGATTAAATGTGAAAATCGTAGAGAAATACATACATATTTACGGCTGGAAGAGAAACGCAGAGGCGAAACACGCGGTGCGGAGAACGACCGCGGAAAAAGCCCCAGCCATGGCCGCCGCCACACCCGCCGAAAAAACAAATCGAAGATCCAACAGAGAGGTCTCCTGACGGCTTTCGCATTATTCAGCACCTCTCTCGGCATTCCACGTCCACCGATGGCGTGAATTAAAACACAAATCAGCGCGGAAAGAGGCGAGCGAAGAGTCCACGGAGGACGAAAAATGACTGGAGGCAAGTTTTTCAAGCCGCTTAATCACCCAGAGGGTTGCCAGCATCTGCAAACAGAGCGAAAAAAACACAAAAAAACGAACTCGCATGCGAGATCTTCTCCCTTGTGCGCCTATGCTTGGCGCTTCCGGCGGCGAACCACGGGCATGAGAAGCGATCACGGAGCGGCTCAGTCTTGAATCTTAGTCGCACGAGGCATTCGAGCGCTTCAGGCGACCGAAGAATTTCCTCGCAAACCCTACTTTGCCTGCCAGAGTAGGGTTTGCGATTCAGAGACGTGATGAACACACTCGTCGCACTCTCGAGTCCTTGAGGCTCCTCTAGCGTCCACGACCCAGGAAAAACCAAGCCAGGGTCTTACACACATGCAAATGAATATTCACCGAAGCACAGCACATGTCAGAATAAAATGACACACATCTACACACGCACGCATCCGAATGCGCATATGCCGGTGTGCCTGTCTGTTTCTCTTTTTCTCTCCGTCTCTGCATGTGTGTACGTATGTATGCGCATGCCTGTAAGGCGCTTTGTAAAACCCAGTGTGCCTGTGTCTCTGCATGCATATACGCCGGCGCCTGAGGCGCGGTTGCGTGGACTTGCTTTTCTAACCTGCGCGGGGGCCTCTGGCGGGACTCCATCCGGCCGCACTTCCCCTGCGCGAGAGACTGTCGTGTGTGGCGCTGCAGCTCTCGCGCTGGAATGAGGCCTCACGGTCGTTTAGAAGCGAAGGCGAGGTGTCTACGCTGGCGCCGTGTGGGTCGAAGGAGGGAAGCAATGCCTCTGGCAGCGACGCCGGCAACTCGAAGCCTTCCAACTTCATCTCGATGAAGCGTCGTGCGAGCGCGTACTCGTACAAATCCAAGTATCCGTCGCGCGTGATATCCGCCAGGTTCCAGACGCTGAAGTGCAAGAAAAAAACACGCAAAGCGCGCAAAGTCCGCGACAAGGATTCAAACACGAGCGCCCAGATGCTTCATCGACGTCTTCAAGCACGTGTGCGGCATGGCGCTGGAGAGAGGGGAAGAGAGACGCAGCAGCCGAATGCCTGCAGCGCGTCGCTGCCGTCAGATGCAGCTCTCAGGCGAGAGACACGAGAAGAGAAGCTGAGTTCAGAAAACGCCAGGGTTCGGATTCTGCGTGGACATGCATGGACTGCATGCACTCGTCGTCCAGGTTGCTTACCGGTGTAGCACTGCACTCGGGAGTTTGCTCTTCACGAGGTCCGCCTTAGCCTGCGTGCCGTTGATGCGGCCGCAGGTGTCGGGTCCGAGAGACTCGAAATCCTGAAACAGGCCAGCGAAAGCAAGTGCATCGAGCCTCAAGATCAAGCCGACTACGGGCCTCTTTGCACTCGTCTCCGCGCTGCTGGGCTGCAGCGCCGCCATCTTTCTACACAACAGCTCCAACGCGGAGTCCCCACAGCAAATCTACCTATACATATGCAGGCAAATACATGCATTTACTATATAAAAATGCGCGTGCCCGAGGCACCAAAAAAGCGGATGTATAAATATGTAAAAATACATACATGGACGCACACATAGATATATGTACGTGCGCGTGTATGCTTGTGCAGTTGTGTGCCTCGGGGCCGCTCAGTGTCTCACCGCTCGGTAGCGTTCGACGTCGACAGGCTGGTTAAGGAACTTATCAAGCATCCAGACAGATCCCGCGTTTCTGGACTTCAGTGAGAGGAACGGCGAGGCCTTCGTCTCTACGACACTCCCGTCAGAAGGTTGTTGCGCCGCCTGCGCCTGCACGCACGCAAAAACAGCGCGAAAAGACACGATGCACATCAGGTTCCAAGCAGTCACGCAGATTCACACGGCCGCCACACTCAAACCTGGAGCTCTCTATACATCAATACTTGAAAAAATATATAAATATATGCATTTGTCCATATATGTATACGCATGTGTCACCTGTAAGTATGTATATACATATATGTATCTGTACATGGGCGAGAACGATGCACTCGCGCGGAAAGCGAAGAGGCTTGCCTCTTCGGCGGGAATGAGAGCCATGAGCTGCGGAATCTGTGTCTTAATCATCAAGTCGAGGGCCTCAATTCGCTTCGAGTCCAACTTGGGAATCCTGTTCCAGTCAAACGCTGCCAGCTTCTCCTGCGCACGCAGAGAAAAGCGCACACATGCACAAGGCATCCCACCTAGATCCGCTCAAACATCCAGGCAGCGACACTTACGGCCGGGACTCCGAACACAATCTTCAGCAAGCTGTAAGAATATGGAAATCCACAAAAACACGCACTGCCTGCGCAGGGCGACACACGCACATCGTTAAAAAGAGATACGCCACGGCGCTCCAGCAATCCCACAGACCATGTATAACGCGCTGCAGGGCACGAACGACAGCACACAAAAACAGACTTGTCGATACATATATAAATATATGCACGTATTGCAACATATATACATGGATATATGCGCAAGCGCACACACGAGCGTATTGGCGCCTGCGAATACCCACATGCATGCAAACACGTATATATATAATATGCATTATGTTTGTGTGCCTTTGCGCGTGCATACGCGAATTTGTTTTACGTCGCGCGCGTTTTACCTGCATGAGGGAAATCGGGGGGAAATCTCCGAGAGGAATCGCAAAGTCAGTGGAGACCTGCTGGTACACCTGCTGCAGCTGATTCAAAAGTTGCTTCTTCTTCGCTTCCTTGCCCCACATGGGCAGCTGCTTGCGCAGATTCGTCAGCAGGTAGGCATGCACCTGTAGAAAAATCGCGTCTCCGTCGTGGTGAGAACGAATCAAACGCTCCCGAAAGGCTCGGCGGCCGGGGTCACGTATATTTACATACATATACACTATGCATTATATATATGCTTACATACGTACATATATACATATTGATTCACGTACGCATATATATATCTTTCATATATCGTGCATATAGGTAGATAAGCCTAGAGTTGACTATTCGTATGGCTACAAACACACACATACACAAAATTATGGATATATAAAAATATTTGATGAGAAACGTCGACCGATGCTGATTCAGCAACCAGCGGCTCGTGGGCGCTGCTCGGCTTGCCCGGCGACCGAGTGGAAGGCCTCAGAAGAGAGCGGCACTTCTCTAGACAAAACGGAGAAAAAGCAAAGCAATGAGCTTCTTCCAACTCCAGAAGACTCCAAGTGTGGAGAGCGCGCGAAGGCAGAGACAAATCAAAGGGCGACACTGGATCGCGCGGAAATGCGCAGAGCGCCGAGAAAAAGTGAAAAATCGAGAAAAATGAGCATTAGAAGGCAAAAAGTCAAAAAAATGAGCATTACCTTCGCAAGCCTCGCTCTCTTGATGAAATCGTTCACTTTGCGAATCGCCGCGTCGCGAGGGAGCCGCGCGATGTCGGCGTACAAGTCGTTCGCCTGCGCGAGGGACCACAACAACGAAACGAGAGAAGAGAAATATGGCGGGAGAGGCCACACCAGACACCGGACACACGAGCAGAAGCACGAAGAGACGTCCACGCGAGAGCCCCTTTACTGCGGAGATAAAAGGATATCGCCCAACCCGTTGAGAAAAACCGGATCTTTCTAGCTAAACCCCTGAACCGTAACGAACCAGCTACATCTGCAGCACACACGCCATCGACTGAAGATGTCGCACCACCGACAGGCAAGACGACGACTCACATAAACACGGGCACCCGCAGAGGAACGCAGAGGCAACAAAAATTTCGTCTTCTCGCCCGCGACAAGCTTTCTTCTTCCAGTCCTACCTCAGCTTCAAAGAGCTTTCTGTTTTCGTCGTTCTGCAGAGGCTGATTCCAGAAGGAGCCGATGTAGACGCGCGCGACTTCCGGCGAGGGGATAACCTGAACGCATCACCCCAAAGTTCAAGTTAGATTCGCTTGCGACAAAAACTACAGAAAAGAGAACAAAAAATTGAAAAATGGACACCAGCGCAGACTTGCCGGCGGCCTCCACCTCTGGGCCTTGCCTCTCTCTCAACTGACTTTCCTAGTTCTTTTTTATAAATTTTTCGCGAGTCCCGGCTCTATCTCGCCTTCCCGTCTTGCGCCCTGCGATGTCCAGTTCGCTCAGCTTTTCTCTCGAGTGGCATTCATCACCCGCGCCGTTCGCTGTCCTCTCTAGGGTTTAGGGTTCTCTTCTCGCAATTTTTCCGCTGTCCACGTCCCCCTCGCGAGGCTGCTTTTCTCGTATTTCTCTGTTTTTCGCCTGCCGCGAACGCACCTTGCCCAACGACCACATGAGAGCGCCGTAGACGCGCATCAGCTGCTGGTAAGAAACCATGTCGGCCTTGTTGAGGATGATGCGAATCTTGGTGTCGTTGCCGCGGAGCGCCTGCAGAAGCCGGTCACGCGCAGTTCAAAGTGAGAGAACGCACAGACTGCGGCACCGCGCGAAAACGTGCACCGCAGCGCCTTGCGCGCGACAATGTCGTCGACAGCCGGGATGAGGAGAAAAAGGTTGGAAAGTCAAGAGAAATAGGAAAACCCGTCTCTCGCCGCGCGACTCACGGTGATGCATCTGCGGAACTCATCGGAGATGTCGAGTTTGTGCGCGTCAAAAATGAGAAGAATGAGGTCAACCCGCTCGGCGAACCACTGGATGACGCCCTCGAAGTCGTAGCCGCGGCTGGTCTGCTTGTTGCCGCTCAGGACGCCGGGCGTGTCAATCAGCGTGATTCCCTAAAAAACGTGCAGAAAGAGAGTTCTCTTCATGACCGCACAAGCCTCCTCGCGCGGTCTCAAGCGCGGCTGCGGGTCTTCAGCGCTTGACGCGGCAGCGAGGCCTCCGTCTCCGTCCTCGGGTTTTCGGCGCGCCTCCTCTCGTCGCTCCCGCGCATTCCTTCTGCTTCGCTCTGAGGCGCTTACGTTGAGAATGACGCAGGGGAGCATGGAGCACTCGAAGCGGAGAAGAAAGTTGTTACCGAAGTTCGAAAGCTGACTGAAGGGCTTCGTGGGATCCACGACCGCGGCGTTCCCTGGCACCACCTGCAGAAAGGAAAGATATCAGACACCCCCGCAGACACGAGACACGCAGAGAGTCCAGCCGCCTCGCTCGACGCGAGCCAGGGGTGCGCGAGTCCACGAGCAAATCTGACTTCCACGACGCGTCGTCAACTTTCGGGTTAGAAAATTACTTAGAAAAAAAAACCGCCTCGAAGCGTTGTCCAAACCTTTTTACTTGATACAGTGGTTATACAACGTTTATATTTTTATATTTAACAGAAATATCTAGGAATCATAGGCCACTCTGGGATCGAGCCAGAAACCTCCCAGACACGTTCGCTCTCTCCCCTTGCCCTCGCAGAACCCCAAATTGACTGCGCGCTGCCCGCAGTCGCTTACTTGTTCAGTCTCGTTTTCCATCACCGCGACGAAGCGGTCTGTCGTGGGCTCGGGTCCGATGCGCAAGCCAGGGTAGTCGCGCTCGAGCAAGTGCTGAATGAAAGAAGTCTGCAGGAGGCGAAAAAAACGCGGAACGCACAGCAGCGGAGGAATCGCGCGGAAGAAACGCGGGAGACGCGTGCGGGGACTGCCCGCGGCTCGCACGCTGCAAACTGCAAACGGGGCAACCTCATAGGAGCCCTGAAAATTCACGCGAAGTGCGACACAATGGGACATCGGCGCTCGACGCGCTTCCCTCGAGCCGTTGAGCTCGCCCGGCCCTGCTTCTTACCTTTCCTGTGCTGTACTGACCAATGAGCATCACCATGGGCTTCGCGGCGAAGTCTCCGTCCGTGAGCAGCGGCGAGAAGAACTGGTGAAACTTGAAGTCCTGCTCCAGAGGAAGCAGCACCGAGCGGTAGAGCTCCTGAAGCCCAGCCTTCACGTTCTGGTACACGCTCGAGCCGGCGCCGGCCGTCATGGCCCCCGACGAGCGTCCCCGGAACCAGCGACTCATTTTCAAAGAGTGAAGGGAAAAGCCGCAGCGGAGCAGAACAGGACAGAGGTACGCCAAGGGACGGGCGGCGAGAAGGTGGGCGGGTTCAGGGGCCGGGTGAGGGGGGGCGGCCGCGACGCGAGCCAAGCGGCGCGCGGAACAAGCGGCAACGGTGGGAAGACGACGCCGAGAGACCTGTCGCGGGCGAGAGGCGGCTGGCGGCCTCGACGCTGGACGCAGTGGACGGCTGCCTCCGCGCGAGAGCAGAAAGAGGCAGCTTATGACTATGGCAGAGGCAGGCGACGCGGGAGTAGGGCATGTGATGCAGAGGCAAGAAGGGAGAGGAAACGGAAGATCGAGGAAGGCAGCGACACCCGCAGCAGCGTGAACCAACGTGAAAACAAAGGCAGAAGAGTGAAAGAAGCCGTGTGCGTAGAGGCAGGAGTCCCAGGTTCGCAGAGGCAAACAAAAAACAACTGCGAAGCGAAGACAACAGGAAAACTGGCGAAAATAGATTTTTTAACGCGACTCAACCGCGGTCCTCCTGCGGTGTACCGACCGAATGCGAGAGGTAAGGAGAGACAATGGGAAGGAGACACACACCAGACGACGAAAACAAAGTGAAAAATCCGAGATGTTGGGGCAAAGAATGACTGCAGGGAAGATGAAGAAGGAGGCCCCGAGAAACCTGCCTTGTGTACATACACTGCCGGACCCCCAGACTCTGCCGGGCCACCGGCCTTCAAGAAGAAAGTTCAGAGAACAAGAATCAAGAAACCGACCTTTCGAAGAGGAGGCGATGGAGGCAGCAGAACGACGGGGAGAGAAGCAAAAACGACGGCGAGAAGAGGTGGGAAAAGCAGTTCGTGAGAACGGAAACCGAGAGCTGAGACCTTTCTCGATTGCTAGTAGTTCCCCCCGTAGAAGGTTCGCTGCGGCAAGACAACAGGGGCTAGGCGGTTCACGGAGAAGAAAGACGAAGTTCTAAAGTTGAAAAGCCGCAGCACAGCACTGAGGAAACACTTCTGGACATGCTCGTAGCCGACTCCGCTAACGCTTCTTATTGAATCGAGACAGAAGACCTGGCAGCGCCGTGTGTCTTCTCTCGCTTCAGGGCCGTCTGAATGCAACTATGCTCGCATACTTCCAAGTCGTTTTCCGGACGGGAAAAAGACTCAAGCATGCAAGTTGTTCGCTGACGGCGAAAGACTCACACAGTTCGTCTAAAAACACTCACCCGACTATTTCTAGTGCGTCTGTGGAGGAATCTGTGAATAGTTTCGCTCAAAGTGGCAGAGAGAGTCCAACTCTGGCGCGGCAAGGTGACAGCCAGATGGGGAGCGATTGTTCGCATCGAGTGGTTGCCCCTTCTGTGTTCTTCAGCCTTGGCCGTTGGAGTGGTGCTGGAAAGGAGATGAGACTCCGAGATTCGAGGTGTCTGCTGAGGTACAAAAAGCCAAAACAGTCGGTTGATGGCTCACAGGTCTCACGACTTCTCGTGGCTCGGCTTATAGACGGGGAAGACCAGAAAGCTGAGAAACAAGCGATGAGCTCGAGCGTCCAGGTGTGTCGACCAGCCCGCCAGCCTGCGAAAAGCGTCGCTTGTTTTCGCAGGAAAGGAGGAGCGCATTGTATACCTATACATGGGCACGATTTCCGCGATTTCGCGTTTCTACGCTTTGGGCCGCGCTCTAGCGCTTGTCACGTCTTGCATTTTCTTTCTCGGGTCGTCGGCCTCTTTGTTTCTTCGCTTCCCATTGTCTCCCAGCGCCGCGCGCTCGTGTGGACGGGTGGATGACGGATTGGACGCGCGAGAGGCGGAGGGAATGCCGGCATCACGCGAAAAACTCGAGCCAGACATGCCGAGGTCTCGGCCGGCGATCAGAAGGGCTAGCCGTGGCTTCTTCGTGTGTCTTTTCTCGCAGCGAGAAGCTCGTTGCCGCGTCGACTGCGTCCGCGGCGCCCGCCCTCCGCGGTGGAGGCCCGCCGCTCATCTCTGCACTGCGTCAAAACGTCCTCTCGCTCTCCAGACGGACACTCGCACGTACGCCGCTTCTCCGCGCCTCACGCTTGACTGGTGAAGTCACCGGAGGCGGGGCGAGCGACGGCGAGCAACGACCTGAAATCATGGGCCTCGTGGGCGCATGTGTCGAACCCATGCCTACGGCAGCCCGCTCACCCTCTCCCTCCCTCGTTTTCCTCCTCTCTGTCGAGCTCGTGCTCAACGGCAAAGCAGCCTCCTTGCGTGTCTCGGGCGAGGTGGAAGACCCCGCCACTGCTCGCACGGGTCACAGGGTTGTGCCCTTTTCTCTGTAGAGTCTCCGCGCGAGGGACGGCGCGCGCACGATGAAGCCTCTCAACCTGCGCGGCCGAGAAGTCGAACTGGAAAAGCTCGTCTGACGCGCCTGCGGCCTCCAGTCGGCATGCCCCCCTCCGCAGCGGATCCTTCACGTCCGCTGTCTCTCCTCTCTTCGCTTTTTCTGTCTGCCTGCTGCGGACTGAGGGCCTGCGACTTCGCGGCCCCCGCGCCCTTTGTCTCCAGCGTCAACTCCCGTCTCTCTGCCTCCTCGCGTGCGCCTCTACCCGCTTCCGCCGCTTGTTTTCCTGCGTGCATTTTGCGTGTCTGCTTATCGTCTTCTGTCTGCAGTCTCGCGTGTCTGCGACTCCGCGTCTTCGACTCCGCGTGTGCGACTCCGCGTGTGCGACTCCGCGTGTGCGACTCCGCGTGTGCGACTCTGCGGCGCTGGACTCTTCGTCCTCACCGCGTTTTTTTTTTGCGCCGTCGGCGTGCTGGTTCGTTCGTTTTGGTCTCCGCCTTCTTGTTCACGGGCTGCTTCTGTGCCGCTGTAGCCGCGCGTCGGCGATCCCGTCTGCTTGCCGAGAAGGTGGCACTCTTCGCTCTCGGGTTGAGTCACTTGCGGTCTGCCTCGCTGAGTTTCGTTTCTTGTCTAACTCGTTTTTCCTTTTCCCAGGCCTTTTTTACGCCTGGCTTCTGTCTCCTTTCCATCGCATATTTCGCTGTTTTCCGTTTCGAGCGGACGCAGGGGTTGGCTCGTCGCGTTGAGGGTTTGTTTTCGTTCTTGCGGGTGTACGCCTGCGCGCTTTGTTTTGTCTCTGCTTTTTGGCTTCGTCGTCGCGATGGTGGAGCCGATGCCAGACGGCGAGTCGCTGGCGGCTGCCTCGGGCAAGCCGCTGAACTGGGGCTACCAGGTTTACAACTGCTTCACGTTGATGTTGAGTTGCATCATTTTGTTTTGCGTGTTGTTGATTCATGAGATGTCGCGTTCGGCGTCGGTGCTCCCGCACGCGTTCCAGATGATCACGCTGCGCAAGCGGCGGATGTTCTGCTTCGAAGTTGACATAAGCTCGGGGCCGTGCGCGCGGAAAGTCCGCATGCATTACATGTGGCTGCTGCGCACAGCGATCCTCGTCGTGGGGTGCTACGTTTGGCAGACGTGTCTGCTGTCCTACTGGGCGATCGACTACCGCGACACGTCCGCGCGCGCGAGTCTGGTCACGGCGTGCACCGTGGATGACGCGGACTGCTTCGGCTCGCGTCACAACTACGACTTTTTTTCAGTCAACGCCGCGCCGCCGAATCTGTGCGTCAAGTACTCCTACGAAGACCTCCGCACCGAGCGGATCCAAGAGGAGATCCGCGAAAACTACCGCTACATCACCTGCATCGGCTTCGTGCGACCCGACACGCTGACCTACACGCAGCACCTCGCCATCGCCTACGCGCTGACCAAAATGATCATCACGCTCTTTGAAGTCCTCGTATGGTTCCTTTACCGCAGCCGCTCCAGCCTGCTCGCCATCGTCGTCCTTGTCGTCGGCATCATCTTCCTCGGCGTCTGGGTCGGGAGCATCTTCATCCCCCGCCTCCTCACCTTCTTCGGCTCGTGGATCGGCTACGTCATGCTGCTCTCCGTCCCTCTCGTCCTGTGGACTGCCCTCATGGCTGCCCACAACTTGCGAAAAATCCAACACCAGAAGTGGACGCTGTGGCAAATTCAGGCCAATAGGTGCGACGCGCAAACAAAAAACGCCAGCGCAAAAACCGCTGTGTCGTAAACAATGTTTGGCGCGTGTCGCTCGGACGCCAGGGGCTTGGAGCACTATTGCAGTTGAGGCGCCTCACGAAACCTTCCCGAAAAAACCGCGAGGCAGCCGACACTGCAAGCGCGTCCGCCGCCCCGCGTCACCGCCTCTTCCGGGGGCGTATACATTCAGAGACAGATGTATACATACGTAAATACGTTTATGTATATGTACCTGTTTGTATATACCTATCCCTGCATCTTTATATGCAGATCCATTTATACAAATGTATAGATGTGTATATATGTGTATGGGTATCTCCGGGGTGTGTCTCTTGCGGGCGCGGTTTTTTCAGGCCCGTCGCGACGGCGGAAGATCCTGCCGGCGATTATCGGCGCGTGCGGTCTAGCTCCGCCATGTTAGACGCAGACTACGGAGTGAGAAGAACCCAACCGAAGGGCGACGCGAGGGGAGGGGGGGGGCTGGGAGAGGGGTCTTGGCTTTTTCCGCTCGCGATCGCCGCGTGAAACATTCGCCTCCGTGGCGGTGACGCGGGCGTCTGCACACCGCTGCGGACGGCGCGTCGCATCTCTCTAGAGAACGCCTCCTCTCGTCTTTTATATGAATATTCATATATTAACATAAACCGTTCAGATACTTCTGTGGATCCTGCGCATACGGCGGGGTCACCCTTCCCCCCCTTCACCACAAGGGCTGTCTCAGGCAAACACACATGGCCATATACTTTTACATGTTTACTACCTTTTTATTTTATATTATATTCTCGTATGTATATTTGCTGTGTGCAGGGGTGCCTTTTCATGCCCAGTCGGAAACGCGTTGCGCCCTGTGTTTCTTCGTGTATGCCGTCTCGGTTCATCCTTATGTCGGCGGTCTGTGTTATGGCTGGTCGCGTGAGTTCTCTCGCTGAGAGGGGGAAAGGAGCGCGGCTGTGGTAAAGTTTTCCCCGTTTCTTTCGTTTTTTGCGCGTGTGTCCAGGACGAGACGCGGTCCCCGGGCGCGGGCTTCGAGCCCCGGCATCCGAGCGAGTACGTGCCCTCACCAAGGCAAAAGGCTCTCGCGTCGCCGTTTGTGACGAGCGCCGCGGCGGCGCCGGCGGGTAGCGCGTTCCTGCAGAAAGCCTCGCACAAGATGAGTCTGCGCTTCGCGTCTGGCGTGCGCAGTGCGATGCCCGCGCGCTACCAGCTCGCCTCTACTGAGAGCGATAACGGCGGAGGCGGTAAGAAGGACGAGGACCTTCTGAACAAGTTGCGAAAGCACGCCTCGTTCTCGAAAAAAGACAAGAGCGAAAAAGACGCGGAGGTCAACGAGAAACCCGAGGACGAAAATGCGCAGCTGCTCCCGGGGGGAGGAGACCGCAACAAGCAGGCAGACGTAGACGCAGGTGAGGCAGCGAACGACAAGAAGGACGTGTAGAGAGCAGTCGCAGCGTCCTCCGGCAGAACAGCAGAGAACTGAGACGGAGACTGCGCAGAAGACGCCGAGCCCAAGAGCGCGAGAAAGACTCTGCAGAACTGGGAAAGGAGAGGACGCGCATGAAAAAGTGGACAGTGTGTGCGGAACAGGATGAAGGGAACGCGAGAGAGAAGAAGAGGCGAGAAAGAAAAAAGGAAGCTGGCAGCGCGCAGGAGAGCTATTTCTCATCCCCCTGCGCGGCGCGGGCGCGCAAGAGTCCATCGCCTCTCTTTTTCATTTGTGTCCGAGACTGCGACTCCTTCGTGCTACGCAGAACGTGTGGGCGCTCGCTTCATATACGCAACAAGGCGGATGCATGTGAGAGGGAAGCAGTCCATATACGGATGTGTCTATTTAATCATAAATGCGTATATATATTATGTATATTTGACCGTAATGGCGTGAACGGTGGAAGTCTGATTGAACGCCAAACAGAGGTTCGGCTTCGCGTGCCTCGTTGCGCACCAGGTGCTGGCAGACACGAGCCCCGCGCGCGTCTGTTTATGGACGCGCGCGGTGGAGGGGAGAGAGACGGTGAAAATGCGTGCCTCTTGTGGAGGCTAGAGGGCGGCCTCCTCCTCATCTGCGGAGGCGCCGGCTTTTAAGGGAGAAAAAGAGGTGGACGAAGGCCGGCGAACCGTCCAGCAAATAGGCTAGCAGAAAGGGAACCGGTTGAAGCGGAAGCGTGCGCACGGTGCAGCGAGCGACGAATTCACTTCCATCCTTTGTAAACGTGTTGTGAGGCGTGTCCTCTCCTCTGTCTTCGTACCTACAATCCTACACGCTCCCCGGCGGCAGTCTATACACACATATTTACTGTCTGTGCGTTTGAGAGGGCTATCTTCGCGCTCTCAAGACTGTATCGTTTTTTGGCGACTACATGTAGACGTAGACCTACGAGGTCGCCTGGGCTTTCGCGGCCTGGCGCGGACTGCGTTCCTCTCCGGTTGGGGATTTTTTTTGGAGAGCCGATGCATGTCGAATAGGTCTCTACAGAGCCCGTCTGTCGCGCCGGGAAGCTGCTGCCTGGGGCCCTCCTTTCCTTGTCTCTCGCTCCCCTCGTCATAGTTTTGGACGCGCAGGCTGGTCTCCGTCCGCGCGGAAGCAGCTCGCTCTATTGCGCCGCGTGTGTCTCCCACGAAAAAGTGCCGCGGCAAGGGGCATGCAACGCTGTCGCAGAGCGCATCTGCATGCGATAGACGGAAACAAACATGCGGGCGCGCGTGGCCAGTGGGGGAGTGTCTGTGCGGCGGCGCCTTGGTATGCAAAGTGCCCGCGAAGTCATGCGAAGTTGTCGCGCTGGGTGACTTTCGTTCCCTCAACGGCCTAAGAAGGCTCCTGTTTTTGCCCAGAACGAGCTAGTCCGACATCTTGTTAAGAGTTTCCAATACACTTGCGCAAAACAGATTACGTAAACGCGACAGCAGAGCGAGCTAAGCAGGAAATTGCATTGGCGGACGACCGCGGGCTGCTGCAATATATGCACGTGCACATATATATATATATATATATGTATATGCAGGTAAAAATATGTGTATATATGCATATATATATATATATATATATATATATATATATGTGCAGAGAGTTTCACGTGTAAGCCGAGGCGAGAGCTGTTCTAGTGCAGACCAGAAAGGCAAGGGACCCCGCAGGAACACCATTTTCGCAAGGAATGCGCACGCGCGGCGCAGCAATTTGCGTGCTGAACAGCTTTAAATCGTTTTCTTCAGGCATCCCCTCTGCTGGGAGCGGATTCAGCGTCGCGGGGAGGGGTTGGGGGGGGTTCGACGTGCAGGAGGGTGGACCGGTCATGAACTCTCTCTCGAACCACTTTACCTCGCGTTGTGTCTCCTCTCTCCAGAGTAGTGTAAGTGACCATGAAGCATAGCGCGCAGAGAAATCCTGACTTTCGTGTATATCAAGCGTAAGTTGGCATGGCGCGCCCGAATATCGGAGTGCACCGGTGACTGCGTCACAGTGTTGTATCAATGAATGCGGGGACGCCTCGGCATGTGCCCCTTTACGCCGTGAAATGGAACCTCTTGGGAAGCTCATTCGCTCACTGCCGTGAAGACTCTGCGTAGATTCGAGCGATGATGCGAAGCACATACAAGCACACACTCAAATATATATATATATATATATATATATATATATATATATATATATATATATATATATATATATATATATATATATATATATATGTACGCGTGTACGCGCAGTTTCGAATTACAGATACAGAAGCACAGTGGTAAGTAGGGTTCGTTAGTCGAGCGTGTCGAGTGCGCAGAACGTGGAGAGAGGCGCTTGCGTGTCCCCCCCTGCCAGAGCGTAGTCTCGGAACTGGTGCCTCGGCCCGTAATTTGCCTCTCTCAAAGCCACAGTTTTGCGCGGCGCGCTCGCGAGAAGGTAGAAGTATACAGAACCGCCTGCGCAACCCGAGAGAGGGCAGAGCGGCGGACACGACGAACGGAAAGTCAGGTCTGCGAAGCATGTGGCACAAAGCAGGGGACAAAAACAGGAAGCACAGAAAAGCGACGGAGACCCGCGGCCTGCCTCCAGCGAGGCGCGAGCACGATGGAAAGCAAGAGACCAGACAAGACACCAGTTTTGTTGCATGCGCCACCCGCGCCACCCCAGCCACCCTGATCGTCACGATGCGCGTGTTTTTCAGATCTTCCCCCTTCACCTTTGCTTTATTTCAGGGGTTGCTACCTACGCTTTCGGCCCGTGATGCTTCATCGCTTCTTCGTCACTTGCAACTCCGTTCTTGTTCCGTCGCCGCACGCTGCGGCGCACACGCCGCTCAACCGTCGCAGCCCGACGAGACACCGCGCACACCACCCCCTCCTGCGGAAGCGTCGTCTTTCTCTCAGATTTTTTTCTCGCTTCGTTATTTTCCTGCACGCCAGCAGAGTCTCGCGTTGAGCCCCTCGGTGCTCCGCAGCTTCTACCTCTCCTCGCTGTCCCGTCTCCTCTGGGCTGTTGTTTTCCGTTGGGCGCCCTCTCTCTTGCTCCTACGGCATTCCAGGCCGAAGAAAAAAGACTTTCCTTGGATTCAGAGAACGAAAGCCCTTCGACGGTTCTCCGTAGATGGTGTCTCCGCTATGTTTCTTTCGTTGTTTCCCTTCGGCTGAGCAGCGTGCGTCGTGCTGCCTGCGCACACAACTGCCTCCGTTTCCTTCTTCAGTCCCTTCCTTGCCCTCTTGCTCCTGCGAGGTTCAGCGCCTTCCTTGTCTTCTTCTCCTCGGTCCCTCTTGCTGAATTGTTGCTTCCTCAGCCCAGGCCGCAACACTCTCTCCCGTCCGCTCTCCTCGTGTTGCAGCTCCCGGGCCGCGCCTGTCTCCGAGTTCTGCCCTTGTTTCCGCTTCTCTTCTCTCCACTCCGCCGTTCCCCTCGCCTTCTTCTCTCGTTTTCCGCGGATGCGTCCGCCCTGTCTCTCTCTCGTCTCAGGTGCGGCCTCGCGGGACCTCTTCTGCTTATTCGGCCGAGTGTGCGGCGTTGCTTCACCTCCCTAGCCGTCTCTGCGGGTCGCGTACCCGGGGCCGGCTTCCTGTCGCCAAGATGCCTCGTGTGTCGCTTCCGCAGGTTCTTTGGCACAGCAAGGACGACAAGCACTCCGACCGTGTCTACTCAGTCGACCTGCAGCCATTCCTCTCTGTCGCGGCACTCGCCAGCCATCCCTCCTTCTCGACGCGGGCGGCGGCCTTCGCCGCCTCCAGCGCAGAACCCGCGACCGGCTCGCCCCTCGCGCCGCAGTCTTCCGAGGTGGAGCGCGCGCGCGACCGGGACGCCGAGCGCGAGGTCGACAGAGACCGCCCCGCCGGCCTCTCCCGCAGAGAAGAACGTGCGAGAGAAAAACGCGCAGCCACACTCGCGGCGTACAGCAGACTCGCCACTGCCGGCGCCGACGAGTTTGTGCACGTGAGCGCGAACACGGCACTCACTTCGAGACGCGGAGGCGCTTTGAAGCCCCTCCCGCGCGCCGCTGAGCAACATCGCGCGGCCAGACAGACTCGCAGAAAAAGCGGGAAATCGAAAACATGCAAACGTGGGCAGGATCTGAATCGTCTGCAGAGTCCACGGCGCGCATGAGATTGCTGGAGAACCGGAAGAAGGAATCTTCTTTCAATGCCTCTCGTCTTGTAGCCTTCAGTCGCCTGTCAGCGAGCCGCGCGTCTGCACACGGGCAGGGAAGCGCCTCTGTTTGCGCCGCTCGTTTGCGGTATGCACATGTCTCGCATCTGTGTGTGTGTGCGCAGCTGTGGCGATGGAGCTTCGAAGGCGCGCCTTCCTTGGCGTCGCGCAGCGGCCTGCAGATCTCTTGCGTTGCGCGTCTCCTGGGACACGAACGCGAAGTCAACTGCGTTCGCTGGTCGCCGGATGGCGTCTTCCTCGCCTCGGGAGGCTACGGTACGCGAAGCGCCGCGAAGGATCACCCTCAGAGGACCCTCACCGAATTTTGCCTAAACCGGATGCCTGCTAGGCGAATGAACACGCCCCGATCAGGAGTGCAGTACATTCTATATGTATATATATATATATATATATCTACATATATACTTTCCTATACATAAATATGTATTGATATAAACGTGCACTCACACATACACGTCTAGTTACACGTATACAAGGGTCTCGGGTGAATCCTGCACATATACATCCGTGCATATATATCTGTATATATAGATATATGCATGCAAACATATATATATGCGTATATACGAGCAAAAAAGCAAGCATATATTTACATATGCGTGCACTTTTATGTATTGCGTGGTTAATGTGCTGAGCGGGCTCCACCGGAACGCACACAAGAAGCACTTCACGTGAACGTGGCGCCGGCATATCTCTCTCTGAGGACTGCACACGCGCGCTGCTCCGTTTCACTGAGGACTTTTTTGCATGCGCATGATTTCGCGCGCGAGCGTGGACAGAGGGCAGCCGCGTGTCGTGTGGTGTGTCGCATGTCGGTTGCAGACAACGCGACTTGCATCTGGGAGCTCGGGCAGAAACCGGAGACCGTGCCGCTGGGCTACGACTCCTCAATGCTGGACTACGACGAGTGGTGGGCGCGCGTCTCGCTCTACAGGTGCGTATCGGCTTTGACGCGCGAGAAGACGCGAAATCTCAAATGCATCACGTGCGCCAATGCGGGCAGGGCCCCACAGACGCCCCTATCTCCTTCTCGCTTAAATTTCACGCGTGGCTCGCGGCTGTCGCGCCGCGTGTCTCCAGTTACCCTCGTGGCTTCGCTTTTCCACTGATATGGGATACAACTATTTATGTGTGTATATATATTATGTGACTGCGTGTTTCTTGCTTTGCTGTCCTGCTGTGTATTCGGGGCATCGAGCTCTTTACCATCCTCTGCTGCTTTTGGATGCGTTGCGGTGTCTTCTCAGATGCATTGAAGCGGTCAACTCGCTGGCGTGGTCGCCGTCGGGGCGCCAACTCGCGATTGGCACCGAGGACGGTCGTCTAATCGTCGTCGACGTGCAGAACGGTACGCGCCAAAGGGGAGTCTCCTTTTTTTCGGGTTCCGTGCTCGCCCCAGTCTCCTCTTGAGACCCGTCTCTCTTCTCGTTTTCTGGTGTGTGCGGCCTCAGGCGTCATGGCGAGCAAGTCGGCGCGCGTGCTCGAGGGCCACTCCAACATGGTGCAGGGGGTCGCCTGGGACCCTCTCGACACCTTCCTCGTCTCGCAGTCTTCAGATCAGTCGTGAGCATCTCAGCGTCGAAAGCCCCAGTCCCTGAACAGCTTTCGCCTCATGCGCGTTTCCTGCGCTGAGGCGCCTTCTGCTGTCTCCAGTCTCCACGGGCCGCCCCTCGGCCGTCGGCACAAGCGTTTGAATGTCGTCGGTGGACTCGTTTTCGGTTTTTCTGGAAGAAGGTGACAGTGCACGCTTTCTACTCCACCTTTGTTTTTGCAGCGTTCGTCTATGGGGGCGCCGAGCTGTCTCCGGCGGGCCTGCCGCGGGCGGCGCGGGCGCGGGCCCCGGCGCGTCGGGCGCGGTTGGCGGTGCGGCGTCGGGCTCCACGACCGCGGTCGCGGCGTCGGGCGGCGCGAAGGGCCAGTGGAAAATCGAGGCCGTTCTCAGGAACGCTCGCGACCGTGGGCTGCGCGAAAAAGATGGAAGTGGCGGCACAAAGGATGACGAAGAAGATGACGTAAGGCTCGCGTCTTGCTTGAGCGCCGAGAGGGCGAGTGGCGCGGGAAGGCTCCAGGAGACACGGAGACTTCAAGAGCCTCGCGTGAGTCGAAAGCCAAGACGTAGGGCGCGACGCCGGGTTGCGTGCATTCCTTCCGCAGGCACCACGGATTCCGAGAGTAACGAGTGTGTGGGATTCTCCTCAAGCGCACGATAAAGCGCTAACGAATCTCGTTCCCAGAGAGGCACCAGTCGCGTTTTTCTGCCTGCTGTTTCCCTTGCCCGCCTCCTTTCTGGTTACCGCGTCGTCTGCGCTGTGATGCGTGCGCGTCTCGGTTTTCCTTGTGCGTCGCGTTGTTCACTGTCGCGTCTGTCTGCGCGGTGTGGATGCGCTCAGCCGGAGGCGCTCCTGAACAACTTGAACGCGAGTCCGTCTCCGTCTTCTTCGTCGGGCGCCGCGACGAGCCCAGCGCTTGCGAGCGCCCCGTCGAGCGCCGCGCCCGCGTCCTCGGGCGAGCGTCTCCGCCAGCAAGGGCGCTCGCTGTTCTACCCTGAGTCGCTGATTCGCTCCTTCTTCCGTCGGCCGGACTGGTCCCCGGACGGCTCGATCCTCGTCACGCCCGCGGGCCTGCAGTACCTCCTGGACGCCGCGGCACCGGCGGCCGCGGCGCCCGGCGCCTCGCTCGAGCCCTGCCACACGACGTACGTGTTCCACCGGAAGCTGCTGACCTTCGGGACGCCCTTCGTGACACACCGGTCCTCCGCAGGGCCGTCGCTGGCCGTCCGCTTCAACCCCGTCGCCTACCAGCCCCTGCCCTGCCCAGCCGCGCCCGCGCCTGCGTCCGCGCCGGGCGGCCAGGCGGCAGCTGCGGAGGGCGGAGACGCGGGCTGTCGGCCCCCGCCCCCGGAGGTGCGCGTCCCCAAGTCGTGGCTCTTCTCGCCCTCGCTCGATGCCGCGCACCGCCTCGAGGTGCTCGCGCCCGGGGGCCAGACCGACGAGGAGGGCAAGCGGAAGCGCCAGGCAGACAACGCCGACGAGCAGGGACCGCCGCGCAAGTCGCCACGCGACGAAGGCGACGCCAAAGCGCCTGAAGAGGCCGCGGAGGCAGACGCCGACGCCAGCGCGTCGCCTGCCGCACCTGCAACAACCGAGGCGGAGGCCCCCGCTTCGGCGGCGGAGGCGGCAGTTTTCCCGCGTTTCGTGTACGCGGTCTGCACATTGCATGGGAGCGTCTTGATCTACGACACGCAGTTCATGGCAGGCCCGCTGGCGCAGCTGCACGGCCTCCATCTCGCGCCCATGACCGACGCGACCTGGAGCAGCGACGGGCGCGTCTTGGTAGCCAGCAGCAGCGACGGCTACCTCACCTTCGTCTTCTTCGATGTCGACGAGCTGGGCAAGCCGCTGCGACCCGCGGGATTCTTCTACCGCAAGCTCCGCGCGCCGGCGCTCCAGCCCGCCGGGCGCGCATCTGCGGCGGCGCCAGGCGCGAGCTGGCGAGAGGACGGCGAGGGCGCGGCGGGCGGGGCAAAGGCCGAGGCCGCGGCGGGCCTCCCAGACGCGCTCGGCGCCGGGAGAGAGAGAGACAGTCCCCGCAAGGGGCTCGAGACGCCCTCGGGGGCCGGCACGGCTGCAGCGCCTCGGCGCCTCGGCGTCGTGGGGAACGCCGCAGGCAAGAGGCTGCTCGTCGTCGGCAATGCCGCCGCCGCGGTGTTGCGGCAGAAGGAAGAAGCATGAGGTCTGCTGAGAGAGCCGAGCCCTGCTCTCCGTCGAGTTTGCGCCCTGGTTCGTGACTCCTGTGCCCAGATGCAGCACTACACCTACCCGCATGATTTCAGACATCCCTAAAGAGGGACAAAGGTACACTCGCTCTAGGCGGGCACAGAGAGCATGTACTTGAAAGTGCGGAGTACGTCGAGAAGTGGGTAGAGGGCGCGGACGCGGACGACGGAAAAAATAGCGGAATGAAGCATTGCACGCGGACCGCTGCGCGGCCCAGGAGGGAGTGCACGCTGTCTCTCCTGCCGGAGGCGAAGCACTGATGTTTTTTTCCCCGCCGCGCATGCCATTTTCTCATTTGACGCGCGAACCCTGTAGACTTTCTGGCGCAGGCGACGTGCATGCATCCGGCTTGGCCGTGCCTGCGTGTGGCGACGCCCTTCTTGGTGCTCGGGTCGCATGGCTTGCGCGGCCCACGAGGGCACTCTGCATTTGTTTCTTTTTGGCTTCGGATTTTTCCGTGTCTAGAAAAATGGAGTTTCGCGTGGATCATACGGCGCCATTCGCGCTCGAGTCGCGTGGCTCGCTGCGGCCAAGCTTGTCGCCGTGTGCGTTCTCCAGACAGCCTTCTGCCCCGGCCTCTCAACTGTGCGGAGCCAGCGGGACGCCTGGGGCGAACTTTGATCCTGTCCCTCTGCTTTTCAAAAGAGACGGCTCTTCGCCGTTCGCTTTCTCCACTCTGTGCCTCCACATCCGGCCTCTTCCCGTTTCTGCGCCCTTGAAACGATGCCCGCCCTGAGCGTCGCGCAACCCCCGAGGATCTCACACGCCCTGCAAGACCTACAGAGCGAAGAAAGGACCGCGCTGATGGCGTTTGCACCGCCGAGGTGCAGCTGACTCCCCCGTGTGGGAGGAGGCATGCACGTTTTAGAGTCTCGCAAGAGCGGGACCCTGCGTAGCGTACCGACGGGAACCAATCCGGCAAGCGTTGGCTTTCCTTTCGCTCGCGGGTTGGCCCTAAAGGCGTTTTCGCAGCTCCAGGGGGATTTTCTCACGGCATGGCAAATGGCCTCCCCAGAGTCAGCGCCTTTTTCGAGCAGGGCGGCCGCGGTTGGGCGCGAGTCACTAGTTTTTATTCAGTGTTACACTTAGAGCGTCACTTGTGGGCCTGCGGCGGGCTCCTTACAGGCTGCTTTGTGAGAATGGAGGCCGATGCAGACTACGAGCAGGAGCGTGCTCTTTCGTACACCGGTCGAGTAGTGTGGGGTGAGGTGGGCTGGGGAGGTTAGCTGAAGAGGATAGAAACGAATCAAACTCTTCACTGCTTGCTAAATAAAGGGATATCCCTCAGAGTGCTGAAACACAGAAAGCTGAGCCTTCCAGCAGCGCTGGGAAGGGTTCTTCGCCGCGCGGCCTACTACCCGAAGATCCAGATAAATCTCGACACGGCTGCGAGGCCTGCCCCTCTCTCGTTTTCTCGCTGACTACAACGTGGCATATCTATTTTGGAAGCGGAGCAGGCGCGACCGCTTCCAGGAAAGCGGAAATAGCGGTCTGCGCGTATCACGCGGCTTCGTGCAGGGACCTCAGTGTACGTACGCCACTCAGTGGAATCTTGAGACACAGAAGTCTCACGTGCGTGGATCCGAAGTGACTCGGTCGGTAGTTGTCATTCTATTTACGTGCAAGAGCGAATGGTTCATGCAGCACGTCGTACATCTTTCAGAAACGACTCGCATTCAGCTTCGCTGTCGGGGATAGCATGCGGTGGCGTATGAATCATCGATGTCGACGACCTCACACCAACTCAAGAACTATATCTACATCTCCCAAGCCCGTTCGTCGCAAACCCTTAAAAGTCGACCCGCACACATGTTCAAATACGTGTGAAACGCGTGACACGTAGAAGTATGGAGCTTACAGATCTCCTGAACGCACCTTCAAATCGCACGGGTATGCATGCATCCGCCTATTTGTATGAACGAGACCGCGAGAGAGGCGACAAAAGAACTGCTGCCTGAAGATCCTCTCCACGCCCTTTTTCTCTCTCGAGTCTGCACAAAGAGAGCCGCGCTTTTCTGCGTCCTGCCGGGGCGCTGTACGTCCGACTTACAGTTTCCTGTCGCTGGACGCTCTATCGCCTTCTCCCCCCGCGCCGCCACGAACGTCAGCTCGTTGTCTCCTCCTCTCCCTCTCCCTCTCCCTCCCCCTCCGCCCCTCCCCCTGGCCATACGCTTCCTCCTGCGTTCTTCTTCCTGCTTTTCCAGGTCGAGTTCTGCGCTCTGCGCACGCGGTTTGGCGGCCCATCTTTCGAGGGCTGTCTCTCACATGACGGTGACCGTTTTAGCGAGGCCGCGGGGCTTGTCGGGGTTGAGGCCTTTGGCGACGGCGAGTTCGTAGGCGAGCAGCTGCAGCGGAATGCACGCAAGAAGCGCGGTGAGCGGGCCGTTGCTGGGCACGACGAGGACGGCGTCGGCGACGTCTCTCACGATGTCGGGTTCGTCTGTGATACAAATGAGGCGTGCGCCGCGCGCCTTGACCTGCTGCGCGGCGTTCAGCAGCGAGGCCGCATGTTGGTCGGCGAAGATGAGGAGAATCACCGGCGTTCGCTCGGCCTCGTCGATGAGCGCGAACGGGCCGTGCTTCAGCGCGCCTGCCGGGAAGCCTTCAGCGTGCAGATACGCAACTTCTTTGATCTTCAGCGCGCCCTCGAGCGCGACGGGGTAGCCGAAGCCCCTCCCGAGGACGAAGAGCGTCTTGGCGTCCTTCAGACCCGCCGCGAGCTCCCGACACACCGCCCTGCAGTTGAGCGTCATCCCTGCGTACACCGGCAGCCGGTGAATCGCGTCCATCAGCGCCGTGCAGCGGTCTGGGAAAGTCTGCACACACTGATTCTGCGCAAACCAGGCGGCAATCAGCGACAAGACCGCGACCTGAGAAGAGACACATGCACACAGGCTCGCGCGCAAGCATCTCGACGGCGGCTCAGACGCGACGCGACACTCGAAGAAAAAGCGAAATAGTGCCCTCACCGCGAGGCGAACGCGTGCTTTTTACATGTTTGCATACACACATCCTCACATGCGTATCCACACACATACTTACATATAGATACATATATATATGTAGATGCATATAAATAAGCATTGTCGCATGCATTGATAGCTAGATATGCAGAACGAACTACCTGTATGCCAGTCTAGGGCGCCCCGAAGGCTTGGAAAGCCTCGCGTGCGTCTCGCGCGGTTTCTTCGCCTGCGACTCACCTGGGATGAGAAGGCCTTGGTGGAAGCGACGGCGACCTCTCTGCCTGCGTTGAGGTAGACGCCGCAGTTGGTCATGCGGGCGAGAAGGGAGCCGACTTGGTTGACGACGGAGAACTTTTTGAGGCCCTGCACGTCGGCGAGCTGGCAGGCGCGCACCGTGTCGAGAGTCTCGCCGGACTGCGAGAGGAGGAGGACGCCGGCGTCAGCTTTGGGGAAGTGGTAGAGGTCGATTTCGCTCGCGTCGACGGCGCGAACTTGATCGAAGCACTTGAGCCACTGCATCAGCAGTTCCCCGTACATTCCGGCGTAGAGGGAAGTGCCGCAGCCGCAGATGAGGAGGTTTTTGATCGCCAGCAGCGCCTGGCGATTCTGGTCCAGGCCGCCGAGTTTCACGCGGTTCTGGTACGGGGCGATCCGCCCGCCGTAGTTCATCGCGCGCGCGAGCGCCTGCGGCTGCTCAAAGACTTCCTTCACCGTCCAGTGCGGAAAGGGCTCAGGCGAGACTTCGATTTTCTCCTCCTGCGCGATGCGATGCACCGGCCGCGTCGCCTCCAACTGCCCAACGCCTTGCGCCGTGACCACCGCGATTTCGCCGTCCTTCAGCATCAGGTACTGGTTCGTGTGCCGCGCGAGCGCAGCCGGCTCCGACGCCACAAAGACCTGCCCGCCCGCGGAGCCCACCAGCAGCGGCGACCCATTCCGCGCGAGAATCAAACGATCTGGATAGTCGCGGTGCACGATGCACAGGCCCCACGTGCCCTGCAGCTCCCCCACCGCCCGCTTCACCGCCTCCTCGAAGGACAGCGTCCGCCGCGGCCTTGACTCGCCCGACGGCGTGCGCGACGCGCTAGACAGCGCCAGCGTGGCCTCCGCGCCCAAACTCGGGTCGAGCAACGCGAGGGCGCCCGCCGCGGGTGCAAAGCGCTCGGAGGCGGAGGCGGCGGAGGACTCAGGGGCCTCTGTGGAGGCGTCGCCGAGGTCTTCGGCGACTTGGTCGAGGTACCAGCCGATGAGGTTGGCGATGACTTCCGTGTCGGTCTCGGAGCGGAAAGTGCATCCGCGCTCGATCAGCGCCTTTTTGAGCAGGGCGTAGTTGTCGATCGTGCCGTTGTGGACCAGGGAAATCCGGTCTTTCCAGTCGTGGTGTGGATGCGCGTTCTCGTCGGTCTTCCCGCCGTGCGTCGCCCAGCGCGTGTGCGCGATGCCGACGCAGTTTCCCGCGTGGCGCAGCTTCCCCTCGCGGCGGAGGATGTCGATCGAGTCGCACGTCGAGCCCTTGCTGGCGAACTTCGTGGTGACCAGCTCGCCGGCCGCAGAGATCGAGGTGATGCCGCACGAGTCGTAGCCGCGGTTCTGAAGAAGCTCCAAGCCCTCCATCAGCACCGGCTCCGCCTCCTTGTCCCCCAGGTAGCCCACGATTCCGCAGCAGCGCGCCAGCGCGGGAGACGCGAAGCCGAGCCGCGGGAGCCACCGCGACGGCGGCGCCCGGTCTTCCGCAGTCGGGGACGCACCCAGGGCAACACCCAGCACGGCGCCCACCGGCAGAAGCGACCAGCGGAAGGGCCGTTGCGCGCCCGACGCGCCGTCGCCTGCCGCGCTGCTGCGAGCGTTGGACTCTCCGTCGCCTTCGCTGGAGGCCGAGCAGAGCCTCTCGGGTCGTCGTCGGTCCTCGAAGTCCGCCGACACGCACGAAGAGAAAAGTCGACGGCCGCCCAGCCCCTCAGGCCCGCGTCTCCGTCGCCTCCATTCTTCCCGCCTCTCTTCGCTCTGCCCGCCTTCCTCGGCCGCGTGCGCCGTTGCTGCAGCCGTCTCAGGTGCGCTGGCTTCAGCTGTCCACCGTCGCTGAGCGGCGTGCGGGCGCCCCGAGAGTGTGCGCCGAGAAGCCCCGGCTGCGGCGGTAGCGGGAGAGAGAGAGAGGCGCGAGGAGGAAGAAGGCAGAGACGCAGGGAGAGAAAAGCCCGCGAGCGGCGGCGCCGGGGACACAACATACGCCGACACAAGGCCTGCCAACAGCGGAGACGAAGCGGAAAAAAGTCGCGACTGAGACTGCAAGCAGGACGAAGAGCGCCTGTGAAGCAGCAAGCGCGCGGCTGACATTGCTGAGAAGACAGGAAGAAGGAAGAACCGAAAGGCTCGAGGCGCGGGAACGTAGGACTAGGCGATGTAGTAGGCGGGGGGCAGCGGAAAGAGAGGAGCAGAAGAAACCGGAGGAAGGCGACATGCAGTGGCGGCTGGACGACGTGACAGGGCGAGACACCGCGGCGGCCGAGACAGACGGAGATGCGCAGGGGTGATGCCCCAGAGAGGAGAAAGAGCTTCAACGTATGGCGGAAAAAAAAGAGAAAACACGGGAAAAAGAGGAAAACACTAACAATGAAGACAGTATAGCGCCAGGCGTCATCGACTAGACCACGCAGGGACGTGCGACGAGCCGCCAGGAGAAACACGAGCGCAACGGGCAAAAAAAGACAGAAGGAAAAAGGAGGAGAAGATCCGAGCGAGAGTGCATCGGGAGAGCGGCTAAAAGAAGCGACGGAGACTCTGTACAGACAAATAACAACGGCCAGGTAACGCAGATGCACAAACCTTGCGCCCGCTGGCGCCTTGAAGGAACAAATATCCCGAGAAAGAATTTAAACGCTACGCGTCGTCGATGAAAAAAGAAAAGACCGTGAACACACTTGAGGCACCGAACGCCGAAAAGAATTTCCGACGATACGTGCTGGTGAATAAAGAGAATGTGTCGTGAAAACAAAGAAGCTCTCCTCGTGTCAGGAGCGGTGAAGACACAGGCCGACAGCTACGCGTGCATTTGCACGCGTTCTGTCGCTCGCCGGCAGCAAGTCTCCGCGCGAAGGGCACGGAGAGCAGCCTCGAAGATGGATCTTTCCACGAAAACGTGTTCACAAACTTGAGAAACCTTCAAGGCATTTGACTCGACTTTTCATGCTCGAGATCACGAGCACATTCCGCTCGCCTCTAGTCCAGGTGTGCACGGTGTACTAACACAGGTCGGGCGAGAAGGCACAAGGCCAACCGGGGCGAGCGGTCGAAAGTCGCCGAGGGCGAAAAGCGTGAACGGGCGCACAGTGCCTTCATTCGCGCGAATTTTCACACATAGGTTCGTCAGAGGAAGAGTTAGTCGCTGCGGTCCGTCGTATTCGTGCGAAGAAGACTTCTGCGCTGGACAGCGAGAAGAAGCACAGCGACAAGCGCGCGCCCGGCACGGAGACAGCTGAGGATCGGAGTGCAATCTGAATCAGCAATGTGTATTCGCACATCTGGCCTCGACACAAGCGCCTACGTAATTGTGTCTTCCTGGCATTGCGGATAAATTTGCAAACTGGGCGACTCTGTTGCATGCGCTTCTGTATAGATGTATATGTGCCAACGTTTATGTGTACTGCCCCCGTGTACAGACACCCATACACGTAAACAGGTATATACATACATATAAGTATATAAATAAGTGAGTTTGTCGGTGATGTCGGTCTCTTGATGAAGCCTTTTAGCAGTGCGAGTCGGACTCTCTGGTGTTTGGAGCGCGAGGCGGCTAATGGGGGTGGTAGTACCGCAGTACCCCTTCATAAGCATCCGTCAATATGCCGACTGGAGAGCCACATGCGTCTCCCCAGTTTTTTCGAATTATTACCGAGAATATGAGAACATAGAAAGGATGAGACTCGCAGATAAAGCTGCCAAAGATATCAGTAGTGTACTGTGCTGATGAGTGCGGCCGCATGCAGGCAAATCGTTGTATGGGGACAGCGAGGCGGTTTCCCCGGCTACACCCTTCCTTCTTTCCTTTCGCGTCCTCAGCTAAGGCGAAGAGTCTGTGCATGACAGAAATAAGCGGCGCTTTCCAGAAGTGTGTCTTCAATTCTGTACTTCTGCTTCAGATGTCTAGAGTTCGCGCAACGCTGTAGGCTGTGAGGTTCTCGCTTGAAGTGACATGGCTGACATACACGGACGAACTCCGCACGTTCTCAAACGCTGCGGCTCGCGTTTCAGCTCAAGCGTCGTCGCCGGAGTGCTCATGTCGTGACTACACGCAAACAGTTTCCTAGACCTCGCTTCTCTCTGACTGAAGCCAGATGCCTCTATCTCCATGATGAAGCAAGAGCCTCTATCTCCAAAAATGCGAGTCAGAACGCTCACATTGACGCACGCGAGAGCAATCCAGCGCAGAAGAGATGAAATCTACAGAGCCCGCTGGATTGTTTGCTTGCAGCTTGTGAAAGGGATCCGACACGCTTCGCGTGACTGGCGCACCAGATAGCCGTTCCGAACAGCTGGAGCGATCGATACAGAGATCGCAACTCATGCCTTGCTGCAAACAAGAGACTTGCTGATTTGCTAAATCAAGATCTGACGCTTCCGCGTGTAATTGGCGTGGCTTAACTGTCTATGTTTCCTTCAGGCGCCATTTGTTTGACTCAACACTCTCTTCAAAACTTACCCACCAGTGAGCTTGCTATGCGGTCACTACGCCGCTAGGAAGCATTAAGCACTACCGGTGCCTCACGCATCGATCTTGACGCGTGTGTTTGGAGGGCCGTGCCTTGCGAGTGAAGGCAGGGGAAGGAACCACAACACTGAGAGCCTTGTGCGTTTTTCTGAAACCGTCGCGAGCCTGTGGCACGCTGGCGGTCACCCCCCGGTTGGAAACCGGAGGTGGAATCGCTGGGTGCATTCACCCAGACACGAAGACACGCACCAAGAAACGCCCTACAGCAAGCATAGAGCTACACGAGACTCGAAAAAGAAGCCTTCTACCTCACCGCGTTCGCCCTGCTCGCAGCGACACTGTTGGGTTCAAGGTTAGGGTTTAGAGCAAGACGGCGAGAGCCGTGGTGGAGTGTGGGTCTACGTGGCGACGCCGAGATTTAGAAAGAAGGATCACATAACACATGCCGATAGAACATCATACAAGACGAAAATTTAACTCAGATCCACGGTGAGGCAGCGTCTCTCCTGGGTTCGTCTGGCTTCCATCTCGCCACTGGCCCTGTCGATTTCGGCGTCCGTCAACGGCGGGTGTATCGACAGAACTGCATGCAGAACGAAACGAACAGCAGCCCTCTGTTTGCGAGAAGTGCCTTCCGCGCCAAAATCGAGTTAGCTAACATAGCCGCTTAAGGTGGAATTAGAGACCCTTTGATGGAAATTCGCAGGCTGATTGCTTTTTTATTCCGTTTTCTCGCTCCTCGATGCCTTTTCTGGTGGCAAGAGAGGCGCGAGGGAGGAAGGGAAACGTGATGGAGACGAGACACCGCGCAAACAGCGACCAGGGACGGGGATGACTTCACCCTTTTCTCGTTGCTCTTCGTTTGTATATTGACTTAGTGCTCCTCTGCATTCCTGACACTCGTTGTTTCTCATTTGGTTCGTCGTCAAGAGAGGGACGAGGATTTCTACACTTCCAGCTGCAGCAAGGGCGCCGACAAGCGGCAGTGTCTTGATCTAGTAACCGTTTTTCGCGCACACAGGCTTCTTTTTCCGCGACTTCCTCCGCCTCCCCTTGTTTGTCCACTTCACCCCGTTCTCCTTACCGTTTCTTTTAGTCTCGCGCGCATGCAGCTCCTCGCCCCGTCCTCCCTTCTTCCCGGCGTTCCTTGCCTGTGAGGAGGCCCGCGCACCGTCAAACATGCGATTTTTATGTTTTCCGTGAAATCTATTTGGAAGGAGAGGCTCGATAGTGCACATGACCCCGGAGGTGCGTTGAACGAGCACGCACAAAAGAGGCATCGCTGCGCCGGCAGGAGTCTCTCCACAGATGGAGGAGCTCGGACTTTTCTCTTTCTGTGGCGGGGGGAGATCGGCTGAGATGTGAAGGCGAATCGGGGGCTCCGAGCTACTGGAAACTCTGTTTCCGCCAAGATGGCTGCAGCGCCGGCCTCGACGTCCCTCTCTCTCTCTTTGTCGTCTCTCTGTTGTTCAACCGCATGCATTCCGCAGTCTCCCGATCGCTTTCCTTTTCCTTCTCTCTTGCGATGGCGGCCCGCTGCATTTCTTCCTCTCGTGCTCGCGGTTTTCTGGTCGCTTGTCTTCCTTCCTCCCTCCTCATCAAAGCTCTCAGTGCCGCGCCTCAGCCTTGTCTCCTGCTCCTCTGCGCCGCCTATGTCTCTTGCGCGGTTTCGTCCTTTTCTCTCTTCGCGAGGCTCCCGCCAGCTGGTCTCGTCGCACCGATGGACTCCCCGCAGAAGCGGCAGTCTCCAATTTTTGCGTGCGTCCCCCAGGAATGGGGAAGCAAACGGCGAGGTTGAAAGCTCAGAACCTCTACCTCGAGCGCCCGCCAACCTCTGGAAGGCGCAGCGTTGCGATAGCCGCACGCCGGTGTCTTCCACACGCGGTGTGGCCCCGTCCTTTCTTTCTTCCTTCCGGCACTTCTCCCTGTCTTGGCTCGCTCCGCGCTCCTCCTCTTCCCTAGTCATGCAGGTGGCTTGTTCAACTTCTTTCTTGTCTCTATGCGCGCCGTCGTGCCCTGCGCCATATCCCGCGGCGGCAGGTTCTTCTTTCTCTTCTTCCTCGTGCGCGCTTGTGAATATATCCTCTCCCCTATCGTTGAACTCTGACTCTACCGCCTCCGCCTTCGCTTTTTCCGCCGCGTCTTCACGTGAAGTCTGCGCTCCGCGCTCGTCGCCCTCTCCTTCGTTTCTGCGGCCTCCGTTGTCTCCTTTTCTTACTTCTTCTTCGCTCTTCTTGCAGCATCGCTCCGGCGTCACTCCGTATGTGAGGCCGACGGAGGAGACGGTGCACACAGTTGAGATTTCTGACGGATTCTTGAGTGATGAAGAAGAGGAGCAAGCGCAGTACGTAAAGCTCCTCGTGCACTCTTTGCCGTTTCTCTGAGCCTAGCCGCTGCGATCTGTTGAGTCGTCCCTATCGCCTCGCCTCGAGCTTCATCCGAGTCTCTCGCCTCCCTCATATGCACATACACACGCGGGTATATCTTGAAACGTGCCGCGCTCCATCCCGATCTTTACGCCTGGTTTTTCCTCCGTTTTCGCGCCCTGGAGGCACAGCGGATTCGTCTCGATGCTGGCGGGCGTGGCACCCGCCTTTCCCTTCTATCGCCTTTTCGCTTAGGGTTTACGGTTTAAGACGAACCCCGCACGATGGTTTGTGGACTGATCAGCAGCGAACGGCCTCACTGTCTCTCTACTTTTTTCCTCAGCTACCCCTTCGTGGACGCGCCGCTGAATCTGCTGATCGATCCAGAGCCTCTTCGGAAGGAAATGCGCGAGCGGAGACAAAGAAAACGGCGTCTGGCGCTTGCGCAGAGTCTCGTTGAGTCGCGGGGCGCGGCGCCGTCAGCTGACTCGACCCTCTCCGAGGAAGGAAAATCTGAGCAGAACGCCAGCACGGAAAAACGAGAGAGCGCCACGGTTGAACAGACGTGGACGAATTGTGCGCCCGCGGAAGAAGAATATGACCGCGAGCCGGAAGATGTAAAGGTGCGACAACCTCACGCGGCTTTACAGGACGAGTGAACCGTAGACCCTTTTCGAAGTTGGAATAAACGAACTCGTCCCCGCGTGCTGCAACGGCTGCCTCGCTGCGCGCTCGCCTGTTTCTGCGTCGTCCCCCTTTCCGTCCCTTTGCAGCCTCATTCGTCGGGAGTTCCCGCGCACATCAACCTCTAAACATAAAAATGCAAAGTAGTGTACTTACATGTACATATGCTTACGCATGGGTACACATGAATGAGAACGACGCGAGACCGGCATGCAGCTGCCGCGCCCGTCTCGGAGGCGTCCTCAACGCGATTCGGCTCTTTCTTTGGACTATACGCGGCTTCCTCCGCCTCATCTGTGGCGTTGACAAGCTGATAAAAAATTCCTGTGATGAGGCAACTGAGCTTGAGTGGAAAGAAAACCAGTCTTGTTTCGAATCCCGCGTGCATCCGGCTCTGTTCAGTTCGCATCTGCCGTCCATGGATATGTAAGTATATACACATATACCTGCGTGTATATATATATATGCGTATGTTAGAGGAAAATCTAGAACTCCTCGTATGTATGTTTTTGGACACGGATAGCTACCTGTGTGTAGGGAGGTCACTTGTCGAGGCGTTTGGATGCCTTCGGTCTCTGTGGTTCGCTGCGCGCTTAGACCGACCTGGTGGAGCTCGACCGGTTCTACCGGGGTCTCGGGCCCTGGCCTTCGACCGAAGCTCTCCAGCGCCTCAACGCCACTTACGACAAGCTCCCAGGTAGAAGAAAAGACTCGCCAAAGCAAGCCGGAGTCCTCCCACGCCTCTTGGCCGGCTCCCGAGTAGCTCCTCTGTTTCTCGGTTGAGAAGTACGCAAGCTGTCAAGGTTCCCCTTTGGCTTCCAGTATCCTGCCGCTGCTCGTTGCGGCGACTCCGGGGCGCTGAGAGCCCCGTTTCGTCGCATGAACCACTCGAAGCTCGCTTATCTCTTCACGAGCTGGGTGCCTACGCGTGCGGCGGAGAATAAGCATATAAGCACGTATAGAAAAGCGTGTGTTTGCTCACAACACAACTCTGCATCTGTGTGCGTCGGGCTTCTCTCCGCCTGCCGTTCTGCCGGAAGGCGATAGGCGACTGCAACTTCTGCGGAAAGCGCTGTCCGCGAATGCAGGCGGGGCCGCCGCTGCAGCGCGATATGTCTGTCGCGGGGGAATCAGCGGCGGTTTTCTCGGCTTCTCATCACAGCTGCCTTTCTACTTTGGCGTGAGGTCGTTCTGCATGTGCCCCTCCTCAGGCACGCTGCACGACGACACGAATCCAGAGCTGCACTTTCGAGCTGAAGTCAAGGTGAGTTGCAGACAAGAATGCGAATGAATCCAATCAAGACTTGAATCTGCGCGCGCGTGGGGCCAAAAGAAGCTCAAGAAATGCGACCCTGTGTCTGCGCGTGTTTCGTTCGATTTTCCTGCAGACTATCGCAGAGGCGCAAGCCGAGTTCGAGCGATGGCGGCCGCGCATGGGGATCGATCGTTTGTGTGAGTTTGATTCCCTCGCGTGTGTCTCCGCTCCCGAAGTCGAGCCGTTTCCACATTTTCACTTTTTTTTCCCTGGCTGCCTTCGCTCCGCATGTCGCGCCGCAGTGGCGTCGGGGGGCTGCGCCGGAGGGGCTAGATGCCCTGACCGGTCTCTTCTTTTTTTTACCTGGATCCTTTGTGATTTCTGTGGTATAGAGATATTCCCACTTCGCCATCTGCGTACGTAATCGACATGCATACACGCTTTACGTAGAATTGTCCTCACGCATGCATATATGTATATATATGCATATATGTTATTTATATGTGTATACACCCGTTGATTCGGTGTGTGCCTGAGTCTGTACCCCGCCCATGTAGATGCAACTGTCTCCGCATTTACAAACGAAACCTACAGTTATGACTCGGACGCCAGATTCCTCGTTTTTCGTGTATCCATACACAGCGCATATATAGGTGAAGTTGCGCTTAATCGGTGTGAACATGCCCTTACGTCTCGCTGGCCCCAGACTGGGTTCTCGAGCCTGACGAGGAGAAGGAGCTGCCTCCGCATTTTCTAAAGCGCTACAAGACAATCCGGCGTCAACTCTTGTAAGCTCTTCACGAGTTAGAACCCGCTCGTTTCGTCTCTGCCAGAAGACTTGTAGATTCGCGCTTAATAATAAGGCCGCCGTCGACGTGGTGCCTAGGCGCATATATATGTATATATACATATATATATATATATATATATACATGTATTTATTTCAGAGTGCGTAGAGATGAAATGCAGATGTGATGAGACGCGGTTGTGTGAGTGAGAAGAACGAGACGACAGCGCGGGTGAGGGGATTGATGCGTATTTACGCGTGCGCATACCTGGCATGCTTCTGCGTCTGTTTTCTCCTCGCGGCAGGAGGTGCGGTCGGCCTTCGGGCGTGGCGGGCTGGCGGGGACAGCCGGAGGGTCTGTTCGCCATTCTTTTTCTCCTTCCTCCAATCATTTGGCTTCTCTTATCATCTCTTGCACATTGGATCGAATCGCTTGTTCTGCTTTCCTGCTGTTTCTCTGCCTTCAGACCGGGGCCCCGGCAGCAGTTCACCAACTGGTTAGGCGAGAACTACGTGTCGCCGGACGAGCCGCTACCCGAAGTCGCCATTCCAGAGGAGGTGCGTGTTCACTGCGTAGAAACTTCCAGCTACCTGCATACACAGCCAAGCTATGTCTGAAGCGAGTGGCCAAGTATATATATATATATATATATATATATATATATGTAGAGAGAGAGGCGGAGAGATAGGTACATAGGTAGATATATACATATATGTATGGCATAGGAGAAACAACGAAATAGCGTATGCAGCGCGGAGTCTAAGAGAAAAAAGAGAGCGGTGGCCCTCTGTTGGCCGATAGACAGCCCAAGGGAACACAAAATAAAACGTGCGTTTGCCGGGAATCGAACCCGGGTCACCTCGATGGCAACGAGGTATTCTACCACTAGACCACAAACGCGACAGTAGCTTGTGCATAGAGAATGAGTTTTCCAGCGTAGGCAAGCCGTTTTGTCTTAAAGCGCAAGTACTCAGCCGCTGTCTTTCAGTTGACATCTGTCAACGGGCCACTGTCATCGCACAAGGCGAGAGGGAGACTACTTATCAAACCGAACACACGTGTCGCTACAATCCCCGCTGATCAACTAAGGGTCTGTCGGAGTTACATGTCGAGAGATTGAGCTTCCGGCGCCTTTGCCCAGCGTGTGTTTTCAGTGAGTGCTGCTTTTGTAGAGCATCCTGCTTCCCCAGTGCTCGCCAGCTCTTCACCTGTGTTTCTCAATTCTGTCTTTTCTGTGCCGAGAATCACCCGCGAGCATATAGAGCCTCAACGTGTCGCCAGCACTTTCTCTCAGTCTCATGTTTCGTTCCGCTCGCGTGTAGAAGTTTTCTCGTTTAATTTAGGGAAGATGATTCCCATTTTCGTATTGACTGGAAGGTTGGCGCTTTACACATTGCGGTAGAGGACGCTCCTCGTGACTGCCGTCGCGTTTGTGGTCTAGTGGTAGAATACCTCGTTGCCATCGAGGTGACCCGGGTTCGATTCCCGGCAAACGCAAAAATGTTTTCTCGTTGTGTGGGCGTGAGTCGCTTCCCCTATATTCGCTGTTGCCCAGTTGCGATCTATGGAGATGTACGTTCCCCGCACACCAAATATGCATATATTCAGAAGAGTTTGCATGCATCGGGCAATAATCGCGGGGCACCGATGCGCGTTTGTGCATCTACTCATGTATATACCTATATATGTATATGCACATAATCGCATATATGTGTTGTTGCACATGAGATGCACGCCCACATGTGGGCATGTACACTTGTGCTGGCATGGATACGCGCTCGTGTCTTTCAGCACGAAGATCCATGCGTGTTCTAAACCACTACCTTGATATATATATGTATATATGCGTATCTCTTTGCGCGTAAATTAATGAAGGTAGTTGGCATCCCGAGCGAGCATGTGGAGTTTTTTTTGTTTTGGGTTTGCTTCAGGAGCAAGAGCCAGAGGCCACTGCTGACATGCTGCGGCTGCGGGAGGACACGTATACGTACACCGCGCCTGTCTCGCCGATTGTTGGCAAAACCGACATGGTACAGATTTCGTATTTTGAGTTTCAAACTCGTAGAGCATTTTTGCTTCTTGGATTCGCCTCACCGTCTTTCGCGTCGGTCATTCGCGTTTTCTGTCCTTCGCCTCTGGGCCTGTCTCGCCTGTCCGTGCCCGACGTGCTCAGTCGCCCTTTCAGGCGCGACGCTGAGGGCCCCCTCGTGGCTTTCTGCAGAATGAAAAGCCATAGGCACTACGCCTGCCACTGTCTAGTCACTAACGGGCCATCAGTCGAATCTATTCCACAGTCGTCGCCCGGAGGGAAAGACCTCCGTGCTTTTCAGATGCACGCCTCTGCGACGACTTTTCTGTGCTGCAGTACGACGACCCACCCGATGCGCTCTGGCGGCGGCGAGTAGAGAACAAAATTCGGTGAGTCGAGGCGACAAGTCGAGATAGGGTTTAGGGCTCTCAGGGCGCCTGGTCGTTAGCAGGTCGCAAAAAAAACTTCTCAGCCGGCGCCAGAACGTGAAAACGAGTGCACACCTCGAGGGGCGCGCAGGGAGGCACCCGCCCGGCGCCGGCTAAGGGCGTCAAGCGAGGAGAGACTGAGCGTGGAATGGAACGCCGCGTGCTGTTTGCCGTGTTGCGCTTCGCCGCTGTCTGCGTCTTCCCTCTGCTGCGCCGTCTGCGCGCGCAGGCACCTTCCCTTTCTACTGGCTTGCCCGCCCTCGCTTGCGCTGGTGTCTCTCTGTCTCCGGGGTACCTGAGGATCTGCGGCGTCGGGTTTCTCGCGTGTGAGGCCGCGCAGTCATAGAAACTTGGTTGTCTGTGTCTCGTAACTGGTCTCCGCAGGCGCGTCGTCGAGTGGGGCTTTCCCGAGCGCGTACGGCCCTTCCGCACAGGCTTCACGACGTACGACGTCAGCTGGTATGGCGGCCTGCTGGACGTCGTCGTCATGGTACTGCCGGGGCCTTCGCCGCCCGCCGCCAAGCTCCTCTCGCTGCAAGATCTCAAGCGCCTCCACCAGGCCATCGGTGAGCGGCAGGCATTAAGAACCAAAAACTCGCAGCGGGGCCGTGTATCGTCATGATCATCACGCACGACGAGCGCAGAGACCGCGCAGCCTGCGCCGACGCGCCGCGAGGGCCGCCGGCTGAGGCCCCCCGTCCTCCCATAAAAGAGACTTTCTCATCGCGGCTGAGGGCTTGAGTACTGCTTGCTACAGGCGAATCTAAGATATGCCTGGAAATGCGGTTGTAGGCACTTGGAAGCGACCTCACGGCAACGAAAGAATCCGTGTATAAGCCTCTGCGTTGGCGTCTGCGTTGCTGAGTCAGTGATCGTAGCCATGTTTCATAGCGAGAGAGAAGGGCGGAGGAGGCGCCGCGACGGCCGGTCACCCACATGCGCGTGCGCCCCCGCCCCACCCTACCCCTGTGGCTGCGCGTCCGCAGGCGACATGTTGGAGGACCTAGAAGACCGTGAGCAGCTCTACGTGCTGAAAAACCACCAAGTTGTCGTCTCGTCGCTGCCTGCGGGGGCGGAGCGGAGGCTGCTCTGCTGCCGCAAGGACTACAACCTCTTCGCGGGTCAGTTCATGCCACACGACCCTTGGAATAGGGGAGAATACCTGCACGGCCCAACCCCCAGATTCTGCTAGGCACATACACATATATATATCTTCATTTGTGCATATGTTCGTGCGTGGGTACATGTATGTATATATGTGCGTGGATTCCGACGTAGTGCAAGCTGCCGCTCGTGTCTGTCCGCGCGGGTCTGCATACACATTCACAAATGTAGATGAATATGCCCCTGTGTGCATATGTAGATGTATAAGTGCGTATATAGCCATTTGAGCCTTCTTGGCATAGTGTTGTGTGGATATATGACACGCACAAAGTTGATGTTTGTATCTACGTGGTTTCCGTTGCTCACGCGAAAACTCGAGGAGGAGCCTGTGCGTCCGCCCTGCGCTCTGCCACAGGGGACTATACCCATCGGCCTGCGCATGCGCGTTCCTGCTTTACACTCTTACATAAATGTATTTATATGTATATGTATCTATATATTCCTGTAGACAGATAACGAGGCGCGGCGTAGAGACCTTCTCAGATCTGTCGGCCGGCGGGGGGGCACAGTGTCGCCTTGCGAACCATGCGCGGATGCTGGCGAACTGCGCTGAAGACGCCGAGAAATTGCAAGCTGTAAATTCCTCTCTCAGGCTGCAGGCGGCAGACTGTAATGACCGACCCAGTCGTCGGTGTGCTCTGCCTGTCGCTCTTCTTCTGCCTCTCTCCGCGGAGTCAGTCTGCATCTATGCAGCATCGCTTCGAGTGCTGGGCGTCTTCCCGCGACGCGCCCAGGCGGGCCGCCGCCGCCACCCCTCCGCCACTTCACCTGTACATGGCTGCACCGCCATCTATATACATATGTGTATATATCAATTTGTGTATATCTGCATATGTGTTTACACTCGTCAATATATGCTGCACGCGCGCAGACGTATACTGGTGTGCATGCTTGTATTTGTGAAACCGGCGAGGACGCCTCTGGCTGTGCATGCGCGGAAATTCAGGATCGGAAGCCACCTTCGTGTTTGACCAGAACGCTGCAGAAGTGATTTCTGATCTTCCCGATGAAGAGACGGCGGAACTGCTTCTAGAGGAGTGCGCCACGTCTGTCACAGCGGCCCGTCGAAGTACGCTGTTTGGTCTTTTTGACTTTTTCAGTTGTCTCCCTGTTCTTCGGCGCTGCGTGAGGGCGATGCAAAGCCTGATGGTGGGGTGTTTCCTTTGCAGTTTCTAGCGCTCGCTTGCCAACATCCTGTCGCCACGGAGTGTAGCCCCCCCCCCCCCTCTCCATCCTCCTGGAGGGATCTGAGTTTGTGCTGGTCTTCCGCAGTGTCGCTCTGTTCGAAGTAGCCGACGCCCAGTTGCTGCCTTTTCTCTCTGCTCCCCGAAGCCTCGCTTTCTCTCTGCCAGGGCAGGACCTTCTCGCCGGGCGGGGCTCGTCAGTTGCTCCTCGCGGGTGAGGCTGCGCCCGCCGTGAGTAGCGGAACTGTCCGGACCCTCGTGCGGCGTGGGCTGCCCGGTCCCTGTTTTCTCAGGTCTGCTCGTGCACGAAAAGGCGATGTTTCCTCAAGACTTTTCTCTCAAGCCGGAGACCGCGGTTCACGCAGAAGTCCTTCAGAACCTGCGGGCGGCGGTGGAGGCCTCGGGGCCTCTTCGGCGCGGCGCTGCGCGATCCGCCGCATTCAGGGGGGACGGAGAACACGAGGGGGGCGGAGTGAGAGAGAGAGAAGAGTTTCTAGCCGACCTTCTGGGGCGCAGCGGAGGCGAGATCATCCAAGGCTTCCTCCTAGGATCGCCGAGTCCCCTTGTGCTCGCGCTGGCTGTCCGAGGCAGAGTCTGCTACGTTGCTCACGACCACCTCAAGCGAGTAAGACATGCGGCGCCGAGAAAACTAAAAAATGCATTTCTTGTCTACACGTGCGCTTCTCGACGAAGGCGTGGCTCCGCGCTGAAGCTCTGCCTCCAGCCAATAGCTTGTATCCCGTCGCACTCAGTCACGCCGCGCTCCAGCGGCAACGCTTTAAGGCAGTTGTGGATGCAGGGGCGGCGGCAGATTGTGTAGTTTTAGACTATTCGGGCGCGAGACTCGTACACGTTTTCGCAAGCATCTAGGCATGCATACTCTGCTGAAAAATTCGGTTCATACGTGCCTGTGTATATCCATATATATATATATATATATATATATGTTGCTTGGAGGAAGACACACACCGACGTAAGGTCGCGAGCAGGCATTGAGAACGCCCATGTGTGGTATATTCTGTCTGCCGGCGTGTGAGTCATTCCTCTCGATATGGGGGCGGAGCGTGAGCGTCGAGTTTTCACTCAGAGCCAGCGCGCGTGTCTTGGATTCTGAAGTGTGCCGAGCTGGCGGGGCGTGGCAGAGACGCTGTGTTCGGTGGAACCCGAGGTGGTTTCACTGCTTTTTCCTTCTTTGCGCCGTCGTTCTTCCTGCCTCTGCGGTTTTCGTGCCTGCATTGTTTTTTCTGCTGGCCTGAAATCTCGCCTTCGCGTCGCAGGTGTATCGCACAGCTCCAGTGTCTTCTCCCTGGGTTCTGCGCTCGCTGCGGCGCGACGGCGACTTTTCGCTGCGGGCAGCGTCGGCGCCTGCGCCGCGGGAGGTGCGCAGCCGCCGGCAGGGCCCCGCGGGCGCGGACTCGCTCGGGGCTTCGCCGCTCGACACTGACGCGGTGAAAGAGCCTCTGTTGGACATCGAGGGCGAGCTGTATGGGGAGGCGCGCGCGGACGAGGAGGAGGACGACGATGACGCAGCGCCGGAGGCCGATGACGCGGACCTGGGGGACGCGCGCGACCTGTTTAAGTCCGAGCGGTCGGCGTATATGCGGAGAATCGAGCGCGAGGGCGCGGGCGAAGGCTTCTACGGGGGCGACGACGCCCCCGCAGAGGGCGGCGACGAGCTGAAGGACATGGCTGACGACGACAACAGTCCCTACGAACGCTTCGGGGAAGGCGACGACAGACGCGACGGCCTCGAAGAAGAGGACTACGACCAGTTCGACGAGGGCAGCAGTGACGAAGGCATGATACTCTAGACACGTGAGATAGAGTAGAGACAGAAGAGAGAGAGAAGGCGAGGAACAGCAAGAACGAAGCGTACAGGCACCCAAACCCAAGCGATGCAAGTCTCTCCCCAAGCCTGCAGCGCTGCGCCTGCCGTAAGAAGGAGGAGCTGACCGGCAGCTCCTGCAAGCTGTTGGCTCGCGTCTGAACCGAGTGCGGAACAAGAGCTCGACGCGCCGCAGAGAGAAGCCGCGCTGGAACGAAGATGCTGAGCAAACGTAACCGGGGGGAAGACAGGCCTGAGAGAGAGGAGTACGTGCGACGGCGAGCGGGAACAAGACTCCAGCATGAAGTCAAAGGGCTGCGTCTTCTTCGATGGTATCCCCGCGAAGGCTTAGAGCGAACGGTTGCCTCTCGTTTGGCCTGCAAGGCATGCGCTATTTTTGATGATCCATGGAGGCGCGGGTGTGGGAACGTGCGTCGCGCCTTGCCGTTTGAAAAATGTCTTTGTACTCGGAGAGACGCGGCGACGCCTCTCTGTTTCTTTTGTCAATAGGGAAGGGACATGCCCCCAGACGCGTTCTGTAGTCTGTATGCACACTCAGGCCCTTTTGCTTCTTAGCGTGTTTGGGGTATTTCATGGATTTTATAGCGTTTTAGATCGTTTTGTCTCCATTTCACACGCCGCCCTCTAGGGGATGGATCCGCCCACGGGAGCGATTCCACTCTCTCGTGAGAACCTATACCCGGCGTGCGGCGTCGCAGCCGCAACTCCTTTCTGAGACGCTGGCAGTCCTTTGCGCCAACTCCCAAAAACTTCTGGCTTTTCGTCTCTGCCGCATGCGCCGTCGCCAGGGCCCGTCATCTCTCACAATGCGCTAGCCGCGTTGAAGACGCATAGCAGAGCCACCTCGCTTTACTTCTGAAGTTAAGCGACTGCCACAATCGTCTCGCCTCAAGCAGAGTCCACTAGGAACCGAGGAGGCTTCCGCTGGCCGACGGAGTCGCACACGCTGCCCGCCTCCCTGTGACGCAGAACGGGAATTCGTTTGCATTTGAGCATGCAATTAGAGTGTAAAGTCTAGGTTCGGCGCGCCCTCGAGGCTCTAGTTCCTCTGTATGCGAAGCCCTGAACTGGTCCAGTCCCCCGACGGCGTGAGCGAGGTCTGACTTGCAGGCGTATCCTCCCTATCGCCTTTCTGAGAAACGACTGCTTGACTGGCTCTTCAGCGGATAGCGCCTCTGGCATGAGTGAAAAATGCCGTGAACACTTTTGAAAGTCCGTCTGACCCTGTGTCTATCCGCGGGTGTCGCCCTGGGAGACTGAGGCCTCATCAGCTCTGGAGGGGCTGAAGACTTCGCACGTACCTCTGGCGAGCGCTGCGCAAACTGCCTAGGTGCGTGCAGGCGCGACGAAACGCCACTGCCTGCGGTGTGTTGCGCATGATGTCATCTCTGGCGACTCTAGCTGCGTGATTGAAACACGAATGCGTCTGGCAAGCGTGGCTACGCGCGCCTCTCTCACAGCTCAACCGACCCCGCGGAGCCTCGACGAGATGCCTCCAGGAGGGCGCAGGCGGATGGAGCTGAGCTGGGGAGAACGAGAGGGACGAGTCGACCTCTCTGAAGGGGCGACAGCAGCTGCAAGACACTTTGGCGATTGACAGCGTAGATGAAACAGTTCGAAAAACGGAGCCGAGGGCTTCCACGAACATCCCCTGGAGGCCGCGGCTAAACAACACGAAACATGACTCTCGTTGCTACATGCGCGGCGCGCTTCCCCGCGCTCTTTACCGCCCTTCGCTTTTTAGCAAACGCCTTCTCCCGCCGTCGAAAAAACCATTTCTCGTCATGCAGCAAAACAAACAGAACCGATGGCATACGCATACACACACACATATCTGCAGATACACACATGGGCACCCCAGATGTGCGTCGAGGTATATCTTTCGTTGAGAAGCTAGTTTGGACCGCCTTTGAGCGGCTTCGAGGCCTCGTGAGTTCGGTACGTTTTTGCCGGCGTGCGCCTCCCCTCCTGCGCTTGGCTCGAGGGCACACCACCTCATCTGCGGCGTTTCATCCTCTCTGCACGCGCACGCTGTGGCTTGTTCACGTTAGAGGCGTCGCTGGCGCAGGGGGACATCTTCTCCTAGCCTGCGAAGCGTGCGGGCGCCTTTCTGGTCGCGGTGCGCGACCTCCTGTCCCCTTCCGAGTGCGGCAGGCGGCGCACATCCGAGCTGCGCCGCCTCAGTCACTTTCTCCTCCGCTGGCCTCCGCCTCTCCGTCAGGGCCTTGAGGCGCCGACAGCGCCCATCTCGGCCGCCTCTGGTTCTCAGCCGCAGCCTCGTGGATCATCGCTTGCTCCTGGAGCAAGTGCGAAATCTGGTCTTTCTCGAGCTGCGCGCTTCTTGCCGTCGCCTCCAGCTTGTCCGCCTGCCGACTTGCAGAGACACGGGCGCGCTTCCGGTCTTCTCGCTCGCGCTCTGCAGCCCTCGCCTCTTCCTCCAGGTGCGCGTGGATCGTCTGCAGCACCACCTGGACGCCTGTCGGGGGCACGAGGTCCTCGTCCCCCTCGTCTCTCGCATCGTCCTCCGCCGCAGGCTCGTCCGCGCCTTCGAGCTCGCCGGAACAGTCGCCCCCTTCCGCCGCGGGCCCCTGCGCCTCCTCGCCCTCCTCGCCCCGCACTGAGGGCGCGCGCGCGTTGGGGAGCGGCGAGCCAGACCCCGACGCGCAGGGCGTCAGCGCGCACGCTGGCGGCGACCTCGCATGCAGACGCCGCGACTCTCGCGCGGACAGCAGCGCCCGTCTGTGAAGCTCCTGGTGCTCAGCGGGCGCCGAGAGAACCGACAACACCTTCTCCGTGAAGGACAGATGCGCGCCGTCTGAGGCGGCGCGAGCTCCAAACGGCGATGCGCCCGCTGCAGCCGCCGCGTCCTCCGCGCCTCGCCCGCTCGTAAGCCACGTCCACAGCGACCGCCGCGGACGCGAGTGCGACGAAGGCCACGCAGCGGAGGTTGGTGACGCGGCGGAGGCGGACGCTGCGTGCGCCGGAGAGAGCGAAGGACCTGGAAGTGAGGCTGTGGTCACCGCCGGCGACGGTCCGAGGAAAGCCGCGGCGTCTCTGTTTGGCTTCGTGGGCTCGATCGAGGGCCCGAGATCCCCGGAAGGCGATGTCGGTCGCTGCGGCGGATGCTGTCGGCCGCCTCCCTCCGCGTCGCGCTCCAGCGCCCAGGGCTCGTCGCGCGTCTCCTGCTGAGTTTTGTCTCTCGGGTCGCGTTCTTCCTCAACTCCAGCGTCCTGTTGGCTGCGCGGCCTTCGCCCCTGTAAGACCGCTGGCGCTCGCCGCGGTTCGCCGTCGCCCACACTTTCTGGCTGCGGTCCCGCGGAGAGGAACGAGTAGACGAGCGAGTCCCAGACGCCTCCCGGGCCAGCTGCGCGCGCGTTCGGTCTTTCTTCTTGTTCTCTCCACGCCGCTCGCTCCGACTGGAAGCCCCCCAGATCTGTCCATTCTTCATCTTCTTCCGCGTCCAGTGCCGCGCTGTCCGCTTGGCACCTCTTGGCGCCTGCGCCCTCCTCCTCCTCTCCCGGCCGCTCCTTCGCCGCGGCGGGGCTTCGCTCGCCAGCCTCGCGCTGCGCCAACTCGCGGTCTTCTTCGTCGTCGCGTTTGATGCGCGTCACGAGTTCAACGAGTTTCCGCCGATTCTCTTCGTCGTCTAGGAAGAAGCGCTCGGCGAGGCACTTGAGCGCACTCAGCCTCTCGGGTCGCGTTTCGTCGATCGTCCAGTTGCCTGAGATGTCGGGGTTGAAGCGAAAGTAGATCGAGGGCGGCAGCATATCTGAGAGCAAGTCGTGGATCGCCTCCGTGTTGGTCGCGCAGTTCGCGAGCTGCGCCAGCAGCGTCTCCCAGCCGCCGATGCCCAGCAGCGACGAGACGCCGCCGGCCGGCGTCTCTTCTTTCTCCGTCTGCATGAACTGAGAGGCCCCCGCGGACGCGTCCTGAGGCAGCCCGCTGGTGGAGTGCGCACGGGTCTTCGCCGCGCCCTGCGCCTCTACGTGCAGCATGTTGTCGCCGCGCCGCGAGGACGAGAAGGACGAGGGAAACTTGCCGGTGCCGATGCTCACGACTAACTCGATAGGAACGTCTTCGCCATAGAGGCCGCGCGCCTCTGCGAGAGCGATCGCCGTCGGGTTGTTGGCGAGCAGCGCGCCGTCGGAGAACGCCTGACTCTCCCAGCAGATCCCCGAGAAGAAGCCAGGCGCCGCCGTCGTCGCGCGCAAAGCGTCCTTCACCAGGATGCGACACGACCCCGCGTGGCGGCTTCCCCGCGACGGCACAAGAAGAAACGAGGTTGGCGACGCCGTCGCCGAGCCTCCCGCGGCCGCCTCAGACGCCGCAGCAGGCGACGAGGGCGAGGGGCGGCGGGGCCCCCCTGCTTTGGAGCACGGAAGAAAGAAGCGCACGATCCTCTGGAGCGCACTTCGGGGCGACAGCGCGCGAGTCGGCGGCTCCGGTCGGCGCGTCTCGTACGCCTGCCGCGCGTCCTCCAAACGTCGAGACGAACTCGACGGCGCGCGAGCGTCGCTCGCCTCCTCCGTCGCGCGCCCGTGCGCCGCCTCGCGGCTGCGCCAGCCGTCGAAGAAGGCCCGAAAGAGTCCCTCGTTCCGCTCGGCGTCGCCCTCGTCATTCGCCGCGCGGGTACGTTTTTCCGCGGCGGCGCCCACTTCTTCTTCTGGGTTTCCTGCGTCTCGGCGCGCGCGCGGGCTCGTTGACTGCTCCACGAGGTTCACGGGAAAGTTGTAGTTTCGCCAGACCATGACGTTCGTGGGGTTGGACGAGGCGACGGTGCTGATGCAGAAGACCTTGGGGCAGCAGGGATCGGCGGCGAAGTCAATCATGCGGCGGTCGCCCCAGGCCTTGTCGAGGATGCCCTCCCAGCCGCGCTCGTCGTAGACGGCCTGCCGCAGCACCAGCCGCGCACCGGTCACCGCGGCGGAGTCGCGCACAAAGATCTCGCGAATCAGCAGATCGTAGAGGCGCTCCGCCTCCACTACGCTCGCCTTCTCGAGGCCGAGGAGGGCGGCTATCACGCCGCCAGTCGACGTCCCGCAGATGATGTCAAAGGTCTCGTGCGCCTCCTTGCCCACGCAGGCCACGATCTGCTTCAGCAGCGCCAGACTCAGCACGCCGCGCGTGCCGCCGCCGTCGAACGCTAAGATGCGCAGCCCGCGACGCCGCCGCCGCCGCTCGCGCAAGGCCGAGGACGACAGCGACGCGCACGCCGGCGGAAACGCGGCCGCCGGCGACAACGCCGCGAAGCCCAGCGCGGTTCGCAAAATGCCCACGTAGCGCAGCCGGCGCGCCACGCGCGCAGGGGCGCGTGCGTGGCGCAGAAGCGGCGGCACCGCGGAGAACGCGAGGGGGGAGGCGGACGCAGCCGCGGCTGGCGACGGAGCGCTGTGCAGCTTCACCTCGCCGTCGAGCTCCTTCGACAGCGCGAGCAGGAGCACGTAGACTCCCGTGTGCGTCTGAAGCACGTTCATCCACTCCGCCGACAGAAGACACAACTCGTAGAGCATCTCTAGGCCCGCGGCCTCGCTCTTCTCGCCCCAGGCGACGGCCTCAGCGGAAGACGCCGAGGCCGCGGAAGACACCGATGCACCCGAGGACGCAGGCCTTTGCCTGCGTGCGTGGCGCTCCAGCACTGACGCGAGGAGTGCGCTGACGATGAGGTCTACCACGGCGCGGCGCGCGCGTCTCCTCTGCTGCGTCGGATCTTCATCTGGTGGGTGCGGCTCGTCATTTGCCAGGCCTTCGCCGGCGTGGTTCTCCCCCTCGCGGCCCGCTTTGGGCTCCAGTTCGCCCCGCGGGCCCTGCGCGTCCTCCTCCTGCTGCCGCACGCTGCGGTCGGCAGGGGCGCTGTCCACGGGAGTGGATAGGGGGAACGCGCCCAGAATCTGCGCGAATTCCTCAGCTGCGTGGGCTTTCTGGGTCGCGGATTTGAGGAGGCGAAGGAGCATCTCGAGCGCGCGGGCGCGCGCCTCCGGGTGTCGCGCCTGCGTGGCGGCGAAGAGCGCGCGCACGCCAGCCACGCGCAACAGCTTCTCCGCGCGCTTCCTCGCGCGCTCGCGCTCGCGCTTCTTCGAAAGCGGCTTCGAGTCGTCGCCCGACGCCAGCAGAGGAAACGCAGGCGAGATGCGTGGCGCCAGTGCGCGAGCCAGTCCCGGCCCGCGGAAAAGAGCGACAACTTCACAGGGGACAGACCAAGACCACGAAGACGAGGCAGAGGAGGGGCTTGAGGACGGCGCGGCGGCATCGTCCAAAACGCCTGGCAAATACAGCCCCAGAAGACCCCACTCCTCTTCGTCTCCGGTTCCTGGTCGGTTGGCGTTGCCTGCCTTGCGCGTCTCGCGGAAGTCTTCGCGCTTCCATGGCTCCGCCACCCCCGTCTCAGAGACGAAGAAGGAGCGACTCTGCAGGAGGCCGTCGACCTGCGCAGCGACGGCATCCTCCTCGCGCAAGGAAGGCGGAGCGGGCGCGTGCGCGGGCGCCTCAGGCCCTGCGTGGCGGTAGGCGAGAGGCTCCTCAGGCGAGCGCAGCACCTTGGAACTGCCCTCCTCTCTTCTTCCGCCGGACTCCTCGTCGCCGCTGGAAGGCGGAGCGTCTTCTGCTTTTCGCCTTTCTGGCCTTCCCCCCCTTCTCGCTTGTGTCGCAGTCCTTTCCTTATCGATTTCTCCACTCTCGCCGCCTCTCTCCTCTCCCTCACGCGCCGGCTTCTCCCAAGCCTCTGCGCCCACTCCTTCTCCGGCGTCACTGGCCTGTTTGTGCGTCTCCTCTCGAGCCCTCCTGGGCGCCACACGCGCCCGCGCGCGCAGAGCGCCAAGAATTCTGGGCTCTGCCGCTGCCAGAGACGCCTGGAGCGCCTCCTGCTCGCTCGCCCGATTCGCTGAGAGAAGCACTGGAACCCACAGCGCACGCGCGGAGCAAGCGGCATCTGAGGGAGCAGCAAAGGTTGTGCCTGCGCCGGCGGCGCCTTCCTGTTCAGGCGGCGCTTCCCCAGGCGCGTCGCCACGAGCTTTATCCTCCTCGGCTCTTTCTTCGCGACTGCGCGCGGCAGCGTCGGCGCGCTCAGGCAGGCCGCTCAGGAGACGCGAGAAAAAGCAGCCCGACGACGCGACTGAGTCGGGAGAGGCCGACGGGCGAAAGGGCGCCCGCTCCGCGTCGCCGGCGGGTCGTTCCGCAGGGCTTTCGGAGCCGGCAGAAGCAGGAAATGGAGGAGACAACGCAGAACGAGGCGCTTCCGAGACACTCGTTTGTCTCTCATCCTGGGTAGCGGTCTCGTTGCCCTCCTCGTCGCAGGGCGCAAGCGTGGGTGAGACGAGCGACCTGGGGGCCTCCTCTCGGGGCGCGGCTATTCTCCCCTCTTGCTCATGCGCCGGAGCGTCCTCCGCGTGCAAATCAGCTGCGTAAGGCGGAGACGCGAGGAGAAGGAGAATTTCAGCGGCTAGTCTCTTTGCTTCGTCCTCGCGCGCTGCCTCCCCTGCTCGGCGCCTCCCCTCCTCTCGTTGTTGCACGCGAGACCCACGAGAATGGGCTTCTTCTCCGTCCTCCCCGCGCCCACAGCCTCCACTCACGGCGCGCTCACTCTCTGCGTGCTCACTCGCGGTGTGCTCGCGCGCCGCCTTCGCCGCGTCGTATTCCCCCGCGCGTTGTGTCGGCCGCTCGTTGCGGTCTAGACTGGCCTCTGCTGCATCGCCACGCGTGTCTGCGGCGTTTTCTCTCGCTTGGCAATCGCGTCCGCTGGTATTTTTTGCCGCTGCGTCTTTCGCGCGGAGTGCGCTCTCTCCCGCGGTGTCGCCTGATGGTCGTTGAGTGTTGTCCAGTTCGCCTCTTCTAGACGTCGGAGGAATGTCTCTGGCGGTCTCCTCCTTCGTGGCCTGTTCGCCATTCTCCTCCGCTCCGCTTCTTCTCTCCCCCGCAGCTGCTGCACCCGGTTTTTTTTCTTCAGGGCTAGCTGGCGTCCGCGTGGGCGCCGTTGCCAACCCGCTCGACGGAGCAGCCTCTGGCGCGCTTTTATCCTCGCCCCGCCGTTCCTCTGCCTCCTCCGCCTGGCTCTCTGGGATCTCTCTTGCGTAGCCGGCGGCGTCGCTGCGCGCGTGTCTGTCTCGCTTGCTCGCTTGTGCGCCGGCGCCTTCGGAGGGGGGTTTGTTCTCGCCCTCGTCGAGCCGAGGGGCGGCCGCCCAGGCGCGCGCGCCTCCGACCCCTGAGATGACGGAGGAGGTCGGTGACGACGGCGGAGACTGCGTCCCGCTGCTCGGGTAGTCGTAGCGCGATGATGAGCCTTCAACTGTGGAGAGGCAGTCGTAGGGCGACGACGAGGGCAAAGAGAGCGAGAACGGGGACGAGGGAGACGCCGCCGCTGGAGACGCGGAGACAGCTCGGGATGTCGGGCCTGCGCGCGCCGTCTCCGGAGGAGAGAGGAGCTCCTGGTTCCTACCTCCCTGCGCGACGGCGGCATTCATGCGTGCATTCCCTGTAGGGCGTTCAGCGGGTCGCTCCGCCTGCGGGCTTGCGGGCCTGTCGCCGACCACGGCGCCCCCCGGGGGGTGGTCGCCTCGTCGGTGGCCTTCCTCGCGTTTTTCGATCTCTCCTTCTTCCGCAATCCGTTCGAGCAGCGCGGTCAGCGCTTGCGTCTGGGCGGGCCTCTGCCTCAGCGCGTCTGGAATGTTTTTCAGAAGCAAGAGAATCAAGCGAAGCGCGTCTCGCCGCGCCTCTTCGTGCTGCGTCCGGAGCTCGTTCAGCAGCGCCTCGCCATCCACCTCTTCTTCTTCCCCCACGGCCGTCTCCCTCTCCCCAGCGTCGCCTCTCATCCCCCCTTCTCGCTCACCGTCGGTCGCTTCAGGCCCGCCGAGCGCCTCGAGACCAGCAGAGGAGGCCGCAGCTGGTGCCGCGCCGGGCGCGCGTCTTCTTCTCGCCTCGACGGGCAGATCGCCGCGCTCGCTGTCGTCCTCGTGCCGCCACACCCATCGGCGCCAGAGGGAAGGCGAGCGGCGCTGTCCCGACGACGCGCGGAGAGCGGCGAGCGCGAGGGCGTGCCGTTCAGCGTTCGCGAGCAGCAGCGGAAGGAGCGCCGAGAAGACGTCTTCCTCGACTGCCTGCTGCAGCACCGAAGCAGCCGGAGAAGGGGCCGTCGCGCACGAGGCGGCGCTTTCCGCGGGCGGCGCACGCGACGCGGCACCCGCCGACGACGCAGTTGCGAGACGAAGCAGCGACCGCACCAGCTGCCCACGCGCGGCGATGTGCAGCGCGTCTGCGCGAGAGAGGAGCGTGCGAATGAAAATGTTGCAAGCTGCGGAGAGCCGGAAGAGACACGAGGGTCGCACGCAGTCAACACGCGAACGGCGGCACCCCGCCACTCCATTCGGGGGCGAGGGTCTGCAGACTACAGAGATCGAGCTGCACTGTAAACCGTGGCGTTTCCCACGCTGCTTGTCTGCGCAGACGCGCAGGCTCCTCGCGAAAAAGAAAGAGTTACGGAGCGCAACAAGGCATCGACGCGTGCCGGTCTAAAGTGTGTTTCCCGTTGTCGTGAACACATCCCCGCAAAAGGGGCACCACATCTTTTTTCTGCGCGGCGACAAAACTGCACCTCGTGGGCCGAAACGCCATGCTTACCAGCTGAAGCGGCGATGTCCTGGAAGTCGAAGTGAACCTGATTCTCCTCGTGTGTGCGCTGAGGTTGTGTCTTCCTCGAAAGATCTGTGTCTCTCTTCGCCTCGTTGTCTCCCGGCTCCAGAGGCCGGTCAGTCTCGTCCTCGCCCGCCTCTGGGGCCGCCGCACCGTCGTCTCTACGGGCCTCGGCGTCCCGCTCCTCCTCGTCTTCTTCGTCCTTGTCGGCTCTCTCTGTTCGCCTGATGAGATTATGCACTCCCACTCCCGCGCCTGTCGCGACTTCGCACTCGTCGTCGCTCTCGTCCCCCGACGGCTCGGGCTTCTTCGAGGCGGACGCAAACAGCGGAAGGTATGCGTCTTCTTTGAACATCCTCTGCTCCTCGAAGCGCCCGCGCTTCCTGCGGTCGCCCGTCTCGCTCTCAGCCTGCCATGAACGGTCGCATGCCGGGCGCGCGGTGAAAGACGAGGGCGCGCGCGGGCTGCCGCGGGGCGAGGCCGTGGAGGGCGCGAAAAGTGGCGTGAAGCACGAAGCAGCAGGCGACGCCAGAGAAGACGATGAAAAGAGGGCGGAAGGAGGACAAGATCGGCGAGAGAACGACGAAACCTGTCTCAGAACCGTCCCTGTCTCGTCGTACCGGTCGGCGGGGACGCGCGGGCGCTCCTGCAGCGGACGATCGGGCGCAGGGCTGCCATCATGTAAGGTACTCGAATGCGTCAGCGGCTGTCGCTCCGCGCGCATCCGTTCTCCCTCCGGTGTCTGTGCCTGAACCGGCTGCTCCCTCCCTGAACATTCTGCTGAAGGCCCGCGAGAGAATCCTCGCGCTTCACCGCGGGTCGAGTCTGCTTCTCTCCCGGCTGGTTCGGCGTCTTCTCTCTCGTCAGGCTTTTGCACCTCGCCGCCTGAGCAGAGACGCGCCAAGTCCGCACTGGCGGTGCAGGGGTCGTCGGAGCCAGACGCGTACGACAGGGGCGACGCGGAAAGGAGCGAGGAAAAAGGAAACGGAAGGGAAGACTCCAGCCAGTTCGGCGTCTTGGCGCCGCAGAGGCGCTCGGGAGAGACCGCGCAGCCCTCCAGCTTCCCGCAGGACGTGCTTCGCAGCGAGGAAGAAGAGGGCGATGTCCTGTCGGGCGGCAGAGAGGAGGCGAGAAGCAGTGCAGGCAGCGCGCGAAGAAAGCAACTTTTTCTTTCCCTCTCTGCGTCACTCGCGCCTGCCATGAACGCTGCGGCTGAAGGAGAGTGAGGAGCTGAGAAAGGTGACGAAAGAAAAGAAAGGGAAGGCGACGGAGCGGCATCGCCCAAAGCAGACGACAGGCGCAGGTGCGAGGGGCGGGGCCGGTCTGCGACGGCGAAGAGAGGCGCGGAACGAGGCCTGGAGAAGAGCCGCAAGGAGAGCCTATGAAGGAAAAGAGAGGACGGCACTTTTGCAATGGATGAGGAGTGCAGAAAGCGATGGCCGCGGATCAGCAGCTGCTTGTTGAGAAGCTGCGGGAGACCTGTGAGTGGGAGAGAGGCGAGGCTGAGGGAGAGTCTGTCGTTCGCGGCGACTGCGTAGCAGAGCGCCAGAACGACGGCGATCAAAAGAAAGACTGACAAAACGTTGGAGCAGCTTCGAGTCGTAAACAGCGGTCGCCGGGCACGGAGAAGAACTCTCTGGTGGCACGCGATCTCTGTAAAAGAGTGGCGCGGACGATGACACGCAGGCACGCTGTCTTCGCCGGCCGCATGACGCTTTGGAGAGCGGCGCTGGACACAATGGACGAACAGCCGCACGCCGACGACGACGCGCCTATTGCACACGAGACACGACACACAGGAAGAGGCAGAAGAAGCGAGACTGAGACTCGACGGTGGGCGCCGAAAGGTGGCACAGAACGCCGAAGCGGGAAGTGAACATGCTGGCAGAGGACCCGAAAACCGCCTGTAGAACGTCTCCAGAAGTATGTGGCTTCCTTCATACTCCGTACAGACTGTCCTTCCCCGACGAAGCGCGCAGGGAACGGCGGCCGCTTGAAAAGGGGGCGAAGCCGTTCGCTGTCGTTGCGGTAAGCGACCGCATACTCTGCTCTGAAGCGCCTTTCCGCAACAGGCTCCCCGAGAAAAGAGCCGCAGAGTCCATCCATGTCCCGCGCCGTCGGGTGTACAGACAGCGGGGAAGCAGGCGCCGCTGGAAGGGGGAACGTCATGCCAGCAAAGAGGGCAGAATGTGTACGCGCGCGAGCCCTTCACATTCGGCCGCTTGCTCCGCGAGCTTCCTCGCGCATCGAGTCTCCCCATCTTGGCCCAGTTTTACAAAAAAGAGCTGGGCGTTGGCGGCACTCCGGAAAGAGAGAAGACATCAATCCCGAAGACTACGGGGCTGCGTCATTCCTGCAGGCCGCGCATCTTCGCGGAGCCTACCGTGTCCCTCGAATGGCCCAAAGGGGACTCCGTCACATGCGTGTCACAAAAAGCGAGCGTCTTCAGAAGACATCCGATCAACAAGAGCGTAGGGAGGGGTAGAAGAGCGAGACGGCTGTTCGTTGACCGTGTGCAAGGCGTTGCGTAGTGGAGCAGGCCACGAACGCCTCCGATGCCAGAGGCAGCGTCGAAAACGCCCACGAACGAGAGCGAAGTGGACTGCGCAGATCCGTCTTTGACCTCAGGTAGATTTGTCGGGTTTCTGGGCGACGTGAAAGAATCGCGGCTGGATGGTTCCTGTGTTTCCCCAGTCTCACACGCACGGCATGCATCGGCTTCGTCTCTCTGCGTCCCTGGCTCAGGCAGGCGTTCACGCGTGATGAGACATGCTCGATATCCCGCGAAGCAGCGCGTTTCTCTACTCAGGTTGGCTTTCGCCGTCGCTCTGAGGCGAGACAAGACGTCTCTCTTCGCGCCCGCGAGGGCAGAGATTTCATAGCTGCGGGAAGCGGCACATGCGCTCACCAATGGGCGTAAAGATGCATCGGCTGTCGCAGTGTCTTGCCCGCCCCGTTCTGTCGCGCCCGTGTCTCTCGCAACGGCACACGCGTTTCCGGCTGCTCTCGCCTCGCGAAATGGTGTGATTTCACTCCTACATGGGCTCGGGTCATGCATTCAAGAGCTACGCTACGTAGGGCGGTTTCGGCGCCTTCAGTACAGGCGGGGCGAACGCCCAGCCATGGTGCGCCTTGCGCCGAGTGGTCCGAGTCCCGAGGCTCCGCATCAGGGCCAGGGCACGCGCAATCTCGTCCCAAGGACAAGGCTCTTTGGCACTGCATGTGCACCGAGACTGCTCGTTTCCCGTCTAGCAGAGTTCGCTTTTTTTCAAAAGATGGAAGGGTGGTGCTACGGTAGGAGCCTGACCGTCGGAGGTGGCAATTTGGTCTAGTATACTCGCCCGAAGGCGCATCGCGCCATGACGGTGGCGAAGAATTTTACCGAGAAGCCGGTGGAGCTGTGCTGTGTAACATGGGCTCGAGACAGTCGTTGAGACGCCTTATCTCTCTTGCCAGTCGTGCTTAGATGCCGAGGACGACAGCAGCTGCCCGTGTGCTAAAAATTGTGGGCTCGTGTCTAGTAAGGCGTCGTATTGTTTACCCATCGCAGCCGCTGCGCCTGCCGCAACTAGATGCTCAGGCGAGTACTCATGATCCCGCGGTGCTCCCAGATTCCCTACTATACCGTAGACGGCAACCACAGTGAAACCAAAGACCCGTGGCACGCACGGAGGTGGAAAAGAATCTCTGAAGAAGTACTATAGCCGAGAGCAGCCGCCAGGGTAGACTGGAGCAACAGTGTATTTTTCTTTCAGTGTGTGTGTGTGTGTACGGAACGGAGACAGCACCCCGTGAGACCTGACTCCAGGGCTGCCTAGCGTGTGAGTTGCGGTGACCCGGTCGTGCGTACTCGGGTTGCTACAGAGTACGCTGACGGGGGGTGCGGACAGAGGCCGGAAGACTTGACAAACCTTTCGTGGTGAGCGAGAAGTGGTGGTGCAACACACGCAAGGTCATTTCGCACGTCTGTAGGTCACTTTCGTGCAAGTAGTAGATGGAAATGAGTCCGTGGCCGGTAAATGATTTTAAGCGTCGTGCCCCGGGGGGAGGTGTAAAGCGCTGGTGTACGGCGACATTGAGCATACAGTAGGTGCGTCAATATCGCAGGAATGCAGAGGGTTCCAGCCTTCCTCCAGTGGGGTCGCAGCAGCCCGGGCATTGCACACTCGCGTTCAACCTCACAGTCGCTGCGAGAGCAGCAGTACCTGTGAAGCTAACGGTAATCTCCAGTGCCGCTGAAAGAGAATGAGCTTCCCACTTTACAGAGCCCTGTCTGCGCAGCATATCAACGCGGTGAACGACTCAGCGCCTTGCCCTCCCGCCGTCAACCAGTCGTGCTCGTCTGCTTTCCCTCTCACCACCTCGCGACAGCTCTGGTGAGAAGTCGAGCCCATCCGTTGTTTATGCCGACCAATCCTAGTGCTGCGTGGTTGGAGGCTTACAGTGCACGTGGGAATCCTGCAGTCGTCTTGAGAACAAGCGGGTTAAAATGCAGGGTTGCAGTGGGCAACATGCGCGCGTTGGTCACGTACTGAAGGCAACGAGTCACACGTGCTACTCTACGTCGCATTTTCAAGAGCCCGCCGGTCCACGAGAAGACGCAACGTAGTTTGGGCCGGCAGGCTCGCTTTCAGCTGCGGCCCTTCAGGTCGGTTACCTGACCAAGGCTTTCCGCAGAGTCCTTTGGCTTATGATGTGCGTGTCGCAAACAAAGAAACTAGGGTTCCAGATGATATCTCAGCATTCGATGTGCCCTTCTTCTCCGTAAAGCCGTGACAGGCGCACACGGAGCAATATACAGTTCAGAGCGATGGGCTCACAGAAAGTAGATGCGCCTTCAAAGTGGCTCATCAAGTTGCGTACTTCGCCCGACAGTGTCTGTACCCGACAGAACTGCCTTCCCGCCCCCTCTCCGGAGTCGCTCAGCCCGCCGTCGTCATCAAACCGGATTACTGCAGGGGCTGCAAGCTTCACTTCTGCCTCGGCAGGTGCAGTGGGGACAAATGGCGAAGAGTTCGTCCTAGCACAGACACTCGAAAAGGGCCGGACGCCGTTCAATCGTCCTCCACAGCGGCTCGACCCTGGTAACGTCGCTGGTTAACAGGCCTTCCGCGTGGAGTCATAGAACACAACGCGATTTCTGTCGTTGTAGACTTATTCTTTGTGGTGTTGGGCGGGCTGGGCGTAGCGCGGCCGGGTGAGACTGTGTGAGACTCGTTACCTGTAAGCTGGCTAACCGGGCCGCATGCGTCGGCAATGCATGCGGTGCCCCAGTTGGAGGCACTAAAGTTTCTGGCTGATGTATCAAACCGAATGACGCCCGTCGGTCATATACTGTCGAAAGGCAAAGAAGAATCTACCTTCTTTGTACCTGCACCGTTCGGTTGTGGTTGCCCGCCTGTTCCCCCGTGGCGTGGGCTCGTGCTGGACAGACACGTGGTATGCATCTGCGCGCTTTTCTTTCACTTCCTCAGGTCTCCGTAGTATGTATTTGGTCGAGTAGGAGCTCTGTATCCGCTAGAGTGAGCATCCCAATTGCACGCAGGTTCCCGTCGCCGGCGGCTAATCTGTGCTTTTCTTAGCTCATTTCAATTGGGCGCTCTCTCGGTCAACCAATCCATGTACGCCCAAGCGTGTGGAGGCTCGGCTCTGTCTCCGCCATAACTGCATTTCGTCTGCCGTCTTCCTGTTGCCAGTCCCATCCCACCTTTGGCGGGAAAACATGCTGGAAATTCTTCGTCTGTCTTGTTCGGTGAATGCCTGCCCGATGCTCGGAGCTGATTCTGCGTGAAGGGAACAGCCAGTGCGTCACTTCTGCACTCTTTCCTGGGTCCTCCAGACGCCAGTCGGCCCCCACTGCTGTCGTTGGCGAAGACAGCCTAGCGGTTCTCGTCTTGCCGTTTGCGGAATCTGTGCAGTCCGAGGCAGAGTGTCCTCTGTAGGCGAGGCCCGTAGCCTCGCTTTTTTCCCTCTTAACGCCCGACTGTCTAGTTTACCCTCTTTCTGGTGGTCTCCATGGAGCGCAAAATCGACTGCCAGTTTATGGGACTGGGCCCAGGTGAGTGAATGTAATTTCCCTGTCAGTGTTAGCACCTGAGCCCCGTCCAAAGTCTCTTTCCGTTAGACCGCGACTCGTCTTCTTTTTCTTGAACTCGCAGGAAGGCAGGGAGTTGTAAGCGGAATGTGCACGACTGCAGGGTTTTAGCTCTTTCTGTGTTCAAGTGTGGCTCCTCTAGGTGGCTATTTCTATTGCCGTTCGCGTTCAGCGGAACAAAGTCCTCGCTGTGCCGCTCCTATGGTAGGGCAGTAGTGTAGCTGTTCGTGGGTTTCCAGGGGACTCCCCGTGTTGAACTCTAGTTGCTGGGTAATCGTGCGGGCAGGCTTATGGCAGAGGAAGGGTTGATGGTGTGTGCAGACCCTTCCTTTTGTCTCGTCTCCACTTGGTGCTCTTTGTTCTGCAGAGTTCCGCTCGGCGAAATGTCTAAACTTATGCGAGCTGCAGTTGATCCTCAGTGATCAGCTACGTCTGCCAAACACCCGATCCGCTGAGGCGCAAAGGTATGGCGTCCCGCAACAGAGGCGCGTGTTGAAATCTGTATTTCGTCGCCGCATAACCCGCATTTGTGGGAGTGTCTCGTCCTGTACGCTGCCACGGGAAGCACACTCACAGTTGGGCCCTGTTTTGTGATCAGGGAGTATACGGGGCATTTATTATGCTTCGTTCTGTGTCTGCACAGCTTGCTTAAGGCCTCGTACGACTATAGTACGCGTTTCGCGAAGCTGAGGACACGCAATGTCATTGTGGATCTTCGAAGGTAAGAGCTGTAGGATCCTCAATGCGTATATCACATGCGGTGGAACCCGTTCCCGGGCTGCGCATCGTTAGCTAGCAACTCTCCGTATTCAGGGTGCCTCGCCCGATGGCCTTTTTCCGCGTAACCACCAATGTGGATCTTACTTTGGAAGCGGGCAAACAGTCATGGATCGCACTCTCCGGTCAGCTCTGCCGTACCTATTCGGCCGCCCTTGCACTTCTCGTTTGGGGGAGCAGTCTGGTGATCCATGTACGTACGTCCCCTGACAGTCTCTGCCTTGTTCCACTGGTTGCCAACCGAGTCAACAGAACGAAGTGGCCGCTTGTGGTCGTAGGCATTTGCGTCGCCCTCTGAGAGGCTCCGTGCTTATCAAGAGGCTCCGGTTATCATTGTGGCACTCTCCTTGGCTGTACCTTTCTTCACAGTAACCTTGAGCGCGAAGGAGATCTCCACCAGTACGAGATCGCGCAGCTGGTGGACCTGCTCCCCAAATCCCCAGACGAAGCAAAAGCACTAATTCCGACGCTCAACCGTTTGCCCGCCCCGCGGCTTCAACGCATCCTCGATCTTCTTGAAATGTTCCGCGTGCACGCAGCTTGAAGTTTCTGAGTGGAGTTTTTTTAAGGGGGCATTCCGGCGCTGCATCTGATTGTCAACCGCGGCACGCACTGGTTCATTAGGACGTTTCGTTCGTGTTCTTTATGAAGAGCGTTTGTGAGTAATCGCTGGCACGAGGAGTCCTCATGGTCAACGGGAGTCGAGCAGGTGGTTAATACCGGTTTAAGGATTGATAGTGGTGTCCAGCCTCATCAGAGAGGTTCACTATTTCTGTATTGCTGAGGCCTTTGGCAAGCTCTGGGGAAGCCTGTCGCGGCTGGCGTGAATGACAGGCGTACAGGTTCGCGCTGGTTCCCTTGACACGAGGCACGTAGCTCTTCATGTTGAAGACCCACCTCCTGTTCTCTGCGCAGAGTCACCACATGTACCGCTCCAGACTAATCGTCGTTCATCTCTGCAGAGACGTGACGCTGTAGGTATATCTGAGGCACTGTCGATGCTGCACCGGAGAGCAACAGTGCGCAGATCCGGGCAGTGGCCTACCACGACGCGTAGTCTGTGGCGGATTGTGGCGTCAGTGGCTGCCCGCTTTGGCAAACTGGCAGATGCCAACTTCGGTATTTACCCTGCGAGGTGTCATCTTCTATGGCTGAATCTGACAAGCCGTGTGCCGGGGGGCACGGATGAAGCCATGCAATGGGTCTACAACCTCCCTCTGGTGTCTCCCAAAAGCTGAGAAACTGACCCTGAGCTAGTGTATCGGTGTACAGAAGACCCGTCGTGTAGTCCAGGTTCCGTTTGGCGGCATGTCCCCCGGTGCTGTGGCAGTCCTCAACACAAAAGCTAGTGATACTGAAGACTCGCTGGAGCTAGCATCGGTGTGGCCAGATGACACAAAGAGACCCCTCGCGCACGCTGACAAGCGGCATCAAGAGGAACGCAGTAATCGCGCGGTCGGTTAGCCCCGGCCTCTAGTTTTTCCCATTGTATGTTACTTGTCCGCTTGCAGGCAAGGCGAAGAATGTACAGTTGTTCTGGACGTGCGTAGAGTTGAGTTCTTTGTTCGGGGGAAGGAAAACATGGAGTCTTGTAAACCAAACGACACAGTGATAGCCTATCATCCTATGCAGGAAGACCACCATATCGTGCAGTGGGCCAGTACGCCTAGTAGATGGTTCGAAGGCGGGCGGGCACTCGGGTGCCGTAACAACTGGAATACAGGAAGTAGACTGAGCTCTGGGGTGCCATACTCATTGCTATTGCCGCACCCCGTGTTTCCATTCAGCACGACGTCCGTGCTTGCCTTCATTTTTTGAACGGGAAACGCCCTCGGGAAAAGCGTACTCCCTTATGGATTGAAGAAGCTGCAGCGGAAACTGTGAAAAAGGGAAAAGGCGTGGGAGATCCTGGCGTTATGTCATGTTGTCCTTCACCTGAGGAGCTTCAGTGCTCTACACCAATATGCTCTCAGTTTCAAGCGTGTATTCTTCTGGAGAGTTGTTATTGCCTGCCAGGCGGTATCACTAACCGCTAAGAGAGCATTTGAAAGACGTCGAATCAGTACTCCTTAGTCTATTTATGTGGCAGTTACGAAAAGTGGAACGAGTACGTTACTAAGGAAGCCTGTCAGTGGTTTTTTTCCTTGTTCGTACTCGTTCGTCATTTCTGATGAGGTTCCGACCTCCGTTCCAATGTTTTTTGTGGTACACAGAGCAGTAACTGTCTCAGGCGTCACGCAGCTCTAAGTGGCTTCATTTCCATTTATTGGGTGCCGAATCAATCGCTGCGGAGCAAACAGCAGAATTTTTGCCTGCCGTCCTCTCCGCTTCTGAGCAGTCCGCCGAGCTTGGATACAATACCGACGTGGACAGTGAGATTGCTGCGTGTGTAGGCAGCACGCGTCTGCAAGCTCATTTTCAGGAAAGATGAGATCTCTACACACTGGATTTTTGCTGTTTCTTGTGGCGGCGGCGATAATGACTGGTAAGTGAAGCATTTCAAAAGCTGTTCGGGAGAATGTAGACCCTTTTGCCTGTATGGGTATTGAATCCTCACCGTGTCCCACCAACTCTGAGGTTTTAATCGTTTCAGCTTGCACCATACCAATTGAGCCCAGAACAGCAGGCACCTTGACAAGCCATCGGCACTGGCAAGGCCCGTTCACTGCCAAGGCCTTTCCTGCGCGCGTCCGTGCACTGTCAAGAACAGCAGACCGGCGGCACAGCTGGAAGAAATATCTATCGTATTCGTCTGGAATAGCAGTCGATGAGCCCCCTGAAAGTGGAATGCCTGAAAGTCACTTGGAGACTGAATATGGTACGAGGGGATGCGATACCCACCGCGGTCATTCGCATTCGTAACGCGGCGGCGCATACCAGACGTCGAACGGTGCGTTGATTTGATAGGCGCCGATTGTTCGTGCACAGTCGCCCGAGCTTTGCGTCAGTCTCTCTTTGCATGAGTGTCTCGTCTATTGCAGAAGTGGTATCGGCTGGTGATGCTGTCGACGAAAAGAAAGATGACGACGGGAGCGCCACCGTTCAGTTGATGGGGGGACAACAGCAGTTACTAGCAAACTTCGAAGAGCGGCATGGGAGCTCGAACACCGACTCCGCAGCTCGCCGCACATTAGGCAGTGTCCTGCAACTCCCGATGTACTATCTGGAGGAGCTGTTTGCACATTTGGAACGTTTCATGACGAGTGGAGCACTGCAGGTGCCTCTTCAGTCATCAGTGAAAGATACGGCTGCTACGCCGGTCCCCCTGTGGTAGATGTAGCTATATCACCGCCGGATGAGAAGAGGAAGGAACGCGGAGGAAACTCCGAGCTGCGCATCTTCATGAACGTCCCTCCATTAAAAATGCTCAGAACAATTTGCCAGGGGTACAGGAACCTCTGTGCCGCAGAGTTCGAAGACTCCCTCTTTCGCGCTGTCTCCAAGGCTGCTAACGATCCAGGTTTCACAAAAGATCGCCTGAAGCTCGGAGGCCTGTCAGCAAGGAACAACGGCGTTGAACAAATTCTCATCATCAAGAATGACAGTGACCTGCGACTGGCTCAGCTTGCGAAACAGGCACTTCTGGACATTCCGAACTGTACCACAAACACATCGTCGCCCATATGTCAAACTCTTACAGGAAAGCACCTTTCACTCCATGACGTCACGCCACAAGTGACGAGCATTCGCGCAATACGCCAACCCTGACCTTCAGTGGGGTGGTGCCATGGCTTTGACCACCCAATATTTGTCTGCCAGTCCCCGGCGAAGTTACCAGAAGATCAGGTAGCCGAGCGCTGCATGGCACTTGTATGCTTGGAAGATATGTACAACGCTACGTGTTCTGATGTCAATGCTGGCTTCTAAACAACGTCTTGCCGCGTGGCGGTTGGTGATAGTCTCATGCTTTGTCATTATGTCTGGAGGTCTTGTGGCAGACATGCCAACGCCTGTCATGTCAGTGCTTCATGTAGAAACTTGTCCGCGTTATCATTTGGAACTATAAAAAGAGCATCATGCTTTTTCTTGCCCGGCTCACACTTCCGGCTGGAGCATGCTACGCCTGTCAGCCACCTCACTCCTCACACGGATGGATGTCAAGACATTGGATTCGGAACTATCTCTCGCCTGGATGCGGTATGAATGGCTCGATATTAGCTGATATAACTGTCTAGATGACGCTTTCAACGTTTTTCGTGACGTTGTTCAATGGTAGCGCCTCTGTCAGTTTAGGCACGGTCCAGCATCATAGGCTACCAAGTAGAGACTTGTGACCGATGGGGTCTCCAGAGACCAGGCCCTTCGTTCCCACTAGTATCCGGCTGTCTCTCGCGCACAGCAACTATCCGGTCTTACGCTAAGCCGCAAACTGAGAAGATCTCTCCTCCCATGTCTTTGTATGTTTCTCTGAGGCAGGACGACATAGTGCCCGCCCGGCCCTTCCCAGAGGCGCTTTGCCAGGCCAAGTGGGGGTGGAAGAGACGCCGGTGAGTGTTCAGTCATCTGCCTAGTGTTTTCTGTCGCTCTACAACCTCTTTTCAAGCCTGCGCTTGCCTGCAATTTTTTCGTCGCTGCTGGTGAATTCACCAACTCGCGTAACGAAGTGGGCCTCCTCGCCCGCGCGCGGCGAGGCCAAGAGGCCTTCTTGAAAATATGACGCGGATCGCGACCAGCTTTTAGTCCGACCACCGGTTGCCTGTATTTCGTCCACCCCCCACCTTGTGTGCAGTCGTTTCCATCTCTCTTCCGATTGCAACGCCAAAGCGGATGAGCGTTGTGTCTTGTTGCCCATTTTTGCTACTGTGCACGGCGACATCAGGTGCAGGGACGCCTCGGAAGGCGCCGCAGTCTGGCAAATCGTGGCCGTCTCCTTTCTAGCGCGCTCCCGTGAGGGCCGCGCTGTCCAAGCTGTCCCACGATTGCGGGTATGAAGCAGCAGCGGCAGCTACACAGTGGACTATCGCAGTCCGGCTGTATTTATTCTGGCAGTTTATCTGGTTTCGTCGATATTTTTCCGCGTGTCTCCGATACCACACTTTTATCAGCTCGAGTGAGCAACTCGAAAGAATCGAGAGCTCGCCGAGGCGGGCGAAGCAGTGTCTCTGCGAGTGAGTCGGGCCGCGCCCGTGAATCCATCAGCCGTCCAATATTGGTGAACGCCTAGCAGTTTCAAAGAAGGCTTCAGCCTGGGTTGGTTTTTTGTTGGTACGCTTCCACCCGGTTCTCCTTCTGCATGTGGCGGCTGCGACCGTCCCTCCCACGACGGTAGCGACGACGGTTCGCACTGCCAGCAGCCTTGCTGTACACACATTTCCAGGACTAGCAGCCTGTCACGGCTCTGTAAGGCGCTCTTTTTCTGATTTACTCACGCGGGTCTTCGAACTCGACGAAGGCAGTTATGCTTTTTTTGCGCCTGACGTGCCGCTCTGAATCTCTTCTCGCTCAGTAGTCTCACTGACGACGAGGATCGCGGCGGCGCGCGGGCGAAGGTACTTCTTGCCCCAAAATTCCCGCTTAGCCTGATTGAAAGGCAGATTGGTCAGGATCCATCTTTTCCTTCTTTCAGAAAAGCTGCCCTCAACAATGCCGCGAGAGGTTATCACAGTACAGTGCGGCCAGGCGGGAGAGCAGCTGGGTTCCACTTTTTGGGAGCTGCTCCTAGCTGAACATGGCTTGACGTACGAGGGTGGCATCGGCGACCACAATGTGCCTGACGGCTGTCAAAACAATGTCGACTGTTTCTTCTATGAGGCACACACGGGACGGAGGGTTCCAAGGTAAACACCATTTCAAAAGGACAGGAGGAAACGGCAGCATGTCTGACGAGGGCCTCCTCCATAGGCATGCGGAAGCGCCGCGTGCGTCGTTGCCTGCTTACGCCCCAGCACATTCTCATCTCACAGCTCTCACAGAATGACAGGTGGAAACGCACGGAGCAGGTGTGCATCGTCCAATATGAATCGGCCCTCTCTGTTTAGGGCGGTCTTGACTGATAGACGCCTCAGGCATATCACCATTCAGGGTGTTTTCGTATTGCAAGCGAGCACGACAAGCTGCCGCAGAAGTCTTGTACTCGTCCCAGAACAGCTCAGCAGTAACAAGACTACAAAGGCGAATGTGGAAGCACCACGTTAGTCTCGTGATACGAAGACGTCGCTCCTCCAATCAACCGCCGCTGATCCCACTCACTCTGGAATTCATGCGTTCAGGAGCGCGATGATTGACCTCGATACTGCCGTACAGAGTACAATTGACAGGAGCCCCATGCGGCACTTATTCGATTACACCTATTTTGTCTCCAACAAAGAAGACGCCTCGAGCAATTACGCTCGCGGGTACATTGGTGTCGGCAGGGCGGTAATGCGGGAGACAAACGAGGCCATTCGTCGGCAGGCAGAGATGTGTGACTCACTTCAATGTGAGTACCAAACTGGGGAAAGCTGGCAGCGTCCCCTGACCGCCCAGGCTGCTCCTACAAGCGGGTTTTATGCAATACGGGTGGCTGTGAGCGCCGGGCTCACGTGGCCTGAGTGTAGCTCTTCACAGCGTCTATTCAAATTGTGCTTTTCTCGCGTTCCACTCCTGCCTGGTCCAGCCAGAGGGAGGTAGCCGGGAGACGAGGGCTAGACACTTGCTAGGACGTTTTTTTCGTGAGGTCTTGAATCTGTGCTTAGAGTCTTCCCGTGCTTGACAGCACCTGGATGTCTGCCTTGAACGCGACTTTCGGAGAAACAGAGAGGACGACTGTATTCATTCGTGCGAGCACTGCGTTTTCTGCTTTCTGGAGTGATTTTTTCGGCAAAAAATTTTGCCATGCACCTAGTGTTTCATATTATGTTTTTTCGTGTCCACTCAGGTTTTTTCTTATGCCGATCGTTAGGCGGTGGCACAGGATCAGGCTTGGGGTCGCTTGTCCTGGAGAGCATTGCGGATGAGTTTGGAAAAAAGTATCTGCTGGACACTGTTGTCTGGCCTTCTGAATCCCAGACGTCTAGCGTCGTAGAGCCGTATAACGCCATGCTCGCGGTCCCCGCTATGAGCTCGCACTCTTCCGCTGCCCTACTTTTTGATAATGCGGCTCTTTTCGGAGTATGTCGAAACCTGCTGAATGTCGAAGCTGTGTTTTACACAAATCTGAACCAGCTCGTCGCTCAGGTGCTCTCAGGTAAGACGATGAGCTTTGCCGAGTTTTTGGGGCGTTCTCACCAGCGAAGAGGCCGGTTATGTGGCTGTATCGTCTCTCAGGAGTAGACCGACGCTGCCGGATATCCTGGTCTTGATCAGTAGACGCTAGACGGTACATTCGCCTAACACGTGGCTGCGCACGGCATCGCGTCCCGCGCGGCGTCTCGCGGCAAGCGAGGCCTCTACACACGTGACGCGAGATTATAGCGCTCAGCAGCCCTGACTTTTTGTGGAGGCGTATGGCATGGTATTGCGAAATGCCTCAAACATCCCAGCCTTGTTTTCTGGTGCGTGAGTTGCGACCTGCTATTGCCCTCACGTGTGTGTTCCACTGGCGCAGCTGTCACTCTGTCAACGCGTTTCGAGGGCTCGCTAAACAGTACCGTGGAGCAGACGCTTGTAAACACGGTTCCGTACCCGGAGGTGAATTTCCTGACAGCATCTCTCGCGCCCTTGGCAAATCGGCGAAGATACCGCTACGAGCGAGCCTCTACTAAAGACATCACCATGGAGTCCTTCCTACCTTCACGATGTCTGGCGGAGGTCAACTGCGCCGAAGGTCGTTTTATTGCCTGCCATCTTATGTACCGGTGAGAGACCCTGAAAGCGCGAAACTTCGGCTATGAGTGCATTGGCAACCCAGTTTGGAACGCTCTGAGCGGATACTTTCAAAATACAGAAGGGCGTCTGGCGTCTGAGACACTCTCCGTAGCGTGTCGCTGCGCCACTCCTTTGGTGATACAAGTGGCCTTTCATCAACTGAAAACCGCACCACCTGCCCCGTTGAGGTCTCTCCTTCCCAGTTTACATGGTTGTCTTCACCTTTCCGTTGCCCACACCGTTCTGGATAGCGACCTCAACGTTGTGCTGCCAGATGTGCTGCCTGTGAGCGTGTTTTTGTCATGAGGCCTGCCATGCTGTCTGTGGACGCAGAGGTGACGTCACGCCGCGAGATGTGCAAGAGGGAATCGTCGCCGCAAAAAACAGTCGGGCTGTGCGATTCGTCGACTGGATGCCTACTGGGTTCAAATGCAGCCTGAACAACCGTCTGTTGTGCGTCAGTCGGGATTCTGAGCTCGCTCCTGCCTTCCAGTCGTGTTGTATGTTCGCGAACAACACTGCCGTCACATCAGTTCTTGAGCGGACTCTTGGCAACGCTCGCAAGATGTTTAGCAAACGGGCATTTGTTAACTGGTGAGCAGAACGAGGAAGGACCGATATGACAGCTGGCTTGACGGATTTTATGTTGCCCTTTAGTTGATTGAGCACCCAGTACGGCCTGCCTTTATTGGCAGTTAAGTGCAATGCATACGAACGCTTATCCAAACACTGATACGGGAGGTAGTAGCGAAAGACAGACGTGGAAACGCGGGCACGAATGGGGCAGACTCGGGAGCAGTAGTGGAGAAAACCTGCGCGTGCCTGACTCGCGTAAGAGCCTGGCAGAGAGGCGGGAATACACGTTCTTGCGCGCCGTGTGTCTACGTCTCTCGTGTCGCACGTTTTCTGTGTCCAGTTGCTGAGGTCTCTGCCGTGGTGGTACTCAATGTGTGTAGGTTTGTAGCAGAGGGCCTTGAAGAAGGAGAGTTTTCGGAAGCAGACGAGCGGCTTCAACAAAAAATCAACGACTATAATGAGAGCGTGGCCGATGTCGAGTACTACTACAAGTACGCAGAGCCTGTGAAGAAGGAGCGTGAGGAGGAGACGCCGCAATCAACGCCGACAACGGCGCCGTCGTCTCCGACTTTCGGAGACAAACGAGATAGCGATGCAGAGGAAAAGCTCGCAAGCGTAGTGGCTGCGCTTGCTGGCTGAGGACAGGAGCGGACGTATGGATGCCTGGACAGCAACTGAGCACGCGGATGATTCGCGGTTCATGGTCCTTGCCACCTGAGGTAATGAAGCGCCGACGACGAGGAGCCTAAGGAAAGGCGTCGCTGTCCCGCAAGCGCTGCATGACAGCATACCGCTTAGGTCGGAGAGCGCTCAAAGCGACCAGTCACCCCGAAGAACAAAAGGGCGGTGCAGCGGAAGCCTGCCACAGCAACTTCTGGCATAATATGTTGCAAATTGAAATGCAGTGAATGACGGTCCACCAGTGGGGGAAGCTTTAGAAAACAGCCACGATCAGGCTAGACTCCAGCGGCGCTACTCACTGGTGGGTGAAACCTGTGGTCATTTGTTCCCGTAAGATTGTACTCATATATTCGTGCAGTCGAGCAGGTCGCGGTGGCAGACAGTTTTTTGTTGATGGCTGTCGCTGACAGTCAGTCCCTGGTCTCTCGCTGGTCTTGTGGGTATGCCGGTGGTAGTCTCTGTAGGGAGCGAGTCGTATCCAAGGCAGCCTGACGTCCACCGTTGTCTTCTATTGACGCGTCGGTGAGACACTGTCCCCCGCGCGACCCTATATCTTGTCATATCAGCGCGCTGGTACATTGGCAGTCTCAATATCGTGATCCTGTCCGACTGGTGATCTCGTTGCCCGAGTATGTCAACGAGCGCGCTCGGATGGCCAGGGATCTGTGTGCGGTTGGCATAGAGTTAGGACTCTGTAAGCCGCGGCGGAGAAGCGTCTCTCCCTCGCATGCCTATCAATCTAATATCAGCTTTACTTACACGCCAGGGCATCTAAGCGGCGGCGCCGCCCGGAACAGAGAGACATCCCTTGGCACTGCGAGTCGCGTTTTGACATCCTAATGCCATGACTCCCCTGCTTGCGTCCACTTGGAGCACGATAGAATTGGAGTTGCGCGTGCCTCCATTTAGCGTGTGGATACATTCAAAGGTAATACCTCGCTGACTAGCTGGTATCTCGTGAATCATTCGCGTAGAAGTCTTGCTCGGAACCCGAGCATCGTCGACCCCCGGTATGCGAGGTCATGTGATCAGTCCAAGTTTCATTCATCACTAGCACGCTTGCTGCTGCGGAGATCGTTCAGTGCATCAACGAAGCCCCCTCTGTAGATGGAATTCCACCAGTGCGTCGGATACCCAAGCCGGGTGCGGCTCAGCTGGCGCTGCTCTACCCGCTCATGCGGTTGCCTCATGTTACGAGAGGTCTCGCAGGCGTCATCCAAAGGGTCCGCCACTCACGGGGTAGGACTCGCATACAGAGTTTTGGCTACACATAGTCCGAGTGAATCGGTTCCATAGGGCGAGAAAAGGAGCGGCATAACATACTCGATAGCGTTCACTGGCCTATGCCGCGCAGAGAGGTTCTCAGAAGGAGATATTTGGAAAATCCTGTCACCGGACGACTATATGTGCACCAGCAAGCTTGTATAGCGTTGTGCTACACCGGAATATCGCGGGAGAGCAGCACTCTTTCTCTGTCAAAGTAATGACGTATTCTCTTCTATCTCGTCTAACACGAATGGAAGAATGGCACAATCACGGCAGAAATGCTTGCCTGGCCAGCCGCGCTATCACATAGACCCTGAGGGAGTACACCGGAGGACACAGACGGTCACCCTTGTCTGCAGCAGGATTACTTTGCCTCGTTATGTTGCGTTACATCGTTTTAGAAAACATATTCCAGGTTGACATACGCAAACGACTCAAAGCCTTCCACGAGTGAAAGAGGAAGTCAAAGCTGTCTGCATATGCCGCATCTCAAACTCATCACACCTAAGTAGGATGGGCAATCTGCCAGCAAAAGTACTGACCGAAAGCCATTCTTTCCACAGCGCTTGTAGAGCGCCCATTTCCAGAAAGGCGGAACCGGCAAAGATATCCGAAAGCAATCTTTCTGCCTGACCCCAGTAGAAATCTCCCACCCACGAAGTCTACTGGGCATCTGGAGTTCGCCCTCTCTTTCATGGCGGACATGCCAGTGAAGCGGGAAGTCTCATCACAGCTTTTCCTTTGGCTTCTGCCGTTTGAACTGCCGATGCCGTTCTTGGCACTTCTTCTGGCTGGCGTCGTCTTCCTCAGCTTCTGGCAGGAGCGCCGCGCCTGGAAGCTGTCTTTGTAATTTTTCCGCCACAGTCTTGCTGAAAGGGTGGGTCCCAACGATATTGCCAGCTGCGAGGGAGTGACGGAAGCGCACGGTAGCATCAGACGCACGTGGGAAGCTTGTCTGCACACTTACAAGTTAGATTGAAGGCCAGGGCACAACTGTACTGTCGAAAAGCAAGCGTCGAGCCCCTCGTGGGTCAGTGATTAGCACGCGTTGTTCCCGCAGCATAGGTAAGTGGCTTGTGAGGAAGAGCTGGTGCATATTCCTGAGGATGCAGGAAAGTCGGCGAAGCCATCCTGTGAGACACTTACCTGGGCCATAATTGCAGACAATAAGGAACTTCCTGGTGGGGCTGCTGGCCGTACGGCATGACGACTGACAGATTCGATAAGCACAGCCTACGTGTGTTGACAGATCCGCCATCATCTGAGTCATGTGCCCGACCATGACACCCTCGTCGTGGAATTTGTTGTCACACTTTGGAAGTTTGTCTGCAGTACAGGCGTTCCCCACCTTTCCATATCTGATGCGCAGAGCACATGGCATAATGTTCGACGTCCAGTCGATGGGGCCTGGAAGCCGCTACTGTAATTCTGTCTACAGAAAGCTTATAAGAATCAAGACGATGCTGGTCACGGGCCGACTTCCAGGGAGACTCTACCCTCCGTCACTCCTCTCTACTCGCCGTTCTCGTCTCTCTCTGTGATTTTATTGCCACTCGCCTTTTACCGCACGCGCAGACCAGACTAAACATCTTTCCTGTAACGAGCGGGATGGTTAGGTCTTCTACACGAATCTTTCCCTGAGTCACTAGTGTGAGCGGCAGACTTCGGTGTGGCTTTAGCAAGCCTCTCGGGCAGCTTCCCAAACAACAAGCTCCCTTTCTACAAGAAATGATTGTAGTCTTGAGGCCTGTAGGTTTATGTTGTGGCATACCTATAGCACAGAATTTCGCTGAACCAATCCTGCACGACTTTTTGCCACCGAAGATTACCCCCGACGCACTGGACCGCGAGATTCTCGCCAACGTTCTCAAAGCCTTCGACGAGCTGGCGCACCAATAAGCAGCCCACAGTGCCACCACAGGCTTCCAAAAGGGACTCAGTCGATGAGCAACGATCACGGCGGACAGGCGCTGCCTCCCACGCAGCGCATTGCAAATACTACTTGTAAACCACGATGTCTACTGCGCCTGCCTGTATAGGTGTCAACGCTTTGCAGCTACAGTCTTCAGCAGCTCTTGTAGCCTTAGGCGCAGTCTCAAATGTCATACTAGCAGAGTGTAAGCTCAGGCATTCACCGACCTATGCCGCTTACTGCTCGGTGTATTGATGGTGTTGAGTGGTAGAGCTCGCATTCGTGCTCCTCGTTCAGTCTGTCTGCCCAATACTCGGCGAATTTCTTAAGTCGAGGATCAAACTTCAGTAGCGGCACACCATATTTCCCTCGGATTTCGTTGTGCTTTCGAAGCATCCCTGCGAAGAGGGTCACAAGAAGGCTCACAAAAACCTGAACTTACCACTTCTTGGCAGCCTTGAGTTTCCGTTCAGTGATTGCGACCTTGGTTAAATGCGGGTTGGTTTGTCATCTTCCACGAGCTCACCGTCATCGAATTCGTCGTCATTTACTGCGATACGCATACCACAAAGGAACACCGTCAGCAGAAGTATAATGTTCATCGAGGTAGCTCCAGGTGGTCATGCAAGCGGTGCAGATGGATGATTCGGGTCCTGGCCTTACCCGCGCATATGGAGCTCTCCTCGACCAATCCGAATGAGAAGAAGCACTTCCCATCGGACAAAAAGCCTCCCGCTGCGTATCGGCGGTAGCCCTCTCCGCAGTCCGTAGAGAGAGGGCTTCCGTCCAAAGCATACCGGCCTGAGAGCTGTGTGTTGAAGACTGCACATAGGTTTCCTGGCCGCTGAGGATCTGCAAAACATTGACAATCAAAGACGATGGAAATATACGGAACTCGCGCAGCATCCGAAAAACTGTGTAGGGGCATCCATCGATGGCTTCTGACTTCTTGCCGGCGCCAAAAGGAGTCCAAAAAAAATACTACCCTGCACAATAATCAGAACAGGGTCGGAATATCGCTGGTGTATAGGCGATTTTTACCCCACAAGTTCCAGTGCAGCATGGTACCAAGATGGCGGAACGCTCGGTCTACCTAGACTAGTCCTGAGGCGCTACAGCAAGCCTCCGAGGTATCGCGCCCGACACGGGCAAGGACAGGGAAACTGCTCGCAACCACAGTCCAGAGCAAAGACTAGCGCTGCTACCCTACGGGCTCTCATGGGAATGGAATTCGGGAGCAAGCGAGCCAAATCCTCGACATGGGAAGCTGGCATAGACGCGGGCGGCTGCTGTCGAAGCATTTTCCATTTCTGCGATAAATCTGCGACAGCAATATGGAAAGACATGGACGCGAGGTTGTCATCTACAAGTACGCACGTTCGGATCGAGCCAGGTGCCCCTGCTGTAATTGCGCATCGAGAGAGATCCTACATGCCAATGCTGCTTAGATGCAATTTCTCGTCCGACCAATCAAGCTCTTCAATGAGTGAAGTGTAGTTGCTCTGGAGCAAGTGGACGCATTCGTGGGCAACTGCCGCGAGGCAATGGTGAATCGCTGAATATCCATTTGTGTCTGGCAGATCCAGTCAGCTTATTTCCCTGAATGACGCCGTGATTACGTACTCTTGCATTCAGACAGTCCAATGCACTTTTGCTTCTCCGCCTTGACTTCACAGTCGCCGCCATTCTGTCTGACTGAGAAGGAGTATGATGCTCCGAGGCTGCATTCAGCCTGGCAGTCACTGATAGTTGAATCGATTTCTGGGCACTTGGCTGCAGACACGAAAACACAAACCTATTCAGATTCGCTTTTCTGCGTGGTCTTCCTCGGTCAGCATCAGCTAGTGAGGCCCTGAGGTGGCGTCTTACGATTTTTTCGATTTGTTTCAAAGCGGACCGGCTTGAGCTGCTCGAGAGCCTTCTCGGGTACTGCATCCTTCCCAGATCGAAGCTGCTGCTTAAACGCCTCGAAGATTTTCAGTTTATCCGGCGGGAGAGCGATTGGCTTCGGAGGAGTGGGTGCAACCTTGTCTGCGGGTATCTCGGCAGGCTTCTGAAGTCGCGTCAACTCGGGCTGTTCCTGGTTGCTCTCTGACGAAAAGCAAACATGCACATGAACAGCGCCCCGAACTGAGCCTGAGCTGAGGGCTTCTTTCACCTCAAGGTCAACACCACCCCTGTCTTTGCCCCACGGGCAGGGTCATAACTGATGGGAAGCAGTTCCCGGCAAGCCTAGGTTCACTTTCGGCACTCGACAGCGCCGACGTCTCGTTTCCCAACACGCTGCCCTGGTAGTGCACTCTGCCCCAGACTGCTCGGATGGGCCTTGTCGCTGAACGGGGTCCGGGTGTTCGGCCACAGAGACTCTTCTCGCGCTAAAGGAAGCCGAACCACGAATCCCAGTTTGAAACCCTCGTCTGGTTAGAAGACTTGACTCCGCTTACTTCGCTCGCACATCCTCGTCGCCGGCTGGTGCTCGAACCGCGTGACCACAAGAAACCCACTCGCAGAAGGCTCTTGAGTGTAGACGAAACGTGACTTGGTCCCCAAGCCGCATGCTGCCTCAGACAGCTCCTTGTTGTCGAAGTACCTCTTTGACCACTCCGTGGTAAACGCCATCAGTGGCGCATCATTGGTTCCCACTGCGCACGGCATGCAAAGAAAAGCAGTCAATCGGGGCAAACCGGCTAGAATCACGCGTCGCTAGTTAGAGCAACAAGAGAAAAATGTGTGCGACGGCGCAGTCAATGCACGTATCAACTCGGCGTACCGCCACGTGGACAACTGAACGAGGACTCATCCACATCTGTATCAGATCCTCTTTTCTGTGTGAAGCATATTTGTTCGAAGGATTAAAAAGCATGGTGCTAGGGCCGCACGGCCTGCTGAGGCACAGGGCATCACCACCCTCTCACGGGCAATTCTCAGAGAGTGGGACGACTGAGCGAGCGAGAAAGACGTACCTTGCTGCCATTTATCTTCCAGGGGAATCTTTCCTGCAAGGTCAGCGAGGACGCTCTGGGGCATATCTTCTGGTGTCCTAGCATGGAGTAGTTTCCACTTCTTCATGAGATCTAAAAAGAGAACACCATGACGTCTAGAAAGTGGCGTTTTGAGCGACAGAAGACGGAGGATTTGACCGATGCCAACACACCACCTGTTTCCGACAGCAGACGACGGACTTTGTTGCGCAGCGCGGCAACCAGCAGACGACTGGCTACTACAGTCAACATTGGCGCTGAGGGAGTCTACGTCATCTACGTGGGCCGCGGCACCGGGATTCAATCGTGGGGGGAGGAAAAGTGACCGCCGGCGGCGACGGAGAACGAAACGATTAGATGAGAAAGCTTGCATAGAAGTCCTTACGAAAGAAGGCTCACTGTGCCTCTACAGTGAAACTCTGGACGGTAACGCACGCAGACATCATCCTGAGCGGCACGGGTTAGTTGACTTTGACGAACGGGCTCACGAGTTTTCCTGCTTGGTTATTCTACGCCGGGCGGGGTATAAGGTTTATAGCGTCGGTCGGGCCTCAGTAATTCTTATGTGTGTCGAAGGTCATCGCTACCAAGATTCGTCTTACCTGTGCAGTCCGACACCTGGATACACGGCAGCTGTTGCAGCGTACCGCCACATGAATTCTTGCCGACCGGGTGGACAGATAAACGGTATCTTTCTCCTGTGCTGCAGCTTGCGCTGCAGTCGCTCCATGTGGACGTCACCCGCGGGCACGCCGCTGAACACATGTAAAGAACTCGTCTACTACGCGCGCATCATTCTAGGTACTCCAGTATTCTGACTGCAAATAGATTAATTGCACCGTCACGTCATCGTGGTGTAACCAGCTTTGCTACGAGAGAAAATCCCCTGCAGGGTGCTGCAGGCATCGGTCATGCTGCGGGCGTAATTGATAAAAACCTAATCTCAATGCACAACCGTCCGCGTCCTTACGGTTCGTGGATTCGGGCGCTACACTTTCGAGTTTCATTGAATCGATGATTCGTGCAAATCCTGGACCCCGGTTGGTCACCAATTGCTTTTTCCTCGCCTCCAGTCGCTCTTCTGCTGCCGCACGCAAATCTGAATTTGCTGTGTCCACAATCGAACCGACAGCACACCTGCACGTGGGGAGGCTGCTTAGTAGTCGGTGCTGTACTTTTTTGAAGGATGCACGGCAGACCACTGGATCTTTCCGGCAGCAGCTCTTCCACGGGACATTCGGGATTGATGCCCAGAGGCGTCACGGCACCTTCTAACAAACAGCCAACGCGGGCACGGGTCATAGTTGGTTCTAAAGTCACACACCATAGTATGTGGATCGACGGACAGCAGCGCCTGCAAAGCTCGAGGGGACTCCTGTGAAACTCGCGGAACTGCCGGATAGTATCCCAACCCCGGCCGCCCGGCAGCCAATCCGCGATGACAGGAAACTGGCACGCAGTATTAGAATCGCGCTAACTTCACACTCGTGCACTTGAAGGCGAACTCACTTGACGCAGGTGGCGATGATGTCTGCGAATCTGAAGGCGTATTAGGATCATGCTTGGACGCTGCGTCGATGCATCAAAGTTGCTCAGGAGGGACACCGCGAATTGGAGATCCGATGCATAGCGTGTTTGTCGCGTCTGCATTTGACTGGCTTGTGCCTAAAGTCGTACTGCGGCAGTATCGGCGGCTAAGCCTTCTTCGCAGTCCAGGCCACCGCTAAAAAAAGCTCCCCGCTGCTAGATGTCAGATATCCGCTCCAGAAAGCACAGTGGTGAAAGCGTGCTCACTTGGTGCCTCTCGTAATATGCCAGAGGGTCGATTCTCCTGTTTCTGTTCGGACGTCTCTGTCTCGAGGTTAGGTCCTGGTCAAATGCAGAAGATAGACAACTCCATTATTTTTACTAAACTAAGCCAGCAACCAAGCATGGGCCAACCGTTTAACTCAAGTATGTGTTGCTACCTCGTCCATAGTCAGCGTCTCGGAGTTCTCAATTCGAGCGACGGTGGCTAACAGCGAGAAACAGAACTTCCGATAGCGCTTGTGCAATAAACTCTTAGTGTGCGCAGTATCACCCACACGATCATCTGTCACAGTAAAGACTCTCATACTTGGGCTGTTTCTTAGATATGGGGCTGCACCTGATCACCACCGACCCACCCGATATGCAATAACGCACCCGCCGGCTGTTTAGCAGTCGTTGGACGGTGTGTAGGGGTTGGACTCTTGCCTACGTCACAGAAATCACATGCCAGCAACGAGCGTCGTGCTCGTCTTCCACATGTTTGATAGACCCGAAGTGGCTTCTAAAAGCCGTCGTTTATGTCAAAATGCCGTCGGCGGCCCCTCGCGCTATGCCACGCCTCACCAAAACAAAGGGCAACTGTCGGTGAAAGACGCGCCGTCAGAAATAGGGGAGCCCATTCTGAAAGGTTTCATTCGTATCGTCTTAGACGTCGCCCAGACGTACCTATATCTGAGGAGGGCGAAGGAGAATGAAGACTAGCCACGGGCGCCACTGACGAAGTCCTCCGCAGCTTTCCGTCTACGAGTATAATAATCAGCATATGCACACGAGCGACTGCTGAACGAAGCGCTCAGATCACTTAATGCCTCGTTCGGGGCGCAAAGGATGATATCAAGGTCGTATGTTACTCTTGATATCGAGACGCTGAATCACGTGAGTCAAGGTGTGGATCACAACCATCAGGTTTGGATAGACAACTCAGGGTTAAGGTAGGCGATGCTATATTGCAAGGTGATGGTTGCATCACTCGTCAGCGAACGCGGAGCTGCCGGTTCACCACTTTGAGAGCCTGATGTCTCGTTTTCTTACGAGGCAGATGGTTTGTTGGGGAATGCGGAGCGGATGACGGCGTGTCACTATCCGGTTTCTCTTTGCTGAGGGGGGAAGTGCTCCCTACCGCACAAAGTACACAGACAGATATTTGGTGTTCCTGCCAAGCAGTGGCATCATGGAATGGGAACATGTGGCAGGCATTATTACTGTGTACTGGAAGCACGCTGGCTACATCGAGCAATTATTGACCTCGACTCACGCAGCTTAGACTCGCGCGTCAGTGAGACGCCGGCACCGTCGTGTTTCCGAACTCCCACCGCCGTTCTGGAGACCGACGCGCCTGTGGATTCTTTCGAGCCTGTTAATGTTGCAGCAAATCGCAGGTAGGGCAGGGAGGAGCGCCTCGCGCCGATTAGAATGGTGGTCGTCAGCATGTTGCATGTGGTATCCCGTGTTGCTTTGGCACCGCCAGAGTCACACTGTAGTGGTAGAACGCAAATTCTAGCGCTAAGGGCATTTCTGCAGGGGTAATTTCCACCATCTGTTCTGGATCGAGGGGTCACCCGCTACTCCTTTACATTCTCTTTGTATTACTCGGTTTACTGGTGACTGTGTTCCGCGCCGCTGGAATCGGCTGCGTCTATTAAGGATAGTAGCCTCCGCAAACCCACATGAAAGCGTTTTCTCTTCCAACCGAATGCCAGATTGAATCCGGAGAGTGTTGCCTTCCCTCTTGCCAGTTGCCCAAAAGATCGCGTCGGTCGCCGGGCCGCATGCATCTTCGCTTAAAATTTTGTCGCCGCTGAAAAGGGAAGACGGGGCCGTCTCGAAAGAGAAGCCCTCCCCGGAAGGATCTGAGCATGACAGTCAAAAGTACGCTTCCCCTGGCTACACCATCTTGCTCTTTGTGGACAGCCGAGCACCGCGTGTCTGTCACGCACCGCTGCCGAGCGAGCATTCAGATTTGAACAGTGCAGACCAAGTAAGATTAAAAGCGATACGCATAAGCTGTGGTGAGTCCGGAAGCAGTCGACGCAGTCACTTAACAACTGCATCGTCGCTGCCTCAGTCGTCATCAGCGACCCCCCATCGCTTTCAACATATTACGTTACCGCACGACAATCTAGCTTGATTGTGGCCGCATCGTTTAGGGTTCAGGGTTGGAAAACCTTCCCTCCAGACGCACCCCAATGAGTGTGGAGGAGGGGGGGAAGCAAATAAAGTAATGTACGAGGAAGCCGTAACTGCCACGGCTCTCTGCATGGATCGACAACTCAACATCATCATCAGCCACGCACTGCCTGCAATTCTTGCCAACCTCGTTGCCACTTCTCTTCCGATGGGATCTTCCCAGCAAGTTCTCTCAGTATGGCGGATGGAATGTTGCCAGGCTTATGATCCATGAAGACAGCCATTTTGGCCGTGCTACCTGCAAGTAGCCAGAGCAATGCAATCTTTGTCATCGATTTAGTATTTGCTGCCATCAAGAAGTATCTGCAAGGTGGCAATGAAGTAACCGTTGTCCTAATGACGAAGGCTGCTCTGTTCCTGCGGTCTGAGACCTCGTCCTCGACTTACTTCGGCAGCCTTCCAAGGATATGCACGGCATTCGCACGAGGTTCGTCGCACATACGCCTTCTTGTGAGCCGATGTGCAGCATATATTTTGTTCCTTGGCCACATTCATCGGTGCACACGCTCCACGAGGACTTGATCTCAGGACAGCTCGCTAGGACACGGCAGACACAGACATAGAGAAGACGCAAGTGAAAGGCCAGCGTCGCAGGGGACGTGCACGAGTTTCGCGAAGCGTTCGAGTCTCTGAACGCAAATTCTGCCTGAAGAGGGTTAGGTTGCGCGACTCGTCACAAACAACCACCCGTAGTTGTATAGGAGGGGACATGAACATGTCATAGAATGCTTCCGATTTTATGCAGTCGGACACCGTGCTGAACTACATCTTCTTTAGCTCCTGACCCGCATCGGAGCCGTGGACTTGTAGTCTCGCGCTGAGTTGATCCTGACATCCCAGAGTCGGAACCAACACTCCGCGGGAGCAAGGGCATGCGGCAGAGACGATAGCCTGTTTGAGGGACTGTTCGAATTATTTTGTACCACCACAGCGAGTTTCTTACGGTCTTTAGGGTTCTCTTCAAAGCGATCCAGAGTCACCGACCTCTGGACTTGAGCGAGAAGATGACGCGAGCGAGCCTTCACTTCAAGAGCCTCTCTGAGTTTCCTTTCTGCCACTGCTCTGCCCGGCCCACGAGGGGGCCCACTGCCTGAGCGATGAAGTTCCAACAAGAAGAATAAATGACTCGGAGCCTCACCTGTATATGCGACAGTCTCGAGAGAGTCGTATCGTGCCGAGGTCGCGGTGGAGCAAACCCTCATGCATGAATAAATGATCGTGCAATGGGGCCACGGAAACCGTCCAGCTTTCATGGGTAACGTTTGCAATGGCGGCCTACGAAAGAGAGGTAGCTGCAGTGAGCGTGGGGAAAACACTGACCATCGACCGGCCATGTCACATTGATTACCTTGGGTCGAAGATCGAGCTACTTGTTTAAGCGCGGCGGCGGCTGCTGCGCGTCTTGCAGCGAGTGTCCGAACCTGAAAGAGATACCCATTGTCATCATGCAAGGCGCTGAAGCTGCACAGACACTTCACCCGCACTTGAAGATATGCTTCAAGCAATGGAGGAACTTCGTACGCAGAATAAAATGTCGTGCCTAAGTGAAGCCGGCCCTTCACATAGGAGGCCAAACATCGAGGAAGAGCTGTGCCCTGAAGTGGCACGTCTTACTCAGTCCGTCGCAAATGCTTGTTCCCTGTCACTAAAGGAGATTGGATCCCCGTAGTGCGGCAGTGAAGGACTGAGAAACGAGGTGATGAGACGTGCAGGGAGTGCCTGATGACGGAGCAACTGAAAAACCGTGTGTCCTACTGTTGTACGAGGCGGAGATGAGCAGCCATAGTGAAGTATCCACGGCGCCGCCTCCTAACCTGTGCAAAAGATGCCCGCGACACAAGTAAACCGGCTAACTGCTGTCGGGGGGAAAGTAGTCCATCTTGGTCGGTGTCGACTGTGGAGGAGCCCCTCAAATGCGAGCTCAAGCGGGGCATGTTTCCTGACAACGACGATGGCACCGGGTTAACCGGTGACAAGTGCGACGAAGCGGGAAAAGCATCGTGACTGTCGGCCCTCAGGAAGGAAAAAAAGTGCCAGATTGCCGAGAACAAAAGACACAATGACATCCCCATGTTGCGCCTGCGTGTAATGCGAAGAATGGGCGTATCCTCCGCAAACCGCTACCGGCCCGCCGATCTGAGGAAGCTACAGGCTTGTCGCTTGTCTTCATAATATAATTAGGTCCACCGCTGTTGCAGATGGTAGAGTAGAGCTATCCGTGCATGATTAGCATTTGCCGAGTGCAGCGGCACGGCCTGCGGTAGTACGAGAGGAACCAGCTGTTGCTGTACTGAAGACAGGTAACCTGGACGCAGTCGTAAGTGCCATTGGGTCATGCACATCGGCTGGTCATCCTTACTAAAAGACAATGCATCCTGGATTACACTCACTGGATTAGACTGCACTGTCAAATGAAAAGGCATGGACTTATGGTGGTCAGCCTTAAGCGCCGCCTTGCAGTGTCTTGTGGCCAAGAGGCCACGCAGGCGGCTCAGGGCTCGCTGGCTGCAAGCAGTGTCTTCAGTAGGGCGTCGACGCAGGCTGCCGTTGCGCCACGGATGAAAGGAGCACCTCAGCAGCGCGGTCTGAACCCCCGATTCGAAAGTGATTTCCAGACAGACTTATAGAACATTTTCGGCAACTGTGGCGACCACGTCGTCTTCGCGTAGGTTTTTCGGCGGCCAGCCACCTCATACTGGTAGCATGGACTGGAGCCACCACGTAAAGATATCCCCATCTCGCCAAACGTGCGTCCGTGTAGGCAGCTCGCTACGGATGAGCAGCGCTCGAATCGTGTTGCATGAACCGCATTCACCACCCGCCCCCCCCTCCGTTAACCGAGGCGGCGTGGATCCGATTATACAGGCGGCAAACAAATAAGTATAGATGACGCTTCCATGATGCCTTACGTGATGGCATGTCATAGTTGTTGACATGCATGCATTTCCGAAGAGATGTGACATTAAAGCATTGATTTTTCGATCCACTGGTTGACGGCATCCAAACCTTTCTGGCTTTGGAGTCGGATGACATGTGTAAGTCGTACCAGAGTCATAGGGCTGTCATGACGTCAACTAGATGCCATGTTAAACAGAACTAGCGTCAGGGGAAATACTCATCCCCCGTACCGGAATAGGGAGCGCAGTCACCTGTCTCCGATCGAGCGGACACGGAATCTCCAGCCGCTTTTCTCAATGTTCACCGGACGGGCGCCTCCAGCGCCACAGTTTCGGCCCCACCCGTAGAGTCACGCTTGTTGGCTCCTGGTATCGTAGCAGGGCTAAACGTTCTACGTTCATGTTGACCTACTAAATATCATGGGGGCGAAAATAACCGAAAATTAACTCCGTTCATGAGCCGCCTGTGTCCCGCCCTCTCCGCCACAAGGCACTGCATGGCGGGCTCACGGCTGGCCACCATAAGCTCATGCTTTTACCTTTGCCAGTACAGTCTATTTCAGTGAATTTAGTCGGGCACGCATTGTCGTTTAGTAGCAGTGGCCAGTCAATGTGCGTGGGCCAATCGCTCATTCACTATTTAATATGAGCGTAGCAGGTGTAGCCCCGCTACGAGACACAAGCCAACAAGCATCACTCTACGGGTTCTGCTCGCACCCTACTCTTTTATTGCTAGAGACGGTCGAATGTTTTCTGCTACTGGTGGCTGCCGCGATCTCAACGAGCGAGGTGTTCCCGCCGTATGCCAACAGTTCACCACTGAGAAACCCCGCCGACCCAGCGGAGCCGTGGCCACGCGAGGTGATGTTTCCGGTCGCTTATGGGGCGAGCGATATCTAAAATCATATATTCGTCACTGTTGCACATTGCAGGATATCCAGCGCCCGAAGAGGGGGGGGGGGGCGGGGAGGCAGGGGAGAGAGCGCCTGCGAAAAGCATTTCGTCAGGGATTGACTACAGAGAGGCGCCGTCGTTCTATGCCCTTCTAACACAACAGCATAATTTTTACTTGAGTGTATTCTGGGGCAGGCTCCTTAGAGGCTTTCTAAGCGCAAATCAAATGCCGGTGCCCGCACTTCCTCTTCGCAAACCTAAATATACCATATACATGGATGCCGGGCACCATCGGCCGTGGCTGGATGTGGCAGTTATTGGGCCGTATCGAGTGTTGGGAAGAGCAGCTAAAAAAACACGCGTCCCATATAGTCCCATCTGTGCCTCAAACAGGCCTCAGTGCATGTGCAAACGGCTACCGGCGGAGCGAAACAATGTCACTACCTTTGATCACGGATCTCCACAGGCCCGAAGGACTGCGCGCCCACCGCCAGGGATAAGCATTGCGTTGTGACAAGGAGAAGCTCAACTGTGGTTTCTCGGAAGTGTATGAGCACAAAGTTACCACGTTGTTCGCACTTGAAGACGCAGCGTACTGGCGGAGAAGAAGGGTTGCTCGGCGGAGTGCCCGAGAGACGACAGTCGGCTGCGGTGCATGCAACTGGTGGTTCGCTGGCGACGCCGCAGGGCGGCCTGTCTCCTGTGCTTGTTCGCTGTAGCCGGCAAGGTGGGCGGCGCCTCCGCCTCGTTTGTGTCTCAGCGTCCTGAATACCTACTTTACGGTCGCCGACTGCCGTGATGCACTAGCAAGCGCCGACCGGCCCAACAAATCGGCAAAGAGCTGTTGAAGTTTATGTTTTCCACGACAGCGCGTCCTGCGGCGTCTGTGGGATGGTCTTTGTGGTATTTTAGGGGTGAGTGCTCATCGGGAACACAGTGGGTGGCCCGTGTTGCATGCATAGGGTGCCAGTGCTTTGTGCGGCCAAGATTTAAATCCTCAGGGTAAACGTGCCTCAGTCAATTTGAGTCACCCCCGTATTGTTCTTGATTCTTCGACGCAGTTGGCATGATGAGGCTCCCGTCTTCTGCGCGTTTACTAGCGGCGCGTCAAACGCCAACTCCAGGCCACGCGACCTGCGACGGTCTGGCCACGGGCAGGAGGCTCTTGGGTCAGGGCCCAAGTGTCTCCGGCTTATTTCTTCAAGGATGGCACACTGGTGTTGGCCCAGCTTTCCCATCGCAGCTGGGTGCTTTGCCGTGTGTCCTCGGATCTGGACCCGCCACGCAGAGCCAGCGCCGTCGATACGCTACCATGGGATCTAACTGGTCATTCTCCAAGGTTCAGTATACCAAGTACCGCATTACGAAGCCGTGGACAACGGACACGATGTTTGATGACATAATTCTGTCTCAACCATCAAAGTGAGTGATGGCGGGTATCTGGATCGGTTTGCCATCCCCGGGATCGAGAGCATGCCCATCTGTGCATCATGACGGGAGGCAGTTGGCGGACGTGACGGAAGATGGCGTAGGCGGCGTTGCGAGGAGTGGGGGTACATTATCTGGCAAACTAATGCGGGCTTACCTAATTTGGAGACTAAAAATCACGGAGGCGGTGCGTGTGCGTTACGCCACGAAGAGTCCTTGGAGTGGCGACGGCAGGTTGCAGATTGGCTACTTCAGAACAGTGTGACACTGGCAGAGAAGCTAGAGACCCTCTCGGGTCGCTAGCTTCTCTGTCGATATCTGATGCATGTAAACCCATGGTCAGCGCCGCTCTCTATCCTTGCGTGTAGGGATGACTTCGCCAAATTTACAAAGGAAGCACCCCTCTTTCTTAGGTTTTTGAAGCTTGTCACCGATGTCGAAGGACGCCAAGACGCGTTCATTCAGTTTGCAAGGAGGTAAGGAGGACGACACAGGCTTGGAGAGCTCGACGCTGATGCCTCAGCTTTCCGAGGTGGTGTGTGCAGCGCCTCCATGCTCCCGTGTGCAAACGTGCAAACTCGAATGGCAAGGCATGTGCTCTAGAGGATTGGACGCTTGTGTTTTCGGTAGAGCCACGCTATCGTGGTGTTTTGCTACTGGTAAAAGGGAAAAGGACTCGATGGCAGGAGCAAGGTGGGAGTGGGAGGGTGTCGATTTTGAATGTGACTGTCAGTTCCATGTTATGCACGTTTCGGAGCGGGATACAAGTGGATTACCGCTTTTATCACCTGTGCATGCTTGTTGAACACTGAATGTCCAACTCGCTGTCGGGGACTGACCTGTTTTGGACTGCAGGTGTGAGAACGGCTTGACCGTGGAGAAGGATGTGTACGTAACGAAGAAGGAGCTACTCGAGTGCCTCTGGAAAAATGGATACAGTGACACGGAGATCAACGCTTTCGAGATCGCCTTTCCTGGTGATTACAAGTTTCACTACCCAGGTAAGGCGTGACCGAGAAGTGAGGGGCTTCTTTTTACAATGATGTCCAAATTCTGATTTGGCGGGTGTAGTGCACACGCGAGGTCGTTTTCCCATGCTTGTGCATCCTCTGTCAACTGAAACCGTCGTCTGCAGTTCGTGCAGTTAGGTGATTCTGGGCAGAAGGGCGAGTGCGGAGTGGAGGCGTCTCCCTAGTCCTTCCATTTTTTGCAGAGCTTGCCGTCCTTTTCGAGCTCTCTGAGGAGGACTGCTACAAGTACTGCCTGCGCCAACGCGCCGCGAAGCCCGAGGAGTTGGTGGAGCTCAAGTACAAAAAGCCAAATAACCTGGTAAGGGAGTAAACTACGCCGGGGTGCCGTACCACCTACAGCGAAACTCAGTGTCTCTGTCCGATTTTTCCCCGTCTTCCTGTAGGCTTTCCTGCCTGCAAAGCGTGGGCGACATAACAGACCTTTTTTTGTGTGTTTGTGTACTGCAGGTGTCCTCATATGGTCTCTGCTTCCTAGGCGTGTGGTTTGGCTTCTCCAACACCGTTCTGAGCAATGCCTGGTTCTACTCGAAGACGTTTCCCTTCGGCGCTGTTTTCTACATGCTAGGATCCTACTTTTAGTAAGTGGACTAGTGTGTTCCACGCAGTGACTCGCCCTGCGTATCACTTTGGGCCACCACGCCGGTAGCGTTATGCTGCAAGAAATTCTGACGCACCTCCCGGGTCAGCGAGGCACTCAACCCCATGCAATAGGCCCGCGCTCACGCGCTGTAACCACGGAGCGGGGGGGTTTCGTGCCCAATGATAGTAAATTCGAATTGTTCTTGAATGTGCCTCTGCCGCGCAGATGTTGCATATCCGGGATAGTGGAGCACTCTCCGACCATTTTGAAGATCTGCTCAGACAGCAACCCGGTCATCACAGGCAGTGCAGTGCTTTCTTCCTTCGCTTTCCTCACTGCGACTCATGGAGTGACGGCGCCGTTTTGTACCACGTAATAAGAGTATCCACAGGGCACTGGAACCTGCATAGTCGTGCAGTATTCCGCACACGCGTACCTATTTGGGACTGGCTTTGCGCAGTCGCGATATTCGCGAAAAGCTCTGGAAGGAAGAGAAGGCTCTGATTCATACTGCTCAAGAAAACAAGAACATGGGTGAAGAGTCCGTCTACAAGCAGATGAAACAGTATGCCAATGATACAAAGTGCCTCGACTACCTCTCCAAGTTCCGTGGAGAGGTAGAGGATCAGATCGCAGCCTACAAAAAGGCACTGGTTTCCCAGATGAGACGTCAACTTACAGAGCGTCTGGTTGAGAAGCTCAACGGCATTCAGCAAGCGGAGAAGCTTATCCAGGGCTCTCTGCAGGAGGTGATGGTTCGCGAGATTGTTGCATCTTTCAGAGATACGTATGGCAGCCGACCGCAGCTTCAAGAGGAGGCGATGCGAAGCGCTCTCCAAGGCTTGTCCGGCTCCGACAACGTGATGGTACGCTTCCCTTCTAGCAATTTCCGCAACCATTAGGAACACCTGAGTTGACTGCACAAGATGCGCGCACGGTGCACCTGTCCGCGCGTGGCAGCTAATGGTCCACGTGTGGCTCGCAGAACAGCACATGTTTGTCGATAAGTGGGAGAATAATCGGACTCGCGCATGTTTGTGGTATAGAATGTCTCCGAAAGGCGACTGTAGAGTCGAGCTACAAAGTCGGCAGATGGATTGGAAACGCGTATTTTCGGGTGTTGACTTGTTGGCAGGACCCTGTCGGGGCACATTTCAAGGCCTCGCTGCAGGAGCTGGCAAAAGTGAATCTGTCTACCACGGCGGCCAACCCTGCAGGATCTGTCGTAGAGAGAGTGGCTGCTGTCTTTCAAAAGCGGGAAAAGGAGTTTTTAGATTCCTTTACAGTCAAGTAAGAGAATCACGCACCGGGCTTCGTACATCTGCACGAATCTCAAGGATCACTCCCGATCAGCGCAAGTTCTTTGATACGCGTGGTAGTTCTCACGTGCTACATCTGGGCCAATCTCGGCAAAGATCTACAAGCTGAAATTGTCAGCAGGGCAGGAAGGAGAGCATTTGCGTTGCCGGTTTATCGATGCTGGCGTGTTTTTCAGGGCCTCCGAAGCACAAGAGATCCGACAGCTTGTTGGCAAGTGCCAAAAGGGAAATGCGTTTGATTTTCATGCTTTGTCGGAGGAGGACTTGTGCAGGCTCGAGCAGCTCTATTCAACAGTCAACAACAGGTAAAGTGGTAGTTGTTTTTCCACACACTGTGGGATCCGTTTCTGTTCCCAATTCTGAAACGACGCGGCTTCGTCTGTCGTGTGTTTGTTGCAGAGTCGGTTTTGAAACTTTGCACGAGGACGCTATCAAGCCGATTGTTCCCATGAGTGAAAACTCCAGAGGTTTCGTTGACTTCGTCAACACTCAAGTAAGGTTGTGTCAGGTTGCGAAACGGGCGGTTTCAACTCTTGAGTTGTGGCACTGGGTAGCTGACGCGAACGACTGCGGTAGGACACCACACGAGATCGAGGCGGGCTTAAGTATGTTTCAACAGAACGTAGCAAGGATACAAGGCACACTTCGTCTGCCGATGTCCTTCTCCCTTGTGGTGTTCGCAGCTGGAGATTACCAAAGCGAAGCTGCGGAATGCGCGTCTTACCGCTTTCGCTGGTGCTTTCGTCTGACTTCACTGTGGCAAGAGGTGTTCAACAGATTTCTCGGTTTGCTGGGCAGCGGGTTAGCGATCTCGCGATGTTCACTTTTAAGTTTGCCCTGCAGCACGCCTCGGCTGGTCATGCCATCAAGATGTGGAAGACACTCAGACCAACTATGTGTTTTGTTTCCCTCAATGGGCATCATGGTGTGTCACGCTTCAGCGGGTGCCTGAAGGTATGGCGTCCGACGCAGTTACACCTTTATTACAGGCACACAGTAGCAGGTGAAGAGCAAGCGTCGGAGCTCTTTCCTTCCTGGCTCGGAATGTTTCTCGATACCGCAGTGTGCAGATGTTCGCTTCGTGTGCCAGTGCCTAATTCTGGCAGGCTGGCGGTGGTCTCCGTAACTGGACATCTATTAATGGCATGTGGATGCATTCTTCGGATATCGCTTCAGTGTGTCGCTGTGGTACTGCTTGGGTTCTGTCTCAACGCAAACCGCCAGTCAGGAGGATCATGCGAGTTCCGTATCACGTGATGTCACGCCCAAGGAAATTTTATATCACAACTCTAGTTAGCAGATAAAAGTGGAAGCCTAGATCGGGCGAAGGATTCACCTGTCTCGGCTCAGAATTCACTCCGCTGCACAGTTGAGCCTCGCCAACAGGGGAGCTGCAGGGCGATATTACACTGGAGGAAGCGAGTCAACAAGCACCGACAGTACGCTTCCTTTGAATCTGTCGGAGACACTTCAGCCGCGAAGATCTTTCAAATGCACACAACCATCGCGCAGGGCTCACAGTGGCATCGACATCCAGGAGCTGGCACAGACGATGCCACCGCTTCCACGCACTCACTCGCTCATAATCACGCTACCAACAGGTGGCAGGTTTTTTCGACTTCGACGTGCAAAACGGTGCAGCAGGACATGAGCACTGCCTGCGAAATTCCGTAAACACAAACATATCTGTTCGTCTTGTAGACAGACAGACGCAGAGGGGGAAGTAGGGTTGGTGGGAGCCTGGTATGTGCAGTTGTACAGTCCACGACAAGAAAGGGGTTTTGGAACTAGTATTTTTGTATTGTGCGTCTTCGCCTGTTGCGTGTAAATGTTCAAGGACAGGGCTCAGTGGTCGGCTGCATACGATGTCGGCTGCGGTGGCCGATCTGTCCCACACAGGGGCCTCCCGCAATGCTCATCGCCCAGAAAACCGAATACCGCTGCCATTCTAGCATCATCTTGTACATATGAAAGACAAGCGATGGTTGTGCTTCACGACGGATGCGTATGAGAACTCCGAGTTTTTGTGGTGGTTGCCAAGGAGCCCGCTGTCGCTACACTGCCGCGTGACGCGTCGAAGTGTGACTGTCGACCGCTCGATCGGGATCCCCTACGAAGTGTTGTAGCGACGAAGGCTGAAACACCTGCATGACGCGGCATTTGATACAGTTTTTCGCCTGCACTGGTCATTGTAACTCAGTATTAACCGCGTGAGACGTAGCTATAGAAACCCGGAACCACAATGCGGGGCGTGGGAGTCCGAACTGCTTTTGCTGGATACGAAGAGGTTGAGGCTGTAAGTGAACATGTTTACTGCTGAAGAGTTCAAGAAGAAAGCTGGTGCAACGATCATCACGCTGGAAGACAGGTCCGATCAGGGTAAGCGGGGACCGTCCACCAAGTGACTGCGTCGTGCTCTATTCGTACTCGAACCCTCTCGTCGTTTGCCCTTAGTGACGGAGTGGACGAGGTTCCCCTTATTCCGTGGACCGAGGCGGGATATTTAGAAAAGTTGACTTTTACGCAGTTCGTGATGTAGGTTGCAACGGGCCGTCGTTCGTTGTGCGCTGCCGTGCGTCTGTAACCGCCCTCAACGTGCAGATACCTCGTTGGTTTTTCCGAGGGTCTTACTCACCTTGCGGCTCTGGCCATATATTACCTGCTAAAAGACGACCTTGGTAATCTCTTTGCAACGATACGTTTGAACCAAGAGTATAGTGCGACCGTAAAACAGGCCTTTCTCCCCCCGAGGTCTCGGCCATTTTCATTGCGCCTGCTCTGCCATGGGTTTTCAAGTACAAATCACGAGTCCGGGATGCGTGAAAGAATCCACCCTATATCGAATTCTGCGTTGCAGACCGTTCTTCGCCTTCCTCTCAGATACATTCGCTGTATTTGGTTATCGGAGGAAACCATATATGATAGTGTTTAGCACATTGGAGGCCATCGGCTTTCTGATGCTGGGCCTTGCTCCTGCTTCGGTATGTCTCGCCGTGCCCACCCCCTATCATGAACCCCAACCTTTGCATTTTAGGTCTCGGTTGCGGTCGCATCACTTTTCCTCATTTCGGTAAGTTTGTAACGAGAGCCCGACTTGCGTGCTTGTAGACACGTCACCTGCTTCAGCTCTGCGCTGCCTTTTGCTCGGCTGTGGCGGAAGCCCTCGTTGTAGAGAGCACCACGGGGAAGACATTAGACCAAGTGAGAACGAGAAACTGCGATTTCATCGTGCTGACGCATCTTTATACATCCACATTTTCTAGAGCGCGGAGAACGTGTCAGACTTCATCACTGCGAAGGCCGTTGGCAGTTTGGCCGTCGCGTACTTATCAGGCTACCTTCTGGAAAAAACATCAAAAGGAAGTAGGGCCGTGCAGTACCTCACCCCTCCCTGAAGTGAACCCATGATTCATTTATCTCATTAGGCATCTTCGTCGCAACTGCGACATTTCCACTTTTCATAACCTTCATTTCCTTCTTCATGAACGATGTCACAACCCCACCAGCACGGGACTTCAAGGCGCAATTCCGCGAGCTCAGCACATTTCTGAAACAGCGTACGCTACTCTGAGGAGGAGGGCCCAGAGGCTTTTGAATCAAATGACGCGTAAATAACAGCTGTGATTTGGGGTCCTGCGCTGTACATCTTCATCTACATGGCGGGCCCCGACTACGACGATGCACTGTTCTTCTTTTTCTCAAACAAACTCGGCTTCTCCCCCACTTTCATGGGCACGCTGAGGTAGGACACATAAAAACATATCTGCGTGCTTCCGAAGTGGAACAGCAGCATCTACTTCCCTTTTCCGCAGATTCACCTACGGCATAGCAGCTCTGCTTGGAGTGGTTCTCTACCGATTCGTATTTAGGCAGGCAGGGTTCCGGCAAACTCTGTTCTGGACCATAATAGTTTCTCTCCCTATATATATTTCCCCTGGTAGGCTCTACACACAACATGAAAGCAGTGAATCTGGATCCGCAACCGCCTTCCCCCTTTCTAGTTATTCTGGTCACCGGCTTCAATCACAAGCTTGGTATCAGCAATCAAGCGTTTGTCCTGAGTGGCGGAGTCTTGATCGAAGCGGTAAGGTCCATTAACCATGCGTCGGATAAGTAATGCTGCACGACTTTCTCCTTAGACGGCAGAGATCCAGCTCCTTCCATTGCTGGTCTTGACCGCTTCTATATGCCCTCCCGGTTAGGATTTTGGCTCACTGCGTTGGTATGTTCCAGGGCGACACTCATTGCCAGGACTTGAGGGGAGTGTTTACGGGATGATGATGTCTATTCGAAACTCCGGCTCCATGGTCTCCCGCGGTCTAAGCGCTCTCTTTGCGTGGGCAGCCGGCATAACAGCTACCAACTTCATTCATCTTAGTTCGTACATCCTCCTATGCGGCGCATGGCTGTAAGATGTCTTTGTCACTAACGTTCTGAAGAGGTGTCAACGCTAATGAGCGAATTACGTGCCAGGCTTCTCCCTCTCTTCTTCCTCGGCTTCATGTAAGGCGACAAAGGGGTGTTGATATCTGTACTAGACACTTCATACGACCGCCTTTCAGACCGGACAGTGAGGATGCAGACGCATGTTCAGCGGATTCAGGGTGAAAAAGGAATCCTTTGCTCAGACAATGAAGTTGGGAAAATCAAGCGGCAGCACGACGAACTTCACGAAAAACTGAAACATCAGCAAAACGCGTGACAGTAAGAAACTCCAGCGCATTCCAACAGAACGTGTTAAACATGGAGGAACAGCAGCTAGGGTGGAACATTATCGTGTCAGCGGCTGCCGCGGGTGAAACCATAACGAGTTTCCGGCCGCTTCACCTGCAAGCAATATACACATATACGAGTGTCTCTTCGATTGTAGCGTAGACAAACACTCCTGCGAAGATGTGTGGTTATCGCCATACCAGCGGCAACTTACCTTGTATATACGGACAAGCCAATTCTCTGTTGTGTACGCTTCCTCGAAGTAATGCAGCGAAATGTCCTTGTGACCAATCTCCACATTGCGCGCGAAATCGAATCCGTTGGTAACGTTCGCGAACCGATGATACGACAATTTATACATCAGGCTGTCAACCAGTGCCTTCGGCGCGTCTTTCCCAACAGTGTACTGCACACACGCGTAAACGAAAGGTAGCAGATAGCGAACAAACGGTAATCCGTAGTCACGTTTGTCGTCTGATCTACGCCAGCGGGCGCCCGTTGGTAGCCTCGCACCCCCGTGCCGACTCTGCCACTATATGCTTTCTGGTGTTAGCGTGCTTGCAGACTCGGGTGCTTTCTGGTGCAATCGCATTCTGCAACCGCCCAATACAGACAGCGCTATTGAGGGCTGCCGGGCAAGTAGGCACATTTAGTTGCCCACCTCGCTTCGGAGGTTACAGAGAAACAAGCACGACAGATGGCACTGGCTCCCGCGACTGTTAGAGGGGGCCCGAAATGCAGAGTGATTCATAAGTCGATGAACCTTCCCATACACATCAGTGCAGCTTCAATAGACGTACCATTCCTCGTCTACTTAGGAAATCTGACTGCTGAATAGCAGGGTACACGCCAGAGGCAATGCGGATTATCCATAAGAATTTATTGATGTCATCGCTCTGGTATCGCGCCACACCTCCGAAAACAACCTGCAAAGGGAAGAAACCACAGTTCTTGGCATTGGATAGCAAGTCCTGCGGTTCTGCTTGGCTCCTGGTTCTTCGACGCGCACTGATGCGTATTACTGTAGCTTTCTACAATAAAAAAGGGGAAAGGCAAGCGACCTAGCGACATTTTGCTTACGAAAACATAATCCACGTCCAGCGCCTGCATTATTTTGTAAGCTTTTTCTTCGTTTGAAGCTAGAGCCTGCACAGCCACCACATTCCACAACGGGTTGAATTGAGCTCTCGAAGCATTGCGATATGCACGAATACTGAAAAAGTAAAGACGTTCGGTGCGAGCAAACTTATTTTGACCTACTAGCCCGACTGTGGCAATGTGCGTGTTATTCCACGTGTTATTGTCCACAAAGACCGTTCGGTTGCCCATGGCTGTCGCCTGGTAACCGTAATCCCACCTGCAGGAAGAAATGAATATAGCAGAAAAAGCACGGGCACATTTACTTCTTGCTGATTTGAATGCCAAGGCCGACGGTCAGACACTGACAGGTAAACGAACCTCACCGTGCAGCCCTAGCAGCCGAACTCACCACGCCATTATTCTCGCTCGAGGATGGGTATTTTGACGAATCCAGTAGTATGCTTCTCTGAAATCATCCTGGATGAGACGCCCTCCGTCGCGAAGATTTGCGCCTACAATTGGCAGAGACAGGAAACCGCACGTGCCACGTCACACCACTACGTCGTCAGCTCGGGGCTGGAAAATAAGCAATGCCAGTCCTAGTTCGGATTTCTAGCTGAAGGACGGGCACTTACTGAGTACGATACTAGGGTGGGAGTAGATCATTGACCCGGTCCACGTGCAGTGGTTTATGTACTGCAGAACAAAGAACACCACACTAGAGATGGAGACAACTCCAGTTGAGGAACGCCACCCTTGGAGTACACCGCCGCCGCAAGCGCAAGACGCATGCGGCAACCGTTGGCTGGGATGAAATCTACGCATGCTTGCTGCGCATTTGAGCACCTGGTCAAACGACTCCGCTAGACGAAATGGAGCCCTGGTGCGACGTATCGTTCGCCATACGCCAGATCTGGATGGGACCCCTCTACGCGACGTGACGCTGCGGCGGCGGAGGCGGCTGGCAAAGGGGCATTGCACCTGTCGCTTCACCTGCCAAACCCAGCTCTGGACACTCGCGAAAAAAGCCAGCCTTTCTTTTACCATTGTGGTGATCCAGGCGAAAATCAGAAGGACGAAAGCCGCGAACGAAATAGGAACAGTGTTGCGCTCGGACCTCTTCCTTCCGACATTTCTCTGCATGAGACATGGAGATTTCGCACAAATAATGTCTTCTCGCATGCTATCCAGACACCTTTATCTCTTCCTTTCATTCGAGGGGGACGCAGACATTGCCTACTGGCGTCTATTGCCACCCATCTGGCAGCAGAGCTCTTTGTTGGATTTGTACGTGGCACAGTGCAGAACACAATTTACGGAATGCGAGCAACGCCTAACATTGTAGGGGTGTCACACGATAGCAAAACGAAGACCGCAGAGAAGCTTCTAGCTGGGATAACTACTGTTGTCCATGGTGGAAGGGACTATGTGTCAAGAACACGACTTACGAAGGCGGGAATGCTGAACTTTCTTGAGGCTGTTGGAAGCCTCAGGTACGACACAAGGCTGCTGACGAAACGAGAGGCCCCGATCCCCGCGAGAACAGCTGCCGCGGGCGAAAGAACAAGCATCAGCCGAACCATGATGCCTAGCGCAAAACACAGACCACGCGCAAATCAAGAGTAAAGACACACTGCATTTCAGCGATTTCGCGTTTTCTATTTGCCTTCGCAATACTTTTCTCTCATACGGTTCTTCCCTTCCAGGAATAGAAGCAACGGCTTCAACGCGAGAGAAACAACAGGGAAAAAAGGCACATCGTGGTGATTCCGAGCCGACAAATTGTCGTGGCTTTCTAGACGCGCACTCAGTGAACGGCAATCGACAGCGTCCGTCGAGGTCCCGAAGGCAGACGCCCCAGCAACAGTGCGGCTGATGGTTTGAGAAAGCCGCTGAGGCCTCGCTACACTCTCGCTGGCTGCCGAGATTCATTCTAGGGGGCATGCTGCAACACAGCGAAGCCAAAATTGATCGTGAAGTGCGCAGTCGTATCTGGAGCCGCTGGTCTTCTCATGGGCGAGCACCGGATATATAGGGTCTCTGGCGATGCCCAGGCATCCCTAGACTACCTGAAAAGTAGGCGGCGAGGACGCCGTAGATTCCAGCAAAGAGCGATCCATCTGTTGGCTTCCGCAAGCAGACGATGAGGCCCAGAGGGGCGAGGAGAGTCGTAAGGTGGAGGTCGAAAATATAGGTAGCCCAGGTGGCGGGCTGGTGCTCTGAGACGGACGCAATGATTGGCAAGTACTTGGCGGCGTATGTGGGATCCAGGAGGGTGAGCGACCGTGCTGACCAAGATGTGCGGCCCTGCATGCAGACGAGAACCAGCCGTGGGAGCGTTTTTATCAAAGGAGAGCCGCTCTGTCGTGGCGTCTCGAGGATGGGCCCCATTGGTTTGGTGAAACTTTGCTGCGGCATCGCCGGCGCCCTCCCTTGAGCCTACCGTCGCTGTGAGCCAGATGAAGAGACTGAGGAAGACTCCGACTACGCCCAGGACCAGCAGTTTGAGGAGCTGTTTGATGACGGCGGCGGGAAGCACCTCCTTGAGGAACGAAGAAGCCGCCAGAACGTTGACCATGATGAAGACGCCATGACACGCCATGTGCTCCGAGCTGGAGACGGCCGCGAAGTTGACGAAGGGGACGTTTAGACACATGATTGTCATAAGGACGTAGAACACACTGTACGCGACAAAATGCCGGGCTGTGATGCGCCCGAGAAGCGCAAGCGCCACCATGTGCACTGCGACTGTATTTATCACAAAGATGTATCCGCCCCACGTGACCGCCATATACACTGTTGCGACTGCCGCCAAGAGAGCGGAGAGCATCGTGCCCTTCTTCAGAGCTCGTATCCACATGCAAAAAGCATTCACCATTGCAAAGATCGCCACCGCTTCGTTGTCATACGACCCTGCGACAGATCTGGACATGTACGAGGGGGAAATGCCGACGAAAAGGGCAGCAAAGAGGCCAGCCCCTGCGGACCCACTCGCCTGCTTGGCGAGGAAATATGTAGCCACGGCTGTGAGACCGGAAAACACGGGTGCCAGGAGGACGCAGACACCCGGAATATCCACCGGAAACCCGACCGCATGCGCCAAATCATACACCAGTTTCGACGTTGACATCAGCCCCGGAAACAGCGTCTGCCCGACCACGCGGCCCAAAGGATACCAGGTTTCTGCCAAGCAGCACACACAGAAAAACGGACGGACACGACAGTCCACGCATATCAGAAAGCCCGCAGTCGGTCGAAAGCAGTGCGAGACAACGAAGTGGTCCACACTCAGAATTTGTCCGACGCAAAAATTGCGGCTTTGCAGGTTTATATGTGGAAACAACACATCCGAATGGAAATCAGCGGACAACCGCTTCGTGGACCAGTCCGGCGTGAAGGGCCTTCCATACCGCGACAGCAGTCCTTTGCGCCAACGGATTCCTCGATGAGAGGGCGTTAATAGAGAATATCTTTTACTCTACTACCTCGCCGCCGCTACGCAGCCATGCATGTGCGGCGATTCTACGCAGTGCAGCGGCACCCGAAGGCGGAGTGACTTCCCTTACCATGGTCAAACCAGTTCCAAAACTCGTAGAAGCTCTCGTTAGCCAGGTATGTCGTTGTACGGTAATTGAAGTATGGATCGAATTCGTGAATGACAGACTCGTAACGAATGACCGCGAACTGGCGGATACAGAAACAGAGGACGAAGATTGTCAAAAGAGCAGCAGCCTCGACGACTGGACTCCAGCGCCTGCCCACTGTTTGAACCTGCACGCAGACGGAGCGAACGAACCAAACACATCCGCGAGACTGGAAACTCTCCTGCAGGAGCAGTGTGTGGAATGGAGGCGCCACGGAAATCGCCAGAGGCTGCGCGCTACTGGCCAGATGGCCGCACGCGATCGCCCCGCAGCACACACACGCTTTCGTGGTAATTCTGTCGCAGAAGTTTACCTTCCGAGCGGCTCGGCTGTGAAGGATCCGCCCCAACACACAATCCAGCCGGAAGACCTGGTGATCGTCGTCATCTTCACAAGATGCCGCCTCCCGTGGAGGAGGCGGCTCGGGCGTCGGGACGCCTACGGAAGATGAGGCAGACCTGACCGCCATTTCGCATTTGGCGTTCCTAAATGTGGCAGAAGCGTTAATAAATATACAGCGCGTTCATGAATAACTACTCGCCTGCGATGTGGCTCCCAAGAGATGAGAAGACTCTTTTGGTTTGCGGGACAGGACGCCTCGGGTCCGGATCCAGCAATACGCCGTCTCGGGTTCGGCGTCCCTGTGCACCAGCGTCCTGCCCTAGCCAAGCGTTTCACGACATGTCCGATTTCTTGTTTTGAGTGCGGCGGAGGGACGAGACAGGAAGACGAAAACCGCCAGGATGCGGCAAGATACGCCGAACAGTTCTGCCAGGCACATCCGTGTTTTGCCGACGTCGCGTAACTGCGAGGCTCCCAAAACACACCGGTAGACTCTCCGGTTCAATTTGATGCCAGCTGGAAGACTACCCGCGAGAAGCTGGCCATTTTTCGAATGCGCAAACGGCAACACGGGATGTGTGCGACGGAGAAGAATCAGACGCTGTCACCAGCTTCGGCTTGCCTCCATTAGCCACGGCAACCCATGCAAAATAGTACGTCTCCTGGGAGGCTTCAGATTCTTTGAGCGTGTGAGGCAAAAAACAAGCGCAGTCGCTTCCAGATATCAGAAATCTTCCATTTGGCTCCGCCGTAGCTAATGCGCCATTGCCGACTGTGCATGCACACGCGCATGCTCCAGAGTTCGATTCGTTACACAACAACAGAACGGTTCGCATCTGCTAGGACAGCTTTCCATATACCGGTTTCTACTTGAAAATCAATAGGCTAACTCTTCCGGCTGTGAATAGTGGGCAAAAGCATACCCACCAACTTTGTTCCTGCACCGCACAGGCTGTCTGATCGACGCGATCGCCGAAAATGTCATGTCTTGCAGCTGAGCGACCACCTGGTAGGCCTGGCGACAACAAGTCGTCGTGTTTCTATTACGCGCCTCTTCTCCACGAGCAGGCAACAGACATTCTCTGTCTACGGTTTTACGCATTCCCGTGAACTAGCAGAGCTGTCCAACCTGCTCGCCATGCAATTGCTGATGCCCGAGGCTGCCCTATACGCGGGACCCTAGTCAATAATACACACGGTCGCATGGTTCCAAGTGCTTCACATACTCTGCCATCAGTAGATACAATAACCGGGCGGGCATGTGTTTCTTTGGACTGCATGGAGTCCGCCTATTACCCAGCAATAGTGCAACGATCGACTAACGGAGCCAAGGCGTCAAGCTATGCAAGCGCCTTCGACTGGTGCCACAACCAGACGGGCCGCACCAGAAAATTGAAGCGTGAGGTAGGTCACCGAGTCTTGAACAGCAGTGACCAGCTTGCCACATGCCTGCAAAAGCATGCGCAACATCCCGCGGAGCCTCAATCGCTTTGTTCGTGGAGCATCCAGCTTCGGGCAAAACAAGGGAAATCTTTTCAGGAAACTGAATGTCACGCTCCGGTCAGCTCAGAATGCACACCAAGAATGGATGCTTTCCCTGTTGACCTGAGCAGAGGAAAAAAACGCGGGTACTACCCACAACCCGATGTCACCATCTTCGTGAGAGTTTTCGACGCTAGAAGTATCAGGCTTATGCTTGGTTCCGGAATAAGTGTATGACTGATTAGTGTGGTATGTAGGAGGGCGGTTGCTGAGGAACACAGCGGTTGGAAGAGCGCGTCTAACCTACTGCTTCTCGTATTTTTGGGTTTTAGTGAACGCATGCGCGATCTGAGACGGATATGAGTGCGTGTCCGTGCAAGCGCCGAAGTGCGATTTGCCAGCGCTTGTTGTCTAGTATGCAGTTCGCTCGCCGTGCCTTTTTGTCGCAGCGCAGATAAAAATAGGCTTGGCTCTGCATCGGTTGGTAGCATTCCGTGTTCCGTATCGTTCTTTTGTCTGCTTCTAGATGCAGCCTACGGGCGGGGTAGCCGCTCCGTGGACTCATCCCCGTGTTAGGCGGGCACTCCATGGTTCCAGCGACCGGGTTCATCACCCAAGTACCGAACACGTTCCCTCACCACACAGCCGCTCCCTTATTGGAGTGTCACATCCCTTACCGAAAACAAAGAGACACACATAACTGCAATCATACCGCCGATAGGCGACCTGAACACTGCAACAGGCCTCTTGGCTCCTGCCACTGTTAGCGGCGCTGTTTCCTCTTTAGCGACCCAGTCACACTCTGCTTCTCATGCAACAGCCACACGGAACCTAAAACCACCGTACGCTGCTCAGCTTGCATAATGTAGCCGCCACGCATTACGCACGTGAGCAGAGAGGTAGACAGGAGACGAATCCCCACAGTCACTTTCTGCTCGAGCGCCACTTCTCCACTTTCTTCGCCTCATACTGTGGAGCAGCTTTCTCCGAAGCCTGATACCACGTTCTCCACGCCCATTCATCCACATCTGCTTCCGTCCCCCCCCCTTCCCCCTACACAGCTCCATCCTACGGTCCTCAATCCGCTGCATTTCCTCCCCCACTGCTGTTCCCCGAACCCCCACCAGTTTCGCTGCCTGGTCCTCCTCCTCCGCTTGCTCCGGTGGCTGTGCTGCCGTTCTCTCCACTACTTCCCGCGCCCCCGGGTCCTGCGTCCCCCCCGGCGCCCTGAGACCCCCCGGATGCAGCCCCCTGGGTCCCCACGCCTGCAGCGGGGGCGGTATCGCCGCCTCCACTCGACCCACCTGGAGTCTGTGGAGCAGCCGATGCCTCTGCAGGGCCTGTTTGCGCTCCGGAGGCCCCCCGCGTGCCCTGCGAGGGGTGAGCAACGCCCGCTGTCGCCGCCGGGGTCGCCAGCAGCGGCGGAACGGGCATAATTGCCTGCTGCGGCGCCCCGAATCCATGAAGAAGTCCCGGCTGCTGCGCGCCGGCAGCCATCATCGGCGCGTACGCTAGAGGACGACCGGCAGCCGCGAGACCCGCAAGCGGCTGCGGAACGTACTGGGAACAGGGAGAAAAAGCAGCAGAAAACCAACTCTCAAGACGGAACACGCATGGAGATCATGACACGCGAAACTGAGCATAAACGAGCGACCAACACGTCGAGAGACAACTATGGGTAGTTGCTGAGTCGGTAGTGTTTGCACCTTACTTGGCGGGCTCCACTTGGGAAAATTCCACTCATTTCTACCCTCCACATGTTCGAAACAAGACAGCTCGGAACAGAAACGTCTGTCGGCACTTCTAGCACGAAACTCCGCAGGCAGTAGGGGATCGCGGAGCATCGGACAGCTTCACATTACAGTCCTCTACACAAGCATTCTGCTGCGTGCCGCACCAAACTCCTGCTCTCTCCCCCTTACCGGAACAGCATGCGCGGCGCCCATGACGCCGCCGCCGGCTGCAGCTCCTGGGAAGTGCGGGTGGCCCAGCGCGGCGGCCATGGCCGCGAAGTTAGCGGGCCCTGTCTGCGCGGCCAGCGGCTGGCCCATGGCGGCACCAGCGGCGAGGCCCACTATCGTCTGCTGGGGCTGTTGCCCGGACTGCGGCTGCCCCTGGGGCGCCTGGAGCGTGCACGGGACTCCTGCGACGGCGCCCACGCCTCTCTGGTGAGGCTGCACTCCCCCTCCCGAAGGGACCTGCTGCTGCACAAGTAGCTGGGACTGCTGAAACCCTGCGCCCGGGGCTCCCGCGGCGGCCCCGTTGCCCGCAGGCAACGCCGGCGGGCCAAGCGCCCCCGCAGCCCCCACCACGCCGCCAGTTTGGTTCGGGGCGTTCGGCAACGCCCCTGCAGCTTGCCCAGGCGCTCCCGGGGCCAAGGGCGCCTGCGCCCCAGCGCCGCCCCCTGGGTGAGACGCATGACCCTGCTGGTGCGCAGCTGCAGCCGCCGCGGCTGCCGCGACAGCGGCGGCGGCAGCCGGATTAGAGACAAGCGGGGACAGATGCTGAGCGAGAGGGAGAGGCGGATACATCAGAGGGTAGGACATCGCTCCCGGGTGCGGCGGCGCGCCGGCCGCCGGCAAAAAGGCTTGGGGACCAGCCGGAAACAGCAGCCGCGGGTGGAGGCTGAACAGCGGGCTAGCTGGCAACGGCGCCGAAAGCTGCGGGTGAAGAACTGCAGCACAGCAAGGAAGGGAAGGAGACATCAAGCGTGCTGATGAGCGACACACAGATATTCAGTCCGCAGTCTTACAGCGGTGGAGTGTGATGAAAGGGCGATCGGCTACTGGGCGACCTTCCTTCCACTCAACGTAGCTTACTCGGGAAAGGCGCAATGGGCGCACTGAGAGCTGCGGCAGGCAGAGCCGCGGCTGGGGGGAAGGACGTCGGAGGAATCTGTCCAAGAATCATTCTATATGAATCAGTGCCTGGAAACCAATAAAGCGAACGCCGCCCGCACTCCATGGTGCATGAAACCATGCTCTGAAAACCCGCCAAAAGATACGTCTTGCATCCTCCCGCGATCGCTTGCACAAGAGCGAGGCACCAGCTCCACCTACTGCATGCAGAGACTGGGTGCCCCCGTTCTTCGACTGCGGCTCCTTCTGATTTCTTGAGCCGCAATGGACAGGCTTCGCAGCCGCCTGCTTCTTCCGTGCCCGCCTGAATTGCAACTAAGGTACTGGTAGGCCCCATCGAAAGAGGAATAGCACAGAAAAAACATCAGCAGAGGAGCTAGTGGACAAGCGACCTTACCGAGGCCAATCCATTCCGACGAGACTTGAGACAGCTTCTCATGGCGCGCCTTGTTTATGAGGGAGTTCACGAACTCCCCAACATCGCGGTTGCGTTGCATGCCCGACGACCCTCGGCCTCCCTTACCACCCTTCTGAAAAAGACATACCAACGCAGACAGAAGGTGGAAAAAGGCGCATAAACGCACCCCGCCGAGCGCACACTCGCCTCCCACCTGCATTAAAAACTCCTGCATACGCGCGACTGCGACCCAACGCACGCACTTGACCGCCAAGCCGTCGCGGGTCCCTCTCAACCTGAACTGCGTAGGCGGCTCGCTGGGAGAGCTGACGATGCCTGCGAGGCATTCAGCCGTCACCCTCCACCCTCTGGCAGCGCGACATGAGTCACCGGCCTACCTTCTGAGGGCGAAGACACACACACACACAAACACAAACACACACACACGCAAAAAAGTATGTAACACCAGCGCCAAAGGATCTACCCGGTTCACACAGTCCGCACTGCTTGATCACTATGTCGACTGTACTATTACTATCCGCGTCACATACGAGACGAACGCAAAACGCAAAGCCTGCTTCTCCTTCGTGACGCCAGCACTGCTAAACAGATGCGGTTTCCCCCAGTTTTCCTAGAATGATTCCTGGCCCAGTAGACCAGGATTCTCTCGTTGCGGAGAAGCCCTGTAACATCTGAGCGCCGCCACTGGGCCCTGAAGAAAACGGTAGAAAAGTCGTCGAGAGCGCCCCTCCCACGCGGCATTCACCTGGAATTTCACTGCGCAACGCCTGCGTCTCGTGTCTTCCTGCGAGGCAATAAACGCTTACCACAGAGGCAGAGAGACGCTGGAAGGGCGCGAAGTGCGGCGCCCCGTTGCCGTTAGGATGCCCTCCGCCGTGGGGATGCGGAGCGACCGTTCCCCCGGGGCCCATTCGCATGTTGGCGCTCCCGATGAGGCCTTGCTGGTGATGAGGGTGTTGCCTCTGGTGGCCCTGTTGGCTCGGCGGAGGCGGAGGCTGGCCGATCAAATTTCCGCCCATCATGTTCATTTGCTGCATGCAACACACAGAAAGACACAGGCATTCCGCCGGGAGAACGAAGCAGCGTCAGCCGCATCCCTCTCGACCCGGTTCCTTCAGCACCTAGCAGAGAGAGGGGTATCGCCCTACATGCGTGCATGGGACTCCGACTCTGCCAGGCTTCCGGCAGGCCGGCGCCTTGGGGATGACATGTGCAGCAGGCACCTGGTGAAACAACGAGAACTTTGGTTCCGACGTCCTCGCATAATACAGGGTGGACGAAGGAACTCAAAAAATGTCCAAGTTTCAACCGAGTGGGGCTGCAAGAGCCTAGCGCGGAACTCCACACGCAGGCAAGAGCAGTGCAGGTGCTCGAGGGCGTGCTGCGGCACAGGCATCGCGCCGCCGTCACCGGCGCGTGCGAACAAACCCAGGAGGGCACGGAGCGCCACGGACCTGTTTATCCACTTACCGCCATGTGGCTATTGATTGCGAATCCACCCATTCCAAATGGCATCGCTCCGGCCGCAAGTCCGTCAGGGATCACGGACGCCCCTCCGGGGCCCGCAGTGGCCATCATGCCGCCTCCTTGCAGAGCACCTGCTGCCATCCCCGCGGCACCTGGGTTCTGCGGGTCTCCAGCACCCCCTGCCGGGCCCATGAGACCCGTCGCTGCGGCGCCTCCAGGCGTGCCGCCGGCTGCGTGGTTGGGGTGAGGCCCGGCCACTCCGCCGGGGGCCTGCGGATGCTGGGGAGGAGGGAGTCCTCCTGCGGTGCCTGTCCCTCCTGCGACGACCACGCCGGCGACCAGGCCCTCGTTAGATGCTCCCGCACCCATGCCGCCGGGCCAACAACCTGCAGCGTGTGGGGGTGGGCCTCCTGGCTGACCGGCGAACGGATGCGCAGGAGGCGGCGCACAACCTCCTGGAGGCGTCTGGGTGAGTGCCATGCCGCCAGCCGGGTTCAGGTGTTGAGGAGCCCCGTGATTCGGGTTCCCGCCAGTCGCCCCCTGAGGATGACCGCGAGCGCCAGCTCCGGTGGCGCCAGCGTTGGCTCCTCCAGTGTTGCCGCCGTGTGGGGCAACAGCCCCACCGGTGGCCCCCGGTACCCCGGGGACGCCTGCCCCTGCAATCTGTGGGCCACCGAGCCCATTCGGGCCTCCTGCGCTCCCCGCGCCAAGGTGACCCTTGCCGTGCACCGCAGAGGTACCAGTCCCATCCACGGTGGCAGCATGGTGAGGATGGTGACGCGCCCCAGCGGCGTTCGCATGCGGAAGAGACGTGTGCATGTGGGGGGGGTCTCCGGCGCGGACACCCCCTGCTCCTGGCAATCCCACAACTGGGATCGCGGACGCAGGCGACGGGCCCATAACTCGCCCAGCGGGCGGCCCGCCAGCGGCTCCAGGCACTCCCACCATGCCCCCTGGACCGAGCTGCGGAGGCAACCCAGTCATCATCCCCGGCGCTCCTGGGACTCCAGGGTGGGGCCGATGGGCGCCATACGCGTTCGCATGCAACGCAGCCGCCCCCGCCGCACCATGCGGGCCCCGGAGGGCCGCCGGGTTTGTGTGGGAGGGCGTTGACGGGGTGAAGGCGTTCGCGTGAGGGTTGAACTGGAATCCCTTCTTAGTGCCGAAAGTCGATGAAGACTGCGACGAATCTAAAGCGGTGCAAGGCAAAAGAACGACAGAGAACACAGCAATCGATCGCCTGCACACAGCCGCTCACGCGGCACTGACCAATGAAGGCGTCGAAACAGCCTGAAAGCCACCGTTCGGGGCAAATCCAGCAACCATGTCAGCAGGAGTATTCGCCTCTGAACCAAAACGATGTGCCCATCTCCTCCCGTCTCGCTTTCTCACCCTTGTTCGTTGTTCCGGCGCTGCCGTTGACGCCCGTGGCGGATGAGCCCGCGCCGTTCTTACTGCGACCAGCGTCTTTACCCGCGCCTGAGGGAGCAGAAGACCCGCCTGCGGCTGAAGCAGCCCCCGAGGGGCTCGCGCCGCCCCCGGCAGCCTCTGATGCGCTCGCTCCCTCCGCAGCTCCAGAAGCATTGACCGCGTTGGCCGTTTGATGACTTGTGTTGAAGTGCGGAGAACTTTGAGCGGACGAGGCTGCCCCCGCGGGCGAGGTATCGTGGGAGGGCCCGCCGCTTGTGCTGTTTCCACTTCCCCTCGCAGAGCCCGGCGACTTGTTTTTCTCTAGCAGCTGCGTGAAAACTTTCGACGCATTTAAAAATTCGTTCTTATCTTGCGCTCGATCTCGGCGCTTTGTTTCCCCGCCTCCTGGCTGCGCTTGCTGCGTCTTCTTGTTTTTGAAGTTGAGCCATTCCTCCTGCGTCTGGTCGTCCAGCTTCGGCAGCGCCGGCTCCAAGTTCAACGCATTGATGCCTCCGAGTTCATGCAGCGCGGGAGCCCTGAAGACGCAACGGAGAGAAGGCAGAAACAGGAAATGTTTCTACCCACAAGCACGTATACAAGCTACACACAGATGCGCCAAAAACACAACAAGCCTTTGCTGTTTGAATAGAGCAACTCGACACCAGAAAGCCGCAGTGACCCGCGAGACGCGGTCACGCCTAATTGAGCACAGGTCTCTGCAAAATCTATTTAAGCAGCGTTGAACAGCGTGAGGGAGTCCTCCCATGGGGGACATGGAACCTTGGGTGCGATATGTTTCTCAGCCCTGCCCTCCCTGCCTTCCTTGAGCATCGCATGAAAGCGGCTCAGACTCATGAACTTCTCGCGCCCACGAGGGAGCGAGACAACCTACCGGCCGGGTGAGCCTGACGCCAGGATGCTGCGCATCTTCTTGTGGGTCTCGTGGAGCTCTTTATGTGCAGGAGGAGTCGAGGTGACCCCTGGCAGTGACAAACACCCGCACAACAGCCGTGTCATTTCTTCCAGCGATTTTCCATCTTTGCCTTCCCTCGCCTGAACAAGAGGGACGAGAGCTCTGAGGTCTACAGTCGCCCTGCCTCAATACAGACTCAAGTTTCGTCGCGTCTCCAACAGAAATGCAGTCCCCAGAATCGGGCTGTATTCTCTTCCTTTCTCTGCATCGACTGCAGACGCATCGGAGCTCCTTCGACACTTGCCTCCCACTCGCAGACTCACAGCACAGCCGCCACAGGCATGCACACGTCGCTTCTGGTGGGCTAGCCCACATCACACCTGTCTACCAAAAACAAACAAACGCCTACCGGCTCCTCTGGGCCCCGGAAGCCCCCCGGCAGCAGGCGCGTGGCCTCTGGCGAGTTCCTTCCTCTGGTTTTCCTTGGCGGCGATCTCGAGGTTTTCTCTCAACTCCCTCAAGGCGCCGCCCGCGACTTTGGCGACGTGGCCGCTGATGCCTCCGCCCGACGCGCCTTTGCCGCCCGGTGAACCCGCGCTCCCCGAGGCCCGACTGGTGTCTCCTCGCTGGCCCGTGGAGTTTTGCGCCGGCAACGACGCGAAAGAAGACGCGCGTCGGTCTCCGCCGCGCTCGCCAGCTGGCGCCGCCCCCGCGCCAGACCCGCTCGCCGCACCCGACTTGTTTCCCAGCCCCGAGGGTCCGCCAGCAGCGTGGGGACTGTTGGAAGCCACAGAACTGCGTGTGGAGCCGCGCCCGCCCCCGCCACCCGCGCTGTCGGGCGGCGGCGGCGACGCTCGCAAGACCCCGCCTCCAGAGCCTCCCGGCGAGCGCCGGTGCTGCGCGTAGCCGCCCGTGCCTGTGACCGCGCTGAACAGGGCCTCTTCGTCTTCACCCTGGATAAAAATGTGCCCACACAACGATCAGAGCTTGCAAGCGCTCAACAACAACGGATGCGTTACCCCATCTCGTGGAAGGCAACCACTGACTGCCATTACACATCTTGCGTCCGTCCGCAGACGACCGCAGGACGTGTATGTATTGTCTCTGCGAGTTCCCATAAGCGTGTCTCGGAAAACCTTCGACAGCAGAGTTCCACTGAGGCACGAGAAAACGGGACCGGGTGCTTATGCACATCGTCTTCGCCTTCCACGACAGCGTCCCCCCTAGCTACAATCTGAGGGAACAAGCATTTTTGCGTTTCTTATTCCAAGACGACCAAACATCCACGCAGACCTGCAGCAAGCACAGGGTCTAACGACTTCCAGCCCCCCTTTCGTAAGCCTCTGCGGTCCCGAAGCCAGCGCGACGACGCCCTCCGTTTCGGACTTACTCCTCTGACGTCGTCGACGGCGGCGTCGCGGGCCCCCTGTTGCTGCTTCTCCATTTCAGTCGCCAGTCTGTCGGCTTGTTGCTGGACTTGGAGGGGAATGGCGTCCAGATCGAGCTTCGTCGTGTAGAGCTCCTCCTTGTAGGAACTGCGGACTCCGAAGCGCTGCTCATTCACAGCGAACTGATCCCACTCCGTGCCCGCGGAGCCGCTCAGTCGCCGCCCTCCCAAGCCGCCCGAAGGCTCCAGAGCGCCGAGGGCGTCGTCGCCTCGTGAAGATCCCGCTCCTGAAGACACGAGAGCGAACACGCAAAGGCGAGCGGGCAGTGTCAACAGGCAGGACGCATGAACGACCCGACGTCGAAGAGGCAACGCCAGATTGCGCCGCGACCGCGGAGACAGGTCAACGCGGCGCCCCCGCGGGAAAACACACATAAACACGGAGAGATAAAGTGGAAAAAGTAAAAAAAGACAGACAAGGAAGGAAAAGTGAGACGCGCTACAGAGGAGCCGGGCGAGCAGCAGCGCCTAGCCTCAACGCCACCGCCCTCTGCCACCAGCAGCGTGTCACGTCTTCTCCCCCTCCAGTGCGTCGCGTGGTTTCGGGCGAAAAGACAAAAGTTGAGCCTTACCATCAGCAACCCACTTCTGCAGCTCTCGGGGATAGCCTGCGCCGCCGCGACCACCGCCAGAGGGGCCGTGACCGAGTCCTCTTTCCATGAATCGCTTTCCTCCCCCGTGCGAGCTGATCTGCGTGTCTGTCTGGAAGCCTCCCGCGCCGGAGGCGAAAGCAGCGGGGGTCGAGAAGACAGAACTGGAGCCCGAGGCGCCCGCCGGACCGGTCGCCGGCGCAGCGGGTGCGAGCGGGACGTCATAGGCGTGCAGCGAGAGAAAGGAGCGGTCTGGAAGATGCAGCTGGCGCTTCACTTCTCCGCTCAAACGGTTCTACAAACGCGGAATCCGGCAACGAGAAACACAGAAGAGGTACCAGCCAACGTCGATACGGTCTCTTTACCCCCCGGGCGTCGCCCTTCTCCTAGTTTTCCTTTAGCCTTCCGCCTGAAAACGAAAAGTTGCCGGCTGTGCAGCTTTGCTCTGGTGACTGCAGCCTCCGCCGCCCACATGCGCCCCCTCCCCCACCCCTCCCCCTCCCCGTCGGGCTAGTCCCGGCGGAACCAATCACCGCGGCAGGCAGAGACGAACCCGGGGGCGGAACGAGTCCGAAGTAGGCGCTGCGATCTGAAGAAGCCTTTTCTGGCTTCGAAGCAGCATTTCGCTTACCGCCGTCGGGAGTTCTCTGGCGCACGACAGAACCAAGTCGCCCTCTGGGCCGTCTTTTCTTTCTTTCTTCTCATACGCGTGGAACAGGCCCTGAACTTGACCGCCATTTTCCAACTTCACGCGGACTTCACGACCCTGAAAAAAGGCGCGGAACACTCAGGAAACGCACAGCTCAATCTAGGAGACCGTCCCCGCGTATGCATTCGCTTGCAGCAGACAGAACGCACCATGAAGGCGAAGAACGACGAAACACGCATTTGAAGAAGGAAACCCCCCACTCTACGCGAAGTCAGGCAGATGGGGAACGATGACAACTTCCCACACCGAATCCAAAAAAGAAAAGGCATCCTTCCTAAAGAGCTCGCAGCCACACCGAGTATGAAATGCTGCAGTAGAGACACACCCCTTCGAGGGAAACAGCATTCCTAGGAACTGTGAAGGCGCTGAGACAGAACGGAGACGAAGAAGAAGTGGAAGAAAAAAAGCGTCTACGAAACACCAAGGCGGAAGGGGGAGATACCCACACGCCACGACGCAGGAAGCCCAGAGGAAAGGTTCTTGTTTATTCCCTCATGCGGTAAAGGTATCTTGGATGATTGTATATTACCGGCTAAATGTCAATCAAACATGCGAATTTTAGGTTTTCCATACAATCTGTTTGGAACAAAAGGCTTGATAGTACTACCCTAAGTACATAATATACAGTCGCAGCAGTAGCGGTTAAACTATAGAAGAATCTAATATCCAACACTTTTAGCTGTCTTAAGTAGTCCAGAGCCGACATGGAGGTGCTGCGGAGGAGGAATTCATCCTGCCGCAAGAGGCATGCAGCAGAAGCAGCTGAGCGCTTCGACCCTTACCGTGAGGACTGCCATGCAGTAGTTCATCCGCATTTCATTGATCTCAGCCACGGAGGGCGACTTTCTCCCGCCCCGCTCAGATCGCAGCCCCCCTGCGCCCGCGCCCGCGGCGGGCGGCTGCGGCTCCGGCTTCCCCATCTACACAAGCGTCTGAAATAACTCAGGAGGGAGGACGGCACCGCGGCAATTTCCCTCGCGTGTGTCGTTCCTTTTCAAACACCGGTGGAAGACAAGCCCTCCTCCTCGTGTGGAGGGCCTTGCGAGAAGGCAAGCAGAGTCGGGGGGAGAAAACCGGGAAAACACTCCGTCAGGGCAAGTTGCTGTGGAGAGCGTGACGCAGAGAGGGAGGCGAGAGGCAGATCTTGCCGTCCAAAGTTTCCTGCACCGGGGGTCTCGACCACGCAGTTCAGAACTGAGACTTCCGAGCTTTCAGAAGTTTAAACAATAGATCAAATATATATCAACGGATTCGATGCCTCAAACGACCCACGTAGGACTTGGCCTCAGATCAAGTGATACACAAAGTGCGCAAAACAGAGGCCGCCAAAGTCGTACACAACCCTTTCATGCAAATATGGCTTGGGTTGATAGTCCGCACGTTCCTCCTGCTCCAACGAAAACATCTGAAATTTGTTCAACACGCAGTAAGACATCCTACCGACGCGACCCGCATTATATCATGTGCAACACACGTTCGTTCACTTATTTGCCAAGGGGGTTTTCAGCAGACGATAAGGCGCGCACACCGACTCTGGCATGAGGTGGCAAAGGAAACAACGGAGGAGAAAAGGAGTCTACGGGGATGGCTGGTCGAGTGCAGAGCTGTATGGGTGGGTTTTTTGGCTCCGTGTCTCAACCTGCAACGAAGGGATTTGCGTTTCGTTGCGCTCAAAATGTGGACAGAAGAGGTTTGCTGAAAAATGGGGCCGCGCGGAGGGGAGGAAAAGACTGGGGGGACTGTGTGCCGCCGTGGTTGCAGAGACTGCGGAACGGTATTTGGAAAAGGCGCAGAAGATGAGACGGAAGAATGGGGCAGGATGCCTAAAAAAGAGGGATCGAACAGAAGTCTCGCCAAATGAAACAACACAGAGATGTTTTCTCTTGAGAGAAGAGCCGCCAAATTCAGTCCTCTTCGTCTCCTCAGGCAGATGAGTTCAGCCTGGGTTCCCGGGCTCCTTGAAGAAAAGCCCGTTCGATAATTCAGCAAATGGATGCTCAAACAGCTGTTCGCCGCACGCCCTCGTGTTTCGGTGGGAAGACGAAATTCGAAAAAGATGAAGCAAAATGCATGTGGGCGCAGTGCTACTGAGGAAATATCGAGAGAGGGAAAACACGGTCGCGCTCGGTCGATGAACGTATGCATGGAAGCGCACGTCGCCTTGCTGCAGCTTTCTTCCCGCCAGTTTTTGTCCACGTAAGAGGGAGAGAACACACCTTGTTGCGGCCTCTCCACTATCTCCGCCCGGTCATTATTTCCAGTAAACAGAACCCGCCATGACTGGCTCCGCTCAACAGCGTCGACTTTGGTTCTCGGTCGCATGGATTCATGCGAGGCCAGCAAAAAAGAAAGGACGAAGGCTTGTGAACAGAGATAGGCCACTCCCTCGCGCGGCGGCTCCCTCCGTTGCTCGTGCGGGAAGGGAACAGCGTGCCGCGGGTGAGTGCAGCAAAAACGTTGACCCCCGACACACTTGTTCCCAAGCCATAAACAAGACGAGGATAATAATGAGTGTGCAGAAACTCCCTTGTTTTTTCCGACGACCGCGATTCTGCATTGTGGACGGACCCGTAAATTGTTGACCCGCCGTCCATTTTCTCTCCTCCCACCCTGTCTATCTATGGTGCGGAACGAACCTCAACGCGCCTTGGGCTTGCAGAAGGTAACAGACTCACACCTACTGATTGGCGTGCATTGCATATCACCCTTAGTACGCGCCTACACGACTGATGCTCAGAGAAACCCGCACAAGCACACGGCTGCTGCAATCGTGATGTAGAATACGGAGCTCCGGGCACATGCACACAAACCTCTGGATGCGACGGTGGGGGAGATCTGCATAGCGGCCGATACAGTACCTTCACGACGGGGGACGTTACGCGACGCGCACGCACGGCAACGGCTCGACAGCGACGACGATGTTCATGACTTCTTAAAGATCACAGGACTTCCTAAAGATCACAGGACTTCCCAAAGATCACAGGACTTCCCAAAGATCACAGGACTTCCCAAAGATCACAGGACTTCCCAAAGATCACAGGACCTTATACGTGTCAAAGATTGGCGCCGCTATACAAAGTTGCCTTTGCCTTGGTTCGTATGGACCAGCGTCTCCTGCAAGGCGGGGTGTGGTTCGGTGCCACGCCAAGCTCGAACATCGCACACGCGTGCTGACTGATGATTCGCGTTCGGACCTGGCGGGCAGATCCGATTACCTTAAATCTGATTATGAGGCAGTAAACGCAGCGGAACAAGCTACGGCCTCATATGGCTTCTGGCTATATATATATATATATATATTGCACACTTGTACGCCGCGGTCGCCCTCAAGAGAGGTGCAAACCAGGTCCACTACTGAAGTCCACAACTGCGACACGAACTTACCATGCAAAGGCAGTCACCAGGCCCAAACCCAAGATGGCAGATGCTTTCGAGCTTACTCGGTGACAGAAGCTTTCGGCTCGCGAATACGAAAATGCAGCATTCAAGAGGCTACCCTTGGCATATAGCTGCCCTATCGATGCATGAGGGTTGAAGCCGCTCGCGGCACGCGGCAGGCTCACCGGTAGTAAGCCATCGACAGGATTCTAAGTCAGATATGTGAGTGTGCCCCTTGGTTTCCTTGCCTTCTCAATAAACAAACACACCGCTCGCGCCTGTGTGTTCCGATCAAGTGTTCCGCGTCTAAAGTGTATATGCGCACGTTGAAGTCAACATTGGTTGACCTCAACAGCGTGTTCTCTCTGAAACCCTAACAGTCGCTAGCTGCCTTTGTAGACTACTATGTAGGCTGGTTTTTCCTATTGCAACCCTACATATTTGCATCCTTGCCACTGAGTGTGATCCTGTATCTGTCTAACTGAGTCGCGACCCTCCTCCACCGCTCTCCTCCTCTAGAGTAAGCAAATACGTATGCATACATAACCCGCGTTCATCTTGCTGTTATGGATGGTGTATCCCTCTACGCTGTTTTGCTTTATAGCTTTAGTGCCATATTCCCCGGTTTGCGCGGCGAAACGCACTGCCTGCTGGCTTGATGCGAGAAAAACAAAGTGCGTCATGGAACACGTGCATCTCCCTGATTCTTTCTGAGGCTTTGACAGATACATGGGGGGACACGTTCCTGCGATATTTCAACTCAGTGATCCTTTTTGGCTGTTAATGGCCTCTCTCCCATTTCCCATTCCCCCTATCGTCGAAGGGTCGGAAGGCTTGGAATATCCCCTTGTATGCATTTGTGCGGGAAATTCCGGACAAAAGGTATGTGTGAGTTGGGCACAGCATTATGTAGCTGTGCGGCAAACACAAGAGCATGTCTTTGTGCTCTTTGTAGGCTCTGTTCAAGGGGTAACCTATTTTGCATGGCAGCTCTCTTTCTTAGTGTTAGAGCACGACAAGTTGTGCTCTTTTGTCGGTTTCGACTTGTACAGCTCTCGCCAAGGCCAAGTGGAGAAGACATGTTCTTCATGGGAGAGGGTCAAGTAGATATAAGGTATATGGTAAAGCCATACGCACGAGAGCCAATAATATCCGTTCCACAGGTTATATCTTGAAATTCAGTTTTTGCCCCTCTTACCCTAAAACATGGTATTGATTTCCGTTCTACCAGTTATTTGCTGCGGTGTGTCCCTTCCCCTAGACCATGGAACTAATTTCCTTTCCACAGGTTAATGCGTACCGTCGATTCTTCATCCTGTCTTTTCAATACCTTCAGCGTGCCAGTGCGTCGAGAGCCCATCTCCCGCACCCCCCGCGGCAGTGAAGGATGAACTCGGGAAAAAATATATTTCTTCGTTCATTGCCGCGCAACTTTGTGTGACCTCAACTGGGGTCCGCTTCCCAGTGGCAAGTTTCCTTCTTTTTCTGCAAACGGGCGTGGTCCTTCATCGTTGCCCTTCAGTGGCTGAACCTCAAAGCGGCGCGAGCATGCTTGTCCTTTTCCGAGAGGCATTCGATACATATCTGATCCCTTGCACGTCTGCTGATGAATATAAAAGCATATAACCTGGTAGCCCACGTCCACAGCTAGTTTCTCGTTTCGTTGCCGTATTGTTAACATGCTACACATCGCAGTAAGTAACGAGATCGCTGCGTTTGTTGTTGCCCTGTTCATACAACCCTTTCACGGTCTATTCTGTTGATGTACTGTGCCGAATTTAGGGATTTGATGCCGAGCCCACTGCTCACGGGCAATGCTCTGCATTGCTTGCGTGCAAATGCGTGGAGACGGCGCTGCGTACATATCCGCTTGCGAATTCGTTATCCACATGCCAGTCCCGCCCCGCCCGGTGTGAATTGCCTGTGTGCCTCTATCATGTCTCTTGACTAGTACCAACGTACGGTATTCCCGTAGTCTCCTTTCCTCGTGTCTCGTGAGACGACTTTCTGTCGTTTTGACGCACTTATTGCCTAGAGCAGCCCCTTCACTAAGCAGGCCACCTGCCTTCCTGAAACCCCCTAGCTCATCGTCCCATCTGGAGAAAGGAAATGAACACATTCACGAAGGTTATCGTGTGTGCGGCATCGGTCGCGGTGGTCATTGTTTTGGTTCTCGTGATTGCCGTAGCGACTCTTTCCGCCACAAGATCTGGCGGAGGCGGGTGGCAGCCCGATGGCGAGCCTTGCACGGTTTATTGGGAATCCAGCGTCCTTTCGAACCGGAGACGCTGTGCAGTACCGCTTCTCTGTGATTTCCAGCATGCCACCAGCACGACAGGTGAGCGTAGCTGCACGCACGTTTGTTCAGATGAGCTGTGTATAGACGCGTCTAAGTGCGAATACTTTCCTGTGTGTCCCCTCACATGTCTGTGGACGTCGTATGCGCACGCAAGTACTATTCACATGGGTCCCTCCCCCCTGAGGAACAATGATAATGCTGGTAGGAGTGCATGTAGATCAATGGCCAGCGTGACCAGCGATTGATGTATGCGCTGGAACTATTGAGCGAGCACCGACGTGATTGGAAGACAGACTGAGTGGAAGCTCTCTTCAAGTCGTTAGTAGAGCACACATTTGTCCGCCGCTTCTTTCCTCAGCATTCCTTGTGTGGATGATGGCTCCATGCATATTCTTGTGTATGGAGTACCTCCAGGCGTCTGCAGGATGCCCGGAAGCCGGCCTGCAGGAAGCTCATGCAGAGGATCCCCCTATCTGTGCGAAACATCGACTTTCTGTGACCAACAGACTTTCCGTTGTGAGCGGCAAACGCCGAACAACCAGGGGTTCGGTAATATTGCGCTGGGCCAGCCATGTTCTGTTAATGAGGCACATCACTGCGTGTCTGGAATCTGTGAAGATGTCAGCTTGCTATCGGGGTCCGAGGCTTCAACAAGTAAATCAAAGAGCTATTCTCGTAATTTGAGAGAAAATCATTATTCTTCCGAACTCAACGAGAATCGCGACTTGTCAGGCCAGCAACGGCACTCCAGCAACATTCCTCGCCGAACTGTATGCGTACAGAAGAATGTGCCACTGGGGGATTCATGCGACTTATACAAGCACTGCCAGGCTCCGTGCCACGTTTGCGTCCAAGGACTTTGCAGACGGTATCCGTCAGGTGGAAATGGGGACGGGATATTTCCGAATTCCGGAAGTATACTCAATCAACCTGGGGTTCTTGTCCCGAATTATAATGGCGTACCCCCTGTTGTATACCCTCGCCGTCTTTCTCTTGGAAACCGAGGAGAGTCTTCGCCAAAAGACAGAGCTCTTGTATCAGCGCTGAATGACGACATAAAAGAAGCTTTTACCGACAGGGATCCAGAGTTTGGTAAAATACAACCGAATAGGAATGGAGCAAGCGCAACAGCTACGGACTTGTCTGCTTTTGACGCCGTCACCAAGAAGCATACCTTCGCCCGTGGGTCCAAGACAGCAGCCCCAATAATGCTAGTGAGCCTTCAGACTTTACCCACTCAAAAAAGGAACCTGCAATCACCCGTTCCTGCTGATTTATCGCCAGGAAGCCAAGAGGATGGCGCTGTACCCACAGCAGACGCCGCGTCTCTCGACGGACAGCAATACATGCCTCCACCCGCTATGCCTCAATATTCCGGATATCCGTTTGAGAATCCGTTTGCACCGCGGCCTCCTCCGCCTCCAGGAACGCTTGCAAAACGGATTTCTTCCTTGTTTGACGGGATCGCGACGGCAGTTGGCCCCCTCGAAAACATAAATGGGAACCGGATGGCGCAGCAGCTTCCAGTAGTTCCTGCGAACATGCAGCTCCAATCCACTCAGCCTGTAACTGTGGCGGTGCCCACTGCCAACGTAATAGCCGCTCCCGCTTCTGTGCCAACGATAGCCGTTGTGGCTCCCCAGCAGCCAGCAAGCATTCCCGCTGGAACCCAGCCAGTACTTGTTGGCGAACAAGTAGTTCGAAATCCTGCCGCAGCTCCAAGCGTTATCTCGCGAGCCCCGCCTCCTGTTGTCATTTCAACTCCTGTAGGTGGGCAGTACGTATCGCCTGTCCCCGTTCTGCCGGTGAACAACGCTGCAAACTCACGAGGCCCTGCTGTCGTGGCCTCTCTGTATCGACCCAACGCCTATCCCCAGGCAAATGTCTATAATTCTCAAACAGGGATCGCCACAGCGCCTCGGCTGCCTCTTGCTGCCGTAACAAACAGCGATTCTACCCCGTCGTCTTACCCGCAATATTCTCCCTTTGCCGCAGTCGGAAGCAACCCTCGAAATAACGGTGTGGCAGGCAGCGTAACAAACTCAGTTATGGGAGATAATATTGTCATAGAGGGCCCGTATGGACCGACTCGTCCTGGAGGAGTGGGGGGCAATGTTGTCGTTGTTGGCGTGAACGGCCAACCCAACAACCTCAGCTCTGGCCAATTCACTCTCGAAAAATGCATAGATATGTGCTGCGGCCGGGTGAGCGGAGCGGCGCAGATTGTGCACGCGAGGAGACGCACCTCACCCTCCTCTCGCAAAAGAGATGTTTGCATCATCTTGGTTATTAGGTTTCAGACGCGTGAGTGCAGACAAGTATAGGCATTCCTGCTCTGCTGCCAGTCCCAGAGCACATCAGCTAAATTCCATGTCTCCTTGCTCACCCGTGATTGACGATATCTTCGTGCACAACCTTGAGCAGGCACGTATATAGAGTTATGTTTCTACCAGAGCCGTTACGCACGTCGCCGTTCCTTTTCCATGGCACGTGGATGCACGGAGGCCGACGCCGCAAAGCCAGGTGCGTCGAGGAGGCGGAGCCTTCTCATTGGCTCTATTAGTGTTTTTATTGCTACTCAGACGGGCGCGGGGGCATGCGTCTGTATCGCGCGTGATCTGTTTCTGCCTGTCGTGGACATGTGTGGTTGCTGTTATCACGCAGGATTTTTATTGTCCCGTCCCGGCGACAACCAATTGCTTGCCTCGTCTGCGCGAAGGGCAGCTATGCAGGAACATCAGTCCAAGGGAATGCCAGAGAGGTTTGATCTGCGCAAGCGGACGTTGCCAACCGGAGGTGCTGTACGCCTTCTCGGCCTCACCCGCCCATACTTCCAAAAATGAAACATCCGCCACGAATGACGCTCTCTTCGGCTTTCTCGCAGCGCCGCCAGCACGCAGCGGGGATTCCACAGATAACAGACACCCGCATAACGGGCACGATTATCGCCAGAGCAGAGTCGTTCCACAGAATTCTCAAACTGCTGGTGTAGCACCATCTAGCTTCCCACTATATTCGCAACCTGTACTTGAGGGCACCGATGCACCCGAGGGGGAGCATTCTTTCAATGCACCACAGAAAGAGCTTCACACTGAGGCGTCAGCCGCGCTCTTATGTAAACCGTGGCAGAGCCCGAAAGAAACTCGAGCAAAACAGGGCAAAAAGGGTGGCGTTCACCTAAATACCCTGAAAAATAGGAGAAGCGCGGGAGAGCTCAAGGGCGCGAGCTCTGAATGCGAAAACATTACGGGGAAACCCTGTTTAATCGACTCAGACTGTTGGGTAGGTGCTACACCGTTCGTATATTGCAATACCGAGAAGGCAACCTGCCACGCACCAGAGTTCGAGGAGTGTCTGGAACCATTCGAAACTGTGATCCGCTCGCATCCTCCTCTTGTCGGTCACGAAGTGCCTTCGCACACAGTATGGCCAACCAAGCACGGAAAAGACGAGCGGACGGACGCAGAGACGGCGCAGCTGACACCTGCGGCAATCTGGTTGGCATTGTTTTTCAACCTTTCGCATGAGAGTACGCCAGGAAACAATGAGGTGGTAGCCCGGCAGCAAACGTCTGTCAAAAATAAGCTGCTCTGCTGTCTCCGCCGCCTTTCTGAACTTCAGGAAATGATCGATTTCAACGCGTTCAGCAGACAAGAAGGCTTCGAAATGAACTGCGGAGTGTAGTAGTACGGGTACAGAAGCGGCGCGCGTACGGACGCTTGCGATGAATCGTCCATGCATTTAGACTGAGCGAGCTTGTGGATGCGCAAATACGTAGTCGCATCTATTTGTTGGTGGGGTGTGTGCGTGGACCTGGAGGTATGCACCTGTGGACGCATCCTCCTGTACAATTCCAGACATATGGAAGGGGATTTTTTCGTGCACATTCGCGCCATGCGAACTGCTGCTCACTCGTTTTCTGTAAAAAACTGACAGGTTATTTTTTGTGGATTAACAGCAGAGGGGTCAGCATGGGTCAACACTGCAGAACAGTGTGCAGCAAACGGGCCCCCAAGGGGACTATAGTCTTTCTCCATACTCAGCCATTTTACTTTTCAGCAGGGTGGGCTTTCGCTACGGTTTCTTACCCGATCAAAGGGCAGATGTGTGTCTGTAATGATCCTAGTGTTTCGCTCCAGCTCACCGAGGCGTGATATATTTCTCCATGTGCCCAGCGTTCTCCACTTCAGCGGTGCAGAGCAGGAAGGCAGTCGACGGGTGCCTCAGAAAAGAGTGTCAGGAAATCTGACATCAGCGCAGAACCTGCTCGTACGCTACCGCGAAGTGTTTCCCTGATCCCACAAGGGCAGCCCGTAAGATGAAGTAGAGACGAAAACGCAGTCGGCAGTCGTGGGAAGGGCGGCAGTGCGTTTGTTTTTCCACCACGGAAAGTCAAAAGCGACTCTCAGCTCACATCGTAGATGAATTTCCTCAAGCGTATTTTACTTTTGAGCTTCACAACTAGGCACACGACTTATGAATGATCCGTTTACGCTCTTGCCCGGCGACATCTTCTGATCCAACCCGACCTCACCTCTCTATTCATACACCAAGGGGAGAGAACCATGTGACATCAATGGAACACTCATAAAATTGAAGTAGACGAAATGAGATGCAATACGTGTCGTGGAAGAAGAAACAGCATGTTCATTCAATTCATCTTGCCCCAACGGGTCCGCACGCATGCGTCTGCATGTTTTCTCCTTGCGCCTCCAATGCTGGATTACCTCGTCCTTTTTCAGGGATGAACAAATATTTATGCCACCCCGTGTTAAATGGAAAGAGGGGAGAGCCACGTATTTCCTCTTCCATTTCGTTTTAAAGAAGCTGTCGTTCATTCGACGTCGTGCTGGGGGCGTCTCTCCGAGCTGGGTGCCTTGAGGGACTCCCAGATGTCGGACTGCTAAACAAATTCTTTTTTTTTTCCCGGAGACGAGTGATTGTTGTATTCGGTTGCACTAAGGCTGCACAAAGCTGTTACTGAGAACCTATTGGAGCCATCTCCTGTCGGTTTTACTTGGCGGGAGCTATCGGTATCCACGCTCCATGGTAGATGAGGCTTTTTGCGAAAACAAAACTGAAGGGCTCTTCGGACGCTTGGCGATCGATCCGATATCTCGACTCCACACACGCTCTTGCGAAAACAAAACTGCAAGGGCTCGTCGGACGCTTGGCGATCGATCCGATATCTCGACTCCACACACGCTCTTCTCTCGGCTGTCTTCCTCGCCTTCGCTTATTGGCGTCTGCAGCGCTCGCCGCTACTCGCGCTGCTCTAACCGCTAGAGGCCTCCGCCCTGCGCGGGAGAAGCGTCGGCCTTCTAGTTTTTCCGCACCGCAACGGATAAGGAACTTGAGGCTCGCGCCTGTTCCCCTGTTCGTTCGAGTCCTCGGTGTCCGGCGTCTGAGGGGCTTCCACAGTGCAAAAATGAACTACAGCGCTCTCTTCGCCCAGAAGTCTACATAGACGCCTGTGTGTGCCCTCACATACGCTTAGGAGGACATATATATAGAGAGAGACTTCCTACATTTACGTATAGGTTTCTCCGCTTCCTTTGAAGTCAGGATCTGCCGTTCCGCGTTGGTGTGAGGGGCGCTACAATTATAAGTGCGGCACCAATGTCGAATTTGGCAACCTCGGTTTTCTGCGAGATACATCTCGCGCACTTTTGCCGGCGGCTTCCGCTCTTCCTTCGGCAGAAGGCGGGTACGCAGCTGCCGGTGGATGGCAGTGCCAGGCGATCGAGTCTCCTTGAGAAATCCACCAAAGAGAAGACCTGCGTCAGGGGCGCCGCCGCGTCTGGTGTGTGCTCATGGGAAGGGACAGGGGGCAGCGAGCCCGCGGAAGACAAGAGAGAAAGACGGGAAGACGGCGAAGTGATTCGTGACACGTGCTGGTGCTCGTCCTCCAGTTCGCAGGCGAATCCTGCCGTTTCTTCAGTTCTTCCGTTTTCGTCGCCATTCTGTGGTTCTTATTCCAGGGGAAATGTAGCTGCAGCGGGGTCATGTAGACAAAAGCGAAACGTGGGTGGGCGACGCACACGCGGGCACCGCGGCAGCGTGATGCATGCAGTTCCAGCTTCAAATACGCTGGAAGTGCTGCCTCGATGGTTTTTACCTTTCTTCTCGTCGGGGGTAGCCCTGCATTCCTTTCCAACGCAGGGCACTGGCAGCTTTGCGGGAAGCGAAGACAACACGTTTTCCAGATGTCGATTTTCTCAAGGCCGCAGCGGAGCCCTTGCCGGCGGCCAGAAGCGGCTTTTCACCGCGGACGTCTCGGTCTCGAGCGCCAGCCGAAAGACTAAGGAGGCAATCTTGCTGGAAGGAGCGGCGCGCCTCGGCGGCAGGGAAAGAGACACTGGCGAGTCTCGCTGGAGCAGCACGTCTGTTTCCGCAGTCTCCGGCTTCAGCCCATCTCCCTCTGAATCTCAGGTTTTTTTGTCGAGTCTCAGGGAGGCGCCGCCGATGGTGGACAGGAGTAGTTTTTACTCGCTGGAGGAGATGAGGAAGGAAAACCGGAGAGGCGCTCCCGTTAACTTTCGTCAGTACATGCGATCTCTGCTGCTCCCGTTTCGCCATGAGGCGTCTCCGAGTCCGGCGCCGGAGTCGGCGGAGAGACTCTCTTCACTCTCGCTGCCTCGCGGCCTGCCGCCAATCACGTTCAAAAAGTACCAAGAGGGCATGCACGCCGCCCACTACTATCCCTCTCGCCTGCTGCCCCCTAGCCACTCGGCCCCGCTCCCGGGAAACGTCTTAGTAACTCCGTTTGCGACGCACTTCCAGCAGCCCCTCAGCAGAACGAGCTTGGCGAGCCGCGCAGGGGTCTCCTCCCCGAGATCTCGCAGAGCGGGAAAGCCGCTCGCGGCCAGTCAGGACCCAAACGACGGGAACACGAATCGCCCTCAGATGCCTGTCCTCGTAAGCCATGCCCCACCAAACACAAATGACACACACTAGAGCTCCCAGAGTGCATGCGTGCATATAAATATGTATATATATATTTGCACGTATATGTATGCATGCATGTATGTGTATGAATGCATGTATGTGTGTGACCGTGTGCATATCTGCGGCCCGTCTGTGCCTCCTGGCACCTGCTTCACGCTTGAGTATGCTGTTTCTATCCGTTGCGCTTCTAACTTCTAACTCCACCGTCTGCCGTCAGCGTTTTCCTGCACTGTCCTCTGGCCGCGCGAGTTAACATGTCTGTGTCTGGTAACTGTGTTAACGTGAATTCTGTGTTGTCCGTGGTTACTGATTTTTAGGGGTGAATTTCGCGCCCAAAAGGAGGCTGGAGTGATGCTCCACGTTTTTTCGTTCCAAACTCAGAAATGCTGAGGCGGCATGTCCTGCACAGGCCGATGAATGGAAATCTTCTCTCTGACCTCGCCTCCCGTCGCGTGTAGATGATTCCAACAGTTAATGTATATGTGCTCGTTTGCAGGCGTGTTTTGATGGATTGCCTATACTTATGAATATGCGTGTGTGCGTCCGCGGTGGGCGCAACCTTATGTTCAGTTCCATGCTATTTTGTGCCGGTGCAGCAGTGCGAGCAACTTCTGAGTACGCATCTCGAAGGGAAGTGTGTCTTTTCCTTTGAAAGGTCCTTCCGTGCAGTGCTGTGCTTTGCCCCTGTGTCTTTCCGTCGATGATTCATCTCTCAGCTTACGGAGCGGTGTGCGGGTCGTCTCACCCTTCTCTTCATTTTTACTGACCAGCCGCCGCACAGCGAGATGAAGGACCTTGTCAAATGGCGGCGCGACTTGGAGGAACATCCGGAGTACTCGGCTCTTGTGTATCCAGCTAGAACTCCACCGAGCGCCAGCGCCGTTGATTTAGGCTCGCCATACAGCCAGCCCTCGGCCGCGCCCCTGTGGCCTCCGCGCGAGGCGAACCGACTCTCTGCGCGCCATGACGAACTGTATCAGGTTGCGTACCTGTGCAGTGAATCGTGTTCGCTCTTTCTTCGTTGGCTGTGTATTCGGTCCATGAGATTCACAGCTGCGCATTTCGCTCCGCAGTCGGAGCGAAATGCGGGCGGCGATGGAGCGCCTGCGTTTACGCTCAACGGAAGTGCGCCGTCTATGTGGGGCACCTTTCTCGGAAACGCCAAAGAAGGAGGCCGAAAAATAGTCGAGGCAACTGGCCTCGCTTTCCGTCCAGAAATGGTCACGACGATGCTCATCGACCGCGCCGGGCTCATCAGGTGGCACGTAGTCGGAGCGCCCACGGACGAGGCGGTTCAATTCCTGATGTAAGTTGCAGGCTTCGCTTCGCACGAGTGCAAGCGTGTGCCGCGCTCGCCGTCGCAGAAGTGCGTCATATATGAGTTGGGTTTTTCTGGCCAGTAACTGAATTAGCTTCTTTGTGCGCGTCAAATTAGCGGAGCAGGGTCTGTGTTGTTACAGGAGGGAATCTGATTTTCCAGACTGCACAAAGTCTGAGGCTGCAGAATTTGGCGCGCTTCTTTAGTCTTGGTACGGCGCTGCGCGGCAGTAAAGGCCTGTTGCTGTTATTCATACTGTTTTGAGCTTGTATTCTGCGCGTGTGCCGGACACTCTGTGTTCGTCTGCAGCGATGCAATGAAAGCTCTTCGGAGAGAAGTCCCAGGCGGAGTACGTAGTAGAGCGCGTCTGAACTTGTGACGAGGAGACCCTTGAATAGGGCGCGGGTGTTCCATGGATGCGTGCTCCGTAGCTCGTACGAGAGTCGCGTAAATTCGACGAGGAAAGCGAGTGATTCGCTGCCCTCACCCAGGTGGCAGCCCCTTTGTATTCAGTGATCTATTTATGCACGGATATCTAAATGCATCCGTCTTTTTATTTGTAAAGGGAAGAAGGGGGATGCGAGTGCTTTTTGTGCGCCGAGACCTAGCTGGCGGCTGGCGCTTCAGAAACCTGCTTTACAGAACTTGTTCTTTTCGCTTTTTCAAACAGAGGATTTATTGGAATCCTGCAAACGGCTTTGGAAATGCCTATCATGTGAATAGACAGGTAGACGCCCCGCCGAAGCCTACCGGGGTCCAAGAGCGATTGGCGACGAACGGCGCACATCGAGCACAAGCAGTTCTACTGCGTGTAGACGTTTCAGACAACAACTTAAGAGCTCGTTGACGCAGGAAGGCGGAGTTAGTAGCAAGTTCCCTATCCGCTCCCAAGGCTGGCACCTGGTGTTCACTGCACATATGGATATATGCATACATATACTGAAGCAAACGCGCGTTGTTCCGGCACGTGTCTGGGTCTCTAGGCCATTGACCACACGCGCAGTGATACATTGTTGTCGCGGCTCTAACACGAGCACGCAACTACTAATTACGTGACGCAGTACTGTTGACACGAGGGTCACAGAGGATGAGTAGGAGTGCGCTTGCGTCCCTAGCACTTTACTCAGAACGCATAAGCAGATGCAGAGGACGTGAGCAAGTTGACCGAACTGAGATTCAGCCTCCCTGTCCGCCTACTGTGAAGCTGGTCCCAGTGACCCGGTATCGTGTGACGGAGGATCATGGACATGTGCGCGCTTCTTTGGCATTTTTCGGTTTATCCGTGCAAGCGTGAAAACGTCTTATCACGAGCGAGCTAGTCGAAAGTCGAGGATGTTTCTATCATTGCTATGTAGCGCATCAGGACAGCGGCGAGTGTGCTGTTTTTGCGATGGAGATCCGGCATGAAGTCGACTAGTTCTCGGGGACCTGATATCGGAGCAATAACAACACCCAGTCGCGTGCATACGGATTTCGCGCATGCAACAGCTGTCTCTCAGCTGTAGTTCGTTTTATGCAGGGCGATGCCTTGGCGCTGGCAGTGAATAAAACCGACGAGAGTTTCTGTTGCTGCTTCTGCAACGTACCCGAAGAAAGCGCCACGTCGGCCCCAGGGGATGCTCCTGAACATGCCGGCGACCTCCTCATGAAGGCGTAAAGAGGACCGGGGGAAATGTTTCCGGCGCTTGTTCCAGCCGCAAGGGTGACGATGGCATCTTTGGACATGAGTTTAAAAAGCTGCTTTTGAAACTCAGAACGCCCGCGGAGAACGGGAGGTGGCGAATTCTGCCTCCTCGAGTGGCTAGGATTTGACAAGTCTCCGCTATGTCCTCTGTCCCGATATTCTAAAAGAGAGAAGAGGAATGTACATCACGCGGAGATAAACGGCAGTGGATTGGGGCTCGGAGTGCGGAGGATATTCGGTAAGCATCCAGTCGAGCGCCCATAGCTCGGCTTCGATCCTCAACCCCACACAAGAGAAGTTCCATATGGTGTTGTGCGATTTCACTCGGTCCACAGTTGCGAGCACATGGGTAGAGGCACGACCATACAGATCATGGACATCTACGTGTATGTCTAGTATCCATCAGCGTGAGCCGTATGTGGGCCTAAATATATCTGTACATTAGTAGATGCATATATACTTACGCTATCGTTATTGGTATGGTCAGGGGGAAAATCGTATGCGTAACTGTACAGGAAGGTTTCAGAGTGTATGCCAAAATCTCGACGCACACTAGCGCATGTGCAGGAGCCACGGCGGCAGTGCGTTTCGGTCTACTGTAGCAGGTGGGAGGGGCTTCAGCAAGATTTCGTCAGCACTCATGGCTAGAGAGTGACGCAAGAGCGGCAGACGGACCAATGTCTCTGGTGCCTGCAACACTCTGGGGATGTTCCGGCTGTGGCGTTCCAGCTGGCTGGGTGGCGACGTTGCTCGTTCCAGAATGGGCGGGTCGGATTTCGCCGCTTTGTTTCTCTTGGGTTCGTGGCCGCCCCCTTGCCACCTCCACTGGATTAGGTACCGCCTGTTGGCTTCCACCGTGGAGCGTCTGCAGCATTCGGTTCCGAATTTCCTCCTTCACGAAGTCGAAAATGTCTTCCCACCGTCGCGTGCAGCGAGAGTCCCTTCTCCCGCCTCTCTTTTGCTCTTGGCACGCTGCTGGAGACGGTGATAGGGGCTGAGACATGCGAAAGAGGAAGCCACGCATTCATGGAAGCAGTTCTCTTACAGCTTGGAGAGCAGTCCAGCTAGCACCAGTGCCGGGACTCGACCCCTCCGCAGCACTTAACTGCTCCTGTTTGAACGATTCATGGCCTCAGGGAGTTCTACCCGATGCTTAGTGTTGCCCCTCAGTCCGCATTTCCGGCAGAGGAACGACGGAATCTTCTGCGGGAAGGCCAGAATCTGACCCCGAACCTTGGGCCTCTTATCTGATCGGTGTTGTCTTTTTTTCCCCAAGAGAGGGGGCTGTGATCAGGTGCCTGGCCAAGCACGTGCCCCTACCCGAGCTCGACTCCCCGGCGGACACTCTCCGCCGAAACTCAGAAGCAATGCAGGCAGATCTTCGAAAGAGGGAGAGAGGCACTCGACGGCTTGTAGGAAGTACGAAGTCAGCATCTCGAATCTCTGATTCTGCATGTCGGCGAGCCTCGCTCCTCCGCCATATGACACCATCCTGGATTTGTCTTCGCCGGGACTTTTCACACCTGACTGCGGAGGGCTTGGAGAGCGACCTCGGCTCATCGGTTTAGTTCCGTACCAAGCACTCGATGGAGGTGAAGCTCGCGGCGATCCACCACCCACACCGATCTTAGGCTTCTCTGTTCCAACCCGTTCTTGGTCATCTGGAGACCTTGGGCGAACCCCGCCGCCTAGACGGAAATCGAGGAAAAGGAAACAAGCGACACTGAGGACAGCTGTGATAGGGTAGCTCTCCGTGTCAGCGAAGCGGGTGGAGGGAATGGTTTCAGCAGCTTCAAGAATGCAGAGTGGCTGATTTGTTGTCGATTCGAAGGAGTTCGAAATTGCGTGCCCGCGCCAGGTGCTCCCCGCGCTAGCAGACGTCGAAAGCACGAATCGGGGTTGGGGGATAGAGCGGATCGGCACACAAACTGCATTAATGGAGTTCAAGGACTGTAAAGGTGCAGGTCTTCGGTCAGTATTGCCGACGGCAGCATTTTTCCCGGTATCGTCATGACTGAGAGACAAGGCGTCATCGAGAGTATGTGCGCGCACGAGCGGGCACAACACATTTTATGTGGGTGCTTGGCTATGAACGGGGCGTATTTTCACCGTTTAAACAGACCTAACCACAATAAATAAACACATGTCATTTTGTCCGCTTCCCCAATGTAGCGTGAGCATTTACCAAGATGGAAGTCACCATTCTGTTGGCGGCTTGGGAGTCGCTTTGGCCTGGGTGCGCGCGGTAGTAACTCTTGTAAGATATGGAGGCGCAGACGCTTCCAGCTATCAAGCTTCAGTTCCCTCGTATCTAGTTTAATTTTTTTCATCAAATCCTGGGTCTCGTCCGTCCTTGGAAGAAGAAGGCGCTCATATATTGCGGTATCATTGCGGACGAGATGCTCTAGGAGCACGATAATTGGTAGCAGGTCATATAGGACTGCTGAGGGTGGGTCAGGCTGTGCTACCGTTGACAGGAGTCTTCGCATGAGCGCCGTCGTCTCTGTGTCCTGTACCGGTGAGTCAAAGGGCTCGTCGTCCGTGATCAATGCTGCCATCGAGATAAAATTAGGAGAGTCGCCACGCGGAAGATTGATTCGAACAGAGGGGGTATGTGTTTTTTGAGTGAAAATAGCTGCCTCCTTCCTCTCTCGTATCCACTTTAGACACCAGGCATAAAGCGCCGAACTTGAGACCCGCCCGAGCTTCCCAATACGCACAAAAAAATCCGCACGAAGCTCTATTCCCTCTCAGCGGTGAGGCTTGCAACGAGAATTCGGTGTAAAAAAGAAACGCACGCAGTGACGCGCTCCAAGGCATGTGAATTCCATAAAAGATCGGCTATACGATGTATGTATGTATGTATATATGTATATACGTATGTATGTATGTATGTATGTATGTATGTATGTATGTATGTATGTATGTATGTATGTATGTATGTATGTGTGCATGTATACGTATGCTTGAATACATGAACGAATAACGTGACAAAGATCTGCCTGCTTTATCACGGGGTTTCTAATAGACACACGTGAGGGTAAGGAGGCTTTCGGCAGTATATGCTCCGCCCGGGGCAGCCTCTGTATTGTGAATACGAGCAAAAGAAGACCAAAGGTAAGGCAGGATACAAGACTCCTTGGAAGCTCCGGCAAAGAGACGGAGACTCTGGGGTGACAGAATGTGTAGATTGGTTTGCTGGGCGGTGTCAAGTTGGATTTTATGCTCACGGTGTTCCTCCGGTTCAGGGTTTCCATACTCTCGGCATAGGATCCCAATTATACTCTCGGCGAAAATCAAAGCGTCTTGGTCTAACACATTCTCGGCAAGCTTCCACGTCTGCTCGAAAGTTTTCATGCGCCGGGCGAGCGTCGGATTGCGATTGAAAGTAGGATTGAGAGCGAAGTTTTGCACGCAATCTTCAGCCTCCGCCAAAGCGAACCTGCCGGTTTGTGTTTCGTATAGAACTGCGGTTGCTATGGCATGCGCCACGCAGAGTCTGTCTATGTCTGTTCCCGTCCTGCGTTGGAGAGGCGACAGAGGAGGCGCATCATATGTCCAGGCTAGCACCAGCTCTCTCCGTTCACGCCTCCGCAGCACGATCCAGACGCCTTCAATGAGGTGGCCAACACCCCAATTGAAACACTTGCGGAGTTATCATTGACAAAGATTTTGCCTCTCATGGAAATGACTGCAAACGGAATAATCTTGGTTTGCAATGACATTCCGAAACAAAGCCGCGACGCAAAGAATACCCTTGATCGAGACCGTGTTACTGTTCGCCTTCTCATGCTTCCCAAAGACAAGCACGAAAGAGATACGGATATAATATCAAAGAGATAAACTTAGGTTGGCGGCTGTTGCGCAATCGCCAGGCGCGTCTTCGGCAGCACTGAACAGTTCTGGTTTAATTCCGGACGTCCATGCTGCTTCAACACTCTATTTGAGAAGTTCGTGAGTATGCGAAGAGGAAGCACGCTTGCAGCGGCATGCGGCAATGCGCGTATAGATTCTTCCTGCGAGCCCTCCGGTGTGTGTGGCCAAGGGCGCCGCGCCTACCGGAATGATCTAATTCGTTTTGCTCTGTAAAGGACTCCAGGATCGAAGGTCTCTACGGGATCGCAGTCAAAACTCAGTCTGCCTGTTGTATACAATTCATAGAGCCGTTGAAGCAGGTTCGTTTCGCAGACTGCCTCAAAGCAAGACGATCTCTGGTACTGCATCATTGCAGTACGGGACCTTTGTTGTTCTCTGCGGGCACCGAGGGGGTCGCCTGTCACTGCAGCTTTCTCATCTCCCTGCTCTGGACTGCCACTGAACTTTTGAGCAGGACTATCCTTCCGCCGTCTCCCCGTTTCCTCCTGTTCGGCGGGAAATGCAGAGGGTCTTCCATGTTTCCTGTTTCGTGGCGGTTCATAACTTATCCAAGATACCCCTTCGATAGGACCCGTATTAGCTTTATCGAGGAGAACGCGGGACTCGCGGCACATGACGGCGAGAGGCTCAAACACCATCCGAAGTAGTTTGGCCATGTGGGTGCAATACTCCACCTCAAACTTTCGGTAGCTCTGAGTGAATACCTCAAGTTGAGACTCAACTGTCTGAAGGAGTTGCTGCCAGCCTGCCCTTTGATTGCGCGGAATCACGTTGTAAAGATCCAGTAGCCAGTCTTCTGGAATCGCTCTGCACAGGCGCAGGAGCGCGTTGTTCAGCTCCCACGACAGAGCATGGACCTGCAGGCATCGTGCAGAGATGCGGACGCAGTAAACATCAAGCAGGAGAAAATCCTGCCTCTGTGGTGTGGCCAAAGAACGGCGAGTTGCGGTGGGGGCGCGAAAGCGTCGTTCCTCATGGTAGCTTGTTAGCTGTCCTGAGCTGCTCAGCGTAACGGACGGGGAACGAGCTCATCACCGGCGTGGTGCCCGTGTACGCACGGGAAACGCAAGCGAAGTGGCGATGGTCAGTCACATGTTTGTTTTCCTGCTGATGCCATTGTAGGGTGTGTAGATTGTAGTGCACAGTACGGAGACGAAAACGGCAGTTCAGAGCAACTTTGACACAGCATTAGCGTGTGATTTTTTTATTAGACCACGTCATCCCGGGGGACCCAACACGCATTTGGCGATTGTCGCGACTATCCCCCTAAACCCCCTAAACCCTAAACTGAGTCAGCCATTACGGGAACGAGTTAGTAGATGCTGTTTAACGGCCAGTGAAGTGACGTGGTTTGCCAAAGTGAATGTCAAAATGCCATATTCTACCCGCCCCCCGCGCCCCGGCCTTGGAGAACGCTGCCAGCGTTAAAGTTCGGCCTCTTGAGAGCTCGGCGAGACTGCCTATCACTGAAACTAGCTGATCCAGACGAGCATGTGGTTTCGAGATGGAAGGCTACGGCGAAAACGAGTCCAAGTGAGAGTAGACGTGGCTCACAGCCGGTAGGAACGAGATTCTCCATTTCTTTATGTCGAGAAAATACGAGGACGCACGCCCGCGGAGCCTGGGCATTCGTCACTGGGGCTATCAAGCCTCTCTGACGCTCACAGCCGGTGGAAGCTTATAGACTCCTTGGTTCCACCGGTAGTTTTGGGGAAGCGTTAAGCTGTATAGAATGATAGAGAAAGCGAAGAAGTCCTCCGCCTCGCTGGGCGGGATCAAAAAGGGGCAATTTTCTGCCACGAAGAGCTTGCGCTTGACGGCGTCGGGATTAGTGATACGCAGTATTGCTGCTATCTCAGCAAGATGCTTCGTGAACGCTGCCACTCTTGCATGTTCTTCCTCTCCTGATAGAAACGCTACTGTCGTTGACGCCATGGGGTAACACGGCACTGATCCCCGGGCAGCGGACACCGCGGTGGCCGCATTGCCAGCCTTGTTGTACATAGGAAACCGAAGAGAACCGTTGTTTCCCGGCTCTGCTGCTCCAGATTCTGCCTTAGAAATGACCTGGTGACCTTCACCTCCGGGTAGAAAAGGTATAAGACGCCGTTTGTACGGCTCACAGTGACCGTTCTCCCCGGCTTCCGTCCAAGTTTGCTGGAACGGAACTTTTTTATGTCTTGCCAGTTCTTGTGGGGTTTGCTGACAGCTCGGCAAAGAGCCTCCAACTGACCGAGAGGAGCATGGCGGGAGATCTTGTAAACTTTGATGGTGGTCCTCCTCCGCAGGTATGTGAATAGAAGAACCCCGAAAGGGCGGACGGCTGTTTATTGTCAGCTCAATGTCGCGGACCATATCCCTGCATATATCGCTGAGGGTGTTTATTCGTTTACGAAACGGCTCTAGCCATACATCTATATTCAGCATTGTTGCCTTCTCGGCACCTCGTTTCAGTATGGAAACGTCATCACTTCGCTGACCTCCTGACTGTAGGGTTCTCGAGCGAGAGCGGGGGGAATCTATATAGGCTAGCGGGGACGATGACGAATGCAGCGCTCTCACATGACAACCGTGGTTCCATGTCGCCAAGCGGCCTGTAATCTCCATGCGTAAAGGCGGTGGCAGGGGGGTGTCCGCCACATTCAGGTGTTGCGCTGTTTTAGCTGGACTAGTCGTTACCAGTGGCACTTCTGTTGAGCTTCTTGAGACACTGTTGCCTCCTCTCGCACCAGGGCCACGTCCGCCGTAGGAGAATTTCGAAAAAGCTTCGTCATTAGGAGTTTTAGAGAACGAGCTGGTGAGTTCACTATCGCGGAAACGTAAGAGTGCCTCTGATGCTGATGTGCAGCTACTCCGTTTCTCTCGCGTAGTAAAGGTCCTTGGCATCGACCTTCGCCTCGCGGTTGTGTCGCTGTCATACGGCGTTTTCACCTTGCGTTCTGAACACGCCGCCGCCGATGGCGATAACGATCGGTGTGAGGGCCGGGCAGGCCTCGGCCTTTGTCGTATCATCGCAATTGCGTTTGAGGAGTGGCCTTCATTCAAGTGAGGAGGTACGATTCGGCAGTCATTCAACACCTCCTTACCCGGTCCATAACGTTCCACCAACTCAAGAGGATCCGTAGTTTGGCCGCTCCGGAGCGTAGACTGACGGCCTACCGATGATGGAAGAGAGCGCGCTCTTCCGCGACGCCCACCAACGCGCCTTCGTCCGCGCTCTTCACCATTCTTCCCATTGCTCGATAACGCGCTGGAGCTGTCCAGCTGGCGTGGACTCGACCGCATTAGTTGACGAAGCATTTTGCAGCGCTAAACCTCGTACTGAGAAGCGTCTACTGCCATCCAGCTGTCCGCTATGAACTTTCCCGTTTTGCCTCAGCGTTATCACACCAGTTCATGGCCTCCACTTGTTCATCATGCATCCGGCTCCGGGTGGTTCATGTTGTTGTTCTATTTCCAGTTGCAGTTCTTAGTCACGATAAGCGTAACGGAAAGTAAAGCAAGCTCGTAGACACATCCGGTGAACCCGATCAAATGTGGCCGCCTGCAAGCGCGGTTGAGGGTTTACGAAAACCGTGTAGGACATCAGGATGTCTCACTGAAACGGAAAGCATACTGCCCCCCTCAGGGCCCTGGACGTGTGGGGTACCTCCCTCCCACTTTTGTTTTTAACTCGGCGTAAGAATACCTCAGGGGACGGGCAAAGCTCTGCGGCTTCGAGCTGCGTGAGCTCGGACGGAGGAGGAGTTTTTTCTACTGGGTAACATCGCAAACGATTTTACACTTTTGCATCATCCTTGTGCAGCAATCCTACCCGACGTCCGGTGAACACTGAATTGGCTACCAGGGGCTATCTGATTTACTCGCATGCAAGAACAAATTACACTGTACTAAAAAGTAGTAGAACACTCACTGGCTCTAGACCCGGGCTCGTGGTAAGACGCCTCGATATAAAGAAAACAAAGAACACATCCAATATTTTGCTGCTTTGAAGAGAATTGTCGTGTTTTCGCATACAGGGACGTTCCCTGCTGGTAGTTGACCGAAAGCGAGAGGACATTAGGGTAGTGGCTCGCATACAGTTTGCAATTCGCCTGGTGTGGCTCCCGATATCACGCTGCGGTAATTTGGGTTACCACGGAATGAACGTGAGCCGTGTCTACAAAAATGCCAGTGGGAACCAGAACTGATATAGACTCGACGAGACTTCGGATTTCTCGAGGTTCTCCCCAAAGGATAGTGTCCTGGGATGTGATGGATACTAAAAGCAGCCAAACCGGAAACACTAAAACGTCAGGTGCAAGCAACCGGCGGAGGGAGACAAGAAATCGGATCTTCAGTCTCAGCCGGAAATGGTACTTTCTCTGACCAGATGCGCGATGGATTGTTTCCTGCGCGCCGTTTTCCCGTCATCCCTTCGGACAACGGTTCAGGATCTCGACACTAAAACGGCGTGCTTGTGAAGAGATTTACGCGGGCCAACGGCGCGGGAACCTGTCAGTGAAAGCTGGTCACTCTGTCTGTACCAAACAATTGTCTCTGCTTGTTACACAGCGCAGCAAAGAGGACACAACTGCATTTGGGAACCGATCACGAAACGGACTGCGAGGGAGGCGGGGCGAGGAGGAGGGGGGGGGGGGGGCTGCGAGCTTATCACCTTTGTCGTCAGCCTCGAGCCTACATGCCAGCGCCGCCAGGCATATCTCGCGGCACAATCCCTCTAGTAAAGCGCACTATATTCTCCTGTTAGGGCCGCCTCTTGGCGATTGCGGGTGAGGCCGCTCAGAGCAGGCGACACGACCGCGCGCCGTGAGGTACCGTAGCGGCACGCGCGAGGTAGGTGTCGTTTGACAACTTAAAATTCGGTAGACTGCAGGCCCCTCCAACACGGCGTCTGACAGGGACGTGCTTTGCCCAAATGACGCGTGCAAACTGCTGGCGTGACTGAACGGCGATCACGGCCGGAAGGAAATAGTGATGTATTAAAAGTCATTGCGCGACGAGCAGAGCCGAAAGGAAATCGTCACGTAGCGGCAGTCAACCTGCTGTAGACTATTGCGTAGCCGCGCATACGCCGAATCATTTACGTGCACCTACGTACAGGTACAAGCTCAGAAATGTAGACGTTGCACACGACCGAATCCAGGCTCTCACAACCACTTGATACGCAGCAGGCCGGGTCGGCACAGGACTCCCAACAAACACAACAAAGGGTAAGACTAGGTACCTCAGGGAACCAGGACCGCGTTTCACTGCGAGGAAGGAAGTGCAGTGACGGCCAACGCATGCAAACAGCTTCATACCACCCAGCCGCGCTTCGCGAGTGTCTGAACGTCCAACGGTACTACCACCGCACTCTCACGCATATAAGCCGCAGCAGGCCGACACGAAGACGACAACTACGTCCACGTTCCTATCCGCCAAGAAGGACGGGGCGGGGACGGGGGGACGGGGGGATGGGGGACGGGAGACGGGGGGGAGGGGTCTTCATATTCTTCCGCCAGCTCTAGGCCATCCAGTCGAAGTCGTTCAGATCCTCTTGGCTGTCTTCTTCCTCGTCGTCCGTGTCTGAGAGTTGGTTGGTGGACTGAGCCGTGCGTGTCAGGACACGCTTCGCGTACTCAGAGAGCTGCTGGAGTCTGCGAGGATCGAAACCGCCTGCCTGCAGTTGCTGAAGAGCTTCGAAGATCCCAGCTTCATCGCGTCCATCTTCGCTGCCCGACACACGGAGCGCGTAGCGGAAAACGGCCTCGGCCTGAACAACACACAGGGAGAGGGCGAAGCAAAAGAAGGAGGCTGAAAGTATACAACTATGGGAACCAGCACAGAGGTCAACGCACGGCTGCTCGGTTGCGGAATAGAGACAAAACGGGAGAAAAACGCGTTTGGGCGGATCAAAACTACCACCACTCAATTAGTTACTCAGCGCGAGCTCGTAGTGCCGCCTAGAGGGAAGAGTAGGTTGAAACTGTGGGCATGCTGGCAACCCAAACACTGCCACCGCACGATTTTGGACGGCAATACTTCTGAAGCAAGGATCCACAAGACGAAAATCTCCACAAAAATCTCCTTTCCTCCGGGTCGGCGAAGACCGGCGCAGCGGAAACGACTTTGCTTAGCCCTGCTACAGATGGTGCCCTACCAAAGGAATGCTGCTACTCAACATCTCCCTTTGCACCACGCGGGCAAGCACCACAACGTGGCTTTTCTTTGCTAGCTTTGTCGCGGACAGAGCGACGCCGAGACTCGCAAAGCCCTAGCCCTTCGTTTCGACAGCCCAGTGTCGCTCGCGTGTCATCGAGAGGAGTCGGGTGGATCACAGCGGCGCTTAAAAAACTCAGTGCGCTATAAAAATGCAGGGCCAGCCTATCGAAAAATCCTCCGGTCCACTGTGGACGCAAGGAGAGCCTTTAAGTAAATGCCCACCCGCCCCCAGGGGCTTAGAAATCTGAGACTCACCGCCCCCTCTCTCCTCTCTCCATTCTTTCCTCACCTGAAGCTTGACAACCGGAGACTGATGGAAGAGATAGAGCGACGCCAAGTCGCAGGTGTCGAGCAAGTAGCGCTCGCGCTTGTCTGCCAGCAGAGCGGTGGAGTGCTTGGCGAGGCTTCGCAGGCCCCGGAGACAAGCGAGAAGGGCTCCTGTGTTCGTCACGCCCGCCGCCGCCGCAGCAGCCTTCGCGTTGCCAACGAGCTTGAAGCAGTGACGCGCAACCGCTTGGTCGTGTCTGCAGAAATGGAGACACGCGACTCGCCACACGTCATGCACGCACACAAGCCACACAGATTCAGAAAAAAAAACTCAGCGGGACATGCCCGAGAACCTCCACATATATATATATATATATACATGTATACGCGTAAAACAGAGAGGTGAGAGTTACCTGCTGCAAGCCGCTGCAACTCGGAAGACATCGAGAGCTGCGCGCTGGACGGCGCTCGCCTGGTCTTCCAGGAGAGTGCCGATGAGCACGAATATCTCGTCTTCGATGTCTGAGTCCTTCAGGATTTCCCAACCGTCTCGGCCTCCACGGAAAATCGGAGTCAGGACGAGGCAAGCGGCCTGAACAACAGCCAGCAGCGCACACCCCACCGACATAGACGTGCTTATGGATGTAGCGCGACGTGACAAACGCGGCGGAAAAAAAGCCAGGCCTAAATGAAGCGTTATTCTTTTCGCACGAGGTTTCACTACGCTTGCCCCCCCCCCCTTCCCCCCCCCCCCCCCCCGCCGCACTCAACGCTTTCGCACGCAGCCCGCCGTTTTCAGCTAAGAATTTCGCAGCCGCTTACCAAGCGGCTGTCCGCTTCGAATTGGTTGCCGCTGTCGAGAACTTGGTCGCGCAAGAAAGCGAGCGCATCCTCGCGGCTCGCATGCTTCAGAAGGAGCACGGAGATCGCCTGACCGGCCGCGACTTTCGCCTCCTCTTCCTGCCGGCTCCGCACGCCTTCCCACGTGGCGTCGAGGACCTTCGCGTAGGTCGCTCCGGAGCACCGAGCTGTGAGGCTGCGAAGGACGTTTGAAACCGCCTGAATACGAGGAAGGCAGACCGCGGATCGTGAACACAGGGTCGCGTCCCCAAGAGCGCAGCCCACCGCCGCATGCTGAGAAGGTAGACTCGGAGTGACAAGGATGTACGGGCCCGCGCGATGTGCAGAACGAGCAACACGCCGGAGTTACGCGTCAGCACAGGCCATCAGAGAAGCACGGAATACGCAGGACACCACACGAAGAAACGCACACAGAGAGTCACCAACGCTCTGCGCATGTATACCTCGCTTCGAAGAGAATGCGCGCAGGTAAGTCTCCCGCCGGCGCGAATGCGGGCGCCACACCGGTACCCCCTACGTGGTGGAAACGCCTGACGGTGTCGCACGCCGCTCCAACGAGTTGCTTTGTCGCAGGAATAAAAGAGACGCGCCCGCCTTCTCTGCACTCCAGGCACGCCGTGCGCCACGTGGAGTGCATGCTCCATTGAAGCGCGGGAGCGATCCACGCGGCACCGAGTCGCCAACGTACCTGGAGAAGAGAAACCTGCAGCGCACCGGCTCCGGTCGCCGCCGCGTTCTGAATGAGGCCGACCAGGTCTCCAAGAAGTCCTTCCACGCGCGTGCTCACATTAAGCGACGTGACCGTGCCAATGATGCGGCAGCCGAGAGTGCGCACAGTGGGATGAGGATCGACGATGCACTTCAGCAGCGTCGTCTGGAGCTGCGGCAGCAGAGGCTTCACACTCAGGCCAGCCTTCAGCAGCAGCGCTCTGCAAAGGGCACAAACATCCACCAACCCGCAGAAGACGCTTCCTTGACCGGGGGCCGAGGCGGGTTCAGCAAGGGGGGAGTTTGCGGGGCTCCTATCCCGAACCGGGAGCGCGTGGGCGCGGAACTGTGCGCTTTACCCGCGTGAACAGAGCGGCAAAGACAGAACGGATAGAAGCGACTCACAAGCGCTCAAGAAACGGTCACGGACATGCATGCGCAGCACGTCGCCACGATTTCCACACATCCCTTGGGCACACGCGGTATCCATGTATGCATATATATATATATATATATATATATATATATATATATATATTGGTGTCGAAATGGGTCTGCATCTGAAGGGTCGAGGCGGTAGTCCGTATATCTGCGGGGGCCACCGGATGCGGCACCTCATGCATGCGCGACCCCTGTCGCGCACAATCACGCGGGGGGGCGGGGGGAGGGGGGGAAGGGGTAATTCGAGAGAGCGCCGCCGATCTCTCGTCACCGTTGGGAACTCTGGTGACGTGAGTAGCGTGCGCGGCGCGGCGGCGCCAGCTTGCGTCTTCTTAGCAGACGCGGCTGTGTCTGCTGGCGCTCACCGGATGGCGAGGAGGATTGCGCCCTTCACCTGGCCGCAGAACTTGTCGCCGACCGTGCGAATGAGCGGACCCGCGAGCTTCACCGCCATGGGCTCGACTGCAGAGGCGCTTGCATGCAGGACGAGCTGCTGGAGCGCGCGGGCGGAGGCCTCCCGAATCGTCGAGGTGCCATACATCAGTCCCTGCTGGTAAATCAGCGCCAGCGTCTCGAACGTCGACGGGCACGGATTCGGCGGCTCAGCTGCCAGCAGCGAGGCGCTGCTGAAGGGCGGGAACGCGGGCGGTAGCGGCGCGGGAGACAGCGCGAACGTCGCGGGCTCCTTCTTCGAGATCGCCAGTCCAGGCAGCACCAGCACTTGGCTGCCAACTGGCTTCCCAGTCACCGGATCCGCCACGAACTTCAGCACTGTACCGTGCAGCTGAAAAGCGACACACCGCACGCCCAATAGACAGTCTCGACACGGGGCACCTCACCTCATCGCCTTTCTCTCCTGATGCTGCCGTTCTGCGACATACAGGCATCTCTACCTGTATATATACATACATGCATACATACATATATCTATGCATACATACATATATACAGATATACGTATGCATATATGCGTATATATATAGTCGTAGTTGCGTGTGTGTGGGGGGTCGAGTGCCCACGTGCGGCCTAGAGTGGGGGTGTCTGTGCCCTCAGAGCCCGCTGCCAGGCGCACCTCGGGAATGATTCCGAGCAGCTCCTCGCGTCTGATTTGCACGTGGAGGGCAGCCAGGCACGCGCCTCCGGCGACAAGGGCCTCTTCGGCGGGGTCGGCTAGCGCCATGGGGAGGACGAGCTGGAGGATGTGTTCGAGGAAGGGCACCATGGAGTTGACGCCGCGCGACCAGAGCAGCAGCAGAAAGACTTCTCCGATGGCACGTCTGCGCCTGCCGTTCAGGGGGTCGGTTTCAACAAACTTCATGAAGTCCGGATGTGCCCGCAACTCCTTCATGTTCAAGAAGGCCGTGGCGGCGATCGGCGCGAAGGTCGACGTCGCGGTCTTCGCGGCGCCCGCCTCCTCGCCGTCCTCCCCGTCGTCGTCTCGCTTGGACTTGCCGGCCCCCGCCGCGTTCTGGTACGCAGCCCGCGCCGCAGTCGCCGCGCTTCGCGAGAGTAGCTGCTGGCGACCGTGCGCAGTGAGCTCGACGATCGGGTTCACGTTTCGCAGCTCTTCCTCCAAAACTGCCACGAGCAGCGTGATCCCCTCCGCGTCCAGGCGCTTGATCAGCCGCAGCGCCGCCGCGAGCGCCTCCGTCCACAGCAGCGTCGAGTCCGCACTCTCAGGCAGAGCTGACGCAGAACGAGACACGCGAGAAAAGACATAGGATGAACGCTTGACACCGTATCAGTCGCCGGAAGACAAAGACCCGAGAGACGGACAGAAAACGGGGGGAAGGCCCGCGGCCAGAAGGAGAGAGATTCGTGCAAACGGAAGGCAAACGACGCAGCACGAAACACGTATGAAAGCAAAGAAAGAAACACGCGACGGAGGAGAGCAGGGTCCAGAGTGAGACAACCGAATCACGTGCACAGAAAGAGAGGGCACAGAGACGCACGCAGACAGAGCAGAGGTAGACGAAGGCCGCAGACAACGAAGAAAGTCACCGAAAACGCGGCACTGGTAGCATTCGTACACTTGAGACGGTCGCGTCTCCGCTGCAGGGCAACACAAATTGCCTCACCCCAGTGCACCATGCATTTCTCCCTTGCCGGGCAAATGTTGACTTCAGCGACTGGCAGACAGAGAGGACCGGTGTAGGCCCAGAATGCACGAAGGTACAGGCGAGCCTCTGTCTGAGAAGGCACTACTCGCTTTTCTGTTGTGTGCTTGCCCCGCGTATGCAGAGCTTGGGAAGTTTGTTGGATCGACAGTGATATGTTTGAGTTATCAGCGAATCAAAAATCCCTGCGGCGTCCACGCGCCCGCGTGCGTGTCTTTGTTTCCTCTCGCGGCGCCTCGGCGCAGTCCGGCGCCTCGGCGCTGGACTTGGGCTAACCCACCTGTCTGACAGCAGGCGCCGAGGAGGAGCTGCAGGATTCGCTTGAGGTTGCGCTGCAGTCTCTCGAGAGGCTGAATTGTGGCGCATGAGCCAAGAAGGCGAAGCTTGGAGGCGTCCAGGGGCCGCGATGCGTCTCCGACGAGTGCGAGGAGTCGCGGCAGGACGGCCTGCGTCTGCTCCTGCAGCAGCAACTCGAAGCCTTGCAGCTGAGCCTCGCGCAGCGACGTGAAAACCTTCGCAGCCTGTTCACGCGTGTACACCGCGGGCTCGATGAGCTGCGACAGCATCGGGGGCAGGATGCGGTCTGAGGCGTCGCTGCCGAGGCCGTCGATGAGGCAGCCTGCCGCGCGGCTCGCTGCGTGCTGAACCGACGCGTCGTGATCGGCTAACGCCGAGCGAACCGTTTGCAGCAACGGAGACATGTGCTCCACCAGAGTGGCGCGCGGCGCCGAGGCGACAACTTCCGCCAAACCCACGCACACGCCCCGACGCGTCGAGGCATCTGGGCTCCTGAGAGACTGCGAACAAACGCGCAGCAGAAAGGCCGATAAACAACAGCGCACTCGTCGCACCAATATATAGGGTGGCTCGGAGGTCGGTTCCCGAGAGCATTATATGGGTTATAGAAAAATAAAATTCAGAATTTTCCTTCGAATTTTCTTACAAAAATCGCCCTTTCCCCTCCGCGTGTAGGCTAAGAATAGTTTCAACATTGAACTTCCACTTTCAAAACGAGACTGTAATTACAGCAACAAACACAACGGCGAGTCTTCACGCGGTAACACAGGAGCAGACCAACGACGGTCCGCGACAGACGTCGGGGTGCGAGCGGAGTCTCTGAACAGGCAGACAGGACGTAGGCAGAGAGGATACGGCGTGAAAGCCCCTTCGATCAACGAGCAAGATGGACAGCGCGGGCATTTAACAGAGGAAGGACGCCAAAGAAAGCGGGTTCTGGGCGGCGTCTCTGACCTGCTCGAGGCAGGGCAGCAGCTGGGGCAGCACCGCGTCTCCAAGTTTGTGCGCGAGGCTTCCGATGCAGCGGGCGGCGACGCGTTGCTTTTCTTCGCCTCCGGGGAGTGCGGAGGAGGCGGCGAGGTTGCTGATGAGTCGCTTGGTGAGGATGGGGAGGAGTTCCTTGAGCGTGCGCGGGCTGTTGGAGACGAGGCTCTTCCAGACTTGGACAGCTGTCTGCCTGACGGCCGCCGCTTCGTCGGAGCGAATGATGTAGAGCGAGCTGAGGATGAACGCACGGCGCTCCAGACTCAGGATCTCCGTCTGCATCACGTCCTCCGCCGCGACGCCTTCGCCGCAGCCGCGCAGCAGACGATCGAGGAGCGTGCCAATGAGCGTCACGGAGCTCTGGCGAATGCGCCAGTCGGGGCTGAAGAGCCCGTCCTCCAGGGGCCGCAGCAGGAGCGCGGTGTGCGTCTGCGCATACTGCTGGACGCAGACGTCGCAGGCGCGCAGCGAGACTTCGCGGACGGGCTCGGCGTTGTCGGCGAGGCCGCCGAGAAGCACCGGCAGGACTTCGGGCACGTAGTCCTGGAAACTCTCGCGGAATGCCGTGGGCAAGTAGACAAACAAGCCGAGGTATCCCTCGCGGACGTCGGGCGGCGCCTGCTGGTCGGTGGCGTTCGCGAGGATGTCAGGCAGGAAGGCCTTGAGGCGCTCAGGCCCGAGCGCGACGAGGACTTCGGACAGCCCGTAGGCCGCCCCGCTGCGCTCCACGGAGCTCTCCGAAGTCTTGAGTGTGCGAAAGAGCCACGAAAGCACGTCGCTCAGGTGCTCCTCGCCGACGCCCTTGGCAATCGTGCCGAAGGCACGCGCAGCCGCCGCACGCACATGCGGAATCGGATCCACGAGCGTCGACTGCAGGTGCACGAGAATCTGCGGGAGGTAGGGCAGGAAGTCCTTCGGCTCCGTCGCCAGACACACCATGGACCCCACGATATTCGCCGCTTTGTGCTTCGTCTCCGAGCCGCGCTCGCGCAGGCCGCGAATGGCAATCGGGCACACCAGTGCCAGCGAGGGAGCGTCCACGGAATTCCGGAAAGATGTCGTCAGCAGAACCTCGAGCATGCGCTTCGTATTCTCCGTCGTCGGATCCACGAGCGTCTCGATGAGCTGAGAAAACTCATACGCGGAAGAAAGAAGAAAAAAGTCACAGGCAGCTGCCTCCTCGCGAAGTGGACGAAACGTGGCGAAGAAACCAAGAGAGACACACAGACTGAACCCGCCTGAAACCGGAGTTCGAGAGCCCAGCATCAACGAGGCGGGAACGTGGTGGCGTCCCTTGACGGAAAGACATCCTATACGCTTGATCCTCCTATTTGCACTGGGCCATTCATCCACGTCTCTCGTCTTTTTCTGGTCGTTGCTCTCTGGTTTTAAGACAGACACGCCCGCGCAGAGGCAGGCAGGTCCGCCAGGTCTACGGGCGCCACATGAGCGGGCGTTTTTTCGCGATGAAACAGAGCCACCAGGCCCCGCCCGCCTCGTTCTTTCCGCACCTTCGGGGCGAGCTGCTTGATTTCTGGATTAGATATGACCTCCGCGATAGCGAAGAGGGCGTCGCGGGCGCTTTCGCGGACTTTAGGGAAGCACGTGTCTGACATGACTTCGCTGAGGAGGGGGACGACCTGCGGGAGGCAGGAGGCGAGTTGCCGCGGCGCGCAGTGAGTCATGGCGCCGAGAAGCTCGATGCTGCCGACTTTGGTTCGCCACTGCGGGTCTTCGAGCTTCTCAATCAGCGTGGGGAGGATGAGCTTCACGCCATGGCCGCTGAGCTGCGCCATGATCTGCCTGGCTGCCTGCTGGGCGGCGAGGCGCACGGGGAAGGCTGTGTCGGAGAAGCTGCTCAGGAGCAGAGAGAGCGTGTGCAGCGTGTAGGGCTCGAAGAGCCGGCCGAGGGCGTCAGACAACGCCTCGATGCAGAGCAACGCGCCCTGGCGCCGCACGCCGTCCTTGCTCTCCATCGCCTCCTTGAGCGCGTCCATCACGTGCTGCGTCTTGAGCGTGAGAATGCCCAGCCCTTTGACGATGCCGCCCAAACCCCGCGCGCCGCCGCGCCGCACCACGATGTCGTCGCCCGTCAGCGCGGCGTCCAGCATCTGCGACAGCAGCGAGAAGCAGAAGGCCTGGCTCTCGGAGACCTCGCCTGCAGGCGTGGCGCCGCCCGACGCGCAGAGGCGAACCAGCGGAGACAGCGCGCGCGAGATCGTGCGCTGGACGTCTGGCGAGGGCGCGCGCGGGTCGACGATGCAGGCAATCAACTCCTTGATGATCTTCTTCACCGTGGGATCCGAGCCGTCCAGCTTCTCCGCAATCGCGCCGAAAAAGACGGAGCAGGCGACGTTCAACACCGCCTGCACTTCAGACGCGTCCACGCTGCGCGCCTTCTTGCCTTCGCCCGCCGCGCCGCACGCGGAGACGCCCTTCTTCGACGCTTTCTCCACGACGTGGAAGAGCTCTTGGCGCACCGCCTGCCCGCCGTCCTCCTCGTTCTCCGTCGCGCAGTTCTGAATCGCCGCCACACCTGCAGCGAGCAGCGCCTGCTGCAGGCCCTCGTCCTCGATCGCCTCGACTGTTGTCAACGCGGAAGTCAGCAAAAAGCGAAGCACTTCCTGAACGGCTTCTTCCCACGCCAGCAGCCGCCTCTCTGCGAGGCACTGCAGCGTCCGCGCCACACCCAGCTTCATGTTCAACGACTCCTGCTGCTCCTCTTCTTCTCCGCGCGTCGCAGGCCGTGCCGCGGCTCCGTGCGCCTCCAGCGTCTTCAGGTTCGGACTCGCCCCTCCCCCGCCGTTCTTCTCGCCTTCGCGTGCATCGGCGGTCGGCTGCGGCGACGCCGGCGAGCCAGGCGAGCCGCCTTGCGTCTTTCGGCCCTTCCCGCCGACGAAAAACGGGTCTTTTGCCTCCTTTTTCTGGTACGCAATGGTCGGCTTCGCATCGCCCCCGCGCGCGCCGCGCTCCGCGCCCTCTGCAGCCGCGCCGCTCTTCTCAGCCGCACGCCGCGCGCGACGCGCCGCCGCCTTCTCCGCGCCCTCGGGATACGACTCCAGCAGATACCAAGAAAATAGCTGCGGCAACGCAGACATCGCCACGTCGAGCTGGCTCGCGCCGCCCAAGTCCGCGACGAGCGAGGCGAAGGCCTTCGCCGCCTGCACACGCAAGAAAAGAACTCAAAAAAGGCCATGCAGCACGCAGAAGGGTCACGCAACTCTACGTAGAAGAGAGTGCACGCCTTCCCTGCGGCACCTGAAACACTGAGACTGAGACTGAGGTTTTGCTCCACCCAGTTTTTTGCATCGCCGAAGAACTGCCGCGCAGACACGACCGCAAGGCCATACACGTTCGCACGTCTGCGCAGAGTGCGCGGAGGCGCGAAGGTGCGGATGCAGAGACTCCAGCTCGACGCTGTGCGCAGGGAGCGCCGGCGGATGAGGCGCGTGCGGCGGACGCGCACTCTGCATTCCGCTCGCAACTCAACAAGGAAGAAGAACGTCACTCGTCTGATCGCCGTCCTCGTGTCCAACTGGTCGTATGCGCAGAGGCCTCAGCAACACGATGTACCCCCAAATCGCTTCGTTGCTTAAGTTTCCTTCCTCTACGGGCTTCAGAAGTTTACCAGGAGCTGGAAGCCCTTGTGGGGCGTCCGCAGGAGCACGCCGACGTCCCCGAGTCTCTCCTTGTTGACAACTTCGTTCTGCACCCAGACGGATTTGAGCAGCTTGCTGGCGGCGAGCTGCGTGCGCTTCGCGTCTGCGTCTTCGTCGCCCTCTTTGACGTCTTGCTGCAGAACGAGCAAGTACGCGATGCACTCGAGGTGCTTCTTGAGGAAGTCCTTGGGGGCGACCTGGAGGGCCTCGACGACTGCGCGCCGCACCGTGGCATCGTCGGCGACCGCGACGTTCAGAAGCGTCTCCAGGAGCGACGTCTGGTCAGCTTCCTCAGTCTCCGCGTCGCAAGCGTCGTCGCGTTTCTTCTCCCTGCGCGCGAGGAGGTATGCGCAAAAGTCCTGCAGCGCCGTCGCGGCCGTGCTGACTAGCGACGGATGCGCGCGGAGCGAACAGGAGAGGCAGCCGAGAACTTCGCGCTCATGCAACGGCGCGCGCAGCTGCAGCTGCTGGCGGAGGAGCTCCATGGCCTGCTGCGAGGCCGGCAGGCCGGAACTCTGGGCGTTCTGAAGAATCGCCGAGACGACAGGCAGAATCAACGCCGCCGCAGCCGGCGACAGGACTGCCTTCGGGTGGATAGTTGCCAGCAGCTGCACGTCCGCCTCTTCTAGCGGCAGGCTCAACCCCACGCGCAGCAGCGCATCGGGGAGAACGCTGCGCCGCGGAACGACGGCCTGCGGCACCAGCCCGCCATTCACGATCCGCCGCAGCGTCTTCAGCGCCTCCATGCTCACCAGGGGGCTGCGCATGAGATCCTGGAAGGCAACCTGCAGGCGCACACTTCCCCCCTCCGCGTGCCTGCCCCCCGCCGCCTGGCTAGCGTCCTCGGCAACGGCCTTCGCCTTCCCGCCCTCGTCCTGAACCGAAAAGAGAGCCTCCACTGCGCCAGGCATGCACTCCCCCAAGAGTCCCAGGCACTGCAACGCGTACTCCGTCCGCTCGACGCTGGCGCGCATGCGGCGACGCTGCGCCTGCTGCAGAGCGAGCTCCTCGGCCTCCAAGTCTGCCTTCGTCTGGTTGCCACTCCCGGCAGCTGCGCCGCCGGCGCCGTGACCAGGCCGCGCGCCTCGCGCATCTTTCCGCGCCGACGCAGTGGCGCCCGCGCGGTGCACGCCGGCGGCGCCTGTGGGCTTGGCGGAGCTCTTCGAGGCTCCGGCGCCTGCCCGTGTCTTGGGCTCTTGCTGGATTTCGTCTGCGAGGTCGCCGTACAAGGCGCTCTGGAACTTGTTCTTCTTCACGTTTTTCGCCTCGACTTCCTGCGCCTGGTAAGTCCCTTCTTCGCGGTAAAGCTCGTCGTCGCGCGCAAAGTAGAGCGCGACGTCTTGCTCGGAGAAAGCCTTCATTTCCTCCGTGCCCAACAAGCCCGCAAGCTGGCTGCATGCAGCCTTGGCAGCCGACTCGAGGCCCCTGAGCAACAAAGAAATCGGCACGCTGCTCTGACGCGTCGAGGCCTCTTCGGCGCGACCACTCCTGCTCGGCTTGCCTCCCAGGTCTTCCTCGTCACGCGCAGCCACCTCGCCGCAGCTCTTCTTCTTCCGGCTGGCGGCGCCGGGGGGCGTCTTCTCTATCCGTTCCTCCGTTTTGGCTGCCAGACAGAGGCCTCTCAGCCCCTCGACGAGCCCGAAGAGCGCATCCCTGTAGCCGCCCGTGGCTTCGCTCGTCGAGCAGCCGGCTTGCGCGGCGAGAGGCAAGAGCCCGAAAAGAGTATCCCAGGCAACGAGGCCGGGCTTCTTCTTCTTTTTCGACTCGGTCTCTCCAGCGCCCGCGGCGTCGGCGCCGCACAGCGCCTGGACGCGCACGAGACACGCGCGGATCACGTGGCCCCCAGACTTCTTGCGAGACTGAAGCAGCAGCGGATGCATCAGGCAGAGCAGCAGCAGGGCGTTGAACTGCGGCGAAGGCGCCGCAGGGCCGCCGTGCGCAAGCGCAGGCGCAGTGGAGGCCTGCGGGTAGCGCAGCGTGAGGAGGAACCTCAGCGTGGAGCGGAGCGCCGCGGCAGACGGAGGGACGCCGACGGCCGAAGTCGACGCAGAGCTCGACGGCGCTGCGTTTCCTGCCGCAGCCTGAGCGACAGACCGAGACGCTGCGGGCGTCCCGACCGGCGCGGAGAAACGCGCCAGCTGGAAGTAGAACGCGAGAAGAAGCAAGTCAACAAACTCAGGGACAGTGCGGACGGCTTGTTGGAGGCGGGAGAGGAAGAACGATGACGTCGCGCCGAAGGGCCGCGACAGGCTGGAGGAAGCTGCGGGCGTTCCCCGAGGCGCAGGAGAGGCCGAAGTCTCCTCGTCGCCCGCGGAGGCGCCCTGAAGACGCCGCTGCATGACGGTCATGAGGAGGCGCACAACTCCAAAGTGGAAGCCAGACAGAAGAGAGCAAGCGGGGCCGAAAGACTCGAGAGGAAAAGGGACTTGCGCGCGGTCACCGAGATTCAGGAAACCGGCTCCGCTCCCAGCGAGGAGAAGAGGCTCGGTGGACAGTTGATGCGGAAAGCCGTACGCGACGGCCGACAGAACGAGGGGGCGCCGCGCACAGAGGATGCTGAAGAAACGAAGCTGCGAACGCAGCTCCTCCGCTTCCTGGGCCTAAACGCCGAAGACCAAAAGGAATACACATCAGACGTGTGTGCAGTGAGCCAGCCAACCGCACACAAAAAATGCAATATATATATATATATATATATATATGTCTATGCATCTGCGTTGCAAAATACCTCTGGACAGATATGAGGCGCATGAGAGCGTAGGCGACCCGCGCCCGCGGAGTTGAGATCGGCTCTCTACAGAAGGGGAGAAGACGCGGACCAAAACAGACCAACAGACAGCGACGCTGTCAACGCCGAGCCGCGTAGTCCTCCGGCTTACGCCAAAAAAATCGAGGCCGCTTCTCAGGTGAAGCATGCTCGCTACCCTGGGCCTCTGCGCATGGCAAAGCCGCGAGAGCAACAGATTTACGAGCTACCCTCCCACTAAAAGTCTACAAGAATCATCTGGCAGCGCAGCACTGGAATCGAACTTAGCCACTAGCACACAGAGACACAGTTGGCTGGCAAGTCTGTGACCCGCACGAACGCGGCGTCTGCCTCTTTGTGCTCCCAAACTCGCCAGGCAGGCTGCCCCCCCTCCCCCCCTTGCCCCCGCATCTCTCCCCCCCGGGTTGCAGACCTTCTCCATGGCGACTAAGCTGTTGAGGTAGGAGTCCTCTTCGACGATCAGTTGCGCGGCGTTCTTTGGCACGAGATCCGTCGCCTCTTTGTCTCCTGCTGCGGCGCCTGCGGAGCCCTCCTCGTTCGCCCGCAGGTCTTCCAAGAGAGAGAGCAGCGCCCAGGCTTGCAGACACTGCGGCCGCAGACCGACTTTCGTCGTCGCGACCGGCAGCAGAGCCGCAGCGGCGGCGCTCGCCTCCCTGAGGACGCCAAGGCCCGCCACGCGGCTCCGCTGGCTGACCGCCGCGACGGTGAGCGCTTCGAGAGCTGCGGCAGCCAGCCGCGGCGACGATGACGCAGACTTGCCAGTGGCGGTCCCTGCTCCCGGCAGAGAGAGGAGCTTGGACAGGGCAGCGACGAAGGGCTTCAGGGCATCTGGCTCCGGCGCCAGGGGAAGCGACACGGCGAGGAGAAGGCCGACAACTCGGCAGACTGCCACCTTCACTTCTTCGTTCAGTTCGTTCTGCAGAGACGTGAGGAAGAACGAAGTCTTACCGGACGCAAAGTCCGAAAGCCATTCCTCGCGCAACTCCGACGGGAAGCGCCGGCGCAGATGTGGCGACAGAAGGCACTCCGACAGGGCCTGGGCACACACGCCAGCACACGCAGGTAGGATGACCGCCCGCACAGGCATACAGCAGGTGCCTGCAAGAGCCATCACGCTTCTGTCCCCTCCTTTGCGCTCTGATTGTCTCGACTAGCCGCAGACGCGGCATACAGGAGAAGGAATCATCCCGCCGCCTCGTCGTCCTCTTTGGTGCAGTAGATTCCCAGTCTCCAATCCCACAATTCTACCGCTGCAGTCCCCCACTAGTCCCTTCTTCTTCGAGACTCTTCTCGCTTCCGCCCGTTCTTCGTCCTCTCTCGCTGCTCGCCCGCCCCCCCCCCCCCCCCCCCCGACCTCCGCCCACGCGTGAGACGTCCGCGGAAGACGTAGACAACTCTTTACGGAAGTTCGCACTGGTGCATATTGCACGATTATCATTAGATGTGATATGCTCTTCGCCTCAGCAAGGAGACGCACTCCATGCAGCCCTAGCAGGTGCTGGCTGGTTCCACGGAGCACGTCTGGTGTCAGTCGGTCGCTCCAACTCTCAAGGCGCAGTGAAAACTAGCTGAGACGCGTCGAAGAAAATGAACACCCCCACTGCCCAAAGTCGCAAAATCCTGCGAAGAAGCGTGCAGAAGTGGGTTGCTAGGTACCCCTTCGAGATCGGCACCGTCTGTTTGACTCACCGCAAGGAAAGCGATTCTCTCTCCAGCCTTCGTGAAACTGCCTTTCTTGAGCGGCTCGTAGAGACGCTTTAAGACGACCTGGACCAGAGCAGCCGTGTCGCTGCAGCGCTGCGCGAGCAAGCCGATAACTTGCAGCGCCGTCTGCAGTCGAGCAGTCTCGGTTGTTGTAGTGCTGCTGCTTTTCACGATGTCGAGGAGGCCTTGGTCGCAGACAGAAGTCAAGCAGCTGAAGAGCACAAAGGCGGCACGAGGTGCGCAGAGCGCACATCGCAAGGAACAGGTCCAAGAGTCCCTCTGACGGGCACTCACGAGTCCGCGGCACATCGTCAGGCCGCTGGGCAGCGAAGGATGCGTCGTCACAGATGCATCCGCGGCGCGCAAACAGCTGCTCCAGCTGCATTCGCTCTCTCGTGTGCCTCCGGTCCTTGAAACAGAGAGCGTCGCACCACTGCTCGCGCTGCCGACTCGCTGTGTCTGCGGCTGTCGTCACTTACCTGCTGCACTCGACAGAAGAAGACGAAAAGAGAGAGACGGCCGCAGCCAGCGCCGCATTCGGAGTGCGCTTCAGGCTGCGCTGCAGCGGGGGCAGGAGAGTCGCCCAGTCTCCTTCTTGAACGAGCGAAAGAAGAGGGCGAAACGCTGCGGAGAGGAGAGCGGCGGGGGGCTGTCGGGCCTCCACAACTGCCTGCAAGAAACATCCACGTGCATGTTTCGGGTGCGCGGCATGCCGCAAGTCGAGTCCTGACTGAAACCACCGGAGGGCTGACATCCCTCTTCACAACGCGACGCACCTCCATAGGCGTCCCCATCCGCGTAGGTAGCACGCATGCACTCAGCGTTCGCAAGAGGCTGCGAACTCAACGTACGCAGCAGGCATCGGTATAATCGGTATTTGGTATTTCCCGCAAAAATACGCAAAAAGCTGCCCCAGCAACCTCGCCCTCCGCCGGGGAGCGGATGTTGCCACCAGTTTTGAAGGATATGGTCCTCAATTCCGTCTATACACTGTATGTGTTACTGGTTCTATACAATTTACTGCAGAAACTGGACAGACTGATACAAAAATCTGCACAGGAGCCGAACTGCAGCACACGCACGGAGCCGCTTGCAGAATTCAAGGCTCCAACCGAAGACGGCAGACCGCTCCACCGCACTGCAGCAGCGTGCTGCTGCTTAGCAGTGGTGCCGTAAACCGCAGACACACACGTCTTGGAAGAATCGTGCGCATCTCACCTGAACATACACCTCGAGCATGGTCTGCCTCATTTCCAGCGCCTCTGCCTTTTTGGCGGCCAAAAGTTTGGCCTTTTCGTCGTCAGCAGCCGTGTGCTTTGCAGCGCTGGAGCCTCCTTTGTTGGCTGTTCCTCGCGTTTTCGCGGCGTTGCTCAGCAAGGTCTGGCGCAGATAGCGCCCGACAACGAAGACAGAAACGTACGGTCCACAAGCCCCTTCCGCGAGGGGTGACGCGAGGCCCTTCGAGATGTCCTGCTGGAGCAGTTCGCGGACGGATGGTGAGATGTCGCAGAGTCGCTCCAGCAGATGGACGGCTTTTCCTCGGAGAATGGCGTTGGAACTCCCCGCGTTGGGCTGGAACATCTGTTGCTCAAGCTGTGTCACGCTGTCCTGTGAGCCGCTCGCCCGGATCGCTGCCTCTGCTGCGGCGGCCGCATCGGGCGCGAGAGCTCGACCCAAGAGCGCGAGGGCCGCCGAGAAAACCGAGCCGCATGCCTGGTGCTGAAAGAACAGCTGTGCTTCGGGGTCACTCAGCTGCTGGATGACATCCAGGAGCACAGCGAAGTACCGCCCAACTCCAGCCGCTGCAACAGTGGCTGATGCCGTCTTCAGACGTTTGAGAGCGTGCTGTGCGCCCAAACAGAAAGCCGTCAGTGTTGGCAACACGTCATCGCTGGCGGCTGCTCCCGACGAGCAACCGGCGGCGCGGACTTCAAGCACCAGAGCTTTGCAAACAACCTGCAGAATCTGCTGAAGCTGAGCCGACGCCGCTTTGGCCGTCTCCGGTGTGACGGGAATGTGCAGGCCGACTGCGCTGGTGAGGATCTTGACTGTGGCGGCATCCAGCGCAGCAGGCAACTCCTCTGGAGAGTCTCCCTCTGCAGAATTCGACTGAAGGAGAGCGAGCACGACGTCTAGAGAAGCAGCCAACTCACCCGGGAGAGTTCCCCCGCGAGCTGCCAGCGAAGCGGCACGGAGAGCGTCCGTCATCGACACAGGGTCGCTCGCGCCCTCAAAGCCCTCCCGGGCCGAAGGGCTCACTCCATTGTGAGCGCCTTCAGGCAGCGTATCCGCACTCATTTCGGAAACGCCAGTACACAGCCACGTCAGCGGACTCGGAGGAACGGCTCGATTATTGGCCGCCGCTCTGCGTGAGACGCGAAGAGGCGACACGCGGGAGCAAATGAGGCACAGATGCCCTCGAAACTGGCAACGGCACAAGTTCTTCCAGGGATCTCCAGCAGCAGAGCAGCACACTCAGTGTTGTGACAGCCTAACCGATCTGCGTTCACCTAACGGGCAATGAGGGTGCCGAAAGAACGCGGTTGCAAGCTGGACCCGTCTCCGGAGAAAGCTTGAGGGGTGAGTCTGGCCAGGACAATCGGTCGCAGGCACAAAGCGGCACGCCGTCTTCTTTTTGCCGATCACAGAACACGGGAGGAGGACAGAAGCGAGCAGACTGCGGTGACTAGTGGCCTTCAGACGAGGTAATCTTACACCTCAAAACACTTGTGTACTCCGCACGCCTGCTCTTGCATGCTGCAACAGCGTTTCTTGTCGGATGCGCACAGCGGCTTGTGAGCTGGCAACGGGCGTACACGGTGCCGTGTACGCCCGTTGCCAGCGGTTTGTCCTGGTGCTGCACGGTTGCGAACAATCGCATGAGTTGTTGTCGGGCAACTTTGCGCGACCGTGCTTATCCTTGTTCCGTTTGATTGTGGCATGTCTGGAAACGCTCGTCGTCTTCTTTCATGCTGCTTCTGTTTGCAGTAGCCTGACATCGTCATTGATGGTGCATTCGATTGTCAGCGTGCACCGCAGCCTCTGTTCTTTCATCCTATCTGGAGGTCATGTGTAAAGTTTCCGATTCAGTGGTGTGCCACGGCAAGGCGGCGGGGTACTCTTCTCTAGAGGATCTTGTCGCGTGCGTGCGTTGATTGACTTGTGCCTCCTGCGAGCGCAAAGCACGCTGCAGCTGGATGCGTTCGGCGCGGGCTGCGCCCGCCAACGTTAGGTTACTGCAGCACACAGTTGTGCCATTTTGTATCTGTGCCGTTTGCCTGCTTTGGTACGGCAGCTAGCGCAATCGCTGAGTAAACGGGAAGTCTAGCCTCTGACCACCGTAAAGACGACACGGTGTCTAAGTCTTCACTCAGTCGTGTGCGTTACAGGTGTGCACCGGCTGAGCGACCCTTTCGCCGACCAAGTGAGGCAGCGGATCAGCACCAGCTTTCTCTGCGGGACACCGTCGAAAACGAGACCATTCATACACGCTCTGGCTTCGTTGACCATCGAAGCTGTTCCCTTTCAAGATCTATCTCTGCATTTCGTCAGCTGTATTTTTCGAGGATGGCTTCACCCAGCGCTTCTTGTACACTGCAGGGCGGCGCGAGCTCCGCGTCGGGGCCAGCACGTCGCACGCAGACTCCTCGGTACGTCCCCCCTTGCCTTCCCAGTTAGTTGAATGGCATGTGTGTGGCTTAACCTGCAATAAAGCTGTAGGGCTTCATCGAGTGCAGCTGTGCGTGTGACTGTCGGCGCTGAACTAGCAGAAATCAGTGTGCCCGAATAACCTCGACACGCGTTCTACGCTGCCCGTATAGACCGCACCTTCAGCAAGTCGTAGCCCCATATGTCATTGTGTAAGGTGAACCGTGGTTTCGCTTGCTTTATTTTGGATGGCCTTGTGTGCTGCGCGCGTACGTTTCGTGCGTGTCAGTTGTCAGTGTTAGGGTTCTTTGTGTGGCTGTATGCACTCTCCATGCCCAGGTTCGAATGGATGCAAAGTGGAGAGCGTCTGTGTCTCACGTTTTTCGTGAAGCATCTGTCTCCTGGGGACGTGCAATCCATCGAATTCAAACCTCGAGAGTTCTGCGTGCGCCTGCTCGTCCCTCCTCTTCCTGCACCCACCGAGGGAGGCGCGCCGGCTTCAGCTGCAACTTGCGGCGAAGAGAAGAAGCTTTACGTTTTCCACATTGAGCAGCTCTTGGAGGAAATCGTTCCAGAAGAGTCCAAGTACACGCTCTCGCAGGTAAGCCCCATCGCCTCGTCGGCTGTCCTGTGGAGCCGCGGCTCTGTGTGGGTAACGTCGTGTCCGCGGCACCTTCCCGCACAGGGTGGTATTTGTCGGCATCTGCTCGCTCGAAGGCGCCGACACGGGCATGTCTATGCACGCATAAATAAGTACTTGACACGGCTTTGCGTTTTCCTCGTTGTTGCGGGAGCGTTCTGGCGGGCGCTGTCCATCGTCTTCGCTGGTTGCGTACGTTGTGGTGGCGCGTGATGTCTGTTCTGTCTTGTTTCGGGCATTTTAGACGCGCCGTTGCCTTCTACCCGCGAATTCGTACGTCTTATTGGACGTCTCGCGTCTCAGTAAAACCTTTATGGTGGCAGGAGAGGAACTGCGCACGCTTGTTTTCGTTGCGTCTTCTGGCTGAAGGCCGTGTCACAGTGTACATCTTGGAAGACTTCCCTTCCTTTCGCCCCCGCTGTAGTGAAGAGACTCGCCTCTTGACGGTTGCCTGAATCCGTTTTTCGCGTTTCCGGTCTCTGTGAGGATTCGAACGTCGCGGTGCGCAGACAAGCGTCGTGTGGGATCTGCTTTGCTCTGCTGCGACACTCGTTTGCCGCCAGACAAAGATCGAAGTTTCGCTGAAGAAGAAGCGCGCAGGCTTCCACTGGGCTGCCCTCGAGGCGTCGCCCGTGGGACCGGCCGCGCCTCTGCAGCCCATCGCGACAGTGGACTCGGCGAAGAAACCGGAGGGAGAGTGCGGGAAGGGCGAGAACAAAGAAGCAGACACGAACGAAAAGTCGAAGCAACCGATGTATCCGTCGTCCAAGAAGAAGATCGACTGGAACCAAGTCGAAAAAGTAAGTGGGCTCTCCAGGAAGCCATGCATTTCCCTGGCGGCGGGGGCATGCACGGACGCAGAGCGTTCTGCATTAGGTAGAAAGGTAGAAAGATACATAGATAGAAAGAAAGATAGACGTGCCTGGCCTAACCTATTGTGGCGCCTGGAATGGAGGACTGAAGATCGCCAAGTAGAAAATGGATGCTTACAAATAAGTGAAGATGCACATCCATGCATTGAGTTTTGGTTAGATTTTTATGTAATCACGCAGAGGAAAAAGTAGACAAACAGGCGCGTAAAGTAGTCCGCGGCCAGACGACTGAATAGACCTCTCTGTCGCCTGTTCGGCTGGCGTGCGGTGCACGACTCGCTTGACGCTTAGAGACGGACCTTTTCTTTTCCGGTCTAGGAAATCGATGATGAGTTGAAGGACGACGACAAGGAAGGCGAGGCTGCGCTTCAGAAGCTCTTCCAACAGATCTACGCAAATGCGGATGACGACACGAGGCGCGCTATGATCAAGTCATACGTACGTTCAATGCATCCATCATTCTAGCCCTACTTATCCCTCTCTTCCGCCGAATTGTCCTCCTTTCAGCCGGCCAGCGCCGTGGCTAGTGCGCCTTCGCTGTCTTCTTCTGCGTCCGTGTTTTCTGCTTTTTCCCGTTTCCGTCCTTGCCTTGTCATTCTTTCGCTGTAGAAGAATGGTGGCTGTGGTGAGAAGAACCAGTCGTGGGATCTCTGCGTTCGTTCTTTTCCTGTCCTTTGTTTCCAGCAAACGTCGGGTGGGACGGTCCTCTCAACAAACTGGGACGAAGTCCGAGGAAAGAACTACGAACAGGTGGGTTTTGAGAGTGCCTCTGGGGGGCGAGTCTGCTGCTGTATCTGCCCGCGGCTGCCGGAGTCTTTTGCTTCTACACAAGTCATAACAGAAAAGACCAAGCGCAATCCTCGCCGGGGTGTGCTGCCTTGATCAGGCATCGGGGTTGTATTTCTGTTTTAGGTTCCCTAGTATGGGCGCTTCATATGATGACATTGTATGAAATGTATTTTCATTATTATATCAACTATATAAATATTTATGTAGTTTCATTAATTGCTCAATAAATTAATGTATTCAAACTATTTTTTGATTTGATTTGTTTCTTCAGAGCGTCACAGCCCCAGAAGGCCAGGAAGTCCGCCGGTGGACGCAGTCATGAGCCCCGCGAAGCCGCGACGCAGCGCGCGTTTTTGAAACAACTTCTTGTCAAAGGTCGTATGATTCTTCTGCATGCGTTTCCTTTTGTTTCTCCGGTTCTCTCGATTCTCCCTCCTCTGATGCACGTGCTGGCCTCCACAAGGCACGGGATCTCTCGCTCTCTGCGTGCCTTGTATGTTCCCTCTCCGTGCGCCGCCTGTCCACGAGTTTCTCGGCTGGGGCCCTGACTTCCTGGTTCCTCTGAAGCAGTTTTCAGTTTGCTCTGCGAGGGTGCGCCGCTTGTCTCTCAATTGACTGCTAAAGCTCAGTGTTTTTCTCTAACAAAAAAACCTCCGGATCCCACGCGTAGCCTCAGGGGCGCCCGCCGCCCACCCAGCGCGTGTAGTGCCTGTCTGCCGTCACACTGAGGCAGGGCGCCGCCAAAGATTCGGTGGCAAGAAAACCAGGCAACTCTACAGAATCAAAAAAAGTTACCTGCAGACCCGAAGGTCAGGTGCTGGGTTCGCGTACACACTTCTCCAGCGAACGTGGTGACGCAAAACGAACAACGGGAGCGGGGAGGGAAGACATCACGCCAGACAAAGACTGAGACAAGAGAGCTCGAAGCAACAAACGACTTGGAATGAGGTGCATGCGTGTGCACGCCGGACAACGCACTTAGTTTTTTTCTCTGCACCCAGGCGGAGCTAAAAGTTCCAAATACACTCCGCGAAACAGCTTCCACGGCCCCGTGCAATGCCTCAAACGCATCCACGGGGGGGAGCTTCAAATAGTGCACTTCGCAGCTGAAGACCGAGGCACGAGGAGCCAGTCCCCTCTCGCTCTTTGCACGCTCCTATTGTAATTCTTGCCGGCAAAAGGCAGAAATCGCACTCTCCGCAGCACCTCGGAGGCACAGGAGCCCGTCACGTCGTCTCCATTCGCGCTGCGCGTGCAGCATTGTCTCCTCTCGCGGTCGTGTGAGAGACGAGTGTATGCACCTCCACAAGACATGCCTCCCCCCCCCCCTCCCCTCCCCCCCAACGCCAGCAGAAGGGGGGGAGGTGCATCTTTTCAAATGCAAAGTGAGCCTTTCCCTTGTTTCCTGCCTGCCGTTCACTGGCCTCCAGAGGCGACAGAGGCGTACGCTTTTTAGATCTTGGTGTTGATGAACTCGAGCGCGAAGGGCTTGGACGCCACAGCCTCCTTGACGCCTTGAAGGGTCGAGGGCGGCAGCGACGGGTTCGTCAGCAGCTGCCGCAGCATCGCAATAACCTTCTCCTGTGTTTCCGGCTTCACGCGCTTGACGCTCACGGGGTGCGCCGTCTCCAGGATCACCCCCTAATCACGCATGTGCACCAAGACACAAACGACACAGACGTACGGCGAAAGCCAACCTCTCCAACGATGCAGACCTCGGCGCCCGTCAAGCTTTCGTCCCCGTATCCGAAGCAGACGCCTGCTGGGTGTGTGTAACGGCAAAAGAGAGTACATAGTTTTCGGTACTAAGACCTCAGTCCCCGTGGGGTGGGACTCTAGAGAGGCCGCCGAAAGATGACACTGGGAGCCTCCCGCTGAAGCTGCCAGCGGCTCTGTGCAAAAGACTGAGTCCGCAGAGCCGCGTTAAAGAAAAGATGCATCCACACGGCTGTGGGTTCAAATACATCAAGCCCTCCATTCGCCCAAGAGAAACAGAAGCATCTGCATCTGCCGCGGTCAAGCGCGCCGCGCCGGCGCACGAGGGGTAGCGACGTCGGTGGGAGCGCCGAAACAAAGCTGTCTACACCGATGGCGCTGAAAAAGCGGGGTGCCGATACCAAGCCAGCACTGCTACAACTTGACGCTTGGTCTTTTGTAGCAGTGCGTAGAAAGACGTGGTTCGAGGTCACACCGAAGCGGAAGCAAGCATGGGGACATGGGGACGGCGATGCAAGCTTGCTGTGCTACAGAGATGAGCTGTTTTTTTCCCACTCACCACGAGGAACTTCTGGATGTGCTGCACGATCAGCGGCTGTGTGGCGGCGTCGTCGGCGAGCTTCAGCGCGGCCTTGAGCATGACTTCGGACTCCTCATGGTCTTCTTGCAGAGGCATCGACACGAGCAAGGCGGGCACCAGGTGTTCCAGCGGCAGCGGCGTCGCGGGGGGGTTCAGAATCATTCGCGCAACGGCGGCAGCTGCGTTATCCAGAGTCAGCTGCTCTGACTTGTTCATGTCCTGTGAAAAGAGCGCGACGCGAAAAAAGTGAAAAGAAATCCGGGGGTGACGCGGTGACGGAGGAGGAACGGGCTAGGGAGCTGCACCACCTCCGGCCTGAAAAAGAAACGAACGTGAGAGCAAGTGAGAGATGCGGCCGCTGCCTCTCTTCTGTGGTGCTTCTCTCACCTCGCGGCTTCTGAAAATCGAGTGAAGTGCGGCCAGAAATTCCGGCGTCTTGGCGTTGACCGCGGGTTGCGCGTGAGCGACCTGGGCAGAGCCGCAGAAAGAAGAAGGAAATATGAGAAAACGCGGGGAGACAGGACAAGAAACACGCAAAAAAAAACAAGCAGGAAAAAAGGGCGCGTGCGCACAGAAAGCATGTCAGTAGAGACAGAAAAAGGGAAACGATGAGACAGCCTGGTTTTAGACGTGGACTCCGAAGACACGCGTAACTGCGCCAAGAAGGCCGAATGGAATGCCGCGCACACAGCTGAACCTGCTCCCAGCTCACGGGGCTCATGGCCACAGCCCTGCTCTCCACATTTGCCAAAAACCTTCAAGCCGGTGCGCGTTCCTGATCTCCCAGTTAGTGTTCTCTGCCGCTGTGCCTATCTATACACAGTATTCCTGTATGTCTAGAAGTGTCGTCCCCGTCGGCGCCCTCCTGCTCGATGATTTGCCTTAAGCTGCGCGTCCCTCTTTCCACTCCCCGTTCCGCGCTACTTCCCTCCGTCGATCCCCCCCCCCCGCCGTGACACGCACCTCGTAAACGACGCCGAGGCAGAAGCACGCGTTGCGGCGGTAGTCTTCGTTCTCGTCTTGCTGGACGCCCTTCAGCACAGCCTGGAGGAACTTGGCGTCGGCTGCATATCCCACTGCGTCCTCCTGCATCGCCAAAAAGACCTACAGAAGGACCGGAAGAGAGACACAACACATCCACATGGGGGCCGAAGGAGGCGGGGAAAGGGAGCACGTGAGGCCGCGAAAGCGACTCTTGCTCTCAGCGCGCCGCATCGCAGACCTGTACGTCCGGCGTGTGCCACGAGGGCAGTCTGGCGCAGCGGAACCTCTGGATGTTCGAAAAACCAGAATCGATGTTGACAAAGCACACTTCCATCGGAATACACAGAATCAAAGATTTCAGTATTTACGTGTAGATCCAGGAGAATCAGAACTAATTCACCACGAAGAATAGGTAGGTGGCGACTTCCCAGGGCGACGGCGAGCAGACGGGCTCCACCGTGACGGGGTGCGACCCGCAGCCGATCGTAAAAATCTCAAATAAAAGTGAAAAATCGCAAACAGCTCCCCTACCTCTGCGAGACAGCCGAGGCCACTGGCCGCGTAGGCAGACGACTGGCGGTGGGTGGCGAGGTCGAGGAGGTGCGGATGGATCTTCTGGTACGTGGCGGCGAAAGCCTGGCGGTTACAGACAGTGACGAGGCTGCCGGAAGCTACGGGGTCCTGCTGCGCCTGCCGGGTGCCGACGCAAGCTGCGTACGCCATGCCGCAGATGAGCACCGAGATGCCGTCGAAGAGATACTCCTCCTCCTGGCGGGAGTCGTCGTCCTGAAACGCAGCCGACAAGCAAACCCCACAGCACAGCGGAAAATCATGAGAAGTGGAGACATAGCAGGAGCCGGCACACACCGAATAGCGGTGCAGAGAGAGGCCGCGGACACCCGCACGGCCTCACAATGACGCCAGGGACAGAGCGACCAGCGGAGGGTGACGAAAGTGAAGCGCGGAGGCACCCCCGTTCGCAAGTAGGCGCCGTACATGAAAAAGAGCCGAGCTGAATGGGCATGTGCGGCTCAATGCGCGCACGCTACACTACTTATTCATCTGCTTGACTGCATGCAAGAAACGCGTCTGGGGCAGTCAAGCGGTTGTGCAGAGCGAGGCGTGGGGTCAGCGACCACCGACGCCCATCGGCGCACGTGAGTGTCCCATGAGGCTGACAAGGCGCAGCGCGGTGGTGTGGCTCATTTTTTTCTGCTCACCTCGTCGATGTCCTGAATGACCTGGCACGGGTGCTTCTTCTTGAGGAGAAGGAGCAGCTGCTTCGCCACTTCGTCGTGCATTTCCCGCGAAAAGAAGATGCCGGGGCCGACTTCCTCAGCCAGCGTTCCCAAGGCAATGCATGCATCACCAACAGTCTCCTTTTCTTCGTCCTGAGCACAGGGATAGCAGAGCAACTTCCCATTACCCGTCCACTGCTGCGCGAGAGCGGGCAGCAGGGTGAGCTGGTATGGCGCTGCTCCTGCAGCGCGAGTTTACAGATCGCGTCGCTCGTGCAGTCAGCCCCTCTCCCCTCCCCCCCTCCCCCCTCCCCCGCCGCCCCAGCGTCTCCACCACTTTACGATACAGCTGCATCCGCTGAGGAGACTCAACCTCGCTGGCGGCGCGAAAGTGAAAGACAACTCTCCCCGACGGCTCCTACCTCTTCCATCAACTTGTGCAGCGCTGGCCACAACTGCTTGCTCCAGAGAGTCTGGACGTTGGGGTTCAGAGGGCCCTTCGGGCTCTCCTTGCTCACAGGGAGACCCGCGAAGGTGGCGTGCGCCGCGGTCGCGACGGCCTTGATTAGGTAGCAGCACTGCTGCCGCGCGGCCTCGTGGAAGTGGCCCTGAAGCAGGTCAATCGCCTCCTTCGTCCTGCACGAAACCGCAGCCGAAAGAGGCGAAAGTCTTGAGTAAGCATACGAAGCATGCGCCCGGAAAGAATTCACATGCACGAAAGTGACAGGCGCGAATCGCTCACAAACATGGATAGCGCGGGGTTTGGCTCAACAACGGTCCGCGTCTGACAGGCGCCAGGGCCTGTTGAGGCGTCACTACGCACGCCACTGGCCTCTGTATTACGTACGCCAATTTCGTTCAACGCGCATGCAGCTGCAGCGGCAGGAGGTCGGTTTGTCTGTGTGGGTTTGTGTGCGGCCGCATCTGCTGCCGGACAAGAGAAGTTTCGAGTTTCCTCTGCGCCTACTTGGCGATGAATTTCATGCAGTGGGGGCCACAGTGCTCCCACAGCGTTTTGAGGCAGAGGGCGGCGGACTCGAGCTCATCGAGGAAGCCGTCGCGGATGCGAATGTTGTGCAGGCGCTCGTCGCTGGCGTCGTCGTCTTCGTCGTCCAACTCCTCCAGCAGCTGCGCCGCCGTCCCCCCGGACTTCTTGTCGTCGTCAGCCATCAAGCCTTCGTCGCTAAAGAGCGACGCGAACACGGCCGCCATGACCTCCTGCGAAAAAATCAAACGGGCAGCGCACACGAGCGCAGTGACGACACCACGGGGCAGAAAAGACAGGCACGTAAAACGGAGGATCCAGTCGCCGCTCCACACATACACTTAACACATAAAGATGCATACATACATACATACATACATACATACATACATACATACATACATACATACATACATACATACATACATACATACATACATACATACATACATACATACATACATACATACATACATACATACATACATACATACATATATATATATATATATATATAGGATGGCTACCAGTTCACGATACACACGTAGATAGATAGCGATGGATGTGCAAGATGCACGACAAATCCATTCCTACACCATAGGCCAGAGAGTCTGGTAGATATCGGAAACGAATAGATCTGGCGAAGGGGCAGACAAAATCCAGTCACAGCCTTTCGTTGCCTGTTCCAACAAGCCCTCTTTTCCCCCCGCCTCCCCCCCCCCCCCCCCCCCCCGTCTAGGCAGCCGCGCAGGTTCGCATGTGGATATAGATGGAAATATGCACACAAAAAGACAAAAGCGCAAACGTGTGCGCCTCAGCCCTACGCGTGTAGATTTAGTTTGTGTGCGCGGGCGATGTGCACGCCCTGCCAGAGATGCGTTACCTCGAGAAAGACGACGAATTTGTCTTTCATGGCTGCGCAGACGTCGCTGAAGCAGGAGAAGGCTTCGTCGCGGATGTCGTGAGCGAAGACGGCGCTCTCTTCGTCGCCGGTCTCGATGGCCATCTGCTCCATGATGAGGCGCATGAGTCCCGGGAGCTCCTGCGCGTACGCCGCCTCGCTGGTGCCCTGAACAAGGCCGCCGACGACGCCGATGGCGCGCGCTTTCGTGGCTGGCGAGCAGGTCGGCTGCCCAGAGGCGTTCTCTTTGTTCTTCGCACTCGGATCCTCCGTGGGCATCTTGATGATTTGCGCAATCAGCGGAAACAACTCGGGCGCGAACGCGTCAAACGGCCGCGCGCGAGACGCAGACACTGCCGAGGAGTCCTCGCTGTTCCCGCTCGCCGCCGCAGCCGAGCCAATCGCAGACAGGCACACTTCACGCACCTTGTCGCACGAAGCTGAAGAACAGAAACAAACATTAACACATGAACATGAGGCAAACGAAGCGGGCACCTTACCATATCCTCCGCACAAAGTAAGCATTAACAACATAAAGATCATAGCTAGGCCATGTATTGTTATTATCACATTATAACTAGCTGTCGTGTCCGTGGAAACGATCCGCGATGCAGAGAGGGACAGGGCAGCTGCAAGACCGAGCGCGGGGGAATCGAGGAATTCGTGTTTTTAGTTAGGGGCGCCGGAAATGGTATTGACCGTCGAAATTCGAGAAAGAGCGGCTGGGCAATGCGTGAAGTGTGACAGAGAGAGAGAGAGGACTAGGCAACTCAAGCGGAAAGACTGGAGCGACGGTTCTGAATTGAAAAAACGGTCTTTTCTCACTCTGGTGGAGCGTGCGGACGAGGCGCTGCACGACTTCACTGGCGACCGGCTGCAAGTCCTGCGCTTCCATGTTCTCAAAGAGGACGCCCAAGGCTGAAGGAACGTGCAGCAGAGATGGCACAGAAGGCGAAGATGAGGCGCGCCTCGGCAGCGAACGAAGGGAAAAGGAAACGAGTGAGAAAAGGCGAAAAACGCCTGCAAAAAAACAGAAAAAACTGGAAAAGAAAAGGGCGAAACACACTCACGCACTTGGGACAAAGGTCAATGGAAGAACAAGCAGGACAAAACAAAATGAATTCCGCCGCCCTTACCGTAGCACGCCTTCTGCTGGACGAGGGCACTGGGGTTGTCGAGCAGAAGCAGAAGAAGCTCCAGAGCCTCGCGCTGGAAGAGCATGATTTCGGGCTGAAGGTACTCTGCAAGGCGACGCGGAACGCACCACCATATCAACACGTGCAGTCGACAAACAGAGAAAGAGAAAGCCTCTTCACGCCCCCAAGCATATCCGCCCATGCCTGCGCATACACGTATATACAGCACCTCAGGAGTGTGCGGAGCGCGATCAAATCGATGTCTGCGCATCGATCCAAGCCCTGCTAGCTGGAATAACAGAAAATTCCCTAGGTTCTACAAGCAGAAACACCTGCGCAAGTCTCGATAAGCACGACACGATTTGCACACGCAAGGCAGTATAGATTCACGTCTATTGAGAGGTGCACAGAGACAAATAGACGTGTATGTACGGCCATGTCTATGCGTCCACGTGTGCACGTCTGCAGATGCTTGTTCCCTCCCGGTATCAGTCCCGTTTTCTCTAGTCCCTACCTGCGAATTGGCCAAAGCAGATGGCTGCAGAGGCGGCAACGACGGGCTGCGGGTCTCTGAGGGACTCGAGGACGAAGGGCAGGAAGAACTTCATTTTTCTTCTCATGACGCCTTCGCAGCCCTCGCTCATGATGCCGAGCAAGACGAGCGCCGCGCGCTTCTTCAGCACCTCGGGCGACTGGGTGAAGGGCGTGAGGCGGTCAAGCATCGGCTGGAAAATGTACTTGGAGGGCAGCGAGATCGCGAGTGCGTCCACGCACTGCGCCGCGATGCGGTGTGGGGTCAAGTCGTCCTCCTCAAAGTCCTCTGGACCGCCGCCGGGGACGTCGGGCTCAGCGCCCATGGAGACCAAGACATCGAGGATCGAGGGGATCGCCGTCGGACTCTTCGACAGCACTGCAGCGAGAGACCACAGCGAAGCGAAGCGAGTGCAGGCCGCGTTCGCGCGAGGGCAGCCAGAGGGATGGCCCCGAGAAAACTTCGCGCAGGGAGAGAGATGAGAGAGGCCGCAAGAGGCGCTGGGCAGCCGCACAGGGGCCTCCAGTGCGAGCCCAGGACAACAGCGAGGAGAGTAGATAAAGCGGAGAAGGAACAGCCAACGACGGAGGAAAAACAAAAAACCAAGGCGACACAGGCACCCAGCAGCAAACAGAAAAAAAGTGTATCCAACCATAGGTGAGAAGTGAAGCTCACGCGAAAGTCCCGTGCACAAGTGGACGCTAGCGGGTCACGTCTGACAGCGCGCCTTCGAATCCTGAGGACGCGCGCGGACAAACAAGAAGGAGTCGTACAAGACTGTCGAGAGAGGCGTGGAAACAATCTTCACATCTCTCTGCGCCCTAAACTCTCTCGAGGGCGGAGGACAGCCAGAAAGCAGCGGAAACTCAGTAAGGAGTCATCTCGCTGATCCGCGGCTCTGTTCGAGAACGATTGAACGCAGACAGCAGCGACTGGTGCGCCAAAAAGGCCTTCGAGGGCCCCAGCAAACTGCACCAGCGCAGCACTTCCCTCCATGCAGGCGCCTACCTCTCGGCTTCTGCTTGGCCGCCCACTGAATGCAGGAGAGGGCCTGCTGCCGCAAGCCTGCGTCGACGTCCCTTCGGCTGGCTACGGTCTTGAGCAAAAAGTCCAGCACCGTCAGAAGTTCTGCGTCCTTCATCGCCAGGTTGTCGTTGCTCAGCTGAGACATGCAGATCATCGACGCACGACTTCTCACGTCTCACGCGCTCTTCTCGACGAAAGAAAAAGACGCGCAAATAATCCGCAGGTACAGACAAGCGACCAGAGACTTCGTCATCCTGCTGGAGTGAGGAACTTCCACATAGATGTGCAGGTGCGCCACTCGACGTGCCGGCGCAACGCAGCAAATAAATCCATGGGCATGCGCACGTGGAGTTACGATGAAAAGTCCATTATCAAATGCACTCTCACTGATGTAAAGAGTGGAGTAATTAGAACTATCTCTTTGATGTATAGAGATACTCCTCCTACGTACTCCATACAAACTAACATCAAGAACACGACTAGCAATGTGAATGTCACGATAATCGTACAGCTTGTATACACATGCTGGTCTCTCAAATGCATACATGAGAGCGCGACCACGTGTATGGACACGTCTGGAATCAGCTACGGACAGCCGTCGACGCCCGCAAAATTTCCCCAAAGCGGGCACGGGCGAAGGATCAAAAGAGCGTTTCTGCAGCCTTGCCCCGCTTACAAGGTCGTCGATGAGTTCAATGCCCGTCGCCGCCACGTCGTCCTCGTTCGCGTCGACCGCCGCCGCGATGATTTGCATCACGCTCGGCGCCAGAGCGCACAGCTGGAAAGAAGGACATGGATTCATAGAAGCCGTTTTTGAATGGCAAGTATATAAAGATGCAAACGTGAATCCGTGTGCGCGCGTAGGACGCCTGCATCCTCTGCGGGTACGAAGAGACAGTGCAGGGCGCGGCAGCGCGCCGACCGCGTGATCAGCCATGTGTCGAGGCGCGAGCGACGAACTGGACAGGAGGAAGGAAACAGCAGGTGAAGCCCGCCACACAGAGGGAGAGGCAGAGTGGAAAGTGAAGTAGAACAGCTACGAGGAGCGAGAAACAGAAGCACGCGCGTGAGAAAAAGAAACGGAAGCGGTCTCAATGGAGATGACTAGCAGGGAAGAGAGAGGCAGCAGAGACGGATAGATTCGGCATCCCGCGAAATGTGCAACGCGGAAAGATGCAGAAAGGCGAAACACGCACGTAAGTATTGGTTCGATTCCACTACTGCCCCGGACTTTCTGTTTAGGGTGAGTTGTCAGCTCACCTGTTTCTGCTGTTCAGGCTCTTCAGCGAACTCCGCGAGCGAACGCAGGCCTTTGAGCGCCGACGTGCCCAGCGCGTTGCCGGCAGCGGTGCAGGTGAAGGCTGGAGGCATGCACAAGAAAATAGAGACAGAGTTGTACAGACGAAAGCACAGTTCCAAGAGAAGAGAAAAACTAAGAAAAGAAAAAGGCCCTTCTAACAAAAAGACAAGAGGAAACAACCCTGCAGATAGCGAGAAAAGGACGAAGCAGATGTGTCATATTGCGCACAACTCGCTGCACTGTGCTGAGCCAAACTCTCGGTCCCGATAGGCAACACCTATTCTGGTTCATTGGACATCCTCCTTTTTACAGAGACGATAGCTACTTACAACGTGATAAACAGAATACATAGAATCGTAAACATCAGTGTTTACGTGTATATCAAGACTGCGATGGGACCTCGAAGTGGAGCCGTCTTCTGTTTGATAAGCCAAACCCATGAAGCTTTCGTTTCGGCTGCGTACCGTGTCTGAAGACAGCGAGGAACTTGTCAAAGTAGTCGATCATTTCATCAGGGCACGCCTCAGCGACCGCGACGAAGGTGTCGACTGCAGCGACTTGCTGCTGAAGCTGCTGCGGGTCTGCGCCGGGCGCCAGCGTCTGCATCGCCATGTGCGACAGCGCGGAGAAGAGCTCCTGGCGCTTGGCTTCTTGCAGAGTCGCCAGCCGCAGAATCGATGCCAGCAAATGGACAACTGCCCGACGCACAGGCGCGCAGGACTCTTGCGAAAAACGCGCGACGAGCGAAGTGATGAACTCCTTCTGCGGGCGCAGGCGGCAGAGAGCGAGGAACAGAAAAAAGCATGAAGGCAAGAGATTCGCCACGGCAAGAAGGACGGAGGCAGCAGAAGGAAGCAGAAAAGGAGGGTATCCCACACACAAGCACGGCACGACAAGGAGGGAATGAGAGAGGAGGGACGATATCAGGAAGCAGAGACGAGACATGAGTCTAAAGAAGAGAAGGGGAGAAGAGGTTGAACAAGCAGAGAGCGGCAGCAAAGCGTTCAGCGCGGGTGCGTATGATGAAGCATGCGAAAGAGAGAGGATGCAACAAGGGACGACGGGAACGAAGGGAGGAAATGCGCGTCGTCTCTGTCTGCCTGCCGCCTGGGCAGGACTCGACGCGTTGTGACTCTCGCGGGCAGCAGCGGAAGTCGAGAAGTCCGCTTCCTTTTCAAATCTCGCCGCAGCGAGGTATCCAACCTCCTCTCAAATGCCTCACCCGTGTGCCGACCCCAGAGCCGCCTCCTCACGCGCGAAGCGGTGCCCAGGCTGATAGAGGACGCAGAGAGGGATACGACGGTACATCGGAAGCTTCATACCTGCTGGTTGTCGTCGAAGACAGTCATCGCCTTTGCGATTTTCCGCCGCAAGAGGACGGCAGCGAGCTGTCGGACCTCCTCATGGCGGCCGTCGACGATCTGCTTGGCAAGCAGCAGGTACGCCAGGCGCTGTTGCTCCTTCTGTTCCTGCTGAAGCAGCGTGCGAAGCTGCTCGCTGGCCTGCCTCACCCGCGAGGGATCCAGAGAGGCGAGGAGCACTTGCTCCAGCTGCAGCTGAAGGTCCTCCATCGCGGGCGACGACATCCTGCAAAGGGCGTCCAACACACAAGAAAAAAACGCTTCGGCGCTGCGCACGCAGGCGTCTCTCTCTCTGTCTCTGCCCTAGACAGGCGCCGCGCACGCCGCCCAGAGCACTACAACAAACACAGACAGATGTTTGCAGAGCGCACATGATCGAGGCTCCGGCGCAGGGAGACCTGGCGCGCGCAACAAGGCGAGACGGCAGCAGCAGCGATGCGACTGGTATCGAAAGAGAAAAGGCGGATCCTGAAGGCGTGGCGAGCCGACGGCTAGGGGGAATACTTCCCATCTCTGGAGGCGCAGGATCTGTACAAGTCAAGAAGGCTCCAGCCCGTAGGAACAGTAGACAGCGAAGGAGACACCGAAGACGACGCGGCTCAGACGACGGGGGTCGACCTACATGACGTTGTGGCGGTCAAGAGAATAGCTGTGCTTGCACACTCATATCCGGAAGAGTCCTATTACTGGAAGAAGAGATGCTGAACAGTCTCGCTGGAAAAGAGAGACAAAAGGGCCTTCGTCCACGCCTGACTGACCTTTCTTAAACCGTTAACTGTTCTGTCTCCTCCGGACTGGCTTCCGCAGCCTGTCGTCGTCTACGCTCTTCGTCTGAAAAACGTTCTCTCCCACAGTTTTCGTGTTTCAGGCCTCTATTCCATGAGAAAAGGAGTAGTTGTTCTCTTCCGCGCCAGATCAGAGAGTGACAACTTCAGATGAAGAGAGCCCACGGCGCACCGGCTCGACGGCTCCGGTGAGTGGCAGGGTGTATTTGTGGGGTAAAAGGAACGAAACACCGGACGACTCAGGGCAGGATGGCGAAGTTTGGAAGAAAAAGGCAGGAAACAACGAAAAGGGTGGACTTGGAAAGAGTTGGGGCCCGGCATATAGACACCGAGTCTTTTCGATCCTACTGAACGAGGTAACACGACGGTGGTAACGAATCGACCGAGGAAAATTTAACGAAATGCATGCACGCGAGAGTCACGAGAGCCATCGGGCGCGTGAGCCCTCAAGGCACGGCCCAAACGCCCACCACTGGCTTCAGAAATCCGCAGAAGACGCGAGGACCGCTAAAAATCAGTTGCATAGTAGTTCGTTTGATGCAGAGGTCTGGGAAAGAGGGTGTAGGGACAGTCTCATGTGTATTTGTTTCCGATTTTTGCGTAGCGGGATCCTTGATCGGCGAGAAGACACCCCATTTGGACGGCATCCGTCCGCCGCCGTCTCGCCTGCGGCAGTGCGGAGCCAGGCTTTCAGCGAAGCGATTAGTCCGTGTCAGCCTGGAAAGCCCATTCAGCGAACGTGTTAGACTTGGTTTCTGAGTTTGCTGCTCTATGGAGTCTCCTCGTTTGCAGGCAAGACGCGGTGCAACCGCCTTACAGACTGTAAGGCAGAAACTAACCACGAGAGGGTGCGACAGTGTCTGAGTTGCTGTCTTTGCATTTATTGAAGGAGGAAGAACAACGAGCTTCAGGCATTTCAGATGTTGCCATTTTTCTGTCTGGCGCCAAGAGGGAGGCTGAAGACGCCGCGTTCAAGTGTCCTACCTTCGAGACGCCTCGTCTGGAGTAGCGAGGGTGGCGCGCGTCATTACGTGGTGTAGAGAAAAGAATGTGAGTGGCGTGATTCGTATTCTGTTCTGCCCCGGAAATATGCATTCGCTAGTTTGGCGAAGGGGAAGATGTGGCACATCAGTACCCGAGTGGCCACAGTGTAGGAAGAACCAGCAGGCAGCACACGGTATAGGGGCTTCGTCTTGATGTATCTGCCCTTTTTCCGCGATACCATGGGGGATTAATGATACACTGTCAAGCGTAACTCCTCCGCTTTTACGTTAGGGTCGCTTCCGTCAGATGAGTGATCCCGCTGTCGCAAATTTGGTGCGGCGCTGCTTTGTGACTCTTCTCGGGCACCACGCCTACCGGCGAACGCCCATTTCCTGTGGGCTGGAGGGTTTACCTTCAAACCCTGTGGATCCTCTTGATGATCTAGCGCTTCGCTGCCAGAGGCCAAATGTAGAGATGGCAGGCGTCAGCACTTCTAGACTGGCGTCTACCGCTTCCATCTTTTGTCTTATACATTATGAAGGCGAGGGGGTGCCCTCTGGCGGAGACCGTGTTGGGCTTTCGTGGTGATGTATCCAATAACCAATTGCAACACGTAGGCTATTTTATCCACGCAACCATGGAATGAAAGCGGCATGTCTGATAGCGTACTGAGTGTTGAATGCTCTTAGTAAACAACTCTGGTGAGGTTTCGTCGCCGCGCATCGCAGACGTAAGTCTCAGTTCGGATTTGCAGCTTACAGGACAGCATTATCGGGCCTATCAGGCGAAGACATCAGAAGAGCGAGAGTGCTGGGACGCTAGGATCTGCACGTGATGTCGCGCTGGGATCAGAGGGATGCGATTTTCTGTCACTCCAAGGTACGTCGGCTAGTTCCGGGTCTCTGTGATTCATGTTCACCGGACTGAGTCTGCAGGTTAGCGTCCCACCAGTGGTAGCGCACGCGCCTGCTGTAGGCCGTCACGATATATGCGTCGACGAACAGAGGAATCATCCCAGTCTGGCGGTTTATGCCCGCGTACCGTATGTCGCACCCAGCTACGTCCGCCATAGTTGCCGGCAGGAACCCTGTCTCTTGCTGCCCTACAACTGGGCGCTAAATGAGAAACACAAATCGCGGGTCGAGGTTGTGGTCGCTAAATCACATGGCACCATAAAGTGGATGTCTTCTGCTAGGCATCTTCCGAGCACTTACGGCGGAATCTAGCGCGATTTCCGAATGCACACTTCGGCAGTGTCAGTCAGCACCGGTCGCGATTCGAGGTTGCTGCGTCAAGATCTTCAGATGCGCACAGTTGCTTGAGAAGGCATGGGTCTCAGCAAAAGACCTCGCGTCTCGCGGACGCGATTTCAGGGTGGTGCATCAGACAGGACGCTACCAGTCAGGGCCCAACAAAACCGTAGACACCCCGACGTGCATTCATGTCCTGGTAAGTGTGTATGTCGGCGGCTCGAAAAGGTTTTTCCGGTGTTGCTGCTACCTCGGTCTCTTTTTGCGCTCTCCCGATGGCGAGACGGCGTCTCACGGGAAAACCACTTTGCTTCAGAGTACTCGCGCTGACCATGTGGCGTAAGATCGGTTGTAGGTCGGATGTGGCTGAAATTAGTGCGCAGCCTTTCTTATTGGAGAGCTCAGCTCTCGTGAAGCTGTAAGAAAATAATCCGGATAAATGATTGTCTCGTACACTGAACAGCGATGAATCGCTCTCGCCATGAAAAGCGTTCGAGGTTGCACCCAGTCTGCGCATGCACATAATCGTGTCGACCGCCTCGTGAGAAGACCCGGAGAGGCTGCACTTGTCAAGTGACTTGTCTCTGAAATGCTCTGATAACACTACGTTAGAGATTGAGAAGTAACAGTTCGGTTGTTCCGGTCACTGCGCTGAAGCAAGCATCATACCCTGTTTGGCTTGAAAACCACGTCTGAAAGGCGTCCTAGAAGCTCGATTGTCTCCCATCGTTTGGGAAAGGTGCTTTGGAGATAGTCCTTCTGTTTCACAGTGTAATCTTTGACGCGTGCACCGCACATACCCTGGAATATCGCTAGGCCTTCTTTGGGTTATAACTTAATAGAGACCGTCTGGTAAAGTCATGCAGATCTTCACCTTTCAAAACTGACTCATTTGTCCTCTATTGTAACAACTCGCTTCTTTTGCTTGGCCTCAAGACAGAGGTCCTCGTCTCAAATGACAGAACAGCCAGAATCATGACAGCGTCGTGTTATGATATTGTCTGTCAGTCCGAAAAGCATCAGTGAATTGGCAGTGCGTCAGCTTCTGCCCAGCGGCAGTTCCTGCAGTGCCTCGAACTGAACAAAGCACGGGGTGAACACGCACCTGCGTAAAATACTATTTCCCCGCGAAGAACGGCTCAAAGCAACAGAGTCTCCCTTGAGAGTTGCAGTTGTCAACGCTTCGGTCGCAGGGTAGTGCCAATCTGCTTTCGGAACATGATTTGGTTGTCCTGTCACCTCCTAGCCCTCGTTAAAGGCCCCCGTTCACCCTACAGTAATACAAGCTCACGTCTCTTGGGCTTCGGGAGAGTGTATGCTTCGGCGTAGGCATACACTGCCCTTAGGAATGATCACCATGTGAACGCTTTACCGCGAACTCTACTTTTGACCTGTTTATGCCAGCGCCACACAAATGTAATATGACAACTCTTTGCGCCATTTCACTGTCCATTTACTCTGGCGTATTTTTCACAACTTGCGGACGTTATAGAACCTAACGCGCGAAAAGGGCTTTGTACAGTTTCAAGAATTGCAACTCGGTCTTTTTGGTCGAAGAGACCGAGTCGAAGAGCAAGGAACAATAGCGACGGATAGGCGGTGCTCTTCTGGTCTATGTGGAACGGCGACCCCTTGCTCAGCGTATTGCCAACGAAATGGCAGCATTTCAATCTGCTCTCGACAATAGGAGAATAACAGAGAGTACAGCTGTTCCTCGAATCTTTGCATGAGGGCAATTTGGTATCTCAATGCGTTTTCGCTCTTCCTTTTCTAAGGAGTTCTCCCTGCTACGCAGGCCAGAAAAACCACAGTCGGGAAAACAGTGTTCGAGCTTTCCGGCCTCCTCTTTCCAACGGCCTATAATGAGAAGTATCGAATATCGCACGCTTGCAACAGACTGCATCTTCTTGCAATTCCCCTCATCAAAACTGATTCCGGCGTCGAAGCACAATGGCGGAAAGGTTCGTGAGCTGATCCACGGTTCCTAAGCATTGGGGCGAATTATGCTTGCGGAGCTCGGCTGTTGGAGCCTGGTGGTAGAAAGCTTTTACCCGGTGCGCCGGAACACAAAGTTTGCTACCTTAGCGGATGTAGCAACGACTGAAGAAACGTATCTTTCACGCGCCTCGCACTGCCCTAACGGTATTTCATGGACACACGAAGTCTTACACAGCTGCGATGAATCTGTTCAGACAAAGGACGAAGGAACAGGAAGAGATAAGGCATTACTGCGAGACGCATCAGCTACCGCAACTTCTGGCTCTTCTTCTTAATCGTCTCGCGCAAAAGAAAGATCCCCATCCTAAGCTGTTTTCTGTAGGTCGATGCTCATCCAACAGGCGATGATCACAGTAGACCCGAGAGGAAGCATCACCTGCCTGCAGTCGGTGGCGAAGCTTGAACTGAAGCACTGCGAAAACGGTAGATGCCTCAACTGCAGAGTCGTAGATCAGCACATGTTCGTAGCGACGCTGCTCGACTCAACCTCGTCCATATACGGAGGCATTTCGCGTCGGATGACCGTTTTTAGTGAACACGAATTAGTTGTTATAACACAGTCGCTGCGCTGTGGCACCAAGGCTCATCTAATAAGACTCTCTAACCCCGATTCCGGGGGCGTGAACAGAGTCGCCTCAGTTTCATCGGAGTGAGGCGTTCCCCGCCCTCGGTCTGATATTTGTGCGATTTATTTCCCATTTCCCTTTTCTGCTGCCTCTGCACACGCGAAAGGTGAAGTACTTTGCAGACCGAGTCTCAGATTCAGATCTCGGCACGATTGGCCTGTATCGGTCGGCGCCGACCGGTCAGAAGTCATCCTGTCCGACGCCTGGAGCAAAAGATTTGGTAGACGGAGATGACCTGCCCTTCCAAAATCCTTATCAAGCCGACAAGCGCTTCTGGATGCGAAACAACATCGCACCTGAAGCGTGGCTCCAGCTCGGCGAACTGCGGACACCCAAGGGTCTATCGGCCCTCCAATGCCTCTTACCTGACGAAGCCGAAGATGGCGAAGGCGGCGAGTTCGTGATAGATGCGAATCCAGGTATTTCATGCGGCCGAGCTCTTCATAAAATCCAGCACGAAAGTGCGTACCTCGGGTCAGATGCGCGCTCCGCTTCTGTGCCGCAGTCCGATGCGCAGCGGTATTACGTTGCGTCCTGAGGACGCAAGGCGAGCGATACCGTCTGCATGCGCAGTGCAGGGCGTGTGCGATACAGGAATTTTTTGGTGCTCAAGACTACGCGGGAAAAACGAACAAGCACAATCCCCCTTTTCTCTATGCGGCTACAGGCGTCACTGCACTAAGTAAGGAGTGCTACGAGTCCTTTCACTTGCTATTCTCCGAGTTCCTCCGCTTCTCTGACGCCACCTTGGCGGCAACAAGTCTCTTCACCCTAGTGAGTCTAGCTGCGCTAGGTAGGAAAGTAGGAAACCAGGTCTGCAGCCCTATGTAGTGGGAGATATTCTCAGTTGTAGACAATTAACCTTTCTACACAATCAAGCCTCACAGCAGAGGGGGGCACCGCAGCACACGTACGCTCACCTCCTCACGTCCAGCCTCGTTGTTTCGTTGGTGGTGAAGCTAAGGAGCATCAGCCGTGGTCAGCGTCAGCAAAACAGTGAGGCACTCCACGTGACTCAAAATACGAAGACTCCTGCCACCTCTAGCACCCGGCGGAGCTTCTGAGGTCATCATCACCGCCAAACGGAGATTGTGCATGGGCCGCCCAAACGCCCATGCATGCCCCTGCCCTCCTCTCTCTCTCGTGAATTCGCAGCCTTCGTTTCCGCTCGACGCGGTGAACGAACGCGTCCCTTCGGTCTTGCCTTCTCTGGCGATGCACCCCTCCGTGCGCAACCTGATTCTCTGTTTCCATCGCAACTTCGCGGCCGTCGCGTTTCCGCCGACGATGACAGTCGCGGAAAGCAACAAAGTCATCGACCGCGTGCAGAAAGGGATCAACAAATGGCTCATGACAACCTCAAACAGTGGCCTGCGGCCCGCCCATGTAAGTCGCAGAATTGAACTCGGCTCAAGACGACATACCCCTGTCTGCAAGCAAACACTCGCGCGGTGTTTCGCCACCGTAAAGACTCAGGCATATATGTATTCATCTGTCATCCGCGGCCACGCCTCTCTAGGCACATTTCAGGCACCTGCGTATGTACCGATCAAGGCGTCTTATGGTTCGAAACTGCGATTTCCCTCGCGATAGGTCCGTGTCTACGACACCCCATATGTATGCGTTTTGGTAGGCATGCCCTCGACAGCTCTATCCGCCGGGGCATCCCATACGCGAAGCCGAAGCACCGGATTGACCAGAAACCAGCGAGCCAAATTATCTGTGTCATTTGCCTCCACGACTCCCGCACCACCAAAGGCGAGGGTTCATAAGCGTCACCACCAATCAGCTGCTCAGTTTTTCTGCTTTTTGGGTCTTCTCAGGTGGAGATGCTCCGCGGTCCCGACTTCTTCGGTCGGCGCGGACAGGTCTTCCGCACCTTACTGAGCGAAGGGACAGTGGCGTCGCAAGGTGCCTATCTGGAGAACGTCAATCCCCACAGAGCCACAGCTGTTTGGCTCTCTCCCGACAAGAGGACTGTCGTCAGAGTCAACTGGAAGAATCACCTACGGGTTAGCTCGCAGCAAACGCGGACATTCACACGTGCGCAAACAGCGAACATGCTACGCTTGCCTACGGATCGCGCAAGTCGGGCTCGCTAGAGTGACGCCTGTCCTACCGTTTTAGCACCAACTTCCCGCGACAGCACAGATCTGCAACCATAGACCTGCAGATTCGTGGCTACCTAGGAAGCATATCGCAAGCTCTGCCTCCACATAAGAGGATCTACTGAAGGCGGGGTCTTTCGTCAAACCGCAAGTCGCCGCCGTCACAGCCACACGGATGCATCTCGATTCCTGTTGCCCTGGGCCACAACGTGTCTCTGAGAGCCCCTGCAGATTGATGTGAAAATAACTAGTCCCTTCGACGCTAAGGAAATCGCTCAAGGGTTCCAGAGTGCTTACTCTTTACTCGACTGCATGAAGGCAAGCCTGAGTGCAAGAAACGTTTTGACAGCGCACACGATTATCTCATTCAAACTCAGAGTGTTAGGAAGTAGTTGCTGAACACCAGGTACGACGGAGTCAGCCGCTGCTACAGAGGTAGAAGACTGTCAACGTGCTTCAGAGGGCCTTCGCTTTCCTGGGCCTCTAGAGAGCCGAGGCGGGCAAGTCTCACGGTTCCTTGTCTCTCGAATTCCGTGTCGCACCACCATGTGTTTGCCCAACTGTAGTGCGTCTCTGCGTGTGAGCGACCCCTGTATGTTCAGGACCAAGATGAATCGTTTGCGAGACATAACGACTTTGGTTTCCTCACAGTCGATCCCCTCGATTGCCGTCTTGGCTTCACGTCAGTGCTCCACGCCGCGCGGGAGTTGGCCTTGCCTGGCAAGAGGGCAGAAGTTAGGGAGTAGCATGTAGCTAGCACGAGCTTCTCCCATGCTCAGGTCTCCCGCGACACTCTGAGGCGTTTCACTTCCCCTTAAACGTCTAGATTTCTGCAGAAAATAGCTCGCTTCGAAATCCAACAGTTGGGACAGCGAGACGGCTGCTTCCAGTTACCAGCGTCTCATGGACAGGTCGTCACCATGAGGGGGAAGACCGGCATCTACCAGCTCTGCTTTCCGCGAGCGTGCCAACTGCGCGTACTGAAAGTCAGTTGCAAAAAAACAACAGCGCCGCGTCTACGGTGTGTTTGTTCCATATTGTGGTCAGAGCGATTTTCGAAACGCGCCTTCTTCAGGGCTTCATGTCACGCGCGGCGTTACACGAGCTTCTGAATCAGGCGCACATGAGGAAATTGAGGCTGATGACGCCGGACGAAATGATCCACGTATGAGACGGAAGCAGCCTCTGATTCTGCACTACCGAAGCTTAGCAACGCTCCCCACAGAACGACACCACGCTACAGAACACACCCACGCTTGGGCCTGTCGGGCCGCGCTTGTAGAGTTCGAATCCACATCGCCCATAAACCCTTTCGCCAACAGAGGGGTGCGTCTCATCCTCACTCTCCCCGTGATAGTCTCAATCCTTCTTCTATCCACAACTGGAAATGCCGTCGGCGGCGTCGAGCGAGGGCAGCAAAGTGCAGGTGCCCTGTTCGATTGTGCGACACACCTAGGCATGGGCAGGGACCTCGTTCACCATCACAGGAGTGTTGACGACTCTCGTAGACCTTGCCAAATGTCTGGTAGGAGGTAAGGGGAACCGGACATGGGGAGATCCACAGTTGTCTCCGCCGAAGTGGGCTTTTACAAGCCCGCCCCCCCCCCGCAGTGTCTGACGCTGGGTTGGACGCTGTGTAGCCTTCCTGTAGGGGCTCGTGCCGGTCTCGCTGAACACGCTCGAGGCGACCGACGAGATGCATAGTTTGGGAACGCTTACGCAGCTTTTGTCCGGATTTCTTGAGGGCCTGAAGCTGCGACTCCCTCGGCCGCAGGTCGATCCCGCGGTCACCAGCATCCACGCGGTGGCACGCTTCATGCAGCCGCTAGACCTCACGAGGAGCTCCCACGCCTTCACCAAGCTGCCGCAGCTCCTCAGCAAGAGAACCGACCGCAAGCTCTTGGAAAAGGAAGACGGCGATAAGCGGACAGAGGGCGCGCTAGATCGCATCGCGGGCCTGCAGGCCCTCTCCTGCCCAGAGGGCCTTGAGTAAGGAGCCGCGTCCCTTCCTCTCTCCTGCCTTCGGTATATGAAAAAGAAGAGACAGCAGATCCGATCCAAACGCACCATCCAGTTTTAAGGTTTCCAGTCGCCTACGTTCCCTAGCTGCGGTATTGAGTGGACGAACAAACCTCACAAATATCCACGAGAAGAGCAGCAGACAGGCTCGCCTCGAGATTCAGCTTTAACATGAGAGTTCAGGCCAGCAGTGTGAGGCTCATTTGTGCGTCGAGGCGCTGCGCGAGCGCCCTCTACTTGTCGGCGCGTGTGTCTCTGCAGCTGGTGGGAGGGAAAGTCGAGCTGCGGCTTCGCGTTCACAGACGACCTCCGCGACTACTGCAGCATGAGCCCTACGCTGACAAGCTTGATGGAGCGATTTCACTCCACAGAGTCTGCAGCTTGGAAGGCGGTAAGTGCTCGAACTCACTCCCGCCGAGGGTACAACTGTCACCTCGACTTGCTCATTTGTCTGGCCTCTCTACGTCGCTCAGCGGGTGCCCAGACCTGCGAATGAAAGCCTCATCAGGACGCAGCAGGTGTCATCTCGCACTAAACCAAAGAGGTTGTATTGCGCCGCTGGCTAAGGTCTAACGCGGGACATGCTCTTGTAACTTCTATGTCTTGTGTATGGCTGCAGGCTGCGGAGAGTTTTTCCCTCAAACCCGACGCCAGTTGCCCCAGCGGACTGGCGCCTCTGCCTGCCTTTCCACAGTTTTTGGGAGATATCGCGAAGAAAAACCGTACGACTCTGAAAAGTGCGGCTGTCAAGCTAGTCGTGTGCTCGCTACGCCGAAATCTGTCTCTCTACAAAGCCCCGATTCACGCGACAGAGGAGGAGCTTTCCACGACGCAGGACGCTGTGAGCCAACACCACGCCGCCGCACACGAGAAACGACTCACCGCTCTTCCTCTCGAAGACGACTCGCAGTTAGCGACCTTTTTAGCAACAGGGTTTCAGACGCGTGAGGCGATGTCGACTCATCGAATGGGAAAGCGATTATAAGGGCTTGCACCGGTATCGCAGCATCGGCAGTCCCTTTTCTTCCGTAGGAGCAGGCATACATCAGTGCAGTGAGCAGTACCCCACGCAGAAAGCGTGCTGGCGCGACTGTGTCGCATAGCTGCCCGAACGTCGCCGGAATTCCAACATCCGCAGTTTAGGGACTGTATCGTCTCTCCTTTTCCAATCTGAGACACGGCGTTCTGCAGCCGGCATCGCTAAAGAACTAAACATTGGCTGGTTTTTGAAGTTCGTGTTGCGCATCGGATTGTGTGGTGGCCGTGGCGCCCTTGTCAGGCTCAAGCCCCTGTTTCGGAGTGCTCTATTCTAAAGGTACCTTTAGTCTAGTCCTCGAAGTGTATCAGAACATGCTACATATATGTATATATATGTATATGTCTATATATATGTGTCATCATGGCCTCCGGTCGCGACGAGTCACCTCGGGGGTCCTGGCCTTCGTGAGCAGCTACTCCGCATTTCGAAGCCTGCATGCAGAGCTTCGCTTGCGCAGGATGAAGGACGCTGTCCTTTGTTGTCTGTGCCGTTTTTTCAACTACATCTTTAGATCTTAGACGCCATTGCAGGTATGGGGCCATCCTTAGGGAGCGGTGTGAATGCCGGTTCCGAGGGCCCCCCAGATATTCTGCGCTACTACTCGGCATGCGGGAATCCAACGAGCCGGAGCTGCGGAGGCATGGATCGATTTCTGCACGACGTCGGCGTCAAAACAGAGTTCTCAAACTTCGAGAAGGCCATCGGATTCTCCACTCGTATGAGCAGAGGTATTACACACAAAAAAACCGCCATTGCGAGTGCGGTGTGCGCGTTCCACCCAAGCAGCGCTTGTCTTCTGCGTAGCGTTGTTCAAAAAAGCTCCAGAAAGAGGAACCAAACAGGAGTGCATTAGTTCTTGGGACGGAAAGAACGTCGCGGAAGTCCGCGCCGAGAGCGCCGCCCTACACGTTCCGTACCGCGCACGGGTCTTCTGCCTCTGTGTGCTGCGTCAGATATCGAATGGAAGACGTTTCTTGTCCCCTTTTTCTCTGTTCGCTCGCCTGCAGGAAGAGGTGTCTACGTTCCCCCTTGCTCAACTTGGCTCATTGCGCTGCAGTTCGTGGATCACATTTACATCCAGACGCACGACGGTAAAGGCCGCTTGGGGGAGAGCTTTTACCGGCTGCTAGAGATCGCTCACTCGTTACAAATTCACTTCATCTCGTCTTCCGCTGTCTCGAGCGACCGCTTCGCGTTCCACTCTTCCCTCGGGTACCTCACCACCATGCCAGAATTCCTGGGTACAGGGGTGCAGTTGAAGGCGAAGCTGTATCTGCCTTACACTCTCTCCACGCTGGAGGAAGGTGGAGCCAGCGACTTTGAGGCCCTCTGCCAACGCCACGACCTCGGCTTCGAGCTCGTCCAGCCTGCTGTCTTTGAGCAAAACAAGCCCAGCACCGGTGAGGCGCGGGCGGACCCTCCCTGTCCTCGAAACGGCTATGCTCGCCAGCGACAAGAAGGAACGCAGCCCCATCGGCATCACACACACAGCCCAGCTCGCTCAAAATGGAACCCACTGACCCCCCTCCTTCCCCCCCCTGCCCGCCCACTTCGCGCCGTTAATCCCGTCGTCGAGAGCGCCTTCAGTGCGTTAGCCTGTTTATGGATTTTACTGTGTGCGCATCGCGCCAGGCATGGTCTGGGTCATGTCGACGGCTTCTCTGGGCGTGACGGAGCTGCAGCAGTTCGAGGCTTTCATCAACGGTGTGGAGGCGATTCTCGACAACGAAGAACGCACAGCCGGGTCGCTCGGGGCGACGATGTCGAGGCCTCTCGCTGAAGAGGGCGAAGCTGTTCTGCCTCCGCTTCCGGAAAAGCAGCCAAGTGCTCAGAGCCCTGCGCCGCCGGGGAGCCCTCCGGGAGAGGCGCCGCGCCTTAAAGCTGCGGCGAAGAGAGACATCGCGACCCTCGCGCAGCACGCGCAGTGGAAAGATCTACGGTGAGCAGCCAGCGCAGGACGCCGACTTCCTGCGTCCTGAAACCCGCACTTGTGCCTACGACGACAGCTCTTTGAGCCTGCCTTCAGTGACGCCTTGGAGTTACACACTCTCACGAGGCCGCATGTGGGGAGAGGAAGGGCTGCAGAGACGCCGGCTTCGCGCGCACATCTCGCGGCATGCATAAGCGCGTGCCCGCGAATGCATATTTTTAATGGCCATCCAGATGCCTAGCAGGTGATGCTTCCGTGGATCTACACGTTGACTTTTGCTTGTATCCGTCGAGGAGGAGTGTTTTGCGGCATTCACGTAGCGGCTTTCGTAGCGTGAGATGCGGAAGGCGTTCGCTGCTTGCTTGTGGGCACTAGGACCGCCTTCGGGGGAATGGCGCATCACTGCGTCCATATGGGCAAAGCCTACAGATTTCCAGGTACCGGTGGCAAGCATTGCCGCATATGACGTGAAGCATCACTGCAAAAACGCAGGCTCACACAGTTTTCTGCTGGGGCACATGCGTACGTCTTGGCGTTTTTCACAAAGCGGAATCTTTCGGTCACGCGTAGGGTCTTTCGGGAGTATCTCAACAGCCTTTCGCTCCACTGTAGCCAACCACCTCTAAGACTCTAGGAAGCAGGCTTGCTGTTTGTGTGCTACGAGGGAATGGATGAAGAACTTTTCAGCAGCGGGGCTCCAATATCATACCTTTAACGCGATTGTGGAGTACTCGCAGGCACGCACTCTATTTGGCATGCAGGTCAGGGTGAGGCACCTGCCTCTTAGAAATCCGAACTGAAATTATGACAGCCTGCCGCTCCGCGGCGCTCTTCTAAGAATATGCAGCAGTAGATGATAATCCCCCAACGCATTCTTGCTGACTTATGTGGGCAGCCGTATATTTTCTCAGGAGCTACAGCAGTCGTTTGTCTATCTTTTTCCTGCGATGTGCTGCTTCGTCTCACTGACTACCAGAGAGTGCCTTCAGCCTTTGGAGGTCTTTTCATATGTGGCTGTGAGTGCGCAGGGGACATCGCAGTGACAGACACGGATGCCTTTGTGAAGTTTCGCGGCCTGTTCGAGGAGATTATGGGGAAGCCGCAGAACTCGATGGATGTTCTACTCAGCGCAGCATCGTCCTCCCGCGCGTTGTCGGAAGTTTTCGACATGTTTCAGATTGCCGCTTTGCTGGATGGCCTGCGGAAAGCTGTTTCGCTGTCCTGCATCCAAGTCAGCAACCTCTGCTTCGTCACCTGCCGCAACTTCGCTTCCGTGCCTTTCTTGCCCTTCATAGTATCTGCTCCAAGTTTCACCCGCTACAACAACCGCGGCCTGTTGCATTTGGCAGAGGTTGAGAAGGCTGTGATTGAGAGGCTCACAGCGAGCAAAGACTGCGACGATTCCCTGCCTCTCGTTGGGCAGCGATACATTCCGGTGTCCAGTCTGACGCCGCAGCAACAAGCACTTTTGAGAACCCGATTTTTCGTGGATCTACCGGAGAAGAAAATGGGCGCCGAAAAAGACGTGCTCGACTGCGCCTACGAATCCTTCAACTTCTGGCCGCGACACCGCGGGGTGATCTTCTCAACCGAGCAGACAATGGTCTGCCTTGTCAACTTCTGCGACCACGTGACCATTCTCGCCACCTGTGAGGACAAGGAGCAGCTATGGTAAGCGTCTATCCAACCAGCTCCAAAAAGACAGCGCACAGAATCTGAAATCCGGGTCTTTCCTGCCGCGCATGCATCTGCATGTGCACATGCGCTCACGAGTGTTATCGGGAGACACCCATGTGCGTGAGGAGAGGTCAGCCCCCCGAGACTCAGCGAGATCAGTCGCTGCATCGGCTCTGGCTCGGCTGTCGAGGATTCTGTGATTCTTGTAGTTCTGCGCGCTTGCAGCAACGGCATGGAGATGCTTCGGGCGCTCCAAAGCATTCAAGCAACCTTGACGGCCCTCGAAGACAAAGACGCTCCCGACGGCCTCGCCATCGCGCGGCGGGCGGACATAGGCGGCTACGCGGGGCCGAATCTGAAGAAGAGTGTGTGCCTCGCGACCTCCGTCGCTGCCCAAGTGAGCCGGAAGCATGAGTCGCAGAACACATACCCAGGTTCTCTCAGAAACGCGCACCACGACGCGAGATTCGCCGCCCAGGTGTGCCGCCGTGCACACGCGTGGCGCGGGCACGGGAGGATGAACACGCTTGGGGGTTTTGATCCTATCGCAACAGCCCACGTAACAAGCTGAAGAGGGAGCAGCGTAGGAGATCAGATAGGGGACTTCACGCCCTCAGGCGCACATTCAAGCGGCGCGTGAGACGGGTTCAGAAGGTTGTGGTGGGTGGTGAGGCAGTTCAGTCCACATCCGAGGAAACGGCCGCTGACACTAGCGAGGTCGCTGTTGTGGGCACGTCCATGTGGCATTGACTACGTAGCGGAACCTACATGCGACAGGCATGGCGATGCACTGTCTTTGCCGCAGCTGAGTGTAACGGGACTGAAAGCAGAGAATGAAACCCGCGCCGCCGCATGGGCAGCAGACTATCGAGATCGTCTGGAAATCATACGCGACTGGACGCCACGAGACACCCCAGCCATACCTGCGACCGCGTCGACGCAAAAAGAATCGCCGCAGCACTGCATAGTGGTCTCGAAGATGACTGCTTTCGATCACGAAGTCGAGCTGCTGGAATCGTTTTTGAAAATTCTCACGTAAGCGCGACCAAGATGAAAAGGTCAATCGCTGTCAAACATATTCGAGCTGTAGCCCGCAGATGCCCTCACACGCTCTCGTTTTCAATAGCGGTGTGCCTTTGCGCTCAGAACATCCTCCCGCCTGTCTTCCCTGCCTACTCTAAGGGCGTCTCCGTTACATGCTCGACCAAAACGTCTTCTAGAATAGGGTAGCCACGTAGTGACGCTTAGGCCTTCAGACTCCTACAAGTTCCTTATGCCAGTGTGCAGCTATGCCAGAGAGGCTGACACAGCCGGGCTACCAAACGTACACCTCTGCTTCCTTTTCAGCCACACGGGAAGCAATTTGCTACCTTTCAAGCTTTGTGTAATTTCGAAAGCCCTTAAAAAACAGCGTCCCAGTGCCAGCGCGTGCTTGCCTTCAGAGATATCGCTGCAGAAGAATAACTTGCCGCATGAGCGTCGCGCACCGCAAAAGGCCTGCTGCAGGACGCAAGTGATGACCCTGCTTCTATGGCTAGAGACTGCTGACTGCGAAAACTTCGTTCGCCAGACTTTTTCGGCCCGTATACGAGGCGCCCGCCACAAGGGCTGTTTTCTCTGTACAAATGATCCGCGATCCAAAACTGGATAACTCAAATCGAATAAGCAATTACACTATAGTTCCTAGAGTACTGAAGATGCTAAATGTCTATCCTACCTAACTGGCTTAATTTTCTTACACACGCCTTTTGATTTGATGTCCACGTTCGAGCTTACCAAACATAGTACTTTTATGATCTCAGCCTGCTTTAATAAGTCAAAGTTCCGTCCAGAAGAGGGGGAGGGGGATTGAAAATATAGAACCGATAGTCTCAATTTAGATGCACATTTGGACTCTGGGAAAACGCAACCACACAAGATACTTGTGTCTTTCTGGTCATATAGAGTTGAACTCTTCTTGAGAAAATCCTCCACCGGACCGCACTTGAAAGTGCTTCACAGAAGCACGTGATGACTATAGCATGTCTTTCATTGCATAAGTTACTTGTGCATCGCGAGGGGTAACGCAGATCCGCACTTCATTTGGTGGCTGCCGTCATTTCCTGAATTCTCCCCATCCGTCTCGCGGCAACACGAGCTAGCTGCCGTGTGGCGTTGCCGGTTCCCTCTTGTACCCGACGACGAGACCACGACGCGCTCGCCTTGTGACTTTCCCGAAAAACCCTAATGGATGCATTTTGGCGTGCGGACAAAATCCAGCCGAGCCGCAGGCCGTGCCCCTGCTCCAGCCCCGCTAATCACACAGAGCGACGACAGAAATTACGCCAGCAACATGGCGGCAGACAGACCAGGTAGCGCTATGTGAACCACTCGAACCTTCACTGCCTCCGTGATCCGCCGTAGACTGGAAGGCAAATGTGGCTTACTCCTCACGGTTGCAACTCCCCACCGCCTTTAATTCGACGCGGCTGCCACTCCTCGATGGTTTGTCTCCATCTCCCAATCTTTCCCGTAAGGTCTTCCACATCACACAGGGCTGCCGTGTCACAATGGGCCTTCATATTACAGGATCATACCCTTTGGGTGCCATTCAAGGAGTCGCACCTAACATACAAAGAAACATGCGACGCCAACTGGGCTGACATTGGACTGCTTGGACATACCAGGCTGCATCGATGCTGAACCACGTGCGAACTCACACGGCACGAATCATTTCTCTCCATAGACGACTGAAGTTGCGCAGATACACGGAGTTGGGAATAGAACCTCAGTCTGACAAGAATGACAAGGAAAGACAGTCACGATTCTCGCATATACTCACCTCGTTCGGGTGAGAGCTGCTAACGAAGACATCAAGACACGAGCAAGGGGAGCGTTACGCCCCGAGGCTCTAGATTTCCCGCGCTCTCTGCCTTCTGAATTGTTACGGATCGGCATGGTATCTCACAGCGCAACCTCGCCATTTCTTCCTTTCCTTCCATCGCGGCGTCTTTGCGTCCCTAGATGACACCGCGGTCGGCTGCCGCCACCTTGATGACAGCCAAGGCTCGCCGAGGATTAGGCGGCAGGACCCCCAGAACTGCCAATGCCTGCAGCACAGTATTTACAAGATCGCCTCAGTAAGCAGCCCCGGCGGAAAAGGAATACGCGTTCCACTGCTGTCTATCGGTGTCTCGAGGTCCTAGTGCGGAAGAGGGGGGAGGGGGGGGGGGGGGCGTCGTTGTCAGCGCTGGTGCAGCAACTGAGTTAGTAGTTGCGTCCAGCCTTTAGTGAGCGGACGGCGTCCGTCGTCTCCTGGGCCATCTACATCGACGCGAGTGTTCTGGCGCTTACCGTATCCATAGAAGGTCGCCACCACTGGGCGGAACAAGAAAGAGGGGAGAAGCCAGCTCTCTCGATCTTTCGTCACGCTTCCCCTATACATGTACGGTGCCCCCGAGTCAGCGTCCCAATGAACCTGCATGGTATGCGACCCAGATGGAACACCAGACGATACAGCGCGCTTCTGTGCAAATTTTCCTTGACCGCTTCAGTTCTCAGCAACTAGAACTGGCGAGGGCGTGGTTTCCAGCACTGGCCGGTCGAGTTGCAGTCTGAATAGCTGACGAGACACCCACTTACGTGTGCAGTGAGATGGAATACGCTGTACGAAGCTTCTGACGGCAACCCGCGGTCGACTCTGTGACTCCCGCCATCCGCCGCGTGCAATCCGCCGGTGCCCACGTGGCGGGTAGCGTCTCGCGCAGGTTTCTCCACGTGCACGAAGAGAAACAAAGAGACTCCGTGGCGAGTTAGTGCCCAGACGCCTGGCAAGCGCAGCCCAAACGATCACAGCTTTTCACTTGGAGCCGCAGCCTGGCTCCGTATACATCCTGAACAATGCTTTCCTTCGCCTGGATGCTGCTGTCCCATACACATTCTGGTGGAGATTTCTGCCCCTGCGGCGCCATGTCTTTCAGATGCGTAAGCGCCACGCTTGGACGCTTGCCGCCTTCAGCACAAGAAGCAAGCGCTCCTTCGATTACACGCTCTACTGTGTACCTAGAAAGTTGTGTGTATATCTATACGCCCCCAGCACTGAGCGTTAGATAGACATGTCGCTGCCCAATCGAAATATCGCGCAGACACGTTGCATGTACGCAGGTAACTTCCTCAACGTGATGAGGTGACAGAAGTTTACCTGGTATTCCGTGGCTCGTCAGGGCAGTGCCATCCATCCGGAAGTGTACGTCTATGATTTCCTCCTCGCTGCTCTCTCGGATTCCAAGCCACTTTCGGCGCCGGAGAGTGAGTCTCCACCAGGGGCTGCCAAGCGGATGCGCTGTAGGCTCGTCGTTTTCTTCCCGCGTGGGAAATGCCGGATCGCGGGCTCCGGCGCCTGTTTCTGATTCTGGCTGCCTGCTCCATCTTGACGGCAACGCGCGAAGAAAGGACAGAAACGCCACCGGCGAGGGGCGCCCCGTGACTGAGCACTGACGCTCACCTTGGGAGGTACCTTCACGGGCTGAAGCGATCGCACCCCCCTGCCGAGGAATTCGGCTGCTCCAAAAGTGTGGTAGTGATTCACAGTGGACTTTTTGTTTGTCCGGCTTCACTCCCATAAACATGCGGAGTCGCCCACAACGCGCCACCAGTCTCTGGTGAACGCGGCACTGTGAATCACCGAAGCTGACGGAGTGCGGCGTGGCAGCCCTCCTCCGGCCGACGGGCGTCACACGAGTGGCAGAGTCTACTTCTCGTAAACCAGAACGCCCAAAAAAAAAATGACGCAAATATGGAAGCCCACCGAAGCCATTATTCGACGAGGTTGCTCCGACGATCTCGAGACACAACGAGCACAGGACAAGGAGGAGACACGACACATGGCAGACAGAGCGAGAAGAGGTGACTGGTACACGCCCACCAGAAGAAGTGCAACTAAAACCTCGAGCCATCTTCAGAAACTGGCAACAACATGGGAGAGCGAGGAATAATGGGGTAAGCAGGGAACTCGAGGATCGGAGAGTGTTAGAAGACACAATGACGGCGAGAAAAGCCAGCACTTGACTGACGTCTGAGCGCACCGCCGCGTAATCGTCGCGCTAAAACTCTAACGAGGGCCTTCAATACCACATCATGTATATTTTCAGTCATTCTGAAAAAAGAGGAACTGACAACAGAGAGAGAACCCAAGGGACTTGGAACTCATTACCACGAGCGCCCCTTCCCGTTAACCGTTCGAATGCCCGCCCGTGCTCGAGTGGGATGCCCAGTCTCCTTTGTGGAGACAGATGGGCGCGCTTTGCGTAACTTTTTTCGATCTCGCAGGAACCGATACACGGGAACGGTTGAACGACACGTGACGGCAGTAAAGCACTTCTCCATTTTGAAACTTCCTGGCGATGAGAAAAGATGACAGCTTGGAAAGCGTCTGGGGTCCACTACGACTGGGTCCGTAGGCGAGGCGCCTTCAGAATGGTCTGTCGATAGAGGAAAAAGCAGCCAGCAGTACAGATGCGGCTCACATAGGCACCAACCTTTCGCCGAATTCTCGCCTTTTGTATCTGGCTGAATACCAATCTGCGACGACGTCTTCTGAGGCTCCTTACGGCCATTAGTCGCTGAATATCTGAGAAATAAGCCTTGAAAATCGGAGGGAGCTATCCCTGTTGAACGCTGCACCTAATGAAAGGGCGAGTCCGACATCATCTAATACGTCAGCCTGCAGAGACACACTTGTAAAGTTTGAACTAGAAGCTGAGCTTCTCTCAGTTCCTCTACACAGCAGGCGAATATCCTGCGGCCGTATTCCTGTCTTTTCAATCACTGACACCACAGCCATCGTCCTCATCAGTACCTTTCTGGCTCTGTGCCACCGGTGGAGATTTCAGAATTCAAGTGCACTATGGAAGCTTGAGGTTTTCTACAGATTTAGCGGTGAATGGGAGCGATGACGCAGGCTCAGCCGGAGAGCCAGAGGCAAGGACACTGCAACATCACCGCAGCCACAGCTGCACTAGGTCCTCCCGTCGGAAAAGCCTTTATGGAACATGGGCGGAACCCGCGGACGAACGCCATGCGAGAGAGCCTCAGAATATCACCCCCCGTCACAGCAGTTGTCCTCTTACTTCCTTTTCAGAACCTTGCCGCTTGGGCCGTTGCCAGAGCCCTTTACATTGATGCCGTGAATAAAGCGAGAGCGTTCTATTTCACACTACGAGGGCTTCCCCACCAAACGATTACTCTCAGTAGCGGAAAATCTTGAACGTGCCTTAGGGCAGTAAACGAAGGAAAGAGGAGCACGCCAGAGCTACCCTGGTGCGCAAGCCTGCTCTCTTTTCTGTAGCCTTGAGGCAGCGAGCCGAAACATGAGGTTTTCTGATGCGCGCGACTAGCCTGTCTCATGGAGGACGCCAGCGTGCTGGGCGAACGCTGATCACTCTGCGTTTTGGACGAATGTGTACGGCAAACACTACACCACATCCAATTCCACTACCTACCCCTGAGTCTAGCGGCGCGAGAATTCGGCTCGTAGCTAGGGAGCTTCGGTGCGAATATTCAAGGCAGGGCCCGGATGCTCTTCTGAATCCCTCCCTTTGTCCCTATTCACTATTCTGCCGAGTACGGAATAGACACTAAAAATATATTGCGACGGGGAGGTCGCACACCTGTGGAAGCAGTGTCGTCGGCCGTTGCATGTCCCGCAAGGTGGAGCCCATTCGTCGACAACACGAAAAGTGGCCAGAGATCGAAAAGGTGAACGACTTGTTTGTTGGATCCCGCTTTCTCACCAAATCGCGTGGTCCGTACAATGGGTATGCTGCGTGATAGGATGGATTTGATCAGGAGCAGAATGTTTATAACTTGTGCGCCGCCTTACATGTTCATGTACAGTACTGCATATGTGCTTACATGCGTGCGTGACTTTGAGCTCGGTCCCCACATAGGGGGGCGCCAGCAAACAACTGCAAGGCGAACTGCACAGAGAAGCCCACCGTTTTGCCGTCTTCCCGTTGCGCAAACCCCACAACTGACAAGTGACTTCGTCGCGTCAGACTCTTCCGTCGTCTTGTCAAGTACATCCGCGCCGACAGCGCGTACCCCTAGCAAACGCAGATCGGATGCGGGGGGGCAGGGAGGGCTGAATCAAATAGCGGAAACTCACTGCCCCTATAATACTACAGATGAACGCGGTAACGAGATACATCGCCGACGGCGTTCAACGCCTCTCGCAGCCGAGCATAAACAACACCACACCAGGGACGGATGGCTGCCCCGCATGACTCGCAGCTCGTCCGCGTCTCTGTTTCATGTTCGGGCGTCGATGCTGCGGTCTACGCGCCTACACGACGTGCGTCGCTTTTGGTTGTCAATCTGGCGCAAACGACCGACGGAGCAGCCTCGTACCTCTACCACACATTCCATAATGCAGCAGGCGTTTCTGGCGCGCTCGCACTTTCCCCTGCGTCTCCGCCTGTCTTGGCCCGACGCATTTTGCGTTTTTAAATGCAGCACTTGTCGTGGGGCTTTCGGAAATATTTGTTAACCAGCCGATTAGCGACGCTTTATTCCAGGTACAATGAGAGACCGACCTGTCCCGAATCGTTTCTTGTGTGCGGTGTATGTGGTGGGTGTTTTTGTAATCCAGCAAGTCCAGTGCATCAGGCAAGGCGGGAGTAGGATCCCTTCAAACGCGCTTTCTGTGGTCTCGACCGCATCTTCTGGGTCAGCGTTTGTATCAGTTGATGAGAGTGCTTCATCCCAGCGCAACTGGGTCTGCAGGACATCACAGTTGTGGGAAGGATGTGGCACACGACCGTATCTGGATGGAAATAAAGTCGAAATGAATGCATCATGCCCAGCGGATGCTTGCTGTAGCAAGACCGCGTGCAAACCCGGGTATGGCTGCGGCAGTTTCTGTACCCAAAGCTGGTTTTTGTGCATGCTGCCCGTGTTCTATCACTCATCTTTTAGCTATGGTAGCTGCTCGTGTAAGACTCACGGCTCGAAGTGTCCGAAGGGTGCAGCTTGTGTCGATGTAGAGGGGCCTGGCGGGGGTGCTCGCTGTGTATGCCCACACGGTGTCAAGGAAGACGGCAAAACGTGTGTGACAAGCTGTGATCTGTTTGGGAAAAATTGCGGGCCCGGTAATTGCATGTTGAAGGACACCACGTACAGCTGCTTGTGCCCCGAAACGCACAGGCTGGTCATGAAGGATGGCTTTGCCTATTGCCGTCAGAATCCATGCATCTCTAAGCCGTGCGGACCAGGAATGTGTATCCCTCAAGCTGATGGTAATTACGAGTGCCGATGCCCAAAGAACTACGTGAGAGTCGGCAAGGAGCATCCGTCATGCGTGCTTAGCGAGGACACTTTGTAGAAGACGCCGCTGGCCATGTGACGACGGATTATTTCCACCGTTCTTGTGATGAGAAGTTCGACTGACCAGCGAATGTGACGTGTATGGCGTTAGATCATCTGTTTAGTAGCATTTAAGACCGCGGGATCAACATCCGAATTTTAGCGTCTTTGACAACCAACCACAGAAACATGCCACCCTTGTGCGCACGTATGGCTTCTGAATATCGCCTTTTTTTGTGGGGGTGGGGAATAAGGTAGAGCTGGGTAATTCGTTCGCTACGCAGGGCGTAGCGGACGGGGTGAGCTCAGTGTTGTCAAAGTCGACCTTCTCCCGTTAGTTGCTGCGGCAGGACGTTTGTTCAACTTGTTGCATCGGCGTGTAAACCTCCGGTTCGTGCCACCCAGAATCCGGGCAGGGGCCGCACCATCGCTGTTCCAACAGCTGTTACTAACAGACTTGCGCTCCCCATGGAAAATGGGAAACACCGTCACACGCTTTATTCAGATTAAAGCGACATTTCCGTCACTCCCTATCTGTGGCCCGTTTCTCGTGCAGTAACTGAATATCGTTGGGGGCACAATTCGATACACTCCAGCGCACGGGGACGCGGGGTAATTCACGGAGACCTGTTTTCTTTCACAAGATGTGTAGGCACGCAGCAAGTGACTGCGGAACGTCCTCCCTTTAGTGCACCTAAATAGACATTTTGGTAGTGAATAAGTGTTGGGCCACGTAGAGGCTGCGTACGGTTCGACGGGAGGCATACGCTATCTGGCGGGTTGAATCTGAATGTGTAGTCGAGGAGGAACACATCTATATGGGGATATTCCATATTCAGGCTGCGGCGAATTACAGTTTTCGAACGTCGACACGACTTCGCGCATGCCTGAGGTTCCCAGCCGTCCCGTCACTGCCAACTTTTGCTCAGGTAAGGGGCGAAAGATATTGTCGACCGAGAACTTGGTGCGACACTACATTTCAGTTGTGTGCCTCCGTGTCTATGACATCTGTATGCAGCAGCCTGCGGTACTCTTGGGCTATGGCGCGCCACTAGCAACATACCCTTTGTGGTAGTGCTGGCGTAGCGGACAACACCCGAATACTTTCGCCGTAGGATTCCATGGGAATAAACGAGATGGGATCCTGCGCTTCGTGAGCGGTCTCATCTGTCACTGCCGGCGCTCATACTTGCACGGCCAATAACTTCGGCTTCTCCCTCCTGTAGGACAATTCGCCGTGGCACAAGTCCATGGGACAGGATGGGCAAATGCTCCTGCCACTCAACGTGCTAACGCTCGGAAGATTTTTTTCTGATGTGGGAGAGAGGGGACAACATGAAACTCAATACAAATGTCATCGAACGGACAAACGATGCTGAACGACGTGGCACTCTTGGCTGGAACAATACGCGTTTGTCGTTTGTGCAAGATGTCGTAAGGATGGGGTGCCGGTGTGTTGTCTTCTGTACGTTTCAGGGGGTACAGCACCCCAGGTACTTTCTGCCGCTGCTTCTGTTGCCAAGCCACAAATGTTTACTGAGCCCAAGATCCACGACAGCGGCATTCCTCTGGCTACCTTGTGTTCTTGCTGAGCTGCAGATCGCTCTCGTGCGCTCCAATTCGGTCCTCAACCGCCAGCATTTGTGACTTGCCCAATCCGAGGTCTAAACTCAGATGTAATGCAAAATAATGCATGCTCTAGTAAAAAAAGCGACTAAACCTGCGCCACATCCAGGGCCCTACGATGTGTTTGCGTCTCCGCTTCAGCAGCCATACGACAGCCCCCCACACGCAAGAAATCCCCTGTGTCAAGCAAGCGTCGCGGTCTTTTCGGCAGGATACAAGGTAGCTGACAAAGCGGTACCCAAGGCCAGATGTATACATCAGGACACACTAGGGAGCCGCACACAGGGCGAGCATCGAGAAGCAGTCTGTAGCGTGTTTGTTCTGGCACGACTGCGACGCGTGGAAAAACCACCTATCAAAGCGTTAGCTTTCCCGGAGTATCAGCACGGCTCATCGGTGAGATTCTGGACTCACTTCCCCTTATTGACGAGAGCACCCTAACGCTCCCTACCGTCTGCAGGTAACATGGTGGTGCGGTCCGTCGACGCAGTGGTCGCAGTTGTTTGAAAAAGGCGTGTCGCTATTCTGTTCCGCGACGCAAGAGCGAAAACGGAGCCTCGCCCCCCACGCAGTCTTCACTTTGTGGTAGCCAGACCGCCGCTGAGGACGATAAGGCTATTTGATTTTTACTGTTTACCTACGCTCGTTCACCGTGCCGCTGTCGACTATCCAAACAAAGCCGATACTCAGTTGTCGTCAACCGTGGCGTCATCTCTGAGAGACGCTCAGTCCTCGTTATTTTGAGGCCTTTCTTGCTGCTCTGTGCCCGAGATGATGAATCGCGCAACCGGGCGGACCTTTTGCGTCCTGTCCATTTGCGGGATGCTAGCCGCAGCCCCGTTTGTGCCCACTGAGGCGCTCGGCCGAGAGTTGGCTTCGCCACTAAAGGCCAATGCTCGAGCCGCGAAGGATCACGCAGCAGTTCATAATGACGTGCTAGCAGTTGTTCCCAGTGAACTGGGGGCTGGGAGCACTGCTGATGTAACGGAGCAGACCCCATCCAGCGTAGATACCCGGATTTCAGATGTTGCCAACGGGATTTCATGGGCTTGCAGGATATCTGAAGTGAAGAACGGTTGTGGCAGTCGAGGCTACGATGACGGCACACGAATTTGGAAGGGAGCCTCATGCCCTGCAGATGCATGTTGCAGTAAGACTTATTGCCAGTGGGCGAAAGGCTGCGGTAACTTCTGCACCACAAAACCTATCTATTGTGGTGTGAAAGATATTTTCGCCAAGCTGAACTTCAGCTACGGCGCATGTAATTGTGCTAACTATGGGGAAGTTTGTCATCCGAATGCTGAATGCAAAGAAGTAAATTCGCCAGGAGGTGGTGCATATTGCCAGTGCAAAGCAGGCTTTGCAGGGGATGGGAAGATGTGCACAGCCGCCACAAGGCTCTGCCACAGGGATTCATGTGGAAGCGGTGAGTGCGTTCTCGATGCGACGGGCAGTTACAGGTGTTCATGCCCTGACAACTCGGTACGACTGACGCGGGGCGGCCGAGAGACTTGTCTTTTCTTGCCTCGTGGGGTGCGTATGGAGCTTGTTTTCCGTGATTCCGACGCGGCAGAGTAGCCGACAGCAGTGGCATATACGGATTTTTTTGTGTGTGATGCGTATAAGTGCAAATAGAACCTGCGCGTTATCAAATGCAGTTCCAGGCAGTCTGTCACGACCCCGCCAGCCCTCTGTGAGATGCAGCATTTGTGTGCAAGCTTTCGAGCAGAACGTTTTCAACTGACAATTATCTATCTGGAATCATAGTTCCCTGTCTCCCTTCTCGATGGAATCTTATCCGGCAGTTCATTTCTTGTGTCACGCACAGACAGAGTTGCCGACCTTGCAATCAATTTACGTAGGTAGAATGCGTCATTATGTGAGGCAGTGGCTGGAAGCTAAAGCACGTGCTCGATACACAGAAAACATGCAAATCTCTAAGCCGGCATACTGAACACGGTGTTACAACGCGTAGCGGTGAAGACCTGGAATCCCCAACGTGTGATAGCGATAGCTCGCCCGCTGGTCTCACACCACTGACCGGGCCTTTGTCTCGATGAGTTGTTCATTTACGCATCACGCATCGTCTGGCGCCTCGCTGTCGCTAGGTCGAAAGCCCAGCAGAACCTTCTGCGCTCATTCACTAATACTAGTTTTTGTCGGCCTTAGCTAACGTCGGGTCAGCAACCGCTGCAATATTTGGTGCAGCAAGGCTTCAAAGGGACTTTCCATTTTGAACAAATGATGGAAGAAAGACTTGATCAGAAATCCCCATTAGGAAGATTTACAAAAACATGTCGCCGATTTCGCTGTGAAGACATGATTTGTGGGAGCGTTCACGCGGAGAAAAAACATTCGAGCAACCCGTGTGCGGTACCCCCAACGGTGGTGTGCAGGGCCCCACGTCGTCGCGCTCCAAATACATACAACTAAAAAAGTCGTAAACATGTCTCCAGTCGTTATATTAGCACACTATGTGGTGGCGACAATCCTGTCCCCGCATGTATTAAATGATTGTCTGCAGTCTTCACAGCGCACGACAAGAAACAAAAGCAGGAGCCACGTAGCCCCCTGCTGCTATAAGAACAACGCAAGAGTGTAGCTTCTATTAGTGTGCACCCGAAGCTTCCCATAAAGACGAAGATCCCACGCTCTGTTTAGTTGAGGTTGACTTGGCTCTGCTGTCCGGGAGCAAGCGGCGTGACAGCCACTTGCACAAACGGTCCCTCGCCACTCTGATGCTGCATCGCTTGCATATCCTGTGCACTAAGAGCCGGAGAGGCGGGAGCACCTGGAGCGCCGGAACCAGCGAGTGGAGTCATTGCTCCGCTGTGCTGCTCAGACCGCAGTGGCGTGGGGACATGGTCCTTCGACCAGCCTGCCCAGCCGGCGGGCGGCGCGGTGCCGTCCCATCCTTGAGGCGGGGCCATCGTGGGGTATCCCTGCTGCGCCAAGATTTCGACGGTGCTGCCCATGGTTCCGAGCTGCACACAAAGAGAGAAGCCGCAGAAAACACAGACAACTATACACAACATATGCTGCCTTGACAGGCGTGCCAGGAACGAAAATCCACACGCTGCCTTACGGATTTCGGGGCCAGTGCAGTTTCAGAGCAATGAATGCGGATCGCAGACGGCCTACCTCAGGTACTTGTTCGCGGCGAGGCATGCAGCATGCAGAGAAACCATAGCACGGGCCCTGTTGCGCGATGCCCTCGGCAGCCTCTTGGCTGCCCTGGTAGTACAGAGGAAGGAGCTTAGGGTTGCCCATCGCCTCCTTGGGAATAGGGTGCTCGATGGTGCGCTGCACGTGCACGGGGACAGGGACCTCCTTGTAGCGGGGTTCAATCTTGGGGCAGAGGTACTCCTGGACAATCTGAAGCTCGACCGGAACGGGGACGTTACGATCGACAATCTTCTCAACTGGAATAGGGCGGTAGTGGGTCATAGGGACTTCGACGGGTTTGGGGATGTGGCGGTACTGGGGGGTCATAACATTGCGATACGTGTGCTGGATGTGCGGAACCTCAACGACCTTCTCAACAGCAATCGGTTGCGGGACCTCAACGACCTTCTCAACAACAACTGGCTGCGGGACCTCAACGACTTCATCCTGCTGGACAACCTGAACCTCCTCGACCTCCCTCTCGACTGCCACATCGCGGTAGTCCACCTGGCTGATCTCGACGACCCTTTCCTTGACAACTTTGCGGGGAACAGGGATTACGCGCTCTTGCACAACGACACGAGGCACTTCGATGATCTTCTCCTGGTAGATGTACTGAGGAACCTCAACGATTTTGTCGACAACCTTAAGGAGACACATGCAGCTCGAACAAGACGAACCATGAGCGTGAGACAGCCCCAGACAACCAACTGGGAACCTGGCACGCCTGTGAAGCTGAGGAGAGTGCATGCCGCGACTGAGTTGGCTGCGGTGACATGATCGTGGTCTAGGCCCAAGATGGTCTACGCAGCGGCAATCCTCTTCTACACACGAAAAAAAACCGTATTCTACCGGTGGTGTCTGCTGTCGTATAGGCTGGGCGAGCGACTCACCTTAACCTGGGGGACCTCGATAATTTTCTGCTGGTAGACGGGCTTGTGAACGTGCTTGACGCGCTCCTGGATGATGGGTTTGGCAACATGGGTGATCTTTTCGTGGACAACATGCTGCGGCACCTCAACGATCCTGTCGACATACTGCACCTGCGGAACTTCGATGATGCGCTCCTGGATCTCCTCTTTCAGAACCTCGACAACACGTTCCTGAAAAGCACCAAGCGACACGTCAAGGCAGATGTGCGTGCGGCCAGAAATGGACAGCGGACTGTAAGCGAACACGCTCCATCCATCAAACAGGAGTGATGGATCTGAACTGTGGATATGCACTTTTTCTATCGGACACAGAAGACTAGGATATACTTGGTAGAGCACGACTAAGGGATTGGACCACGGATTGCGGACAGAAAGAGGCGAGATGTTGCAGAGTTCATGCGGCTGTTGTGCGTAGATAGTAAGATCATGCCGGGTAGCAGAAGAGAAATCTCACCTGGACAAGGGGCTCCAAAATTCGTGCTTCGCCCTGGGTAGCAACAACCCCAGAAACCAGGCGGCTGCCTGGCTGCTGCACAGCAGGAGCCAACTGCGCCTGCTCACCACCCTCGCAGCAGGGGGCACAGGGAGACTGGCAACACTCAGAAAACATGGTGTAAAGGAAGAACGAGACAACTTCCTATAAAGGAGAAGGGTACAACAAGCTCTGAAGAGCAGTGCAGGATGTGCGCCAGGCACACGTTCCTCCGCACAAAAATTAGAATTCGCGCGCGGCTGCACGTTTGCGCCTCGAGGTCTGAGCACGCTCGCGGCCGAAAATGATGTGACTCGCGGACGAAGTGCCTTTCCACAAATGGAAGAGTTATGAGTGCGGGACGGGTAACGTTCCCTCAAAAAATTAGGTCAAGGAGAAAAGACGCCACCCCAGACAGTCTCTCAGGAAGAATGCACGGGAGGAGCTCCAGAACAGTTGTGCGCGTCTTCCTAGATTCCACGATAAAACTTTTCTCCAATACGAGCAGAAATCAGATATATTTGCAAGGCAGACGAGACGACGACGGATTGCGCACGCACCAGCTGCAGCTGTGTCAGACGCGATGATGTTTTCCTAAAACAGTCGATCGCTTGAAGGGACAGAAGACTGGAAGCGTAGAATGAAGTAGCCACAGCAACGCGCGGCTCTCTTGAAGCAGAAACGGACGTCCGTCTGCAGTCGCGCGGCCTGTCAGCGCGACGTCGTGCGCCCGCAGACGCAGCCGGTCCAGCCGGTCTTGAGCAATCACTGAAGCCAGGTCTTGTCCCTGCTGAAGCGAGCAGCAGCCCGCGCGCGCAGAGCTGCACATCCAGCTCGAAGCTCCGGTTGGCCTCGCTGTTGCAATGCCAGTCGCTCGACGCGTCTACCGCCCGCAGATGGCGCCTGCGTCGGCTGGGTTCCGCGGCGGGACCGTCCTAGACGACAACGACTCGTCGGTGCGCCTGCTGTCTGCTTGCTAGCAGGGAGATTTCTAAGGCCGACAGCCGCGCACGCAGACTAGAAATCGCAGAAATTGCCTCGACCGTCAGCAGCGCTCTAGCGGACGAGGTGTCCTCATCGAACAGCGCGCGCGCATGTTCCAGAACTCAGACGCGGCAGGTTGCCTAGGCGCGCGCGCGCAGCTCGTCGAGCGATACTCGCGTGCCTGGGACTGCCTTCTTTCTAACAGCAGGTTCACGCGCGATGTGTGTCGCCGCTGGCCTCTCACGCAGAGGACGAAGCGCGATTGAATCGTTGCCTCTTGCACGCGCTGTCCGCGGGACGTCTCTTTCTCGTGGACATCGGCTGTGCGGCTTGGCTGTTCATCGCGGGCCGTTGCGCCGGACGTGATTCTTTTCAGAAATCTTTTTGTGTTGCGATTTCTAAGGTGTCCACGTTTCACCACCGTCTACTTTTTTTGTTGACCTTTTGTGGTGGTCACCTGCCTTGCATTTTCAACACGAGACTTCCGTCTTCTCCAAACGTAGTTTTGGACGCGGCCTTGCCTGACTGCAGCAGACTTGGCCGCCGTCCCTGTGGCTCGTCGTAGTGCCGTTCTAGAATCAGCAATTTTTATTTGCCTCCAAGCTGGCTCAAACGCAGCGGCGCTCCCATCCTCAAGCAAATATAAGTGTGTGTCTGTGATTGTGATGCACTCTCGAGTCAGTCTCTTTTCCCTCGCCAAGACTGGTTAGAAAGCAGCTCTCTGGTTTTTTACCGTTGCCCTACTAGGTCACGTGGCTCGAACGCGAGCCAGCGGGTCCAGCCAGATTCGTCTACGTTGCACCCTGTCGCTCTGTGTATTCTGAGGTACCCCTCTGGCTCCATTGACTCTCCCCTGGAGATTTCTTCGAGTTAAGCTCGCTAGGATGTTTCAAAAGTGCGCTGACCCCTGCGGCGACTGCTGCCAGGCCGGCGAGCAGCCGCGCGCTGAAGCCGCGGGTCTGCCCCAGGTCGTTCTGACGCCTCGAGGCTACGAGGGCACGACTCTGCGCGTGGTTGCAGAGGCCACTGACGCCTCCCCCCGTTCTGAGGGAGTTGCCAGCGTCCACCGCCTCCACGGCACGCAGGAATCTGTCAGATCCGTCACCCAGGAGCACGCCGACCGATCTCGCGCAGTCGCCCTCGCCGAGGAAACAGAGAGACAATGGGTGAGCATAGTCTCCGTCCGCGAAGACGCAATCGTAGCGCGTCACGGGAATAAACGCGGTGCTCGGAGGATCCGATGCGTGTGAGACCAGGATCTAGCCCGCTGCCGCTTGCTGGTAAGGCGGCCCTTTGTCTCGCTGATCTTGCAGCGGGCGGGATGCCGACATCGCCTCGTCCAGCAAAGATATTTTTTCGTTTCGTGTGTTTTTCGCGCTTCATCAGGTCGCTATCACAGCCTACCAGCCTATTGACACCGTGACTAAGACCGTCGAAGTGCCGGTAGTGCGCACTGTGGAGACTTACGTGCCCAAGGTTGTCGTCGAAGAAAAAATCGTCGAGGTGCCCAAATACGTGCCCGAATATGTCGAGAAGGTCGTGGAGGTCCCCGAGGTTCAGTACGTCGACAAGATCGTGGAAGTCCCGGAGTACCAGTATGAGTACAAGTACGTGCCCAAGGTCGACACCCAAGAGAACGTCATCCAGCGCCCCAAATACGAAACCAAGTACATCGAGAAGATCGTCGAGGTCCCTCAGATCAAGGAGGTTGTCCGCTACCAGGAGGTGGAGGAAGTCGAGGAAGTCATTCGGTAAGCATCGCTGCACAGTACGAAAGAAAATGTCGGTTGCCAACTACTAGCCCACCAGCACACCTGGCGCAGCAGTGCCGTAGGGTGGTCAGCCTAGCCACCCCCACACGGTGGGTCACCCCTCGCGGCCTGTCTTTGTCCTCAGCTACGTGGCAAAGGACTCCGTGGTCCCCGAGGAGTGGAAACGCATCCAGGAGGAGCAGGAGAAGCGCGAAGAGGAGCTGAAGCAAAAGGAAGGTCGCGAAGAGGAGGAACTCAAAGCTGTCCTCGAGGAGGAGCGCAAGCTGCATGAGGAGAGAGTGAAGGAGCAGATGCGCGTCCAGCAGCAGATCATTCAGCAGCAGCTCGCAGCTCGTGCGGAGGAACAGCGTCTCATCGAAGAGAAGCGCCAGGCTGAGGAGGTCAACTACCATCTAGCCGAGGGCGCGCCTCCGGTAAGCACACTACAGTGGGAGATTCGGTCGCGGTCGGGATGACCGCCCAAGTGAGTAGGGATACGTGAGCTTGCGGAATAGCACTATCAATAATAATCAAGATGCTCATTCTGTATACTCAAATAATTACCCATCCACTGACTACATTTCGAGTCGTAAGGTGTTGTCGTATCAACATTCGGGCATTCAGAGCTCGAATTTCAGATAAAAGAGCTAGGTTAATGAGACAGGAGTGCGCACGCATTCATTTCCGCATCGCCTTCAGCGGATCAGACACCGCACACCGGCAAAGGCACGCCTGCAGCGGCCGCCTCCATGTCGATTTCTCGTCTCGGTGTGTCGACGAAATGTCCTTAACAGATGCCCGCGATCCCCAAGGTTGAGCAGGTCTTCAAGCCGAAGGTCATCAAGCAGGTGGAGATCCAGAAGCACGTCCCCATCTCGGTGGATGTCCCCGTCCCGTACATGGTGCCCAAGCCGGTTGTCGTCTCCGTCCAGGTGCCAGTCCTGAAGTTCCGCGACCACTTCGTGCCCGTGCCGGTGCGCAGACGCGTTGTGCCCCGCATCAGGTGGACAAATGAAGTGTACGAGGTGGAGTGCATCAAGGAGAAGCCTTTCCTCCAGGTCCAGGACGTCATCAAGCCTGTGCCGTGCGATGTCGAGATCCGCATCCACGAGTATGTCGAGAAGGCCGCGCCAATCAACCCGGCGGAGCTGTCTCAGGCCGACATCCACGCCATGTGGATGCGAGTCAACGCCGACTTGGCGGAGAAGAGAAAGCAAGAACTGGGCGACAAGTATCCGTATGTCAAGCATCCGCAAGGCACCGTGTTCGGCGAGCCAGGCTGCAGCGCAGAGGAAGGCGAAGAGGGAGGCGAGCAGCGCGAAGGCGAGTCCGGTGGCGCGGAGCCGCTCGCACTCCACCCGGGTCACCCGCTCAACATGACCTACCTGCAGAATGAATGGATCAAGAAGGACACCATTTCCACGCACGAAATGTATACTCCCGAGTGGTTCGAGGCCCACCAGAAGGCGCTGTACAACCTCACCATGCAGCAACCCACTCAGGTGCAACTGAGCGCCGAGCAGGCGGCGCAGCTCCAGCAGCAGCAGGCGCAGTTCGGTGACGCGCCGTGGATGGAGGAGTCCCGCGCCGGAGCGACTGTCCGCAGCCAAGACGGAGCCTCTGAGAGCTCTCAGGCGCAGGAAGCCGCGCAGTAGGACGTGGACGCATCCGCTCGCAGAAAGACTGTACCGTTCTAGACCCGACATGGGTCTCAACGACGATAAGGGAAGTACTTTGACAAGGGGCTGTGTGTCCCCCGTCGGCAAGAAAGACGCAAGTTTTATAATCGTTTCTTCTATGTCGCCTGAGTTGTACTAGTGCCTGCTTGGTGATGTCGACAAGCAATCCCATTAGCGCAAAATCTGCCGCCGCTATCAGGCGCGGGGTGATCAGTGATGGAGGCCAAGTGGAAGAGTTTAATGTAGCCAATTCGTCTGAGTGGCCAGGCATCACCGTTTTTTCCGTTATCACAGTTGTTGTGTGATGAAGTGCGTTTCCGCCTGTACCCTATAGCGGTGAACTCTTTGTCACAGCCATTCGCGTCCTCGTTCTCAGGACGTGTACGTGTCCACTACAAAGCGTCCACACAACTTCATTCTTTGCCACGCCTGCTGCTCAATCGATCGAATCACCTCGAAGCAATCCCACACCCTCCTAAACACGCACTGTGAAAACGCGTGCCCTTGTTGACAGCTCAACACCCGCCGGAACCCTTCACCGAAACAGGTAGCTTCACCTGCGTGAAGGAGATACCTTTGCCAATTACTCACACAGCTCTAGAAAAAGTAGTCCGAGGCAGCGATGTGTACGAAGGAAATTCGATAGCCTTTTGCAATGGTCTTAAACCATGGTCACGGTAAAGACTGAATTCAATGTCCCCATTACTTCACTTCGGATGACTTCATTGAGGCCAGGAGATTACATCACCTCTACACAGTTGGGCTGACGGAGTTTGTATCGGGGCTATTGCGTAATTCTGCAGTTACACGAACGTGCACTGGTAGGCGCAACTGAGTGGCAATACGTTGAATGCCGCACGTATAGAACGGAGCTGGCCGTTTTTTTTTTTCCGTAAACTTGCATATTCTGCGCGGCGGCAGTGCTGAAGGGCGCACGGTCTGTATTGGAACGCTGAGGGACTCCATGCCTCAAGCTACATTCTTCTGATGCACTGGCAACGAATACGCATGAGGGAGACGGGCAGCGTGGTTTATGCGCACACTTTGTCCTTTCACAACAGCGGTACCGAGGTCCCCGTGTTTGACAGGATGCACTGGCTGTGATTTATGGGAGAGGCTCTGAGAAGACACCAGGATGGAGTTGAAACTGCTGGATTCATCAGTCGCCGGAGTAGAGAACCAGGGCTGCTTCTTTTCCCTTTGCCGGAGATACAAGCTTTTCGCGGTACCTGCATAATCCGACTGCTATATGCATGCTGAATGCATTGGCGTTGCGTATTGCCGACCTGGTCATCGCATGCACTTCTACTGCGGCAAACCCGCATGCTCGCGAGCTTTCTGTACGCCTCGTTACACGGAAAATCGCGCTCCTGCCTCACTTATCCTTTATGTAGCACGTTCCCAGATGTATTTGCGCGGAGAGTTCCTCAGTTTTTAGCTGTTTGCTTCTCCGGGGCCCCAACTGCGTCCTGCGAGGTCTCGCAGGACGCCGCGACGAGAGTGTGAAGTGCTCGACGCTGTGACTCCGTGTTTCCGTCTTCGCTTTGATCCGGCGTCTCTGCCGTTCATAGGTGTCGTCGATCCTAGTGTGTCTGGATGCACTGGATTTTTCCGGCAGCACCCAACCTGGGGCTTTCTGAAAGGTCGCGGCGTCTCCGCGGTCGACCCCGTCTCGCCCCTCGACGGGGCTGCGCAGTCCCACGTTCGCCTGGGCGCGTGACGCTGCCGCGTTCGAGAAGTCGCCGCGCGGGAGCGTTGGATCTTCTCCAGAAAAGGCTGGGCGTCGCGTGTCCAGCCAGGGGCCCCCGGAGGGGAAGTCCTGGAGGTGCGAGACTCCGCCGGCAACGCAGGGCAGCCGAGGCGAGAGAGAAGCACTCAAAAGGACTGCGGGAGGTGCGACTCCCGAGGGCTTGACAAGCAGCGTCTCTGGCCTTCGTCGTTCTCATACGCTGAACCCGACTCGCTTCTCCGATGGAATGCGCGCTTCCAACGGACTGCTCGCGGATCCTCATGCGATCGCGGCTCCTTCGACCCTCTTCGGTGCACGGCCGGGGATCCGCTGTGCCCGTTCTACCTTCCTTGTCGAGCTCGCTCTCTCTGGATGCCAACTGCGCGTCATCCTGCCGAAACACAGCTCCTCTCCTGCGCGCATGTCGGCGACCCTGTTGGCCCTGCGCCGCTCTCTCAGCCGCGGGCGCTGTGCGGCCGTGGGACTCCTCCTCCTCGTCGCTCTCAGCCGGCGTGCTCGCTCAGCTGTGTCAGAAACGATTTGTGCGGCCGAATCAAGGAAGAAATGACTACAGGCAAGTCGGCGGGAAGAAGCGCAGTCAAGGCGTGGAAGTGCTCCCTGAAACCATTCGACTCCTCATCGAGACGCGACAAGCTGCTGCAGCAGGCTGCTCTGCGGGCCTTCATCTCCTTCCAGTAAGTTCCTGTGAACCGGAGAGAACTTGCGCACACAAAGAAAGTCATAGGCGTTTTCCTCGTCGTCTAGTCGTCAGCGGTCGGTAGACTCGATGCGGGCGCAGCCGTCGCCTCGCATGCGAGCGCGTGTGCTGCACGACGCGGGTTGAGAAGTACAAGAGTAAATGCATATATTTACTGAGATATATTGGTATCTCTCTGCACGTATTGGTACGCGTTTAGTCCTCTAATCTGCCGGCCTCCTGGCTGCGTTTCACCTCTGGAATTCCGAGGCATGACACTTCTCCCGCGCCGGTGCCGCGCCTGAGTGGTGCCTCGCCTGCAAATGCTCGTTCTGTGCGCCTCAGAGAAATGCCGATGGAACTCTGGACACCGCAGCTTGGCGCAGCAACTCCCGCTTCCCCATCACTGAGGCTCTGCGCCTGCCGACAATTGCGGAAGTGAATGCACCGCTGGAGCCCTCGGACGAGCGAAGCAGAGGCCGCGACGATGCGCGGCGGCGTTCATCTGGCAAGAAGGAAGACATCGAAACAGATTCGGATGACTCTCCTTCGCCTCTCAAAGGCGTTCAGCGGCCAGAACGCATGCGGGGGCTGCATAAAGTCGCCCTGCACTGTGGAGGTACCGTACACATTACACACGAGCAGCGGTGAACGAGGGGGAGGCCGGGGGAGACAGGACACCGCCATGAGGAATTCTTGTTTGGCCTGAATCGACGGCAACTCGACGCCAGCGGCCGCTGATCCGCGATGTTGGCAACGAGCTTCCGCGAGAGCCGGCGATCGTGCCGTCATGCACATGCTGCAGATCTTCGCTGTTTGCTCTAGCCCTGCGGGCAGGGCTTCGAGTCTTGCGTCGCGCGTTCGCGGTGTGTTTTCGCAGCATTCTGTGCTTGTTGCTGCTGACGCTTTACGGCCGTCCATCTGTGGTGGCGAGAGCCGGGATGCTTGTGTGCCGCTGCTCAGATATTTCTCGTCTTCGGGTCGACGCGACGGTCATGGGAGCTGTGCGGTCTTTCAAGCCCATCGGAGAGGGCCGGGGCTTCACAGGCTGCTCTGCTCTGCTGGAAGGCGCTGGACCGTCTCTACCCCTCTTCGTCGCGCAGCAGCGTCAGCAGCTCGGCGAGGAGTTGCTGCACACGCCCGTGCGCGGGGACCCTTCCAGCGCACAAACCGTCGCTGCCGCGGCCGTGCGGGCGCTCAGGCGGGGCGTTCACCACTTCAGCGCCTCCATCGTGCCCGCCCCGCTGCGATCGGCGTCCACTGTCCCTTCGAAGGCGGAGGCGGAAGAAATGCCGATTATGGAGCTCGCTGAAGTTGCAGCGCGTGCCGCTCGTTTAGCCGGTGCAGCCGGAAGCAAGGCGCGAGCGGGCGAGGGGCTTTCGTTCCCCAGCCAGGCAAGGGGCGCGCATCGAATCAGCGACGGAGTGACTGCCGGCGCTCGTGCCGGCGGCCCCAGGGACGGGATAGCCGTGCGCGAACCCGCCCTCGACCCTTCGCAGCTGTCGCCCCCAGGAGCCGTCTTGGTTTCCCCTGGGTTTAGCTTGCCCTCCAGCTTCCTTGTGCATGTTGTGGAGCCCAACGCAGTCCTTTCCAACCAGCAAATGCTGGATGCTCTGTTTCGCTTGGAAGAGAGGGAGGCGCTTCGCCGAAAACAGAGACAGCTTGCGAACCTCAATGCGTCTCAGCCGTCTGACGAGGCGTCGAGCGACGAGGATGACGACGAGGACTCGGCAGACGCCTCGCCAACGGAGTGGCGCCAAGGCGACGAAGGACTCGAGCTGGGCGCGCAGCGGATGCAGTTGCTAGAAGAATGCTATATCAATGCTTTGAATGCAGCCTGGGCGCTAGGCGTGCGTTCGGTGGCGCTGCCATGCCTCGGCGCTGGTGTGGGACGCTTCCCGGTCTTCATCGCTGCAAGGTGTGCCGCCAGGGGGGTTGCGAGGTGGATGGAGGAGCAAAGAGAGCTTGAAGGACGTGAAAGTAAGGACGGTGACAAATCAAAGGAGTTTGATAGAATCGTGTTCTGCACCTCGAGTGATATTGAATGGAACGCACTCAGGAAAGTGATACCTCAGTTTCTGTCGTAATTGAGCATCTGAACTGATATGATCTGAACGTACCTTCGAACTCTTCTGAGGCTTTCTGGGCGTCTTCAACGGAAAGCGACCGACTCCATTTTCCGCAAAAATCCGGTTCACCCACCAGGCAACGAATTTAGAAGGTCATTCTTCAATGCTGTTCTGCGGGATATTGAGGTGACAACCACGGTGCAGGAGCCGCAGAGTAAGAGTGGGGTGCGTAATAAGGGACTCGAGGATGTCTTGATATTTAATTATGTAATTCTCTCACTCCGTCAGAGCTGTCCAGTCTTCTAGTGCAGCGCGGAAGGTAGTCTCTGTTAATTCATTTTTGAGACACGGATCGCTGCTCAAGCGGGGCTGGCTCTGCGCGCGACGATAACTCGTCGCACTATGCTTCGAACATGAATACAAGTCTTGCGGGAGAATGGCACGTTCCTGCCTTCGCTGGAGAGTCTCGCAAAGCCAAAGGAGCGGTGCGAAGGGGTGACGGGGGGGCGTGGGGCGGGGGAGAGAGACGAATCTCATGAGAAACCAAGGCGGAATTCTCTGCAGAAGCAATAAACCGTAGCATGCTCTCCGCCTCGGCGAGCGACGAAGCAGGAGCGCTTGCAAGGCTGAGGAACAACTCTGATATCTACGGGTACACGCCTCCGCGACCAGAGTTGAGTCCCGAGCGTTTGTCGGACTATTATCTTTAGAGCTAATCTGCATGTTTCTTCGGAATCAGTCCTTAGCGCTCGTTTTCGGCACTCAAATGGCTACCCGTTGGAAATATTGTCCGGTCCAGGACAGTTGCACGACAGAAAGGACGTCAGATACACAAGACGCCGCAAGGCATACAAATCACTCTGCACAGCGATGAAGCATACGAAAGATGTTTACTTAGCAGCACAGGTACTCGCCAGCATGTGAAACGCACCGTACGTACTGCATACATTGGCCTCTGGTGATATACTTGCTGTCTTTCTTATTCGATTTGTGTAATGCAGTTGTGGATCGCGGACCATTTGCACAGACAAGATAGCTACTTATATGTGATAAGCGTGAGGGCTCAGCCGTGAGTTCGACTATGCTCACGCCAGATTAATACCTGCGTTTCGTATTCGCCCGTGATGTCTCTTAGTAACTTGAGGTCCTCGCTATCCCGCTGTAAGTAGGTTTGCCCCTCTTCATCTTCAGACTGCTTGCGAAATGAAGGCACTATCTGCTCTGCCAAGAGACAGAGTCCTGATAATGAGACGGGTAGACCGCGCCACACATTGAGCCTCTCTAAGGCAGGAACACTATGTGCAGGTCGCAAAGCTTACGGACCCACGTCGGCCGCTACCCTCTCCCGGCTGTATTGTCTGGAAGCGACGACGTACTATTCGTGATGTCTCCCATCCCAGGGACTCGATGAATAAAAAACCCAAGGCTAGCGCGCTGCAGTGATTTGCATATTCGTCCTTGACACGAGGCAAGATGCCAGTTTTTCTTCAGTGCATCCCGTTTTTCGTTTCCGGCTTAATAGTTTGCCTTCGAGAATCACTGCAATGCTATATCCACGCGACGAACTACCATGTTTGCAATAAGCTGCATGCTAATCGTCCGCTCTTACTGACAAAAAGGCTCCGCGTCTTGTGAGCTGACTTTCCGAAAGTATTAGCATACATCCTGTTTCGGCGTTTTCTCCCTTTTGTCCTCGAATCTCTTCTTTCGAGTTCTGTTTTGCGAAACAAAAGACTCTGCCATTATCAATTATTCCGTGATGTCGACACTACCATGTATATGGCTGATGAGGTGAATCATACGGACGAGTCTTCCCCCCTCAGTAGGCCCGCAGCGCCATTCTCTACACCTTACGCATTCGCAGGATATTCCAAGTGGGAGCGTTTAGGAACCTTCCTTTGGCGTTGTCTGCTTGTCTTGCCTAAACACATTTTGGCAAAGACGGCAATTCCATGCCGCAGACAAGCAATTTCCATTTTTTTTTGTTGAATCGTCTGGTGGATGCCAATATTCTCTGTCGAGGGTTTCTCATCTACTTGGCACGAGTTAGCCGTTTCAGAGTCTCTGGGTTTGTGCGAATTCAAATGGCCACATTGCTTTGCTACCGATATTGATAGAGCTGACGCCTTAAAATCCCCGTAACGATCGGTTCAATTGAATACCCTCAAATATAAAAATATATTTACAACGGGATTCTGGTGGACATCGTGAAACAGCGTTGTCATGCACGCTGTATCCTCTCCAAGTGCGTGAGGAGGGGTCACCTGATGCAGACTGAAGAAAACTGCCCAGAAAAGGAATGCCTTTTCTACCTGCCCAGCACCCCCGGTAACGATGCGAGAGATAATCAGTCTGCACATTGGTCAGGCAGGCGTGCAGGTCGGGAACGCTTGCTGGTAAGGCGCCATCCACAGGCTCTGTGATGCCTCAACGATGTGGTGCTGCTAAGTACAATTGCCGTTGTCCACTGTTGCCGCGTCCGAAAGCTCGTGTAAAGTGAAAAAGACAGACGTTGTGTGGGACGAAGAGATGCGATTCTTCTGCAACCTGTCGTGCGAGTCGCATGGTCTGATAGACAAGGAAGAGCCGCCGAAAACTTCAGACAGAAATCGACAGCATTTGCACCGATTTCCTCAGCAATGGAACATCCATGCAGAGGACCGGGTAGCCACAGTGAAGCATCTCGCCGTCAGCTTTCAGACAGTACATCCTGATGCCCCCTTCTCTTTTGAGACTTGTTCTCCGCTTTGCCGGTGCTTTGCTGTTTTTACTTGAAGAAATCATAGCAAAAACCAGTGGAGCAGGGTGCTTCCTCCTTAGAAGGAGCGAGGATACAAACTTATCGAGCCATATCGGATGGTCACCCGTGTGCATCCTGTGCACGCCTTTCGCATCCCTAGAGAAGTTGCAGGGTTTTTAAACTAGGTCGTGCTCTCTCCATGGCGACGAGTAGACCTTGATTTCTTGCGTCTTCACCAGCGTCAGGGTCCGAGCCCCCTGCGAAAATGCTGACCCGAGCGGTGCTGAATGCTGTTTCACCTCATCTCCGCGTTGACGCAGACGTGCGAACTTTTCAGAGTGCTTTCTTTCGTTTGTTTACGCACTCTTGTTTTCGTGTGAGCAGGGAGCTGTTTTGCCTTGAACACGGTATTCGGCCGGATGGCCGCGGAGTCGACCCAGTGACTGGGGGCGACCTTGATTCTTCCGATCATTCGTTCCACGCTTTCTTCGCAGAGACTGCACAGAAGCAATATGTGAGCGCGCGCCTCTGGTATGCATGCTGCGGCTTGTCGCTGAGCGCTGCAACTGTCTCAAAGAACATCAGCCGGATTCCCTTCTCTTGCTCCCCTTCCATGGGCCAGCTGGAACAATGTGGAGCTGAGACTTGCTACACTTGCAGCTAATCGTCTGAGTACGCGTTGATTCTCAAATGGACAGTCAAGTACTATGCGCCGTTCTTACAGTTGGAGGTGCAGGTGACGTATTACTGCCTTGCCTCCTGCTCTGGCCAAAACCGACAGGCAGATGCTACCGGTTCCCCTCGACGTCCGGAGCCGTGCGCGTAGCATAACTCTCCGGCACCGTGGCATCGCGCGACTCACGCAAACAAATTTTTAGGAGGACGCTGCGTTTGTGACGTTTGCTCCTCTCTCAGGTTCCCCGCAGCGTAATGGTTGATTTGGAACCAACGGTTGTGGACGACGTTCGGAAGGGGCACTATGGGAAACTTTTTCACCCCGACTTCCTTTTATCAGGAAAGGAAGACGCAGCAAACAACTTTGCGAGGGGATATTACACTGTCGGCCGTGAAATGGTTGAATCACTGATGGACCGCATTCACCGCCTTGCAGACAACTGCGATGGCCTTCAGGGTTTCTTAGTCTTTCATGCCGCGGGGGGCGGCACTGGCAGTGGCCTGGGTTGCCACCTCATGGAGAAGCTCTCTGTCGAGTTCGGGAGGAAACCGAAGCTTAACTTCTGTGTTTGGCCCAGCCCCCAAGTGCGCCTCTTTCGTAGATTTTCCGCACAGACGCGAGCTATTAGTTGCTGACCGATTTTTCTCGAGGCTCGCGAAAACCACTCACCTAGGGGCATGATAGAGGTTTATTTGAGACACACCCCCAGATGCATTCGTATGCCGCTCACGCGTAGGTCTAGACGTGTCTATAGATCTTGAAGTCGTAGAGTAGATTTTGTACAAAAGCCACTGGGCGCAAAGATAGGACGTGTACATCCGCGCGTGGTCGTCGTCTTATTTGGGCTGTCGCGGCCGCGTACAGTGAGCACGGGGAAAGCTATGCTAAATGGAGTGAAGCCCCATAGGGGGCATCTCATTTACGTCACTGTCGCAATGCGCTGAGTGACGCAGGTGTCGACATCAGTAGTCGAGCCGTACAACGCCGTGCTGAGCTGCCACTATCTGCTGGAGCATTCCAATGTAGTGGTAATCCTGGACAATGAGGCTGTTTATGAAATATGCCGGCGCAACCTGGACATACAGGTTCCATCCTACTGCGAACTCAACAGACTCACTGCGCAGGTCAGCCCTCATTGCGTACCCGACCATGGCATTTTTTTGGTGCTCCGGTACTCATACCTGAAACCTTGGACTGTAAATTAGCGTGGAATTGTAGTGCTATGCTAATAGAGAGATCTGCTGACATGGCTTGGTTAGCATAAGGACGTTCCTCACTGTGGTGCATGCGGATCGAGCTGCCTTCCACACGTCCCCCTGTTTCCGTTTTTCTGCTGCCCCTGCATTATCAGGTTATATCCTCCGTGACGACTTCCCTCAGATTCGATGGAGCTCTCAATGTGGACATGACAGAGTATCAAACAAACCTGGTGCCGTACCCCCGCATTCATTTCTTGCTCACCAGTTATTCGCCACTTCTGTCGGCGAGCAAATACAAGCACGAGCAAATGAACGTCAGGGAAATTACCGTTGCTGCTTTTGACGAGTGTAATATGATGGCCAAGTGCCGCCCATCCATGGGGAAGTACATGGCCTGTTGCTTGATGTACAGGTAAATGTAGTATCGCCGACACACTGGCAAGTGCAGCAGTCTCAAAAAACATTTACATTGTCATTTGCTCGGCCGAGCTGGGGGAGAACACAGATGTTGGGCAGCAGCGTTTGTATTTCGTCGATGCTATACGATAAATACCATCTGTAGACACGAAAACGGATGCACTTCTGTAGCGCAAAAGGCGGATCCGCACCTCCCGGGGAAGCGCCCACCTCAGGTTTCTGGCTGTGGTTTGTACCTAGGGGGGATGTCACCCCGAAAGATGTCAACGCTGCCATGGCAACGATTAAAGGACGGCGAGACATCCACTTCGTCGACTGGTGTCCAACTGGGTTCAAGACCGGGCTCAACTATCAGCCGCCTACTTTCGTGCCGGACAGCCATCTGGCCGCAACCCCACGCTCTGTGTGTATGATGAGCAACTCAACCGCGATCAAGGAAGTTATTCAGAGGATAGACACCAAGTTCGACAAGATGTACTCCAAAAGAGCCTTCGTCCACTGGTGAGCGCTCCCCTGTCACATGACTTGCGCAAACAGGACTACGGCAAGCAAAGAATACCTAGAATTCAGTTCGAACGAGCGAACTGTTCCGACGTAATCTGCATACCGCATGGGTTGGCTTTCTGTTTGCACGTTGCAGGTTTGTCGGTGAAGGAATGGAGGAAGGAGAGCTCACTGAAGCACGGGACGACTTGGCGGCCTTGGAGAGAGACTACGACGAGGTTGCCGCGGTAACAACGCTGGAGCTTCACGAAATGGACGAAGACATGGATGAAGATCTGCTTCCGAATTGAGCCTCCCGGCAAATTGGTGACTGCCCCTCGTTTTTTCTCATGCCACAGCGGTGCTCATTTTTATACGGGCAAACGGCAATAGCAAGCATTCTTCACCTGTCTACCGGAACCAAGGTTTTTTGAACAAGGGCACATACCATGTTTTTTATCGCTTTTCAACAAAGTATTGTACGGATGTGAATATAATTTGCAGCTGGCCGCTATGCTGAATACTCATATCACTATCCTGTCCAAACGCCTGGAGCATGCGGGATGTGATATGTATCATCGTATGCTGGCCCTTGAGAGAAAGCTGGTGCTGTGTCTTAAGGAGGCCTATCACACATTACGATGTGACACGTAACCCATCTTTGCTAATCAGATAATGGTTTCCCCAAGGAAGCAGCAGATGTTGTCTTCCCGCGGACAAGACGTGGAAGAAGAGACTCTCTGGATAGAAGAAAATACTTATTTGAGAGTTGATTCCGGTATCCCCGCTAGCGACAGGCCCCTGATTCCACAAACTCAAGTTCCGCGTGCGAGTGGATCGACGCCATGAAAAATGAGCCCTTCATTGCTTGTGGCAATGCCGAAAGCAGGGAAAACAAGCTGGTTCTGTGTTGTCCACAATGTGGCACCTTTGGAATTTCCCGTGGCTCCTGAGGGAATGCTGACGCTTGCAGTGCTGTGTTCACAGGCTCGTACAGCTGTTGGTTGGCAGTGTGTTCTTGTCTTGCAGCGATATAGGTCTGTATACGGATGTCTGCGTCCAGGCGAACTCTTCAAGAGTGTATTTACGTGAAGAACACTCTCCAGAATGAAACACCCCTGCGCCTGCGGATACTCAAGATGATGCTACTATGTACTGCCAGAGACTGTCTGTGTCTTTCGGTAAGACTCATCTCTGTTCTCAGTACCTTCCAGCAGAAAAACGAGGACTCTTACATGAATATCCATAATATAGTATAGGCGGCGTACGCGTGCTGCTTATCAACTGCCGACCAAACCCACTGACCGGCGACTATTTTTCGGAATGACAGGTTTACTCCTACACAGAGGATCAGCAAGGAACACCTCGATCATCGACTGTACAAGCAACATATCCGCGGATGAGTACTTGTCAGCTCTACAATTCAGCACTCTCGCCTGCTTGCACCACCTAATGAACCCCCAGATTTCAAGAAACACTCAAACTGAAAATGGACACACTACGGACAAAGCGCCTTGGACGAGAGGTCGAACAGCCTCATTGCCTGTAAAGCATGGTCTCATCTCGTTGCGTTACACATTGCCTGTCTGAGACGCGCATACTGGGATGCCACAAGCATCTCCCCATGCCATAAATTTATACGTCCCTCTTAGCTGCTGAGACAGATGGCCGCACTTGATCCATAGACCCACTAGGAAGCACTTCCCTAGCACATGTCCGGCTTCCTTCCAGGGGGGCTGCTCGTAGCAAGAGTGATTGTATTCGAATGCAACGAACCAAGCAAACACCCAAGCTTATTCACCGTTGCGGAAAACTTCCAACGACTTGCGGCGGATTCGGGGGCCTGAGCAGTTGCGGATCGTGAGTTTCTAGGAAAGCTGTCACAACAGATTCTGCAAACTCCTTGCTAACTGACGCCAGTAATGCAGTGCTCTGCAAGTCTAAGGCCGGTGCGGGCTCCACACTATAACCAGCAGGCCTCAAAATGATCACGCCTTCTTGGAGAGGGTACTGCACGTGCTCGGCGTCAATAACAGCTTCCGGCTGTGCCTTGTTCTCTTCGATGAACGCCGCTATTTGCTGCACAGACTGCTTTTTCGCCTGAACAGCACAGATGGGCACATTCTCCGTGTTGGCACTATTTGGCAAAACCGCTGCTAATGCAGCGACCCTTGTTCAGGCCTAGCCGTGGCAGACGCCCGCCAACCAAAGTTTCTGTACTGGATATAAACATCATCGTGGTCTTCCCTGCCGCCAGATGTTTGAGGCATGCTATCCCTGTGCCAAGCTGCGTTTCCATACCTTGTCGCGTGGCAAAGGCTGACACGGAGAGTGGCCTCTTGCCCCGTGTAGTAGGTGGCTGTGACCCTGCATATGAGCCTTGTGTGTATTAGGAGTACCACTTGTGCAAAGTCAGCCATGAGATTGCGCCGCCCTTCCCTTTCCCCCGCATACCGCACTTTTTCTAAGGATAGTTTTTCGGGTAAAACGCGAGACTGCGTGGTGACTTGTTGGGACTCGTGCATTCACTAAGGGGAGATACCAGCACGGCAAAGTGGGGGGGAGGTCAGAGGTACGTATGCGTATCCCATGGAACTCAATGATGTCGGCGCCCCGCGTTCCGCAAAGTGTGAAATTGTACTCACGCGCTTTGCCTCTTTCTTTTCCGTCAGCTTAGCAGCCGCAGGGTTATAGTTTTCGTCTTGCGGAGGAGGCGGAATGCCTCCTGTTGGGCGCGGGGGTCTATAGATTTCAGGAATCTCTATCTCTTGGGCTTTCGCAATGACCCACTGGTGATACAAATACGCATTGGACCTGTTCTTGTACCTCTTCATTCGTTTGTAGTCTTCGGCCCGCAGGTCCTAGAAAGCAATCCAGATGCAACCGAAGTCTTCCCCGAATGCAGAATCGCGTGTTTAAAGTGTGCAAGTATGTTTTACTAACGCATGAGTGCTGCCAACACGATGGATGTGTGACCGCCTTCTAGCCTTCCAGGCCAACAGAAGCAACCGTTCGGCGTCACTTTATGCCAGAACGGGACTACCCCCAAAGAGGCACTCTTTTTCCAGCGTCATAGAGAAGCAGTCCACCAGGCATTTTCCGCAGGGTTTCTTACTTCATATGCAGGGATACAATAGTAACTCCAGGTACTCTTCTCTAGATAAAAGTCTGCACATCCCAAGCTTATCGCTGACGCGGCTTCTTCCAGAGTATCGAACATGCCTGAGGGGCGCCAAGCACAACACGGGCATCACCAAAACGGCTGCAAACACGAAACTACCCTGGTGCCACTTGAACTTTTGTCTTGCGACTTTGCATTCACAGGACACCAACAGCTGAGTAAGATTTGCATTTCTGAGATTCCTCTCTCCTTTATACTTTACCAGTGAATTGTTTGTGGCGTTTGCGGTCGCGCAAGCCTGTTAAAGTGGGCTGGTTACATTCGCTGCCAACTTACTGTTTCTAAGCGTAGAAGCAGCTGCTCCCAACGACGAACGAGACATGCTCATGGATACAGAATTGATCGCACGCCACACGCTCCTACATACCCTAGGCAGCCCACGGGAGTGTCTTATCGCCACTGTCCAAAAAAAAAATTTCGTCCAGGGAAAGTATGATAAGTGTCGTTTTCCCTTGGGCTTCGTAATCCTCGTACCTGTTTGGTCCACGGCAACGGCAATTGCCGGGTCATGGTGAGGTTTTTCAACTAGTTCCCTCGCCGGAACACATGCGACAATCCCATCCGGCTGAAGTTTCCAGTAGCAGTCCTCTTCGGGATTAAAAAAGTAATGGAACTTGCGCCCTCCGCCGGTCATATAGTGCACACGAAACATTTTCTCGAGGCTCTTCTGTTTGGCGATCTCCCTGTGGAACGGGGTATAAGCCACGCTTGGGTCGGGCAGAGTCGCTGGTGCCGGTCGCACCTCGATGTTCAGTCTGTCCTTCCGCACTTTGTTGATCATTTCCATGTATTGTTCTACAGGCTGAGTTAGGGATCCATACGTAATTGATGATTTTTGTAATTGATCTGTGTCGTGATCTGCCATGAAATGTACGAATGCGTTGCTTCGGTACCTCTTCCGTTTGTCGCGGAACGCACGTTCCTCTTCCGTGGGACTTGGCTTCCCTTTGAGCCCCGAGAACACTCTGGATAGGAACCAGTCATTCTTCTTTCTCTCGTAGTCTTTTAACTCGTGATAGCGAGCTGAGTTCAGGGTTGCAACAGCCTGTTCTGCCTCCCATGGATGCATTCCCGGTGGTGGAGCGACTGCAGTCGAAATCTCCTCTAACTCAGCGGTATAAGGGAAGACGTTTTGCTCCAAGTATTCCTCCGGGACTAGGGGGTGCATGCTGTCGCGGTCGAGAACTCTCTCCTCTCTGACATCTGTTGAGTCAGGCACGAAAGCCGATTGTCCCCGATGCAAAGCAATGATATCCGTTTCGGATGTTATCTCGCGAGAATGAGCGTGTGCACCATGGCGATAGGCTGTTGCATCCGAAGAGGTCACCCACCGGAAATGTGGTCCCCCACTCACCACAAGAAACACAACGAAACAAGACACAAAGTTACAGAGATATGGACCAATGACATAAAAACTCAGCATGCTGTGGACCCCAGGAATGAGATTGCCGCAACACCGTGCCCTGGATAGCACGCCAGACTGTTGTACGGAAACAGCGTGATAGTGTGACGGACTAACCCACAAAGCGTAGACACAATCGACCCATCTACTCCGGATTTACCTTTGCCTGTCGGTCTGCCAACATGCAAGACGCGCCTTTGCGTCTTTCGTGCGATGTCATGTTCTACTATTGGACTATATAAAGCTACACCGCGTGCAGCATGCAAATGAAGGGTAGAGACAAGAGAGCGGAACTATCGTTTCTCCATGGAGCCATCATGAGCTAGGTCAAAAGCATGAATGAAATGTATGCTACTGTCCAACACTTCCGCAGCCGCTCGCTGCCTGCCGGGCAGAAGGCTCGAGCTACGAAATGCTTTGACTTGTCCTGTGTGTCTGCAGCTAGCCAGGACAAAGCCCCTCTGTTACACGCGTACACGATGCTTTCGTGTTGATGACAGAATGCCGCCTGGACTGCAGCAATGCTGCATCCTGCGTGTCGTGTCCTATGATGAGCGCGGCACCTCGTGTGTGCGGGGGCACAGCTGGAAAACGTCAAGGAACAACCTACACGGACGCTAACGGAAATTAGTCAGAATGGGATTGAAACATTCTGTGCAAACTTTTGCGGAAGACAGAATATGCTGCACGGATAGGCACAGGTTTTTCAGCAGCGCTCCTCAGGCGCTTCCGCAAAATGCCATGACGGCTTCACTCATGCTCCCTTCTCGAGTGTGGTAGCGGCCGTCGGTAGAAATTGGTTTCAGCAGCTACAGATAAGCTCTTTCTTGTCAGACTTAGGTCCGTGACCACCCCATGGAAGCCAGCGGATTAACAACTTCATAGCTATTCCTTGCAATCTGTATCACCTCTTCTTCCAAATCTTTTCAGTAGGTACTCAACACTATATACACATGTGTACCTTCGTGCCGGCCCTGAAGTCCTGGCGACACGCTGGCACATTTCAGCACTTGCTGTCCAGGGAGTGGCTAAACACGCATCCACTGAGACACTCGAGGCGTCGCTTTCCCCGTTCACAGGAACGGTTAGCTCCCTCTGAATCGCGAGCCACTGGAAGGCGGCGCTGAGATGTGGCATGACAGAAACAGCGCTGCCCACTTTTCTGCGAGCTGTGGGTGCGCGGTGGATGCCTTGTCTCCCATTCAACACGCGACAACGCGCACGCTTAACTTGAAACCAGTTTCTTCCGTCGTACAGTACGACGACCGTCGATTCCCAGGGATTGCGAATTGGACCTCTTCGCTCTCTTGCAACGATCCCCTTTTCAGGCCCGTGACAGCTAAAACCCACCTCAACGAGGCACCAGACAGAGGGGCGGCTTGTCGGGTGATTTGCCCGGTGTTGTGCGGTGTGCCTTCGCTACACGACCGATTGCAAGTAAACCGTCGATCCACGCGAGAGCGTTCACTAGAAGATCAGCGAGCAACAAACGGCTGGTCGCATGCTCTACGAGTCTACATGCATCACTAAATCGAGAGGCGTGTGCCGCCGCTACTGGCTGATGCTGATGCGGGGGGCGCTTTCAGGAGCGCTAGTCTGTTCTGAGTGCTTTAAAACACAGCATACGAACTCTAGATGCGGACGTATTCGCAGAGTCAGACAGCTGCCCCGTAAGCCTGCACGAGGGCAAAAGAAAACAGTGCAGGGAGGCATGTCACACAGGGGATTGCCGTGGCCACACGCTTGAGGCCGCTTGCCGCACATTTTTCCAGTGCACTTTTGCCAGTTTCCCTGTTGCGGAGTGAATTCCAGAAACAACCTGGCCCTGTTTACGTGAAAAGACCCAGGACACATCTTCCTCAAATGGAGAACCCACTGACGCACATACACATGAATTACGCTTCGGGCCCTCTCGTTACACACAGAGTTGCTGTCCATTTTGTTCAAAGACTTCCGAGGGAATCGAGTCTTCTTCACTCGCTCCGTGCTGACAAAGGACAGGGTGGGATCGCGAGGCGGCGAGGCGCGTCTGCTGCTTTTCGAGGAGTCTGGAGATCTCTTGCTTCACGTCCTTGTATCTTCTGTACTCCCTCTCGATCGGAGCGATGTCTTTGTAGAGGCGGACGTGCCGGCCTGTCTCCGCAATGAAGTCTGCCTGATATGTGAGCAGCGTCGTCCTCAAGATGCGTTTCTCTTGCTGCAGCCGCAGCAGGCGCTGCTTGTCTTCGCTGAGACCTCCACTCGCCACTTTTTCATTCTCTCTCTGCGCATCTTCCCCGAAATTCTCCGCCTGCCGACTGTCGCTGGGCAAACCTCGGGAGACAGACCGCACCCGGCTTCCGGCGTCCGCGGCGACGCCTTTGCCCTCTGCAGCCATGCCCGCTCCCGGTTTCACGTTCCTTGCGGCCTCTGTCGCATCTGTCTTCTGCGGCGAGGCTACAGCACTCGAAGCGTCGGAGAGGCACGTCGTCTTTATCCGGAGCCTCAGACTCTCCGCAGTCGAGGAAGGGGCGACCCCTCCCGCGGCGCCGTCCTCGCGGCCCTGCCGTCCTACGGGTTGACTACTTGTCTTCTCTTCGGGCTTCCGCGGGCGCCTCTCGGCGTCATCGTGGCCGCCAAGCGAATAGCCACTCTCCACGCGCTTGCCGAAGGACTGGCTGTCTGCTCGCGTGGCGGCCTCCCTGCCGGCTGCCCTCCTCTCTGCCTCCGCCGCGGGCTTCAGGCCGCTGGACTCGGGTCTGGCGCCCGCCAACTTAACGCCAGTCCGACAAGAGACACAGTTCACGCGGCTGCCCGCCGCCCGCTGCACAGACTGCACGCCACTGGTCGGCTTCTTCGCCGTCGCGGCTGCGTCGCCTTCGCGACGCTGCGAACTCGTCACCACCGTGTCCTGCGAAAGTCTCTGCGCGGCCCTTGCCGCGCCGCTGGCGCTCCCTCGCGCCTCCGGCCTGCCGGCTGAAGCCCCTGATGAGACAGCGCGCCGAAGAGACGTCATCAAACGCGTCTTCGAGGCGGTGGCGCCGCTGCTGACCTGCTCGGCACCACACAAAGTGCTGGGAGCTTTCGGGCCGCTCTCCGCCGCGCCGGCGCCCCGGGTCGCTGACTGCGAAAACGCCGCCTTGCGGTGCCCGCAGGCGCTGGAGGCGTCGCCGGCTCTCCCCCCCATCGCCTGCTGCGAAGAAAGCGACGCAAGGGACTCCTGCGAAGAAGGCCACCGGCGCAGCTCACCCGCGGCTCCCGCCGCGCCGGACTGCGTCTCTGCCGCCGGGCTCCGCGCCGAGAGCACAATCTCTACCTTTTCTCTCCCGGTCTGCTCACGCTGCTGGTGTTCGAGCCGCAGAAGGACGCGACGCAGATACTGGTAGTGCGAGTAGAGCGGCCGCAGCGGTTCCTTCTCGGGGCGGCGAGGGGGTCGGCCGTATCGCTTCTCAAAGTCCAAGTCGTAGGTGCGAAGTTCTTCCTTGAGACGGCGCTTGCTGAAGGCGACGAGCGCGTGCGTCGCGCCCTCGCCCTCGCGGGGTCGAAGCTGCAGACGCTGAGAGCTTCCGCGCGCCTCGCTGGCCACATCGTGCAGGCGCGCGGCGCAGGCCGACAGCCACGCATGCACGAACAGATGCAAGTCTTCCTGGTCGCGCTGGAAAGCGCAGCGCGAGGAAGGCGAAGAAGCCTCGCCCTCAGCGCTCGCGCAAGCCCGCAGAACCGCGCCCGCAGCAGCTGCCGCGGCGGCGGCCGCCGAGGCTGCGGCCTCGACGGGGTCGCGCGGCAGCGTGTGCTCGAGGACGACACTCGACGAAGAGTGACAGGGCGACCCGGGAGGCTGAGCAGAAGCAGCGGACAGGCGAGAAAAAAAGATAGAAATGATGGGTACTGCCACTCCGCAAGCGATTTTTATGTTATGCGGCAGATCAGCTACTATCGTTTGCCCACCGCGAACCAACGCGCCCTCTTCACTGCCTCTGAGAACGGAACGCACGGCCTCTCTTGCCAAACGGTCTACACCTAAGCACCTATATATTTTTCACTATGAATCCGTTCGAACATGCATATAGATCTCTTTATATTTCATTCTGGACAAGTTTAAATCCATGCTGTCGAATCACTCTTTTGCGGAGATTTCTACTTTTAGGGCGAGCGGCAACTGCGTTGCGTTGCTCCAGTGCTAATACTCGAGATCACGACAAGCCTTGCTCGAGAAAACGCCTTCTCGTTGGAAGCCAAAAAAGCGAACTCACTGCATTTCGGAGCGACGCACACACGCTGGCGGAATCGGCGCTCTCCAGGCGGAGACTGAAGTCATTCGTGACAACGCTCTCTCTGCTGGGCGAGGGCGCCGGCCGAGGCCCGCGGGGTTCTGCGCACGGCGGGTCTACGCTCTCGGGAGACTCGCGCTCGCCCTCTCTTTCTTCACCGGCATCTGCTGCCGCTGGCTCCTGAAAGGTCTCTTTATCCTCCGCATCTCGTTCTTCATCGGGCGCGCTCTGCACGATTGCCGCTCGGGCTGCATCCGCCTCGCTCTCTGCGCGACGCGCGGTCTCTTCTGTCGGCCTTTCTCGAGATGTCTCCTCTGCGTCGCCTTCTCGCGCACTCTGCCATAGATCTGTCTCCGCCTGAGCGGAGGACTGCGCGACTTCCGCGTCTTCATCTGCTGCCTCAACGAGCCGCTCCGCACGGCTCTCGGGGCGAGGTCCGGCCCTCTGCGCCCTGTCCGTGCCTGCAGGCGCCTCCAGGGGAGAGTCCTCCACCTCCTGGTCGTAGTCCTCGATTGCATGCCCCGCGAGCTCTGCGGCCGTCTCGCGGCCGTCTGGCTCCTTCGGCGCGCCTGCTGTCAGCGGCAGACTCTCGCGCATGCAGATAAAGACGCGACCGCTGGGGGCATCCACCCCGAAGAGCGCCGAGTGCGTCGTGGAGGGGACGGGCGTGTCGTCGGAGAGAAGACGCGCCTGCGGGTCCTCGGGCGAGGAGGGCACCTGGAGCGTGGCTGAGGACGACGGCCCTGTCTCGCCGTCGCCCTCGTCGTCGCTTCGCTTGTCTTCGTGCCCCTCGGCAGCCGCGCCGCGCGAGACTCCCTCGTCTCGAAAGCGGCCTTCTGCCTCCCCGTTCGGTTCGACAGAGGAGATAACACGAGGCGATGAGGAGGCAGATCGCCGGAAGTTCGTTTGGAAGACCAGAACCTCTTTCCGCGCACTCAGCGGCGGCGCGGAGGGGTCATCGCTGACGCGACTCCCGGAGCTCGTGATGCGCCGCTGATCGGAGACGTCGCGCGTGGCGTCTGCCGCTGCGACCGCTTCCTCCTTCTCTTCAGCCGCGTCGTCTCTGGCGCACTCTTCGGCAGCCTGGGGAGGAGCCGGCGGGCGAGGACTCTCTCCCCGCGGCGCGTGCTCCTCCGCGTCGTCCTCGGCGGGGGGGAGACCCGACGCGCTGCGCGAGCACGTGTAGGCGTCAGCTCGATGAGGCGCCTCGCGGGCCTCGTCAGCCAGCAAGAAGCTCTCGGAAGTCTCCCAGCACGCCTGACCCTCCTCGGGCGCGCGCCCGTCGCTCTCCGAGGCTGCTTCCTCGACGCTGGAGCCGGGGGGGGCCGCCGGCTCTTCGCCGCTCGAGAGCAACCCGTCTTCGGGCATCAGGGGCCATTCGCCCCAGTCCTTCGTCCCCCCACTGCGCGAGCGAACCGAGGTCGCAGAGACGGCGCGAGCGTAGTGCAGCTGGAGTTCTTCGTCGCGGTCGGCGCCGAAGAACTCGGCGTCCTCGAGGTCGAGAACTGGCAGGCCGTCTTCCTCCTCGATTGCCGCCTCCTCGCGATACAGATGCCGAGGAAGAGCCACAGTCTTCTGCGGAATCCTGAGGACTCGACAGCCCCTAAAAAAAGAACTCTTGCGAACCTGCGCCGCCCACCGGCCGGCGGAGCTTGCAGCAGAGTCCAGCCGCCCGCCTCCTGCCTCCAGCTGAGACGAAGCGCCAGCGACTGGGCACCATCGGCGAATGGCGCCTTGGAGATCTGACGCGAGATGAAGCAACTGCTGCTGGTGCTGCTCCGCCGCCAACGCCGCGACAGCCGCCATGGCGCCGGGCGAAGAACTGCCTGAGAGCCCCGCCGCGAAACCGCAGACCGGGTCCTCCGCCGCCAGGCCCAGCGCCGCAGGCAGCTCGCACGCCAGCGGAGAAGCCATGGCTTTGAGGGCGGAGGCGGAAGACAGAGAAAAAGAAACAAAGCCGAAGAACGGGAGACACTCTGATTCGGCGAGCCGCGCCTGCCGACGAGCTCAGCGACGGGTGCTTACTGCGATGCCCGCTTCCCCCGTCGTGCTTAAAGCCGCCACAGGCAGAAAGAACTGAAGAAGAGACGGCAGACACGAATCACACCGCGTGTGACGGCGACGAGGGGCGGCGGAGAGCCATGGCAGAGAACCGACAAGAAAGAGGGCGACAGAGCAATACAGGAGGTCAGGCTGAAGTCAGAGCACAGTGCGACGTGAAAATGACGAAAGTGGGAATTCGCCAGTCTTTTCAGAGCGGCCACGTGCGGGCTGAAGATCGTTTTTTGCCCTCGCCAACGCAAGGGAACCACCCACCATCCACGACAGGCCGCTGGAGGGTTTGCTGCGCAAGTCCTATCGGGGACGAAAACTGGGGGAGAAACCTCTTAAGAATACGACAGACGGAAATTCCGCCAGAAAAGAGGTTCCTCAGCGGACCCGAAAGAATCAAGACAAAGTCGCCACAGGCACGCTGCTCGCAAGGCCGCTGCGCAGATACGGAAGAAAAAACGCGAACGCGGACAGAGAATGGGGCAGCTGACCAGACAGCGACTGCGGAGGTTGGCGAATGCCTTAAAGACCGACGAGATCGGTAAGGCAACTACGGCAGAAATCGGCAGAGATTAAGACGGCCAGTTTCGAAGGAAACTTGAAGAGGACTCAGAGTGCGTGGACGAAGACTGGTACAAGACAGAGTGGATGAGTTAGATACGTGCCACAGAGGTACGCGCGGAAAACAAGGCAAAGATGGATTCGAACGATATGACAAGAAACCTTTTGTCGACAGAGAAACGAAGTAACCTGGAATCCATTCCGTCACAGAAACAAACTTGGCTGTGGGTGCGAGGGCTTGCGAAGAAGTTGGCCCACATACAAGGGGCTGCTGCTGCATAGCCTCGCGGGAAATGGATGGAAAAGGTACCCTTCCTCGACTCTCTCTCTGGGGACCATCCTCTTACGACACGTCGGATGAGAACGGATTCAGCTTTCTCGGCGGTGTCTGTCGCCCTAGGTGTCTCGAGCGCTAGAAACTTGGAATTCCCTGGGCTGCAACGCTGACCAGACGCGGCGAGCCGTGATCTTCCTGCCCCCTCGTACTGTCAGTGCTCCCCTCCACGAATGCTCGAATCATTTCTGTTTCGCTTTGCGCGAACGGGCGGTCAAAGTCATTGCAGGCCCACACTCTGCGCGTCTGAATGCGGCTGACTCCGCTTCGTGCAGTCGCGGTGGATGGCGTCTACTCCAGGTTACTGCGCCGCCGATGGGATTTCGCACGAGTGCGCCGCAAAGTCGGCCGCTTCCACCAGACGCAGAAACTGACTTGTCTTGTCGCTTGAGCGCGCGCAGCTGGGGGAGGGCAACGAGAGACGCAAAGACCTCGGAATCGTCGACGGAGAGACGAAATCTAGCGCCGGAGTTTCACGAAAAAAAAAACACCCCTTTGTGGGAGCCGACCTCCAAAGATGGGACAGAACGGCAGGCAATAGCACGAACTTTCTGCGTCGCGGCCCTCAGCGGGGAGATCAGCAGGACATCCAGATCCAAAGGCGACAGGCCCACTCTTACACTGCCTTTAAAAAGACGCACACATGGATCTTTGGTAGACAGGCGCGTTAACACAGAAAAGACATGCAACGCGGACGAACTCAATGTTCACACAACCGCAAAGCGCCTGCGCCACACTCGTTTTCCCGCAGGAGTTGCTCAGGCACGCGAACGGGAGAAAACAGGCACCTGACATCGAAAAGAAGGTGACGCGCTGAGCGAGACAGAGGCCGAATAGAGACAGAACACACACAGCATCTGCAGTTCCTCTTTGTCTGAACGCAAAGTTCACTCAGTAGCTGCGTCAGAGTCAGTTTTTTCGGTGCGGACTGAGGTTCTTACCCACAGAAATGCAGCTCCGCAGCCCCGGTGCTGTTTCTTGCCTTCGACACATGCCAGCCCGAGCTGTATATACACCGTACACTCAGTGTACGGGTCAAGTTACTCTATACAAACGCGTAACTTAGTCACTTCCTGTTCATCCTGAGACCGCATTCTCAGGGAAAGCCCGGATCCCCGATGACAGGATGGCCACCAGGGCACCTCTCCACTCCTCTGCTGCAGGGCGACGCGCCGATATGCAACGAGTGTAGCACACGCCCCGAATTTGTGAGCCGTCCTTCCTCGATCCTCTCTCGCTTCAGCTTCGTGATAAATACCGTCCCATCTCCCCTACAGTCTGCGCTACATCCTCGTTTTAGTCTTGCATTTTCGAGCCCGAATGCATCTGCCTCTCGCGGGATGCTGAGATTGAACATTCAGGGCCGCCCACCCTCCATATCGCCCTCCCTCGGCATGTGCCGTGGATTTCTTCAGTGGTCTGTTTCTCTGGTCTTTCGTGTGTGAGGCGGAGGTTCCTGTTCGCCGTCCGCTCTCTCCACAGGCCGCCATCGCCTTGACATTGACCGAAGTCTTCGCGCCTGTCGCCCCTCTCTTCGCTCACTCGTAGAACTCCATCCGCTTACTTCTTTCTATCATTCCGCATCCTTTGCTTCCGTCAGACCCCCGCTCGCGAAGCAATATGCACTCCGTCGCCTTGCTCTCGGTACTGGGTTGCATCCAAAGCCTAGGGAAGCTGTGCAGCTGTCCCTACATATACCGGGGCTGCAGGAAAAGCGTCGCGAGCGCCCCAGCAGTCGTCGCTAACTTCAAACCCGTTTCTGTCGGCCATCTCGTCGTCTTTCTTTCTCTGGTTTCCTGTCACGAGCGCCTTTGCTGCGTGGCCATAGCCGCGGCTCTTCTCCGCATGGACGTCGCGGCTCTCTGTTCTGTCTTCGGATCTGCGGCGCGCGCGAGGCGTGGCCATGGACGCGCATGCACCCCCTTCCGCCGACCCCACCCTCAGTTCCCCGTTTCCTCTTGACCTCGAGTCGGAGGGCAACCCGCTGCCTTTCGCCGCGGCCGCCTCGCGCGCGGCTCTCTTGCTCGACTCTGTCTGGCTCCCTTCCTCCATCGACCTCCTCGCCGCGCGTCTCAAACAACTCAACATCCAGGCAGACAGCCAGGCCTTTCTTTCCTCGCCGCCCCCACCCCCACCCACCCCGCCCCCTGCACCCGCCTCTCCAAGCTCTCCTCGCTCCACCGCGGCTTTTTTTCCGTCTTCTGCGGGCGACGGCCAGCAGGGCGCCGGCCTCTCGCAGGCCCCGGCAGCGCTCCCTCCGCGGTCAGGAGAGGAGACGAGGCGGGCTGCAGGCGAGCGCCACGAGCTTTTGTCTGGCTGGGCGGCTTCACCGGATCGCCGGCGCCTGCCTTTTCCCCCTCCACAGACATCAGGCGCAAAAGGCGAACGCGTGAAGGCAGAGGAGGGCACGCCGAACTCGCTTCGGCGCGGAGCGAACGACTGCGGGCGAGGGGGCGAAGAGACGCGCGTCTCTCGCCCTCCTTTCGAGGACTTCAACTCGCGACAGACGACGAAACGCGAGGGGCTGCGCGTGAAGCCGGAGTGCCGCGGCGAAGGCTGCACCTCGCGAGGAGCGCGCGGCTGCGCGCGCGCGAAAGGCGAGACCGGCGCGCCGCCGAGCAGCTGCGGCCCACCCTCGCAGAGGACTCACGGCGCCTGGCGGGATGGCGGCGCCGGCGAAAAGTCGTCGGTCCGGCGGGGCTGCGAAGGAGAGAGCGAGAATCCAGAGCGCGCCTGGTTCCCCAGAGGGGTCACGCTGCCGAAATTGAAGACAACTCACGTCAGGGCGCGAGAGAACGTGCGCGGCGTCGAGGTGCTGCTGCACTACGAGCAGCCTCTCGAGTCGCAGAAGGAAGTCATGGAGGCAGTCATCGAGGCCTGCCAGACCAGGAGCCACGTCATCGTAGAGAGCCCGACGGGTACGTGCAATTTGCGTGGGGGTGACGCCCCGCTCCCTTTCCCCGGGCGGGGCGCTTCTCAGAGGAAAACAGGCGCTCACACGGAGCGGCCACTGTAGAGAGAGCGGGACGCAGGCAAGACAGATAAATGGCGCCTGCCTCGCTCGAAACAACTTCTTTCGGCACAGAAGTTGGGCTTCTCACACTCCTCAAGGCTAGCTGCTTCCGGTCGGTGCGTCGCCGAATCATTCGCAGATCGCTGCAACCTACCGAGGCGTGCGCGTTGCTGCGTCGTGAGTCTCTGCCGCAGAGCCTGGATAAAACTGTATCTGCAAGCCTGTTCCTCCGTCTGCGTTGCTGTCGCCTCTCGAGCTTTCAATGTCTACGCGTCGACTTTCTGCCGTCCTCGCCGTTGCCCTCGCTCGCTGACGACTCACCCTATCACCGGGCTGTGTCTGCGCCAGTCTGGTCTCCAGCCGTACATACAGGCAGAATTCCATTTGCTCGGCGTTTTGCATCACGCGCCAAGCGACGCTAGATCGGGTGACAAGGGGTTGAGTCTAGGTGTCTATCTGCTGGTCTATGCATCGTAGAGAAGGCACTAAAACCCTATACTTGAACCTGTTTGCACGGTTGTGACTTGTTTTTCTCTCCAGGAACGGGAAAGACCGCCGCACTGCTCTGTGCCGCGCTGGCGTGGCAGCGCGAGGCTCAAGTCGAAGCGAGGAGTCGGAATGTGGGGAGAATTATCTACTGCACGCGAACCCAGAAACAGGCCTCTCAGGTGAGATCAGCAGGCGCCTTTTTTCAGGGCTGGGCGTCTTCTTCCCGTCTGAGGCACCATGTCTCCTTCAATGTCCCGCCCTCAGAGTGCATGCGTCGTAGTTTTTTCGCTTTCTCGCCTCTTCACGTCTTCGCGGTGAATGATCATGGAGGGGCTTGTTCTTGTTTCGCTGTCATGGCTGCGCTGATGCGTTTCTGTCTCTCGCTCTCTCTGCGGCGTTCTGCCCATGGTTGCACCGCGCTACAGTCCGAGCTGCACATGGGGACCTTGGCTTCACTGCTTTTCTATCTTCTCTTTCCCCTTTTTTTCCCTCCCTCGTCTCCCTTCTGCACCGTTCTCTTCTCTCGCTTTCGCTTGCGCGCGGCGTGCCGGTCTTTAGTCTCTTTCTCTTCTTTTGTCTTTAGCGTGCCGCCTCGCGTGCGGCTGTCTCCATCGTTTCGAGAAAGGCTTCTTCCCCGCCGTGGGTCTCGACTTCGATGCAAAGAGGAACGTGATTAATTTTTGTCCGGCTTGTACCTACTTGACTCCTCAGTTCATGCAGAACTGCAGCCTGTGGGGATGACAGTTAGCACAATCCATAAAAAGGTCCTGCTCTGAGCGTGCGGCTCGTCTCAGGTGCTGAGCGAGCTGAAGAAGAGTCCCTACCGACCTGCCGCAGTGCAGCTCGCCTCCCGCGCGCACATGTGCCCCTACATGAACCGCTCGCTTCGCGCCTTCGCACTGTTGGCTCTCGAGGCGAACGCGGCGCTTTTCTCAGACCTGCCGACCCGCGCGGGCTGCGCGGAGTCGCGGGCGAGCGGCCGCTCTGCGTCGCCGGAGGGCGCGCGAGGCGCGTGGCGTCCGAGGCGAGAGGAGGGACGGCTGAAGAGACAGAAGACCCTCGCAGGCGTCGTCACGCCCCCCTTCGCTGACGCGCTGGAGGAGCCCGCCGAAGAGGAGAACGAGGTAGAGGACGCGTGCGACTTCAACGAGTCAGACATAGTCATTGAAACGGAGTTGCAGGCGGAGGCGGAGGGCGGCGGCGAGGCCGCAAGCGCAGAAGACACACAGGCCATGAGACACAGACGGACGGCGCCCGCTCCTTCACACTCCACAGAAGGCTTCAAAAACGAAGCGAAAGGATGGACAGTCTCGGGGCGGAGGGCTCGCGGGGGGCAGCTGCAGCAAGCGCCCACGTCCGCGTCTTCGCTTCCTCCGCAGTCCGCCTCGGCGCCGAGCGACGCCTCGCCCTGGTCTGCGTCGGGCTGGCTTTCTGCTCCACTCAGGAAGGAGAGAAAAACCACGCAGTGCACGCTCGACTTTTTTCTTTGCAAATCGAAGGCGACAGCTGAGCCTGAGCGGCGAGGCCAAGAGGAAGCGGGCGGGCGACAGAAACAGAAGACCGGCGGTGTCTTCGATGCGCTTTCCTCTTCGGTCGAGGTGTCGCAGGAAGAAGTGTGGAGGTTCCCCGAGGACGCGGGCGCCGGGCGAACGGAGGGATGGACGCGATCGAATCGCAGGACTGTAGACCAGTTTTTGCGACAACTTCTGCTGATCCCTTCTGCGCCGGCGCGCCGTGGGGCGTCCGCCGCGCCTGCGTCTCTCCGTGACTCCTCGTCGCCCTCGCCGGCGGCGCCCGCGCGGCTACTTGAGGACGACGAGTGTCGCCAGTCCGCGACGCGCGTCGACACGTGGCGGCGGCGCGCGGGGCGGCTGCGCGACAAGTCAAGCAGCGACGGGTTCGCGTTCCTCCTGCGCAGACTCCTCGCCTTCGCCTGCGCCAGCTGCGACGTTCGCCGCCGCTTCGCGAGCGGCGCGGACAAGCGACCAGAGAGTGCTGCGCGCGGTGACGGGGCGGAAGAAGGCGCAGAAGCCCGCGCGGCGGCGGCGGGAGGGCGCGAAGGAGACGGCGGGCACGGCTGCGAAGGCGCGGACGCAGAGGACGGCGCGTGGCGGTGGGCAGTGCGCCCGCGGCCGCGCGGCGCAGAGGCAGGGCCGCAGGGGATGAGCGGCGAAGGCGCGAGCCGCGGGAGAAGGCGGCGGGACCCCCTTGACAAACCGGGGGGGTGGCTGTGCCCCTTCTACGTGCGCCTTGGGGAGCGGCGCTTCGCCGAGCAGCTGTTCGCCAGAGGCAGACCGCCACTCGAAGTCTGCTGGGACAACGCGCGCAGCGAACGAGGCGAGCTGACAGGCGTCGCTGCGCGCCGCGAGGGAGAGGCGGCGGCAGACACGAAGCTCAGGCAGCGACAGGACGTGGAGTCGCTCGCGCGGTGGGCGCACGAGAGCGAGGGCGAAGGCGAGGGCGAGGCGAGGGCGATGACGGCACAGACACGAGAAACTGGGCGGCGGACAGCAGCAGACTCGGCGCGGGAGCAGGCCGCGAATCCGCTTAGAGAAGAGACAGTTTCTCATAGCGTCAACGGAGGCCCCGAGGCGAGCGCAGGAGCCGACAGCAGAGACGGGGCTTGGGCGGGGCCTTCTGGGGGGCCCTGCAGCGAAGGGCAGACCGGGGGAGAAGAGGAGGATGACGAGGCGTCATCACGCGGCGCGATGGACATTGAAGAACTCGCCAAGTTCGCGCTGACTTCCTTCTGCCCCTCCGGCTCCGCCCGCTTATGCATGCCCGCCGCCTCCGGAGAGACGGCGAGCGAGGTGTCTCACTTTTCTCTCGTGGGCGCGTGCCCCTACCACGCGACGCTTGCGCTGCTTCCCATGGCTGACCTTGTCGTCTGCCCGTATAACTACGTGTTAGATCCCGCGGTGTCTGTCAGCTCGAAGCTCAGCGATCTGCTCAAAGGTGAGACCTCTCGAAAGCCAGAAAGAACTGTAGAGACGGGGGCGGCGAGGAGGCTGAGGCGCCTCAAGGCACGGCCGCGTGGGGCCCCTCGAGCTGCGCCCAGCGGGACCACGCGAGAGGAGACCAAACAGCCGCTGCGGTCGTCTCACTCGCTGACGTCGCGCGCTTCCTTCCCTCTTTTTAGTCGCAGACAGGGTGCTCACCTTGTCAGGGTAGCGCAGAAAGGACGCGAAACCGACTCTGCCGGCGACCGCGAGACCAAGCGGACGCGGAAACGCCAGGGGCGGGCTCGAGGGCGAAGCGACAGGCAGAGCGCAGAGCGCTGAGCAGAAGAAAAGGAAAAATGCTTCTTTCGTCGTCTTGTCTACCTTATTTCACATGTCTCGAGGTGGTTTTTTTCTTAAAACCTGCCTTGTGCACGAACAATAATAATCAAACGAGATCATACTGTCTATCAAAAAATATATACTATATATATACACGCAGCCGCTGAGAGTCCAGACACTGCCGACCGGAAATAGAGGTGGAGAGGGGGGGGGGGGGAGCGGAGGGAGGGGGGAGGAAGGAGAAGGCGGATGGAAGACGCATGGTAAGGGCAACTTTGGCCTCAAGACTCTCCGCGGCGTCTGCGTGTCTTTCAGACTCGGTTATCATCCTGGACGAGGGTCACAACGTCGAGTCGATCTGCCGCGACGCAGGCAGCCTCGACGTGCCGCTCTCCCTCCTTCTTTCGCTGATGGACTGGGTAGGCAACATCCGCCTGCACATGAAGAAGCTCCTCGGCGCCAACTTCGACCCTCCTGCCGCGTTCGTGGGCGGCGCTGGAGGGGACGAGGCGCCTTCGGATGCGCTGTCACGCCTGCAGCCGGTCTCCGCCGCCTCGCCGGCGTCTCCAGGGGGGGCTGGGGTTGCGTTTGCGGCGACGGATACGGAGGAGGAGGCGAAGCGGCAGCTGGTCTCGCAGGCGCTGCCGGCGCTGCTGAACTTCCTGCACCGCCTGTTGCAAGTCGGGGTGAAGGCGACACAGAATCGCCGCGAGCTGGCCAAAAACGTGCGAGGGTTCGCCGCGGAGCTGCGCGCCGAACTCGACTGGAGGAGGCGGTGCCAGCGGGGAACGACCCAGCGGGGCGAGGAGGCGGGAGCCCAGCGACTCTGGCAAGGGCGCCGACAGAAAGTGGTCGCCGAGGCGCCGCACAGCGGACACGAAAAGGAACTCATGAGCGTCACGCTGCGCAGGTGGGAAGGCGAACGGAGAGAACAAGAACTCGCGGCGCCGCGGTCGGCTGCGTCAGCGCCTGCGTGGCCTCCACCGCAGCCTGGATCGCAGCCGGCATCTCAGCGTCCATCGCAGGCGCCGGCCTTTTCCGCCGCGGTTCTGCCTGCCTCTCGCCCTCGCGGACCAGCGGGGACGCCGGCGTTCCGCCCGTCGGCAGCGACTTCTTCTCGCGCGTCTGAGGGGGTCGTCGGGCCCGCGCCGGCTGCACGCCCGACGACCCCCTCGCTGGACGGCAGCCTCGACTTCTTGCTCGAGATGGGCGTCGCGCGCGCGGACGCCGCCGCCTTTGGCCAGCGCGTGAAGGCGTCGCTGGAAGAAGTTCGCCGCCTGCTGCTTCTTGCCGACCCCTCGCAGGACTCGAATATAAGCCGGGAGCAGGCGAACTGGGGAGACAGCCGCGAGATGCGCGCGCTGGAGAAGCTGATCGATACCTTCTCCGCGCTGACCGCGCACCCCAACTGCTACTGCGTCTGCCTCTCCTCTGAGATGCGCATCGAGGAAGTCGAGGCCCTTCTGCGTCTGCCGCTCGCGGCGGCGGCCGACGGCGAAGAGGAGAGAGCGCGCCGCGAGCTCGAGGCGGATGTGTCTCTGAGTCAAGCGAACAGCTCGCCGATCTCGTTGGATCGTGTCTCGCTTCACCTGTGGCTGCTGGCGCCCGCGGTCACCTTCGAGAGAATCAGCCGTCAGGCGCGAACTGTCGTCGTCGCCTCAGGCACTCTGGAACCCATCGAGTCTCTCATGTGAGTGACGGAATCTAGTTCTGACAGGACACCGAAATCGATGTATCAGATCCCCTCCTCTTTTTGTGGGCGCCTGGAGTCCACTCTCAGGTGCACGCGAGCGAACACTGGGGCCGCATTTTTCTTGGAGTATGTCACGAACCGCGTGACATGTTTGTAGCAGAACGGTCAGATGCTTCCGAGCGCGGCGACTGTGCGCAGGGCAGGATGACCTGTCTTCGGAGAGTTTTGCTTTCGCACGGAAGAAAACCGCGGGAGACACATATTCCTTTGCCATGTCTGATCGCGCGCAGCGAAGGCAGCAGGCGGCCCCACTCTGCGGGGACGACGCCTTGCTAGGCCTTTGTCCACGCGTCGAGATGGAGGCAAGAAGCGTTCGCAGACGTCTTTTCTCATCTCTGTTTTTTGAGCTGTCTGCTTTGTCGCTTTCCAGAGGCGAAGCGAGGCCTTTTTGGCTGGGACGGTGCGCTGATTTTTTCCCTTTTTTGTTTTTTTTCGATTCCAGGTCGGAGCTGGGACCGTCGTTCACCCGACGGCTGCTCCCGAACCCCGTGCGCGCTGGCCATGTCGTCTCGCCTGCGCAGCTCGCGATCGTCTGCCTTCGAACGATGCCCGCCACCGGCCTTCTTGGCCTCCCTTCTTCTTCCTCTTCTTCCGTCATCTCCTCTGTCTCCTCTGTCTCGTCTTCTTCCGCCGCTTCGGGCTCGACTTCGTCGCAGCCGCTCGGCGCTACCTCTGGGACGTTTGTGCCGTCTTTCTCGCCCTCGTTCGCCTCCGCGCAAGTCGCGCACGCGCTGCCGCTGGAGTGCACCAACCGGCAACTGTCGAGCCCGGTTTTTCTGTTGCAGCTCGGCTGGTGCATCGCGCGACTGCTGAGTGTGATTCCCGGCGGCGTGCTCGTCTTCTTCCCTTCCTTCAGCGTCCTCCACCGCGCGCAGCGCGTGTGGAAGGGCGACGGCGCGTCCGCGCGCTCGCGCAGGCGGCGCCGCGCGTCCCGCGGCGCCGACGGGGACGCCCCGCGGCGGCAGACCTGGCGCTACTGTGCGTCGCGAGGAGGCGAGGCGCCGGAGGCATCCCAGAGTCGAGACTCGCGAGACGACGCGCCTCGTCGGTCAGCGGAGTCAGTCTGGCAAGCCTTCGAGCTGCTGAAGCAGACGGTGCTGGTAGAGAAGGGCAGCGACGCGTCCTCTGCCTCTCTTGGGCTCGCGGCGTCGCGGAGCCTCGCTCGAGAGGACGCACAGCCTGCCTCTGCGCTCGCCGCGGAACTTGGCGCTGAAGACGATCTCAGTACCCAGCCTGAGCTCTCATCCGCCGCGCCCGCGTTCGCCACGCTGCCCTCGCTGCGCGGCGTTGTCGCCTCTTCCGCCGAGCGAGAAGGCGAGCGCGACGCGAAAGAGGTCTTCTGCGAGAGCGTGGACGAGAAGGGCGAGGCGCTGATGTTCGCGGTGTATCGCGGGAAGATGAGCGAGGGGCTGTCCTTCAACGACGCCTACTGTCGCGGGGTGATTTGCGTGGGGATCCCCTACCCGGCATTCCGCGACCCGAAAATCGAGAGCAAAATGAAGTTCAACGACACGCTGCAGCGCCTCAAGTTCCCTCCTGAGCTCCTCCTCCTCTCGTCTTCCTCCTCGGCGCCTTCTGCGGGCCTCCGCGCGGCGGCTGACGCCCTCCCGCCGCCGATTTCGTCTGCGGAGGTGGCGCTGGCGGCGCGCGAGCCCAGCCGCCCTCCGTCGCCGAAGACCGAATTCCGCGACGACGCGCGCCGGCGCGCCGCCTCCTGGAGCCTGGCGCAGCCGGGGGAGAAGGAGGAAGACCGAGGCGAGGCGCGGCCGCAGCTGCTGAAGGCGGTGGCGCTGGGGAGGCAAGGCGCCAAAGAGACGGAGGGGGACAGGGCGGCGCCTCCGGCGGCGTGGCTGGACGGCAGACGCTGGTACAGCGTGCAGGCCTACCGCGCCCTCAACCAGGCGATCGGAAGGTGCATTCGACACATGTAAGACACCGCTTTCTCGCGCGAAACGCGAAAAAATGTCCCGGAGAAACACTCACACGCGGGTGCGCCGGCATACGCACTCAAGCAGAAAAGTATCCACGTCGAGACAGCAACTCAAACGACTCTTTCTGGTTCAGTCTTGCCCTGGCTGCGGCGGGATCTCCGGGCGAAGCTCTGCGAGCCCACACCGCTGAGGACCTGAGTTTCCACACCGTGCCCCAGAGGCCCTCGACACACCATTTTGTAGACACCCCGAGAAGCAACCAACCTTCTGTTTTCTGGCTCCCTCTGTTTGCCGCGAGTGTGCGCCGCTGTCTGCCTGCTGTTTTTCTTTTCATTTTTCTTCGTGGCGCGGATCCTTGTTCGTCGCAGCAACGACTACGGCGTCGTCGTCTTGCTCGACTCGCGCCACCCTCTCCCGTCGTCTCTCGGCGTCGCGTCGTGTGCCTCTTTGGCGTCTGCTGCGCCCTCGCTTCGTCTGGCGCATCCCTGGCGCCCAGACGCGCGTGGGCGCCCGCCGTCTTCTCTTCTCGCGCCCGCAGCGTCGCTCCCGTCTCGGTTTTTCTGCAGCTGGTTCACGCCGCACCTCTACGCGGCGGAGTCCTGCGACGGCCTCCTCCACGCCCTGCGCGCGCACTTCGCCGTCGCGCCGCGCGTCGTGGCTCAACGGCAGCGCGCAAGGCTCGCTGCGCGGCCCGCCTCGCGCTGCGACGATGCGCGACTCGGGTCTCTCACGCAGGACAGCGTTTCGCCTTCGAGCGAAAGCGACAATTGTTACCTCTCCGCTGCGTTGGGCGGTGTACCGAATGGAGGCTGCAGGGATCGGCACGCGCCGCAGATTGCGGAGGAGACAGCGGGACGAGTCACAGGGGGAGAGAGCCAGGCGGCGAAGAGAGAAAACGCCTCAGGCGCCCGCGACAACGGTGGGCTGCCTCACGGAACGAACCGGAGCGAACTCAACGTTCTCGCGCCGCGTAGCGAGCATCAGGAGGGAGAAGACGGCGAGCGAATCGCGTGGGGGGCGGGAGCGGACGCGTCAGGGAGAGAGAAAAACCAAAACGAGGAGAGCGAACAGAAGCCTCCCGCGGCGGCCTCGCGTCTTGCGATGAATGAGGCGCTGGACAGAGGGCGAGCGTCGCACCGCTTGGAAGCCCCGAAGATCCACGAGGACGGAGGCACTTGGCTGTCTCAGCCGCTCGCGCAGGCGTTGCACAGCGAGGCGGAGGAGAAGGCGGCAGGCCGCGAGGAGACGAGGCGCGAGGCAGAGCGCAGGCGTGGAGTCAAAGAAGAAGAGATGACCCCGCCGAAGGAAAAAGAGAATCTCGCGCCTTCCGCGAAGAAGAGTGCCTGGTTGAGAGAGAGAGAAGATCAAGAAGACCTCGAAGACATCCTCGCAGCTTTCTGATGAGTTGCAGGCTCCTCACTCACTCGCCATCGCGCGCTGAGCGTAGGCGGCGGCGCTGCGAGAGCCGCTCCGTTCAGACTTGTGGGTTCTTCTTTATCAGATGTTAGTTCAGCGGCGATAGCATTTTAGAGAGAAAAAGCGGATTTGAAGCGGTGTGTCCCGATCACAGTTTGACCTTCAACTCGGCCGCGTGAGAACGGAGAGTACGCGGGAAGCTAGGTCGTCACTTCTCACTTTCAAATGCAGATGCAGTCTCGCCTTCTCCGCTCTTCTTGTCAAGGACTCTGTGAGGTGTATTTTGTGTTGAGAGGGAACTATTCTTTTCAGCCACGGCTCCGCGGAGAGAAAACTCCACGCTGAGTCTGATTGAATTGTCCTGAGGCCGCGCGCCTTCCGGCGGCTGTCTCGTTCTTGCAGCGTCCTCTCCCGCGGCGCCTTAGTTTTCTTAGTTAACACACAAGGGACTCTCGGCTCGCGTCCTTTCGTTTTCGCGTCTCTCTTGCAGCTTAGCCGGCGACTTCAGTCGGCTTCTCTGCACATCTTCGAAGAATCGATATTTTTCTCCTAATTCTAGAGCGTGAGATGTCCTGCCGCAGGCCGCCGGCCGACTCTAGTGCCGAGCTCCTCCACGCCGGGGGCCGGGCAATTCTTCCAAAAGTTTGTGCGCATTTGCTGAGAGGCCTGTTGTTTTTCAGCGTTCGGAGTATCACAGAAGTAGAAATAGATGCTCTTCTATTTCCAGGGCGGAGCTGAGAGATCCCTATTCACATACACCAATATCTATCTATCTACATGTGCGCATAGTTACGTACGCATATATATATATATATATATATATATATATATATATATATATATATATATATATATATATGTGTCTAGACATGGCAGCAAATTCTGCGGATGCAGGCAAATATCTACAAACAAGGTAACCCAGACGAACACATATTTTCGCGCAAGGCGTTGCGACAACGAAGGACAGTGTAGAGCGAAACCTCAGCCAGAGGGCCGCGTGGAGATGCATTCGAGAGATTGGCCTCTTTTTTCAGCGACTGAGCATGGATGATGAGCGAAGTCTCAGCTGCTTAGACAGCGCAGATTGCATTCTGTGAATCCAGGGGCTCTGACTACTTCTCCTTCGGTTAAACACAAAAAGTTGACATTCCGTCTTTGACATGTTTGGAATACAACATATTTTGTGGATCGTTGATGCCTCCCTCGGCACCCACACGGCCGCATGCGCTGTGCTGCGCCAAAACATCCTCTCTCTCCATCTGGCCGTGCTCGAGGGCGCATTCCCCAGTCTTCTCGGCCTACACGACAGCCAGTTTCTTTTCCCGCATGCGCTTTATCGCCTCTGTGGACGCCGAGGATCTCGCGGCCGCTTCCTTCCGCGACCCTCGCCCTCTCTGCTTTTTGCGCATTCGCGCAGTGATCACATCCTAGGCTGAGCGAACTCGCGGCTGACCACCCTTGCCGCGTTTCACCTCTCTGCAGTCCTGTATCCCAGCATGATGGACGAATATATATTCGGCGTGCTGGCTGCGCTGCAAGCATCCCGATACCATGGCGTCGCCGCAGTGCGCGTCGTCTATCCCCCTCGTCCTTAGGAGATCAGACCAACAGAGTTCACGAATGGTCCAGAGTTCTTCGTAATTACAGCAAACCGCGACCCCATGGACTACCTGAGGAGAGTTACCACCTCTCCGGCAGCTCGTTCCGCTGTTTCTTCCCTTTTCTGCACCGAGGCGCTCCGCCCTGCGTTGCTGCCTGCAGCCTGCGCCGGAGACGCGACCGCGGCCGCTTCGCCGGAGACGCGACCGCGGCCGCTTCGCCGGTCGCCTCGTGTTGCTCGCAAGTTGAAGCACCTTGCGGGCATGTGAGGGAGTCTCCACAAGTCCTGCGAGAGGCAACAGGCCCGCGAAGAGACTTGGGGAGCTGAAGACTCTCTCCTCTCGGCTGACGCGTCGGGCTTCGCAGAGTGCACATCTCCGGCGCGCCTGGAAGGCCCATGGCTGTACTAGGGCTGTACTAGTGAGGCGAGTTACACATGTCTTCATCTACACATATATATAGATATGTCCATATATATACACATACATATATAGATATATATGTTCCTGCATAGGTACACTTACCTGTATACTCAAGTAAGGAGGTTTTTCGTTTGTTGGTGTGCGGCTGCTTGATCTTTTAGTATGATTTGTGGCAAGCGCGCGCACTGTCGGCCGGGGAGGTCTTAGCATTTTTGTCTCGTCTCTCCTCTGCGCTGCGACTTTTCGCCGTCGGCATGCCGTCGCCGCGGCTCGTGCAAGAAGTTCACGCACACGACGGCGAACACGAGAGGAAACGTCGACTTCTCCACGCACTCTGAATTTGAACCGCGTCCGGAGAGAGGGAGACTTCGGTCTGACGTGTATCTTTAGCTTTTTGGGGTTTTTCTTCTCGCGCTCCTTTCCTTCTCGCGCCTTCGCCGCACGTTCGCTGTGAGCGCTCACTGCGGCTTGCCCGTTCGTCTCTCTTTTCTCCTCCGGAATTAGGCGCCGCCGTTTCCTCCGCGTTGGCTGACTGTTTTGTCTTTTGCGTTCCCGTCGCTTTCAGCGGCGCTCGGCGAGTCTCTCCGCTGAGAAAGAGCGGCGAACGCGCGCATTTTGGCGTGTCTTGCAGCGAAAGCCAGCCGGGCGCGCGGGCTGTCTCCGCGCGGATTGCGGCGGGTGTCGCTTTTCTCCCTCTTCTCAAACGAACGTCTCCTTTCGGATTTTTTTGCTGAACGTCGGCGGCGCGTCCACCCTGGCGCGCCCGCAGTCTCCTCGTCTGCGCGCTCGAGGCCTCTCTCCGCCGCAACGCACACCGAGAGTGAGCAGTTTTGGCGGCGCCCCGAGAGAAAATCTGTCAGCGCACAACCGTGTGGACAGTCTCCGCTTAGATTGGACCTTTCTTACGCTTCGCTGTCGCACCCGCCCTCCGTCGACTGTCTTCCTCCCCCTTCGCCTTCGCCGCGCTGAGTCCTCTGCGTGTTCTCCGCGGGCTGCCCTGCGGAGCTCGGGGTTGCTGGTGCGTCACGGCGGGCGGCGCGACGTTTGCGCCTCCGCGTTCGACTCAGGTAGATTTTTTCCGCTTTTCGGCCCTGAACCGCGCGACGTCGGCTGCGCCGTTGTCTGCACGCCCGACCCCTCGTCTCTGTTCTTTCTCGTCCGCCTTCCACACTGTGGCTTACGCTGTCTTTCTTCGTTTGACTCTCCCGCTCCTTTGGCCTCAGCTTTCGTTTCCTCTTCGTTTTTTTTTCAGGTGTAAACAGCGTCTTGTTTTTGGTCGTTCAATCACGTGGGCTCACCCCGGCTGCGCAGCGCGGCTCGGCAGGGACGACAGGCAGTCTCGCCTCAGATGCTTCCTCCGCAGGCTGCCATTCTTTCTCTCCGTCTTTCTCTCCGCGGAGCTTCACCTTCCTCTCCCCTGCCCTGCGTGATGCGTTAGTTTGAGCGCTGCGCGTCTTGTGAGGCAGTGCGGCGGCGGCGAGTGATCGCGATGACGCTCCCCGAAGAAGACGAGAATATTTTGTTCTCAACGCGCGTCGACGCCTCCCTCGTTCCGCTACCGCGCGCGACGCCGGGCGAGGCCCTCGACGAGGCTGCGCTCCTTTCGCTGTCTGAGCTTCTCGGCGTCCGCGACATCCGCGACGACGAGGAAGTCTCCGCCGTCATCTGGGACGCCTACGACCGCCTCCACACACAGTTCGCGCGCGCCTCCCCCGCCTCTTCGTCCTCCTCTTCGTCCTCCTCTGCGTCCTCCTCTGCGTCCTACTCTGCGTCTCCCTCTCCGTCTCCCTCTTCGTACTCTTCTTCTGTCTCTTGCTCATCTCCACTGCCGGCTACGACTGTCTCCCCGACGACGGCGCATGCGTTCTGCGACCCCGCGTTCGTGCAAGATGGCTTCCGTGTGCTTTACTCGTTCGCCTTCGAGTCCGACGACCCCGCGCGCGCCCAGCAGGCCGCCGTCGTGCTGAGGGCACTCTCTGCGTCGCTTCTCCGCTGCTCGGCCTGCGTCGCGGCGTACGCGGCGGGCTGTCGACTCTTTCTCGCTTGCATCCTTCGCGACAGGGGGGCCGCCGCCGCGGCGTGTGCGCCTGGCGACGCTCCCCCGCCGGCGCCGTCGCTTGCCCAAGACGAAGAGGAGCCGCACGTCCTCTGCGCGAGGCTGCAGAAGAAGATCCTCGCGTGGGACTTGCTGCGCATCCTGCCGGTGCTGGCAAGGGCGCGCGCGCGACTGAGCGCTGGAGGCCGTGTGATTGACTTGCTCGACAGCGAAGAACGCGCCAGAGATAAGGCACTTCCCTCCTTCCGCGAGCGACACCTCCGGAGCCTGCTCAAGTCTCATGGCGGACACGCCGCGGCCTCTGACTCTCCTTCCGCGCGTCCTCCGCAGCCCGTCCTGACCCCTGGGCAGCGCGGGGCGTCTTCGTCTATCTCTTCGCCTCCGCGCTCGTCGGCGCCTTGCGTCTCTCTCGCCTCCACGGGGCCTCGGCCGACGGACTCTTCCTTTTCTGACCCCCGCGCTTGCGCGCTGCTGACGGCGTTGCTCGACAGCAGCCGCTTGCTCTACGCGGACTTCTCCTTTCCGCTCGAGACTGCGCAGGAAGATCTGCGCGACTTCGGCGCTTCGCTCCCCACACTCCTCGTCGACTTGCTGCCTCGATCGCCGCGCGCCCGCGGAGACAGACGAGGTGACGGGGAGGGAGGCGGCGCCGCGCATGCCGCAACCGCAGAGGAGAGAGGCGCGAGAGAAAGAGAGGCGGCGCTGCAGAGTTCGGCGCGCAGCAGCGCGTTTTTTTCGCCCAAGGGATTGGCGGCCGAGACCCTCGAGCAGCTCGCCGCGCACCAGCGCACGCTGCAGAGCTTGCTCAGGATCCACCCTGCCTTTGCAGATTCAGGGACTTCGGCGCCTCTCGCCTCCGGCGCGGCAGGCGCCGCCTCGTTGTTTGCTTCGCCGCGCGCCTCAAGCGCCCTCTTGGAGTTCTCCGAAGAGGCGCTTGCGGCTGCGGGCGCGTCGCCCGCAACCTCGCTGCCGCCGGCGGTGCTCCTCCTGCGGGTACTGCCCGGTCCCCTCGCCTGTTTGGAGCCCGTGCTCGCGGCGCTTCTGCGGCACCCTGCGGCAGTCGCTCACCTTCTTCTCTCCTTCCAGACGCACGCCTTTCCCTCGCTGCGTCTCGTCGCGTGCGCCGCGTTGCACCTCGCGGCGCTGTGCCGCCCTGCGCTGCTCGGACCCGCGTGCACCGCGGCGGCGACCGCGGTCTCGCCGCTGGCTGGGCTGCTGAGCGTCGTGCAGCTGTGGACGATGCTGCTGCACATCCTCGCTCGGCGCCTGCACCAGGGCGTTCAGGGAATGGCTGTGCGCGGGGGTGGAGGCGACCTTTCGAGCTCGGCGCACGCCCAGAGGGACGGCGAGGAGAGCGTCAGGAGCACCCTGCACCACCTGCTTCTGATTCTTCGCGCCTGTCACGCGCTTTTTATCGTCCGTGCCCCCGCCACGGGAGGAGGCGGTGCGCTGACTGCCGCGGGCATCGGCGCCGTGGTGGCGCGCGACCTCTTCGCTCGCCTTTCTCCAGGCGAGGGCGAGGCCTCTTCGCGCGCGCCTCAGGGGCTTCAACACGAACAAGATGACGGGAAAAATAACGCGGAAAGGAACGAGAGGGCGGGCGGAGGCGGAGAAAAAACGCGCCGCGAGAGCGACGCGGCCGCTGCGCGCTGTCTGGGGTCCCTGACGGCCGTCGTCGAGGCGGAGTTGAGCGGGAGTGCCTACGACGAGGCGACCTGCCTGGCTGCGGGCCTCCAGGCGGAGGTGGCGCGTCGCAGAGGAGACGAACGGCAAGGAGATAGAGAGGGGGGCGGGCAGGTCTCGTGGGAGGCGGCAGACCGGCGCGACTCGAGTTCGTTGCCGCGCCTCGAGCAGGAACAGGAGCGCGCCGCTCTCTACAGCGAAGGCGCGTTTTTTTTTTCTGGCTTTCGCCGGCGAGACGCTGGACGCCAACCGGGAGCGCGAACCTGCGGAAGCTGAGGCCGACGGCGCAGACGAGGACAGAAGGCGAGAAGGGCAAGCGTGCAGCGTCGAGTTGCTCCTGGGCGTCGAGCCCTCCGTGCCAGCACTCGGCATTCTGTTGCGCGCGCTGCATGTCCTCGCCAGGCGTTTCGTCCAGCTGTGGACGCTCCTTCAGCGCCTGTCGCCTGTCCCGGGGGATCCGCGCCACCCTCTCGGCGCCGAGGCTGAGCGGGCTGGCGCCGACGCGAAGACCCCACGCGCAGCCGAGCCGGGGCGGAGAAGCGGAGGGGAGCGAGAGGACTCTGCAGAGACGTGCGCAGAGAGACGAGGCGAAGGGGACGAGCCGCGGAAGGAGGCGGCACACGAGATCCGCAGGACCCACACGGGCGAGAAGAGCTGGCGTCTGGCGCTTCCCTTGGAAGCTGCAGTCGTTGTCCTGGAGGCGTGGGAGACGTCGTTCCGCGAGCTGAGGAGCTTGGAAATCCTCGTGCTTCGTGCCCTCCTTGTCGTTCTCTCGCTGCTTCACAAGGTTCTCCTCTCGCCAGCGGCTGCGGCGCTGTTCCGCGACGCGTCGTCGTTTGCGCCGTCGCGGCCGCCCTCGCCCTGCACTTCGTCGCTCTCCTCGCCCGCTTCGTTCTCCCCTCACTCCTCGGCGGCCTCGCCGGCGCCGCACACACGGCTCGGATGGTGTTGGCTCCTCCGCGACGCGGCGCGCGGCGCGCAGCGACGCCGACGACAGCTCTCTGCAACGTGCGCACAGCTTGGGGCGGAGGCCCGCGAGCCTCGGCTGGCTTGTGCCGAGTGCCCTCTGGCGCGGCTGCAGGGAGACGCAGGGCTGCCGGAAACCTCGACGCGGCTCCAGCCTTCCGCAGGGGCGGACGAGGCGGAGCCGCGAGCCGCCGAGCGGCGGAAGGGCGGCGCGGAGGGAGCTGGAGGGGGCGTGCAGGCCTACGCGGAAAACGAGGAGCAGAGGAGACTGGAGGAGCGGTTCCTGGGGGGGGCAGCCTGGGCCTGCGAGACGATTGCGGGTCTGAGCGAGGAGCTCGAGCAACTGCTGGGGGGCGACGGTCTCGCCGCCGAAAGCAACATGGCGGACGGCGGCTCAAGCGGAGAAGTCGAGCCCCTTGCAGCCGCCGACGTCAACGAGGGCTGCGCGAGCGAGACTCGGGAGCCGCGAAAAGCGCACGCCGAGGGAGTCATCGCGCCTCCTGCGGAGCGAAGCAGCGATGAGGAGGGGAACGCGAAGGAGGTCGCGCGGCTGAGGAGTGAAATTCTCGGCGGAGACGAGCGTTTCCATCAGCAGCTGCGCGGTGAGCCACAGGCGCTGTCTGGCGGGCTTTCCGCTGCGGACTCGTGGAAGGACGCAGACCTTGAGGTCATCTGCGTCTCCTCGGACTCAGATGTAGAGAGCCTCGACGCCGAAAAGCCTCGACGCGCAGACGCCGCCTTCTCCGCGCTGGCGCTGTCGTCGCCCTCTGGAGACGAAGCGGAGACGCAGCTGTCGCCGTGGACCCCCGACGAGGCCCAGGCCGGTGACGCAGAGCTTGCGGCGGGAGACGCGAGGCCGCGTGACAGAAAGGCGGCGGGCATTCGGGGGAGCCGCGGCGAGTCCGCGAGCAGCGCCTTCGCGTCTCCTCTTGAGAGCCTCAGCGACGAAGAAGAGACATTTGAGCGCGCACGCCCCGCGGGGGCTCGCGCGCCGGCGCCGAGGCCCGACAGAGGAGAGGCGAACTGGGGCGACGGCGCCTGCAGGCGCGACGCAGAAGACGAGGCCCGCGACGCGGCGCCTTCTCCGCACGCCGTCGTGGAGGTCATTCTCAGCGATGATGACGACGAAGGAGGCAGCGAACAGGAGGAGAAAACGGCGCGCAGGGCGGGGGGAAGCCCGCGGAGGGATCGCGGCGTCAGCCTGAGAGCTGGGGACGACGGAGGAGCGCGGACAGCAGACAGCGAGAGACAGAAAGAGACAGAAGGTGTCGAGGGAGGAAGAAGTGCCGCGGCGGAGGAAAGCGGAGGGAGCCGCCTGTCGTCGCGCTGCATGCCGCCCCCGGAGACGAGACAGAAGGACGCCGGAGTGGCGTCGAGCCGGACTGTCTGCTGCGCGTCCCCGCCCTCCACGTCCTCCGCGTCTGTCTCTTCGTCGTCGGGTTCCTCGGAGTCCTTGTTTTCCAGCGAGTCCTCGGGCTCGTCTCTCCCTTCCTCGCCCTCGCCCTCGCCCTCGCCCTCGCCCTTGCCCTCGCCCTCGTCTGTCGCGGGCTCACCTTTTGGCCCCGCGAGCCACTCGCCGCCTGCGAGCCGCGACGTCGGGCGTCTCTCAAAGCCCTCGGTCTTCGGTCCTGCGCGCGCGTCTCTTTCACTTCCGCCCGCGAGGCCTGCGGCGTCGGCGCGCGGCGCGCAGCCGCAGCCGATGCTCGCGACTGGCAGCGGAGCTGCGCACGCCGGCGAGCAAAAGAATAGCTCGCTCTCCGCGCCGCGTTCTTCGCCAGACATGGCGAAGGTTGGCCTGGGCACCGCGAACGGTGCGCGCGGCTCGCCGTTCTCCTCTCTGTTCCCCTCGCCAGGCTCCGCGGCTGCGAGTTCCGCGCGCGCGGCTGCGTCTGCGCCGCAGAGAGGAGAGGACGTCGCGGCGTTGTGGGCGACGGCGGCGGCGGCCGAGATGCTCCATAGGAAGGCGCGCGACGAGCGCGTGGCCTGCGAGGCCCTCTGTGACATGAAAAGGAGACAGGAAGAAGCCGTGAGGGAGAAGCAGAGGGCGGCGAAGGCGTCAGGGGCCGCCGCGCCGCGCATGGAGACCGCAGCAGAGGCTCGCTTTCCCCCTCTGGGCCTCACATCCGGCAAGCCGGGAGTATACCTACCTGCTGCCGCCGCGCAGAAAGGCCGCGAGGCGTTTGAGATGGTCGTTGCGGAAGGCGAGGCTACGAAGCGCGCGCGACCCGACTGCCAGGAGCCGGGCAGCAGCGGCGCACCGGGGCTGCAGGGCAAGGCTGGCGCGCAGGACAGAGAGGAGAGAGCGTCGTCGTCATCTCGTTTGGCATTTCGCTCGGATCTGCGCTCGTCGTCGGTGCCCGAGAGGCGGCCTGCGTCGGGTGCCCCTTCTCGGGGGCCGTCCGCGTTGCCGGCGCATTTGGCTGCGTCGTCGTCGCTGCCCTCGGTGCTCGCCGCCGCGGCGGTTCAGGCGGCTGAGACGCGGCAGCGCGCGAGGAGGCTGCTGCAGGCGCGACTGGACGGCGCGCTCCCGCCCTCTCGCAGAGACTGGCAGACGAAGGGGGCAGCACGTGGGGGGGGAGGACTCTGCGGACTGCTGCGGACTCACGGTGGCCGCGCGGCGGATCGCGCCTCCGCGTCTTCTCTAGGCTTCGCCGCGTCGCCTGCGCTCCCCGCAGGGGGCTTCGCTCCCAAGTCGCGGCTGAAGGAGGTCGCTGGGCGCATCGGATTCGACGGTCCCGTCGTGCGCTACCGAGAGCGGAGGGAGGCGACGCACACTGGACCTGCAGACTGCTGCGCCGCGGAGGAGGGCGCGCCCGACGACGGCGACAAGCAGGGCGAGCGCGAGAGCTTGCGGCGCGAAGAAGAAGAGAAGCAGCGCGCGGAGTCGCGCAAAGCCGAGCAGATTCGCCGAATGCGCATGGAACTTGAGCGCGGCCAGGAGAAAGAGGCTGCGGCGCCCGACGCCGCCGCAGCTCCCAAGCGACATACCTGCCTCGCGCCCTCCTCAGGTACGCTGCCCGCGACTCCGAGCCGCGAAAATCCGTAGGGCAGGTAGCCAGTCTTGCCCGTTTGCGCACTTTCACCGCTGGTGGTGAGCCCTCTCCATGCATGCATGCGGATGCCTGTCTTCGCATCTGTGGAGGCGCGCTGCTAGCCCAGGGTTCGCTACGCGCGCGGGTCGCGCTGGCGCATGCGTACCCAACCCGACGCCGAATACAAAAACAAACATACACACATAGATACTTATTCGAGGAAATAGGCCTGCGTGAAAGAAGGCACGTGGAGATACGTAGAGGACAGTCCTGCGTCGTGTTTTCAGGTCTTCGCCGAAGCTTTCTGCGAGGGCGGAAGCCTGTGGGCATGCCGGCAGAGACGTGGAGTCGCGAGCAGCTGAAAGACTGGGTGCGGCGCGAGGTGGAAGAGGACGCGCGGCTGAGGCGCGACCGGGAGGAAGAGGTGCGGCGCGCAGAGCGTCGGCGGCGAGAGGAAGAAGAGGCGCAAAGAAAGCAGCTTCAGGAGCAGGAGGAGGCGCGGCAGCGGAAGAAGGCCCTCGAGCGCGCACGCGTTGTCGTCGATGCAGACGCGGCCGTAGATCAGTTCCTCTGGAGGCTGCTTCACGTGGATGTCTTCGGCTTGGCGAGCGGTGACGAGGACGCGGTCCTGCAGAGGGAAAACGCGCGCGCGTCCTCAGGGAAAAGCTCCCCGCGCACGCCAAGCCCGCCTGCCGCGCCCCCCGCCGCCAGCGCGGACGGCGCGAACGGCGTTTGCAGAGAGTCGCCAGAAACTGGCAAAGTGGCAGGCGAGGGAGGAGCTTCACAGGGTGCATGTACGCGCCAGACGCCGAAATTTGGGTCGCCTGCGTCCGCGCAGAGTCCCCAACAGGCGGGGAGGGGCAAGTATTCCCTCGAGCTCCTCACGTCTCGAGTTCGCGCGCAAAAACGCCTTCCCACGCGCTACCGAAGTGTCGAGGAATTCAGAAGGCAAGTCTGGCTGCGACGAGGATCCGAGCTGCCGACACGCGCAGTCGTGTTTGCGAGGCGCCGCTGTGTCTAGCGGGAGGTTGCTGGGGGCTCACGTGTGCGGCTCAGCAGCCGGCAGCTGACGCGCAGTCGCTGGCATGCAGAATTCTCTACTAACCCATATATGCATATGTTCAGCTGTGAAAACTGTGCGAAATCACGCAGAGCGTGTAGCCGGTAGCTGTTCACGTGTGTGCATATATATTAAGGTCGTATCGCGATTGTGTCGATGCTTGTTCTCTTTCCGTGGGAAGCACACACGCCAGGGCCTGTCGCACGTCTAGAAGCCGCAAATGGCGCTACAGCCGGGAGATGGCGCGGGGCGGATTCGCGCGGTCGATCTCAGTACAGGCAGATACGCCTAGCTACCCTTTAGAGATGTCGACAGACTCCTCGCCGTTGAGGACGGCACTGTATCGAATGGCCGCGGCTACATTGTAAAAGTCGCGTTTCAGCGTCGCACGCGTTCTCCTTGGAGACCATCTTGCCGCTCCCCCCTCGCGTGAGAGGCGTGTTTGTTTCGCTTTTCGTGGTCGCCCTCCGCCTCCCGGGGTCTCCGCCATGCCTGGCTGCGTTTCTCCTCGCGCGTGACGGCGGCGTATATCTGGGTTGGCTGCCTACTCTGTGCGGCGTCTCGTGCGCGTGTCTGGGCTTGTTGCTGGCGCCATGGTTCTGTTTCGCGCTGTGTGTCGCCTTTTGTCTGTGCAGCTTGGTGGCGCCGTTGCTTTTTCTCGAGTTGCTTCACCAGCTGAAGCAGGCGTTCTCGGATCAGCCTCTGGAGCCGCGCATGTGCGTGTTGGAGGAGCTGCGGCGCGAGGGCCCCCAGTGGACCCTGGGGCGCCTCGCCATGGCGCGACTCTGCCCGCAGCTCGCCGCGTTCGCCAGGGCTACATGTTCCCGCTCTCGCGGCGCGGGCAGCCGTCAGCGCAGCTTTTTCAACGAGGCGTGGCCTGACAGGGACGCCCGCGGGCGGGGGGACGAGCCGCGCGCGGAGCGAGAGGACGGAGACCGCGGGAACGGCTTCTTCCCCAACTTTGGTGTCCACGAGCTCCTCCTGCTGCTCCCCGTCGGCTCGGCCTACACTCGGTTGCTGCGGAGCCCAGAAGACCTGCGCGGCGGGGGCTCTGCGGGCGGACTTCAAGGCGCGGGAGACTGCGAGAGGCCGGAGAAAAGCGCCTCCTCCTCCGCGAGCCAAACAGGCGAAAAGTCTGGAGCGAGCCCGAGCGACGACCGCGACGACCGCGACGACCGCGAGGCTTTGGCGACGGAGACAGCCTCGACGCTGGAACACGCCCTCGAGGTCATGCGGAGATACGCCGGAAGAACCTTCGCCGACGTCGCGAAGGAGGAACTCAGATCTTGGTTCCTCCTGGGTACGCCGATGCAGCTTGTCGCTGCGAACTCAAGCGAATTTCACACCCCGAAAGGACTTTCCCCCGACGCAGCGCAAATGAGCGCCCTCAATCGCGCTGGGCCTCGATATACATACATATATATTTACATAGAGCAACGCATGAATAAACGATCTAGAGGGCGAGATCTACAAGTAGTGGAGGGGCAAACAGACACAGCGCACACCAATGGAGAGAGACCGACAGCGAGACATTTGCATAAGAGGCGTCTCGTCTGTGCATAGAGTGAGTCGAGACGTCTCCTGATTCCACGGCGACAGACATCGCCCCACAGCGCCGCCCGATGCCTCGAGGGCCTGCGCACGCACTCCAGCCCTCGACCTGAAGGCACGTAGTCTCCAACGTGTCGATACTATGTATATATTAATATATGTATGTATATATACATTTATATACATATATATGCGTATACCATATAGATGATATAGGCACACGTCATCGCAGTCGCGGAGGTGCGAGGCGCGCGGCTGTGTGTTTCCTCAGGCATCGTCGAGCGCGTGGAGGAGGCGAGTCTCGCAGGATTTTCTGCGACTGCAGGGGGGCGCGAGAAGGCCGGCGGCGGGCAGCTCGTCCTGCGGCTGCCGCAGCTCGTCAACTGGGACCTCGCAGATCCAAGAGCCGCGCCGAGGCATGGCATGAAGCGCGTAGGAGCCCCACCGTAGCAGCTTTCCGCGTGTGGATTTTTCCTTCTGCGCAAGGCGCCGCAGCCCTGCTCGTGGGCTCCAGCGTGCGAGGGCGGTCGTCCGCCGACCCAGAGAGGCGATTCTTGAGTTTTGACCGCAAGAGAGAGAGAGCGAAAGAGGGAGAAAGAAATAGACGGACTAGGCCGCCAGCGGCGCAGCCGCCAGAGCCAGAGACAGGCTGATGCGTCGTATTCAACACATTGGGAGTCTATGTAGACAGACGAACATCGTGTCTTCTTCTTGACTCCTGGAGGGCCGGCGGCGCATGTGCGTCAAACTATACACCCACAAAGATACATACAAATGTATATATGTTGATATATATACACATGTATACATATTTGCGTGTGTATATATATGTTGATGTACGTGTATATATGTCTGTGTGATAGTGGCTGAGCGCGGAGCGTCTGCCTGTCGCGTGCGACGGGACTCGTTTCTAGCTGTGTGTTTCATTTGCAATCCGAAGAAGATTTTTTCTTGTGCCTGGCCTGCTGCGGCTGTCGGTCTGTCAGGTGCCGCTTCACCACGTCGCGCTGAACACCTCCTGGGTGGCGATCTCGCTGACGCAGCTCACCACCGCTGTGAGGGAGGTTCAGGCGGTGTTTCTGAGCGAGCTCTCGCCGCGCTTTTCGTTTCTGTTGAACCCGACAGCGCCGCAGTCTTCCGCCCAGTCTGCCGCGCCGCAGTCTTCCGCCCAGTCTGCGGCGCCGCTCCTTCCGCCCCTCTCTTCTCTGTCGTCTCTTTCTTCAGCCTCGGTACGCGCCGCCTCTGCGGCTAGCGCGCGGAGCCCAGCCCTCGCGACGGCGTGGTTCAAGCAGGCAGTCGACCGGCAACTCAAGAGCGAACTTCTCAACGCCTCGCAGGTGAGAAGCGACAAGGAGCCGCGGGCGTCGCAGTCGGCGCAAGCCTCCTGCACGGAGCAACCTGGGCTTTTTGCGAGGCGCCGAGGTCAGATGAGCTTTCGTCAGCTGCGGCTCTGCCTTCGACGTCTTGTAGCCGCATGTGCGACCTCCAGCTCGCCGGGGGATGCACGCTGAAGTGAAGGCGCTCCTGCCGGTAGCGTGTCGTCTCCTCTGCACTTCTGCGCAGGCGGCCTATGGTGCACGGTCTCTGTCTCGTGGGCGGGGGGGGGGGGGAGGGGCATGACGGGGCGTGTCTGCTTGCTTGGGTGCGCACAAGCTGCTGCTTTGCATTCCTGCCAAGAAAGATGTGCGCGTGCGTAGATGAATAGAGGCGACCGATTGCTCCCATGCGTGGGAGTCCATTCTTGCCGTCTTTTCTGTCGCGGCGTGCGCTGCGCCGCTCTGCGCGAATGCTCGCCTTTCCCACTCGCAGGTCCCCCTTCCCCTATATCGATGCATATCTGTGTTTATGGGCGCGTGCGCGGGTGTCCCTAGCTCTACATGCGTCTGTGTGGAGCGCAGCGCGTGCCTGCTGCGCACATGTCTCGTGTGTCAGGCCGCGGCAGTTCGCGACGTGTTGACGTCGGAGACGAAGCTCGGGTTGATTCAGGGGCCGCCTGGCACTGGGAAGACGAAGACGATCCTCGCGCTTCTCTCAGTCCTATACGGGCGTCTGCGAGACAACCAAGGCGCGCGCGCTGGACCCTCGGCGACTGTCGCCTCGCCGCCTGCGGGGCTCGGGAGCGCTTGCCGCGAAGGCGTGAAGAAGAAGATTTTGATCTGCGCGCCCTCGAACGCAGCGGTCGACGAGATCGCCGAGCGCGTGCTCACGCATGGCCTGTTCCACCCCATGACTGGCGAAAAGCTCGCGCCGACCTGTCTCCGAATAGGCAAGCGAAACCGCAGCAGAAATAAACGCGCCTCACGCGTGAAAGCAGACTGCGAGACGCATGCAGAAAGCGCGAGAAAGAGAGAGAAACCTAAACAGACAGAGAGACGAAGAGAGAGAGAAGTAGAGAGAGAAGCCCAGAGAGCGGTGAACACAGGCAGGGTTTGAAGGGGAGAGTGGCGCGCTTGCGTCTTTGGTATGCGGCTGCCCCTCGCGATTCGTGGATTCGACTAGCATCAGGGAGTGCTTTTCAGAGTCTGTGCTGTCACTGTTTCGGTTCTTGTTTGTTTTTTAGGGAATGTAGACCGGGTTCGCGAGTCGGTGCAGTCGATCGCGCTGGACGTGCAGGTGAAGCGGCTGCGAGGGCTGCAGGAGAGTCAGTTGGAGACTTCGTTTCAGGCATCTCTGCAGGAGTTGCGAGAGAAGAAGAAGGCATTGATTCAGCAGCACCAGTGCGTGCGGTTTTTATCGTCTCGCGCGACGTCTTTGGATCCGGCGCGGCTGCACTCGGCGGAGTACCTCGACGAGCTGGTGAAGGCGATGCTGGCCTCGCCTTCATTCTCCTCCTTTTTCTTGAGCGAGCCGAAGGACCGGGGCGAGGAGACGATTCGCGAGCTCCTTCCGCCGCTCGCACGCCTGGGACTCTACGGCTTGAAAGACATGCGCAGCACACTCGACGCGCAGCTCGAGGACGTCAACGCGAGCCTCGCGCGACTGTTCGAGACGCGCAGACAGGAGCGACCCGGGCTGCTGCCGGTCTGCAGGCAGCAAGTGATTCTCTCGGCGGACATCATCTTTGCGACGCTGTCCTCCAGCGCCAGCGAGTGCCTCTGTCCCTATACGCTCGCCACGGCCGGCGCCGCGGGCAACAGCGGCGCCCCTCTCCGCGGCGCTTCGCCCGCGCGCCTGCTGACCTCCACAGTCGCGCCGTCGCTTTTTTCCTCGCTGTCGGGCGCCTTCGCTTCGCCTGCCGGCTCAGCCGCGCTGCTGGGGGCGGGCGCCGGCGCGCGTCTCACGAAGGATCAGAAGATAGCAATTCTCCAGGCGCAGTTCTGTGCGCAGCAGCCGCCCTTTTCGTACGCGTACCTGATTGTCGACGAAGCGGGTCAGGCGAGCGAGCTGTCCTGTCTGATTCCGCTGCGACTCGCGCCTGAGCGATGCATATTGGTTGGCGACCCGCAGCAGCTGCCGTCGACCGTCTTCTCCTCGCTGGCGGAGAAGCGCGGGCTAGGCCGCAGCCTGCTTGAGCGCCTCATGATCTGCATTGAGGAGGAGAAGCTCCTGCAGACCGCGGAGCGCAGGGCGAAGGAGGCGCGCGCCGACGTGGAGAAAGCGAGCGCCGCCGCGCAAAGCGACAAAGAGCGGCGACGAGACGCGCGCGGGGGAGCCGAGACGCAGGGCGATGCGGACGCGCGCGACGCACAGACAGAGCAGGAAGCTTCGACGCGGAAAGCAAACCGAGAGAGGACCGAACCGGAAAGCGACGAGGAGGAGCGCAAGCGGAAACTGGTGCAGGGCGGCGTCTCCTTGGCCTTGGACGGCAAGGCAACGACTGAAAGGCCCGCCCTGAAGATCAACCTCTTGGCCACGCAGTACCGCATGCGTGAAGCAATCGCGCGCTTTCCCGTGAGCACAAAATGTATCCACGGAGCTCCCCACGCTGCGTCGGTGTTCAGTCCAGACGAAAGATTGCCTACTCCGTGCCAGGCGCTCTGTATCATCTGCCGCACGCGTTCCTATCCTCTTTCAGTTTGCTCATTCTTCTGATTAGCGAAACGCAAAGCTCCGTCGCTGATTCTTACAGGTGGATGAGCTACGATCTGTCTTGATCTACAGGCAGAACACTCGTTTCCGTGATTCTGTGTATTCCGGAAACAGTGTGCTGGATAAATATCTGTTGTGGCTTTTCGGGCGTCCAGAGGCACACATTTCAATTTTACCTGCTTGCGGCGTAGGACCTGAGACCCGCCACTGGAGCTCGGTGCGTGTTGTCTCGCGGGGTGCTAAGGTCCCGGCTGCTACTCCGCCTTGCTTTATCCTTTTTTATCCTCAGCTTCGCTCTTGCGAGGGCAGGGGGCAACCGCCATCTGCATTTGTGTCCTCTGCGCGGGATGTGCGTTTTCTCTGCAGGCAGATGCGTTCTACGAAGGGCGCTTGAAGACGAGCGCGTCGGTCGCGCTGCGCCCCGAGCTTCCTTGCTTCCGGCTGCATTGGCTGTTTGCGCCGCTCAAGTTTTTCCACGTGCCCAGCCTGGAGGACCGGTGTAGACGAGGCGCCTCGGGCTCGCTGGTCAACTACGAAGAGGCGCGTTTCGTCATCAGCCTGCTGCGCACGCTGTACGTCCATTTTTGCCAGAAAACGGCGCAGGCGGCGGCTGCCGGGGCTGCTTCGCCGTCCCCCGCGCACAAGCTGAGCGACGTGAGCATCATCACGCCCTACAGACAGCAGGTGGCGCTGCTGCAGCAGTTGCTGGCGGAGGACTCCGTGCTGAGAGCCGCGCCGCAGAAGCCAGAAATCAACACAGTGGACGCATTTCAGGGCCGCGAAAAGGCGATCGTCATCATCTCCTTCGTCCGAGCCGCGAGTCCCGCAGCGCTCGCGGCGCTCGCGGGCACCCCAGAGGCAGAGGTACGCGCGGAGACGTGTAAGGCCCGCCCGCATGCGGAGGCAAAAGACGCACCCCCTGCGCGTGCTTCGTCGAATGGCGAACCCGAGGCCAAGAAGCCGCGAATCTTCCCGCCTCCAGTCATTTGGGACTTGCCTGCGCCAATGCCTGCATCGGCGTCCGCTGCCTCGAGTGCCTCTGTGGCGCCGCCCACAGCGCAGGCCTCTTCGGGGCTCGGCTCCTTCGCGACGCTCGGGTTCGTCTCAGACTTTCGCCGGCTGAACGTGGCGCTGACGCGCGCGCGCGACGCGCTGTGGATTGTCGGCGACGGCGAGACGCTGCAGACGCACCCGATGTTTCGACGCCTCCTCGCCTTCATCCAAGGCCTGCCTGGCGACGCGTACATCGACGTGCGACGGCCCCCGGAGCGTCTGCGGCAGGCGATGGCGGCGCGGGAGGCGCGGGCGCGGAGCCACGACGAGGGCCTGCTGGAGCGGTTCATCAGCGCGGCGACGGCGGACTTCATGCAGCTGAAGGCGCGTAAGAGCTCACGCGCGACGCAGCGCGACGCGCGGAGCCCGAAGGAAGGCCGTCCTTTGAAATCCGCCGGCAGAGAGAGCGAGAGGAACTCAGGCGCACACGCCCCCCCAAAGCGGAGAGCGGAGCTGCAGCGGAGGCCTCCGAGAGAGAGAAGGAGCAGAAAGACGCACATGCGTGGCGGGCGGGAAAATCCGAATCAGGCAAACTGCACGCAGAGAGAAAGCGGAAGGAAAGCACAGAAGGGCAAATCGAAGGGAAGCTGGCGAAGAAATATGTTCGACTCTTCCGACCTCTGCAGCCCGGAGAGCGCTGACCACGATACATATACATATATGTATTGATATATATGTATATGCGTGTGAGTATATATGATACACAGGTACACGCAAGCACGTATGGGCGTACAGGTATGATGCTTGTTTTTTACGTCGCGTAATGGGATTCGATGTCTCCTCGAGCATGCGCAAGATATGTCCGCCTACAAATCCATAATTTTTGAAGATTAGGGACGCGGACATTAGCCAGTTCAAACGGCTGGCGACTTCAGCTAACGAGAGAAAATGCGTACTCAGCTATCACAGGCAATCTTGCAGGTTTTCAGGGAGCCTCTGAACACCGCACAGGCGTGAAGTCCAATGATATGGGCAAGGTCGTTGTAGAGAGCGAGGAGAGTTGCGGAAAGGAAGCCGCACAAGCAGTTTGTTTTCGCGCCTGGCGTGTGGTTTCTCATATTCACTTTCTCGAGTTCTCCCACGCGTATTTCTGCCAGCAGTCATGTTCCGAACCCTGGCGCATGCTTCCCAAACAGTACACTGCCGGCGAGAAATCCTCTCATGTACTTGAATTTGCAGATATAGGGCGCCATGTTTCAGTCTTTTTCTGCCGCTCCACAGGGGGCACGGAGGCGAGCCAGACAGATGACTCGTGAGGCGAGGGTGACAAGCGCTGCGGAAAAGGCAAACAGCGTGGAAAAACGACGCCGCGAGGGTCATGTTGTTCGGCCAACCAGCTGCCGCTGCGTAGCATCTGCACCCTTTCTCCAGACTCCCCACGCGCACAGCACCTCCATGTCGGTTCATAACTTCCTTGTTAGTGAACGAGGCTCAGTTAGGAAGGCTATCTCACCGCCGGGTCGATACCTGAGCTGGGTGAGGAACGTGTGGAGACCGTTTATTCCGTAAGCGCGAGGTACAGCAGACGCGGCAGGAAGACAGTCACGAGGGGCCCAAAGGAGAAGGCGCGCTTCCCGCGTATGGACGACTGAGGACGAGCGCTGTACCTTTCATGCTCCTACGGTTGCGACAGCCTCCACGTTCGCTATGACCTTTCCTCTTGTTATGCGGCTAACAGTATAGCTAGCTGTGCGCGCATGCGAAAAGCAAAGAGGAGATACTTATTGCCTTCCAGCAAACACAGTCCATTGGGGCTTCCCCGGAATACGGAGTCGCGGCAAGGCGGCAGCCAGATCTATCCTTGTTCTTGGTAGGAAGTAGCGTTTGCAAGCGATTTCAGGAGCAAGACTCATTCCGATCCTAGCTACACACCGACACTGCGACGAAGGCGTACCCGAAGGGGAACTACTTCCGCACTTTTTCACTTCGAGGCACCGAGCTGCCGCGTGTACCCCGTCGAACTACGACCGGCAGTTGTGTGAAAGGGTATCCAGCACGCCTGTCAAACTTGGTTTTCTCCCAGTACTACGTCTGGGACAGTTGCCGGCTCATTCTATGCGCTGCTTGGCCACAAGAACGCAGGAAGGCGCTCTGTCACGCAAGAACCGTTTCCTACCTGTTTCAACTCAGTCTCCCGCAGTGCCGCTGACCCGCATCCCCAGCGTGTGCACGAGCGCTGCGAGCTGGAGGGACGCTGGCAGAAATGCTGGCTCCAGCTGGAACTTTCATGCTCTTCTGTGTCTCCGTGTCCCAACAACTTCCTGAAGTGGGCTGTGAGCCACGTTCCCGGCGGGCTCCGCGCAGAGGCACGAAGCAAGCTCCTGGGAGTAGCCGACTATGGGAGGCGGAGGAAGACAGAATACGCATTTTGTCGCTGGTAGCCAGGCCACTGGGTGAGCCAACCGCCCTATTCGCCTTTCGTTTTGCGGCTTATTCTGTGCCCTCTCTCCAATGCAAAGAACTAGCTGGCTTTTTCAACATTTGACGCGCCCGTGGCGACCGCAGCGCGTGCTGCTGCCGCACAGAGTGCGGCAGGCATTCGATATTTTCGAAACTGGATGCGAGGCCAGACCGAGCTCCGTGGGTGACCCCGTACAACACATCAGACAGGCAGATCGAGAATTTGTTTTCGAGTTCTCTGAGGCAACGCACTCCGTTTCCAATGACCGGTGCCCGCCTGTCACTCCTGTGCCGTCATTCGGCCCGAACCGCTACGACATCCCCTATTGCACGGCCTATGAGGCTTTCACAGCGCTACGTTCTCTCTTTATCCAAGCAGATGGCAGTTTGTCTCTGCCGTCGACATGCGGCAGTGGTCGGCTAGCCCCCACGCACCGTTAACCTCGGTGATCCAATGTGTTTTCACTCCAGTCGAATATAGAGGGACATTATATATATTGTATATGTCACTAGAATACTGACGGTACCGATATTTACATGGGAGAGATTCACGTTCTCTCCGAACATCTCTCGGCTATAGAAGAAAAATCCACAAATCGCAGCAGGACACAGACACCCCCATCAGTGCTGTCGAGTTCAGGAACAGGTGCCCTGGGAAACTCAGGAGTTTCATCCATGGATTTCCCTCGCATTCGTACGCAAGGCCCTGAGGTCCGCCATAGAAGAAATTGCGGAAGCAGTTGTCAAGAAAGCGTGCTGTTTCGCGCTCTCCGTAGACGGAGAGGGGTTCTTCCCGATGCGAGGCGGTGGCGGGCAGACAAGCCTGGCAGCCTAGGTTTCCACGATCCAGAGGGTCATGCAGGCCTCTGTTTTTCAGCTTTAGAGTAAGAAGAAGAGCTTCTAAGCATGCGCGCGAGTACGATGGGCTTCCCTCTTCCCTTCCCGCTCCGCGAATCCTTCGCGACTGCCCACCCTCCTGGCAAAGCCAGGCTTCGCCAGGCTTGCAGCTGCGCGAAACTGGCGCGCCGTTTCCTGTGCGTGTCTTGTCGAGTGGCACGCATGCCGCCGGCTGCATTGAGTGTCGCCTCTACGCTTTCGCTGAAAGATGAGCAAAACGAATGCAGGAAACCACTTTTTCGCCGACGTTTATTTTCCAACTGTGCGGAGTCTTTTTCCCGCAAAAGCTGCAGAAAAATCCTCCGTGGTGACTGTAGGGCATTCCGGTTCGCGCGGCAGAGGAGGGGCAGACCACGATTCTGAGGGCCTTACCAATTCCCTTTGTTTGGAGGCAAGCCACTGCTGCTTCGAATCCAGGAAGCAGCATAAGCAAACGCAGACCCGTATCCAGTTGTCTATCTTTTCAGGCCTCGTTTTCACTCGGCGCTTCTCGCTGCCGAGCTGTGCGAATCAGCGGTGGCGCCCGTCCAGCTGAATAGTAATTCGGTTCTCTGCGCTGCTTCACCTGCTGGGAACTCTCCAGCGCTGTCTAGAGAACGAGGACTCTGCCTGGTTTCTGCAGGTCTTCGACTTCCCGGATCGCGCTGGCTTCGAACCGTGGGTCTTTCCACGTCACACGTGTATCCGCCCGCGCTGGGCTCTCGGGATACTGCTGCAGGCCTCAAGCCCTTGCGTACGTCAAAGACTCGAAAAATCTCGGGGTCCCTGACGTCGATCTACATCTCCATTTCCTCTCTTTCACAAGCGGACTTCTGGGCTGGATTCGCGTGGCGTACTCTCTCCCGATGTCCGTCTGTCGCATGGGGCTTCGCCGACGCCTTACCCCACGGTCGACCTCCGTAGCCGGCCTGCTGCCCTGTGTGATTCCGAACTCGCCGCGGACAACTAGCGCCAAGGGAGCCGTGGATCTTTGCTTTTTGTGTATTCGCCAGGCGAGCTAAGCCGCGCGGTTTCCACGTGAGTCGGGAGTCTTCCCGCCCGCCTCGTCGGGCGACAGGGTCGGTGCTTCGCTCTCCGCGTTGGCTTTCTCGCCCCTACCCTCCCATGAGGGATATCTGCGATGCAGCCTTCACCGCGAAGAGCCTCGCAAGCGAAGCCGACTCGGGCTCCGCCGAAACTGCCGTCTGTCTCTCCATGGAGTAGCTCCGAGTCCTCCGACGAGCAGGCGACGCCGTCGGCTCCCGCCATGCAGGCCGAACGAAAACGCAAGGGGCCGCCTCCACTTCCCTCCATGCCGCTTCCTGCGGGCGATGCGCCGGTGCGCGATCCTTCTCCGATGCCTGACGAGCGCCGACAGCCCGCCGTCGTCGACCCCGGACTGGACGATGCGCCAGTGCAGCGGAAGAAAACCGCCGTCGTCCGCAAGCAGTCGCACCTGCCAGCGTCCTCTGCGCTACGTGAGGATGGCGCGCCGCCCTCTCCGCGGCCGCTGCGCAGTCAGTCGGCGGTTCGCCAGGCGCCGTCGCGGCAGACCTCGAAGCAAGAGCCGAGAGTGGCCTCCCTCGACGGACAGTCCGTGGACGGAGGCGTGACCTCGCCGACGCGCAGTCTGTCGCCGTCTCGCAGGAGCGGCGCTTCGAGGAAGAGCCCGACGAAGATGGCAAGCCTTGCGTCTTTGGCCTCAAAGGTGTCGATGCGGGAGGACGCCCCAGCCAAGCCGTCGTCGCCGTCGCAGAAGGCAGCGCCGCGCGGGGGGGGGTCGCCGAAGAAGGCTGCCAAGGAGCAGCCCTCCAAGCCTTCGCCGAAGAAGCTCCCCCCGCAGAGCTCGGGCGTTGGCAAAATGACCACAAAGTCCTTGATGACGCGTGCAGTTTCGCAGGTGTCCGCGACAAGCACCCGAGGCAGTGCCAAAGCTAAAACCGGCGCGGGCACGCCCCGCACGGATCCGTCCAGGGCGAGCTCGCCGTCGACGGGCTCCGGCAAGCGCGCGGAGAACGCCGCGGAGAAGGCCGCGAGGCGCAGCGAGGAGCAGCGACAGAAGCCGAAGCCGGCACGGCCCTTTACCGGCGTGCGAGAAGATGACAAGTTAGAAACGATGATTAAGTTCGCCGAAAAGGCCGTCGCGGGAGCCAAAGAGCAGAATGACAGCGGCAGGAAGTACAGCAGCCGTCTCAAGCAGCTCGAAGAGTCGCGCGACGAGCTGCAGAGGAAACTGCAGGAAACGCGCTCGGAGGCCGAGGCAGAAATCTCTGAGCTGCGGAAAGAACTCGCGGCGAAGGAGAGCGCCCTCAGCGTGCAAAACGCCGCGCGCCTGCATGAGGCGCAGCAGCGCGTCGACGACATGGAGCGCGACTTGCAAAACAAAATACAACGGCATGCAGACGAGAAGCGCGAGGCGGAGAGAGCGAGGGAGCGCCTTGAGAAGGAAATCGATGACATGCGCGTGCAGCACAAACGGGATCTCGCGGAGACCGCGCGGGAGAGACAGCGGGAAGTCGAGAAGAGCGAACACAAGCTTCAGTCGATGACAGACACGATTCAGTCGCTGAGCACGTCTGTCGCTCAACTCCAGGAAATCAGCGACGTGTCGAGGTCGGCGCTTCAAGCGATGGAGGAGAGGAACAAGCTGGTCACCGCGAAGTTGGAGCTTTTGACGAAAAAGGACGCTGAGCGCGAGAAGGAAATGCGGAAAATGATGCCGACTCGCGAAGCGAAGCGCCTAGCCTTTCGCGCCCTGCAGAAGGGAAGGGCTGTGGAAATGATTTTCCACGCTCTCTCCCACGCAAACAACACGTTGTTTGACAAGGCCTGGGCGCTGGCGAAGATGGTCGAGGTCCTCGGGGGGGCTCTTCGGGTCTCGCATTCGTCAAGGGCAGGGACCCCGTCGAGGAGCGCCTCATGCAGTTCCGCAAAGAGCAGATGTTTCTCATGACTGAAAATGAACGGCTCATGAGCGAGGTTAGCGAGAGAACACACATGGGCTAAGTTCTGGAATCGTTGTCTCTTTGCCAAGGACGGCTTTTTTTGTAGGGGTCTTTGCAGAGGGTGCTCACCTGACTGTATCCGCGCCTTGGTGCAAACGGGCGTTTCAGTGGCCGTGAGCTGCCAGCAGCGCTTGCGTCTCTCGGCCGCCTGAATGAGCGCCTGCGCAGATCTTGTGTTCACGTGTGAATGGATCTGGTGTCCCTGCAAGTACTGATTCCGCACTTACAGTCGCCTGCTATGTTCATATGCGCATGAGGGATGGAAAGGTCTATCCTGCTTAGTCGGTTCATTTTTCTTACAGACGGGGCGCAGAGCGAACACCTTTTCGTTTTCCCGTGCTTCGTGTCTTTTCAGGTTTCCCGGCTCCAACAAATCGTCGCTCACAACAAGGGGGTTGCTCTGGTGAGGCGGGGGTAGCACACGGCGTCAAGGCAGTGCTCAGGAACTGCGCGTGTGTATCGCTGGAGACGACTAGAAGCAGTGATTTCCGCTGACGGTGACGGAGATTTCTGTTGTTGTCCCAGGCGCAGACGCGACTTCAGTTGTTGCAGCGCTGACGCCAAGCCAGTCTCGTAGTTCACGCGCACGCTGACGCCTTTGCAGAACTTCTTTAGTGTCGGCGCGCGCGGTTCTGTGGCTGCTTCTTGCAGGCGTCGGGTATACCCGCCCACAGTGAGCTCTTGGATCAGATCGTCGCCCCGTCGAACAGCCGGCCTTCAGCCGCGAGATGGATGTTCTCCGTCTTTCAAGGCGTGGTTCGACTGCGGCTTCTCTCCGGCTTTTCAGCGTGAGCACAAAGATGAGGTGGATCGCGGGATCTGCAGTCAAGAATTTGTCTGGGTTAGCTAGTTGTCGACTCGCCAAGGTGGGCGCACGCGGACGTGAGCGCTCCTTCTCAAATGTAGACACCTTAGTCAGCCCTTCCCCTGCTGCAGAGGCTGGCCGCACTGACGCTGGAGACTGAGTCCTGACGACGTATAGTTCGATTTGGATAAGTTCCGGCTGTGCACTTTACAGTCCGTATACAACAAACTGGCTGCATTTCCTGCGGTGTATGTTGTCGCCGACGTCTCCACCGTAGATTAATGTGTGTTTCCGTGTGCGTTGGATGTGTAAATATGGCGGCGGCAGTCGGTTCTGTTGTTGCACGGGACGCATGCTTCATGTTCGTTTGTACGATTGAGTCAAGCCTACCGGGTTCTTTCGCATTTGCGGTGTGCAGTTTGAAAGGTATCATGGTCGAGAGCAAACGCGAGCACACAGTCCGGTCCCTGCAGGACAGGTTCAACGAGATGCGCCTGAACGCGTATAACGACATGGTCAAGAGGATCAGCGCGACAAAGATCTTCTGTCTCCTGAGGTGAGTCGTGTTCGTCACTAAAGCCGAACGCGAAGACACAGGGCGGGGGCTGAGGGCTGAGACGCTTGCCCGACGGGAGACGCCATGCGCATTCGCAGCATTGCGCGTGCCAGAAAACTTCCTGCTGTGCCGTTCTGGTTTTCAAAATATCAGTTCTTCGCTGGGACGAATGGCTTCAATTTAAAGAAGAGTGTGATGCTTGGTTGTCTCTCAGGATCTTATGGATGAAGTCCGCGTACGGATGCATGTTCTCTCTGATGACGAATGCGGCTGGCAAAAAACCAAGTGAGCATTAACAGATTCACATCAGGCAATAACTCCTTCATGCGGGCTGATTTTCGCTGTTTTACCAGGCTGATGAAATAATCTTTGGAGTCTTTACGGCTTCTTTGGTAGACCCTATTTTGCTGGATGAGCCATAGCTGCAGGCTGGCTTTGCACAGGTCACTGGGCTTTCCTTGTATTCTGCCGCCTCACTAAAAGTCACAGTAGAATGACCGCATAGATATATTTTCGGTGTACGCACATATACCGCGTTTGCCAGAGTATTCCACTGTCGCTAACGCACATAGTGGCGTCACTACCCGTTGAAATGCGTGTCATCAGCGGCGTGCGCCAATTTTTCTGCTCAGTGGAGGCTGAAGGTGCATTTATGCCTGTTTACTTGTGACTGCTTTTTTTCTGAAGTGAAAAATGCCCTGAGCGAGGCGTCACGGTATCTGGAACCAGCTCCGACAGAGCCATTCGCTCCCGACAACTTCCCCTTTCGAGTCGTTTCAGGAGAAGTGCAGCGAGTTCCCCTGGTCGGAGGGCCTGCGGTTATGGGTGGAAAGCCACTAGCACTCGGCGCCTATAAGAACGAGTCGTTTCTCAACAACGACGCGCCAATGGCGATGCAGCCGTACTACTACGGCCAACTTCCATCCGTACAACGGAAAAGACCACAGAACGTCTTCATTCCAATGCAAGAGAAGCCACCTATCCCGACAGGTTACGTGGGTCAAGGAAGCTACATGGATCAGCAGCTGACTCTAGGGGTGCCTTTTAGTGACTTGAGAGGCACGCAGTCTACGACGTTTCCGGTCTCGCACGGCACGCGTCTCAACGTGGCACCAAAAAATATCCCGACGGGTCCTTATTCACCTGGCTCGCCCGGAAAAATCGATGAGAAGGCCTCTGTTTTCCGAATGCGTACGGCTCAGCAAGATGTACAGAAAAGGCTCTGGGGTGGTCAAAATCACGAACTGACTGCCAGTGGCCTGGATCGCGTGGTTGTGGGGAAACCCATCAGCTAACGAGCCGACGCAGTGCTCAGTCGGCGAACCTACGGGGAGCTGGATGAAGGAATGTGGCGCGCACGCTCTAATTTGGTAGAGCTCCGCGATCTACCCTGCTGGAGGCTTCTCCGTGTTCAGCCTTACGAACATCACAACGCGCCTGATTCAGTCATTAGCTGCCGGTTTGCAAGCTGAGAGGCACGAACGGCGCTGGTCAAAGTGTTAGTTTTCGTTTCGTGTCGAAAACTTCTGCATGCAGTACAACTGCGACATGAAATATGGTTTTGATGACGTAGTGTTTCATTCCTACTGCGTAACGGGCGAGAAAACGGCTGAGCAGTTTAGAGTGTGGCTCGTAACTGCAGACGCGCCCGAGGCGGATCTTCTCGCCCTGGGGTGTCACTCTAGCACAGACATGGGAATGTGGGGCCATCTTCGCTGCCCTCTCATCTACTGGGGAGATTAGCAGACGTTTCCCATAAGGCTCGAACTGTTCTAGTTGGCACGAAGCGGAGGGGGGTTGCCTTTTTGGCATGGGATGCTACCCCAGGACTGGCAAAGCGACACATGCTCGACAGAGTGCAGCGCCTCGAGGACACTCAACCGTGAGCAAAATAACAGGCGCACCGGAGCATCCAGTTGCCTTGAGGACTAAGAAGGTTCCATCGTGTTGTTGCTTGCCTTTTCACCACACCGGCGCCTGTGCTGGAAGGAGCACTGCAGCCAGTTTGCTCTCGCGCGTCGATGAGACAACAGTGTGTGGGGTTCACTCAGAATACCCATCATCCTTCGAAGCGTCCGAACGGAGGTCCTCTCTTGTAGCACTAGTGCACTCGACGGACTAGTTGTAGCTCGCCGCACTCAAGTTCAACACTAGTGCCAGGCAGCTGGTGCCTCGGACTAGTTGGAAGCGGGGGTGGCTACATTTCAGGTACGCCAGCTGCTGCGTTTTCTGCTGCGTTCGAGTTACTGAATACGAGAAGGATTTGTTCAGTGCATTTTGTACCACGGGCCACAAATTCCACCTACTGGGTTCCTCGGCCCCCAACTGACTCCCGGAGCCAGTGCCTCGACAGCTGCAACCTCTGGTTTGGCTCCCGCATTCAAGGCTAGCGGGGACTGCTTTTTCAGCAGCGCGTCGCGCTGCTCTGATAGTTTCTGGATCTTTCATCACACCCACTTTTATAGGACGAGCTCACTAGAGCCTTTCGGCTCGCGCATCTGGAGCGAGTAAGTGCGCCCTGCGTTGAGCTGCGTGAGCGATGTGGCTGCCACCGCAAGCAAAGACAATAGGTCTAAACAAGCACGATCATCAATCATTACATAGCTCATGTTGAAGAGCTCTCGCTTCGTCTGTGCCGCCGTTCTCACTGCGCTTCGTGCACCAACACGACTTGGGCGCACTACACGTTGATGGCGCCCCGGCGTGGTGGAACGCGTGGCTGACAGCGTAGGCTGTTTAGCGCGTAACGAAACCGGCAGCGAATCGTGTACACAACACTGTCTTGCTCCTTTGTCGACAGGGCACTTCACCTCTGCGGGAAGACTGCGCGCGCGTCCATTTCCACCGGACTACCTGTTCGACGGTCGGACGCACCGCCCGTTGCTTCTGGGACAAACACAGCCGGAAGCGCACCTTCCGGCGACGTCGTTCTACGCACCGCGAATCCAAGGAGGGCTCTTTTGTCCAGACGGAGCGGAGAGAGCCTTTGGCCCGGCCTGCCAGCCGGGCGCCGCCGCTGTCTTGGCGGTGGTTTTCGGCGACCGGTTCACCTGGAGCAGAAAGGCCCTGCCAGCCTTGCAGTTTTCTCTGCGCTTTTTGCCAGGAGAGGTGTCGCACGCGTGATGGCGGGCGTATCCCCCGGCCTTCTTGGAACAAACTCGTGTGGGGACTCTTCTGCGACCGAAATCCGTCTCGCTTGGCGGTTCCAAACAGGCCTGTCGAATCTCGCGGGCGTCGTGTGTCTGCAACTGCCACCTTCTTCGATGCCGCGAAACTCCTTCAGGCAGTCGCCCCCCAGCAGCGGTGTGTGTTTCCTGCCCTGTGGTCGTACCACTGCAACTGCCGCGCGATGCCGGTGTTCGCTCGGCAGGTCACAACGCGCTTGTGCGCAAGGCCGCTGCAGTGTGGCACTCCCCAGAGTTCCTAGGCGCGGGCAAGGGCGCGGCCAAAATTTAGCAGTGGCGGGGGGTTAGCAGTGCGGAACGTGTAGCTCTGTTTTCAAATCTCTGCGGAGTGCTCGTCCGTTTACCGTTTTCCGCGTTGGACAGTGTTCGAATTGTGGCGCCGCCGACTGTGTCTTCCAGGGACTGACTGAGCTCGAGCTTCCGAGACTTCTGCCAAACCACGATACGACGAAGAGGGAACGTTGGCGTCGCCGCCCCTCTCTGCAAACTTCTCTGCGCTCCGCTGCTACCGCGCGTCCTGCGTGCTCTGGTGGCGCCTGAGAGAGAGCCCTCCTCGTACGAAACGACCGGTCGTCCGCGTAGTTTAATGCAGCAGCGGCAAAATAGTGGTGTGTGTTCGTCAGAAAATCGAGAAACAAGAACAGGTTGAAGTTCAACGACCTGTGATGAACTTGCCGTCTTATCAGTGGTAGGCAGAGCTTCTTTCAGGGACGAAGAAGCCGCGGGGCATCTCAAAAAAAGCTCCGTACTATTTTGCATCGCACCGTCGGGGAGCGTGGAGGGTCACGCTTCCGTTGAATATAATCTTATCGGACGCGGTCGAGGTTTACGCACCGGAGAGATTCACTATTGTCTTACAGCGGCTGCCGTGTAAAAACTCGCCTTCCCCTTCTCAAGGACGCGAGCTGCAGTCTCCGCAAGAGGTCTTCCTCGTAGTGCGGCGCTGCCACAAACGTTGTAGTGGTATCTGTTTGTGAAGAACAAATACTTTTTGTGTCTCAGAAAAATAGCGCATCACTTGACGTTGTTGTTTCTTGCTTTTCACAAGGCAGCGCGAAGAAATATTCATACATGCACCCCCGTGTGTCGTGTCGTCAACCGTATGTACGACAACCGACAACCTGCCAGTGAAGCGAGGGCGTCGGCACATGGTTTGGAGTAACACAAAACTGACATCTTCCCGATGCTGGCTGTGTGTACACTGCGGAAGACAAACCATTTATTTATCTAATGGTAGTGCTTTGCGCGAGCCAGTTGGCTGGAGTGATTTTGACGACGGTGGCGCGTTCGAACAGGTTTTCTCCTTCGTGCGTGGCAGGGCGCGGGGCACTCGGCCTCTTTCTATCATTTACGCCGCCCACCTACACAGGTGTTATTTGTTTGGGTGTGTCCACAGGGTTCTTCGTCGTATCCTTGTGACTGCACGAAATCTCCGCAGCTAACACGGTTGCCGCCGATGTCCCCGCGTACGAGTGCACCTTGAAAAGGGAGCTCATCGTACTTCGATAGGCGGCTGTACTGCTTCTTCTTCTTGAAACTGGTTACCTTCTCTTGCCTGTCCCACTCTAAGTCTCTATAAACATGAAGTCCTCTGCGGAAATCAGGCGAACCATGGAGGTTCCCGCGACCATCCACGCTCCTCTTCCTCCAACGTCGTATCCTGCTTTCGAAGCCGCAGTCTTCACAGATATCGGTGAGTCTGTGTCCAGCGGACGCTCCTTTGCTGTTGTTACTGACGTAGCTGTGACGACGAGATACTGGAGCGGAAGTGCAGGCAGGTGGTCAAACGGCTGTGGACCGTGCAGGGGCGCGCATCGCGACTGTTCCTCAGCAGTCCCTGAACAGGTGCTCAGTGGTCGATTACGGATTCGGTTTCAGCGCCGCGCCCTGAGTGCTTCCCGGTTGGGGACAAACAGATCTGCAGAGGGACTCGTAGATAATAGCACGGCGCTGGCCGTTCGCGGCACTTTGAACTGTGCTCGCAAGCTATTTCTTTCCGGGGGCTGCCGCTCGATGCCGATTCGCTGCGACGCTACCGAAGAGTTGCGGGCACGAACGTGCCTACGCTCCACAGGAGTGTGTTCGCTGTCCGCGCTGCGATTTTTCCAGGTGGTCGGAAGCACCAAGAAGACAGATTTACGGTTTGCCCGCAGCTCGTTCCTGGCCGCGAAGACTGCGCCTTCTTCGGCGTCTTCGATGGCACTGTTGGTAAGTCGCAGTTGCTGCATGGCTTTTCTGCGCCGAAGGTTTGCATGGCGGATGTTACCAGATACCCTTGCTTGCCCGAAAGAGACGGATCCGTTCTCGTGTATGGAACATCGCGGCAGGTCATTACCGTGCCACTGGAGTCCCCGCGTCTTGTAGACCGAAGCGCTACTTTCAGGTGCGACGGTTGATGAGTCTCCATTGCGAGAGAAGGGGTCGTATGGAGCAAGCGGCGAAGTCGTCGCCTTTCCGTGTCGCGCGCGCTGCGGACACCGCGGGCTGTTCGGCGTGGCACCGAAAGTGCTGTCGCTTGGCTGGGATATACCGCGTGTCGAGCGGTGCGCTACCGCTGTTTGCTCCGTGGTCGTTCTCGCTGCATTCCTGAACGTCGCTGTCGTAGTGCGCCTGGGTGAGCGTATGCGGTGTGTGTAGGCCGGCGAACCCCCGGGTTGTACGCGAGTAGTCTGTGTTGCCTTCAGGCGACTTCGCGAGCGAAAATGTCAAGGACCTTGTTGTTCCGCAGTTGATTTCTTCGCCGGCGTGGCAGCAGGTCACGGAGCTGCTCCGGTCAGACTCGCCTGCGGCCCAGGTCGACGAGAAACTTCCCTCCCTCCTCGACCAGGCGGTCGACTACATGTACAAAAATGCAGATAACGAACTCGTGAAGATGTGTGAGCAGCTCAACAAAGACTACGCCAGCAGCACCTCCGTCACGGCCGTGCTGGCGAACGGCTACGTAGCCGTTGGGCACTTGGTGAGTTGGCGCTGCGTCTCCGCCACCGCTGCTTGTGCACCGAAGCAGACGAGTTGATGCCGCCGCGAATGCACCAGTTGGGGTCGCGCTGCTCAGTTCTGCCCGCAAGCAGAGGCGCGTGGCAGAACCGCGCCTTGTTCGTCTCGGGGGGGGGGATTGAGGGGGTGGAATCTGCGACCTCGTGCGAGCGTTGAGTGGGAGGGAGATGGCGAGCTAGCGCGCCGTGATGTGCTTGCGCGGTGCGGTGTGCCGTGGGGTTTCGGCCGCTGCGGGGAGCTGTCATGATGCGGCACTGCCGAAAAGAATCCTAGTCGGACGCCGCAGGCCAGCTTCAGAGACGTCGTTAGCTGTATATGGAGGCGAGTGTGAAGCGCCTTTTCGAGGTGTCGCAGTGCGGCGTGCTGGTCCAGGAAATTCTGTTTGTTAGGCATTTGGTGTTGAGGAAGATATTTCGAATGTACCCGTGTTGTCACGGGTTGGTACGCGCGTCGCGCTGCGACTGTTGCGAACCTGGACACTGGCTGAGTCGATGCTGTTGCGTGTCTACAGGGTGACAGCCGTATAGCGATGGGAGTTGAGACCCCGAACGGGATGAACTGCGAGTTCCTCACTATCGACCACAAGCCCGACATGCCTCAGGAAAAGCTGCGCATCATGGTACGCGCGTCACGTGACGAAGATCTTTTGTTTCTTTGCATGCGAAGCCGCAAATGTTCACGCATTCGCCTTGCTGGATAACGGGCGGTGTTGCGTCTCCTGGGCAGTAGCTGCGGTTGGAGTTCCGGGGATTTTTCGGGGCAGGGCTGTGGCATGTGTCGTGTTTCGGGATGTCCCGCGTATGCTGAGTGTGTTGCCTAGAGACCGCGGTGCGAGTAGGCGCGTGCACTCTGATGTAACGTTCCCGTGTATGATGTCCTCTTCCCATGTTTTTCAACAGCGTCATGGCGGCAGCGTGGAGTATCTTCACAATCATAATAACAAGCCCTTCATTCGCGGCGGTGACTTCTCCTTCCGCAAATCGCGCGGCGAGCAGCCGATGCAACTGCAGTATTCGCGAGCCTTCGGAGTAAGTCACGTTCCCGTAGTGTGAAACGGGCATCGGCACTTTCACTTCACAGGGTTCAGTTGGGCCCCAATTCACACACAGAATACGTGCGGCGGCTTGCGCAGTCTCGGGGGGGGGGGGGGGGGGGGGGAAGAAGGGGAAGGGCATCCGTTTTCTACAGTCTATGCGAGAAGCGTTGAATTCAGCGTGCGTCGGGGGTGCTGGAGCTGCAGTGCTCGTCGCGAGTCGCGCCTGAGGTGCATGCCCCTCTCACTTTTTTCGTATGTGGCGAAGTGGATACATGGCCGTGACTGGCTCGTGCGTTGGTGCGTCGTATGCTCTTGTGGGCGAACAGCTTATGCGGGTTGATTTCGATCTCAGCGGGGAAGTCGCCTGTGCGTCGCGTCGGCGCTCGCCTTCCGGTGTTGAGGTTTTTCTGTGGTATCTGGCTATTCTATAGGGCAAGGACTTGAAGATGTACGGCTTGAGCAACCAACCGGATGTGCGCGTCGTGCGGCTCACGCCCCAGCACCGCGTGATGATTCTCGCCACTGACGGGCTCTGGGACGTCATGTCTGCTCCGCAAGCTATCGAGATCGCTATGCAAGCGCGGAAGGAAGGTAAGTAGCAGAAAGAGGGCGTCTGAAGAGGCTTGGGAAGAGTATGGCCGCAATCAGGCGGCAATTCTTACGTATAGCGCTGCGGCGGTGCTGATTTGATCAGAGGCGGTGTGTTGGGGGAGTGTCTCCGGAATGGAGCGAACACTTGGGGGACTTTCATGTGCAGGCACTAGGAGACTGGCGGGCGGAGCGCGGGGATCCGTGGGGGTGTCTGTCAGTTGTTCTTTCAGGGGTTGGCGTTGCTTCATAGGTTTCAGTATGTGTGTGCCCGAAGCCTCTATTTGAGTGAGCCAGAAATGCGAATGTTTGCTAAACTGTCCGAAGCCGTCAACGTGGAGAGGCAGAGCTGAGGAGTCTTGCCAAGTTGTGTCGTTTTCTTTCTGTCGGGGTGCTGGATTCAACAGGAAGAAATCCAGCGCAGGCGCTGGTGGAGATCACCCTCGCGGAGCAGCAGAGTAGGAATCAGAGCGCAGACAACATCACTGCAATGACAGTTTTCTTCAAACAGGCTGGCGAGCAGTAGGCTTTTGTTTCCTATGTTTTTGAGGACCGTGTTTCCGGTGTGGTGACGCCAGTTGCGGTATCGCCCCCAAGGGACTGCCAGGGGAAGAAGAAGAGGGCAACTATGACGCGAGCGTCGCCTGATCAGGCGAGGCTTGAATCCCATCTTCTTCGCGCAGAGTGCTGCCCGTTGCTGCTTCTCGTCTTTTCGGATTGTGTACGTTCTTCCGGTAGTAGCGTATACCATCAGCGTCGCGAGTTTCCTGTGCGCTCCCGGTTCGTGTTCCCCTTTTTTCTCGAATATGTATGACACTGAATCGACCTGCCATCGTTCGCGCGCCGACTGTCAAGACGAGATCTCTCCGGTAAACTGTCAGAGATGTTTTTTCCCACAGAGAATCTGCGGGGCGCAGATCGTGTGCGAACGACGCTGTCTCCTAGATGTTGTTCACGGTTAGCTCCCGTGGGTCCTGCTGCGGTGAGAGTTCGCGAGTGAACGTGAGTGACGGCAGCAGTTCAAATGGCAATTTCCTGTCTAGTGAAAGACGCGTTCGGAGTGCATCCTTCTCGCCGGCCGGACTTGTCTGTCTGGAATCCGTAAAGATTGCGCCGCCCCCCACATGGGTCGTTCCGCCGGCGCAGCTCGAGCGAAGACGCACATAGCCCCCGCCGGCCTCGCTTTGCCGCCGCAGACGCTACTGAGTACAAAGGCAGCACACCGCTGAGGGAGACTTCCAGAGTAGTTTGAAAGATGAATGTGGAGAATGGGAGAAATCGGGAGGTGACCACACGCGGACGCATGAGCGCTCCGCGTCGCATACAGCCGCAGAAGGAGCACGTGCAACGCCGGCGGTAGAAACAGAACTAGGCAATTTGTGAAGAAGATGCTCCGCATTTCAAAGTAGTGCGGCTCACTTGTATCAGTCACAGCAGGACAGTACAGCCTCGATGACCATCGGTGTCGAGGCAGCTGTAAACACAGTCGAAACGTCGCCCCATCCACGCACAGACTAAGTGACGGTGTCAGAGTTGCCGGTGAAATTCTACTGAACGCCCGCCACCTAAAAATGCGAGGCCGCCTGACGTTCTCCGCCTCTCTCGGAGGCGTACGCCATTCTACCGGCCGACTACCACGATTTCTTTGGCGCCATCTGGCGAAGTGGTAGTTGGCAGTAGCTCACGACGTGCGCAATACTCGCTAATAGAGATTCTCACTCGCTGGACGCAAGCTGGCGTTCACATGAGGGAATCGAGCACTCCCAGTCTTGGCGTGCTTTCCACCACGAACTGCAAATTCAGAGCCGTTGAGGTTTCTTGAACGATGTTCTCAGCATGCAACCATAAACCCTACCGACGGCATCGCTGTTGTATTTTTTGGAGGCTGTGGGCCGCCTTAGTCTTTCATGGAGAGGAAACTAGATACTGTCACCCGGGAGAGAATTCAAAAAGAACGGAAACGATACAAGCTACCCGCCGCGACGCGGTGACCACGCTGGTGATCCTGCATCGTCAGCTTGCCGTTGGCTGCGCTCCGCAGGCAGAATCATTTCTTTTCTAAGTTCGGGATTTGGAGCGCATATCGCATCTTGCGTCTTCAGAAGATGCCATCATCTTTTTTACTGACTATTGCCCTCTTCGTGCTACAGTGCAGCGTCCAGTTGACATTTGGGCTTGGCGTTGGCACTCCGCACACGGCAACTGAACTGCGCCCTTCTGCTCCAGATGACAATCATGGAACCCGGGAGGGCGCAGGCGTGCATGGTGGAGTCTCGCTCCTTTCCTCCACGGAACAGGCTAACAAACTGTCTGACAGCGGAACTGAGCGGCGTGTTGTCCGCGGCCAGAAAGCGACTGGTCAGAGCAAAGAAGAAATCCAGCCACGTTGTGACAAAAGCCACAAGATGAGGACAGAGCGGAAGCTAAATACGCCTCGCACGAGCGAACGTCAAGAAACTGGGAGCGGACATGTCACACAAGACCGAAATTTGCCTCTGCTGGAGAGTGGGGCAGACTCACAGCGTATAACAGGAACGGCTCAAGAGCCTGGGGCAAGTAGACGGCTTCAGAGCCAGTCGTCTGTGCTCGACAGTCCGTTGAAGGGCGCTGAGAACTCGTCTGAAGACCTGCAACTCAGCACAGATCACGGCTTGGACGGCAATAACCTAGATGGCAGACAAGAACATCGCGCTGCTAACGAATTACTGAAGAATGAACCTGCAGAATTCCTGGACGTTCCGCGCAGCACGGGACGCAATAAGAAACTCTCCCTAGCACTTGACGCGGTAGTGCGAAACAGTGCTCAGTCTATCATCTCACGAGACCTGCCTTTGAACATGGATCTAACCCTTTCTTCAGGGCTGGTAGACGAGCGCGAAGCAGGGCGTCCGCGGCAACTGTACGTGGAGAAGGCTCCACTGGTATTTCTTCTCTCAAATCTGTGGAACGAGTATATCATGCGGCCACAGTCTGAGGGAGGCACAGGGGTACGGGCAGCAGCGGATGCAGAGGCTGCTGCCTATGTTTCAGATCTTGCGGCATCGTTCTGGGCGGATCTTTATGGTGTTTCATCAACACTGAAGCTGTGAAGCACTGTCACTTTTCTGAACACCCTCCGCAACAATGAAGACGAACAGTTTGAAACCGTCCTCTCCAATTCCAGTCCGGCCTAGCACAGGGGACAAAACTGAGTGCTTGCGCTAAAGGAGCTCGGCGTATCATTCCGAATTATCTGAGAAGTGTCACGGCGCGAATGCCAGTCGTGGGCTTTGTTGTGCGAGAAAGCGGTTTATTCGAATCTCCCACGCGTACCGTATTGAGACAGAGACACCACATAGCTAAAACAGCGTGCTTTCAATATTTTTAAGAAGCCTCTTCCGTAACTCTGCTCTCAGTTCGCCATCATTCGTCTTGCTCAAACTAACGGTGTCTGCATACCGAGGCCGGACTACCCGCTGCAATTCAGGCGCCTGCGCCCGGTGAAGCATCCGCATTTTACGCGCAACATTCTGGGGTTATCCTGCCGCGCTTGCTAGTGCAGTTCTCTTCCAAGAGTAACTATGAATGTAGTGCAAATCAGGATGTTTCACTAGTCGCCCCCCCCGGGTGCAGGCATAGGAGACGTACAAGACAAGGGCGCCCTTTTATAGACTCGTCCTGCAGACGGTTTCTGGGGCTTGGCGTTCCTCGACCTGTGCATTCTGCTGCCGGAGATGCGCGTTACGGCGCTTTGCATATTTTTGTATTCCGCATACCACGTCGATTACAGAAAATCCCTTTCCACTGGAAACTGAAGGGGTGCGGACAATGGTATGTGAACGTACGCTTGTCATTGCCGTGAAAGTGCTGCATCTGCCACGAGAACGACAGACGCGGAGCCCCCCAACTATCCAGTCATCTGTCTGCGTTACTGCTCTCCGCGGTTTACTCTCCAACACTGCACAGCAGCATGCTCTTCAGTTTCTTAAGAACCCACGGATTTACCAGAGTGCTTTTTGAACATTCGCGTGAAAATTCGCATAGCTTCTCACCAGGAGGGGAATGCCACATAGTCGAGTGTGACGTCTCGCTATTGGCGATTGGCATCCTTCGTTCAAAAAGTAAGTCGACGGGCGTAGTCTTCGCTGTTCTTGGAACTCAATTTCTACAGATCCGCAGAGGCATCACGGTAGAACGACAAACTCCACAGATACACCGGAACAATTGTAGAAGAATCATGCAGATGCGGGAGAACACGATTCGTGGTCACCTTACGAGAAAAGCAGGCGCATTGCGCTGTCGTCCTGCTTGTCGCGTCTCCTTGTTCTGTGCGTTTCTTCCAAAAAAACCGCCTGATGTACGCCTCACCGTCTAGGGAATTCTTTAATACTAGTGGTTTCTTTCTTTAGGTGACGGAAGGTGGACATTCCTGCTCGGAAGTTCCCGAAAGCCATGTGCAAGTACTGTATTCAGCAGATACGGCGGCAATCCTCCGCACCTGAATTCCCGTGTTTTTGGCTCTGAAGACGTCGTAGATTTTTAGCCTCTATCCACCATAGTATCATTTATTCCTTCCTTTCCTCAGTCTGACATAACGTGTCAGCTCGGGCTACGCAGCGTTCTCTGTCTCAAAAACACATCTTTCCGCGGACAACTTTCGTTGCAGGCACTTTCGGACTTGCTGCTTGCCCTTTTTGCTCTCTTACGTCTTCCGAGTACCCCAGCAGACTCTTCGCGACTCGAGGTTAATCGTCCGGTCTGGATACCACCTCGATTTTGCAATAACTCCCGCTGATGACATTCCTACATATCCCCTTTTGAATTGCCTGTGGCCTTGGAGGCCTCGCTCGACGAAGAACCCCTTTTCACTAGAAGTCGCGCCGACTGTTTCTTCGCAATTACTGTGTCTAGAGAGGCGCGAGAGTGACCAGTTCGGTACCTACGTGTTCGAAGGAAACTCTCACTTTGCTCGTTTGAGGGGTTTCGTGCGCTAACGGAGGCAGCGGAGTGCTTCGCATGCAGAATTTCCCTCGTTGTGCTCGTTTGCCTGCCTCGATTTCTTTTTTTTGCTTCCGTCGGTCCACTTCCCGTTGCATTCCTTCCTTCAGCTGCCACGTACCGTGCGCCGCCCCATGCGTACGGGCTGGATCTGCTCTTCAGTCCCATGCTTCTCGGGTTCCCTCGTCCGCCGTTCCTCGCATTTTTGTCTTTTCGCTCTCTTCTTTGCTCTCTGGGCACGCGATTCAACCCACTTCCCGCGCGCGTTCTGTAGACCGTTTCTGTTGGCTCTGTCGTGGATGTCTCTCCGGTTCATGCCTCCCACGTGCGGGCAGAGATGGCCTTATGCGGGCTGTCCGCCTGTCGAGCATAAGCGATGCGAGTCTGCTGCCTGCTTGCGTCTTCGCCTCCTCGTCTTGCGCACATCCGCTTCTCTTCCTTACCCCAGCGCGCCTTCCGGAGGCCTGAGGTCTTTTCAATTGAGACTTTGAAGAGGAGAAGAAACTCGAAATGGCGTTCCGCGCGCTCCTCTCGCAACCGCGCGCGGCGAATCCTTGCGCAGCAGACGCCTCGCGCGTCGCCTCAGCCGCGGCCAGCGGCGCCGGCAGCAACGCGCTGACCTCCTTCCTTTCGTCAGTGTCAACCGACCCGCTGCGGACGCGGCAGGTGAGACTCGAATGACAGGAGAGAACACGCGTGGATCGCTGCGCAAGTCCTCGCGTGAATGCTCCTACAGACGGGTCTGCATGCTTGTGGGTAGAGAGGGAAGAGCGAAGGCTCGCCGCGGGTCGGGGGGCCGCGCCGCTCCAGGTGTGAGGGCGACGCAGCCTCGGCGCGCCGCGCTGACCGTCGGTGGGTGCATCGCGTAGCACACTCTCTTGCTGGAAGCGATGCATCGGCGTCCACACAAACATATAGTTCCACCTAGACATACATGAACATATCTCTATGTATCTACAGACGCATCGCTGCATCCACGCGAAACTTTGGCCCCGCTGCTCTGCTGGGGAGTCTCAGGCGAGAGAACCCTCTTCCGTAGTTGCTTTTATATGCGCATGCACCTGTTGATGCGCACATTTAATGTATGCGGCTAGGCTTGCTCGGAGCCTTGTGTGTCTTTTGCGCGTATGCGTCGCGATGAGAATGTATTTTTCCTCTCGTTGCCTTCGTTCTGTTATCTCTCCGCTCTCAGCTGCTCGAGGGGTACGATGTCGCAAGTGCGCTGGCTGGGCCGCCACCTGCGCTGCCGGAGGCTCTTCTCGCCTCTTCGCTGCTCGCCTCGGAGACCCTGGGGCCCGCGGACTCTCCCTTTCCCGGCGACGCCCTCGACGCAGCGTGGAAACAGGCGCAGCAGACGCAGGCGTGCGGGCTCGAGGGCGCCGACGCGCATGCAGGCGACGCGCCGGCGCTAGGGCGCCCTCCCGACGGCCTTGAGAGCTTCCACGGCCTCGCGGGCCCAGAGACGCTTTCGATTCGTAAGGCGAGAACCCGCGGCGCTGCGCCCCGGGGAGGAGGGCGGGGGGGGGGGGGGGGGGGCGGCGGGGCTGGAGACTTGTATGCTCCCGTGGCCGAATACAGCACGCTGGTGGGTGAATGCCAGAGACTTCACCACTCTGCATACCTTCACAAATATGTATATACATACACATATAGGCGTATATATACACAGATACATGTATACATGCATTCGCATATTTTTACCTATTTGTACATATGTATACGTAAGTTTAGCCTCATGGCTACCAGCTCCCCGCGATTTCTTCGTTGCGGGCGTCGCTGTCTGTTGCCATTGTGTCTGGTGTTGTATGCGCGTTGGCCTGTGTGTGGGTCGCTCCGGGCGGAGATCTGCGTCGATACAAGCGACTGTGTCTTTGTTTATCAGAGTATGCGCCTGTATGGCTCTTGAGCAGATCTGGGTATATGTGTGCGTGTGCCCCGTGTTCTTAGACTGAGACGAGGATCCACGGCGTTTCGGGATGTGTATGCGCTCCCGTGAGTGTGGATGTTTGTCAGATGCGCCGCCCAGTGGAGAGCTCCATCAGTTCGGTCACGCGGCTCCGCGCACAGGCCTGCCCTTTGCGGCGCCTTTACAGTCAGAAGAAGTTCCGCGATACTCCCTTCCGCCTCATCTCTCGACCCAAGATTTCGCATCTGCGGGCTGTGTTCCTGGCGCCTCGCTCTTGCAGCGGCCCGGCGGTTTCTCCTCCACTGTCCCCCCACAGTCCGCGGAGCTGTCTCCGTTTCATGTGGGGCCCCCCAGCGCACCGGCACATGGAGACCTGGGCAGCGAGGGGGAGGCTGCCGCCGCGGGCTGGCTAGACGAATTCCGCGCCTTCGCACACCGCGAAGCCTCCAGTGCTCTCGAGTTCTCTTCTCAGAAGAAGCGCGACCCAGAGGCGCTGCGACTCCTGGCGTCCGCCAGCAGCCCAGAGGGCCCGCTGGGCGAGACGCAGGCGGACCAGGTGAGCGCGCGTACGGTGCCTCGGCGGGGAGCGAACCGGAGGGGCTGCATCAGAGCCAACGGAGGCGGGTTCACCGCCAGCTGGCGCACACGCGAGGCAGGAGCTCTCATTGAACAAGCATTCCTCTTACAGGCACACAGAGCCTTGACGCTGAACTCTTGAAGCGTCGTGCGCAGGCCCATTGCCCCGCGGGACAGTGCCGTGGCTCGCCTGGTGTGTTTTTTCCACAGACTCGCCCAGCGACGGCGCCTACGCACAGCGCTCCCCGCGCGTCGCCGTTTGGGCCTTTTTCGTCTCCGCCTTTGCTGGCCTTTCCGCACCCGCCGCCGCAGGTTCCCATTTACGAGCCAGGCGGCTTCTTTTGGGACCGAGACGCGACCGCCTTCTCCTCCGAGGCGCACCGAAACTCGCTCGCCGCCGCGCGGATCGCCCAACGAGCTGCTGGCATCCAGCCACGCTCCTCCTTCAACTCCTGTTCTTCCTCTTCTGCGTCCCCTTCTTCTTCCGCTTCGTCAGCGGCGAGCGCCGCGACGGCGGCGCTGGAGCGCGACGCCCAGGCGCGTGGCGGCGCAGAGGCGGAGGCCGGGGGCCCGCAGAGACGGGCGGCGACCTTCGACGCGGTGAGCAGAGCCCAGAGAAGGACAGTGGCAAAAGTTTCTCGCGCGAGAGAGGGAAGAAGTGCTCGTAGCGGGGGGAACGCGGCACAGGTGACATGCAGGGGTCGGCCGAGTCTTTCACTCGCTGCGGTTTCCTCCTCGTTTGCACCGAGTGTTTCTGCTTCTCGGATTCGCACTTTTCTCTCTCGCAGGCAGCGGCGCGCGACATGCTCCAGAGCCTCAAGGCGATGGGTGAAGAAAAGCTGGAGCGCTCCGAGTTTGGGCATTTCATTCGGCAGCTGGCGGCGGGCGAACTTTCAATCGAAGACGGCCAGGTGAGAAGAGAGACTTCTCGAAACGCGTGGGCGGGGGCCCGCGAAAAGGTCCTGCATCCCGCGAGGCACACCGTGGCAACCGTGCGGCGTCCGTGCCGTCTTTCGCGTCTTCGTTTTTCAAAAAACTGCAGGCTTTGTGAGGCGTTCAAAGAGACTAACGTGCGCCGACGCTCTCACTCACTTCCACGCCACCGACGTGTCCATATGTGGGCGGGAGGCTGGAGACCGTGGAGAGATATAGTGCTGACTGTGTGGCGCCGACTGTGTGGCGCCGGCCTCCAGCGAGCGAGGCCCGTTGTCTGTTCGCCGCCAGCCTTCGAAGCGACTGCATTTTCTTGGAGGACGCTCTTTGACAGGCGTGTCGCGCCTTCCCCGCGGGCAGACGCCTCGCTTCTCGGCCCCTTCTCGCCGTCTGGGAAGTTAGCGGCTCCAATGTATACCGATAGTCTCAACGTAGATTCTCAGAGAGACGTGCTTAATCCTGGTACGGTTGGTACTTACTTGACTCGAATGGCGCGCCTTTTTTCCGCTTTTTTACTTTTTTTTCAGCTGGTCGACGCGACAGGGAAGCCGGTGGACTGGGATGCGCATCTGCGGGCGACGAGGGCCGCGGAGAGACCCAACGCGCAGGCGGACGCGCCCACGAAGGAGGACACGGGAGGCAAAGACGACGGCAGTGCAGAGGAGTGCGCCTCCTTCGAACAGAGCATGCGCGAACTTGAGCAGGCCTGGACACAGGCTCGAGACAACGTAAGCAAATTTCCAGGCTGAAACGCGGACGCGTCTCGGTCTGCGTGGCGCCCTCGCGGCCGCGTGGACTTCGACGAGCGCCTCGACCGCGGAGATAAAATCCTGCGAAAGGATACGCGCTCAAGGAGAGGAAGAAAGAGACCTACCTGCTTCTGCGCACCGGTGCATACTTTGATACCCCTTCTCTGTTTTTTACCCGTATTTCTATTTATATCTACATATTTACGTGTATTTATAGATCTATCTGCATACATGTATGTATTTGTATGTATGTCTGTATGTAGGTGCTCGTCTAGCGCCCTGCGAGTGCCTGCGGGTGCCCTCCTCATTAGCCTCTCTGGAGCCTGTGACCTCTGAGACTTAGCGGTCTGTGTCTTCCACGGAGGTCGGCGAATTCCGCTTTTCTCCCTCTCGTGGGCCTGCGTGTCTCGAGCCTCGTCTCCCTCGTTGTTTCTGCTTCGTGCCGTGGAGTTGGAGGCCCTTAGCACTCCGTGGAGCCTCGCGGTTTGTTTTTCGTTTCTTTTTCGCCTTCCGCGATCTCCGTGGCGGGCGCAACCTGAGGCTTCGCGTGCTTGCGGTCCCCTTCGCAGGGAGAGATAGACGAAGAGGAGCTTTCTCTTTTCCGCTCGATCTTCAACACTGCTGAACTGAGCAAGGCGTTTGCGACGTCCGCCGATGACGAGGCGTCTCTGATGGGTAAGAAAACCGTTCTTTCTCGTGCGAATCCGAAGTTTCTGTGTCTCTGCTTTTCTGCGCTTCCGCTCGCCTGGGGAGCGGGTGGGGGAGGCTGCGCGCGGGCCGCTTCTCTCCTCGCGACGCTCGCGGGCGCGTCTCCTCAGTCTGCCGCGCCACCCCGCTCTCGGCGGCGCCAAACCTGCTTGCGATCCTGTCTTCATGTTTTGGTTTTTGTTGCATTTTCCTTCGCGTGTGCACCGCGTGCTCATCTGCGCAGAGGGGCTGTGCCCGCACGTCGATCGGGGCGAAGCCGCGGGAGATCTCGGTAAGCTGCGAAGTTCAGCGCGCTGGTGGCGCGCGACTAGAAACTGCCTGCAGAGGAAAATACGTTTTTCAGTCTCGTTGTAAAAAGTGATTCGTCTGCTTGTCACAGCCACAAGACAGAATAGGGCGGGCGAGGGTGACCGGGGCGCAGCGAATATCGCTCTCTTTACGAGGCTCTCTCGGGCGCTGCATACGCGCGCCTCGACGCTGTGCCTGCGCGTGCGTGAATAGTCCGGCAGGTCGTTGTTCTCAAGTGCAGATTCAGCGACAAGTTCCAGCGCGTGGAGAACGGCGTTTTTTCTCGTTTGTTCCACCGACGTTTGCGCCAACGTCCCGAGATGCGTGTGCGCGTCTGCGCCTGCATGAATCTACCGTGCGAGCCTCCGTACCTTTCTCTCTACGCGTGGCGGCCCGTGTTCCCCCTGCATGTCAAAAACATCCGGCTGCACACGTGACTGCGTCTGACTCCATCTGTCTGTTTTTCTACCACTCTGAAGTGTGTGAGTGCCCACCAGGCTGTCTGTTTTCTGGCGCCTTATCCTTCCGGCGACTGAAGCTGTGCGCACGCATGCAGGCCTGAGGGAGGCAGAGGGCGGCGCGACACCTGCGTTTTCGAAAGACAATCCGTATCTCTCTGAACCGGACCCGCTCGCCCGCGCGCTGCGGCTGCTCGAGGAGGGAAAGCTGCAAGAGGCCGTGAAGGCGCTCGAGGCGGAGGTGCAGCAGAACCCAAACAGCTCGGAGGGCTGGCGGCTTCTCGGCGAGGCCCTCGCAGACAGCGAACAGGTGAACTGAAATGGGTTCCAAGTATTACGTGTATTCTTATAACGAAGTGAAAAACAGAGAGCGAACTTTTCCCTAGAAAACTGGATCCCGACAAACGCGCCTCGTCTCGAAGAGACAACGCCGCCGCAGATGACGCCCGCCCAGTCATACAGCAGTGTCCTTATCTGTACATATTTATATCCATGTCTACATCTATACATCTATATCTGTATAACAATGTATCTGTTTCAGACCTCCACACTTCCTAGAGATGTGCGCCTTTCCTCGCAGGACGCGGACGCGATACTCTGCCTCAAGAAAGGCCACGAAGTCGACCCGTACAACCTCGACAGGTACCGCGTGGGGATGCATACGCCAAGGCTGCTTGACCTGCGCGGCTGTGAAGGCTCCTCGCTCTCTCTTCGGCGTGCCTGCGTCAATATTTGCCTCTGCGTGTATGGATGCCCTTTATCCTCTCGTGTGAGGGATTCGCGCACAGGGCTGGGTGGAGCAGAAAACGCTTGTGTGGGTTGTTTTGTGTGCGTTTTTTCAGCTTGCTGGCGCTCGGCGTGTCGCTGACGAACGAACTCGACGCGCCGCAGGCGCTCCGCAACCTGCGCGACTGGCTGGCGAACCACGACGAGCTCAGCGCCCTCCCTGGCCTCAAGGTAACTTTTTTTAGCGAAAAAGCGGGAAAACCGAGACGCAGTTCGAGTAGAGAAACGAAGTTTTCGCGACATCTCGCGTCTCCTGTCCACCTATGTGATAATAACGATACATGGCCTAGCTATGATCTTTATGTTCTTAATGCCTGCTTTGTACGGAGGATACATCGACCGAGGCAGAAAGCTCTCACCTGCCATTCAATACTTATATATGCATTTATCTGCGTCTTACCGGTTTTGGATGGGATTACTTTTAACACCGCATAATATGCTAAAAAGTACCATTCAGGTACGATATGAAGCGGAGTTACATAAGCGTCTTCAAGCGTTTAGATATGTTGTCTCTCCTTGTTTGATATGCATGCAGAAGTGGCTTTCGAGTGTTTCTTGTGAGCCGCGCTTCGTGTGACGGCGGCCTTCTGCAGTTGAAGCGAAATCTGGGGAACCGAAATCACCCTGCCTGCACACGCATCTATCTATATATAGTTTAGATTAATTTTTGCGTGCGTTGCATTCTTGACTGCCTATCAAATACTCATACCTGTAGAAGCCCCTCAGGTTCCCAGGCGAGACACGCGACTTTTCTACATGTGTACACATATATAAATATATATAAGTATGTGTGTGCTTGCTGACAAGCTCGCGTGCCTTGCACCGCGTGGGTATTCGTTTTCGCTTTGTTTCGCGTTTCAGCGCCCGGTTCCAGAGGACTTTGAAGAGTTGAAGAAGCACGTGATTTCGCTTTTCCGCGACGCGGCCGCGTGGAAGGGCGGCATCGAGGGCGATGTGCACTTAGCGCTGGGCGTCATTTTTAACATTGATCAAAATTTCAACAAAGCGCTTTTCCACTTCACGGAAGCTCTCAAATTTGCGTAAGGGATTTGCATCTGGCGAGACAGCAGGGGCTTGCTTGCAGGCCAATTGTAAACGCTCGTGAGCATGTCTGTACCATTGCAGGACTGAAAAGCTTCCTGCGTGGAGAGGCGCTTCAGGTTCTTTGCGAACCGCGTTTCCTTCTTCATTCGAGTCTCCTTGGCTCGGCACGCGCCTTGCGGTTCCCGTGCCCATCATCCCGCCTGTTGAAGTTGCCGGTTTCGCCTCTGCTCCCTCTCCTGTCAACCCGCCCGCGGGCCTAGCGCGGATATTTCTGCTCGTTTCGTCTCGTTTTTGCTCTCGCTGTATCGCGTTGTCCCGCGTTGTTGGCCTCTTCTCTGTTTTTCAGTTCTGGAAGGCGCGCGGCGAGTCTGTGGAATAAGATCGGCGCGACGCTCGCGAACTCGGGGCGCTCGGCTGCGGCGCTGCTCGCCTACGGCCAGACGCTCGCGATGCGTCCCAATTACCCGCGGGCGTGGACGAATCTCGGCGTCGCGCACTCGAATCTTGGTGAGTTCTTTCTCTTGCTTGAGTTGCTGCCTTCAAGTTGTCTCCATAGCTACTATAATGTCTTTCTTTATTCGAGTTGAGTTATTCGCTTTCGGATCGCGGGTCGTTTGCCCGAGGTAGGAGCGCCTGCCTCTGGAGTAGAAGGTGGCTCTGTCTGTCGCGCCCGCTGTCGCTCTGTCCGGCGCAGGCCTCACGCCACGACGCCGCACATGCATATTCATACGTGCATATATAACTATATATATATATATATATATATATATATATATATAAATATATTTATGTATTTATATATATTTACGTGGATCGCGATTTATATAATCCCTACACGCCGGGCAGATGGTCGAACTCCCGTTCGTGCTGCTTTGTATGTTTTGATTTGTTTTCCTTCCTTGCTGCAGGCGACACCGAGCGGGCGCTTCAGTACTACCTCACTGCATTATCTCTCAACCCCTTGGCGTCGCACCTCTGGTACTACGTCCGCAGCGCGGTGATTTCTCTCGGTAAGGCCTTTTAGTTTAAGGTTTAGGTATATACATATATGTGTATATCTATGAGTATGTATACGAACTGCGCTCTGTATAGAAGACTGGACGAGTGCACTTTTGACATCGTGCCTCTGGGTGGCGTTGAGCGTCGTCGGCTGAGAAGGCGAAAGAAAACGAGCGGTCTCGGGGATTGGGCGGGCGCCCACGCGCCGTGGATGCTTAACTGGCCTCGCGCAGACATCGTGCGCAGTACCCTGCTTTTATTTTTGTTTTTTAGGAAAATTCGACTGGCTCGGACTCGCGGAAAACCGCGACTTGGAAGGTTTGAGAGCGCTCATGCTGGTGAGTTCGCGCGAGTCTCTGCACGCGCCACCCCGCCTCTCGCCGCGCCTTGGTCAGGAGGTTTGCGGGCGCTCTCTGCTTCGAGTTGGTGTCATTTCCGCAGACATAAAACGCTCGACAAACGCTTCTCTTCACGCACTGACACGTCGAGGCTGGCGCGGTGTTGCCCGCGTCGCTCGAGCCGTGTTGGTTAATCTCATCCTTCAAACATGTGCGGACTGAAAAGATTCAACTGAGAGACAGGCGTGAGCGATTATCGCCAATTCACATGACGCCAAGCTCGAAACAGACCTCTCCAGCACCGCGCTGCCCAGTTAGGGTTTCTCCTCTCTCTGTCCATGCTTTTTTTCCGCGTGGAGGCGCTTCTTCATTGTCTGTTTGTCCTGCGCCTTCCGCGGCGGTCTGCAGGCAGGGACGGTACCAACGCGAGAGGCGCTTCTCGAGAAGGGCGCGGCACGCGCTCCCCAGGAGGACGCGGAGATTCTTCAGCAGATTTTTCAGGCCATTAGGCAGGCCGCGTGAGGTCGCAGTGTCCTGATCGAGCTCTGCCTGCGCGCTTCTTCGTCTGACGCGGTTTGCGTTCTGTCCTCTTCTTCGCTCTCTCTTTGGAGTTCACTGCCTTCACAACGACCTTTGCTTCGCGGCAGTCTCTGCTGCTTTCCTGATCGCGCCTCGCGCGTTTCTCCTTCCATTCACACTCAGAGAAGAACGAGGTCGCGAAAGATCCCTCGAAGGCGGGCAACGGGTGTGCGACTTCTCGTTTCGCCTACGAGATCTTCATAGAAATTCAGATGCAATTCAGCATGCGCGCCGCATGCAGAGCTAGCGACAGGTTTTTACGGTTGGCAGGTTCGCGGATCGTCGCTCTGCGTCATCTCGGTGCCCGTGCCTGGCGGGACTGGAGAACGCGCGATTTCGCGAGTTTTTTTTTTGTTTTTTTCGCTCGCAAACTTTTTACAGGCGCGCTACCGCACATCCGCGGGAAGGCAGGGCGGGCACTGTTGTTCTAGGGTGTAGGGTTTCGAAAACTCTTTCCGTTGTGTCGGTGAGAGAGCACGGCAGCCTGTTTCGACTCGAAACGGACTCAGGGAATACTTGTGTGCTCAGTGACTGCCTGCCGATGCTATGACTACATACACATATATAATATATGCATGTATTCATATCCACATACATAACCATATACATATATGTATATGTGCGAATACTTATGTTTGTGCTGCGCGTTCCGCGGCTATTTGGTTGTCCCTCGGCTCGAGTAGGAACTGCGTCGCGTGTATGCTTTCCGCGCGGCGGCGACATGAACTGGAGGCTAGCTCTTTGCCGCAGCACGTGGGCACTCCGACGTGTTTAGAGGTCGCATGCACTCCGCGATGTAGCCTGCGGATGCGGGAATAAAACAGAAACCCGCTCTGTAACATTTTCTCCGCAGCACCTCGCGGGAGTCTAGAAACGTCCCTCACCACGAGACACAGCACACAGTCACACAATGGTAGTCAAAGACTTTTCCAACACACGATCGTCTGCGCGTTCACCAAGGATCCTCGTCACGGCGTGGCGAGCATCCAACTCCTTCCTGAGATCCATACATCATTCCCCCCCCCCCCCTCCCTCCTTCGCGGAATGGACGTCTGGTTGTCCTGCGAGGCACGCAGCCAGACGCGAACCTGAAATTTGTCTCACGCCACCTCCGCCTCAGCTGCGGGCTCAGGCTCGGGGACTGTTTCCTGGGAACCGGCGTCGCCGGCGCTGGAGAGGCGTTCAAGTTCGCTCTTGGCGAGCCGCTCACTGCTCGCCGAGTCGCGCGAGGCCTGTTCGCCCCGCGCCTCCGAGCCAGCTTTCAGCGACAGCGAGACGGAGAAGCGCGGCTCCAAGGCGGCCACCTCGCCGGCGACGAGCGAGAGGCTGCTGCGCGAGGAGTGGAGACTCTGCGTGTCGGCGATCTGCCCCGTTCGAGGCAGCGGCGCGGGAATCGACTGCGGAAGGCTGCTCACGTCGGAGGTGCGAATCTCGACGACTGGGTACTCCTGAGCTGGCTCGCAGCCGCAAATCGTTTGCTCCGCCCAGCCGCAGAAGTCTTCTGTGCGCACAGCGCAGTGCCCCTCTGAAAACCGCATGCGCACACGCTTGGAAGAAGGATAGGGGAAAAACGACTGACACTCCGACGGACCAACGAGCTAGAGGATCTAAACCAGTAGCTCAACTCGTAGTACGTACTCCCCAGAAGAAGCTGGAATTTTACTCTAATATTTACTCTATTTCATTTTCTCCTCTCATCAATGGGAATCATAGTATAAGTCACATAAGTTACCAGGCATGCAATCCCAATCATACTGCAATTGAAGCACATGCGAACCCGCGCAAGGCGTCGTCGCACACTGCCCGCAGGCGCGCGGCGCAGTCCCGGCTCTGAAGCGCGTCCCCTCTCGACAGGCGTCGCAAACTGGGGCTGACGCCCTGGCGACTCCCTTCAACAGAAGACAGCACACAAAAAGGCGCGTTCTTCGCGGTGAACACAGGAAACCGGTGGGCGTGCACCACGCCAGCGGTCGCGGCTGAATGCCTGCGTCGTCTCGCGCCCCGGTCGCCAGTCGCCACCCAACGGCGCGGCGGACAGGCGAACTCGGGAGGAGACACCTGGAGCGGCAAGGCCGGCGAGTGCGGCTGAGGCACGTGCCAACGAACGTCTAGCGCCTTAGCGCCTCAGATTCCCTTGCGCAAAGAGCTGCGAGGCTAAACTTTGGCCCCACGTCTATGAGGTGCGCGTCGCCGGCATCCTAGCGTTTGCCTCAACTCTGAGCGACGCCCAGACGCCCAGACGCCCAGCGCGGGCGCCGCGCTCGCGATACGTTTGCATGCGGCGCGCATAGAGTCAGACTCACCGCCGGCGGCAGCTGCTTTCACAGCGCCGATGAGGCCGCCTCGCTCCCGGGCGACGTTGAGCTGTTCCCTGAGCGGCGCCTCGGCGAGAGGGTAGCGACGGACGCGCGTCATCACCACCTTGCAGTCGGGGCCCGCGTATCTGCGCAGACGCACCAGAGACAAGCTCGTCGAGGCCGTGAACGCCGCGCCTCGACGCGCAAACCCTCCCTCAACGGCATGCTCACGGCGCCACACAGAATGTCTAGAAAACGTTGAAGCAGTGGGCATCAACGCGTCGTGGAGGTCATTCTTGAGTTGGCCGCGACTGGTAGCCCACATACGAGAGGTCGCGACAGGTCGGACGCCGAATCTGCGGCGCAGCTGCCTCTCCAGCCGCTGCCGGTCGAGCTGTACGGCGGGCGTTCCGCGCGCGGGAAACCCTCGCACTAGACGTGGGGAAGTTGAGACGCACCCCGGCAGTAAAAACTCGTTCCAGTGACACAGAAAGTTTAGACGCTGGCTTCTCTCTCAAGTCAGCTACTAACCGTCGCGATGCTAAACCTACTACTTCGCCGCCTGGCTGAGTGGAAATGAGCTTTGTAATCAATATGTATTTTCAAAGAGGAGGCCTTCAAAACGAGACACTGCGAGCTTGCGGACGATTCCGGAAAAAACAACAGAACCAGATCGGCGGACTCTGTGAGAACACGCGCCGGTGCTCCCCACGCCTTCACATTCGGGAAGCAGGTCACCTACGATGCACGCACACAGTCGCCGCGAAGCTGGAAAAAAAGGGCTCTCATCTCTCTCACAGCAGCTGCTCACTTACCTCCAGGTGTCCGCAGGAACCGGAGTGGACGTCGGGAGAAGCACAGTGCGGCCGGAGCCGCACCATCCGTCGGGGAGCTCCGTTCTTCTCCAGGGTCTCACAGCGTCTGCGATGTCCTGGGCGGCCGCCGTCGCAGCCTGGTTGGCGGCGTCAGAAGACGCCTTCTCATCCTCGGCGCCCGCCTGCTCCTCGAGCGGCGCTTCTGAAGGCATTGCATTCGTGCCGCCCTCAAGAAGTGGCGGCTCTTGCCTGCCGAGGCCAATCAGCGTGGGCATCACGCGCTTGGGGCCGGAGGCGGGGCTGGTGGGCGCCGACCTCCTCTGGGGGGAGGCGCGCGAGGCCGCAGCCGCGCTTGGCGTCGCGGGATCCCCCGCCGGCATCGAAGCCTGCGCAGGCTTCATGCTCGGGCTGGTGAGGGTCGCCCCTGATGCCGCGGAGACTTTGCACGCCGCGGAGACCTCGGCCGACGCGGAGACCTCGGGCGCCGCGGAGACCTCGGACGCCGCGGAGACCTCGGACCCGGCGGAGACCTCGGGCCCGGCGGAGACCTCGGGCCCGGCGGAGACCTCGGGCGCCGCGGAGACTTCGGGCGTCGCGGAGACCTCGGGCGTCGCGGAGATTTCGGGCCCGGCGGAGACCCCGGGCGTCGCGGAGACCTCGGGTGTCGCGGAGACCTCGGGCGTCGCGGAGATTTCGGGCCCGGCGGAGACCTCGGGCGCCGCGGAGACCTCGGGCGTCGAGTAGATTTCGGGCCCGGCGGAGACCTCGGGCGTCGCGGAGACCTCGGGCGTCGCGGAGACTTCGGGCGTCGCGGAGACCTCGGGCGTCGCGGAGATTTCGGGCCCGGCGGAGACCTCGGGCGTCGCGGAGACCTCGGGCGTCGCGGAGACTTCGGGCGCCGCGGAGACCTCGGGCGCCGCGGAGACCTCGGGCGTCGCGGAGACTTCGGGCGTCGCGGAGACCTCGGGCGCCGCGGAGACCTCGGGCGCCGCGGAGACCTCGGGCGTCGCGGAGACTTCGGGCGTCGCGGAGACCTCGGGCGTCGCGGAGACCTCGGGCGTCGCGGAGACCTCGGGCGCCGCGAAGACTTCGGGCGCCGCGGAGACCTCGTGCGCGCCGGCGCCCTGGTCGGCGGCGACCTCGCTGGGCTGCATCTCTTTCTCGGCGTCAACGGCCGCAGAGGCGTTCTCCGGGAGGGACATCTCTGTAGAGGAGATCTGCGCACACGCACATCACGACAGAACGCATCGGGAGGGTCGGCGTCCATCTCAACCCCCACGAGGTGCATGAGGCCCATCCGTGGATCTACGGCACCCTGAGGTCCCGGCAGGCGGGTGTGCGTCGGAAGTTCAGCGATCGACTCTCAAGAAGGCAAGTCAGCGGAAACGGCGATGAACTAGCGAGTGCGACAGCTGCGCCTGCGTGAGGCGCAGGGGGCGGGGGGGGGGGGGGGGGGTAAGGCACACGGCGCATTTGCGCGGGGATGCAAACGACCACCATTCGAGACAAACTTAGCAACTCTAAAACGACAAATGACGCATGTCCCAGTCATATGCGGATATAAGTTTTTGCCGGGAACGCTGGAAGCGCCGTGGGCGAACCGGAATGGTCTGGTCGCGGGCGGCGACCGCGGCTGGCGAGCCGTCTCTCAAGGGAACGCAGAGCACCACCACCGCCACCGCCACCGCCACCGCCAACGCACCGAAGCGCGGATGCAAGTGAAGACTGAAACCGAAGTCTGGTAACCTAAATGTGCAGCTACGAGCTGAAGAGGAGAGCAAGACTGCAGACAGTCACGGATGCGCGTAGCACGACAATCCGCGGTGAGCGTCGCGGCATAAACGGCGTGGCTCCGCAGGCTCACTGCACGCCGGTTAGCTCTTTCCCAACGTCGAATTGGTACCTGGATCGCAGTTCGTCAGCGAAGGTGCAGAAAAACGTTTCGTGTTTTGCAGAATGCTTTCGTTTGAGCTCCAAGAGGCAACGTCGACCGGCAAGGAATGACAACCAGCTGCAGCGCAAGGGAAAAAGGTGTGGATCCCAGCGCGACAGCGCTCACACATGCACAGATGCACAAGGGGAGAGAGCGACATGAACCGTCTGAGAAACCTGTGGTTAGGGAAGATGGCAGGGGCGAGCATCCGCACGATACAACCAAATGTTGCCCTCTTTAACAGGATGTTCTGTCCTCCACTGCTTGTCAGTGTATGCACACGCGAGCTTTTGCATTCAACTCTCTTGTTGGGCGCGCAGTCTCGTCGCGTACAGAGGAAACTGGGCCCCGTCAGCGCGGCTGTGCGAAGCGCACGCTGGCAACGGCACGCTCTAGCACTCGGCGGAGAGTCGAAACTTCGAATTCGACAAGAGCTCGGGGTGTCCATACACCAGAAAACCGCCGCACACTGGTGAAAAAATTCAAGAATCACATCCAGTAGCAAGTCGGAAGGGCTGGAACAATAATTTCGGATGTTGAGAAGCAATCAACCTCCATCGCGGTCGCACGGCGTCGAGGTACGAAGCCTCCATCGTGAGCGAGCCTCCAGACCCGCGCTGCGAGCGGTGGAGGGGCGCTTCGCAAGGGCTCGGCCTCCAAGCCTCTCAAACCAAGTGCAGGCCCGATCTACGCGCGGAAGGTGGGCAGGCGCGTGGTTAACAGCTGGAGACGGGACAAGCAGGCTGCTGCTGTGTCTCGCTCCTCAGAGTGTTTGATGGCGGTCAACGGGTGGCATTCCATCTGCATTGCAGGTTTCGTGTAAAGGCAGTGAAGCCAAGCGCAGTGCGCGCAGTGCCAAAACACATGAAATACTTCGAACGCGCGACGAATCCACGCCAAACTTTGAGTGTGGCGCGTGCACATAGCCCGCACGAACCAGGGGATCTGAGATCCTCCGGCTTCCTCTGCTGTGCCTGTCTTCTGGATCTCGCGGCTATTTAGATGCTTAAGCGTCTACCGATTGGAGCCGTCTGCGAACACCTGACTACTCGGCAATTGCCAGCCTCGAATTCCCATGGAATCTTCGGTTCGTCCTCTTGTTTCCAGGTCCATTATACGTGTAATTTTTCGCAGCACACGCAGCTCCGCCGAGGAGTGTCGCTGGATGCGGTCGAGATTTTCTGGAGACAAAGGGAATTCGTCTTGACCATCGTTTTCCTGCTGTCTTCTCTACTGTCTCTCTCCAAAAACCTACACTCCTGAGACAAAAGGAAGCCCCGCTTCCAGTGTGTATCCCCGGCTCTGCGCGCTCTACGCATGCTCACAAGACACCGCGACGAAGAGCAACAGTCCTGTGCTGTTCGTCGCGTTTTCGCCGTCATCCTCAGTGTAACGAGAGCTCCTACTGCTTGTTATTGTTTTTCTGGCTTCGTTGTTCTTGCCTTGCGAGTGCAATCTACGATTTCACACTCGGAGTCAGGCCCCTGCGCCGGCCCCCCGAACGCCTCACGCCGCCACGACGCATTCGGCCCCGCCTGGTGGAATGAAGGTGCGGCGTTTTTCCAGCTGCCTCCCTGATATCCCGAGAGTCTGGAGCAAGGCGTGGTGGCATGACGCCTCGATGAAGCTGAGGTAGAAGGAATTGCTTCTGCCCTCTCCCGCGTCTCGCTTTGCGCGGGTCCCTGCGCCGGGGTCTGGCCTGCACGGACGTGCCCCTCCGCGCTGACTATCTCCCGTGGCTTTCTCTCCAGATTTATAGGTTTTTAGCGTCACGCCCTTCGTTCCAACTTTTGCATCCGACCTTGTTGGGGGACAGGGGGGAACGTGAAGCCCTTCGCAGTTGCTCAGCCGTCGATGCCTCTCCCGCGGACCCGCCTCCATCACCATGGGAGCTCGCATCGCTGCGAGGCAATGCCCTGCCTCTCACCTCCCCCCGCATTCCTTCGAACTCGGGGAGAGGCCTTTTCAACACGCAGGGGATGACTTGCTCTTTGCGCGCCGCACTAACCCGCTGGCCTCGGGTTCGCGCGGACGCCTCTTGGCGCACTGTGTAGAGATATCCCGCAGATCCTTCTCTCTGTCTTCGCTTCTTTTCCTGATTGCCTTCCCTCTCTGTCTTGTGACCCTCTGCGAGCCTCGGGTCGTCGCCTCCCTGAAGGCGACTCCTCGGCTCGCTTCATCTCGCCCGCTGGAGGCACCCCGTGTGTCGCCGGCGCGCGCAGGCGAGGTGAGCGCCCCCGACGAGTTGCATGGCTCCATTCTTTCGCCCAACTCAGTCCGGACTTTAAGCACTGTCAGCTGTTCCAGACTCAAGCCCCTGCTCTTCCAGGTGTCGCTTGCCGCTCTCGACAGCGCACCCCCTCCGAGCACGCAGACTACAGACACCCGATGTGCCGCCGAGGCGGCGGCAACCGCCCTTGGGGCCTTCACCTCCTCCGAGCGCGGAGGCGCGGCGAGCGCCTCCGCGCTTAACTCTTCTTTCTTGTCCTCCTCTAGGCGGGTGGGCACAGCCTCGCGCTGCGCGCACTGGTTGGCGCGACGCGGCGCCGGCGCGGGGTTCGCCTCGCCCTCCGTTCTCGCTTCGCCTGTGCAGAAAAAACCGCTCCTTGGGCGAGCGAGCGCAGGACGACACGACTTTGCACTTCGCGGTGGTCTCGCCGCCGCCGAGAAAGAGAGGTCTCCCGGCGCCGTCTCGTGCGGGCTGACAGGCTGCAGAATCGTCGGCGTGGGCAGCGCGACGCCGGCTGGCGAAATGACGAACGACGACATGGCAGCGATCGTCGCCACTTCCGACGAGGTAAACAGACACCAAGAGAGACTCGGCAAAGCGTGCAACAGAGGAACGGGAGACTGCAGAGGCGGCGTTGCCGGAGACCCCGACAGACGCCTCAGCAGGCACCGCTGGCGCTCCAGGCACAGAGAGGCGGCGCGCGTCCGTACGCGCGGGTGCGGACCGACATCGCGTTGGAGCGTCTCCAGGCTCTGGGACTCGAGAGCATGGAAGGCGCTGAGAAAACACTGACAGCGGATGTGGCGGGCAGATGCGTGTGTCCGAGGCACGGACTCGCAAGAAGTGACCTTTCGCTCAACAGATCGATTCCGGAGTCGAGGCCCGTGCGCACACTTGCCAGTGGAGAGTCAGGAATGGCAGTCTGTGCGCAAAGGACGAATACCACCAAAGGGACTTCGAGTCCACTTAGCCATGTATACATAGAACAACCTTTTTTGACTCGGTGCAGGTAAAGCGGACCTTTTAGGTCGACCGACGGAGTACAGTAACCACAGCACTATCCACCTTCGATCTGCAGTGAAAAATAGCGTTTTTCTTCTGGCTGTTTGTTTTTTAGTGGGTGAGGACCCGTACAGGGATCCGCTCGCGGCGTGTGCTCGCGGCGTCGGAGAGTCTTCGTCCACTCGCCTTAACTGCCGCCAGAAGAGCCTTGGAGAGCGCCAATGTCAAGGCGAGAGACATCGATTTGGTGCTCCATGCCTCCTCGTCGCCAGACGACCTCTTTGGAGACGCGACATCTATTGCCGCCGGAATCATGCAGACTGAACAAGCGGAAGCGGGAAGCGCCGGAGAAAAAGAAGCAGCGCTGGGACCGGCTGGGTTCGATCTAACCGCGGCGTGCTCGGGCTTCCTTGTTGGACTTCTGAGCGGTAAGAAGCCAAGCACAACTCCTCCCGCGATGGGACGACAGGACTGCCTTTCTCTTCAGACCGTGGTGCACATCTCTGTGAGATTCGATGCGACATACAGAGTGGAACTGCTTGGGGTGCTCTCTTTTCTGTCTGCATGGTGTCGGTACGTCCCATTCTTCTCGGGCCAGTAACGTTTTTTCACGTTTTTACCGTCGCCCTTTGGTTTTCTTTCGTCTCTGCAGCGAACGGTGGTATCGCATCTTCTAAACGCGCTGTCTGTCCGGCTGTTTGCTCGTTTTTTGTCTTCAGCGAATGCCTTTTTGACAAGCCCGTGCTGCCCCTACAAGCGCATTCTCTTGGTGGGGGCCGATGCCCTGACGCGGTGGGTCGACTGGAGCGACAGGAACACGTGCGTTTTGTTTGGCGACGGCGCCGGCGCGGTTGTGCTCGAGCGCCCAGACGAGTCGAGGCCGTCCGTGGACTCTGAGAAAGCAGAAAAAACCCAACTCAGGCGCGGGCTCTTGTCCTACGCGCTGAGCAGCGACGGGCTCCAAGCCCATCAGCTGATGCTCCCCTTCAAGGGCGCAGAGTGCGAGCTCAAACGCTCGGCAGGAAAGGTGTGTGGACGCCGCTGAGACAAAGACAGACACAGGGTGTGAGAACCCACAGAGCTGATGGGTGCCTCCATCTGGACTGAGTAGCGCGCCCCCTTACACAGAATATAGAATCTAGTGTCGTGTCAACAGTGAGAGTGGCGCTCTGTCGTAGCGTACGGGGCGCCTCTTGGAAAAAGGCGTAGTGGACGGGAGACAAAGGGACAAAAAGAAGTCTTTACTCCTGAATAGCTGCTGGAGCTGCCCAGAGCTTGACGACGTGCGGCAAAGACGTAGGGCGATAGCGTGACAAAGAAGTCATAAGACGGCTGCCGTGAGCAGCGGCGCATACGAAGAGCGAAGCCGCGGAAGTTCCCTTTGTACGGGTGCCTGTGCTTCGTCGTATGTCTTTCCTCCTCCGCGGGCTGCAGCACATGGCGAGTTCTGCGTTTCGGCGGACTCGGAGTCGCATCGCACGGTGTGTTTGCGTCTACGTGTGTCGACACTGCGGGCGTCGTTCGCCGCACTTTGCTTGCGTGAACGCCACAGGCGATATCGTCATTTCGTCGTTTTTGCGTGTCTTCTGCAGCCCGCGCTTCGTGTGAAGCAGGGGGGATATGCCCCTCTGTCCATGAACGGCCGCGAAGTTTTCAAGTTTGTCTCTCGCAAGGTGCCGCCGGCGATTGAGTCCGTGGTCGCCGCCGCAGGGTTGCAGATGAGCGATGTTGACTGGCTCCTGCTCCACCAGGCCAACAAACGCATCATGGACGCCGTTGCCGAACGCCTGCAGATGCCGCTGAGCAAGGTAAGGCCCACATGAACAGGGTAACTCTGTGCTTCCAACGGATGCACGATTTCTGCGCCCACAGCAAAGTCGAGGCTTCGTCACAAGCTGGTTTCGCGGGTCCCGCGTCACCTGGAGCCCTCGTTTTGTTGGGTGGCATGCGACCGCCAGGAATTTGGAACTAGGTGCGAGCTGTCCAGCGTCGTAGGAGGGAGCAAAGCCGCACTCGGCGGTTTCCAAGAGAAAACTCCCGAGCAATCGTCAGGAAGAAAGCCTCAGAGTATCTGCCGCGATGCGTCTGCGAAGAGTGCGGTTCCACGACCGTCCAGGCCAAAGCCGGCGCTCTGTACGGAAATTTTGCTTCTCAGGTGCTTTGCAACTTGGACAAATACGGCAACACCTCTGCGGCCTCTATTCCCCTGTGCCTGGACGAAGCGGTGAGTCGAGTACCCGCTCTTCGCGGCATGTGGCTCGTGAAGCGGCTCGGGGCACGCATCGTTGCTACATTGCAGCGGGTCAGCAACCGCAGTTTTCAGCTTGGGTTCGTTCGTGCTCGGTGTGCGACGGTGACAGAGTGCTATGCCATAAAGAATTATGCGAGAACTAGTCTCTCGGCGCGCAGACCGGCCGTGACTGAGAGGTCGAGCTAGCGAATTTGCGGCTGTAAACAGCAATTACTGGGCTTCCCGTCTGTGTTCAGGTTAAAGAAGGGAAAGTCAAACCCGGAGACGTCGTGGTCACTGCCGGTTTCGGGGCAGGCCTCACATGGAGCGCGGCCGTCTTCCGCTACGGCTAAAGCACCAGAAGAAAATCGCAAACCACAGAATGTGATGCATAAATGTGCCCAGGCTGGCAGGGTGATGTCTCCCAGGAGACAGTCCTAGAGTTGCCAAGCAGATCTACCCGAGATCGTGGTGGCACTACCACCTGTCCTTCAGTCCCGGAGGCCTCAGGGTCGTGCTTGATCTTAACAAAAAGTGGAAGTCTTGCCTGATACTGTGTAATGCGAATGACAAGCTGCGGCAAGAACCAAATCTTCGCAGGCCGCGCGTCGTGGAGCACCACGAGGCGGCATCTGTGGTGGCCTGTAGGAGCGCAGTTTGGGGAGAAGTTCTCCTATATGAACATGTGCACCGTGACCTCAGCTGAATTCCTGCCGTCGTCCCGCTTTTCTGCTGCATCATCCACGGGGCATCGGGGTCGCGGTGGTTCGGTATCGCACGTCGAGGTACTGCGTCCACGCAAAGATACATAAATGCGTGCGTATGTGCAAACACTCTGAGGCTACACGTGCTAGCGCTCCCGAATATGTGTACTTGTACACATTTTCAAAGAGCGCGAGGGCGTTTGTCTTTAGGGAAAGCAGCCATGCCGATAAATCCACGCCGGGGAATGCGAACGCGTGACAGGTCGGTGATCTCTCTGTGTGAAGCGGCGACGGCGGAGAGCCGCCAGAAGAAGACCTGTGCGGCACTTGGTCTGGTCTTAGTGAAACGCACGCCCCTCAGGGGGCGTGTCGGTGATATCGCTCGTGACGGCAGGCGGACGCACCAGAACAGAAGGAACAAAAATTCTCTGTTCCCGATGCACTGAAGTGCGATATTTAAGGTTTCGATAAACTACCCTTTTTGGGAGGGAAGAGGGGGCAACAAATCTCTGGTGCACGCACACACCTTGTGATACCCAGCAACTTGCTCGTGCGCACTTCTATTTTGTCTCACGCTGATGTTTGGATTTGAAACACTTTTGTGCCTTATGCCAGTTCTGACGTCGAGCCTGCCGGCTCGAGCCGTGTTCGAACAAAGGAAAAACTCTCGGGAACGAAACATATTTACAAGCGACGGCACTCGGATTCCCCCCCCGCGCCGAACAGCATTTTTCGTGCGCAAAAAACTAGCTGGAGTTTCGAGCAGGCTGATGAACCAACCGAGGACAATAGGCTCAAATCGTCTAGGAGAACTGTGCCTTAGGAAAAAGGTGAAGCTGGCTTGCAAGACTAAACCCTTACGTGAAAATAGCATGCACACTCCTGAAGCATTCAGTCGCCTGCAGGATTGCTCTGCAAGAGAGCTCCTCTTCTCGAAAAAATAACTTGAGACATCAGCACGCACCACTGTGACCAAGGGGTCGCGGTGCCGCAGTTTTAAGACTCTAGATTCATAACCTGTATAGTGATGCGTGTATTTGTATTGTGTATGTATGACATGGCAAGAGTTTAGTAGTATCTCGCGGCGACAACTGTGAGAATCCCTCGAACTGCGCTTTCTGCGTCGGCGGGCATTCACTGACGCAACCCACTAGGAAACCGTTAATGCGCCCGCGGCGGGTTCAAATTAAGCCTGTGTACGTTTGCGCAGGTGCTCAGAGTCCACGTCTGCGTCCTTTAAAACGTACATGTCCTTCCGAGCAAGTGAAACAGCTTGGTGAGCTTGCGCCAGATGACCTCGTGGTTGTTGCCCCGCCAAAATGCATCGGAGAAAAACCACGTAGATGTCGCTCATGTGAACGCGCTTCTGCCAGTTACGGCGCGCCCCGCGATAAGCATGTTGATGTCGTATGTCCCTTCGTAAGTGTAGAGAGCCTGCAGAGATAGAATAAGTGAATACACCACAGACCGAGTGGTGCGCTCGCGGCCTTCAATTTCACTCTTCATTTGTCGCATGCTTCTGCGTCAACCGCACAGCTGCACATTTCGGTGCAAACGGCTGCACACGGATGCGCGCACGCCGACCTCAGACACGCGTTTATCCACCGTTAGAAAATCGGGCCACGAAGCCGTAAGCTCTTTTTGCTGGTAACGGCGACGAAACGATATCACACTGGCATCTTCGTTTTCGCTTCAGCATTGCACCCCGACACGTATGGACACGCCGGACGAAAGCGAGGGCACAGGCATCTCACTCGCTTATACTGTGGTCTCCGTATTCCCTGCAACGAGCGGGGGCTTACTTCAACGTCCGCATGGAACTTTGCAACGCCGAAGTCAGTAACAATCCCGTTGCCTCCTAGAACTTCTCGACACAAAGAAATACCCTCGCGCGCCATACGGCTGCACGTTGCTTTGGCCAGCGCAATATGCGCCATCATGTTCGGTTTGCCTTCATCCATCAACCGCCCCAGACGCAGCACTAGTAGCAGCGAAGCCTGCCATAAAAAGGAGGAATCAGGCCGCCAATAAACCATTGGTCCCCCCATGCGTCTACACGAACTGTTTCGCTCTTCACGGGCGTTTCTGCATACGCTGATGCAACACATCGCCTCTCCGGGCCACATTACTACCAATGGCTCTCGCTAACGCGATCAGGCCGAAGAGCAAAAATCAGACAGAAGCGTGGATGGATATGTGGCAGAAAGGGTTCTTGTCCAGCAAGACGCGTACCTGAAGCATGCCTAGCACACGCATCAGCCTCTCTTGCACGAGCTGGAAACTCGCCAGTTCTCTGCGAAATTGCCTTCTCTCGGTGCAGTACTTCAACGCGTTGTCGTAAGCTCCTATTTTGATCACAGCGCAGGAAAAAGACGCAGTCAACACGAGGTCGAATACTCTGGGAAGGAGCCTAGCCAAGCGGATCTCTAGTACCCTATGTGGCAAGGGGCATAGAGAACCATATTTGATTCAAAAGACAGGCAAGCGTCCCCAAGCCATGTGTAGAGCACGCGCAAATGCGTGTACGTGCACAAAAAACTCTCAAACGTACCCAAGAGAACACCGGCACATTCTGCGGCGACAACAGCGCGTGAGGACTCCAACACCTGCGCTGTTGCCCCTCCAAATCCCTCTTTTTCGAGCCTGTGCGAATCCGGTACGAAACAGTCTTCGAGGACTATGTCCGCGTTCTGCACAATACGCAGCGACACCTTGTTTTCGATCTTCGTCGCCGAGTATCCAACAAAGTGCTTTTCCTGCGAAGGCAACCAGCGATGCCCACACGGCCGGGGAACTTGAGAACGAAGTATCAAGTTTCAGGCGGTGCTGGCAAGCTTAAGAGGTTAGAAACAACATCAGCACGCAGAGGAAGGGCACAGGCAAACATGCAAGCGGTACAGCATACGGCGATACGCCAAGTTGAAAGATCACCGGGTGTGTGTGTGCAGAGATGTCCAGGTACCACAGAGGAAAATGGCCGCATGAGGGGAGCCTGCTGGAAAACAACAGACCAATCGGCTCTTCGCCTGAAAAAGAGCATATACCAAGTATCCGATTCCAACAGGATATCCGCACATCTCGCTCTCGGTGACGTACCACGATGAACGCGCGAATTTTGCCAGTGTCGACGTCGCGCGCCCACACGATGACGATATCTGAAAACGTCGCGTTCCCGATCCACCGTTTCTGCCCGTTGAGGAGCCATCCTCCTTCTACTTTCTTCGCCGAAGTCTTGAGCCCTGTGGCGTCGCTCCCGTGCTCGGGCTCCGTAAGCCCGAAGCTTCCAATGCACTCGAGACGCGACATCTGCGTAGATAGACGCAACAGACTGCCACAACCCCTGTTTCGCGTCCGCTTACCCTTCGCATTCTGCACACCCTCATTTGTAGCGTGAGCGAAGTACATGTTTCATACCTAACGAGTCTGGTTCAAGAAATCGCAAGCCGAGTCGGAGGGCGCCGGTGCCTCCGGAGCCGGGCGTCGATTGCGCAGAGTCACGCCCACGTCAAAGCGCAAAAACATATTTCCATTTTGACCGCAATATATAAGTGAAACGAGACGGTACCGGACGAAAAGACGTATAATCGTCACGCTGAAGTCTGTCGCTCATCAAGAACTACAGACAGTGCCCCTTATTCTGGAACTATCGCGGGAGATAAGCTCAGCTCGAATGAAGTCGTGACACACCCGTGAGATTAAACGATTTTACAAGGCATGAGGAAGCCCTTTCCGCTATCGGAAGCCGCCCCCGTTCACTGCTCCTGTTGTGTACCTGCGGGAGCCAGAAGGCCTTCTGTTCGTCACTCCCCGCAACAGCGATGGACTGCATCGCCAGGCCGCAGTGCACAAGGTAAAAAGTGGCGAATGAAGCGTCTACTCGCGCCATTTCAATGGCCATTAGAATCGCTTCCGAGTGCGTGAGGCCAGGGCAGCCTACAAGCATGACAGAACAACAACGAGGCCCTTGCGAACGCTTGCTTCCCCCCTTTGCTTGCGTGCTTACATCACCGTTGTTCTGCTCCCTCCGTGTCTCCTTATCCCTTCTGCAATAAATGTGCCAGGTACCTTCCACTTATCTGCATGTGCCCGCCGCTCTAAGAATCCACCCCTCCAGGCTGTCGCGCACAGCCGCACGAAGGCCGAAGCACGGGAAGAAACTGCTTGTTTACTATCTCAAAATCGCAGGCCTCACCGTAGCCTTTTATTTGAAGACCTGCAGGACCGAATTTCTTGCAAACGTCAACCAGACTGTTGTCGAACGTTGCTGATTCGTAGAGCGGCAAAACTGCAGGCTTTACAAAGCGATTCATGATGTCTTCAATGCTCTTCCTGAATGCCCCTTCGCCCGGCGTCAGTAGACTATGAAAGTCTAGAAAGTCAAGTGCGTACACCGGCCCTCCGCCTGAACCACATTTTACACACAGAACAAGACGCAACCCTGCAACAGATGTTGCTCAGTCTTTGGAAAGCGTCACAGTCTCTCTCCTCCTGAAGCAAGCTGGCGAGGAAAAGATCATGCTCAGGCGACTGGACATGTAGGGAGAAGTGCCATCAGTTGCATGTTCGCGTATAGATACCGTAATATGCGGAGCGCTTGCGACACGCCGTAATTTACGGGGCTTCAGACAATCCTGGCGCTCAAGGCTCCAGGGTGCCCTGTGCATAATTGCTGTGTGCTGTGCTTGACCGTGAGAGATAACTGAGCCCACTACAGCAAAACGCCCCCACCTTTTTTCAGAACGAACAATACGCAGGACGTATGCATGATCGGGATGATGCCTATCTACAAAATATATCCCGCGGCTCCACCTCCGGCAATGCTCCTTGATGTTCTATGTTACCTTTGTTTCTTCGTTGCCGAGGGGGTTCCGCCTGACCAGATCGGGACCTCACCGCGCACTGCTCGCACTCCAGTTTATCGCCGGATACCTTTTGGCGAGAACTGGAGTCTTCAGCTCCATTTCTAACTTGAGCAGATAGTTGAAAAAGTCGCCCGATGGCTTTGCGGTCTGCTACGCGCCCCATAATGTTGACCGAGACAGGTGACAGCTGTAGGGAGATTCACCGTTTCGAAACTCACGATCTCAGTCTTGCCCACCGCCAGCTAGCGAAGTTTTTGTTGAGTCAAAGAGCCGGTATGAGCTTTCGCAGTTCAGCGAGACCAGGAAAAGCAAGAAACCTGCATGCCGAGGAACTGAAGCAAACGGATGCAAAATGGAAACTCCCCTCGACGCCGACCCCCCCTACCGGCAAGACCCTATGCGTGTCCGCACGTAGAACAGCGGGTACTCAAAAACCGATGTACCCCGTTCCGCTTCGTGGGGTCGCTTCAAGCCAAATAGTACCTCGCTCGAGGAACGGGAATAACTAGTGTTCTAAATACGGACGAACATCCTTCTAGTTAATGTGCCCACTAGCAGACTAGTAATTGCAGCATTTGTTCGCCGTGCCAGCAGCTAATTTGGAGTGCATTGCTTCTCACGAGGCTGCGTGACTATTAGTTCAAATATGGAAAGTGCCTTGCAACGAGCGAGTTTTTTTGTTGAAGCGCGTAGCATCTTAAAATATGGCAGCACGCCCATTACAGCACCTCTGTTCGCGGTGCCGTGGCAACGCAGCTCCAAGCCAGACTCCTATCCTCCCCGTCGCGGAAAGTCATTTTAAGCTAGCTTCGAATACGTAGAACCTCTTCCCGAAATTCTGTGCACGTCCTCGATTTGCAGACGATGAATGGTGAAACAGCGCCCTTCATATTGCAGCGAGGGCAGTCAATGAGCTGAGCGCTACCCCTGGTTTGGCATTTCCGCCTGTAACCCTGACGCCCTAGTTCTTGAGGTTTCACGCTTGCCTCTCCAATACGGGTCCTACTTTCATTCGGCTGCCCGACGACCACTGACAGAACAGGAGTCGGGTCCTTCATGACCTGTGGAAGGAAAGCAAAGATCTTTGCGAGCGTTATTCTTTCGCTGAGACCGCACAGACGACTGTTCTGATCGGTATTCTCCACTTTCTCAAGGAGGGATTCTGTGGACACGATTCACTAGCTGGACGATAGCCTTTCTTCTTGCGGTACAGCTTATTCACATGCTCACGTCTGCCTGCGTGTGCGCGATCCTCGACCGACCTCGTTCTGCAGTGATTGTTGTGCGTTTCTGCAGTTTCCGCGATAAGCTGCCAAACGCGATAGACTAAAAGCAAGGCTGCTTCTATGGAGACCCACCACAAGCGCACACGGCTCTCTCTGGAAAACTTCTGAAATGTGACGAAGCTTCCATGCACGGCGGTAGTGCGCCTGAGAGTTCATGCCCCAATGACAGCGACAATCCGCCGGCCCGTGGAACCTTCAGCTAGCTCAAGGTTCCTCCTGCCGCAACCGAAAATGGTATCTCGCCAAGTATGCCCAATGCTGTCCCCGACCGTGTAGTTGGACCACTAGTTTTTCCTGAACCATTTTCCATCAAAAGCACGCTTCTCTTAGAGCGATGACACGAAGACAATACCAAGCGCTTGTTCAACATACCCACGTGTGGCTACTATGCCGCTCTCGAATCGTGTGACGCGTGTCGACATCACTGTACATCCCTCTAAACTGCGTTTGTGGAGACATTCAGCATTCGACGAATCTCTAGGCAGAATTCCTTTCCACAGGTTTCCCATCCCTGCAGGCGTTAGCCGCTGGCGTCTCATCTAGAAGCCCGGAGGCCTTCAGCTTGAGGCCGTCGAACGCGTGGCGAGGCTTGAATGCCCTGGTGTCCTTTGACAACATCCACCCGTGGATCGCGGTGTATATGCGCGTCTCTGGGGCTGAGTACTATCGTGACATGTACAAATGGAATATTTCCCCTGCTGAATGGTAGGCATTCCACGCGTGCGCCCTTTCAACTGTTAGGCTCCAAGGATGCATGGCCTGCGTGGAAGCCAAAAATGAGAAGAACGGATGAAACACTAGGGGGCACGGCCCCGTCTCCACACCCGTCAGTGATGCGTCTGTCCTGTGCATGCAACCGCGCGAGGTCCTTCCCTTCGTGGACGGACGATGTCGCCTCACGTGAAATATAGCAGGGTTTCACGCCTCTTTTTCCACTGAAAAGGATGGCGCTTCTCCGTCTTCAACCGTTTCCTTCGTGCGCGGAAAAACCGGCAGTGCTTAAGGGTCCTGGCTTTCGAACGAACCTCTTTGCCTTCTTCCGGTGAAGCGGCCGTCAGCCTCGCTCGCCTTTTCTCGCGCATGCGCTTGAGGCGAAAAAATGGTGTGTATACGCTGCTGTTTTCGGGGGCGCCGTGCACATTGCAGATGACCCGTCGCAATCTCACCCCTTTCTCCCCAGTTCTCTCCTTTTTTCTGCTCATTTCACATGTCTCTCCCGTCCCCACGATTCCTCGTTCGTTTCGAACTTTCCCTCGACGCTTTTCACCGTTTTTTCTCGCTCCAGGGGGCCCAGGGACCGCAGAGAAGAGCAGACGACCTGTTGAGCACAGTTTGACTCATCCTGTGAGTTTTCTGGTTTCTCGCGAGAAGACCCCATTCAAAAAAACTCCCCTCGTTCACACTTTCTCCACTTCCCTTTCCCTCGCGTTCCTGCCTTTTCTACGTACAGTCACCACTTGGAAGCGCACTACCTCTCAGGAGAGTTCACCTAGTGCGCTCGCAATATCTTATCCGCCCGTTTTTCTCCTCGTTTTTCTCGCTCTTTCCCGAACTCACCTTTCCGTCGCTTTTTCTGTGGCGGGTCGCTTTTCGATAGCGTACTCCGCGTTTCCTTAGTTCCCCCCTTTCGTACTGCGCTCCTCCTTGCGTCCGGCTCCCCGTCCGCGGTTTCTCCCTTCTTCCCTTCGTTGCGTTCCGTCAATATGGCAGGCCTGGCTTCGCTGTCGTCTTCAAACTTCCTGCGCTCACTGGGGCGCCCCAACACTGGAGCCCTCTTTGGCATTCCTTCCGCACTCGAGCAGCAGACGCGGAACTTCGGAGCGGGCGATCTGAAGATCGTCGCAGCTCGCATGAAGTCCGTCAAATCCATTCAAAAGGTAAATATGCGGGAGAGCACGTTCGCTGTCTCCTGGTTTTCGTCTTCCAGAGGAGATCGACATCCACCGAGGCGGCGTCCCCCGAGCGGCTTTCCGTCTTTCGCTGACGAAAAGCAGCCGGAGTTGTATGCGTGCTTTCTCACAATTTCTCTGCATCACAATCCGGAAACAAGAGAGATGATGACAGGCGTGTGATTTCTGCTTTCATTTTCTATTCCCAGGTCTTCACACTTGCGCACCGACCTCTACTTGTCTTCTCTCTGGCGCGTTTTTTCCTTTTTTTTTAACGATGCGTGGCTTTGTGTGTCCTCTGCAAAGATAGGCGTGAGACCTCCTTTCGCACGCTTTCCCCTGTAATTAGCTCCGTTTTGTTGCCTCGCGTTTCCCTGGAAGAAACTGCCCGTCGAGCGCGAGGAAAGCAGAAAACAGATGGGATAAATGAACCTGCCAGTAACCTCGGGCGGGAAGCAGATCTAGGCGCAGACTCCGCGCTTTAGTCAGGGTCCTGTATCTGTGAAGAGAAAGGAGCGGTGAATGAGAAAATGCATACGCAACTGCTATAATCGTGCGTACATATATTCTGTATATATATATATATATTCGTGTAAGCAGCGTGCGTCAAGCGGCGAAAAACGCGCGCTAAAAAACTTTCGGGGCGGCGAGCTCGCGACAGACTCCTGTATCGCCGCTGACCGCCATACGAATACGTGACATTTCTCACCCATGAGGCACACGCAAGCGCCTATTTATATGCTTATTTGTTTAGGATTTAGAGAACTCGCCAAGCCCTTCTGTTTTGGATGAGCGGTTAGAGGGGGCGGGCTTCGTGAGCCTGCTGATCCTTCGGCGCCTGGAGGCGCGACGCAGGTCGACGAGAGGCGCGTGACTCTGCTGACGCTGCTGAGGAGCGCGCGGGGGTCTTTACACCGTCTGCCTCATCTCCGCCCGCAATGCGCCTCGGCATTTGCCTTTTTTTTTCTTCAGATAACGAAAGCCATGAAAATGGTTGCCGCCTCGAAGCTTCGCATGGATCAGAGGCGCCTGGAGCACGGTCTGCCCTTTGCCACACCCATCTCCGTAAGGACTCTTTCTCTCCCTTTTCTTCCGCTTTGCCCTTCTCCCTCGGCGCTCTCCTCTGCTAGCTCGAGGCTGTTTTCGCGGCACTCCAATTTCTTTTCTCGATGAGTTGCAGCGCGGTCTAAGAGTGTTGTCCTTCTGTGCATGCGGCCTGCGCCGAGGCTGGCGCTGCGCCCGCGGGGGCGAGGCTTTGTGGGGCGGTGCCGGCGACGCTCGTCGAGGCGAAAGCGTGTGCGTTGGATGGGCCTTTTCCGTAGAAGTTAGTGCCCTTTCGCCTCAGCTGTTTAATGCCCGGGACCTGCCAGAGGCCGATTCGAGGGCTGCAGACGTGAATCGCTGTGCACGTGTTCGCGGCTTGACTTTTTCTCAGAAACTCATTCAGCGCATCCCAGTCGACTCGAACGAGAAGGGCGACTTGGCGATCCTCGCTCTCTCCTCCGGTAAGCGCGCAGAGCAAGCAGCCGGCAGACTGCGTTCGAGGGCGGCGGCCAGAGGGGTGCGCTCTGAGCGCGCCTCGTGTGGCGCAGAGTTTCCTGACTATTCCGTTCGTCCCGTTGGCATTGACACTAACCCGCAGTTCAGCGCTATTTTATGAATTCCAGTAGACGCAGATGTCGTTGTCGCTTATATAAATCGAGATCACGCAGCCGGCTTTTTTTTGAGGGAGGGCGCGGCGAGTTCGTTTCTGCGAGAATCGAGATGCCTTTCTGCTTCGCGCGGGCTGTTGAATCGTCTTGTGCATGCGCCAGTGTTCAGCGTCTAGTTAGAGAGGCAGCAGGAGAATGGAAATTTTGGATGTGCCGTTTCTTTTGTTTTCAGACAAGGGTCTGTGCGGCGGCGTCAACACCTTCGTGGCGAAGCAGGTGCGCACGCTCATCAAGGAGAACGAACTCTCGGGCAACTCCGTGCAGATCTACGGCGTCGGCGACAAGATCCGCTCGGCGCTGCAGCGCACGTTTGGCGACCGGTTCCGCCGCATGATGACGGAAGTGACGCGATTCCCCTGGAACTTCACTCAGGCCTGCCTTGTCTCCGAGCGACTCATGCAGGTGCGACCAGTAGTCAACCCTGAACCCGAAGCGTGCGCAGTCGGGGCTGTGTCGTGAGACGAACTCGTGCGTCCTCGGCGTGGTCGTTGCGCGTCTGTGGAGGCCGTTGTTCACCATCTGTTTATGTGTATTACTACACACACGCGCATGTCTCCATCCCTAAATGCACATATACATTTGTATAGACTGGTTGCACATATATATTTACATGTAAATTTTTTTACGTACAGGTGCTAATATGGCGGACATCTCCACGAGGGGGGGACGAGGAATGACTCCGTATGTGTGTTTTGTTCATGTTGGCGCGGAGTTTAGAACCCGTGCGTAGGTTCGAGGTTCGATGCCGGTAAAGGCAGATCATGAGGACGTCTGCGCTTCGCCACGACTCGCAGTTTTGCCCCGGCTCTCAATCTGCCTGTCAATCTGCCTCTCAATTGGTTGTGTCTGCAGGACAACCCGGCGCGGCTCATGGTTGTCTACAATCACTTTAAGTCCGCGGTGGCCTACGACACGCTGACGCTCAACATACTGACGCCCATCCAGGCTACGCAGAGCGCCAAGGAGCAACTGAACGCCTTCGAGTTCGAGCCCGAGCGCGCGGACGTCTGGAAGGATCTTCACGACTTCTACTACGCCTCCACCGTCTTCGGCTGCATGCTAGACAACGTCGCCTCTGAGCAGGTGAGACTTCGCCGGGCTCTCCAACTCGCCTTTCGAAAGCGACCATCAAACGCGAGACTGAGCATGCAGAGTCGCCCCAATGCAGAGCGTTCGCTCTCTTTTTTGGGAGAGATGAGAAGGCCGGGATGCTGTTGAGGCGTGGGCTGCGGTGGGGGGGTTGGGGGGGGGGGAGAGAGAGAAGGGGGGGAGGGAGAGGGAAGACTGTGGAGGGTTCGGCGCCCTTAGGCCTCTGCTTGTGTGATTCCCTCCATTGACGAGACATTTGACGGGCGCATGCAGGTGCGCTAGTTCATGTGCGTGAATTCGCGTAGCTCTTGATCTGCGAGCGTGAGGCGCGCCGCACACGTAGCTGTAGGCGAATGCTTGTTTGGAGCACTTTTCGAGCGCGAGGGAACTCCCGAGTGCGGTGTGTGTCGCTTGCCTTCAGAGCGCGCGCATGAGCGCCATGGACAACGCGTCAACGAACGCCGGAGATATGATTTCTGCCTTGACGCTTCGCTTCAACCGCGCGCGACAGGCGAAAATTACCACAGAGCTTGTTGAAATTATTTCCGGTGCAAATGCACTGGAGTGAGCGCCTTCCTGCGGCCCTTTCAGAGCGACTCCGGACATGTGCGCATATATATATATATATATATATATATATATATATATATATATATATATATATGTATTCACATGTGCATATTTGCTGCTGAGTGAGACCAGTGCGAGAGCCGTATGATTCGTTTTGGATGTTTGTTTTCCGTCGTGCGAGGCACTTGCCGAGTCTAAGGAGGAAACAGGATATCTGTGGTGCTCTGGGATCATGCTTTGTCACACGCCCCTTTCTTCGTTTTGTCCGCTGGAGAAACGGAGTCTGAGGCGTTCATGCCTTGAGGATGTGCCGCACTGTGACAATGCCATCCTGTATGCAATTGCACATGCGCATGCATGCGCATTTGTTCGCGGATTCAGATACGTATCTATATATATGCTTGCGTACCTGTGCATATGCACTCACACGTGCATATTTATAGATACCGGCCGTTTCCTGCAGATGCACCGCACATGCACAGTGTGTGTAGATACGCGCATACGCACAAAGCGCGCTTGGATAAGGCTGCCATTTCTCGTGCTGAGAACACTGAATCGCCCGTCAGTCTGCGCTCAGCCTTCGGTAACTTGCTGACAAGGCGATTTGCCGCTGCCGATATTCCTGCGTCTGTCGATACAAAGGATTTGCCGATGCGGCCGTCCGTAAAATCTTCCCCTTCTCACACCCAACTCTATATTTTCAGGCATATATATATATATATATATGTATCTATGTAGTTACAGCCTTTGTGAGGAAGGGGGGGTCCTGTGAGAGAAAATCATGCCGAAAGGGCATCCAGCGTAATATAACCTGTCCACGTTCAGAGTTTTGCTGCTGTATCTTGTCCGCAGTTCTGTGCCTCTCTTTGTATAAAATGCACAAATTAATACGCAGCCATTGCTGCGGATTGCTGGCAGCGAGTATAGCATAGCCAGTTGAGGGTGCCTCTCCGGGGAACGGTTTTGCGCCGAAGGCGCGTTACTCCGGGGTAACGCATGTGCATATATGTATTTATATACATGTAGAGTGTGTGTGTCGCGTTCGCCAGATACGAGAAAACGCACACGTGTAGATATTAGCAGACAGAAAGCGACGAGACAACGGACATGAGTAGATATCCACGGAAGCGGGGCAGCCTGGAGACACGGTCCAAGGCACGCAGCGGCAGACACTTGCGGCGGCGCCCATCGTCTGTTCACCGGCCGTGTGTGGTTGTGCCCGATTACTACGGATCTAGCCGATGCTGGCCTGACAACGGCGACGCCTCGAGCGGGGATTTCTTGTTTCACCCCAGACGGAGGCAGAAGAGTTTCAAGATGTCGAGGGGACGTGCGTACGCTTCCTCGTGAATGCAGATCTCTTGCAGAGGTCTCAGTGTGCTTTCCTGTCTGGCGTTATCTGCGGTCTCGCTCTGCAGCGCGACCGCAAACTCTAGCTTATCGGGGTCCACGTCTACAGAAGCTGCGTAGGCAATGGGGCGCTCCCCGGCGGGGCGGTCGTTGTGCTCCGACCACTGGTGGGTAAATTTGGGGCAAATGATGGGCCCGCCCAAGAACCCAATCGGGTGGGGCACGGGCCACTTCGCCCAGATGCCGTGAGTCAGTGGGTCACACCTCGCCGGTTCGTCGACCTGTGGCGTGTTGTGCGGAATCAAAAGAAGGAAAGTGCGAGTAAAAATGAGTGAAAACCCTGTCAAACTAAGTTGGAGACGCGGAGAAGAGCGAGATTGGACGACCTGAGACCGCGACAGGGGAAACAAACAGTTGCAGAAACACCGACAGCATGCAACCCTAAACACATCGGCGAACACGGCAGTGACCTGATGTACGAAACACTACGCGTTCTGCCGAAGGCATATAAATAAATAAATATATATATCTGTATCGCACTTCACTTGGTACCTGTCTGTGCATGCCATACATATATATATATATATGCGTTCTTGCATCTCTGTATACAAGGCACGTACCTCCATATCTTGGCATGTGAATTCAAACACGTATGCACACACACACGTACCGCTAGGTTATTATTTGGAGAAGCGTGAAATACTGTGCATGGGCCTTCACGTGAAGATGATGAAGTGGCTCTAAATGCTGTGGAATAGGAGGATCTTTCTTACTTGCTGTGCCTCCACGAAAGCCATTTCAAATTCGTTTGCACATCTCGCACCCTCGCCCACCGACAACCCTGCGTCTTCTGATTCGAGTTTCACGGGAATGAGTGCATGTAAGCAATCAAGATCTGGAATCAATGCTGAAAGAAGAAAACGCGACACAGGCATTCTTGCCAACATGTGTGCGTCAGAGATATCTCATGGTTTTTGAGAATCCGCCGCTGACAGTCAATCAGTCAGTTGCACGCGGCAGCACACAAAAACCTGTCACTTCTATCATGTTTCTGCACACATACGCGTGACTGTAGGTGCCTGCAAAAATTGAGGGTACGTCAATGGCGACAATTTTACGCATCGACCTGTTTTTTCGTTCTCTACTCATCGGAGTGCTTTCCTCTCCGTAAGCTCGCCCATGAATATATTTACTGCTTAGCCTGTGCGTTGCCTTCCGCGTCTCTACGTTTTTCTACTATTCGTTGTTAAGCCATTTGTGTCTGTTTCATTTTCTGTTGATACGCGGAGGTGCGGCTACCAATTTCGCGGTCCCCGCCGTTCGCTCATCTGCCCCTGTTCTGTGCGCATGCACATCTTGATTTCATGCCTCACATTCCTTTTTCGCAAGAGTAACGTCGATCTGTCTCTCGAGCGGAAAGCGGAGCTTCGAGTTTCCTACTTGCGCAGTTTCTCTCGAGAGAGGCAGGGGGAGCATCTGCAAGCAGCGTTGACGGAACGACCTTTTCTCACAGCTCCAGCATGCATAATCGTATTGAAATACATGTATATATATTTGTGTGTCTGTGTTCATACATAGATATATATCGGGATAAGCAAAATTAACACTGTCTCTGCCCTCTTTCTTATAAATATACACGTTAACACGCATAAATAGTTCTGTCACCATACTCAGATACGCATACATATACATATATTCGCATTTGAGTTTCGCATGCGCAGGCGTATCGAGTGCGGTGGGAACGTAGAGGGCAGGTGGGTGCACACCTGAATGTGAGTCTCGATCGGCCGGCGATGATCTGCCCAACGTTCAGGAAGGAACTGGAACGTGCCTGCGCAGTCGTGCCGCTGGAGAATATTTTTCAATACATGCCTGAGAATCAATCTTCCGCACGCAACGCGCAAACCTCAGTGCGATAAGGCATACACCCGAGTCTGTGGCACACGCCGCGGTCCTGTCGCCGCGCGCCAACCGAGTCAATCCAGCCAAAACTGCGTCTCTATAACCTAGTTTGGCGTCTCCGAAGGCCACCGTTTCATATGATGTGCGCGTGCGGACACACCTATGCAAATACATGCCTAGATCTCGGCGCACTTCCTTCAACAGCACAGGTTAAAGTGCGGCGGCGATCCACCCATTGCAGTAATTCCCAAGCATAGCTGTGAAATAGATGCGGAACTTGGCACATGTGCGCGTAAGTATAACCAACAGGAGGGCGCTTTTCTGTGTCACGAAAAGGCAGCCTGCGGTGTGCATATGCAGCAGGCGTTTCAATGCAAACAAATGAGCAAGCCGCCCTGGACACGTTTCCACCACCTACCAGTCCTCTCGTGTGAGGCCTCGCGCCGCATCCCGGACGACGCGTCTGTACAACCGAAATGGCATCTGCGGCGGGTCGACGCTCGCCGACTTTCCCCCCTTTCCTGCTCTGAAAGCATCTCTCGCGAACAACGAGGCGCTGGACAGAGCCTACAAAGACGAGGGAGGGTGAGCAAAAAAGCACACAGACCGTTGTTTACATGCATCTGGGCTGTGACACGCATGCAGGGCCTGTGCAGTGTCGCCGAGGCATGCACGCCACGATAGGGGCATAGTATCACATTTTGTATTTCGTTTATCCCATCGTTGATTCGATACTCACTTCTAGACTCAAAAATACTCGAGAATCCGTCGTGACCGACCTGCTCATGTAGGCGCTCGGGTGGTATACGAGCGCACCAGGCTTATCGACAGTTTGCCTACAGCCCCGAATCGACTTTTTAGCGTGCATGTGTGAGGTAGCAGGGATTCAGGACACACAACGCCCATATACATGTGTGTGTAAATGGCCAGCGCTTCTTTATCTGCATAGCGTCTTCCACCCATCTCAAGCGTATCGCTTCCCCCTCGTAGACACATTTAACGCTTCGCAAATCCAGGATGCTTGCAAGTCATACACATAACCGTATGCGCACGTGTCCAGGCACGGGTGACACACGCCCCTTCTGATTGATATTTACTCTACGGGACAAAAACGCTTCGTCAGCCACTTCCGACGACTTCTCAGCCCCCTCACGGAAGCCTCACCTGCGCAGGATCGTCTTCATCGACATTGAACACGCGCGTTGGACAGCTGAAAAAAAAGGAGAATCGAGCGGTGGCGGCAGCCTCTGCGGCGTCCCTTCGCAGCGTCAGACAGGCCTGGGGCTCGCGAACCACCTCCAGCAGCGAGCGGCAGTGTTTCTGCGGAGGGAAGGAAACCCAGGCACGGCACCACTCTGCTCCGATCCGATGAAAATAACTCCTGGAGGCCGGTCATGTGTTTGACAGGAAGACACGTCATAGGTGACATAAGAATGACGGCAGCGAGTGAAGAAATACAACTCAGAAGGGTCTGTCGGAAACATGTGACACCTAGGTTCTGCAAAAATCATGGGAAAAGACGGAGGCACGCATGGAACAGCTGTAACGACGAAGGATATCATAGGCGTATGCATATAAATCGATGGAAAAGTAGGCAGAGAGATGTGCTCGTATCGACTTACCAACAAGCATTGTCGTACCACGCACGGTTGACAGGAAGGTGCAAATATAGTCAACTATCTATATAAGAAAAGAATGCTGACAATATAAATGTGTGTGACCCGCTGCGCCACGGGTAAGTCCTCATTCGCTGGTTTCAGTCGCGGGAGCTTCACGAACTGGGGCACCAGGCTAGAGCGTGGGAGCAAAGCTCGATTGGCGACGAAGAGAGTTTCCCCATATGCGAAAGACTTATATATGATTCTTTACGCTGTGCTCATTTACCACTGAGGATGGAATATTATCGAATATGCACCCCGAAGCGGCCACCTGCGCAAGAATATGCTTCAGACGGTCTCCGCCTGCAAACCAAGGCCAGAAAAAACCCACAAGATTTAGTGACCGAAGAGGAAGTCGCAGCACGACGCTTCCCATTGCTCGAGCCAAACACAAGGCACCTCGACAGTCTTATGTGCGGGGCATGTCTTTTAAACTCGCGAACATACCGCAGTCGCTGCGGTAGATGTAACGTGGACGATAGTACCCCCTAGACAATGAAATAACGACCGCACAAACAGTGCAAGTATATATTTCAAGAGGAGGTGAAATCCTCGTATACAAACATGGAAGGCATATGTATGAAGTCGTATACAAATATTTATAACGGTTCGCGCAGACGTAGAGACAGTCGAACATCTCTTTTACTTTCGAGGTCGGCGGGTTTTGCCTCCACGACGGCCACCGCGTTGTTGGAGGCGCGGAAAGCCTGCGGACGCTGAGTGATCACTGCCATTCCCAGATCTTCTGCAAGCTTCTCAACGAGCGGCGCGAGCGCAGCCCTCTGAGCATCATCTAAAAACAGCGGTATCAGACTCAAACCGATGTACCTTCATATGGATTTACGCATCTACTCACGGCTTCTTATCTCCCACATAGGTCCGCATGTGCAGTTGCTGGTTTTCTTATCTGCGCAACGGCGATAGTGTCTTTCTGCAGGACGCTGCCGCACTAGGCCCTGTTCTAAGGCAATGCGGTGAACGAGTGGATAGAGGCTCTGTAACGGCGTCCACAATTCCACTTGTATACGGGTCCGGTAACACACTAAAAAGGATCGGGTTTTCTGGCAGCACTTTGTCGTTCGTTTGCCTGTCTCTCCTCGCTCCAACCAACATACCGTATAAGACAATCATGCATCTTTCCATTCTGAGGCACTCGGCTGCCTTGGAGTCGGTGACGGGCACGATGTACTTCTTCGGAATGACAACGAAGTGTGTGCGCACGATCGGCGTCTCAGCCAGGAGGACGTGATGAGTCCATCGCTTCTCGAGTCCCCGTCTCGGAAGCATTTTCTCTAGCAGACTCGCTTCAGAGATGAACTGGAACGGGCTCCTCAGGAACATGTTGACTGCGTTTCTTCTCCGAAGATAAGCCGAACGCCAGACCACACACTGGACGCCGCGCTGAATAGCGCTGGTGACTGTGGTGTCGGGGTACATGCGGCGGAACCTTCTTTCTGGCAGGAAAGAGTACGACGAGCATGCAGGAACCCCTGAGTTTTGTGCTCTCCTCTGCGCTTGCGTTCTGGGGGACTCGCGGGGCTGGCTTTCCATTCGAAGCTGGTCACCTTCGTGCGAGTCTGAGTCGCGAGGAAGTTCACCGGCGCATGCGGCGTCGGACAGATGTGCCGAGGACTGGTGACGCTCCAACTCGGTGAGGCGACTTTCGATCTCGGCTAAAATTCCAGGGCCGTGCGTTTGGAGTTCCCGCTCTCTGCTGAACTGCCTCTCATTCAGCTGCGCAAGTTGTGCGAGGAGTGAGGTGAAGTCGCTCCCGTTTCCTCCAGAGATATCGCCGATTTCACATGTCGATGGATCCTTCATCTTGTATTTTGTTTGCACAAGAGAAAGGAAATCCACGTGCGTTCCGATAAACTGTCCCTCGGGGGTGAAAATCACGGGAGATGCGTCGTCGCCATCCCACTCTGAGCCAGAGAGACACGCGCCAGACATAAACCATCAAAAGCTTCCTCGACGGCGGTGCACTTGAACGCATATTATGGGTGGAGCGAAAACATGCGAGCTCCTTCAACTTAAAGCGAAAATATTTATCTATACAGGGTCTAAAGAATTGCACCAGGGCGTCGACGCTAAGAAGATGAATATGTATATATATATATATATATATATATATATATAGGATCAACCGGAGAATAAGTGTCACAGAACTTCACATTCATACTCGTAGAGATATTTCCCAAACCCGTGTATCAACATCCATGCAGGACGAAGCATACGTCCACATATACATTCTTGAAGGCGTCTCAATCTTTTTCAGCCAGAAAGAGTGAAATGGGGATGCTATTTTAGCGTTACGGAAATGTCTGCTATGTAGCTCTCCGTTTCGGACGGCCCGGAGCGTTTGCCGGCTAACTCAAGCCCGTCGGCCAAACCGATGATTTCTTCAATAATTGAAGTATACGGCACCCTTCGCGCAGCAAAATCTCTTTGCCTACTGAGCTGCACATCAGGGTGCAAAATGAATGCTCACGTACGTATATGCACAGCTGCATGAAGACAGCAGCAGTTACATTTGGTCCAGGCGCCACCAGAGTTTGTTCCAGTAGAAGGTTGTCTCTGAGTTATCTTGGCCCGGGCGTGCGGAACTGTGCGAGCAAAATTCTTGCCGCAATCGTCGGTTTTCTTCTCAAACGCCTGCGGCCTCGAGCAACTCATCTGCAGGGCTTACCCGTGAATCCGAAAGCTGATTTAATTCTTTGAAAGTGATTCTTGCACTCTTCCGGACCCCGAACATCAAATTGAACAAAAATGTTCGGGTAGTGGAGGCAAAGTCGACTTGCCACCAGCTCGCAGTGAGCGAGCTTCGGACAGTTGCATCGGCCCGAGATTATGTATACCGGCATTTTGCAGCGTCATCAACGCTTCTTCACATACAAAGTAGTGAGAAACGAAAGTGTTCGCATCTCTGCATATCAATCGTGCTACCTCGCGTATACGCAGAAATACCGACCTACACGTAATCGAGTAACATACAAGTACTAGTTACACTAATCAGATCTGGTTATCTGTCTGTCCGATTGTTCAGAATTGTAATTCGTCGTTCTGCGACAATCCCGTGTCCATATTCTTCCAGTCTTAAGATCTGTGTCTCCTCTTCGCACCTTTGCCTATGCCCGAATAGAAGATGCAAGACCATGAGCGTTAGTTACTGACTGAAACGAATCCAAACGATCATGGCCTCAACTTTTCCCTGCAGGAGCATGAGCATCGCTTCTCGCTCATGCGAGTATCTCGAGCCTTCAAAATGATCCGGACTGTTTGATGCAGCGGCAGAGGGAGACCCTTGAGCACGTTGTTTTTATTGGTTGACACTATTTTCGCCGCTGACATCGTAAGACATGCGGGCACGAGTTGAAACTCGCATGCGTTTCTCGTATCAGCTTCTGGGGGAGCAGCCTCTGCCTTTCATCCACGCAGGATGACGGAGAAGTGATCCGAATTCACGCAGTACTCAGCCGCAAACAGTGCTTCAAATACATGACCTTAGAGAAGACAGGGGCTGCATCCGACGCTGATGTGCATCGTGATTTTGAGCGAGAAGGCGGCTCGCTAACGCGAGCCGAGACGCAGGTCCGATGCTTTGCGCATGCGTGACTGAAACAAGAGTCTTTCATGCCACCAGCTCGTGGCATGTCCTCTCAGTTACCACTCTCTCTGGAGATGATGGGTATAGCACACTTGTCGTTTTTAATTCATGCGCTAGGTGTTTAGACTCTCAGTAGATTGCCAGTCTCGATAACGTACCTTTCGGCGCTCCCCTCAAAGCCGGTAGCTCAAACCCTCGGTAAGAGACAACCGTTTCGTGGAGAAGTCGACGCCGGAAGATAGCTGAGGGAAACAAAGGATCCCTACTCTCGTTTTTCGCTCAGACGCCCACATCGCTAACAGGCCCTGGCTCGAGCTCGATGGCTTATGTGCGCTCATGTCATTTGCGATTTCATCCACGCCAAACGAGCGCTATCTTCTTGAATACTCCGCTCAATCAGCTTTTCGTATCTTCGTTTCCGTACGCGCCTAATCTAGAAGTCCCGTTCCGTATAATTTATCGTGGTGCACTCGGCGTGGGAGGAGTCTTCTGCACGCGTGGGACATTTACCCTTGCTCCTGATCACCAGCTTCACACACGATTTGTGTTGCGTTTCTGCTTTCCCTCACCGGACGTAAGACGCCAACGATGGCGGCGCCGAAAGTTGTTCAGACGGCCGTGACGGACGAAGAGCACTTCAAGTCTCTCGTCTACGCGCCAGAGGAACCCCGACTGTTCGTAGTGGACGTTTTCACAGCCCCCTGGGGCCCGTGCAAAATCATGCTTCCTGCGTTTGCCAGCCTAGCGCCGTTGATTGACGACTTCGAGGAGCGATGCCAACTTCTCACAGCTGATGCGGCACTGGTTCCCGAGCTAAACAAACATAGTGCAACGTCCCGCCCTAAGTTTCTGTTCTACAAAGACGGCGCTCTCGTGAAAGAGATTACTGGAGCCGACGCGCCTGCGGTCACGAAAGCCATATTCTCTCTGGTTCCAGATGCTCCGAGACCCTCATGAAACTGCTCACGCTTTGACTCTTTTCTCTTTTACACATTGAGCAGAAGCGCTTTTCTCAGAGGGCCTCGACAATACGTTTCAGTGGCCATAGTGGCTGGCCGTGTATGACGCGCCCATACTGCTGTTCTCACCTTGTGAAACGGAGACGAGCTTAGTCTTAACTGCTGTGATTTCGCACCTTGAGAGAAAACCCGCATTTCGTCGCTGTTGAGCAGAGAGGCGCAGAGCCGTCCAGTACGTGACGCCTATGTGTCCGATAAACTAGATACTTCTATGAAGGCAGCGAAAGAAGACGGGCACTATCCTTAAATGTACGCGATTTTCCACGTCTTACGGAAGGGTGGTCAGCAAAGATGCAGAACTGCACACTGCAAACAGCGATGCGCAATGTTGGTGCGGTTTTCCTGCCGTGACATTCTCGTACTCGCAGACGATGAAAAAACGACGTTTTAAAGCTTCTACCTCATCATTGTCACTTTCTGCACAACGATCTTGGCGAACGGGTCGGTTTGCGCGTCACATAGAGATTAAAGCAAAACACCTTCTCGAGCAGGCAGTACCCCTGCATCACCCACGCTTTCTAAGATAGGGTTTAGATCTTGAAGGTCTTTGTTAACCGGATCCAAGTTCTCTTGTGCTTTTCATGACCATCATGTTAAGCCGGGAAGTTAGCGTCTAAAATATATAACCGATAGTCTCAACTTAGATGCACAGATGGACCCACTGGACCGCTTAAGACAGCTAAAGTGTTGGATTTCAATATCATGGTAATCATGTTTGCTTGGAAGCTGGAAGACGGAATCGTTATTAAGCGCCAGGTAGTCCTGGACACTGAATCCATGAGCATTAAGTAGTGGAACAAGGAGAGCGTCTGTTGTACATCAACACTAGATACTGCTAATACCACTGTAGACCTTCTTGATGTTAGTCTGTACGGAATACGCAGATCGGATTCTTGTTGGCCTGGCACCTGTTCAGTAACTGGATGAACGCTTTTCACGCCTTTCTTTATGAATGCAGTACACCACCACCCCACTGAACTGCTTAAAACAGCTAAAAGTGTTGGATTTCAATATCACGGCAATCATGTTTGCTTCGAAGAGTAGTAATTTTTTTCTCTCGCTGTTAAGATGAGTGCTTCCCGGCTAAACTTTGACTTATTAAACCACCTTTAGATTTGCTTAGCATTATAGAGCTTGTCAGCATGTAAGTAACTAAAGAACTATAGATACTTTGAGTGAGGGAGTGACGGCCAAAATTAACCGTTTCAGCCAGGTTTCATTTCGTGCATATACTAAGTTTCCTTGCGGGGAAAGGCCTGTGCGTACTACAACGAGAATATAAAAACACAAAGGCCTACACACGTACATGCCGTAGATGCATTTACACTTGCTTGAAACATATGTACCTCTGCCGTTGCTGCTCGGCGGCCGTCACCGTGACGAAATTTGGGGTACCAGGGAGAGCGTCGAAGAAGCAATCCGACACGCGGTTTCACATTCCTGTACTAAATCGTCTCCATCCAAGGCCGACCTACGACGGAAGCTTGGCTGTCAACAGATATTATGAAAAAAACTCCGTCTGTATATATGCATCCTGTGCAACGCGCCTGAGACCATTTGGTGAGGGCAACAGGGATCTGCGCGCATCAAACGAGCTCTCCTGCGTCCATACAATTCTACCTTTATGAACATTGAAAAGCTCGCGCCTACGGAAAACCGTGTAAGAGCTCTCGGCGCAGTATGCCAGCACTGGCACCGCCCGCCTCGTTGAGTGGATATAACTCTAGCCGGCGGGCGTTCTTTAGAGGCTACGTCGCCTGCAGGCACAACTCCTGCAGGCGGAAAACGGCGCCGCGGGGGAAACCAGAAAACGGAGGTCAAAGAAAGAGCCGAGACAAATAGGCGCAGCACTGCACTCGTACACCAAAGGGGGAAGAACTACGCTGCGGTAGCGAGAATGCACAGACAGTAAATGTCCGATGGCAGCTCACAAGTGCTTTCCTAGAAACCTCTAGAGGGCGAGCGGGAACGACGTTTGCGTGGAGCGGAGCAGTTGGCAGAGCTCGCTGTGGTCACTGCTGTGCGCAGTGGACTGCGAGGCATCTTCGGCATTTGTGAAAGTCCCCGTGCGCGCGAGCCGCAAAGCCACGACTCCGTTTCATGCGAGTTGAGACGCTCAGAGCTGTTCAGCGACGCTCTGTGACGTCGACGTGGCTGCCAGACTGGTACGCGTCTTCCGCGACGAGCTGCCACATGAGACATGCGCTGACGCCTGAGGTAGATAGAGGGCGGATCATAAAAACACATCTCAGCAAACAGGCTTCAGAGGCGCCACGCTCAGGCCACGGAAGCTCGCACATACGGAACTCCTCGCAGAAGAGCCCGTCCCTCGACAAGCAAATCTTGCCGTCAACGGCGACTAGTCGCTGCGCGGGGTCGTCTCGCAGCGGGTCGGTTCCAGTCGAATTCGCAGAACTTGCGTCCTGGCACGGGGAGAACTAAGCTTCATCACGCGTAGGTACGCAGCAGAGGCCCTCATCTCTCTACCTGCGAACGGAAACGCGAAAGCGAGTCTGCCCACCGGCAGCGATTTCCGAGTCTGACCGCCTGGCTAAATGGGGAGGTACATGCAGAGATTCCTTCCAGCCGGTCCTCCTATCCTTCCATCGCCGAAAAAACGCGTTTTCGTAACTCACCTAAATCCACGTTGTAGGAGGCGTCGCGTGCCATTCGGCGGATGTTCGCATCCTCGCATTCCTGCACTTCCCGCTGCATGTCGGTGACCATTTGCCCTGTAGAGAAAACATGAGAAATTAAGCAAGCGGATCTCAGACGCGGGAGCGCGACCGATGCGCATGGCTTGAGAGCCGACTCGAGCTAGACTGCTAAACGCCTTCCGCGCGTTGAGTGCTTGGCACAGAGTCTCTGCCAGATCTCCCTGTGACTCCTTCGCCGGCATTTGAAGGCGAAAACGACTCGAAGATTTCCATTCAAAAATGCCAAGAATCAGGCTTCTGTGTCTCATCGAAAAACTCTCTACAGTGCAAGCAGGTCTGCGCGCCTACCTGGAGCCCAGTTCAGCGTTTTAAAATCCCAGGTTTTCGCCTTGTCACAGACTTCCATCTCAGCCGCAACGGCGCGCAGGAGCATGTCCCGCGCCGCCTTGACAGTGCAGTACATGGGCAGCGAGGCGAATGGCTCGATGGAGGCGAGCGAAGAGACCTGGATGATGCGCACAGTTCGCTGCGTCTCGGCGGATGCTTCTGCAGCTTGCGGAAGAGACTCGACGAGGCGACGCAGAAAGCGCGAGGTAAGAATCGAAAAAGATGTCAAATTCAAGTCGACAGAGCGCCGAATTTCCTCGCCTGAGGCATTCATCAGGTAACACGTCGGGCGCACCCACCCTGCATTGTGCAGCAAGTACCTGCGCAAAATACGCACACAGCAACTGATCTCGCATAAAAAAAAGTGCACGCATATATATATATATATATATGTATATGTATACATGCATATGCAGTATATTGACTGTCGCTTGCTAATCATATACATTTATTTATATATACATAACCATATGCGTGTTTGGCGCCTCTCGCATGCATCAGAGAACATATCGTCCCCTAAAAAATGCACATCAATGATAGGAAAAGTCTGAAGGAAAGAATTTCATCCGACAGCGCCGCTCTAGGATCCCCCCCGGCAATCGCTCGAGCCGCAGGCCGCCCGCATCGCTCCACTAGTTCGACAGAACTGGAAAAAAGCTCCTTCTCCTCACAAATGCGGTCGCAGCAGCGACTGCTGCGAGCTCTGCAGGCGCGTCTGCGGACACAGAGTCTTTCAAGAAACGCGCGAGGCACCGCGCGCACCTACACCGCGTCAAACGCTGGGAGATCCTCTGAAGCGAAGATGAGGTCGGTTAGCTTGTCAAACGCATCATCCACGGCCGCCACGTCCAGTCTGAAGAAAGGAGATTCAGCCGCGAAAGATATTCGCTCCTGAGCAGATTTAGCTCTTCCGTAGGGAACCACCGCGTGGAATACAGCTCACGCGGAATCCAACGCCACGTCTCGTTGTTGGGCTCTAGGGCCCCCACGACCGCGCCCTGTCGATCCGGACCGAGAAACCCCTTCACTGCACGCTGCAGGGAATGAGGCAAACTGAGATCTACTTGGAAGTAACTGCGCACATGCATGGGGCGCGCTCTCTACGTGCATAGGCGAATGCGCTCTTGAGCGCCTAACCGAGTCACGCTGACCCCCTGAGGAAAAGTGCAAGCATGCACAAAATACCTCTCCTTCAGACCAAACTAGGTGTGCAAGAGTCTTATTCATGAAACCACATATAGGCGCTGGAGAGTAAAGGCGGGGCCGCCAAACCGTGTCGAAGGACGCTCGAATCGCCAGGCCTGAAAGCCTCCGAGTGCAGTGGATACTACTTCTTTGCACAACGGTACGAATCCTGCGGCACTGCGCGGAGACGCGTCCGCGCAAGGAACCTCCTCTGCCTGTCGCTGGTTACAGCAAGGCGTTTCTGCCTCAGAATCTCTCTCCATTCCTCGCTCTGAGTCAACCCCCTGGCTGGGAGAGTGCGTCTCGCTGCGTAGACTCCTTTGAGAGTTAGTGCGTCTACGCAGTAAAGTGGGAAGACGCGCGTGGAGGCGCCAGGGCAACGCTCACGTGTGAATCGCGTAGGAGAGGCTTTCCAACTCCTTCTTCGCCGCCTCACCCGTCTCCTTCATGCCCGATTCATCCTGCAGCCCACACAGCCGAGCGCGCCCGTGGAACACAGATGAAAAAAAAGCTCTTGACTGCCTTCCCTGGGCGAGCTGCTCCTCCATTTTCTTCCTCGTTTCTTCTCAGGGAACACAGAGGCCGTGTGAGCATTCCTACGCAGGCTCGGAACGCGCAGAGTATCTCCGCAGCACGTACGTGAAGACGGACTCCATCACATATACACACCTACATATGCGTATACTGTGTAAGTTCACATGCGTTACCCGGACTGACGGAACCTGAGGCGGCAGCGGAGATGCGACCCAGGCGGGTGGAGGGTACTCTCAGGCTCGCCTAGAAGGCAACTGCCCCGAGAACTCACGCGGCCAACGAAGACGAGTCTGAGCTGCGCGTCCGCGTGGACAGACTTCCATTTCTTCGCAGCTTCCACCGCCAGCGCGCGACCGTAGCCTCGGGACGCCCCAACCAAAAAGATTAGGGACTTGGACGCAAAGAGAGTCTGCTTCTCCATGTTCTTTCTCCCTTCTTCTCAGGGAACACAGAGGCAGTGCGAGGGTTCCTACGCGGGCTCGGAACGCGCAGAGTATCTGTTGTGAACATTTGAGATGTACGCGTACCAACACATTCATCTACACGCGTAATCGAGACGCTGCTGCCGTATGTAGGCAGGGAACTGACGTGAATACCGAAATCCCTCGTTTCTTTCTGCACGTACGTGTGTTCGTCACCCATCTAGGTTCCTTCGGACGACGCGTCGACACACGGCGTCTCGAGATTTCACCACGCTCTCCCTTTTGCCTTGTTAATGGCGACCAGCAATCCCTGAAAACGCCTCAAAGAAGACACTGCGTGCGACGGAAAGTAGATAGGGAAGGCCTCACTCAGTGCAACGTCGGCGACACGGATGCGGAAGGCGAACCGCATTTCCACTCAGAAAAAGGAGGAAGACGAAGCAAGCCTCCTCGGCAAAAATTGAAACCCTTCTTCGCTCCAGGCCTTTCGCTTGCGTCGACTCAGTGTGTGCACTGCAGCCGTTCGCCGTGTGCTGTCTCGAAAAGTCGCGGCTCGCCCGTGTCGTGAAGTTTGTTAAGCGTTTTTTAATCTTTTTTTGTCGACCGCTCACTCTTCGTTTGTTGGCTTACATCGAAAATGGGCGAGCCGCGGCTGCGGATGTGTTGCCGTTGGAACTCTACAGAAAAAGAAAAAAGCGCATGTGACTCAGAAGACCGCCTAACGAGCTAGCTCTGCGACGGGCAGTGGCATCGTCCTGTCTCTGTGCGACCCGCTTCGCTCCTTTTCCTCGGCGATGAAGTGCTACATCTCTGCTTGTATCGCTTCCACATAACTTTCTTCCAGCTTGCCTTCACCAGAGAAAGCAAGGTCGACGCATCGTAAGGGACTCGGGCTGATGCTTCGGTGAGGCAAGCCCTCCAGATTCGTACAGTATCTCCGCTGAGGTATTTCCAGGCATTGACGGCCGCGTGGGACACACGATCCACATACCGTGGCCTCTATGTCCTTCAAGCATAAAAACAGCGCATGTGTAGCCTTTGAAAGAATATAAGCTCTCGCGAATGGACACACATGTGCATGTACACCGGAAAAGCATTTCAATCAGACGCGCGCAGCGCGCCTGCATTCTTCCACGCTGAACACCCAAAACCGTGAGGAAGCGGCCGGCCGCTGCCTTTCCTGCACGGTTAGGGTGCTTTCCTGTGCTTGGAGACAATCCAGCAGTTGCCGCCTGAAGCTCTCATAAGGATGCCGAGCTCCGATTCCGATTAGTACGTAACCAGGCGGTTTTAGAAACTCTTCTCACCATGTTGTGCGTCGCGAGTCTGCGCCCTGTCCGCGCGCCGCCGCTGCCCCGCGTACCTGCGTTCTGTAAGTATCGCTAAAACGCGTTCGTTCTCTTTTCTCGAAGTTTTTCGCATCTTCGGCTCTCAGAGGGCCGCAGTTGCTGACTAAATATGCGCGCACGACTCTGGCTTCAACACGCTAAAAAATGCATCCCACGCGTAGTCAAAAGATGCCTTGGGTTTGAGGAGCTGCGCTGATTCGGCGCGAGAGCTTGGAGACGGGCTCAGCATCTCCGCAGAAGTTGCCGGTGGACGCCAACCTGAATTTGTAGACATCGTCTGTGGGATCAACTGCCGCTGACTGCGTATAAGCAACCTGCAGCTGTTCCGAAACTACGGCGACAGACGTGCCCGGGTGTAAAGCCCGCGTACTTCGTGGCCGTCGTGTGCCACTGAGCCTGACGGGCTCCGTTTCAAAAAATAGCGAATGCGAACGAAACTTCGAAGACGCGCTACTCAAACCAGACCTCCGGCAAAGCCGACACAAGAAGTGGGAAATAGGGAGAAAAACGCGCCCGAGGCGTCAGACAGGACGACCAAACAGGAGTGCCTATTCGAAAAGCAAAAACCAGCACCAAGGACTGCGTCGTGCTTCGGACTTTACTAGCTTTTCTGACATACGACCGCATATCCACACATGTATATATCCATAAATATACGGATATTGTGCATATACAGCAGCGACTTGAATTCGCGGCTCAGACAACGAAATTTCCGTCAAAACGCAAGCGCGGGCGGTTGGGGTGCTCTCTCCGCTCCCTGCGACCCTCTCGCTCCCCTCCAGCCTCAAAGCCCCTCAAAGCCACTGGCCTTAAATATGGAGAGACCCATGGCACAGCTCACCATCCCTGGCATCCAAATACATGCATATACATATTTAGCGGCTCTTAGAATCTGCGCGACAACGAATACTTCCGCTTTTCCTTCTGTCATCGCGAGACACGCTCGATGTTCATTCATGCTGCAGAGACAAATCGACGATGGGGCGTCGCTGCAGAAACCCCATTAGCCAACCTGAGCAAAAAGCAGAGAGGGAAAGGTACCCCGCAAACTCAGGCGTGGGCTGCTCACGCAAAGCCGCGAACTCGCAAGCGATTGCCGAGAATATGCGATGAAACACATCGAAAGAACGTCGGAAGAGAAGGTGCGACGCGAAATCTGCGTCAGCATGCATAAACGCATGCATGGCGAAACACAAGTCACCCCTGAACCCTAAACGGAGAGTCTGCACGACAGCAACAAAGCAAATCCATACCTTCCACATATATTTCAACTACACATAAAGTTTGAATGCATATGTATACATGCATATTTTATACATATGCACACATCTGGATATACGCCTATAGATCTGCCTCAGTTTTTTGCGTTTTTCGGTTGCCTACCCGAGACGATGGAGAACAGATACGGCACCGCGATGTCGAGAAAAGTCGCCGCTTTTTGGCTCCAAAAGGAGGACGCCGCGCCCAGCAGAAACGCGAGAGGGAACCCGACGGCCCAGGTGACGCCTGGGGCAGAAGCAGCCGTGACGCGACAAAGAAAGACGTGAAGCGCCATCGAGGAAGCGAACGAGCGAGAAAACACAACGATAAAATAGACGCGGAAGACCCGGAAAGCGTGCCAACGAAACAACCGAGGCCTGTCGCGGCGGCGAGCGCCAGGCGGAGAGAGGAGACAGCAGAGGCGCAAGGTCCCTCCCGAGCAGGCACCCGTGCCGAACCGCCCCTGGCGGCACAGGCTTAAAATGAGGCGACCGCGAAACTTGTAAAAAACTGAGACAAATCGACAGAAACGATGGAATGCAGACGCACAGGTGTTGGAGTCTCCTCGGCGCTAAGTGCGCAGACGACGCGAAGGCCCCGTTTCTCACCTAAGAGGGCGAGAGCCTCATGGAGCTCGACCCGCAGCCGCTGAGGCTCCTTCACAATGCAGTCCGCAGAACACACGAGGAGTTGACCATCTGCGAAGGAAACACACGCGCAAAAGGATAGCGTTTAGAGCTGTTTGCCGTGTGTTTCTTGAGCGGCATCCACGTGTCTGTTGGAGGGCGCCCGTTTCACCTCGAGATGTCTCTCGTAGGAGACACCCCGACACGAGATCTATCCTCTGCAGAGTTTTTCCCGCACATCCAGCCAGTTGCCCCATCTACCTCCATCACGCCGCGTCCCCTCTCCTTCCAGCGTTTGTTTCTAGAGACTCTGCCGCAGCTGCGCATCACTCAGGCCCCACGCAAGCCCGCGCAGGCCTCCTTCCACATTCGCGTGCGTCAGCCTCCGCGCGCTGTCTGCGGCAGCTTCCGAGGCGTCGCCTTGCGCGTCCGCGGCTCCTCCCGAGTTGCCCTCCTCTCCCTCGATGAACTTTCGCATGCACTCCGTGCCGCGTGCTCCGGCGCGGCGCTCTCCGCCTCCCTCTGCTGTCCATTCTCTCGCAGGCCCCCGCCGGAATTCGCCTTACTTTCTCCATGCGTGAAGACCCTTGGCTCGACGCCTAAGCGCTCTATGCGGTTCTCGATCTCCTCCTCTCTGTCGACTGCGAAGCCACACAGCGCCCCAAAGAAGGAAGACATCAACCTGCCGCACGCGCCGCTCTCCGCGGAGTATCCACGCGTAAGGGAAGACGCACCCGCCGAGCCTCGGCAAAAAAGCTTGAGGGCATCTGCGCGGTGCTCCATGCAGGCACGCGCCGCGCGCACGCATCGCGAAATTCCTGTGCAGCTACCCCCGCAGATCGCGAACACCGGCAGACTCCTGTCGCGTTTCCACAGCGGGAGCCTGCACCGCCTTCAACAGCACGCAGTCACGGCTGCAAGTAAGCTCCCTTCTAGCTGCCCTCGCGGGCCGTCTCTGGCAAGCCGGCGGCGCGCAGCCACGCAGTTTCTCGCCGACGGCCTGCTAGGCTGCGAAAAGGCCCCGCGTCTCTAATTCTGGACTCACGTAGGTAGTCCAGGGCTTGCTGGAGGTCGCCGAACACCGCGCGTCCCACGGCGTCGGAGAGCTCGACTTCTTCATCTTCGCTGGTCGCGAAGAAGGACGATTCGCGTTGGAGAGTAAACCACATCCTGTCTTCCTCTCTCGGGGCGCGTGGGAGGTCTTGCTGCTGAAGGAGCAGCCGATGGAGGATCTCTGGACGCTGGGGGCCGCCCAGCGCGAGCGAGGTGTTGAGCGACCGGGGGCGCGGCGAGGTTCGGCGCCCACGCGCCTGCAGCGCCCGTGAAGGAGGCTCCGGAAGTGCCCGCGCCGACGACGGCCGCGGCGCCTCCGACCGCAGACCCTCCGCCCCTCTCGCGGCGCCTCCTTCGCCTGCTCGCGCGCCGCCTTCGCCCTCCTCAGACGCCTCCACCGGTGCAGACTCGAACTCGCCGTCCTCTCGCCTCTCTGCGGGCGCGGCGGGCGCGGTGCGGGGCGGTGGGGTACCTTTCGCGCGGTACTCAGCGAGCGGCACGAGGACGGAGCTGCTGCACTCAGTGCAGTATTTGAAGCAGCAGGGGCACTTGATCAAGCGGTGCGGACAGCTGCGTTCGTGGACGCGCAAGTCCAGCTCCGAGGCCTCGCCGCTCGCCGCCTCACCGCTGACCCCTGCGCCGGGCTGAGACGCCGACGCCGAAGAAGAGCGCGGCGACGCAGCGGAGGAGAAGGACGCGGAGCGCGCGGAGGAAGACAGGAGGAACGAAGACGACGAACGCGGAGGAGAGGAGAACGAGGAAGCGGAAGAGGACGACGGCAGCGCGGGGCGCCTCACCTTCGCGACAAAGTTGCAGCCGAAAGGCGCAAACCGGCAGCGGCAGAAGGAACAGGAGGAGCGGCGGTGGGCGTCGTACCTGCGCACGCACAGCCACGCACAAGCACACGACGTCGAGGTACACAAAAACGCAAAAAAGACGCGAGAGAAGGAAAAGCAAAGTCCACGGGGCAGGGCGACGAGGAACGGAACGCAGCGGAGAAGATCATGCGAGGCACGACGTAGAGCGACAGACCAAGCAGGCCAAAGACCTCTCCCAAAAACCAACCCGCGCTAAATGCGAGTGACGAATGACGACGCCAGGCGCTCTCCCCGCGTCATCAACGACGCGCGGACGCGAAAAGAAGACACGCAAAAGATGCGCTTCCTCGCGACGCAAGCGGCCGACCCCACGAGCGGGCTGACACCACCGGGCACAGACGCAGCGCGTTTCCTCGACGCAGGCGAGGTGGCGGGACTAGCCTCAGAGGAACGCCGAAAAAGATCAGCTGAACCTATACCCTAAACAGGGGGAGACGGAACCAGAGAGGAGGAGACACCCTACGGCGAACTCCGCTGCGGAAGTAGGAGACCCCAAACCCTTAACCCCTAGAAGGAATTCCCTTCAAAGGACGAACTTGTGCATGGGCAGGACTTCGCCGCATAGCTCGCAGCGCAGGATTAGCCTCCAGTATAGCGTCGAGGTGACGCTGATAGCGGACGCGAACGAAGCGCCGAGAGCAGAAGAAGCGAACGACGAAGTCGAGGCTGCGGGCGCGGCTGACTGGGTTTGCGACGCGATGACGCGCTGGTAGTACGCATCACAGATTTTCAGAATATGCTCGTTGGGGCCACTTGTGAGTCGAGAGATTGCGTCCGGCTCCGTGCGCCTCCTCTCGCCGGCGGCGCATGCGCCCTTCGCTTCTTCCGCTGCCTCGGCGTAGTCGTCGCACGGCATCTCGCGCGGCGGCTGCCGCGACGTACTTCGCTTCCTTTCCTCTCGCAGGCACTTTTGAATGCGCCACAGCGTGGCGCGTTCGTCTGCCTCGTCGCCGCACCCTCTCGCCATCCTCCGCAAAAACTTCGACGCGCCTGGGCGCCCGTCCTCGCGCGCCGAGGCGTGCCTCTCGCGGTCGCCCTCCTCCTCAGCCAAAACGCCGCTGAGCGCGGCCGCCGCGCCGTCCTTCACGTCGGCGAGGGCATTGAGTACCGCGTCCGAGCTTCCAGCGAGCATCGCGGTCGCCGTCGCCGCAGCCGCCGCGGATACAGCCACTGCCGCGGTTGTCGCTGGGCTGGGGACCGACGCAGAAGGCGCGTGCGCGTCGTCGGCGGCGCTTCCCGCCACCGAGCTCGCCCGCGACTGCGAAGTCCACGAGGACGGAGACGCGCAAGGAGAGAGCGAGGGCGACGCAGAGTCCTCCGGCGAGGCCGCCTCCGCGCCGCTCAGGGCGAGCGGGCGCATACACTCAAGGTCGCTCGCCTTCATCGCGCTATTGCACACGGGGCATTTCTGCCGCCGCTGCAGCGTGCCGACGAAGCAGCCTCCACAGGCCACATGCTGGCAGGGTCCCCAGACTGGACGACAGAGTACCTGAAGAAAAAACAAAGGAACACGCACAGTCGACGGTGCGCATGCGAGCCGACGCATCAACGTGTGCCCCCCGCGAGAAATAGAGAGAGCGATCACCCTAGCTGCCGCCCGCATGCAGGGCGTGCCCTGGGAGTGAGGCGGCGCCCGCCCGCGCGGCTGCGTCTCGAGGATGGAGAGAGACAGCCAGCAGAAGCGGGCGGAGTGAAGCCACGCAGAGGCAGCAACGCAAAACACATCGAAAGGATGCTATACATATATATATATATATATGCATGGGTGTATGTATATATATATATATATATATATATATATATATATATAATATATGCGACGGCTAGGGATATATACAGCGAACGAACACACGCGCCATCGCGGATACGCTATCTGCGGCGTGGAAGATGAAAGTGTGTGCGCATGCGCGAGCCGCTTCAGCGCCGATGCATACGCCCTCTGAAGGCCTGGGAAACGGGTCTACACGCTCAGAGACGCAATGTTACCGAACGCTAGAACGGTACGCAAAAGAAAACAGAAATGGAGCAGAAAAAGACGGAAAGTCAGCATACAAATGCGAGTTCAGGACACAGCACTGCGTGGAGAGATCGCTGGAGGCCGGGGCGAGAGGCAAACCTGCAGACAGATGGGACAGGTGCTCCAGTCGATGATTTCCTTTCCCGCGAGCACGTGGCTGGGCTCCAGCGGCGAAGTGAGTGAAGGCAGCAAGACCGGAGGCGAGAAGGGCGAGAGAAAAGAAAAGATGTAAAAGGGCGGAAGGGCGGGCCTGTCGCCTGCCTCAGATGCCTCCGAGGAGACTGAGGGAGACGACGACGCCAGCGACGCCTCATAGGGCAGCCGCGCCTCCATCTCGAGAGAGGGACAGCCGCCGCGAAAGATCACACCAACGAAAACAGGAGCCGCAACTTGAACGTAACTGACAGAGTCGGAAGACAGTTCAACCGCAAAAACGTAGAACTATGTAGGCGTATGCGTAAACGTAGACGCTCCCTATGTGAAGGAGTGTACGCGGAAGGGGAGTTCTACTATACTCGTTCGCCAACTCGTTAATGGGCATCTCTTCGTAACCGAGCAGAGTAAAGAAGAGCCCAGAAAAACGCATCTGCCTGCCTGGAAAAGGAAGCGTTCTGAAATGAAAAGGCGTCGCCAACGCACAAGCGCAAAAAGACATTCGCCCACCTTCAAACCCGAAAGAACGCCACTGAACCGTGAAAATCGAGATATTCAGTCGAATTCAGTGAACACCTTGGCCCTACGAGGTCGGACAGGTTTTTTACGGCTACTGCAGATGCAAAACGAGCAGAAAACGCGTTGGACGCAGAAAACGGGCGAGTCTGGACAGCGCCCCGGTCGGTCGCCGCGATTTTTCGATTCCCTTTCTCCAAAAGAGTCTCGCTGACACACCGCAAATACTCTTGAGGTCTGCGACGACAAAGCCAGCAGAAAAGACTGCGAAGGCGAATCCGAGAAAAACTGCCTCAGGTTTACCCGGTGGAATCTAAACAAATACGCGACGGGAACGCGAAGCGGCTACGCGGAGGACGCCACCCTGAAGCCACCTTCGCGGCCTGGCTGACATCCTGTTGTTCGGCGTCAACGGAGGAAGCAGCAATTTCTGACGGGCATTTGCTGCCCCAGAGTGGCAGCGCGACGAAGAAAAGTGGGATTCCCGTTGAAATCGGCACGTTCTTTCGAGCTCCTTCCTCGCCGCCACTCCTGGCGGGTTGCAGCGCGGACGGCGAAGGAGTCGCAGCACACGTTTCAACGAACAGCCCAACCCGATTCCCTCTGACTTCCAGAAAAGGAGAGAGCCCTGTTAGGGCTTAGTCAAGCCTTTTATCGGCGAGAAGAAGGACATGAAAAAGTGAAACTCGAGGGTCTGGGGGCGAAGAAAGGACGCTGCGCCACTGTAGATGACTGCTGCGATTTTTCTTCCAGGCGCCCGCCACGCATGTCTTGGAGTGAAGATGCGCTGAGCGAGAGACAAGGCAAAGGAGATAGCTGGTGACTGCGTTCTCGTTCGCTTGTTTTGCACTACCCTTCCTCTTCGCTTTTCGCTTCATATGTCTTCTCGGCGTCTTCTAAGGCCTCGCCTTCGCCTCGTCTCTTCATCACTCGCGTATCCCAGCAGCCCCGAGTAGGAGTCTCCGTGGAGGTCCTCCTCAGCAGGTCGCTCTCTGATCGGCGCCAGAGATACGGGGGCATTTCGGAGTGTCTGTTTCTGTATCTGTTCGTCAACGGGCCTCCATCTATCCTCAGACGCCTGCGTCGTTAGTTCTACGATTTACAGTCCAGTACAGCGGCGGAAACGGGGTCTGGCGCCTCTGCATCCTTCGCTTCGCGCGATCTTTCCGCCTCGCTGTGTCTCGATGCTCCTCTAGGTCGTTGTGACTGCATCGCCTCTGCTCTCTACCTTAGCCCTCCTTCGTCTGGTCTCGCCGTTTTCGTTCGCTTTTTTGGGTTTCTTCTAAAATGACGGAGTCTGCAGCTTCAGACACCTTTGTGCGCGCCAAGATCGCCGAGATGAGCGCGGCGGTTCAAGACGACAACCCCTACTCGCGCCTCATGGCCCTGCAGAGGTAGAACTGGCCTTTCCTTTTGATGTTCGTCCCGCCCCATCCGTCACGTGACCCCCCCCCCCCCCCCTGCTGCATGTGGAGCCTGCAGTATTTCGCCGCTTCCCAGCCGCCGTCCCTCGGCCTCTTCGCGGCGTCCTGCCTGTAGAATCTTGTCTTCGCGGCGTCTCCCTGGTTTTTTTCACTCTTCCCGCCATCTTTCGCATGTTCGTCCCCCCTGTCGTTCTCGTTCTTCGGTGCAGGCAGTTGTCTGCCTCCCCTCCCTCCGTGTTGCCCTTCTGTGCATCCATTTCTGCGTGGACCATCGAACCTGTTTCTCTGCAAGTGCGTTTGTTCTTGCGGTATTTACTGCAATGCTTCTCTTCGCGTTTCACTTTTTTTCATTTCCTCGCCTCTCAGCTCTCTCTTCGGATGCCCGCTTCCCGCCTCTGCCTCGCTTCGAGGTGTCTGCGCTTGCCTGTCGCGTGCAGGCAGCCAGCGCCGCTATGTCGATCGCGCGCCGCTGCTCCCCGCCCTGTGTTTCTCCTTCGTCTGAGTGTGACCTTGTCTCGTCTGCTTTTCCTTCAGGATGGGCGTCGTAGACAACTACCGCGCAATACGCGACAAGGCAGTCCTCGTTGTGGGCGTCGGCGGCGTGGGCAGCGTCGCGGCGGACATGCTGGCGCGCTGCGGAATTGGGAAACTCCTTTTGTTCGACTACGACAAAGTCGAGCTCGCCAACATGAATCGTCTCTTCTTCACTCCCAAGCAGCGCGGCCAAAGCAAAGTCGAGGTACCTCCCGAAGGCCTAGAGAGCGCCATACGCGTACCTCTTTCTTTTTTTGTGTGTGTGTCCATACATGCATATGTAAATGTATATATAGGTAGCTGTGTATATTTGGGCACGTATAGATGCACCATTGTGTCTGAGGGTGCGTCTGCGTGCATGTGCGTCTGTGACGACAGTCTTTCGTCTGTACGTGGAGAAAAGGAATGTTCATGTTGGTGCTGCGTCTCCCAGTGTCGTCTCGCTTGTCGTGGAGACGCCCCGCCGCTTCTCCTGTTCCTTGCGTGCCTCGCTTTCGTGCTCCCCCTGTGTGTCGGCGCTGCGTCTTCGTTCAGGGGCTTCTCTCATTCTCCCTGCTGCGTTCGCCTCATTCTCTGTTGCATCTTCTGTTTGTTGTGGGGTGGATGCACACCGTGTCTCTTGCGGCTCGCCAGGCGGCGCAAGCGACGCTGCTGGAGATCAACCCCGACGTCGAGATCGAGGCGCATAACTGCAACATTTGCTCGGAGTTCGATTTGTTTTTCGATCGCATCGTGAACGGCGGCATCTGCGCCTCGTCCGCTACGGCTGAGGGCTCCTCGGGCGCCGAGGCCCGCGATAAAGCCCCCCCCGTGTCTCCGCGTCTCTCCCAGAAGGGGCGGTGCGGCGTGGATTTAGTGCTCAGCTGCGTAGACAACTTTGCGGCGCGCATCACAATTAGCCAGGCGTGCAACGAGGCGGGTAAGGGTCGCGGCTCAGGAAGGCGCGCGAGACCAAACAGAGCATGCTTCCCACGTCGAAAGCTCGTCTGGGGCTGCAGGCGGTGAGGGGGGGGGGGGCCAAGAGGGGGGGGACGGGGCGCTTGGGCGGTGCTTCGGGTGCCGCCTCCGCGGTTGCCCTAAGCGCGATAACGGCGCAGATGGCGCAAAATATGTGCTCTGCCTTGGGCTTCGAACTGATCACAGTTCAGCAGTGCATCACAAATTCCAGTATCCACTTCAGGGACAGGGCACGCAATTAAGAGGGAGACAGAAGCGGAAGGTCTCTCACGCCTCTGTGCACTTTGGACAAGTGGATTGGGAAGGCGGCGACGGGCTTTTCGGTAGCTTCGGCTTCAAGAAAGCTGCGAAACTGTGTCCCCTTTCTCTGTGGGCAGGCGTTGTGTGGATGAACAGCGGAGTGAGCGAGAGCGCGACCAGCGGGCAAATTCAGACCTGCGTCCCTGGTCTCCTCGCGTGCTTCCAGGTGAGACACCACGAAAGGCGCGCAACATGCGGAGGCGCGGAGGCACGCCCGCACGCAGGCGCAGACGGATGGGCGCGGCTGGCGCCCGTGCGGCGTAGGCTCTCGCGCCTCATCCAGTTAAGGCTCGCGTACCCCGCTGCGGCATGCATATATATATATATATATATATGTATGCATGCATGTACGTATATAAGTATGTATGTGTGTCAGCATAGCTAATGTGGATGGTGGGCTTTGGTTGTTTCGTGTCTTAGAGTTTTAGTGCGTTGAAGACCCCGCGATAGATCTGTGTGTGTATATGGCCGCTGGATCCGGCATGTGTGCATCGTGTGTGTCAGCGAAAAAACGGCAGTAAACACGTGGATGATGTGTAGCTGTGGAAAACGCTGTTTCGCCCTGTCTTGCGCCTTATCTGTCTAGTGCGCGCCGCCTTACGTCGTCGCAACAAGCGGAGACGAACGAGCCATCAAACGCGAAGGCGTCTGTGCGGCCTCGCTGCCAACGACCATGGGTATTGTCGCAGGTAAAGGAGCGGAGACTGCACTCGCCACTTCGTCAGCGGTTCACTCGGATAAATGCGAGGGAGGTGAAGAGAGCAATCCATGAGGCAGGCATTCAGGGGCTGTGCTGCGTGGGGACGCCTGTCTGGGATCCTCAGCTTTTTCTCGGCGGCATTCCGCTCGTCTGATATCTGTTTTTTGTCGCGTGCCTAGGCCTTCTCGTACAGAACGCTCTCAAATACCTCCTCACCTTTGGACAGACAACTCCGTTCCTAGCGTACAATTCGCTTGAAGACTTCTTCCCGTCCTTCTCCATGCAACCCAATCCGCAGTGCGCCGACTCCTGGTGCAGAAAAAGGCAGGTTCGTAACTCGCAGCCGTCGCGTGTTTCGCGGCATTGCAGAGCGGAATATATACTTACTTAGGCGTGCGCAACACGCAGTGTGTAGGTCATGTCTGAGCTACCGAGCATGAGATCGTGGCTTCTCATATTTATATATATACATATTTCTATATATATGCATACACATGGGTAGGAGGATGTGGGCGCACACGCGTACGAGCGGCGATATGTGAACGCAGATATAGCCCGCCCGGGTGGAGATAATGAGAGCCTGGGCGAACTACACCTGCAATCGTCTCGAACCGAATTCCATGGGAAAGCACGGACGCGCTGGTGTGTGAATGTATGCGTGCACGATTCAGGCGGAAGTTGCAGAGAAGGGCATCCCGATTTCGGCGTATTTCTTGACTTTGAAGAAAGAGCAGGACGCAGCCGAGAGTGCGAAGGGCGCTGTCGTGCACGAGGATAACCCCTTCGGCATCTCACTCATGGATGAGGGCTCGAGTTCGACGAATGGGGCTTCCGTCGCGCCGCCTGCGTCGCCTTCTCCGGCAAAAGACGAGCCAATGAAGACACAGAAGAAAGCCGCTGAAGACGGCGCGAGCATTCAGGATCTTATGGAGAAAATGAAGCTTCTGCAAAGCTGAGGCCCATCTATCGCTGTTCCAGCTTCCGACGGCGGACCTGGGGCTTTCGGCTTCTTGTGCATGCAGCCGCCTTTGCTGTTTCGAGGCAGAGTAACTCGTGAGTCATTCATGACGAGGCGCCCCCATTTGCAGAGCGCCGAAAACGAAAGGAAGCTCTCCGGGTGATGTTCTTAAGGGCGACAGTCGCTTCACGCCATCAGCAACGGAGGAACGCACAGCTGAAGCCACAAGTCAAGCCTAAAAATGCTTTGAAGTCTTCCCGCGACGAAAGGGAAACGTCGAGACGAATAACTCAGAGGAATGGTTGGCAAGGTTAAAGGTGTAGTGTGTTTGTCATCAACCTCATTTACTTTGGCAACTTTTTCTCAAGCATGCGCTAGGGATCCGTGTCCAGAACACCGGTGTGCGCTCGGCAGCACTACCAACGATTACTATTCGCTGTGCTGAAGCAAAGAAAAGGCGATTTCCTCTTCAGGTTTTTTCTCTGCTAGTCACATATGCAATAGGAATTGCGGGCTCTCGCTCGCGCGCGCCGGATCGATGACATCTGTCTTTCAGTTGGTCCCATGTCGCCATTTCCAAGTCCGGTAAATATATATGGTGGGCGTGCACGAGGCCTCGGCTCGCGCTCCGGCTCCCTCAGGCATACTACCTCACAGCGTCCTCGTATTTAGCAGGCCGAGCAGGCGCGTTCGAGCGTTCTTCTCGTCCTCACTGTCGAGTGTGTCACTGGAATTGAACTTATCGTGAGCATAGCCTCTACACTAAAGTAGAAGGATGCGTGTGGTCTGCACACTTAGAAACACGGTTACACGCATGCAGTGGCCACCATAAACCCGCACGGCGCACGCTGCACCCGCCGGTCCGGCTCGGCTGCCGAGTAGTCGACGAGACAGGCTACCATCGAAAATCAGTACGCAGAGTCATCCCGCCATCCGCTGAAGCCCATCCAAAACTTGTCTTGACAAGCGCAGTTGCTCGCAGCAATGGATTTGCGGCTGCTGCAAACTGGTCTCCCACACTCACTCGTTCCATCAAACCTGCTAGGCTCTGTTACTACACCACCACACTGCTTATGAAATTAGGGCCACCAGGGCCACCTAGACTCTTCCGTTTCTCTATGGACGTGTGGAGGCTCAACGAATGCAAGCCAAGGCAGTCCGTAGTGGGCGTTGTTCATGCGCGTAGGCTTTTCAGCATCCGCACAGCATACAATTGGTGTCAGGCTCAGTTAATGTGGATCCGAGTTGCAAACGACCTGTCACAGCTGGCAGTGTCGCACGCTGAAGCCCCTGGCATCTGTGAGGACAGTCTGCTGCCACCACGAGCCACCGCGAGCCGTGGAGGATATACCACTGGCCCCCCTTTGACTAAGGAACTCTCGCGGAGGACCCCGTGCCTCTTTACAGAGTGTGTGTATCAATCTGACTCTGCGTCCGAAAGTCGCTCATCACCCAAAAAATGCTGTGTCATTGCTTCGGCATGACACACCTGCGTCGCGTCCCCCGCGATAGGCTTCTCGACAACGCTGTCGTCACGGCTGTTCCCGAAGAAACACTGGCCAATGCAGTGAAACATGCATCATCCTGTCACGATTCGGGCCCCTAGCTGTCAGTCAGATCTCTGCGTGAGCGCGCCCTCACGATGACAAGGGCTGCAGCGTCGGCTCTCACTCTCATCTCTCCTGTTCAACTTCCCGCATTGACCCGACATCGAATGCAGATGGCGCGTGAAGTACAGCCCTGGCTGTGGAGTCTCGCGTACGCTGTAACGAAGTTCAGGTTGTACCATGCTTGCTTCATTGCTTCACGTGGCGGCGCGGGAGCCCGGATCTGGCGACAGGCTCGCATGATGCGGCGACCGCCACTTCGCTGCTCCCCTTTTGACGTTAATAACCAGGACGATATGTTTGGCGAACTCACAATCTCAGATGTCCGAGTGGAACCCGGGACACCCAGAAGCCACCGCCTTGACACCACTGAAACCTACCCCAGGGCGAGTGGAAACTCATGTCCTGGCCAAAACGCACGTTGCGATGTCCCTCTGCAAATGCGACCCCGGCCTGCGACACACCTCCCTCAGTCGGTCCGATCTCGGTGGAGTTCACGGCAGAGGCCGTCCGTGTTCAAAATATTGCAACCGATGCACTGACAGTGACGCCACGCCGTGACGCAGAGGTCTGGGTCGGTGTCCTCACAAACACTGACGAGACAACTGCCGTCCTCATATTTGTTGGAATCTCTCTGGACGAACGAGCACAACTGGAGTTCAAGCCTCGCTCACTTATTGAAGCCGGTGCCTATCGCGTGCCTCATGTAAAGAACGCCCGATGTTGACTTTGGGTTTCTATTGTCACGGTGGCGGGAACTGTATGGACGGGTTCTGCGACTCATCTGGCTGGCTGAAGAGTGCTGAGAGACCTGTGAGAGTCAGCTGGTGTTTAACGGCCATGTGTGTCCCCATCGGTGAGACGGCTCGTACATCGTGGCGCGCCGGTGTGGGCTGCCTGCTGTGGTGCCTGGAACACCCAGTGGCTGCATGCAATGTTGGGCCAGTAGTGGATAAAAAGGGGCTCCTTAATGTCCACTCGCGCGCCGCGGGAGGAGGTAAACGTGTCGGAGATTCGTAGCCGGCATGATGCAGGTGGAGTTCAGGTGGGGCGAACGGCTTCGCACTTGGACTGGTTTCGCTTGAGACAGAGGTCGTTGCTCCCGCTCGGATGTGACTAGGCCGCTCACCACTAGACGGCGGCACGGATCGATCGTATGCCACACGTGGCCACGAATCCGAAGCTACCAGTGGCGTCAATCCAAATGGACTCCAGTGCGCTGCTTCACAGTACAGAGACGACGCGCACATTAGTGATGATGGTCTAATCGCCGCTTCGTTTAGCAGGCCAGCATTCCCACGTTCGGTGGTCAGGGTGGCGGTCACCTCGACAATCTAGTCAAGGTCGGGTTTATCTCTCCGCGCACGTGCGATAGGCGCCCATGGGTGCGGCTTGTACTTGCGCGTGAGTTCAAAGGCGACGGCATTATTGGCTACTGCTGACGACACATTACTGGTACACTAGTTCCAGCCGATTGAGTATGCAAAATCATCTCTCGTGTGGCTGGAACTCCACGTGGCGGTCCAGAGACGTCGATAGGTGCCAATGAACTGGCAGGCTGGCAATATGTTGTGACTCACGGCCGAAGGCTGCCACAGGCACACGTGGCTTCGCATGATCCCTGGCATTATAATGAAACCCACCTGACGGAACTTGTTGCTTTCCAGAAATAGTGGATCCTGAGGCTCCTTCATCCGCAGGGCCTCGCGGCAGCAGGCGTCTGCGGGCTTTGTGTCCTGCCTGACTAGGCCATAGCTCACGCAGTCGGGGCCCTGGACAGAAAGCAAGCACACGTCTCGTAAGCGCACCGCAGCGATTCCGCGCGTGCTCTCCAAATACGTAAAGGCGCCTTTTTTCCCGCTTGGCTGCAGCACTCAAATGAGCCGCCAGCACTTGCCGAAATATCCGTTTCATGACTTTCAGAAGTGCATCAGTGCCCCGGGAGTATGCGTCCAGGCCTTTGCATGGCACGACAGCACCCAGCGTCTTCACAAGCAAAGGGTGGAAGTGGTATTACGAGAACTACCGGCGCTGTGTGTGTATCTTCGCAGACCGAACGTAACTCGTGGCCAAACTACCGGCGATGATTGTGTGAAGCCGTGTTCTTTAGTGTCGATCCAGGCTACGATGCGCTCGCACAAGGGACAGTTACCAGCCGGCTGCTGAGCATCGCCTGGGTCCTCGCCTGCGGACATGCGTGTAAACTTGGCCGGTGTAGCACTTGCTCCCGCCGCAGGAACACTGGTGGGGTCCGTTCGCGCCACCCCTCCGTCAGAGGGTGCCGCTCTCTTCATTGCCTGCCTGTTGAGAAGATGCATCTGCAGGGCGGCTAGAGTGTGGGTACTGCAGCCTCTGCTCCGGGTATCACTCTCAGTGTTCGCTGAGCGGCGGGGGGGTCGGGTCGTCTTTGATGGAGACCCTGCCACCCGTCCCTGGTGGCCTGGGCCACCTCCGGCGATTGACGGCGTGTATGGTCCGGGATGCGGTTCGCTGTATCTTGAGGCTGTGCCTGTGGTGACGGTTTCCCGCGTGCCTTGAAATAACGTAGAGCCCCTCTCCGCTTCATACTTCTGCAGGCCTGGGTTCGCGAAGGTGGGAAACTTCGCGCCCTCCGCGCGGCCACTCCTGACAGCTAGTAACACATCTGACAGGTGGTGGAGCACGTGGGGCGCACCGTGCGCCACCTTGGAAGCTTCCACAGCTTCCACAGTTATGCGGCGGTGCCGCCCCACATTCGTACCCAGTGCGGGGGTCATCGCGATGCTGGGGTCGTCCGGCGATGTTTCACGTTCGACCGCCCCGTGAGCGTGAGCGGCCCCGCCTCCGCCTGGGTGCTCCACTCGGTCATCCCTCAGTCCCGGATGGGCCGGTCCCAGAGAGTAGTCATAGGTACCCGACCGAGAAAGAGCCGTTCCATGACGTGCCTGTGTTTCACCATGCGCCTGCCACATTATGGCGTCACTGGGCTGCCACGCCTGAAAGATATTCCCGTCGCTGCCAGCCCCGGCACCGCTGTCAGCACATGACTCTTGCTTTTCCGTCACTATCGACGTGTTGCCGGGTGCCGCGCCGCCGAGCATCGACATCCCAGGGCGACATGCAGCGTATAGGGTTTGCCTTGCTCCTTCATCGTCTTCGCGAGCATCTACGGTTGACTCGCACTGTTGTTGGCCGTGCGATCCGGCACGGGGTATCACACCCGATGCGTTTACTGCGCTCACGGACGGCCACGGACCATTGTTCAGCTGTTCCAAGCGCTGGCAAGAAACCAAGCCGGCGACGTGCCCACAGATACGGAAGGGGTACGTTATCTGAGACGGAAAAAGTACAACCGCGAAGGCGGCCGCTGCTGGTCCACCACTGATTCTCATTTGGCAAACCCGGGGAGAATAGTCCTAACTCGCTGCACAGGGCGTTTCCAGCCGACTCTTCCATCGGAAACGGTAGACACGCCCGTAGCGCTCGCTAATTGAGGTTGATAACCCCACGGCGGGCGCGACGGTCACCAGTGCACAATGTTGCTCACGCGGGGCAGCACACACGTCACGCGCTCTGCTTTGAGTTCGATTTCATTCTGGTTCCGAACAGGCTACGGTGTCCTTCAACATATCCGCCAGCAATTAGCTACAGTATTGCAACATGAGGCTATACAACGAAGCTCATGGTTCACAAGCACAGCACAGAGTCAGATCAAACCCGCCTGCCTACGTCTGCCCTCTCAAATCTATCAGATCTTTGGTGTGCATCCACGATGTCTGCCCGTTGCGCCGCGCGGCCACGCCCAGTGGGCATCGCCATGCATCATCTCGCTGACAAGGGACGTACCAAATCACCACGCTGAAGCTCTATCACACTTTTTATCTTCACATTTTGTTTTCCGGTGGCTGAGCGTGAGTTTTGCATCACGTCGATGAATATGCTGGAGATAACTGCGCCGGCTACATAATGCCTCGCTCGCTCAGACCTCCCCCTCTCCGCCGCCAGCTTGCATAATTGTACTGGGTGAGTATGAGACGCGTCTGTGACGACCGACTTACTGGCGTGTTGGGGCAACGAGGGGCAGAGCAGCATGGCAAGTGAAGGCGGCAGAGCAACACGGCAAGAGAAGGCGGCAGAGCAGCATGACGTGTGAACGATCCATCCGAAGCGGCTATAAAAGACGCTCATGGCGCTCTATCGGCGACACTCAACCGATTCCGTCCCGATCGACTAACATGTACGAACGTCATATAATTTGAAGGCGAATACTCAGGCAGACCTCCTTCGTAGGGGAGGGGTCGGTCTCGGAGGCAGCAGGCGCCTCTTCCACGTCGTGAGTGGCAGCAGCGAAAAAAAAAAAAACAAACTTGTCTTCACAAGCGCAGATGCCCGCAGCAATGGATTTGCGGCTGCTGCAAACTGGTCTCCCACACTCACTCGTTCCATCAAACCTGCTAGGCTCTGTTACTACACCACCACACTGCTTATGAAATTAGGGCCACCAGGGCCACCAAGACTCTTCCGTTTCTCTATGGACGTGTGGAGGCTCAACGAATGCAAGCCAAGGCAGTCCGTAGTGGGCGTTGTTCATGCGCGTAGGCTTTTCAGCATACGCACAGCATACAATTGGTGTCAGGCTCAGTTAATATGGATCCGAGTTGCAAACCACTTGTCACAGCTGGCAGTGTCGCACGCTGAAGCCCCTGGCATCTGTGAGGACAGTCTGCTGCCACCACGAGCCACCGCGAGCCGTGGAGGATATACCACTGGCCCCCCTTTGACTAAGGAACTCTCGCGGAGGACCCCGTGCCTCTTTACAGAGTGTGTGTATCAATCTGACTCTGCGTCCGAAAGTCGCTCATCACCCAAAAAATGCTGTGTCATTGCTTCGGCATGACACACCTGCGTCGCGTCCCCCGCGATAGGCTTCTCGACAACGCTGTCGTCACGGCTGTTCCCGAAGAAACACTGGCCAATGCAGTGAAACATGCATCATCCTGTCACGATTCGGGCCCCTAGCTGTCAGTCAGATCTCTGCGTGAGCGCGCCCTCACGATGACAAGGGCTGCAGCGTCGGCTCTCACTCTCATCTCTCCTGTTCAACTTACGGCATTGACCCGACGTCGAATGCAGATGGCGCGTGAAGTACAGCCCTGGCTGTGGAGTCTCGCGTACGCTGTAACGAAGTTCAGGTTGTACCATGCTTGCTTCATTGCTTCACGTGGCGGCGCGGGAGCCCGGATCTGGCGACAGGCTCGCATGATGCGGCGACCGCCACTTCGCTGCTCCCCTTTTGACGTTAATAACCAGGACGATATGTTTGGCGAACTCACAATCTCAGATGTCCGAGTGGAACCCGGGACACCCAGAAGCCACCGCCTTGACACCACTGAAACCTACCCCAGGGCGAGTGGAAACTCATGTCCTGGCCAAAACGCACGTTGCGATGTCCCTCTGCAAATGCGACCCCGGCCTGCGACACACCTCCCTCAGTCGGTCCGATCTCGGTGGAGTTCACGGCAGAGGCCGTCCGTGTTCAAAATATTGCAACCGATGCACTGACAGTGACGCCACGCCGTGACGCAGAGGTCTGGGTCGGTGTCCTCACAAACACTGACGAGACAACTGCCGTCCTCATATTTGTTGGAATCTCTCTGGACGAACGAGCACAACTGGAGTTCAAGCCTCGCTCACTTATTGAAGCCGGTGCCTATCGCGTGCCTCATGTAAAGAACGCCCGATGTTGACTTTGGGTTTCTATTGTCACGGTGGCGGGAACTGTATGGACGGGTTCTGCGACTCATCTGGCTGGCTGAAGAGTGCTGAGAGACCTGTGAGAGTCAGCTGGTGTTTAACGGCCATGTGTGTCCCCATCGGTGAGACGGCTCGTACATCGTGGCGCGCCGGTGTGGGCTGCCTGCTGTGGTGCCTGGAACACCCAGTGGCTGCATGCAATGTTGGGCCAGTAGTGGATAAAAAGGGGCTCCTTAATGTCCACTCGCGCGCCGCGGGAGGAGGTAAACGTGTCGGAGATTCGTAGCCGGCATGATGCAGGTGGAGTTCAGGTGGGGCGAACGGCTTCGCACTTGGACTGGTTTCGCTTGAGACAGAGGTCGTTGCTCCCGCTCGGATGTGACTAGGCCGCTCACCACTAGACGGCGGCACGGATCGATCGTATGCCACACGTGGCCACGAATCCGAAGCTACCAGTGGCGTCAATCCAAATGGACTCCAGTGCGCTGCTTCACAGTACAGAGACGATGCACACGTTAGAGATGATGGTCTAATCGCCGCTTCGTTTAGCAGGCCAGCATTCCCACGTTCGGTGGTCAGGGTGGCGGTCACCCAGACAGTCTACACGCGGTGTGCGTTCGCCTGCGGCCGTGGTTGCGTACCGTGATTTGACGGTTGACAGAGATTGTTGCTGCACTCTTGGGCCTCGCGCAGGTACGTTTGCGCATCGCGTACAGCTACTGGTACGGCGGCAGTTTCTCGGAGCGGTGTAGCAGCTGATCCCTTGCTGGCGACCGAAGATGGTGGCTTTCCGCTGCCAGAGCCTGTGAATGACTTGCGACGTTTCCGTTCCTTGCTCCGGTTAAGGGTTATACCGAGCGCCTGCAGGCGCTTCCCTGAACGACGGGCGTGCAGCTGTGTGACGGAGGGAAGCAGGTCGTGGTCGTCTTCACCATTACTGGAGGTTTTCAATCCGTTCGTCATTGCGATACTTGCATTCGCCGGTGACGGGAGTTCGTTGCTGCTAACGAGTTGATCTGTACGCATTCCCTTCGGGTTCCAGGGCTTCGCTATATCGGAAGATAAAGTCAACTACTTGGTCTGGTGACATGCTGTCTTCCCGGCCAGCATCACGAAATGCTCGCTCCACGAGCGAATTCATGTTTTCGTCACGCGCCTCTTCGATGAGCGGTGCAACCGTAGTCGATTTAAGAGGGTCTGGGGCGTCCGGGTTTGGGGTCACAGAACCAGCGGCGTTTGTGGGCGGGGGCAGGGTCTCAAGTGCAACTGGACTCCATGTTTCGGCAGTGGTGAAGCTTCGTCGTGCTGCATTAGTATCAGTGAGCGCATGAATGCCTGTGCGTCCTGTGTCAAAGGCGAGGCCGCCTTGTTGGGACGGAGCGACTCCATGCGTGACAGAGGGACCATTTGTACTTGAGTCTGCGATGACAGGCGACAGCGAGGCATCAGCTGAGACTGCAGGTGACGGCAACCGGTCTCCTCCCCACACCAAGGCATGTCTCAGTTGCTCGCGTGCCCCACATTGTGTCTTCACCTCGAGTGCTTTTTGAAACAGACATTCTGAATGAGCGCGAGTTGCGGACTCAGCCACGCTTCCCCATTGGGTTGGAATTGTCCTGTCTGAATCTGCTCCCTCATTTCTACCCTTCGCGTCGCAAAGATGCAACGCAATAGGCGACGAGAGCGTCACCGCACGCGACTGGGACAAGACGTTGGTTGCGTTCGAAAGGTTGGCTTCCTCCCCATAGACAGACGCCTGGCTGCTCTGAAGTGCAGAACGGTTCATTTGTTGAACCATCGGATCAATGGCTGGCGCAATGCCTATATCGCGACCTGCTACGGCGGTCCTGTTTCTGACTTGACAAGGTTTGCGAAAAATATTGCTGCTCCTTAGTGCTGCAGCGGTAAAATCCGCACATACTTGGTTATATAAAAGCCCTGCGCTGGGTGGCGAGAGGTCGGCTGCAACGAAGCTTGATTGTACATAATTTGATGCCCCCGCGCTGGCCATTTCCGCGCGCGAGCGCTCGTCAGTATTCAGTGTCTTCGACCCTGTAGATTGTCGGTGTAAATCTAGCGCATCTGGCCCCTCGTCAGGCGTCTCCACACCTGACACCCGTCGTTGGTCGCACTGCACATTTGAGCCGCATCCAGCGGAGCTAGGATTAGCTGCTAGTGTTTGCAGACCATCGACGTTCACGACTGTAGGACCCCCAGGAGTGTCCTGGAGGCCGGTACAATTCATACGAAAATGAAGTGGACCGCTGGTGGCTTCCAGTCTAGGACTGGAGGATCGTTTTAGGGTTGGCCCCGTTCGGCGGACCGAGGCGTGCATGCCACGTGACTCCGATGTACATACTGATATGCTCCCATGAGCTGACAATGGCGCGCTATTGCGATTGAGTCCGTGACACACGTCTCTCCCAGGGCATCTTCTGGCACCGAGATCGAGACTGTATTCCTTCGAGCGTGTTGAGAATCAAGACTCGGAAGACCCAGGAAATGGTCCGCGGGTGAGGAGCCGCTTGCCAGCGTATACAGCCGATGGGGCGGGGCTCGTAGAGCCTGGATTTGAGAAAACAGAGCTGTAGCTGCCGAGGCCTCATTCAGGTGCTGTGATTATTGGGCGGCCCTCTGGGGTAGATTTCAGGGAGTTGCGCGAACCAGCAGCTAGCATTTTCCATTTTAAAGCGCATGGCGAAGTTATTTTTAACAGCAGAGGCGAATAACCCGCCTGTGCTCCCGTTGTCGCCGAATCAGTGCACGCAGGACGCTCTCGCGGACTCGTTATATTGGTCGATGCCGCCGGTGAGACGAAGGAGGCGAGGTAAAACACGGGTGTGCTGCTTGCGGAAGCTTTATGACTAGGAGGAGGCGCTTGCACAAGGTGGCCCACTTTGCCTTCAATTGAATCCCGAGGAAGGTCTGTGGAAGAACGCTTTTTTAGGGCAACGTGGAGGCTGGATGTTCGTTCCCTCGTGTGGACTTGCTGGGAGCCGATCAATGTGGATGTAGGTGCGGAGTGACGGGCCCGACTTGAATTCGGTGCGTTACCTGAATAACAAACCGTCGAAAGCGGCGCCGTCACTATTAACGAATACAGGATATTCGAGCCGGACGTACCCCTGTACGAGTCACGCTGAGAGTCAGCTCAGGGGTGGTTGGCGCGCAAACTACCTCAGGCAAACCGCAATATTTTTGAAATGAACAAGTACTTGCACCATCAAGCCCTAGGGTTCTTCCCAAGTCGATCTGTCGGAAATGGACGACCGCACAAACAAATGGCAGACTATTAATGGTCTTAGAACGCCATAAAAGTGAGGTCTGAAGCCGGCTGCAACTGTTCCGTGAGTGCGTTATGTGCCTACCGTCCCCCATGTGTTGTGCTGATGTGTCGACTACGTGCTAGTGCCCAGACACGGGAGGCTCACCTGCCAGTTGCTGCTTAGCTTTCTATACTCCGTCACGACCAGCTTGAGTCGACGCAAAACTCCCTTCCCCACAAAGACGAACGCGTGCGTCCTAACACGGGTACCGTCCCTCCGCGCGGTGTAACGTCCCTCCACCTCTTCTGCTTCCTCAACAGACACTTTCCAGTCTGGCCAGACTTAATATTCGGATCGTAGCGACCCCGGTGGGCAAGAGGAGAAAAGGAACGTTTGCTGAGGTTGTGGCACAACAGCGGCAGGTCCTGAGGGGCAAAGTAAACTCGCGCCTGCCATTGTTGTTTGCACCGAAGTGCTCAAAGGAGTACTGCATACGTGAACGGGCATGAAAGCGTGTTCACCTCCCCATGAATCTGCCCACTGCGACGGAATAGCTGTTGGCAGGTGTGTCTTCTCACAGACGAAGGCCTTATCTGCACTCCAGCCTGCCCCAGGGCTTGTTGGCGTGTTGCAGTCAGGGTGGGCTGTTTCGCGCTCTTGCCGTGCCGGTGGAGCGACCGAAGGTTTATTATATCCCAGTGGAGCGCCTACAGCTGTATCGATATGTTTCGGCCAGCGTAAAATGCTTTCCGAAAGGGATGACGGCTTGTCGCTTCGTCTGCCGCCTGCAAGACCGGAACTAGCACCCATAAACTCTGTTGACTCGTCCAGTTCAATTATCCGATTCTCTGGCGGAGGTGGCTGCTTATGGGTAGAGACTGAAATTAACGGGTTTACATAGGGAACCTGTTCTGCGCCTGTTCCTCCTATAAGCTCGCCGCTTGCTCGTCTCTTCGCATGTCCACAGGTTTGATTGACGCCGCCAGCGTGAGTGCGCCCGATTTCAGGGTTCCTTTCAACCGTTTGGCCTGAATGTGCTGCTGGTGTCGCCGCCACAAGAAAAGGAACATCGGAGAGGGCCGATGTGTTACATCCCGGATACTCCGGACTGTGAAAGTTAAGTTCAGGATGTCGCCTATGGTCCTTCTGTTTGTGCGCACTCGTCGCAGGTGTCGCGGCTAGCGCGAATATTACTTCCACTAGTCGCCCATACCTGCAGAGCGACGGATTCGCCTTGCCCACTGAGCGGAATTCTGTGGTGAATCTATCATCATGTCGACCAACCTCGAAGAAATGGTCAGGGTAATATTGAAGTAATGCACCCACAAAAGCAGCTGCCACTCGGGCTTGAGTGTTTATCATTTGTAAACTAGAGACAGGTCACCACTATGTCTCGAACTGGATTCTCAGAGTAGAATATCCCCGCCCTCAGGTTTGACAGTAGCACTCGCCATTCGATCCCTCGACCGCTGCCTCTTGCCGCCCACCTTATCCCTTTCTCGTAGGCGTTCCAAATGACTGCTGGCCGCAGCAAATCGAGAAGAAATGCATGTGTTGGTTCTTAGCTCGAGCTAGGACGGCGTGTCAAGAACAATTTCACATGTTCTGGTTTGACCCAGCCAGTCTCGCTATTGCAGGCACTCAAACGTCCGCAACAGCGGTGTACTGCAGAAAAGTGAAACGGGCGACTCGTCTCACAGACCTCCACTGGTGTATTCACGGACTTGGTGACACGTACTCGATGTGCGGTGCATGGTCCGCTCAGGGCGTCGTGTTTACCACGCGTGACATGCCTAGGACTCTGTTGTTCACCATAGGAAACAGTCTTCTATGACGCGCTGTTGTGATCTGACAGGCGTCTGGGTGGTCTCGTCGCTTTCGATTCCGTCCCCACCCGGTACCAATCGCGCCATATCGGTGGCTACAGCTACGGCATCTGACCAGCGCGAGATTGGCTAGTTTCTGTGAACGCATCTTCATCTCTACGCTTGTTAGGCTTTGCTGCGGCCGGAACCTTGTAGTTACTGTATGCGGACCAGGTGGCTGAGAAGCCGCCAGGCGGCCTAGTGCAGTGCCGAAGTTCACACGAAGATGGAGCTTGCGTTGTGCGCGCAACATTACACGCGCGGACTTGGCATCCTTCTGCTACGCAGCGGTACGCGGGTCAGCGGAAACACTTGATTCTTCTTTGAGTGGCTGGCAGTTGAAGCGATAGTCGATGATTTGGCCATTTTCGCAGAAGCGACATTGGGACGTTTGCGTATCCGCAGCTGCACAAACGACATTATGTGCGTTAAGAGCGGGAGTTTCCAAGTCCAAGTCGTCTACAACAGCGGAACGTTGTCCTTCGCTAGTGACGCAGTACTTCCTTACCATTTTGTCTGGAATCGCCATGTCCAATTTCTGCGGGTACTAAACCGACTGCTTGGTTGTGTGTTGACATCTAGTCATGCGGCAAAGGGAGGACACGGGGCATCACACTAGCGTCTCGTCACAATGACGATCTGAACCGCGCGGTGGAGCTTCGCGAGGCTCGCCTGTCGTCGTTTTAGCGGTGCCAAACAACGCTAGGCTCACGCGCTAGGCTCACGGACACGACGGTACTGACGGACACAAGCACAGGCAGAGCACTGATACTTTCTAGGGCCACGCAGTCAGCAACGTGTGCAAAGGCTGGCATTCCGGACTCCATCTATGTGTGGCGCAGGGTGCACACTAAACCCCTTCTGTCTGCTGGCTTTACGGAGGGGCACTGCCTGGCAAAATGAGCGACACTATTTCGGGGCTTGTCTGGCTTGTCGCACCCCCGCTTGCACATCAGTGCCACCGCCACGTGATTTGCAGTGCACACAGCTGTTATTCGTGACGACTGCCAGGGCCTTGGTGTGGAGCCGTAAATAAAGGAGGCGGGGTCAGTTGACCATGATATGGAGCGTCTATTCGGGTCGACGCCTCTGTACTTTTTTCGTGAAGCCCGAATTTGGACATCTCCCCTCTGTCGCAAGCACTGCGAACCAACCGGTTGTCCTGCTGATGCGGAGCCACGGCGCGGAGTTCTCAACAGGACTTTTTTCCTCGATTCTAAAGAAGACAGGACGGGAAAAAAAGCTCAGCTGGTCACTCCTTCTCGGCCCCTGGACCTGTGGAAGTGGGCGAGCTGGAGCCCCTATCTACCTTTACTGGACGCCACAATGTGAGAGACGCCGGAGCCCTTCCAGTCGTCTCTACATCAGCACCGCCGACTCATTTGCCGGCGTGTTGCTCGAAACGGTACAAAGTTCAGTCAGCCTGTTTCGGCGACTCCGGTACTGGAGTGGCGAACAGGCACATGGGCAGACCAGGTGGCATCATGCACGGACATACACGCAACCGGTGGCATCCTTATACAGTGGTTACCTCCCCTACCACTGAAGACGACAGCGAAATCCTCGTGGGCGGTTCCCCGCTGCTTCAGACTCACATTTGTGTAACCACTACACGGAACCTTGAACATCATCGAAGCCGTCGAGAATCTGGTACCGACGTGAGAAGCGATTACACTTAACCGCCACACGCGCAACCATCTACGGAGGAAAGGCTGCCGCAAAGGAACCCACGGAACAGCTTGGCACTCCCAAACTGATACATACAGGAGCGCATGCTTGGGCCGCAGACCTAGGACGCCCAAGGGGAAGCGCAGGGTACAAACATTGGTCAGGGTCGTCGAGGCCTGTGCCCACACAGGTGTTACGGCTCAGAACGTGCCCGCACGAGGCTCCTTTCCAACTGTGTATCAATTGAAACAGACACCAGCCAGCGGCTCCGCCATGGTCTGTCAGTTACCAGCTGTTTCTCCTGCTGTGCGCACATAAAACTCTGTATATATTCTTCCGAGACGCCAACAGCGATATCTCTCGAGGAATGCCTGCAAACGTGGGAGGATATTGCGGAGGAGCTGAGACCCATAGTAATCCTGACACGGCGGGCTGCACGACTACCAGCTAGCATGGCGCCTGTCGGTCACGCAGATTCTGGAGTAAGAGCGGCAACGGGATCCGTTGAAAGAATGACAGCTGCTGCCAAATTGTGTTCTGGAGGTCCTCATCGCAGTTGAGAGGGTGGATATCGCCTCGCCAGACCACGAGGTGGTCGAGGCGTTTGTAGGAGTACTACTGCGGCGCTCGACGACAGAGAGGCCCCAAGATGAGACGGTAACAGCAACAAGAAGACTCTCTTGTGCCTCTGAGCTGTGGCGGCGAAACTCTTCGAATACATACCGCACCCCACCGCCAGCGATGGAAATGCTGCACAGTCGTGGCAGTGCGTAGGTCCCAACAGCGACGACTTGGCATTCCTTCGTAAACTGTATTCTACAGCAGCATCCTCTATCTCACACTTGCGCCTCCGTCGCCAGTGGCACTAGGAGGCGCAGCTTCACCAGCGTCGCCGGGAAGGGTGACGGACGGGACCCGCCCGGCAGCGGTTGCCAGTATCGTCATTTAAGTAGTGCTTGTGGACCTAGGAAATCCTTTTCGGGCTTTCTTCCTTTCGGGAGCTGAGCCGAAGACGTCCGGGCAGTTTTTTGAAGGACAGGTTGCCTTGCGCCGAGTTGGACGTGTATTTGCAGATTGGCGGCTCCGCGTATCTGTTTTCCAAGTCGACGATCGGGACGGCTCTGGGACGCTCGAAGGATTAAGAGTTCGGAGCCCTGATAACGACTGTGCAGAGGCGCTCGTACCGGACGCAGGTGCCGTCCCCGCCGCGACATCGAGTGCTGGCTGTTCTAGCTTTGCCAGGGCGGTGACCGTGCCGCCCTGGAAGCCTTGCGGTACCGGCGCTGTCGAGCTTGCGCCAGGACTACGTCCCAACATCGTCGTCGATAGCGATGCGCGAGCATCCGTCGGCGAATGTAAATCACCACTAGTAGAGCGCCGAGACGCGCTTGACTCTCCCATTCTTCCATCGCATCTGTCGAATGTGCATGCACCGCTTCCCCTGCCCGGCACCAGCCCCGTCGATGATTCACCGATACCCGCACGGCTCGTTCGCCCCTTTTCGAGTTCTCTATCCACACGCCAACGCTCCTTCGCACTCTCCTGCATCCCATGACCGCCGGCTCCTGCCACATCCAGTGCTTCAACTGATTGCCTGAGAAACGTGACCGCATCGGATGGGCTCATATCGTCACTCCATCCGGCATCAAGAAACGCCTTCTCGATCAGAGGGCCCAGATCCTCCTCATGCGTGGACTCCGGACCCGGCGATGCTGGGGAGGGGTGGTCAGTTGGCACGGGGGCCCCCGTCGACGCAGCAGGTCGAGGCGCCGAGCTCGGTTTAGAATCCTCGGCACACGAGGCAGAGCACGCACGTCCGCTGGCCACGCCCCCGTCTCGTCCCGGGCGCTGAGGCGGTGGCGTTAGAGAACGCGGCGGAGGAAGTGTGTCGCGAGCTGCCGGGTGGCCCACAGCCGGCGTGAGCCGCGGGACAGTCACACGGGTTCCTTGGGAAGCATCTGCTCGCGGAGGCTTGTTCACGGAGGTGGCCAATTTTTTTTCTGTCGAACTCGACACGCCGCTGCCGCCCAACAGGGGTGAAGCTGGCGTCTTCGAGGCGGCCCGCCTGCGCCCTTCGCGCTCGCTGTTGGTGTCCACCTGTAGGGCGCCACTGTAGTTGACGCCAGTGCCGGGCACTGCTGACGTGGGCGGGTGGATGAAGGGTAACCCTGGTTCATTTGCGAGCGTTGAAGGCCGTTCTGCTATCCGGGGGCTATCGGTGCTGGAAACACTTGCGTGATCATCATGACCTTGTGTCGCCCCCCCCCTCAAGGCGAGCATTGAGCGACTGAGAAACATGACCGCATCGGATGCGCTCATATCGTCACTCCATCCGGCATCAAGAAACGCCTTCTCGATCAGAGGGCCCAGGTCCTCCTCATGCGTGGACTCCGGACCCGACGATGCTGGGGAGGGGTGGTCAGTTGGCACGGGGGCCCCCGTCGACGCAGCAGGTCGAGGCGCCGAGCTCGGTTTAGAATCCTCGGCACACGAGGCAGAGCACGCACGTCCGCTGGCCACGCCCCCGTCTCGTCCCGGGCTCTGAGGCGGTGGCGTTAGAGAACGCGGCGGAGGAAGTGTGTCGCGAGCTGCCGGGTGGCCCACAGCCGGCGTGAGCCGCGGGACAGTCACACGGGTTCCTTGGGAAGCATCTGCTCGCGGAGGCTTGTTCACGGAGGTGGCCAATTTTTTTTCTGTCGAACTCGACACGCCGCTGCCGCCCAACAGGGGTGAAGCTGGCGTCTTCGAGGCGGCCCGCCTGCGCCCTTCGCGCTCGCTGTTGGTGTCCACCTGTAGGGCGCCACTGTAGTTGACGCCAGTGCCGGGCACTGCTGACGTGGGCGGGTGGATGAAGGGTAACCCTGGTTCATTTGCGAGCGTTGAAGGCCGTTCTGCTATCCGGGGGCTATCGGTGCTGGAAACACTTGCGTGATCATCATGACCTTGTGTCGCCCCCCCCCTCAAGGCGAGCATTGAGCGACTGAGAAACATGACCGCATCGGATGCGCTCATATCGTCACTCCATCCGGCATCAAGAAACGCCTTCTCGATCAGAGGGCCCAGGTCCTCCTCATGCGTGGACTCCGGACCCGACGATGCTGGGGAGGGGTGGTCAGTTGGCACGGGGGCCCCCGTCGACGCAGCAGGTCGAGGCGCCGAGCTCGGTTTAGAATCCTCGGCACACGAGGCAGAGCACGCACGTCCGCTGGCCACGCCCCCGTCTCGTCCCGGGCGCTGAGGCGGTGGCGTTAGAGAACGCGGCGGAGGAAGTGTGTCGCGAGCTGCCGGGTGGCCCACAGCTGGCGTGAGCTGAGAAGCAGACTCGCGGGTTTCGTGGGGAGCATTTGAAGTGGCAGGTTGTTTCACTGAGCTACCGCGCTCCGCGTTCGTCGGCGCAGTCTCGTCGCCTGGCCGGGGCCTTCCATCACTCGTGTGGCGAAGCAGGCTCGCGGAGGGGCTCTCGCGAACAGGGTATCGATGGATTTGTCTCTCGCGGATTGGTCGCGAGGGCTGGGCGATTTGCTGTTGCGGTTCGTGTGCCTGCAGATTTCCTGTTTCAACGTTGGAGGTGATAGGCACTGAGATTGTCGAAAAAAATGCCCGCCGGTCTGCTGGGTTGCCCTGCCGTGGCGCGGCGTTTGTGGATAGCGTATCTCGTACAAGAGAGCTGGGACCATGTCTTCGTGTACGACGAGCTCCATTCGTTTGTCGACGTGCCGTCTCAGCAGCTGTGCTGTGCGGGTTTGGTTTGACCGTACCAAGAGCTCTGCGAGTAGTAGTGCTGAAGTGGCCAAGACTCCCCGCTGTTGCATGCCTGCGAGGACCGGGCTCGGGCCACGACGACCGCCGGACTCGACGACAGTTGCTGGTCTCGCATTCCACAGCGGGGCCCAATATCCGTGCAGCAGCCGGGGAGCGTCCCCCCTCCCCTCCGACGCTTGCACCGTTTGTTAGTCTTCCAGTGTTTGTCTCCATCCCAGGAAATAGCAAAGCAGCATTGGCTTGTGTGCTTGGCCGTAGAGCTCCCCTGTCGACGGGGACTGTGTCAGTGGCAGATTCGGGCCCGCGTAGCCGGTGCTGGCCCTCTCCAGGCATCGCACCTGATGCGCCTATAACCCCCGCGAACGGCCCGAACGCTGCATCCCCGTGTGCAGGCGATGATGCTGAACTCAACCGGCGCACACAATTGCCATATCTTGCGTAGTCGAAGAGAATCGCGTCCTGAAACTGCAGAGACGCAGCCGCAAAAGCGGCGATTGCTCGCAGGGGCTTGAGTCGCATTTGAAAGTTCGAGCGGATGCAGTACTGCGATGATCTGTACAACGTTCTAAGTGGGCGCAGAAACGAAAGCGAAACAGCCACAAACGCAAGTTGCTTCCGGGTCAGCTATCCCCGTAGGGAGAAGACAATGACCGGTCTCTCCTGCTGCTCAGTGGCCTCAAACTTTGGTCAGCATTATTTCCTGGACGCGAGTGGCGGCTGCGAGTTGTCACGCTAATGCCTCCAAGCCACCCTCCTAAAGGGAGACATGATAGAAAACCGCAGGGTAGCATAACGCTGTGGGTTGAGCGTCGCACCAAGGCCGCGTGGGGGGGGCCCGTCTCGGTTTTAGTGAAATAAGCAGACTGCGTCGAGATCGCCAGTAATGTGGAGACATTCGACCCTGTCTGCCTTCCGATTATCGAGGACGTGCCCTGTCGAATACTTCAGTAATTTGTCTGCAAGCCCGGACTAGCAACAAAAAAGTCCAGCCATTTGTGCATCCGTGTGGGGTACGGCAGCTACGCCGCTGAGTTACGCACTTGCCAACCACCGCACTGAAGTTGGATCCACCTCAAGTCGTTCGGCGCTGTCTATCGGCGTCGATATTCATACGCATCCGCGAGACGAGCTCAAAGGGAGCGCCACGCCTCGATCACAAGCGCGCGTCGCTGTCAGCTTGGCGCGACGCCACAGTGGACCAACGAACATCTTGGGGCGACACATGGGAAGCGCTGCAGGAAGTGTGAATACGCGCAATCCCTTTGCCAACCAACAGGACTGCAAGGGATGTGAAATACTCTAATGCATGTGAGACCCCGTATACGTTACAAAAACGTATCGACGGATTCTAAAACATGTGACGTCCTCTTTGCCCGACTCTGGCTCTTCAGCCACGAACCGCAGACTCGTGCTGAACTCTTTCAGAGCGCGACCCAAGAAGCGACGGTAACATAGGGAATCCTTCGCCTACTAACTGGGGTATCGGCTAATGGCAAGAAGGGACGTGTGTTCAACAGAGAAGGGATGTTCACCCGGTGAGATTACCTCACATTGGTTACGCTCGAGGCATAATCTACTAGCACTAATATTTTCACATGGCTGTATCATTGTTTCTTCGATTTGAGTGAACACGTAAGATCACCGAATTTAACAGTATATTCTGAGAGCATCTACTCTTTTATCGGTATGCTTAGATGAAAACGTTCATTGATTGAATGTATGACGCGTAAACAAGCACTTTTCATAAATTCAGCCAGTGCAAATTCTCTCTTGATCTCCCTAAACTGAACGGAGTTACGAAGTATACGCCTTCCTATGCTCACTCACAGGGGGCGAGGCAGCCCCGCGTAAACGCGGCTAACGCACACCAGGGCCGCACCTCCTGCCTTCCCCACTGACGATGGACAGGCGCTTTCCCCCAAGAAACGGTTTGTGCAAACAGTGCACTCCACAGCGCACCCGCCTGCTTCTCCCGTCGTCTGCGGACCGGTCGCCGGCCGTAGGCGGACAAGCTGAGCCCACTCTGAACGGGAATTCTGTACAACTGGCCTACGCCGTTCGCGTCACACCCTTCAGGCACTGCTGAATGTCAAGCAGGCCAGATCACACACACATTTCTTGCGCGTGTCCAGCATCCTCCCGGCGGTCCGCTAGTGGCGTCTACTTAGCGCCTTAGTCTCCACGATCCCCCGGTCTTCACAGCAAATCCCGCGGGGGGTTCATATGCACGTGTAGTAGCGGGAGCACACGATCGCTCGTTACACAGCAGACATAGGGATCAATTTTATTTATTGACCCCCCATCCCGAAGGACATCGTCCGAACAACGCTACTGACAAACTGAACCGCTCGTTACTACCCTCCGGCACGGCCACGCCTCCCTGCGAAGAGGGGACAATGCTGCCAGCGACACCGGTGGGGAAGTGCGCTACCGGCTGTAGCCTTTCTTCAATGCCGCATGTTGTTGCCTTCCCTTCGCGTGCATTGCCTGACTGTGCCACAGCCACGTACAGGTGACAAGCTTCTTCCCATGACGGTTCGCATGGAGCAGGGTTCGAGCGAAAAGCATGACTGCTGATATAAGCCGACGTGGAGTCGGCGTGTTGAACTTTGCGACATGTTCGTAGCAATTGACGCGCGTGAAGCGGGAGCTGCTCGAATACATTTTAGCATAGCGCGCCATTTAGAAAAGAACTATTTAATAGCCACGGGCTATCGCATATTGTATCATCATTTCAAACACGCAGATTTACCGAATTCTGTCTTGGTATAACGCGCGCATGTTTCCCTACTACCCCACCGGGCACACTGAGCAATGACCTCTCTGGCTCAAGCGCAACAGTTAGCAGAAGTTCCGCATCATTTACCGGTTACGACTATCCTGTTGGAGGCAGGAATCTAGCAGGCCAGGCCTGGCGGTGCACACAAGTTTCTCTGGGACGGGTACTTATCCGACATTGTCCTGGCTACTTGAACTGGGGTTCGTATTTCGTTGACCCTCTGGCGGCGACTGGGCGGCGAAGACGAATGGCTCTCGGCTGGTACGCTGCAAATTAGCTGCATCCTGAAGCACGCTGGAACGCACTGTGGACCGTGAAGGAGAGGGCAGGGTATTGGTCGATCCATACACCGGCGCGGGTGAAATTCTGTGTTGAGAACTAGTTGTCAGATCTGCCTGCGATATCCGCCCCGAGGGGGCGGTTCGGAGGGCCTTGGGGGAAGGTGGAGAAGCATGAGGAGATAGTGGGCTGGCCAACGTTCGAAACGGCGAGTTGCTGGATGCCGCTGGTGCCGCATCAGGTAAGCCTGCTGGTGACACCCGACTTGAGGGCACTAATGGAATTGCGCGGTCCTTGCGGCGAGATGACGAACTTGGATTTGTTCGGAGCGCCCTAGAGAAGTTTTCTGGGGTTGGCGAAAGTAGGAGTCGGCGGGCCAAACGAGCCGACCGTCTGAGCGTAGTGGTGGTAGTTCCTTCGGCAGGAGATGACCGCGCTCCCTCGGTACCGTGTGGCGAAGAACACGACAACCTCGGGAGGGCTGCCCTGTCAGTTATATGATCTCCTGCTACATCCTGCGCGCCAGTGGTATGGGTGGGCAAGCTGGCCAGTCTGTGCAGAACTGGCGTACCATGGGAAGCAGGGCGGGACACGTCCAGCTTGGCCTCTGATTGCCGGATGCGAGAACTTGCAGATGACTCTTCCCCTTCACTGCCGGTATGTCCCCCAATGCCAGTCGCACTCTGTGGAACGGCCAGTGGTCGTGCGTTTGAATCTGCTGCTGGTTGTGTGCATCCGTCCACAGGTTGACGACAAAAGACATCGCTGGTTTCGTCCTGTGCCGATCGAGAGCCATGATATTTAAGCCGCCTTACTACCTGGCAACCCTCGGAAGGCATCACTGCAGCACCATAATTGGTCCGGGAAGATACCGGCCTACCTTCCTTCGTTGTGAATACTTCCGATTCACCCACCCTACCCGCCGGGTGGGTCCTTTCTACCCTTGATGGTGATCCGGTGGTGCAGCGAACAGCAGCGTCACGTCGCACCGCGACGCCGCCATCCCTCGCACACCTTTCGACCGAAGACGTCACCATCGATGGACTGATCGAGTGTGCGCCTTGGGCAATATAGCAATTTGAGCTTGAGGACACAAGCGTCGCAGCCCCAGGGGTAGCTGGGAGGCCTTCCGTCAACACGCGCGACTGAGAACTAGTGCCCGAAGTCCCAAACGGATGTGCACTGGGGATCCTACCCCCACAAGAACCCACTCCAGCAGCGATATGACTGGCGATTCTCTTCACTTGGTCACCACTGTTGTCCGTACGGTTGGCACTGAGAATAGCCCCGCCTGGGAGCGTAGATTCAGCGGCAGAGCTCGGGCGGCTTCTCTCCATTCCAGACCCTAATGCCTGAGCTGATCGATGCACGAACGCGAGCGCGTCCTCTGGACGCATATCGTCATCCCATCCGGCGTCCCGAAACGCTTGTTCGATAAGGAAACTCAGCGGCTCCTCCGGCGATGCTGGCGCACGCACGGGCGGTTCTCTTGAGTAATCACCGGCTCCCGTGGCACCTCGAGACGCAATGCTGTTAACCTCAGACGTCCCTTGGGCCTCAACGGCGAGCGCGGCCGTGACCATGCGCGATACCTCCAATTCGTCCAGAGTATCCCACCAACCCTCAGAATGATCGTTCTGCTGACGCGCGCGTATGGAGGAGTCGGTCCTCTCTGGAGGTCGCCGCACAGAGAGATCGAGGGGCTGTGTTATTTCAGGGTCGACAACGCTCGGAAGGTCGCTCGCGCGAGCAGGTGTGCCGGACTGTCTCGACGGTTGGGCGCTACTAGGTGTGTCTGCAGTCACGCCTTCAACGAGTGATGTGCGTTTGATGCTGTGTGCGCTACTGGGTCGACTCTTCTCCAGGTTCACGCCCTGCTTTCCAGCCGAGGACAGGGAAGTCTCGGATCCTGCCCCGCCAGGCACGAGTACATGCAGTGGCGTGATGGTGGCGATGCCAGAGGAGGGGGGTGCCGGCACTCTCTGATTATCAGCGTGGCTTACGGACGAGTCGCCTGTACCTTCAGACACCTTCATACGGCTAGACACTGGGCCGGCTGGCGCCTCAGCAGGACGCTTATCGCGATACGGAGAGGCGCGTGTACGCCTCTCCCGTCGTGCTGGTGAAACACCGCCCGTATCGCTGAGATCTCCGGTGCCTTTGTTGGGAGATGGCACGAATGGAAACGCAGACACAGGCGATGCAGCTTCATTCATCTCACCTGAGAAGCTGGGCGCGAGCCTGGTGTTGCCAAAGCCAGTAGTAGGTGCAACAGTCCGCGAGAGATCTGGTGCGCTGGGACAAGCAGCACCAGCTTGACACGGATGTGATGTTCCTGGTCCAGTTGTCAACAGGGGAGACTTCAGTAGTGGCTCGCTGGAAGCCTGAAGTGATTGCTCTGAATTTACTGCATTTATGTGGAACGGTTGTCTTCCCACGGGGGAGGTTTCACCTATCGGCATCCAAGGCTCCGCAGATCCCGTAGGCTTCTGTGCTTCTCCAGCACTCTGCAACTGCGTGCGCAGTAATGGCGATTGGGGATCTATCATCGGTAGCGGCGGGGGAACACCCGAAGGCATCGCGAGGCTACTAGCCCTTTCGGTAGAATACCGTTTATTCGTGGCTGTCTCCAGGAGGAACGGTAGTGTGGAAGCTCCTGCGGCGGCCAAAGATCCGCCGGCTTTCACCCCGTCGCCTGCGATAACCAGACCACCAAGAGAGGCCTGTGGACGATGGAAATGTAAATGGATGTGCGAATGTTACACAGCGTAGTAAAATATAGAGGGGATATAGCGCCACTACGTAACCGAGATTTTTGCCTACCATGAGGCACGCTGGCAGTGGCACTGTGAACCCGCACGTCGTCCTGCAGAGAATGTGTGAAGCGCTCACCAAGTGTTTCAGGTGTACGATGTGGCTCCGGAAAACATTTCACGCTCATTGCGCGGGAGTCTCGTGCCTCGTGCTCGGTTGCCTTTGCACTTCGAATCGATTCTTCGGATAATGGCGGGCCGCCGCGTACATCGTCGTTCCCATGGAAACCCCCCTGGAATGTGGACAGGTTCGGTTCCACAATTGGGGATGTCTGATGAACGCGAGGCCTGCTCTGTTCTGCATAGCTATCTGTCGGCTCTGCGTGTGACAACACAGCTGCGCTTTCCTGATGAGTGCGTGCGGCACCCGCGGTTGCCGTGGTCAATGTGACGACAGACGGCGTGGAGCATCTTGCAGTTGGCACAGATATGTTGTCGACTATCCCCACGAGTTCAGATGGGTGCCCTCGAAGAGCAACCGGTGAGCTATATCTCTCTCTCGCAGCGAGGCTTCTACCAAAAAGTGGATCGGTACTCCACCTGGGAAGGCGGCTCGCTATCGTGTATAGAGGCGAGGGAGTCTTCTTCCAGGTGTGGCGCTCAGAAGGTCCCCTCGTCGATGATGGACTTGCCACGGCGGGATGTGTCATTTCGGTGTCGTGGTCCAGAAGTGCCGGCGGGCGTTCGCGCCCCGAGATGTGAAGAATGCTGGAATTGTCCATCAAGGCGGGTAGATCTCCTTCCGATACATTTGGTACACAGGGGTGCTCTTGCGAGTCCCTTCCTGACTTTTTTAGTGAATGCGGATTTCCTACCTGGTCCGGCGCGTGGTCACGCCTTCTCTCTGGCGTGTGAGTGCCGGGCAGAAACTTCTCGGTACCCTGGAGGCTTGTAATCCCGCCTTCGTCTGCCATCTGCGCAGCTCTCTTTTTGGCCCTCGGAGCTGTCTCGGCACCTGACGGCGAGCCGCGGTACAAGACGCTCGATTGCACAGTCACGCTGTCATGTTGGCTTGCTTCCCCGGCTGTCGGGACGTGGGGATGCTGCTGTTCGCTCGTAGGCGGCGTGGCCGCCGAGGCGGCTACTTGTTGCATGAACTGTGATCGGGCGAGGCTGATCCACAGAAAGCCGACAACGCCCCGGGCAGTGCTCCTATCCTTAAACTGGTTGCCGAAAGGAAGCTCTGTGTGCGGCTGCAGCCATACAGCTGCGAACGAAGCCGCCGCGTGAGCAGTGCTAGCTCTCATCTGGCATGCCTCGTTGCGCCTGTCAGCACGGACAGACTCAGGTTACTCACGTGTCTTCCAGATTTTCAACGGCCATCCGAGCCGTCTTGATTGCCCTCTGGACGCCCGTCTGAAGTGACATACCACCCGAAGTATTCCTTACGCCTCCCCTGCTGAAAGATATCCACGAGTGCCCTTCACTATGATATGTCCAGTGGTGACGCTCCACGAACTCCAGTTGGTGAAAAAGAATTGATGGTGCAGGCGATTCGAAAGATTTGATGGTGCAGACAAGTCGGTACCTCAGCAGCACTACATAATGCAAGTGAAGATGACCGCCGATGGTACAGGGCGATCCCGCTGCACTTCAGAAATGAATACATGTGAATACATGCCTTACAGTTGTCTTAAAGTGTGCAAGCGCACGGAGGTGTGGGTCGCAACACTTCAAGCGCAGTGCATCTTTGCACCTCTTTCGATTTCACATGTGTACTGGTAAATCCGTCGGTAAGTCGTTAGAAACTACGCAAAAGCATACACAGGCGGCCTCCTCTCTTTGACTCAGCACAGGCTGGACGAGCTGACACCGGTGGCCCTGTCTACTGCAGGATGTGTTCTTGCTCGTCTCGCTTGTCGCTGGCTGCGGCCAGGCGTCTCACGTCTGAAACCGTGCTCGGCGCAGTATCCGGAGCTGTATCTTGCGGTCAACGCCTGGGCGCGCAGGGCGCGATACAAACCACAGGTGAAACGAGATGACGGCACCAATGTTTGGTGTACTTGGCGTTTCGGGCACGCCGCCAAAGAGAATGTCTTGTGGAACCCGTTATAAGCTAGTTCGAAAAAGGAGCTGGCGTAGTGATGGATACTCACTAATTTCCGATATTGGCACAGCCCACGGTTGTTGAAACATTTCTCCACGTGGCATCAACCCGTGCAGGACAGTCCCGCGCCTGACCACACGGGGCAATCCATTGTCAATGGCCCTCCTGATGTAGCGTCGGCTGCGCGCTTAAACGCATCATCACCCTATAACGGCGCCTTACCAGGGTAAAGGGCGGGTCCTGTGTCTGTAGAGCTCCTCCGTTTTTAGGGCAGGCGTTGTTTTGCAGCGACAACACCGTGTTGAGATTGGGCAGTTGCCCGCAGTCCACTTCCTTCTCCTACATGGTCAAGCGCCAGTCCCACACTGTGTCTAACTCCTAGGGCGGGAAGCAAAGGCCGCGTGTTACGTACAAGAGCGCGCAAGTCGAGCCTCACAGCAACGCTGCCATGTAGAGCGTCATGAACTTGTAAACCCCCCAGTCATTCGTTATTGAGTCCACCCATGGGGTTGTTGGCTGCGGAGCGAGCATTCAGACATCCCGCTCCAGTCATCCTCACTGTGTGGGGTAGACTCGCGCTAGACACAATACACACAGGCTGGAACGCGTATCTTGTTGCCAACCGGAAGTCATCCCCCCGCCCCCCCCCCCTCCGGGAACAGTTCTTGCAAACAGCGTACGCCACTGTGCACCCGCGTGCTTGTCCCCGTCGTCTGAGGAGCGGCCGCCGGCCTGAGGCGGACAAGCCGAGCCCATTCGCACGGGGGAATTATGTACTACTGGCCTACAGCGTTAGCGTCACACCCTTCGGGCACTGCTGAGTGTCAATCATGCTGGATCACACACACATTTCTTGCGAGTGTCTAGCATTTTCATGGCGGTCCGCCAGGGACGTTTATTTAACTTACAGTATGCATGATCTCCGGAGGCTCCATCCAAAGTATAATGGACAGCCTGCATGCACGTTGGAGGTACACAATGGTATAACAGCACAACGTTGGGGCACAGAAACGGCATTGTGATCGATGCAGCGCCCTGGCTCACCCTAACTCTCGACGAGCATCCCCCTTCAAGGCTACCGCATCATAGTAGTCAGCACCCGCTAGGGAGAGGGGGGGGTGCTTTCGTTATGCTTGTGGGTAGGTTTGATAGCGAGCGCAGCCTTTCGCACCGTGAGGATGTGTTTTTCCGCCGCACGTTTATTCCGGTCGTGTTGAAGAGACCAAAATGGCAAGGGATCTTCCGACGAGGGGAAACGACCGTTTGTCTCCACTTCGGGAACAACGCGGCGACATGTGCTATCCGCACATGGGCACGTGCCCATGTGCGGATAGGGAGCCGCACGTTCCCACACGCTGGCAGACATTGCACCTGCATCTGTGTCCCACTTTCTCAAATGAAAAGAAGCCTCTGGCCACGCCACACCCCTGTGGTATGAAAATCCCAAGAACCGAACGCGTTCCACGCCAGGTGTGCGCCACTGCTTCGGTAGGCTGGAGCATCCGAAGAGAGCAGAGAGCATCTTTGGGACTGGAGTTCCACACCGTGAGTCTTTCAGGTCGCTACGCGTGTGGCTGGCCGTGACGTGTGCTAAAGGCCCGTGTGGTCGTTGGGCCCTGTGGCGGGCGACGCGTAGGGGATGCAAGCAGCTCCTGCTCAGCGCGTGCCGCAAAGCTACGCCCTCGAGACCGGCTGGCGCTGGCTTCACTGGCCGCAGAGAGGGTGGCACAAGAAGAAGTCGGCCGTTTCAGCGGTGGCCAGCTCCGAGCGGCGCTGGCGAAGGTTGCTTCAGGAGAGGTAAAAGGGCGAGAGAATGGGGGGCGAGGCGTGGACCCACCGGGAGAAACATCAGTGGGCTTGGGCGATGACTACCGCAACTTTGGCTGTGACTGCGGGTCTCCGGGGGTCACACCCGAAGGGGGCGTTGATCCGTGTACGAGCGATGTAGATTCACTCGCTCTCGACCGTGACATAAGCCAGGAGGGCGCCAAACCCAGGGAAGCCCCGACGAGCCCACCTGTTGGCCGTTCGGTGAGTGAAAAACGCATGTGTGCGGAGGGACGCCCTGTAGGAAACGGACCAAGTGGCGCAGCCAGCCCTTCGCCATGTCCTGCTGAAGACTGGATGCCCGGCCCCTTGGTGGAAGGCGCTTGCACAGCCTTGCTGTCCCTCGGTTGAATACCCCATGTGTTCTTCCACCTTTACCCAGTTGTGCTTCTTTACTGGAGGCGCCAACAACCGTATATGCTGTTGAGGTGCCTCACTGGCTGCTCTGCGATTCCGACTCTCCCGCAGACCTCATAGCGGACCCTGCTGCTCGCTGCAGCTCGACGCTGGGAGAACTTGTAGCCGAGCCATATCCACCCGGTCGTGCGAGTAATGTATTCGTTGCAGTGTTGAGGAAGCGGGCAGTTTCGTATGTGCTAATACTATCGCTCCACCCAGCCTCTCGAAACGCCTGCTCGATGATGAAACTGAAGCTTTCCTCACGCGCTGAGTCCGGATCCGTCCGCTCTGTGCGATGCTCGTGTTTGCTCATCATTCTGTAATCCACGTACCAGGCTGTGGTGCCGAGATCGGTCGTAATTCCTCGGCCTGCGAAGCAAGCCGCTTAGGCCCATCGGTCGTGCCCGGGTCTGGCCGCGGGCGGTGAGGCCGGGGCGTCAGAGGACGTGCTTCTATGCGTGTCTCGCTTGGGGCTGAGGAACTATCGTGAACAGTCGCGTCATCTTTAGGTGGTGTGGTGTCTTGAAACGGGCGCCAGGGCTTCAACTTGGACTGTTCGGCAGCCGCTGCAACGTTTTGTGGCTGCTGTCGCACAGAAATACGTGTAGATGGAGCTGCTTCTAGGGAATGCGAATCTGTAGAAAGTGGCTTCCTCTCGTTCCTGCGCTTTGCTCCGGCTTGCATTGCCTCAGTGGATCCCCTCAGTGGATAAGTCGCACCTTGCACGCGTCCTTCATTAGCGCGGATTTCCGCTGCTCCTGCAGGTTCGCTATCCGCCATCGCATGGCCTAGGCCTACAACTGAGCGACGCCAAAGGTCGAACATCGCGCCAAACGGCACATCGCTCTTGACCTTTTCATTTAAAACTCGCTGTCCGCTAGTCAAGATTTGGGCGTCCCCTGGCATTGATTGGGGACGCGGTCCAGCCGAATGCAGAGGCGCACTGCCACGGTCATTGCCCGTGAAAGCGATGCCGTCCTCGGCAGACCGCACGAAAGAGGATGTTGATAATATGTCAGCCGCAAGCGGTATACGTGACGAATCCCTGCCCTCTGATAATGCGGGTGTGCGCATCGTGCTCCCCACCGGCTCACAGATGTGTGAAGGTGCCTGGATGGCATCGTTCCCACATCCACGCCCACCGGGCTCCCCGCCACAGGCGGCTGGATACACTGAACCCTGGCCATGAGCGCGCATTTGTACAGCCTGTGAGTTACCTTCTGCACCGCTGCGTGCACTGTCGACGACGTGATCTGGCTCGATAATCGGCTGTAGGGCGCACATCGCAGGACCTCGCCCTAGCATTGCTGGTGAATTATCAGGGTGCAAAAGGCTTCGTGAGGTTGTTCTCCTCGAGGCCAGATTGTTCCAGTGTCACGCTATGGTGAACCCTTCTCCTCATACCGACAGGCCGGGCCGGATGCAACACCGCCGCCAGGTGGAGGCAGCGGGGGCGAAAAGTCGACTGCGTCTGTCGGCTCAACAGGGAAATCAGGAAACAAAATGTCAAACATGCACGGGCTTCGGGTGACGACACGTCGCTCACTTGCAATCAATCTTTTTTTTCTGGCGGTGGCTCGTTTGGCGTACCTCTTGGAGACGTCGGGAGAATGCTTGTCGCTTGTCTGCCGCTCTGTGGTGTCGTCGGCGCTCGCGCTTCAGTACCACCTGAAACTCCGTGTAGTCGATGGTCCTCAGCCGGACCTGGGGGGCCGGACGGCAGAATGCCGCTGAGAATGGTGCTGACACTGCCCTCATGGTTGCTTCCATCCTGGGTGCATGCGAAGCGACTCGGGGGCGTGCGGCTGTGCAAATGCTTGGAAGCGTCCACGGCCCCGGCAGTCGAATAAACTCTCTAACTTTGCTAGACAGCGGTATTAGAGACCGTTGTATGTGAAGCCTGTTGAGGCGTGCCTTTATGCTTGTGGCAACAGCATACACCACGCGGTGATAACCGAACGCGGGCAGACAAGGACGCCATAGCGATGGAGGGGAGACGAAGAGCCTCGCTTTTATCAGGCCCGTGAGGCCAAATTACGGCGGGAGCGGTGCCTACGTGAAAACCAAATGGGACCCCTCACGGTCGATCTACGCGTGATGGAGCTAATAGAACTCGAAGGAGTGAGCCTGGGCTCGATTATGCCTGCCTGCGGCACGCACCCGCTTCTGAGGAAAGGGGCGTAAGGCAACCCATAGATTGTTTGTACATAATTTCGTGAGGCAGCTTGCACAGATGCCACTTGCTGATCTGGAGCATCGGTTACCTGCCTCACCAATCCCGCTTGTCCTCCAGAGAAAGCCATCTCCTCTAAATCCACACTGGCGGCCCTCGAAATCGACGTATTGGTACGCGTAGACTGACTAGTGCTCCTGGGGGCCGGCGGTCCCTCCGGTTCGACGACTAAGGTAGCACGAGATGGACTCGCACCTGAACCTGACGACGCCCCGACCGCGGTTGGTTCGATGCAGAGTCCGCCGCAATGCCACCGCTTTTCCCCGCTCTCCACTCCTCTCGGCAAAACGGCACTCACGGTGGGTAGACGCGCCGATGCGCGGAAGCCCTGGACCACCCCTCCCATTAGCGCGAACTCTCCACCGCGCGCCCGCTCCTGTTGACTGGCATACGGGTGTATCGGACCGCTATGATGCCCAGTCGTCGTGGGCGACCAACTAAGAGCGCCCACTGTTACTGACCAACTGACGCTCATCTGGGCGTCAGATGGCCTGGCTGGTTCTCTGCCCCGGGCTTAAGGGGGACGGGTGAAGGGGACGCAGAAGGCGTAGGAGTGAAAGCAAAAAACGCAGAGGATTCTCAGCTCGCCTCCTCTTTTACTCGTTCTTGCAAAGCCTGTCCACCTGCCGCACGCTTCGGCTGGCTGCCGTACGGGTGTATCGGTCCGCTATGTTCACTGGACGTTGGCGTGGGCGGCCAACTGGGAGCGCCCGCTGTTGCTGACCAGCTGACGCTCGTTTGGGAGCCAGAGGGCCCTGGCTGGTTCTCTCCCCCGCCTGAAAGGGGACGGGCGACACCGGCTAGATTGCAGGAATGAACTGAGAAGGCGAAGGGGATTCTCGGTCCTCCTCTTGTTTTACTTGTCGTGGTATGACGAGCCATGGTGCCGCAGACTCCGGCTGGCTGCCGTACGGGTGTATCGGTCCGCTATGTTCACTGGACGTTGGCATGGGCGGCCAACTGGGAGCGCCCGCTGTTGCTGTCCGGCTGCTGCTCCTCTGGGCAATCGACAGGCCTTTGGTGTTTTCTTTTGCTGGCCGAGAATGGAGGGAATTGGGTGGCAAGGAGCGCGAGTGAAGTGGGGTCCATGCCCCGACGAGTGCTGGCAGATCTTGGGCCATCAACTGAGGGGAGACTCTTGGGTAGTATCCCAGACCATCATCGTTGGTCGCGGCGCTGGACCTGGCGGGCGTCGTGGCTGCCGAGGGCGGCTCACTCTGTGAAGACTGCTGCATTTGCGGTGTCAAGAGCTCACCGCTTGCCCGTCCTCTCGACCTGGCTGCCGTAGCGCCTGAGGAATCACAGGGGTGCGTCTGTGAAGTCCTGCGGTGTTTGTCCCGCGGCTTTCGTGTCACTTGCTCGCGTCGCCCATGTTTGGCGTCTTTGCGTCTTCGTTTCGAATCAGACGGGAGTTTCCGATTCACACTGGGAACCGGGGTTCCCCGGGCGTCCCTTGTTTCATCTACCGCCGCTTCCTCCCTCTGGGGACCAGGATGGGTTGGTGCTTGCGGACGCGATTCTCCACTGTGAGCAGCATTCGTATCTGGGGCCGATTCGTTGTCTGGTTGCTGTGCATTCGTGGTTGGCTCAGCGGCTGACGCACGTAGTGTCACCATAGGCAACCAGCGGCCACATTGCCACACGACGGCTTTCCATGAAGAGCCTAGAGAAATAGCACGTTCATCACTCGCTCGAGCGAGACGAGTGCTCCCACGGATTGCAGAAAAAGCGCCGCAAGTGCGGCTGCCGTTCGGTTGCAGTTGAGTCTCATCTGCCTGAGTCAACGTGACACAACTCTACCTCGATATGCGTTTTGATCAAGAGTGACGGAAAGTCAGGAACATATACAGACCCCCGAAACCCAAAAATCTGTTCGCTCGTGGCTGTGGTAATAGATTCATATCGGTCGTCTGATGAGGGATCGCTCCGCTCCCAACTCGGAAAATTTAATACAGTGACTTGATTTGTAATGCCCTAGAAAAAAAATGACTGCCGACGCGAAACCACTCGGCGAGTGCCAACAGGTACGCGTGACGCTAAATGGTGGCGGACAAAACGGTAGCCGGCCTAAACAGAAACGTGCGCCAGCAAGACAAATATTACGGGCTTACGGAGGCGGTCACGTCGAACGCGATCTCTACTGTGATGCTTGCCAACTTGCCTGCCTTTCACGCCCGGCGGCCTGGGGTAAGGCAGCTTTAAGACATTTCCTTGGAGCCTGTGAACATCAATATACAGATCGCTTACGAGCGATGTGTTTCTGCCATGTTGGTGGTGGCATAAGAAGAAATCAGACGAACTGTGTAGTAATAATGGTCCGTTTGGTGTCGACTGCTTCCAGTGTGTGTGGGGGTGTCGCTGAATCGACAGGTGCTGCCACGGCCAATGAATGTAAGACGCACACTCTGCTATTACGGCATGAGTCTCGCCTGTAACTCGGAGTGCTAGCGCCATCACACTACGTACTGCTAGCCTTCCTACAGCATTGAATTATCTGTGACCCTCAGAGTTGCTGGGGGCCGGTTCAGGTTCTACACTACAGCCAGTGCGCCAGGGGCCGCTACCCACCCTACACTAGAGACGCCAATGTACGCGAAGCGCCGCTCAGCGTCTTGCAGACAACATCCCGTGGCTACTACGGTTGTGGGGATGATACCAGGAAGTGCCAGGTGCCCGGCCGAAGGGGAATAGGGTAGTGAAGGCTATCGTCAGCCTTTTGATCCCCGGACAGCTCGTGTTGGAAACAGCAGCCATTACGAACCCCATATCTGTGCTACAGACTAACTGTCAGGCGTGCAAACTCGCCGGGCGCGCGTACACAGAGTTGTTTTTTCTGCAGATGACGTGGCATTTATGTCACTACACAGTAGAACGCTGCTTCAAGGTTTGCTACAGCTTATTCCGCTGTTAGATACATAACTGTGTCTCATTCGTGCTTGCTGAGGGGAAGCCGAGAGACGACTCATGCCGCTGGTGACTGTCGGCATTCGTTCAATACGACGTTAGCAGTCACACAGTGGGGAGGGGGGGAGGGCTGTCTTTTTTGATGTGCTGATCATTTTCGGCGACATACTGTATCTGTAGCATACGATGGGGAACACCTCGAAGATGAGTGTCTCGCCTCAGCTACTCTGAGGCCTTTGCGCTGAAGGCCAGGGCTACCCTGCAATGAGTGAGCTTCGCAACACAGAGTTTAGCACTGTTGATGCTCTCCCGAGATATCTCTGTTGTGCGAGAAATTGCATACGGCGCACAGTGCTATCGAGCGTCTCACATCGTCGTGCAGTAGTCCTACCGGCTCGCTTCACGTCTTCTGGCAAATGCATCCCCTTCTCATAGGAAAATGCAGTGGCCCGACCTGCGCACTCTCCTTCAGGTCTCACGCAGCAGGCAATCACAGGTGGGTGAACGGGGATATACGCAAGATGGAGCAACTAGAGGGAAAGTGCTACGCTGCTCCTTACACCACAGTGTGCACAGCTGCAATATACAACCTCGCGCTTATGCTATTCTCCCCGTGCGCGCTCTTGTACGTCTCAGTGCACGGCGGGAGAGACACTACGCGGAAGCCGGTACTGAGTAAGCACTTCGGATGTCAAGTGCGCTTGCAGCCTCATCTATATCCCTAAATTCTGATTCGCTGCAACCCTGGCAACTCATACAGCTTTCCACTTCTCGCGAAGAGATGCAAAATTATGGGATAGCTAAGTTCATGTATGACAGCGAAGGCTTAGATGGGTTAACCAGCAGGATGATTGGGATGCGTCATTTCTCTGATGCGTCTGCAACATGCGGCAAACTATGAGGAACATCTAGCAACGCAGACTTCCGCCTAATATTCGCGGGTGCTCGACCAAAAAGCGAGAAATGCCCCTCTGCAAGTTGAATGCCTCCAGATGAATGCGAGGCCACTGCACTGCGAGGTCAGATTTGGTCGCGTCATGTTTTGGTAATGATGGCAATAAATGAACTGCGGTCGTGCACAGTCCGCTGCTCGGTCACACAGGTGTACCTCTGCGAGCAGTTTACCGGGGACCTACAGTGAGGACATGCGGGCCTACGGTGTCAGCACCGAGAAACCACGTAGGAGAGCTTCACTGTCTAATGTAGCAGTTCTGTACCTCCTCTGGATACAGTTAGATCGAGAATATGGACATACCTCGTGGCCCGCAGCCGCAAAAAAATGCACGCAGACGAACACCCACCATCTCCTCACATGCTACTTCCGTAAATGCTCCTCTAACAAAAATATTGGCAGCTCCCTTGGCTTTTCATTGCCATGCCTTTGGAATGACTAAGCGTCAGTGGCTGCGAGGCTGCGCAGAGTCGGCGCACAAGACTCGGCGCACAAGAGTCGCCAAATACCGTGCCGGCACGCTCGACTGGCGTTCTGATCTAGCTCCCGCAAATCGTGCTTGCTCCACTCATATCTCTTCGACAGCGAGACCCCTGTCAAAATCAGGTGAGCGAGCCCTTCTTTCTCCTCTCCCCACGCCTCACATGACCGACTTTTCGCATGCGAAACACTAAACGGTGTGCGTGCGAGCTTTCAAAGCTTCAAACGAACCATCTGTGAAAGCTGCATACGCCACTGGCAATATCCACACAGAGACAGGAGAATAGAGGCTGCACACAATGCCCGATGAACATCTCCTATTAGTGTCATCCCCAAACAAACCAGGTCGCTCTGGAATCTTCGCACATGGCATGCGACACATCACACTTGCGGCTGCCTCTGTGGCTTGGGCTTGATACAGAAAAGAGTCTCACCTGTGTGGCATGACGAGTGGAAACGGCGAACCTTCCTGCAACCTTACCTTTTTCACGTCAAATTGCCTGTAGTCCTCTGCAGCTGACGTCTCACCCACATGCGTGCCCGCAACGACGTGGCAGCATTAGTCCGAAGTACTAAAGCCACATCGACTGTCGCACTAACGATAGACGTCCACTTTCTATCCGAATCATCCTGCTATTCTTGTAGCCAGCTACCCGCAAAGCTGAAATGTCTTTCTGTTGTGCGACTACGACGTGTCGCATGCAGGAAAGCCAGTCTCCAACAGACATAGCACGCTGAAAGCTGAGGGCGAAACAGCCCCGCCAGCCTCGTGCGGCCTCTGCTCATCCTACCGCCGGCGCCTCTCTCGTACATAAGCCGACGGCCTCTTGAATGCATAGCAGCAGCGAGGCGAAAAAAATATGGGGAGAGCCCTCCCTTCTCCCGTGCTGAGCTCGCTCAGGCGGCTGAGCGTTTCCGTGCGTTTCTGCGTTTTTCGCGAGAGAAGACCCAAGTCGGAGTATGCAGGATGGGGGAATGCTTGTAGAGAGGCGCGAGGCTTCTTCAGTGAAGTGAAGCGGCGCATGGTTGTTCCGGGTTGGTCGTCGTCGCCTTCTGGTAGTTGGCTCGAGATTTCGTTCAAGATTCGCTTCTTTGTCCTCCTCCCGTACTACTTTTCTTTGCCGTTGCGTGCTTCGTCCGAAGTGTGTGCCCAACCGTAGCAGAGGCTTCTTTCATGTTGATGCTCTGACGCAGATCTTTCTTTCTCTCTAATCTCTCGAATAAGCTCCCACTTTCGCCGCCAAGTTCATCCTGCCTCTTTTTCCGGCTTCGACGCCTTCGCACGAGACGTACGGCTACCTCCTTCCCCTGTATAATAATTCTTGGTCTTCTCACCGTTGGTTCCGTCTTGTTTTTCTGTCCGTGCTCGCCCAATCTGCAATTGATTCTATGCATCCCGGAAAACCGCTGACGTACGTGGTCCTGCTCTACGGCAGCCGACGTTCCGTCCGTCGGTGCCCGCGTGCTTGCATGCTCTCCCCTTTGTCCACGTCGTCTGGTTGTTTTGCGTTCTCTCCTTTCTACGGCTTTCCTCTGCTTGTCTTCTGCGTCCTTCTGGCTGTGCGGATTCTGCCAGGCACACTGGGAGTACGCTTGCGTGTGTCGCCTTCACGTGCGTTGACCTGCTTGCAGGCCACGGGCGGAGGCCGCCGTCCGTCGTTGGGGTTGTTCGTTCCCTGGTTTAAGGTTTTGCTTTCAATGCGTTGATGCGACTGTGGTTTTTCGGGGGTTTTCGGTTTGGCAGATATCTGTTTCTCAGCTGGTAGTCTCCGAGGCGCCCCTCCCCCCTTCGCTCGGCACGTTTCTTTTTTCCTCTGCTCCTGCCCCTCTCGCTGTCTCCCTTCCGCCGCTCAGGGTGCGTATACACCCCGGTGGGTATCTGCGCCACCTCGTCGCGTTGTGGCGGTCTCTTTTCTCCAAATGAACCGTTCTACCCCTTTTTCTGCATAGGTAAAGTTTTTCGAGAATCCCTCCCCCCCATCCCACTCCTTCGTCGCAAGCTCCTCCTAGCCACAAAATGCTGCCTAACGGCCAAGGGGGCGGCTTCCGGCCCCCGCCACATCCACCTGGGGGGCTCGGTGGCCCCCACGGGCCTCCGCCAGGGATGCCACACCCGCCGGTGTCCCACATGCGGCAGGGCCTTCCGGTGCCGCCGCCGCCAGGCTTTCCGGTAGGCGTGCCTGGGGCTCTTGGCCCGCCGTCTTCGCCCCCGCCGCACGCCGCGGGCCTGTTCGCCCCGCCTCACCAGCAATGCCCGCCGCCGGCCGGCGCGCCTGGGCATTCGCAGCGCCTGCCGCCTGGCGGTGCGATGTTCATGCCTCCACCTGGCTTTGCGGGCTTTTCGCAGCCGAATGCGCGGAGCCCACACCCGCACAACATGAGCCCGCCGCACGCGCAGGCGCATCCGGGGCGTGGCAGGCCGCACGGCTCGGGTCCGAGGGCCCACGGGGTGTCTCCGTCGGGAGCGGTGGGCGGTCCGGGGGGCGGGCCTTCGCACCCGAACGGCGCAGGAAAGCCGTTCTACGGCGCAGATCTTCGCAAGCTGGACGCGTCTGGCCCGGGCTCCTTTGGAGGAGCGCCCTCCGGAGGGTCAGCTGGCAAGGCAGGGCAGTTCTCTAGAAAAGGCGAGAACGGCTACAGCCACCACGGTCTGCCGGGCGCGAACCCGCCGGCTGTGTTTTCGCGCTATCCGCCGCCGCTCCCGGGGCTGCAGCCGACGACGAGCCAAGCGCCTGGCGCGGGCGCGGGCGGCGGCGCGCCGCGGGAGGCGCGGCCGAAGGTGAAGTCGGCGGAGGAACTCTTGGCGGAGAAGGCGCGCAAGTGGCAGCAGTTGAACACGAAGCGCTACGGCGAGAAGTCGAAGCTAGTGGGGGGGGGCCACGACACGACCAAAGAGGAGATGCCTCCGGAACATCTGCGGAAGCTGATCAAAGATCACGGAGACATGACTAGCAAGAAGTTCCGCCACGACAAACGCGTGTACCTGGGCGCGCTCAAGTACGTGCCGCATGCAGTCTACAAGTTGCTGGAGAACATGCCGATGCCTTGGGAGCAGGTGCGCAACGTCGCGGTTCTGTACCACATCACTGGCGCCATCACCTTCGTGAACGAGATTCCCTGGGTCGTCGAGCCGATCTACCTCGCGCAGTGGGGCACGATGTGGATCATGATGCGCCGCGAGAAGCGCGACCGCCGGCACTTCAAGCGCATGCGCTTCCCGCCCTTTGACGACGAAGAGCCGCCGCTGGACTACGGCGACAACGTCCTCGACGTCGAGCCGCTGGAGGCTATCCAGATGCAGCTCGACGAAGAAGAGGACGCGCCTGTGATGGACTGGCTGTATGACTCCAAGCCGCTGCAGCATGACAAGCGCTACATCTCAGGGCCCTCGTATCGCCAGTGGCGACTGGAGATCAGGCAGCTGAGTGTGTTGTACCGCCTGGCAAACCAGCTCGTGTCTGACCTGCAGGACAAGAACTACTTCTACCTCTTCAACCTGGAGAGCTTCTACACTGCTAAGGCGCTGAACATGGCGATTCCCGGCGGTCCCAAGTTCGAGCCGCTCTTCAGAGACCTGCACGAAGAAGACGAAGACTGGAACGAGTTCAACGACATCAACAAAATCATCATTCGCCAGCAAATCCGAACCGAATACAAGATCGCCTTCCCGTACCTCTACAACAACCGCCCGCGAAAAGTCGCCGTGGCCGTGTACAGAGAACCCACCTGTTCCTTCGTCAAACCCGAAGACCCCGAGCTGCCTGCTTTCTACTACGATGCTATCGTTAATCCTCTCCCCGCCTACAAAAGCGGTTCCTCCACTACTGCGCAGCAAGGTAAGCAGGACCCGAGAAAACCTGCGTCTTTTCCTGTCTGCCGCCTGGCAACATATGTGCATATGGAGACACACTTTTTGCGCATTTACAGTGTGTGCGGGGGAGTGTTGCGGCCGTGCAGGGATGGAGACTGCGCGCGCCTCCCCTCTGGGGACAAACGGTTTATACACTTTTATAGGTGACCGTAGGTCTAGGGTGCTCTTTTATGAGACAGTGGCGTTCATGTCGACGGCCATCGCGTGTGTGGGGTTACGCTCCTCGTCGAAAATGCAGAGTGTTCCCGCTTTTTATTGACTTCATTTATTTGCGTGTGCGTGTCTCAGATATGTCGATGTTTGACGACTTTGTGCTCCCGCGGGAGATCCAGCCACTGCTCCAGGACGCGCCGCTGTCGACAGACACCACGGTCGACGGCATCATGTTGTACTGGGCCTGCCGCCCGTTCAACCTACGCTCGGGACGCACGCGGCGCAGCATCGACGTGCCTCTCGTGCAGTCTTGGTATCGCGAGCACGTCCCGACGAACTACCCGGTGAAGGTGCGCGTCTCGTATCAGAAGCTGCTCAAGTGCTGGGTGTTGAATCACTTGCACCAGCGGCCGCCCAAGTCGCTCAAGAAGCGCTACCTCTTCCGCGTCTTCAAGGGAACCAAGTTCTTCCAGTGCACCGAGCTGGACTGGGTCGAGGTCGGTCTGCAGGTCGCCCGCCAGGGCTACAACATGCTCAATTTGCTCATCCACCGCAAGAATCTAAACTACCTCCACCTCGACTACAACTTCAACCTGAAACCGGTGAAAACACTGACGACCAAGGAACGCAAAAAGAGTAGATTCGGAAACGCCTTCCACCTGTGCAGAGAAATCCTCCGCCTCACCAAACTCGTTGTCGACTCCCACGTACAGGTGAGCGACCGGACAGACTGCGCGCGTCTCGTCGGCGCCCTTCTTTCCGCCAGACAACCTCCCCGCATGCAAGCAGATGCAGCGCCTTCCGTCCCGCCCCGCGTGCGTGCTTTTCACCGGCGAAAACGCCGACATTCGTTCAGCCGATGCATGCGTAGACCTTTGTGTGCCTGCAAAGACGCTTCGCGACCTAGCGCGGCTCAGGTGGAGATCGAAGGAGCGCTGAGTCGCCTCGCGGCTGCGCGGGATCCAGTGCGCAGAAGAACCACACACGGCGTTGCTTCTGAACCTACACGCAGACGGAGGTTTATATCGATGGATGCCTGTGAATGCGCTCATGTGTAAGCGCATGTATATGTGTTTATGTATGTGTATATAAATCTTGTATATATGTATGATGTAAATGTATGTATGTAAGTATGATGTAAATGCATGTATGTATGTGTATGTGTATATGTATGTATGTTCTTTTTCCTCCTATCGTCAGTCGATCGCAGCGTCTCGCGGCCGCGTGTTGTGTGTGTGCGTTCAGTATCGTCTGGGGAACGTGGACGCGTTTCAGTTGGCGGACGGTCTGCAGTACACGTTTGCGCACGTGGGTCAGCTGACGGGCATGTATCGCTACAAGTACCGTCTGATGCGGCAGGTTCGCATGTGCAAGGATTTGAAGCACCTGGTGTATTACCGCTTCAACACCGGCCCTGTCGGGAAGGGCCCCGGGTGCGGCTTCTGGGCGCCAGTGTGGCGCGTGTGGCTGTTTTTCCTGCGCGGTGTTTTGCCGCTGCTGGAGCGCTGGCTGGGCAACTTGCTGGCGCGTCAGTTCGAGGGACGCGTCTCGAAGGGCGTTGCGAAGACAGTCACCAAGCAGCGCGTCGAGAGTCACTTCGATCTGGAGCTCCGCGCCGCCGTCATGCATGACATTCTGGATACGATGCCGGAGGGCGTCAAGGCAAACAAGGCGCGCACGATTCTGCAGCACCTTAGCGAGGCCTGGCGCTGCTGGAAGGCGAACATCCCCTGGAAGGTCCCAGGGCTCCCGGCGCCAGTCGAGAACATGATTTTGCGCTACGTCAAGATGAAGGCAGACTGGTGGACGAACGCCGCGTACTACAACCGCGAGCGCATCCGCAGAGGCGCGACGGTCGATAAAACAGTCTGCAAGAAGAACTTGGGGCGCCTCACGCGGCTGTGGCTGAAAGCTGAGCAGGAGCGCCAGCACGCGTACCTGAAAGACGGCCCCTACATCACTGGTGAAGAGGCCGTCGCCATCTACACGACCGCAGTCCACTGGCTAGAGAGCAGGAAGTTCACGCACATTCCCTTCCCGCCGCTGAACTATAAGCACGACACGAAGCTGCTCATCCTCGCGCTCGAGCGGCTGAAAGAGCTGTACTCGGTCAAGTCAAGGCTGAACCAGCTGCAGCGCGAAGAGCTCGGCTTGATTGAGCAGGCCTACGACAACCCGCACGAGGCGCTCTCGCGCATCAAGCGCCATTTGCTCACGCAGCGCGCGTTCAAGGAACTTACGCTCGAGTTCATGGACCTTTACAGCCACCTCGTCCCGATTTACGAAGTGGATCCACTCGAGAAAATCACCGACGCCTACCTTGACCAGTACCTCTGGTACGAGGCCGACTCACGACACCTCTTCCCCAACTGGGTGAAACCCGCAGACTCCGAACCGCCGCCCCTCCTCGTCTACAAATTCTGCCAAGGCATCAACAACCTCACAGACGTCTGGAAGACCAGCGACGGAGAAGCCGTTGTCCTTCTCGAAACTAAATACGAAAAGGTACGGAAAAAGCCGCCCAAAAGACATACATGTAGGCGACCATGCCTGTGGATATGCTTGCGTGCGGAGCGTCTATCCATCTATCTGTATGTTTTCGGGTGTTTTCTGTTGATACTCGTTCGTCGAGGGGACTTACACGACGCTGGGAGTTTGATTTTTTCTTGCTTTTCTGGCTGCCGCGCCACTTGCTCTAGGCTCGCGTCCCTCGCGGCTCTCGTTCATCTGACAAACTGCATACTCTGCCTTTTCGCCGCGACTGCGTCGGCCTCATTTTGCTTGCCGTGGGCGAGTGTTCCTTGCGTGCTGGAGATTTGCTTTTCGGCGGCGTTTGGTCTATTTTTCCTCGCGTGTGTGTGCCGGCTCCTGGACCGCAGGTGTACGAGAAGATCGACTTGACGTTGCTGAATCGTCTGCTGCGTCTCATCGTGGATCACAACATCGCGGACTACATCACAGCGAAGAACAACGTGAACATCAGCTTCAAAGACATGAACCACATCAACTCGTTCGGGTTGATTCGCGGGCTCCAATTCGCCTCCTTCGTCTTCCAGTACTACGGCCTGATTCTCGATCTTCTGGTGCTTGGTCTCACGCGCGCCACTGAGCTGGCAGGGCCGCCGAACTTGCCAAACGACTTCCTCACCTTCACGGACGTGGAGACCGAAACCCGCCACCCGATTCGCCTTTTCTGCCGCTACATCGATCGCTTCTGGATCGTCTTCCGCTTTGAAAAGGAGGAAGCTCGCGACCTCGTCCAGCGCTACCTGACTGAAAACCCTGACCCCAACAACGAAAACATCGTTGGCTACAACAACAAGAGCTGCTGGCCGCGAGACTGCCGCATGCGAAGGTGAGTCGAGAGTGAAGCAGACACACATAGAGACGAAAAAACGGCGACGGTATGTGTGTGTGTGTCGGGCGTGCCGGTAGGCGCTAACCGCTCCCTAAACCCTAAACGGCGGCGAGCAAAAGGTGGGGGAGCAGCGTGCGGATCTTGAGACCAAACTCTGCGTGCTAAGTGAAGATACGTGGAGGAGTCGGCTTGTGTAGTGAGACTCCTTTTTACGGTGTGAGTTGAGGCGAATCGCGTTCGTGATATTTAGGGTTTAGAGCAGTGCACGCAATGCATGCGTCATGGAGTGGAGCGCGTTTTGTGTGAGGTTTGCTCGGCTTTTACGAACGCGGTTTGTGCGTTTTTTGTCTGCTTTGTGACCAGGATGAAGCACGACGTTAACCTGGGTCGCGCGGTCTTCTGGGAGATCGAGAATCGTTTGCCGCGCAGTGTCTGCACGTTGGAGTGGAGCAACTCGTTTGCGTCGGTGTACTCGAAGGACAACCCAAACTTGCTGTTTGCGATGTGCGGCTTCGAAGTGCGTATTCTGCCCAAGATCCGCACGTATACCGAGGAATTTTCTCAGCGCGAGGGCGTGTGGAAGCTGCAGAACGAAGTGACGAAGGAGATGGCCGCGCAGGCGTTCCTGAAGGTTGGTGACGAGGGCATGAAGCGCTTCGAAAACCGCGTGCGACAGATCCTTATGGCGAGTGGCGCGACGACGTTCACCAAGATCGCAAACAAATGGAACACGACGCTGATCTCACTCATGACCTACTTCCGCGAAGCGGTCATCCACACTGAGGCGCTGCTCGACTTGCTAGTCAAGTGCGAAAACAAGATTCAGACTCGTATCAAGATCGGCCTGAACTCAAAAATGCCTTCCCGTTTCCCCCCCGTCGTGTTCTACACCCCTAAAGAACTCGGCGGCCTCGGCATGCTCTCCATGGGACACATCCTCATTCCGCAGAGCGACCTCCGCTACTCAAAGCAAACCGAAACAGGCATCACGCACTTCCGCAGCGGCATGAGTCACGAGGAAGACCAGCTCATCCCCAACTTGTATCGATATATCCAGGTACCGACTCAAACAGAACCTAGCAGAAACTAGATGGTGAAAATCCATGAGCATTCGCTCGCACAGACATCTATATCTATCTATTTGTACATCTGTATTTAAATCCATATGTGTCTATCGAAAAATCTATCTAGGTCTCTCTTTCTATATCTATCTTTATGTATGCTTTCATACAGAGAAGCATGCGCGTGGATGCATAGCCTCGCGTCGGCCTCTGCAGGCTTCCGCGTCAGCAGCTGTCTCCGTATCTTCCCCCGTCTGCCTTCTCCAATTACATATGTATTTATATACATATATATATTCATGAAACTGGCTATGTATTCTCGTGCGAGTGCGTGCGGCAAACGCGACAGCCTGTCGTTTTTCTGCGCATCGTTTTTTTTTTGCAGACCTGGGAGTCGGAGTTCATTGAGTCGCAACGCGTGTGGGCGGAGTATGCGTTGAAGCGCAGCGAAGCGGCTGCGCAGAATCGGCGCTTGACGCTGGAGGATCTCGAGGACTCGTGGGATCGCGGTATTCCGCGCATCAACACGCTGTTCCAGAAGGACAGACACACACTCGCTTACGACAAAGGCTGGCGCGTGCGGCAGGACTTCAAGCAGTATCAGCAGATGAAGGCGCACCCCTTTTGGTGGACTCACCAACGCCACGACGGCAAGCTGTGGAACTTGAACAACTACCGCACAGATATGATTCAGGCGCTCGGAGGTGTCGAAGGCATTCTTGAGCACACGCTCTTCAAAGGCACCTATTTTCCCACGTGGGAAGGTCTCTTTTGGGAAAAAGCTTCAGGGTAGGCGCGCGTCAAACTCTGGCCGCCTATTCTGAAAGCGAACCGTAGCTCGTGCGGAACTAAACGGCACCCCGATATATATATTTATATATTCATACCTATATATCGACTTAGGCATATCTGAAATGCATCGAAGGGGATCGATTGGATGGATGCTTTCCACGCGGGAATAGCGTGACGCGGGAGAAGAGAGGAGAGCATGAAGCGTCACTGCGCGAAGCCGGAGAGAGACACGCACTCAGTTTGTGCCGCTGAGTTTGAGGGGCTCTGTGGAATCTGCTGCAAACAACGGGGGAGAGGTCGAGCTTTCGTTTTCGAAAAAAAACCGGATGTGGGTGAAGCTGGTGTGCGATTGCTCTCTTTTGCGTGTCCCTCGCATCTTTTCTTTCTTTCCTTTCCATCATCTCTTCCTACGCATTTGTTCTCGCCTTCTCCATCTTTTTCTGCTTAGTTTCGAAGAGAGCATGAAGTACAAGAAGCTTACCAACGCCCAGCGTTCGGGTCTGAATCAGATTCCGAATCGTCGCTTCACTCTCTGGTGGTCACCCACGATCAACAGAGCGAATGTGTATGTCGGTTTCCAGGTGAGGATTCCCCGCTTCGCTGCAGCTGTGGTGACTTCGCCCAAACATTTGGTCTGCGTCAGCCGTGCCTCCATCTTCGAACACAGCTTCGTCTGGCGTTGCCTGCGTTTGTGGTGTCTGCGCGTCCGACTGCGCTCGCGGATTTTTTTTTTCGATGTGTAAAAACAAGTTTCTTTGCGGACAGCACCCCAACCCCCCCCCTTCTGCCTCTTCCGCGTCTCTCTTTCCTGTCTTTGCCTCTCGGTCTCAGCTCATGTATTTTATGGTTGCGTCTTGCTTTCTAGGTCCAACTGGATTTGACTGGTATCTTCATGCACGGCAAGATCCCGACGCTGAAGATTTCGCTGATTCAAATTATGCGAGCGCACTTGTGGCAGAAAGTCCACGAGTCAATCGTCATGGATCTTTGCCAGGTGAGACAGGCATGCCAGTCGCGACGGAGGGGCGGGAGCGACAGGCGATGGCGTTCAGGTTGTTCGCGGAAGACAGCGGGGAAAAAACTTGCAAGGGAAGTTCGTACGCTGCAGCTGGCGCAGTCCTACAGGCGAGACACAGCCGTGTGTCGCCATTTGTGGAGCGTATATACGTATATATATGCAAGTATCACGGCGTACGCATGTGTGCATACAGTTGTAGGGTTTTTCCCGCGAACCGTGGGAAACGTGTCACATGCGTATGCTGCAACATATATATATATATATATCTATAGATAGATATATATTTATGTATATTTGAAGACGGTTTCTTCTGTCTCTGTGTGTGTATGCTTCGTAGGTGTTTGATTTGGAGTTGGATTCTCTGGAAATTGAGATGGTGCAGAAGGAGACGATTCACCCGCGCAAGTCTTACAAGATGAACTCGTCGTGTGCGGATATTCTTCTTTTCGCTGCATACAAGTGGCAAGTTTCCAAGCCTTCTCTGTTGGCTGACGGAAAGGACGTTATGGACGGCACCACCACCTCGAAGTACTGGTAAGGCATAAGAATCAAAGCCCGACTTGTCCCGTTTTTTTCCCTTTTCCCTAGCTCTTGATTTCACCTTTTCTTCCACATAGTCGTCCCCCATAGGTTCGATTTAAAAGCGTGTTCGGTGCATTCTCCCTCACTCCCTCTCTCTGTCTTCGTCGCAGCTTCCTCCTGCCTGATTTCCTGCTCGTTTAGTGCCGCCTCCGCGCCGTTGTTGCATGCCTCGCTGCGTCGCTGTCTCGCTTTCCTCAGGCTCGACATTCAGCTGCGTTGGGGCGACTTCGACAGCCACGATATTGAGCGATACTGCCGCAGCAAGTTCCTCGACTACACGACAGACAACATGTCCATCTACCCCTCTCCGACCGGTGTGCTTATGGGTGTCGACCTCGCCTACAACCTTCACTCTGGCTTCGGAAACTGGTTCCCAGGTCTGAAGCCTCTCATGCAGCGCGCCATGAACAAAATCATGAAGGTAATCCTCTTCAGACACCTATGTACATCTATACATGCATGCGTAGTTGCATGCGTCAGTGTGTATGTATACGTGCGTGTATAGGCATTCTTTGTGTGGGTATCTGTGTATCTGTGAAGCGCAAGTCGGCGGCTTTCTCGTCCGCAACACTGTGCAGTTTGGTTTCCAGATGCGCCGCGCAACTTCTCTTGCGGCAAGTTTTCTGCTGAGACTGCGCCGCGAGCATGCTTCCCTCTCGTCTTCGCGGGTTCCGGCGAACCGGTGTCGCACGCATGGCGGTTTTTTTGCTTTGTTTTTTTCAGTCGAACCCGGCGCTGTACGTGCTGCGCGAGCGCATCAGGAAGGGTCTGCAGCTGTACTCCTCGGAGCCGACGGAGCCTTACTTGACCTCGCAGAACTACGGCGAGCTGTTCAGCAACCAGACGATTTGGTTCGTAGACGACACGAACGTGTACCGCGTCACAATTCACAAGACGTTCGAAGGCAACTTGACCACCAAACCCGTCAACGGCGCGATCTTCATCTTCAACCCGCGAACGGGTAAGCGCTTCTCCCATTCGCCTCTTCTGTGCATGCGTGTCTGAAGAGCGCCTGCTTCACAGTGGCCTAGGCGCTCGCCGATCCTCCACGCAGCCACGGGACTTCTGGGCGAAGCGAACGGCACTCCGAACAGTACAGGCGCTCGCACCAGCGGATTTGTACACACATCCGAAAGCGCTTTAGTGTGTTCGTTTCGTTTGATACAGTCTGCGTTCGGCGCGCTGAAGCTCTCTGTTCTCTCTCTGTCTATATATATCTTATATATATGTAGACAGGCCACACATACGCACTCTGTATATATATATATATATATATATATATATATATATATATATGTTGTAAGTGGTTTGGTTGCGTGCTCCCTCTGCGTTCTGTATGGGTGACGTGCATGTGCGTGTTGTTTTTTTGTGTCGTGTTTGCAGGTCAGCTGTTCCTGAAGATTATTCACACGTCGGTGTGGGCGGGTCAGAAGCGTTTAACGCAGCTGGCCAAGTGGAAGACGGCCGAGGAAGTTGCTGCGTTGATTCGTTCGCTGCCGGTTGAGGAGCAGCCGAAGCAGTTGATTGCGACGCGCAAGGGCATGTTGGATCCTCTGGAGGTGCATTTGTTGGATTTCCCGAACATTGTGATCAAAGGCAGCGAGCTGAATCTGCCGTTTCAGGCGATCATGAAGGTGGAGAAGTTCGGCGACATGATTCTGAAGGCCACGCAGCCCGAGATGGTGCTGTTCAACATGTACGATGACTGGCTCAAGTCGATCTCGTCCTACACGGCCTTCTCGCGCCTGCTGCTGCTTCTCCGCGCGATGCATGTGAACACGGAGAGCACCAAGGTGATTCTGAAGCCGAACAAGACGACGGTCACGCAGAGTCACCACATCTGGCCGAGTCTGACTGACGAGGAGTGGATTCACGTCGAAGTCGCGCTGAAGGACTTGATTCTCGCCGACTACGGCAAGAAGAACAACGTGAACGTCGCCTCGCTGACGCAGAGCGAAATCCGGGACATCATTCTCGGAATGGAGATCTCGCCGCCGTCGATTCAGCGCCAGCAGATCGCCGAAATCGAGACGCAGACGAAGGACATCAGCCAGGTCACCGCGACGACGACGCGCAGCGTCAACGCACACGGCGACGAAATCATCGTCTCCACGCAGTCTCCGCACGAGCAGCAAGTCTTCAGCTCCAAGACCGACTGGCGCATCCGCGCGATCTCCGCGGCCTCGCTGCACCTGCGCACGCACCACATCTACGTCAACTCGGACGACATCAAGGAGTCGGGCTACACGTACGTTTTCCCGAAGAACCTGCTCAAAAAGTTCATCTGCGTCGCAGACCTCCGCACGCAGATCGCGGCCTACCTTTACGGCGTCTCGCCCCCCGACAACGAACACGTCAAGGAAGTCCGCGCCATGGTCTTCGTGCCCCAGGTCGGGAGCCACCAGAGCGTCTCGCTGCCGCAGGCGCTGCCTGAGCACAGCTACTTGCAGGACCTCGAGCCGATTGGCTGGATTCACACGCAGCCGAACGAAAACCCGCAGCTCTCCCCGCAGGACGTCACCGCCCACGCCAAGATCCTCAACGAAAACAAGGCCTGGGACGCCGCCACCACCGTCATCATCACCTGCTCCTTCACGCCGGGCAGCTGCTCGCTCACCGCCTACAAACTCACGCCCCAGGGCTACCAATGGGGCAAATCCAACAAGGTAAGCCGCGAGAGAGACGAGACAACTTCCAAAAGGCCAAAGCGAGCAGCGGCACCCTCCACTCAGCGAGCAGAAAGACTCGCGCCGAGGAGGAGGACGGCGCGGAAAGAGGGACGCACGGAGTTGGGCCTAGAGTCTTTTTTGTGAGACTTGGCGCACAGTGAAGCGCGTCAGGGGGTCGCCTCTCAGTGAAGCAGCTCGCTTCCCAGACACAGGCAAAAGTGGGGAAATTCAACAGTTCTTTTCTGTCTTCGTTTCGCAGGACAACGGCCCAAACCCCTCGGGATACCTGCCGACGCACTACGAGAAGGTGCAAATGCTGCTCAGCGACGTTTTCCTCGGCTTCTTCATGGTCCCCGAAGGTGGCCTGTGGAACTACAACTTTATGGGCGTCAAGCACTCGCCCTCGATGAAGTACAACCTCGTGCTCGACGCACCGAAGGAATTTTACCACGAGCAGCACAGGTAAGGGTTTTGGGTTCAGGGGGTGGTTGTATGTGGCGTTCCTTTTTTTTTTTCTGTGCTTCACACACCGCGTGGAAAATCGCGGGTACCTGCCGTTTTCTGGCGCGGCGTGAAGCCGCCCGAGGCTCTGATACTTTGCATTCTTTCTAGCTCGCCTGTAGTTTGTGTCGTGACTCGGCGGGCGCGTCTTGTCTTTTCTCCTCTCGGCGGGCGCCCTTCTGCGCGTCGCACGCGCAAGAGTGTTGCTGTCTGAGTGTTCTGCGTGTGCCTCTGGCGTGTGATTTCCCCCTTGCGCGGGACGAGTGTGTCTGGCTTTCCATCTACGGACTGGGTTATGTTCACGTTTTCTTTTTTGTGCAATTTGTCTTTTCAGACCCTCGCATTACCTGCAGTTCACGCAGATGGAGACGGCCACCGAGGCAGTGGGCGCAGATCGCGAGGATCTCTTCGCCTAGTGGACGAACAAACGCGCCAGGGATGTCTTCTCGGATGTCCCTCCCATCGCCCTTTCTGCTGTTTGCTGTTTTCCATGAAACTTGTGAGGGATCTCTGGGGGGTCATTCATGTCTTGTCGTGCATCTGTGTTTCGTTTCCTTTTCGTCGCCTTGCCCAGAGCTTCCAGCTGCAGGGTGGGGAGGACCTCTGCTTTGACGTTGTTGCATGCAAGTTTTCTTGACGCAGAGCCTCTCCTCGTGTCGTTCGCTTCCCCATTTATCTGTCTCCTACTCGTCTGTACCGTCGCGTGCAGGTGCTGCGTCCACGGGGGTGGCGAGACCGTAACCCGCGTCTCGAAGAGACGGACTCACTGAGGCGTATAAAATCGGAAGACCATGCAGAGAGACATCGTTTGCAGCTTTTCGCATTGAGGACATTAAACTCAACGCACTGCTGCTTATGCGGCGTTAAATGGTAGCAACTCGAGAGTCGCTTTGCCCACAGAACGCGGGATGAGAAAAGCGGAGAGTAACGAGTGATCAAAAGATCACGCATTACGTAGCGTAGAGGTGACTCACCTGCAAGGGACAGAATGAGTCGAGCAGACTCGCCCACCTTCTGGTTCAGCTCGATGACGTGTCTCACAAGCTGTGCGCGTGAGAGACGCGTCGCCTGATCCTCTACGCAGTGCCGAGAAAGTCAAATACACATCCAGGCGAGCAGGAGCGCCATCCGCGTAGCCTCGGGCTCTCATTCAACCTCGAGGGATTTGCGGCGATTTGCAGTTGCAGCAGCAGAACAAAGAGGACGCAACCCCATTGGCAATCTCCCACTGAAGTGCAGACAGGAGCATATGGAAATATATGTATATGTTTGTATATATATGGATGCCGATACATATATTTGTACATATATGTATATACACTCGTGCATATAGTTACATATATATGTATATATGTACTGGTATAGCGCTGTGATCGAGCAGATGCATGGGGGCTAGCGGGAGGCGCCGCCGGTGCTGCGGAGCGTGCGCCTCTGTCGGGTCTCAGCGCCAAGTCTGACTTCTGTAGACTTCTCGCTGCTTCGAGAATCGCTATTCTTTCGCTGGTGCCATGAGAGAGCTAGGGTTTAGAAAACATGCCAAGAGAAGCTAACGTGCCTGCCCCAGCTTCGACCCCGCAAACATCTACAATGTGTATTACACATATATATATATATATATATATATATTTAAACTTTTGCGAATCGCGCAGGGTGAGTTGCAGCAAAGTGTAGCAGAATCCGTTTCCGTTGAATCCGTGAAGCGTGAGAGCGAGAAGAGCTAAAGAGAGACCGTCAGCGGCGACAGCAACATCGAGACGGGACGCGAGGGAGCGAAGGCAGAGGTGCGGAAATAAAAAGGAACCAGCCAAAACAATTAGAGCAGAGCTCTGCCCGTGTTTCCAGGCGCTGCAAGAAAAAGGACTGGTCGCTCACGTCCGTGACGTCGTCGCCGAATCGCAACGCGCGACAGGGTAGAGAAGAAAACACAGCGAGACGGGGTCACAAAGACCGCGAAGCAGGAATAGAAGCAAAACGAAAACTCGCGGAGAACGTCTTGAAGCAGTCAACGCTTTTAACAAAAGATCGGAAACTGTCTGCCCGGGTTTTCTTCCTGCTGATCTGTGCGCTACCCTTTTCCTGTTCTGTTTGCGTCCCTCGTTCTTTCTTCGTCGCCTCAACAGCCAAACCTCTCCCCCCTCGGGGTCACCTGATGCTCTGTGTGTCTCTGCGCATCGCGGCGGCGCCAGTCGGAGGCCTCTGGGGTTCAAGTCTCTCCCTCGGCCTTTGCTCAGCCTCTGGTGAGGCTGAGCTAGGCCCCGTCTCGTTTGCCTTTTTTCCCCCTCCCTAGCCCGCGGCTCTACCTGCAAGCGTCCCCCTAGCCATGGGAAAAATCCAATTTCCGTTTCCTAAACCCAGACGCCGAAAGGCTTCTCACCTTTTGCCTCTCTCGAGGCACCTTCCTCCCTCCGCGCGCCCTTCCGCTTTCTTCTTCTCTTTGCCCCACGCGGCCGCTCGCCAGCTCCGCCCCGCTATGGCTCGCGGTTTTTCGACTTTGTCCACTCGCCTCCACGCCGCTGAAGGCATGTTGCCGGTATCGTGTCTGTCCGCGGCAGACAGTGCGGCGGCAGTTTTTGCTCTTTTGCATGCGACTCCGCACCGCGCTTCCTCAACCTCACTCCCCACGCGAGGCGCTACGCGACCGCATCCGCGGAGGAGGCCGACGGGTCGCAGTCGAGCGACGCGGGCGATACGGCTGCGTCCCTCGCGGCCCTCCTCTGTTCGAAGTTCAGGGCGCGCGAGCCGCCTGCGCCTTCTCCGCCACCCTCGTCGAGGATCTCTGTTTCCTCCTGCGTCTTGCCTCGCGTGCCTGCCTCCTCAGGTAGACCGTTTTCTAAGCCGTTTTTGCACTGAAGGCCTTTCTCTTCGTGCCTCACGTGGCGCGCATCTCCTGAGGCGTCTCTTGTCTCCTCTCCTGCGCGGTCGCCGTCAGCCTGCGGGGTGTGCGCGGAAGTCTCGCCGCCTGCCTCTGGATGCTGCGCGCCGCCGCAGCCCGTCTCCAGCTTCTCCCGGTGTCGCAGACTGTCGCTGTCGACTGCCGCAGGCTGCTCGCCGGTTCTTGTTTCTGCGCTGCCGCCTGTTGCCGCGCTCTCCTCTCGCTGGCGCCGGCGCGCGGCGAGCTTCAGCCGCAGCAGCCGTCTTCTGCGGGCCTGCTCCAGCAGCACCGCGTGTCGCCCTGTCGCTCTCTGCCGCAGTCGCATGCGCTCCTCCTTCGTGCGCACGCCTGCAGCGGCGGAGTTGAACGAAGGCGAAAAGGACTCGGAGAAGCGCGAGCCATCCGCACGGTCGCCATGGGCACGGAAGCGGCGCTCGCGTCTTCTCGGTGCATCCTCTCGCGCGAGCGCAGCCCCCGCGGACGAATAGGGCGAGACTCTGCGTCGCTTCGCCTCTCCCTTGTCGTCGTCCCCGTCGCTTTCGGCTCGACGCCGCGCCGCGCGACCAGGGACCTCGCCGGCTCCAAAGTGTCGGCGAGGCAGCGAGCTTCCTCCGTCGAGCCCGCGCTCACCCCGCGAAGAGAGACGACTCCCCGGCTTCGCCTGCCGACTCGAGCGCGCATGCATCAGCGTAAAGTGCGCGACCAAGTCCGAGACAAACGCGCTGACAATCTCGTCAAGAGTCTCCACGCGCGCTTCCGCGCCAGGTTCTCTTTCTTCTCGCTCGAGGCTCGCCCTGTCTGCATCTCCCCGCGGGCCTCTCTCTTCGGGCGTGTTGTGTCTCGGGACCGGCGCGTCGTCTGCTGCGGAACGAGGCGTTTCGCAGGCTGCCGCGCCGTTGCTGCTTTCGCTTTCTTTCAAGTACCGACGCAGGAGCCGCTGCGCGCGACCGAGAAGAACGCGCTGGAGATCGGCGAGACGCACAAACAGACGCGGATTCTCCGCCGCCGCTGCGCATGCATGCCGGCGCAAGTCTGCCGCCAGCAGCCGCAGCGGCTCAGGCAGACCGCTGCCTTCGTTCTCCTCGTCCCGAGTGCGCGCGCCCCGCGACGCGGAATCGAGGGCGAGCGACCCCGAGAAGGACGTCGGCGACAGGATGCCGAGGCGCCGCGAGCTAGGCGCCCTTTGCGCTCGAGAGGAGCCCGCGAAGGCAGGGAAAGAAGACGCAGGACGGGAAGGATCGCCGCTCTCCACTCGCCTTCCTCCGGCCTCGCGCGCCTCCGCAACCTGCATGCGCTCGCCGCTCGCGTGCGGGGACGCGGTCGCCTCCTGTCGCGCCGCCGCCGCCGCACGCGGCGCATCGTCCGCCCTTTCGCCTGGAACCCTGACGAGCCTGTCGGGCGCAACGGCGCCCGTGAAGGATGAGAGGAACTCGCCGCTGCGGCGGACGCGGTACCTGGTCAGGATCACGTAGCCGCTGCCTGAGAAGAGCCGAAAAGGCGCAGCAGACGCCGACGCCATGTCCAGGAGACGCAGGTGCAGCTGCAGCGCGCAGGGAGAAGCCGGGCACAGCCGCGCAGCCGCTGAGGCAGGCGCGTCCTCCGCCGCGGAAGCAAAAAGCGACTCCGCCGCCGCAGCCGCGAGCGACGACGGGACGTGCATGCCCAGACGAAGCTCGCCATGCAGCTGCAGCAACTGCAAACAAGCGAAAAGAAAAAACAGAGACACAGCGAGAAAGATGCAAGGGTAGGAACCACGCCTCGACCTCCTCTTCACCATATGGACACACGCGCCCAGGCGTCACTTATATATATGCATAGAGATACATATATATATATATATATATATATATATACATTTATATACCGCCCACATACCCACTCGTACGTGCACATGCACATATACATATAAACAATATATTCATGTATATATATACATACATATACATGCATGCACTGCATATATACACATTGCATATATACATATATATACGCATGGATACATCACATATATGTATATACACACTTAAATATCTAGATTCATTAAATAAAGTAGATACACATGAGAGGATATTCCTGCACGCGAACGTGTTCGCGCAGTACCTCTTGAATATGCCATTTCGAGATCGCCTGGAGCGTTTCTCTGCGGCGTCCGCCGAACTCGAGCAGCTGACCCTCGAGGCCCCGCCGCCACATGCGCACAGCAAAGAGAGGCTTCTGAAGGGCTTCAACGGCGCCACTGCGGCGAACCAGCAGCAGAAACTCCCCCGCGTCTTGCACAGAGGCCGCCGCGTCTCTGCGCAGAGAAGAAAGGCCAGCGAAGGTCTCTTGAGACGAAGGAGAGGACGAGGAAGGCGCGGGCGACGGCGCAGAAGCGAGAGGCCCGAGCGCAGGATGATGAAGGCGCACAACACAGACATCTTGTTCCAGTTCTAGAGAGGCTTTCTCGCGAGACGCGGCACGGGAGAGCCGCGGAGTGCGATACAGCAGCGCAATCTCTGACTGCCTGAGCCGCATGAAGTGCTCAACGCAGCGAGAAAGAAACGCAGATGATGAAGACGAGAGAGAAGATGGCGACGAGGGGGTGGCGGCGGACTGCAGAGTGGGCGCCTTGCGCAGGTCTCCCTGCACGCGATCGGATTTGTCTTCCGCCGGCGAAGACGCGGCGGAAGGGGGGACGGCAGCAGCGGACGAAGCGGGTGGCGCCAGAGGGCGCGGAGCTGCGAGGCTTTCGCCGGGGGGGAGAAAAAGATATTTTTGCAGGACAGCCTCCGGCGAGACGCATGTGAGACTGAGAATGAAGAGAAGATACGACTTGGGCAGCGCCGCCAGCAGCTTCGGGAAGTTCTCGATTCGGTACGGAATGCGCCGGTCGCCGGCGGGGTGGCCATACAGCTGAAGAAGAGAGAACACGAAAAACTCAAAAAACTCAAAAAAGTGAAAAACAGCCGCCAGACAAGGAGGAGGTCAAGACGCCGTGCTTGTAAGCGCGTCGTCAGCCGAATAAGATACACTGAAAAATGAAAAAACGCGAAAAAAAAGAGAAGATGCCAGACAACCGCGTGCAACTAATGGCGTCGCGCAGCCCCTACGTCGGGACTCGCAGCCCCCCTCTTTTCGAATGTCGATATTTTCAGTTGTTCGTCCTTTCTGCGTCTTCCCTCGCCCTGCAGCTCACTAAGTCGAAGCAGAACGGGGTGCACTCGATCGGCTGCGGAATCAGAGGCCGGCGCGAATTGGCGGAGGCGGCGAGCGCGAACACAGACGACGAGGCCAGCGCAGGCGTGTGTCCAAGGCCGAAGTTGTATTCGTGGAGGACCGACGCAGAGTCCAGCAGAAAGAACTCGCCGCCGCCGGTCGCGCCTCTCCCTCCCGCCGCAAGCGGAGCTAGAGAACTCGCGGAGAGATCCGCCGGCGCGGACTGCGCGCCGAAGATGTCCACGATGCGCTGGTCTTTGAGCGAGCCCTCAACCTGCGCAGCAGCGAAGGGAAAGGCACATGCAACAGCTAGGATGCATGCACTTGCAACGCCCGTGTGGAGACGCGCGGAGAACGCCCGCTGTCTACGCCGCACGCGCACAGGTCCTGGCATCGAAATCACAGTTTGGGCGACTCGGCATGCGACGATGCTTGGGGACTGCAGGGCTTCTTCTGCTGCACCAGCGGCTGCGGCCCTCCTGGCGCCGCGGCCGCAAGTCTCTCGCTTCGCCTGCGGCCTCCAACGTGCACACGCATGCGCATGCACACATAGAACACATCTGAATACATCTGTGTCTATATCTATCCATGCTTCTTTAGTGTCTGAGGGCACGCGTTCGAAGCAGTTTGCCGCCGGAGACGAAAGTTTTCCGGTGGGCTCCCTCGAGGCTCACTCAGTTCCGCGAGAGCTGAAAAAAACTCAACTATCCGTCGTTTGTAAAAAACTCAATTGCTCACCTTTCGCAGCCCTGGAACGACTTTGCCAGTCTCGGAGAGACTGGCCTGCCACTGGTAGGCGACGCCGTTTGTGAAGAGCAGCAGGCCGCAGTCAGCATTGCTTCCGCAGACCACCTGAAGGATTTTGGAAAACAACACGAAAAACAAAAGACAGCAGGCTTGATTCATGCACTGGTCATTTCCATCGCAGCCAAATTAAATTGGGGTTTCTTCTCCCTTCGGTATCATCTCCGTCTCCCTCTCTGCAGCCTCTCCGCCCGTCTTCTTCCTCTCTCCACTTGCGTCCTTCTTCTTCTCTTCCTTATTCCTCTGCTTCTTCGTCTTCTCTTTTCCCTTTCTTTCGGCTCCCCCCCCCCCCCCCCCCCCCTCCCCGCCCTCACGGCGCGGGCCTCGCACCTTTTCTGGGCGGCGTCTCTGCGCACTCCCGGGCGTCTGCAAGCGCTTGACTTGCTCTTCTTCAGCAGCGCGCGCGGCTCCAGGCGCTCCTTACCTTCGCAGGGACGTGCGGCAGCGGCGACGCCCGACAGCTCAGCGTCCGCCCGCGAATGATGAGGCCGTAGCGCTTGCGATACAGCCGCGACTGGCAGAGGACGGCGAACCGCAGAGGCGGAAAAAACGGAAAACTCGAAAGCGGACTCACGGCCGAAGGCGCAGGCGCTTGCCGGGAGGACGCGCCGTCCTGCGAGAGGGGTGTGGTCGCCGGCAGCACGGGGGACAGGTCAGCCAGCGAAAAGAAGAGACAGGCGCCTCGCTCCTCCATTGCTGCTCAGAAAAGGAAGGCAAGGAAGCAAAAAGGGTCTGCATGCAGTGGCGATTCAATCTCTGTCCACGGTGAGAGCTCCACGGCTGCACTCTAGCAGGCGCGTTTTTGATCGAGACAGAAACTGACGAGGGCATGCGCGCAGGTCGCACGTAGACTCTGCTTCGAGCAGGTCGTCCCTTATAGGGGAGCACAGTGATGTGTATGCGTGTAACTCAAGTTGGGTTTTTCTGGGATGCAAATGCGCATGAGAATCTTCTTCCCTGCTACCCCTGATGTTGTGAAGCAGCTCTAGATATGCGCCCTCGGCTGAGTGCAGCTCCTGTTCGAGAAGCGCGAGCTGCATCTTTCGCCTCACCTCCTTGGGCGCCTTGAGAGACCGGCAGCCTGATGGCCTCCATGCGCATGGGACAGTGCTGAAATGCGCGAGGCGGACCGGTCGCTCGCCCTTCGTTCCTATCGTCTTCTGGGCAGTCCTCGGCTCCTCGCGCGGCCTCATCTCCTCTCCTGTCTCTGCGCGACGCCGAATCACGCGGGCGCCTGCCACCGCAGCTGCAGGTCAACCGCCCTGGAGATCCACTCGTCGCGCGCCTCTTTTTTCTCTCCCCTTCCAGCGCGGCGGCCGCTCCCTCTCCCTCCGCACGGTTCTCCGAACAAACAGGGACGGGAGACGCCTCTCTGCTGCCTGCAGGCCTGACCTCGCTCCCGCCTGTGTGGTCTGCGGCGGCCGAAGCGGCGGAAGGCGAAGAGGCAGGCCGTGGCGCAGCCGAACTGGGAGAACCAGAAGATGCAGAAGAATGCGATGAAGAGGGAGAAGATGAAGAAGCGTACGACGAGGAGGGGGAAGAAGAGGGTCGGACGGCCGCGGGGGTGTTTTGCGGTCTTTCGCAGCAGCAGTGGGCGTTGCTGCCCAGCCACAGGTTCCCTTCGGAATCCAGAGCGGCGAGCCCGAATAAGCTTGTGGCGTCTTCCTCTCTCGACGCGCAGCGGCAGGTCGTCGCCGCGAGCGGCGCTGAGCTCCGCGAGGGATCTTCTGGTTTTCGCTCCGGCGTCGCTCGCTCTCTCCCTTCGGCCTTGCATGTCTCCTCTTCCGTCGCGCCGTTCTCAACCCCAGAGTTTGCGACTTCCGAGTCTTCGCCGCGCGCGGGTGCCTCGCCCTCAGGCCTCTCCCCTCCAGCAGGAACCTCCCTCGAAGCAGAAGAATTTACAGCCGAAGAAGGATGGGAGGGAGGAGTGAGAGCGCAGGGCCGCGGCGCGTAGGCAGGGTCGAGCAAGACGTCCAGCGGAGCGTCGCCGAAATCGAGAGATTTGATTTCGACGTGAACGAAGCGCCTATCGGCGACTGAGGTGGTCGGCAGCCATGTGTCGAAGCCCGCCCCTTGCCACGGATGCTGTCTGCGAATGCGGAGAAGGAAAAACGGGAAAGGAGAGAGAAAAGAAAAGAGAAATACAACGCCCGAGAAAAGACGAGAGCAAGGGCACTCGCCCACCGCTGCCGCACAGCCTACTGCCACCCTATTCGCCGTTCTCCATACACTCATACATATAAATATATATATGTATAGATATAATATAGATTTGTCAGTAGAAGACTCTAAATATATTAGTAACTTCACAGATCTGCCGATACCTCGGCAGAATACTCGTTCGTGTGCACATCCGGACAACGGCGTGCATACAGGCGAGGAACTTCGCGCCAAAGTAAACAGCAAACCCGAGGCAACAAACTGCGAAACGAAGGATCATGGAGGATCCGCGGAGATGCAAAAAGAGCCCAACGTAATGGAAAGACTAAGAATGGGGCATTAGGAGGCAGAAACGCCATGCACAGAACGCACTCCACGGAGAGATAGTCATGTGTGGCTCCTGTGGACTGCTGGAGGCCTCGGGGAGGGAAAAGTTCTCAGACGACGAAAACTCAAATTCGAGATTCGCGCAGCCTTGCTAGTTCCGCGGTAGAGACGGAGATCCGCACGCTGCTGGCAATTCGCAGAGGCGCGTCGTGTGAGCTAGCGACCGCGAGAAAGGCTGCGTCTCTCCACTGCTCACCGAATCTTGTAGACGAAGATTCTCCCTTCTTCAGTTAAAAGCGCAACGTGATTGGCTGCACACGAGAGATGCCTGACCGCGACCCCCTGCGGCAGATCCGCAACCCACGGAAACGTCTGGTCAAGCTGCACGCCCAGGCGCACCTTCGGTCTCTGCAAAAAATAATAAAATGTGAGAAAATACAAAATAAAAGAGTGAGGACTGGTTATACGGCACACGAACAGCTGGCGATACAGACGGCGCACAGGCCTGACCGCTGAAACCACACAGCAGGAAAAATACGATCGAGCAGAGCACAGAGAGGCAGTGAAGGAAGCGAGTGTCTGCCCAAACAAGTTCATTTATGCATGCGAAGGTGGATTCGTGAAGAAAAGGACGATCATGCCGGCAGCGAGGATGAAGCCCGGCGCTAGAAAGCGCAGATACTGTGAAGCAGCAGTCCGCTGCGCAGCTATCTTGCCCTTCCTGGGGCGTGGCAACGGCGTGGTGCCCAGGAGCCCAGACTTGTAGCCTTAGAAGCCCGCCAGAAGCTCGTCTCGCGGAGACACACCCCCTCTGCGCGCTTCAGACCACTGGCTGGTGCAAGCGTCGAATGAGCACATTGTGGGAACTCTCTAGAACTGAAGATGAGTAGGAGTCCCCGGTAGTCCAACCTCATCGCAGAGAGAACGAAGCCGAGAGTGCCAAGAAGAGAGGAGAGCCTAACGGGAGCCTTGAGCGCTCCGGAAAGCGACTCCCTGAGTGTATCGTCCTCACTTTCGAACGAAAGGAGACGCTGCCTCGATTGGGGGAGTCTCCTCCGCGTCTTTGCAGGCGGGCAGGGCCTCCGCAGGCCGCGCGCCCTCCGCCAGTCTCTGCCTGGTCGCCGACGCAGCTGCTCTCTCCACGCTCGAATGCGGCGTCGGTCTCCTCGGCGAGCTGCTGCAGGTGCGCAGAGGCGCTACAGAACGGCCAGCCAAAGAGGAAAAAGTTCTCCTCAACGTGAAAATTCGCAATGTCCTGGAGGAGGGCATCCGCGTCGTCCGCGTCGCTTGCTTCGCTCTCGCGCGGCGCCGCCGCCTCGGGCTCGCCCTTCTCGGGTGCGCTCGGGGGGGGGAAGCGGCATGCATTTTTTCGACGTGACGAAAGGAAGCGAAGAGAGATTCCCTCCCTACGCTCTAGGCGCCAGCGCGGACAACGGCGCGGGCGGCCTGCGCACGCACGAGACGACGCGTCGTCTGCTGCTTCTTCCGCTCTCCGTTTGCAGAAGCGAGGAGGCCTGTCTGGAACTCAAAAAGTGCATGCGTGGAGAATGCGGAGGCGAAGATCGTTCGTTGCCGATGGTTCCGGCGCTGAAGAACTGCGAAGTCTGTCTGCCGCGCCGCCGACCTTCATCGTTGGCAGAATGTTTGCGGCGCTTCGGTGGAGAAGACCGAAAATACCGCGGAGTCGGCGTTTGCGGCCTTCGCGACCTTTCTAAAGTGAGCAGGATAAAAGAGACCTGGCAGCTCGCCCGTGATGACCGCGGACGCCAAGCCTCGCTCAGCTGGCCTCCTGTGCCGTCCTTGTCTTCCTCTCTTCGTAGCAAATGTATTTGCAGAAGAGCAGACAAAACTTGCAGATTGAAGACGCGAAACCGCTGCCCTTCTCTGTCATCTCGCTCGATTCGAACGCACACCCGCGATTCGGCAGACCTGGCTCGCCTTCGTGGCCTTCCGAGGGCCTTTGGCGCGCTGCCCAGATTTCTACCAGAGGGACCAATTCTCAACTCCACGCCTGAAGCCGCGGGTTACTCCGTCTTCTCCGAGGAAAATAAAAACCACTGAAAACAAATTAGGCGCTGAGAAGAGCGACTGCCGAAGAACGCGCGTAGCCGTCCCGCACGGGGAGAAACAGGATTGCAGAAGAGGCCCAGCAAGCTGCGAGGAAGAAATAGTGAAACAAGTGGTCAGAAAGGACCAGACACACGGCATGGGCTTCTGGCAGGGCGCCGAAAGACAGGCGCCAGGCAGGGGGGTATGCGGACAATGGGGGAGAGTCGCGTTTCCTCTCACGCCGGAAGACGCGCCCACGAAGCTTCAGATCGCCGCAGCGTGTGCTGCCTGCTGTGGCGATGTGGTGAGGATGTTTGGCAAGAGACGAGAGACGAAACGTCAAGAGAGAAGCGAACGGGAGCGAGAAAAGCAAGGAAAAACAGAACGAAGCACGGCGAGAGGAGACTAGGCGAAGCAGCGAACAAGGCTGCAGACTGGAGGAGTCAGCCTCCAGGAGAGGCCATGGAAAGCGAAAAAATTCAAAGAAAACACAGAGAACGCGCGCGGAAGAGTTGTAAAGGACGACCCACGTGAGACGGTCATGCAACTGGAGCAGCGGCAGAGAAAAAACGAGCCAGAAAAGCCCGAAAGGGAATTTGCGCTCAGCGCGGCCGTCCGAGCAGAGAATGTAGACACCTAGCCAGCTGTATGTGTGTCGCCTTTGCTGTGGAGCCTACCGCTACAGAAAAAGCGCTAAAACCGCGAAACGAGGAGGGAGGAGCGAAGCATTTTCCACGAGAATGCGACTTTTCTCTCGCACGCGAACGCATTTGCATGCGCCGCTGCGCCAGGCGGGCGACTCGGCAGGGAGTACTTTAGAAAAAGAGCGAAACGACCTTCTTTCAAAGACAAACCTCTCATTTTTCGGGCCGCATCCTTACAGAGGCCTTCCGTCGTGTGTAAGCAGCCACGCCCGCGTCTGAATCTCACGAGACAGGACGCTATTGTAGGAATCCGCATACACCGTCCACATGTAAGCGACTCCTTCACAAGTTCTGGAACGCGACGAGGCGCAAACGTGCGTTTCCGCCGCCGCAGGCGACTCGCCTGACAGCGCAGACCGACGGACACGATACTCTCCTTTGTGCGGGGCCAGAGGAGCTTCTTGCAGGAGAGCACACCGTTTAGTCCGTTCAAGCTGCTCCATCACCGCTGTCTCCGGTGAAGAGTAACGCCGTTGCCTGGCAGGGTTTTTGCCTCAGTAATATACTTTCACAGTCGCTCATTTGCCCCTAAGAACTCTGGCCGCTCTGCTTTGATCGGGCGAGCGTGAAGTTGCTCGTGAGTTGGCAGAACAGACTTGCGGAATCGCACTACCATTAGGAAGCAACAGATCACACTATAATCCCAAATGCATTGACCCGTCCACTCCTACATTTCGGGTCACAGAATGCTGTCGTATCAGCGCTGCGGTATTCACAGCTCGAATCTCGGATTAGGGAGCCAGGTGAATGAGGGAGGACGTAAATACGAACAAACTACCGATTTTGGAAGGAACCCTCGAGTCTCGCTGTACCTATTCTGAGCTTTTGAGGAGTTCGCAGTAAACATGCTCATGTGCGTTTAACTCCGCCAGAGGCGCGTGTATATGTATCTCTGCACGAACTGGAACACAACCGGGGTACCCTAAACCCTAAAACATTCTGCGAGGGAGACGCTTCTGGATTCAGGAAAAGATGCGAAATTCTACCCCGGTTGTATTCTAGTTCGTGCAGAGATACATATACACGCGCCTCTGGCGGAGTTATACGCACATGAGCGTGTTTACTGCGAACTCCTCAAAAGCTCAGAATAGGTACAGCGAGACTCGAGGGTTCCTTCCAAAATCGGTAGTTTGTTCGTATTTACGTCCTCCCTCATTCACCTGGCTCCCTAATCCGAGATTCGAGCTGTGAATACCGCAGCGCTGATACGACAGCATTTTGTGACCCGAAATGTAGGAGTGGACGGGTCAATATATTTGGGATTATAGTGTGATCTGTTGCTTCCTAATGGTAGTGCGATTCCGCAAGTCTGTTCTGCCAACTCACGAGCGACTTCACGCTCGCCCGATCAAAGCAGAGCGGCCAGAGTTCTTAGGGGCAGATGAGCGACTGTGAAAGTATATTACTGAGGTAAAAATCCTGCCAGACAACGGCGTGACTCTTCACGACGCAATTCGCGGAGACGTTCTACGTCCGCCCTGCAGAGAGTACGACCACTTCACCAAATTACTCGTTGTCAACATCGCAGTACAGCGCCAGGAGCTCGGCTCGGCGGCGAACGCCGTCGCCCCAAGGGACTTTTGTGTGGTGAAGGTATCTTTTCGGCACGTACGTCTGTGTGTGTTGTTAGTGCAGAATTAACGAAAGTCCCGCCCTGAGGCTACTTACGTTTACAACGAAACGATTTAACGTTGGGCAAGTGGTGACTGTTTCACTGGGCAGCAGAGATACTTGTTTCCACCGGAAATCTGTCGCTGCGCAGCACGTTTCCAAACTCACCCGCCATCGGAAAAGCACACGCTCTACAGTCCTATAACTCTTTCTGCTGTGTGCGTCCTACCAAAGCGTGGGAGTCTACACGTGTCCTAAACGTCAAGTGGAGCACCAGGTGTTTTTAACTTCAATGGATGCGTTATATACTCGAAAAAATTGACGAATTGATGCTTCGAGAAGAGTCAGCATTACCTTTTGAGGCAACGGTACCCATGAGAAAAAAACATGCAAGTGGGAATGTTGGAAAAAAGCACAAGAGAAACGCCCGACGCTCGGGAGAGACAGCGCACACACAGCAGAAAAACCGTACGGCCTAGTACCTTCCGGGGACCTCAGCAGCTCTGAGTCCTGCCTGATTCGGGCCGAAAAATCTCACGATTCTGCTCGTGTCGCACCAGGGATCTCTGTGTGTCGCCAAAGAGGCGCGGTCGCGTTCGCGTCCTTCGACTTACGAGAAAAGCAGGGTTTCGTATTTCAGGTTCTGCCGCACGTCTGATTTCCGTCCTCGTGTGCTCCACCCGCCGTTTTTGGTTTCCTCCTCGTCTCGCTGTTTGCATTTCAGCCTGGACAAAAGCCCCGCCGCTTCGGGTGGAGCGCGCTTCTCGCCCTTCTCCGTGGCTCAGCGCCTACAAGGCCTTCTCTTGCACCTTTTCAGATACGTTCTCGCGTTCGATTTCGCCTGCTTCTGCGTCTGTGTTTTCTTCAATTACGGGGACCCGGCGTCGTGAGCGAATGCGCTTGCCGTGCCTGTCAAAGAGGAACTGGTAGTTCTCATCGAAGTCTAGATTCACCGGTTCGCCGCTGTTTTTGTCCGGCTGCAGTTGCTTCCGCTTCAGAGTCATGCCCCGCGAGCTACCGCGCGTGAGCAAGTAAATGTTTGCTGCGATAGCTACGCCGATCGCAATCGCGAAAATGAGCGTGGTCGCGCGCACGTTGTTTCGACGCCAATGTTGCTGCGTGCCTTCGTCGTCACCTTCTTTTACCAACTGCAGACAGCGCGACGAAAAAGCACACTCAACTCGCACCAGAAAAGCGAGGAAGCAGAGCACAGCCCGCGCACAGCCACCCGCTGCACATACACAAATACTGCATGCACTGCGCACTGAGGTATTCCTCCTTTCGTATTGACTCCTTGGTTCCAGTGTCGGCGCCGCACCCGAGGCATCGGAGCAGCCGAGAAAAACCCAGAGAGTTGCTGCACATGCAAACATTTCTGTAACACAGGGTTGCGCATGCATATAAGGGGGTCACACTGATGACGACACGCCAACTCCAGGAGTCCCGCATCCTAACGTATGTCACTCTGGAGGAACAGCGTCTGGTGCGTCCCTCGTCAAACGAAGGTAGGAGGCTTACGAGCTGAAAAAAAGAGACAACCGAAGAAAACATGCCTGTGCACACCGGGGAAGAAACGCACCCAGCAAGTGCCGTGACGAGTACACGGAAATCCACCGCAGGGAGTAAATGGCAGTCCAACATTTGCATAAGAATGAATGCATTCACGCATCTGCCTCTCTCTCTCCCTACACCTCTCTCTATGTGTCGAGCGCAAGTTCCAATTTCAAACAGCGTTCTTGTTCAAGCGGCGTGTGCATCACTGAAGCGAAGCATCAGTTTGGAGACAACGAACAGCGTGCTTGCGGTCGGAGGCTAATTTGCCCGTCCCTGTCTTCGGCACACTGACACGAAAATTCCACAGGAACGCGCAGTGTAAACCCTACACGGCTGCATATCTATTTATATGTATGCATATAGATGTGAACGAAATGGCTTATGCTCTCTCTGGGTCTGTTCATGTGCTTTGCTCAGCTCAGGACGCGACGATGACACGTGCGGAAGCTTTGTGTCTGATGAGCCGTACTGACTGCAGAGTGTAAGAGAGAAAGATGCAAGCATGACAGATTTAGAAAACACATTTTTGAAACTGGGTTTGTTTTTCTGGTGGAACACGCTACCAGTGACGCGTCAATGAAAAGTGTCTGACATCGCTGCAAGCAGCAACTGCGGTAGCGCGAAGCGTAAAAACCCTGTCCTTATTTGAGGATTTATTCTGCCTTCTCACAGTTTCCCCTCATGTTTTGCTGTCGGTTTGCGTGCCTGTATTTCCACGTGTGTTTCCTTACACGCTGCGGATGAGAGCGGCAATGCATGAGAAGGACGAAGTCACTTCGTTTCTCGGCTGATAAGAGGCCGGGACTCGAAGCGCAAAAGAAAAGAGTGTGCTAGCGGAAGGGACACCGAAATCTTCGGAAGCTGAGTCTCAGTGAACCACCGCGCGACAGAGTGCCCAAGTCAACCAGGTCAACTCGCACAGCACACACATGCACGCTGTTAAGCAGATACTGGCTGACGTCAAAAACAGAAACGAGGAGAAGACGCGCACACCTCCACGATGGCAGCTAGCGAACGCATGCGTAGGAGAGCGAAGCAAACCACACAAAGGCAAGGGCCTGAGAGAGCGAGGAAGATGTTTTCAAAGGAGTTGCTTATACAGGAATTGATGGAGGGAGGCAGGGATACGCTTGCAAGCACGCAGTGCGGCCTACTTCACGCATATGAAGTCAGTCAGAGAAAGACGTTGTCAGCTTGATACGGTTGTCGCAAGGCTCAGCTCTCCTGGAGATTCAGGGTTTAGGGTTCCACACCCGAGGCATGTCTCTCGGGAGAAAAACGCCCGCACCCTCATGACGCATCCCCAGTCGAAATTGCGCAATGCATAAAAGCAGAAAATTTCCATCAGGGAGCCTTGCAGCATGCCTGCCTCAGAAGCAGACAGAACTTACGCGCTGAAACGTATGTCAGACGAGGCAAGGGAAAAGAGTCATTGCGCACTCGTGGTGTCAAAGTATGTGAAAAAAACTCGAAAGCGCGAAAGTGAAGGTTGCGCCGTCGCTTATAACAGGCAGAGGGCCAGAGGTGGCGCTCCAAATTCTGCTTCTGCTGCAAGTCTGACTCTGCTCGTTTAAGCTTTTATCGAGACCTCGGCAACGCGCAGTGAACTTACCAGCTGCGAGTGAAGTCAAAACACGCACAGCCGGGTTTCTCAAAGGTTCACATGCCTGACTGAGCGCCGCGCTTCAATGAGGTAAGCCTACATAAGCCGCCACTGGAATAAAAAAACGTCGAGCATGTAGAGGCGACTGCTTAGAAGCTGCGCACAGCTTTGCGCACTCAAAATCAAGGTGCACGCAAAAACGTTTGGATGCATGCCCCATTGTGCGCGCCTGCAGTCACCTGCTTGCATCCGCTTTCCTTACGAGGAGACCGACGCAGGGAAAATCCTCTTGAATTCTGGAAACCGCACCCCCACACGTACCTCCTGGTAGACGAGAGGATGCGACTCGGCAGTGTCCATGCACACACACACACATATGCATCCATCTATCCGGCTCTCTCTTCGATGTGTTTGATTCCCATATTGTTCAGGACATAGCTTTCTTGATACTCGGTCTCAACCGGCGCGACTTCTCCACTTCAGCCGGATTCCTCAAAAAGTTCTCTCTCTCTGTCAGAGGCAGCTGCGTGTCTCGACGTATTCGCTCCAACTTCATTCCCGCCGTCAGGCGGAGTCGAACGCTGTTACTCGTCATTAGTTTTCTTCCTCTTGCCACATGGCTCCTGCGATTCATCCACCTACAGCCTGCAAACATTGGGGACACGAGCCTCAGGCAGACGCAAAATCCAACACAGCGACTGAGCGGACCTAAACGCCTGCCGGGGGAGTCGAGAAACATTTCACGGACGGCACGCAGAAGCACCCGCGCGCTCTCCTGGAGCGTCGCAGACAACACGACTTCGAGGGTATAAACTCAAAAAAAAGGGAGATGCGACAGGACACGCACGCATAGGGAGCGGCATGACAAGAATATACCGCAGCAAGTGAATACATGCGAAACGAAAACTGAAGAACACCGGTTCAGTGACGCGCTTCGTCTAGGGACGGCGGGAGGAAACATACATAGGAATGATACGCACTCAGATATGTCAACACACTCCATAAAAATTTGGATCTGCATATTTGCAGGCTTGCACAAGGGAGTATGCCTATGCACTGCAATGATAATCTGTATACCAACAAGAGAAGACGTATCTGCCCTACATGTGCAACGTTTCAGGAGCATACGGAAAAATCCGGCTGCATGTTTCAACAGAGACACTTGACTAGCTCCTACCTTCTGAAGGAAAGGCAAATTCGCACAGCGATCGATCAAAGCAGCGTAACCCCTAAACCCTAGACGCTGCGAACAATATTTCCTTGGGCCTCAGCACATGCACTCGAATTGTCGGACGTCTGTCCAAATCCCCGAAACTCCCTCCCCCTGTCCGTCCACTCTCTCTGCTTCTGTAGGCGAGTTTGTATTCTCGTCAGTTTCGTTCACGCAAGGCTCTGGCCGCGGCAATCGCCACGAGAGACACATTTTTCTACCGTGTGGACGGAGCTCCGTCGGGAGAGACTCGCAAGCGCCATAAGCAAAACGACAGGGTTGCGAGTGTGTTGAGAGGTTTAGTCTTTTCAAGATAATGTTGCCACATACGCCGTCTCATCACGCGCAAATTACTTACGATCGCGTCCTGAGGAAAGAAAGTGACAACCGCACACGAACGCAGGAGCTACAGTGCCTCAGACATCAGCTTGAAGACATATGCGTTAGTATGGGCATATACGATTTGCTGTAGGCATCCACGGAAATAGGACAAGCAGTAACACATAGCAGCGTATGCGCACAAGCAAATATTTATCTATATGTAGACGTATCAGTTGCGCTACGGATCTAGGTGTGCCCTTAAAGGCTCACTCAAGTTATCAGCATAGATACCATGGCGGTGACGTGGCGCTTCAGGTATGGCGTTTGCTTTCGCAGGGAGAGTGCGCCTGACTGCGTCCTCTTCCAGTCTCAGCTCCACAGCTCTAACGTCGCACGCATAGTCACGCGGAAGGAAGGGTGAAGCGCGCTCGTTCGTACGGAGGACACTAGCGCTGCAGGTCAGGGAACGCTTTCGAGACTAGAATCCACTTCAATCCACCTATGCCGCCCTCGCGTTGCTCATCTGGTTCTCCGCGCCGCGGCATGCCAAGTGGAACTGTCTGACGGCGAATGGCTACAGACAGTTTCGTCCTCTGAGCTTACGATCTGGATTAGAAATTTCACACTAGGGAAGACACCGCGAGAATTAAGCTCTGTTTTCTGTCCTGAATCTGCAGGACGTGCGCTGAGGGCGTTCGCTCCGAAAGTGTAGTGAGACCTCCCGCATGCAGCAGGGGCTGGCAGGAATCTGTGTGCCTCGCACCGCGATGCCAGCATCTTACAAAATGGAAAAAACAGAAAACCTGCTTCTTGCCCGCTTGAGCTCAAGCGCGGGCACCCTTGCCCCCGTCTGGAGGCCAGCTTCCGTCCCGACTGGCGAAGAATCATGCGACACTGAGAGCTCCCCTCCCGCCCCAGGACAAGCGACGAGGAGGGAGAGAGAGCGAAGACAAGCCCCGCGCATGCAGATGAGATTCAAAGGCTCGATTCCAACAAAACTGCCTACTTTCTGAACGCCAGACAGAGGGCAAGGGAGCGGAGCGAGGGAGTGAAACAAGATCCAGGGCGAAGATCGTCTGTGTGCATTCCTTCGCTACGCTACTGGCGCGCCCCTCTCGCTGTTCGCAGAGGGACGCTCATGCAGTAACGCGTGGAAGTGTTCACATCTGAATTTGAAGGCCTCGGAAGGTGAGGTTACGTCCTGTTGTTTGCCCATCCGCGCGCTAGTGCCTTACCGGCTTCTGTGAGAGGAGACCCCGCACACAAAGTCCCCGTGTATAAAGCCTACCGAGTGGAAGGATTCCGCGACGCATGCAGAAGACCGAAGCACACCCCCCACTGCAGAGCAACTAAACATCGGCTCAAGAACAGGCCTTGAGTCCTTTTCCTACCGTTAGAGAGTAACTTGCCACAAGGGGTTCGAAACAGGATGAGTATCTGCTTCGCTTGCACCCGTGGGCACCCGCTCCCCAGGGGCTCAAAGCGACCTACAACCTGCAGGGCAAGAGGAGTCGACCGAAAGGCACACGCTCATCCACAGCTGCGATTTGTATTCGTGTGTCTCAGCACCAGCGGCCTCACTTTTTTCACACCGATGCAGGCGCGTCGTGGCAGCTGTGAGGAGCTGCAGATCCCTTCATGTGCCTACGCATCCTGCTACGCCGTGGACTACTTTTTCACATGGGGCTGCAGTCGTGAAGATGTGTCGACTAGCTGCTGAGCCCGAAGCCGGCCTGCAGGTTGGTCAGCTCCGAGAGTGAGAAGTTCAGCACTGCTGGCGAGGCAGCCGCGCCGCTTTCCAGTGCTTCGCCGAGCAGCTCGCTCTCTTCGATGCGAGGCAGATCCTACCGACGGCTGAAGGCAGAGAGAGCAGGTGAAGCCGCCAAGGACGTCCATTCCAGTTGATTTCGAAGCGCGCGTTTCAGAGAGAAGACAGAGGGAAAAAGCAGACAGAGGAGCGGCAATGCAATCAAGAGGCAGAGCGGGACTCCGTAAGGCGCCTCTACGACGCCTCCTCGAACCGTCCCGCGCAAGTCGCGGGTCGATGCAGCAGCGGCTTTCCACATAAATATGAAATCAGAAAAGCCAGCCAGTAAAAACGCGCAACGCACGCCAATACCTGCGCGTGTGGAGAGAGACACCGGCTGGCCAGGGAGACAAGAAAGTGATGCCTCGTTCAGTGAGACGCCCTTGTGCCTCTACACACCGCTGAGCGGACTACGATACACGCAAGCGAACTGCCTCCGTAACCTACTCCCTGCGATAAAATCAAGCGAAGAAAAAGGAGGCGCCCGACTAGGAGGACTGCTTGAAGCTGTCGAGCCTGTCCAGTTCTCGGATCGAGTTGCAGCCGAGACTTTGCAAAAAAGTATTCGAGCATACGAATGAGAAGCTTAGACTCCGTAGCCCCACAAACCCCTCTCCACGACAGAGCCACGCTCCCGCTGAACCTATGCATGCGGGCGGGCACACGGCCGCATGTCAGGTCACGAGGCGCTGCGAATTTCTGCGTCAAAAAGGCTCGGATGAGCGTTTTTCGCTGAGGCAGACTTACGAACTGAAAGCCGTGTGCAATTGAGAAGCCCGAGCAGAAGTAGCTTGGCAAGGCATGGTGTAAGGAAGGAGTGTCTGGGTAGAAAAGATGCAGGAAGAACCAAATCTTCATCAACGTAGAGACAGCGTGCGCCCTACTGAATGCAGCAGCCTTTGGCACAGACGCCACAAACAAGCGGCGTAGCTTCGAGACGCTGAAGAAGCAACTCACGGTCGTAGCTAGCTTAACACAGCGTCGGAGCCTTCACGAAAGGGCGCCCTAAGCAGAACTCAGCTATCCAGTTTATTAGGGGGCATACATGTGAAGTATATGAATACCTGCACCTACTTATGTTCTATACCACGGCGCGCATTGTTTGGGTATATAGATAAGCTCAGACACTAATCATCACAGCCCTCGAAATCATGAAGCGTTACACGACTCGGCGCCACGCCGCGAAGTACCCTGAAGACATGGGCCTTTCTGCCACTACGCGGTAAACCTGACTTTCCCTGGCGAGGAAGTTGTAACGCTCAGAAGGCGCTTAGAAAACCCATCGCCCCTCTTCCTTCGCGCTGAGTGGCTTACCCGCTGGAGTGGAAGAAGCCCCCAGGTATGAGGAAGTCAATTCTGAGTCTGTCTCTGCGGTGGCAGAGCTTTTTTAGGGTCCTGTGAAATCGACTTTCTTCCCGAGTGTGCCCTCGACGGCGACACGCAAGGCGGTCTTGCTCGACTGCGGAGAGTGCTTGCACGTGTGCCTATGGCTGAATGCACGTCCATGTACTCCTCATCTGGCCTTAGCGCATCCTGAACTACCAACACTATCATCTGGTATGGGCACTAAAATAGATCAAACCGCATACATAGGCATCTGTGAACTGGCCTAACACCTCGTCCTGGTCTGCGGGAACTTCGATGCACGCGCCGTCCGCTGCACGCGCGTGATTATTACGAGGCTCGCTGCACACGGCGACAGACGTACTTCCTGGATTAAAAAACGAGAGAGAGGTCATGAGACATTGAAACACGTGTGTAAAGCCCCGGGAGCGCGAAGGGACTCCAACCTGTGCGAACAAGGATGCGTTGGAGGCCTATGAAAGCTGCAAGCGTTACCGAAAATCTGTCATGAAGCCTGTCTCCCTGTCTTGCTCAGCTCGTGTCTAGCAATCACTTACTCCCTGTTTTGCAGAGGCAAAATTTAAAAATCGACAGGACGCCTCGACGGCTCGGCTGGATCATACGTCCTCCGCACGCATGCGCACACTTCTCTCTAATTAGATGAAGAAATGCAGAGGCATTTTGCATTCCTCCAGTCGGTATGCACGCACTCAAAGGAGAGGGAGACAGTTGCAAGCAACTCGCTATAGGGCTTATGTCGTTGGCATTATTTATTTGCGTCCTCGCTCGTCTGCTTACAGTGGATACATGTAAGTCTAGCTCGGCTGTCCTTCGTTTCGCTCCTATCGAGCTCTGACGCCCTGGCGGTCAGAGGCTCGAGTGGCTTGACTCGCGAAAAGCCCTTTGCTAGGCAGGTTAGACATGAATTCATACATATAGTGTGCTCTTGTCGTCCAACTCTCTCCGCATGCATGCAGATACCTCGCTTAACTTTGCTTGGACCCACGTTGTGCCTCGGCGGCTCTATCGACTAAACTGGCACAGGGAGTCTAAAACCCGTTGCTCGCTTGAGATAAATCCTCGACTCACGCTGCGCGCCCTGTCTCGCGGCAGCAACTCACTCGTCTTCGCTGAGGCACGCAGCGAAACATTCCTAGGGCACGGTTCCGTTTCGCGGCGGTAGGGTGACGGGGAAACTGTCGAGAGCACGCAGGCGCCGCAGAAAGAGACCTGCGGAGACGAAGCAGGCGTGTTCAGCCAAGCCTCGAGAGAGAGACAAACAGCCCCGCGGGGCAGTCGAGAGCCAGGGAGAGCTGCGAGGGAAGACAACCGGTGCGCGGAACTGAGTCGCGGAATTGAAAGAAAGCTCGCGATCGGCAGCGAAACCAAGTCGAGGCTTGAAAAGAGAGACACGCAAACATGACGCGAGAAGGCCGATTGCACACGGGGGTGGGGGGGGGACTGGGGAGACGGATAAGCGAATCAAGGCATCGAGAACGTCTCTGCAAAGTCAACATCAGCGGATAGGCAGGGCTTTATTTATAGCATCTTGTAAATAAAAAGCTTTAGGCCTTAAATAGTGCTTTTTTATACATAATTGGTTGTGGTACTTGATAAATAGATAAATTAATTTTTTTCATTTTAAAAGTAAACAATAGTTTTAATTTAAATTTTGCCATTTTACTTAAAAAATGTGCGCGCGCGAGTTTTTTTGAACTCTGATGATCAGAAGGCAGACATGAGCAGCCTGCTTCCTGCAGATAGCGGCGACGTCTCCTCGGTGGAGCTGGTCACAAGGGACTAGAGAGAGGACATGCAGAAAGAAGCGCCATTGAGGAGGAGATTTGATGAATGCGGCGACGCGCGAGACAGCCAGCCTGCGAGCACGTTTCTCTACGTTAGAGCCTCTACAGGCCTAGGCATTTCCACGTAGCAGTGTCTACACTCTTGCTACCGCTTACAAGCTGCGACAAAGAATCGGAAAAAGAGGGGCTGCCGTTCGCATTTCGCTCCGTGGGATTCATCCACTCTCGTCCTGCCTGTTGCGGATCCTCGCCCGCTGCGCCTTCTGCACTGAAGGCGCATCGAACAGAACAAAGGATGTGAGGCAAGCCCAAGCTCGAAAGCAGAGAATCCAAACAGCACATTTTTGTTCCACCGACAGGCAGCGCACGCCTCCCTTCACGGCAGGCCGCGTACCCCAACTGATGTTTTTTCACGAAGAATTCCCAGAGAAGGAAAACGTGGGGACTGGCTGGCGCAAACTGCAGACGAAGTCCGCGACGCGCGGAAAGCCTTCATTTCCCACGGCGGTCTCGAAGGGCATCCTGGAGATCGTGAACGATAAGTTTTGCATGCGAACGGGGAAAAGAGCCCGACGCAAGGATCTTGTCGCCCTAAAGAAAGTTCGCTACCAATTCTCCTAAGGTGTTGCTTACGTCCTGAGCCGAATTCAAAGCAGACACAAGATCTACAAGGAATCAGCATCGAGATCACACGGAGAAGAGGGAGAAACATGGACTGGGGATATACAGCCGAACACTCAAAGCTGTCAGAAGACAGCACACAGTCACGCCCGGCATCGCAACGGGGAAAAGCGAACACGACGAAACTGGAGAGAAGAGCAGATGAACGTGGCAGCCCCTTTTCTAGCTGGAAGGACCCCTGAATGAAAATGGTAAAAGAGAACCGACAGCTCACACCAAAGCCAACTCGCCGGCAGCGAGGGAGGCAGCCAGCACGGTGACGAGGCGACGCTAAAGTAGGAGAGAGAGCTTAGCGAGCAGTGGAAGTCGAAAGGAAAGTTTGAGTGGAAAGTGGTGAACACGCAACGAGGCCGAGGAGGCCTTCAGAACGGAAAAGGAGCAACGTGAAAACAGAGACACTGCTGAAAGAATCAGTTCGCTTACTTCCTGCGGAGGTAATAGGATAGAGAAGGGTAGACCACATACAAGGTAAACTCATGCAGGCGCTCGGTGCGCTTCAACAGGAAAATAGCATCTATAATATTGAGGCATCTTAAATGGTACCTCTCTTTTCGTTGGAGCCCTGCAACTTCCAGTCGCTGCCTCCAAAGAAAAAACACAGGAAGCGTTTCTACAGGATTCAGAGCGAAACGCGAGAAAGTGCATGAACAGTCCACCTCCCTCTGTACTTCGAGTCTTGACGCAAGCAGGCGTACAACGACTAAATGCATAACAATTTTTCTACCTATATGTATGTATATAATTGTATGCATGTATGCACATATATATATGTAGATCCAGGCACGGCGGAATGGTAATGCAGGTGCGAGACTAGGGAGCGAGAGCGTAAAACCGACAAAAAAACCCCGCAAAACCTGCCGACCCGAGCCAGCCGGTCTACATAACGATAGTTCGCGCCGAGCCCGATATAACCGCAGGCGAAAGGGAAGAAGTCGCCGACGAAACCGAGACTTAGGTTTACCCGCAGTCAACTGGTAAAGTAAACCGGCATTCTACCTGAGTGGACGCGCGTCTGCATGCGCTTACGAGCTGGTTAAAGGCGGAAATCAGGAACCGCCCGCGGCATTTCAACAGCAAGCGACGCGCAGCACTCCAACTGCCGCAGTGCGCACAGAGGAGAAACGATGAACCAACGGCGCACGCGCCTCTCCTACAGAACTCGAAGGCGAAAACACAGCGATAGCTCCATTCGAAGAAAAGGAAAAATCTCAGAGTGAAGAAGCCTCGCCGCGTGGCGGCCGCAGCAGTATACGGCTCAAGCACGTTCAGCGAGCAACAACAACTCAGAGCAGCGTGCTCAATGGACATGAAAAAGTAAGTCGAGTTGCAGGGGGATACACTCGATACGCTCTCGAGCACGAAACAGATCATTAATCCTCAGAAGGGCTGGAACGCCGAGAGAGAAGGCGAAAGGAAACGAGACAGACTGCAGCAGGTAGTTAGACCTCCCGATCCTAAGACAGCCAGGCGAAACTTACAAACTGAGAAAGCAAGACGAAGGCGCGATCGCTGTGTTTCAGTGTAGGCGGCCTCAAAGTCTGCACGTGACCGTCTTCTTCCCGGGATCCGCCTGTTGTTTTTTTTTCTTTATTTTGAATTTTTAGGAAAAGTGGAAAATTTTGTTAGAGTAACTTCGTCTCGTGAAATAATGCTAACTGAAGAAAATCCTGCTCCTTGCGCTGCCCAACGTTCTGTTTCTCCTCTGTGTGAGCAAGCACGCTGAGACAGGGCAAATTCTTCTCTTACTTCCTGAGGAGAGAAGCAGGACACACCGACGCAGAGACTCACGTCGCTTGCATCGATGCCTTCACGCCTCAGGGGCTTCCCTGCACTCACGCAAATGCCACAAAAATACGCCTGCACGATACAGAGCGTATGTAGGTGAAGAACTAAGGAGCGAGAGAAAAGCCGAGAAATGCCGAAAACGCAAGCGCACAGGCATCGAGGAATCAAATCTACCACGCCTCTGCGAGGACAAATTTGTGTGTACGCGGAAAAAGTATATCTGCCGGATGTAGCCCGTCCAGCAGTGGACAGCCCCTCTCGAAAAAAGAGCCAAATGCGTGGCTGCGCGTACCCAAACGATCGACAGCAAATAGTTGCTAAATTAGTTTGGGCTAGAATACAGAAAACGTGCTACATTTGAAAAAAAGACTCCTGCAGCGTCTCAGAAAGCGGAAGGACGGGAGCAGCAAATCGAGCGTACCGCCTGGGGAATCGACCGCGCAAAAACACGTCCGCACAAATGCGCGGGAAAGTCGGCCTCTCATAAATCGTGTGGAAGTCGCTGGCGCGTGTAGATGCTGGGACTTAACGAATGCTGCGAAGAGGCGCGAGATGTATCGGCAAGCTTCTTCGCGTTCATACGAGCCCGTGCCGCCTCTCGCCTCCCTCGCAACACAGTTGCATTCCTTCTTTTGTGCCTCTCTAATTGTGTACCTACTAAACTGGTGTTTGCAGAGGCGAATACTTACAATCTGCAAGAGGATTGGAGAATGGAGGATTCACACAGCAGAGGGGCGAGTGAAACGTAGCATCTGCAAACGAATAGCATCTCCGTCGATTCAGGCTCCTGTCGGCCTCTAGATGAAACCGACGAAGCCGTTCTGTGGAACCGAATCTGCCAGTCCCTGTCGCGGTACTCTCAGTAACGGCGCAATTTCATGACCTTTCCTCCTCTTCTCTCCCTCGGAAATGTTCAACTAAAGACGCTTCGGATATTTGATATCTCCAGTGATGGCGTCTTCGGGCTGCAGTAGGGGGGCTGCTGCGTGCGAGCGGAGCGGTCATTCAATGCCAGGAGACGCAACCGAGGACTTACTCTCTGCGTTGAAGGAAGAGGTGAAATCGACAAGTGAAGCATGAAAAAAATCCGATAGCGATGAATACACCGACCTACACACGTCTGATCTGTTCTGGTGTACGTGTCTGCACAGAGTCGCCGCAGTTCATCGATACTTTACATGACACGAGATAGTCGATTACGATATTTCCCTCAGTCTATCATCTCTCTTCCCACGACAAAAATTCCGAAAAATCCGAAATCTTTGAATATGTGCACACATGTACGCGTCCCTGCGTCTCCAGACCGGCAGTCATAACTTGACATGCGCCAATACAAAATGAAGAGGCACACATGCAGCAGTGATACGCCTCTAAGGAAGTACCTGCTGAGCATATACGTGTATGTATATATCCATTTATGCCAACTCGAATGCTCTGGGGAAACTTCGTTTGGTGTTTAAAAGAAGCTTTCAGGCCATCCTTGGAGCTGAGTTTCTGTTGATCTTACAGCCTGATCACGCCAGACACAAAAGTGCGACGCACAAACTGCGGCATCGTTTCGGCCGAGTACTTCAGGCGCCACAGAGACGCGAGGAAGCGGATGACAAAGACCCGAAGGCGAATCTTCTAATCACCGCAAGAAACAGCCACCGTCTCTGAAGCGACCTCGGCACCATTCCGCATCCGTGCAGGTATATAAACATAAACGCATATACATATATATGCATGGTACTTATGGGAGAAAGCGATTTACATGCGCTTGCGTGTGCTGTCGTGAAAGCGCTTGCACAGTCTCTCGTAGAGGCATGCTTGCTCGTCGCGCAGACAAGCGCGAGCGAAGGCGTGCATGGATCGTGGAAACAGGCCAGTATGAGTTTTTCAATCGAAGCGTACATACGAGAACGCGGATGCAGCAAATCTGCATGTACTAGCCCTCTACACATGCAAAGCCTCTATGGAGACAGACAAGGCGGGCGTGGAGGCAAAGCTGCCGCTCACTCCGCAGACTAAAGTCCTGACCGAAGATGGAAACACCCCGTCTGCTGGCTGCCCTTACGTCCTGTGGGGGAACCAACCAGCACATTAGAAAAAACGCACTATTCCTTCTGCATGCGTCCTCGACGAAGACGCTTCCATCACAGCCTCCCACGTAAACCTGTACACTTTCCCGAGCGCAGAGAGAGGGCGGACAGGAGTCATTCCAGGCTTCTCGGCGCGTCGCAGAAGTTTTGAATCGTCTGAACTCGCGCATGCGGCGCGATCGTCTGACTCTGCGACAGCGCAGAGTACACGAAAGGCGCAGATCGCTGCTCTGGTGATGCAGAGGGAGAACGCTTTTTCCTCTCGTTCTTCCTTGCAACGGCGAAAGTACAGCTGTCACGTGCGGTCCAGCAGACGCCGAGAATGGCTTTTCGCTTTGCTCGCGTGCGCAGCTGGTAAGATGCAACTTGGAAAAAGAAAAAAACACAGTGACAAAAAGTCTCTAAGCGATGACTCTGTCTCTGCTAACCGCTATTGTCGTCTCCTCTCTTAGAAGCGAAACGACAGGCTCAGCCGCACGCGCAGCGGAGGCGGAAGCCAACACGCCGCAGGGAGAGAAAGGAAACATGGGCATGCCTGATGGCGGGAGTAGCGCGAAAGTACCGGCAGAGGTCAAGGCTCTCGAGCCACCGTACTGCGTTTAGAACTCGCTCGCTCTGCGGTTGGACTTACGCGCTGAAGAAAGAGGAAATTGGAGCAATGCTAAAACGCAAGAGATCAACAAAGAGAACATGGAAGCGAGCGCAAAGCTCAGATCGCACTATATTCGGGGCAACAAGGGAGCGAGCCAAAACACGATTCGAAGAAGGATGAAAGAAAAGCTCAGGAGAAAAAACGGTTTAGACACATCCGCGGGAAGGCCGCAGCGTCTGACGCAGATCCCTGCCTGGTGACTGCGGCGCTAGAGCCGGCAGCACAAGGCTTTCACCGCATCGGAGCTTAACGATAGTCGCCGTCCTTCTTTGTTTCATCGGAAAAATGAGTGGGCAGTCACAAAGACGTACTTCCTGAGGAAACAGCCAACGCACGGAAAAAGAACAAAATCAACGAGAACCAAAAATGCTGTGAAACCCTAAACCCTAGAGCCTATATCGAAGAACTCCAGAGACTCAGAGTACGGTTTCTACGTGAGCTGTTGAGTCTGCATCTATTTTCAGAGAGCGACTGATATATATATATATATGTAGTTGGGTCTTTATGTATATATATATATCCGTGCGGAAATGTGCAAAAGGCCTTCTTAGAGGAGGATTTCATGAGTCACAAGAGAATAAACGGGGACATTTATTCCTATGGAACGGGAGCGAGAGCCCCTGAACCTACGAGAGGGGGGACCTGGAGAACGCGAGGCGGGAATAGCGAGAAAAGATGAATTAGATGAACGTGTGAAAGTAGCGAACGCTGAAGAGGACGAATGGCTTGGCATGCGAAACGCCAGAGATGTGTACAGCGGCGGGCGATGTCATCGAGACCTCAACTCCAGAGTTCGGCTTGACTTGCAAATCCTCGAAAATCCTGCGGCAGCTTCGCCACCGAAGAGCCACGAGTTACGGGTCTTTTACTATTTTCCCCCTCTCATCTGTCTCGTCTATTCGTACTTGAACCTGAGGAGGACAAACGAAGGAAAGCAGCGAAGACGTGGAAACCGTGTCTGCAGAGCCTGCATCTCACGCAGAAACACACCTATTTTAAGGCAAGAAAGAGACGAATAGCGAGGCTCTTCAGTATAGCGACATCCACCCCCTTGCCGCTCATGTCTCTCCAGAAGAGAACTTCGAAGGTCGTAAAAGGAGGAAGGGCTAACGCGAATTCTGTATCTCGAGGCGTTGTCTCCTTTCCGAACGCGCCCTCGCGCACGAAGTCTTACGAGCTGAGCGCAGAGGTCAAAGCAGAAAACAGAAAACTGGCGCGTTTGCGAGGTGAGGTGTGGCTGGATCTCACCTCCCTGAAGAATAGCCTTTGCTGCGTTTCCTCTGTTTTCATAGCAAACGCCACGCCTAATGTCGCAGACCCGAGCTGAAGCCAGACCTACAAAAGGCTAAATGCCGCTTACGCTCTGAGAAGATGCACCACCAAGAAGAAGCGGGAGCCACACGGGCCTCGCAAAACTGGCAAGGATTGAGAGCGTCTTCGCTCCCACCTCGCCAGCGACCCACAGCGTATGTGCGTCTCATACCTTTGAATCTACACTTGCAGTGATCGCATGTACGGGCTACGTCCTAACAGACAACACAGCCAGCGTTCGTAGAAACGGCAATCCGCCCCTTCGCAAATACACAAAGCAGACACAGATGCACACGGCGCACGGCGTTGCACCGCACGACGCCTGAGAGCCGAGATCCTTGGACTTTTGCTTCAAGGATATAAATGGTACCAACGTGTGGATTTTCACTTGCACATATACGCCATCAAAAAAAGAAAAAAGTTTATCCGTTCATCTCGCGAGTGTAGTTTCTCGAAGTGCGTGCTTGCGATAGACAAGGCCAGTGCCTGTGGGCGCAAGAATAATAATGCTTTTTGCAATCATGCATATACAAGCGCGGGGTTTTCATCCATTCTTCACCAGTTAGCTTCAGAAAAGCATCCCACCAACAGTTTCATTGGCGACACCTCGTTCTGCTGCGAAAAGTCCACTCGATATCCGCAGCGAGCCTCAGACGTACGCTCTGTTGAGAAGCGGAGACGCATCCCAACGGCCTGGCGAGTTAGGAGTCAACTCGTGGAGTGAAAGCGAATTCAAGAAAGGAGAAGAGCAACAGCCTCTCGCCCTAGCAAGAAAACATCCTGCCGCGCTGGATGCCTTGATTTTGCCTCTTTATCCAGGTCCTCAGGTGGATAGGTACGCAGGCGCCACATATATATATATATACATATATATATACATACGCATGCATATTTATATGTATATATGTAGGGACGTCGAAAGAGGGTGGTGAGTCGGGTTCTTTATACAAGGTCAAGTGAAAGACCTGGAGGGAGAAGCAATACGGGTGGCGACATCATGAGCGTATATATATATATATATATATATATTTATATACCGACGGAAGTAGAGACAGAGTTAAAATATCAGACAGAGCGTTGAATCCGCGTCGGTCTCGGCGACGACAGAAAGTCCCCCTGTGAGCAGAAAGGAAACGCCACTGCAAAGCGTGTACACGCGCCATGCCGCTCTCCACTTGCAGGAGACTTGTTGGGTTTCAGCCTGGAAGAAAGATGTTGGCTTTTACCACCGCGGTGTTCTCTGTGTGAGTCATTCGCGTGAGCCAGCGCGGCCGCGAAGCCTTTATGCAGCCGACTCGAAACAAGAAAAGCGAAATGTGTGATGCACCAAACAGAAGACTTACAATCTGAGAAGAGACCACAAACGGTGGCGGAAACGAAGCATGGAAGGTCTCGATGTCTCCTCTAGAGACCCAGTTTTTCTGCGCCTGCGCATTTACGAGGGTTCAGGCGCGCTCGCAACCGCACAGGACAGAAACCAACACGCAAGTACATCGACCTCGACACGAATTTGTTTTTTGAGGCTAAGTGAATGTCTGAAAGTCCCGGTTCAACTACGGCAGCGGACCATAGCCGGCGTGTGAAGCGTCGAGAGAGAAGAAGCTGCGCAGGTAGACGATCGTGGGCTCGCAGGATGCGATCGAAGTACAGTGGCAGTCCATTTTTGAGAACAAAAAACGGGAAAAACGAGCGTTCTGTTCTTCTTTGCCTGAGGGACGCAGAGGCGCTTACTTGCTGAAAAACAGACAAACACAGAACGAGCCCGGATCAGCCCGCGCAGCCGTCGAGGCAACGAACATGAAACGGGGTTCACCCGCGGAATACGCGCTTGACAGAGAGATCTATGCGTTGCCTATCTAAGCGACAAGCGCGGCAAACGTAGTCAGACTAGAAATATATGCGTATGTATACATAGAGAAGAGGACACTCGGATTTCTGCATATTCCCACAGGTACATATATACATATATATATATATATATATATATGGCAAGCTGCCGTCACCCACGTATACGCATTTTTTTCAGCATGTATAGATCTACAGATCTATGTAGAGATATTCCTATGGATCGTGTCTCCCGCTGCGTTCTCCAGAAGCGAGAGGCCCCTACACAGAAGTGGGTTCGCGTCGGGCTGCGCGTTCGCTTACACTCTTTGCCTGAAGTGCGCAGAAAGAAAAGAGGAAAAAGCATGAGGTAAGTGTAGATCAAAAGCCTCATCCCCCGCGGGCGACTGCGAAGGCTTGATGCAGTCACCGAGAGCAGAACGAGAGACAGCGCCGAGCCGTTGTGCTGTGCGGGAGACGCGAAACCGAAAAAGAAGGAAAGGAGGCACCACGTGGAAACGAAAGGAAAGCAGGCGCGTGAGACCGGAGAGCCCAGTGAGCAGCGAGCCTCCCGCGAGCGTCAGACGCCGAAAAAAGAAGCCGGGAGAGGGTACCCGGCGGGCGCCATGAGAGTGAGCAAGAGAGAGACAACGAAGACGATAGACGCCAGGAGAGGCGAGGTGAAACGACACAAGCGCGAAGGCAAAGAAAAGAGGCGAACGACCGTTCAGACTTACCCAGTGCTCGTACTGCAGGAAAGGAGGAGGCACGCGGAAGAACCAGATGATGAAAAAAGGCGCGAGGGCGACACCGCGCGCGCTTGAGGATGGCAGACCTAGGGCGAGTCGACAAGGGCAGGGAGAAGATGTTTTAGATATTATACTACATATAATCTATGTACTCATGATTTATGTGTAGAATAACCAAAAAACGGACGAAGGCGAAAAATCGAAAAAGAAAACAGAGAGACCGTCGGGCGACAACCCCCACGACGAAACGCGTCACCCAGATCGTTATCTGGAGGCAACCCCGAGCACTGACAAGAGAACCTCATCCGGAAGCAGCAGAACACAGATACGTCGCACGCGTGAATGGGGGTTTCTCGCGCCTACAGGAAGTAGAAATTTCTGCGACTGCAGGTCAAAGAACTGCCGCGTTTGGGTATGGAGAGCTCGACCCGACAGTGCTGTCACAAAGGAAAGGGAGACCTTTTTCTACGCTTTTTCCACGCCTACTTCCTGCAGAGACACGCGACAAAGACCGAAAGAGAAAAACCGGAATGCAAGTGGACGTAGCGCTCTCAGAAGATGTGTATCCGCAGGATGTCTCAACTGGGTGCGGTGAAGGGGTCCGCATGACGAGAAAAGCGAGGAAACAAATGCAAGGAAGAATTAGCAGAAGCTTGGCTTTCCACCGCGTGCCTTTTGAGCAGGAGGATTGTTCTGCTAACTGTCTCCGGCGTTCAGCCCGACAGTCTGCCGCGTCCCCCAGAAGCTCTGCCGAGTCCCGTCTTAGATTACCTGAGCATTCATTTTGCAACATGGCAACCGCATCCGCACATGCATTTGCCAATTTACAGCCACATATGGGTGGTCTATGGAAGCACTCATAGCTGACCATCGCATGCAATGTGAACCCCAGAACTGCGCTTTCTGACTTCATTAGCACAACACATTAACGCGAACCTGTCTGTGTGTGCGCACGTCTGGGTGTATGCCACGGTGCGGAGATGCGTGAAGAATCTCCATTTACACGTCTGTAAAAGCACCAGTCCCCCTCCTCTAGGCAGCAAACAGCACAGCGAGACAGAGACGCCGTCTTCAGGCATAAATGTACAATTCCACATAGATACATAGATAGATTTAGATGGATAGAGGATAGATATATATAGATAGATATACATGCTTGGGCGACCTTCCGATTTCAGTGAAGTCGGTACGGTAGAGCAATGACACATCTTCCTGCTGCATGCGATACCTTCCTAAAGACCTACTCCCGCCGATGTTCCGCCCAGAATGCGCCGAGATGCATGCGTGAATTTACATTTAGGAGCCTGTGCAGAGTGGATCTGCTCGATTGGGACTGCCATGCAGGCGGACTTGCCTCCAAGCACTACCGCTGCGAGCGCCGAGAAGGGGCTTCTCACTCGCATGGAAGCCGTGTTGACCTGGAGGGGATACACAGAACGGAATACGTCTCCTCTAGCATTTTCGGTCCGCCGCAAGTCGAGGAGGCAAGAGAGAACGAGGGCAGATGAGCCTAGAGGCCGACTCAGCGGGTGTCAGTGCGTCTGGGCCGATTCGCAGCACTGGAGGGTCGATGTCGGCAGAGGTCGAGAGGTGCCCCTCTTCTGAAGGGTTAGTCTCGACAGCAACAGGGCTCTCTCTACGTGGCAGCGTGCCTGCTGGTGGTTCGATTAGCTGAAGCTTCCTAAGACGCAGAGCTGTGTTGTCCCTATTTCCAGAACTGCCTCAGTTATCACATCCTTTAGAGCTCGCACAGAAGGCAGTGGTCGCCCCCCGTCGCCTCGAGGAGACGCTTTTTTCGTCCTTACCATTTGTGTCTGGGCTCCGGCAGCAGCTTGCTCTGCAGAAGGAAACATACATCGGAGAATTCTGGCGACATGCTGAAAAGAAGCGAGGGATGTATTCCATGCGCCTGCTGCAGTACTCATCCTGCTCTCTCCCTCCATGTGAGGAATCGAACGAAACAGCATGCGCACTCGGGGTCTGACGGCAGCGTGAAGCGCTGACCAGCCTCTCCCTTGAGTAACGACCCTTGTATTGTCGGTCTAGCTTTGCCGTGGCCAAGAAGGGTATTTGTAGAGTTGAACTGATGAAAAAGCAGCGAAAACTACGCGTCCCACCAATTCACGGCGTGACGACGAGTGTCTCCTCAGTGACGTGACCACTCCAGCCGAAGCTCAGGGGCGACGGCCTGCCGGTGTTTGCGGAAAAGCCTCGCTGGGCTCAACAGTGATGCAAAACCGCAAGGCGCGCGTGGTTAACACTGGAAAACGAAGAGGCAGAAGGCCGGCGTCACAGCTGTGTGGTCGGGTAGCTTTAAAAAGCTCTCGAAAGCCGACGTCCGCTGCTCTTTCGGCGGGCACCGTGCCGAAGGCGGTTTCAAGGAGGGTCGCCCCAGCACAGCCTTCCGAGTGACGCTCTCTTGTGTAGGCGGCGGGATTTACCCTAGGGGCTAGGGCAGCAGGCTGAGACCCGCAAGCCAACGGGCCCCTGACACCAGATCCTGTTGAACTGTGCGGAAAGCAGATGACTTCGCAAATAGCGGCCTAAAAACTGTTGGAAAGCGCCTCAGTATATAGCAGAGCACGTCGACGCGTTTTCGTCTCCTTCGAAGTTGACTGATCGAGAAGATTTAGGGCGCCTGGATATTCGAGCTCGAGAGGAGCGTCCAGCCTCACGGCGGGTGTGCGTGGAGGTCACGCGACGCAACGAGAGGGCGCGTGACGGTTCTGTGAACTGTCACGGGTAGGAAGGAAGCCAGGCATTACGCAACAGAGAGAAAACCGTCAGAAACAGCCTTGGGGGGGGTTCCGTGTAGCGCCGCTTTAGCTGCCGCCGAAGGTCACAACCAGGGCATTTGAGAGTCAAGATTCTCGGCAGTCTCACCTGTCGAGGAACGATGAGCAGGTTTTGTGCCCTCCAAGGGAGGGGGTTGCATTTCGAACTTGTCTGTGTATTTCCTTCGCTCTGATCTGAAGCTAACCGTGCGTATTTCCACTGCCACTTCGTCAACTCGGCGTCGATGGCTTACTTTGGTGGCTTGCCGTCGAAGTTGGGAGGGAAGCCACAGTCAATCCAGCGAAGAGGCAGACGAAAAAAAGGCTTTTGCCTCGCATTTTGCCTGTGTATCATCAGTGCTGGCAAGGTGAAGCTTAGGAGAGAAAATCGGTCATCACACTGGAGCGCCCAGCTGGCGCGGAAAGCCGAGTCAACGTCGATTGAGTACTATGGCCTCCGAGTGCCCGTCACCGATATGAAAAACGAGCAAGGAAAAGAGCTGGAAGACGCGAAAAAGGCGCACGGGCACCAAACTGGCATCAACTGGGCGGGTAGATGTTCACTGAAAGTGAAAAAGTCTCGAGAGTCGAAAGGGGGCCATTTCTTGCCAGACAGGCCCTTAGCATGCCAGCGTGCTGGCTCGGGCTTGGGTTGCGAGCCACATCCTACCTCGCCTTCTGCTCGGCGCGGCGCCGACCGTCGCGGTGAGCGAGATGCGCCGTGGTTGGAGAAACGGCACCCGAGACGGCCTTCGCCCGCCTATATCCCGTCGGGAATATTATTTTGTGTTGTGTATCGTCTGCCAATGGGACTGGGCAGTGTTTCAGAGGTACTCACGGGCACGTGTACGGGCCGCGTGCGTCCTACGTGAGTGGGCACGCCAGAAAATTGCACTCGTCGTAGGTATCGTTCATTGTCTTGGTCCTCGACCCGGCGGCAGGCAGCAGAACGGCAACGGTCCGTCAAACTTCTGCCATCGAACGTGTGAGACGAGGTGATTTTCCGGTATCTCCGTGAGGCGCAGGGCAACGCCTTCTCTTCGGCGACCCGGATTAGCCATGGTTGCCAGTTCTGTAGCGCCGTCCATGGAAAACGGGGCACGACATGATCGCCCGCCGTGAGCGCAAAAAAGCAAGTCTCATGGCAGATCTCGCTATGGAGAACGCTTGCGCCACTACATAACACACAGGTCGCCCCAGAGGCATAGTGTTCCACTGGGCAAGTTGCTCTGGACTTCGATGCGTCATGGCATAGACACAAGTCTGTATTGCCGGCAATCAATCTATGATAACTGCAGAACTTATCTAGCGAACTCGGTTGCTCTGTCGGCGACTCTGTCAGTGCTCGAAGAACTGCCCCAGCGTTTCTGGAACCAGTAAACGAGTAGCTGAGCGTGCGACGGGCAAAGGCCCTCGTCTAGGCGGAGCCAGTTTGCAGTCACTTGTCCCTCCGTCTCCCGCGCTGCCTCCTGTGCTGCCTTCTTCACCAATGGCATCAGCTGCGTATCGACGCGTTGATAGCAGCTGGCGCTCGTTTATCCTAGGCCGGAAGCTGCAGTGACTCAACTGGGCGCCGCCCAGTAACAACCGCAAGTATACGGTGCCGCCGAATGGATGACACCCGCCGCCAAACGGTGCAGAGCTTCCTTTGCCTTGAGTTATGTGTTGAATGGGAAAAACAGAGATGGAGCAGTCAGACTCGCGTACGTTACCCCCAGTGCTTCCGCGAATCGTAGGTAGACACGGGAACGGCGAAGGTTGTCGGGAAGCTGGGCAGGTCTGAGTCTGGCCCCTAGAGCGGTCAGATCTTCGCTGTGACAAGTTGACCCGAAGCTTTATCTTCCCGCACCGAAAAGCAAGTGTAGGTAAATAGGTGAGCCTTCACCGCTCCTTCGTGAGGCTTACCTCCTCTTCCTGTTTAACAAGCTCAAGCAACTGCCTCTTCTCCTCGGCGGCGGCCTTCATTTCCCGGAGCTGCTGGAAGTATACTTTTGCTCGTCGCGCGTCCCTCAAAATTCTGTTCGACACGCGCAGGTGCCGGTTCCGAAGCTACTGCGAAACGTCAGTTGCGTGTAACGTGCTCAGATCGTCTCCTTCCATTTGTTTGCCAATAGTGAATATGCACAAGTCTCTCCTTTCGTCATTCCCTCTATTTATCAGCATGTTTTCTCTTCGGGTCGCCACTGTTGCTGCGCGATGTGGGCTGGAGCGAGGTTCAAGATGTATTGCAGTCTCCAGAGGGCAAACTCCTAATCGAATTCGGTCGTCACTGCGCTACTGCAGTAAGGCTTCAGAATAGCCAGTTGCCCCATAGGGGATGGGATATCGCTTACCGCAACACCGAAGAAGCACCTTTCCGCTGGTTTGTTTTCGGCTGTCGCACATGAGAATAGTTGCTAATTTTAGTGTTTCCGTCAGCGCTGTCGATGGCCGTTGCGTTCTGCAGAGTGCCTTTGGAGCCGCTTGTGCCACCTTGTGTCCAACGCGCGTGGTTTGTAAAGCTAGCTGACATAAATAGACTCAGAGTAAGTTGGGGGTTTTCTCTGGAACGCATCTTCACTGTGGAGGAGAAACATGCTCTCGACGGGCAACGCTACACCGCAGCCGCGCGACGGAAAGGATGTAAGCAATGTTGCTCGTAGAAGGCTCGCGCTTACATGAAAGGTGAATGCTGGTGCTTCATTGCTGCCTGCGCATTCGGCGTGCCTTCCGCCGTGGAACACTCCCCCTCTGGCTACTGGATGGTTCCGAAGGCGAAGGGCAATCTCGCGGGAGCGGCTGCGCGGACAACGGAACTCGGGCACTCGCCGTTGCGCCCACGAGGTAGCGAGCTACAGTGCGACGCATTTTACTCACGATACGAGGGGGATGAGTGTCTGTTGAACAGCACTCCGTTCCGTCTTCGTGAGATACGTAAGTAAGGGGAACGCATCAGCAGCGTATCTAGTAGCTACAGTGGTCGCCCTCTTCACGGTACGCACCACATCGACACACCTGTTGATGTGTGGAACGAACGCTGATTGATACCGGTCTTCTCCCGCTGTGCCCTCCGCATGCAAATATGGCGCTCTGCAGTCTTGTCCCAGGTCCTCGCCGTTGATAAGGAGGGCGTGGTACGTTCGAGCACGACAAAGCCACCTAGACCTCGGATTAATGGAAGGGTGTGACGGCTCTTCTGTGACCGTGATGCAGATACAGAACGAGGCAACACGAGCCGACACAGCAAGTGATGAGGCCCTGGTGCCACGCGAAAAAGCGCCTTCAATCAGAGGTGCCTTGAGTGACCCTCGGCATTGGGCTTTGGCTGTAAACACTGCTATGCGGCTACTAAAGCCGAAAGACGCGCTGCCGTTTCCGCGATACTGATTCAACCGCGTTCCTGGGCGGTAAGCAAGAACGTACTTTTTCGAGTTTGCATAGCCCGCAGACTCTCAAGTTTACGGATTCGTCGCTCCTCCTGCCACAGAACCATAGCACAATCAAACTGGCGTCCTATTCACCGTCAATATTTCACACGTCGACGCGTGCTCTTGTACCATCTGTACCACTGTGGGCGGCAGGCCACTGGCACTGCGAAACTTCAGTCTGTGCCCCTGTCCCTCTGTTGGTCATGTGTCACCACCTTACGAACACGAATGCGTCTGCGGAAGGGAATGTTAAAGACAGAACAAGTATGAGGCTTGACGAAAACGACTGGGTGTTTACGGACGAACCCCTGGAGAGCAAGCGCCGTTGTTTGTCGTTGTGTCGGATATCACAGGCAGAAGGAATAACAACGTCCATAAACTGCTGGGCAGGCAATCAGAGCGAACATGTGGTACAATCCATCACATATTAATGACAATGTTTCGTTCACTGACGCGCCCTATCGGGGTCGGAAGCTAGCCCGCGGCAACCCAGGAAGGTTTCCAATGCGCAGGTGCGCAGACAGTCCTGGAGGCGGAGTCATTTTGGAGACAACTCAGTAATCTACGTGTGGCCTGCGGAGCCTGCCTCTCACCAGGATCTCTTGTCTGCGTACAAAAGCGGTAACCCGGTCGTTGCGTTTTTCGGCCTGCCGCCTCCCTTCACCCCCACAAGGCGCTATCGTGCCAGAAGCGATTCCACCTTTTTTCTGCTGTGCCTCCTTGCTCGACCGCCGCCGAGTGAGATTCATGCCAGGCCGGTCATGTTGCAAGCGAAGCTGGGCCGCTGCAGCGCTAGACAGCGGACGTTGTGCCTCACGCGCTCGTCTAAGCGCGCCCGCGTCCGAGTGAGTCGCTCCAGCTGTACCATCGGGAGCCGGCGACCACACCTTTCAGACAATGGGGAATACGGAAGTTCGACTCTACAGAAGAACTGCCTTCTCTGAAGGACCCGGCCCTTTGATCCCTCAGAGGTCTTTTCAACATCGGAGACAACGTAACCACTTTGACTCTGTCCGTACCCCTAGTCACACTACCGTCGCAGCCAGCGCCTGCAGCGCGGCTATCCTCTGTGCCTCTTCATCTCGAGTTTTTCAGCCGCGGCAACAGTGCGTGCAGACCGGCATCCAGCGCGTCACTGCCCGTCTTCTATCGCAGTTCGTCACACGCCTGATGCGACCCGCGTGTGACGGGCAAACTCAATGCCGCGAATTTCCTTACCGCCAACGTCGACCGAGGGAAGGGTGGTTGGGGGAGGGGGGGGGGCGGGGTGAACGCTTCCATGTGACTAACAACGGCTCTCGTGGCTGACATGCGCTGCGTGCTCACCAAGCGGGGCCCGGAGGCTTCTTTCAACTGAACAGATAGGCACTCTCATTGATGGCGCTCTCACAGCTCCTTGGGACACTGAGATGTCAGGAGTAAATGTGCACTCAGCACGTTCCGTTTCATCGCGTTGCAGCTTCGCCTCGATCGCGCAGCGGGCGCCTCGGCATGCTGGCTGCCACGTGGGAGGAAGCTGTAGTTCGCGGAGAACTGAGGCGACGCGGTCAGTCTCTGTTGGTACATTGTTTATCTTGAACGTATGCAGGCACCGACCACTTCCGTTCGCACAGTTCGTGAGGTCTTGACATGAAGGCTGCTCTACACACTCCTGATTGGCATGGCGTTGCTCTACTTTGTCGGGGAGGGCACGTTGCTCCACTTCTGTTTGGCAGCTACGGGCCGAGGGAGACATGGGTCTACTGAAGCTCGCGGTAACTCCATCAGGGGGACGCGGACGAGAATAATCCTCCTGTGACGCGAGACTACTAGCTGGATCACTGTACGCTTGCAGATTTAGTGAGGCACGGACGGACTGCGGAGTGAGCTCCGGCTTCTCGCCAGAAGGAAACCAGCCACATCGGTGACGCGCTCCCATATATGCATGCTTTTGCTCTGCTTGAAGACTATCGCCGCGTGGATTTGTCGCCTCATTTGCGAGGCTTAACATAGTAGAGCAGTTCGAGCGGGACCCCATATTCTGTGTAGCAGAAGCCACCTCTGTTCCCCGCGTGATCGGATCAATCAATATGGAATTCCCAGTCACTGCAAGAGATGCGTCACCCTCAGAGCCTGTTCGTTCGGGTCGAAATGCGCCTAACCCTGCGGGCTTCTTGAGCATACCCGCTTCCCGATCACCAGAAAGAGACATTGCGGATTCTTCTTCTCGATGTTGTCCTGCAGTCCCTGTTCCTCGCACAGACGACTGCCATCGCACTGGTGTGAGCCAAACCTTTCGTGTTACATGTGGCAACAGACTCCAACTCGGATTGAACAAAGACACTAGCGAAAAGTATTTCACGGTCTCGTATACGTCTTGCGTTTGAGTAGAGGAGCGACGTAAATCGGATGTTTCCGCAAATGCAGGGCGCCTGCTCTTCCATAACAGGGGCAGGTAGTCTGTGCAGTGTCTCCTCAAGCGGCTCTCCGATAGCGATGCCGAAGCAACACCGCCGATGAAGCAGTCGCTACTCGGTCGGCCCAGCAAGCATGTGGACCCACACTTTTCCGGTTCTGGAGTGGCAGGACCGCTCCTGGCCGCTGCGCGACGCTCTGCTTTTTCAGGCTCCATGGCTCCCACCTGACGAAATCACTGCTCAAGTTTGCCGCACCACGCGAGCTGACTCTAAAACGCTCACCCGTTCCACACTCTCTGATTTGCACGATCTTTCCAGATAGTTTTGCTACGAGGGAATTGATGAAAACCCCAGAACTGCCTTGTGTCTCTCCCGGTGGTCTTGCCTCTGCTGCAACTCCCGTCGCGTTGCATCTGGTCGGTTAAATTGGAACGTACGTGGAACTTCTAGCTGCGTGTAGGGATAGCGTGCCGTTTGTATTGCTCACAATGCCAGATTTATGCGGCTATTACACCTCAACCTCCGGTGGCCTGAGTTCGCCCACCCACTTTCTGTTGGGAATGCAGCACCGTTGAATTTACAAGGTCGCGAGTGCATCTGCCGCTCGAGCAGGCCCCACAGCGATCAAAGTGTTCCAGATACGATCCAAGCAACATCGGCAACACTGTGGTTGATGCCATACATTGCTGTAGGGGAGATACACCACTTTTCTGTGCATTTCATGCGCTGCTGCGCATCGTTGCTCTCGCGTGCGCGACAGCAACCACACACAACTGAAACTTCGCCGGAACCACGGCCGTTTGCGATGCACGCGTCTTCCACTGGAACACTCGCATCAGATCGTCTACTGCTCTCAGTCTTTGGAAAGTACAGGTTCCTCCATAAGCCAGGACTCTGGTGTAGGTTACGTTCCGCTGAGGGCGGCGAGTGAAACTCATTCAGCGCACCGGGCGGACGCGCGAGACGGCGTCAAGCGAGCAAAGTCCGGTACTGGACCCCTCCTTACACCGTCCATCCAGTGATCACCAGTGCTCTGAAACCTGTCTCAACCGATAATTTAACTTGCAGCATAAGCGATCTTCGCATGACCCGCACTCCCAAGCCAGAACTGCAAGAATCCCGCAGGCGTCCAGGAAGGGGCGCAGCAACTGGAGAAAAAGAACTGTTGTTGACACTATGGTTGGTTTGACTGAGCCACCCTATCTCCCACATTCGCGAGTGCGTCTACATTACAGATCCCATGCGTCGCAGCCACGACGCGTGTGAGTTTCCAACTGTCATATCGACACAGGCAGGCGGTCATTACCTTCCGCGAAAATGTGCCACGCCACGTGAGGCGGAGCCCGTCGTCTGCTGCACCACCCCTTCAAAAACACCAGCCCACGGCATCCGCTGGAGAGGAGGTTAACGGCTGCGTGGTCTATGGAACGTTGTAGAAGCATCTGACATGTATTTGGGTACCTCGGCGGCGTCCTTTCTACCGTGCCAAAAATTCGGGTTATGCGTTAGACGAACAAATTGGTGAGCACAAAATCACCGTCTTACCCGAACGAGCGCAGTGACCTGCAAGGACCCGGTATCTAGGTCATGCACAGCTAGGCCTCATGGGCACGCCACGAACCCGAGGATCCCCCCGGTTCCACCTGTTGTCGACGAGACCCGGCTCGAGGGCGACCGTCGCAAATTCGGTAGATTTCATCCTTTGTGTCTCTGAGTAGAACAGCGAAAAAATGCCTAACTGTATGCCATCGGCGTCTGGTGTGACTCCCTCTGTCTGGGCGTAAATCGCACCCGGCGAGTTCGTCTACTTTTTGCGCCTTTTTCTCTGGGTCATTCTCTGTCCCCTGAGCTCCGGGGAGGGGGGCCGCGCGTGGGGACTTCTTCGAGCAGGACCGCTGGACTCGCCTCTTTTTCTGTCCATTTTCATCACCTTCCCATGTCGAGGTTTCTCTCCCAGTTCCGAAGACAGAGCGTGCCTCGGCAGCCTGCCGCGGTACTCTTGTCGTTTCCGTAGCAGAGAGTCCTCAGGCAGTGTTCTCTCTCTGCCTCCGCAGCCAGGGCGTCGCGGAATCTTCCTCGTTAGGGCCGGGAAAAATCGACTCGAAATAAGTCGAGGGTTGGCGTCTTGCCTGCGCGATGTCACAGCTCCACTCCCCCGATTTGACTGGAGGCGCGCCGCTGCTCTGTCCACCGACACGGCCGGCGGCGAGGCCTGCAGAGCCGGTCTGCCGGCATCCCAGCACCATGCGGGGGGCAAGCAGGTCCAGACATGTAGGGGCGGGCATTGCCTGGCTCCTTTTCGCAGCTGCGCTCCTTGACGGGCTCAAGCCGTCTGCGGCTCGCGAACCTATCGGTCACCGCCATCTCAACCTTGGCGTCAATCCGCAGGACGAAGGGGAACTCGACTACGTGCCGCTCGATCCCGACATGGTGGATAGCTCGACCTCCGACGTCGACGACTCCGGGAGCGTGGCGAAACGCTTTTGCCGCATGATCAATGCAGACCTCAAACAGGACGGCTTGAACAGAGCCCACGTTGTCTGGGAGGCCGCCGATGCGAGAGGAATGAGAATCGGGATGTCGAGGCAGGAGTCGTTCCGTGAAGGCTTGATTCCTCTCATCACCGTTCCACTCTTCGCTGCAGCTGGTCTCAAGAACCGCATCCTCGGTGGTACGCCGGGATCTCACGGCGACGCGAACCTAGCGTCGCCCTCCGCGGGCAGGTCGCCCGTACCCTGTAGGGCCTTGCGACTTGCGCTGCAGATCGGCTTGCCTGGCGCGGCTCCACGTAGCCGCGCCTCCGCGTCCACAAATCCCTCAACCGCAGTAGTAGTAGTCTCTCCATTGAGTATCCGTAGAAGAGGCGGCGCAGCATGTGAACAGAGATCGTGGCAGTGCCTCTCTATTCCACACAGCAGTGTCGCGTTGCTCGTCGTGCATCGCAATCGGGGCAGCGCCGCGCAGGAGGTTTCGCAGAGGCACAACGAGTGGAACGCTCATCCGAACAGGCGGAGACAGTTGAGTACAAGGAGCTGGAGGTCGCTAACCTCGGGCGTGCGCACTCGCGTCTTTTGCGTCGCCTCGAGCTGTTTTTTGCAGGGGGACTGAGCGCGTCTGGTTTGTGTGTGCCTGTTCAGGGGACGGCGACATCTTCGCGCTTCCAGGATCCCGCACTGTGGGTCTTTTTGACGCCGTCGATACGGGCGAGGTGGTTAAGAAGAAAGCGCTGTCCAGCTGGATGTCAAAGGCCTTCTCGGCGCCCGCGCTGGCTGCGGCGGGCGCGGTCCTCGTGGGGCTAGGCTCCTGGTGGTGGGCTGCCAAGCGCGAGAAATCGCGCATCGGGCTGCTGGGAAGCGGCCGCACGCTGATGTGGGATTTAACGGACTGCGCTTTGCTCGTCGACGTCGAGCGGGCGCAGTCGCTCAAGTTCCTCTACGGCACCTTCGTCCCAGGGTCTGCGCGACTCGTCGTTGACCCTCAGCACCAGCGCGGCCGTCTGTTCTACAACGAGAGGCCGCCTTTGGTCGGGAACCTCCTCAACCGGCTGCGCCACAAAGTAATTCCGCGGTTCGAAGACTTCCAGCTGAACACCCATCGCTGCTACGTCCGCCCTGACTTTGAGCGACAAGCCGCCGCCACCGAGACCCACTTCGCCTCGACCGCCAGCTCTGCGCAGGGACACCTCCCTCCCTCCCACGTCACTGTTGGTGATGTTTCCTTTCGCGAGCTCCTCGACTCGACTGGGAAGGCCACCACCGGTCTGGCCTTTCACCTGGTGAGAAATCCGGGATGGACTCCTGCGCTGGAAGACTCGTCGCTGGTGGTTGAGGCCGACAGCCTGGCCGCCAACGTGAACATCTCTCTGTTAGCGGAGCAAGCAGCCGCCGCGGCGAGGGGCGACGCGCACGCGCAGCTGCTGCTGTGGAGCGAGGAAGTCTTGGACTCTAAGTGCCGAGTCGTCGCCGTCTTTCGGGGAGAGGTGCGTGTGGAGGTTGCAGCGAATTTCGCAACTCAGGAACTCTCCATCGACCCCAAGACCGCTCGCAGCGTGCGCCGCCGCGTGCACAGCAAGTGCCTGCTTCTTGAAAGGCAGCCGCCGACGCTCGGTGTCGCATTCAGGCAGCTGACACTCTCTGGGGGGGCGACATCGACGAGCCAGGGCAGAGATGCATCCGCAGAAGAAGAGGATGTAGTCCAGGAGGCACACGAAAGCCTGCGTGAAAGCACAGGAAGCGGCAGAAGGTCGCGACCCCGGTCTTTGGTCGCGCGAGAAGAAAGCGGTGAAGATACAAGTGAGGGAGGAGAGCCAAGCGACAGGGCTGATGGCGAGGGAGCTGATGGCGCGCTTGCTGCTGAGGCGCAGTCAGATGCCTTCACAGTCTTCGTCGTGGACTTCACGCGTAAACCGGCCGACTGGCCAGCGCTGGTGGAAGTCAGGAAGAAAACGCCGGCGACGGTGGGTGCAGTCTAACAGTTGCCGGTTTCACGACATTCAAGAAAAGTCTTTTCCGTATAAAGTATGACCGCTACACTTTTCTGTATAGTCTATCTGATACATAGTGTGGGCGTCTGCGGGATAGGCGCGACGCCGCCGCATGTATGTATGACCTACGTGCTTGGGCACAAACTCAGGCGCAGTCTCCAGGTATGCGAGCCTGGGTGATATAGCAGGACTCTATTCCGCTTTTCCGCTTTTGTCGTATCCTGCAGTCGACGTTCCTCGACGTGACTGCAGCTGCGTACCTGACGCGGTGTGTCAGGTTCCGTGGTATGTCTCCAGTGTTGCATATATGTGACCGATCTGTGGTGGAATGTGAGTGTGCTCACAAGAAGTCTTCCAGCGGTAGATGGAGTGTTGAGGCGCCTCTGCGCCCAACAGGGTATATCAGGATTTCCGTTTGAACGATGTGCATTGGTACAATGAGTGCAGCCACGCCAAACATGAGTGATATGGGCGTTTTGACGACTACTAGCCTGGTGTCGAAATCGCAGGGGGTGGCTAGCCAGCGCTCGTATGTCTGCGGCCTTCTCGCGCATGGTGTGTTGCTTAAATTTGCGTCATCAACGAGGCGCGAAGGGCTGCGCCTTGTATCTCGTGCCAAACGGTCAGCGGGTTCGCACCAAATCTTCACTTTACAAAGCGCTTGACCCTGCCCGTCTTGCGCTCACAAGCGAATCGCCTTTTGAAGGTTCCGTGTCCACGCCAGGTGCAGCTTTTTCAGTGTCGAGACAGCCTGGACAGCTTCCATGGTTGTCCTTTCACACTTGGTGGCGACATCGGCTGTTTCACGCTAAAAGGGGTCACGAAAGACGATTGATCCTGAGGCGGTAGTTGCTCTAGTGGATGTTTTGTTGAAGAAAGACAGGCGCGCTCAGGGTGTAGAGAGCGCCACGTCGTTCAGCTGGCGGGCGGTGTGCTGGTGATGCATCAAGGGTTCGCTTGTTTCCAAAGGGGCAGAACGGACGGCGGTGCGCCCATTGGTGGTCTACATCTCTCTTCAGACGTGGAGGCCGACTCGTGTGTTCAGCCCTTTTCCGGAGGCTGTGAGAAGCGAAAGCTCAGGCCGGCTTCCTTCCATTGGGAGGCAGTTCGTTTTTCCGTTGACCTGTCCGTGCTGAATCCTTAAATTCATTTCCGGTGTGCATGGGGTAGGATGTGTTCGCCTCAGCACCACCACCTCTTCTGCCCCTTTCGAAACCCTGACCGTCCGTTTCAAGCGTATTTATGGTGGCATGTGCGGACATCCAGGGGTCTTGAAGGGTTCAGTGAGTTGCCTGAGATCAGCGCGCGACGATACCAGCGTTGTGGTGGGTTTTGTTCTGTGACAGGTCAGTGATACCGGTTCACCTTTTTCGTTCTCACCACAGTTTGCCTAGGATCACGTGAGCATCTAGTCTCTCGTTTCTGTTGCGCTCCGCAGAGGAGCAATGCAGCCTCCAGGTTGTCTCCTGGTGGAGTAGCAAATTGAGAATCTCGTGTGTGCGTGCTTTTTTCAAGGCGCACGCAGCGGATCTGAAGGAATATGCGGGAGGATTATGGGTCTGTAAGAGGCATGGTTCAATTTTCGACGTCGTATTTGTGTGAACGACGTGATGATAAAGGAGAAGGGAAGGACGTTTTCCGGCGCCTTCTCCCATGCTAATCTTGTGGTTCCCCCACACAGCAACTGCATCCCCATTGAAGCAGGAATTCCGCCAGTGGCTTTTTTGATGTACTCCTTTCAGCAACACTTCTCAGCCCTTGCTACAGTCTAGCATGCTTACAGTCTCCGCTCTCTCGAGCGCCGCGAGCTTCGCATTCATGCGTGTAGGGACGTCTGCTTCAGTCCGGAACGGCCTTCAGGCCGCCACTTCGAAGAGTGAGGGCTCACTCATCCGTCAGGCAATGGTGTAGTCTTATTTCCGCGACAGTGCAGCATACAAGTGGCGGAGGCGGCTCTATAGGCCATCTGGTCACAACACGTTCCTGCCGAAGCCGCGTCAGTTCATCAATTTAACCTGACACCTGCGAAATAGTGAAGTCCCATAAAGTGCATCACGTCTTACGTGCCGCAACTAGCATTTAGGTGAAGCCACCTGTTTCACACCCCTGTCATCATTGGCTATGAGCCGTGTTCCAGACACCATAGCCTCAATGTGTGCTCAAGCCTGAGCACCTGTTCGATCTGGAATGAGACAAAGAGCGACAATCGTCGCTTTCGACGCTGCTCAAGGTACGCCCCAGAAGTTTGCTGCCACGGCGATGACTCCGCTGGAAAGTTTGCCTGCCATTTTCGGGCTCTGTTCAGTCAGGACAATGAAACGAGGCGTTGTGCCCTTGTTCGCAAAAGCATCCACGTTCTAAAAGCGGTTGAACCGCCGAGGACTCTGGGAAACACTCTGCAGTCCCTGGCACCCAGAAGCCACCTGCGCATCTGACGCTTATATCCCGTAATCGCTGTGGCACCGGTATCCGCGCTCAGGAGTTCTCCTGACTTCCACGAATTGACTTTTCTGGAAAATTGAGTCCAATTTCCCACGGTGACTCGTCTTCTGCCGACCGTGGAGCGCCTTCTGCATCAAGCCTGACCGCCAGTGGAGCGAGACGCGGAGTGGCGAGAGCGAACAAGACAAGGTCCACGGGAGAGAAGGTTTCACGCCAGCCTTACGTGTACCCTGTTCACGGTGGACTCAACCAGCGAAAATCCGTGGTTGTGACTGGAACTTGTCTGTTCATCAACCAGCTCGGGCTGGAGGACACTCACGGTCTCTTCGTGTTTCTTTTGGCTGCCGGTGCTGCCTTCGCCCAACACTGCAAGCTGCTCTTTGCGATTTCCCTCTACGCTGTAGACGCTTCCCAAGTGACCCGCTCACCTATGCTCGCTCTCCCAGATTCTTGGTACCTGGCGCTCTTTTCCTGCCGCTCTTCTTGCTACTACTCCGTCGGTTGCTGCAGGACTGGGGAACCTCTACGTAGTCGTCCCGAGTCGCGAGGCACGCGAGGCCTGACGTCCACCTGGCATCCACACACTGCAGCGACATTGTTTTTTCCTTTTCCCTCCGCCGTGAACCGTTGCGACTCCCTGTACGCTCTTCCCTAGCTCGACAATGCACTTCCTGTTCTTTTTGCAGCCAGCTCCGCGAGGCGTGCTCTCTGAACGATGACAACGCTGCTGGTCATGCGACTGACAGGAGGTTTCCAGGGCGGGACTTCAACGCCTTGCAACCTCCACATTCTCCGGCTCCTGCCACCTGCGCGCTCATGTCTGTTTCCCTGCCTGAGCTGGAAAAGGCTGGAGGCGGCAGGCCCTCGAGGGAGGAGACACCCCATCTTACCTGTTTTCTCTATTCACGACGAGACAGCAGGACCAGCCGACCGCGCCATCCGGGGTAATTCCCAACCGTTTCCTCCAAATCTCACTCAACGCGACTTCGGTGTCACGTTCCCACATTCGTATCCCCCTCGCTCGCATGCGTCTGCGAGGCAAAGCGTATTCCTCTGCAGACCAGACGCAGAGGGTCCCCAGCGTTCTGATGAATCCCTCGTTGAGAGACTAAAGTTTTGAGGCACTGCTCTACTGTCCGGCTCTCTCTCGACCTCGCGCAAGCCTCTCCCTGAGGCAGGTCTGCCTTGCCGCGCCCGCGGACCGGTTTGTGAACGACACACAGCTGTCTCCTCTGCGCGTCCTGAATATTCTATGGTCAACCTTTGCGTCGCTGTAGACAGTTCCGCCTCCTTCCCTCAATTTGCCCCCTTTCGCCGGAGGTCTCGCTCAAAGATATGCGCGCGGGGTTGTGCTGGGCTCACGAGGCCTCCACTGCTTACCTGAGTCGGCAGATGGCGATTTTGCAGACAGACGGGAGACATGAAGATCTCCGGAGCGAGGCCTCAAGAGCGCTGAGGAGTCGACTCGGCGACAGTGTCGTTCGCGATCTCATGATTCGTCTCTCGATCTCTCCGGCCTTTCCCCGCACGCCCACGAATGCCTTCCTGACCTCCTTGCTCGTCCTTCCCTCTCTCCTCGTGCTTTCGCGCAAAGAAGGAGAGACTGCTTGAGTCTGAAGCGCGTCTGAGACATCTCGACGTGTCGGGCGAGAGCCATCTGTGCACATACGCACTTTGGGTCCGTCAGCGACCTGTGCTGCCGCGCGCTTTTGTCCTCCTTCGTTCTTCCCCGCCTCAGTGCCTCATCTCCGGCGGTACAGCCATTCGAGGACCTGCCGTTCCTCGCTGCTGCGCACACTTGACAGCCTCTGTTTTTTCCTCGTCCTTCTTCTTGCTTTGCGGTCTCGCGTGAAAGATGCATTCCCTCAGCGCTTTCGCCGCGGGACAGTGCGCCCCGACTGTGGCTTCCTCATCCACATCGACTGCTTCCGCTGTGTGCCCTTCGGCGCAGCACAGGACTGACGCCTTCTCTTCCCCTGCTCCCTTGCCTTCTGGCTCCACAGGACGCGCGGACGCCATCGAAGCGTGCAGGCGCGGCGCCCCTCCGGATGCCTCCCTCGGCTTCCTTGCCCCCTGGGCCACGCCGGAGACTCGCCGGCGGGCTGCGACGGTTGGGCTCGGCGCGGGTCACCGACCCCGGGAGAGGGCAAGGCACCAGGGGGCGGGGGTGGGAGGCGGCGCGCCGCCGTCCGCGAGCGAGGCCCTCGCCATGCAGACGTTGGTCGCGTGGGAGACTGTGCGGGAGGCGTATGCAGGGTTTGAGGCAGAACTCGCAGGCTGGACGGAGGCGTTTTCAACTCTGACTCGCACGCATCTCGCCCCTCTGTTCGTCCCGGGCGCAGCGCCAGATGGGCCTACAGAGCAGGCGCTCCCGCGCACGCCGCACCACCACGCCGTGGTTCAGTGCGTCCGAGGACCCTTCGCAGGCCGGTTCTTCTACGTCAACAAAGGCAGGAAAGGCGACATCCTGGGCGGCGGAAAAGGCAATCGAGAGGTGACGATGTACATCGAGCACGCAGGCCTCAGCGAAGCGCATGCGCAGCTCGTCGAGGACGCTGGAGACAACGCGACACGCAAGGAAAACACCCTCGTCCTCATCGATCTCCACAGCGAAAACGGTGAGAGGCGGGGCAGGGGCGAACGCTGGTACCTGCTGGCACGGAGACCAGACACCAATAGACGGACTGGGGCGGGGGGGGGGGGGGGGGGGGAAGGGGGGAAGGCGAGGCCAATGGAGTGAAAGAAGAGTTCAGAGGAAGAGTCATCCAAAGAGGGAATCAGCTGATCACTGGACCCGTGCTTTCTGTCGTGAGGCCAGTAGACCCACACGCTGTAAAACGCGCTGTCGTGGCTCTGTCTGTTGCCTCCGCCATCCATTGATGACGTGGTCTGTGCTCAGTTGCATGTGTCGCTTTGTACCCTATCTTCGCGCCTCTCTCGCGTATTCTGTTGCTTTCCCGCGTCACCTGTCGCGCAGCCAGCTTAAACGCCGGTCGATTCGTGTTCCCTTGCGTCGCGTGCGCACCGCCTGGATGCGCTTCTCAGGAACTTGGGTTCGCCTGCGCTGGGACCTCCCGATCCCAGTCTGCTCGGAGCCGGGGCTGGCTGTCTCCCCTCCCCCTCTGCTTCGCGGCAAACGCTGCCTCGCAGCGCTCGCGAAGCGGCGCAGCGGCGACTTCTCCTCTTCTGGATCTTCTTCCTCGCCTCTCCTCCCTGCAGCTGCTGCTCCATCCGTGCTTCCGCCGCGCGCGCATGCCTCGGCCTCCCTGGCGCACCGTGGACAGACGCCGAGGCGCTGCGACGAGCCGCCGGCGTCTCCTGCGAACGGCTGTGTAACCCACGCGGGAGACGAAGGAGTCCTGCCGCGTCCGCGACCGCAAGGCGGCGCGACCTCGGACTCCTACCAGGTTCTTCACTTCGAGGGCACGCTGCTGCGACTCAGTCGAGGCGATCCCCTTTCTCCGCTGGAGGCCTTCGATGAATTTCTGAAAGCTTTCGAGCTATCTCATCTGGAAAGAGAAATTCTCCGGGGGCTGCAGCAGCAGTGCCGGTGCCACGAGAATACGGTGCAGCCCTCGGGGCGCGCCTCTTGCAGTTTTTCAGCTCCCTCTTCGGAGTCTGCTTCTCCGCCTTCGTCGCTGTCCTCTCCTTCATCGCTGCCATCTCCTTCATCTGCGTCGGCGGTTGACACGTCTGTCTCGTCGGCTCTCCCGTGGCCTGAGTGCCCGAAACACGTACGGCGCCCAGAGGAGACGCTGTTGTGGACGGCGGAGAGGGGTCGCTCAGGTGTGAGTCTCGACGGGACGGGATCGCAGCCTCCTGACCCTCTCTTCTCGAGAAATCAGGGCTTGTCTCGTCTGCTGCACGACGCAGACGCAGAGTTGTCTCCTTCGTCTCCGCGCTCACCTTGCTTCTTGTCGCGCACGGGCGCATGCAGGTGCCTGAGGAATCCACTCGTCCGCCTCGCCGAGCTGAGTCCTGACTGCATCCTCTCGTCGCCGCGTCCAGCATGCCGGCAAGGGGAGGCGGCAGAACAATCTGAAGCCAATGCCGACGCGCACGGCTCATCTTTTCCATCGATTCTTGCTTCTCAGCTCCCCCCTGTGGCCTCCTCCCCTTCTCGGCGTCTGTCTTCATCGTCGCCCTCGTTGGCGGTCTCTGCGGTGTCCCTGCCCGGATCTTCACCCGCAAGCCCTTCGAAGCGAGGCCAAATCACCTTTTCAGCGGCAGCCGCGACGACGCAGTGGGCGAGCCAGGAGGGTGCCCCCGACGAGGTCAGCAGACGACACAGCACTGCGGAAGACCGAAGCATGCCCTACGCAGGGGACGAGGGAGAGCGATGCGGCGACAACACGCCCTCGTGCGAAAGAATCGATGACCCCTGGAGCTGCGGAGGGGACTCCAAGGACCTCGCGAGTGAAGATGAGGCGACTGCCGAGGTTTTCAGGGGCGCCGCAGCCGAGCCGCCGGTTGTGCCGGCGCGCCCTTCATCCTGCTCACCCGCTTGCCAACTGACTGTCCCCCCTGGCTCCACCCGCGACGGCCGTGGAGGCGGGTGCGACGGAGACGAAGAGGAGGCCGGCGAGGACCAAGGGGCGAGAACAGAACTGAGTCACGAAGATCTGGCCAAGTGGCAGCTCGCGTGTCAAGAGTTGCCGCGTTTCTACCTCCCTCTCGAGGTGAAGAGTCGTCCGTTGGAGATCTTTGACCTGGCCTCAGGCGCCTTCCTGGGGCGAGTTGGCTGGTCTGGCGCCTGCCTTCTTCCCTCTTCGTCGTGCTGCCCCTCGGCGTCTCCCTCCACACCCTCTGCGTCATCGCCTTCCCTGACTCCCTGTCCCCCCTCGACGCTTCTGGGCCCCCGCCCGCATCAGGCTGCCGCTGCGTCGACCTCGACGCGGTCTCCCGCAGCGTCGCGTTTCCCCCACACATCATCTCACTCGAGTTCAGTCACGACTTGGTCTTCGTCGCTTGCTGACGCGGCGGCTGTCGGTTCCGCACCTCTCATGCTTCCCCTTTCGGCGCCTTCTCCGGAGAGCTTCACGAAAGGCGAGCTCGCGGAGCACGCAGCCGCAGAAGACGCGCATCTGCTTCCGCTTAAGGCGTCTCCCGCGCCTCCGGCTTGCCAGTTTTCTCCCTCGAAGAACGTCTCAAGCTCGCTCTTCCAAGCGCTGCTGGCAGAGGGACCGACGGATGCAGCGGCTGGCGCGGCGGCCGCTCCCTCGCCTCTCTCCGCCGGCGAGCGAGAGGACCCGAAGAGAGAAGAACTACGGCTGCAAACGCGCCTCAGCCCCGCGGGGGGTCGTCACGCGGAGAGACGCCGGGCGGGTCGCGACGAGCGAGGAGAAGATGGAGGCAGCGATAAAGCGGGACAGAGGGCGGCTCCCGAGCTAGCGGTCGAGCGCCCGGCGTTGCTGCAGAAGGTAGGCATGCGAGCCGAAGGCGTCTCTGTGGCTTCGCCTACTCAGCAGAGAGGAAACAGCTCGCTGTCTGAGAGGTGGCCGTCGGTTGTCGGCGGAGAGTCTGCGGAGAGCCAGACTCCTGGCGGCGGGCCGGTACAGGATTCTCTTGCGACGCCTGCGCCTCCACTTGAGAGCGGTGTGAGAAGCGGAGAGGGCGAGACTGGGCAAAGCCGACGGGAGCCCCTGGCGAGGGAGGAGGAAGTGCACGGGGCGGAAGAAAAACTAACCGACGCAGGACGAAGGAAGCCCGAAGACGACCGGCGCAGCGGGGGGACGCGCGAAGGCGAGACGAACACAGGCGAGGCCGACACCGCCCCTGTGTCTCTTTGCAGGCTATCACCGACACTCGGCGAACCGAGCGTGGCGCAGTCGCATGAGCCTTGCTCTCAGTTCCCGCCACCCTCTTCCACGTTGGAGCAAGCTGCTCAAGCCGACGCGGTCGGCGACGACAAGAGGAAGAGGGCCGTCGATGAGCTCGCGCGCCCAACAGAGAATAAGGGTGGAGGCCTCTGCCATAACAAGAGCGACCGCAGAGGACAGAGGCGCACGGTGTCGCTCTCAGGCCCCGTGCCGTGGGACCGGCGCGCTGCAAAAGGCTGCGCATCGCTCTGGGGCTCCGACGCGCCCCGGAACTCTGCTGCGTCTTCCAGCGTCTCGACGAAGCCTCACAGATGTGACTATTTCTCGGACTACTCCCACCCCGCCCAGGACCGCCCCGCGGACCGTTGTTCGCGCTCGGCCTCTTCGCTGGGATCCCCTTCGGCCTCCGCGCCGCTGCAGGGACACAAGCCTGCGCACCCGGAATCTCCCTCGGTCTCCTCTCCTTCGCTCCTCGCATCGTCGTCGCCGTCGCCTGCCGCGGGCGTCCGCTTCCCTCTCGCCAAATGCGGAAAGCGCTTCGCAGAAGGGCCGCAGCCGCCTGCCTTGCCTCGCTCGGCGCCGCTCCAACGCCCGGCGTCTGCGGAGTCCCCTCTGCGGCCTGCGGTGCGCGCTGCGTCTGGCACATTCTCGTCGCCTTCTTTCTTCCTCCGCGGTGCTTCCACGAAGTCCACGGAGTCCGAGAGCGCGCTCCAGAGAAAAAACGAATCCGGGGATGGAGAGGCTGCACCGCAGGAAAAGAGCGTGCGGGGGGCTGCGCATGTGCTGCAGCCGCCCGAGGGCGCACACACGCAAGTGGAAACGACGAGGAAAGACGGCGCACAAGCCGAGCGGCTGCGACGGATGCGGACGCTTGCATGGGAAGACACAGACAACGCAACAGAGGACGCAGAGGAGGACGGGCGCCCGTTGCCCGGGGCGGTCTCTATGCGGCGGAGGGAGGCGGGGGGAGGTGTCGCGAGGGAGGAAAACGAGGCGACGCAGATTCCCCGGCCTAGAAGGCTCCAGCTCTCTGCGTGCGCCGAAGAACAGGGAGAAGACGTGCGACCCCCAAGTGACATCGAGAACGAGGTGGAAGGAGGGATAACGGCAACTGCAGCCGGGGCAAAGACAGACGATGACGAAGCAGCGGGGAGAGGAGAGTTGGCGAAAGGAAGCGAAGGTGTAGTGACAGAGGAAGACGTGCGAAGGTGCCAGACCCAGGCTGAAGCACAGGGAGGCCGAACAACCCTGGACGCCCGCGACGGCGAAGTGCTGCAGCGAGAGCCCGTAGAAACCACAGAGGAAGCAGGGCTAGCAGGCGAAAGACACGAAGGGGGGCACGAAGAAGCCGTGCAACGTGGAGAGGACGAGAGCGTCGTACGAAAGAATCGAACAACAAATGCCCTTTTTGCGCAGACGCCGCAGCACTGTACTTCACCTACCTTGCCGATGTCGGGGGCAAGCAGCAGCAGCGCCGAAAGAACGGCGAGCTTACACCAAGTTTTCACCAGTAAATACACGTTTAACGATGAGGACAGAGGAGGGCAGATCCCATTGGAAAGGCCACCGCTTTTCTCGTCGCGTCGCTCCTGTGCTTCGCCTCCGCTGGCACCCAAGCCCGTCGCTGCCGCCAGCACCTTCGCATCGCTTGCCGGTCTCCCCACGCCCCAAGCGAGAAGCAATGCGACGAACTCTGACGAGGAACGGCGCGGCGAGCACGAGGGGGGAAACCTGAAGGGACAGCTGCTGCGAGACATGCACGCGACGCTGTTGAAGAAGCCGTTCAGGAGGGTCACAGAGGAAGAGGAGGGAGACAAAGAGCAAACTCGAGGCACACAGCCCGAGGAGGGCGCACGCAATCTGCAAAGCAGGCAAGCCTGTGAAGGGGCTCAACCCGGAGACTTGAAGAATAGAGACAACGCCCAAACTGAAACAGATGCGTTGCCGGCTGCACGGCGCCCACAGAAATCCTCGCGCAGGACACCTCCGCGAGCGCATGCGGTTAAAGGGAGAGAGCGCGAGACAGATAAAAGAAGAGAGGGAGAACAAGACGCCGAGGCGGCACAGAGTGTTTCAGTGGACGTTAAGCTCGCACGGGAGAAGAACCAAGTGTTGGAGGGCACCTCTCGCGAAGAAGAGGGCGATTGGATTCCGCATGAGAGGACGCGTGCGAGGGAGGACAAGGAGACTGAGCGGCATCGCATTGCTCGGGCGAGAGAGAATGAATTCAACTGTGCTCTTTGTTTTCCCCTTTTTTCTTCAATTCCTTCCGCGTTGGTCTCGCCTTTGCGTCGCTTTCAATCCTCACCGTCTCTCCGCGGCTCTTCCTCTTCTCTCCCGTCGTCTCATTCGTCTGTCCCCGCCTCTCTCGCTTCTTCCTTCTCGCCTCCTCCCTCTTTCGAGCCTTTCGCGCTTGCGTCGAGTTCCTCCTTTTCAGCCGATCGCTGCGGGACAGCAGCTTCTTTGGCAGCCTCTCCGTCTGTCTCCCGTTCAGCTGCATCGACTTCGCCTTCGTCCTCTGCATGCGCACCTCTTTTTCGCCTTGGGTCGTCGCCGTTGCGCCGGCGGATGGCGGAGGAACGCGTGAATCCGACCGGCGGCTTGGATGGAGAACGGAGTCGCAGGCTTACGTCCGCTCCACGGCCCTGCCTGGCGCCTCCCACGAAAAAGCGCACACGAGCAGAGCCTCAACAGGAGGGCTTTGAACGGGCAGGAGAATCCAAAGAGAGAGACCGCGGCAGAGGCGGATGGGCGCCAGGCTCTTTGGGAGGAGGGAATGAACACACGGAGTTGGCACGTCTCGCGCGTGCGGAAGACAAAGTTCCGCGTCGGAGCTTGTTGCCGAGTGGATTCGTCTCCTCTTCTCTCTGCCTGAGTCGTGGAGGAGAGAAAGTGGCTGACGCAAGCGCCTGCACTCGGCAGAGCGAGGGAGAGGGGAAGAAGAGTGCAGCGAAGTCGACTCAGCGCGAGCGAGAACCAACAGGGAAGCGAGGAGAGAAGCAAACATGCGAAGAAAGACACAGACAAGTGGACGAAGGCGAAGCAGGCGCTGAGGAAGAAGGCCTTGAAGAGAGAGTCTGGAAAGGCGACGGAGAGGCCGAGGCGGAGGACGTAGAAACGCAGACGAGATGCAGCCGAGGAGCGCCAGCAGAAGGCCAGGACGAAGAAGCGGATGCACATGCAGATGGTGACCAGAAAGCAGATGAAGAAGGGACCATATGCACAGCAGAAGGGCAGGAAGACGGCGGCTTGTTGTCGCAGATGCCATTTCGTCACCTTGCAGCATCTCCCCGCTCGCCTGCCTTCGCGGTGTCTCCACCGCGCTCATCAGCTCTGTCCAGCGCGCCTTCGGTTTCTTCAGCCCTTTTCGCGTCGCGCTGTCTTTCTTATTTGTCGTCCTCTACTTCTTTTTTTCCGCCTCTTTTTCCTTCTTTCCGTTCTGCGCGTGCTTCTTCCCTGTCATCTTCGCTCCCGTCTTCGCCTCGGCGTCCTTCTCACGAACCTGCGCGTCGAGCATACTCGCCGCCTACCCCTCGTCTCGGCGCTTCGTCGTCGTCCATCTCTTCACTTCTGCCATCTTCCCCGTCCCTTGATTCGCCTTTTTCTCGCCCCAGCCCTCTAAGTCGCCCAGCTTCACCTTCCGCCAGCTGTCTGTCTTCTTGCTCCCCTCCCGCTGCCCGTGACGTTGCTTCTTCGTCTCCTGACGCTTTCTCTTCTTCTCTTCTGCCAGCGTCCCTTGACGATTCCGTTTGGCTTCCGCGAGTTCAGTGCATGCGCGCATCACCCTCAGCCGATAGCCGAGAAGGCGCGCGACGAGCCCCAGCGACGAGCGGCAAGGAGGCGCGCGGCATTGCGTCTTCGCAGCAGAAAGGCAGCGAAGTGCATCAGAGGGGAGAAAAAGAAAACAACGCCGACTCCGCGTGCGACGCATCAAGGTCAAATGGCTGCTCGCCTTTACGTGCTGTCTCCGGCGCGACGAAGGAGGGCCCCGAAAGAGACATTTGCTTTGCTTCCGAGTCCCTTCTAACCCAGAAGAAGCGCACAGCTGACGACAGAGGCCACACTTTGTCTTTGTTTGGGCAGAGACAAGCTACGGAGGATTCAACAGAGGCAGGAGACGACGACGCTCTCCGCTTCGATGCGGATGAGGCGATTCTCTCCCGCGATGGCGGCATCCACGAATCTGGCGACGGCAACGACAATGATCCTACTTCTGGGTCAGCGCCGCCTGCTTCTCTCACCACAGATACGCCCTCCGTGTCAACGTTGAAGAAAGATGAGGCGATCGCCCTTGCTAATTCTGGCGAGGAAGTCGGACGGGGGGCGGGGTCAGGCCCCCAGGCACCCAGGGGCTATCAGCGCGACGGAGAAAGAAAAGCGGCGCAGCCCGTCCTCGCCCCAGCTATTCGACATAACGCTGCGGTCGTGGGCGGCGCCCTCGGTGACGCTGGCGGCGCCCTCGGTGACGCTGGCGGCGCCCTCGGTGACGCAGGCGTCGCCGTCCATTCCAGACGTGCCGCAGCTAGACAAGCCGCATCTGGAGACCTTGCGCACGATGCATGCGCCCCGACGACTGCGGCGAGTGTGAGAAAGAATTTGGAGACTGGCAGCGACTCGGGAACGCCGCTCCAAAGTGAGCCAGGACACAGCGGCCTCGGCGCCGACTCAGGCGCATCTGCGTGCGCGCCAACGGGGGCAACTTTGGACTCTGATTACCGTTTTTTGTGGGGGAAGAAATCGACGATCAAGGACGATACAGTTTCCTGGAGAACTCCCATACCGACAACTAGCCATCCTCTCCATCGAGGGTCATCCATCAGCCTTGGGGCCCACACCTGGAGACAGGCCGGTGCTGTGTCTTCTTCAGGCTCCGGTTGGGCTCCACCCGGCCCGGCCCCTGTCCGTCGAGCCCAAATAGCGACCGCGATCGGAGGCGAGCCGTCGGGCGCGGGGACGTTCTTGGGTTGCGCTGCGGCGCGGTCGGCGCGAGGTAAGGGGGGGGATGAGGAGCAAAAGAAGAGGCCCGCGTTGCCTTTTGTATTTTACAGGCAACACGTGGGCTTCCGCGAGGCCCGAGATCACCTATTGCGCCATCCTCGAAGAGATCGCCCAGTCATCGTCATCCCTGTCTCCTCATCAGGCGCCTCTTCGCCCTCCCCGCTGTCTCCTTCCTGTCCTGTTTCTCTGCTTGCTGAGCCTTGCCCTTGGTCCACCCTGTCCGCGCCTTTGTCACCCTCGCGTCGGTCTTCACTGGCTCCCTCGCCGCTCCCCTCGTCACCGGTTCTGTCTCACTCTTCATACTTGGCGTCTTCGGCTCCAGTGCGCATGCTGCGCGGCAGCGACAGCGACCCCCTGGTTTCCGCCTCATCAGGGCCGGAAGAGAAGCGTCCTTTATCCCACGGAGGCGCCGACGCGCTGCAGCATCATGGCAGTTGGTGCCGTCCCCTCCCGGCAGCTGCTTCGTTTTGCAGCCCTCTTGCTTCTTCACCTCCGTCGGTCCACTCTTCTCTCGCACCCGCCGTCTCTCCTCCTGCCGCCTCCTGTCCTTCGCGAGACTCGGCTGTCCAGCACCCGAGGTTTTCCTCTGTGTCTCCCTCCCCACCTTCGAGCGTGGCTTCCTCCCGTCGCTCAGATGTGCTCACGTGCTGGAATTGCGGCGCTGAAGGCCGCGGCGTGCTGGCCCTGTACTTCGCAGGTGCGTTCCAGTTGCTCTCGCTGCCGAGCAAGCCCTCGCAGGCCGCCGCGCCCTCGGAGTACTTCCTCTCTCTGGCGCCGCACTGCCCGCTGTCTCTGAGCCCAGACGCCGCGTTCCGGCTGGGTCGTCGCCTCGAGTTCGCTGTCCTTCGCTTTTGCGTGGGCGTCAAGAGCGCGCGCGGGTGTCGCCGCACGATGGAGGACGCCGAACTCGTTGTGCAGGATCTGCGCGTGAGTTCAGCCTTCTCATGCTCGTTTTTCGGCGTCTACGACGGGCATGGCGGGCGCGACTGCGCCGAGTTCGTGAAACGCCACTTACACCTCACCTTCCGCCAGCAGCTCCTGCAGCTCTGCGGTCAACTCGAGCTCTCGCCCTGCGTCAACTTCCACATCTTCCAGGCGCTCTACTTCGCCTTCCTCCTCACCGATGCCGCCTACCTCAAGCGCCAGCGGGACGCTCGCGCCCACGCCGACGCTGTACGAGCTGCTCCCCCGTCCATCGCGGCCTCTCGGGCGCGTTTCGAGGGATCGCCGCATGCTGCAAGGGCTGCGGATGATGGTTTAGGGCTTTTGACTCCGCCCCCGCCTCCACGCGGAGACTTACTCGGCGAGACTGGCCGCTGCGCCCACGTGGACGCGGAGTCGCATGCAGAGCCCGCAGTTGCCTTGGAGGCGGCGACGTCGGCGTCGCCGCATCCAACGGCTGCGAAGACTGCGACTGCGTCGGCGCCTGGGGCGCGCGCGTCCGACGGCCCTCGAGGCCCGGCTTACCCGCCTTTGTCGCTGGGTGGCGGGAGTCGACCGCAAGCGCGGCCGGTTCACGACGAGCTACCAGCTTCTCGGCTCGCAAAGGGGGGCTCCGCGTCTGGCTGCGCGTCGGTAGTAGTAGTTGTCGTCGGCGGCGCCGTTTGGTGTGCGAACTGCGGCGATGCGAGGGCCGTCCTGGCCTGCGGCGGAAGAGCCGTTGACCTGTCCTCCGACCATAAGCCGACGCGGAGAGACGAGCTGAACCGAATCATCCGCGCTGGAGGGTTCGTGCGCGGCAGGCGAGTCCTCGGCCGCCTCGCCGTCAGCCGCGCCTTCGGAGACATCGAGTACAAGGGGAGTTTATACGAAGAACTGGAAGACGAAGACGCGTGTGCAGCTGGTGGAGAGGACTCGGAGGGCAGGGAGAGGGAGGAACGGCGCGGAGAGGAGAAGGCGTGCGGAGAAGAGAAGGCGCCAACGGCGAGGCCAGCAGAGGAGGGAAAGAAAAATAGTAAAGTGCACGGGTGCAGAGGCATCTGTAGTTTCGAGAATCCGACAAGACAGACGGCGCACGGGAGATTCGAAGAAGGCAAGCAGCTGTACGTTGGACGCAGGCACGGCCAGGGGGATGTTTTCTTCTGTTCTGCATTTTCTTCTTTGCCTGCGGCGCCCTCGTGTAGCGCCTCGACGGACGGCGCCGAGGCGAGACGCGACAGGTGGGCGGGTGTGGGAACAGACGGAGAGGCGATGAAGAAGGGCGGGTCGCAAGAGTCGTTTCCGAAGGCGACACTCTCCGAGAAGAGAAGAAAGATCTACAGAGAGCCGCTGGTGATTGCCGTTCCCGAGATCCGTCTCCACATTCTCTCGCCGAGCGACGATTTTCTTCTCCTTGCATGCGACGGCCTCTTCGACGTGTTTTCGAGTCAAGAGGCCGTCGCCTTCATATACTCGAGGTTGAGCGCGATGCCGCCGTATGAACAGGATCCCCAGAAAGCCGTCGACGAGCTCGTCGCGGCGGCGATCGAGGAGAGGAACACGCGGGACAACGTGACGGCGATCCTCGTCGTCTTCAACCCCATTGTCACAGCGCGCAGCTGATACCCATGCCTCCGCAGCCCAAAACAACGACGCGCAAATATGCAGACAAACGCGGGACTGTCTGTACGAACGTCTTTTTGCACGTAGTTGTGCTGGCTCGCATAAAGGCGTCCTGGCTTCAAACATACGTACGTGGAGGTATGCATCAGCAACAAATGCCGAGAGTTCGTGCGTGGTTCAGCGCCGAATGCTTTTGCCTGCCTGCCTGTGGATGTTTCGATCATGGTGGCCTTTTTTTGAAGATTAAGCGAGGCTAGTGGGGAAGGGCACGCGGGGACTCGAAAAGCGCCTACGTGGCGTGGCGGCAACAAGAACGTTCAGGGTGTTTTGGTTCGAGTACTTCTCCAGAAACAGGATTTTTGGAAGGGATCTGAATACAGTCAACTGCTGGACCCTCTACAAAAGCTTCCCTTGTGACCATGTTTCCCGCCATTACGATATCATGCTTCGTATGTCTAGCAATAAGCTACCCTGCTTCGCTCGCCTGCACTCCACACTCTAAGGCTATAGTCTAGATTGAGTGCCTGTGAAATGCGGAACTCCGGCTTTGCCACGACTTGCCATTTTCTAGCGTGCAACTGATTCTTTTCCGCAGAGACGTGGCCGCTGTATGCTGTTGCTGCGTGATTTGCCTTCTCCGCGAGGAGCGGGAGAGGCCTCTACGGAGATCACGAAGTCTTCCGAGAGTGTACTTTGAAATCCCTGAAGAGTCTGTGCGTGTTTCTTCACGGACAGTGGAAGCAAAACAAAGTACATTCACGCGAACGGTGGACAGAAGAACAAAGCGAAGAAAGAATAGGGAGACGCAGCCAATTCGCGAACCGGCAGACTCAGACGCAGAGACAGCCAGCACGATCCTAAAGGCGTCGACATGTCCAAATCTAGCTGAGAATGGGGACGAGAAAGAAAAACCAACGGCAACGGCCAGAGTCTCCGCCTCTCTTCCTGCCGCATGCAAGTACCTATCTATTTGTACGCAGGCCACCTTGCCGCCTGCTCACGGCCTACTCGCTTCCCGTGTTTTCCTCTCCCCACCCCCACTCCGTTCCTTCCTCCTCCACCTCCTTGTCTGGTTCAGCACGCATATGCATTCTTAAAAATTAGCGTACAAGTGAATGCACATGCATGCAGACGAGTGCTGGCGTAGAGCATCACCACGCGCGAGTGTTCAATGTGCAGCTTGCGCGTAGAGCACTGTTCAAAATTTCAGCTACCTCCTGCCTCGGCCTCGACGTCGCCCCGAGCGGCCGTTGCCCAAGCATCTCCACGTGACGACTCCCACAAAAACAGCCGCCAGGCCGCAGAGGCTGACAAGGGCGAGAATCGCACCTGTACCCATTTTCGTGCTGCCGCCGTAGCCTGTCGGGCGGTCTAAGGCGACCATATTCTGCATCATGTGCATGGCGCTTGCATTCGTCGCGCTAGCCGGCGCCTCCTGCATCGTCACGCCCAGGTTCGATCCCCCTGGGGACCCGCCGTCGCCCTGAAGCGCGGCGAGCAGCTTCGCTTGGTTGGCGTCAAGAGGCGCGTTTCCGCTCGACAGCGACGCGAGCTGCTGCTGCAGCTGCGCCTGCTGCTCCTGGGCAGTGAGCAGCTGCTGCTGACTGAGTTGCCCCGTCTCGATTTCCTGCTGTTTTTCTTTGATCTTGCGCGCGTACTCGGCTGCGCGCTCTGCCCGTTCCTCCTCGCTCATGGCGGCGCCCGCCTGCTGCGCCATCTTCAAGTTGTGATCTGCGAGGTTCGACGCGCGCTTCTTCTCCTCCTCCAGCGCCTCCTTCGAGATGTGCTTAGCTTTCACGCACGTAACCTGAGGGAGACCGGACAGGAGACAGCAGAGGGCAGGCATGATGAGGACTGAAAGACAGATGCCCAGCGAGAGGACGCGGTGCGGCGGAACCTCGAAGAGACGACGAAACGAGAGAGAGCTCATGAGATGATGAAACACACCATCCAGTGGACGACGCAGGCAATCCAGACCACCTGTGATAGGAAGGGACAGAACGGATGCATGCGGCCCTTGTTAAGCAACTGCATAAAGAGAGACGCGAGATGTCGAGCTCACCGTGGCGCACGAGAGAGGTACTTCATTCATCATGCAGCCTCCCTTTGATTTGCATTTGAGGGTGACCGTGAAGCCGGTGTTGATGAAAGCTGCGAGCTTCGCTCCGACTTCGCTTTGCCGCGCCATGATGAAGAAGCTTGAGTGGAGAATTTTCGTTGCAGGAAAGCTTCCCGTCCATGACAGCGGCCTGCTGCATTTTTTCACAGCAGGCGACGAGAAGGCAAACTCGACGCCGACTCGCGAGATTTTCTTGATCCTCTTCTTCGCTTGTTTCGTCTCCTTCAAGTACTTCTTCTCCTCTGGACTCTTGCCCTGAAACAGCTTTGCCATGCTGCTGAGGATACGGGGGCCTCGCTTGCCAGCCTTCTGCTTCGGGGCAGGCTCGCCCTCGTGGTCTGGCGGGTTGTCCTCGTCGTCGTATTCCTCGTCGCGGATGTCTTTGTCCTCCTTCTCTTCTTCGCCCTCGCTCTTCTTTCGCTTGAACAAACCGCCGAAGAACTGCTTCATCTTGGCTCCCACGCCCTTGCCGCCTCCCGCCTCCTCACCGTAGTCCCCTCCGTCGTCGCCGTAGTCGTCGTCATCGTAGCCTTTCCCCTGCAGGAAAGACAACCCTGCGCCAGCGACGCCACCATGAAGATCGAGACTCGCCGCGGGCGTCGTCAAGTCCAGCGCCTCTTCTGCAAACGCGTGAGCGTGTTCGAGCTCGCCTCCGTTGCGGGCGTCGTCGGCACTCCTCTCCTCAGCGGGGGAATCCTCGCTGTCAGGCAGAATAAAGAACTCGTTCTCGAAGACTTCTCCTGTCTCCGCCTCTCCGGCCGCAGCCTCACGCAGGCGCTTGCCCTCTCCTGTGTCCTCGGCTTCCGCACGCTCCGCGTCTCCCGCCCCGCGCTGCGCGAGCTGTATGAAGCTGCCTCCTCGAAAGCTGTCTCGGTCGTAGCCGTCGTCGTATCTGTCGTCCTCTGCTCCGCCCCGCCCCATCTCGTCCGCAAACTCCTCGTCGCGGCCCGGAGGCGGAGGCGCGGGCCTCGGAGCCTTCAGCCCCATCATTTTCTTGGCCTGCGGCACGGACATGCGGAAGCGCCGCGGCTGCATCAGCACCACGACCTGCAGGCGCATGTAGTTCTTGCTGTCGGTTGCGCAGCGCCCGACGTCGCCCAGAAGTGCGGAGGGGACGATGCGAAACACGCGGCTTTCGTCAAACTTTAGAAAAATCGCTTTCCCAGCATTCACGCGAACTCCGCCTCCGTGCCCCGCCTCCGCCCCGCCGCCATCGGCCGAGTGGGCACTGCCCCCGCCATCGTCTTCGTCGTCCTCGCCGTAGTCGCCAACCATCGACGCCTGGTCGTAGTCCCCGCTGTCGTCTCCCGGATCGCCGTACTCGTCGCTCCACGCCCTCTCACCCAACCTCAGAAAAGAGGTCGGCGACGCGTCGGCCGAAAGCCGAGAAGACGTTGCACCAGCTGGGGGCGCGAAAGGAGGCGCTGCCGCAGCACTCAGAGGCGCCGAATTGCCCATGGATTCCTCCTTCGCTTCGACTGGCTCTGTCTGGCGGCCGCTCCGCAAGCCCGCGGTCCGCCCGACCGCGGGGCCTGCACCGTTTCGTTGCTCAGGGTCCCCAGACGCCTCGCCCTCGCGATCCTCTTGTAGGAAGGAGGAGGGTTGCTGCATGGATATTTCTCCCTCATGGCTGCTGCGAAGGGCCTCTCCTGTTTTGCTGGTGCGCGCGGGCCGTTTTTCCCGAGCTTGCATCTGCAAAAAAGTATGGTTCCCGCTGCTCCACTCGTCGTATCCCTCGCCGTCGCCGTTGTACTCTCCTCTGTCGAAGCCGCCGCCCCGCGATCCTCTGGCGGATCCTTCGTAGCCATCCGTGTCTCCGCCTCCAAAGTCGTCGTCTGCGTCTCCATCCGTGTCTCCGCCTCCAAAGTCGTCGTCTGCGTCGCCATCCGCGTCTCCTCCGCCCCCCCGAGGCCCCCCCGTCGGCCTATTCCGCGAGGAGTTCAGGCGCTCGATTTCCTTGGCGCTGATCGGCTTGTAATGGAATGGTGCAGAGGGACTCGGCGAGAATGTGAGCGCGGACTTCATCAACAGCAGCAGGCCCTTGCGGTCCTCCACTTGGACGCAGAGGCTTTCTTGATTCTCGGAATGCAGCGGGCACTGTGAGCACTCTGAGAAGGTGAAACACTTGTTCGGGTCGTTGACCGGCCGCGGCGTGAAGCCCCCCGACTTGCAGCGCGCAAATGCGCACACGCGAGGCACGGACTGATGGCCTCGAAGCGCCGCCTCAGACTCGACGAAGGAGAGCGCCGCGGCCGAAGAGGAAAACTCGCATGGAGACTCAAACGACGGCGAGAAAGGCGGCGAGACGCTGGCGCGGAAGGGGCGCTCCACAGACAAGGCTGCAGAGGAAGACAACGCAGACACGCCGGCAGTGGAGGACGGATGCAAAGTATGCACTGGCGCGAGAGGTCGCGGGCGCATCTGCGGCGACTGAGAAGAGAGAGAAACAGTGGTAGAGGCAGAAGGAATCTGCGGTTCCGCCGACGAGGAAGGAGCGGGAGGCATGGAACGAACCTGCCAAGGCCCTGGTTCATGCAAAAATATCGGGCGGGCGCTGTCAGGTGCACCGGGGGTCGCTTTCACGTCACTCGAGGGCGCTGCCTCGAGGGCGCGCGCGCCGCCGGCACTAGAGGCGACAACGCCCGCGCCGCCTGGGTCTCTTCCATTGCTTCCCAGGGGATCTAGCGGGTCATACGGGGTCCCGTTTCCCCTTGGCGGCTGCAGGGCCGGATCTGCGGGCGCCGATGCGCCCGCGTAGACGAGAGAGCGGTGCCGGTCGCCTGGCTCAGCCCCCTGCCCGAGTGGAGCGCTTCCCTCGAAGAAGGTGAATCCAAGCGACCCCCGCAGGCACAGAGCAGAAAAAAGAATAACGAGGGAGCGGAAAGTGAGAGGCGGAGGCGTCGAAAGGAGGCAAGCACCCCGTGGGCGGGAGGGCTGGGGGCTGCCCCGGAGAGGCGCGACACCGAAGGGAACGCAAAAAGAGGAGCCAGGAGTCAAAATACGTGGAGTTTGAGACGGAATCGGAGAGACCGAAGCGGGGAAAATGGCTGAGCGAGCATGAAGCTGCCACTGGGCCGCAGTTCTGGCCACCGAGGACGTGTCTTCCGGATCGAACGCGGAAGACTTTGAGCCAAACAAGGCGGCGGACGTTCCACACCTAGTTCGGCCGCACGCAGCCTGCGAAGGTGGAAGAGGAACAGAAGACATCATATTTTTCGACGGAAATCAAGACGGAAAGCCCCGTGGCGCCGCCTCTCAGCGAGAAAACGAGCAGAGAGGCTGTCGCCCATGATGAGTCTCCTCAGTGAAACACAGAGATCGCAAGAAGACACGCTAGCTTTCCGCACCACAGGGCGCTTCTCTGTGTACCGGGAAGACACGACCTGGTGTGCTACAAAAGTTGCAAGGGAAAAGAATTCGCGAGTGCGACGCAAAAGGCGTGGAGACCGTTTCCAGGATGTCTTTCTAGTTCAAAAGATTTTTCGTGGTCCTCAGAGCTAGCGTTGGGCGCGCGAAGTCGGTACGTTGCTGCCAGCGCCATCGGTAGCTGTGACCCCGAGGCGGCTAGGCGGAACATGCGAAGCCGGGGCTGCAGAGGGGCGCTGCATATGAATCGACGTGCGAGCAAGACACCAAATTCGCGGCGTGATATGTAAAGAGCAGATGAAGCAAAAGGGGGGCAACTTATATCGGGAACCCACATTTTACCCGCCGCCTCGCCCCCGACGTGCACACGCAGTTCGTCTGTGACAACTCGGTCGACCGAAGCCGAAGGAGTACCTAATTCACACGAAGCCAGGGATCAATCCAGGGTTAGAAGGCGAAGCAGCTGCGTCGTATGAGTTGCTGTGTTTTGATGTGCGATTGCGTAAGACTAGGCGGACGGCATTCGTATCCTGAAGGCTAATCCGCCGACGCTTACTTCTCCGTTCCACCCAATACTTCTCCGTTCCACCCAATACTTCTCCGTTCCACCCAATGTCCATAGGCGCCTGTCCATTTCACATCTTCACGAAAAGTGAAGGAGCTGCGAGAGGGGGTTGAGAGGCGGAGGGGTAAGCAACAGCATCCATTCGCAGAAGTCTGACCGAGCTCAATAATCCAGCCATTCACATTCTCCATCTTCGAGGGTACGCCTGTTTCCTCGGGGACTGGCAGGCACGGTGAGCCCTCCGTCACCGACGCATGTAGGAAACTGAATGGTAGGGGCAAGACCGTTTAAAACTACGATGTGGAGAAACTGGTTGACGCCTTGCAACATATCACGCACCTCCCATGGTTTTTTACGACATCGAAGTGCGGCTGCCTAGGGAAGAATCTGTGCAAGGCGCCAGAGAGTATCACTTAGTGAGGCTGCCCGTGAGAGAATCCAGCGGGTCGTATCTCAGCAGTGGCGTCTTTGTTGCTAGAAGAGAGGGGAATGCAAGGCCGCGTTTATCTGCACGCATCGTTGCCTACCCCGCTGAGGTCTCCACGTGTTCTCTGTGACCAGAATATCTCGAGTAGAGACTGCTGTTGCATCCGGGCTCCCGCGCAATCCCTGTATCACTGCCCAATGGGCGTACACGAAGGTACCTCGAACGCATCCTCGAGAGAACGTCGTGACTTTCGAGTCACTGGAAAACGCAGTACTTGCCTGGGTGTATCGAGAGCTTACATTCACTGGCTTGCAAGCGACTTTCCGTTGGTTCTAGCTCCTCGAAGCAGCGTGACCCCACAGTGTACTTTTCAAGTGTGGTCGTATCGTGAGTTGTGGGGAGCGCGGGAGCGTTCACCAGTCCGCCGACAGAGACCTTCTCTCGACTGCGCTGGTGTGAACTGTCTGTACTCGGCACTACGCAGCGCATGTGGCAAGCTTCGCAGTCGCTAGCTGACAGAGTTGCCGGAGCCCAAAGTACGATTTTTATGGTGGATTCGGATCTGCGTCGCAAAACACGGGAACGCGGCAGTGTGTATTGCTCAAACAATGCAGGAAGCACGCAACAACAATCCCACCACATGGGGCCCTGCCAGTAGAGGCTCCTCCCGTTCAGAGCAGCAGTCACGGCGTGTGTGTCAAGCTCCGCGGCGCCGGCGGGCCGCTCTGCAAAACAGGATTTTCATTTTCCATTCCTGTTCCCTACCGGACTGGCGGGCTTGCGTGACGAAAGTGGGGGAGGCGTAACGGGGGTAGAGATCAATACACTACCTTTTTCGTGCGATATGGGCAAGGGATTGAAATCGGCCTAGCTGTTATAGCACTGTGCTGCAAGACGAGCGGCGGTGTCGCCTGTCAGCTTTGCCTGGCGAGCGTGTAGATGGTCTGTGCAACAACTCCTCACTTACTGGTTGCAAGGTTGTTCCGCTCTCTCAGCATGCAACGCTGCCATTTTGCTTATGTGATCCGGGCCTGTTTTGCCGCCGAGTCCTGGGGGGTAATCGTATAAGAAATCTCCTTTTGGCAGAAACCCTTTTGCATCCGTCACCCACAATCTGGACCTGCGCGTTCCGTCGAGTGGCGAGCGCAAACAACAATTTGTCGATAAGAAGTAAGGCGGATTGCGCCGGCGGCCTTCTTGCCCGAGGGCAAATAAATGTGCTGTTTTGAACGGCGCGTGTGCCTTCAGAATTCGCCGCCCACACTCCAAGTGTCGCGCTACGAAGACGCAATGAGTAGCGACAGGGGGCTCCAAGGGCAGGTGATTCTGCCAGATCCCCCCTCCAACATTGTTGAGCGGGTGAGTTGAGGCTTCAGTCCGTTACGGTCACAGTATCAAATACAGGAGTGAACGTTACTGTCAAGCAGCACATAACCTTCTGCTAAAAGTTGAGATAACATGGAAGAGAAGGTGCATCAGTGTTGGTAGTGAGAGCCGAAGCCTATCGGTATTTTCATGTTCAGGTGTTTCTAGTATTGGTGTCGACGAAACCAACGTCACGCTGGACCGGTCCGCCACAAACGTGGGCGGGACGGTAGCGCACACTTGGTTTTATTCGTTCGCCGCGATATTATCAGTCCAGGCGCAGCATTGGGTCTTGGGAAGCATGGATATGTCTCGACTTCGTAGATCTCGCCTCTCGGTGGGTGAACTTGGTAGCATGGTGCGACTCTCGAGGCTGTTCCTCCCCGTCAAGTCCACGGCAACTTCCCCTGCCACCTTGAACTTCTCCCCAAGAAGCGGGCTCATACTGCATGGAAGCGCCACCCAGCAGATATGCCAGCTGTGCTTTTCTCCGTGTGTTTGATGAAAGCTGCAGCTCGTTCAAAATAAACTTCGAGAGGTAAGACAAAGGTGAGGGTGTCAAGGCAACACCTCTGCTGTGAGAACGCACTGAGACGAGCCATCTTGTGGCCTCGGCGGCAACCAGGAGGCCACGGTGTGTAGATATTTCGACGCTCTTTATTGTAACTTTGGCATTGAGAATCCGATGTGGCACGGGCGGTACGGACCGGACATCGTGTTTGGGGACAACCACGACATCACTAGGGAAGCGACACACATCTCACCCAAATACTTGCAATTTACTACACGCCGGCTGTGATGGGGAATATCAGACGAGGCGATGCTCACCTTGCATCGTGCGTTGCAGTTCTCCTAGAGGGACCACGCTTTCGTGCACGTGGACAAATCTTGCCGCACAAGTGTCTGCCCCGTATCTTGAAGAGGTTTTGTCGTTCCACACACCATCGCGGGGTCACTGATTGCATGGTCTTCGTAGTACACTTGATATCATGGGAAGCTCCGAAACATCGAGACGAGTTCGACAAAGGCATCCACTGTTAAGTAGAGACGGCACTCCCTTCACGTGTGGGTACCATACAGGTTTGCAGAGGCGAACACAGATGCGTGTGCCCAGTCAGTCCCGTATAGTTACGCCGCTGTCAAAAACGCTTTCGAGTTTCGTAGTGTGTGCGAGAGGCTTGCTGGTGATAGTGTTTGAACTCACAGTTAGCGGCGAATAGTAGTGGATATGCCAGGGAAAGCTCAGTCCTTCTGCACTATTCCTGGGATCTACCCTTCTCTAGTGGCGGACTCTTCAAACCGAATGCTTTGTCGTATCAACGATTGGTATCTTGTGCAGCTTGCGAGGGAAAACCGCACGCTAGAAGAGGTGAGATGAGGCGGAAAACAGCATCTGTGCCCGGAAAGCAAACACGGGAAGGTGCCCGCGGTAGGACGGTAGAGGGGGGGAACTCTGAATGGTAGTCTCGCTGTTACTGAGAGCCTGTTGACCCACACAAGAACGTGACTTGTACCTTACATCGTACTATCGAATGAATGCTACCATCTGATCTTAGGGCAGATTGCCTGGGTCGTGAAACCACACTCCATTTCATTTTGACGGGTGTCGAACGCACAGTGCTTTGAGTCGCACGGGACCTCAACATAGTGCATGCTTTTGATCGGGAGCCCTGCAGTATGGAAACTCTACAGCTCGCGCAAGGCAGCAAGAGGCAGCGAGCTGGCATTCGAGTTAACGGCCAGAGTAATGACAAGCATCATGTGGGGGCGCAGTAGCCTTCAGCATAAGTCCAGGGATCCGAAGGATGACTATTAGGACAAAAGCATAAAATTTTGTTTTGCTATAATTTCACAGAGGCTGCGCCACACCAAACGCGTCTCTGATCAGGTATGGGTCGCATCACATCTACTGTGCTCAGAGCCTACGAAGTTGAGAGCCGTGCCCGCCTTCGTCTGCTCTATTGAGGATGAAGATATGACCGGATATTGGCATCGTTCCACTTTGGTAGGATGCCGTGTTGACATACCCGTCCGCCGGAATCTGGAACAGTCAGATAAGCGGGCAAAGATGGTGGCACCATTAGTGAGCCTTCACTGTTTCAGAGCGGCCATTTGCCATGACGTGTCTCCCCTCCCCGTTATTGTGTGATGTTTTCTCGTCTGCGTTCGTCGGTATACCCAGCGCGAGTATATGCTCAAAGCAGGAGCACGTCGCTTCTGACGCACCGCGTGGGTTTTCCTTTCATTTTGTCAAGATAGTGAATATTAAGAAAGTAGCCTCAGTTGGTAAGGCAGCAACTCTTGACGTCGTTCAAACGCATACGCACATGGTCCACCATGGGAAACGGGACGTCATAGGCCGTTTCTTAAACCGTTCGGTCGAGATCATGAAACAACCATTTCTCGTAGTCTGGTGTGCCGTTTCAACTACCGGATTCACTACGTACAGGCGCCGTGTTCGAGTAATTCTACGATATTCGCAACCTTCATATCGAAGTACACCGATGCTCTACTTCCTGAACGTGGCTATCTTCACTTTTGCCCTATGAGTGCGTGGCTGCGCAGGAGAGGAAGGCCATCGAACAGAACGACAGCCTGTTGGCTGGTTTGCAGAACGAGATTGCGCAAGAGTACGAACACCTCGTCATGGAGAAGGAAGCGGAACTTCGAGCCTTGAAAGGCGAGCTGCTAAGGATGGATTGCAGCGCTTCCTCATCGCAAGAAAGCCCTGTCCCGGCTGTTGACGACAGCTCGTGTTGTTCGCAGCCAAGCCTCCTCTGTAGATGGCTTGCTTGCTTGTATGGATCGGGGAATGACGACTCGCGGAGCGAACTGAAAAATGTCGACGGAGTGCTACGCACAACTGTACTCTCCGCTGAACCACCCCCGCCCGGTTTGTGAGATGGTTTCGGGAGGGCTTTGTTTCCTCGTTTCCTCTTTCTGCTTTCACGCGCTTTTGGCGATGACTTGAATAACTTTAAGGAACTTGTGCGCCGTGTCGGCGAAAAGGTGGCTGCCGCTGGTATCATCGCTCGTCACTATGCCAGTCGTGTTTCAGAAGCCCGAGACGAATGCAGGCGCCCTCGCTTTTGGGGGTTAATTCAGCCCATTTGTTTCGACTTATGGAGGACGCTTCTCCGTGACGAAACCATTCGGAAGGTTTTTAACTAAGAGAGCAACTTCTGCTTTTTGTTTCGTTTCAACTGTCTTAGAGCTGTGTCGCTTCTTAGGGCTTATTAGGCAGGGCTACCAACTCGGCTTTTCGTGGCCTGCTGCGCGTTGACTCACGGCAAGCGGGCCCCTTGGGAATCTTCCACATGCTGAAGACTGCAAACCCTCCAACGGATATTCGCAGGCAGGAACAGGGGACGCCACACGCTGGAACCTCTGGAACTCTTGGGAATCGAAGTGCTTCCACTCGAAGATAGATGACCGACTGCGGTTATACGGCGGCACATATGTGGGAGACGGCAACACGGTTTCAACGTCTGTGCAGATACAGTCAGTCGCATGTGTAAATGTGCATGATTTCACAGTCAGGCTGAGGACCGGCATGAGGAATAACCAACTCTTGTGCAGGGAAGGAAAACCCATGCACTGAGAGGGAGAGAGCAACAGAAAAAGAATCGTTTAATGCAGCCGACGGCCGCCTGTCCATCCTCAAGTGACACCACGTGGCCGTCGAGGTTAGCCGCCCAGTCCGGGCTCCGCAGGGCTGTTCATGCAACTAGTCTTTGGAGGCGCCGGAATTTTCTGTCGTCATTTGCGCGCAGACGAAGCGTGTGAGAGACCGCTCGGCTCATGAGCAGCTGACAGCAAAGGAAAAGCAATAAAGTTTCGTGACCCTCCCCAGCTTTTGCTAGAGCGTCGTCCGTTTTAGGGGGCGCCTTTTTATTGTTCGTCTTGCTGTTGCTGTAGCCCCGCGTCCTTTCGTATCTCTTACTTGCGCCTCTGCTGTCCCCTTGCATCTTGAGGGACGTAAATCAGCCCATTCTGCTGGAATCGGCTCGCACAGTCGAACTTCCGCGCAAAACACATGGCTGTCTTCTGACACGATTTCGGTTGTATCTGGACGCTCGTCCGTTTGCTCTCTTTCTTTTGTCTCTTCCTGGAGCCGGCGCGAGCTGCGCCACGGGCTCCCAGTCTTCATCGTATGCAAGTATGCAGCTAATCGCCTCCTGTAAGGCAGTCGTGCCCCCGAACTTGGTCGACGGAAGAACCACGTTACATAAAAGAGAGAACGAGTGAAACGGACGGACTGGGAAACTTGTGGAGGACTGCTGAATGGAGAGGGCACTTTTTTCCCCCTCGCGATAGGGCCGCAGCGCTCCCGGTGGCGCCTCCCCCCGTTCTGCCTGGAGGGCCCTGGCTCGCGTCAGGTAGAGAAACGACGGAAAAAAGTGTTTATCTCTAATTCCCTAGTCAGCGTCCGGTACCTCGGGAGATCTGAACCTTCCACGCTGCCGACGAACGATCGTGGCTCACAATTTGCGCTCTCCACCGCTCCGCCACGTCCCCCGTACCTTTGCAGTGTGCAGGCCCCTTCATGCGCCACAGACTGTAACAGTGACTCGTCTGCGGGCACACAAAAGACTGACGACAGATGCTTTCTGTCTGTATCACGTCTAAAACTGCCCTCTGTCTACTTGCGTCAACAAATGCAGACTACTCAACGATGGGCGCGGCGGACGGGTGCCACGCGACTAGTGTAAACGGAGGACCGCTTTCCGCCTCTTCCCCTACCATTGTCGCATCACCAAGCTACTGGTGCGCTGGCCTGCATTCAATCGCACCGCATGGACTTCGCAAACAGTCTTTCTTCTCTTCAGAGGATCTCACCCAGTTTCGAGTCTCATGGGATTCACCCCGACTACCCTACGTTAGGCGTGCCGCGCGCCCGCGCCGTTGTCCCTTTCTGTGATTGGAGACCCGGATCACAGAAAATCTCTCTCGACCTTTGTAAGCTCTCCGATCGTAGGTCCTGTATCAGACGGCTTGCTCTTCATCGCCCCCTGCGGGAGGAATTTCTCTCGGGTAGACATACCCCTCAGCCTCGGCGCTGGTGCTTCCCCATTCGGGACCCTAGATGGCACTTCGCCTTGAATGAGCTCCAAGACAGCGCCAACAGGACGCAGCGATTTTTTTTGAGCTTGAGTCCTCGAAACACGGAGGATTCTGGATGCTTGAGCACCGCCGGTGGCGCTCGAACTGAACCCGTCACAGGGGTCAGGGCTCCTGTGTCCCCCAAGGCGTATCGCTCGAGACGAGCGGCCGCATTCCACGCCGCTGGCGCCCGGGACATTTCGCCCAGCATCGGCAGTCCGCAGAGCCACACCGAGTAAATCCTGCCTAGCCAGCAGTTCTAGCAGTAAAAAATTGTCTTCGCGTGACTGTTTCCATCTTGTCTGCGTGTTGTTGCCCCCCCCACCTCCCTCCGTCTTTTCCTGTTCAACCGGGCACACGCATGACTTTACGAAGCGGTAGGTAGGAGCCACGTATCTTCGTCGGGCTCGGCGCCGTCCTACGGTTAAGCTTCGCCTGCCTCCAGCGGGTCTGCCCTCTGCCCCCTCTGCTGTGCAAAATCAGCCCTGCAGATCTCCTCCTGTGCGGGGACTTCTCCAGCGAGTGAAGGTGCGGGAACGCGAGCATCTCCAACTGGCCGTCCGCCGGGCGATTGTCTCCGTCCCTCCACTCTTGCACAGGAGGAGTCTCACGGCCTCCGCGGGCGCCGGTCGATTTGCGCCCAACGCCTTCGAGGCAGGGGCCAACTTGAACAGAATGGTGTCGCTTGCCTCGAACGCTGATGTATCCGTGCCCTCGCCAGGGCCGGTGCCGGAGGATGACGGCGAGGGTGTGCCTCTGGAATCGGTTCGTTCAATGGCTTCCTCTTTCTCGGCACCGACAACCTCACACGGTCTGCTCCGCCGCACTGAGAGCCAGGCTGCGGCTGGGGAACGACAGACTGGCGACCATCAGGGCGCGCGACAGCTGAGGGCGAGCGCCGCCCCCCTCCCTTTGGTTGCTGTCCGTAACTCGTCCGCAGGCACCCTGGACGGGTGGACGAAACCCCCGCTACGTTTGCCTTCTGCGGTCGAGAGGTTGAGGTCGAGAAACCAGGAGGCGGAGAAAGGAGAGCGCCAAGTGAGCGCCAGCAGCCTCTACTGCTGGGGATCGTCCTCGTTGTCCACGCGAGCAAGAAGCGGACAGGGACTCCCGGGACACGTTTTCACGTCAGGCGCGCGCGCTTCGTCTGCGCTGGAGCATCGGCGGCTGTTGTCGTGGCGAACGCAGACGCCACGCCTGTCGTCAACTTACGGGTCGGCAGTGCTCGACGTTGGTGCACCCGCGTCTGCGTTTCGTCACGCTGGCAACCCAGCGCGCAATCTAGCAGCCTCCTCCTCGTCTTTCTCGTCAATCTCCACACCGGGTAACGGGGCTGCTGCCTCGCGACCAGAGCCCGCGGAGAGCAGATTTGCCGGCGCGGCGGAGCCCGCCGCGCCAGACCAAGCGCACTCAGTCACCATGCCGCTGTCGGAGAAAGACCGCAGCAGCACCTACTTCAGCCGGCGCGGGCGGATGCTCACTGCCTGCATGACGGAATTTGATGAGGACGACACCCCACACCGGGCCTCGGTGAAACGCGGCATTCGCCGGAGAGTTCCGAGTCGCACCCGCGGGTCGGCGCACGATAGTATTGCCCTGGACCGCGACGACCGATCGGTCTTCGTGGACTATCGGTGCGTGGGGACTGGAGGCGTCGGACCCGTTTTCGATGGATGCGCAACGCACAGAGACAAGAGAGGCACGTATCCGCGGAGGTGCGGCATCTGTGCGCCTGTGTGCTGCGAAAGGTACTGTCGAGTCACAACGTTCGTCGACCAGTGGCTGCAAGAGTCGCGCTACGGACTGTACCCCATCTGGACTCTACGCGTCACGACGTGGGTATGTCTCGTCGGCACGCTCCTGTTTATGATGCTGGGCGCGTGGCTGATCAGTGAGGACAACCGGCATGTGGAGTGCCGGCTGAATTACGAAGACGAAACGCTCCAGGAGGGCGGGTCGCGCTACTCGCTCCTCTCGATTACTGCGGACATGTGCGGGCCTCGCAACAACGAGCTGAAGGAGCTGGCAGGGCCGTACGTCTACGTGTATGTAGAGATGGAAAATTTCTACCAGAATGACGCGCAAGTTATCTGGAGTCGCCACGAAGAGCAGCTCGCGGGCAAGATCTTCACAGATCCGAAGGACCTCAGGAGCTGTGAACCCGTCGTCACCGCCGTTGTCAACAACGTTCCCAAGGTGCTCCATCCGTGCGGCGCGCTGGCTTGGAACGTGTTCACCGACCGCTTTCAGTTTCTCGATGCTGTGCCCGACGATACAGCGGACTCTGGACCCGTCAAGCCCCTGATCGTCGAGGAAACGCAGGCGATGCTCCTAAATTCGCTAGAATGGCGCCCGTGGTTCAAGAACCCTGCGCCCGAGGAGCGAGCAAAGTACCGCGATAAAGTGTATTTTTGGATGAGTCAAGTCGACAACGACGATGGACAGGACATGTACAAGAGCCGCGAGGAGGCCAAGGCAGAACTGCTGATGGATCGACTGAACTACGAAGAAGCCGGAGAGATGGTCGAGAATGGTCACTTCGTTCAGTGGATGCGGCCCGCGACGTTTGGCTCCTGGCGAAAGCTCTACGGCCGAATCAAGGGACCTGTCGAGCTCCCACTCTTCGCCTACATTGCTGTGACCTACGATGTCAAACTGTGGCGAGGCAAGAAAGCGATTGTCCTCGTCCAACCTTCCCGATTTGGAGGCCGCACGCAGTTCATTGGGATTGCCTACCTCGTGTTTGGGTGCATCTTGTCCGTCTTCGCCGTCTACATGGTGTGGAAGCGTTTTTTCGGCCGAGATGGCGGCGCGTCCGACTTCGGCAAAGACGTGCGCTGGCGCACCACCCGAAGGTCGAAGAAAAAACTAAAATAAGCTGCATGAACCGCGGAGGTGAAGCTTTCAGGAGCCAGGAAATGAAGAGGCACACGCGTGGTGGCCTCTCGCAGACGTCACCGTACAATGTGATGTGTTCTGCCAGGCACCTACACTCGCGGGGGAACTCAGCTCGCTGATGCGCCCGCCAGTGGACGCCCACAATGTAGCTGCTCCTGCGTCTGTTTGGAGGGCATGGAGACGGACGAAACGACACAATAGCAAGTGCGCGCGACGAGAAATGCGGGGGCGCACATGAGGCGCCGACTTCTGAGCGTTAAGCCAGGCCCGGAGAAGAAAACACGTTCGAGTTCCTGGTCACAGACAAAGGCCTAGGATGAACGCGAGTGCGAGCGTGTCGCGAATAAGGTGACACTGCTTGAAAGGAATGCTTAAGATCCGTGCAACTCCTTCTCTCAGGCAAAAGCTGCAACCGGTAAAGCGGCTGCTTTTTCGTAGCAAACCGCTACCCGCGGGGGGCGAACGAGCGAATCGGCGGCGATCGAGGGCCTCTCCTGTGCGCGCGCCGGCGTGGCTCACTAGAGGGACGATGAACGCTGTGCGTTACCCTGATATGAAGAGGGAGTGCATTTGCCGAGTTTTTCTGAGGCACGCGATGAAGTAACAAATGGCTGACAGACGTCAGCCTCTGTTCAGTGGCTGCCAGCTGGCCTCGTCGGCGAGGGACATGCGTCTTCGAGTATGGCGAAAGGTAGAGCCGATGCCTTAAAGGGCAAACAATGACTAAAGCAGCGAGACACACTGCGTTTCTTGTGTCTAGGTTTGTCTCATTTCGTTTTTTCAAAGTCTCAAGAAGCTGTGTGCTTTTGTTTTCTCGTGAACCGGCAAAGCCTGCCGGGCGCACGGCAATTTTTTTTAGTCCCTTCTTGTCGACGCAGCGCCAGCCTCCTATCTCCACAAACCCAACCGTGCGCCATGCTCGCAGAACAGTGACTCCGGAAGAACTCCTCACCAAATACTATAGCGTGTCTCACGCAGTGTTCGGCTATCTCTGCCGGGCTTTCAGTCGTTGCGTCGGCTCTCCCCCTGGCCTCGGCCCCTCTCCTCAAATGCTTTTTCTCGTTCTGTCCTCTTGCCTACACTATTCCGTGCGCTTCTTCGGTACCGGCGCTGCTCCCCCTGGGCTCTCCAGCGACATCGGTGAAGTGTCTTATATGGGAGACTGCTCTCGGCCTACATCGCAGTTCCACTCGACTCACAGCATGAAGCCTATGCAGACCGCGGCGACGTCCGCGTCAGATGCAGCTGCTGCCGACTGCGTTGACACCGGAGAGAAAAGAGCGCATGAGACCCGCCACGCTCGCCACTGTTCAGGCTTCTTCGTGCCGCGCGTCTGTCCGTTCAACTCGGCGGACTGCCGCCGCCTTCGCGGGTACACTCGTGTGTGGCAGACACTCCGGCTCGCCGTCAGAGTAGAGCGGAGAGGACCGGGCGACCGCCGCAGAGCAGACAAGACAGGTACACAGACAGCAGGCGCGGAAGCAACTGCAAAGCATGACGGGTGCGCGCGCCGTTCACGCCATCACGCGCCGGCGAACTTTCAAGACGACGGGTAGGGGCGGTCTCGCTGATCGCCTCAGAGAGAATCAAGCAGGAAGAGGCGAGGGACACAGAGCGAGAACGATTGGGGCTGCGAAGGAAAGAAAACTAGCAGCTGCCAATTTTCTGGCACACCTGCGCGCCTAGTCGCGACAGGCTGCTGTGGAGGGTAGGCAGGGCGGCCTTCCAAGGGATGGAAAGAGTCGCTTCTCGACCTTCTACTGCATGCGGCGCGGCAACGACAGATGAAAATGAAACCAACAAAATTGCTCTCTTGGCCCGTTCGTGTGCTTCCTCGCCGTACTAGTTGCGTGGCATCTGTGATGGGCTTGTCGTAGTCCTGCGCGAGCCTTTCTGTTCGCCGCGATTTCCGTGTATATCCCGCGTTTCCGCCGACACAAAGCATCCCAGGCAGCTTACACCTTGTGAGGTTCCAGAAATCTCGCCAGTGAACCTCCGTGACTTGCGTTCACTCGCGTTTTTCGACGGGGAAAACTTGTTACAAAATCTCTTATTCGTTGCTGTCCAACACTCGCGCCAGGTGTAACCGGAAGGAACGAAATAACGTAGAGAGAAGAACACATCGAAACTAACTCAACACTGGAACAAAAGAAAGCAACAGAAGTAGTCGCCCTCGTTTCTCAGACAAGCGGAACAACGAGGCACTGAGGAACACCCCGGCGGCGGGTAACATCGGAAGGAACACGGAAATGCACCATCAGGTGGTAGAGAAGCATGCTTAGCGCCTAATCAGACAAAACACGCAGCGCTCACGCGTCCGCACTCTTCTCTTAACTGTTGAGCTGGTCGAGATGCTTCGCCTATTCAGTGTCGACGCCTTGTCAAGAAGTTGAAGATGGTCTGGAAATGCTCCAAGCCCCCAATGAGCAGAGACCCGCCAAGGACGAGCATGATCACCATCTGGGGACAGAACAAACGGACGACATGCACGCCAAACATGACGAGGGAAATCTCTCAAGGAAACGCACCCAATGTGCTCCGGAAACCGAAGAACAACTGCACAGCGTGAACGAAGTCAGGTCTGCGCCCACTGTCAAGCAGCTCAGTTAAACCATCCAGCATGCGGCCCGAAGTGTAGAACAGACTCACGGCAGCGAGACGCCACCCCTTAGCTTGCTCAACTTCGCACGCAAAGAGGAGCAATCCGCAAACGCAGGTCAAACCGCAGGCCACGTCTCACCTCGGAGTTGAGGCCGCCGCCGAAGAAATAGAGCGCCGCCACAGCCGCCAGCAACAGAACCTACAAGAGAAAAGCAGCACGCCATGCGAACGTGGTGCACAAGACTGCATGCGCTTAAAAATTCCGCCGCTATCGCCAAACACGCCTGGCCGTATTCACGCACAACCGAGAGCGCCACAACCGCAGCGGCAACCTGGCGTGTCTCCGTTTACAAGCCACAGATCTCGCTAGGCCAACACGGAAAGACAACTGGGTAACAAAAAGGGACGACACGCAGCTAGGCACACAGAAGACCCCGAATGGCAGCACGCTTACGCCTAAACAGGCACATAACGGTAGGCACGCATGCGTGCAAGAACTGATGCAGGGAGACAGAGCGACACTCGAGCAGCTTGTGCGGCGTTCGCCTTACGCGGATCCACGAGAATTCAAAGAGGCCGGTCAAAGTAGTCCAGAACCAGCTCGGCGCCGCGCTCGCGAGGCAGCGCTTGGCGAAGTGGACTGCGTTGCAGTAATCCGGCAGCGGCTGGAAGTCCATCGAGGTTTCCCCGAACTCTTCGTCTTCTCCCTTGTGCTGCTGGGTGTCCAGAAGCTGGTACAAGTTGGCGAGAACCTGCCTCTGGCTCTGCTTCTCTTCTTCCAGCGCCTTCTGTCGCTTCTCTCCGCGCTCCAAGGCGAACGAGGAATCCTGCAGAGGGACCACGCGGCTGCCTTCGAGGTCGAGCAGGAACAAAGGCGAAGACTCGAGCTCTTCTTTCCAGAACGTGAAGAAGGGCGATGACGACGGCATGCCGGGAAGCGGCGGCAGAAGCGCCGGAGCCGAGGAGAGAGCGAGGCGAGCCTGGCGAGCAACAGAGAACGGCACACTTTGTGAAAAAGGCTGACCAACGACCGACACCCTGAGGGGGACCAATCCACGCGGGTGCATATACGCCCCAAAACAACTAGTCTGTTTTGATTCGGTGGCGCGACAGACTTGCGCACCGAGCATGCCCGTAGTTAAGCCGAATAACGCAGTACGTAGGCAGAGTCCAAAGAGCGCCTCTGTGACTTTCGCGCTGGTTCCGTCGCGAAAGACAACATCTGAGAAGACACCCGCAGTGAAGGAGCGGGCATGCCCACCTGGACGGCTCGCGTGTTGGAGCTGGGTTCAGTTCGCCCGACTCATTCCCCCCATCTGGAGAAGCAGACAGAGGGAATAGAAGCCGGACTGCCCCGTCGGTTACGCCAAGACAGAGGCGAACAATCACAGCAGAGGCTGCGTGGCGCCTGCCTTACCGGCTGAATGTAGAAGGTTTCATCTTTGTTGCCTTCGTCGTCTTCCTCCTCTGTGGGCTCTTCCTCCTCTCCATCTTCGTCTTCCTCCTCGTCCTCAGCTTCCTTCTTGCGCTTGTCCGCGGGCTTGTCCTTCGCCTTCTCTGAAAAAGCAGACGCAACACCCGCACCAAAAACAAGCTGCTAGACCGTTTGCGAAAGAACCCGTCTGGAAACGAAACGATACACACCGGGCAGCGACGATGCGCCAGCGGCTCAGTTTTGCCGCACACAAGGCTCCAAAATATAGACGCATATGTATATATATACATCTGTAAATATTCACTTTCACGCACCCGTGCAGCCTTGAGTCTGCCGCGACTTCCGGCTTACGCGCACCTTCCCCTAAGCAAGGAATAAACGTGGATGTATATATATAGATAAATAGAGAGATGTATAGATATATAGATCGATATACACATAGATACATAGATACATGTATATATATATATACATAAGCGCTTCTACATTTGTATACGTAGAGGCGTCTACTGAGGCGGCGACGCGTGGAGCTGTGCACCGCATGACATGTGCGACTCCACTCGAGGCGCGTGGCTTCTGGCTTCTCCTCCTCACCTTTGAGAAATCGCTGCCTGGACTGCTGGAGGAGGGTGCCGACCTCTTCAGCGGAGAGGACAGCCTCCGCGACCGCGTCTTCGCCCTTGCTTTCCTCGTTCTTCACGGATCCTTCGACGCGGACGAGCGTGAAGACGCGCTGCTGCAGTGTGCCCTTACACAGCAGCGCGGCGTTCTGCTGGTACAGGTACGGATGGACGTGCTGCGAAAAAAAACAAAAAAATTGCTTGCAGAATCGTGAGGCAAACACCGTTCTCGGCCTTGCACGATTCCTTCCCTCTGTGGGCGGAACCACACACAAAACCCCAAACGCTAAATCCTCGACGGCTGGGGCGGCGTGATCCGCTGCCGTCTCCTCTCGCGCATGCGCTGTCCGCTGCCGATGCGACGGCAAAGCACACACGAAAACCGATAAAAACTGGGCACCCCGCAAGAGAAGACGTCTCTCGGCATCTGCTGCCTGCGTCAAGCCGCGTCGAGGCTTGGACGGTGTAGGCAGCGCCGAATCCCGAGAGTGAAAAACTTTCTTTGTATTACAAATGATTTATCAGCTCTAGTAAACGGCAACGCATGCCTGGTAAAAAGGGCTTACCTGCTGGAAGGACGCGAGGAGGTTGTGTAGGTGGCCGAAGAGTGCCTTCTGCGCAGATCTCCACTTTTTCACCTTTAGAGTCTCGACGAACCGCCGCACGCCCTTGCCCTCGTCAACGAAAAGGGCGAACACGAGCGACGTGGAGAGGTCGTCGGCGGTGAAGCCGAGAGGCGCGTCCTTCGCCTGAGCCCCGGTCGTCTCGCCTGCGGCACTCAGCCAACTGGGCGGGTCCTTCAGGATCGCGAAAAGTTCTTCGCGCGATGCTGAATCTGCGAGAATACCCTTCACGTTCTGCAGATAGCCAAAGGAGAATAGGGGCAAGTACTTGTGCGCGGCGTGGCGCAGAAGGAGCGCGGGAGACGCCGGCGAGTTGCGTGTGGGGATGACCAAAAGCTTGTACGGCTGCGAGAGTGCAGAGAGACCCGGGCGCGACGATGAGGAGGCAAGGAAGGACTTGACGTCCGCCGCTGTAGACGCAGAACACGCAAGCAACGCAGCACACATGCACCCATACACACAGGCACCTCCAGCAAGGGAAGAGGCGGCGAGGGACACACGAAGAACAGAGAAAATGTGCGCGACGAAAGGCTTTTTCTCGCATGGCAACCGTGCAAGGAAGGAGACACAATGTCCGCCAGAGAAGCTGACAAACGCAAGTGAGGCGACGAAAAGGCATCCCCTGAACGCTGGAGAACGGCGAGCAAACAAAACACGAAGCTTCCTTACGCGAAGACAAACTGGCGATCTGATTCGGGAAGCTGCGTGCGATGAAACTCTGGATGCTCTCAACAGAGGGACGAGTAATCGTCGGATAGACCTGAAAGGAGACAGAGAAGAACCGCAAAACATCGACAGCCTCCGCCGGAGGACTAGGCCACGCGCGTCACGAGCGACTACTGTGAATTGGCTTCTAACTCATGCAGCTGAGAAAAACTGGAGACGAGAACTTCTGCACGAGACCGGACGAGGATCTGCACACGACAGACGAGAGAGAGGCAACGAGAAGTGTACAGACTTAAGATATCTCACCTCGGGGTGCATGCCGTTGGACATCACAACGATCGCCGGGAAAATTCTGAAGAAAAGATTAAAAAAAAAAAAAAAGAAAGGCGTGAGAGTTCGCTGCGCAAACCGCACGATACTGAACATGAGGCGGAGACGGGAAAAGAAAATTCGCACGCGAAAAGACGCCACACGACAAAGAAAGAGAGCTCGGAATGCGTCACTCGCGACAGAGGGAGAAATGACTGGAGACGCCGAGACTCCCGTAAACCATCCAGGAAACCGGGGAAACACGGATGACGCCGCACAAAAAAAGGCGCAGAAAAAACGGGCATGAACAGAGAACGGCCGCTCACTTGATGTTGACTGGAAGTCTCTTTGCAAGGTCCTTGTTCTTCCTCACGTTGATGAGACCATACTTGAAGTACTTGCCCAAAGTCAACGCTGCCGCACATACAAAACAAAAAAATTCTCCCCTTGTTAGTCTCGTCTCCCAGCCATACAGGCACGCATATCTACATATATATGTGTATATATCTACACACACACATGAAGTTAGCCGCATTCCTGAGCCTCGTGGTAGACCGCCTTCGACCCAATCCCTGTGTGGACTGTCACAGCGAGACAAGAAAAGCGCGGAGGGAAATCGCATCACCACGCGCCCTCGCGGCAAAGTGGAACGCGAACCAAGGTGTAAATGCCTAACGGCGAGGCGGTCGGGCGCCGGCAAAGCCAGAAATCGAAAAACCACGGGTCCAGGCAGGCCGCGATCTCAAGCCAGGCGAGACAGGCGAGGAAAGAGCGAAAGTGTGCGTTACCTGTCTCCTCCCACATTTCCAGGACGTGCTCGCTGAACTCGTCCTTGTCGTTGTGGAGCTGCGAAAATACGCAACGAAACCCAACCGCCGCACGCGGTTGCCGATAGAAGCGAGAGGTGCGATGCGCATGCGCACTTGGTATGTTGCAGCGCAGGGAAGCACGACGCCTGCCGGCACACCATCACACGTGCCCGCAGTCCTGCCGGCACACGAGTAGACCCTGCCCACCCTCTTCTAGAGACTCCCTCACGATTCCGACAGCAGCCACGCACGAGACGTAACGAGGCGGAGCAGACATGACTGTGGGAGCTCCCGCGTCTCGCGCGCGAGCCCGCCTCTCCAGGTCTCACCATGATTGTCCAGACGTGGCGGTCGGTCGCGGGGTAGAAGGCGGCGTCGGAGGGCAGGCCAGTGAAGTCGATGATGTCTTTGCTGGTGCGGCTGAGTCCCTCCTCGCCCTCGCCAGTTCCGCGCTCTTCGCCGGCGCCCTCGTCCTTCTTCTTCTTCAGGCTCTTCATCAAATGTTCGTAGGCGACCGCGACATCCGTGAACCGCTCCTGGCATCCCGTGCATCCAGGGTTCTTGTCTGGGTGCCTGCAAAGACAGCCCAGCGACATACGAACCTTCACCGTGACTCACACAACGCACGACTACCTACACACACAGGGCACGGAGACAAACCTGACAGCACGACTCTCCCCATCTGTATGGGGCCTGGACACCGCCAGAGTCCACGTGTCTCTGCCGCCGCGATACCTGACCGCTGTTCAAGCCTTACGAAGCACAGCTAAGGCGCAGGTCTTCGTATGCTCGAATTCGCATGCACAGCCGCACAAGCGCATGCAGAGCCGACAAACGAAGAGGTCCTCGAAGCGAGCAAGGGCAGCGCGCGCAAGCGCCTGCCGCAGGTGGGATTGGAAACATGAAAGTAGGCTTGCCACGCGACGCGTACTGAGATTTAGCATCTGCTGTTCGACGAGGCCTAGAGAATTCCAAATGCTCACCAGCGCACAGAGAGCGTCCTATAGGCCTTGCGAATGTCGGCCTCGGTGGCGCCGGACTCGAGCTGCAGGGCTGCCAGGTGTTGCTCAGTCTCTTGTCCGCTCACATCTTCATCTTGCCCGTAGTACTCTTCCGCAGCCTTCAGTGCGAAGACCCCTGCCACAAGATAACAGAGAGCCATCGCGCGCTGAAACGTGTGTTCGCGTCCGACCATGAACACCAGCGACAGTGCAGCGCACGCTGCCTGCATATATATTCATGCAGACACGCGTACACATGTATATATATGTATATATATACACATGAAGACATATATGCAGTGAGAGAGGGTGAACTATAAACAACGAGGCCTTGGCACTCCCCGGGTCTTAGGTTTTCCTTTGACGCAACATGACGCAAGAGCGGAGCAGCAGTCAGCAACTCGCCCTCGGGCGAGAGTCGACGCAAGCGACCTCCACGGCTCTCGCGAGACGCAGATGCCCGCAGAGAGGCACGGGAGCTCGGCGAAACGTCGCGTAGTCGCTTAGAAGCGCATGCAGACAGTGCCACGCCTCTGACGGGTCGCTCAGAGGTCAGGAAGACGGGACGAAGCGAAACCGCTAGTTAGCTGAGCTGCGTGCCCAAAACTGTTCGGGGCTCCTCACCAATGATGGCGACGGCAATGCAAATGTTAATGAGCCACCTGAGAAGGCGGCTGCGCAGGGGGCTGTCGGAGTCCACAAATATGTTCTTAACAGAGCTGACGAGGGACGATCCTTCATCTCTTCCTTTTCTCTTGCCTGAACGCGGCAATAGCTGAAAATCCAACGCACAGGACGCGGAAAATGGAACAATGAGAGGCGAAGCAGAAGCTCGAAACGGCCGCCTCGCACCGCCCGGTCTCGCCGCTCTTCTTTCTTATTCGCTTCATAGTGTACATTCTCAGTCCATTCCTTCTCCTCCAAAGCTTATTTCCCCTTTTCACTTCCTCCTCCCCCTGTCTTCTTCCGGGTATGCGATGTTCGAATCCATCCGCAACACTCGCTCAACTGCCTGCAGCCTCCACCTTCGGCTCTCCTTCGCGCTCACACGCCCGCGCGCCTTTCGCATACATTTCTGCCGGTGAAAGCACCCTCATGCTCAGCGTACGGGGGGTCGGCAGCTCGCTAGCTTCCTGACCCCCTCTTCCGCGCGTCTCGCACTTACGGCCTTCCCCTTTTCCTTCTTCCCCAGCTTCTTTCGAGCCTCCTCGCCGCCGCTGTGGGCGCCTGCAGCCGGCGACTGCTTCCTTTGACTTCCGGAAAGCAGCGCATCGTAGACCTGCCCCGCGCGCTTTCCCGTCCCTCCGGTCTCTCCGCGTGCGGCTGCAACTGAGTCGTCCCTGGAAAAAACGGAAGAAAAAAAAAAAAGAAAATTAGGAAAAGTCATAGCCGGCGACTGTCCGAGGAACCCTGGGACGCCTCAGCCAGCGAAAGGAGATGTCCGAGCCGAGGTGAAACGCGAGAGCAAGGGTAGAAAAGACGAGTGCGACGGCGCAGAGAAGCGGAAACCGCACTGAAAAAGCTGAGGAGAGACACCGCTGCGGGGCGTCTTCGGGTGCACGAAAGCAGAGAAACGTATCCTAGGAAAGGCGAACAAATCCAGCCACGCGCGACCTTGGCTCAGGAACAACGTGAAGACGATTCACCGCAGGGAATGGAGAAAAGAGAGGAGAGAAAGACATGGTGACCAGATGTCTGCACAAAGGAGCAGCGTGCACTCCCTGAAGCGACGAGAGCGAGAACAGATATGTGACGACGAGAACACATGCGCCGAAGTTCCAGTGGCTCGCGAAAGCCTTACAAGTCGGAGTCGTCGCTCTCTGAGTCGGCGCGCCGCGCACCGGCTCCCTGCTGCTTCGTCTCCTTCTTCTGATTCGCCCTCTGCGCTCGCCTCCCCCCCTGAAGGACAAAAACCGCACGGAAGCGCCAAATGAACCGAAACCAGCGGAAGCTGGAATATAGAAAAGAAAAGCAGCATGGAAGAGACACGAGAAAACAGCCGCGAAGGAGGAAACAGAAAGTGACCGAAGAAAAACACACAGGAAACAGCACGAGGAAAACGCACTCGCCTGAATGAAGACTAGAAAGAGGATAGAGGCACGGACACGAGAGAAAAGGAAACCCACTACCAGAAAAGGAGGGACTACGCCGTAGGAGAGAACGGGCGGCAGCGAGGCTCGTGCATCGCGTAAGTTAAGACGGAGAGATAAGGCAAAGAACAAAAAACATGACACGCGGAAGCTTCCGCGTGCGACGAAAGAGCATTCAAAGTCATAACCAACACCGTCAAACCACGATAGCGTGGGCGAGACACCATACATACATATGCCGTGTGGGCTTGGTTGATCAGGCAGGATTTTACATACATACGACGACGCAGATGCGTGTAGACAGAGGCAATACATATGCATCTACGAATATGAGACGCAACACCGACGTATGGCGAGCTCATGTATCGATCTATAAAGCAGGAAGTACAGAGAGACATCAGCATCCTGCGCTTACGACGACGGTGAACACGCCAGGCGCGCGGGAGTCTCCGTTGCCGAAGGCGTCAGTCTCGTCGGCGCTCGAGTCGGCGTGGGGAGGCAGATTTTTTTCCTGAATCTGTCGGCCCTTTGCAGAGCCCGGTTTTCCCTTTTTCGTCGCCATTTTGTCCTCCAAGATTCCGAGGGACAAGTGAAAATCAGATGAAGAGGGAGAGGGACGAAGGCAGAAAACGAGAAAGCGGCGGAGTGCGCAGAAGGGCAGACAGAGAATCTGCACTAGTCTGCCTAGGCAAGACTGGAGCAGCGAAAACGAGAAGAAAATGGGTACTAGTGAAAAAACAGGGAGTACGGACGACGAGAAAAAGACTGAGGCCAGAGACGGCGATGCTCTGGCGACGAAGCGCGAGAGAAAACAGAGTGGTTGATTCTTTTCTCATAAAACGTGTCTCGCCACAGTGAGGAAAACGCCAACGGCGTGTGCTTTGTCCTCTGCGGCCTGACGATCGGCAGGCTCTCTGACACCTCTCACAGCCCGCGAATCACTGAATTCCTCAAATCAGAGTGTGCGATGAAAGAAACGCGCACGTACACCGTGGGAGAGGAAGCCAGGATAAAACAGACAGAAGACTGCGTGCTTCGATACGAGAAAAGCCGCGCTCTGCAATACTTGCGGGAATTGGGACGAAAGGGAACGGGAGACAGAAGGCAGAGGACGCAAGACCCGAGAAAAAAAGCAGAGGCAGCGTGAAGTAACGTGGCAGAGAGAAGACACCGAACGAGTTAACGCCAGTATTCACTTTCACCTCTCAGAGGAGATTCAGGAAGAAAGAATACGGACAGCTGGACGAGGGAAAAGAGCGGCGAAAAAACGCCTCGGGTCCTGCTGCGCCAGATCTGGACTGCGCATGTGATCAGAGGAAAAGACACCAACACGGAATCGGAATCGCGCGAGCCGTGGTCTCCACCAGAGACTCGCGGAATACTCCAGAAGAACTTGGCAAAACAAAGAGCTGAGTAGATGTGCACGAATCCACTCGCATTCTGTCTTCCAGGAAGCTTCTTTAAACGTTCCTACGCTGACTACTGTCTGACCGTGCGTTCCGCCTGAGACAGCCTCGCTGGGAACTCCGTCTGCTGACCCCCAGAGGGGGTAAGCCTGCGTGCAAGTTGGGACCGACGCTCGTAAGGAAAAGCGGAACAGTGTGTGCGTCGCCGGGAGAGTCTAAACGCTTCTTCGGATGCTCTGATTGCGCGACGGAATTCGAGAGTTTTACAGGAAAAGGGGCGGCGGCGCGTCGCCCCCGAGATCAAAAGGCACGAACCGCGAGGAGGGGGGTATAGCCACACGCTGTCGGGAGGGACACTCGCAACCCAAAAAAGGTTCGTGTTTCAAAAAAACATCAGGGGACTCGCGCAGGCGTGCGCGTCGCGTACACGGCTCACGCCTCTTGTATGCTCAGGAAGGGAGAACAGCACTGCAACTTGCTGTGTTCATTCTACACAGGGCGTTGCGTTTGAAGTCAGATCGCTCCCGTCCGCATCGCAGCGCATCAGGACAGGAATACGCATGAGTACGAGCGACGTGACGAACTGTGTTGGGTGGAGAGACGAGAGGCGGCGGTCTCTCGGCACACGCGGCGACAAAGATGCTTGCCACCGTCTGGTCTCAAAGTCGATGTAATGGCGGAGGAGCGTAGAAAACCCCTCTCCTACCCACTGGGAATTTTATCCCGACTGGGAGGAAGCTCAGTATGTGGAGGAGAAGCGTAGACTCTGCGGCCGCTCGTGAAGGTAGTGGAACGAGAGATCCATGATGCAAGCATGGATGTTGAACACCCGAATCTCGCTTAGGAGCAGGCTGCTCCACTGGAACTGCCACAAAGGACGATTTCTGAAAGAGCCCAGCGCTGACTCTTGCGTAGAAGCAGTACAACCCTGGAACCGCCAAGGTTTCTGCTCCTTGTTAATGAAGGAGACTGTCTCAACTCATGCACGGGCAAGCGGTTTTTAGACTAGCGACGGCACCGCAGCTGCAGCACTAGGCAAAGGCGGCAGTTTGCTTTCTCTGGGAGCCGTGGGGAGTCGATCGCCGCCTCGCATACGTGAGTCTCTTCACGAAGGAACGGGCCTTGTAATCCACAGCCAGCCTCCGACGAAACGTCAACGCCCCCCCGCTCGCGAGGCACAGCGCAAACTCCATCATGCCAGCGGGGAGCGAAGGCAAAGGGAGAGCGGCGTTTCACACTGAAACGGCGTGGCTGCCTACTGTGCGAGTGGCAAGATAAGGGAACAGTTATGGGTCATGTATTTGCCGCTTCGCGTAGCGCTTCTCACCCTTTGTGCAGCCTTTTTCACTCAACAGTGGCGAGGTGATTACTCAAGAAATGGTAGCAAAACAGCTACGCCATCCACCTGCTGCCTCAGCCTTCGCGATAGACTGATATCGGAGTCTTGGGTATGCCGCTCGCCTTCCCGATGAACAGAGTAGCGTGCACCACGGTGTTCCTTAGTGTACTCTGCAAGCACTGCGGCAAAAAAAAAGAATGCAGAACACGAAAACGCTGCCCTCGTTCCGCTATTGTGAGAATGATACCTACGTCTCGCGTCCATCTAGCCCTCTGAATTGTCAGGACCACAAAGATCAAGAACAACTGAGCATCTGATACAAACAGACTTATGATCCCCGCGCGTACCCTGGTACAAACGAGAAAAGCCATATGCATTTCCTGCAACTCCCGTATGTGAGACATCCCCATCTGTCACGTCTTGATTCTACCATTCGACCTGCAAAAGGCAGAACCGGTGCCCACGTAAGATTTTCACATCCTGTATGCAGCTAAACAAGACAGAGAACGTTGAAAATCCCTTACTCGATGGAGGTTCCTTGAAAGTTCTGTCCAGACTATACCGTATCCAATTGATCGTTAGCACCGTTGTCTCCAAGAAGCCACTCTCTGCGATTCTCTCTCTGTGCCTCTGCTCTTTCGAACTATAGTGCGAAGGGGAGAAGAGTACTCACAGCTGTCGGAGAGTTACAAGACACTGGCTGCTACAGTCTATGCGCGTCGTTTGCTCCAGGTGTAAATCGCCGCCAGACAAAGAGCGAATGAGATTAGACATTTCAACCCCGAACGCTTTTCAGAACCAAAAGGGCACTGTGAGGGGGCGAATGCTGCGGAGGCCTACACGGCGCCTCTCCTAAGTTGAGATACACAGTTGAGCAGCCAGGTGTGAGAAGACGGGAAACGGATGTGAAGAAGCTGCGACAGAAGAAACACATATAAAAGAAGGCGAGGAGGTGCCACAACCACACGCAGAGGATACAAGAGCTCACGACATACGCACATGTGAGGGAAGGTGCGAGGCTTAAGAAGCAAGAGAGAAAGCGGGACGAGCTCTCTTCTGCCAGTCACAGTGCTGCCAGCTGTTCGCTTCCCTGGGGTGTACGAAGCGACACATGTGAGGCTTTCTTACACGAGATTCTTCTGAATGTCTGCTGTAATGCGTAGGGATGAAACCATCCCCTCTGATTCGATTCCCCAACTCCCTTATGCAAGTACTCCTTCAGAGAGCCGGAGCCACGTGGGAAAAAAGAAGGCTCGTCGACGGCGGCCGCGAACAGAGCGCGAGAACGCGGAGGGAGAGTAAAAAATAGGCTCCATTCTGTACCTTACAGAAATAAGAGATGCTGCCGTCCCCTGAACAAGCCGCCCTCGCGGCACGTCGTACAGAGGAAAGCAATACTGACTCATCTACTCCATTTTCCTTCCGCTTTTAGCTGAGCCAGCCTACACCCGGCGCGCCTCGTCTTCTGCCAGATGCCGCGTTCACACGCATACGGAGACGCGCGCTCGCCGCTGTCTCCGTCGAGCAGAGGGAAAAACGCGGAGAATGATGAAGGAAAAAACTCTGCCAGTCACTCTCACTCAGCCATCCTCATTGCAGGAACCATCTCATCTCCGCACAGCCAAAGGAGAGCTCGTCCCTTTTCCTCTTCTGCGCGGAACCGATTCTTTTCGAACCACTCGCAGTCTCGCCGAGGTCCTCGCCGCTAGCTGAGTCACTTTTTCGGAGTGTAGTGTCTCCTTCTGCGACGTTTACTCGCCTTGCTGCTCCTTCCTTTCTTTTCCCTCTTTTACCTAGGTTCAAGTCCGTAGAGTCCTCCTCTACGTCGCCCTGGGAACTTACTAGCGTCCTCGCTTTTTTTTCTTTGTATCCCGCGTTGACGGCTCCTCGGCCTCGACTCGCGCTCGCTGCCCGTGTTCTGCCTTCATCTCGTCCTCGTCTTCTACCCTGCGTTCTTCATCTTGTTTCCTTGTTCACGCATCTCCCTGCGTCATGTGGGAAGGCAGCGGCGTGGCGTTTTTGTGCCACGTCGAAAAACGTCCCTCGGAAGATCTGAGCGAGCTCCGAGGCTCGGCCTCGTCTCATGAGGTCTCACCGGTAGAGCGAGAGAAACGTCGGCGGAGAGCAGAAGGGAAAGATCATGAACAGCAGCCGACAAATCGGGACTGCAGGGGCTTTCCGACGGGCGCTTCGTTTTTCTGTTTCGAACGCCCTCTCGTTGCTGCCGGCCGCCTCTTTGGAGCTGCCCCCGCCTCGCGGGACTTTGAGGTACTTCAGCCAGGTCAGTCCGTCTCGGTTTCTTGTGCAAGCAGACTGTTTCTTCCCCTCGATTCCACGGTCTGCTTCTTCTGAACTTCCTGCGTTGCGCCCTATAGCCTTCGGAAATTCTGAACGAGAATGCTTTTCTTCTTCATGCGCCGTCGGTCAGCAGCCTCAATCTCTGGCAGACTTCTTCGCCTGTGCGTCTCGGATTCCTTCTCCTTGCCGCCGAAATTCCTGAACTCACTCCGCCCTATGCGCGTCCCAATCCTGTTCTACTTCGTTGCCTCACTTCCCGCATTTGCTTCCCGGTCTCTTGCTCTAGGCAACTCGGTGCAACATATCCACGGCTTTCTCTTCGGCGGCGGCAGTGTCTTCGGCCTAGGCGCGTGAGTTCACGACATACCGTAATCGTGTTTCACTCTCTCCTGGGACTCCCGCAAAGCCAGAAATATGTAGACGCCCGCATACATATATATGAAATCTCGCATGTATGTATGTGCATGTGTACATGTTTGCATGTATGGCAGTCAGGCCGGAAGGCACACTGCGGAGGAAAACGAACGACTGTGGTGTCTCATAGGGTCGCCCGTCTCCAATCGATTCGATACGCGTGGTTACATGCCATCGACTGCCACTTTGCTCCAAAGACTTCCCGTGCGTTGAGAAGTTGTTGCGGTCCTGCCTCTGGTTCCCTGTCTCCGCGGTTGGCAGAGTAGGCGGCCTTCTCGAATTTCAACGAAAGCGAGGCGTCGGACTTCCTACGTGTAAGGCTGAAATTGCAGGAACGATCCGAGCGAGAGGTTTCGCTCGCAGGGACCAACTCAACTGACTTCACCGACGCGCCACCTCGTCCAAACAGCCTCTCTCAAAACCAAGTTCGTTCCTCTCCCTCTCCACGCTCGCGGCCTCGCCGTGGAGGCCGTTGTTACCGAGCGATTCGGCTACACAGGAGACAGCTGGGGCCTGGACACTTGAACGGACGAAGTGACGGATTCCGGCTCCGCACTGTGTCTTTTGGCTCGTCTTCCATTGTCGCGTTGGGTTATTGCCACTTTTTCCCTTTCTCGTCTGCCTTCGCTTTCCCTATCTCTTTTCGCACTCGCTCGGGGCTCTCCTGTCCGCCACTTGCACCGCTCGTGCGCGACCATCAGGTCGACTTGTGTCCCTGTGTTCCCCTGTGTTCCCGTGTCTCCAACTCTGGCGACCTTTTCCTAAATCCTGGCAACGACTACCTGCCTTCGTCTCCCTCGTTCTCACGTGTGGCCTCCCGCTTCACCTGCGTTGTTTTTGCGGGTCTGCTGCTGTCGTCTTCCCCCCGTCATTCAGCTGCAGGACCAATTCCTGTTTGTCCCGCGCTCGGAATTTTTGACTTGCCGCCTTCTCCGCCGGCTGTCCCTCCATTTCCGCTCCCGCTGTTCGTAACATCTGAAGATGTCGCCGCTGCATGCGACGCAGCCGCGAGTGTGCTCGCCGCCACAGCGTCATTCGCGACGCCAGCCGAGGCCGAACACGGTCACCAGCAACGGAGGAAACAGGCAGCGACCAAGAAACGAAAATTAACTCCAACTTGTCTTCCGCCGCGTGTTCGCTGTTTCCTTGAGCCCCGTAACCCGAATTTCGCTGCGGCGTCTCCCCAGCCATGCAGAGACCCCCCGACGGTCGCGTGCGTCATCTCCGACAGTCCTCTTCTTCCCTCGGCGTTCTCCCCTCCATCCCCCTCGGCGCCACCCTCGCACGCGTCCCAGTCGTCTAGTCTCGCGTCCTCGTGCCCCTCGTCTTCGTGTTGCGGCACATCTCCGTCGCTGGCTTTGCCGCAGCGTGTGCTGGAGTCGCTTGCTCTGTCGTCTGCTGCTTCGCACGAACCGTCGCAGACGTCCGCGTCACCTTTCCGTTCTCCGCGGCAGCGCCCCCGTCGCGGCTGGGCGGGCGCGGTCGGAGCCGGCGTCGGGGCGACATGCGGGAAAGTTGCAGCGGGCGGAGGCTTCTCGGGGCGCCAGGGAGGCTGGGGTGAGGCGTATCGCGAACGGCGGTGGCGAGCGAGGCTGCGAGAGCAGGAGCCAGAGGCCACTGGGGATGGCCGCGAACGACGCGGAGGAGGAGGCGAGGAGGAACATGGCGCGAGAGAGACGAGAGAGACGGGCGAGGGCCGACACAAAGTCGCGGCCGCCGGAGAAGGAGAGCCCACGCCGCCTGGGACAAAGGGGGCGCCGCCTGAGACCCTGCTTAGGGTCCAGGCATTTGTCGTCGTCAACAGCTTCGGAGATGTCGTGCAAGGTTCCGCAAGGAGCAAGGACGGAAGTATTGCCCTGGGGCTGCAGAAAGACGGCATTTTGCACTCGACGGCTGAACTCCTCGAGGAGGCTGGTGCGAATCACACACGGGACAAGAGGCGCTTAGGAGGCTGCAGGGTGGGAAGCCTTGACCACAGGCTTTTCGAGAACGCAAGTCTAGTACTTACAAAGAGCGCACCCATACAAAAGCATACGTAGAGTACGATGCAGGCAACGACTGCCTCCGACGAGCCACGTGCGGTCTCAGACGATAGGGCCCTGTAGGTGCTACGACGCCCTCCGTCCCTCTTTGTTACAAGTTACTCGAGTGTCGAGTCGTCTTTCGGTTGCGTGTCCCGTCCACTTCTGAGTGGTTCGCTCAGCAAAGCACGAGCCTTTCCGGCGGTGACACAGGGCAGACACAGCAACTGAGAGCAGGACATCAGCTGCATGATACCGAGCCAGATAGTGACGAACTGAAGACAGAACCAGATTTGACTCATGCGTTGTGGAGCCACTCGCTAGAATTAAGCCGATGAAAAGAAAATGCATCGAACAGTACAAGTGTTCACTGCGCAGGCACTCTTCGACCAGGAAGAAGTGTACACTGATGGTTACATCCTTGACTCTGGCTCTCCAACATTTCGACAACTTTTGACGGCCCGCAAGCCTGTATTTTATATTTGTGCTAGAACGATTGAGCGCGAACGCGCGCACAATGCCATTTTAGAGTTCGTTCCGTCCTTTTTCGGATGACAGATCATCCATGTTTCTGTTGCCCTCGAACGCCCTGTCGTGTTTTTCGCAGATCAAGAGCTCCTGTCAACACCAATTCAGCAACGGAACACGACGCTTGTTGCCGTCTTTACCAACCTGGCGTGAGTCTGTCGCTTCTCCCAGGTGCTCCTTCCCGTTTGCTTTAACCTGTTCTCTCTCGTCCGACAGGGTTGCTCGCCGCGGTTCTCATAGCGGCACCCACCGCTTGCGCGCTTCGTCGTCGTTGCCGCGTCCTCTGCTTTTCTGCACATTTAACCTCTGCTCCCGTCGGCGCGAGGCCACGCGCCCTCGTCGCGACACCCCTTATCGTCTCCGATCTGGTTCCTCAGGTTGGAGCGCGCGGCTCTCTCCAGGGTTTCTACCATGGCTGCCGCTGGGATGGCCCGAGCGATCCGGCCGGCATTCTCTTCCGTTGACGGCGACGCAGTGTTGGTCATTTCCACTGGAGAACTCGACGTCGGGAGCACCGACGTAAGAACACAACAGAGCATTGCTGAACTGGACAGGCTCTGCCACGGAGAATCCGAGGTCGCGAACTCTTATTTGTACTTTGTTTAAGAATGTATCTTCGTGTGTGAAATTGGTCGTGCGACGGGCGAGAAAAAGCAGGCTGAGGAGCAGCGGGGCTTTTCAAATACGCAGACTCAGAGAGGCACTTGCCGCTAGTTAGAAAGGCAGTTCGTACAGAGCGTCGCTCGCACGTAGCCGGTAAATGAAATCACATATATGCACGTTCGCCTGTCAATGTAGAACCTTTGCGGAGATTCAGGTAAGTGATAAGCACGATGACCTCATGGACATAGTCTCGTCGTCTGTGATAGGGACTGATGGAGGCAGAAAGACCCCTCGTCCGGCCCGAAGGTTTACTCATGGGAACGGGCGCTTACTTCCTCATGCCTCCAATGTGACGCTGACTCAAGAGGCTCGTATCGCTTGTGCTAAATCTGCAGCACCGTCTGCTTACTTTTGCGTCGTCCCTCGCATTCTTTGGCATCTCCTCTCTTCAGTTCTCTGTCATCCTCCTTGTCGCCTTTGCCGCCTTCTGCAGTTGCTTTTCTGCATACAGTTTCTTGCTTCATGTATCCGATGTCCTTCAGGAGACGACATCCGAGATCATCGTGGGAAGCATGGCCGCGGAGTGCGTGGTGAGCTTCGTGCGAGGGCTTCATAGTACTCTCCGTGATTCCGAGTTGTTGACATGCTCTCGCTGGCCTGCGCGTTTCGTTTGGTGTATAAGTCTGGGTGCAGCCCACTTGCGAAGCCGCCCAGGATTTTCCCTATTTCAACTGTGCCGATCGCTTTTTCTTCCCTCATAGCCTATAAAGGTCTTGGGCGTATGTCATGACATAATCCTTCTTTCTTTCCCGAGCTTGCGGTTGTCATCGCCGCCTTGGCAGTGTGGGAGACAACCATGATACCTCATATTGCAGTTTGCTTTGTTGCGTACAACTGTTCCTCGGCAGGTCGTGCTGTTTTCGATTTCTTTTCGTTCTGCCGCTCTCCCCCTTGTTCGTCTCTCTCATTGGCTTTATGTCCTGTGTGCCTTTTCTCGTTGCAGACTGATGCTATCCGACAGGCTGCAGGGGCGGTAAGCGATATACACTGATTTATACCAACAACCTTCGCAGCGCTTTCTTTTACTGTCTCTTCACTTTGTTCTGCACCTTCTTGCATAGTTTCTTCCCGCAGACCTCCCTGTCAAAGCAGATCTGACACGGATGACGTTCTCTGTGCGCCAATCAGATTTCTTCGGCTTGACTTTGGGTGATGGAGGTAGCAGGATTTGCCAGCTGCTATACTAAAAAACTCTCCATCAACTACTTACTAGTTGCTTATGAGGTGAGAGACGCTGAATAATTGGACTCTCATTTTTGCCAGTGTCTCTGATGGTGCCTGGGAAGGACGAGAAGGGCACGTAATCAACTCATCTCCGTGCTTTCGGGTCTTCCTGTACACCTTGCTAAACATGTGCCTCGCGTCGCATTAAGAGTGGCGCGGTGTTGGGCTGTTCCGGGAATTGAACCCGGGACCTCTCGCACCCGAAGCGAGAATCATACCACTAGACTAAACAGCCGCGCACATTGTGGCTTCACCCATTAGTCATACGTTCGAACCCGTGGCTCCAAGGCAGATGAGCTGCGCGATAAGCAGTGTAACAAGCAGCATCGTGGAGTACGAATGAGGCATTCGCTTACAGATATTCGGCGGAGGCAGCATATGGTTAGCTGATACCGAAAGAGGGACGAGCTATGAGTCTTGGTGACAGAGGCCCTAGCGACAGCTATGCCTGAATGCTAAACTTGCCTTTCCGTGGACTCCTCGGACCGATTCGATCCCATTTTTTCTTCCAACGTCTTGGCTCGATGGCTTTCGGGATCCATGGGGGCGGAAACTGCATTGGAGATCTGCTCTATCAAGAACATAGTACCGAAAGCTAAAGTATCGATATTTGCGATACGAAGGAAGGAGGCAGCCGCAAACTACGCAGAATCACCCATTCTGCTGACGTACAACTAGTGACCACAACACCGCTCTACCGCGATGTACACACAAGAAGTAGTAGTACGGACAGTATACGAGCTGCCGTCAAACAACCTGGTGTGCTAGACTTTGTGCCTCCAGGTTCTGCCAATGCAGAACATGGAGAGAAAACAAATTCCAGCTTCGCTCCGGTGCATAGTTCATCTGTATCGACCTGTACACGAACCACGTGTTCAGACTGCTGTGGGCTCAGGGCGTTTGATACCTGAACCGACCACCGCGGCTGCCTTGTCAACCCAGCTCTGACGCCGGACGTGAAGCAGACGCAGGCACTCAGCTTTAGCAGACAGGCTACCCCGTCTGATGCGGCAGCGCAGTTTCGAACGGACGAATACAAAAAATAAGGTTCAACAACAGACAGGTTACCTCAACGAACTGGAACTGAAAAAACTAAAGTAAAAAACGCGAACGGACGACAGACGTCGCCAGTCGAGAACAACGACGAGTGCTCACGCAAGCGTTGCACGCAGCTTTAGGGGCATTACCCTTCCTGACACCTTTCCTATGCGTCTCCTCCGCCGCATTTGTCTTTCCTGGCAACGGCGCATGAACACACAGGTACTTCGGGACATCCCGAGCGTTACACGGATGTGACCGACGCGTAGCACCGAAAAATATCTCTGTCAAACACACTCCACTTGTTGCCTGGCATCCGGCGACTTTAAAATAGCCTCTCAGGCGCCTGGCATCGAAGATGACATCTTCCTGAACGCCGAGGTAAACCTTGATCCAAAACTGTCCCGTCTCTTCCTCTCTCTGCGCCCCCTGTCGCCCGCATCGCCTTCTCCGCCTCGGTGTCTCGCGCTGGGGGACCCTATTCCAGCGGCATCGCGGCCTTGTTTGCTTCTTCGCGGACCTGTGGTCTCGAAATGCACTCGCACCTCTCTTCCCGCCCCGCCTCGGAAACCGCCGTCGGCAAACGATCCAGAGACGCTGCCGAGTCGTCCCCATTCTCCCCCAGCCGCGGCGCCGTCAGCCCTGTCGCCAGCTCCGCCGAAGCCCTGTCCCCCGAAGAAGGGAGCCCCACGTCCCATAAAGCCCACAGTGCTGCGCCTGCCAGCAGCGCTAGGCGAGTAAAAGCTCGAAGCAGGGCCTCCGGTCCCGAAGGGCGCAGACTGTGACCCCGCAACACCGCCGGCGCTATCCAGCATGCCAGCCGCACGTGGAGAGTGACTCTGCTGTAGAGCTTGTTTGTGTTTCTTGTCGAGGTCTGCCCGCTCTTGGACACGCGTGAACTGCTCGAAGTCTCCGATAAGGGTGTTGGAGAAACCCTCGGTGATGGAAGTCAGGAAATTTAGCAAACCGAAGACAAGGGAGAATGCACACCGGAGAAGACATACTATGAACAGCGCTGTTGTCTTCGGGAAGCTGTCGCCTCTACAGCACACAAACACAGACACACAAAACGCTGAACGTTAAAAAGATCGACGCAGCAAAACACCAAAAATATAATTAAAGATATTTTCAGGATATCAGATTGCGTCTGATCCCTACGTGACACAGAAACCCTGTCCTCAATGACAATGGAACACGTAGAATGAGGGACTCAGTGCCGTCCACCGCTACAGGAGGGCCAGTTCGACCGACCCTGACATGAACGCCAGCATCCGCATTTCCTCGATGCCACAGAAAAATAAGACTTTCAGAATGAATCAACATCCGTGTTAGAAATTTCGGCTACTGGAAGATTTACCCCCGAAAAGCGTCTGGACACACTATGCAGGTCAAGCTCTCGGAAGATTGTCAGCCACTTGTGTTTAAGACATTCACCCGTGGGATTCAGTGGCAGTGTCTTTTTTATTTCCAACGCACCTGTTCACGCTCGCGATGGGGTCAGTAGCGATTGCTACCCACGGCCGCCAGAAGGTATCGAGGAGGAAGCCGTTGAAGCCCTTCCAGAACGCATCCAAGACGCCATATGGCCTCGGCCTGCTACCGCCGAGCAGTTTATGGAGAATATTAAGGATGTGACTGAGCGACTGCATGATTCCTCCCATTGTGTAGATGACGAAGAGGATGAAACCAATGCGGAAGCCAGTCACGAGGCCCTCGAATACGTTGCCTCCACTCGTCGCTCCCTTCACCGTCTGGTTGACGAGCGCTCCGCAGCCACGTATGAATCCCATGGCGAAAGCAAACGGATTCGACATCCAGGCCGACGGCAGAGACTGTCGAATGAATTGCCTCATGTAGCTGTTGCGCAGAGAGTAGAACAGCTCGTCCCACGAGCAGACAATAAAGCGGCGCTTTTCACTCGCGATTTGTATGCTCATGTAAGGCGTATCGAGCGGCAGCGCGTCGACAATATGGAGCACTTGGCGAGAGATGCGGTGTTCACTGGTACGGATGGATACGGTCAGCGCCATGGGCCCAATCCGCAGGTGCTTCAGATACACTGGGGCTGCATCCTGCAGCTCGACCCACCGCGGATTCGGGTACACGAAGACGTGGGAATCTTTCGTGGAAATGAGGATGCGCGGCTCGGCGTAGTACTGGACATGAAGGGGCAACTGCCGAAGCATTTGTTCCACCGACTCGGGCTGCTGCGCGCCTCCCAGACTCGCTCCTCCACATCCCGATCGGCCGCTGCTCGCTCCAGCCCCTCCCGCGGCCGCTGCAAGCGCGCCTGTGTTAGCCGCCTGAGAGAGAGAAACTGCGCCGGTTCCAGTGAACGATTGGTCAGGCAGGAGCATTTGCGGCGATGAAGTCGTCACGGCTGGAGTTCCACGCAGAGACGCACCACTGAGTCCCCCAGCAGACACCGTCGACGGCCCTCCGGGATGAGTTAGGGTATACGCGGCCCCCGGCAGCGCCCCGACGGCCAGGCCAGGAGACAGGTGTTGCGACTGAGGCAGAAGCTTATGCTGCTTTTCGAATGTACTAAGCTCCACGATCGCCTTCACGGCCTCGCGACACTTCATCGCGGTCTGAAGGGCTGGACACACCTGAAATGGGGAGACAAAAAAACCAAACACATCGCCAGAGGCACTAATGTACATCTCTAGCTACGGATATGAACGAAGGCTGCAGGTCCTTCGCAGGTGACACATGGGAATACGGGGATCCACATCAAGTCTTTGTTTCCCCCCTCCAAAAGCATGCAGTCACGCAGATTGCTGACAGCTGTTGCGTGTCGTGTCGCGGGAAAACATCGAAAAGAAGAGTGAAACTTTGTTCCGCGGACCTGGTATTCAAAAATTACAGTGCATTGCGGCCTTCCCTTGCAACGCACTTTTTGTGCTTCCTTTAATTATCGGCTGTCTCACACGCTGCCGATACCGCCTGAAAACTGACGCGAAGCCAACTCCCCAAACCCACCTATAAAGACACAGCCGTGTAGTCCCGTTCTATCCGTGAAAGAATCGACAGAAACGCATGACACGTACTTGTTGCCGCGTTGTCTGGAAGATCTCCAACATCTGCATTTCCTTTTCCGCCAGCTGAATCAGCTGCTCAATGACCAGCAGCTCAATGTTGGCGCTCAAAGAGCTGATCTTCAGTTCGATGAGGTCGTACATGGGGGCCTGTCTGGGATCCACTAGGGATCGCTGCACGTTGAACCAGAGGAAAACGTCTTTCTGTCTCGAGTCCTTTGGCGGCGTATTTTTCAAGATGACGGGGATATCTCCTCTCACGAAGTGGTCCAAATGCAACATGGAGATTTGCAGGAGGACGGACGCTGTGCTATTTGTGAACATTAGCATGCGGAAGTCAGGCGGCTGAAGGGATTTCTTTCCTTTCCTGCGCTTCCCGCTTGTTGTCAAGCCACTCTGTAGACGGTGGCCGTGAACCTCGTCGTCCCCCTCGCTACCAGACGAGGAGCTCGGGTCGTCTCCGTCGCTGGCGTCGTCTGCCGTTTCACTAGGCCCGCCACCCCCACCGCTGTACGCGTCGCCGTGCTCCCGCCGACGCCGTCTCCTTCGGCGGCGCCTCTCCTTCCGCCGCGACAGCCGATTCTCGAACCCCGGAAGATCGCTGACATGCACGATACCCCGCATAGGAACCATCACGACCTGCTTTCTCTTCTGCGCAGCGGTGTGCGTCAGGCTCGGGTACGCGCGCAGAATCGCTTCCGTGTCTTTAGGCATCACGGACCCCGTCACGGAGAAATTCGTCATGTGCATAGCAAGCACCTGCAAAGTCGCGCAAGAAGAAAACAGCAAACTGACTGAATAGACAAAAGCCAGCGACGCAACCTGGACAGACTTCTTCGGAGCAACGCACTAAGCGAGTTCGGCGACGCGCAAATCTTCACAAAAGTTCCGTGCGTCTCAGATAACATGCCGCTCCGGCGGACTGTCGAACGCGCCTGTCCACTATCGCTATTGCTAACAAAAAGATCTGCATGCCCTTGCACGAGTCGCACGGCTGTCAAACACGAGGGGACCACTGGCTCAGTGGCAAGGCAAGAACGGCTGCAGAAACCTGCGGCAGGACTGCTGTTCGTACCACTTCATTTTGATGAATCCAAGTCATCGTCAGTCTGGGGAGATGGAACTCGTAGCTGAGTCCCAACCATGGAGGAGGCCTGTGCAACGCACTCTGCGCTTTCTGCTTTTTCTGTTTCTTCTCCTTTCGGGGCTTCCCCTTGGCGGCTTTACTGTCGCTTCCGCTTGTGGTGTCACCGACAGCCCCGTCGCCATGCCTGGCGCCTTCCTCCGCATCCTCATCCTCCTGATCCGTCACAGACTGCATCAGCAACTCCCAGAGGCCGCGACCTCTTGCGGGGTTTGCAGGGTGTCCAAACCAGAGATAGGCGGAGTCCGCGGAATTCATAAGAGAAGGCACCAGGTCCCCGCTGCACATGTCAGACGAAATTCCTCGCATCCACTCTTCGAGACTTCCAAAGATGCTTTCCCGGCTCCCTGTGGCGCTGTCCCAGCCTCCTGCAGCTGGCCTTCCCCAGCCCCATCCGCTCCATGAATCATCGAAGAGCGTGAAGGTGTTGCCACCGTAGACGCGCTCCAGACCATTTGCGGCCGGCTCTGCCGCAACGGGCGCCAGCGCGACTGCGCTGGGCGTCAAAGCCCTTTGGGAGGAGAGTCTGCCGTCCCCAGGGGCATTCCCATGTGCGTGACCCAGGTGCTCATCCAGGCCTGTCAGACCTGCGCGTACTTTATGCGCCATGCGACGAGACTCACACACCATCAACAGCCGCGATCCTGCGCACAGCGACCGAAGCAGGAACACACACACATCACTTGCAGACCAGAGATATCCCGGTGAAGAAACCCATCGTGCCTCCGCGTCCCGAGGCACGACGCCCCACTTCTCGTTCACAGTCAAGAGTGATTGGCGAGCTCCGCGCTCCGTAACCTTGTCTCGAATGAAATGAGCACGCAGCCAAAAGAAAACGCAGCGGTATCCCCCTTCAAAACGGGAAACTGCTGAGATAAAAAAAAAAAACAGACTCCGCAGGGCAGCGCACGACACAATGCCGTCTGCGCACTCGGTCGGTAACCTAATAGAAGCAAACAGAAAACACCTCGGACTGACCTGTATTGGAAACGATAAGGAACGTCCACAGCTTCTTTCGCTGGAATGACCCTGCTGCAGGCAGGTTCTGTTGAGATGGAGCAGCAGGGGACGCTGACACGAAGGACACCGCTGTGACGGGCGTTTCCGCTGCAAGCGATCCTCTGTGGCAGACAGCACACACAGACCACAGAGTGCGACGGATTGCATTGCTGTTGCATCATAAAGAGGCCATCGAATCTGCCCGTCCCCCCCATCTCACGAACTGTCCGTCCTGCATGCACATGCCACTCGCTTCTGACTGTGGAAATTGCCCCGACTTGCCGCAGCCGACCCCCAGGGAGGGGGGGGGATGAAAACACGTGGTACGGTCGCAGCATCACGTACTTGTGACTCGAGATTTTGACTCTCCTCCTGGGTGTCAGTTCAGTGTTTGCGGCGCCAGCACTGATGTCGCCCGGAGCCAGCAGATTGGATGCGCCGGCTACCTCCGTCCCTCGGAACACCGTCGCGGGATGCCGGAGACGCTCTCCGGGGGCTGCGGCTCCACCACCTCCGATGCCCGTCGTGGGCGTCGCCACGCCGGACGACGACACAGGTCCCACCGCGGACGCAGGCCCCAGAAAGTAGGCTCCATCAGATGCCATCGGGCCGACATTCGTCACTGCGCCGCCGCTCCGGTAGGCTGAGCCAGGGCCCCCTGCTGGTCCGCCGCCGTCCACGCCGGAGTGACCGCCAACGGCTCCGAAGCGGGTCATCTGAGGGCGCGGCGACAGGTGGCTTGTCGCCACGATACTCAGAGTCGTTGCGGAGACTGCGGGAGGCGGGGTAATGTGGAGTGAGCTCGTGGAGACACCCCGTCCGCCGCCGTGGTAGTTGACTGGACGCTGTCCATGCATGACTGGCGGAAGGCTGCTCGCTGTGCCAGTCGCGGGGATGTCAGCGCCGCCAGTTAGTCCCTTCAGCGCCGCGAGACTCATGAGCTGCTGCTGCGAGGACGAGGGCGTGGGCTGCGCAGACGGCGGGAGGAGGTAGGAGCCGATGCCATGCTGCGCAGCGACCGAGATCGAGGGAATCGGGCCGACGCTGTCAACGCCTCGGAGCGGAGCCCCCGGATGGGCGCCAGCCGCGGACACGCCGCGGAGGTCATCGCCTCCAGGGAGATGCAGCGGCTCAGGCCCAACTGCCGACGACAGGACGCCTCGACGCGGAACGAACTCAATGGGCTGGAGGCGGTCTACAACGTTCGCAAGACAGTGCGTAGACCACGCACAGTGCTGAGCATCGACCACCCGCAGGTGAACCCGTACGCTTTCGATATTCTTCTGGGCCGGCGGGATGTATGGAACGGCCGAGTGAGGGGGGACGATCCGCGCGGAAGTCGTCGGGCCTGCGCCGGTGGACTTCTCCGTGCCGCCTCCTGCGTGGCCGCCCGTGCGACCTCTTGCCCCCCTGCCGGTCCCCACGCCTCCGCCTGTCGCCAGCCTACCCTCGCGCAGCGACTGGGCTAAGCCGCGGGGGTACATATTTTGCGCTCCCGGTGCGCCGGGGTCTGTCGCGGCTTCCCCCGCAGCTGAAATCGCCGCTGCCTGAAGACCCGCATGCTCCGCTACAGTGCCTGCCACGCTCGCACTTGTCCCTTGCGTCTGTCCTGCCTGTAGCTGATGCCGATGTTGGCGAGTCGTGTCGCCCGGCAGATAGGCCAGGGAGTACCTGGTTAAGTTGCAGATTTGAAACTGCGGACAGGATGGAATCGTCAAAACGAGGAAGAGGCCGTTGTATGTGTAAGGCAGGGCGGGCACGTCGCCGAAAAGCCCGGACACGATGTTAACCTGAACAATGATCGCCCGCTGGTTGCTTCCCACGGAAAACCCCGCTGCTCCCACTCCCCCGACCGGAGCAGAGGGCAACAGCTCGACTTGGAAAGAGGAAGGCACGTGGGGCGGGACGAGAGAGAAGGGAAGCGATGTCAGGGTCCTGGCTGGATGGGTGAGGGTGACCTTAGACTCCATGGAGTGGAACGCTTTCGACTGACCAGGCACCAGCACCATTTCACAAAGGCGCTGTTTCACTCTGGCGCTCATGACGCCGAGGACTCCTCCCTTTGTCCTCACGTCTCGTACGACTACTGGGAAAGGGAGCTGAGAGACGAATTCGTACCGGTTGATGAAGCTGACAATCTTTGACGTGTTGTAGGGAAGCTCAGCGTAACGCGTGCAACATCCCATCACGATGCTTGTGCTGCCGCTCCACAGTACCATCTTTCCGCCGCCCACCGCGGTCTTGTCAGCCGCCGTCCCGACAGGAGCGCTGACCGCCGAGGGGGCGCCCGCTGGGCAGCTCAAATCTGGGGGAACTGTCTCGGCAAAGGAAAAAGTGTCATCTCTCTCAGCGCCCGCGAAGGACGCCACGTGAGTGCGGAAAGTTCCGGTTGTCCTTCCGTGCTTCTGTTGGCGCATGCGCTGCTGTTGCTCTTGCAAGGCTCTGAGCGCCTCCGCGCGTCTGAGCCGCCGAATGTTCGCCACCAGCCTCTTTCCCCTTGACTGATGCTCGTTGACCGAAGGAATGCGTTCCTCCAGTGGGCCGCTTTCGCCACTGCTGTCAGGACGACCGGCTGACAAAGAGTGAGCTCCCTCGCGAGAGCTGGGGGGACTTCGATTCCCTCGCAGTGTGTTTGGGCTGTAAGAATCTTCGTACCAGCTGCTGGGCCGTCGACCGCGGAGCTGCCTTGAGCCGAGATTCCCTTTCGGCGGATGCCGCTTCGCATTACCGAAACTAACCTTTCCTCTTCCCATAAGCCGATCCCGCAGATTGAGGGCTCCTCGCCTGGCGACTGTTTTAGGAACGCGGCGCATCCGGACACTCGAGCCCCGCTTCACCTCACTCTTGAACTCTCTTCGGTCTCTGCAGGTCGCCTCCAGAGAGTCACAGCGCGTGAATGCCTGGTCTTCGTCGTCGCTTTCTCCGTTCTTGTCCGATCGCTCGTCGTCGACGCTGTCGGTGTATGTCCAGTCCGTCTGGCCCTCTTCAGACACGCTGTGATCCCGCAGACTTCCGTGCGCCTGCCAAGTTTCGTTGAAGCCCGCATGCAGCGCACCAGGTGTTCCTTCGCTGCCGTTGTCTCGATTCTCGCTTGACGAATCCGTGTGCTCCATCAGGGGTCTCAGCTTTTCGGCCGACAGTCTGTCGCCTTCTCGCAAGAGCTGCGTATCGGGAAGCGACGCATTCGATGTGCTCCATATCTCCGTGCGCTTTTTACCCCACGCAAAGCGAATGCCTTTATTCCGCTTCACAGGCGTGAACCTAAGACTGATGGGCGGCCTCGCTGTGGAGATACCGGTAAGATCCATCCGCTTGCTGAGCGGCGTGTGCAGGATCTGGTTGCTTAGGGCATCCACCTTGAAGACCTTGAGAATCAGATTTTTGGCGTCTTCCTCTGTTGAGTATAGCCTGCATTTGCTGGGCACAATGAGTCCGTTGATTGCAAGCGTCGCGTCTGTCAGATTCTCAAAAAAGTAGGGACTGAAAATAGTAACTTGTCGCCGGCTCACGTCGGCCGCGACTTGCATCTGAGCGTACATGTCGAGTCCTGCAGCCCGCCCCCGATGCTTGCGTCCTGCTATGATCCCCAAGTCTGCCAAAGCGAGGCGTCTAGCGGACTCGGGCAGCAGCGCCCGCAAGTTTCCGCGTCGGTGGTAAAGCACGCGGGAGACTGTCACCGTTTCCTGGTGGGGAAGGAAGACGGAGAACCGCGAAGACTCATAAACCAACCTGGGGCTCTGGTTGAAATACGATTTCTTCCGATTCGAGTGAGACACACTGTTGCCGGCTGCCCCCGATCCTCGCGCTCCTGGTGGGCATCTGACGCCGTCGCCATCTCCGTCGGCGTCGCCTCCACTCTCGCGCTTGGACCGCAGAGGATTAATGAGAGTTTGCGCCTCACTGATAAACTCTGCTGGTAACGGCTTCGTTTCAAAGATCTCCAGCGGCGCACCATGGACGGAGACCTTCATATACAGTCTCTGTTCGCTAACAGGGACCCCCCACACCTCGTGTGGACCGATCTTTGCCTTGACCCATTTGTTGTCCAGGAGCTTCATCGCATCTGTTTGTCTGCCTTTCCGTCTTCTCTCTATCATGAGCCTGCCTTTTCCGCCGCCCACGACGTTTCCGAAAAAGCCGCCCATCCTCGTTTCTGCTGACCGCTCCCTGTCTTCCGAATTCCGCTTTCCCCAACTATCCAGCCCCTCAAGCTTCGCAGTGGTGTCGCCTTCGTCGGCTGCTTCCGCGGGCTTCCTGGAGAAGCCAGTGGCGCCGCCGGGACTGCTGACGCCGCGACCACCGTTTGCTGAGCTGCGATTTCCAGCTCCGGCGCCAGCGAGTTCGCCGATAGCTATGACTGGGAGGCTCAGTCGATTGCCGCCTGAAGAAGGGACTGCACCTTCAACCTTCGAGTCCGCACGCAAGCCCTGGAGGGTCGGATTGCCGTCAGCGTCCGAATGATGCGAACCTCGGGGTTCTCGCCGCCGCGCTCGAGAAACGTGACTCTTGTGGTGGCTGTTCCGCACAGAGAGGCGTATGGAAATGTGGAACGGCAGCGTATTTTTGATGGTTAACATTGGCTCGATCTTCACAACGTACTTGTGGGCAATGCGGTTCGTGTGCTGAGAAGGGACGTCCGTCACATCGACGGAGCCGTGGAACATGAGGATCCCTCGAAGCTGAAGCGTGAACGGCGGCAGGTCCAGGCGACGGCTGTCGCTAGCGTTCTTCCTGTTCAGGAGCTTGTACAACGTGTAGAAGGGGACGGGCGTGAGCGACGTCGCCCCGTGCCCTGGCCAAGCACAGATGCCTTGTGGGCGATCCTGTTCATCTTTCATCCGCCAGAGGACGTCGAGAGACGCGTCGGGTTCCACCAGCGGCGCAAAGCCCGGCAGGTGACCTGTCTCGAACCAAGAGAGCGGAACCGAGCGCCTCGACTGCGGCATGATGTCGATGAAACTGCCCAAGTCGCTTCGCCTCCACTCCAAGCGTCCACCGCGCCCACAACAGCTGCTAGCCATGCTCTGCAGGTAGTTTCGATTCCGGCCTTCGTAGATTCGAAGAGGCATGGCGCAGCTGTTTTGGATCTGCACACAGCTGCCGACGGTCAGACTCCAGACGCCGCGCAGGCGGTCGACGTACGGCTCCACAAGGACTTTGTATCCCGCGTTGTGGAGGCAGTAGCACCGGCAGTTGGAGTAGTCCGCATGCAGTCGACCCAGGTTGCACCAGCCCGGCTCGCGCCGAATGACTTGGAGGAGTTGTTCAGCTGCGGTCCGCGGCCCACTGCGGTCGCCAGCAGAGGTGCCGTCCCCAGCCAGAAGCGGCATGTCATCAGCGATGAGTTCAAGAGGATGCTGGGTTGCGCGCGTGCTCGAGAATAGCAACACTCGCTCCTGAGACTTCAGCCACTGATTTTTTTGTCTACTACTGCCTAGAGTCATCAGACTGTCGATGAAGCCTCGAACGTCGTCCTCGCCGTTCAGGTGAATGGAGGGGCTCCGCAGAACGCCAGTGTCGTTGTCGCTTCTCTCGTCCCCCTCTCCGGTGTGTTCCCGCGGGAAATACTTCCGCACGGAGAAGAACAGCAGCGACGTCGGCGCCACCAGCCACTGATTCGGCAAGAGCTTGTGGAACCGCCAGGTCTTCGACTTATCCCGCGTGCGCTGTTTGTGCATAACGAGGATTTCCGTGTGGAGATCGTTGTACACGCGGAGACTGTTGTGTGTGCCCAGCCACCCCTCTTCGCGGTCTAGGATCTCTTTCCCTGTATTGATGATGTACGATACGAGCTGGAGCAGGCCGCTGCTGATGTCGAAAGACACACCTCCCAGAGACGACTGAATGTGCAGACAAGACCAATCGGAAACCAGTGGATCCGAATACTCACGCTTCATCGAGACAGCAGCAGTCAGTGGATGAAGAATCTCTTCCTGGGAGTTACTCATCGGGTCATACCCCGTGATCATGACTTCCATCTTCGCTCCGAACCTCTTCAGAGCATTCGGCCCGCGAACCGGAGGATGGATGTAGGCCTGACCTTTCACCACGAGAACGCGAACCTTCATGAGCGAACCGTGAGAATCATGGAATTCCATGGTGCACTCCCGGACGCTCAGGTGGACATCCAGTTCGGTCTCGCCTTCTACTTTGTACTCTGTCAACGCCAGCAGAAAGTCCAAAATCTTGTGAATTGGATCATCGAACTCGACGTCTTGGCCCAAAATTGACGTGCTCTGCACGTCAGCCTCTCCCGTCGCGGGCAATCGGTCCACATCAGCAGCGGGGAGGCCGATCCAGCTGTAGAAGCCACTCGAGTCTCCTGAAAGCGTCAGAAGCCCTTGACTCGCAGTAGGTGGTCCCGTGGCACCTCCCCCCACGGCTTGTACAGAGCCCGGGCTCATTCCGACGGCCTCCATCAACTTGCCAACCTGGAAATCACCCAGGTCGTCGTCCTCTTCCATGTCGTCGCCAACCAGGTACCCATCCTCCCTGCCAATGGTCATCCTACCATGGCCATAGTACAGAGAAACAGCGCCATCCAGGGAAGAGCGGCTCGCACAACGGAGGCCGCCTGGGACGCCGGAGATCCCGGCGGCGGGTGACGTCGCCGTTGTCGGACGGCTATCGATCAAAGCAGCACTCGGTGACACTGCGAGAGCCGCACCAAGTCTTGAGACCGTAGAGCGGTGCTGGACAGGCCCCGGAGAGTCTCCGCCATTCGCCGGGGGACTCCTGGCGTTCCCCAGGTGCAGCGACGAAGACTGACGCGTCGCGCCATTCGGGACTTGGTCCGCACCAAGGTCGTCTGCATCGCCCTCCGCTTTCAGAGCGGTAGAAAACTTGGAGGTCAACCCGGGCGGCGACGTGGCTGTTCGATTCACTAACAGACCCTCTCCAGAGCCATTCGATTCATCCCAGTCTCCAATCGCCGCGGAAGGAGACCGACATTCAGTGACGGCGCTGCAGACCGAATCGCTGTTTGAGGACGCGCGGTCGATAGAATCGTAATCTGGCATTCCTCGACGAGCTGTCGGGAGTTTCAGCCTGCACACGCAAGATACGCACAAGACATTCTCTCGTACTGCAGGTAAAGTCGGAGTCAGTCAGAACCCAACGGAAGGAAACGTTGCCAGTCACTGCGAACCGTTACCGTACTCAAAGAGAGACTCCACGTAAGGTGACGCACGGTGCAAGCCACTACTGCTGGGTCGGTCGTGCAACCTCAGGAAATACACGTCTCAAATCGAGACTGCGCACAAACACTGGGGGGCCTCGTGAAGCGCGACTGTTGTTTCCACTCACCCAGATTTCTGAAACTCCTCTAGTACCGCAGGAACGCCGTTCGGGCCTCCTAATTTGGGGCGCGTCGATGATCGCACCGGCTCCGCTCTAGGCTGCTTCGCAGCAAACACAGCCTGGCTCAGCCTGGTGACAGACGCGGCAAGCAGCGCAAGCAGCCGCCCCTCCATGGTGTTGTCTCCCACCCGCAGAATGTAGTTGGTGATAATCTTGCAGATATGGGGATACAAGAGTTGACCAAGCTCGCTACTGGCGCCGCGCTGCTGGGCACCGCCGTCGACGCTTCGCCTGCCTCCGCCCGGACCGCCGCCCGTGGAGTCGCGCCCCGCTTGCTGGTGGGCAGCAGCCGCTTCTGGCATTTCGCCGCCGGAACTCCGGAAGACTGAGTCAACGGATACGCGCCGCTGTGCAGAAGAAGACGCGCTCCCGCCGCAACTGCTGCTTCCAGCAGCAGCATGAGCAGCGGCTTCCGCGACTCGCTGGACGGCTGCGACTACCGACGCGCTCTGAGCGCTGGCGGACAAGCGACGACCTATGCTTTTCTTCGCTGAGGCCAGCTCCTGCACCAGGCGAGCGTGCATCTCCACCAAGCCTTGGAAGATCTCGAAAGAGAAGTGGACCTGGGGATCGTTGATATCGAGGTCGACGCGACCGGCAGCCCCGGGGACGCCTGTAGGGGAAAACGCATGCACACGCACGTGAAGGTCTCAGTAGTGTCCACGGCGCTGTTCGTCTCAGACGTACAAATGTCGATCCTCCTTACACAAACACCTGAGCCCCGAACAAGGCAACAGAGCACAGCAGTCAGCATACACTTGCACCGGCTGCCTACTGGGGCCCTCCCTCTGCTGCACAATATTCTGACAAGGCGAGTCAAGGCGCTGACCCACCCCTACTGGCTACCTGCATACGAAAACCCATCAGTTCCGAGGAAAAACAGCCGCACTGCCAGCGCTGCGAGTTTTTGTCAAGGTCATATCACGACAGTGTGTCCGTATCTAGCTGGGCAGGAAGTAGACATGCGTACCTCCGAAAGCCATATACGACGGGGAAACCGAAAGAAGATGGTCCGTACGGATGTGCACGTTGGGAAGCAAGACTGCGCCACTGAAACCCTCTAGAAGAGCTGGAAGTCCTTGAAGCATTGGACGCCCTCCTCGATCAATGCCTTGCGGCATTTGCGGGTCTCTTCTCGTCCCCGCATGCTGCGGGCCGCTCGCGGTATCTTGCAGCTCTGCCACGCCTAGAGACGGCGGCGCGCCGCCTCCAGTTTTGATGGCGGGCAGCCCATTTGCCGATTCTAGCGCGCCTCCTCCAAGTCGGCTATACGCCATTCCAACTCCTCCCTGGCCTGCACCCGGGAAAGCTCCGCCGAACGTCTCCTGTTGCATCGCGGTGTCTGAAGCTCGGGACCGCGCCTGTAGACCGAGGTGGGCGGCAGGGCCATTCGCGCCCACAAGGGCGCCGTCGAGCCATGCAGAGCCCGCGTGTGCATTACTGTACGCCGCTGCTCCCCCTGGGTACCGACTCAAGGCAGCGGCGTTGAACCACGCGGCTTGCTTGTGGAAAGTGGGCAGGTGAATGTATCGGGAAAGGCCAGGAGACACGAAGTCGATAAAAGCTTCACACGGCGTTGGCGTCCCAATCATCATACTTAAGCTGCGGACACCTACGGCCGCGCCGACTTCAGCGCCGAGTTGCTGGACATTAAGGGAGCAACACAACAAGGCCCCAACTGCAACAGTCTGCCGGTTTTTGCTGTCTTTCCTCTGGTCCTCGTCTAAAAGAAACCCAGCGACCTTGTATGCAGTGGAAAGAATCTGCAGTCTTGGAAGCATCGAAACAGCTGAATATACAGACGGCGACATTCCGGACAAGAGGATGTCGTCATCCGAGCCAGCCGACGACACTGACGACGCGGCGGCGTCGCTGCCTGCTAAGCTGCTGGTAGCGCTCGTCCGGTCGCTCTCGTCGGTCTCTACAATTGTATTTGTGGACAACGATGCAGATTCCGCTGAAGCAGAGGAAGACGTTTCGTCCAGCGACAGGAGCGCCCTCTCTGCAAGAATGCCCGCTTTGTCGTTCTCTGGCTTTGAAGACAGGTCTCCACCCCCAGGAGTCGCTGTGCTGGGCGTCGCTGTTCTTGCATTGGTGTTGCTGCCCCCTTTGGTCGCGCCCGACGATGCAACTATGCCGGACTCGGCCGAGACCCCTGCTCCTGTGTCCACTGCGCCAACTGGCGGCAAGGAATTCCGTAGCGCCAGGATTTCAGGCGGCGGAAGAACCAACCACGCTTCCACGCCGTCGAGTTCCACGACGACAACTTTCCGTCTTTGGGACATGCTGGCAGCCTCGACAGCTTTGCCTCTCTTCTTCGCTGCAGCAACCGCATCCCCAATGCCCTTGAGAGCAGTCACGACGGCCGCCCGTGCGAGAGATGGAGCCGCAGGGGCTGCAGAGGACTGTTGCATACGAGTGCCCCGACGGGCGGCTGCAACCAGCCCATCGTTGCATCCAAAATTGCGGTAACTGGACTGCCACTCAGCATCCCGGTAAGGCGCATAGGCCCGAAGGCCATCCTCATATGGGAAGTTGCGAAGGCCGAACTCGTCAGGTCGTACGACATCTGCGTATGCGTCGTAGGTGGCAAACTCGCCGCGCACAGGACCGAGGATGCTGTGTCGCTGCAAAGTTTGATTCCGTCGCGCATTGCCTGAGAAGACAACACCAGCGAAAAACACGCACCGATGAGACATAAGTCGGGTGCGCGCTCCTTCCCTTTTTGACAGAATTCACCGCGAGCAAAAGTGAATAACAGATGCCGAGTGTGTCCGCGGAGACGCACAAACATAAACCATTCCCCGCCCCCCCCCCCCCTCGTCCCCGTTCTAATAGAGGGCACTTCTCATGTGCCCGAGCCGCGTGTCTATAACACCCTCCACGGAGTCACACTGGCCAAGGCTGGCTGGCTATCCAGTTGCTTCAGCTTACGTTGCGGGCGCGAGAAGAAGGACGACTTTGGCACTGATCCAGAGGCACTCCGATTTCGGTAGTTGGGGAAGGAAAAAGCCCTCTGGATGCTCCTGAAACCGCTTCCGTACGCACGCGAGTTGAGCCGCATACGTCCACCGGACTGCTCATCGTCTTCTCTGTCCCTGTAATCTTCAAGGGAGTCGTCGTCTAGCTCTATTGACTGCCGGCCTCCTGCGCCGCCCTTGTTCTTCTTTCTTCCAAAGAGACCTGCAGGCAGCAGCCACAAGATAAAAAAGAACACCTGCGAACCCCCGGCAGCATTGAGTACACCTCAAGCCTTCAACGACAGACATGTTGGGTCTTGCCATGACTCACTAAAGGCCTCGGAAAGCATGTATGTCCGCATCGGCATTCAGAGATTTCTAGGCCGACAGCGGGTAACAACACATTACGGGTATTTTTGTGCATTCATGCCTACCTCTGATGCGCACGACTCGCCGCAGCCTGTCCCGACCTATCCGCCTGCTACCCGTTGCGCGCTTCCCAGAGGCATCGCTCGGCACCTCGGACTGCGCGTAAGGATCCTCATCTCCAGCGTCGATGGCTCTGCTATCGGAAGCGCCTGCGTCGGTGGGAATGCCGTACAGTGTGGGGCTCTGCGCCATTTCCTGAGCGTTCGCGTCTTCCGTCCACAGGCCACGGCCGGCACAGCTTCGCAGTTGATTCATGTCGCCCTTGTATGCGCCGCGCGTCCAGGATCCGCCGCGCGTCCAGGATCCGCCGCGACCGTCGGCGTACCCCATCGGCAACTGGGTCGGCGCCCCCCCAGCCGGCCCGCCCGAGGCCGCTGCTGCTCCGGAGCGACTCGCGCGAGCCACACCGTGGACGCCAAAGCCTGCAGGTCTCCCGAAGGCACCACGGGTATCGTGGCCTCGCGCAGCCCCTGTCTCATACGCAGGACGCCTGAAAAGACCCGTCACCTTGTCTGGGGCATGGCCCTGCAAACGAGTGGAGACGACAACACACACTTCAGGTTTCGGGGTCAGGACTGAATGGGAGATGCCCGGTGAACAACAAGCTCATCTCGTCGGCTGCGTCAAAGCAGTGACTAGAGCGTGGCAAACACACATACCGCTTCCCCCCCCCCGCCCCCCCCCGCCCCCGCGTGGCGTTAGAGATCCTAAATTCCCATCCTGCTGCTACCTCTCTAACTAGATGTTGAACACTAGCAAATGCACAAGATGCTTCAGAAGTATATCGGAACGTGTTTCTGCTGCTCGAAGAGATGCAATATGCGGAACATCATCGATCTTGTCCATAAAGCATCGGAAACATCTCCCACGAGAACCCTGCTCCATTAGCAGGGTCGTGCCGCAGCGCAGACAAAAAAGGACAGGGAGCAAACTTACGATCGCGCGTTTGGCGGCACTTCCAAATTTCTTGACCTTCCCCTTGTGGAACTCTAGCAGGCCGCTTGTGCTCATTCTGTGGAGAGTCTTGATCGCAGTCACTGGTGCTTCCGAGACTTCCCCATCTTCCTTCACAGCATCCCTGCCCCCCCCTCCATCACGGCGGGCCTCGAGAACTCCGCCAGGCGCGTTGCCGAGAGCTTCTGGCTGCCGCGAAACTAGAGCCTCTTCCACCACGCGTTCAAGAGACTCCTGCGGGAGCAGAGGAGGTAAGAGGGGAGGCAAGCCCAGACTGCCAAGCGTACAGCAATCCAGAGGCAATTCAAATGCAGGGAACATAAGCTTCATCAAGCCCAGGCCTCGTCGTTGCCGTAGCATACTGAGAAGCTGCTGCTTCTGTTCGTGGTTGTGGCGCGCCTCTGACCGGCCCACGAGGAAAGCCTCCACGCTGCAGTCATCTCCGCTGAAGAGGTCCTCGGAGCCACCCACGGAGCTTTCTCCAGCTGAGCCACGGGCCAGATAGTTATCCTTGTCGGCAATACTGCTGACAGACGTATCCTCGCCCCCTCCACCAGCCGACTGTGTGCCACCAGAGTTCCTCTCAAACTCCTCGAGGTTTCCGAAGAACTCCGTGCTGTAGCTGAGAGGAGCGCTGCGGCAAAGAGGACTGTCGTTGCGATCATCACGTTCTCCGGCGTCAACAGAGGAGTTTGTAGTGAGAATCTCGTTCCTGCCTTCGGCCGCAGCACTTGCTTCCAGGAGGAAAACTTGATCGCTCAGAAGATTCTTCACTCCTGTCCCCGAGGGGCATATGGCGGTTGAGAAGCAGCACCCAAAATTGATTGCGGGATAGATCACCTCAGCCCTGTGTTGCTGCTTCAAGAAGTCCAAGAAAAGAAATACCCAATCAGCACAACCGACAAGCACGCTGATCTGCGTCTCTATGCGCGTCATAGCTACACGTCCTTTCGCTTCCACGGTAGCAGGAGAGCCCCTGACCGACAACTCGAAAAACTTGTCCTCCAGACGTCCTGCAAGCATCGAAGACAGCCCGAACCTCAGCGCCTCTTTCTTGGCTGCGGGAGGCGGCGGTGCCTGGCGACCAGACCCAGACCATCCAGGAGCGCCAGGCCGTGCACTTCCAGCGCCGCCATGCTGCGACCACCAATTGGCAGACGGCGAAGAAAAAGCGACCCCCGCCCCCTGAGTGGCGCCTCCAGGAGGAGGCGAACTCAGTGGGATGGCGAACAGTCTCCGCAAAGAAGATGTGTTGCGCAGAAGGCGTGACCCATCTTGCGTGAATATGGTGATGTTTCCCACTGAAAGGTCGAGGGTCACCTGCAACGCTTCCGATGCTCCACCGTCGCTCCTCGCGCAGTCTCCTGAGAAGGTGTCTTCAGCTGGCGCAAACTTCACCTCCACCCTGTCGATACGGATATCCAGCACTGGTGGACGCCACGCGTTCATGGGCAACAGAATCGCTGTTGACGCGGTATCTTCACCAGTTCGACCAAGTTCGCCCTCTCGCCACGCGCTTCCAGACGGCGCCTGTGTGTCTCCCCTGCGTCGTGAAGTCTTGCGGGCGGAGGGGCGAGACGAACGGTTCACTTGGCTTCGCCGCTGGACACCGGACCCGTCTGCCTGCGTTCGAGACTCGAGCGGCATTTCCGCTTCCGGCTTCACTACGATCTGAGCACGAGCTGCTGCGACAGCCTCCGCAGCGTCAGGCGCATTGAGATCGTGCATTCGGGCCTGGTCCAGCAGCTGCACGCGGAAGACAGGCAGGCCTAGCGAGATAGATCCAACCGACGAGCCTCCAGACTCCGATCCGCTCTCTGAAGAGGGTCCACGGCTAACACCGTGGACCTCATCCCGTGCATCGTAGCCCACGTAGCCCGCTGCACCAGCCTCCCCGCCAGCGTACCACACACCTCCGTCTCCATAGGTCGAGGGGATACGACCTGGCAGGCCGCGAGCACCTGCTGAAGCCCCATACGGTGACGAAGAACCCAACAGAGCTTTAGCCGGATACCTCCCCCCCAGCACACTGTCACGGCCTTTTACCGTCACCGCCTGTCCGCCGTAGAGAGCGTCTCCGCCGCCGCGGGGTGGCTGCCCGTTGCCAGCACCAGGAGGCGTTCCAGAGACATGATCTGCGACACCATGTGTGTAGCCGCCTTGCCCTGGATACGCGCGAGGGAAACCTCCCGCGACAGGACCGCCTCGGCGACTCGGGTAAAATGCTGCCTCATGTTGAGGGTATCCGCCTTTTGCCATGAGAGGACTGTAAGGCCGTCCCAGACGATCGCCTTGAGCTGCCGGAGACACCCGATAGTGGAAAAAAGCGTTGCTGGTGATCTCGTCCCCCTTCTCGTCTGAGCATTGGCACGCTACCGTCGCGATAACGTCGAGACATATTGTAGGCGAGTGAGTTAAGGCAGTACAGCAACCTAGTCGGTAGTACGGTATGGCTCGCAGCGGTATGCGATGAGCCGGCAGAGCCAGATACTTTGTAGGGAAAGGGAGAAGCCAGGCGGGGACTTTTGCAGAGCCAAGCACTGCAGCAGCAGCAGGAAACGACACCTGTAGGGACTCTACCCCGACCGAAACATAGATATTTTTTGGCAAAAGGTCAAGAAATGTGGTTGCGAAAGCCGCCGCTCCTCGGAACGTCTGCGAGGACTTCCCCCACAGCTTGTGGTCGACGCGATCCGCAGCCACTGCTGCGCCAGATCCACTTTTCTCTTCCGTGGAGCGTCCACGCTCTCCGTCCGTACCGCCCGGGCCGAATGCTGCCTCTCCGTTCTGAAGTGCGAGTTGCCTTCCACCGCCTTGAGAGAAGTTCCAATATTCGGGCACCGCTTGCGAGCGCGCCTCAGCTGCCTTGCTAGCATGACCGGCGCCCTCGGCCGCGTGCGACGCCGGCTCTCCGGCATCGGGGGGCAGCGGGCCTGGAGCCTGCTCTTTGCTGCTCACACCTTCGAATCCGCTGTCTCCGCTGCGGACGTGACCAGTGCCGCCTCCGCGGTCGTCCCAGGAACCGCCTGCGACGTCCTCCTCGCCTGGCTGGCGACCAAAAGTGGGATATCCACCTCGGAGGCCTGACGTCGCGTCTTTATGGCTACGAATTCGCTGACCGAGCTCTGTTTTGAACCGTTCAATAACACCCACTAAACCTCCCTCTGGTCCTGCAAGCTGCATCACCGTCCTCATGAGGAAGGGATCCACAGAGCAGAACGTGGGGTGCACCGACACCTTGCACATTATCGAGTTACGTTCATCCCGGTCCCCGACACCGCGGTCGTCCTCCTGACTGGTGCAAACCGAGTCCTTCAAGCGGAAAAGAACGGTGAGGTGTGGATCGTTAGCACACGATCGGCCGCGAGTGGCTCTTGACGCCTGCCCGGTGTCCCCTGTACGCTCCTCCTCTGTCTCGCACGAAGCCTTTCGGCTTCCGCGATCGTCTCTTGACTGAGAGTGGTCTTGGCCTTCGTTAGCTCCACGAGACAAACGGGCCCGCGTGGTATACGATTGAGTCGCGGGGTCGAACCTGACGTTTGCCAAATTCGATCGCTTCGCCTCACCTGTCCCCACAGAAACCCCCGCTTCGCCGCGGCCCGGACTGAGAAGAGCGGCCAAGTTCCTGTCGCCGCCTCCTGACTTCCCGCGCGCACGAGCCCGAGTGGCCTGCTCGTAAGCCAAAAGTTGTTGCCTCAGCAGTTCCTGCTTTCTCTGGAACTCCTGCTTCTCTTGTTCCTGCTGCGTCCTAAGAAAAGCTTGCTCCTCCCTAGACGTTGTGCGGGCAACGACCGGCAACAGAAGAGGAGTGACATGCTGCGCCGCAATCGCGTGCGCGAAGAACGGCACGCTAGGCAGAGCCATTGACACGTAATCATCGCACCACAGCTCTTGAAGCAACACATTCACTCCCATTAGATTACCAGCCGTTTTTTGTACGTCGGCCTGCGCTGCCAACAACTCGGGCGGAAAGTCCCCCGGATAGACCTGCCCTGCGGGGTCATCCGCTAGCCACCCAGAGGGAGAATCCGGCGCTGCCCCCGTTACAACGCCTCCAGTCCCCAGACCTGCTGCCCCGATGTACCTGCTGCGAGTGGTCCCCACTCCGTCCCAAGCACTTCCCGCCGTCCGCGCTGCACCTCCTGAGGAACGCTGCCCGCGCTGGGCCGATGACGCCACGTCAATGCCGACCTGTTGCCGCTGGTAGCCACGACGCGCCACCGCTGCCGCGGCATCGGCTGCGGCTATGGCCCCTGCTGTCAGAGCTGCGTGAGCGGCTCCCGGCCGTGTCGATATGCCAGCCAACAAAGAGGACGGGTGCAGTCCAAAGAATCCGTGGTGACCTGCCGCAGCCAGGGCTCCTGTAACAGCAGCAGCACTTGCCAACGCTGCCGGATGGCAGTGAGAGGATCCTCGCAGATACGAAAGCACTGGATGCGGCACTGCGGGACGAGACGCCCCCGCCGACGTGCCTTCGCCCTCGAGATCCTCAGAGCGCTCTGCAGCCTCTCCTAGCATGCCGTTGGCGGCATGACCAAGAACCGATCGGGCTCGCGACCCAGAGTTGCGCGAGCTCGAGGACCCGCGTCGGTGCGCACTTCCTTTCCCGCGACTGTCTGCCATGGGAGAGGACGGGCCCAAGCTTTCTTCGCCATGACGGAAACCACTGCCGCCGGCCGCAGAGATCGCTCTCTCCGTCGACTTCACGGGAGGGACAGCTAAGCGTGGCACTGCGTGGGCGCCTCGAGCTGCCTTGCTTCCTGAATCGGTAGCGGCAGCACCGTCTACGTCGCCTGTAGAAACGGCTCGGCTGCTCCCTGCGGCGTTCGCGCCCGTATGCACACCCCTTGAGGTTCGGTCACCCGCGGCACGGGGGCTTGTCACACGACTCCCACCCGTCCCGGTTGCATGCGCTATGGCCTGGCCAGCGCCTCCACCTGAGGCCGACAGCAGCCTGCTACCAACAGCTGCTTCGTGATGCCCTGTAGGCATCATAGGCGGCCGAATCCTCGGGGGATTATCGAATGACGGGAAGTCATCCTGGACGTACAATACGTTCCAGACAGCCAGCCGCCGCACCGTGATCGAGAAGGACTCCAGCAGGCAGCTCACCACAACTTCTTGCATCGCGACGACACCCCTGTCGTCGTCCTCGAGTTCTCCTGGCGCCTCAGGTATGCTCCAGTCTGCACCGTATTCCCCGTAGGCTCCGAATCCTCCCGTCCCTATGCTCCCACGCGGTGGCATCTGCACCAGGCCGTAGGCGCTATCATAAAAGGATTGCGGGCCCTGCTGCCAGCCTCCGTAGCGATCACCCAGGGGGCCGGCGCCGTCGTCTGGCATGCCTCCCTGGCCTTGCCCGGTGCGGCCGCTGCGGCGCATGCCGCCAGCTGTGGAATCTTCGAGGACCAAGCCGCCGCCGCGGGGGCCACCCGCTCCTGCGGGTCCATACCCCAGCACACCTCCCTGGGTTCCGAGGGTGATGAAGCGTTTGCTGCCTCCAGCTGCGGCGGGAACTCTTAGAAACCCCGAGGGCCCTCCAACTCCAGAGATGCCTGCACTCGGCGCAGTTGGAGACGTCCCCGCAGGAGCCGCCACACGCTGTGACCGCGCGTCTCCAGGGGAGCCGTGCGAAGCGGCCGACCAGCGTTTCTTGCCGATGCGAGTGGTCAAAGACATACGTTTTTGCAGAGCATGCCGGCCTGTAATCCAGCTGGTCCTCGCTAGTGAGCTAGATCCCCTGGCTCTCAGAGCAAGGGGATCAACGGAGCCCTCGAAATATGACGCAGTAGGCGTCTGCGCGTGACTGACACGCATCAGACTCGGAGGCCCCGCTGCATGCGACGGAAGGAAGGGTGCTTCTGAGTCAGAGTGTGCAGGAAGTGATTCCCTTCTAAACCACGTCCGCGACCGAAACCCACTCTTTGACGCCTTTCTCTGTCCAGTTTTCCCGAGGTCTTCATCGCTTGCGGCTTGACCCAGGGAGTTTTGGCTGGCCTCGATGCCTCTCATGTCAAGTCGAGGCTGTTTTATGCTGGAAGCCCGCTTGCTACGACTGGAAGTAAAGGTCCGCAAGATGAGGCTCCGCCGCTTGCCGTTGTCCTCACCCTCCACTCGCGATTCACTGGCTAGATTCAGAGCACCTGATGACGGCTCAGGAGCAGCAAATGCCGACGCTCTCCACCCAGACGCTCGGCGGAAGAGCCAGGACGTTTTGGTTCGAGGGCCGGATCCGGCTCCTGCCATCTCCGAATCTGTCACTGCACCCGAGCGCGGAGAGGGCGTAACAGGCAAATATGGATCGACACTGTCTGCGCGCTGCCGCTGTCGCATTTTGTTTGCACGCTGAGACTGGGAGTCGCCGTCGTCAATGAGCACATGACCATCAGAGCCGTCAAAGCCTTCAGTGAGGGACACGGCGATGGATGAGCGTCCTCCAGTGCCTCCGACAGACGATCCGCCCTCGTTTGCGAAATGCTGGGGACTCGTTGCCGAAACGCCGCTCTCGGGGGGCGAACCCGCCGTGCCACGGTTCGTCGGCGAGTGTCCCGGCTGTTCAGGAAAACTCATGCTTCTGCTCCAAGTCCCGCCCGCTCCAAAAGTTCCGAAGTAACCTTGGCTCGGATACCGTCCACAGTCTCTCACGGTCTCTGTGCCGTCGGCAGCTTCCCCACGCAATGGACGGGTCCCGAACGCGCCCACTGAGTCTCCCTCCTTGCGTCGACTCCAGGTCCCACGTCCTGCGTCCTTGCTCTCGCCGACGTCAGAATCAACTACGACGCCACCGCCTCGAAGCAGTGCGACATCGCGGCCACCTGCCCCGTCGTCGAACTCAGTGCGGGCGTAAGGGTCTCCGTCGCTCGAACTCACCCCGGGTTTAGTTAGCACAGTCCGTCGCAAAACTGCCGCGTACTCCGTGTCGAACAGAACGAGAGCCGCGATCGTCCACGTACAGTTGCGGACTGCACACACCTGGAATCGCCATATGCAAGCTGAAATAGACTGTTCCATGACCGTGGACTTTGGAGCAGGCCTGCGGTCGAGCTGTGCCCTGTCTCCACTCCTGTACCCTCCCTGTGCCGTGTTTCCTCCTCGAAGATGTACCTTGCTTTGAGACGCCGTCCCGGCCTGCCCCGGATCGGCAGCGCCCGCTGCCTCTCTCGCTGCGGAGTCTGCACCCTCATCCGGCGAATCCTTGTCCGATGCCACTGTGGTACGCAGCTCGACCGATAGGATAGTCTCGATTTTCAAGCCAAACGTGGGAGAGTCGACGACCACTGTCCTGCTATGAACTTCGGATGGCCATATTTGCGGCAAACTATTCACCCGACTCATGTGGCGAAAAGCGACGAAGGGGACGGACGGAGAATCTGGACTATCCGGAAACCAAGAAACTGAGTCTCCGAATCCCCCTGAATTGGCAGCCGTCGCACTGTCGAACAGTCCAGTCCCCGACGGCTGCCCAGCCTTCTTGCCGGCCGCTGAGGAGCCGTTTCCGGCTTTTCGAAGTCCGGGTAATCCAGTCTCCAATAGCTGGCGCGGGACTGCTTCAGAGGAAGGCAGTTTCTGTATGCTGCAGCATCGCTGGGCCGTGTAGACCATTGGGTAAGGTAAAGAGCTATGTGCGGGGGGACGCCCGCGAACCAGGGAACAGCCGTAGCTTCTTGAAACATTCTCTACAGCCTCACTTGTAAGTCCTGCTGGCGGCGGCGGATCCGCGAACCCGGCCGCGTTCGGCCTCCAACGCGAGGACAAACTTGCATCGCTACCAAACGGCCCGGGCGCAGCCACGCTCGTCGAGGCCAAGCGTGACGCAGACTCCACCCTCTGGGCGATATTAGACACAGTCTCGACAGCGCCAGCGAAGGAGGGCGTCGTCTCAGTGGCCGCAGCAGAACCTGACGGCATTCCAAGCGCGCGTGGACCTTCGGCGTCACTCGTCAGCGCGTTAACAGAAATGTCACTAAGGACGAAGTTGACGGTGATTTTCTGGCAGCACTGCTGACTCTCCGCCGGCGTTCCTTCACCCGCTGCGTCGCTCTTGGCTCGTGCGTCGCTCTTCTTAACTCCGTGATCGTCCTTGAGAGCCGACTCGGCGCCCCCCTGCGAACGCGCGGATTTCGCATGTGCTGCCTCGCCAGACTCGCGAGTCGCAGGAGGGGGGCCTCCTGCGACTTCCAGGCCAGCCCGATTCGGATCCGCCCGCGACGCCATTGAGGTCGACAATGGAGAAGGGTTTTTGAGGCAGGGGTTGCCGCGGCCACCGGCAGCTGCAGGAAGCGTTGTAGTTGCTGGCGCGGATTTCGGGGCTGGGACTCGCGCCGACCCATTTTTGGTAGGCCCAGGAGCACTGTCGGCAGGAAGGAGGGAGATGCCGTGCTTCCGAGCGACCGCGCTGGCCAGCGGGTCCTCTGTGACAGCTGCGGCAAGAAGGGACGAGCGAAGCGTCTCTTCCTTGAAAAAGCTGACGGACTGGAGCGCAATCTCCGTGACACAGCAGGTGAACGTGACGGTCGGAAAGAAGTGGAGGGAACGGATTTTGCCGCTCGCATCCACCGCGTTTTCGCCCGGATTCAGAGACACAGACAGAGCGATCTGAGGCGCAGCTAACGCAGCAGCGTGTGTCAAGCGCCCGCGGCGACGCGGGGAGTGTTCGCGGCTCTCCGCGTAGGCTCCGCGTTCGGATGCGTCGTTGCCAAAGACAAACGTCTCCACTTGAGCCTCTGGAACGCCGGCGCCGCAGATGCAAGCCGTGGCCCCCTGGTCGAATCCGTCCCGATCCATCCAGAAGTCTTTCTTGTCATCTTCGTCATCGTCAAAGCCTTCCTCTGCGCAATCTAAAAGCTCTCTCCACTCGTCCAGGTGGCCTGTATTCCCCTCCACGACGCACGCTCCTCTTCGAGAAAGATCTGTCTTGTGCCGACTCCTGTCTGCAGACCGAGCGCGCCTGCCACCCTGTCTGCCCGAATGTGTCACTGCAGCCACAGATCTGAGTGCAGCTGCCCTGGCCTCCGCCAGTCTCTTGCCCGTGTCTACGCCCCGCCGCCCTGCAGCAAACCTTTCCTCTCTTGTCAAGAGGTTCTTCATGGCCCCCTGGTAGCGACTCGTTTTCCGCCTGAACAAAGACCGAAGCGATTCGCCGTGACTAGAACTCGGATCCTCGCCACCGGCCTCTCGAGGGTCGCTCGCTTCAGCAGCAAGGCCGTCCACATCGACTGGTGCACACGCATCCCGTCTGGCCTTTCTGTGGCCGATCTGCTCAAATCGCGACACGAATCGTGTAGCGCGGCCTCTCGGAGATCCAGAGTCCTCGAGGTCGACCGAGACGGCCTCATCGTCGTCGCCGCGAAGTTCGCCAGCGCTACTCGCGCGGCTGTTAGACCGGGATGCCTCAGCGGCGTGAGCCGTCCCGAAGTTCTCTTCATTGGTCGCTTGAGTGTCGCGCTCCGCTCCCCCCGCTGACAGGTCGTTGAGAAACAGTCCCTCGTCTCCTCGGTAAAATACTCCTGAGCTGCTGTGTCGGCGTGTGCGGGACACCTTTCCAGCATCGTCATCATCGAGATCGAAGTCGCCGTCGTTATCTCCGTCCTCGTCTATAAAGTCGTCGTTTCCGCGTCCATCAGTGTGTTTGCCTCCTCCCTCCCGAGCAGAGGCATTCTTGCGTCTTCTGCGGTGAAGTGCACCAGCTGAGCGTGCCCGAAACTCGTCGCTGCCTGCCTCGGTGGAGTTGGTCTGCAGCCCCTGGCTCCGCAAATCGCCTGTGCTTCCACACTTTGACAAGCCCCTGGTGCGCCCCCATACATGCGCCGCGCTGGCCTTCCTCGAGTGCTTCGAGGCCCAGGTCAGCCCATCAACTGGAACCGCAACGCCCGACCAGCTGTTGGCTAAGTCTGCCGCCGCACCGGCAGCGCGGCTCGCCGCTCGCGAGTTCGCGTTGCGCAGAGTACGACCCGCGCTCGGCCGCGGTCGGGCGAGACCGTCGCCTCTCCCCCGACAGTCTCGAGCCCTTCCCCAGAAGTCGCAGGCGCATGTGCGTCGTCGCCCCTTGCCCCAGCGGGGGACGACAGCCGGTGCATGAAATTGGTTGCGTGACGATATTCACTGCTGGCTGCACCTAAGTGTGCTATGTACTTGCAAAGAATGACGCTCGAGTAACCGAGGCCCGCCGAACGCGAAGGGTCCGCCGCAGCAGGGAAGCCGCCGGTTAGAGAATGCAGCCCATGAGACCTGCGCAGATCGAAGCCTGAGCAGTCGCCGCCAGCGCCCCCGGTTCGACTCCGCACCGCGCTGCTCGCCCTTCGCATGCCCGCGTGCTGAAACCCTGGACGTAGCTGACCGGTTCCAGCGGTGCTCGGTCCCAGCGGCTGCTGGGACTGGCAGCCCGACGCGGATGCAGGCGGCGCCACCGGGTTGACGTGTTGCATGAACAGCTCGCCAACTTTCGCTTTCACCGCCTTCTGCTCTCCCTGAAGGTCTAGGCGCAGCTTCACTTCATTCGTGGTCAACGCCACAGCGAGGACCTGTGTTCCCGTATAGAGGCCAACATTGATGACGTCGCATGCAACGACGACACGCTTCGCCTCCTTCGCCGCTGCTTCCTTCTCAGCCGCCAGCTGCGTCGCCACACGCGCAGCAGCTGCCATACGAAGATGTCTTTCACCGACCGGAGGCAGCAAAACGCCGTCGGATTCGTACCCAGCCCCTCCCCGAGCCTGCAAACCGTCGTGGACGCGCCGACTGAGTCCCTGCACGGCGTCCGCGGATCCCTCGACATTACGCGCGCCCCTGTCACCAGCCAGCGCTCCACGTTCGTTGGCCCCCCCAGAGACGGAATCGCCGCCTCGAACCGCGCCGTCCCCCGCGACCGCCCCGTCTTCTGCGGAGCTACCTGCCTGGGACGTGGCGCCTCCGGCGCCCCTAGGCGCCGGCTGAGCTCGCTTGCCTGTCGCAGTCGCAGGCTCTGCTTTTCCCTCGTCTTCGCCCACTGCCTCCTCTCCCGCAGTAGACGGATTCGCTCCCACCCCGCACAAGTACTTGCCGAAGCAGGGCGCGGCTTCAGGCTGGCCGTTATGATCGTTGCCCTCGCTGGCAGCAGGTCGTTTCTTCGTAGACTGCCCCTGCCTATCCTCGTCGTCCTCCTCCGTCTCGTTGAAGAGCCACTCGAACCGCGGGTGAACTGAGCCAAGAATGAAAAAATCGCCACACGCCCAGAACGGCGTATCCAGAATAAATGAACACAAACTCTAAAGACCTCGAGTAGCTACAGGCGTCTGCATGAAACGAAGCGCCTGACCCATGGCTCCTCTGGCACTGTCTACTGAGTAGGTGGGAGAAAACCAGTCCCTTCACCGCTGAGGGGACGGTAAGAGCCCGCTCTCGCGTGAACTCAAGAATCAGCGAGACGGCAGTTCATACCTCCACCAAGCACGCAATCTGTGGCGCGAAACACTCCATGCGTGACAGCGTGCAGCCCCCGTTATGCCGTTCCTGCCGCACGACGCTGCGCCCCCCATGAACCACGCACTCAGGAAACAGTCGACTGGATTCACCGCTTTCTAGGCAGCAGTCTACGACGCCAGGTGTAACGGGGACAGTCGCCAAAAAACAGCGCTGTGGGTGACCTATTTAAGGTCTTGACGTCTCAGTCACCAGCGTGACGGTCTCGGCGTGGTAAAGCAGGATACTCGCTCAACAAACCTCGATGCGTCTCGCACGCCAGCTCGCTAGCCTGTGGACTCGTTCGTCTCGCACTACAGTGTACCGATAGCTTCAGAACGCGGAGAGTGGAGAAGCAAGCGACAAGCTGGGTCACTCGTAGATTTTTCTTTCTGGGTGACTTACGTGCATCTGCGTAAATACCGCTTTCAGGAGGATCAAGGGCGGGGGGCCTCGGTCGCTTGCGTGGAGGTATATCAAGTTTGGCGTCGGTCGATCCCTTTCTTCTACGCCCTCCTGCAGCATCCTTTGCTGACCTCCGCAGCACAGTTTCATCTCCTCCCGCGTCCGTGTAGCCCTCCCGATCTGTCTCCCCTGCTACGCTCCCAGGCCCGCGTCTTCCAGACTCCGTGTCTGTTGCTGCAGAGGGCTGCTGGCAGCCGCTTGGAGCTGCCGAGCGGCGGGCGTCTCCGCGTGAGGTCACCGCAGCTCCATTTCCGCCGCGCTGTTTGCGCGCTTCTCCCTCGTACTGGTTCCGCGCCGCCTCCTGCCACTGCTGCTGCTCCTTAAGCATCAGCTGGTACTGTTCTTCCTCCAGTTTTGCGACGGCGGCCGCGGCAAGCGTGTCGACGTCGCGCAGACAGCTCATCTGCTTCAGCTTCTTCCCCAAGATGGCTGGCTTCTGCAGGGCGCTAGTGAAAGGGTATTTCTGAGGAAGGAAATACTGCCACGTGGCCCCCAGGGACAGCAGGGGCGTACAGACGCCTGCGTGAACAGCCCCGACGGTGACTACGATGCGGTCAGGACGCACGCGAAGCTGAAAAGGCAGCGAATCGCAGGCGCCAGCATCTCAACGGTGAGGAGGTCTCTCAGGCGGCGGCGCTTCTCCGCCCCTCGCCGCGCGGAGCTTCGCCTCCACAAACGCTCTGTGCGAGTCGCGGCAGCGGCAGGTCCTCCGCTGTATCCGGAGCACATATGCGACCTTGAGCAAACTACTCTATGGTGCGTGGAGCAGCGTTATCTCAAACATAGTGTCGCCCATATAATGGCCGCGTCACACAAGGATACAGACGTGCTGATCTCGAAGCATGCGGACAGCGGCTCCTGAGCACGCGCCGGGGCGATAAACGACAAGATGATCGCACGGAGGCCTTCAAAGCTTGCCCAAAGCAGCTACGCAGGATGCGATCCCCGTGTCAGTCCCCAGCACTGCGGGTGACTAGCGACGCAGTGATCGCAAGAAGCCATAACGTCTTCTTCGCTGAGAGTGTCACGGTTGAAACAAAGATTTGTGGCCTGCAGCTTCTCTCGAGCTTACCCGCGTTCTCTCAATTTTGCACAGTTGCGCGAGCGCCTGTGACGCATCAGCCTGGTAGCTGGGAGTGAGCAAGGCGCCGACTGTGACTGCGTGGAGGTCAACATCTACAACTGGGTCTCCGCAGGGTTTCTCCTCCTTGATGAGGATTCTGGCGCGTTCGACAACCGCTTGCACGCCCTCTGCGACGCACTCGAATCCACTCGACTCCACAGGCTCCCTCTCCGCCTCCAAAATCACTTCCTCGTCGAGTTCTTCCTCCTCTTCCTCTTCGGTCGAGCTGGACGCGCCAAAGAGCGCCGCGTCGTCTGAAGAGTACAGGTCGCTCGTGTCTTCCCACGCCTCAGTCTCCTCTTCCTCCTCGTGCTCTTCCGCTTCGTCCTCTCCAGCGAAGGGCTGCTCGAGACGCAGAGTCTGTCCAGGCGCGTCGAGGGCCTGCGTCCCTTCTGCCGCATCGTCAAATTCCGTCGAGTTTCGCCACGCGCGAGCCACTTGGAGGCCGAGTCCGCCATGCGTCTCTGCTGCACGTCGCGCAAAGCCGCCGGCGCCCGCCGCGTCGTCGAAGCCGACGCCGTCAGCGAAACCGAACATCGGGCTCTGCTCGAAGTGAACTGCTTCGCCGCCTTCGCCCCAGAACGGACCGCAGCGGTCGCGGACGGAGACGTCGGCGAGCCCCCCCACGCCAGGGTGGTAGCCGGGAGGCGCGTCGTCGTATGCGAGGTGAGGCGACCCGCCCAGGCCGTACTGTGGCTCGTGGAGCGGGTCGAAGCCCCTGGCCGCCTGCGAGCCGTTCGCCGCCTTCTTGTTCTCTCCAAACAGAAGCTGGCGAGTCGTCACAAACGAGTGGTCTCGAACGATCGTCTGCAGCTTCCGCCGGCTCACAGAGAGGACGGGGTCATCGTGCGTGGTGCGCAGATCTGCGGATCGCAGCCGCCGCGAGTGTCGGCCGGTGTCGCTCGCACCCCGGCCGTGAGCGGCGTCAGACTGCTTTTTCTCAGCCTGAGGACCTTTAGCCGATTTCTGTGCATGCGCCAGCTGGGCGCGCCACTGCTGCGACTGGATCCGCGTCCGGTGCTCATGCTGGAGGTAGGTGTTCAGGCGCCCGTAGTCAAGGAGACACTGCCGGTACACCAGGGCTACCTCCGCCAGCTGAATGGAGACCACGGTGTCGGCTCGCGTGCAGTAGTTGACCGCGCATGCAATCGCATCCAGCGTAGACTGCGGAATGAGGGGATCCTCTCGGAAGAACAGATCCAGAGTCAGGAACGTCGTGGGCACGATGTCCGCGAGGCTCAGAAGCTCGCTGCCGACGACTGTCAGCTCGGGCAGCGAAATCACCGTCTTCTTCTTGCTCTTGGGCCGCTCGTTTTCTTCGTCCCACAGCAGCTTATCTGACAAGTAAATGCGAATGCTTTTCCGCTTGCTGCACCCTATTGGGCCCACGGTGTCGTTGCCTTCTGCATCCGACTCGTCAGCCAGACTGCCTGCCGCGGCTCTGGGGTCTAGCAGACCGGAGGCCGCGCCGGCGGGAGCGCCAGGTGGCGCAGAGCGGTGAAGGGCGATAAGGCCTTCCTTCCGCGCGTCCGCGTGACCCCCCCGTCTCGAACCCATTCTATGGATATACGACGTCAACAGCGAGACAACAGACTGGCGCTTACCCTCAACCGCGGGCCCGAAGCGAACTCGCGGAGCCGCCGCAGCGGTGCCGGCGGCCTGCCCCGAGGCTCCCACTTCCGGGTCGCTCTCGAAACCGTCAGCGGGGTCTAGCCGTCCATTCGGCGACAACGGCGTCGCGCAGTTCGCCGCGAGAGCCGCGTCAGCCTGGTAACCTTGAATGACGTGTTGCCCAATGATTTGGTATTCGCCTTCGTCCTCTAAGGCGCTGCGATCCTGCTGAGCTGCAGACGCGTCGACAACTGCCCGCTGCGGAGCGTGGGCGAGCCCGACGCCCCAACCCTTCCGCGACGGAGGGAAGGAAGACATGTAAAGGACTGTAGTCCACGCGCCGCATGTGAGAGGCGCTGGAGCAATGAGATATCTCGGCAGAGGTGTCTGAGAAGCAAGGGAGCCAGGAGAATCGCAGCAAAGCGTCTGTGTCCGCACAACCTCCCGAGTCACCTGACGCGGACAGGCACGCCTCCGAATCCTAGCGGGGCAGGTCCTCAAGGCAAAGATAAAAACCATGCATGCAAGCATATATATATATATATATATATATATATACGTATGTGCACAAGTCTCGAGGCGCCTGGCTAAAGGGAAATGCGTGACGCGTGTGCAGCCAGTCGATCGAGCGGTGACGAGCCTTGAAATGCTGTCTGCGTTCTCACCTGAATCAGTTCCGCGGGGACGGAGCGGGTGTAGCAGAGCCGGTCAAAGCGTTTCAGTTGGAGGGCGACAACTCCCTTTTGAATGTTAACTAGGTCGATGTAGATGTCGTTGCTCCGCACCATGTCTGACTTTTTCTTTTGGTGGAATCGGAAGTCGCAGCTGACGACGAAGCAGAGTGTCTTGGCGGGCAAGGGATCAAAAACAGCTCCTCGACCAGCCATCTCCTGCACAGCAAGCATGCTCTCCTCGCGCTCGACCGACGCACTCCGCCTCCGTCTGGGGCCCTCGGCTCGCGCGCCGTGACTCGCGCCTCCGCTGCGGGGGTCGTCCCTTCTGCGCTCTGGCTGTCGCCGCCTGTCTCCCTCGCGGTCTTCTTCGAACTGCTTGCCGTTCCTGAGAGTTCCACCGTGCGCCGCCACCTGCGTGGCAACGCTCTCAACCGACGCGACGCGCCTCAGCGACCCCCCCCTTCTAGCTGCCGCCGAGGCACACGCCGAGTCGTACGCCATGTACGGCGGCGTCTGCGTGCCGTCGGCGCTGCGCGGCGCCGACGCGAGTGACGGCGTGGAGTCGAGCACCCCGTTCAAGGCCGAGTCTTTCACCGGGAAGGACTCGTCCGCAGAGCCTCTTGATTTCCGTCCCTGCTTGCGTCTTCTCACCTGCCTCCCGCCGCCCTCGATGCGCGACAACCCGGCGCGAATCCGCTCGCGGCGCCGACTCCCATTCGCATTGACCTCGTCCGTGTCGTCGCAGCGTCTGCCCTCGTACCCGAACGGAGAACTCCGCGCGCGCGACCGGCGCTTGCTGGCGCGCGCGAGGTTCGCGGGGAAGTCAATGTGCATGCCTCCCTTGATCACCGGGAGGAGCTCGAGCCAGAGATTCGGCACCACGACCTGGAGCTCGCCGTCGGAGAAAAACCAGCGCTTCCCGCCAAAACCGCCTTCCCTGCCCTCCGCTTCGAGGGCGTGCCCTTCGGCGAACTCATCTATGCGCGTCTCACGACCGCCTGCCTCGCTGTAGTCCTGGTTTCCCGACTCATCTTCGTCGTCGTTTTCCCGGCACACATACGGCCTGCAGCCGGTGCACGAAAACGGGTTTCGCGGGGAACCCAGGGTGACCGCACGGAACACCTGCTTCCGCAGAAGCGCTGCGGACACGCCGTCTTTCCACGAAAGTCCGTCCTCCGCCAGCTGACGCAGACGAAGAATCAGAAAGAGCGGAGAAGAGTGTTCGAACTCCGCAACGTACTTCTCCACGTCATCCCCCGGTTTGGTCTGCACACAGCGAGACACAGGCCTCAACCATCGTGAAACATACACAGGGAAAGAGACGACGAACGCGTACGCGTTGATCTTCTTTCCTTAATGCTGAATTTTTAAAAAAGGACGCTTTTTAAAATAGCTTCGTTTGCAGTGTGAAGGCAAGTTTCGGCGATAACCAGCTGCCGGAATTAACACCCCCGCGGAATGCGGGAGACCGGAGCCGTCTGCCATGTCTGCGCAAAAGTGCGGCACGCGCCACATCGGCCCTACCTGACCGATGAGCTTCTTTTTCCAGGAGTCGACGTATGTGGTGCATTCCTTCTCGGAGGCAACGCGCCTGAGTGAACATACAGGGACACGGGCTCGCCGCTGTATGGCGGAAGACACAGAATTCGAAGCCAGACTCGCACCCCTAGGCGAACCGCCGTGCCGACGACGCACACGTGCACGCCGCCCCTCCTTCCTAGGCAGGCAAAGAAGTCTGTAGCTGCAAAAAGTTCGCTCCACCTGAAGCGTCCACGCCGACAGCGCCAGCGCTTACTTGAGAGGACGCGTCGCACCCTTCATGAAGACGAACCAGAGGTCGAGGAGCTTCACAAAGTTGAAGAAGGCGTCGACGACTGCCGCCGTCATGGAGAGACGAAGCGGAGCGTGCTGCTGGTGACCGTTGAAAAGCGGCGGAGACACGGCTCCGATAGCCTCGTCCGTCACAGACAGCGCCTCGGCGCTGGTCGCCATGCCGACCTCTTTCGCGGCGACCGCGGGCGAATTCCGCCGCAGAGACATCTGCGACTTCAGTCCCCCCGAGTCGGCGCCCACAGAGGCCTTTCGATCCGACGACTTGCCGACGCTCGGCGAGCTGAGTTCGCGCGCCATCAAGTGGTTCGCCATTCCCTGTCTCTTGCTTCCTGAGCTCGCGGCGGCGAACGGAACATGAAAGAACGGGACGCGCGCCGCGGGAGGCGCGCAGAGCGGCGGGCGAATTGGGTTCCCTAGAGACTGGTATTTTGATGGGTCGTGGGCGATGAAGGACAGCTCGACATTTTTCCAGGGCTCTTTATTCACCGGGATAGAGGACCCCAGCGCCCGCAGCTCCCATTTTTTGAAGAGAATGTGCACTGCGAAAAAAAAAACACCACGCAGGAAACTAGGCCTGACACTCTACTCTCCCCATCCCCGCCGTCGCCATCTCGTGCGGCACCCCCACGCTCTCATGCTTTGGGGTATACAGAGCGACAGTCGCGCGCATCCTTCTTCGGTACCTTGCATGCACCACAGGAGAGGCCCACAAAAGCAGCAGCAGCAAGGCCGCGTGGGAGACGAAATCAAGGCGTGCGACGTACTCTCTATGCCGGTCTCTGGGGTGACCCGAAAGGCGTGGGTATTGGACGGAAGCAGTTCTTTGATTTGACTCGGGACGACCTTGAACGCTTTCCCCGCTCGAACGCCGTGCAAGGAGTCCCCGTCTTTCTCGTTTTTGGACCAGAAGGACTCGCGGCGGCGGCGGCCTCCTCGGCTCTCGCCGTCACTCCGTCCGCTGTCCTCAGGCGGCCTCGCGCGGCCGCGGCTTGTGCCGCGAGGCGCAGAGCCGCGCCGAGTGCCGAAGGCTCCACTGCGTGGAGACGCTGGAGACGGGTCGGAGTTCACGTTGCTCAAGGCGGCTGCACACCCCGGCACAACAGGAAAACATGATTTTCAGCATACACCGCCGCCGTGGGAATCCGGCTGCGGTGAGATGTCGCTCTGCACGTCTGCAGCGCACGCTCTCGATATGAGTTTGGTCTACGCCGCAGGGGCGAGTTCGACGAAGCGCACGCCGATACTATGTGTCGAGGAGAGCCACAGAGCGGCACGCAGATGCAAAAATAGAGGCACCCGCCTGCAACGCGCCCGCAGGAAGCGACCAGGAGGCGGGGCGGCCCAGTCGGTCAAACAAGCTCCACAGACGAAGACAAAGATCGAAGGATACGAACGGAGACGGCGAGTAGCCCCAGTGGCACGGACTTCGGGTGCTGAGACACACGAATGTGTCCAAAAAGACCAGCCGCTCACGCATTGCCAGACGTGCAACTGCATCGACTTTCCTTTGTGTGGCACTGAAGTTCAAGGGGCGCGCGGCCCTGTCGACGACTTAAAGGGCGAGGCAGCTGGACTGCAGCAGCGATTCCCTTCTAGTCTGTGTGTCTCACGTGAGAGGAGGCCCTTTTTGATGGCTTTTTGCGCCAAGTCCTTCGCGATCTCCTCGTCGCGGATCGGGAACGTCTCCATCATTTCCTTGCTCAACTGCGCAACGAGCTTGTTCATCCTGCTCTGCTCCTCAGCGTCTTCGCCTTCCTTGCTCGTGGCATTCCTGTCGTCCGTCTCGCGGGACGAAGCCTGGGTGGCGAGAGGCGTTGTCTTCGCGGAGATGAGTTTGATGGAGCCCACAGGCGTCACGCCCCACGCCGGTTCGCTGCCTGGAAGGCTGCCAAGGGCTGCGCCGCGCCCCTGGGCTTCGTCTGGAAACTTGCCTCCTTCACTCGGGACCTCGTCGTCTGAGGAGACCTCCAGCGCCGACGCGCGAGGCTTGAACGTCGTCTTGCTCTTCTGAAACGCAGCTCGCCTCTCCAGCGCCGTGCCGAGGTCGCTCAGGTCGTTCCCAGACCCCCCAACCACCTGGTCTGACGGATCACTGTCTGGCCTATCAGCTTGCTGTTTCTGCTCGCCGCCCTCGTCGGCGTCCGGCGCGTCGCCCCGCGAGGCTGGCGTGCTAGGCTTGCCAGAGGACGACGAGAGAGGGTAGCCCGCCGCGGCATCGCCCGTCGCGGCCGCCGCCTCCACGCCGGAGACGCGGGAGTCCTCATCCTCTTCGCCGTCCTCATCTTCGTCTTCTCCTTCGCGATTCAGGAGTGCATTCAGCTCTCGCCGCGCCTCCTCGTCGCCCCGATTTCGCCGCAGACGACGACGCAGCTCGCGGACCTACACAGAGAGTATGCGCCCACATGCGCCGGAACAAGAACTACGTGCCAAGGTATTCTCGCCCGCGCGACAGCTGCATGTGCAAGCGCCTCAGCACCATCAGGAGAAGTGCTTCAACTAGACAAAGCAGAGAGAGCAAGAGAACGCGACCTATGCCGCAACAAAAGAAGAGGCGAGAGGGTCGGCGGAGTGCACGCTAGAGAAGCGAAACGCAGTGGAGGTGAGAGCATGTAGACTTGTGCAAATCAAGAAGCTGCGACCGCGCTCTCCGCGCCAGAAAAGCCCTGAATCCCGCCACAGGCACACCACACCACCATCGACGCGGAGGAGAGAGGGTACGCAGCACTCTTCACGAGAGCTCCGCGCCTGACACGCACGGCGCGCCGCTTCGCCCGCACAGACCGTTTCCTGGCGGAAAGCGCACGCGCGACTAAACAAAAACGCATCGCCTCACCTTTCTCACGAAAACCGACGGTCCCGCCCGTCCGCGGAGCATCGGCCGAGGGAACTCTCGAAACCAGAAGTGCATCCCGACGAATCGCATCCACAGGCCCATCAACAGGCAGTTCTCCGATCCTTAGGCAACGCGGCGTGAGACACACACAGAGCAGTTGCATGCGTTCCAAAGATGCGCGTACGCACCGCAGCACTTCAAGCCAGGAGTGTGTCAAACAAAAATGAAAAACACCGAGCTCTGCATCCCCACCAGCGGACCCCAAAGAGCGTATCGCGCCGTCCCTAGCAGTTTGCCTCCTGCGGCGCTCACAGGCAGCTCTCAGATCACGCACTGCCCGCGCCAGCGGCCACGAAAGCATCCATTCCCAGCAAATCGCGGACGCTGATGTGCGTCTACGTGCGCAAGCGCGAATATTGTTTTGCGGCGCCGAGTATCCGCAGGGGTGTGACTGGATACAGGTGCGGGCGACGAAGAATCATGCAGCGGAAAACACACGCCCTAATCGACACGCAGCAATTTTTTTTCTGTTGCGTCGTGTAGCGTGTGCATGTCCCCTTTGGGAAGCAGGCAGGTAGAGTCTGGTGCGACGCCAACAAAACAGAATTCTACAAATGTACCTGTGCTCTCGACTTCGGAGAGACGCGGGTCCCCCCGCTGGGGCGAGTCGATGACAAATTCATCGACCTTCAGCTGAAGTCCAAGACAGACAGGAGACGCAGAGCATGGAACGCACCAGCGCAGAGTGCCTGACACTTTCCGGCGTGAGCGGACTGCGTCCGGTCGTGTGGATGTCATCAGAAACGCCAGGTCTGTGAGTCGCAGCAGCCTAAGCAAAACGAGAGAGGCGAGCAGCAACAGGCGGATTCGTCGCTCCTGGCCTCCCGCGTTGAGCCACGGTTTCCAGCGATCTTCGCGGGTCGGCAGAGCCGAATCTCACTTCGAAGGCATATGGCGTCTGGTGAAGATTGTCATCAACCAAATGGACGTGAATGTTTTTCACCCGGAGCTTGAGTGCGTTCACGATTCGCGGCTCAATTGTCTGAAGCAAATGAGACAGGAAGGCATGTACATCGCTTGAAAACCCTGCGAAACCCGAACGGTGAGGAAACCTGTGCACTCCCAGGGAGCAGCGGAAAACCGATGAATCAGCTACTCAGCATGAAAGCACTCTGATCAAGGAGGCATCTATACGCAGACAGGGACCAACGCAGAGGTCGATAGATCTCAAGAGGCAAAGAGCGAGGCCAAGCAGAGGGAAAGCCAAACGCGAGCTGTGCTCATGTCACAGAAAACATCCTACAGTCGCGAATGCGCGTCGCGAAACTTCGCCTCGGGGCGCACAACGCCATCCCCAGCAGAGAAGAGCACACACATGTGCATCAAAGCTAAACAGGAAGACAAGGTCAGGGATAAAGAGAGACAGGTCGATAAATGGAGGAAGAAAGGTAGACAGAGAGAATTGGAAAGGCACCGCCACAGCCCTATATGCATGCAAACTGCCATTCCTACGATGCTTCGGGCACTCATCGTTGACTCACCTGAGTGAGACTCTTCTTGTCCGGCACATAGGTACTGAGCAAGGAGGCAAATTTTTGCCAGAGGTCGGCTCGCTTTCTCTTCGCCTTCAGGACTTTGGCGAGCCAGTGCTCCGCATCCCACTCGCTCGGGTACAGCAGACGCAGTCTGCGAACACCATATACGCATGCACACGGGGCAGCCTGGCGACCACTGAGTCGCGAGAAGAACGTGAAAAAGAAGCACAACAAAGTGGCGAAGAGGCTGCAGAGGAAAAGAAGCCACGGCGGAGACGCGGGGCGAAGTGAAGAGAAAACGGGGAGCAGGGGCAAGCAGCGACAGCGTACCGGATTTCGAGATCCTCTGCTTCGATCGTGAACGGATTGGAGGAGGGCGACCCAAAGAAAATTTGCCAAGAGAACCGCGCCCGAACCTGAAGAGAGACCGAAACAGGAGAACTTTCCTGTCTTCAGTGGCAGAAACTTCAGGAGGTGAATAGAGTTCGGTATGGGCAAAGGGGAATGACCTCAAAGCGACACGAGCTCCACAGAAAGCAGCGAACCGCTCGACAGTGCCCCCTCCCCTTAATCCGCTCATTTTCCACACATATACACAGATATCGCGTAGCCAACGCCCAGCTAGTCGAAGCTAAGAGCGTCAAGCATGCTTACAGATCGACTCTTATGTGGGAACGAAACAACAGGCACCGTGCGGCGCACACAGACGAGACTCCGAGCACGAAAGGGCGCGTCCCAGAAGGCGTGAGTCTCTGAGACCAAAACGACCTAAGCAACCGGCGCCCACAGGACTCCGCATCAACAGGAGCAGCAGCCAGGCTAGTCTCTGCAGAGAAAGAACTCCACATGTGTAAATTGAAAGCGAAACAGTCCGCCAGCAACAGTCAGCGCAGTCCGCGAGGCTGACTGATGCTCACCTTGGCAATGTTTGAGTAATCAACGGCGAAAGGGATTTCCGCGAGATCAAACAGCTGCTGCGGGAAAGGGATGTTGGTCAGGTGAACCTCCGGCTCAGAGAGCGAGTCAATCCTGGAAACAAAGGAAAGAGCGCATGCACGGGAGGGTGAGCAGAGCCCTCGACTCGCGCCGCGAAGCAGAAGGCGACGGAAGAAGAGGCCAACGCAACAAAAGAGAACGAGCGAAAACCTGCACCCGAGAAGGAGACCCCCAAGGCGACGGCCTAACGAGTCTGACAAGCGCAGAACCAGAAAAAACGAGACTTAAAAGGAAAAAGCGGACTGGAGGGAGACTGCGCGAGACGGCAAGCACGATGGGGACCCTCAGTCGGCCTGTGTGAAACGTCGACCTCCCTTTTCAAAGAAGGAAGAGGAGGAGGCGGCCGGCTCTCAGCGACAACACACGGCCGCCTGAGAGCGAGAGGCAGGGGAGAGACGGAGATCGAGGCGCGACTGGAGAGGAATCAGAGAGGGGGGGGGAGAGGGCGTCTACGGGGGTGGGATGGGTCGACTGACCTGAAGTTGTTTATCGGGTCCCAGTCGCCGAGGAACTCATGGCCGTAGGTCTTGATCAGTTGATCGAGAATGTTTGTCAGCATCTTGGAAGACCACCAGAGGAGACAGACGGAAGGGGATGAGGACGCCGACGAAGAGTCGGGACAGGCGCCGGAGAGAGAAGGCGCATGTCTCCGTGCACGCGTCGCGGAATCCGCGCAGAGCCCGCAAACAAAAAAGAATCCCGATACACGGATGAAAAGTATTCGGTTGGGGAAAGTCAAGCGAAACAATCAAATCGACCCCGAAGGCCCGCCTTCTCCGCTTCTCTGCTCGCTGAAAGCGGTCCGCCGAAATCGCCGCTCTTTGAAAGGAAGCACCTCTCGCGCGGAAGAACAAGAGCGCGTTCCCCCTCCTCGACACGCGAGTTCCTTCCTGGGATTCCTCTCGATCTCACTCGAAAAACCCCGTCGAGAAACCTGGAGAGAAACAAAGACGGACGAGAGAAGCAGACCAAGCCGCCGTGCGAGTCTCCTCCCGCGGACGGCGAGGGGTGGGCACGGCAGACGTCTGTCGCCCGTTTGCTTCGATTCGCCGAAAGCGAAAACGCGGCAGATCGCAGGGTGGCACGAAGCGCAGACAGAGAGAGCGAGAGAAGAAAGTGAGCGACGAGAAAGCGGGAAAAATGGTCGCGAAACCGATGCAGAAAGACGAGAGAACGGCGCGAAGAGGAGGAGGCATCACACAGGGAGGTACGGAAGGGAGCGGCAAGAAACAATGTGAGAATTGCAGCAGAGTCGAATGGCGCCTTCTCGCGCTCTCGGGAGGCGTTGGGGGAAAAAAAGAGGGGGACGTGAATTCTGTCTCCGCGGACAAGCATGGATAGAAACGGGCGGGGAGAGGACGAAAGGCACAACGAGACCGGTCACATACGAACAAAAAACAAACAAATCCTCTGGCTTCTCCTCAGTTTCCACTCGCGAGAGGTAGGCGAGAGTCAGAAAGACGAATCAAGAAGGTACAGATCTCTTTCCGACCCTCCATTTTCTTTGTGGCGGCGCCTCGCGAGGAGAGAAAAACGACGAGGGACGAGCTCCGCTGCACGCGGGCAGCGCAGGAGGACAATGCGTGGAAGCAAGGCTGGACTCGAGCGAAAAAAGAGGAGAGAACAGATGCGTGGGAAAAAACGCAGGAAATGCAGCAGAAGGGCGGGAATTTAATGAAACATGAATCCAACAGGAGGAAAGAGGCGTCGCCCTGCTCTCCGCGCTAGGGCTCAATGTGAGACTCGATCGAAACATCAGTGCGCATACTGAACGAGAGTCACCAGGTACGGGCAGGAAAGCCTTTCACTAGAGCCTAGAACGCTGGTTCCACGAAACAGGGCCAGCGTGGTTAAAAAAGCTGCAAAAGACCGCGTAGCCCGCTGGAGACAGATCAAGGTGCCTCGAGCAATCAGTTGCGACGGCGAGATCTCGGCCGAAAAAGGGTTCGGTGCCCTTTTCGCGGCTGCTGCGGTTTGGAGGAAACGAACGAAAGGAGGAGGGAAGAGAAAGAAAAAAAAACAAGGGGCGAAATGGGGCATTTCGCCTTGGCTTGCTCAGCAGCACGCCAAGCCTACGCCTTCTTTGCGCCTCTCTTTGCGGCAAAGACACTCCCCCAGCTAGCAGGAGGAAACGCGCTGCGTCGAAGAAGGTCGTGTTTGTTTTGGAAGGAGGCTCGGAAATCTCGTCCACAGGCGAGATCCCAGGCTAGATTAAGAGAGAGACAACAAAACAAAAAACGAGCCGGTGCCCAGGGCTGTCACCCGGTTGCGCCCGCCGCACAGCAGAAGGACGCGTGAAAAGAGAGCCAAGAGGAGCGCGCCGGGAGAAGCATGAAGGAGAAGCAGGCGCGCGGACGGGAGAGACGAGATGCGCAGACAGAATTATTGCCCTTTCGCGAAACGCGAAACCGCAAGTCACTCGAGAGATCGCATGCGAAAGCCTACAGCAAAACGCCGAAGCGGTTTTCGGCGGGACGGGAAAGCCAACGACACTCGAGGAGAAAAGCGGAAGACACTAGGCTTTTTGGATGCCTGGATAGAGACTCCGACCAAGCCCCGATTGCGCAGGCAAAGTCGCAGGGGTTCGCGCGAAACAGAAAACGCGACACAACAAGCAAACCGCCGCAAAGAGGAGTCGACAGATTCCCAAAATTTGCATTCTGTCCTACAGGACGGTTCATCATCTTGTTGCCTTGGCAAGAGAGCGGCAGCGGCGCCTCGTGCGCGCCACGCCAGGGGGGTGGCGACCGAGACACAGGGAGTGTTCCAGCAGAGTATGTAGCTGAAAGTTTTAAAATACCGAACGGACTGCGCGGCGACAACAGCCTCGCCGGAAAGTGCAACGTGCAGTGAGACCAAGCGAACCGGGAGCCTGTGGGATGGCTCGCGAAACCCGGCTCAGAACTTGCCTGCGGATGCCTTTGTACGTTAAGGACGGATCTTTGGCGCAACTTACACACATACGCTTCGCAAGCCGCGCGTGGAACCGTGCCGGTGCAGGTGTTGCCAAGCATATGAATCAAGCGCCTCTTGATAGGGACGCTGGAATGCAGAGGGTGGCGAAGCAGAGCCGTATTCAGAGAATGTAGGCGTTCACAATGTGCAGTACACAGACATATACGTATACGCTTGCAATGTTGGTTTCACGCATGCTGCTGAAGGACAGAACCCATGGCGCGGTACAGGATTAGTACATGAGAGACACTGTGTAGCGTATACATATCAATATCTGTATGAGTACAATTCGCATTTAGTACGCGGCCAGGGGTCATACAGTTAGGCGCGGCTGCGCGTAAACATTAGTGACGACGACTGCGATTTCTGAAGGCATGGCATGAGAGTTTGAGAGGTGTTTCCACGTGCAGGTAGGTCTGTTTGTCGGGTGTCTTGCCCATGTGTACGCATGTTTGGATGTCTGGTGTTACCACGCCGTCCACACATTTAGAAATGTCCTGGTACATCCGTTGCAATAAGGAAGCAGAACGGGCAATCCGAGTGGTGCAGGCGTTGTTCCGACATGTTTCGTGGATAGGGTTGCTTCATTAAATCCTTGTGTCGGGTGTCATTTTCTCTTTCTGCCAAAAACCATGGATCCAGCGGCGACGCAGCAGCTGAGCGCTTTCTGGTACGCCCGCATGCGGTGGAGATTCTTGAGGAACACTACGTTTATTACGTGGGCGCAGGATTTCCGAATGGATGCAAACATACCAGCATGTGGCGCCCCCCACCTCATGCCGGCACTCGCATCGCGATAGCCCCTTAGGAGCGTGTCTTCAGGTGTGAATTGCATGCAAGCATATACGCACACCTTCCGGTAAGAGATACCGGTTGTGCACGTGTAAATGAAATTCGCTTTTTCCTCTGAAGTGCTGAACCAGCAGATAAAACAGTGACGAGCTACGCATGTTTGCTTTTTATTACCGATGCACTCGAGCAGACTGAGAACGTATTCTACCACCAACATAGTTCGGACTAAGTGAGACCCTCTTACCTCTAAATTGAAAAAGTGCAAAACAGAGATGGATATGTGCACCTTCGCTCAAACCCTCCGACAGACGCAGTAGTGGCTGTGGCTGGAGACATGCTCATTACCGTGGTGCAAAAAACTCATGACCCATTTGTTTCTGCCGTATTCATCGTCAGGCGGCCCAGCGCGGTACGGCACGAGCGGACAACACTTGCTAGTGGTAAAATAAGCGCAATTTCCAGGTGTGTCCCCAAGAACATGCCCGAAACTGCGGAAAACGTTTTCAAATGCAGATACTCTGCGGGCAACCACCCAATTAGCACACGCTCTCAACCGCTGGTATTTGACCAGTCTCAAGCTCGTAGCTCATGAGGAACTGCACTTCTAGTCAGTGATGAAAGGAAACTGCAACAGAGTTGGACTATCCAGTCCGCTCTGGGCTTCCACAGGAAAGGGTGATTCTGTGGTGCACCCATTAAAAGCTTTGTGAATCTGTAATGTGGCCTGAATACACACTAAGCAGGCTACAGCACACGTGCACGCAAACGCGAAAAACGCTTTGCGCTGCAAGTGAAATATTCCGATAGTCCACAAACTACCTGTCGACTTTCCTGTGCACTGCAAATACAACAGCGGTATAGTCTCCCTGCCATTGCAAAATGGTGCCGGGGAAGCGAAGCATTCCAATATACGCAGCACTAGCAGAATGCTTCAAAGCCGCCCCCGCGTTCACATGGTTCTGTTGCTCTAATACACAACCAGGAAGCGGTGGTACTTGGAATCTCGATGCTTTTTCCCTTTTCAAATGTATAAAGTGGTTCGGGCCCTCCACGACCTGAACGCGATGATGCCGCGCGCACCGTAGCATGAAATTGTTGGCTACCTGTGTGGGGTAGACCTGCGACACAACATTAAACAGAGCAGAGATACCTGTGCTCCACATGATCCCCAGAAACAGCGACAATGCTGTGTTTCAGAGGGTGTGGTTCTGCCACCAGATACACTTAAGTTTGCTCATTTGATTTGTCTGTGGAGGGCACCACTGCGTTACCGGGCTACAGCTGAAAGACGGCACCCGCAGAGACCATCATTTCTGCGGATTTTTGTCGATATGCACCACGGCACAAGCGCGAGGATGCATACAACCTCGCACGCCTCTATTTGCGAAAGGTGTCTCTCGCCGCCAGCTTCAGGTACTCGTTGCACAGTCGACCTCATTGACGCCGGCAGCAGTACATCGAGGCCAACTGGCTTTTCTGCCGACTTCGTTACGTTGTTTCCCGATTGCCCTCCAGATGATCCCCCGTAGCACCTCCGGTTCGGGGTATTCGGTACCCGCGTTTAGGGTTTCGGGTGCTGTCCTCAATGTGGATCTCGGAGCGTGAATTTGAGCACACCATGCACCTCGCGACTTTCTTTTATCGAATCGCACGTGCGTTGCCCGCTTTCTCTCGGAACCCGGGCATTTCACGCCCGCTTGAGCAGAGGCTAATCGAGACTGGTTGGGCATTCCTCTCCACGAGTGTGGCAGGTGACGATCGGGAACAGTCACGTCTCCTGGACCTTGCCCAGTTCCCGGCTAGCAGCGCGCTCAAGCCTGTCGGCGCGTACGTGGCTCTCTGCAGATGAACTCCTCCGCCGGCGAGGAATACAGCGCTTTTCTGCGCTTGGTCTTCCCCCTGAAAGGAAGGCTTGCCTCACCTTGCAGGTTCCTTGCAGGGGAAGGAAGTGCGGGTCAGGATTGACACCTGCACGAGGTGACTCTGGGCCTCTTTAGCTGCAGTTGAACCGGCGGATGTCTTCTGATTTCCAGTTCCACGACGTCATTTCAGGGGTTGAGAGTATTGCTTTTTTACAGCACAGCATCGTCGCTCGTGCTACTCCGCATCCTTTGTAAAACAAGCTAGTTCAACCTCCGGTGCGTACATGGACGCTGACAGAAAGCGAGCAGCCGTCTGCGAGACTTCGGCACGCGGAAAGCCACGGGCGGGTGCGACCAGGCGCGGTGTGCCAGCACAGCCCCTTTCCTGTCCTCTCTTGTCCGTTTCCCCGTTGATGTCCTGCGGTTCGCCACTTCTCTCCAAGTCTCAACGCCGGGGTGTCTCGGTTGGCTCCGGATAGGGCGGTGGCGCGCAATATTTCTTGCCTGCGCCTCGCAGCGTTCGTTCTCCATCGGCACGCGAGAGACAGAAGGCAAAGTGCAAGGCGCGCGTCGTTTATGCGCAGCCCGCCCCGTTTCGGCGGGGAACTTTCCCGTCAAGTTTCGTCCCGTAAAACGCCTTTTCGAGTGTTTTTTGCTGAAGAAATGCGGTAGGGGTAGCCTAGCTAGAGGCGACCTGGGCTCTTCAGCATCCGTCGAGACTGCACCATCTTTGTGATAAGGCGACTTCTCGTTCTCGTCTACATCCGTGCGTATGGAATGCCCACGGTGGGCAGCGAATAAGCGTATATATAGCTTTGTATAGATTATTGTGGTAGAGTGCCAACCGCCTAAGAAGGAACTCTTCAGTTTTAAAAGATGATAGGCGCACAGGAGGAACTGTATGCCGTTGCTGGACGCGAGGACCGCTGAGTTTCGTTTTGAGAAGGCCCGCTGTTCACCTGGGAAAACGTACGCGGATACAACTCTGCTTGTACCGCAATTGTCTTTGTCGTTGAAACCCGGGGGGCATCTCCGTAGGACGGTATGCACATACATCACCGTCCATAGCTATGTATTATGTGTGTAAGTCGTGTACGTGCGTACCAGCGTACCTAAGGAAGCCTCGTAGAAAAGGTTTCCTTTCGAGTTTAGTAAGCCGTACGCCCGACAAGGTGTGAAGCGCGACGGCGAGAGGGTGATCCAGAAACGAAGGCCGCAATCGCCGTCTGCGGCTCACTTTGTTGGGCGGGTTTTCACCCTTTGTCCTCCGGTTCCGCCAGTACCGGTCTTTCCTCTTGACCTCGTTTTGTTCCTGTTTTGTCATCGGCGGCGTCTTGCTTCGTTCTTTCACCGACGGTTCGCTTTCTTCTGTTTCTGTTTTGCCTCATCTGTGCGTCTGCTCCTGTTCAAAATGGTACCCCTCTCCAAGCTCCCTGGGCTCACCGCCCGCGCGTCGGGCGAGATCCGCGCGGGCTTCCCCACACACAGAGCTCTCTCTCTAAGGCCTTTCTCCTCGTCCGCTCGGCTCTCTCCTCTCGCCTCTCTCTCTTCTCCGCGCGGTGGCGCGAGCTGCGCCTCCTGTCCTTCGCGGCTGCCGCCCTATGTGCCTCCCGCTGTCGCCGTCGCGCGGGTCGCCTCGTTTCGTTCCCCCGTTGCCTCTTCTCCCAGGGCGTGGCAGCCGCCGTCGTCTCACGTCTCTTGGCTCGCCGCAGCTTCCGCGTCTCGTCCGGCGCGGTCGGCTGCGGAGCGCGGCTTCTCCACCGTCGCGCCGCCGCCGTCCCCGTTTGACTTCATCGCGGTCGTGGGGGCGGGTCAGATGGGGACGGGGATCGGCATGACGTGTGCACGCTGTCTGCAGGCGTCGCAGGTCGCGTTGCTGGACATCTCTGAGACGCAGCTTCAGCGCGCGCGGACGCTGGCGGACGTCTGGATCAACAAAGAGGTGGCGAAGGGCCGCCTGACGGACGTGGAGGCGACCGCCTGCTTCAAACGCCTCACTTTCTGGCGCCTCGATCCCGACGAACTCTCGCTGTACTACCAGCGGTCTGCGTCGCCCGCGCCTGCGAACCTCCCTTCCTCCCTGTCGCCTTCCCCGGCGTCTCTGCGTGGGTCTGAGGCGCGCGCCGACTGCCGTGAGGCTACCCCGGGCGAACAGGACGCGCCAGACGCGCGCGGCGCGGCCTCCGCTTCGTCGCCGCTGGTGTCGCCGTCGTCTGCGGACGAGTGCCTGCGCCGCGCGACGTTCTGCATCGAGGCAGCCTTGGAGAACGTGACGATCAAGTCTGCGCTCTTTGCGTATCTAGACGCCGTCACGCAGCCCAGCGCAGTCCTCGCGACAAACACGTCTTCGATTTCCATCACCAAGATCGCCTCAGCGACCCGCCGCCCGCACCGCGTGATCGGCATGCACTTTATGAACCCCGTGCCCGTCATGCCGCTGGTGGAAATCATCACGGGCCTCTGCACAACTGCCGAGACTCTGCACGCGACGGAACAGCTCGCGCGGCTCATGGGGAAGACGACTGCGCGCTCGCAGGATCGCCCCGGGTTTATCGCTAACCGCCTCCTGATGCCCTACATCAACGAGGCGATCTTCGTTCTCCAGGTGAGAGACACATGCGCGAAACAACGCAGAGGACTAGAGCGCCGCCCACACGCTGCGGGAGGACCAACGGGGCGAGCGCGCGACAGGCGTTAGGATGAATGCGAAGTGGAAAGGCTGCGTGGTTCCAGCCTCTCGACGCACACCTGGATAGGCGAGACAGGTCCTCTGCACGCGCGGCGCGCGGAAGCTGGGCAAGGCGCCTGCGCCTCTACTACGCACGCCTCCACGTGCGGATGCGACGCCGGAAGAGCTACAGGCGCACTCAGCTGCTCACGCGGCGCGTCACGACGCCCGCCACGCGAAAGGCAGGCGGTATCTACATACGCGGCTGCGCATGCATATGCATCGAGAGAGCTTTGTGTGCAGAATGTGGCCGGGAATGACTCTGCTTTTAGAGGCCCCCCCGCCCACCCGGCCCCCGCACCCCCCGCCCGCGTCTCTTCTTCATGTGGAGCCTCTGCGATTGCTGCATGTGTTTCAGGAGGGCATCAGTTCTGCGCGCGATATCGACACCATTATGAAGCTGGGGACGAACGTGCCAATGGGGCCGCTGGAACTCGCTGACTTCATCGGCCTCGACACCTGCCTGGCGATCATGCGCGTCCTGCGCAGCGAGCTGGGGGACGCGAAGTACCACCCGGCGCCGCTGCTCGTCCAGTACGTGGACGCCGGGTTCCTCGGCCGCAAAACGGGGAAGGGCTTCTACGACTACTCGAAAAAGCTGTAGACCGCCTGTCTTCTGCGTCTGAGTCGAGAGCTCGGCGCCTGTGCAGAGACCTCAGTGCCCGTCCGCTGCACGCGTGCTGTCGACCTGAATCTCCGTGCACGCGCCCACGCGGATCCCTGTACCCTGTGCACGCGCCCACGCGGATCCCTGTACCCTGTGCATGCGCACTCAGATCTTTAGATATAACTCGCCAGTCACGAGGGCCTGGCGCGCGCTCGGCCGCGGCCGTGCGGTGGCAGCTCATGCATGCATAATACGTACATATATACATGTACGTACATATATGTACATATATGTATCTATATGTATATATATGCTGCATGTGCATGCATATATTGAAGGGCCTCAGGTGGTGGTGGGAAATCCGGGAAAACTGTGTGGATGGGGCGTGATGCCTCGAGGACTCGACGCGTCGCCGCGTGCGCGAGACTCGTGCCCCCCCTGTCAAGCAGCTCTGCAGGCGCGCCGGTGTAGCATAAATACGCGCACGCGCTCCTCAGAAGAGGCGTTTGCGTGCCTGTCGCCGCGCCTTCTAAGTCCTGAGAAAAAGTCCGCCTGATTCGCTGAGCGCGCTTTGCCGACGGCCATACAGGCCGGTCCATACACCACATCCTTCCCACACTGCAGTGCTGCCTCAGCACGCATGTCCAAGTTTCTCTTGCAGGTATATTCACATATCTGTATATACGTGCGTGTGTTTGCGTAGGCATGCATACGGTCACAAGGTTTAGGTAGACACAGTGGGAGCAGAGGAGACGCGCAGAGATGAGGAGAGTTTTATCAAATCTCGCCGCTGCGTGTCTCCTAGTGTGCAGCTCTCATAGTTTCCACGCGTCGCTCCGTGCGCCACAGACGGAAAAAAGATACCTCTCTCCGTTCGCCTCTAGATAAGCGTGCATCGGTATAGCTTTTTACGGGTCCACAAGTCCTGCACTTCTGCCGACGCGACGGCTTGGGGCAGAGCCGATCAGCCGCTTCGCTGCGCGAGCAAACGTTGCCTCGTCGCTTCCGGCGCCCTGTGCAGTTCACCCTGCAAGTCTCGCTGGAACTCTCGTGAACATATCGCAGATCTGTAGGCTGGTCGTCGGTCTGTTCTTCTGTCGCTGCCAGGTCACTTAGGCGGCGCCGCCAGCAGCTCGCTGTCGGGCACCGCGTTTCACCATGGGCGACGCTGTGGCGGTTGAGGCACCCCGTCCTGCCATTTAAGAACTGTTGGGGAAAGTTGTGTTTAGACCGATGTGAATCTACACGAGAGCGCAAATGCACACAGCGCGCACGCGGGCGTAGAAACGCAGGATCATCGATGGGCGTCTTCATGTCATTGCGGCGTGAATGCAATCGTGCTGACGCAGACGCGTCAGCACATGCCTGAGACTAAAGAGCGCGTGCTCATAAATACATAGTCCTCGACGGAGCGCGTCGCCCGTGGAGGTACCACGGGCATTCCCTCTCGCTCTGTTGCTGCGTGTTCGTTCCCTAGAAATGCTCTTCATCAGGGAAAATGGAGACCTGGGTAGGCAGATGCATGCAGATCTCGGTGCTTGCCTCTTGCTCGTCGTCTGGGAGTCGGGGGCTGTCCCCGTGTTCGCCTGCGTACTTTAGGCGCTCTGCGACTGTGAGGAACGTGTCCTGCTCAGTTTGACGGATCTCTGTAAACTGCTCCCGATACACTCGAAACGCCTCGAAATCCGCATTGTGTCCATCCCACTCTGGGCACTCTACGCCTCTAGCTCTTCGCAGTCTGCAGGAGTCCTCCGCTTTCTCGTCGATCGGCGATTCTGACTCGGCCGCAGTCTCCTGCTCTCCCTTTCTTCTTGGGTCGTCTCGCTGTTGAGAAGCGGCGCCAAGGAGTCCGACCCGCAGAGTCGATTCGTCCCCCCTGGTGTTTTCTCCCTTCTTGCAATGGCGCCACGCCTTCCGCTCCGCCGCCGCGCGAAAGAGCTGCCTGAGGGCCTCCTGCTGGTTGTGCGTGCGGCGCGGCCAGTCGAACCACGCAATGTGGAGCACCTGCCACCCCGCACGCGTGAGGATTCGGTGCTTCAAGCGGCTCTTGGAGTCGTAGAGCAGCTCGCGGACTCGCGGGCTCCTGTGTGCGTCCTCCCCCATCACGCCTCCTCCTGTCTCGTCGTCCGCGCGCAGCCGCCTCGCGTTCGCTGCGTCCGCCGTCGCATCCGCGAGCCCCGCCGCGCCTGCGCTGCGCGCCTCCTCAGGCGTCTCCAGCGCCGCTCCGCCGCCTCGCGCGCGCGTTTCTTCCGCGGCTGCGGCGACGGGAGAGTCGGAGCTCGCAGCCGCAACCGCCCGGTGCGCGCGGAGCCCGTCGGTGAAGTGCAGGGGGCCATCGACTTCGATGCAGATGCGCGCGTCAGTCAGCGCCAGGTCGAGGAGGTAAGGCCCGTACGCAGCCTCGACTTGGTGCGTGACGCCGAGCGCCCGCAGCGCCGCGGAGACGCGGCTGTGTTGGAGGCTGCTTTCCTTCTGAACGGCCGGCGCGTCGCCCTGCGCGGCTCCTGCGCTCTGCGCAAACTGCCGCAGCATCTGCAGAATCGCAGCCGCAGCCTCCCGGTCCGCGTCCGCACCGAACGCCCGGCGAGCCGCATATCCTGTAGCCGCGGAGGAAGAGGAGGCGCGCGGTGCGAGCCCTGGAGGAGGCGACGAAGCGAAGAAAAGCGGCAGGCGATCGCCGCCGGCGCACGCTTGCGCTGGAACGTTTGCGCCTTCCGCGCCGGGCCCGTCTGCTCTATCAGCTCGGAGAGAGAGGGAGCCTCCGTCCGCAGGCGCTTCGGCTCTGTGCGTCTCTTGGCTCTCCTCTCGGCTCTCCCTCGCTCGCCGTTGCAAGCGCGCGACGAGGAGAGGGAACTCGAAGGCCACCGCCAGCGCGACTGTCTGCAGCTGCCGGCCTAGGAAGGCGCTCGGTTCGCCCAAGCACCTCGCGGCCGTCGCAGAAAGCAAACCTTGTTGATTGCCTCCATCCTCTCCCGGAGCGTCGCGTTCCTCCGCCGCCTCCCGGTCCAACCCTCGCAGTCCCTCCGGCGCAGACGCTGGCGCGGCGCCGCCGCACGAGAGAGCAGACACGCCGCCTGCTGAGGAAGGCGACCGGGACTCGAAGGCGAGGCGCGACGGGAAGGCGGAGTGTATCTCGTAGTGTGTCTCTTCGCGAGGCGCATCTTGGCGGGTGCCCCATTGGTTCCATCGCGTGTGGAGAGCCACTGCGCGCAAGCAGTTAGCGAGAACTCCTTCTTGGAGGCCCTTCACTTCCGCGAACAGGCGCCGGCGGTCGCAGCTGAGGGCGCCCGCCACAGGCTCCAGCAGGACCGTCGCCAGCGCGAGCTCGCCCAGGGCTACCTGCGCGGCCATCGGGCTCCGTTCCGCGCGGAGGAGATCATCGAATTCGTCTGGGTTCGCAAGTCGCTGCAGGAGCGGCAGCGTGACTTCTGGATGCGAGCCGGGCGGGAGCTCCACGCGCGCGAAGAAGTGCACAGTTTTAGACAGAGCCAGGAGGGAGCGCGAGACTAGGAGAGTAGGAGTAAGGCGCGAGAGGAGCGGGGCGTAGAGCGCGTGAAGCGAAACGAATTGGAGCTTTCCGCAGGCCTCTAGAAGCGGAAAGACCGAGTTCGCGTGCGCGCGGCGAACTGACAGCTCGCGCAGAGCTGGGCTCGAGAGGGAGGAGGGGGAGGCGCGCGGGATAACGCGAGACGAGCCGCCTGAGGGAGACGAAGACTCCGCGGAAGGAGAGACAGGAGAGGCCAGCGAAACAGCCGCCGCTTCGGGGGAAGCGAGTGAACCAGAAGATGGCGAGTGCGCTGCGAAACAGGCAGGCGGGACTGACACCTTCGGCACGCCCTCGAGCAGCGACCGCGCAGATGTTTCTCTTCGAGTGACCTCTCCTGTCGCCCCTCCCGCGGTCCTTCTTCTCAGTTCGCGTGCCTCTTCGGCGGCCTTCTTCTCTAGCCGCTGCAGAGACTTTAGCGCGGCCTTTAGAAGGATTTCGAAGAGGGAGCGGATATGCTCGCTCACGACGAGAGGCTTCCCCTCCGGCGTCGCCGCCCATATGTCGAGTTCTCCCGCTTGTGCTTCCCGAGCTCTCTCGTCGACCCGGGGAGGCCTCGCTGCCCCTGGAGCTTCCTCGCCGCGTTGCGCCTCCGCTTGACTCCTTTCATCCGCTTGCGCCTCCGTCTCCACGGTTTCGCTCTTTGCGCCTGCGCGCACGCCAGTCTGGCCTTCTCTGCATATCTGACCTCCTCTTTGCAGGCACTGGCGTGCCCTCTCTCCATCTGTCTCCTCTGCGACTCGCTTCTTCTCCGCGCCGCGGCCTGCCGGGGGGCGGGGTCCTTCGGGCGCAAAGAAGGCGAGAGGGACGGCGGGCTCCGGCAGGCGCTCCCTGGAGAAGAAGCGCGCGACCTGCGCGAGTTCCTTCAGCGAAAGCGCGCCAGGCGCCTGCGACAGGCGATCTAGGAACGCGCCGAGAAGCGCCGCCCGCAAGTCAACCGCGAGCGGAAGTTCGCTGGAGGCGAAAGGCGGAATCGCGGGCGTCGGCGAGAACGGTGCAGAGGAGAGCGAGGGTGGCGCGAACGGGAGGAAGGCGGTGAGCTGCGGAGACCGGCCGTCGTGGAAGTCCAGGCGCTCGACGACGAGGAGGAAGCGAACGAGTTGCTTCGGACTCAGGTGCGGCAGATAGCGGCCGTAGCGCCACAGCAAGGTCTCCACGGGAAGTCCGCCATGCAGCCGCAGCGACGCACGCGCAGAGAAAGGCGAAGAGGAACGAGAGACCGACGCAGCTGAGGGCGAGCGCGCGCCGAAGCCGGCGCCTTCGCCCTCGCGTGGAAGTCTCCGCGCGTCTGGCGCGTGCTTTCTCCACACCGGCCTGCCGTGGCTGAGTCGCTCTTCGGCGTCGCGCCGTTCTTTCTCTTCGCCTCTCTCTTCTTTTTCGCGTTTCTTCGCCTTGCCCCGCTCGCGGATGCGCCTGCGGATGTCGTCCTCCGTCGCCAGAAGCATCTCCAGGTGAACAGCGCGCGTCCTCCGGCGCCTCTCGTTTCTCTCTCTGCGCGCCTCGCCCAACGTGAGTGCGAGGCGTTCGAGCGCCGCGAGCCACTCCTCGGGAGACACACTCGAGAACTCGCGCAACACGCGCGACGCCTCAGCCAACGCCGCCTCCCTCGCCAGCCCGTCGCTGCGCGTCTCACAGCTCCTGAGCTCTAAAACCCCACCGTTCTCAGCCTTGCCTTTCTTCTTCGTCGTGCCTTTCGCCGCGTCGCGCGGGAGCTCGGTCTGCAGCGACGCAGAAGCGAAGCGCCGCCGAGGAGAAAAAAAGCATGCACGCGGTGAAGCCGCAAACGCGTTTGATCGCCTAGTTCTCGGTGCGCCCTTCTCGTCTGTCTTCTTTACCTCGCGCGGTGTGTCTGCGTGAGGAAAGGCCGCGTGGAAAGCTTGAGATACGCGTGCGTGGTTCGCTTGATTTTCTGTCGTCCTGTCCCCCGCTGCAGCCGCAGAGAGGCGCGCGTCTCCCCGCCGCGGACGAGAGCTCCTCCCTAGTCTCGCCGCTCTCGGGAGGACGGTATCAGCCTGAGAAAGCAAGCCGCTGAATCGCGTCTGTGCGTCGTGGCCGAAAACGCCGGGAGGTGCGCACTGTCCGCGGCACAGGAGAGAAGAAAGGAGACATCTTTGCCGTTGACAAGGAAACGAAGAGAACCCGCCCGAAAGAAAAAAAGAGAGAGCGGAAAATAAGGATGCAGAGACAGAGCCAGGAACAAGAGGAGGGGCGAAAGACGAGGACTGAGACTGCGAAGACGAAGGATGAAGGCGAAAGCGACTCGAAGCAGCCACGGAAGACGACGCGCGCCGCCAGCAGAACAAGGGGCAACGGACAGGAGATAAGTTCTCGACACACGCAAACAGACCCGGAAGAGTCGGCTCGCGTAAAGTCCTTACGCGCGTCGCTCTGCTTCTCTCCGTGGATGGAAAGAAACAACGCGACGCCATGGTCTCCCCGCAAGCGTCTCCTCTCTACCACCCCGTGCCCGCGATGAAAGATAAAAGGAAAGAGAGAAAGCACGGGGAGTGGAGGTCAGTTGGTCGGGGAACGATTCACAGGCTGGCCTGTGTCGAGGAGAACAAAATGCGAGAAGCGCGGAGGAAAGGAGGAGATGAAACCTTGAGTTGCATGCCAGCAGCCTCGGCGCTCGCGTAGAACTCTTGTGTAGACATAATAACAGTTGACTAAAAACTCGATCGAGGGACGAACAGAACAGCAGCTGTGGAGCTCGGCTTGCTGCAGGAAGGAATGGAAAACAGCGAAAGGGAGAGAAAAGGGGGTTGGCTTTGCATTGGATCTTGGCTAAATCCCTTCTTTTCTTCGGTGGCATGCATGCTCGATGAAGGTGTGCTTTCTCATCCAGCAAGTTCGCTGAAGGAATGGATCGCAGGCGAGTCAGAAAAAATGCAGTAAGAAAGACTCAACTACACTAAGTGGACCTCGAGACTGCTTACAACAGAGAAAGTCCGAATCGGGCACATGCAGCAACGACAACGACAGCAGGCGACTGTGCGTGGCTGCCGGGGTCACCATTGCAATGGCGACGCGGAAGTAGATATCCTCGAGCAAATATCTCCTCAAAAACAACAAATACAGCAATTTCGTCTAGAGGAGGAAGCAGGCAATCAAGCAAACCAGCAGACTAAGAGATAGAAGCGTTCATTCGCTGAGAACGCATGGATAAGGCAGTGTGTAGACGCTCGCTCAGATGCATGCATGCAGAGAGCGCAGCGCGCCAATCGAACGAGGCGGCGGGACGAAGCTGCCCTGGGCCGATGACTGCAGCCAGCTCCACCAACTCGCAACTGAAAGTACGAATCCTTGGCAGAGAAATCACATAAGCCTGGCTATCTTCTTGTTGGCAAAAGGGTAAATACATAGGAACACGGCGGAGTGATCTCTACGCCTCCCTTGCTCCATGTATACATATAGATAAATAGATCATAAATACGGACATATAGATATATATCTCTACACACCTCGCGATCTGTATCTATACTCACGTGAATGTCACAGCCTGCTAGCGAGGCAGAGGTGTCTCTGGCGTTTTTTATTCAATCAACCCGTCTTGTCTTTTTATTCCCAGCGGCCAAGTCGTTGTTCCTGTCCCTATGGCGTTTCGTCACAGACTTTGAAACCCAGACGCCCCTAGTTGGGGTCCGAAACGAAACCTAAGATATCCGTTCACGCTGTTACGGGCGCGGTTCTAGTGTGGAGATCATGTATGCATTCTGTGTAGTGTTTGTTCGTGCGGCCTGTGTGTGCGCTCCCAGCACTTCTCTCAACGCGAGAAGAAAGCGAGTCGCCCGCCAGCGCGGGCCCCCAGTCCGGGGAAACCAGCCTAGGCGTCTGAGTAGCAATATGCGGCATGTGCATTGCCGTTTGCCGTCATACAATATATATAAGTATGTATACACACGCATGCATATATATATATGGAGAGAAAAACATGTGCGTAACGCTGTGCACATGTTTTCTCACCGTCCACGTGCTCTATCCCAATATATCTGTAGATGCATATATGTACATACTTATGTGTATGCTGCATCGCCTGCGGCTGGCGTTGCAGCTCGTTGCAGACAGCCACGTCTCCGGTTGAGGAACGCTTTTGGCAGCTACTAGCGGTTACAGAAGCTTTCAGGTGGAAACTACTTGGATCAGCTTGCAGTCTGCAGCGTTGAAAACACAGTTAGTTCTCGAATCCAAATGTCCCTGTCGCAACATTCCGTGCGTAGGGTCCTACCTGCCTTCGTAGACCGCACATCCGCGTGCACGTGCTTCCATATCTGTACGGGTACTCCCTCTGACAACTCGTAATTTTGTATACGAGCATGCGGATGTATATGTATATATTTTTTTTCTGACCCAAGATCGCCTAGTCAGGTATACCGTTAGGTTTCTGCGCTTATCCCTTCATGCGGCTACCATAGCTTGCGTTTGCACCGACGATACAGAGAACCACTCCGCGCATTCCTCTGAGCGGAGCAGGAAACACTCGCAGCTCGATGTCTATGGGCAGACACGCTAGCGAACTTCTGGGGTACGCCTTCAGTGCGCGGCACCGCACGCTTCTCTGTCTCGATCCCTTACAGTCCTGCTTCGGTCTGCATCCGTTATAGCCAGAATCGCCGGCCGCTTGCGAGTCTTTTCGAAAAGTCTGCCCTTTTCGCCACTCACACATTCGCACGCGCCCTCTGGCTTCACGCGCTTCAGCGCGCGGGCACCTGTTCTCCATTTCGTGAATGTTGAGTAGTCGCCAGCGGCCGTCCTTTCTCAGCGCCTAACCCCCCCCCTTTTTAGCACACTGCTAGACTCCGCCAGCTGTTTTCGCGCGGCACAGCCTCGCTAGCGGTATCGTTCACTTTGAGGTTGCGTCGCGTCTCGCGTCTTTCTCTCTTCGTCATTTGGAGGGAATTCCTCTTTAGTTGGGACATACCGCGGCTTTTTCGCAAGCGGGTTGCAATTGCCCAGACACACTGGCAGCGCGCGCCGCGTCGCGAGCTCGCGCGTGGCTGTCTTCAGGCCGGAGTCTGCGAATTGCCGCTAAATTTTATTGTTTGTTTTCATATTTGCATGCCTCGAGGCAGCTCGCTAACTCTCCTTTCCTGCTCGCAGGCAAAAACTGGTTCGTCCGCCTTTTGATCCCTTCACGGCTCCCCTAAAACGCCCGCATAGCCGGTTTGTAACGCACCGCTGACTGGCGTGCGCGCCGAGGTTGAGAGCCTTTTCTCCCTGGTCCTCGTCGCCGTCAGCTTCATTTTCGTTTCTCTAAATCTTTTCTCTCTTAGACGGTCTTTTCTGCCCCGGATTTTTGTCTGCAGGCTGCTTTCCTCGGGAGCGCGGCGCGCGGCACACGTGTCTCGAGGTTCCGCTCGCGAGTCGCCTCTTCGACAGTCGTTCATCGATCGACGTTTTTTCGCGCGAAAAGAGCGCACCGCCCATTTTTCCCTGTCTCGATTGCCTCTGCGCACCCCTTTGCACATCTCCTTTTTTCGCTCAGGGTTTGCAGCGCTGTTTGTCTGGTTTCGCGCTTCGCATTTTAACGAGACGGCGGCTTTTTGAGCAGCAGAGACGGGTTCGGGTTTTCACGCGACTGCGGCATTCCTGGTGCCGCCGAAAAAGCTTTTTCGAGCAACACACCACCATGGAGGCCGAGGAGGAGGAGGCACATGCGCACCTCCGTCTATCCCGGGCGCGAACTGCAGCGTCCTCCGTGGCTTTCTCTGCTGAGTTGGCCGGCGGAACTGCAGCGAGGCGGGCGCGCGAACGCGACGGCAAGTCGTGTTCGCGGTGCGAGCCGCTGCAGCGCTGCGCGCGCTGGCTTCTGCACAGAGCGTCCGCGCGCCCGCTGACGGGTCAGCCCAGGAGGCGCCTTTTTGCCTCTCTCTTGCTGCAACTCCTCCTCTTTCTCGCGCTCTTCGCTGGACACGCGTTGCGTCGCCGCGGCGCCCACGAAGTCCATCTGCCGCTGCCCCCCTGCGGCGCCGCCGCCCAGCAGGCGGTGGCTAGCGGACTCGAAGACAGCGTGTGGATGAACCGACACGCGCCAGAGGCCGCCGAGGACCCGGACGGCCGGACGCGGCACGGCAGGTCTCCAGGGTCGCCCGCGCCCCGTCCCCGGCGGTCGGCGGGGCGGTCGGCGGCCACGAGTTCTTCGCCTCTCTCGTCGTTCGCGAACCGGCATCTCTTGCTGGGGTGGTATGCAGACTCTCCTTTGGCTTTTGAGCAGAAGGACGCCTCCGCGAGCCGCGACGACGCGGCCGCCGCTTCTCTTGCTGAGGGCGGCGCGGCGGGCGACGAGGGACACTTTGTGGTTCTAGACACCGAGCTCCGCGGCCTGCTGCTCACGGCGGCCGTCGACGTCGTCCTCTTCTTGCTCGCCCTCCTCTGCTGGCTGCGCCTGCGCCGGTACCGCGGCGACGCCCTCTGCCAGGCGACGCCGCTCCGCTTCTCGCCGTTCTTCACGCAGCGAGTCAGTGAGACAGCCGCGGCCGCCCCAGCGGCCGCTTCCGCCGCCGCGTCTGCTTCTCTCCCGCGGGCGGAAGCCAGCAGCGAACCCGTGGAGAGGCCTGCTGCCGCTGCGCAGGGCGTGCCGCTGGAGGCGATGGTAGATCTCGGCGGCGCGAGGGACTCGCGAGCAGGCCGACGCGGAAGAACCGAAGAAGGCGCTGCGGACGCGAGAGAGGTCGTCGAGAGGAGCGTCGCCAGCGCAGAGGCGCCGCCGGGCGCGCCTTCTGCGCTCCGAGACCTCACGCTGCCGCTGCCTCTCTCCCCGCTTCTCTCGCCGCTTGAGCAGGCGCGCGCAGAGGACAGCCGAGACAAACCCGGCGACCAGGACCTCAGACAGTTTCACAGTGATGCCCGGCATGCCACTGCGCCGCTCTCTCCGCCGTCGCCTGCGTTTCCGCCGTCGTCTGCGTCTCTGCCGTCGCCTGCGTCTTCGCGTTCGCTGGTCTCTCCTTCTTCGCTGCCGCCGCAGGCGCACGCAGGACTGCAAAGACAGGGAGGCCGCGAGTCTTGCGGGTCTTCGCCGCGCCCACGGGATACCTTTGAGGAGGGGAGGCAACACGGCGGAGGCGAGGCGGCGGCGCGCGCAGGTTCCCCCTTGTGCTGCTGCTCGCGCCGCGTCTGGTGCGCCCTACTTCCCTCGCCCTGCATGTGTGTGAAGGCGACCGGCGCGTGGTTGCGTGTGACGTGGCGGACGCTCAGGGAGATCTACCTCTCGATGGAGGCGCCCTTCTGCCTCCTCCACAGGAAAAGCTGCACGGGGGACCCCCGGCGAGCGGGCGCGACGTGGCAAAGCGAACTCAGGCCCGAGCTTAAGGCAAGAGACATCCGCGACCGCGATCGAGGCGCCGGAGACGGCGCCCCTGACGAGGGCGACCCCTGCACTCTGCACCGCGGCGCGCTCTCTTTCTCTTCGCGCGCCCTCGAGGACGGGCCTGCGCAAGCCGCTCGCGACGCAGTCAAGCCCAGCACGAGAGACGAGGAAGCGAAGAGTGAGGGGAGGTCAACCTGCACGGCATCCGTTCCTCTCAGCGACGCAGCGAGCAGAGAGTTTGAGGCGAAGGGATCGCGGCGCCAGGCAAGCGGCGCGGGGGGCCCCACAGATGCGGCGCGGGAACGCAGCGGCGCGGAGTTCCCCGAATATATGCCGAGGCGCGAGGAGGTTCACGATCTCGATTTCGACTGTCTCTCGGGCGACATGGCGGCGTACCTGCACTTTCTGCGGACAGCTAACGCCTGCTGCAAAGCGCTTGGTCTCGCAGGTACGTGTGAAATGCGAGGGGAAGAGGAAAAAACACACCCTGAGCCCAGCCCTTAAGCGTCCGCAGGGGGTGGTCTCGCCTCCGGGCGCACCGCGAATTCTCCAGGGCTCCGTAGCCCCTCGCGCGCACGTGTCCGATGCAGAGGCTCATTCTGCTATCCCGAGGTAAATACGTATCTGTGTGGAGGCAGGCATTCCCATGCGTGCGCTAGCGGTGGCGGTGTCGATCTTCTTTTATGAGGAACGGCACGCTCGAGTCCGCCGGGGGTTAGGGCGCTACGGTAGGGGTGTGGCGCTGCGCTAAGCACAGCAAGAGTGTCTGGTTTTATTCAGAGTGATGCGCGGCTCGTCTCCGTGTGTGTGTACGACCTGCGTTGTTTGTTCTGCAGGCGTGCTGATCTTGATTCCGCTGTACGTGACGGGAGAGACGCGGGGGAAGGGAGGCGTCTACACGCTGCTGGACTTGTGCACCGCTGTCGACAAAACTTCTCGACTCGTCCTTTGGTCGATGTTCGCCGTCTCCTGGATGTTCTCTGCAATGATCTACTACGCCGTTTACCACTTCTGGCGCTACCTCAAGGTGAGCGGAGAGGGACGCAAATGCCTCCGCGATCGATCGCTGCGGCGACGCCCTCAGCAGCCGGTCAAACGCGTGTGCTTCAATAATCTGTGCTCATCACTCGCCCTTCGTGCATATATATATATATATATATGTACACGTATTCGTATGTGTGTATATGTTTCTGTTTATATATGTTTGTGTATATATGCGTATGTGTGTTTGTGTGTGGCCTCTCTATGTTCCCACTTTTCACGCAGTCTCTTGCGCCTTTTCTTTTCACTCGTCTGCTCGTGCGTCTCCTCATCCAGCCCGTCGTTTTCTTCGCATGCGTCTCAGGTGATTCGCGCACGCGGCGCGCCTTCACGCACGAGTGCGGAATTGCGCGCGTGTCTGCCGGCCGTGCCTCGGCGCAGAAGCCGTCAAGAGAACTCTCAGTCTGGGCGCGTCATCGGGCGCCCGTCTCCTGGGCTCGGGCCTGTCGAAGGCCCCTGCTCGCCCTCCTCTTCGTCCTCGATCTCCACGGCAGTCTTCCCCGCCCTCCCTCCCTCCGCGCCTGCTGCAGCGGCGCTCGCGGCTCCAGGGCGGAGGGGCGCTGGCGAGAGCCCTTCCAGCTCGAACGCGCGCCTTCCTCCTGCGTCGGGGGCGCTGGGGTCTGTATCGTCTGGTGCCGTGGCTGCTTCCGCTTCTCCGCGCGCTGCGCCGCCGCCGCCTCGCGGGCTGGAGTCCAGCTTTCTGGTCCGGTCGCGCGAAGAGGAAGTCTGGCCTGTGCCTGCGCAGCAGTACGCCGTGATGCTGACGAACGTCGACAGACGAGTCGTAGACCAGCGGCTGTTCGGGGCAGCGTTTGTGGATCTTCATCAGATGTATTGCGCGGTCTGCACTCCTGGGCGCGCGCGCCAGATTCGGCTCCTCTATGAGCAGCAGAAACGAAACGCAAGCGAGGCGCAGCGCCGCGGCACCCGCGCGCGGGCCGTCAGCGCGGACGACTCCGCGCTGCTTTCCCGCGAAGAGGAGCGGCGGAGAGACGCCAGCAACGCGATGCTCGAGCGCCGTGAGACAGGCGCGCCGCGCAAGGCGGGCGAGGCGCGCGAACTGCGGAGAAGAGCCTCGCTTCCTGCCTTGTCGCGACCAAAGACCTCGAGGAGAGCGGAGAACTCGCGAAGCGCCGCTCGCCGCAGGCAAAGCGCCGCCGCCGCGGCCGCCGATGAGCAGCAGCGAGGCGCGGGAGATGAACAGAGTCTCACAGAGGTGGTGTCGACGGGAGAGGCGCGCTTCGCAGAGCGAAGAACCGTGGAAGGAGAAGAAGGGCAGGGGGAAGACGCCGGCGACGCAGGGCGGTCTCAGAGTGGGTACCGGGATGGATCAGCGCACAAGCAAAGAGTGCGTCGCACGGCGCCGAGCGACCCCGAGGATCTGACGCGCAACACGGGCAACCTGAGGCGAGGAGACAGCAGCGAGGGAGAAGGGGGGGAGGCCGCTGACAGGCGACAAGAAAGCGAAGAAGGAGACGACAGTTGCGCGTGTTTCGTGGGCGGCGTCTCGGGCGCCACGTGCTCCTGCGTGCTCAGAGTTCGACTCGTCATGGAATGCGGAAAACACACCTGGTATGTCTGTGCAGACTTCCGTTCATGCATCTGCGGACGCTACTGAACCGCTAAAGACAGCGCACATATTCACAAATGAATACATACTGAAAAATATTTTTATATGTGTGTATATGTATGTGTATCTGCGGCTGAAGGGCTGCGTGGTCAGTGGGCTGTGCGCGAATCGCCCCTCCCTCTTCGACGTGTATCTGCCTCCACGTGCAAATTTTTCTTGACATTTCCCTCGTTCAGCCACGATCGTGAAGACGCTCGGAGGCGGCCGGTGCATAGTCTCTCCAACAGACACAACCCATCCCGCCCCCACATGCATGCATACAATCTTATGCATATATATACCTGTATATGCGCGTATAACACATACATCCATGCATACATACATACATATATGCAGATACACGTGTACATTTGTATGTTGTGGAGAGACAGTATCTGGAGGCTCGAGTGTCTTGTTCTTACTGGTGCTGTAAACGCGACTGGCGGCAGAAGAGCAGAGCTTTGCCAACCCGCCATTGTGTTTTTTGCGTGTGTCTCAGCGTCGATGACTCTGTGCCGCCGCGGACCTCCCGGACGCTGTGTCGCTCGAGGCGCATTGGCGGGCGGGCGGCGACTCCTGCGCCGCTTCGCCTGTCGCCAGGCACGCCGTTCGCCTCGTCTTGTGAGTCCGCGCGTTCGCTTTCTCTGCCGTCGCCTTCGCGGCCGCGGCCTGCAGCGGACGGCGCCGCGGCAGGTTCTCCGCGTGAAGCTCCCTCGCCGGGGGCCTTCTTCGCGGCTTCGCCCCAGTCATCGCGTGTCTCTTCGCAGCGCAGCGGTCGGCCGCCGCCGCTTTTGTCGCCGTCGCTTCTTCGGGAGGGCGCCGGCGCGCATCCGTGGACGCACGAGAGTGGATTCTTCGACGGCGACGAGCCCCGAGACGCGCCGGCGGCGATCTTTACGCCCGCGCGGAAGGCGAAGGCGCGCCGTGGGGGGCGTCTGGCTCGAGGCGACCGCGACGACCTGCGCGCGCGAGGCTCAGAGGCGCGAGCGAACCGAGGCGCTCTGCGAGAAGAAGACAAGGCAGCGGCGGGCGAGGGCGCCGGAGGGCGTGGAGGCGACAGGACAAGCCTCGAAGCCCTCCCGCCCCCCGGGCTGGAGGGCGAAGACACGCAACCGAGTCACAGGCCCCCGTGCAAGCCTGTCGCGCCGTATCGCAACGCCGGCGTGGCGTTTGTCGTCTTCGACAGCCACGCCTGCGTCAGGGAGTGTCTGCAAAGTAAGGGCTTGCCTGCTTTTGGCGCACACCGTCACGCTGCGTGCGCGGCGTGAAGCCGGCGTTTCGTCAAGGCGTGGCGCCAGAGTGCGGGCAGCCGCTCCTCGCCGCCGCGGCGCGTCTCAGTTTGCTTGGTGTGCAGATGAAGGCAGATACGCAGCGAGTTGTAAACGGTGTGCGAATTCTGGGCTCGGCGGTATGCACTGCCCGGCTGGCCTGTGGAGGCGGAGGCGCGCCGGTGTGCCCCGAGGCGGTTTGTGAAGGGGCCTTGACGCGGGCGATCCCCCCCCCCCCCACCCCCCCCCGCGGATGATCCCCGCCTCGCGTACACACGCATATGTGCACATGTGTCTATCTCTCTCTCTAACTATGTCTCTCTGTCTTTCTTTATATAGATGTGGAGGAGCCTGAGTTGCTTGTCTTCTTTGTCTCCGGCTCAAGCCGCAAGCGGCCTTCACGTACGGCCTTTCAAACGCATGTATCGTCTTCCCGCGGTTGTGGGTGACCTGGGCAGTCGAATTCTCCGCTCCTGTTGCCGCGTCTTTACGCTCTCTGCCAGGTGTGTGCTGCCTGTGTGCGGCTGCTCTCGCGCGCAGACTCCTACCGGTACCGCGCTGCAAGTCGCGCGCACGGGCGTGCAGCGACTGGGATCTCTTTTGCGCGCGTACGCTTCGCGCCCGCCCCGCCGCCGATGGACATCCAGTGGAAAAATCTCCACATTTCGCGGCTTCATCAGGTGAGTTCGAGTCGAGCAGCCTTGTAAGATGGGGTGTCTCGTGTAGCGGTTAACCTTTCTTTTCTCTCGTACTCCCGGGGCATGCAATCGCATCAGATATCAACTGGAGCGAGACTCCTGTCACACTTACGAAAGCAGGGCGGGCGCGTCTCGCCGCGCGAGTTGAACAGGTTAGGCGACTCCGGCCTCGCGAAAATGTGCGCGTCTGTGCATGTCTGCGTGCCTGCAGATGTGTCGAATCGTGGGTTTGAACCTACTGCTCTTCTTCCTCTGTCTCACCATCATCTCGCCCGTCGCGCTGCTGAACGAACTCACACCGATCGCCGAGTCGATTGATGAGCAGCTCGTAGAGCGGCGACTCTCGAGGCTGACGCTGACAGGTCAGCCTTCCCGCAGGAGGGGCGGGCGTTTGCGGAAGGGCAAAACTCGCCACGGAGGCACCTTTGGCATTTCTGCGTTTCTTTCGTGCTTGCGTGTCTGAACACGAACGCTACAACGCGAGAAAACAGCAAGATAACAGGGAAACGAAAGAGATTTTGTAGTAGGTCGCAGCGCTCGAGAGGCGTCCTCGTGGGAGCCAGGCGACCCTCCTGAGGATTCCCTCCCTCTTTCCTCGCGTTTTTGGCAATATGGAAGCGTGTCTTTGTTCTGTCTGTTGTCACGTCTCGCAGCCTGGTTGCCGCCGCTGATTTTGCTCTGCATCAATAGTTTTGCGCAGCCACTCCTCGTCTACTACGTCGCGGCTGGATCAGGTAAGGCAGAGACGCCGTCAAGGCCTCTACAGGCCTCCACAACGATTGCCCGCCTTGTAGACGCCGCAGTCCCCATCTGCATATATGTATATATAAATATATATATGAGTATACAGGTATGTCTGTGCATGCGTTTTTTGTGCAGAGGATAGACACGCTTTTGCATGGCGTATGTAACCGACGTGTGAAGCGTGGGAGCTTTTCGAATACATTTTGTCGTGTCTATTGGAAAGATGGTTATATTCAAAACGAGTGAAATGTATCATACTTGGAGGCGCGACGGTCGGCCGCACAGTCTTCAGAGGGCTTACTCCTGGGCAGGCGTTGACTGTGGGGGCGTTGCTGTAATCAATCCGTGTGAGGTTTGTACCTGCTTGAGTCCGCTGAAGCACTCAGCGTGAGGTCACGGAAAGCACAAGAGAATTCACAAGAACGCTAGCAAATGCGCCGCAAGTATACACGAGCGTGAGATCGACTGCTGGTTGAGATCTTGGCGGTCTGCGCCGACAGGTTCCGTCGGCAGGAAGAAAACGACGGTGCACAGGCGCCTTTTTCGCGCACCCGCACGCCCGCGTTCGAGTCCCCATGTAGATAAACGTGTATGTGGGCATGCATGCGAATGTGCATCCCTGTAGGTATAGAATTTTCGGTTCTTTTGTAGGCTGGGCACCGGCGAGCCGTGGTCGCGCGCCAAGCGTCCGGTGGTGCGGAGTGTGTTGATTTTTGCAGGCTACTGGCTCAAGTCTGTGCAGACCGCGTATACCGTGCATGGGAACATTGTTTTTCAGCTTCTGAACACCCTGGTGATTCCGCTTCTCTCTGTGTCTTCGATTGAATCCGTCGTCCGGGTAAGAGCAAAGTCGCACGCCGCACTCGGCTTCTCGTGGCAGCAACCGGAGCTCTGGACCTCTCTCTGAAGGGAATGCGAAGCGCATGCGGCAGGGGGCGGGGCTGCTGCTTGGGGGTCGCGGTTTTCGCATCCGCCGCTCGCCTCTAGTGGTCGGTGTGCGGCTCTCAGTTGAGCGGAGGCTGCGGCTCGCCTGCGAGAAGGCCGGCGGCCGTAAGTTCCATTCACTCGACGAGACACACCCAACAATGGCGGACTCAGTCTCCGCCGTTGTTGGGTGAGTCGCGTCGCGCGTCCACGCCGGCGGTGAGGGCGACTTGTCTGGTCTTGAAGCGTTGCGTCCCTGGATTTTCGACGTTTTTGTCGCTTGTGGAGGCCGCCTTTGAGGCAGGAGGCGCGCGCCTGGGGCTTCTCGTCCCCCGAGACCGCCTGACGCATGGGGCATCTCTCTTGTTTCCTTTCTCTCTTTTTGTAATCCTGCAGGGGTTTGGTAGATTAGCTACTATCGTATATCTTACTGACGGATTGTTTCTATGCTTATACTAAATCAACAGTTATAATGACTACAGCTTCCAAGCAAACATGGTTACCGTGATATTGAAAGCATTATAGATCATGTAGGCATGTAAGTAACCAAAGAACCATAGATACTTCGAGTGAAGAATACAAGGATAGCTCCAACAACAACATGGCTGAAATGTATACCAGTCAAGATGAAAAGTCCATTACCAAATGCATTATCATTAATGTAAAGAGATAGGGAAGGATTCCCGATCGGGAGTGTGGGTGTGTGCGTGTGAATGATTGTCTGAGCAGATCATGTACTCGAACGAACTGCGCGATTGGTCAGTCATTCTGGGCTTCACGCTGATGCACTCCAGCGGCAGCTTCGCGCTGCGGTATCTGCTCAATCTCTCCTTCCTGGGCACGGCGAACGAAATGCTGCAATTCTTCGCTCTCATAAGTGAGGCCAGCTGTCAAATGTCTTTGATTCATCTCTGTCCCAAACTCTAAGCCATATTACGTGTTTTACGTCAAGGCACCTGTGCATCTGTGGTGGAGGTGTATGGGAGTGCGTGCGTAGGCTACCTGTTTGTCGTAGGCGTGCCTCATCCGACTGGCTGAAGAGATACGGGTTTTTGTGAGTCCTTTCTCGTGAAGCGGCTTCCTTCACTGTCGTCCGGCTTTCCATTGCGTGTTGGAGCGCGCAACTCGCCTGTCTGTTGTATGCAGTCTCGCGTATCGATAGCTACTTCTACAACTCGACAGAGGCAAAGAAGTATCCGTTCGATATAGGCTACGCGTACGCGCAGGCGCTCTCGGTCTTCGCTCTCGTCGTCATGTTCAGGTCGGCTTCCCACACGAAAACGAGGCAGGCCTTTGGGGGACTTGTTTGCTCGGGTGGGGTTAGAGGTTTTCCGCCGCATACTGGCTTCGTGGAGGACAGAGGTCACTCGGTCGCGCTGTTGCATGCATCCGGACTTTCCGCCCCGTCCGGTGGTTAACCCACGCAAATATAGGCATGGGGAATGGGCGTAGGAGAGTTCCCTGTGAAGAGTCTCTTTGCGGTTTTAAGAGAGACGTGTGCGAGTGTCCTCGCGCAACTTCCTTCGATCCAACTCGGTTGGAGGGCTTTCAATGCACAGACGTACGCCGGCGCGCATCTGTGGTCGCCTTGTGCGTCTTTTTCAGTCTCTGCGGTGTTGTTTTTTCGTTGCGTGATGTGCTCAGCGTCGTGATGCCGCTGATCATGCCCCTGGGCGTCCTCTATTTTTGCTTCCGGTTCTACGTCGACAAATATAACTATATGTACCACGTCTACGCGAACATCGACTTCAACTCAGACGGGCGGCTCGCCGTGACTGCCATCCGGTACATGCTCTTCGCCGTCTCGTTCATGCAGGTCAGTTCGCGGCGCCCACAGACGGGTGCATGCAGCGGCATGTCCGCAGCTGTTGACATACATATATATATGTATATGTGTGTAATACGTGCGCTCATTGGCAGGCGTGGCAAGGCAGAAGCAGCCAAATACAGACTGCTTGTAGGCATGTAACTTGCAAATTTACGGAGGTGTATCTGTCCATACGCGCAGATAGATATAGATAGATAAAGATAGAGATAGATAAAGAGGGAGACACATATATAGTGCGTGGTGTTGTGTTTGTGTGTGTCCGCAGTTCGCCATGGCGGGGTTCTTCATATCCCAGGACGACCCGTGGTTGCCGGTGGGCGGCGGCCTCATGCTTCTGATGTCACTCGTAAGTCGACGGCGCGAGCGGCTCAGAGTTCTTTCCGTTTCCAGTTGAAAAGTGTCTGGTTTGATGGGACGCTGTGTGCTCACGACCCCCAGCGGCATTCAAAAAGGATGGTGTACATATATATGTGTGTACATGCATCGCCTATGCAGATACACAGTTTTGTCTATCTTTTTTTGACAGTTGTGTCCAGTGCCCGCGCTGGCGCTCGAACTCAAGGCCAGTCTTGGCGAGACAGACCTCGAGTGTATATAGTGTCTGCGGCGTCTCCTCGAAAGGCTGGCTAACTGACCTTAACTTCCTCCGGCGGAAGGGAGTATGCCATGCAGACGTATCTTATGCCCACTGTCCACCTATTTTTACGTGCAAACGGATGCATGCGCGATGGCTCGAGGCAGACGCATGCGTAAACAGTCAGCATCCTCTCGGTGAAGAGAACGGATACAGGCACGCAAGTCCAAGTGCAGTCTGCCACTTGCTACGCAGGCGATAGGGGCAGCAGGTCTCGAATTGTGAGGTAGATTTGTACGGCAAACTATCAGAGGCGACATCTGCGTGCGAAACAGCGAGGCTGGCGAGCTTACTGTCTGTTTGTCTGTCTGGGGTGTCTTTTTCGCAGATGTCATGGCTGGCACTTTTGTGCTACTCCATCGTCCCGCCGGAGTCCATTCGCGCAAGGCAAGCTGCGCGGCGGAAGAGCGGCGAGGGCATTCCGATTCTTCTCCCGCGGCAACGGCAGGAACTTAGGGAGGCGTACCGGCAGCCGTGTGGCGCCGCATCCCTGTGTGACTGTAATTTTTGACGTCTCACGCACGAACTAGGGATTTTCCGGTGTTGTCGCGCGCAGCAGCTCGCCTGTGTGGTGCGGCCTATGCGTTAGTCATTTTGCTGTTTGCTGCGTGGCAAACAGGCAAAAACGCAGTGAAAAAGCTCGAATACGATACGGCGTACAATGTGCTGCAGTGAAACGAAAGCGCGTCTGGGATGTTGTCCATCCTATGATGTTACCGTGGGGCTTTGCCGCTACTATGCAGACAAAGCCCTGCCTGCCTTCTGCCCTTCGAAAACGAATCGCAAAACACGGAGTGTTTGATTCGCAGTAGCCGAAGAGATGGCTAGACGGCCACGGCGTAACCTGCAGAACTAGCGAATCAGCCTGCCAGTAACACACCGGAAGTATCTCTGCGTTTGAGAGAGAGACGGAAGCGCACAATACGAAAGGAGAACTTTTCAAGTCTCTTTGACAGGGGCCTCGGCCTGTCAGTGGCTCGGCACGCACACGTGTATTCTGGGGTCAGTTGTTTCTTTCGGAAGCGCGGCACTGGGTGAACTCCCATGAGTCGTCGAGGAGGAACTCTCTGGGGTTTCCCAGGTCTTGAAAAACGCTTGTACGAGGGTAGGCTGGGTGCGCTCTGTCTGTAGGGCTTTTTGCAGTCTGGGAAGAAGATCGAGTGCTGTCGGATCGGCGCGTGTGCGGGTGTGATGGTGTACACTTAGACCGAAGTGGTGAAAGGCACACGCAGTGTGCCAAGAGCGTGGGGGTGTCAGGCGAGGATTGTTCTGCTGCTGTCGCCTGAAGTTGCAAATAAATTCAAACAGCGGACCTTGTTCTTTGGATACCATATGCCGTCAACGCTTTTTCTGGAAGACCTCGGCGCCTGCGCCCATCGCGAAGTTCCTTTATGTTCCGTGTGTCGGTCATTCATGGCAACACACACACTGGCAGGCTTCTGTTAGTGCTGCAGAATTCGGGCTTGTGGCAGTTCAAGCGTACCGATGCTTCTTTCGTAAGAGGGCGCACTGTTCAGCGAAGAGACGACGGAGCTCTGCACTAGTAGCGACTTCCGGGCGAATGAGTAGGCGCGCGCAATCAGATGTGCCGCAAGCTGCAACTAGTTTCCCTGGTAACATTCTACTCCTGAAGAGGCGGAGCGTGACGCTAGCATGCTCCCCCCGCTCAGATGACCGTTTTGGCCGCAACCTAAATCCTCGACAAGCCACGTCCGCCAGAGACACTCGTTTTTTCTGTTTTCTGCATACCAGTAGCTGCATGCCGCTGATCGCTGCCTTCTCCAGTGGAAATTGCCCGGCTAATGCGCTTGCATTTGAGAGGAAGCGCACCTCATGTGCAAATCAAAATAGGCGAGGGCGTCAAAGCTGACCTAACAAAGTCAGTACCCGCGATGCTTTCTCAGAATTCGTAGCTATCCGCGTGCAATACTGCTGGAAAAAGTTTCCCCGCACGCAGCACGTGTCCGTGTCGCATTTTTGTATCCGGCCTGCACCGGCCGCTATCTCGTTTCCACGTATTATTCTCGCTCGTTGGAGCAACCATTTCGTTGCGTCAAACGGCAATGCTTTCTCTGACTCATTCACTCATTGCACGTGTCGGACGATTGCGAATAGCTCCCTCAATGCCGTAGCCGACTCTCGCTACTCGTCTGCCGGTTTTTCACGTTGTTGGCTGGGTCGCGCCCTTCGTCGCCGCCCGTCTGCCTCTCGACGTCGGCTGAAGCCGCGCGCAGCGCGTTGAGCGCTCAGTCCTCTCGAGACTGAGGCTTGAAGAAATCGATACCGCGCACGCGCGAGGAGTCCGCGCGGGTGTCTGAGAGCCAAGAAGCGTCCTTCTTGGCAACCCAGCTGTTTCCCCTTTCCACCGCGTTCTGCGTTTGGTTGTGTTTTTCGTGGTTTTTCCTGGCTAGAGCGAGGATTCTTTTCTCCCACTTTGTTTCGTGGGAGTACAACCGCACAAATTTTGTCCCAGAAAGAAACGCTAGTTTAATACCCAGTGCAGCAAGCGGTTCCTTGCCGCTCGTCCCCTCTAGAATTTTGTAAGTCCCCCTGAAATACGAAATCGGGCATCGACGGGCATCCTTGCGCGTGTTTCGGTGACTTTTCCTCTTTCGTTCGGTACACCTGCTGCCTTCCTGTACTCTTTTCGTGTCTGAGCAGCGTGTGTACGCATTCAGTTTGTTCCGCTGCAGTCTTCGCAGGAACCAGCGCGTGCAACGGGGATTCGCATTGTGTGGTCGTCGCTTCCGTGCGGCGGCGGTTGCAGTACCTCAGTTATGTGACGGTGACGAACCCTTTCATTTGCGGTCTTCAAAAAGACGCAGCTTGACGATTCACGCCTGAACCTCTCCGCTGCGCAAGGACCATTGTGCTGTTGACAGCACCGAGCACACAGCGTGCGGTTGAAGGGAGAAGGCCGACGTGCCTGCTTGCGTTGAACGGAATTCATTGCATCGTGGCCTATTTCTAATTGCGCAGGCGAGAACCCGCGTCCGTCCAAGTGGTGTTGCTAAGGCCCCCAGTTGGGCCGCTCACGTGGATGAATCTGCCCCGTATTGGAATTCATGCACGCATCTCGGGTAGTCCAAGGGGTCAGTTGTTCTGGCGCTGTAGGTCGCGTTGCGTCCGCAGGTCTGTGCAGCCCGCCCGCAGCAGGTACTCCATCGGAGTTTGCGTGGCGAGGTGGTTTCGCTGCGTGTTTCTTCTTATCACGTGCGCATCGTGTGTGTCTCGCGATCCGCAGGAGTCGACCGCACCGCAGTCTTCCACTACACCCCGCTGCAAACAGGCCCGCATCTGGGCAACAGGCACTCTATACAATACCTTCCTTTGAGGTCGGTGTAAACCAGACGCCCGCGTTCCTGAGACGGTTTTGTTCCCTGGGGCCCTCCTTTTAGTCAACAATTGTTGAGGGAGTCCACAGATCTCTCCGGAGACTTCCTCAGGTTGTCAATTGCAACAGTTAAAATGGATCCTCGCGGTCCGCCTCTCGGCGCCCCAGGGCGTCCCATGCCCGCTGGAGGCTCGCCTCCGGGAGCACCCGGCGGGCCCCCCCCGGGGCCTTCCCCGGAGGTCCTCGGGGCCCCCCTGGGCAGCCGATGGGACCACCGGGCATGATGCCCCCCGGAGGTCCCCCTCGAGGACCCGGAGGAGCGCCGCCCCCCGGCATCAGAGGCCCGATGCCGGCAGGCATGATGCCCGGCGGCCCCAGACCTCAGGGTCCCCTGGGAGCGGGTCCTGTTCCAGGCGGTCCTAGACCCCAGGAGTCCGCGGGAATGGGTCCGGCGCCAGGCGGCTCCCCGATGCCAGGTGCTCCCCCGATGCAAGGCGGCCCCCGCCCAGGGATGCCTCCGCCAGGAGCCATGCCGCCGTTCATGGGCCCTGACGGCCGACCCATGATGCCGCCCCCTGGAGCCCCCGGCGGTCCCCCCATGGGTATGCCGAGGCCCGGGATGCCGGGACAGCCTCCCATGATGCCTGGTCTGGCCCCCGGCCAGCAGGCGGGGACGGGCGGAATGCCGCCTGCCTCGCCCTCAAGCAGGCACCCAGGAGCCGGCAAGCCTCATCCTCATACTCTCGCCCGCAAGGGGTCGCCTACTCGCCGCGGTCGCGGGATGGTAAGTAGCCCAACGAGTACTACACGCACAGACACGCCAGCCGACTGTGTCAACGGTGAATCAAAGCGCCAGACGGCCGCGTGACACGTGGTGCGACGAGTTGCAGAGAGCGAGCGTATGTTATCAGTGTGCGGTGTGTGACCTCTGGTTGATTGATCAGGGCAAGATCGAGGACGACGAACGATCTGATACGCAATTCGGAGAGGAAGTCAGCCCAAAGGGCCTGCAGGTAGGCATCAAGCACGAAACGGGGCTCAGCCTGATCGAGAGCGCGAGGCAGGAACCTTGGAGTCTGCGCCTCTCCAAGTTTTGGTTAAGCCTGGAGCGCAGCTTGTCCATTGCGTGTGTCCGCAGACCTTCGCTCGCCTCGTTGCTCTGAACGACGTCGGCGATCTCGGCGCATGGAATGGCTTCAACTGGAAATCGAGAAGACTCTCCTCTGATTTCTTGATCAAAATCGCTCACGACAATGTAAGGGGTTAGGATTGAGCGACAGCGTCGTCGCATTACGTTGCAGTATGCTTTCTCTGCTTTAGAGAGAGATTTGACTGCGCAGATCGGGAGAACCCTTCATCCTTTCGAGAAGCGCACAGTCCTGACAAACGTGTAGGCAAGTATCACACGTGATGTGTGCATCTTCGTTCAGGATGGACGCCTGTGGGCCATTACCGAGAATCATCAAGTCGGCAAGCTGACGACTACTGGATTCAAGTCCTTTGGCTACATCGGCCACGAAGACCTCATTGACATCGCGTTCGACCCCAAGGACAACAGCATGTGGGCGATCAATCGCATTGTAAGTCACCTAGCGCGTGGCCGGTCTCACAGTCGGCGCTAAAGGTGTGTCTCCAGAAGCATCTCTGGGGGACTGTTGGGGGGAACGAGGTGTCCGCTCGAGTGCCTGATGCGCGTCGTGATGACTGGACTTTTATCCGTGGTTGCAGGGAGAGCTGCTCCACTGGGTGGGCTACACCTGGGACAAGAAGTTCCACGCCGGCTTCCACAAGCTCAAAGCTCTTGCGGTAAGTCCACGCCCCAGCCCTCGGTGCCTGCGCATCACACATGGGCGAACACGTGCCTGTCTTTCCCAACTAATCTCCAGCTGCCGCTGTCTCTCCCAGACGCGGACTTTGGCGGCGAGTGAGGCATCGAGCGGCGCTGCAAGGCGGTAAACGTGTGGTGCGTTTTGCCTGCAGTTCGACAGAAAGGGCAACCTGTGGGCCATCAACACCGCATGCGAAGTCGGCATGTGGGACGAGAGCGAGCAGCAGTGGGATCTGAAGGTAGGTTCCGTTTCTCAAAGGCGCTTGAGTTGTGCACTCGTGTTTGTGGGCGGCCAGCTTGGTATTCTGGTTCTGCGCAGGACTCAACCCGTGTTTACCCTCTAGGTCTCTTGCTGAAAAGGTTGCACTTCTTGTGTTTTGGTGTCACACTGTGCGTTGCGGCCGCAGGAGGTGCCAGGCGCTGCACGGCTGCACACGCTGGCCTTCGATGAGAACAACAAACTCTGGGTGCTGGGCAGCAACGGCGAGCTCATGTTGTTGGTTGGCACCCGGTGGGTGGTGTACGGCTGGGTCGCGTGCTGGAAGTTCAAGGATATCGCGTTCCGCTGGAGCACGCAGGCGATTCAGAAACTGCGAAGCATGCGGTCTACTGGAACTATCGTGGCCTCTCACCCCGGCGTCAGCCAGCCTGAGGCGATCCCCGGACCTCAGCGCCCGCAGGACTGAACGGGCGTTTGCTTCTACCTTCCCTTCTCACCGTGGAGTGTACGGGGATGCACATGCTCATGCTTACTTCTAAGGCGAAATTCGGAGCAAATCAAACTATGGATAAAGGGGGCAGGACTTGTGTCCCTGGCTATCGAAGCCCACGAAGCACGAGACAGTTGTAGATTTTGCGTGGGAACTGTAATCACTGCCCGTAGAGCCGCGGTGCAGTACGCGGAAACGACTGGCAGGACCGCCACGCAAATTGAGCGCCTTCAATGCAGACATTTCTCCTCTGTTTCAAAGCTTATGTGCCGTGGCGGCGGATTGCGGTGGAAGCTGCGTCGCAGAGCTGTTTGCAGTTTTGTTGGCGCGTTTTTTATTGTTCGCTTTAGCGATTTGATGTATTTTTTTGACTCGTTTACTTGACATGATGAGAATGTGACCCTCTGCGACGCGTGACGTTGCACTTGTTGCTGAGCTCGATATCCGGCGTCAAGTTCTTTTCGAACGGCGGTGTCACGCAGACGTGATAAGAAGGCTGCCCAAACTGGACCCCCCGGCCCTGCACCGTTGGCGGCTTTCTATCAAAATGGTTCTGACCTGTTTGCTTGTCTGTCAGCTCCCCAGTAGAGGGCGTCTCCGTTTTGCCTGCGTTCTTCGATGTGGGCAACGCTTTTCGTATGGTGTTTTTCGTCGCCATGAAACTCTGGAGAGGGCAATTTAGTCCGTTAACGACATCCGATGAGCCTTCTCCAAACGGCGTGAGATGACGGATGTGTGTCCGGCTTGGCTGTAGATCGCCCAGTTTAATGTTTCTCCAGCAAAGAATCAGCATTCTTTAGGTGCTTGTAGGAGTCAGCTTCAAGCCCCTGCTACCTAGTGCCGCCGCCGCCAGCAGCGTTCGTCTCTCAGTCGCCAGCACGCGCAGATTCCTTTGTTCCTGCGGGCCTTAAACATCAGAACTGTAACGGTGGCTGCAGAAAGTTTGCGGAACTTGACTGCGCGCAGACACCCGAGCACGTGTTCTCTGGAAGAGTGCGTTTTAGGGAGGCTGCATTATTAACGCAGAAGGTGTCCCTCCCTTTTCCTTCAGCTTGGGTGCCTACCCAGTGCGATCCGCGGTTTCATCCGCAAAACAGTTAGCTCACCCAATATTTGGTGTGGTTCACGTCAAAACGCAAGCCGCAACTCTGAGGATGTAGGGCGCGCAATTCGGCACATCGAAAACCCTTAAGGGATCCTTCATGGACAGCGCCCCGCTGCCAAGCATTCCACAAGTCAGGCAATCGGGTCTTTCCTTGCTGTGAGGCAGCTTTACCTTAGCTGTAACAGGCACTCAATTGTCTCCCGTGTTGTGGTATGAGGAAGATGCAGGCAATAAGTGCATGCCACCAAGTTACTCTCATGGCTCTGCATCATGTATACATTTGTCGAGTGGTGTAGTACTATCCGCAGTGGCACAGTGATCCTGCGGGCTCGAAACCGATCTAGCGTTGGCACGTGAGGGCGCTGACTCTGGAACTGGTTCAACCGTCACCCCTGCACACGAGCAGAGATACCTCTCCTCTCGCGGCCTGCCTCTTAACGCATCCCCCCTCGCAGGATAACAAACCTTCCGTCAGCATTTGTGTCAAAGTAAGCTTTGATGAGAGAAAAGCGAACAAGATTGCTGGGAGAGCCGTATATCATTTATTCAGAAAAACGTACGGCATTCTGTGTCTTGTATTGACAGAAGCCTCGTTCTCAAGCGACCTCGCGTGGGAGCGCTGGACAACAACGGTGGCGTTTCGTGTGGTGTTTCGCTCAGAAATCTAATACGTGACGGCAGTCGTACATTTAAGTGGAGTTTGAAGGCGCTGAAAGAGAAAGGGTTTATTGGGACGGTTGCTATCGAAACCCTGGTGGCATCTCCCAACCCGGAGCGACACTCGTTCGCTCATATACATGACCAGATGCGGAAGGAGGATAGGGCGTTCAAAGTCGGGTTGTCTTCTCTTTGCTGACACGCTAGAAAATGGCAGCAACGAAACGTTTCCAGGGCGCTGGATCCACTTCACGGCGAAAGTACCGACCCGGGGTGAACGGATATGGAGCAGTGTGGCTCAGTTCCAGAGTGAATCACCTTCTGAATCGTCATCTTCCAAGTCCAGTTGCTCGATGCTGGCTTGCTGTTCAGCTGCTGCAAGTTCGCGTTCTTCGCTTTGAGCCAGGAGAGACGTGATACCTTGTATACGGCATGTTTCTTTCGCCTCTCGTAGATTCATCTGATCTCTCTCCCACCGCTCCGTTCTATCTAGTTCCTGTAATTGCTTGTCCTCAGGGCGACTGGACTGGAGTTGTTTCTTAATTAGGCTTTCAGCTTCCGTGCCATGTAGCATGCCTTCGTGGAACAGCTTCAGCCGCCGCTTGAGTTTCTGCTTTCGCCCCTGCTCTGCCAGTTCATCTATGCCCGTTTCGAAGAGCCTTTGCCTGCTATCAAGAACAGGCCGGCATTGCTCAGGGCAGCCCTGCCGGCATCCCTCCCAGACAACGCAGCGGCCGGCCTCGGCGCCACACCACTTGCACTTCAAGGCGTCTGTCAGCTGGTCTCCCAACCCAGCACAGTCATTCCCGCAGAACTCGCGGCAGTCCCATTGTTTCGTACAGAAATTTGTCGAATGACGGCAGAGCTCGCAATACGGCTTTAAAGGTGCAAAACCATACACTCGCGTCATGTGCGCCCACCGCTCCGCTGTCAGGAAGGCAGGCACACGATCGAATGGCTTCTCTGCCTTGTCCCTCGCTGCAACACGGGGGCCACGTCTGAGGGTATGCGCTCCTGTCTCCACGACGTCCGTGCGATGTGATATTGGAAATCCATTGCTCTCGTTTTTTCGGTCTTCGGCTGTGCACGTGCCCACTTCGAAACGACCACTCAGAGATCCGTCGCGGACCGAAGTCCTCTCGCTGTCAGAGAGAAGGAATTGGGATGCAGAAGTCCTGCGATGCAGCTGTCGGCTATCCGCACAACAAAGCACCCCTAAATCTTCTACACCTATCAACTGCTGCCGTGAACCCCCAGTGAGGAAACTATGCTCGTGCCACACCTCCTCGGCTGTTGTTCCGATAATGGCGTAGACATGCCAGCCGACCACGATACGTAGAAACATGTTTGTCGTGCCCTTGAGCGCTCTACTATCTTGCTGAATCACGACCACACCGAGTATGAAAACGTCTACTGCAAACGAACAGGTATATATTGACGATTTTGACTCTCCAGGAGGTTGCACATCCTTCACCAAGGTGACCTGCTGCTTTCTGGGTTGTCCTATGCTGGAGGCACAGATTTTTAGCAAGTGCCGATAGAGTTGGCTCTTTTAGGCGTAGGACTATCTAGCTGGCGGTGATCTTGAAATGGAATCAGCAGCTGCAGATAGAATATGAAAAGCGTAAAAAATGGGAAGATGCACATGCAAGGGGATCCAGGGGGGGGGCATCACGGACGGCATAGTCTTAAGTTGTTTCAGGAAGCGTTCGCGCTGGAGACTGTGACTTTGCTTTGGAAATGGCTCGCTAGTTATGAAGAAGAGCATGACCGTTCCATGTAAAAACGCAGCATCCACTTGGCTTTCGTAATACACACTCCTGTATGTGGCTCGCAATACAGACAAGCTTCACCGCCCTGCGGAAACAGACGCACACGCCGCCACGAAAGTGCAGCAGCGGACGAGCTGGGTCGGACCTGCGCCGGCACCTATCTGCGTGTTTTCTGCGTGGCAAGCCCGCGAGGAAAGAGCGCGCCCGTGACGAAAAATTGTTCGGAAGTGCCGCTAAGACGCTCACTGTATCGGCAACATAATACGCGAGGAGTCGAGTTTGGCTACTAGCACCTAGTTGCACTTGTTGTGCGCCTAGCAAAGCTTTCTTCAGATGACGATTCTTCAACATTATTCACACACGTCGCAGCCTGAGCAAGGAAACTATCACGTCCCCACGGCACACACGTCTGCTGCGGATAAAATGTTTTAAGGCAACTTCAAGCTGATTCTCATGCGGACTGAGAAACTAACACCTTTCACAAGATGCCGTGCACAGTCTTACAGTACGTCATAATACCCCACAGTTCAGTCAATGAAGGTGAAGTAGAGAATGCAACAACAGCTGCCGCCTTCGAGAAAGATTTGCATCTCTGGGATGACCGCAAGTGTGTCGATTCAACGCATTTTAGGTGCCAGTACACTTCTGAGAACCGGATAGCTTTCCGCAGTTCCGACAACCATCTGGCGGGCCACAAGGACAAAAGTCCTTGCCTTGCTTGTAAGGCACTCTGCTGTGGACATTGATCAAAGACCGCACGGTAGTGCTAATCGGAGATCCCTGAAATGGTCTAGGAGGGATGCAGCCTCGTGCCTCGGTGGAATGGGCAGTGTTAATTGACCTGGTTGTTGTTGAACAGAATGAATGTGCCCGCGCGCAACGATGTATTACGGACGCCACATAGACGAAGCATTCCTGAAAGCCTGCCTGCGACTGCGCCTCGTATTTCAGGATATAATCGCCCCACCTGTCGAGGGCGTCACGTTGTTAGCATTTGTGGCACTTCAACGTGAGTTACGGGAGGTCCTAGTTCCTTCACGCGCACAGCTCGCAAAAGAGCGCCTTAACGTCTGCAGAAGAAACAGACAGCTCAATCGAGGAAGCCGCATACGACCGGTCTCTCTGCTATGGTGTCTCTACTGGCGCATCGCCTGTGCGGCCTTCTTGTCAGCAGAGGACCCGGTAAAACGTGTTCCGCCTTACGTCTGATTTTTTCTAAGTATCCGTCGGAGTCCGTACTAAATCGCTGATCGAGTTGCGCGTTCAGTATCGGGAAAACACGGACGGCTAGCTCATGAGACGAGACCGCGACTTCTTGAGAGCTCGTGTGTGACACGTAGGGTGTGACTTGCTTCAGGAGCAACGGAAGCCGCCGAAGCTCAGCACCTTCCGCCGCTGAGCTCCGGAGGCGAGAACCTAACGGTGCTCCCTTCTGTCTCCAAAAATCTCGGACTCTACAAGTGACATAACTACACCTGATGACAGGGGAAGGAAACACTGGCGCGTCTCTCTGTCCCCCGTCCTCTGTGTGCTGCCTCTGCGAGCTCGGCGGCGAGTCCAGACACATGGATTCTCGTGTCTGCACTCTCCGCCTTCTGCAGACGCAACATTCCTTGCGCCTCGTCGGACCTTGCTCCGCGAAGTCATCTGTTTCCCCCCTCCTCGGTCTGTAGGGAGAAACGACTTTGTCTTAGAGTCGTTTCTAACCCTCGAAATCTATGCACCCTTGTGAGGGCGAGCTCGCGGACGTGCATCTGGTCTCGACGCTCCATTACGGTGAGCGGTAAGCCTCGGAAAATTTCGACATCGTCCACAAGATCCTCACTTGCTTGCTGAAGAGACCGTCCACGTTTGCTTTCTGCGTTTCCTGCTGCTAAAGGCTCCCCTTCCTGGCCCTCTTCCCCCCCCCCCTCCTGTCGAAACAAGCGGGGAACACACCTTGTCCTCTCGTTTAGGTATGCGTCCATACAGCGGAGTATGCAAAAAAAAAGACACACCATCGGGGAGTGAAAATTCCGGAGGTGGAAGGGAGAGAACATGAGAGCGGCAGCGGATGTGGCTTCCGTTCCGTCACACTGCATTTTTTTTTGTTCCCCATTGATCCACTCCGTTCCTTATTAATCCACTTTCCATGCCGCACGCGCATCCACAGACTCAGCAGCTCGTATGCTAGAGTCCGCGGCGCCTCACACCGTTGTCGCGCTAGGGAGCGACAGGCAGGGAGTCAACGCCGCCGTCAGAGTGTTTTGAGCCTTTTCATGACAAAGGCTTGTCGTCCTCGCAGCATCTAATGCGTAGTAGAGAGGCGCTGGATTCGAAGAGTCTGCATTTCTGCAATTCCCTTTGCCGTTCTACCCCGGCGCTCACCGCTTGTGAATATCCAGTGGCTGCCCTCCGTTGCGCGGCGGACACCTGCGCCTCGACGTTCACACCCGCTACACAGCAGGCGAATCCGCCTTCTTTCGTTTCAATTCTGGTTTCCCTTTCCCTTTTCTCGTGTCTAGTCCGTGCCTCTTACACGACTGCATTTTTCAACGCGAGCAGACGAATTTCCTCCTCGTGTCTGTTCCGGTCGTCGGTTTGGCTGTTCACTTCGCAAGACACTCGGCCGTGAAAAGCTTCCCCTGTCTACCCCGTTTGGTTCCGACTTTTCTCGCTCGTCTTCTCTCTGGCAGTTTCCTTCTCCTTTTTTCTCTTGTCCTCGGGCTCTTCCCGCGTTTCTCATCACTTTGAGGCCAATCCACCAGTTGTTCTTATTTTCCTCGCGCGGCCGCTTTCCCAGCCCACGTCGCCCCGCCCACCATGCCCTTCACATCCGCGCCGGCAGACCGCGTTCCCTAGGTCTGTTTCTTCGTTCCTCTCCCGTCTGCGTCCGCCTCTGCCAGGATTTTCGCTTCTCCGGCTTGGCGGCCTCTGCATTTTTCTTTCGATCGCGTCGGTCGCGCCTCTCCCCCCTGCGGCCACTTCTTCCGCCTGGTGACCGCGTCCCGCTGTCTCGCTCCGCTGGCAAGATGGCGCTCTTCCGAGGCTGTAGCCACGTAATCGACGAGAGCTTGGACGAATTCCTCGTCAAGCACGACCCCGACTACGCCGCGGGGCGAACCGCTGGCGACGCTGCGGAGAGCCGCTCGTACCAGTGGGCAGACGGAGACCGGCAAAAGGCCGGCGGCGAGTTCTTCGGCGCCAGCGTCGAGTCCGCTCTGCAGGAGTCTGGCGACTCCGACGACAGAATTCACTCGCCGAAACACAGCTATTCGCTCCCCGTGAGCGTCGGCGTGAAACAACTGCCGACTGCGGACGACGGAGCCGTGAAAATCGACACGCAGAAACTCGGCCGCGCCCTCAGCGTCGCCGTAACCGGCCTTGGCGAGCAAGTCAAACAGGGTACGCCGCATCCGAGAGGAAGCGCGGGAATCGGAATGGGCGTAAAAACGGGTCCTGGAAAGGCTTCAAACCGGGGTGCACGTCGCCGTCTACCGCGAATACCGGGGGACAGAGGCCGAGGGGGGAGGGTCGCTCGATGGACGATACAGATGATGAGAAGGGTGCGATTCGACGCAATACTCGCCTTGCCTCGTCGTGGGCCGTTTGATGCAGCCCATCCTCTGGCTCCGTTCGGGCGGCGCTTGGCGTCTGTCCCCTCCTTTTGTCTTACGGCATTTTCTTTCTTCTGTCGCGGTCGTCTCGCCGTCCGCTCTTCGTGCTTTCCCTGCGCATGGCTCCCGGGGGCGGGTCTGTTACAAGGGGGGGTGGGGTGGGGGGGGGGGGGGAGCGTTGGGAGATATCGAACTCTTTTGCCCTTGCAGAAATTCGTCTCATTTCCATGTACTCTCAGGATCCGCCGCTCACCCAGTCCGCGCCTCTCTGGGTTTCTGCCGGGTCGCATGTGAGGCTGGGCGACAGTCTTCGTTGCTCTTCCGCCGTCTCTCGCGCGTCTTTTTTGGGCGCGCGCCGCGTGCAGACTGGCGCTATGATTCCTTCTGCGTTTTGCTTTGCGTGCGCCCTGCAGGCGGCGAGCTGCTGTGGCGATCGGCTGTGACCGCAGCGGGTCAGGTCATAGTGCATCATGGCATGAACGCCCGCGGCAGCGCGGCGGGCTCCCTGCGGTCGTTTTCCGCGTCCTCTCCGTCCGCAGCGGCTTTGCTGTCGTCGTCGCTCTCTTCCTCAACCCTCGCCTCAGCCGTCTCTTCCGCCTCGTGCTTCAACGTCCCTCTCGCCGCCGCGGGCGCCAAGGGCCTCGCCCTGATGGGGCTGGACGCGGCCGGCGGACAGACGTCGCTCGGCGCCTGGATGGCGGCGCCTTCTTTCGAAGCCGACGTTTGGGGCGACGAGCGCTTCGCCCTGACCCTGCGCGAAGAGAGACAAAAGGGAGACTTCACGGGGCTCCTCGTTGCGGAGGCGAAACTCAAAGGTGCGACATCCGCGACAGACACGCGCCAGCCGCCGCGAGGGTTGCATGCGGTCCTATCCGTGTGTGCACGCCGCCGTGTATATATATATCTGGAGAGACAGGAGAAGCGAGTGGACTATAGGCCAGTTTTTTCATTTGAATTCGCAGCGCACTTCGCACCTAGAGGAGGGAGCGACGCAACTGCTTATCGGAGATCTGGGAAACTCGTACTTTGGCGGACACCATACAACCATGATCCATCCGTCTATCTGTCCAGCTGTCTACTTCTGCCTATCTTTATGTGTCAATCTATACATCTATATCCATCTCCATATATCTATCAGTTTATCTATTTAAATCTATGTATTCACACGCTCATGCTTGCATCAGTGCGCAGATCTCGTCGCCTCGAGTCTTGCAGCAGCCTGCGTCTGTGACTGCCTCTGTGTGCGTAGCCCCGAAGCTTTTTGTTTCGCCGGTAGGAGGGTCACAAGCAATTCTCAGCGTATAGATATGCGTCGGGCGAGTTCCCGTTGTGCGCAGTTTCTTCGTGGTTCTGTCGGTCTTTTCTTTCTGTTCAGCTGAGACTGGGAGCCTGTCTGCGGGGGCCGCGTACCGGTGGCAGCGCCGCTTCCCCAACGGCGTGTTGATGGACGTTGCAGACGTCAGTGGAAAGTATGTCGCCCAGAATATCCCTAGGCTGCGCAGCCTCCGCGCATAAAGTCTCGTCAGACCCGCGTGAATATCTTCACAGAAAGCTCTCGCTCACGCTGAGACTCTGCCGCGCGGACGGGCAGCCCCTCCGCGTTCATCAATCGTCATGACTCGAGCGTACACGGATTCGCATGCATGTATTATCCGTATATCGATATAGATGCATATACATTCTTTCGTGTACATTTGCACGTATTTGCTTACATATACGTATATATGTGGACATATGCGCGGTCTCAGGTCTTTTCTTTCTAGCGAGGCGCCTGCGCCTGCAAGGGCGACTTTTTCTTCTCGCCGTAGATTTGTTTAAAAAGTGACACGTACGCGTGCATTATTTGATGCCTGTGTTCGTGATATCGCAGCACCTACCACATTTCAGCTGACGACATCGGCTGCAAGATTCAGGTCACGTGCAGCGTCTCCCGCCTCGGTGAGATGTACGCCTCCTTGGGGCCGTTCCAAGTTGACTCACGCACACGCTCCTGCGTCCTGAATTCGCTCGCCAAAGGCGGATCTCGCTTTCCCTGCTGCGCGTAAGCAAGAAGAAAGAAAGACGCTTGCCTCGCGCAGTGTGCCGCCTCGACGGCCTCCGTCTTGCGCATCGAGGCCTGGGCTTCGAGGGACTCCAGGCCACGCCCATCTCGTCTAGAGGCGGCCGGCGCCGCGGCCTCACTCGTAGCTCCTTCCTCCCTCCCTCGCGCGGCTCGCTGGAGGTTTGAATCCGTCACACATCCCGCTCTTTCGGTCTTCTGTCTGCCTGCGCGTCTGCGCAGCGTATCTCCTCTCTCCCTTCCTCTCGCACATGCATGCGCGATCTCTACATGTGCCCGTTCGCGCCTTCTATGGGGGAACAGAAGCGCTCTCCGGCTCCGTCACTTTTCTGAAGGCATTCTACACAGGTGTATGCGTTCAGCCATATTTACTCTCGTACGTACATGTATATGTTGCAGAAGAACGCTCCACGACCTGCAACTAGGACGCCGACTTGTGCTTGCTGGTTCCTTTGTTTCGCGTGCAGCGCCTTGGAAGACGCGTGCGACGCCTCGGTTTCGAACCCGGGGTCACCCGCCGCACGGCTTGCTGCGGGCTTCGGGGAATCCCCTCGGGGGCACGCACTCTACCTGCAAGGCCGCAGAGGCGACGCGAGTGGCGCAGAGGAAGGAAAAGAATTTTTTGTCTACGTCGGGCCTGAGGAGGTCGTCGTGACGCAACGCGGCGGCGTCGGAGGTGCGCAACTTCAGACAGAAATTCGTTCGCCACTCTTGCTGTCGTTTCAAATGTTTGCGGGCGATGGATCGGAGGCAAGACGCTTTCTCGGAGGCGCCTGCTGCTGGGTGCGAATGCCTACATGCACACGGATAGACTGCAGAACAGAAAAACGTGCAAATAGATATTGGATTGATAGACATAGACAAGTTAAGGGTGGTCCTCCAAGGATGCAAGCGCTTACGGGCGCGCACAGCCTGTGTGACGGAGTGTCTCACAGCCAACGCAGCGGTGCGGCGGGCTGCTGCTTCGCAGGGCTCGACTGAGGCGTTTCTGCTCGTTAAGGGGGACGACGCATGTGCCTGCGTAACTGCGCTTTGCCATCGCAGTGTGGGGAGGGTGCCTCTCTGCTTTACCGCTGTCGTTTCTCAGCAATAACGGGCTTTCCTCGCTCTTTCCGCTTTCCTTTTGCGACGGCATCTCTCCTCTTCAGTCCCGCAGATCCTCATCACTCTGGCGACAGCAGCGTCGCCGACTGACTGGGATCCAGAACGCTCACGCGCGCATGCGTAGCTCGATATCTTTTTTTTGCAGCCCTGAACGACAGCGACGACTTCGACGCGGGCGGCATGGGCCTGCTGGACAGGCGCTGGAGCGCGCGCTTCTCCTCGGAGTATCCGCGGCTGCTGCTTCATCCTGCAGACTCGAAGCGCTTCACTGTAAGCCGCGCGACAGCCGCAGGTGCGCCTCGCGTGGAGGCAGCCCTTTTTGGACAAGACTTGAAGCATAACATCACCAAGGAGCACGGAACCTCTCGCAGGGGAAAGGCCGGATGCAGGATTTGAAGGCGCCAGGGGCAATGCACCTGTCGCTCTTGTTGGAGGTGACGACGGCCGTTCTACGTGCAGAAATTCGTTTGGGTGTTTGAGAGTTTTTCCATGCATGCGAAGGGTACAGGCTTGGTTGTTTTTTTGTTTCTTTCCAGCTTGCCTTGAGTGAAGAGAAGGCCTTCGTGCTCAACGCTTACACGCGCCACCAACGCGACTTGATTGCGATGACGCTGCGCTCCTTCCATGCCCGAGCGGCGATTGGAGCCTCCAAGCTTCTTGACCTGGTTCACACCGTGGCTGGTAAGTGTCTCATCGCTCTTCTTCTCTTCTCATTTCTCTCGTCTTCGTTTGCATGCGTCTTGTGGCGTCGCTTGTCCCTTATCCTGCACAGCGGTGTACATGCGCACGCATACGTCTGCGTGACAAGATATATCTGTCTGACCTCGTATAGCTATCTCCATAAATAAATGCATGTGGGCATGCCTAGTAAATGCTTTTCCTGTGTCGTCGGTATCTTGTTCCGGTTTCTCCGTCGTGTCTCCTGGCGGGACTGTTTTGCTCACTTTTTTTTGAATTTTCGCAAAACTTTCAGGCGGAGGAAAGACCGTTGCGGCTGATGAAATTGTCTCTGAGCTGGAGGACAAGCGCATCGACTTGTACGTGATGGTGCACTCGCTCTCGTCGGTGAGTAGAACAACGCCTAAATTATTCTTTAATGCATGCATGCGCGGAGGTTGCAAGCGTGTGGATAGGCAGAAATGCCAGTTTTACGTATTTGAGTGAGCATCATTCGCGAGATAGGTGCACAGATATACGTATATATTCATGATCGCTGCAAGGACGAAAGAAAATGTGAAGTTGTTCTTCTTCGTCTCTTGTATCAATTGCGAAGCGTGCATGTGCTCCGCATACAGGGACAGGCACCTCCTACAAACGTTTCAAATATATGTATACATATATTTTCATATACATAAAAAATATATCTCTGCAAGCGGACTCACTTACATAATGATGTATGCGTGTGTGTGTTTATACCCCTACTTCCGTATATTCACATGTATGTGTAAATGTAAAACTAAATATATATACAAATGCACAAATATATGTGTAAGTAAGCATATTTATGTCTGCATGCGTTGTGAATTGCCGCATGTTCTCTTCCAGGAGCTGCGAAACGCGGTGGCAGGGCGTCTGCGTGCTGTGCGTGACTGTGACCGCGTCTCGAAGGAGAAGGAAGCTCTGGAGGAAGAAATGACCTCGACGATACAGGCTTTCCAAGAGCAGCTGGCGGGTAAGCGAGGCCTTAGAGAAAATTCGCAGAGAGAGGCGTCCTTTTCGTCGTAAAAATTCTTGGCGCAGCGACGATCACAGAGAGAAAGGGCACGCGGATGTATCGTCGATTTCAGTGGCTGCATCTGGCTGCGTCGCACCTTCGCGTCGGGTAGTTTGAAATCTCTTTTCCTCCTTCCAGTCTCTCCGAATGTCTCTGCTTCTCGTCTGCTGTCTGTTGTAGCGGCTCCCTGTCTCAATGCCTTCAGGTCAGGCCCTCCGGTACCCTTCTGGGCGTCTTCCATTCTTGTTTTCGGCCTTTCCCTAGCTGACGCGCCGCTCGCCCTTCTCCCTCATGCTTGGTTGGGTTTATTGCTCTCGTTTTCCTTTTTCGTTTTTCAGATCTCGCGAGCGAGCAGACGCCGCCGTCGAGGGCGTGCCCCGCGCCCGGGGCTGCGAGTGTGTCCACGAAGAACGCAACTTTGATTCAAATCAACGACGACTTGCAAGTCGCGCGGGCGCAGATTCGAGCCTACACCCAAGAAATTGAGAAGCTGCAACTCGAGAAAAACGAAATGGCCATGCGCTTCGAAGCTGTGAGGAAAACGCATCACGCCCTCCTCCTCTCCTGCTTCCTCATTTATACCCGCATTCACACATATACATATATACATTTATACGCATGAATATTTTGATAATTGTTTATGTACACGAATACACATGCATATATATATATATATATATATATTGATAAATAAAATAGTCCATGTACAGATGGAGTGTGGGCCCGCGTTATGTGTATCGGACTGTTTTCGAGGCAGTTTCACTGAGGTAGCTCTTCAGAGGAATCCAGCTAGATTCGAGGAGTAGAAGGCGACGCCGACGCAGAGGTACAAACAGACGTGCAGATAGACGCCGCGACGGTCTGTGTACATGCGTGTGCACACATGGAGGACGCGTGTATTTACACACGGGTGTCAGCAGTTTTTGAACACAGAGTTCTTTCTTTTTCGCTTGCAGGAGCGCCACACCTTCCAGGAGATTCTCAGGAAGCGACTCGAGACGCTGATGGAGGAAAACCGCCAGCTGCAGGCTGCGAATGAGCAGCTTGGCGCCAGACTCGTTCGACAGGTTCGCAAAGAAAGTTCTCTCCTCTGCATTTCTCCACTGTCCTGCGTCGCCGAGGGGCGGAAGGGAGGGGGGAGAGATTTGCGCCGGAAGCGCCTTCTTTCAGCGAGCTATGCATGCGTGCGTCTGCACTTATATATTCCTCTGTCCAAGCTCTGATCAGTGCATGCAGCGATTCTACAAAAAATGTATGGATATATATAGTTCCGTGGATAGACCGTTGTGCATCGAGTGTTGACTGCTTCCCAGCATGCGTCCACGGGCTGCGCCGAGGTTCGACTCTAGGAGTTTGGCGGTTTCTGCCTCCGCGAGCGCGACTCTTGGCATAGTTAAGAAAGTGATAGCTATTCTGGATGTAGACCCAACTGGACACCATGTGTTCATATAGCAGAACTTTGCACGATGTGCGCTGGAGCCTCTTCTCTTTTCAGTCTTCCTCGCAGCTGGAGAGCAGCGCGGGTGCGGCATCGGGCGCGGAGAGCCGCGAGGCGCCTGAACGCTTGCAGGCGGAGTTGAGGCGCCTGCGCAAGGAAGTCGAAGCCGCACACCTCGATAAAGTAAGCTAGCGAGGCTAGCTGCCTCCGCAGAGCGTCGCAGAGACGAGAAACGCGGGAAGGGAACGAGCTGAAGACCAGTCAAAGTCTCCACAAATTGTCGCGGCAGCTGGGGTTCAGGAAAGCGAGCGTGCGATCCACGCAGATTCTCGAACGCTAAAGAATTCGCTTGCTGAGGAGAAAGAAACGCAGCGCAGGCGGCGAAAGAGTCTGCGAGCGAGAAGAGCGCCTCAGCATCCGCGCCGGTCCCTTTTTCCTCATTCCTCGCCCGCCAAGGCGGACTGGGCGCATATCAGTGCTCCTGTATCTGCCCTTTTCGTGAGTTCAGATGTGTCTGAAGATTTATGTAGACGATTATATGAAAACCGTATATATAATTATGTGCATGGGGGCAGTTGGTTGCATGCCGACTATCAGGTAAGTGCTGCAGATGTGTCGTACGTCGCTTTTTTTCTTGTTTTCAGCACCAGTTGGGTCACGAGCTGGAGGAGCTGAAGTCCACGCTCTCGCGCGAGCGACAGGAGAAGGAGGCGGCGATGGCTAGCGTGCAGGACGCGCTTGTGCATCTCAAGGCGCGCTACGACTGCCTCCTTGAGGAAATGGTACGCCGACAGACAGGGCGAGAGAGACACTTCTCTTTTCACGGCGAGCAAAGGTTAACAACGGAGAGAGAGGTAGAAACAGTGCGGATCGCCCGAAAGCGTGTCGCCTCTCCTCGCCCATATACATACATACAACATGCATATATACGTGTAAATACATACATATATATACATATGTATATGGGTGGATAAAGGTGTCTGCATGCGCACGCATGCATGCGTGTGTGAATGTGCGTCGCGTCTGTGTGTCGCAGCAAGCGTTGCGAGTTTCGCGAGACACCGCGGAGGAAGGCGTCTCGCAGCGCCTGAAGGTCTATGAGGACATGCTGCTCACGCGCGAGAAGCAATGCGAGGAACACACGAAGCAACTCGAGTCCAGTCAGCACGACGTCGCGGAGCTCCAGGCTGAGAGGAACCGCCTCAAGAAAGTCCTCGCGTCCATCACGAAAGGTCGGCGCATCGTACATGAAATGTCGCTTCCACTTACCTATATCCATACCTCTACACATACATACATGTATATATACATATATTTGTGTATATATACATATATGTGAGCATGCACACAGAGATGCATGTGTAGGAGCCACAGAAAAGGTTTCTCGAGGGCGGCGAAACAGACAGGTTTCCGTTCAGGGTTTCAGCTGAGGAAATGGAGAGCGATCCACGGGCATTTATTGCCACGCTCACTCCACTGCATGCGTTGTCGTGAAACTTCTACGTGTTTAGAGGACGGGCGTCTTCTTTTTTTGCGCCTGCGAGCCCGTATGCAGATGTGTGTGACCCGCCGAGCTGTGTGCCATCGCAGCTCTTCACGCGTTTGCATGCGCTTCGTTTTCCACGCGGATTCTTTTCTGCAGATCTCGAGAAGTCGCGCGCGGCGCTCGACGCCTCGACTAGTCGGGAACAGAGGTAGGTCCTCTGGGCGGAAGGGGGCATCAGTGGCAAGCAATGGCAAGTCAGCGACGATTGCACACTAAATTTTGGTGGTTGTGTTTCGAAGGCTGCAAAAAAAGTCATTAAATCTGAATTCTATTAAATGGAGCAAAAGTATAATTTTAGTAATTTCTATACGGATATTCCACAGTTTAGTGTACAGCTTCAAGTTAGTGCAAGAAGTTTGGCGTGTTGTTCATTTTTTGTTTCTGATTTGCAGCCTGACGGCGGAGAAACGGCAAGTCGAGCTCCGCTTGAGCGAGGTGGTGCAGCGGCAGCAGCGCCAGGAGGAACTTAACTCGCGCGAAGCGCAGCTGAAGCAGCAAGAGAGTCTGATGCGCGCGCAGGACGCGCAGAAACGGGCAGACGAGCTGACAAAGCAGCTCGCTGAGACGAGGCAGGCGCTTCTCCAGGAGCAACAGACGCGTCATGGGCAGCAACTCCGCGCCGAACAGGTCGCGCAGCAACTCGCCGCAGTCCAGGCCCGCATGCACGAGCAAGAGGCGCACGCTAATCACCTCAAGGCCGAAGTCGAGAGACTCCAAACATCCAACGACGCAAGGTGAGCCACGCCGCCGAGTTCGGACTGCTGAAACTGCGTATTTATATACATACATACATGTTGATACAGATGCATTTAATATTCATATGTACATGTAAGTGGGTAAATACGATATATATATATATGCATTGATGTGTATGTATATACACGTTCGGGGGTGGTGATGTCGATGGGATCCAAGAGGTGGGAGGGATTCGCAAGAGGACAGGTCTTTGTACGTCTGTTATACATACATAAATATGCATGTATACATTTGTGCTGTATCTATTTGCAAATCGCTAGGGCAGGAGTGAAGTCGGCGCGGAACCCCTGGGTCGGATGCCGCTATTCCTTGAGCAACGTATGGACGTACATACTTATTTATATATGTTTGTATATTTTTGCATGCATGCTCTGGCGTGCTCCTGTGATGAGTGCGTCGGCTTGATATCGGTTTTTGCAGGAACGCGGCGGCGGCTGAGGGCGCGAGTGCATCTGACGAGAGCGGTTTGCGAGCCAAGGTCACGGAGCTGACTGACGTTGTTGCGCGGCAAGAAGAAGAAATGAAACGCCTCAAGGTACGCTCCCTTCGGTGCCCGATGCACTCACGCGCGTCTCTGCGCGCGGATATCTGTCTGCTTGGCACGGGGGAAGCAGCAGCCTCTAAGATCCGCATGGAGAGTCCCATGTGACTGCTGCGTGCGCGCCTTCTTCCACGCCCTCCGGATACTCACGCCCAGATTCGCCTCCCTTTCTTTCTCTGCGTCGTTCACTTCACCGCGGGTGCAAAGTGCCTGCGAGCGGTAGCGTTGTTTACCGGCATCCACACGCGTTTAGCTTCTCTGAGCGAAACCTGTCCTTCCGTTTCACCGTGCGCATGCGGTAGAGAACTTGCTTGTGTGCCCGCGTTACCGCAACCGCCCTGAGTTTTTTTCGCTTTTTTCCTTCGTCAGGATGAGAGCTCGACGCTGAAGACGCGTCTGATCAAGCTGACGAAATCGACTGCCTAAGCAGCTAGTTAGAGGAGAAGGACGTTGTGTGCGGAGGCGCCTTGGCGGTTCGCGATTTGCTTTGAAAAAGGAGACTCCCTGATTCGTCGTCTCGAGTCAGCCTCGACATAAAGAGAAAGCGCTTTGCGAAGGCCAGACTGGAAGCTGCGAGAGGAACGTTGGCACATTAATATTCACTCTAGGCATTCTTTTTTTTCCGGCGGTAAAGGGTGTCTGCACACGGCTGCGGATGGAGATGGAAGGCTCAACTGAAAATACATGCATGTATATATATGTATACATGTGTATGTGTGTGTGTCCACGCTCATGCATACTGCTTCGCTCGAGATGCCCTGGTGAAACTGTGGCTGCGTGAGGAAGCAGGTGCATAGAGTTCTCGAGGATGAAATGAACTTTAAGAGTGGGAGGGACAGAGAGACTTGTGAAGGCTGAAACGTGCGTAGCGAGGCAACCGGTCAAGTTCGAACGCAAAAAACGAACTCCGTGTGCGTGCGTGCATACACCAACAAATATATATATGTATTTGTTGGTGTGTACATGTGCAGGAATCCGGTGACGCCCAGCCTTTTCCGTTCTGAAATTGGTTTCTTCTACTGTTTTCGCTCTTCTCTGGTGTATGTACAGTGGGGGGCCTCTGTATAGACGCGTGCATGCATTCCGGCCTGTTTGGACTCGGATGTAAATTTTTACAGCTGCCAGCCGTAGGGCAGCCGCGGTGTCGAGGGAGGGTGAGCAGCAAAGAGTGACGAATACTCTGGCCTCGTAGCCATATCGCTGACGTGTTTGTGGCGGTTGCAACTTCGGTTCGCTTTCCTCGCCGCGCGCGTCAGCGCACGGTGTCGTACACCAGCTTTCTCGATATTTACTCAGGTTTTGTGTCTTCTACGTGGATGGCCGCTTCCGTCCCTGAAGATGCCCTCTTTCTCAGCCTTCTGCAGGTTCTCCCAGGCACTAACGATGACTCAGCCCAGCTCTGCATTTCTTTTCGACACTGTTTCATCGAATCTCGAGATATGTGTGTGCACTAGAGGGTCTTAGAGTTCTGTATATATGCATACGTGTGTGCGGAGCCAAGATTGTTTTCTCTCGCGAAGCCAGTAGCCTAGAGGTCGTCGTCGTCGCCGGTTGCTAATGTCGAGAGCGGCGTATGGACTGTGGATCAGACCAAAACACTCTGAAATGGATTTTCAGCTCTTGATTTTGAGGCTGTCACACTGAGGAAGACCTCGGCGGGAGACTCAACTCTGTCGAGGGAGATGCTGCGATTCTTCGAGTGCCGGATTCGTGCTTTCCCAGCTCAGGCGAGGGAAGTAGTGCGGAAGCTAGACGAGGACGAGCTGCTGACAAGCGAGGCTGATCTCCCAAAGGGTCGCAAGCGTAGCCATATATATATATATATATATATATATATATATATGTACTTATACTCGCTGGTAGAGTAATCCGCGTAGTCTTAAGAGAGCTACACGCATTTGAAAAAACTGCAAGTTGTGCGATGTCCGAGGAACGAAATCGAAGGAAGACGAATCCACGCGGTCCTCTCTTTCTGATGCGTGTGCGCTGCAGTCTGGTCAATGCATCTGCATAAAGTGTCTCACAGGAGAGGGGGCTAGGCGCTTGCCAGTGGTCTGATGCAAATGCGTGTAGGGTGTGTCTTCTGCTTAACTGCTAAGCGTAAACGACGCACACCCCGAGACCGCGCGATTTGGCAAAGTTTTTCTCGGTGTTTCTATCTAGAGATGGGGATCAAATGGGACAGAAGGTGGTTTTCTGGCGGGCTCGCATTCTGGATAGCTCACAACAAAGGCAGCGCTCTGTAATTCTCGGTTCTCTGCGCCTCGCGAACACCAGAATCAGCTACCGAGGCCGGCTCCACGGGAAGACTCGCCTGTTTAACGTGCTCCGCTGCCTGCACGAGTGCGGTACATGGCCTGTGGGGGGAGGAAGCGACACGAGAGCGACGCCTCAAGTGCTGCCGCAGCAGCTTCGCCGCAGACGATGCCTTGACGAGCGATTGAGAAGTCGTTTCGGCGTTGGTCTGCGAAAGAGCGACACGCCCCGTCGCCGAAAAAAAGACACACCGACCTGGTACACTCTGACTCTCTCTACGCAAGCTTAGCAAAATTCTCCTCTTTGGACACCGTGAGGAGGCGGCAGAGACAAATACAAAAATCGGAAATACCCTCGAGAAATAAAAAACCGGACGAAAGGAAAGGGTGCAGCTGCTGCAGACGCGCTAGTATACAGGACTCCTCAGGTCACGTGAGGCCTAGACAAATACAAAAAACCCAACTACTCCGGGAAGAAGACCAAGAAAAAAGGAATCTGTGGTCGCGAACGGAGAAATACCAAAAACGACGTCGGGGGCGAGACCCCCTACCCCAACCCCCCAACCCCCCCCCCCCGCGCTTCCAGCTGACAGCGCGCGTGACACGAAACGTTTTCGCCTCGAAGTTTGCGAGGCGGCCGCACAAGCGGCAAGCGTGCGCGGAGGAACCCGACGGGAGAAAAGGAAATGCGGAAGGGTGCGGAAGGACATGACAACTCAGGGTGCTCGAGTCTGGCGGGACCACGACCAACGACGAGACCGCACCCGAGCGCGACGGTGAAAGACTTCGAACGAGCAAACAAAACCCATCAAAGATCAATCGCGGAACGGAATCACAGAGTGGAACGCGGGAGGGCAAGCGCGCCACCCATGAGGGAGAGGAAGCCAAGAGAACGCGTGAAGCAACACACCGTGCAAATCGGGATCATATTCATCAGAAACACTCTGGGATCGCGGGCTGCCTGAGGTTTACACAGACCGCGTCGCCACACAGCCTCGCACTCTGTCAGGCAGTTTCCTGACGTGTGCCGCAAAACCGAAGCATCTCCGACCTCAACGTTGAAAGAAACGTGGAATTCCTGCGTAGGCCCCCTTCGCCTTCCTTTCCCTCACCCCCTAGTTTTACGCGCGGCACCCAGTAAGGGTCGCGAAATGAACAGCCAACAAGACACGCACGCGAGCGCGTCATCTGCGCACATGCAGACGTGACGCATGCAACATGCATGTACGTAATCCACTATATATATGGATATGGATACTCATGTAGTGCGCGTTTCCTCGACTTCAGAACGACGACGAAACACCGCAGGGGCAGGCCATGGCAACTGCGTGCTCTGCACCCAGAATTCGTCTCCAAACAAACCTCGGTTACGACGTGAACACGTGGATCACACTCACGGTAGACCAGCCTTTCTCTTCACCTCCCGCCTGTCACGCGTCTCCAGTCTTCAAGATCCACGCTCTCACTCTGTCTTCCTGCGTTCTCGCGCCTCCCCTCCGCGGGCGACCTCTGCCGAATCTCTCAATCTTTACTCCCTCTCCACTGGCGTGCACAAGCAAGCCAGTGCGGCACACCCCCCCGAGCTGACCAGCTGTACGTACACTCGGTGCGTCCGACTACATTTTTGTCACAGCCGTCGCTACCGTCGCTGTCGTCCTCCCAGCCCCCCCCTCACTGCGTGCATGCACGCACTCCGGGGTCCCTGGCGCTCGCATGCTTTGCATGTTTCCTCCCTTCGCCTCCACTTTATCTCTCACGTAGCTGAAGACTCTCGCCGCCACACCGCCTCTGTCGTCGTCGCCTGGCGTTCAGGCGTCTCCCAGGCAGTCCGACAGACTGCCGCCAGGCGACTTCCCGATGCGCGCGTCCCCCTGGTTCAACGAACCGCGACTTCGCACGACTTGCCTCTTGCCAGGGAAGACAGCCTCGTCACACGCGATAGAGGCGCGGAGCTGGTGACGTGCCGCATCCGGCGCTTGGGGCCGCGCCCGCCGCGTCGTCGGATGCCAGTTCGCCGGCCGCGTCGTCGGATGCCAGTTCGCCGGCCGCCGGTGCGGTCTTTGCTGTCTGCCCTGCTTCCCCTTCTGCTTCGCGTGCCCCTCCTTCCCTGCCGTCTTCTTCTGCGCAACTCGCGCCGCGCACCTCCGCCTGAGTCGGCGGTAGGCCGCCTTGAGAGTCTCTCTCTTCGACATCCCTCGCCGCGGCTGCTAGGGCCGGAGCGAGGGCCCCGCGACTCCTTCTGCGCCTCCGCCGCCGTCGACTGCCTTCCTCCTCCTGCGGAGACCGCGCGGCCTGCGCTCTCCCGGACGGGAGGGCGCGGCGAAAGCCGCTGTCTCTTCGGGGTCGCTCGGCGCGCCGCGAGGTCGCCTCGTCGTCAGACAGAGGCGCACTGTAGACGGTGCCTGTGAAGAAGTTTACGTGGCAACGCAGCGGACAGCTCGCATGGCTCCGCAGCCAACGCGCGATGCACGCGCTGTGGAAGAAGTGCTGACATGGCAGCCGACGAATCAGATCGTTCTCCTGGAACTCGCAGAGGCAGATCGCACATCTGAAAAAAACACGCACCACGCCCTCAAAGTGAACAAAAGTCACATTTCAGAGTCGCCCGCGAAAAAACGCAGCCCGCAGCACTTACCACACATAGCTCGCGGCGCTTCGAGTCGCGGTGCTCTCGATGCGAAAAACACCACCATGCACACGCGTGGGAGTCCATAAACACACGCAGCAACCTCCGTTATGCGAGGTGAACATACATTTGGCAGTCGTGCACGTCTCCACAACCCGCGTTTCTATTCCCCGCCCCATGAACCGTGTTGCGGCAACCCCGGGAACATTCCTCCACGCGAACGAGCGTGTGCGTCCCAGTGGACTCAATTGCCAGGCCCTGCCCCTCAGAGGCCAGCAGCAAACGCCTCGTGTCTTCTGCTTTTCCTGCTGAACTGCGTGTGCCTCCGCTGAACTCTAAAAACAACCCTAAGCCTCCATTCGGCTTACATGTTCGCATCATCGACGCCAGATGTTCTGTCGCGTCCGCCGGCCACAGCCGCGACGGGTCGCGAGCCTTTTTGTTTCCGCGTGAATCGCTTGGGGAGTAGCCGTCTTTTCTTTATGGTTCCGCCGCGTGTTTTTCCGGCGCTCTTGGGATCCGCGTGTCCCTCTAGGCCAGCGCCGTCGGCAGGCTCGTCGTCGAGGCCTGTGTCGGTTCGCTCGGCGGGCTCGCAGGTCACCGCGCTGGCCGCGGAGGGCCAGTACGCGGAGGAGGGGACCCACTTTTCCTCCTTCATTCGCTGCAGGATCTTTTTCGGCAGCGCGCGGCCGCCGCGCGGTTCCTCCACGAGCATCTGCTCAAAGTGCTCAGGAGGGGAGCAGAGGCACATGAAGAAGGTGGTGCACACGCAGGCGAGCAGCAGGATGTGCGGCCCGAGGAGGGAGAGGAAGGCGAGCACCAGAATCGAGACGTAGCGCAGCAGAACGGGCGCCTGCGTGACAGACGCGTTCGCCGTCCCGCCGTGGTAGTAGGACATGTGGAGCGTCGCGAAGTAGACGCAGAACGAGACGACAAACAGCAGGCGCCGCGTCTGGCACAGCGGCGAAGTCAAAATGCGAATTGTGTCTTTCAAGACCGACCGATGCCACCACGCATTCTGAAGCGCGCGCACGGACAGAATGAAGCGGACTCGGCAGGCGAGCGTCGCGAGGCTGAGCGCCAACATGACGGCAAGAATCGGCAAAAACGGCGCGTCCTCCTGCAGCGGCTTTTCGAAGGTGCATGTGTATACCAGGATGCCCAGATGGGCGGTCACCAAACACGCGGACACCGCGATGAACAGCAGCTGCTCATAAAACAGAATATCGAGCAGCCGCCGCACGTCCGCCACGTGTCGCGGCAGTGGCACTGGATGACAGCTGCGCCGGCCGCAGCATCCGTGGAAAAAAGACACTGGCGAGGACGGACGCTCAGCGGCGGAGAGAGACGACGCCAAAGGAAGCAGAGGACGCTGCTGCGAACGCCGGACGGGGCACAGACAGGCAGAAAACTGCGCCGCGAGGCTGCCGCCCGCCGGCCCCCGCCCTCCCACGGACGGTGCCTCTGCAGGATCCATTCTGTTCTCGGTGCGTGGAAAGCAGCCAGAGACCAAACAGGAGGACCGGAAGTGAGATCCAGCCGGAAACGTCCTCAGGGTGCAAGAAACACAACGAACGAGAAGAGATCGCAACTATCGGCAACGGACATCTGCGCGGCAGGGCTGGGCACTCCAGCCGTGTGGAAGACGCACGCTTCTCGTGACACACGGAACGATCGGACGGAAGAACAATTTCCAACGAAAAATCCAAAAAAGGCCACCGACAAACAGAGAAAAACGGAGAGAGGGGTGCGGTTGGTCGCCCCTATGGGGCGCCCAAATGAAATGCTGTCATTGTGCTTTTTCTCGCCCTCGGGAAGCCGCCCTCTCGCTGTTATTTATAGACAGAAACATGGACGAAAACAGTAAAAAACGTGACACGAGTTTCTCCAGCGAGAAACGAAAAATCCGCGTCCCCTCCTCCTGGCTTACCAGGAGAGAACTCGCCCCGTCAGCCCAACCCACCGCAGTTCTCGATTCCCCGCCTATTTTGGCCTACAACAGAACATGAACGCGGGTTAGACGGGACAGCAGGCGGAAAACAAAGGGACGCTGCAAACGAAAAAAAAGAGAAAACGACTTTCCTTTGAAAAAAAAAAGCCGGATCGGCTCGTTCACCATACGCGCTGGGTCGCAACACCGTCCTCCTCCCCTCTCCCAGGAAAACGCGCCTGGCAAGGTTGAACAGCGTTTATTTCCGACGACGCTTTCGCCACGGAACTTCTGCGCGAGCTCGAAGGGAGACGAGGACGGGAGCCCTGTGAGAAGGATGTGACTGGGGAGGAGGAGAAACCAAGCAATCTTTTGTAATCTTTGCCACTGCGGACCGTGAGGTCTGAGGCACCCGTTGCCAGCGTCACGCACGACGGTCGAAGGGCTGGTCGTGGCGGCTGTTGGCTCACGAGGAGGAAGGAGTGCGAATGACCCGTTGCCCGTACGAAGGATAAGCGCCTCACTTTTTCAATGCCTACCCTGAGAACGACGTCCGACGAGAAGACAAAGCATGCACAACAGAAAAAAACCGTTCAGACGCGCGCCAGCGACACGATACGTGGTGAGCAGGTCAGTCGTACGTTTCTGTAACGCGTGCGCGAGCACGAGACAGCAGAACGCGTGAGCAACTGAACGCCGCCGGCTTGAGTTGTTCGCTGGAAGCGCCTGGGTTGGGTCGCCTTTCCGGATCAAAGCTGACGCAGCCAAAAAAAGTGGTACGAGAAAAGCAGCCGTTTAAAAAGTGGAGAAAACACGCGGGAAAGATCTGGACGGCCAGCGATGGAGCATATCGCAACCGCGCACACCGCCACCTTCCCTGCAGTCTGCAGAAACCCGCGCACGGCACGCGTGCACTCAATCCCAGCCGTTCACTGTGCTCGGTGGCAGATGTGCAGCGGGAGAAAGGCATGCTGCCGTGCACACACGAAGGATTTTTCCCTCCTGTATGTGGTGGCATTTGCACAGCGAACGAGAGCTTTTTCTCGCCTGTGCCGTGAGCGGGCGAACACCCTGCCGGAAACACGACACGCCGTAGCAGGCTAGCAAGACTTCGCAGGGCGCCACCGCGAGGAGTCGGTATCTAGCGGGAAACCGGGGAGTGTGTGCCGGTCGGTGCTGCTTCCAAGACAAGGATCTTTTCAAAGGGCACTACAGCAGGCGGAGCTACTTAGTTCCCATGACAGCGTCTTCGGCAGGCACGGTACGAAAACCATCTGCAAGCATGGCGTGTGCTACTCGTCGCGGCAGGGCTTCCACGGGCGCCAGTCGGACTTTACTTGCGGCTGCGCAGACGTCCACTGTGGCTCTCGCGAAAAAAGCAAGCGCGATTTTAGCGGACGACAAGTCTGTGTTACTATCGGAGAGTGAAGCTCTCCGCAGGGTTGAGGAGTACAGAGTGAACGTAACGGCCACGCAGCCAGAAGGCACAGGCTGGACTGCAAACGGGTCTGGGATACGTAAACACGGTTGAAGCGCGCTGAAGCAGGCGTAGAGCGGCCACAGTATCGAAACCCTGGACGCCCTGTCGCTGCGACATTGGGCGTGTAGGACGGCTCACTCCTCTACAACAACTTGGAAACCTTCTTCTTGCAGCAAGCTCCAGGATAGCCATGGAACGCTGGGGTTGTGTGCAGTCATTCAGTGTATGTCAAGGGCAATCTTCACTGCCCAGCCTGCAGACAACATCCTCTCATGTCATCCAACATAGCGCGTCTGTTCCCGCTCTGCCTGTCCCGGTGTGAGAAAGAGCTCAGTCCATTCAGTATGCCGAAACGACCCACGTGCCACTTTTAAAATTTCCGTCGAAAAGCTTCCTGGTTAAGTTCAGTTCCTAAAGACTATACCGGCCATTTTTTGGCAAAGCAAAGCAGGTAAGGTTCCGCGGGAAGGCGACTGCACTATGCGGTGTAGCAGGGCCGTATAGGCAAGATGTAGGCAGACTGCTGCACCTGCCTTGCTGTACATGACATCCGTTCGTAGCGCGTTGAGTACGCGCAGACGCTCAACAACACGGAACTGCATCGGCACCCAATGTCTACGGACATATTGCCACCATAGGGTAGCAGTTTGTGCAGACCAGTCCATCGATTGCTGCGACCAACCGAAATATACTGGATGCGCGGCCACGTATCATCCTACGTCAGGAAGGTGAAGAACAGCACATAAATGTTGCGTAGCAACGCGCTATATGCCATTATAAAAGGATCTTCTTCGCATACGGGCGAGAAACTGTCTCTCCGCCAGAGCGAAATTGTAAGTGGTGATGGGAAAATGCCTGTTTACCACGTTCCTGCTTGGCGGGACACACCCTACCGCCCATAACGTGCGGTGCTGTGTGTGAATCAGCTGCCGCGCTCCATCTGAAACCGAAAGGAACACCTGCTTCACATAAACTTTCGGGTTCTGCATGGCGCACGAATGCAAGAACCTGTCCACGCCACCGGCCATCGGAAATGCACTCACAAACAACGAGCGGGTACATCTGGTGAACGCCCTCCGTCCTGGCCACGCCATTCGGAGCGTGTGTCGCTTTCCTTCGCCAAACGGCACTCCATCTCTACTCTACACGCTTCTTGACACGAAACTTGATTCTCTTGCTAGGGATTCACGCTCAGCCGTCCCCTTGATTTCTTCTGCCAGGGGGCGACGGCAGTTGCCAGTCCCTCCTTTTCCACTTTTCACAGCAGAATCGTTTGATGTTGGAGTGCTTCCTGAGCTTCGAAAGCCGTCACTATGTGGGCGTGTGTGATTGAGTGTATGGACTACAACGTGCGGAACCGTTCCCATGGAAACGTTGCAGAGTAAGGTTTTACGAGATGAGTGATACCTACGCAACGGTCCGTATACAGACCAGCATACGTACATATATCCGTACCGCGACGCAGCACATGATCTGCAGCGCAGCAGTATCCGAATGCCGTTGTCAGTCGTGGGAGGCTTATCTCCAGACACGCGCGATGTATCTCGTTCGCCGATGCGCCCCTTTTTTCTGCTACTCTGGGTTGTGCCTCTGCTTTCTTCCATGTGCTCGTTAAACCTCCATGATCCGCACAATTCCTGTCGCAGTGCCAGTGATGATTTCCCCGGGTCCGACTTGTGTAGCGGCGTAGATGGAATTGACCATTGGCCCCACTCCGATGTTGTAGTAGAACTTGGATTCTCCTGTCCACCAGTCGAGCGCCTCGAGCGTCCACATGCCTCGCATGGGTGCAGCTTCGCTGCCGAATTGTCCTCTTTTGCCGATGCCGTACATCAGTCCAGCCGTCGCGCTCATGGTCGGAATACCATTGGGAATGGACACTTCTTTGTTTACCCAGGTGACCCGGAGTGTGTTATCATCAGGGTCGAACTCGAGCTGCTCCACGCCCTTCGGCGCATCTCCCACGATGACAGGCCACGCGTTGGTCAGCGTCTCGGCTATTCTTGTAGGAACTTCGCCGCCACCGAGAAGCAGTGCTGCAGGGCTTCCGAACATCTTCAGGACGTTTGGGGTTTGCTTCAGTTCTTCCGTCGGCGTGTTGTTCACGACAGCCAGTCGCCATCCATGGACCAGCACTGACTGCTCGCTGCTGGTGTGTTTTGCATGTTTGTCGCCAAAGTTGATAGGATGTGTAGCCTTGATGTCACCGTTTGCGGCGTCCATAATCAGCACGTTCATCACGTCGGCATCATCGGTGATCACGACGTACTTCTTATCTTTTTCACCCATAATCGACGGCGTGCTGCCCGAACCTGCGCCGAGACGCACTTGCTGTGTGCCAGCCACCGCCGATGTTGCGTACGGCTTCTCCCACCTGATCTTTAGGCGCCGTCCATCCCAGTCGACTCTGTGCATAAACTTGTCTGAGACAACGTAAATCCCGCCCTCGTCGTCGCAGGCCATGTTGTTCGAAACCTCCAAATCTCTGTCGTAACCCACAGACGTTCCAAGCATCAACCAATCCAGCGACCGCTGGAAGCTTCCTCCTTTGATGTTTCTGTTCAAAACGCCGACGCGGCCATGGCTCGTCGCCTGAATATGGAAATTGGCAAACATGGTAGACAGACAAAGAACTGCATACTGCTTGCCAGACAAGGGATACAGAGCGTTGCGAACGTCTGAAGGTAGTCGTGCCAGCCTCTTTATGCATAAGCGTCGTCAGCTGTATGCATATGTTGACATCGTAATTGTACGCACGCGTGTGCATGTATGAATATTTCTTGGTACAGAGGGGCGCTCGCTTGCAGAGTTGCAGAGGTGTTCCTTATCACCTCATAGGACGTGTAGCCGCTCCCATCGGCGCTCGCCCAGCGACGTCGAGGACGTCGTCTCGACCTGGCGCATCTTAATCCGCCACCAGTGTACAATTACAAGTCCACTCGCTTTGTTAAGTACATGTATACGTACACTGCGGCATTCAGGCGTGTTTGTGTGAAGTCGGACGTACCCATACAATGTGTCCGTCGCTACTCATGCAGAGAGCGCGAATAACTTCTTCGGGTCTCTGAGGATACCGGATTTCACTCGCCAGCTCGTTTGTGATGTCAAATTTCTCCGGATGCATCATGACTTGCTCTCCATTCGTGCCCGGCTTGTCGTAGTATGCTTCAAGGTGGTCTCCGGAAGAGACGACGAAAATCTCCTAAGGAATTGCCAACAAACAGAGCAACTCTGCCGCTGCTTCGTTTGTAGAAGCAACTTGAGTACATGAGTACATACACATTCTGCTGCGATAAACAAGTTAATGGGGAGACAGTGAGCCGGCTTAAGTACCCGCCCGTTTACGGAGAGAGAACCGCGCCGTGAGTTGAAGATACACACACATATACGCGGACTGGTACTAAGAACGTCCCAAGTCCTGGAGACGCACATCCCTAAGACTGGAAGGCAGCACGAAAGAGGCAGCGCACTCGCTGTGCATTTATGGGTAGAGATGAATAGATCTACAAGAGACGAGCGCATGCTGGCATCGAGGCGTACGCAGATGCGCAACAAGCAGAAGCGGGTGGTGAACAGTCTCTGTGTTTATGTGGGATTGCTGGCTTTGACTCTGCCTTCTCGCGTCCCGCTGTGGCACTGCTCACCTCCTTGGTCAAGAGTGCATATGCGCCATGAAATTTGTCGGCGAACACTTTTTCTACAGGCTTCGCGACGTAATCAACGAGGCGGAGAGACGACTTCCCACGCGCCACCTTGAATATGGTTGTCCAGCTGCTTCCCCAGAGGTACTTCTGGTCCGCCGTGTAAAAAAGCGTGATTGGATTGTTTGCAATCACTGCTCGGTTGAGGAAATTGTGTGTCAGCCGTCGCGATCCATCCGGGCCTCTGTATGGTGAACTGGCCTGTGGTACGCGAGCAGTGCAGGCAAACATTCCAGATTACACACAGCAGTAACCTACGATCTGACGAGACATCTATATACTGGCGGGAATGAACTTACAAACACAGAAGTATGTGCCTTCAGACATGGATGTCTACACGGATGCAGCAGACCTCGAGATACAGGTGACGAGATCGCTACGACACTGAACTTCTTCGTACTTTTAAAATGAGCGTGTGCAACTGCCGCCCGGGTGCGCACCTGCAGTAGAATAATGTATGTTCAGGCAGAGAGAACACATACACATGCTACGGCATACGATTGTTTTGCGCTTCGACGTGCGATGCAAGGGTAATTAATTATACCTGAGCGAAGCCTGTTCGATGAGGAGAAGACCAAGGGCTTGCCGCTAGACCCTCACTGACGCCTGGCATCGCCACCGGCGGCAGTTGCATGGTTTTGAAAATCGACGCACCGACGACGTCTCTGTACTGCTTCAGAGTTTCTCTGGAGAGAGGCTCTCCGCGGATCACGTTGTCAATGAGAACCTCGACAGACACCTCCTCTGCCTCAGACGCTTGGTTGATTTTCCGTGGAGCAAACGGAAGAGGCGGAAGACCGTGCAGCCCTAGTGCAAGGTTCAGTTTCCGCAGTTCGCGCGACTCAACAGAGGGACCCGCTTCCACCGATGCAGACTGTTGTTGGCCAGTCCAGTGGAAAGAGCCGACCTAACATGGCAGTAGGCAAGAAATCCATCAACCTCGACCGTTGTTACACGTTTTCATAAATGCATAGGAGCACAAGCAAAGCAGCTCCTAAAAGATAATGAGGTGCGGTATGCGTGCGAACGTAATCGCCAGTACACACACGCTCTCTGCGGAGCCGCAGTCGCAGGCTTGTTCACGAACCGACCGCTGGAGCGGCACCTGCCTATGCAGAAGGTCTGCCACTTTTTTACTATTTAGGCGTAGTCTTCACTGGCGTCGGGGTCTTCGACAGGCCATGCGGCATGAATACAACACTTGAGAGAGGCCGCGTTCGAGCTCCTCGTCGTAGCAACGCTAGCTCTGTCTTATACACCCGCCAGTGCTAGAGCGACGTCATCGTTGTGGATGCTTTTCGCTGACAGCGGGTTTATATACGCTGAGGTCCGCACCTCTCCGACAGCGCTGATAATCGCTTGATCCAAGGGGGAAATGCTGAAGGCGCTGAACGAGACGGCTCGCCTTCTGCCATCTTCTGCGGGCAGCAGGATGCCTTCTTGAAGCACACCCGGAAGAATCGAGTTCGCAGTTTGAGCCACGGTCCGCAGAACTTTTTGTCCGCTCTGAATTGTGGAATTTAAGATTGCACTGTCATTTAGGTATGCGGTAAGCATGCTGGCTGCGGAGTTCTCCGCAGCTTTCTCGTCGCCCCGAGCTGTTACACTCGAGGACCCGCCGCTCAAGAAGTCTATTGGGAGACGGGCAAGCGGACTGAACGCATTTGAGATGAGCTGAGAGACTTCTGCAATCTGACATGACACGGGAAGGATGGGAGGAGACGTTGAGAAGGACGCCAGAAGCAAAGAGAGAACGCAGGCACAGAACGCAGATGAACTCGTCTTTCTTCCATGTACCCCCATTGTGGCGAACGCGTGTGGCGCACAGAACACTGGTCAGCGTATAATCCTCGAGCAGCCTTATGTGTCGCGTGCTTGTCTTCTTCGTTTCAGCCTGTTGGTGCCTCTCTGTGCTCGCTTTCAGTTCCGCTTCCCTTAGTTTGTCTTCGAAGACGCAGAGGTGATTTCGAGGGGCGACAAAATCGGATGGCGTAGCGCAAACGAGGTGCTGTGCTTTGCTTGCTTCGTAGGGCCACTGACACCGAGAAGACGAAGGTGAAGCGCGAGGCGAGACTCAAGGTGGTATTGTTGTCACATGACCTGGCGAGGTGGAGATGAGGTCCGGAAAAACCGTTGAAATCCGTCGTGTAACGAAAACGAGGAAATCTGAGAAGCTAATTTGGAGAGGTCATCTCTTGAACAAGAGGGAACGTGTGTGACAAGGCAGCAGCGCAGAGCAGCTGCTCGCCTCCGTAGGAATGAGGCTAGAGGACACCGAACACGGGGACGACACAAGAAACCTGCTTGTTACGTAGTCAGAAGGATGCGTTGCCAGAGGAGAAGCAGAGGACCTGCAGGCGTGTTGAAAAGTCTAAAATGAAGTGGAGGGCAGTGAGGCGAAGAAACGAACAAGGTGGAGGTGCCGTTTCTCTCCTTCCTATTTCGTCTGAGGCGATTGAAGTTTTTGGCGTCCACGCGTCGGGGCACCGAACCAAAGAGGAAGGCAGCGCGATTTACTTCATACCAATTGTCTTATAAACATCCGGGTTTCCAAACTGCCACCCGCACCATTCTCGCAGACCAAGTGAAAAAACTGTACCAGTGTGTAAGCGTTTAGACGCAGGCGCACTCGTTTAGCTGCAGACTCGTCAGCCGTATCGAGACATGCGCTTGGAGAAGAGCATCGGCCTTCACAACCGTGCTTTTTTTGGCAGTCGCGCGGAGCGGCAGCGGGAGCGTGAGGCCGCAGGACCCTCACTTCTCATTTGCCAGGCTCTCGAGCGATGGTCGTGGCGAAACACAAGCGTTTCTGCTCGTGTATCCCGCTGCGGCTGCGTGCGCTTCTGCTCTGTGTGAAAGTGCGCGCTAAAACGGGGCTCGAGGCTCCAGCGCTCGACATGTCTGCCGCAGCCCAGGCAGCTCTCGCTTTCGTGCGATGCATCGCACGCATCTCTGACTGTCTAGTTTTATACAGACAACGCGTCTGCGGCTTTGAAAACCTCTCAGGCTCTCCAGCCACGCACAACGAAAAAGGGGCGGTAGCTGCCAGGGCCGCACGGGGGACAGAGTCGCGCTCTCGCAGACTCTCTCGGTGAAGAGTTTCTCCTTCCCCGCATAGTCGCTACATGAGAACCGGAAATACTGGTCCTCCACGTCCACCCATGCAGCCGGTCCCTAGATCGCCACTAATCCGCAGTCTGAAGCTCGTATTCTCGCATTCGTAAATCGCACGTACTCCGTCAATGTAGCTATACGTACACGCCGAAGTAGACTTGGTTCGCGGCAGCTTGGGAAGAGCCAAATTCAAACGTTCTCTCGCTTTTGAAAAGAAGACAAAAGGCCACACCGAGCAGAGTCGGCTCTGGAAGTCACTGTGTCGAAGAAGCTCACAAAGAAAGTGCTCACATGCGGTCAGAACAGAAAGAGACGATACACACAGCAGTTTACGTGTTCGCCCCGAACCAGAGTGTTCACGTGAGGAGGACTATCCAGAAAGAAAACCAGCGAGTTTCAAGTCGAGCCGATGATTTCGCAAAGCATTAAGCGAGGGAAAAACGCCGCACGAGACAACTGCGCGCGCGCGGTGAGATGTTTGTTCTGTGTGCCATGCACACGCGCGGACAAAGAACTCCCGCCCGCAGTCCTCGCTTTCAGAGGACGCGCAGACACACAGCGAGCTACGCAATCGATCTCGATGGGACGCCGCACCGGCAGCGTTCGGTCTACTGGAGAGCGGCTGCAGCCTTAGCAAGTTGCTTGCTGTGTTTGTTCAGCTTCATGAATCCCACGACAAGCGGCAGCAGCACCGGAACTGCGAGCGGCACGTAGATCGCGCATTTAAACTCGAAACTAAAGTGAGACTTACCAGTCACACTCTCTTCCTGCAGCGCCTGTAAACTCACAAACGCAGCCGAACCCCCAGAGACGCAATTCTTTCCGCAAAGAGCGAGACACACACGAATATGGGCATACACACACCAGCGAGAGTGCGTGTGCGGCGTATTTCAGGGTGTGAAACGATACGGTTTGCCGCTGGAAAAAAAGAGAAATTCCAGTTTTGCTGCAGACTCAGACCCTAGGCACGGCACACTGCGCGGAGCTTAGAAATACGTGTGTGCATGTCCTGACCACCTAACGCCTTTTGCATTCGTCGTATCTCCGGCGACTCTTCAGAACATGTCGACGTGGAATCTCGACTGCGCAGCGCCGCGATCGATCGGGGAAAGGCGCTTGAGACGCGCAGCCCGTAAGTTTACCTCTAGCGAGTCTTGGAAAGCCGCTCGCGCGAGTGCGAGAGCAAGACCAAGGAAGCGCGCAGGCGCCACTCCGCGCGCGTCTCTCCCTGTCGCGTGGGCGTCTAGGACACGTCCCGCTTCTGCTGCGACGTCCGAAGAAAGAAGTTGCTTGTGCAGGTCGTCGGGCAGAGTCTCGCAAATGCGGCCCTGAAGCGCCTCCGCGCTGCAGTCGATGAACGTCAGCGCTCTCTGCAGGCGCCAACAAACCCAGCGACAGACAGACAGCCAAGGTGAGTCACCGAAAGCCGGCGCTCGCGTGGCGGCGGCCAGGACACAGACAGAGACAAAGCGGACGCGAAGGATTCGCGAACATCCGTCGACGCGCGAGGCAACGCAGAAGCCTTCTACGTGCCGCGAAAGGCTGAAATGCCCGACACCGCGAGACACATGTTTTAAACAGATATTTGCAGACAGAGGCCTATGCAAACGAAGCGTGCATGCAAAGAAGCGTCGTCTTCTCGACGCGCGCCTCTGGATGGAAGGCAGAGCGCCGAAGAGTTGAACAGGCAAGAGATTCAACTAACTCAGAAGAGGAAGTGACTGCATCGGTCGCCCCCGGAAACTGAAACAGTCTGACTTTGATCGAGCAGTTCTCGATGTAGAGTTCCCTACCGCCCTACTCCACAGACGTTTCTACTTCTAGCTGCACACCTCCCTGTCGGCCGTTCCATTCAAGGCGCCCTCTCTTGGCATGTATATATGTACAGATACGTATTTATATAAATATATATGTAGATATATGTATATATAAGTGTATATATGCATATATGTGTATATATAGATGCACAGTTGCAGTTGAAGGTAGCGAATTTTGGCGAGTACATTGAAAGGACATGCTCTCGGAAGGCTTTCTCGCGTACCTCGAGCGCCTCACCGACATGAGGCTGGACAGCGAGCTCCGTTTGGTTTTCGATGATGGTTTGCAGACTTCGAATGTTGCTGACTGCGCGTTCAACAAGCTGTACGTACACTCGGCGGGCGAGGCGCCAGACTTCCCAGACGCCAACGCCTGCATCGGCATGCTGCGCGACGACGAGAATGGCGCGGTTCGCTTTCTCTGGGTCTTTCTCATTTGCGTGCGCCGCCTCTTCTCGCGGCGACTCCCACAGCATCACCACGTCGTTTTCGTTCGCTTCGTCGAGGAAAGAGGCTCTCTCCTCAGAGTCCCCCACGACGCGCACGCGCCAGCGCCCTGTGTCTGCGTCGCCTGCCGCCCCCCCCTCGAGAGCGTCTTCCGCGAAGTAGTCCGCCAGCGTCGGCGGGAGCGCGAAGAAGGTGCGCAACTGCGCGACCCAGACGCCCGCGATATGTTGCATGTCTCGTGCCGGAAACTGGAAGATCGCCGACGACGCGGGCGCGGAAGCGGAGACGGGCGACGCGACGGCGAGGCCGCCCCAGCCGGGGATCGCGATGCCGGTCACCGTGTCGGTCTCGGTGCCCTGGCCGGTGGCAGCCTCGCTGGGCTCTCTGCGGATTTTCCGACCGGGCTTGCCTCCCCTCAAAACTACCGGCACCGGAGAGCGGTAAACCGCCAGGTTCAGCGACGGCGCGGGCGCATGCGTCGGCGTCGTCATGATGTGCTCAGGCTGCCAAGTGCTTGCGACCGCGTGGAGGTGATGCTGCGACGCCATGTCCAGGACCCACGGCGCCGCGGAGGCCGAGTCCGCCGGGGGCGTCAGAAGCGAAGCGATGCCGCTGTGCGGCACAACCTGAAAACAGACAAGAGAGACAGACGCAGTGGTTGCGAGCTTAGCGAAGCGTCTTCATCCGCAGCCGCGAGAGGGACGCGGCGGCGCGACATCCCTCGACGCCGGTCTCGCACAGAAGAGCAACACAGCAGGAAAAACACACAGGGATCGAGAGAGACGCCCAAACTCGCGCTCCTCAGCGACAACGGCCATCCCCTGGCAAGATACGTCGGTGGCGGGGAGAGGGGGAGGGGGGGGTGCCGAGAGGGGCGGCACGCAGGCAGAGCGACGAGAAGACATGCAGGAAGCAGCCTGCAGGCTGCGCGACTCGAGCCGCCCGTCGGTCTGCGGCAGTCGTTCTCTCTGCGTCTCACGTCGCCACGCAAGCAGAGGCGTTTTGGAAATTTGGCGTCGGAGCTCCTGAAGTCCTCCCCGGAGGGTGTGGGGGGCGCGGCGCAGTCCGCTTGCCACATGCGTCGCGAAGAAGCGTCGGGCTGCGCTGTGGAGCGACCTGCAGCTCAAACTCACCTGTGACTGCGTGTGGAGGAAGTTGAAGACGACGGCGAGGCGGGAGAAGAAGGGCTCAAGAAACGGCGCGTAGACGTCTCGCTTGAATCTCCACGCGAGGCGGTGCTGACCGGTCTGCTTCGCGCCGAGGCGCCTGGGGACGGAGTCGCCGCCCAGCCAGAAGCTCAAGTCGTACTGAGAAGAGAAGGGGAAGAAGAAGCGCGTCTCGTTCAGAGGCGCGAAGAAGGACGTGCGCAACAGCTGCGCGAGCGCGGAGTAGGTCCGCTGCGCGGCCGCGGAGGACGTGGAAGCCTCTGAAGAGGGGGCGGGCGCGACGACTGTGATGGCAGATTCTGCGTGGAGCGTGAATCGCGAGGCGTATTTCTTGCCTTCCGCGCGCTCCGCCGAGAAAAAGATCGTGTACGTCAGCGCGTCTTCTCGCCTCCGCGCGCGCTCGGGAGCCGCGGAGGCGCACGCAGAAGAGGAGGCGCGCGAGACCGCTGAGTCGATCAGCGCGACGCGTAGGAGAGACGCGCCCGTCGCCTCGAGGCCGAGGAGGAGCGACGTGGCGCGGTCTGTCGGCGAGAAAAGGAGACGCAAGTCAGTCACGAAAGGGCGCCTCTCTCCGCGCGCAGTGTCTCCTTTGGTCGCATCCGCGCCCTCCGGAGCCTCCTGCGCAGGGAAGAGCGAGCCGTACAGCTTGGGGTCCTCCGGCCAAGAGACCTTGCCGGCCTCTCGCAGCGCCGCAGCTCGCCCCTGCAGCCAGTCGAAGAAGTCCGCCGCTGCGGGCCGCACCGCGCCGCAGAGAGGCACGAGTTCCAGCGAAAATCCGGAGACCAGTGGGGGAAGGAGCGCGAAGACGGGCGACGCGGCCGCCTTCGCACCCTCTGCAGGCTCGTCGGCCTCCTGGCGGCGCTTCTTCTTGTAAGCCGCCTCCCAGCGCGCATACACGTCCGCCGCCGCTTTGTAGACGTCCCCTGAGCCTCCCTCAGAGGCCGCCGGCGAGGCGAGCCGCGAGGCCACGCGCTGCGAAATCGGAAAGGACACGAGCGCGGGAATCGGCGAGCGGCGAACCGACGTCACCCGCCACCACGCCGCCACCCCCAGGAGTGCCCATAGCGAAAACGCGAAGAGCACCGACAGACGCAGACGAATCTTTGCCTTTTCGACGGAAATCAGGGGCTCCATCGTCCCGCACACACGCACCCAGCGCGGCCAGTCAGAAACGGCTCGCGAGAGCCAGTCCACGGTGTACGTACACCTGACGAAGCGCAGCAGCGGACGGCGACTGCGCGAAAGGATGCAGGCGGATGTGGCGTCGATGCGAAAGACACGGAAAGCCGCGCTGCGAGGAAGGCGCTCAGACTGAGGAGAGAAGATGGAGAGCCGCCGGCAGACAAGAAGATCCAGACGCGAGAGCGCGGAAACCACAGGGACGACGCACACTGGCGACCTGAGGCACCGACGAGAAAAGCGGACTCCTGTGTGGCGCCGCGAGGCGGCCCGCCGCGGAGCAGAAGAAGGAGAAGAGGAAACCGCGACCGCGTGGCGTCGGGTAAAGCGCGGAAAACCGTCAAATCCAACACAAGAGCGGGCACGCGCTGGGCAACCGCTCTTATACGCCGCCGGTGGAAGTCAAGGAGTCAGGGACGAGGGAACGAAGAAGACACAGACAGAAAGGAGAAAAAAACAGAGTCGCCTCTTGGACTAAACGGCAGCGGAACTCGCTCCGTATACGGGACGACGGTCGCCTCGTCGGCGCCGTGGAGACGACAGCGGAGGAGCGTGCGGAGGTGTGTATTGTAAGGCCGACAGAAGTCTGCGCGCAGAATGTATCGAAAAAGAGAGAGGGGTTGCGGCACGCTTCTGCTGAAAACGTGTGATCAAAGAAGAGAAAAACCGGAAAATTCAAGGTCGATGCGAGCGCAAGACGCGCGCGAGTGGACTGCCGCGACAGGAAGCAGATGAGATGCCGAAAGTCGCGAAAGAAGAGGGGATGCGGATTCCACAGACCGGCAGATCCGTCCAGAGAAAAGAGAGTGAAGGACGTAAGAACAAGAGGCCACACCCCAAGAAGATGATTGTGTCTTGCGGCTTTACGCGCTGGCGGGTCGCCCGGTCGTGTGCGCATGCAAGGCGACGAGGAGAGGACAGGGAAATACCCAAACACTAGAAAGCAGTCTCTTAGTGCACACCAGACAGAAAGAATGCCTTTCCAGGCTTTCTCAGAGCAGTGTCACTCCGTTGGGAAATGAATGTGCGCAGAAAAGGCGACTCTCTTCCCAGCCGCTCTAAACTCCTTACGCCCTGCGTAAGGGCGTAAGGAGTTTCAAGACGCCTTCAGCTTGCTCTCTTCATGCGCCCCCCGAGGCTCTTCCTCAGACCGAACCTCCTTCAGATATATACTCTGCGCTACGCACGTTCCTAAAGCAACCCCTGAAGAGTAGTATAGGCGAGCAGCGAGAGTTGGCTCCTGCGTTTCACGCGGAATCTCGTGGTGGCGAGACGCAACCCGCCGAAAGAAAGTTGCTGCCTCCCGTCAATCCCAGAAAAGGCCTTCTTCGGCGACATAGCGCTCAGCCTCGCACTTTCTAGCACCTTACTCTTCTGCCACACGATACAAACATACTCCTATATATACACATACTGTATTCATATATATATATATATATATATATATATATATATATACAGTATATATTCATACATTTTCAATACTGTATACGATCGGAGTGTGAGCGCCGCTGTGTGCATATACATATATACATGTAGATATTTATACACATGTATATATATGTATAGATACGTTAGATGCAATTACATATATATATACATATTCAGGCTAGATGTATGTGAGAATTTCTGATGATTTTTTTCCACGTTCATCCCGCAGGGTGCTGTGCCCAAATCATTGCCTGGGTGACAATCTGCAGATTCCTCGTTTCGCTCTTGCGCCGCATCGGGCAGCAGGGAAGCACTTCGGAATATTTTCTCCGTATTCAAATACATGCAACTCCAAATGTATGCACATATATGTGTATATGTGCATGTGTGCGCGTGTATTTGTGACTATCTACGTGGGCGGGGGCAGGCAGAAGCGCTGAAACGTGCAGGCGTTGCGTGTCGAGTGGAGCTGGAGCGGAGTGGCGCTCCGAGCTTGACGCGGCGGCAGCCCGACAGAGGCTGTGAGACATTTGCGCGCAGCGATTTTCTTGCGACAGACTCGCTGAGGAATAGAGCGAAATCATCCTTAGGCAGTCTGAGCAAAAGCAGCGGCATTGCAGGCAACAGGGCTTGGAGCACGATTGAGAGTCGCTGGTTAACCACACGCGTGAGGCGAAGGTATCGACGCGACGCTGACTCGCACGGCTCGAGGGAAGCCGCAGGCCTTCGTTGGGGCCGTCAGAGTTCCCTTTGCATTTCTTAAAAAGCTCTCCGATGCGCCCTGAACGCCTCCTCCTCCTCGACGTGGCTCCACCACGGCATGTGCATGCACGAATCAGGGTTTAGGGTTTGACTCAGTTCCATACACCTCGGCACGTCGTCAGCGTACGCGTTCAGGAGGCTCGGTCTGAGGCAGAATCGTCTTCTTCCATGAGCAGAAACGGAGGGGGACACGCAGTGCGCAGTTGAGCCGAACTTCCGCGTGTCTTTCCTCAACGCGCCTCACCGGTCGACAGCCGCCCCCCCCGCGGCTAACCCCTGCCTTCCTCGGCATCGTCTTCTGAGAGTCTCTCATCTACAAGAGGTCGTTGAAGGCACTCATTCTGTCGGCCACGGAGGAAGTCGCGGCAGTCCAGCCCGCGCTCCCGTTCTGCTGGGCGGGGCGTGCGTCTGCTTCGTTTCCTGAGTCGCTGGCGCTCTCCCGCGGATCCTCTCGGCGTTTGTGTGTGCGCGGCCTGCGCGTCTCCTCGCACTCTGCGTCGCGTCCGCGGCTCTCTGAAGCGCTGGAAGAGGGCGACGAGGAACTCGCGTCTCGGCGCGCGCGTCGCGCCTCTGCGCGCTCTGCGCCGCCCGCCCTCTCGCGGGTTTTGCCTCGCTCTCGCTCTCTCCCTTCGTCCTCCCACCTCCGCGTCGCCTTCCAGCGGCGCCTCGCGCGTCGGCTCCGCGCCGCTGCGTCCTCCTTCTCCTCTTCGCGTTCTTCGGCCTCGCTCGCGTCTCTCTGCGCGCGGAAGTCCTCCGCAGGCATCGCGAAACTCGGTTTCCGCAGGCCCCAGTCGCAGCCTGGTGTCTCAGTGTCAAAGCCGCCCAGCAAGTCGGGCAGGGGAGGCGTCGAGCCGCTGGCGTCGCGCGAGTGGCGCCTGCGCTCGACCTGCGGCGAGGAAACACCGCGCGAGCCCGAAAAGGCCTCCTCGAGGTCGTCGAGCGGGCACGACGCCGTCGAGGTCAAGCGCGCGTCGCAATCCAGGCGTTGGCGGTCGCACGCCACGCCGCCGTTCCTGCGGTCGTCGCCCTCAGCCCGCCGCCTCCGCCTCTCTCCGCGCGCGCGACGCGACCGACTCAAGTCCCAGTCGTCCTCCGCGCTGCCGGAGGAGACGCTGCGACTCGAGCGCGACAAGCTCCGCGCGTTGTCGCGCCGCCTCCTCGAGTCCTGCGGCCGAGCAGCAGACCTGCGTCTCGCGTGCTTCTCTGCCTCCTCTTGGCTGCTTTCGCTTGCGCTCTTCGCCGCCGCTTCGCGGGGGCAGCGCCCACCCAGTCGTCGCTGCCGCCTCGCTCTCCGTCCTCGCGCGCCCGTCTCGCCCTCCCGCCGTTGCGGGCTCTCTCGGCGCGTTTGCTGCGGCGGTGTCTCCTCTCTGGAGACTCCACCTCTGAGCACGAGGAGAGGCTCGACGAGCGCGAGCTCAGCGAGCTCGCGGAATGCCCTTGCCAGCGGCCCTTATGCTCCCCCCCTCTGCGGTGACGGTGCCGCGACCCCCGATGACGCGAGGCCGCTCGCTCGGCTCTCGTCTCCTCGGCTCTCCCCCCGCGCCCGCTCGACTCCTCCCTGTCGGGTGAGGCCGCGCGCGCCGCGCTCTGTGAGGCCTCCGCGGACGCCGAGGAGGCGACTCGGCCTTCTGCGGCCAAGAGGCGCGCTTCGGCGCCCTCAGACAGCCCCTCGAGAAGAAGTGCATCCGCACTAGGTTCGTCTCGCCTGTGAGACGCGCGGCTCCGCGGCGAGGGCGCTTCTGCTGCCTCACCCCGCTCCGGACCCCGCTGCGCCTCGTCGCCCTCCTCGCCCTCGCGCCTCGCAGCACCTCGCCGCGGCTTCCGGACGGCGTCGTCATCGTCGCTTCTTGACCTGCTGGAGCTGCTGCTGCTGCGACTCGTCTTCTCGGAGGCGCTGCTTTCGGCCCTGTCTCTCCCCCCCGCAGGCCGGCGCCGCCTCCGCGTCCGCTCGTCTCCTCCGCGCGCGTCTATCGAATCGACTGCCTGCGCTGCTTCGGCTGCGTCGGCTGCGTCGCGTCGCAGCTCGCTTTTCCGCTCGCGGGGGGCAAGCTTTCATCGCTGGACCCAGCGCGGCGTCTGCTTGAGCGGCTCGATCGGCTTGCGCGACTCTCCTTCCGCTCGCCCTCAGCTTTCTCCGCGGCGAGCGCGGCGACTTCGCGCTGCGCGCGGCGCTTCTGCTGCCACGTCTGCCTCTCCTTCTTCTTCGCCGCCTTGAGCTTCTGCACCCACTTGAGCGTCGTCGGGAGGCGAACTTCCTCGAGGCCTGCTGCGGCGGCCCCCGCCCCCGCCCCGGCGGCGGTGGCGCTCGCGGGTTGCGCAGCGTTTCTTCGCCTTTCCTCCTCTTCGGCTGCGCGGCGCTTCTCCTCCCCGCGCTCGCGCTGCAGCTCCTCGACGCCGCCGCTGAGCAGCCAGTCCATGGCGGCCTGCGTGTCGTTCTCGTGGCGCTGCAGCGCCTTCTTCGCGAACACCTCCTCGAAGCCCTGCGCGGTGAGCACAGCAAGCGAGAGAATGTCCACAGTCACCTCGCTGCCCGCCGCCTCCGCGCCGCCGCCCTCCGGCGCATCGGCTCCGTCCAGCTGCGACGCTAGCATCAGCACCGGCGGCGCGCCTGCCGCGGAGGCGTCCGCGACCCACGTGCAAGAGGTCGCCTCGCGTTCCCACTTCTCCACGAGGCGCTCAGTCGCACTCAAACCCGAGCCCGTGACTCCGCCGTGAACCGGCGAAGACCGCGAGTCCTCCGCGCCCTCGCGCCGGCGCTGCGCCTCGGCCTCGGCCTCCGCCGCCGTCCGTTCTGCGAGCTCCAGCTCGACCTGAAGGAAAGAGAAGAAACGCGCACACACGCACCAGTCAGACCCCGCACATGGGCACGGCGTCCCTTTCCCAAGCCGAAAGCTGAATGCGCGACGAGGGCACGGAGACGCTTGCCAGCGCGAAGAATAAGCATGAACGCGCGCGGATGTGCGTACGCAGCAGGTGGGGATGAGCGCGTGTCGGGCGCCGGCGAGGAAGTGGAGCCGCAGGCGGCTAGGCCTGAGGCGCGCGGATGACGAGAGCGCGGCATGTTGAACGCGAGGAAAGGAGCCGATAGAGGCCTCTCGGCTTACCTGGGGAAGAAGGAGCTGCGGCGTCATTTCCACCATGGGGCGGAACTCCATGCGGCTCGGGAGGACTCTGGCGACGGCGTGCGCGCTGCTGGCGCAGAATTCGTACTGCAGATACTTGAGCGTCTGCAGCGCGCTGTCAAAGATGTCGCACTTATAGGCCTCCAGCATCTGCAGCCACTCAAATAGGACGTCGTCGACTTCCTTGAACCGGAGGCGCGCCGTCTCAACCGCGGCCTCGGCGAAGAGCAAGTCCTTCTCTATCGTCGCCGTCCACTTGCGCGCGCCTGCGCGCTTCCCGCCCACCGCGCCACTGCTCAACAGCCGCGAGGAAGAAGACGCGAAGCTCCCCGCCGCACTCCGCGGGCTGCCTTCGGCGTCTTCCTCTTCGGCGCCACTGCCCGCCTCGGCGCGGTCGCGCGCGGCGTCCTCGGGAGTCTCCGCGGCGCCGCGCCCGCCGGCAGTCGCCGCCGCGTGTTTGTCGCGGAGCAGCTCTACTTTCCGCTTCGCCAGCAGCCACTCGGCGAGGCGGCGGTTGCGAGTCTGGATGTCCTGTTTGAGCTTCGCGTTGTGCTCGCGGTGCTTCCGCAGTGGCTCGGTGACGTTGAACTGCAAGTCGCGCTTGAGCTTGGCGTACGCGGCGTGTGGCGCGTCCGCGCGCGTGATGCGGTGCACAGCCTCGCGATACAGACAGGCATCGCGCGCGATGCATGCGTCGCTCTTCTTCGTGAGGTGCAGCACCGCGGCCTCCGAGAGCCCCGAGAGACCGCCGCAGAGACTCTCGATGCCTTCGAGGAAGCGCGAGACGCCCGCCTGCAGCGCCTCCAGACTCTCGTCGAAGCGATAAAAGTCGCGCACCATGCCCTCAAACACAGGGTCCTGCGCCTTCAGAGACATCTCCACGGAGCCATGCTGCAGCCGCGAAAGGAAAAACAAAATGTCCGCCTTGAGCATCGCCAGAGAGTCCTCCATCTTGCTAAAAACCGCCACTGGGAGGAGCAGTTACTGAGCAGAGCGAAACGCAAACGGGCGCCAAAAACGTCGCCCCTGAGAGCGCGGCAAGCGCGAGAGTGGAACAGAAGCACACGGGAGACGAGCGTGAGCGAACAGGCATGAGTGGTCGTCGCTCACTCCCCCTTCGAACAGAAGCCGAGCTCAGGTTGCGGCTAGCGACCCTTCAGCCGACCCAGAGAGAGTGAGAGACAGACAAGGTTCTCTGCGCCCTGCCGCGCTCTCAAAAAAAGCTCCTGCGCTTCTTCTCTTCGTCGCCGTGGCGTCTGCGGAGCCGAAGAGACGCTACGGGACCGCAGGAAGCGGAGAAAGCTGTCGCAGACGGACTCGCTAGTGAGGGTTGTTTCGTCTCCCTATGAGGATATGCAGCGGTCAGAGAAAGGAGGACAGAAGGAAACAACGACAGGTGGAGGGGGCAGGGGGTTGACGCGAGCGAACTCGTGACCGCTGCGTGCACTCACGGCAGTCCAGAAAAGAAAGCAGTCAGACGACAAGGTAGAGGGAGGCACCCGAAAGATGGATGACACGACAGTGGGAGCGAGGCGAGCAGGCGCATCGTGCAGAGAAAGACGTTCAAAGGCGCGGGGAAGCCTGCGCGAGACGAGACACACGACCAGCACGGAGATCTTTGGGGGGCTTGTCTCCGTTGACGGATCTCCGTATGCGACCGAAGGCGGTAGGGAGAAAGACAGCAGTTGAGGAAGCGTGGATGCGTAGTTGATGAGAGACTTGACGATTGGTTCACATGCGCGCATACGTTACACTGCCGCTCACCGATTTCACACTGCGCGCCGGCGCGGAAGGGGAGACGCCCGCGATCGGGGCAAACACGGATTGACCAACGCGCGAGGAAAAGGCAGACAAGCCAGAAAGGAAGGCAGGTGAGAGAAGAAAAAGGAAAGTGCAGGGAGGTGCCGCGGCACCGCAGAAAAAGTGGCACAGCACAGAGGAGGCGCGGAGGAAAGAGAGAGCGAGCCCGTTCAAGGACGCGAAGGAGCAGAAAGGGCTGAGAAAGCACATGAAGGACAGAAGGTTGACGTCGTTGTGAAGCGTCCTCCCTCTGCAGGCATTTCCTTCCTTCGAAGAAGCAGGTTGTTCGTGTGTAAGGCTTTATTTTCGGCCCGAGCGGACATCCTCCTTTCAGGTTGCGTTTTTGCTAAGCCACGCGCGAGGGATGTGTCTGCCCAACACATGCGCGTTGGCAGTACGTTTTTTCCCAGGCAAGAAGCAGTCCGTGCGAACCTGAGCGAGCGGCGGGTGAGACAAACCGACCCCGAAAAGGCAAGAAGGAGTGGCGGCAAAGCGAGTGCAACCGCTCTCGAGAGGCCGAGGACAAAAGGAAAGCTGAATCTCTGCTTTTGCGAGTGGCGCTGCGGCGGCAGCTGTACGTACATCTCAGGCGTGTCTCGCGCCCGCGGATTCACAGTCCTCCCGTGGCTGGCTGTTCCTGCGAAGAAACGGGAGGAAACGGGCCGAAACCGGGGAAAAGGGGCAGAGGCGAGGCACTTTGTGTTGCGGCAGGGAGCGGTAAAAACTGTCAAAAGGCGGAAAATGCAAAGAGAGAGGCGGCAGACCTGGGACGTTTGCCGCGTGCAACACGCGATGCATAACCGCGCCCGCATAGGAAGAAGCACGAGAGCTGCTTTTAGCACGTTGCCCATCCGCTCGAGAAGACCCTCCACTCATGGAGAAGTCATCAGATTCAGGTAAAAAGATATATATATGTGAAGTTGCAATTCCATGCGCAACCTAGACTTCACAAGCGTGTCTGCCCGCCCCAGGGCCACAGCGGGGGAGCTGCATTACACTCGACAGAAGAGAGGCCTTCATTGCACTTAAACAAATCGCCCGGTCATGGGCATTTGTGCCGAGGCTTTTCCAAGATCGTTTTGGGAAGGAGCCCACCGAACTTGCTCAATACTCCCGCGGCGGGCCGTTAAGGGCAGCCAGTCGGTGCACGGACCAGGATGTGCGGGCGTATCCTGCGCGGCAGAAACGCGCGTCTAACCTAGCATTCGTGTGTCCCTTCGATCGCTCCGTCTCCCTGTTTCCTCGACGTAAACGCCGCCATCTCTACACGCGGGAGGCGTAGCGATAGCTTCCTGAGGATGGGGGGGGGGGGGGGGGGGGGAACACCGCGAGATGGGGGGTGTGTGTGCGCATGCCTGGAGGTACAGTCTACGTGCGCATGTGAGAAGCGTGCGATTTCACTGATACCGAATTGTATCAGTGAAATCGCACGCTTCTCACATGCGGACGTATCTCTGCGGAATATCCCCAGCGACTGCGCGGACAGCCCGCAGAAGCGGCCCGGAGGTTCAAGGTCTTCTTTGAGACATCGGCGCGCACTCAGGCACGTCCATAGAGCCCCAGCTCGTCGCACATATACATTATATATATATATATATTTATCTATATTTGTGTATGTGAACGCCGCTGCTTCTCACGTACATCTAGAGATACGTGCCGCGCTTCATCCCGCAGGCGAACATGCCCACCGTAGTCATGCTCGAGCGCTGAAGCATAACTGCAGGTGTACGCGCGTTTGCTTTCGTAGCCTCGAGAGTAATCTGGTGAGAACCAACAAACGGCAGTGCAGGGGGGGGAGGGGGGGAGAGTCTCTTCCAGTCTCAATCGCCAGCCACTAGATTCCTACACGCACACCGTTTTGCTGACGGCTCGCCGTAGGCGCCTCTGTGGCTCTCCTTCATTCGTATTTTCTCCAGACCTAACCCTCAGATGGGGTTTTCTCGGCGTCGCGCCCCGCTTTTCGCACCCACCTCCTGTGAGTTCCGAACGACTCTGCCTGGGTGCCCTGTGCCGCCCTTTGCATGCCTGAGTTCCTTCTTCTCCCTCGCTTCGAGAGCGATCCTGCAAGCTCTAATCTGGCTAAAACACTCTCCGCGCGCGCTCGTTTACTCTTCACCTCTTCTAAGTGCTTCACCATGTTTCGGTTTTTGCGCGGGCGGCCCCAGGGCACCTCCACGATCGCCCCTCTCTGTCTCTGTCGAGCACGCAGCTTACGGCCCGTCGAAGAGGCCTTTCAGGCGCCGCCGAGTGCCTGCAAGATTCCTCGTTCGAGCCCTCGTTCGAGGGAGGAAAGCGCAAGCTGGGATCGTCTCGCGCCGCAGGGAGGGCGCTGGAGGAGGGCGGCGCCGTCCCTCCCTCCCCCCCTCCCGCCCGACAGAGAGAGAGAGTCCCCCGGCTGCCAAAAAAGGAGAATATAAGGGTCGCACGAGGGAGAGAAAAGACGGTCAGAGGGGTAAAGGCAGTTGCGGGCACCATCAGTTTGTGTTGTGCACTGCTTTTTGGCTGTCGCGCCGGTCTCTTTTCAAGGCGGCCGACCCCCCGGCTCTCGGCTATTTGAAGGCGGCAAATGCCCCCGCGGAAAACCTGTATTTTTTCATGTGCATGCTCGCTGCGCTGAAAAAGCAAAGGCTCGAGAGGCGGGCCTCGCGCACGCCCTACTCATTTCTCGTCTCCGCTTGGAGACCGGCAGACGCGTTTTTGCCTCGTTTTTTTTTTCTTGCCACGCTTCCGGAGAGAGAGGCGAAAATGCCCCCTTTTTCTCTCAGCTGGCAACCTCGTCTCTCGCCTTCAAGACACGCGCTGAGCGAGGTCTCAGCCTGCTCGCTCGTCGCGCAGAGTGCTTGCGGACTCTTCTTTGCTGGAAGCCTGAATCCCACACGCATTCATGAGCTATCTCTCCCGAGTTTTTCTTCTCTCCCTCCTCTCAAAAGTTAGTCGGCTCCGAGTTTTGTTCGCTGTGAGCCGCTCCGTCGGCGTGTCGTCCGTAGCTGGCGGGGTGCTGTCTTTCCATCCTTGGCTGGAGTCCCCGTTTCTTCCTGTTTCTCTCTCCTCCCTCCGCCTTGAAGTCCTCTCTTCTTCTTTAATTTCTCGTTTTAGCTCTCCGTCCTCTCCAGACGCGAAGCGAGCCCGCGGGTCGTGGCCGTGAGAAGACGGCCGAAGCGGCGCACTTTTCAGTTCGTTCGCCCCCGTGCCCCTGGTCGTTTCCTCTTATTTTTCCTCCGTCGAAAGGTTTTTCTCCCGACTCTTGCACCGCGTCTCGCGCAGGTCGTCTCGTCTTTTCTGCACCCTTTCCTGCGCACCGAGCGCGGGCTTTCTTCTCCGTAGGCCCGCCGCCGTTGCCCCCGTCGACTTCTGTTCGCTTGGTTTCGCCTCCACCGGTCGCGCCGCGCGTTTTCTTGCAGCCTCTCAGCCGCCGCGAGGAGCGCCTTTCCCTCTCTCTCTCTCCAGAATGGCGCTGGGGATGGAAGCGCCGGCGGACGAGCCCGCAGAGCGCGGCGCTCCCGCGCTGCCACACGCCGAGCGAGCGTCGCTGGCGTCCACCTTCTCCTCGCTGTCTCGGGGGCCTGCGGCGGAGGCTCACGCGGGCGCAGCTGAGCGCGGCGGCGGCGAGGAGCGCCAGGGCCCCACCTGTTTGAGTGCGCCCGTGGGCGAGGCGTCGCCGCTCCTTCTGCCCTCAACGGCGCCATCGATCTCTTCGTCCTTCGAGGGCGACAGCGCGTGCAGGACGCCGCTCGCGTACTCCTCCTCGCTGGCGGTCCTGCGGCGTCGGTCCCATCTCTGCGCGTCCTCCACGCCTCCGTCTTCGCTCGCGCTCTTCTCGTCGGCTGTCGCCCACAATCCGCTGCGATGCATTTACAGCGAGCTGCACTCGCTGCTCACCGTCATTCGGCTCGCGGCCGCGTCTGCGTCGGCCTCCTGCGCCAGTCTCTACGCCTCGCAGGCCTCCCCCTCCCCCTCTGCGTCCGCGGTCGCCTACGGAGACGCGCTCGCGCTGCCGCCGCCGCTCTCGGGGTTCGTGAGCAACGTGGAGACGCTCCTCGCGGCGCTCCGCGCGCAGCTGCAGCAGCAGCGCGACGCGCAAGACGACCTCGGCGACCGCTTCGCCCTGCCGCGCTCGATGGTCTCCGCCCCAAGGCGGTCGCCACGGGCGCGCCGGGGGAGTGCGGGAGGAGGAGTACGAGAAGCGGGCGAGAGGGGCTGCAGGGGCGAGGCGTCTCCTCTCTGCGCCGCGGCGCGCGTGAGTCCGTCCGCGGCCGGCTGCTCGCCTGCGGTCGGTGTGCGCGTCGACGAGAGTCACCTGGCGCCGTTTCTGTTTGTCGTCGCAGACTTGTGGCCGTTGATCCAGCAGGCCGCCTCACCGACGCAGAAGGGCGCCGCCGCCCCCACGCCTGCGCCGGCCCTCGCGGCGCAGCTGTTCAATCCGCGCCCAGTGGTCGCCGCGGCGCTTGCGTCGCTCAACACCTTCGTCGCCTACGACTTGCTCTCCCCGGCGCACTGCGCCGACCCTTCGCTCTTTTCGAATCAAATCGTCCAGGCCGTCCTCGCCTGCGCCCACCAGCAGCTGCAGCAGCTCGCCTGTCCGCTGTCGCCCAGCGGCGCCGGCGCCTCCTCCGCCTTTTCAGTCTTCTCTCAGCAGGGCAGCGGCGGCGGACCCTACGGGGCGGGTCCCGGGGGCGAGCGGAGCGGCGGGGGGAGCTTCTCCGCGGGTGCGGCGGCGCTCGGGGGCGGAGGCGGAGGGTCCGGCGGCGTGGAGGAAGAGGTGATTCTGCAGCGCGCCTTGGGACTGCTGCTGGAAGTGCTTGTGAAGTCCTCTGCCGGTCCGTACGTCTCGGATGAAGGACTCTGGGAGATCCTCAAGCTCTGCTACTACGTGGTGCGGCAGCCGCGCGTCTCCGCCGTCCTCCGCAGTCACGCAGAGAGTGTCCTCACGCAGCTCTTCCTCGCCGTCTTCGCGCCGCGCAGCACTCTCGCGCCCCTGCGCCGCGCCGGTCCCACGCTCGAGGCTCGCGGGCGCGCAGCCGCGCGCCGCTGCGTCCAGAGAGACGCCGCCGCCCCGCGGAGCGGCGACGGCTCCGCGAGAGAGAGAGAGGCCGCAGACGGCAGCGCGCGAGAGGCTGGCGAGACCGAGAGACGCGCAGGCCGCCACGAGGCGACGCAGCGCACAGGCCGCCACGAGGCGACGCAGCGCGCACCGGCCACGAGAGCCGGCGCAGGAGAAGAAGAAGAAGGAGAGGGAGGAGGGGCGCCTCCTGGGTCGGCGGGACCGCGCTTGGCGCCGCCCTGCATCTTCCACCCGCACGGTCTCGGCTCGCTGTATCTCTCGCTGCGATTCGTCGCGTTCCTGATTGCTCACGGCGTGCCCTTCACCTCGTCGGCGTCGCGCGCGCCGCCTTCGCTGCGGGCGGCGCCCATTGGCGGCGATGAGCGCAAGGCGGAGGCCGAGGGGTCGCTCGGCGGCGCGGGACCGCCGGCGGCGCAGGGGGGCGCAGGGGCAGCTGCTCACGGCGCGCCGGCGTCGGGCGGCGGCGAAGAGGGCATGCGGCGCGCGGCGGCGGCGTCTTCCTTCTCCTCTCCGCTGCTGCCCGCCGCGTCCGCGTTTGTGGGCGATGAGGAGCTCGCGGCGGGCGGAGCGGCGACGCGCGCGCCGGCGCAGCTGCGGCTCGTGGAGCTCTCGCAGGTGGTGCGTCGCATGGAGAGCGACTTGTTGGGACTATACGACGAATTTTGCTCCAAGGCGGGTAAGGGGGACGAGGAATTCAACCAAGAGATGCGTGCGCTCGGGTTGACGTTGCTGAACGTCGTGCTGGAGGCTGCGGGGCGGGCGATCGCGGCATCGCCTTCGCTGCGCCACGTGGTGCGCGAGGAGATCGCTTGGGCGATCATCTGCGGCGTGCCCGCCTTCTCCCTCGTTTCCTTCGGCGGCGCGCGAGACGCCGCGATGCTCATGCTCGCGGTGCTGCTGCGCGCCGTGTGGAACCTGCGGAGTTTCTGTCCGCCGCTGCCGGCGAGCGAAGCGACGCTGCTCGGCAGCGTCTTCTTCCGCGTGCTAGCTTCACCCGTCGCGCTGCTGCTGTATCGCCCGGCGCCACAGGCGCTGGGCCCCCCGGGGCTGTCAACGAGCGCTGTCGGTGCGCAGTACCAAGCCCTCTGCCAGAGTCTGCAGCAGCAGGTTGCGCCGTATGACTTCCGCTTCATGACGCTGGAGGCGCTCGTCGAGCTCTGTGCCCTGCCGGAGTTCCTCCCGCAGTTGTTCATTAACTTTGACTGCAACGTCCGCGCGGCTGGCGCGGACGTCTGCGCGCAAGTCGTCTCCCTGCTCGTTTTCACCGCTCTCGCGCCCGCCGCGCCCCCGCTCCCCAAGCTGCATCAGATTCAGCGGTGCCTCCTCAGCCAGGCGGCGCCCGCGAAGCGCGGCGAGCCTGCCAGCGCCGCCGGCTGGGTGGCGCCTGGCGACGCGGTGCAAGCCGCGCTGCAGGCGGCGAATGCGTCGCTGCTGCCGCCCTACCGCGGCGTGTACCGCGACGCTGACTTCGTGAGCCTCCCCGATGACTCTGGCCGCCAGTGCCTCGCCAGCGCCACGCGACAACGCGAGCGCGTCGCCTTTGCGAGCTTCGCCGCGGGGACGGGAGGGACAGCGGCGCCCGACGGAGGCGACGGCGCGGCGGCCGGTCAGGCCGCCGCGAGGAGGCGCGCCGGCGGGAATCCTTTCCTCTTGTCTAGGAAGAATGCCGACCTCATGCGGCGCGCGGCAGCCGCCGTCGCGCAGGGCGCCACCGAGAAGGAGAGCCGCGACATTCTCTTTTATGACCCCTCTCGACTCAGAGAAAGCACAGAACTGAACCGCATCGCGCTCCGCGGCCTGATCAGCATCCTGACGCTCACGGCGGCGCGCTGCGAAACAGCGGCGGCCGCCGCCGCGCAGAAGGAGCGCGAGCGCCAGCGGCGAGTGCAGCGCGAGGCTCGCCGACGTGCAGCGCGCCACGCAGAGGGCAAGGCGCAGGACGCGACGGGCGCCTCGCTTGCTCCTGACCCCCGCGACGCGGAGGCGTTCGACGTCGAAGAACGATGGCGGGGGGAGGGAGACCGACGCGTGGCGAAGACGCGCGAAGAGGGACTGCGGAAGCTGGAGGACGGCGAAGACGTGGAACGCAGAGACGGCGAGGAGGAGGGCGAGCAGGAGGAACGAAGCGCTGTCGCAGATGAGCTCGCCCAAGCCCTTGTCGAGAGCGGGCAAGCCTCCGCCGTCACGGCCTTCGCGGCGGTGCAGCCCCTCAGTCGACTCTGCGAACGAAGAGAAAGAAAAAAACGCGTGGAAGCTGCGGCAGCCGTAAGCGCCCGCCCTCGCGCATGCGACTCTGCAACTGCGCCAGCCTCCGGACGTGGACATGCGGATATACAAATATATATATGTATACACACAGTGTCTGTAGATCGATCGATAGGTGGACGCAGATAGACAGATATAGAGCTACATTGTATAGGTATATAGTATAGATATGTAGTATATAGGTAGACATAGATAGATACAGATCTGTTATGCCTTGTGGATTCGACCGTGTGCACCGTCGTTGCCTCTTTTCTGCATTTCGCTCTTCTCTGAATCTTCGCATCTCGAGGGGCTTCCCTTCGGCTAGAGGGGGGGACGCTGGCCCCCTCTCGCGTGCGTCGTTCACTTTGTTTTGCAAGCGCTTCTTTGCGAATTTTTTCAGATTTTCAATGCGAGCCCGAAGACCTTCGTGGCTCAGCTGGAAGCGCTCGCGCTGCTGCCGTCGCCAGCGACGCCGCGCGCCGTCGCCGCCTTTCTGCGCGACATGCGCGGCCTCGATTTAGTCAAGGTCGGGGAGTATCTCGCGCAGAACAAAGACTGGAATAAGCAGGTAAGAATATAAGTGTCTGAGGGGAGTCTGTATCGCCCTTGTCGTTATTTCTGGACACTCACCTGTTTTGAGGCGCTTCCATCCACAAATACATACAAATGCTCCAGCCCATCTACATTTGCATTTACGTGTATATGTCTCTTTCTACATAGGTCTCTGTATGTAAGGCCTGCATCCTGCGGCCTTCGTGTGTGCTCTGACGTCGAACGAGTGGCTGTCTGCTCCATCCTGCGTGTCTATACGTGTCACAGAGTGCGCTTTTCCTGTTTTTCTCTCTGCATCATTCCTCGCTTAGCCCTACGCGTGCGTAGGGCTATCTGGCTACGAAGTTCGTGCGTGCACTCTGCCCCCGAGAGTCGCAACTTGCTGCGCAGATAGGTTTCGTTCTTGCGCGGTTTTTTGCGCCTGCGTGCCGCCTCGTACACCGGATTTTATTGATACACCAGGGAGAAAACCAGATGGATTTCTCTGTCGTATGCTCTCGGAAGGTCTGCGACCTGTTTCGTGGAAGGAAAAAGCTGCGCCTGCGAAGGACAAAGTCTTGGGTGCGCGCCCGCCGTCGTTTTGGGTCTGCATGAGCGTTGAATGAAGTTCGGTGAGTGTCAAGAGAGAGCGGCGCACATAGCTGCGCCGCACGGACTCCGGTTTTTCTCCGCTCATGCGAAGGAGTGCGTGGATGCTATCTGCAGGTCCTCGTGGAGTTCCTCTCGACTTTTAGCTTCGCGAACGTCTCTCTGGTGGAGGCGCTGCGCATGCTGCTGGCGTCATTCCGCCTGCCGGGTGAGCGCTTCAGGGTCTACGGCTTCAGGTTTCGCGAAAAACTGAAAACCTTCTACAAGCAGGCAAAGTGAAAACGCCCGAGCAAAAATGCGTCGATCTGCGTTTCGAGTCGATTTTGCCGCTGTGAAAAGAAGTGCTCTGGCCTGCGTTTTGACTCGCTTTCGGCACTGTAAATCTCGTCTTCGCCGGCTTTCCTTCTCTTCGCGTTCTCTCTCGTGTGTTTCATCTCCGCGCGGACATGTAGGCAAGCAGCATGTAGATGCTCTGGTTAACGAAAGCGCATCCATGCTGCCTCCTTCTTCCCGCATGCATTCCTCATCCCCTTCTCTCGTCTCGTGTGTATGTGTCTCCACCAGGCGTCTCTTTGGTTGTGCTGTCTGGTTTTTTTGTGGGTACTGCGGAAGCGCATGCATTTCTGTGCTTTTTGTTGGATTTTCTCTTGTTCAGGCGAGGCGCAGCAGATCGAGCGCGTGATGGAGGCATTCGCGGGCGAGTATTTTCAGCAGCAGCCGTTTGTGACGACCGAGGACCTTCCCGCGAAGCTGGCGGAGGCCGCGACGTTCTCGCGTGCGTCGCCGCCGGCTGAGGAGACTCCGGTCCGAAAGAAGAAGGAGAAAGTCGTGGAAGATCCGCGCTTCTCGCTGCCGCGCTGGGTGGTGAGCGAGGCCGCGTACTGGCGGCACCGAGACATCGCCGAGGAGGAGGAAGAGGACGGCGCGCGCGAGTGCGACGGCTGCAGACACTTTGCAGACGACCGCGAGGAAGAAGAAGAACGCATGCTGGAAGAACTCCTCGAAAACCCACACAAAGGACGGCGAACCTCCGTCGACCTCGCCGACCTCCTCCGCCGCTACCTCGCCGCCCCCGAAGAGACCGCCAGCGGACGCGACTGCAGACTGCGAGAAGAACTCACGAAAAAATTCATGGATGCGACGCCAGAAAAGGTGCGAAACAGACAACACGCAGAGAGTGAGAATACCTCGAAAAAATACACATATATATATGTTAGAAGGATACCAGATTACCCTGATTATCTTTGTTATATTAATACATGGTGTTCAAAATGTATTTCTAAAACAACACATTTATATAAAATTATAAAAATTTTATAATTGATAAAAATAAACTAAATTATAATTATGGAAGTTTTGATAAAAATAATTTTTTATGGGTGTATGTGTGTGAGGTATACACTCACCTCGATTCCCGTGGCAGGAGCTTGCATGCGCATGCGCCCGTTGCCTCTGTCCGGTGGTCGTTCCTTTTTTTCGAATTTTAACACGCTTCAAGACCTGTAGATGTGTGCCTGTGCGTGTATTGTATACACGTACTTCCACGGGGTCCTGTGCTTTGCTTCTCTCGCGTGTTTTTCGTCCGCTTTGACTTTGGAACACACGCTGTCTCTCTCTTTCCTGTGGGTTGTGCTTTTCTCAGCCGCCGCCGGGCTACGTGGCGTTTGAGCACCGCGACACGGTGTTCGTGCTGTCCTACTCGATTATTCTTCTGAACACGGACCTGCATAATTCGCAAGTCCGCGTGAAAATGACCGTTGAGCAGTTCCTGCGCAACAACCGCGGCATCAACCAAGGCAAGAGTCTCCCCGCCTTCTACTTGACGGAGATCTACCTCTCGATTCGCGACGAAGAGATCCGTCTCAAGAGCTCCGCGCCGCCTGCAGCCGCCACCGGCAGCGCAAGCTCCGGTGGCGACGGCGCGCTGCAGAAGAAAACTCTCGCGCGGACCTCGACGACGCGCCGCAGAAGAAAAGGCGCTGACCGCGAGAGCGAGAAGGCGGCTGCTGCCGCCCACGCGGCGCCGAAGGGGCGTCCGAAACTCGAGGCGGGCGGCGCGTCGGCCTCCGCGGCGCGAGCCGGAGGTGGCAAGCGTGAGACACTCGCGATGGTGAAGGCCTTTCTGCGAGGGCGACGCGCGCGGCGGGGCGAGGCTGCGGACCCGCAGCAGGCGCAGAGGAAAGAGCGCCGCCGCCGCGGGTCGTCGCAGGAGGCTGAGCGGCTTTTGGTAGTCGACGGCGGCGCCGCGTCCTCCTCTCTGGCGACTGCCCCCGCCTTCGCCTCCGACGCGGGCACCTGCGGGGGGAGCGCAGAGGACGGCGCGAGGCGACTCGCGAGTGGCGACTGCGTGGGGGGTTCTCTGTATATTCAGGCCAGCAGCGGGAACCTGGAGGCGCCGCTGTCGGTTTTGTGCGGCGAGTTGGATGCGTTGTTTTTCTTTCTTTTTTGGGAGCAAGGCGTGTTTGACTGCTTCCGCGGGATCCTCGAGACGACGACGGACGTGGGCGCGGTGGAGGAGGCGCTGTCGGGCATTCTACTTCTGGCGAAAATCGCCATCTCGCTCGGCTTCTCGCAGGCGGTCAACGTGATCGTCGTCGAACTCTGCGCCTACGTCAACCTCTCCCTCAGCGCCCTTGCGCAGAGCGTCTTCCCCGTGCTGCTGGAAATCCTCCGACCGGCGCCGGCGCGGCAGGGGGCGGACGACGAGGACGATCGCGGCTCGGAGGCGACGCATGAGTCTTTAAGGCCCTCGCGGGCCTCTGCCCTCGCGTCCGCTTCGAGCTCCACGGCGTCGTCGCGCGCCCTCGAGGGCGCGGGCGCGCCGCACGCGCGTCCGCGCGAGGGAGGCCTCGGCGGCTGCGCGTGTCTCCGCGAGGAGGGTTGGGCGGCGTTCGTGGAGGTGCTGCTGAAGCTCTTTGCTCTGGACCTGCTCCCCGCCTCCGTCGCCCAGCTGCGCGATTTCTGTGACCCCTCTGGGCGCCCGCTGCCGCGGCTCTGCACGCTCTTCCCGCCCTCCTTCGCCCCGCCGTCGCCGGCGGGACACGCACGAAAGAAATCCGCGCGCCGAGGCTGGCTGGGCGACCTGACCAATCTCCTCTTCGCCTTCGGAGACAGCGACGACGAGAGCGAGGGCGAGGGCGGCGACGGCGAGCGGAAACCCGGAAAGCGCGTCAGCCTCACGGTCCAACAGCAGCAGCAGATCGTCGCGACCGTCCTCCAGGGTCAGGTGAGGAGAGAGGAGACCCGCGGCGGCGACCGGAGACGCAGCGACACACATGCGAGCGGGCGGACTCGTTTCGTGCTCAGGGCGGAGGGTCGGCGGATCTCGGTGTGGAAGACGCGCGAAAATAAGTGCCTTTCGTGTGCTGCTCTCTCTTCTCTCTCGCAGGATGACGCCGCGTCCTTCCCTGCGTCGCTGCTGAGCAACCTGCAGCTGCTGCGCTGCGGCACGTCCTTCGCATTTCTCCCCTCGACGCTGCCGCCGCCGCTCGCGGCCACCGCGGAGCCTCCGCTGCCGATTCTCTCCACGCCGCGGCGCCTGCAGCCGGTCGCGCACGCTCTGGAGCCCGGCCGCGAGCTGGGAAGAAAGGACGCGGAGGGGCGACGCGAAGACGAGGCGTTGCAGCTCGCCCGGGGAGTAGACGGCGACGAGGCGCGCGAGGAGACTGAGAGCCGCGAGGGCGAGGAGGGCGCGGGGAGCGCGGCGGAAGAAGAGCGAAGGCGGAAAGACGAAGATCGCGACCGGCAGCTGGCAGCAGTCGCGCCCTTCTTTCGCTTCAAAGCAGTGCTTGAAAGGCTCTTCAAAATCGACGAAATCCTCGCGCAGTAAGGCGCAAATGAAAGCGACCTCGGCAGCTCAAAGCCGCTGAGAGGGTTGGTGACGGAGAGGCGTCTGCCTCACGAGAGGAACTCCCTACGGCGAGCGCCGCTCGGTTGCCTCTGCGTAGAAGGCTAAAGACTGGCTAACTCTACGCGGAGGTTTTTTCGTGGCTGTCGCACCGGCGCTCGCAGAGTTTCGGCATGCAGGAAAAGAAAGTTCGCATTCGCGTGTGAAAAAAAACGCGAGATCTGCTGAGGGAGAATGAACGCGCGTGAACCCTGAACTTCCGGTTTCATTGTTTTCCTTTTTTTGCAGAATCTTCACCTCGCTCCCGCCGGCGTCCGCGCTGTCTCTGGCGACCGTCCTCATTCTGCACACGCTTCCCCTGGCGTCTCAGCCTGCGTCGCAGTCGCCTCCCGCAGGCCTCTCTTCTGCATCTCCCCCTTCCTCGCCCCCGCAGCGAGGTCTCCCGGCGCGCGAGGCGGGCTCCGCAGCGACGCACGCGTCGTCGCCTCCCTCTGCGGCTGTTGTGACGCCGTACTACCCGTATCCGCGCTTGTCTGCGTTTCCGCCGGCAGTCCCTGCGGCGTATCTGCTGGGCGAGGCGACCGCCGGCGACGCGTCGCTCTCAGCTTCTTCGGGGTCGCTGCCGTCGGCGTATTCCGCCTACTCAACGACCAGCGGGGCGTCCTCTGCCTCCCCGGCCTCGCAGGCGACGAGCCCGCCGGCAGGCGCCGCTGGGGCCCCGGCGCAGTCACCCTCGCCCCGAGGCCCCGAGGGCGGCGAAGGCGCGGCGGCGGTCGCGGCTCTGGGCCCGCGAGTCCCCGCGACCCTGCGGGACCTCATGCAGACGGCAGCTGCGCGGCGATGGCGAGGCCTGGGGGGGGGGGCGGCGGCGTGGAGGAAAGCGACCGGGAGATGGAGCGGAGAGGCGAAGAGCGCGAGTTCTTCGCGGAGTTCGGCGCCCTCTGCGGCGCGAGCATGGTCGACGACATCAAGCGCTTCCGCGCCGTCGGCGACCGCTCGTTCGCGCTGGAAATCTTTGGATTTCTCGTCGCAGACCAAGGCGTGCTTCTTGCCGAAGCCGCGGGGGGTGTACGTACACCGGAGGACGGAAACGAGGAAGACGAATCAAGCGGCGGGGGACGGCCATGCGGAGTTTCCGCGTCGCTCTCACTCGGGAAGTCGCACGACGCAGAACGCGAAGAGGAGTTCGTCGCGCGTCTCGAGACGAATCAACTCTTTTGGGCCCTCTGCACCACGCACCTGAGCGTCCTCATGCGCCGCTACGTGATCGCCGCCGCTGCGGAGACCGTCCTGCCGCCGTTCGTGGCCATCGAGCGGACTGTTCGCGCCGCGCAGATGCAGAGGAGAGCGGAGGGAGTCGTGGACGACGAGCGACAGGCCAATGCGGTGGAAATCGCAGACACGCACTCGGAAGGAACTCTCGATAGCCACGTCGTTGCCCTTTCGAAGAAGATGCTCTCCTCCTGGGGACGCAAACTCACCGTCGAAACGCCGGCATGTACGTCACATCGAATCATCCGTCTGCTCCCCTGCATCATATATCAGTATATATATATATATTTATGTGTATCTAATTGTGTAATACGCACGCATATCTGTATCTATATATATATATATATATATATATGAGAAGGCATCTACGCCTAGATAGGTACGTATCTCTGTGCACGGCTGGTTCTGTGACGTCTCATGTGGCTTCGTGGTTCCTTCTGTTCGCGCGTTTTGTTGTTTCCTGATTCTATCGTTCGCCTTTTTTCTTTCTGGGTCCGGTGTGGCGGTGTCTTTTCGGTGCTCGACCTGCGTGCTTTCGGTTTTTGTTTTGCGATTTTTCGCTCGATTGTCTCCGGATGTCGGTTTTGCAGGCCTGGACCGCGACGAGTTGCTTCTGATTGAGCGCCTGATGGTCGCGTCGCTGCGCCTCGTCGTGGAGTTCCTGCCGCTGGGGGCGTCGCTTGCGCCGCAGTCGCCCCGCGAAGGAGACTGCCGGGCCGCAGATGAAGATGCAGACGGGCGGGCGTTCCCCCCCTTGGAGGAGAAGAGAGCGCTCGCGGCGGCGGAGACGCAGGAAGAGCGAGAGAGGTGTCTGCGGCGAGTTCACGAGTGGATCGAGCCCGCCGTTCTGCATCTCTTGGCCCTCGTCGTGCACCTGCATCCCAACGTCTACATGCTGCAAACCGAAAGAATCACTGCGGCTCTCCAGGTGACCAAAGGCGAGCGCAAGGCGGCAGCCGGCCTTTTCACAAAAAACTGGAGATTCACGCTGGGTTTCGCCTTTAATTTCTATCTTGCCGCGTCGCGTTCCCCGCGTTTCGTTCCCCGCGTTCCATGTCCTCTTCCCTGCCTCGTGGCTCTGGTGGCGGGTGCCGTGGCCTCTCCGTCGCGCCGGTCTGCCATCAGACTCGCAGCTTCTTTCCTTCTTTTCTGTCGCGCGCAGTCACTCCTTGTTTTCTTCGTCCCTTTTTCCCGGCGTTTAATTTCCGCCTTCTTCTTCTCCGCGGTTGGTTTTATCGCGTCTGCGCCCTCCCCCCTCTGTCGCGTGTTTTTCGGAGGCCGCCCAACTCTGTCTGGAAGCACGTTGGTTCTGTCTGTCTTCGCGGCTGGTCGCGTCGGCTGACTGCGCTCGGTGTGTTGACTTCGTGCTTTTTCAGCTTCTTCTCTTCCCGCCGCATTACCTCTCGACGCTGCGCTCGCCGCTGGCGGTCGACTTGTTTCTCGGCGTTCTTCAGCGCACGGTGCCTCTCCCGCCGTTCCTGCCGCCGTCGTCGCTGCCCTCCTCTCTTCTCCGCCAGCAGCAGCAGCAGCTCGCGGGCTCGAGTGTGCGGTTCCTCTCGCACTGGCTGCTCGCCCGCGGGAGCTCGGAAGCGTTGCTGGAGGCCGCGAAGCCGCGCCACCTCCAGGGCTTGATTCAGACTCTCCTCGCGATCTGCGTCCACACGCCGCAGCTCTTCCTGCTGAAGGGCGGCGCGTGCGTCTTCGAACAACGCGAGGGCGCGCCGCAGGGGGTCGTGGGGGAGCCCGAGCGGCGCGAGAGCCGCCGGCGCGGGGCGGCGCCCACTTCGAGTACCCTCGAGGACGGAGACGCAGGCTTTCTCCCCCCGCCCCTGCCCGCCCTCGGCGACGCGAAAGAGAGTCTCCTCAGGAAGCGCCGCGGGCTGAGTGGGCGACGCGCGCTGCTCGCCTGGGGCGGATTCGGCGCACGTAGAGCCGAGAAGGACATCCTCCACGAGGTTGGGGGCGGAGGACAAGGCGACGAGGGCCGGGGGCCGCCAGCCGGGGAGGAGGCGAGCGGCGACAGCGGGACGTCTGTCTTCGCCGCAAACCTCAAGGCGCTGAAGATCATTAACGACCTGCCAGCCACCGTCGTCGCGGCTGTCGAGGCCCGTAAGCAGGAGCCCTCCACAGCCGGCGAGCCTTCCGCCGCCGCTGCCGAGTGGTGTTCAGTTGAAGAAGTCGGCGTCCTGTGGATGAAGGTCCTCCAGGCGCTCGCGATCAGCTGCGCCTTCGGACCTAAGGCGGTCCGCGTCAAGGCCCTCGGGGTGAGCAGAGAAGAAAAGCGAACGCAAACTCGCCGGAGGAAAAAGGAATTTTCGTGACAGGGGGGAGACAAGAAGCAGTCTCATGACGTCTCACGCGTGCGGTGCGGAAGAGGGCGACCTGCGAAGTCCGACATGTGGAGCTCGCGGAACACTCTAACTTAGTGTGTGCAATGCAAACACGCAGGTCAGCCCAGACGAAATTCATCAGCCTCTTTTTCTCTTGCGTCGCCATGCCCGAGTCCCCTCTGTGTGGCGGTCTCTCTCGCCTGTTGCCACTTCCTGTGGAGTTCGTTCGCGTCTCGTTTTCTCCGTGTTTTTCCGCTTTTTCAGTACCTGCAGTATCACCTCCTGCGCGCGTCGCCACGGCCGCCCTCCGCGTCGCCGGACCCTGAAGAGCGCGCCGCGGAGGCGTCTCCGTCCTCGTCGCTGCTGCGCACAGTCATGGAGAGCCCAGCCGTGTGGCGCCTGGTGCTTCAGGAGATCCTCTTCCCGCTTCTTTCATATGGCTTTCATTATCCGTACGACTACGCTGGCGCGGAGGCGGCGGGGGCGGCGGCCGCGGCGGAGCCTCAGGGAGAGAAGTCCGCGCGAAGCGGCGAGCCTGGGGACGGAGAGGCCGAGTCAGCGGAGTCGAGAGAGAAGCGCAGCGGCGCGAGCGAAAGTCCCTACACGTTCCCTTCGGACAGCCGCCTTCGCAGGCCCGCCGCCTGGATGGCAGCGCCCCTGGGGAGACGCTACACACTCGAGGGCGCCGTGGCTGCGCTCGGCGCCGAGGAGGTAAGACGACCAGTCCTCGGCTCTTCTTCTGCCTTCAGAGGCGACGGGAGCCCCGGAAAAGCGGCTCCAGGAAACTCTCCCAGTGCACCAATAGGTCTGTAGTTCTCAGCTTCTATCGCTGTCTGACATACGACGCACACCAACACATGCATACACGTACACCATTATATATATCTACGCAGGTACATATATATATATATATTCATATATATACATGTATACATACAGACATACATACATACATGTGTATATATATATGGGCACGCGCAGTATGCATTGGTGCTTCCGCCCGCCACGGCGCGTCGGCCACGCTACACAGCGATGTCGGCGCGGCGGTTTCATGGTTTTTTCGTACGATTGGTGAGTTCTGCCTGACTGGCTTACAGCTTCCGCTGTGAGTGTGGTGGCGGTCTGGGCTGCCCGCGTATCAGCGTGAAGACTCGTTTGAAGGGAAGACAGCAGACATGCGTGCATTGGCCGGCTCACACCTCGTTGTTATTAAACAAGATTCAGTTAGGGACGCTAGTTCTCCGTCAGATGCAATGTGAGCTGGGTGAGTGTTTGCGTGCTCGCTGTCCGCAGATCCTGCAGCGCCGCGCGGCGTCCGCGAGTCTGGTTTGCCGGCTCTTCCTCTCGCACTTGGATCTGCTGCTGCAGCCGCTCGTTGAGTCCGACGTCGGCGACTCCGACGCGGAGGCAAGAGGGGAGGACGCAGAAGAGGAGAGAAAGAGGCAGGAGGCCGCAAAGGAATCTGCGCTGCGTTTGCTCGGCCTCGTCGGAGACCAAGTGCTTGTGCGCCACTTTGGAGGGGACGTCGAGGCCGCGCATGCAGCGGCAGTGTGCGGAGGTCTGCGGCTGCTCCTCCCGCCACTCGTTCAGTTCCTCGAGCTCCTCGTCGCACAAGCCAGCGTAAGCGACAGAGCCGCATCGATGTGCAGGGGCGCACAGCTGAGAAGGAGGGGGGGGGGGGGCGTATGCATGCGAGAGAGGAGAGCGCACACGATTTGATGTTCTTGCGAGACAAGGAAGAAGCTAAGCGAGGGGCGGAGAGGCGGCGGCGTGTCAACGTGGCGCAGTGCGCGAGCCGGCGGGTGGTGCAGCCTTTGCTGCATGCGTCATGCATGTATTGGTTTCCCCTCGCGTATTCTGCGGTGTTATTCTCTCTTGGGGCTGTCCCACTTCGGGACCGTGTCTCTGTGGTGTGGCGCGCAAGACCTGGAAAGTGCAGTGTATTGTGCGCGGAGTTGCTCAAACAGGGTCGGCTGACGCTCTCGGGTCTCCTTCTCTTTCTGATTATGCGCAGGCGGCACCCGTCGTGTTTTGCGACGCCTTTTTGGAGAACTTGAAGAACACGTTTCTGGTTGTTCTTACCTCGCCTGCGGTCGCGAAAGCCTCGACCGAGGGCACCGTGGCGTTGCCGCCTCCGACGGCGGCGGACTTTGGGCTCGCATCCGCTGGCGACGCGAAGGCGGAGGGGCCACCGCCGACGACGAACGGCGAAGAAGGCGAGCTGGCGCGAGGAGGAGAGGCGGACGGAGATCTCGCAAATTCCGGCGCAGAGCAAGGCTGCCAGCCGAAGCGACGAGGCAGCGGACGACACCAACTCGAGTCGCAGTCGTACCTCGACGCAGCCCTGCAGCAGCTGTCAAAGAGCCAGCAGCTGCTCATTGCAATCGCTCACCAAGTCATTTCGCCGGCGTTTCCACACCTCGTGAAGGATCTCCTCTTGATCATCTTGCCTACGCTTCTCCCTGCTCCTTCGCCGGCCCGCAGCCGCAAAGCAGAAGGGCAGAGTCCCCTCGCTGCGGAGGGCATGGGCGAGCAGCAAGAAGAGGTGGAGAGGCAGGCGTCTGCGGAGCGGGCTGAGAACAAGCAGACGAGAAAAGCATCGGGCGAGAGAGCGAGCCACACAGAAACAGACGAAGGAGCGCCCCCTCCCCCTCCGCCGCCTCCTCCTCCTCCCCCGCCACCCCCCGCGTCTCCTGCTTTCGTCGGGCGCCAAGACAGTGGAAGCGGGATGTCTGCAGGCGAGGGAGGGAGGCCGGACGAAGGGATGGATCACGAAGCGCGCGAGTGGTCTCATCATGGCTCTCAGAGGGGAGGCAGCTCGCTTTTCGATGGCAGACCACGGGTCCTCGACGAAAGAGATAATGCTGAACCTGAGGGTGGGCAGGGACTTAGGAGTGAGGGTGCAGTTGCACCGGATGCAACCGGGCAGGCTGGCGACCTTGGAGAAGAGAAGGAAAAACACGCAGGGCAGAGACCAGCTGACAGAGATGCGGAGGATGGCGCGGCGGGCTCCCAGCACGCTAAAGGTGAAGATAGCGCAACCGCGAAGACGCGTCTTCCTCCCCCACGAAGCTGGCGGGAGACTTTCTTCGGGGCCGGCGCTGCAGCTGCAGCCCTGGGCAGGGACGTAGAGAGCTGAGCAAGCTCCGCTGTCTGACAGGTGAGCGAAGGCGGATGACACCGAAGGGCATGCCGCCCAGAATTCGCCGAAGTTCGAAATGCTGCCACTGGAGCTCTCCCTCGCTACCTCTTTAAACCCCCTGCGGGGCACACCCGTGACTGTGTGTCCAACTTCAGTTGCAGTTCTGCTCCGCGCAACACACTACATGGACAAATGTTCGCTCTTTCCTATTGTGTTGATGTATGTGGTCTCTGAATTTTGCTGACCTCGTGGAGGCTTCACAGTGGGCGCATGTATGCGTCGAGGTCGCTGGGGGTCGCGGCCAGCTTTCGAACGCATGTTTTTTTTGTTTGAAAAGTGCGTACATGTCGCGTTCCGTGGTGAAATCGGAGAATATGAATATTCACTCAAACACGTCAGAGTGCCTTGTGCATCCCCTATTCGCTCGACAGCGACGCCTGAAGTCTGGCGGTGGCAAACCAAAAACGTCAGGCACCGGTGTGGCCAATCGAGGCAACAGTGACGAACTCAGCCGCTTTGAAACGGTTGCCCACCAGTGATGCTTGTGTAGGAATGTGTAATAAAAAAGGAGAACGTGTCAACTATGCGCTGGCGAAAGTCTTCGAAACTTCCGGTTTGCATGAGCACGGCCGTACTGGACTGAAGCTGCCAGTCCCTACATATAACTGCAGCGACCGGTTCTGCCTTTTTTGCTGTCAGCAGCAGTCGCTCAAAGCACTGGTTTCTCAGTTGGAGAACTAAACAATCATGTTCAGCCATGCCTATCGTCTTCCTCGCTTCAGCATGTATACATCTGGTTCACACCATTAAGACTGGGTTTTTCAGCCCCGAACGCAATGGCTATGAGAGAGGCCTTGCTCAGGCGGGCCAGGTTTTCTCCCCGCACACCTACATACGCAAGAGTAGTGCGCCTAACTCATGAAACGCCCCTGGTGTCGCCCTGGTTTTCGAGCAAGCTCAAATCGGAGTTCCGTGTACACCGCTCCTCCGCCTGTGATGTGTTGCCGTATCGCATGCCTTTGGCAGGGCGTCACCTTAGTGAGTAGCTTAGCCGGCATTCAACGGTCCCGTCTGCGTGTTCCGCCTATTCCAGCCACACCGGTTTCTGCATTGTGGCCCACGCGCGCAGAAGGCGCCACAAATCAACACAACTGGAGCCGCTTTACGCAAGTACTCCAGCATTCACTTCCTGGGAGCGTGACTGCGACGGCCATGTGGTCAAAACCGGAATTTCCAGGGCTACTGTCGTTTCCCACAATTCGGATTTCCAGCGGCTTCGTTGGTAACTGCAGAGGATAGCTCCCGTCAGTGTCACACCGTGTGTTTAGGCTGCACACGCTGACCCAGAAAGCCGTAGGGAAAATATCCGCCGGAACGTGTGATGTATGGACAGCCCAGAGGCGGACGTGCGGAGTGTCAGCTGTTCATTCGTAGTTGCGCGCAGTGATCCTGCCCTTCCTTCCCTTATTCGTTGAGAGAGAGAACCTCTATCCGGCCAGTATCTTGCTGCATACGATGGATATATACAAGCATACGCAGGTTAGTTGACGGTTCGATAGCGGACAACGCGCAGGAGCAAACAGAATGGCCATACAGAGCTACAAACGGGCGCGGGAACTCCTCGAGATCCTGCACCGGCAGAAAGACCGAAGTGCGTTTTCCCAACCGGTCGATGCCCACCAGAAGAATTCTAAGGGCAGCACGTGTGATGCAGAATCACCGAAAAAGCGGAAGATCCTACACAGTTTCAGCGTAAGCCCTAAGCTGTCCAGAAACATGCTTTCAAGACTCGAAGGCAAGGGCTGCAGCAACCTGCCCCGCCAGCACCTGGCACAGAGGGTTCGGCTTCGCAGCCATCGTCCGCAGGGGAAAAGCATGTGGGAACCTCTTCCCAGTCTCTCGCGCTCACTAGAAGCGATGGCGTGAGAAAACCTGCGAATAGAACGCAAGCTGAAGCGCTGGCAGTTGCGCGGCACATTCTGACGGAAAAGAAGAATGCCGAGTTGCAATTGCTGACAGAACAATCTCAACGCAGTGCGTGCACGGCTTACGTCGATAACGCGCACAATCAAATGCCATTTAGCACTAGCCAATTATCATACTACGCATCTCCTTCGCTGGCCCGTTCTCAGGTATCTTCCCCTCGGGCCACAGGCATCCAGCGGCGTGAATCGTAATGACACGGTTGCCCGCAGATGCTTCTGGGTGGTAGCTTGCCAGCGAGTTTCAGGTACCCGTTGTCACAAGCAAGCACCGCGGGTCCTCTCCCTTTAGCTCCATCAAGCGGTCCGGGGCACCCAGTCTTTCCACTGGTACTACCCCCCTGAATGTCACCATCTGCTTCTTCTTTTGGATGGAGTTCGCGTTCCAGGCTGTAGTGACTCGATCCACATCTGGTGTACGAGACGCAGGCGATGCCGACACTTTTCTGTCGTTGGTATCGTATCATCTGGGAGGTATGGCAGTCTAGGGCCGCATCGTTCTGCCTCAGAAAGCCTATCTTGCTCTCAGGTGTTGAGGCGTTAGACACAAATCCAGAGCGTACTGAAAATCACGACATCATTCGGGCTTTTTTCGAGCGTGCCATCTCCATGTGCGTTAAACCAATCATTGCACCCTCCACCGCGGCCGGGGTTCCTCTACTCGACCGCAGGGTCAAAAGAGATATACAGAAAATCCTAGGTAGGAGCGGACCTGTGTGAACGCCCCACGCTGTTGTTCAACGGGAGGGTATTGACGGACAGGTGTAGCCAAGAATCAGCCAGAACTTCGTGTGACTTTAACCCAGTGCGCGGTGCAAGGCTTTACCGATCTGCTTCGCTCACAACCCGGCTGGCACAACCGTAAGGCACCCGAACCGTGAAGCCGTGACAAGTGTAACGTGCCGCTGTGGGCTCTCTTTTGCTCAGCACGAGAGGTTCATAAATGGTTCATACGGCCTGCTCTCATGGAGCTTTTGACATCATTTATTGATGAGGCCAACTGTAACAATTGCTTTGGAAACCTGATAGGTGGGTCTATATCGCTGCGGTTCACCATTTTGGGAAGACAGTGGCAACCGTCTACGGTCAGTTATCAGTGCTGCCTGTATCGCCTTGGATGCGATGGATAAGAAAGCAGGCGTTGGGGCAGTGCTTCCTGACAACCTAGTTATGGTTCTGGATGTTATCACTTTCGCACTACGCAAAATGCACACCAAATGTTACGACAACGTACGTGTATATCGAAAAAATTGTACACAGGCAAACTACGAGTGAACAATTACCTTGCTACAGAAGGAATTAGAGCAACTGCGAACAGCAGCCTTATCGGCCATCAATAACCTCGTAAGACCTTCTGCGTTGTGCAAGACAACTGGTCGCTCACAGGCGAGCGTCCTACAGACGAACAAGCTTTTGGATGACCCCAGCTGCAAACCCATTGCCAGAGCGCAGATTACGGGCATCCACCTTGCCATTGAACGGCTGGCACGTCAATCATCAACTCTGGCTCTGCAAGGCAATCTTGCATCCAAAGCATCGAGAACGCGGTTGCTTAGAACCCTTGCAGGTTTTTGGAAGGTTCAGATGCCCTTAGCGCTCAAGCGCATGTCGGACACCGCGGTCTGATCAACTTATTGTTGTCGAGGGAAACACTGCACATCATGACTGGTAGACGAAGCGCGTTTGAACCGCGAACCCAACAAGTTTTAAGCTGAACAAGGCATTGCTTTAAATTGGGCTGTTGCCACCCAGCTGCCTTCCTGGCTTCGAATCATTCGCAGCACAGTCCATCTTTGTCACGCTATCAAAAGACAACGCGCCAGCTGACCCCCCTAGACCTCATTGGTTGCAACTCACACGCTCGGCTCTCTGGTCACCGTGGATTGGCTCCAGCCACTGGTTATGTACAGCATAACTCGCTAGTAAGGTTAGAGTCTTTGAGCTCAGAAACGTCCTCTGAACTGCCTCGACGAAGCCCGTTAGACTGGAAAGACGAAGGAAGAGCATGAAAAAACTAAGTCGATAGAGTTGGGAGGGCACGGGCCAATATCTGTTGATAGCTGCTACCGACAACCAGCTCGTGAGGCTACTTGACACCAGACAACTACCAACTACCCGCCCTCATGAATAAAACCCGGCTTTCCCGCACACGTATCAAGTTCTGCACAGTGACGGATCGGCCGACCAGGAGTCCGACAGGAACCGCAACACCGTTTCCTCGCCCCAGTCTTGCACGCTCCCCCGATCAGTGAGTTAATCTCCATGGCGCAAGAGTGCTCCAGGCTTTCTAGAATTTCAGCTCTCCATACAGACGATCGAAGGCGATTTCTTGTCGGCCTGCCTGTCGCAAGGATTGAGCAGCGCACCACCCCAAACTCGCGGTAACAGCCGCTGTCTCGCTTTAGAAATCTGCTCCGATCGACCCCTCCCTCTCTTAGAACGGCGAGCCCGTTGCATCGCTTGCTTACCCGTATGATGCCATGCCGCAGCGTTACTCTCCAGTTTGTCGTTTTCTTGCCGCTTGAACCACACCGTTCCACCTGGGCACAGAACAAGCAACTGCAAAGCCTGGTTAGCCAGCGCAGAAACGTGGCCGCACCAGACTAATTCCAGCCATCGCCACCGAATATGATGCAGTCTACGTCGTGCTGTCTCTTTCCGACTGAGTCCACAAAAGTCTCAAAAATAGAAGAACGAAAACACCCGACAAAGGGGCGCGTCCCAGCGTAGCAAGCAGCGTGCCTCCCCCACGCCTCCCTCCCCCCCCCCCCCTCCTCCGGTGACTGGACGCTTGGCACGTCTTACCCTTTCATACAAGGCGTAGATGCCGTCAGTGGCAGCAGGTTCCTGGTCATCTAAGTCGGAGACATCATCAAGAATCTCTTCCTTCTCCTCGAGCTCGGGGCGACTGTGACCTGATGCGTCAGCGCTACCTGCGGACGGAGATTCGCGGAAAAAAACTGGAAATCAGCCCAGGGTCCGCACCTGTGATAAACTAGCAGTCTATAGAAAACCGACCAAACACGCTTGTCGTTACTCGGGAAGACGCATTTTGCCTATGCTGTTGCTTCTTGCCCTCATTCACCTCAAGTGAAGAGTTTAGGGTTTAGGACGATCTCTTACCGTCGTTTGAGGGCGCATGTGCCTGAGTATGGCTGCTGCTGGCGCTAGCCGCAGGTCCTTCTGATAGGGTTGCGCTGAGTGTCTCGGCCTCGTCAACGTCGGCGTCTTCGAAGTCATCGTCGTCATCCGCTGCCTCAGCCCCGCCGTCCCCCGCCGGCTCACTCTTTGCTGGCGCATCGGCGGGCGCCTCCACAGCCTCTGCTGCCTTGTCCGCTGGCTTCGTCACTTTCGGAGACGAGGGCTGCCCGCCGCTTGCCTTTGCTGCAGCAGCGGAGCTCTTGGCGTCTCCGCCGCTCTGCGCACTCTGTGGCGGCCCTGCTGGCGGCGCAGCCGCGGGGGCGATGCCTGAGGCGGCGGTCCTGCTGCTGTCCTGCGGCGACCACACGCAATCCGCGGCAACGCAAGCCTCTACGAATTTCGCCTTCCTCACTTCCAGGCCGCAGCCGCAGCGTGGTAAGCAGGAACTTTGAATCCTCAACAGGAACTCAGCTGGAAGACCGAATCGAGGCGCGGTGCATCGTTCCCAGTTGCCAAAACCACAGAAACGCAACCTCGTGCTTCACGAACGTGGTGAGATGCGCCGGCACGCCTGCTTCTATGGCCGGCTCCGCGACGAACTACCAGAGCAACGCGGTCGACTAGAAAGTCACGCGTGAACTCTTACCGCGGCAGTTCCTCTCGGCTGGTGGGAGCTCGAGTCGCCTCCAACTGGCGCAGCGGCGGGCGCTCGCCGGAGTTCCGCTGTTCGTCGCTGCAGAGCGAGCCGCCATTGCTGCAAAAAATAACGAACGTGGCCAACTTCGGTCAGAGCCTCTGCGATCGGCCCTGCTTCCACGGCGAGAAGGACAGGCGGCTCGTGGCACCTCCACGCGCGTGGCTACACCAAACGCACACTACGCGCAGTCTGAGCGGACGGTCTTGTCTACTGCGTGGAACTTCTGCTCCGCGACCACGCGTCGAGCAGCGCTCAAGGCAGACAGAGGCGCTCAGCATGTATACAAAGATGAGCTCGACACGCCCTCTTGGCCGTTATCTACACTTCTCACAAACCCTTCTTGTCGGGAAAGGCAGGCGCCGGCGCGAGGACGCCTTGAAGCGAAAGCCGGTCGCCGCTTACCTTCTCGATGGCGTCCATCACTTTGGCGCTCTGAAACTGCGTACACCGCTCAATCGTCGCTGCATCGAAAATTGCAGAAAGGAGAAGCAGGCGGATGGCAAGGAACAGCCACGCGAGCGAGCGCGAGGAAGCGAACGCCAGACTATGCAGCTCGTCGAGCGACGACGGAACTCAGCAGAAGCAGGGCGACAACGTACGTCATGTTTAGAGAGAGAGATGCATACATGGATATAAGCATACATATATCAGCTTCAAACGGAATCAATTCGCACAGTTCCGCCAGCGAGTGCTTCACCCGAGCGCATCCCGCGGAGACGACACGCGCGGATATCACTGAGAAATCTACTACCGAGCAGCAGAGGAGTGGATGCCCACGAGCAAGCGGAGACGACCAGCTCACACAGAAACGGAGGGCGTGTGGGAGACCTCGCATGACGCATCATCACGGGGTGAGAGTTTCTCAGGGAGAGCAAAAGGAGAAAAACAGCGCCAGGGGCGGGGGGGGGGGGGGGGGGAAGGACGAGCCTTCGTCCGCCAGCTGCGAAGGAGCTTTCTGGCGCCTGCGGCGCGCTCTGGCTTCGTTCTCACCTTCGATAACTCGGTTGTAGACGGCGCTGATGTTCTTGGCGGACCCCATCTGCTGAAGGACAGGCGAAGCCGCGGCGAGCGCCGGCCCTGCGGCGCCTCGGGGGAGCTGTTGGCGCCCGCGCTTGAGCGACGAAGGCTGCATCGTGCGCGCGTCGAGAAACGGGAGAAGGAAAACAGAACCAGACAAACGAAGAAAAAACAGCGAACATAGAGGCGAAAGAAGAGGCAAGAGTTCTCGCGATGCAGAGACACTGGCGCAACAGGCTCGGAGAGGGACACGAGGCCCGAGGAAGCCGCGGCGATGGGCCGCTGCACGTGAGGCCGCGCCGCGGGAGACGGGCGCGCCCGACGGCGAAGGCGGAGGGAGGCAGAGGCGAGAGGAAAGAAGAGAGAAAGACAGGCGAAACGCGCGAGAGCCTGCACAGACGACGCCGAGGAGACACGCGGGGAGGCCGCAGCTTTGCAGGAAATCAACTCAGAATGCTCGACGCGAGGAGAGACCGCACACCAACGCGAGACGCGCGCGAGACCGAGACGCCACCAGCCGCGGCGCCGGGAAAAAGGCCACACACAGCGACGAGAAAATGGAATAGAAGAGGAAAGAAGAGCTTGAAAGGAGATGACTGGTGAAGTGGAGAGGCAGCGCCCGCGAAGGGCGCAATTTGACTTGGGTTCCGCCATGCACATGCAACGCCACGCGAAACATTTTCGCGCTGCCGAATGCATGCGCGTGCTTGTCGCAGCAACGGATATACCGCCTTTTTTCTTCAACCCTCGGCTCCGTTGTCGAATTTTTTCAGCTTTTTTTCCCATGCTTCATGAGTTTCATCGTGCTCGTGGACGGATGTGGGCCGGCAGCGTGTACAGACAGGCACCTGCGGTCCTGGTCTGCGACCTAGCTTCCTCGCCGCGACGCCTCTTCGCTTTTAGAGCTGCCGCTTCATGTTTTTTCCGTGAGTAGGGCCTGCACATTTGCGTCCTGCTTCGGCGGTTGACCTTCTGCGCCGTCGCGTCTCGGCGGGCAGCGTGTGCAAACCGATCGAGGCCGCCGCGGAGCGAGGCAAGGCGGGCGAAGCGAAGAGGCGGAAGGCGCCCGAGAGAGAGAGAGAAAGAGAAAGAGAGAGAAGAGCCTCTGAAAGGCAAAATAGGTTTGCTGAGGGGGCATCTTGTAGCGAGAGTAGGAAAGGCAACAGCGCCTTGTGCCGACTTGACTCCGCGTCGCCTTCACTGTTCAGGGTCGGGGCGGGGCTGCCGGCATGCAGAGGAGGTTGGACTTTACGGAAGACTCCTTCGTCGGGGGCGCGGCAGCGAGTCCTGTGCTTCAAGGTGCGTCCTTCTCGCCTTGCGCCAGGCTGCGGCGTTGATGCAAAGACAGAGGAGGGCGGTGGAAAGGCTGAGCCGGCCTAGCGAAGGAACGATCGCGAAGAAGGCGTGAGAGAAGAGCAACGCGCGGCAGAGAAGGGTGGGTGGGAGTGGAATGATAGAGGAAAAAAAGTGGGAGAAAAGAAAGACGAAGAACTGGACAGTCATGAAGAAAGAGGAAAAGCGCCTGAGTGAAGGAGGGCGCTGGAGCGGCTTCGGGAAGGGCAGCTCCGCCCGTCCAGCTGCGTCGGCGTGCAAGATGGAAAGGCCGTCTTCTTCTCCTTTTTCTCATGCGTCTTGCTCTGTGCGCACGAAGCCCGAGTCTTCCGGCGCGGGTCTCCTCAAGTCTTCCTCTTCGTCTGCGGCGGCCACTTCATCTTCTTCCTCTTCGCTGCCCAAGACGACGGCCTGGACCTGCCGCGCGGACAAGCAGGCGACCCTCGCGCGGCTCCGCGAGGCGCAGAAACTCGCGGCGGGCGGGTTCAAGCGCGAAGCGAAGGCGAGCGTGAAGCGCAACCCGTCGGCTGGGACGGCCGCGAAAGCCCCGAGCAAGAAGCGGCGCCGGCGGACGAAGGGCGCGGGGGGCAAACGTCGGCGCCGGCGGAGGCCGACGGCCGCGCAGCGCGAGGCAGGTCGGGCGACGCTGATGCGGGAGGTGCGGCTCTCGCCGCTGCTGCAGGCGGTGGTGTGTGAGGTCTATCCGGAGAAGCGGGAGGCGGGGGGCGAGATTCGCATGTCGCGGCCTCAAGTGACAAAGTGCATCTGGCAGTACGCGCGGGACCGTCAGCTGCTGCGCACCGAAGGCGGCGGGCGCACGGTGCGCTGCGATGCGAAGCTCCAGGCGCTCTTCGCCGGCCGAGAGGAAGTCGACCTTTTCCGCGAGCTGCAATCGCTGCTGGTGCCGCACCTTCTCTTCTACGAAGAGGACGAAGGCCGCGGAACCGACGAGGAGGCGATCGTCATTGACACCGAGAGCAGCACGGATGACGCGGCGCCCGCTGGCGTGCAGGGGGTGCGCGGCCGCATGAGGCGCCCCGGGGCGCCTGGCAGCGGAGCGTCTTCCTCGAGCTCGTCCGACGAGGACAGCAGCAGGAGCAGGTCCAGCGGCGACGCCTCAGATGACAGTGAATCGTCAAGCAGCGAAGATCACGCGCCAAGAGAGCGAGACGACACGCCAAGAGAGCCAGACGACGACGGGGGGGCGGGGCGAGGCGCCCCCGCCTACCATCGGCCGGCGAGTCGCGAGGGAGAGAGAACGAAAAAGCGACCAGCCGAACTCGACGAACGCGGCCGCGCGCGCCGGAGGCGCCTTCTCCACTCCGCGTCCTCTTCGAGCGACGAGGAATCCGAGAGGGAATCTCGCTCGTCGCGAGACGAACGAGGCAACACGTCGTGCCGCGCAGCTTCGTCCCCACCCGCGAACGTCACCTCTTCTTCGTCGTCTTCTTCATTTCCTTCGTCTTCGTCTTCCTCGTTGCGGCCCTTATCTTCATCGTCTTCGTCGCCGTCTTCTTCTTCATCGCGGCCTACATCATCATCATCATCCTCTTCTTCCTCTTCTTCACCGCGGCCACAGTCTTCGATGTCTTCTTCATCGTCTTCTTCATCCTCGTCGTTCGCCTCCTTTTCGTCTTCAGCTGGCTCCTTCGCTGGCCTCTCGGGCGGCGCGCGGGAAGCGGCGGTGACGGGCGACTGGCGCCGCGTGTTTCGCCGCCCGGGGGAGAGACCGGAGAACCCTTCCGCATCTTCCCTCTGGTCGTGTGCGCCTCCGCTCTCGGCTTCTTTGCGCCACCCGCGAGAAGAGACACACGAAGACGCGGAGGAGCGACGGAGACGCATTCGGCTCGCGGTCGCGGCGGCGGTAGGGGCCGAGGCAGACGCGCACGGGCGCGAGCGGGCGCGGCGCGGCGGCGACGCGTCTTCCAGCGCAGACCGCAGACGCAGGCCTGATGAGAGTGCGGAGGGCGGGAGAGCTGCGCCCAGAGGAAGGCGGTTTGCGATTCCGCCGCTGCCGCCGCGGAGCGCGGCCGAAAGTCGTCAGCGGTGCGACCCGCGCGGAGAGGCGCGCGACGCAGACAGACTGGAGCGCGAAGGCCGTTCTATCTTCGAGGCTAGCAACCTCGTGCGGACGGAGGCCGTCTGCAGCGAGGGAGAAAGCGGCCGCGACGAAGGGCGTCGGCACCTCGAGAGAAGCAGCGAGGGATACGGCAAGACGGAGGCGAACCTCGCCGGCGAGGAACGTGCGCGGAGGGCGGAGGACTGGAGCGCAAAGCCCAGGAGAGACGAGGAAGAAGGAGCACATGGCCGTGGGAGCGCGAGCAAGCGCCCGCGAGGGGAGGATGGAATCGAAGGGAAAAGAAGAAGCGCTGGAGAGAGCGACCCCCCTGACGAGTCCTCCTCCTCCTCTGATTCGAGTGAGAAAGCAGGGCGCCGAGAAGGCGAGCGCAGAAGGAAGCGGAGCCGACGAGCGTCTCGCGCCCCGTCGGACGAGGAGGGACAAGGCCGCGACGGCCTGCTGTCGCGTCTCTTTGCGAAATCCTCGATTAAGCGGAAGCGCGCGTCCTCCAGCGCGGTCGAAGACGAATCCGCCGCCAGTCTCTCTCGCTTCGCTTCCTCGTTGTTTTCTCCTTCTTCTTCTCTGCTGGGCGCGGACGGCGCTGCGGCGTCCGCGTCACTCACCGTCGTCATTCCCAGCGAGGACTCTGGAGTGAGCCTATACCTCGGGGGGATCGCCGGCGCTTCCGTCTCTCCCTCCTTCGAGGTTCGACCGTCGCGACGCGTTGCTGCGGCGTTTGTCGAAGGACGGCTGGTCTTCCAGTTGACGTATTTTCCGCTCCTCAGCCCCGTGAAGAAGACCGAAGACGGCCGGCTGCACAGCGAGCGGCGCGCCGGGGGAGAGGACAGACTCAAGGGCGAGAAGGGGGCGGCGGCTGCTGGTCGAGAGGGGAGTGAAGCAGGGTGCGGAGCCAGCGGCCAGCCTGCAGACGAGCGCGGCGCGTCCTTTGAACTCGCAGTGGAAACTCTGGTACGCTGGGTGTTTCTTCTTATCGCGCGCGATCTGAGCGTCGGTATGAGCATCTGCACAGGCTCCATGCGCCGCGCCTTCGTCGCGCTTGGATCTTGCGGGAGTGAGCGTGTGGCGTCGAATCGGGCACCTCGTTAGCTGCCGGCGTCGGGAAGGCGCGCTCTGGAGTTAGATCTGATGCAGAAAATACAGAGGGGAGCACATCTGCATTCTCACGTGTGTGTGTTGCTGATTTCGTACGCGTGTGTATATTCATGTGCTCACGATCTCGTGCTGCGCATTTCTTCGCGTTGGTTTTCTCCTGTTTCTCTTTTTCAGCCGGTGCATGTGACTCTCGACCGAGCCCCGGAGACGGGCGCCTTCCGCCTTCGCGGCGCGTGTTGCGTCTGTGGCCTGCACCCTGCGGAGGCCTACCGGTTCGTCCTGCAGGCAGTCAAGCGAAAGAAACCCCGCGAGGAAGACGCGAATGGCGACTCGCACCCCGACAGCGCCTCGCCGTCTCCGCCCTCCACCGCTGGCGCCTCTTCGGCGCCTCGCTCGGCTTCTTCTTCCGCCTCGCGTGCGCAGGCCGCGACTCCAGCCTCAGCGCCCACTGTCTCGGTGCATGACCTCGCAGACGCCGTGCTCATGCAGCGCGCCTCTCCCAGCCTCTGGAGCGTCTCAGAAGCGTCGCTCTTCCTCCACTCGCTGCGCGTGCCCGGCCTCGCGGCTGCCGGCGAGTCCTGCGCCCTCGATGGCGCAGGCCTTCTCGAGCTCCGCAGTGAGGACTTGCAGAGTCTCGGCGTGCAGGTGAGTGAAGAACGCGAAAAATCGAGAGCCAACCCGCAGCCGCGTCCACGCCTGCCTCCCCCCCCCCATCCCCCCCCCCCGCCCTCGGATCAGAGCACCCGCCGGCCAACGGGGCGCGGCGGTCTGGGACGGGAAAAAAGGAAAAAATGAGGAAAAATTTCTTAAGTCGCTTTCTAGCGCACAGCTGGTGCAGCAGGCACATGACGTTTCGCTGGCGGCTGGTGTCTTTTGTTTTGAGGCGTTTTCTCGTCGCTTCCGCTTTCGCTCTTCACGTTCCCACAGGCACCGTTCCTGCGCCGACGCGTGCTCGAGGCGATTCGGAGCTTGCAGGGAGGCGGCGAGAAGAGAGAAAAACAGGAAGAAGAAGAAAAGCAGGCAGAGTCACAGGGAGACGCACACGGCGCGCGAAGCCTCGAGGGCGAAGACGGTGGCGCGCAGGGGAGAGGCGAAGGAGAGAGGCACGGGGCGCCTCCGCGGGCGCCACGAGAGAGACTGCCGGCCGCGGAGGCAGGCGGAGAGGCTCTTCCGAGCGAACGCGAAGATCAAGCGAACGAGCGGGGCGTTTCGATCAAAATTAGAGTCGAGGAGGCCGTAAGCAGAGAGGCGACCGGCGAAGATGACATGCCGCTGAACTCAGAGAGAGACGCAGGACCGCCAAGAGACGCTCGCTTGGCGACTCAAGCGGAGATACAGATCGCCCCAGCGGAGACGTCGCAGCGACCTTCGTCTTCTTCTCCCTCCTCGGATCCTCCGCTTGCTGCGAGTCTAGAGCCCGCGCAGGCCGTTCTTCCCCACGACGCAGCTGTGCCTGTCAAGCAGGAGAGATTCTGACATTCAGGTTTTCACCCTTCCTCAAAGTCTCCATTTTTTCTAACAGGCCCCTCACGCATTCTGTATGAGGCCTTCTCTCCTCTTTCTCTTGTTAAGCACTCGCATATCAAATTTGTAGTTATATCTGGTTTGTGATGTTGGAGGCGTGCGTGTATTTTCACGCATGCGTTTACGTACGTTGCAGTTGCCTCGGAGGTGCATGCAGCTTCGTGTGCATGTGTGGCATCTAGAGGCCTTTCTTCCCCGGTGCTCCTTCCGTGTGGATTTTTTGTCTGCGCTGTCGTCTGTCATTCTGTGTCTCTGCAGCGACGTGTGGAGTCAAAGGGCACGCATATATATATATATATATATATATATATATATATATATATATATATATATATATATATATATATATATACTTGTTTACGTGCATGCACGTATGCGCATATATGTGTCCACATACATACATGTCTTTATGGTTTGTTTTTAGTATGTGCCCTTGGTTTTTTGACATTTTACGGCTCGCTTGCCCCCTGTTTCGGCAGTTCAAGGCTCCGGGGGTGTGCGAGGCTTGAGCAAATTTGTCGTTTAGTCATTCTCTTCACATGCCTTCGATGTAGACAAGTCTCTAGCAGGTCTCTACTCACAGGTAGCTCGTCCGCCCACGGTTTAGGGCTGTTAGCAGAATCCGCGTGACCGCCACGAAACCCGCGAAAAGTCCCACAGAGGCCAGCAGACGCAAGAAGCCACGGATACGAAGAAGCACGTGCGTGCGCGAATTATTCCAGGTGGCCTGATGGGCAGCGTCATCTCCACGAGCTGTGTCTTTCCAGTGCTGTGATACCAGTCATATACTTCGATACGCAGATATGTGGATATATCTATGAATGTGCAGTATACTACAAAAATACAGGTGCTTTAATATAGTCTGGACAAAGAGCCACCGCTATACATACATATATATAAATATATATATATTTATCCATATAGGTTAGGGAGAGAAGAGAAACAGGGAGAGTTTGCAGAACTCGAATGGGGCAGTTGGTTGACGCCGTTAAGAAAAAACGGCTATGAATGCTCTCTGCTTATCTCCATCCACAGAACAACACGCTGGCTTATTCAACATAAAAATGGAAAACGAGAAAACCTGGTCTGCGTTTTCTGGGGCATGCATGCGCTTATCCTTAGTATTCGGCTACGGTCGGGATGAGGATCGACGGGGTGTGCGGGTTCGCCCCCCTTCTTCCACGTAGATTGTTGCCTTTTTGATGATCTCGGAGGGAGATAGAACTATGGATTTAGCATTTGCGTAGAAACGGCACCTCTGCTTGAGTTCGCGGGGACTCCTCTCAGCGAACGCCGAACAGGCGAAAGTGAACCGCTACCCCCACTCGACCTTTACGTAAGTGCACCTGTACAAACTAATATTACTATATATATATGAGTTCTGTGTCTCTCTGCCTATACATACATATATATACATATATGAGTTCCGTGTCTCTACGCCAGGGAAGGCTCTAGGGCAGGCTTAGGGAATTCCCTCTCGAAAGCGAATCTCTCGGTTCACAACGGCGAGCTGCGCGTAACGTGAAGAGGAGACTCAGCTACTTCCTATTTCTGCTGGCGCCTCCTGGAGGGAGGGCGAGGCTGCGGCGCGCGCGAACGAAGAGGGACAAAGCGTTTGAGTTCGAGTCAGATCGAGAGACGGGCAAGAACAACACAACAGGAGAAAAGCGTCTCAAGGCGTGGAAAGACATCAGGTCATTGCCCTCACGCAGCCTGCCTGCGTCTTCACACGAAGACACTCACGGATGCGCGGCCGTAGTACAGGCACACGTGATGCGCATGCCTATACGAAGACACTTTCATGTAGGCGCGTACAGAACGGGCGGCGAGGCTTCTTCCGCGTCACACGCGACCCTCTGCTACTCCACGTTTTTCCTCTTTTCCTCTCTACTCCACAGAGCGAATGATATCAGAGTCACCAGGGTCAGTCACAGCCAGGCAGCTGACGCGGAAGAGCTTCCCGCAGGCGGTGCCGAGCTCGTTGTTGTCTGCAAACAGAAAAAAAAGGCAAACGTGCACGCATTAGAACGAGAGGAAACTTTTTCGGGAGAGAAAGCTCACAAACACCAACGATAGGCAGCTAGGGGGACCTGCTGCCGACCCACCTCTCTGCTCTCCACGAGGAACGAGAAAGCTTTTCTTTTTCGAAACACACACACCGCCGCATACGTTGGAAACGTTCGGAAACAACCCGAGTCTTGACCCGCAGAGACTGAGGAAACCGACGAAGAGAGCTCTTCCCGGAGGAGGAAGCCGCAGACCGCCGAGCGACTACGTCGAGGGAGACATCCAGTCGTTTGAAGAAGGGTTCATCACTCGAGACCAAAACGAGACGCGCCGACAAAAAAAAAAGGCAAACGACTGAAATTCTCACCTCCATGGTAGTGGTGGACGCCGCACTTGGAGAGCATGGCGTAGTACTCGATCTCAGACTTGCGGAGAGCAGGGCAGTTGTTGCTAATGATGATCAGCTTCGCTGTACATACACCCCAAAGAAGACACAACGTCAAGAATGCAGGAGGAACCAGAAGGGCGCTCGCTGCCTCTCCTCCACATCCGCAAAGTGCGCAACTGCTTGAGAGGCCCACGCGGATTCAAACGACGGAGCGAGTCCAGGCGCGGGCATTTCTGAGCTTCGCGTGACCCACGCGCACACACACACGCAGCAGCCAGGTGATGGAGGCGGCCTTTCCAATCGCCTCGCCAAACCGCTGCACACCACCTAGAGACCCTGTTTTTCACTGTACAGGCGCGCTTGTTCCCAACGGTCGCGGAGAAACCACGTTTCCGCCCCGCCTGGGCCGACCGCCTGTTTTGCGGCGAGCATGGGCGCGGCGACGCCTCTCCCCCCCTCCACCCTCGCGCGAGCCTCGCTGGAGAATGTGCGAAAAGATGAGGGACAGGAAAGCAATATTGTTCGTCGTGAGTCGTTCTTTATCCTCTGGCTTTTCTCCGCCTTTCCCGCCCCTCCTTTTTCCGCGGACTCCTCCCCCCACACGGCGGCGGCGCGCGCTGAGATCCCTTTCGCGCCCTGCCTCAGGCGCCTCGCCGGTTGGGTTCCCTCGCGGCTTCAGGACGTCGGAAAAATGGATTTTTTCAGGCCACCAAATCGATAGAATTCTCACCCTTGCCAGTGCGGAGCGCGTGGATGGCGGTCTTGCAGCCAAGGTTCACCTTGCCACTCTTCATAACCAGCTGGAGGCGCGAGTTGATGCCTTCGCTCCCGGCCTTCTTCACTTTCTTCGCCATGGTGCCGAGAGTTGGTGCGAAAAAGGCAGGGGACGGGGGAGAGAAACGCAAACGAGGAAAAACGGAAAAGATAAATAGGCGCGCCTCACCCGCCGCACGCAGGCGCGACGCCATCCCCCGAAAAAGAAAGCGAAAAACCGCGGGAAGGTCGCAGGAGTCTCCCCGCTCACATGCGGGGGCCGTCCATAGCCTCTCTGTAAAAGCCGGAAAAAGGGCATGCGAAAATCGCAATCGGCTAAAGCATGAAGCACCGCGCGCGCCTGCCACCCGCAGGGTCTTCTGAGATTGGAATAAATGCCGCGCGCCGATCGTGACGGCGCGACAGGCACGCGAGGGAGGAAAGAGAGACACCCGGGGAACTTGACACGACAAAAAAGGCCGCACAGAGCTAGCTGTCCGTGTTCACGGCAACGCCGCGGAGACTACCGAAAGCCCATTTTCGGGGCAAAGAGGATGAGGAAGGGAGTCAAAGAGACATCAACAGAGTTTCGGGTTCAAAGAGAGGGACAGATGCTTCGATGGCACCAGTGACCGAGCAACGAACGTCTCTGCGTGTCTCCTCTTGTGACGCATGCGGCGCCTTATGAATCACGCGATGCTTTTTTTCCCTTCCGGAGAGCGAACGGCCCAACAAACGCTGGCGACGGCGGTGTGTTGCGGGGACGGTGTCTGCTTCAAACTTGGGTCTCGCCAGCCGCCGGTTCAGCGAGGAAGTCGAGTGCAGTCCAGCCTCGACCTAGCTAGATGCACCGCGGTTGCACGTGCTTTGGAGCATGGTTAGGACGGAGTTTGTGGACTTTAGAAAGAGAAGACTTGCGAACAAACGCGGAAGGAGAAGCGATCCTTGTCAAATCTAGTCGCGGCTGGTCTCACAGACGGCAAAAAGACGGTCGTGACCGTTTGTCCGTCTTCTCTGGCAGGCTTTCGCGTAAAGACACCCCAAGCGCTCAGTTGAGAAAAAGTTTGAGCGATGATGCCAGAAGAACATTCACACTAGAGAGGAAGATAACAATGACGTAAAGCGGTTTCAGTGTGCTGGCGTGCGAGCCCCGTGCGGATCCTGGCAGGTGTTCGTACACCTGGGAGGAACCCGGGAAAGTGTCTGACGCGCGTGTGAGGGCATGCTCCTCGACTGCATTTCGTCATCGCCAGCTTGCGAGTGCTTTCCTGCTTTAGACCGTTGTTTCTGGCCACGATGCGTGCCGAAAGTTTCAGCAGTCCGCGTGTTTGCCGCAAGGGCCTCGTGTGCCTCTGAGGTGGCGCTTCAGAGGCAGGAAGGAGCTGTGAGAATCGCGGAGCGTCGAGGGTGTGTCTCGCAGCTGGCTTTTCCCCGCCATCGCCTCTCGCTTTTGCACGTTGTTTCCGCTGGCTTCGCGTCATGTTGTTTACCTGAAAACTCACCATGGAGACCGCGCATGACAACCCCCGCCACGCGGCGCCGACGCGCGGCTCGAGGGAGGGGTCTTCGGCAGCCTTCTCTTCCTTCTCTGCTTCTCAGCCGTCTTCTCCGTCCTGCTCGGGTCCTTCAGCGTCCAGGGAGGCTGCTGACAACGCCTGCTCGTTGTCCGCGGCTTCTCTTGCGTCCGCGTCTGGTGGCGCTTGGGACCCTTCGAATCCCGAGTTTGCTGCAGATTCGCTTTTTCCAGTTTCTTCTCTCGCGTCCCTGCCCTCCTCGTCTCTCTACGCCAATATTCCACCCTCATCCTTCGACGCTATGCAGCCCTGGGCGTCCGCTGCCTCCCCAGGCTTCTCGCCAGTTCTTTCTTCTGCGTCGCCTCCACTCCTGTCCGTGGCTGCGGGGGGAGGTCTCTCCTTCTCCCCTCTCCATTCCCCGTCTTCTTCCCCGCCTTTGCTTCCTCCTCCTCTGAATGCTCCCACGTCTTCCTCAACCCCCCCGCAGTCTCCGCTTCCTCTCTCTGCTGCGCAGTTGCTCTCCTTGCCCGTTGAAGGCACCGGGTCAGCGCCGACCTTTTCGGTTTCAGCAGAGGCCGCGCCTGGCGCGTCTTCTCTCCTTCCCCCTCAGCCTCTCACCGCGCAGGCTGCGCTCCGCTGCGGGACGCCCTCGCCATCTCGTCGCCTCGCGGCGCCTCTGGACTTTCCTCCGCCTTCTTCTCCGCGGGCGGCGTCGCCTGCCGCAGCGGCAGTCTTCGCGCCTCGGCGCGCGTCTGGCGGATTTCCTGCGCCGGTATCCTTCTCTCTCCCCGCCGCCCTGCCCTCTGCGCGATTCTTCGCGAGGCGGCAGCACCCAGCTCGCGGTGCCGCGAGCGAGCCCCTCTCGTCGTCCGCAGCCTCTGCCTCTCTCCACGCACTTTCCTCCGCGCTCGAGGACGCCCGCGAGAAGGAAAGACGCGCGCTGTTGACTGGGTGCGATGCCCACGAGGCGGAAGGCGACGACCCGTTCCTCTCCGCTTTCGAGGAGCTGGACGAAGGCATTCCGTTTCCGCTGCCTTTCTGTCCTCCTTCTGAGTTCCTCTGGCGCAGGCCGGGCGCAGACGCGGAGGATTTCTGGAAGGAGGAAGTCGGGGAACCCGACGACTCCTTCCCGAGTCTCTTCCGCGGAGACGCTGAGGTGTACAGACACCTGCTTCAGGCGCACTTCGAACAGCCGCAGGTTCGCCGCCTAGAGGCAAACTCGAGTTTTCTCGCATTCGCCTATTATATCTGAGTGTTTACAGATCCAACTAAGTTAATGACAGAAGACAGAAATACACCAAGCCAGCGGTTTTCGATCGGATTACTTTCAATACCGCAAAACATGCTTAAAAGTGAAATTGTTTCGCTCGAAGAACGGAGAGCTTTAGGACGCCAAGGTCGCAAGAGAAGACACGAAATAAGCCGTGCATCATCTGTAGCGAACCCACTTCACATTCTCTCGCTGCGGTGCCCCCTACCGTTCCTCGTTGTTCTTTTTCCTGCCTACTGATACCTGTATCTGTTTATCTGTCTATATTAATGTATATATGACATATGCGTACACATTCCCACATATGTATATAGCGTATAAATATATATACTTCAATATATATAATCTTTGATGTATCTTTGTGTGCGGTTACGTGAATTTTCTTTTCTTGCTTTTTTCTCTCTCTGTCTCGATCGCGTGTCTCGCGCGCGCGTGTCGTTTCTCTGCAGGCCGCTGCGCCCTCTAACCCCAGCGCCGCGTGCCGCCTCGATGAGTCTCTGGTTCCCGCGCCTCTGCAGGACGAATATCTCTCCTTTTCGCCGGCGCCCGCGTTTTCTTCTCGCTTTCTGTCGCCAGCTGCCTTCCGAGAGAGAGTGGAGAGGATCGCGCGCGCCGCGGAGAGCCTGCAGCATGTCCCCCCGCCCTCGCGGCTCGAGCTTCGCTTCAAAAAATTCATCTCTCTAGCCCAGGATCTCGCGCAGGAAAACGCGAGAGCTGCCCAAAAGGCGCAAGAAGCGGCTGCTGACGGCAGAAGAGGGGAGACTGCCCGCGAGGGGCGACACGCGCGCCGCGAGCCGCCGCGAGCGTCTCCAGGCCCGGAGCACGACGAGGACGCGGTCGCGGCTCGAGCCGGAAGTTGCCCCGGGCGCGGCGGTCCCCTCTCCGCAGGCCTCGCGCCCCGAGCTGTCTCGTCTGCTCTCTCGGCTTCGGCTTCTTCTCTGGCGCCTTATTTTGGTTTTTTTCTGTCTGCGGGTGTTCGCGTGCCGTCTGTGGAGGAGGCGGTCGCGTGGAGCGTCGCGCGCGAGTTGCGGTCGTGGCCTGCGACGCTGGACTCGGCGGTGCGGGAGAGCTTGCTCGAGGCGCTGCGGCACAGCCGCGCGCGGCGCTTCAACCGCTTCGCGTGTCGAATCGCGTGGCCTCCGGTGCCTGCGCTCTGTCCGTACAGCGAAGCGAACCTGTGGCGGGCTTTCCGCGCGGCCGTCGGGCTGCAGACGTTCGCGGCGGTCCAGGATCTCTTCCGCACGCGCTTTAACCGGCAGAGTGACCTTCACAACCTCGCTGTCAACCAACACGACATCCTCGAACGCGCCTTCCGCAAGCGCGCGGAGGCGCGCGAGAAGACGGCGTGCACAACCCCCAGCCCGCCAGAAGTGCACGCGCGCGAGGCCGCCGCGCTGCCTCCGCCGTCGTCTGACGCCCCGCCGTCGTCTGACGCCCCGCCGTCGTCTGCGGCCTCCTCGTCGTGTGAGGCGGCGCGGCTCTTTGCTGCGGCGACTACTCCTTCTTGTGTGGAGCCGCGGCCGGTGGGCGGGCGAGTGCGCGCGGACGAAGTCATTGTCTCGGTGTCGCTGTATCATTCGACGCGCGGAGGGAAGGTCGCCTCGTTCGACCTGCTCGCTTCGCAGACGCTGTTGGATCTTCGGCAGGCGCTACTGGGGTGCTGCGAGGCGGAGTTTGAGCCCGGCGTGCCGCTCTTCCCCGCGAGTTGTTTCCTCATCGACGGCGTGCTTTACCCCGACGCGCGCTACGAGGAGAGCGAGGTGGAGTACGCCGACATGCTCGCCGCGCACCTGCGAGGAACGGGCAAACTCGCGGTGAAAAAGAAAGTCTTCTTCCGGAAAACGCGGCGCCGAGAAAGAAGCAGCGCGCGCGAGCGCAGCGCGGGGGGGACCCAAAAGAGAGGAGAAGAAGGCGAGAGGAAGGAGCGCGACCCGAACTCGTCTTCTGGCGGCAGGGGAGAGGCTCTAAGCTTGGCAAGCGAAGACGCGGCAATGGCGCAATCCGCGGCGGAGGGACTGGGCAGCAGAGAAGACGAAGAGAGAAGCGAGGAGGCCAACAGGCGACGCGAGGCGCGAGTCTTGCGCAGAGGACGCATTCTAGAGAGAAGAATCGAACGCGTGCGCGGCGAAGAAGACAGCGCGGATCGCACGTGCGCGGTGTGGAGTGTCGCGGCGCCGCCGGTCAAGCGCCTTGACGGCCTGCCGCGACCACGAGGAGAGAGGGAGCAGCGTCCCAGGCACTCAAGTAGCGACAGCCGTCTCGCCTCTGAGATGGAGGGACGCGGAGAGGGGCAAGATGAACGCAAGGCGCGTTGGGCAGGGTCTCGGCGAGACGCAAACGCCGGCCTCTTTGGCGATCAGGAGGGAGTTGATGCGGCGGGCTCAGCTGGGGAAGACAGCAGCGACGATGAGGAGCTCGTGGAAGTGGAGGAGGAGGAAGACGTGGTGATGATTCCTCAAGACGAGGCGGTTCTTGCAGACCTCGTTCTGCCGCTGCGATCGCCCGCGTGTTTCCTACATCAGGGCACGTGCGAACACCGCCTCATCTTTTGGAATTTTCGACAGTTTGACTCGCGGAGGGACTGTACGTACACCGCAGCGTACCCCGTGAGGACGTATAAGCCGGCGGGAAAGACGATTGTCTGCCACGCCTGCGAGCAGAGTCTGGCTGCGAAAGGCGTCGTCAACAGTTTCCTCTGCGGCCTGCACAACCCAACCTTCCTCTGCTCGCTCTGCTACCGCCTTCTCTTCGGAGAAGGCCCTCAGGCGACTCGCGCGGCTGCGAAGGGAGGCGCGCGCCGAGAGGAGAAAACGAAACGAGGAAACTGCGCCAGACAGCCCCTGGCGGAAGCCGAGGCGGCCCGAGGCGGAGAGCCGACAGCAGAGGAGGACGAAGACGATGAGCCCTTCGCGGTTCACTTCGATTTGTTCGATGGGTAGCTCAGCAGCGGAAGAACTGGAGGGCGCCCGGCACGGAGGGGCAGATGCCGCCCATGCGCTGGCAAAAATTTCGTAATTCACTAATATACAGGCGCGTGCAAGACAAGACACACGCGCGCGCAGAGTATTTGCTAGTCAGTATGAATGTACATACATACACTTATACATGAATATATATATTTATATTGCAGGTACACACCCGACGATGTCAGGTGGTGCGTGCCCGCATGGAGTTGTATCTGAGGGAACTCGCCAAGGGAGGGAAGGCACGAGGGAGACTTTCCAGCAGTGACCTGGTTGTTCGTTTCGGTCTAAGGTCCTGTGTCTCGCTCCGACAGAGGACGAACGCAGTTTTTGTTCCGGCTCAGTCTCACCGAGCGGTGGAGCGGCGATGGTGGAGTGCTGCAGCAGCTGTGTGCTTTCTTGAGCACGGCTACGTGTGAAGAAGAAGGTAAATGTAGAACGCGATCAGACCCTCTGGCCGTCTCGCCGGTCCTCGCACGTGTACAGCGAAGGTTACTAGAGTTTACTCCATGCGAGAAAATGAGGACAGGAAGATAGGTCGTCACCCCTGCGCACGAAATATCCATCGCGAATAAAAATTCAATGAGTTACACAGTTATGGACCGCAGATCATTTGATTTGTATTTCACACGCGGAACGGAAAGCCGCTCTGCTTGTTAGGCTCTCTTGTGACGTCGCGCGCGTACGCAGCAGACACAGCTCGGGTTTTTTTTTAATTTGGAGTGTGCGCTTCAGTAGTAAGGTCACACAGGAATGGCAACGTTTACCTCCACTTTGCGAGGCACATTTTGCAAGTTTTTTGTCGTCGCAGTCCACCGGGGCAGAGGTTTTCAGTGTGTTAGTCTTTGCTTGGCTTACAAGGTGAACGTATTTTGCTCGTGTACGAGCGGAACGAAGTGCGAAACCTGGGGTGTAAAGGCCCCGCTACCCGATCTGCGGTACGTTGTGCCTCTTCATATCTTACTCGAGCTTGTTCTGCGTACACGACGGCACGAGCCAACGGGCGTCACGTGCAGAAAAGCAGATGCCGGCCGGTGCTTGCCTCACTTCTAAGATCCGCAAATAGTACAGAAGACATTTTCGATGTGTACGGAAGCTATGACTGAGTGCTGCAGCAGTCAACAGGGAAGACGAACAGTCTCCACCGCACGCGAATCGCTGTAGGTTGTGCGCTCTACGTCACCGCCCGATTCAGTGGCGTTTCTTGTTGAAACCACGCGGGCGAATACAACTGTTGTTCCATATCGAGTTTCGACGGTGTTTAACCGCTGCAGCCGTCACCTGTAGAAACGACGCAGTGTATCGTCGTGTAGGCAGTTTCGCTCGCTTGGTGGCAGCGCGTTCTCGTAGGAGCTTTTCTCAGAAAGAGGGGCGTGCTTCGCGTGTGCGTATTCTGTCGGCTCTCCTCCTTCTGTCACCTCTCGATGTTTTTCGATGTCCATGCAAACCCAGAGTTCCGTGCCCGCTCTCTCGTCTCAGCGATCGCAACGCCGTTCCCGCTAGGTGAGAGGAGCGTTCACACGAAGTTCCGTTACGCACGGCGTTCCAAGACCCCATCCTGAGCACGCTCGCCTCTCCCACGGAAACAGCAAGCCTCAAACGCCAAAATCCAACACCGCAAACAGCCATCCAGGGGCCGAATCAGGTGTACGTACACCTGGAGTTCCAGGATTTGACGGAGTGGCTGCGTGCGCCCACGACGTCCTTTCCCGCGGCAACACGGAGGGAAACTCAAAGGCGCTGAGCAAGCCAGTCCTCGGCAACAAGTCAAATCCCGGGTGCGGCACGAGGCATGCGCCTAGAACTAGGTTTATCACTTTTTCTCTATTGCGGCAGCTACACGCCAGCACGAGGGAAGGCACACGGCGGAAAGCCACTAGAGGATTTTCGCCGCCGCTCAGACCCGTCATACGTTCTCGATGCATTAAACACCGGACACTGACACGTATACGCTTCGCTACAGAATGCAGGCACGCACATGTAATACAAAACCTGCATGTGTATTTTAATCGGAATATCGGAGAAAATACATGCAACCACACGCAAGAGTGCGACGCCAACGCGTGCGCGCTTCCCTCAAGCAAAACGGGTCTGCATTTCCCCCTCCCCCCTCCCCCCCCCCCCTTCCCCTCCCCGTGTTGTCCCGTTTCATCCCGTCTGTTCCTCGCCCGTGGGGTATTTTCGCATAATTCACAGCATCGTCTCAGCTCTGCAACGACACAGTGACATGCGGGATAAGCGCCATAACACAACAACTCTGCTTCTTCCATCAACATGGTTTCTTGTACCTGCGTCTCTCATCAGACGCGTTCTCGATTCCAACGCTTCGGTCCTCTTGCCTAGGTTTCTCTAGAAGACTCGAGCTTCTGCGTCGTCTTCGGTTGCTCTCTTCTGCCTCGGGAAGTCGCGGCGAGCATCCGTTCCTTTCTGTGATCGAATTTTTCGCCTTCGCCTTCTGGAGTCTGCCTTCCGCGCCCGCGACGTCTACAGGCTCGCTGAGTGGCACGCCTCAATGGGAAGGCCGACGGCGCGTGCGACTCTCTCGCCATACTCAGGATCGCATTTGTAGAAGATCTTCACCTGTCGTTCCTGAATCTGTGACGCGAGCAACATAGAAAGCGCAGCGAGACCGCGAATGGAATGTGGCAAGATGGGGGAATGAAAACACGAGGAAAAAAGAAAAACCACACCAAAAACCCCCTGGAAGCGTCCTTTCCCATGAGATGCTTACGTCGCGTCGCGCTTGCTTCAGATGGTCAGCGATGTTTTCAATCAACGCCGCGCGCTCGGGCTCCGCCAGGACTTTCCGGTACAAAGCTCCAGGCTGCTCAAAGTCCTGCGAGCAAGAACGGAGACAACAAACGCGAGAAAAGTTGAAGGCAAGCTCCAGAAGTATCCAGCGCAGCGCATCGCCAACCCCTGCCTTCAATTCTTTTGCAAGAAGTCTTCTCCCATGAAGATTCCAAAGAGCCACATCGCGGCCTCTCTCAGGCCTCCGGGCTTTCCCGATGCTGCGTTGACAGCCAAAACGCACACGGCATTCCTGCCAACGTTGCACTTCGCTGTGCATCAACACAAGTCTCTCAGGGGTGGTAAAAAGCCGAATGTCCCCGCGCCATGTCTCGCGAGCCTTGAATCCCTCCTCTTTCCGGCATTACCTAGCACGCCTTCGACGGTATGCACACAGATACATGCGCCAGTAAGCAAATACAATACATATATGTTTATATGGATGCATATATGGATGTATTTATCTGACGACTTCGGTTCTCTGTGCCTTTTGAACGCGTCGGCTTGAGTTCTGTGTGTGCCGCTTGCGCGATATCGTATCTTTCCTCGGCGCTTACGCTGTTGGGGTGTTCCTGGGGGTGGCGCGCGACGAGGCCGGTCACGCTTGTGGAGCCCGACCAGGCTGCGTTTCTTTTGTCCGCTTGAGGAAAGCCGCTGATGCTGTTGGGCTCGTAGTTCGCTTGCCCGCCCTTATTGCCATCGATGCACATGGGGCCGTCGCGCACTGAGTAGTCGCCGTGAGGGCAGTTCCACGCGCGATTCACTGGAATTTGGTGGTAGTTGGCTGCGAACAACGCGACAAAGGGAAAAAGGAAGGCATCCGATCTGAAGTTCCGCGGCCTCCGTAGTCGTCTCCACAGCGAGACGCCGAGCGAGAGCCCGGTCACCGCGCAGGTGACGGTAGGGAATGCAGAAAACAGAAGCCCAACAGGCGCGGTGTCCACAAGGAGAGCAGACGAGAGACGCCTCTCAGACAAGAAGACAGGGGGAACGGCAGAAAATGGAAGCTCTAAATAGCCGCGCCTGTCTTACGAACACGACCAGCATACTCAAGGCCGCGGCGCAAGCAGATGCGCCGTCACCCCACCACGATAGACAGGTATATATACACATATAAGTATGTCTATCAGCATATATATATAGATATAGGTATATATATCAGTATATATCGAAATATATCAGTATACTTTGGTATTTTTGATGTACGAACCTCCGAGTCTGTGTCGGTGAGTGTCTGAGTAGGAGAAGAGGCGGCCCTGAAGCATGCGGTCTTCGCTCGGCTCGATGCCCGGGATCATGTGCGCGGGAGAGAAGGCCGCTTGTTCAACGTCCTGGAAGTAATTTTCGGGATTTCGATTCAGCACGAGCTGCCCGACGGGAATGAGCGGGTAGTCGCCGTGAGGCCAGACTTTGGTGACGTCGAAAACATTCCAGCGGTACGTCTCTGCGTCCTTCACCGGCATCACCTGCACACAGGAATGGCGAGAACGCGAACCCTCAACAGCTCAGGAGGATGTTTGTTAAGGAAACAGTTTTCGCGCCCGCGTGGACGCCGCCGCCCTCCGAACGCGAGCCCCCACGCTTGCAGTCACGCACAACACCGGGTTCATCTGAGACGCAAAGAGATGCACACGGACGACGGACACCTGCAGCCTTGTGACTCTTGAGACAGGCAGGACGCATGCAGATGCAACCGAATATAAAACGCGCAGGTCTGCATCTCCAAGCAAAACGAGACGCACGAAAGAGGGGAAGCCAAGAACAACTCTCGCCCCGCTTTCCTCTTCCTTTCTTCGCGCGTCTACACGTGTTTGTCGCCTTTTGGTCTACCGTGAACAACAATCCTCGCAAATGAACACTGAAGCGCGCGACACGCTGACTCCGAGCAATGCTTGTTGCTCAAGTCTGGTGAAAAGAAGGAATTCACCAAGATGCATGCCAGGACAAATGTCCAGCTTGTGTCGACTGTCGAAAGCCTCTCTCTCTGTTTCTCTCACCTGAATGCAAAATGTCCACGAGGGGAACTCATTTCTGGCGATGGCGTTGAAGAGATCGCGGATTGCGTAGTCTGGGTCTTCGCTTTCGAGCTGCTTCGCGCGATGTCGAGACAAGTTCTTGATTCCCTGATTCGTTTTGAAATGCCATTTCACGTAGAACGCCTCGTTATCCCTGCATTGAAATGGCAAACATCACCGCAGATAAAACCTTTCCTCAGACACCGACAAAGGGCGAACAGACAGAGTCAACAAAACGTTGTAAAGCAACAGACACAGGGAGAACGAGCCACACAGCGAGAATAAAACAACGCGACGCGGAACACGGCATTCGGCCGAAGGCAGGAAGCACAGTCGAAACACAGCAGGCACTCCACCCCCCCCTATGCTGCGTAGATATGCTCAGGCGAAAATTCAGATAATGCAAGACGTCCATGATCGTTCATGTGAAGCAGACATTGACGCCAAACGAGACACTGCAGACATGCGCCAGAGAACCACAGACATGGGCGCAAGATTGCGCGGAGGCCTCAATATAACACACTTGCCCGTCTTCGCACACATACGCAGTCTGCGTATCTCTTGCGGGCAGGATCGTGTGCCGAGATGCGTTGTGAGCCGCGTGTCTGCGTCCGCATGGCTGCCTGCGTTCCGTGGAGAAACTGCGAGCGGAGGGCTGCGCACGCCTTGAGTTTTTTCGCTCACTTGTTGACGAATTTGAACGTGTGGCTGCCGTATCCGTTCATGTGCCGAAATCCGTCCGGCGTGCCGCGGTCCGTGTACAGAAAGGTGACCTGGTGAGCGCTTTCGGGGACGAGGGAGAAGAAATCCCACACCATGTTGGGGTCGTGCACGTGCGTGAGCGGATGGCGCTTCTGCGAGTGAATGAAGTCGGGGAACTTGATCGCATCGCGCACGAAAAAAATCGGCGTGTTGTTCCCTACCATGTCCCAGTTGCCTTCCTCCGTGTAAAACTTGAGCGCGAAACCCCGCGGATCGCGCTTCGTGTCGGCGCTACCCAGCTCGCCCGCCACCGTTGAGAAGCGTGCAAACACTGGCGTGCGCTTCCCAACCTTCTCAAACAACTTCGCTTTGCAGTATCTGCGCAACGAAGGCGACACCAGACAATTGAGAGGACGTGCCTGAGCCACGAAGAGCCTCGCATGCCGTGGATGCGCATATGCGTCGACGCGCAAACGGGGGCACGCATCTACAGATACACACAAATTCCTCAAGCCTAAACCCGAGAATACGTGTAGAGCGACGTTTTTCGTGATCAGGAGTTGGGGCCGCGGGCGTATGAGGACGTAGCCTCTCCTCAGCGAAGAACGGGAGAGAATCGAGGCCAGGAAAAAACCGAACTGCGCGTCATCGAATGAATTTACCTTCGCTGCAGGCAATACGATGTCACTTACTTGGTGATGTCGTGCGTGACCTCGAAGTAGCCAAAGGCGCCGCCGCCTTTGGCGTGCACAACTCGCTCCTGATCCGAAATCAGCACGTGAAAATACACGTCGTACAAGTGAAGAGGAAAAGGACTTCCCACATCACTTTAACCCCAGAGCGATAAAAAACACTTTTCACTGCCCCCCAGGACATGCAAACACTTGCAATGTCTGAGATTCCAAAACTCGCACACCTGTCCGTCTACCGCTTGTGTGAAATTCCGCGCGCGGGAGACCGAGGCGAAAGCGCCGTATGTGTCTCGCAGTGAAAATCCAGAAAGAAAGTGTGCGTATGCAGATATCCCTGGGCGATCATGTCTGCCATACGCACGTAGTGTCGCCGTCTCGCATATGTCTCGCGACTATCAATGAATAAAGGAGGCAGCTGCGTATGCACAAGGGTGCGCATTGATAAGCAAACGTGTTTTTGAATGAAAGGCGCCCCATACAACCTCTGAGATCTATGTTTTGTCATTCTCTCGTTGCCAGCGGCTGCGCACGGGAATCAACTCACGGGGATGCGTTCACGATCGAAGTGCGCGAGCTTGTCGAGGAGGTGGAAGTCGCCAAGTATCTGCGCCACAAGAAAAGTGACCGCGCGCAAGTCGACAGCATGTTGAAGAATTCGTGTCCTGCATCACCTTCTAGCGTAACTGTGTGTCTAAGCTCGCAGCCTCTATGCACAACAACGCTACACGATGTTGCTTTTGGAGTTGAGGCGTGAAGACCCCGGAGTAACTAAAAAAGGCAGGCGAGCTGTCGACGTGGCTCTAAAATTTCAACCGACTTCGCGGGGTATCACAAATCTCCCCATGTCCAAATGCATCGGTGCATATCGGTGAGCATACATTTACGTCTGATTACGAGAAGTCGAGCGACGACTATGACTCAGTACAAATGTCGTCCTCGACTCACGCGCCTTCCGCGCAGATGCACACACCTACGGACAGATCGACGCGAGACACGCAATCTTGCAAAACGCCTGCGACGGTCAAATTCACCTACTGTTGGGCCCCTGGGGCCAGCAGTGATGGAGTGTTGGTTGTCATCGACCGGATTCCCCGAGGAGGTGGTGAGGAGCGGCCCAAATTTCTGGAACGGAGTGGGCTGCGGTTGCGCCATCCTGCTGACAAGGCGGGACGAAATTCAGAAGGATGCCAGAGCCAAAGGTGCTCAGCAAAATGTCTCCGAGGGTCTGCGAAACAACGCACACGCATCAAGGGATGGAACAGTCACGAATTTGGAACAGAATACGCGCGATGGTACACCGTCGACGTGACACCAAGGCACGAGTGCAGATGCGCAAGTAGGAGGTCTATGCGCAGGCACGGATGTATGCATAAAGAGACAAACAGTGCGCACAAAAATGGCGCATCCATGAACCTAGAAATCCACAGAAGACGCGTGGGATACACCAGGCCCCATCCTCGCACGGCGGGGTCAGCACGCAAACAGTAGATCGATCGGCCGAGGCCTATTTATGCGGCTAGTCGCACTGAGAGTACTAGTGAGAACCGGCGAGAAATAGCATCCACCGAAAGACGCTACACAGCATTAAATCCATGATTTACAGCCCCATACACTTTCTGCGTCTGGAGAGTCACGTGACAGATCGCGTGGTGTAACGGCCAGCACAGGGGTCGGCTCGACCAGCATACAGCCCAGAAGCAGGGTTGTTTTTGCAAATCACTTATTTTAATAAACGGCAAAGTAGTTCATCTATGGTCTTGAGGAGGTTCTTGGTATCAAATGGCGGAATGCATCAAAAAGTTAGGCGGACAGAATTTAGTAGAATCCAACCCAACGCACGTGGTGTGTCTACAGCTACAGTAATGGGTAGGAGTCAAAAGGCAAACGCTCTTACAGTACGCGCCCTTATTATTATATATTCGAAGTCTTGCTAATGCGTCGTTCCGAAAAAGAAAGATTCCTTATGATTTGGCTGCCGACACTCCGTGTCACCCAGGCGACGAGCGTCGGGTTTGTCGTTCACACAAATACCAACCGCCGCAGTGCTCCAGCCTGGAAAGGCCTTCGCTACGCTCGGAATCATCATTACCTACCGGCCGGCGATATGAACCGTGGTATAGAGACAAGCGAAACAGGAAATCGGGCAGCAGGATTGACGGCTCGAGTTACAGAAAAAATACTAAAATCTGGTTGCACGCCAGGCGAAGGAAACGGGAACGGGTGGCCACGCGGATTGCACGGAGTACCAGGCCAGAAGGGAGCATAAACGTTACGAGCGAGAGTCGCCGAAATTTGGGATGGAGTCAAAGCACGATTACTGGAATCTTGCGCTCCTCTCGACAGGAAAGCTGTGGTTCCGGAGCAGATGGGTGCTTTCTCAAGACACGAAGCAGCGAACGAGACGGCAGCTCAAACAGCCAAAACCCGCGACCGGGTCTCAAGCGATCGATTCGCGGCGGCTTCCAAGGAGTCGTCGGCGCGTTCCTGCTTAAAATGAAAGCATCTAAGCCATAAAGTAACAAGTAAATGCCTCTAAATGAAAATACCGGCCTGTTGTCGCCGTGCAACCGTGCTTTTTGGCTCCGTCTCTGAGACCCATCACATATAACAGCGACACACTGGCGGCGCTCCGAAAACAAAAAACCTCGCCTTCGTGGGGGAGAGGAGGGGGGTCGCGGGGAGCGCGCGGCGCGCTTCGCTTTCGGAAACGGTTAGTCTGATCCTCGTTGTATTGTGCTAGCATGGTTTCCAGAACACACCAAATTTCCGCGAGTCTCTTCCGGGCACACCTCGTCTTTTGCCGGTGTGCTCTCAATCTAAATTCATCTTGTAACTTTGGTGTTCGGCGCTGGATCCCATCGCGGATTGACGACAAATAGAGGGCCTCATTTGAAAACGAAACGAGATTGCGGGCCGCTAGGCCGGGGGGACGGGGAGAAAGGGGGGTGGGAGCGAATGCTTACCGCTACTCCTACGTTTAACAGAAAAGCCGGGGTCAGCTCGTTGAAGGGATCGTGCTCGGTGCGACCGCACTTTCTCTACGTTCATGATTAAATACTACCTAACGAAAAAAAGGGCGGAAGGAGAAGGCATGATAGGTGTGCGTGGCGATGACCATTTGGAGTTGCAGCAGGGGGGGGCCGCGGGGGTGCGCTCTTGTCGCACCCCCCCGGCCCGGAATTCCAGCCCGCATCGCCGGGGCCGTTGACGCTAGGATCTGCAGTATCAGTCCGCAAAGCGGATGTAAAATTGCTCAGGACTTTGTTGCTGCGTGAATCTCCACTTGGTGTGGCAAGGGGCAAACTTCAAACTCGGCGGGTCTAGCCAGTTGCAAGGAGGAAGCTATTCGCTTGCGTACAACCTCGTGTGACCAGCCGTCATCGACGATATCTAGGCGCTGCCGCCGGCAGCGTCCGCCAAGGCGAGAAGAGAAAAGCGTTTCGGAATCCGTGGGAACACACACGGGCCCTCAAGACATTAAGATAAAGCGCGGATGTGGAGCAGCATGATTCTGCAGATAGTCTCAAGGAGGGCACGGGGTCACCCCGAGGCACACCACAGAGTTCTACGAACCAGCAACGAGAGTTGCGTGCGTCAGATGCTGGGCAGGGGGCGTTTTCAAGCGTCTGCTGTAGTTCTTGATTCAGTTCACCCTTCGGTGCGCATTACTTGCTCAGGGGAGCCTGGCATTTCTCTGGCGCATGTCAGTGACCGGCTCGTTGACAGGGGTCACCTGAGTCGCCTTCGGCAGGTCAGACGGGGCTGGCCGACGGAGTTCCTCTGCGTGTCCTGCACCGCATATCGGCTAGCAGAGAGAATGGATCGTGTGGGAATAAATCCTCCGTCTCCAGCCAGTCTTCACTTTCCTTTCCTTGCCGTTGATTCGCAGGCATACACGCAGTCATGAGCCCTGCGGGTCGCGAGACGGCAGCGGCGCAATCGTGTGATACATAGTGGAGGCGAGGCTGTGCGCCCCCGCCACCCATTTGTTAATCCGAAAAGTTCCAAATAACGTTTGATGAGGTTTTACCGGACCTGCGCCTGCTCATGTAACAGGTTCTTTGCCCAAGGTAACATGCGGGGAACTCAGCAAGAAAAAAGCGAGCGCGCCAGTTGCAAGCGCCGTAGGAACAGTGCTGCGTTCTAGTAGGCCACCCAAGTTTTCTCGTGTCCGTTACGGAGTGACGTCTTTCCTCTCTTCCTCCGTGTATTTTTGACTCCGGTCTTTCTTCTTCACTGGTCATTTCTGCAACTTCATGTCCCTCCAGTTGGAACGTGAACCGCGAGTCCAGAAAGCGAGCTCGCCGCCCGCCAGTCCGTGCGTTTTCGCGTTTTGCCCGCGGGGTGGTTCACGTGCCTAGCTGTCACACCGTGTTTTCTCGATTGCCTTTTGCTTTCCGTCAGCGGTGCCGTCCTCCTTCGTGCCTTGCGGCCGCGAAGAGCAATCAAAACAGCCCTCGCGCAGCGGAGAGTAGTTTGTGTTGCGGGCACTGCACGCGCGCACCGCGCCTGCTAGTCTCATCGCTGCTCTGTCTGGCAGCCCGCTTTCCTGCCCGCCATCGCTCCACTCCGCCTTCTCCCCTGTGCGGAAACGAAACGCGGCCTCTTCCTTGCATCAACCAGTGAGTCACCTGCAGCCTTCTGGAGATACAACATCGTTTCTTGTGCCCTCTAGAACTAGGTCCGCGACGCAGTCAGTGTGCCTCACGCTGCACACGGGCGGGAGCGCAGTCGGACTGTACCCGGCAGTTTGCCTTCATTCCTCCTCTTTCATCTAGCGCATGACGCGTCCGCTGAAACTGGCGTGAGAGTCAGTTATCTTCGTTTTCGTTCGTGACGAGGACTGACTCACCGCTGCCCCCCCCCCGCCCCCCCCCCTTCCCACAGGACCAGGCTGGTCGGCCTGCGGTCACAGGCTCACTTGTCTCGGTTGCCTGGGAGCTAAAACACATATCAAGAACCCCGATCCACACGAGAATTACGTAGCATAATGCTTCTGAAACGCCTGCTGGAGCGCACAGAACGCATCTTTGATCGAACTTTCTTCCGAACTCAGCGAGCCGCGTGTGCTGTGTAGCGTCTACGCCCTGAGTGTCCTCGCCAAAGGGCGGCAGAAAAGTCGACGTCTTACACATCTAGCTGCAGGCTCTCTGGGAGCCTCGGAGTGCGCCAGCATACGCTGAAGCTGACAAAACTGGGTGGAGCAACTCCGTGGAGGGAAAGTTCAGGCCGAGGCAGTTGGCGATTTCTTGGCGAGTGCGCGCAGAAGCCTCGATGTGTGGGTGTGTGAGACAGTGCCTCACGAGAATTACGAAATAGAAAAAGGAGCACACCGGCTCAAATCGCTTAGGTCGACTCTGAATGCGGAAGTGACAGTGGCCGAACTGCTCCGTGAATCTCTGCGCTTCGCACAACCTCGCTCTTGTCTCCGTGTGCGTTTTCCTCTCTCTGTGTCGATTTCTGTCACATGCAGCGAGCTTTTTTGCACGAAGAAACTGACCACTTCGACGAGGGGGTGGGTGAGGCCTTTCCTCGTGCCCCTGGCAGCCCCGACAGAAAGGAGCCGCTCTCCCGCGTCACTGTATCGCTTCGCCTCAACCCATCGTCTCCTCTGTTGACTCCGGGGCGCTGAAAGCCAGTTTTCCTCAAGCAAGTCGTCTCCTCTGCTAGAGCAGTCTCTACCTCATCCGGAGGTATTTGTCGCTGTTCCTTCGCTCCCGCACCGCAGAAAAGCACCATGGCGCTTCACCGGGCGATGAGATACACGACGCTCGCGTGCGCAAACCTGAAGGCGCGCGAAAACCCCATCACTCCAGCGGAGGCCGCCACGCTTCAAGTGAGCTCTCCTCAGGCTCGAGGTCGCTGCCTCTCGGCTGCGCCTCTTTGTCCGTTCTTCATCGCCACATACCTTTGCGAATGTGCCGCGGACGCTTTCCAAGCTATCCCTTTCCAGCTTGTGTGCATGTTGCCTTCCTCCGCGGCTGGGGTGTCTGCGGCTGAACGCTTCGCGGCTTCGTACTGCCTGCAGCCTTTCTCGTATTCCATCGCTTCGTATGATCTGCAAGCTCTCCTCTGCGCGTGTGTGCCCGCCGCTCGCCTAGGCGTCACTGTTTCCCGCTTAACTGGCGTATTGTTCTGCTTTAAACTTGCGTCCGGAGTCCGCGCGACCGAGCTGAGGAGTGTCTTTCTTCTCTGCGCGGGCGTCCTTCCTCTGTAGAGTCCCGCAGTCCCGGAGTTGGCTTCACGCGCAAGCGCGTGGAATGCGTAGATGCCTCTAGGGCATCACGGCTCTCACTCTCTACACGACGTGTACAGCTGTCCATTTTTACTTCTCTCCCCATGTCGCCCTCTGCTCCTTCGTGTCTCCCTTCTCATCTCCCAGCGGTTATCTTGCTCTTGAAAAAACTTGAGAAGTGACGAAGCGATTTGCCCCATGCGAAGAGCCCCTCGGACTGCCGCAGGCCGCCACGGATGGTAAACTGCGTATATAAATATGTAAATACATATGTACGCGGCTTTGTGGGCCTTTCACTTTTTCACGTTTTCTCTCTGGCGCGTAGAACGCTCTGGTGTGGTGCGACGCAACGCCTTTGGTGAAGGAGCAGCCCTCAGAGCTCTACGAGAAGTGCCTTTTCCTCGAGCTGGTTGACGACACCTCTGCTCTTCTCCGCCCCTTAGGAAAGGATCCTGAACGAATAGACTCGCATCATGCAGTCGACGTAAGAAGGCCAGAGGTGGGCGTACCCGCGCCTCGCTGCTTCGTGCGTGTTTTTGACGCCCGTTTCCTTCCAGCACACTGACCAAAATGAGAGAAACGCCTGGTGCGTTGCTTCGGGGCGACAGAAAACAGGCGAAAAGACTACAGAAACGCAAACCTCAGGGCGCGCGTGGGGTGAAGAGGCCAAATCTGGAATTCAGATTCCGAGACTTCCATCTCCCCAAGTCCTAAATAGCTCTACACTTGTGTCCGTACATGTTCAAGTGCAGAGGAAGAAGGCAGCAGGTGTCTCTGTCTACGGGCTATCTGGAAGTGTCAATTTTAGTCCTAGGCGCGGCTGAGACCCGTTCATGGTTTAGCCCTAAACCCAAAACCCTTTGTGGAAAAATATATCAATAAATAGATATGAATATATACAAACATAAATATATAGAAATAGCAGTATGTGTACATGTATGTGTATGTATGTAGTCTTCGCTCCGCGTCGGCTTCCAGCCTCGTTCCTCAGTGTGTTGAACCTGTTTCGTTGTTTTTGGTGTCTCTGCGTCTCCGGTTTCGTTCTGTATCGACTTTCCTGTCGATTCTTTTGTCGCCTTTGTTGTTTCTTCCCTGACTCCCTCTCAGGCGCTCACAGTCCCCTTGGCGCGCGTGTGGCCTGCGAACGAAGGCGTCAACCCTCTGGCGATTTCCGACATCGGGATGCTGGCTCACACCAGCAACGCGTGCGTCCTCGACTTTGTCAAGAGTCGCTACATGGCGGACAAAGTCTACGTAGGCGCAGGCCGCCCGCCAGTATCGGCAGGGCTTCAGTATCCTTCACAGTGTAACGACCCGCGCCAAAAAGGGCGCCGAGGCGAATCCGCAAGCGTCTAGGGCCTCCAGTTTCAGCTCAGGGGTCCGCCGTAGCGTCTCTTTGACTTGCTCGTATCGTACCGGATCGGCCACCGTGTGAAAACGCGCTGTACTGGCCTGTGGCTTTCTGCGTCTCGGGTTCAGACACACGCAGGCCCGCTGCTGGTAGCAGTGAATCCGTTTCGCGACCTGGGTAACACAGATCGCGCGTGGATTGAGCGCTACGCGTCAACGGCCGACGCGTCGTCCCTCTGTCCGCACGTCTTCGCGGTGGCGCGCGCGGCGATCGAGAGTCTGCGAACAGCGAAGAAGAATCAGTGCATCGTGGTCTCGGGCGAATCCGGCGCAGGGAAGACGGAGGCCACCAAGCAGATGCTCACTTTCGTCGCCACAGCGCCGGGGGCTAGTCAAACCGCCGCCCCAGAAGGTGAGAGACGCAGACCGGAACCGGAGGCAGAGACACCCAGGGGTCGCCACCATGCGCAGGGACGACCAAGCTCTCGAAAGCGAGAGGATAGATCTGCCAATCGATCCGGTAGCTGCGTACCAATCTGTATATTGGATGCGGCGGCGGAGAGGAGAGCGCGGTGGGAGCGGCCGCGCGAGTCTGCGATGGAGCGGAGGAGAGCTGTCGCAGAAGAGGCGCAGAGAGGGGGACGGGGGGGGAGGGAGCGAACTCGCTCGCGAGGGAGCGGGATGCGTCCTACGCGATTATCGCAGCGACAGCCATGTGAGTAGACAGACACAGGGCGGGTATGAATGGAGACAGCAGACGCGACAAACACGGGGTATCGCAGACTGATCAGCTCCCCGGATATGGACGCGGGATTAAGTTGACAAAGAAAAAAGAGCGAGAGGCGCGATAGACATAGCTGGAGGCGTGTGAATGTCAGACAAGCAGGGTGACGAATGGAGACGAGTATGTGCTGAATATCTGAGGCTAGATCTGCAGACTGGCAGAGTGGCGTGCGTGAGGCGACGCGGTGGCTAAACTCAGTCGAGGGGCGCGCTCTGGGGCGGAGTCGGTGGCGGCGGCGAGCCCACGAGGCCTTTCTGCTTGCATCGTGCGGCTCTTTTCTCAGAGAGAAAGGAAACCTCTTGCATTCCGAAGGCTTTTCTGGCGGCGAATCCCGTGCTGGAGGCCTTCGGCAACGCGAAGACTGTCTTGAACGACAACTCGAGCCGATTCGGTCGCTTCATGTATCTTCAGGTGAAGTCACTCTGCACGCGAAGCGCTTGCGTGGTGACTGGAGGAGGGAGCGAAACAGGAAGAAGCGTCGCGCCGAAGAGATTCTCGCGCGTGCTGCTGCGTGCTGCATGCGCGACGTTTGTGTTTTCTTCGCGCGAGGGACGACGTCTGCAGGCCCTACCCACACACCCTGTCTTTTCGCGGAGCTCCGCCGATGTGCAGCACCGCGCGCATCTCTCTGTCCCTGGACGGGTTGCGTCCGCAGACATGCCGGCGCTCCCCTTTAAAACGCACTTCCCTTATCGCCGCAGCAGTATGCATTGGCGGCACGGGAGTCGTTTTCTCAGGCACCAACGCGATCTCGTGTTTCGATGTCGGTATTGCATAGGCGGAGTCGTCTTCAACGCTGCAGGACAGCTTCGTGTAGATCTGTCATGCAAGCGAAAATCAACTGTGAAATTGCGGCGTGTGGTGTGTGCCTTTTTTGGATCTAGGTCGGCAAGCAGGGCGGCATTGAGCACGGGTCTGTGCAGAACTTTTTGTTGGAGAAGTCGCGCGTGTTGACTCAGGCCGCGGAGGAGCGCTCATACCACATTTTTTATCAGCTCGTCAGGGGCGCGTCGCCTGCGCTGAGGGAGGAGCTGCATCTCCTCGACCTCACTTCGTACAAGTTCATCAACCCTTCGTGCCTCGACATTCCGCACGTGGTAGGGAAACAAGCGCGGCAGAAGAAGGCCACCGCGCTCAGCGCACAGCTCCTCGCCCCCCCCCCCCCGCCCCGTAGCCCCCTCCCGCAGGAGGAGAGAAAAAAGTGAAGAAAAAAAGGGTAAAAAGCAGGGCAGCCGCAGACATCGATACGTCTCATCAGAGAGGCGCGAAGGGTTGGAGCGAGAGGAGGCAGCGGCCAGCTTTTGCGGCAGTCAGAGAGGAGACTTCCGCTGACCCCGAGGCGCCTGCGCAGACGTATGCGGTGATGTCGGCGTTCCCTCGTTGCAGGACGACGCGGCGGACTTCCAGGAGGTTTTGGCGAGTCTCGAGGCCATCGGATTGACCGAGGCGCAAGTGGCGTCGGTCCTCTCGCTCGTCTCCGGCGTTTTGCTGCTGGGGAACGTCGAATTTGTCTCCGTCGAGTGCGGCGGCGTGCCAGACGCAGCTGCGATCGCGGACGCGCAGCGACCCCTTTTCGAGGTAAGCGCATGAAAGCGCCAGAGAGCGGCAAGGAACGATTTGACGTCTCTCAACTCTTCCGGCGCCTTCAATTTCGCAGAGGGGAGAGGGCAGCGCTTATCTGCGAGGCCAGACGCCGCGCGGACTCTCAGACGCGCAAGACGAGTCTTAGCAGAGAGAATAGAGAGGTCTCCTTCTCTCTGCCTGACTGTTGAGCCCCCCATGGCCTTCATTCTCTTTGTGTCTCTTCGTCGGTTCCCGTCTGCGGCTCCAGACCGCGTGCAAGCTGCTGCACGTGGACGCCGGTCTGGTGGAGGCGCAGCTAACGCAGAAGAAGACCTGCGCGGCGGGGAAGGTAATTTCGATTTTCTGGAAGGCGTCGGAAGCGAAGATGCTCAGTGAGTCTCTCGCGAAAGCTGTCTACGAGAAGCTCTTCGACTGGATCGTCGTCGCCGCCAACAAAACTGTCCAGCACCCCAGCGGGCGATTGCCTTCCTTTCTCGGTCAGCCGAAGCAAACCCCGCACCTGGAATCTACCTTCCCAAGCCTAAAATGCACCGAAAAAATACATGTATAAATCTAAAAAAATATAAACATTTTACAAATACCTCAAACTATATCTGTAACAAATATAAATACATCTATGAATATATCTATAAGCATATCTGGCATATCTGTAATCATATACAAATATATCTGTATGTACGTGTATATATGTGGAGGGGTGTGTGCTATCGTGACACGCACGGAGGTCGAGACAGAGGGCGGAGGGAGAGACAAGACGAATGGGAGAGGTACAAAAAGTGTCAAGTACCCCGTGGCGCCTTCGGGGAGTGCGCTCTTGCCTGGTGCGTGAAGTTCGCGCGCGACTTTCGTCCTTCAACATCTTCGCCCACGGCTTCGATCGAATTGAAGCGCCTTCGCACTTTGTGGGGGAGGCGGCAGCGAAAGCGTGGCGCAGCGCCTTTGGTCCCCAACGCTCGAAGTGTCGCGCAGCTGCTTAAAGAGAGAACTGCGATTCATATAAACGCGTGCATTGATGTGCACAGGCGTGTTTGTTCTGACGCCCCTATTGAGGGCGGCGAGAGTCTGAGTGTTGGCTCCGTTGGTTTCTGCGCGCCGTTGCCTTTCAGGAATGCTAGACATCTTCGGGTTCGAGATGTTCCCCGTGAACTCCCTAGAACAGTTGTTCATCAATCTGACTAACGAGCTGCTGCAGAAGAACTTTGTTACCGTCGTTTTTGAAACTGTGAGAGAGGCGAGGAGCCGTCGAAAAGGGACGATAGGATGCAAAAAGACGACGACAAAGGGTGGAGACCAAAGGGCAACGTGGAGGGCACAAAAAGGCTTGTCGGGACCTGGTCAGGCATGCGCATCTGGCTGTATGTGGAAGAACTGTTTTTCTTGCCGAGTTCGTTTTGTTATTTGTCGGTTTTTCTCTTCCAACACGGGGTACATCCGAGGCTCGCTGAGTCTCTCGTGCTGTCCCAGACGCGTTTTTCCTTCTCCTACTGCTTGCGCGGTTCAATTTCGGCTTCAGGAGAGCAGGATTTACCAGGCAGAGGGGATTATCGTGGACGCTCTCGAGTACAAACAGAACGACGAAGTCATCGCGGTTCTCTGCGGAAAGAAGTCGGTTTTTGCGCTGCTAGAGGATCAGTGCCTCGCTCCAGGCGGAAGCGACGAGAAGCTCGCGCGGAGCGTCAACGGCCTGCTGGCACGTAAGCGAGGGAGACACTTTTTGGAAATCCAGGGGCCTAGCTTTCCTTCTTCCCGGTTTCCCTACCCAGCTGCAAAGTTGCGTGTCGGGCTTCCGCAGAGACACGCGGCGCCCAGTCTGCCTCGCCTTGGTGTGCCCTGCATTTGCTTCTCAGAGAGGCGCGGCGGCGGCACAGGCAAAGGCAAAGACTTCAGCTTCACCGTCTCGCACTCGACGGGCGACGTCACATACAGAACCGAGAACTTTCTGCTGAAAAACAAAGACGTCCTCCGCGCAGAGCTTGTCGAGGTGCTGCAGCAGTCACCCGACTCAGGTGAGACCTCCACCCACGGCTGAGGCAGCGACTCGAGAGCGTACAGGTCCCAGAAGGTCATACGGAGGCGGGAGGGAGACAGATAGATAGACAGATAGACAGATAGATAGGTATTGATTCTGCATGAACCCGTGTATGCGTGTGCGGCGAGCGAGAACTGGCGGGGGGGGGATCGTGTAGTCGCACCGAACTCTCTCTCGGAGTCGTCTTCAATCAGGCATGCTTCAAGGCCCCCGCGGGAAGGCCACGAGGGTCGAGTGGCCTCTGCAGGTGTGTGTTTCATGCGTGTCGCTGGTGCAAAAATCTCGCGAAGAGCTCTAGTTTTCAGCCGCAAAGAGCGTGAGGATCGCACGTTTCAGGCGCGCGCCTGCTCGGTCAGAGGCAATGCGTAGGAGCACGAAGACATGTGATAACGCGCGATATGAAAGTGTCTCGGCAGCAAACACCGGGCGGAGGCGCGCTGGGTCGAGTTGTTAGACCGGTGCTGCATGCGCGCAAGTTCAAAGACGCTGCCGAAAGATTCGCGTTATCCCTTCCGTTCTGTGCGCTTAACTTGCGTGAGAGGCTTTTCCCCGGTCGCTGACTCTTTGCAGTGACCAAAGAACTCTTCAAGAATGTCACCGTGCAGAAGGGCAAGCTGATGAAGGGGCAACTCATCGCCTCGCAGTTCCTCAGCCAGCTCGCACAACTCACTGCTGTCATCAATGTAAGCGCCTCAGTGGCGGCGCGACTACGCATTCACAAGTCGGTAAAACTCCTTCTGCAATCCTGTCCACGTTTAACAACATATTTCGTCCATCTGCAGATACGTGCGCGAGAGTGTGGTGTATCCGCGGCTCTACGTGCGTAGTTTCATTGCAAAGCCTTCGTGCGTAGTAGACTCGACACATGTGTAGACTGCTGCGCAGCGACGTAGATACGGCCCGCGTATCTGGCATGCTTCGAGCTGTAGGCGCCGAGTGAGCGGTTGGATTGGAAGATCGGAAGTGCGTGAGAGGCCGTGGAGACTCTCTTTGTTCGATGCTGCTGCTGCGGTGTTCAGGAGGCGGAGTGTCATTTTGTGCGGTGCGTGAAACCGAACAACTCCAAGCTCGCCCGAGTTTGGGACGCACAGAAAGTGCTCGTTCAACTTCATACTCTCTCGGTCATTGAGGCTCTACAGTTTCACAACATCGGTTTCTCCTACAGGTCAGTTGACTCGACGCGGCTGGCTGTATGTAGAAGACAGCTGGCGAATTCCTGGGGGAAGTCCAGCCCTCGTTTGCGAGTCACATGCTGGATGTTAAGGTGCGGAAACACTCCGAAACACCCGAGGTTGCTCTCAGGGTCTCACCTGCGTGTCGTGTGCCGCGAGGGGGATACTTTTCTCCCTCTCCACCGAGCCGTGTTGCTTACGGAGGTCTGCCTGCCGTCGCCAGCCCGCCGAGTGAGCTGTTGTGTGTCTGCGTCGGAGTCTTCAGTTTCCTTTACGCGTCGCGCTGCCGATTCTCTTGTTTTTCGCCAGGCGGTCGTTCGCGGAGTGCATCCGGCAGTTCCGGTACATTCACTTGGGGGCTCTTGATCGCATGCAAGCTGATCCGCGAGGCGCGTGCGAAGCTCTGCTGCGCAGCTCGTCTCTGCCGAGTTCGATGTGGCGCCTGGGAAAAACCATGGCGTTTCTGTCCCGCGGAGGCCAGCAGCGCCTGCTGGCTGAGCAGCGCGCGAAACTGGCCGACCACAGACGGCTAGTTCAAGTCGTCGAGGCTTGCGTGAAGCGCCGCAGCGCGCGGAAGACCTTCCTCGCGAGTCTGCGCGGCCTCATTCGCCTCCAGGCGCACGCGCGACGACAGATCACGCTGCTTGATGCGGCACCCGAAAAAGTCCTCATTCACGGCACAGCTTGAGTACAGGAAAACGGCTCCGAGACGAGAGAAAACAACACGCAACAAACGTCCAGCGCGGCAGCAGCAGTAGACAAAGTCTGCGTTTTGCGCTGGTGTCTGAAGGGGGTTCACCAGCGGGATTCCTTAGCAAAAACTTGCAAAGTGAAGGGACAAAAAGGAAAGAAGAGAACTGCAAGGAGCGAGTTTGGAGATCGCCGAGCTGAATTCTCGTTGACGAGACTCCTGAAGCAAAGTGCTTATAGCAGAGAGTCCAGAGCAGCAGAGTAACCAGGCACGGAGGGGTGTTTGTGAAGTGTGATTAGCATGGTGTCTAACACTGTATACTAGTCTTTCGCGGCACAGATGGCAATGCAGGCGCGAGAAACGATTTTTCATCGAAAAACCGATCATGCTGAAAGGGCCGAGGTAGAAAGCGACGCGAACGCGGGAAATCAACAGCAGGATCGCATTTTTCGAGAGATCCCGTCACCGTCTGCACGGTGGAGGGAAGTAGCCTTCTATTGTTTTTATGAAAGATGTGTTTCCTTCTGTTTGGCGGCCTTCCTCGGCCGTTTGCACACGCTGCTGTACGTCTCAAGAGACGCCATGCCATGACTGGCCCCGAGAATAGCTGTTGTGTACTTGGCGCTGCATGGCGTAGGGTCATGTTTGTCGTCAATCTGGACTCTTGCCTCCTCTAGCGGGCGGAAAGGATGCCCGTAAACCATTTGTGTGGGGGGGTCTCAAATCGGCTGCCGCAGCAGTTCCCCGCAGAAACGGATCTGTTTCGTGCTGAAACGCGTCTCGTGTGGAACTGTGAAGAGTGCCTCGGGGCTCTCTCTGCTGGGTGGCGGCTTCATCTGTGAGGTGTATCCGTGGCGGTGGCGCGCCTTGCGAGAGCCGCGAAAAGCAATTTTCAAGCGTTCTGAGAGAATGTTTGGGACATTTTCCGTCCTAGGCAAAACGAGCGAGTCGGGGCGTCGTGAGGTAGGCATGTTTCCAGGAGCGAGAAGGCACAAAAACAGTCGTTAAGACGCATACATCGCATGCAGACAAGACAAACAACCCACATTTGGGACGGCACGGAGAGAACTCGCCCTTGGCTGGCGACAGAGCACGGAGAAAATGGCGGCATTCTCTCCTGTCGCCTTGCTGGCTCAGAAAAGCGCTTGCTAAAAAAGAAATCCCGCTTGGTCTTTCAGAGACAAGCGTCGCCTAAGAGACCGATCTTCGAAATCCGAAGTCCCCCAGACGACTCGGGCGCGAGGCGTGCTCGAGGTCACTGGAGCTCAGTTCCTTCCTCAAGCAGCACATCTTTGACTCGCCACATCGTCTCCGCATTTGAGACGAAGGAACTCGGAAATGACAGATTCTACTACGAGTTCACTTTAGTCCGAGGAGGGGGGCAGAATGGACGTGCCGCCTGGAACCGGCCCTGCGCCTGCGAGACCGAGAGTGTTTCCTGTACCCGTAAAAAAAAACAGGCAAAGCGAGACACGAATTCACATTACGGAGTTTCCGTGATGTCTGCCAGCGCACCCGAGCGAAGCGGTCTGTCCTTTGTGAGAGAATGCGTAGGGTCGATTTCGGTGTCACATCTTGACCGAAGCGTGTCTACGCAAGTGCATTCCGTTGTTCTGGCGCGAAAATCCCCCACTTTCCAACTTGGAGAATGTGAGACTGCGCATGAGTCGCCTCTCGAAAACGATGAGAGCACTTACGTTGTTGTTGGACCCAAGTGAAGGAAAGGAAGATGAGAAGAATCTGCAAAGAAAGAGATATACACACAAGAGACGGAGGATCCTGGCGCTTCTTGCGACAATTGAGCGCTTACCCACGAACTGGCGGGCTGGTTTCACGGGCGTCTGCAAGTTTGAAAAGGCCTCAATACAATAATTCAACAGCGTGACAGTCTCCTTCGCCTCCGCCCGCTCCCCCCCCCCCCCCCCCCTCCCACCCCCCCTCCCACCCCTCGCCCCTCCGCGCCCCTGCCGCAAAGAGGCGAAAAGCAACGGTCTTTTCCATCAAGATGGGACCCTGCGCAGTCCAGTCTCTCGTGGGGTCTCGCCTGCGCCGATCTTTCTAGAAGCACCGCGGCGAAAATATCAACGTTTCCGTCGTATGTTTTCTTGCCTCATTGAAGATCTCGTAAGCTTCCTCAATGGTGATCAGTCAGACTCTACAGATTGAAGTTTCGTGAGGTGGCAGTGGCAGTTCGTGAGCGAGAGCTCGACTTACCTTCACGAGGAGGTTGAAGGTGGAGAGACCTAGCGCCCAGCTGTGGATGCCGTACGTCCACCGGGCTTTCAGGTTTTCGCTCTCTGGGAAGCATATTTCGGCGTCGCCCTTGTCGCAGCTCCACGTGGAGTAAGCGATGAAGAGCCAGGTGATTTCAACCACGGACGCAATGCAAAGAAGGACGGCGTACTGTCGGGCGCCTCGGAGAAGCCTCTTCACGCCTGTCACGCTCTTCGTCTCGCCCTCCACGCACCACAGATGATACCCGACCAAGTAGAGGACAAAGTTAAAATCCGCGCGCCCCAGGCAGGCAAAGAGAGAGCACACGAGGAGAACCATAATGCAAGTGACGATGCCTCCGCGCAGCGTCCGTACTCCCGGGAGGTCTTCCGAAGAAGCATTCGAGAGCCACCCCGGACGGAAAGAGGAGGGAATAGGAGGCAGAAGAGCGGGAGGGGGGCCTTCAGGCATCACGGCAACAGGAGCTGAGGACATGCAGAAACTTCCGCCAGGCGCGGCGGGATGAGCCGTGTATGTGATGCTGCTCGTCGCAGAAGGCAGCACGCCAGTCGAGGGAAAACTCTGTGCCGTCGTCACAAACACAGTTCCTGGAGCGGCCTGCGGAGACGGCGCTGTCGGGATGTGAGTCGATGACGGCGTGACGATGGTGGGAGGAAGCCGCACAGAGGGAGAGGCCGTGGCACCGCCGCCGCTAATCAGGACAGCGGGCCGCGAGGGCTCGTCCGCCGCCACAGACACAGACGCGTACTGCGCCACATACGGGTTCGAGAGTTGCTCCGCCATCGCAGCAAGTAGAATGGAAGGATAGGCTTGGAGGAACCGAGGCGAAACAGACCCAAGACAAACACAGACGGGGTACGCGCGCACGCGGGGAATAGATCAACGTGCTTTACCAGTCACCAGGTTCTCCGAAGAAGCGCCAGCTGAAAGGTCGCAGAGCCTAGAGCAAGGCAGAACGACAGAAAAAAAAGCACCACTGTCTGCTAAAAGGCAAAGAAAAGTTAATGATTGCCGAGAAAATATGTATGTGCGGCGGGCCGGCATAGCGGAGAGAGTAAGACACGTAGCGTACCGCGCAGTTTGGTAGCCTGTTAGCTTGTGTATCGAGCAAACAAAAAGAGAGAATTCAACAGAAGCAACTATTTAAAGAGCTTATGCGTTCAGTTGTAGCGTGGAAATGGAGGATCAGCCATTAGTTACTCGCGGCGGGTTTACGAGGACACGAGGGATAGCCAACGACGGAAAGACATAAAAACCGCGTAGAGCGAAGTACTGACGAATGGAAAAGCGCGAGAGTGATACAGCAAGTCACCCTGTTTGATTCAGGGCAATCCGGTTGTTTGAATCGAAGGCGTAGAGAAGCGAAAAGTAAAGAAGAAAAGAACAGCCAGCACTTTTGCGCAGCGGAGCTTGACCCGCGAGACTGAGATTGGAGAAACCGATGGGTACGGGAGTCGCCGTTCGATGTCCCTGCATTCGTGTCGAGTCCTCACGTGGACAAAAGAGAGCGATACGAGGGTGGAACACAATCGCAAGGGTGATTTATTCTCTGTTTTTGAAGAGAAGAAACCACGGCGTGGGCCGCAGACAACCGAGGAGGGGGGACCGAGTTGCCGCCTGATTGCGAGAGTCGCTGCAAGACAAGCCTACCACCACGGCATGAATGACCAACGCGCTGTGGCTTGCCAACTGCCAAATATTGGGGCATCCAACCTGCAGCTTGAAGAACAAAAGAATCATTAAGGGACCTTCTGTTCTGCGAGAGTTGCCGAAGGCGGTGTCAAGCCAGGCACTCCAATATCGCAGGTGGCAAGACACGACGGGGCAGACACACTGCTATCTGGACTCACCTACAGTCCCCGACCTGTAGTGCGTCTGGCCAAGTTATCTCAGAATCCTGCGGCCCCTTACGACTTCGTGGTTAGTCATTTTATCTGAGCTTTTCAGCCCATCCACGACGCTTCCGATGTGTCCACTCAGTCAGCGCTGTATGCAGCAGAAAAAGTTTCCTTCAACGCAGAACTCCTCTTCGCGAGGGTAATCAACATCCCGTTTTTCCTGTCACGCGCCTGCACATCTAACATCAATGAAAGGCATTCCGTAATTCCGTACTATATCTGCTGCATCGCTATCGGTATTCACGCTTCCACCGACCGTGTGAGCCCGCGTGTCTGGCAGTGATGGGGTGCCCCCCGCCCCCCCCCCCCCCCCCCCCGTAACCCACATACACAGACGCAGTAGCAACTACATGGATGAACGTCTTCCCTGAAGCCACGAACATGGCGGAGGTGTTTGTTCTACTTCCCAGGCTCTCTGAGATGCCACCTGTTAGGAAAGCATTGTTGTGCCCTGTGGGTGATGACGCTCGTCTTTCCTCACTGGCAGTATGCGCGCAGATAGTGTCTTGGCTTTGCCCTCATCAATCTAGACGGCAGACAACACACGTTCTGAAGGCAGACTCCGCAGCACATATCTGTAACGCGATGAAAACAGTACAATCGCCGGCGTTGTTTGCGTCCACCGCTCAATCGACCGCGGTCCGGTTCACGTGCCAATCGAAAAAAAAATGGGAAGTATTCTTTTATTCGAATAAGTCTCGACGATAAGGCATTCTGCTTTCTCCGCAGAGTCTCCAAAAGGTTGTATGAAAAAGGCTGGTGCCCAGATAACGAAGGCAAATATGCTAGGTGGCAGGCCACACAACACCGCTGTGCCGAGCGTCGGAACCGTCAATCGGAAGTCCGGGGTCGTGTCTCTTCCGGAAAAGCGGACTACTAGATGGATCCCCGCTTTTTCCGCCGTTCATGCAAGTTGTTAGAAACACCAAATTCAATCTCTCCCCGCAAACGTCATCCGTGTAGAGGTAACGATTGTGACGGCATCTCATGAAATAGTGATTCCACAAAGTATGAGCGAGGCTCATCACTCGCGCACTTAATGCGATATGTGTTGCGGGTCGTTTAAAGATTCGATGTGCGGCACAGTCCGTATGAGCCTGGCTTCGTAGCCAGCGCTTGGCAAGTAGGATGCCGAATCAGAGGTTCTGATAGCCTTAGCAGACGTCGTCACGTCCTCTAAGAATCAGGAAGATGTTCTGCCATCGCCGCTTCGTCACGTTTGTATATGGATGACGCAATAGCATGCTCTGTCGTAGCAACTTGACATGGGTCCAAGGAAGCAGTGTGGCCCAGAAAGAAGCCACCGAGTAACTGGATGGTGCTGCCAACAATCACTCTTCAGACTGGCTGCCCGCAAATTCTCGCGGAATATGGAGGCACGAGAAATGCGTTGCTCTGGCACCCTGTGTGAAGGACCTATGGGACGGAGAGGAAAGGCCCCGCCAGATTCAAAGAATATGAAATGTGCAGATGGTTGATACCTCTATTGTGGATTTCCACAGTACCTGACGAGCGTGAAAATCTGTCGGGACACCGGACCGCTTGAGGCCGCGGTTTGCGGGATCTGTCTACTGTGCGCCTCGAGCTTCGGTGCTCCTGCCCTGTGGCATGAGCGAAGCCTTTTTAGTTAAATTCTCAGGTCACTACGGTAAGTCACTCATTCAGCAAGTTGCTGAGAGCTAGATATGATTTGATACCGCACGATTAATCTCTCAGGATTAGGAGACGGTCGTGTCTTCGTTTCATTCGTGTTGAAAGGTCACTCGGTTCGTGACCTGCCGTCCACGGCGCTGGCGGCGTGTTGATGCCACGTGGTAGCTGTTGCCGTCTTCCGAACCCATTCGGAGGCCGGCGGCCCACGCGTCCGCCTTCCACTTCAAAGACAGAAGGTGCCTGAACTTGCGTGCAGAAATCCAGCCGGCCTTCGCACGCTGTTCGCGATGCGCGCTGGGGGGGGGGGGGGGGGGGGGTCCCGGGGGGGAAGACACATGCAAAGGCTTGTCTCGCCATCTCGTGCAGAACGCGGCTTATTATGGCAAGATGGAAATATGTGGTCCTGTTTGCTGCGTCTGTGCGAGTTAGGTGGTACGACATAAGAAGGGAATCATACATAGGATATTTTCTTTCCAGCCCTTCACGTGAGGCTCTAAATGTCTTGCTAGCCATCGCAGGGATGAGTGTGCACGGGTCTGCTGCGGCACTGTGCACGCTCGCAGCTTCGTTTCTGGCAAATGGTGGAACGCTGTACAGCCAACCGCCTACTTGTATTGCTCCATCGGTTTGCGCTAGTTTGAGAGCTTTGAGCTTGAGATACAACAGGTTTGTCCACGTAGCGTGGGAGAAGTTCTTCCCCCGCTCCCCTCCCCCCTTGCTAGTGCGTTCGCCACACTCACTGGAACAATGAGGCTCAGCTGCGTCGCAACTTGGACGGCGCTGATTTGTCAGGCATCTCTCATTTCCAGAAGCGACCAGGCTGAGTCACCTGAATCAGCTTCTTTGGGCTCGTTGGATACTCCAGGAGATGTGTCATCCTGCCTCTTGCCTCCACATGGCGGATCGGGCACACGTGTGTCAGAGGCGCCGCTTGCGCATCCTGATGGAGCCGACGCAGCCCAGGGCTCCACTGATTCACCCGTTAGTGTGCAACATACAAGCGAGAAGGGCAAGAACCTTTCAAAACACTTTCCGGAAGACTCGGCAGAAGACATAGTGGAAGCTGCTGGCGCGCAGATTCCCGCTCTGGCATCGGCGGGATCGGCACGGACGGGGCGTGCGCTTCGTGGCAGCGATATTTTATACAGCGAATCGCGGCCACACTCGTACAGCGACCGACTGACCTCGTCTGCGTCTACAGCAACTCGTGCTGCCACGCCAATGCCCCGCCCCACGCTTGCTGTTGACTCGAAATTTGTATTCGTCCTTCACCGGCATGGAGCTCGGTCAGCGGCCTCGTACGCGTCCTCGACGCCTCTCTACGGAGATATCCAGCGTGAGCAGCTGCTTCCCACTGGAGCGGCGCAGCTTCGCAACTCCGGTTGGGAGCTCAGGCACTACCTGTTGTCGAGCTACAGCCCGTCACGCCGCGACTCCGATAACGGTAAACGCGGCGACGAAGCGCCGTGGGTAGCCTCGAAGTCTTCGGCAACCCAGTCTGAGGCGAACCGACCTCAGGTGCCCCACGCAGTTGATCCGGCAATAAAGGGGTCCTCGGCAGGCCTAAGTGCGGGCATTCTTGCGTGTCTTGCCTGGGCTGACGTGGTTTCAGACTGCGCGCAATTGCCTGACGCATTGGCCATACTGATGCGCATGTTCCCTCCCTCCAGCCTTTTAGTGCGGGCGTCGGCTTATCCTCGAACCAAATGGAGCGCTGCGGCTTTTCTAGAAGGTTTTTACGGTCTTCCGCACGGATTTCTCGTCTCTCCGGAGGACCTTGCGCGCGAAACGGGAACCAAGAGTGGAGAGCCGTGGTGTCTGTCGCGAGAGGTGTGCGCGCATGATTCCAGCGCCCAGCCGCATGCACCTGTCAGCTTTCCTGGTTCGTCAGAGACTCGGGTGCCAGGTTTGGATGTTTCCACGTTTAGCGGCCCAGGGGGTTGCACGGCCTTGAGCCTGCCCTGCATTCTGTCGGCTCCCGTTGCGTCCGACGTGTTTCTGAGAGGCGCGATCATCTCAGGAGCCCCTGCGGAGCTGTGGAAACTCTACAATGAGGTCCAGGCAAAGCCCGCGTGGATCGAGAAGGCCGCTCAAGTGCAGTCCGTCTTGGACACGGTGGCCGAAGTGTATGGCCCGGATGCTGTAGGGAGCATGGGGTGGCTGGCGGGGGATATGCTCATCAGCGAAGAAGCGGTGGGCGAGAAGGTGCCGCTGCGGAAACTGCACGATTGGCTCGACGGCCAAGGCGCTCAGAGACCGCGCGCCGACAAGGAAGATGCGGCTGCAGGCGAGGCTGCTGCGCCAGTCACCAGCGAGCCCGCGACTCCAAGCGAGGCGAGCCATGGCGCGCACGCCTCCACATATACGGAAGTCATCGAGGGTATTCGGGAAGCGTTCAGAGCATGCTACGACTTGGTCTACTCCGACGAAAAGATGCGCACGTACGCGTCTCAGGGAGCACTGCGTTTTCTCAATGCCATGCTGCGGGTCAAGACTTACGGCAGATCGGCAGATTTTGAGGAGCTCCGCAGGGTCGCGGAAGAAGTCGGCGGCTTCGAGACGCTGTTTCCGACGCAAGCTGCGCCAGGGGGCAGCGACGACGAACCTTTCGAGGCAGGGTGGGAGGCGCAGTTGACGCGTCCCGCGATACAAGAGGAGCAGATTCACAAGACAATCGACGACATCAAGGTCATGCTCGCAAGTCTGCACGACCACTCCATCATCGCGTTTCTCGCGACGTTGAAGGTGTACGACCACAATATTATCCCTCATGGCGCGAGAATGTATGTAGAGCTTGTACAGAAACAAGCCCCACTGTCCGCCGGTGGGGAAATGTTGGAAAACGGCCCGGATGTCCTTGCCCGGCGCTTCGAGCCGTTCACGGAGGACACGGGCGTGGATTCTCGACGTCGAGAACTGTCGGCTAATGCGGGCACGGCAGACAAGCAGGCGCCGGCACGGTTCATGCCGACGCGTGAGAATCGCTCTCACGAAGGAGCGGATGGCGAGGAACGCAGTGAATGGCCGCATTCAAGTTTTTTCGTAGAAGTTTTGTACGGCACGCCAGAAGTCGCAATGCGTGCAGTAACTCTGCCTTTCTGTGCCAAGGATTCGGGACTCCGCGGCACGCTACCCGAGACTATGTGTCCACTGAGCGTGTGGCTCACGCGGACATACCAGGCGCTCGGACAATAACACACTTCTTCAACAATCAATTTTCCGTTGTGTCCACTGCAGTGTAAGGCTCGCGTGGCTGGCAAATCCTCTCGTGATGTCAATGTGAAAGAGTGCAAGGAGATTGTCGCTTGGGGGGGGGGTCGGGGGGGGAGGGAGGGGGGAAGCTGTACGCCTAAACTCAGTATTATGGACTGACCAACCCGTGCAGGCTTCCTAAGAGGCGGGCTGCTTCCCGTCGCCTATCTCCCGCTTGGGTGTGGGAGCTCCAACTTCGGGACGAAAAAAAAATGTCATCGATATCTGCCAGCCTGGAGTACGAAGATCGGGCCAGGCGACAGTCGCGACCGACGGCCACCGCGAGTCACCTCTGACCCGTACGTATTATCATCGAGGCTTCAGAGCACTCAGGCAGAGATCCTTTAGTAGGACTTTCCAGGATCCGAAGACAAACCACTGTGCACAAGCCAGCTCGCTTGCGCGTCGATAAGTTTCTCAGCAGCATGTGGCAGCAGAGTGCGTTGAACATCCCCCAGTCGCTGTATCTCGCGGCTCTTCCACGGCCTAGTTGTAGATGATTGTAGACGCTTACTTGGTGAGAGCATTCCAGCACATTGGAATGCCGGTGCTGTCTTAAATTGTGGACTGCAGATCTAACCGTATCGCTGGACAGCGGAGTCTGTCTGCGTTCTGAAGAGGTGCGGGGGGGGGGGGGACGCAGACCCGGCCCCTCCCCTGTGCTCATCTTTCCCACGTCCGCCCAGAGGGGCTTGCTCCTTAAGGGTCCTGCTACGACAGGTTTAGTTGCCGACAAGCTATACAGTGTATATATACGCTTTAAGTCTACAACTAGGCCGTGGAAGAGCCGCGAGATACAGCGACTGGGGGATGTTCAACGCACTCTGCAGCCACATGCTGCTGAGAAACTTATCGACGCGACGAGTCGTCTTTGAACAGCAACTAAAAGGACGGATACATATGCATGTGCACATTTCGGCCTTCCGCGTCCGAATTGGGTCGAGCTGAACACACAGGAACGACTGCCACTTACACACGCGGCCGACTAAGGGGCTGCGAAGGTGGCGGTCGCTGAAAGAAAGGCTTGATGCCGGTCTCAACAAGACAGCGCTGGGCGCGGTTCTGACCGCATGGGAGAGCACTTTGCCGCGAATTGCGAAGCACCCGTGCTCGGCATGCCACCCACTTTCCCAAGGTTCCAAAAGAGCCTCAGTGCGCCAGGATTCAATTGAATTCGGCAACCAAAAAAGGATTTTCTTAGTGTGATGATCCGCATTGCTACAATAGACGACGACGCCAGCGGAGAAGCACGTTGAGGGGCTCGCTGTTCTGTACCGGACACGCAAACTGCACGCAGATCCCATCGCTGCCCGTAGCTGAACCCGCCGCCCCGTCAGTCGTCAGCACGCGCGCATGGTGCATGAGCAGCGAGCTCATCGTTTCCACGATCCGCGTCTCTGGGTAGAAAAATAATTCAGTGGGGTGTGCTAAAGCTCGGATTGTGCAGCGCAGCTGAATCTACGAGTCTTGTGCAGCATATTTGTTCAGTTAGAATTATCGGCACTTGCATTGGCCCTAGTGCTACAGGTTGTTGGGGCTGGGCTGGCTATTTGGGAGAGTGAATGGACGGGTTCGGCGACTGTCGTATTTTTTCGTGTATTGTCCAGATTACTCAACTTTTTTTTGAGATTCCGACCATACACAGTCAAAATGGGAGCTGTATGCAGCAGACTCAACAAAGACGCATCCAAAGAGCCCGCGGCGCCGCGACTCCCGTCGCCAGCTACCGCCGCAGATGCGAAAGCAGCGACACCTGGTGAATCGCAAGCGCAAGGTGAAGCTGCTGGGCAGTCAACCGCTCCTGGTGCTCAGCCGAAGCCGCAGGGGCGTCCCATTCCTTCAGCGATGGACGAATTCAAGCCTGGATCTGGCGCTGGAGTGTACCTGTTGGAGTTTCCAGAGCCTCAGACGTCGCTCGTGTCTCAATATGCCCACGAAGTCCCGACCACCCAGGGCACCGTGCTGCTACAGGTGAAGGCGCCCCCCTACAGCCCGATCCCCAAAACTCGCTTTGTCCTGCAGGGAGGGAAGAGAGTTCTGCGCCCGAATATCGAGGTAAGAGTCTTTACGGAGACCGCACTAATAAGCCCCGCGGTTGAGCACACCGACATGTACCCTTCGGACCTCTGCCTTGCAGCAGCCCGGAAGATATGCTCAGCACGGGAGGGGTGCGGCGGATGTCCTGCGCCCCGGTTTCCCTTTGTGGCACCATTTTGCGGATGTTGAGTGGTGTATCGCTGCCTGCGGGTGGAGTCCACATTCTTTAAGATCCGCGTAGAGGGTGCTACTGTTTCCGGGGGGGAGTCTCAATTCACTATGCATGTATATCTGGCATATTCGTAGATTGCAAAGAGAGTCGCTAGGTCGGCTTGCCATTGAAAGATCAGGCATCTGAGGACGTTATTTTTTGTTGTCGATCGTATTCGTTTCTTGTCTTGTGCGTCGGCCTTCAGGCAATGAAAGATACTCCTGGTGTGAAGGCAAAATACTGCGAGGTCATCATGGCTTTTGTTAACCTTGCGTCAACCTACAATGGTTTCCTGTGGGCATCTTCTCATCTGGACACAGCCAAACAGCCCTTCAGTATCTTCTACTTGGAGCGCATCAAGAAGGCACCTGTGGTAGGCCCGTGAACCTGCATCTATGTCACATGCAAAGTCTTTAGTGGTGCCCGCCAGAGAGCATGCGTTAGCGTGAGAGAGGGCAGATTCTCGCCAGGTAGCGTGGTGGAAAATGGTACAGCGTATGGTGAACTTTTTTGGCCCGCCCCCCCACCACCGTGAGTATCGAGATTAGGTGCGGACAAGTTTTCAATTAATGTGGTATTCCCGTTTTGTGAGGCTCCATTCATTTATTCAGATTTCAGACGAACCCTTGCCTGAAATGGAGAATTCGATGCCCATTGGAGGTCGAATAGTTCAGAAGGAAATCGAAAAGCCTGCTGAGACCGTCCATTTGGTGAAGCAGGGAGGGGAGGGCGAGCCCAAACAGGAGGGCGAAGACACGAAGGCGACGAGCGAGGACGTCGAGGGTCAGAAAGCACCAGAAGGTGATGGGAAGGAAGACAAGAACGCAGAGGCTGCCGAAAAGGCGCAGGAAGGTGAAAAAAAAGAGGAGGGAGAAAAGGCTGACGAGGCGAAGGAAGAGACCAACAAAGAGGAGGCCAAACAGGAAGAACATATCGAAGAGGGATTGTACGTGCGCTTTTTGGGTCCGGACTCCAGCGTAGGCTATCGGTTATTGGCTAGCTGTGGCATTGTCCCACTTCCTCTTGAGAAGGCGAAAGAGCTTATCAGTGAGGACAAACGGGTTGAGGACATCGAGGCGATCAAGACTGTCGTCACTAAAGCAGGTAAGCGGGTGTCAAGAAATTCCGCAGTATCAGATTGATATGTGTGCACAGCCCATTATCAACGGCAAAGGCTCACAATATTTAGCCGCAGCTTGCTCCGTTATGCTACAGTCGAAGACTTGAAGCCGCGTTCCGTGGTGTCCGTCCTCTTACCACGTATATCTCCTTGAATATGGGGGCAGACGAGTCAGAAGAACGCGACGCGGTGCTGCGGGAAATGGTGATGCCCAACGGAGATCGCGCCGAACGCCGAACGAGTTAACATCTTTGATGGGCTCTCGGACTGTTTGTGTTACGTGCAATATGGATCCTTGCAGGCGGCTTCTGCGTTTTGCAGAATGAGGTGGCGGAGTAGGAGTACACCGTTTTCTAAAGAAGAATGTTGCCGTGGTTTCTTATTTTCTTTGCCGATGTCCAAGAGGGCGCGAATTTTCAGTATCCGCAGCCGTGGTCGGGAGCAAGCATCCTGAGATGAGGGACGAGGACGCCGGCGAAGAGAGCAGGCATATGAATGAGCTGACCGGGAACACCGAGCCGGTCAAGGAGATGCACTGGCGCATGGCCACCGTGGACGTGCTGCGAGGGCGCCTCCTCTGCTGATGGAAGAGACAGTTCTAGGCCTGGTAGATGCGTCATCCGAGGGGTGTGAGCTTCCGCTTGTATGTGGTGGCAACGTTAGGCAGGGTGTACTTTGCGGTAGATGTCTCGTCACATGGTACCGCGTGGATGAGTTTGTGTATGAGGGTATGCATCTTGTTCGTGCCCCAAGAGTGCGGACGTATTCTTGAAGCGGTGCCCGCGAGCGAGTTGTACGTATTATTTGTGACAGCTTCGAACAAGTCAGTTCAACTTGGATTCCGTTGGTTTCTCGGGAACGAAGCGTTCCACTGCCTTACACTTGCGCATGTCAAACATGATGCACCTTTTCGGTAGGTGCGTGCGTGTGAAGCAGAGTTTCAAGATAACGCAGCTAAATCAGTGGCAGGGTTAGCGTTAAGCTTGCTTGAGTTGTTTGCGGGTTGCATCGTGGCAAACACCGTAAGTCGGCGACGTATTTCCGGTAGCCTCGGTGCGAAGACTACCCACCAAGAAGGCTGATAGCGAGAATCTACTGCTTCCAGACTGTTCCTTTTCAAATATTGGTCCCAGGGTCGCCACTGCGCATATTACGAAACTTGTGCTCGCTCCTCGCTCGGCACGGGAAGTTCCGTTGCGTGTCGCCGGTGTCACATATTTCGGTGACCCTCGCGTCCATGAGAACAATAGTCAGGTTGCTCCGCCGTGGCAAACGGCATACAACATCCAAGGCCCCCAACAGTGTATGTACCGAGGCATTATTGGCGGCCGGGGATCCTTTGCTCAGTAGAAAAATTTTCGCAGTGGCGAAACGGGTTCATATGTCGAGGTGTTGATATCCCACCGGTATGGCAGATAGGAACGGAGTGATGCGAATTGCACGGCTCTGCCAAACTGTTCTTTGTTTTCCTCAGACTCAAGCCTGACAGCTCGAGTAGACGATGAAACTTGGACCTGCCGGCGTAGCCGGCTTCGTGGCAGCGGTGCTCTTCATGGAGGGGTGTGCAGGCGCGGACGTAGGAGGATCTAAATTGTACGAGGAAAAGCAGTTTGATACACGCCCTGGATTTTACTATGGATTCATTAACAACGATCACTACGAGCATTATATGCCGGGCCGCCGTGGCTCGAAGAACCAGATCGTCAGTCCTGTCCCCATCCTTGTCACCATGGCCGCTCCACATCAGTTTCTGCCAGGGTAACACAATAATGTTAGAGTGTCCTCCCGGAAGCGGGATACGAGTTGCTCGTGCCAGCTTCGGAAACCCACTGCAAACAAGTAGGGTTTTTCCTCCTGGTGCTGGGAACCCCCGCTTTCACGATGGGTTACTAGGCGGCGGCAAGTGGGAACAGGGCGGGTGTAGCTTCAGTAATAGCCTTCAAATTGTGCAGCGGGGGTGCCAAGGCAAAGAAACTTGTCAGGTGGGTCTTCGTCTCCGGCTCCTCATGAGAATAATTGTCAGTGAGCTTCTTCAAGTTCAAGGCATACACCGAACTATTCTTGGTGGAGGGAATCACAGACCCTTGCCCAAGCCTGAAGAATCCGTTCCTTGCGGTTGGTACGCGACACGTCAGACGTTTTTACAACAAAAGCATACATGTACGTACTCCAACAGACTACGGATGTGTCCCCGTGAGGTAAGTTAATTGTAATCGAGCTTCCCCGGCTCAGACATCCACGAAAAGCCAGTCGGCCGGCACCACTTTTTGACACGAAGGCAGTGGCGTTCCGGACTGGCGTAACCCCGCATTATCTACTTCTGGCGGAGCACACGACATCTTGTCCGCCGACGTCGAAAATAGAAGTGTCGCCGACTGAAGCCGCGGAGGTGTATAGCCTGGTAGACTTTTGTTTGTATGGCTTGTTATACACGGTTCTAATGTAGTGTAAGACAGAATGACGCGCGGTCGGTGTGCAATCTGCATCAGCAGTGCTCTCATTTCATCTGGGACTTCAAAAACCGCCAAGCCACTTTCTGCTCTGGTAAGTATTATCTTGACTTAAATGACTCCAGTACGGGTAGTTCCCTTGTAGGGGATAGGTGGAAGACAGCGGAAAAGAGCAGTGGGTTCACAATCGGTATAAAGCCTTCAGAATTCAGGTGCGGTAGAGGCAGCCTGCATGCCAGCAAGAAACAATAACCACAAAAATTCTCGCTGTAGTATCCCCGGCTACGCTGTCTACCTTAACTACGTTGGCATATGTACGGAGCCAAACATTCTAGACAAACGGAAAACTACCATCCCCATGCAAGGTACTGATGTTATGTCGCACCTTCTATCGGCATATAGATCCGTGCGTGGACAGATGGACCAGCCCTCTGCACCGCTCGAAGAAAATGTGAATTCTGGACAGCAAGTGTGTACAACACCGCGAAACGGAGTTGGCGTGCTACGAACAGTGAACGCGAATAGGCACCTCTGCGGGGCTGGTGTCCCTCCCGGGATACACTCACCAACTGTGGCTGTGCAGCGGAACCCCTACAATGATCCCTGTTAGGCTGATACGTGGGCAGTACAAAACATCGACCCCAACAGACACTGTGCAGAGAGACGGTTTCGTATTCGCTGCGAAGGCGCAGGATCGTGAGTCAAGCGTGGGGCCACTGAGATGATGCGACCTAAAATGGGCCTCCAGTGGAGGGTATACGGCCAGACGCGCTTCTGGGAGAGCTGGCCCAACCAAGTGAAATAGACGTATTCCAATTCTCTCAGGTAGGTCGGTGATGTTCCGCTCTGGCGCTGAAGGATGGGGAGAGAGGCATATCTAGGGCTATCCCACTCCATCAGAGGCCGACAGAGCAAAAGCCGTAAGACGTCCTGAGGACTCGCGGCTCGCTGGCCAGATTTACTAGCCGAAGAAAGAGGTTTACGACATGAGGAAGAAACTAACTTTCGTTAAGCGGATGCTCTAGTGTCAACGCTCTTGGAAGTCATCTCCCTCCCATAAATCAACAGTCACGCACGAACCAATTCACATTTGACCATAACCTCCTTCGACCATCTCCTCAGGTTGCACGACAGGTATTTCGGGTTTGGGGTCCAGCACGACAATCGTATCAGGAAGCGGCGTGGAGGGACCCTGCTTGCCCTCGGGATCGTGAGGCAGCATGATCTTGACGCGAACTCCAAGGACGCCCTGCAAACACGACCAAAAGACACCCAAAGCCTCTTCTGCCTCTTCTCACCATGCGCCGACTCCGCCCTTCCTGCCTACCCTTCATCTCCTCCTTATGCCGGCGTTCGAACTCCCCTTCGCTGACAGTACATTAAGGCCCACGGCTCTTGTCTTACCTGTCGAAGCTGGACGGAGCGGATCGCTTGGTCGACGAACATCTTCGAGGGCTCTCCGGTGGAGATCAGATAGCCATCCTTGAACTTCATGCTCTTGGCTCGCTGGGCGCGCAGCTTGCCGGAAACAACGACTTCACAACCTAAATATGAAACAGAAAACATGCGACGCTCCCATCAATACAGGTGGTCGGTTCCCCTCTTACCCTGGACATCAGTCAACGCGTCAATTCTAAAACAGCAACCACCCACTCCTGCGAACTCACCCTTAGCTCCGGATTCCATAATGTGGCGCAGGACACCATAGCATGCGCGTCTGACTGCAAGTCCCTTGAGAAGTTTGTAGCGCAGGGATTCGGCCTGTGCCATGGCGCAGAGACCGCGGTGCTCCACACGCTCAGCGAAAAGCTCCACCGAGCCAGGCGCAAAGCCGAAGCGCTTCTGAACGACGGAGGTCAACTCCCGGATACGGCGTCCCTTGTCACCGAGAACCTCTCTGGTCCTGGTGGCGCGGATGATGATCTCTGTGCGGATGGGAGTAACGCGGACTTCCACTCCAGAGTATCCATCCTCTGACAGTGTGCACGACAAGAACTCATTCAGCTCGGCCTGGAAGACGCCATCCTTGACGAACTTCCTCTTTTTGCAGGTCTGCACGGTGCCAACACACAGAGGGTAAAATGGACGTACATTCCCCCTCCCACGGCAATACATGCACGCACTTAACGGGCGGACAGAAACGGCAAAGGATAGTCTGTCACCCCGCGTTTTGTTCGCTGTTGCCTAATACCCAAAGAGACTAGGACACTCTAAACATACTACAAAAACGCTGTCACACAACAATGTGTACGCGCCACACAATTGACAGCCTGCAATCCCATGCATGTTGTGAGCAGGTGTAGACATTCCGCATTCACACGAAACGACGGCTACGACTGTCGCCCCGTCACTGGCACTGAGATAGCCAAATACGATAGCAATTAACGCGAAATTCGTATGCTTCTCCGCAGACTGCAGCAAAAGAACCAGAGGGCGGAGAGAGTAGTCGCGATGGCCCTCCTCTCTGCACTGATGCTGGGGAGGACCCCAAGTCCATTTCTTACGTTGCCGGTCGACGCCATCTTGGACAAAGCAGGGATGCGCACTGTGTCGAAATACCACCACACAAAAGTGGACAAGTGGGTCGTCGCGACAGAAAACCCCTGTTTGGCGTCCGCATGGCAAAGCTTTCCCCTGTCAGCCTCCCCCACTGCCGTTCATTCATCCTGGACACCGGAGCTGCGTCGTGGTACAGCATGCGCCATGCCCCACAACCGCTTAGAGGGAGGATCGGGCTATAGCGTGAGGCGCAGTCCTAGCCCTCCTTGAGAGGACAACCGCGACGTACGGGACAGTTTGTTGCATGCAGCGGAAGAAGCGAGGCGAACATCAGCTGACAGACAGGGGTATCATCCGACGGGTTTCCGGTAACGGTAACCTCCTCTTGTCATCGCACTCTCCGTATGGTTGCCCCTAGTCTCCGCTAACTGGGGAGGCGTGTGGCTTTTTCCGTGACATTTGGAAGCGTGGAAGAAATTTAGGCTTTTTAAAACATTGCGAAGTTGGGCGTGCATGTGAGGGCTGGAGTGTCACGGTTGTGTCCCGTGCTAATGACCTTACCGCTTCCCTTTTGCAACCGTTCCAAGCCAGCCGACCGACAACGTGTTCCCATGGCGTGAACCAGCATTTTTGCCGAGCCTATGTTGCAGCAAAGACCCAGTGCTCCGGCCATATGGAGCTGTACCTGTCGGTGATTCACCGTGTGCTCGCAACATTTGGGCTGTCGCAGGAAAGCCAACGCGGGGGGACGGCCTCCGATCGCCTGCCCGTGCCCATAGCACTAGACCAGCTGGTCATGCAGTTTCATGCACGAAATATGATAGTTGCCTTGGCGCAGCCATCACCTAGTTTTACAAATCAGTGCAGCACGACTCCATTCGGCTACAACGGTGTTCATCGATGCCAACAGTGGCAGGGCGGCGGGCATGTCGGCCACTGGTGAGCGGTGAATTATCTTCTTGCGGTCTGCGGTGCCACGCATTATGACTGTGGCACTACTCGGGAGTATGCTATCCCCTACGCACTCCTGTGGAAGAGTTATTGCGTCTACAATTTTACTGCCTAGTGTGTACGCATTCCAGACCTAACCGGTGTTGGAGCTACAGTGAATGCTGGGGGGGAGGGGGGCGGGGGAGACGGGAGTGTCGCGCGACAGACTGCGTATCGCAGTCGGAGGGATTCCCAGCGTCTCTGCCCGCCGCTCCAAATTCAGTCTCTATACACAAACAGGATTTTGGCAGGCACACAGTGTCGACACCATGACCGGCCAGCGCTCAAACACATGCGCACCGGCTGCAAAAATGGCGCCATGGGCACGCAGCCGCTCGTAACGCGACACTGCGCAGTTAGCCGCACAAGAGACCACATGCACTACCATCTGTTGCCAGGTGACACAACTCGCTCCTGCGCGATGTCAGGGAAATCGGGGTTATGCTGAGCTCGAGCGAGACAAGCAAGGGTAGCTTCTGTCGCAGAAGACATGCTCTTTCACGAACGCTGCTGCGGCGCATCCTGCGTGGGGGGGCTCACGACCGCGACGGCGAGAAGCCTTTGGATAGTGTCATTATCCAAGCCTCTTGCTCAGAGGCAAGTGCGACGTCTACCCTTGTTGCTAAGCTTGAATATATTTCGCGTCACGCAGCTGCGATGCAGTGTGATAGTGGGATCCCCCAGGGTAGGCGGCAGAGGCAACGGTCTAAATACCATTACCAGCGCTGTCTGGGAAAGGACAGATATTTTGGGATGGAGTTCACACTGTCAAAAAGGGGACTAACGCAGGAACAGAATCGAGTGCTTTTCTTCTACACACCTCCAGTCTAGCACATGACGGCAGACACGTGATCACTGCTTCTTGCTCACATGCTAGATTCTGTTTTTTTCTTCACTAGAGCTCAACGCGCTCGCCAGCCCTCTTTTAAGCGGCGATGCTTCGTGTTTTCTTCCACGCGCTATGCATGCCGGCGCTTCGAGAGGGAAAGTCGTACCCACCGCTACGCATAACACGCAGATGCAAACCCTCAAGCGCCGCAGACCCGAACTCGGGCGCCGTCCTCTCCCTCGTCTCTCTTCTAGTCCCTGTGCGTCGGCCTGCAGAATAGAGTCATGCCCGCCAGCCTGAAACAGTCCAGAAACCCCACACGCACGCGGAAACCGGTCTATTCCGTTTATTGGCTTTGGTTCGCGAGTCCTACACCCGCACAGCACCTCTTTTGAGAGACGAACGCCTGCCTTGAGCAGAAACCCGAATAAGGGAGATGGCGGACACTCTGGTCCCTGCCAGCTCTCTGTGCTACTTTTGACTCGCCGGCGCTTCGCGCTTGAACCGTGCGAGGAGGCCGAAGTGGTCACTGGGGAACCGCCCGCAGGTCGGCAGGCGATTTACACCGACGAGGTGAAGCGAGACGGGTGCCCAAGTGGCGCAGTTTCGCGTCGTCGCGTCCTTTTCGGCGCTTGCGGCTCTTCCGTCCTCCCTGTCGCCGGCCGCAGGGGCGCAGGACGACGACGAGACCAAAGCCTCAGAGGCCGGCGCACGAGGGCTCCACCAGTAGAGCCTGTCGAAACGAAGCCGCGTCTTCCACTTCATCTGTTTGTTGTCGTTTCGAAACATGTCCCAGGTGTACCTACACTCCTTGGGTCTCCCCAGAACTTCCCAGACGTCGCGCACGCTGGCCGGCACCCGCGAGGAAGCAGCGGGTTCTGTCTTCCGCCTCCCTCCGCTTGTCTGCTCGCCCTGCACGCGCCCCTTGCGACACCCCCCCTCCTGCGAGTCGCCCGCGCCCTCCACGAGCTCTGAGTCTCTCAGGTTCGTGTCGCCGCCAAACACCGCCGCGTACGCAGGCCCCAGCGCCGCCGCCTCGTCGCCTGCTTTTTCCTCCTTCCTTTCTTTCTCTCCTTCTCGGCTCTCTTCTCCGCCGCACGCCCCTCGCTCGTCCCCCGCCTGTGCAGGGGCAGGCCGGCGGCCCGCCTCGGCGGGTTTCGGCGCCTCCGGCGCGTCGCCAGCGTCCGCTACGCCGGCGAAGCTGCGCGTGATGACCTGCATGCAGCGGGTAAACTGCCGCAGGCGCTCTTCGCGGAATTCCTTCATCGACTCGAGGTGCGAGGTAAGAAAAAGGAGTCTGTCGTCTGGCCAGCTCATCGGAGCCGCGACGACGCCCAGCATGTGACGCCCCATCTGGCTCTGCGGAAACCACTCCGTCCGCGCGCCGTCGCAGTCTGCAAGCGGTAGCATCTGCTCCCGACACAGCATCAACACGCAAAAGTAGGGACAGCCCTCCGGCGCCGCGCACGCCGCAGGCGCAGACGCGGCGGCCCGAAGTGGAGACGCGGGCGTGTAAAGGTGGTAAAGCGGCGACAGGTGACGCGTCAGCAGCGCGAGCGAGTCTCCAATGACTTCTTGCAGCATAACGACGGCGGGGCGAAGCGCCTTCACCGTCGCCGCCACCGCGGCCGTCCGTGGCCGCAGCGCGACTTCATCTAGGCCATCGAGGTTCCTGGGAATCACGCACGAGACGTGCACGCAGAGTCGCGGCTGAAACGGAACGAAACACAAGCGGCAGGACGCAGAGACCGAAAAAAAATGGCTGTCGGCGCCCGCAAGCGGCGAGGCCGACCGCACACGCGAGATACATAAACTAGTTACATAGATATAGATCAAAAGAGAGCGAAAAAAAACCCGGACGCGTGCAGGAACAGAGAAAGCACCGCGGAAGGCAAACAGACTACGAAGAGATGAGAGGATGGACGCGGCGCGAGGCGTCATCAGTGCCTTGATACCCCCCTCGTCTGCAACTCACCACGTCAAGACATCGAACTGGCTGCTCCAAATAAGGGGATGGTCTCCGCGTTCTTCTGTCGGGCTGGGGGACGCCTGCATTGCATGTCCTTCGCCGAGAACGAGCACGTCGTCTGCTTCACCCAGGGGCGCTGCTGCGCGCGTCTCAGGCCTTTCCTTGTTTGTCGCGGGCGCAGCGTCTCCCCGCGTGCGATTCTCTCGACTCAAATCGCTGCTCTCCCTCGCCGCGGCAGGTCTCTGCACGGGAGGACGCCTCAGCTCCTCCTTCTCTCTCCTCTCAGCAGCCTTCGCGCGCTTGTCTCCCCTCTCCGCCGACGATAGGCCAGTCGCTTCGTCGCGCCGCGTCTTCCGCTCTCTCTCCTCGCTGAGTCGCCTGCCGTCGCCCGTGAATGGCTGCCAGCTGGTGGGCCAGCTCTCGCTGCGTCCGCTGAGTCCACTTTCGCGCGCCGCCCGTGCGAGGCTCGCGGCCAGGAGGGAGAACCGCAGGCGCTCGTCTGAGCTCACTCCGCCGTCCCCCCGCGTCTCGCCTGCTGCGCCCTGAAGCAGCACAGCCTCCTCAAGCTTCCGGTCTCGCGCGAATGGTCGCCACAGCGCCTCCGCCGCGGCAGCCTCAGACCGCGTCCCTCCGCCAGGGCCTTCCGCACCCGCGGCCGTCGGGGGCCTGGCAGGGGGAGAACTCCGCGCCGACGTTGCCTGACTCTGCTCTTTGTGCTCCCTGTATTGCAGCGCCCGCATGCGCCGGATCTCCGCGAGATCGTCTGCGAAGCTCCGAGTGTCATGCGCGTCTCGACGCGGCGCTCCACCCACCCCGTGCAGACTCGAGGCTGGCTGGCTGCGATGCGCCGCAGAAGCCGTGCGCGCGCCGTCGGCCTCGCGGCGAGCATCCGCCATCGTCGCCGAGGCTGGCAGGAGTCGGCGCACGCGGAGAGGAGATTCAAGCGAGAGGGAAATTGGAGGAAACCGGAACGGCACGCGAGTGGTATGAGAGCAAGGGCGCGGCGGAAGCAAAAGACGGCCTCCGGAGGGCGCGGCTGCCACTCGGAGAGAAGGAAGACGCACAGAAGGCGGAGGAGGAAAGCACGCCGAGGCTGCATACAGCCGAGGAGAGAACGAAAATGAAGGAAGCCAGGAGCTGAAGGACGCGAGAGAAGACCGCCGAACGAACGCCAAACGCGCGGCGGCACACGGGTGTGAGGGGGAAGGCAAAACAGAAGAAAAACCAGAGAGCTCGCGTCTACCAAGGGCAGATCCTGCCGCGAAAGAAGGGAACAGGGGCGTGTGCCGCTGAGCACGAAAGGGCCAGAGACACAAGGCGCCGCACAGTGCCGCGGTGGCGAGCGAGAAGGCTTCGAAGTTTTCTCTTTTCTCCGACAGAAGACCAGCAGGAGGAGAAAACGAGAGGAAAGCGACTCTCAACGAAGCTCGCAAAGGGGAGAGAGAAGAAAGGTACGCTCCGCGAACCCCAAACCTTCAACTCTCGAGCGGGGAGGCGTGTGGTGAAGGCCGACAGAGGCAGGCAACCCGGAAGAAAGAGAGGATGCACGCGACGCAAATGGGAACAAGAACGCGAACAAAACGAGATGACACCATCAGAAGGCGATTCGGTCGTTTTAGGGAAATCAAAAAACAGAAAAGCAGACGCAGAGGCTTCTCGACGACTGTCAGTTTCCGCGGGCGGCTTGAAGCACTGCGGCAGCAGCAGGGATCGGGCGAGCGCAGAGAAAGAAGAAGACGCCAGCGAAGCGTTTACGAGCCGCAAAGGCGAGTGCGAGAAAAATAGAGGAAGGGAACGAAAACTTGAAGGGACGAAGAACGACCTCCGCGGCGGAGGGGAGATTCTTGTCTTTTTTCGAGGTGCTTCGGGCTTTACATTCACCAGAAGGAGTGAATTCGACAGCAAACAGAAGGGCGTTTCTGCGTTCTTTAAAGGGGCAATTGAGCGGCTTTTTGTTCCACACGCAGCGCCGAGAGGACGCAGAGACTCTGTGTCGGTGTTGCAAGAGAATTCTGCTGAAGGAATTTCCATCTGCTTGGTTCAACTCCCCTCTTCCGAGAATTCCACTCCGTCACAGGGACGGATTTGTCTTCCGCCGGCGCACACGCGGCAGGCACCGCGGCGCCGCAGACACGCCAAAAGGAAATTGCGGAAGACGGCGCATACCACCGGCAGAGCGCCCGCAAAAGACGCAAGGAGGCCAAACACGGGGAAAGACAGACAAACGAATGAAGAAGAGGCAGAGAAAAAAACGCCGGAAACCGTGACTAGTCGAGCGGCAATTGTATCGTTGCCCCCTTGGCGCGCTGCACCCCTGGCGCATGGGCGCGCGAGGCCGCTGAGGCGCGCGGCCTCTCCGAACCTCACGCAAAAAAAAGTAAATCGGAAGTCCAAACTTTGAAAAATTCAATTCATTCGTGCTCTCGACCCTCGGGGTAGCCAGTATCTACTGTCCCTATGAACGTTACTCTAGATGTAAGCAGGTACAACTGTTGCTCATACGCGCATGCATCATACTGGGTGCATGTAGATATGTATGTATGTACGTATGTAGGTATGACGCTATGTATGTATATATATGTATGACGTTTGTGTGTCGCCAGGTGGGGCTTGACTTGGTGATAAAGATACTCCAGAGGAAGCTGTTTCCACCGTGGAGTGCAGAAGAACGCGTTGCGCATGTTGTTCCTTTTGCGGAACCTGGTGTGCATGTGAATTTACACGCTCATCAGCGATTCACAGCGTTCCCGCTCTACGTGAACTGAAGAAGTGAACTCCCCACCGCAGTATGAGGAATCCACAGCTACACTCCCGTATAAGATGGTGTGCATGTTGCGAGTGCATGCATAAATCTAAAGGTAGACCGAACGCCTGCGTCACCAATTTCGCATTAAACTTCTCGACAGCCTCTCAGCGGCCTCCTCTCTGCTCACAGTGTGCGTGCATCGGCGTCTTGGCGCCAAACAAACGAGAAAAGCGACCCATCCGTCGGCGTTTCGCACTCTCTGCAACGTGCTGAGCTCAGAGATCCCTCTGTCTATCCTCTGAAGAAGCGAAGCGTCTTTTCACTCGCTTTTCTGAACAGCATGGGGTGTATAGATCCAGCTATCGAGTGGAGAAGGCTAAACTGTGTAGACCCCGAGCGAACCAGAATTCCCACGCGTAGCCGGGTCTCCACAGAACAGAAAAACAGCCTGTCATGCAGATCCTCAGAACTCCCCTTCTGATGCAATGGCGTCTATGGAGAGTGAACCCCTACATGCACATTCGCCTGTACCTGTATACATACTTATATATACACATAAGTACATATCTATACATACATATATGTGCATGTATGGATAAGAAACTGGAATAGTATATATCTGCGCATCCCGCTCTGTATAAATGTCTGCGCACAAGCTGGTGCGCGGAATGGAAGACTAGAAGAAAAATTCCTACACGCGGACGTAAACTGAGGGAGCGAAAGGAAGGTGTTAGCTTCGAGGGCAGCGCTGCATACGCGCCTCAGCTGCAGGTGCTTTGCTGTCGATCGAGGCGGCGCAGTCTCGCCGAAGTCTCCTCCGCGAGAAATCGACTGGCTTCATAGCAGAGAGGAGAGCTGCACAGAAGAGCAGCAGGCGCGGACATCAGGGGAGAAGGACAACCGCTGGAAGCCCATACTCAGAGGTCGCGACAAACCAAAAATCGCGCGACAACCATTCTTCTGTAAGTACAGGAATGGACGCTGGCGCATGTGCAGAGAAAAGTATCTAAAATAAAGAGTCAATCTATAAGGTGTCGGAGGTGCGCGCACAGCCTTGTTTCTGCGCGGGAGTGCCCAACAGACACACATATTCCTCAAAGTCAGCGGCATCTATCGATTTCTCAAACACTCTCCGCTTGTAAAAAAACACGGCACATGCAGAATCACAGCTGCATGCAGTCCGAGCAGCTACGGCGCTGCAGACCCACCAAAAGCTATCGCCAGACTCCAACTCCGTCAGACTTCCGTGGGCACTTCTGCAGCCTCGACAAGAACGCCACCAGCGCACGCCCTCGCTCGAGTCAGGTGTATGTACACCTGCCCGCGCGCGGCCCTGGCTGCCTCGTTCGAGTTGGTTCCCGCGCGCGGATACAGATCGCCGATTCGCAGCCTCTCCGCTCGACGACGACGGCGCGCGCGAGGCATCAGACTCGGAAAAAAACAAACAAGAAGACGCGCGACTCGCCGGAGAAGGAGCAGGGAAAGCCGCGCAGGCGCGGGCCGCGGAGAAGGCCTGAGGTGAGACGTCTAGACCCTGAAAAAGCGAAAAAAACTGAGGCGAGGTCTTTCGCGTCTCTGCGTCGCGAAGGAGAGGCTCCCATGTGATATCGAAGCGCTGCGCTCGCCATTCGCTCTCATTTCTGCGCTCAAAGTTCCTTAACAAGCGAAATAGATGCAGCGGATACACACGAACCGAGGCATGCAAATGCGCCCTGCCGTCCATACACCTGTGCCTCAACATCCGTTTTCTAAACAAAAATGGCAAGTCAGGCCGCTAGGAAGCTTCCCGCTGCTCGCTGTTCAGATATGATTCACTCAGCCGTTCGACAGGCGCATTGCTACAGCCACGCTACGTATATACGAATCCTGACATGACTTCACCCTCTCCTGTCTATGAATGTATATAATATAATAAAAATAATATCACACAATAAACACAATAAAATATGCAAAATAACAAAATATAGAATATAATAATATATAAACTATAAGATATAATCTAACATATAATATAATACAATATAATGTACTAGAATATAATAAACTATTCTGTATGCTCGCCGAACAGCGCAGAGGAACAACTGGCACGGGAGGAAGGCAGCGAGCAGACGAAGAGAAAGAAACGAGTATCACGTTTGCGGAATCGCGGAGGGGTCGAGGCCCAAGCGAATGCGAAGCCAGGTGCTCAATCGCACTGAAGGTGATACGAGCCCACAATGCCGCCATAAAATGTCGTTCGGTGGCGTTCATACCTGCAGCAGCAATTTGAGTTCACCAGAGGTGCGCTCTGCTTCGTGCGTCTGCGTTTTCGAGATAAAAATCAGTTTCCCGCCCCCTCCAGCAAGGGCAGCTGCCACAGGAGTCGGGTGGTGGTGGTCTCTTTTCTCTCTCGAGTCGCGCCGCTCTTCGAAGTTTTGCCGCGGCTTGTGATCTCCCGGCGCCGCGTCCCGCCTCTCGTTCTTCTCACTGTCGTCGCCTTGCCAAGCGCCAGGCTGTCGTGCCTTTCGCAAGGCCTCGGTTCGCCTTCTCGCGATGTTCGCAAAGCCTGCGTCTGGGCCGTCGTCTCCGGCAAGTGCCGCGCACCTCTGTAGACTTTCGTCGCTGCATGAGGCCTGCGATGCCTCCTTGGCGTCTCTCTGCTGCCTGCGGGCCCTCCGCAGGGCGAGGGAGCACACTGGGGGGGGCATCTGCGAGAGAGTCGCACCGCAGCGGAGGTCAAACACCCGCGAAAAAGGCAGAGAACTCTGCGTGCTGCAAAGAGACAGAAAGAAGCGACGCTCGGCGAAGCCGCGCGCCGTAAAACGCAGAGAAATCACTTGCATCCGGGGAGGCCTCAACCTCTAGTGGTGTAGCTCAAACCGCGCATCCACGCAGACATACATATTTAAAAGTATATATACACATATATAAGTATATATATACGTGTATTTGTACACAGCTATATATATTCATAAGTATAAAAATATATATAAGTGTTTATATAAGAATATATATTTACAGCTATATAATGACGCTTTCTGGCTTCTACGGCCGCTCACTGTGAGGAAAACAGATGGACCTCATATATTCAGGTCGCAGTTGAAGGTGATGCAGAAGACTCTCAAACCAATGTTATTTCGAGAAGCAGACATTTCCTCTCGGCTACGCGGCTGAACCTGCGCCTGGTGCTGCGCGCAGGACGCTGCCGTCGCGCTGTAGAAGCGACTGGTGAACCCAGATTCGTTCAAACCAACTGCTGCAACTACCAGGAAGTCTCTGTTCCTGTATGAATAGGCGCAGTTGAGAAGCAAGGCACATTTCTCGTTAGACTGAATCTTTCTTCTCGTTTTTTTTTAAAAATCTCTGCTTTCGCTGCAAGACGCACTGCGAAGCAACGAGGATGCTGGCGTCGAGGAATATCTCCACGCGATCGACTGAGCAGCCCTGCATGCGCTAAAAAATCGAGAGAGAAAGAAAAAACTGTGAGACAACCGCAACCGAAGTCAAGCGAGCGCAGAGAGAGGAACGTGAAACAGCGCCTGTCAAAGAAGACGGGAAAGAAAACGATGGAGAGATGCCGCAGCTGTAGGGAGAAGTTGAGCCTCTATGTGGAGGAAAAAGCAAATCCAAAAAACGTAGGTAGAACATTAAACCAAGTAAGTAGGAAAGACAGTTAGCGTCCGGCATTAGCAAACGAGGATAGAAGGGTAGTTCAAGTGCAGTAGCTTCTCGCGCGCCCGCGCCTCATCCGCCGCAGCGGCGACATCCCTGCAGCTTCTGAAGAGAGAAGGCCCCACAAATCTCTCTATTTCTCGCCTCTAAGGCCGTTCTCACGCGGCCCTGAACAGAGAAAATGCCTTTTTTCTCCTTCGCTCTCTCCCCGTTTCGTCTGCCGGTCTGCTCACCGCTCCACCGAGGCTCCAGAGGACGTCCAGCGCCCATTTTTCGCTGGCGCTCGAGGCCTCCCGCGCGGAGTCTTCTTCCCTGCGTCCCATGTCTCCACAGCGCCCTAGCGAGGTGTGCGAGGCCTGCAGAGGCCCGCGGCGGAGAGTCGAGCGCGGGGAAGACCGATGCAAGAGGGCGAGAAGCAAACCTCCCGTTGAACACCCTGCAGCGACGAGGTACGAGCGCCGCGAGCCCGGTCTTCCGCGCGAGAGAGAGCAAGTCAAAGACGCGCCAGAAGGAGACTCAGGAGAACGCGAAAGTGCGAGTGAAACAGGCCAATCGGGGGCTCGCCGACGCTGCGCGCGCGACGCGGGCGGACTCGAGTCGCTTTCAAGAGACGCCCGGGAAGCGATCGACCCCCGCGGCGAGCAGTCCCACGAGGAGTCTAGCGAAGAGCTGCAAGAGGACAGCAGGGAGGACGAGATACAGGAGGCGAAAGACAAGATGTCGCTCTCCGCAGGCTCGGAAGAAGAACCCTCGGAAAGCGAGGGGATAGGCTGCGAGGGAGCGTCGTCGGGGTTGCTCGCGTTGTCTTGCGGGCTGCATCCTTCTTCACCTCGTGAGCAAGGAACTCCTTGCGTGGAGGTTCCACCTGCCGGGGCAAGCGCCGCCACAGGGAAGCAGGCGATGGCGGAGAAGCCGCCGAAATCGCTGAACAGACAAAAACATCTAAACTGGAAACCGAACTCTGTCGCAGGCAGACACGCGACCAACGTTCCCTCCTGGCTCCTCCGCAAAGCTTTTCTTGCCCCTCTCCTTCCTCCCGTTCCTCCCTCTTGCCTCTCGCGGTGGGCACTTGGATTTGCCTCTTTCCTCTCGTGAGCCTCGCCTCGCTCGCCTCAACGTGTCTCCTACTCCCCTACTCCCCCCCCCCCCCTCCTCTCCCCGCCGCCTCTCCTCCCTGCCTCCTCCGCTTTACCGCGTTGATTCCTGTTTTTGGTTTCCTTTTCCGCCGGTTGCTTTGCTTTCCTTCCTTTCTTTCTCTCTCTGCTCACCTCGCGAGCGCAGGCAAGGCGGCGCAGCTCGTGCTCCAGTCTGCCGCTGCGGCTTTGAATGCCCTGCGAGCACTTCCTTTGGCGCGAGGAGAGCGAACCGAACGCGCAGATGAGACCGGCGACTGACGTGGAGGCGCGTCGCAGGGCGAGGCGAAGCCCGACAAAGGGCGCGGCGGCCGCGTGCGTCTCTCTGAGAGGCCGCGCGTCAACTCGGTAACGCAGAGCTCGAGGCTCTCGCTGGGTGTCCAGAGGAGAAAAGTGTCCTGAGATGGAGAAAGGCAAATATGGAAAAAATGGTGAAAATCGAGAAAACACACAGTCCCGCGTGGAGGCATACGGGCGAGAGGACGTGCTCAGGCGTCTCCAGAAGCGAACGCTGCCGCAGACACGTGGCGGCGTTCTCCGCACGAAGGACGCCACTGAACAGACATGCAGACGACGCGCGAAAAGCACTCACAACCAGCGCGCCTGCCGCGCAGCCCCAGCGGCCTGCGATGCGCTGGCGCTTGCGTCCCACGAGGAGAACGAGACGGCCTTCTCCTGCCTCTTCTTCTCCTTCTTCTCTCGCGTCTTCTTCCTCCTCTTCTGGTCCGCTCCGCGCTGCAGATTCCTCGCGCCGCGCCCTCGCGCGGCCACCTCCAATCCTCGAATGCGCGGCGCTGCCTGTCGGGTGCGCGCAGGTCGCTGGGCAGCCGCGCCCTCGCTGAAGAGACACGAAACCTTCTTTCTGAGGGCAGCGGCATCGTCGGCGTCCGTCCTCTCCGCCGCGCTCTCTGTACGCCCCAAGGACAGGCCAGAAGACGACGCTGTAGAGCCGCCTGCGCCGGATTTCCATTTCGCGCGCGTCTCGGAGTCTCTCACGACTCTTGGATTTCCTCCTTCTCCTCCGCGCTTCCTCAGCTTCGAAACTCTCGTTCTCTTCTTCGAGAGGCGTTCCCCAGCAGTGCTCCTGCATGGCGACGATGAATCGCGCATTCGCCCACAGCAGCCACGCGCTTGGCAGACTTCCTGCGAGTCTCAGCGTCGGTTCGCTCTCCCCCATGCCTTCGCCTTTTGCCGAGTCCCTTTTGCGTCCTTCTTCTCTTCCCCTCTGGTGCCTCCTGGCCTTCATGCCCGCGCCCGCAAAAACGCCAACCCGGGCGATCTGCCTTCCGCCTCGGGGAGACGCAGAAGACGCTCTCGCTCTCGCCTCTCTCTTCTGCGCCTCGCGCCGTCCTTCGCCTCCCCCATCGCCGCTTCGCCCGCGTCTCCTCTCTCCTTCTGTGTCGCCGCGCTGGAGGCGTCTGGCGCCGGCGAACGCCGTCTTCGCGCTATCTGCGTGTCGGTCAGGCCTCTGCAGACCCCAGCTGTCCGCGGAGGCCTCCGCGGAGTCGCCCTGTCTCTCTGTGCATCTTCTTTCTTCCGCTGGATCGCTGGAGGCTGCGGCCTCGCGCATTTCGCGGCGCCGCAGACGAGCAGTGGAGGGCGCGGAAGACAGCCGCGGAAGAGAGAAAGAGGAGCGCGCGGAGCTCGCGGAGCTCCTGACCTTCTCGACGACGCGCAGCAACACGCACTCCCCGTCGGTGGCGTCAAACGCGCGAAGAGCCCACCAGCAGAGAGCGCCGCGGCTCTTTCCGCACGCCTCGGGGCATGTCAAGAGGAAGAAGAGAGACTCCAGGCGAGCTGCAGAAGCAGCCGCCAGCGCAGCGGAGCGCGACAGAGAGGGGAGAGGAGGCGGAGGTGAGGGAGGCGAGGGAGGTGCGGACGCAGGCGGCTGCCGCGGAGACGGAGAGAAGGATGTTCGCGAAAACGAAGGGGGGACCGAGCAGGGGCGGACGGAATCGGCTGAGAAGACCGAAGGCGCGAAGACATCGACGGCCGCGACGCTGACCAGGCACCGTGCAGGCAGTTCCGCGACGGCGGCCAGCGAGGGCAGCCGGTAAAGAAGAGCCTGAAAAAACCAAACACGGGTGAGAGAGAGAAGACAAAAGGAGAGAGCGGGGAAGCCATGTCTGGTGTCCCTAGGAAGTTGAGCTGTGTTGGTCGCGCGGGCGCGGCGACGCAGAGGAATCTTTATGGATAAATACGTATAGAAAGACCTATCACTAGATAGACATAGATAGATAGATAGTCACCGATGGAGATACGCAGATAGACAGGTAGATATCTAGAAGCCAGCAACTCTCCTGGACGGCCGTCCGAAGCTGCGCGAGGCGCCCAAAGAGCAAACGAATTTGAAACCAAGAGTCCCTCCTGCCTCGTGTGAAGACCAGCTGCAACGCCCCCCTCAGGCCTCGCGCAAAACCAAAGGATGCCTTCTGTGGGGAAAAAGGAAAAACCGGAAAGCAAATATCAAGAAAAGCACCTCGCAGCCTCACCTTGTTTTCCTCAGGGAGCAGAAGCCGCGTCTCTCCGCGGCACAAGAGAGGCGAAAGGCTGCTTCTTTCCAGCGCGGCGTCATGACAGGGCGCCTGCGTGACCCCATTTTCTAAGGAAATCCTCAGCTCCGCGGCGGCTGCCTCGCTCTCAGCCCTGCCGTCGTCGCTTGCGCGCGGAGCGCTTAAAGAAAGGGCGACGAGCTCGGGAGAAGCTCCACTCTCCCTCCACGCCTCCGCTTTCGTTGCGGAGGCGGGGCGGCGACAGCGCGAGAGCGAGAGAACGCACTCAGGCCTGCAGGCCGCGGAGGAAGCGCCGAGGGAAGGAAAAGCAGGAGAAGACGAGCAAGAAGGTCTCGGCTGAGCAGGTCGCGGCGAGGAGAGCGGCGAAGAGGGCAGGCAGGCGTGAGGCAAGCGAGGGAATGAGGCATCAGAAGACACGCGAGTTGAAGAGCAAAGAGAGGCAGACAAAGCGAAAGGCGCCGAGGACAAACAATGGGGGAGTCTCCACAGAGTCGCGAGCGGAGTCAGGAAGTGCGACGGCGAACCAGAGAAGACCACGACCAGCCAAGAGCCTGCAAACAAGCAGAGGCAGCAGCACCGAGTTTCGTCTTCACTCCGGGGCTGCAGACGCCCCACGGCGCTAGAGGCGAGGGTGTTCCCTCTCTGCAGGCGCCTCCCCTAAACCCTAAACCCTAAACGCGCAAGATGCTGCAAAGCGAGTTCAAGTGATGGAGTGACGATGCAAAGCGAATGCGAAAGCTAAGTTGAAGATGCGAGACAAAGCCCAGCAAGACTGGCGCAGCCGCCGGCCGAAGCTGCGAACTGAACTTCGAAAAAACCGTTTCCAGGTTTCTGAGGGAGCGTCGGCCGCATCTGCGCCGCGAAGGGCGTCGGCTAGAGCAGAAAGTCTCTCTCCATTCTGCGCGCGAAAACGAGGAGGTAAGTACCCCGTCGCTCGCGTGCGAGGGAACTAGACACTTTCGGTCAAGAAGATCAAGCAGATCACACTGTATACCTAACTTGCGACCCATCCACTAACTACATTTCGAGTCACAAAATGTTCCAGGAAGGAAGCGAAGTTGCATCCCCTCCGAAGGAGCGTTACAGTCTTCTCCCTCTGCAGGTGAGACAGGCGCCGCGGATACGTTTTCGCGCGCGGATGCGGAGGACACACACACGCGAATCAAACGTAGACCGACGTGAGCGATCGCCGCGTGCGAGGGTAGTTGGTGAATCCAGAAGAAAAAGGCAGCAGAGAATCTGCGCAGCATAAGGGAACCTTCTCTCGCCTACCCGAGACAGAAGGGAGGAGATGGACATTTAGGAGCCAAGGCTGGACTTCCCGACACGTTTCTTCTGCTGCCGGCGTCTCTTCGCCTGCGTGTCGGGCGTGCAACCCCCCGAGAAAGCTCTCTCCTTCCGCGCGCGTTGCTGTCTCCTTGTCGCCGAGTGCAGCGTTGCAAAAGAGAGAGAGGCTCGCGTAGGGCGTGCAGGAGCCTGCAGACATCGGCAGCTGCGCGAAGGCGGCCGCATTCGGCTGAGGCAGAGACCTCCATGCGTATTCGAGACTGCGAAAATAGCAGCCGAGGGCGTACGGAGTACACGCCCCCCCCCTTGATCCCTCGAGGCTCGTTGTTTCTTTAAAGGCGAAGAAAGCTCGCGAAGGGAACATGTTTCGGGGTTCGTATGCGTCTTCCGCTCTCTCTTGGCCCCTGCAATCTCCAGAGGTGCGGTCTGCGTCGCTTCTTTTTCGGGAGGCGAACGCCGGCGAGTCAGCGCCTCGCTCTGAGATAAAGAAGACAAAGTGTCCCATGGAGAGCGAACTCCGTTCCTCTTCGCCGCGCCGCAGCACTCGCTCGGCCTCTCGCTGTTCCCGATCGCGAGAGAAGCATTTCTGAGGACTCCAGTAGGTTCTGCCTGTCTCTCTTCGTAGGCAAAGCCGCGACGCGTCTGCGCAGGGAGGCAAAGGCGCGAGCCTGAAGGCGCTCGCGCAGGAGAAGGCGCTGCAAAAGGAAAGGGCAAAGGCGGCCGAGAGGTCGGCGCTGTCTCGCATCGCAGAGGGAGGCGACGAGTCCGCCGCAGGGGAGTCGCGGGTCTCCAAACGAGAAGAAGAGCGCGGACTGGAGCAGCCGAAAGCGCGCTGCAAAACGGCGTCCGAGTGAGCGAAAGGCGAAGAGAACTCGTTGAGGGACGAGTCGCCAGGGGGGCCCTGCGCCGGTGCCTCTGCGGGAGAAAAAGGCGGCAGAAACAAACGGGGGAGAGGAATCGTGAGTGACCACAGCGCCGGAGATTCGCCTGCGAGGAGAAGACGGAGCGAATGCGAGGCTAGACTCAGCGGCGCGAGCGGGCACAGGCTGCTGAAGCGACAAAACGGCGACGAAGAGACGGCAGAAGCGGAGGCCGCATGACAGCCAGCAGGCGGTGCGCTCCCATCCGAAGCAGAAGAGGTGGAATTAGAGGAAGAAAAAAAGGGGGACGAGAAGGAGAAGGTGGAGGGCGGGGAAGAGAGAGGAGAAGGTTGCTCACACGCTTGGGGAGGTTCGTGGAGGAATCGGTAGAGGAGAATTAGGACTTCTTCCCCCGCAATCGACAGGAAGGCGACAAGGTCACCTGCGCCCGCCTCAGCCGTCCTTCCGTCCTCCGCCCTCGCCATCTTTCGAACGAGCAGGACGAGGGGCATGAGGACCGCCCTTTGGCCGCCGAAAATTCCCTGTTCGGTTCTCCCGCCCACCCAGTAACAGCACATCCAAGTGTATGTACACCTAAGGCTTCCCTCCGGCTGGCGCTTGTCTTGAACTCCGGATCGCCATGAATACCTTGCCCCAGAAAAAAGGAGGAAAGGGCGGTTTCTGCTCTGAATGGAGCTGAGGCAGTGGCAAATTCTTGGGTCGTCTCATTCGGAGATGCGGAAACATCTCAAAGCAGAAAATAGAAGAAAGCGAAAAGCGCGAACCGCGAATCACCGAGATACACACCTCACCATGGGAGCTACAACGTGGAATACGAGCCGATGCCACAGAGCATAATTCATCTTGCATGCGCTCCCTAAAAAGGTTTCTCGTTTCTCTTGCGTGCTTCGGTCTCCACTTTTACTTTTCACTCCGATAAAATTCGCATTCATGGCTGTAGAGATCGCGCACAGACAACCGAAACTCGGGTCCTAGGCTGGACTACTGTAATCACCGCAGAGTGTGCTGTCAGGGAAGATATCGAGAGGCGTTCGGAATCAGCTGACTGGTATTGTTAACCGGGTCTTGCAATCCAACAAATATCGTGCCTTTATTTACTTTTTCCTCCTAATCACACGCCAATATCCCGACTGGCACCGATGATGTTCATAGCGTCGATCAAATGTGTTGGCTCTCTGCTCGGAGTAAATTGCTGTCTCTTCACTTTCTTCTCTGCGTGCGTTTCCCCGTTCCACCTATATCTGATGGTGAAGGAGTATACGCTGTCAGTACAGGTCTTGAAATATGAGCAGAGCTGCGTTTCCTAAACTCACGCGTGGAGCATGGAAGCGCGGTCCCTGAGCGCCTCGCACCGCAGACGAAGATTGGGCGAATTAGCCTCGACGGATGAGTGCATATAAACTTGCGTGCATGAATTTAGGGCTTTTCAGTAAGGTATTCAACGCTCAGACAGGAAACGGCGAGTATGAGATGTGGTTGTTACCAGAAGGGCACTACACAGTGTCAGCTAGCATGAAGCCCTTCGTTCAATGTCTCATCCGCGCGCAAGGTTGAGTCACACGCAAGGAACTCCGTAGAACCTGAACATAAGTAGATGGCTTTCTTTATGTGCGTTTTCACGCCGCAGGGCACGCTTAAACAGTATCTACCAAAAACCGACTTAGAATCGCGTCGAGGATAGCCACTGAGGTGTGCCCGTTCCCCGTGAGGCCAAAAGTGCCGTCGTCGGCATGTTGAAGTGTGAATATTCGGTCCCGGTAAAATCAAAAATCAAAATTAACTCAGTACACCAGCGAATGCGTCAAAGATCCGGCCTCAATGGGACGCCCCACGAATGAAACTCGTCTCACATGCGCCAACCCATTCGCGAGTCCTCGGCCCCTTGGAAAGCAAATGCATCAAGACTGAAGTGTAGTCTGTGTTATATAACCAAAAAGCTTAAATAAGAGAATGTGACTCTAAGTCTGATATAAATTTGGATTGTTACAATATATATCATATAGTAAAACTATCCTTCGAGCGCATCCTTAGATTAGTTTTCTTCATTTCTTCTACAAATTTAAATCCGCTTTTCATAACTGCGCTGGCGAGCAGGCAAGCGGACGGCGGACTCAGCTAGTGGAGCGCCACTTCCGATGGAACCTCGAACAGCGCATGCCCTGCTCACTAACGTCTAACGCTCAACTCTGCATGCGGGCTGTTGGTCTCCAGGCGAGCGCGCGAGTGGGGCATTCGCGTGAAGGAACCGAAATCGTCACAGTGAAAGCTTTGAGCGCGGAAGCTTTGAGGGTACGCTGGCGGAAAGGCAGACTTGCGAGGGCGCTGCGTCTTCAGCGCTGGGGGCAGGTGCATGCGGTGGAAAGGACGTTTTGCGACAAGTCTATGTGCATTTGCATGCTGGATCTTCAAGACGGCAGTGCTAGTGAATAAAAACGGAGTCTTGGAAGAATCCTGGTCCAAAAGTGAAAGATGAGTTGCCTCCATTCAGGTTCCAACACACACCACGCGAAAAACCGGGTCGAGGTGTACGTACACCTCAGCGAAGCAAGCTACTTTGAAATACAGAGGTTCAGGAAAAGAGAGAACGAAGGACCGGACAGTTGTTCCTTCACGGCGCGTTTGGGTGCATATCCATGGATATGATATGCTAGTCTGAAAAAATGAACGGGGGAAGAGGAAGAAGAGGCCTTCTGCAAAACGAAATAAGATGTGACGAAGAGGGCGCGTGGATCGCGCACAAGAAAAACAGTCCCTCTCCTCTTCTTGCTCCGCCACCCTCTCGTGTCAGTTTACGAAAAAGATGAAAAAACAGCTTGAACGTCTTCTCTGAAATGCGCAGGGAGAATCTAGGATCTCACCTTAGGGAAGAGAGCCAGCGAAAAACGCGAATGCAGAGATAAATGAGCCGTGTGCAGGGCGTCGCGGAGAAAACAAGGGAAAAACAGAGAAGCGAGATTTGAATAAATCCATCGGGCACAGCGCAGGCGTTGTTGAAAAAGCGGAGACGGAGAACTCTCTCGCAGGTCTACGCAGGTCGCGAAAGAAACTCGGAGAAGAAAAACTCTTCAGAGTTCCCAGCGCGAGAGAGACGACGACCGCCAGTTTGAGACAGATGTAGACTCGCGCGCGAAGAAGACAGACGCCCGCACGTTCGCAAGGAGAAAGGCGGAAAGAAACGGAGCCGCCGCACGACGACAGCATCTCTTATCCCTCTCTCCCTTCTCATTGCCTTCCTCTCTTGCTCGCCCAGGTTCCTTTCGAAAGAAGCTCCTTCCCGATCGCTGTCGACTCAGCAGCCCCCGACGGGCGACACAAGCGCGGTTCCGGCACTGATACACTCCCCGACTCAAGGCAAATCGCGGTACACATGCCCTGAAAAAGTCGTGTAAATCCTTTCCGCGCCTTCTCACCCAGACCCTGGTCGCGTTTTTTCTTTCCTTTCCATTCGTTTAGCCGTCTCTCTCCAAATGCATCCCGCTGCACAGCTCCCCGTCCTGCACGCCGCACGTGCGCCGTCGCCGCATCATTTTTTTCGCTCTCCGTCCTCTTCCTGAGTCGGGATTCGTTCTACTCCGCCCTCCGCTCTTTCGCGGCTCCTCGGCCTCCGCCTCCAAGCGAGGCACACGAACTTCCTTCCGCCAGCTCGCTCGGCTTCTTTGCTTCTCGCGCCTCGCGCTTTTTTCCTCAGCCACCCCCCCCCCCCCCTTCCCCTGCTTAATCGTCGTTGTCGTCGGACTCGAACTGTTTCTCGTCGCGGCCCAGGTACTTGTCTTCGATGCCGCCATACAAGACGATGTGTTCTTCCTCAGCCGCGGTCTTCTTGCCGCGCTTCAGAACCGAAGAGAGTTCCACGACCAGACACGTCATGTTGTCGCAGCCGTGACCTGAAGAGCAAGACGATGCTCAAAAACAAATAAAAGACGTGCCTCACCACTGCCCCGCCCTCGCCAGGTTTTCGAGATCCAGCAGACGAGATCTTCAGGTGTGCATACACTCACGCATGTCCAGGGGTGAGGTTGAGCTGGAGCGGCACAGCAGGGAGGAGAAGAACGAGAGTTGAAAGAGAAAAACTGCCTCGGGCGTCGCACCGTTTTGCTGGAATGCATGTGACTCTTCGCCACATGCATGTAGCGGCACAACTGAATCTACGTATGCACATATATCTGTATATGTATCTGTATATATTTTTGTATTTACGTATAGTAATTGAGAGACAGGCTGGAGCGGACGGGAGACCGGCAAGTGGATGCACGGCTCATCGCGCATGCATTTTTCTTACCTTCGGACTGGAGAGGATCCTCAGCAAGGCACTCGTCGCACAGATCTTCGCAGATTTTCTTCAGAGTCGCAGAGCTCGTGTCGCCCGCCGCGCGCAGCTTCTCGCGAACGAAGTCGACCGCCTCCTGCGGAAAGCGACACAGAAAAAGAGGTGAACACAACGAAATGGGAGGGCGTGATGAGGGCAAAACAGACCGAAAGTTGCTCATCGCCACAGCCAGAGGCGCCACATACAGACACGCGAGGTGCTTTCAGAACCAAAAAACGAGCTGGCGCGCGACAAAACCTCGCGGCGAGGCGCGGAGAAGCAAAAAGATGAAGGCGGAAAGGGAATGACCTGCAAGAGCTAGCAAAGCCAGCACGAAGTGAAACTGTTCGCTGGCAGACCGAGCGGGTTGTTTGTTGCATTTTTTTCTTGAGAAGCTGCATCGAGGGCCTGAAGTGCAGACGCAGTCTCACCTGGTTAGTCTTGCCATCCCAGATACCGTCGCAGGCGAGGATCACGAACTCATCTTCGGGGCTGATTCTCGTGATGCTAAAAACACGCAGAGATGAAACAATCGAGAACGCAAAGTCTTGAGACGCGCGCCCGCAAAAGTGCGCGACACACACAAGCTCCAACGCCTGCCTGCTGCCGCTTCTTGCCCGCTGAGAGGCCGGACTTGGACGAGTCGTGAACCCTAACCCCTGCGGCGTGCTTGTTTGCCGGCAAGACGCACCGTTCTCACAAACGCAGCACTGCGAAAATCTACACATTTAAACCAGAAGGAAGCCGCACGCGAGTCTCTCTGTGGGCATCTCAAAGCCTTCGCAGCCGACGCATGCATACAAGCGCGTGTTGAGACAGGTTCGGGGCGGCATCCTGCTGCGTGCGTCATCGCCACTTTTGCAGGTTGCACGTAACAAGAGAAGAACCAGTTTTAGTGGAGATGAGTGATGTGCGGTATAGTCATCCTGCGCCTCACCAAGTAGCCTTCTCTATCCTCACAGGCTGGTGACGGAGGGTCAGCGCAGGCGTGTATGGACTGACATCGCGCAAAGAGCTGCACGGCGAGGGAGACACGACTGAGGCGTTCAATCCGCGGGAGACTCACCGAACGTCGGGGTACGCAGTGATTCTTTGGTCTTTGGCCGGGAGCTCCTTATTCTGTTTGTAGAAGAGGTCGCCCACGGCTCGGGAGAGATTCAGATTTCCGTCGACGCGGCCGTTGGTCACGTACCCGCCGGCAGCGAAGATTCGCTTCTTCTCATCGGGGTTGGTCGGCTTGTGGTCGTGCGACAGCGGGAAGGCCTGAACGCGACGCACGCAGGACCCAGACCCCCCAACGAAAATGTCTCGCAAGTCATCACACGCGTGCATGCAACTGTGTATTCGCATCGTCCCGCCGCGCGCTGCGTGTCGCGCGACATCCCCGAGACGCGAAAAACGAACAAAAAGGGCGACGCGGATCTCTCTGCACGGGGAGAGATGACGTCTCTTCTGCTGACCTTTCCTCCTCGGCAAATGACACCGCGCGAGTCACCCGCGTTCGCAGTGATGATGACGGGATCTTCTCCGCCGACGACGAGGACGACGACCGCAGTGGCGCCGGAGCCCTCCGGCGTGCTGGGGTGGGCGAAAAGGGGCCTTTCGCCTGCTTTGTCGTCGTCGTCTTTGTCTTCCTCGTCTTCCTTCGCCTCCTCCTTCTCTTTCTTCTCCGCGTCGCCCTCCTGGGCCGCGCCCGCGAAGTCGTCCTCGTCTTTGAATTCGTCGGTGCTGTTAAAGCGCGTCAGGTGGCTCACCGACTGTGCGTCGCTCGGCGCGTCGGCGTTCTCCGCCGCCGCGCTCTTCGCCTCCGCCTCGCCTCCATTCACTGAGGCCGCTGGCGACGACGCGGACGTCTCTCTCGCGTCTTCCTTCTCCTCAACCTTCTTCTCCGCGCCCTCCTCAGCCTCCTCGCCGGTGCCCGGAGATCCCGCCGCGCCTTCGCCCTCCTCGTCGTCCTCGCTGTTCCGGGGGACGAACTGCGCCACACACACCCGCGCACAAGCACAGACCTTCGCCGTGGACACAGTCCTCGCTCCACGCGCGATCAAATAATAAGCCAGCGGCGCGAATTGGCGCGCGACTTCGCGCCGTCGGCAGCGGAGCGCAATCCGCGGAGCACGCTACCACAACAGCCCGCCCCCCGAGGCTTCAGCCTGACGCCGGGAGAGACGAAGAGATAACGAGAGACGAGAGATGTATCATTTATCGGACGAGCACGTGTTTTTTCAAGCCGGAAGCAACGCCTACCTGTAGGTACTTCTGACCGTCCATCTCAACCAAGCGCACATCGCCGCCGTCGTTCAGGTACCGCTGAATGTAGGTCTCGTTGTCGCGCTGCTCCAACTGGCCCTGAAAGTATGGTTGAAAAACAGGAAAAAGATAGGCGTTGGATTCGAGACGCATGTGCTTCTCGCCTGCAGAGCTGCAGCGAAGTGCACCTCGCAGACGAGGCGCCTCTCTCCTCTCACGCGCGCAGCGGGTTCAGTGCCGCGCAACAGAGAAGACTGGAGCGCGAAAACGCGAAAGAAGGAGAGAGACGCATCCCTCACAAGGGACCGATCAAAGGCAGGACGCCAGTCTTCCACAGTGCCCTATCGGTCGAATCCGCAGCTGCGCAAAGCGACGCTCGCGCTGCCGCGGACACTTACACAAGACGGGAAAAAAGGCGTTATCGATCAGCAGCGCATGCAACGCAGTCAGCGAAACGGGCGCCAGAAGAACCTGACTGACGGCGATCGAGACAGGCAGAGTCGAGAAGCTGAGCCCTCCCTTTCACTAGCCGCCTCCACAGGGAAAACGAACGGTCGGCTCACACAGCCCGCCTTGAGCGACGCACCGCGATCGCGAGCCGCAAGGCGCAAGGACGCGCGAGAGAGTGCGAAGGCAGAGAAAGGGAACCAGCGGAATCGGCACCTACTCCCCTTCGATTCCAGAGAAGAGAAACACGAGAAACAGAGCGGGACGTAGGCGCGAGCAGACATATATATATATATATGCACACACTCAGTTTTACGTGCAGGATTGAGCTCAGAGAAGGCGCGGGAGAGAGGACGCACCGCTTCAAAGTATTTCTTGAGTTCTTTGCGATTTTCCTCCTTCTGCATCTGCTCATCGACGTCGAGGAAACTCTGCTGAAGGGCCTCGCAGAGAATGGCATTTCGCAGGCTGAAGACGCTCGCGTCCGGGAGGTCTCGAGAGAGCGACTCCGCGAGGCCTGCGGGAGAGGACCCCTGGCGCGCCTCGTTCTGAATCTTCTCGAGACGATCCAAAAACACCTGAAGCACACGCCAGGCACAAAGCACACAGACACTGTATCTCTCAGTGACCCTCCGAAAGTCTGCGACATTCCAACGCCCATGTACCCAGGGAACGAGAAAAAATGCTGCCAACAAGCGGCAATCCTTTCACCGTGTGAAGATGCACACGCACACACATCAATATACACATAAATATATATGCGCGTTGAGGTTGAACTACAGCAGAGGAGCATCGCAGTGGAGCGACGTGGAGAGGGAAATGAGACGAAACACATGACCAGGATACGCGGGAACGCGAAGAAAACGGAGGAAACTAGACACTGCAGACAAGGGTTTCCTCTCCCCCTTCCCCCCCCCCCCCCCCCGCCCCTCTCCCTGCTGTGGATTCAGAGAGGTGAAGGCAAAGAGAGAATGGACAAGAGAAGAGCCTCTGCGCGTCTTCGTCTCAGAGACCGGCGTTTTCTGCTCTCGAGTTTCGTGATTCTCTATAGAAGGCAAGCCGCCGGAGTTGAAAGTCTCCCTCCCTCCTCGTGCTGATCTTGTCTCCCTTTTCCTGTCCCCCCCCTTGCCCTCTGCAGAGAGGGAAAGAACGGTGCGGCCTCAGAAGGGTTCTCTTTGAGGGCATCTGCAGTCGTAAAAAGAGTAACGGACGGGCTTCTTCTGCCCCTGGGACGGGGGGGGGGGAGGAATGGGGGGGAGGGGAGCACGTGATTCCGTCATTTCCCCCCCGTTTCTGCCCGAAAGCGTTCGTGGTTGTGTACATACACTGCACATACCTTCACGTAGTGCTCAGAGACCCAGCAGCTGACAGCGTTGCTGGCGTGGCCGTCGAAAACGGCGTAGAGGGACATGTCCTCTGCGAAGTCTGGGAGCGATTTTTCCGCGTCCTTTGCTCCGTCAGCGGACGCTTGGCACGCGAGTTCCTCCACTGTCTTCGCGGCCGTAGGCGGCGAGTGTTTTCTCAGCGACGGTTTTGCGATGTGCGCGTCTTCCATTGTCTGGCGCCAGCCCTGCATGGATGCAGCGCCGAAGGAGGTGATTGTTCGTCCCTCCTCTCCGCCATCTTCCGAGATTTTTTGAGTCTTCGGTTTTGCCAAGTAGACTCCCATTGTGTTAAACAGTGCAAGCGAAACGACCTGAAAATATCAAAGAAGCACGCGCTTCTTGAATCTGCACCACGTGAACAGTCAAACACGATCCGAACCCAGCGCCCGAAAAAGGCGGTCCCGGCGAAATCACGTAGGAGGACGCGGAAACACGAAATGAAAAAGGCTGCGAGCGAGCGCTTTCCCTCTCTGCAGATGGCTGCAACGCGTTGAAGCCTGTTGACTCGAATCGAATACAGATGCAAGGATACTGGGGATCGGTTGAAAGAGGCTTCCACAGTGCGGGCACCCGCGCTATCAAGCAACGGTCCGGTAAGGGGAACTCGAGACTCCACACACAAAGAACGTGCCTTTTGCGTCCAGAAACGCCGGTCCTCCGTTGGGGACTCCGTAGATGATTGTATAGTGAAAAGCAGCAGAAACGAAGAAACTGGTGGCGGGAAAAGCGACTCTTCAACGACGCTCCCCACGAAACAGGTGCCACTTCGTTGGTGCCGCAGCGAGCTCTCAGCCGTGGAGACTTTGATGTCGGATTCTTGCGAGCGGACAGGAAACAGAAGAGAAAACACACTGTCGAGTGAGGTGTGCGATTCGAACTAAAAAAAGAGACTCGGGATGTATCGTGAACGTACGCGCCTGCTGTTGGCTGCGGGGGAGGGGGAGAGAGAAACCGGGAGACGAAAGACGTTTTCGGGGACAGAAAGAAGGCAGACACGGCCAAAGAGGAAACAAAAAGAAAAAAAAAACAAGCAGAAAAACGCGGGGAATGTCCCCCTCTCGTGTAGGCGCGGGGCACGCAGCCGACGAGATTTTTTGACGCCCGGATATGGCAGCGAACGTTTGTCGTGAATTTCGAGAAAAGTGAGTATCGGGGACTTCGAAGCAAGGGCGGAAACAAAGGGTTAACGCGAAAAGAAAATCGTCGAAAAAGAGAGCAAAGAACAAAGTCGGGACGGAGTGGGAAAAAAGGACGGAGAACGACGGGAGAAAAGAAGACAAGCAGTTCTATTACGGCGCAAGGCTTTTCTCTCCATTCGAACTAAGGGGAAAAGAGAGGCCGCTGCCCCAATACTTTTGAAGAACGGGAGTCGAGGAAGAGTATGTAAGCGGGGAAAGGTTTCAGAGCACAAAGCGACTGCGCCGGCAGAATGGACCGCGCGCCTGAAAATGAACGAAACCGGGGAAACGCTCTCTCACGCAGAGTGATTTTTCACAGTTTTTCCCCGCTCTCTCGCGTGCCTGCATTTCATTGCTTTTATACAGGACCTCCAGGAACAGCAGAGAAGGGAAAGACAAGACGGCGCCCGCCTGGAATCCGCAGCTTCTCTCAGCCACCGCCCGCACGCGTCCTCTTGAGCATCTCTGCGGCATGCTACCATTCAAGCTGGTGCGCGGGGGAGTCCGTTGCCACACCCAGTTTCGCGTTTCCCCGCTCTGCAAAGTAAGCTGCAGTATTCGGTCCTGTATTTCAGAATTCTGTACGAGAGGCTTCCTTCCTCTTATTGCGTGAAGAGCGTCCGCTTCGCCTCTTTACTGAGCATATTTCCTGAAGCGCCCTACCGCCGGGCGGTACGACAGGCGCTGGTCTGCAGTGGACACGCGGCGTTTCTCGGCGTAGCTGCGGCAGTGGATGAAACGCGTACGACAGCGAACGACGGACAGAAAGGGACCAGAACTGTGGATTTTGTTCCCTGATGGCTCAGGTCCCAGTGGACTCCGCCACAGACTCTCAAGGCGTGACTTTTTGAATCTCCTTTACACGTGCCAGCCTCCTCGTTGCCCCGCTGATGGGAGCACGCGTCGCATGGCTGCGCCTTCTTGCGGGGGAAAGCGCTCTGTCTGAATGACTCAGGCAAAACGCATCCGGCCCGTCAACCCGCGCCATGCGAGCAATTTAGCAAGGCCGTACCTGTAGTTGACTACGTAGGGTCCTTTCATCAACGCGCGTAGCAGTGGACCATCCCAGCTTCAAGGATTTCCCCGCGGGGAATATGCAGCAAAAGCAGCTCAACAGGCTCTCATCCGTTGACGGTGGAATAGCACCAGATTACCAGTTAAAACCCGAGGAGTGGTAGTGAGATTGAAAAACCCTCGTGCATACTGGAGGCTCCTCACAAAGAACGGAGTTTGACAGGTACAGTAGCATTCTCGCTGCCCACGTCACCCACGTGGGTGCACCTCGTGAGTATTGCCCTGCTCTCAAAAACTAGGTGAGTGCGTGTACGATAATTATGTCAGTGCAATAGCAACTAAGGCGTGTAGCATCTCCTATGCTCCCTAGCAATCACAGCGATGTCGAATTATCGCACCCAGATAACTCTAGCAAAATGAATGTCATGGTGTTCGTACAGCTTGTATACAATGTTGGTTTCTCATCTATACGCTGGAGAATGTCAGAAAAAGGACCAGCTTGAGACAATCGGCCCTGAACACACCAGTTCACTAGTCCTCGGACTTGAGTGAGTCGTCGCTGCACATCCAATCGAGTTTTCTCAGTCTGCCGCACGCGGCAGGGGGGCGGGGGAGGGAGGGGCTGCCTGTGTGCTGGCAGGCATCTCTTCCATTCGGCCCGCAGCTGGAAATACGGTACCGCAAACGACTAGCCGCAGGTGGTATTTTTTCTTCTGCCTGGTCGATTCCAGCGCCAACTCCTCCCGTGGAGCAGACGATGTCCCTGGAGGAATCTTTTCTGCCGTTTTTACGACCGTGTTGCCGTATCAGAGTACCCCACCTCCGCCCCCCTCCCCCCGTCCCCTCACAACGGAGTGCAGCTGGCGCGATAAGCACTGTTACTGTCGTGGCAAGACACGAGTCACTTGCACAGATACAGATAAGTTTCCTCTAACCACAGCTTGCTCAGCGGAGTGCGGCTCGTTCGAGTACTTCGTGCTTCTGGGCTTCTGCCGTGTGCGATGCTGCGGCTCGGCTGCCATTCCTCCTTGATTCTACCGTCAGTTCCTTCGCACACCGCCCGTTTCAGGAAATGCTGAAGCAATTTTGCTTCCCGATTTCCGTAGGGAAAAGGCCCTCATCAGTTTTGTGCAGGTCTTACTAGAATCATTTAAATATGAATAGGAGACCCAGTACCAAGAAAGCTTATAGAACGTAGATGTGTGTATCTCGTAACCGGCGTCATCTTCAGTATTCTACGATCCAAAATGTAGTCAGTGGGTGAGTCATTACTCGGGTATACAGTATGGCAGTCTAGGTCTCCATGTTTGCTAGTGGGTTCTATCCGCTCGACGGTGCAGGCGCAGACATGCTAGCGACAGTTTAGTATCCCAATCTTCACTTGTGTCTGAGGAGGAAGAGCGGTTGAGCTACTTCATAATATCGGGATGACCCTAGCTATGGGAGGCAACCAAACACGCCTCCAGGCTCGCATCTGGCAAACCGCGCATGATACGGGAAGTGTGGAGGTCGTTGTCCCTAGTAGCCGCGCCAACGGGCCGTCGATGCCATCTTAGAGAACAGATCTGATCCCGACGCTCACTACAATAGGGGAACTCACTGTTGAGCATCACTCCTACCGCATAGGCGTCAACGTCCTTGACAGGTTGGAGCGCATATATGGTAAGGGTTCTATGGAGCCAGGCTGGGTGACAAAGGGGTAAGCTGTACGTGCCCACCACGCTTTACGTCGGCCTCTGTGCATTGTGTCCCTCCTATGGCATGCTACGTGTGCGCATCCCTACGATTTGGCATATGCGTTTCCTTTTAACTATGGGACTCTATGCTATCACGGCCGTTGCTCGCCATTCGCACCATGGCCGCTGTCCAATGCAACACGTGTATATTGAGTACCACGTTCACCAGAAAGGAGAGGTATTTGAGGCAGGCTATCCAGCCTCTCGCTTCCGGTTCATTGAGACAAGCTCGACACGCTCTGATGTTGACAGTGACGCCTCATGCGACGGCGGAGACGTGCCGCGCACGGAGTGCCCTCGCCGAGAGCGAGCATGCGGCCTCGAGGTACAGGAAGAAAAGGTCAGCTGGCTTTCTGCGCGCCTTGTCTGCAGCAAGAGAGCTGCACACATGTGTGAAACTCCTGGCCAGGTCACGTGCCACTTCGTGCACTGTGCGTTGGCTCTGTTCCGTTTCTGCGCGATTCCGGGAGGGCGTCTAGACAACAGCGTGAACTCAGCCCTGCTACTCCAGCGGTGCCATCTTTCACCGGATTAACATGGAAGGTGCGTCTTCTCCTACACCAGTGCTCTTTCGTTATCCCTTACCACAGTAAGCGATGGACACGTGTGCTTCTGGTAGAAGACCGCGGAGAAGGAAGTGCGGAACAATGCGAGATACGACGTGGTACCTCGGGGGGTTGGGCAGCGTCGCAGTTCACAGGGCGTGTGCGATTTTCAAATCGGCCGGTCGAAGCAATAGATGCCAATGTGAATTACGAAGGGTGCATTTCATGCTGGGGGAACCGGTCTGCTGGTGTTCAACTGTTCGAACACCCTGCCCGTCGGGCCGCGGAGCTAGCATCGTCTGTTGCACCGAAGCGCTGGGTGGTTGTGCGGTCCTCCACCCGCTTCCTTAACTGAACAAGTGTGTGTCACCGGGGATCTGCTGTGCAAAGGCGTCGTCGCCGTGCTACTGGTGTAGGATCCGTGTTTGCTTGCGGGAGCCGCTGAAGTGGCCGGGTTCCCACACTCAACTGCCCGAACTGATTGAATTTTGCGTCCGCCTCCGTCCTCACAGTCCGCTCGGTGCGCCATAACACCATCACATTAACATTTGTCATTTGTTATCGCGCTTCTTTGCTGCACTTTTTTTGTTAGCGACACACCCCGGTTCAAACACCGATCTTTTTTTTTCTTCTAGTTCGTAAACATGGCGCCCGAAATGGTCCAGAGGAGGAAGAAGGTAGCCATGATTGGCTCTGGTATGATTGGTGGAACTATGGGGTACCTGTGCGCACTCAAGGAGTTGGCGGACGTCGTCCTGTACGATGTTGTAAAAGGTGAGTGCCGCAAAGCAGTTCCTTCAGCTGCAGCCTTTCTGTGCCGAGTTTGTGCATTGTTTCGGGGTTTTCGTCCGCGGAATTGGTGCATTTTGTGGGCAGGTCTTTGCAGACGCAAGGTCTACCAATCGCACCACCCGCCTGCAGATTTCCGGGCCTCCCGTGTGTGTGTGCGTCCGTGCTGGACGCGGGTGCAAATCTGGGCAAACGGTTTCTGAGTCTTCATTCTCTGCTATTCGTGTGGAGCTAGGGTTTCTGGAAAACCGGATCGTTGGTCTTTCCCTCGTAGATCTCTGTGTTTTTTCTCGTGATGGACGCACATGGAACTAACCGTTTTTGCTTCCCAGCGCGATCCGTGCCGTGCCCGTGCGTCATTCGGAGTCCCCCAGCTCCAAGAAGAAGTCGGGATCATGGCAGATATGTCGCATGTTTTCCTTTTCCCATGCGCTCAGCCAACGCGGCTGAGGCGTCTGGTGAACCGGAGGAGCATTTCACGTTTTTGTGAATGCTAGCTGAGTGTTTTATGTGTTTTCGTGCGTGTGCTACGTGCTTCGGTGGTTTGCCCTATTCACCAGATCTCTCGATGTGGCCCTTGCCGGGGGAGGTTGAATCCGTGTCATTGTCGCTTCATTGCCTTATCAGGTGCAATCGTCCCATTTATGGTCGACTTTTTTGTTTTGGGGTTTTCTATTTGTATGCAGGCATGCCCGAGGGCAAGGCTCTTGACCTGAGCCACGTGACTTCCGTGGAAGACACCAACGTGTCCGTCCGCGCTGAGTACAACTACGAGGCAGCGCTCACGGGCGCCGACGTCGTCATTGTGACTGCTGGCCTCACAAAGGTCCCGGGCAAGCCCGACTCTGAGTGGAGTCGCAACGACTTGTTACCCTTCAACTCTAAGATCATCCGTGAGATCGGCCAAAACATCAAGAAGTACTGCCCGAAGACGTTCATCATCGTCGTCACCAACCCGCTCGACTGCATGGTTAAGGTCATGTGGGAGGCGTCAGGCGTTCCCCAGAACATGATCTGCGGTATGGCCTGCATGCTCGACTCTGGCCGCTTCCGCCGCTACGTGGCGGACGCGCTCTCCGTCTCCCCCCGTGACGTACAGGCGACCGTCATCGGTACCCATGGTGACTGCATGGTGCCCCTTGTCCGCTACATCACGGTCAACGGCTACCCGATCCAGAAGTTTATCAAGGACGGTGTTGTGACTGAGAAACAGCTCGAAGAGATCGCCGAACACACCAAGGTCTCCGGCGGAGAGATCGTTCGCTTCCTGGGTCAGGGCTCCGCCTACTACGCCCCCGCCGCCTCCGCCGTCGCCATGGCCACCTCCTTCTTGCGCGACGAGAAGCGCGTCATCCCCTGCAGTGTGTACTGCTCAGGCGAGTACGGCCTGAAGGACATGTTCATTGGCCTCCCCGCCGTCATTGGCGGCAGTGGCATCGAGCGTGTCATTGAGCTTGAGCTCAACGAGGAGGAGCAGAAGCAATTCCAGAAGTCTGTTGATGACGTCATGGCTCTGAACAAGGCCGTCGCTGAACTCCAGGCGTAAGCGTCTGTAGGGACACAGATCGACGGACGGAAGGGCATACGCCGGATCCACTCACAGTCTTGCCAGGGAGGTCGAACATGTGGGCGCCGCCCCCTTTTTGCCTATGGCAGAGTAACGCCACCCATTCCTCGCAAGAGGGATAACTACGTAACTCGCTGGATGAGCCATTTCATATGAACAGCAGAGTAGGTATCTGTGCGAGGGAGATAGAAGTTTGCGTCAAGCGTATCAGCGCGCACACGGAGTTGAAGCACTAGATTTTGCTCGCGCTCATGCTGGAGGGCAGAGGAGCCTATTTCGGCGTGCAAAGCGAAACTTGCGTCAGGAGCGACAGTTGGAGAGCGGTGCACCTCTAGGTGTGCGGTCGTGCTCGTTCCACTAGCCTGGAGTGACAGGAGAGAGAAACTGACACACACGGGAACGGAGTAGGCGCGCTCGTGGCGCGTGAGCGCCTACTTGCGTTAGCAGCGTTTCCAGGTGTCCTTTGCACACACTGGGGCAGGGTGATGTGTAGGCGAGGGCAGCGACGGCGCAGAAACTCGGATTTTATCCGCGTGAAATTTGCTGCTTTGTCCTTTGAAAATAGCACTTTTTTGTCACCCGGGGAGATTCTCGTTGTACTATCACTGAGGATACGGAATAGTGCTTTGCCTCAGTCGGCGGCAGATTGTCCTGACGGGGGTGGAGGCGTATTCTGGCCCTCCCTGTTGTGAGTGGCGTATGCTGTGCTACAGGTTTTGTGTGTGTAATAAAAATTAGTGGTTCAGTGCGTGTATCGTCCCATTTGGGGCTGTACAGGTACCACGGCCACCTCTTAACAGCAAATAAACTCTTGTGTGAAGAGGAAACCGGATTTTCAAACAGCGTGGGCCTCTCTGTTCAGTGGAGAGGTCCTAAGATGCTGTTTCGGTGGCAGCAGCGCTTGAAGTGGCGGAACAAGCGAAAACATAACGCCACAGTGGCCGCCCCAAATCAGAGGGCTTTGCAGCCGCTCGCCCACACTGCCCATTCAGGAACGGTGACACGCGAACAAGTTCAAAGATAGAGCTGCACTATTGCTCTCCAACGAATGCGTGGAGGCAGATTACATTGCCTCTCTGAAGTTGTAGAGACGGTGTTTCTGGTTTTCTCGGTGTTCAGAGGCAATCAGGGAAGCATGCCCACACTGGCTGAGGCAGGCCATGCTCAAACGGCGCAGGCAGCGGAGGGGGCGAAGTCACCCAAGAGTTCAGAAAAGGTCGGCCACAAGCTGTTTCACTCTGAAGGAGAAGCTGCATCATAAAAAATAGATCGGCGAAGCTTGATGCGCTCAAAACCGGCGAGGCTACTGGCCCGTACCACGCACGCCCGTAGTTAGTCGTAGCTGCTTGACGGCAGGTGTAGATAAACGGAGATACGCACCTTCCTCGTCTTGGAGCGCCCAGCACCCCCCCTCCACACTACATCATCAGGATCATCCTGCTTTTATACTGAACAGATCTCCGAAGCAGTTAGCGTAGAAAAACGAATATCTTCGTGAAAGATGTAACTGGATGGACTGACAGTGTCACTGCTTCCATTTTATGGAAGACCCAACACGCGGCAGTTCAGCCCATTCTCTCCTCTTGTTCGTACGTGTCAGCTTTACAGCTGACTTGAAGGACGTCTACTTGCTTTGCTCTAGGCCCCCTTCACCCCGATCCATGTTGCGACAGAGTTCACGGGCGCTCCTCACCATAGGTCGACGGCTTCTGCCGCGCCACCTCCCTTCAGACGTCCTTTCCCGTGCCCGCCGCCGTCCGGAACGCTGGCCACTACATACTAGATTCCTAGGGTTGGAAAAATACCACACACTTCGCCAGCATAACGGGGGACGCAAAGGCGATCTATCACGTGCACGACCCACCAGCCGTGGACCGCCTACGGACGAACCCAAGCTGAACATTTCGTACAGTCCTGTCTTGGCCTTTGATAAGTGGACCAACATGAAACACGAATAACTGTGTCTTGAGAATACAGATGAGGCTAATTAACCTGCGTCCCTTGCTGCGAGCTCGGAAGCAGCATGCCGTTCTCGGTACACGCCGACCGGAACGAGCCTGCCCTCCGATAGAGACGCTGATTCCCGTCCTCAGGGTAGTGTCTGCTACTTCCTCAGTTGTTCTCGGTGCATCAATAATAGACCAAAGCTTCCAGCATGCGGGGGGACAGATATTTAGGGTTTTAGCTTCGCGCACTCCCTCCGACATAAGCACCAAAGGTCGACCCTATCTGTACGCTTGAGGTGCCCTCGATGTGCTGACGCGTTTGGCCCTCATCGGGTTGAAAACGCTTGAACCCTGGCCCTTGCGAATGCCAGTCTGGGCTACTCAATGCTACAGCTATGTAGAGTGAGCTGTTCTTCCACGTCTTTGTGGTTTCCGGTTGTGCATACTGAAATATTCACATGTAGCGACCAGTGCAGAATTCTGTGTCCCACTTTCTTGCCGGGAAACACGGGAAGATACACACACACACAACTTGCTAATGGCGAAACCACAAAGCTCTGCATGCATAGACGAAACAACGCAACTGTTGAGCATGAGCGACATAGGCGAGCGTGGATATACATATATACACGTATATATGCATGAATAAATTCTTAGGCTGACTAAGCCGAGACAGACACGGCCCACAACTGCGGCAAACGGTTCGCCTGCCGTGATCTCAGCCTCCTTGGAACACGCATGCACGTACAAAAGCAGCGGGACTTCAGCCACTACCGTAAAAGAGTACTTGACACTCTATGCACACACACGGCGAAAGAGCGGCAAGCCAGCAGCGGAGAAAGCACCAAGGCTGCGGCATGTCCACCGCCCTCTCGCACCTGGCGCCTCCTGACTTGGTTTTGGTTCTCTTCCTCTACAGCACTTCAGATTAAGAGAAAAAGCAAATGAAAAGAAAAAATCGGGCGAAAATCGACAAAAATTCAACCGAAGACAATCATCTACCCGTTCACAAGACAGCACCCGTTCATCCTGAGGGAAAAAAACCGACAAGCGGTCCCTCTTTGCCAAGATTCCGTCGAAACCGACACTACACACAAGCAAGCACACTCAAGCACGTACACGTCGAACGCACAAGGCCGCACTGACATCCGCGTACCACTACATATGCCGGGTGTGTATACACAGTTGGCATCGAGGATGCCGGACTCGAACCTCGAATCCCTCCTCCCCTCTTCACTCCCCAGTGATTTTCTGGACTCAAAATCAACTTTGCGCGTGCATGCACACTCAGGAATTGAGACTGACACCACGAGCGGCGAAAACACCCACGAAGGCGAACGAGCAGCATATATGTGGCGTATCCGTGCGAAAACGTTCACATGCGCGCGCACACCTCCTCGAGCCCGCTTGAATCGGCGGCCTACGACATTGTGCAGGCCGCATCTGACACACACTCATGCCTCCGAATATGATCGCTGTAAGGGCGGAATACACATATGTATACATACATACGCATATACATGCGTGTGCAGATGCAGAGATCCAGTGAGCTTGAGCGCACATGCAGTGCAAAGCCGGCACCTGGAGCTGACGGCAGTCGGAGTGTCTCACTCCTTCGCTCATGTCTTCGGGGTGAAATGAATGCGTTCCGGGTCAAGTCAAAAAAAATCAGATATGGACTGCATACGTTCAGGGTTGTCTTGTCGAGAATGCACTTGCTTTGCAGATACTTGTCTGTGAAGCCCACTGGAGCGCAAACTTCTACGCGTGCATGTAGTCCGAGCACACAAGAGATCGGTAGCTGCGCGCAGATGCGCGATGCGAGTCGCTGCGGCCTATTAGCCGCCCGCTTCTGTCTTTCTTGGCGCCTTTCAGTTCAAACCTATGCGGCTAGCGAGCAACTGCGGAGACAGCGAGCGCCTTCTAACGTCGCCCCTGCAGAGCGAAGGAGCTTAGGCCTTTCCACTCCGCTCGTTCGCCAGGAACACGCGCTGGACGTCTCTGAAGAGAAGGCAAGAGAATGAAGCGACGACAGACGCCCGCCCCCCAGAAAGTCCCGCCAAAAAGCCACGCCTCGGTGAGTGACCGTTCAATTCAGCACCTGCAAAGGACCTGAGATGAAAGGTCGAACGACACACAGATACAAAATGCCTTGAAGCTTTGTAGCAGCCAACAGAGAGCAGACAGATGCGCTGCACCGCAAAAAACGCAAAACACGCACGCCCAGGGGCCGTAAATTCACAGCCGACATGCACTGCCACGTGTCCCCGCGAAAGGCTAAACGCCACCACACGCGCGAAGCGTACAGAAGCACACACATATACGTGTATCTACAATATACATACATATACATATATATATATATATATACATGCACACATGATGCACATGCGCCGATCCCCTGCCCGCGGCTTCGTGTGTTTTTCTCTCATCGTGTGGTTTCTCTCTGTCTCCGCCACCGCTGCAGAAGTTTATGTCTTCTTTGGCCCCCGCAGTCGCTCGCTGCGTCGACTCACAGGCGAGAGAGGGGGCGCCGCGACCGGCGTTTTGGAGCTCCTTTTGCAGTAGGCAAAGAAACGAAGACGAGAAGGGCGAGAGAGAGCCTGTCTCTCCGTCGACGCCCGCGCAGCCCAAACGCGAGCTCAGCATCGCGGCGAGAGCGCCTTCCACAGCGCGCGCAGGGGCGACGGTCGCGGCAGGAAGGGAGGGGACGGACGGAAGCGGGGAAACGGCATGCGAGGCCATCGACGCTGCCACAGAGGGAGATGAAGACGAAAGCGAGGGCGCGGTGAGGGACGAGGAGAGAGAAGCAGAAAGCGCACCGGAGAGAGGACGCGCGGAAGAAGACGCCGAAACATCCACTGACGGACTCGAAAGAGAGACAGAGGGCACTGCAGAATGCGAACGCGAACTCTGGCGTTGCTCTTCTGCCGCATCGATGTCTGGGCTGCTCTCGCCCTCCGTTTCGCCGCCCTCGCCCTTCTCAGATCCTCCACCTCTCTTCCCGCAGTCGCCGTCCCCTTGCCTGCCGGCCGGAGCCCTGCCGCTGCCGCCAGACGTGCCGCCTCCCGCGGCTCCAGTCCCGCCGTGGGAGGCCCCAGCGCCGCCTCCCTCTTCGTCGTCTTCGTGCTTTCGGCCGCCGTTTCCAGTGTCTTCCGTCCCTTCTTCCTTCTCTTCTTCTTCCTCTTGCGTCGCCTCCGCCTTGCCCTTCTCCCCCCCGTCGCCCGCATCTGCAGGCGTCTCCGCCTCGAGGGGCACCCCTTCCGATGCGTTGGCCTGCGGCGCAGGGGCGAGTGCACCTGCCGCGCTCTGCATCTGAAGAAGTATCTGCAGCCGCTGCTGAGGGTTCAGCTGGCTACCGGACCCAGCGAGAGGAGCTCCCGCGGCGAGGAGCGGAAGACCGGGGCTGCCCCCGCTGGTCGCTCCCCCAGCTTGCCCGCGGAGGGTCGTCTGTGCGTTGCCCAGCTCACTTTCGCCCGCCGCGAGAGGAAGGGCCTGCGGATTTCCGTTCGCGAACTGGCTGTCTGTCGCGCTATCTCGCGCGCCGTCGCCCTGGGCAGGCGCTGCGGCGACCCCCGCCTCCGGAGTCGCTTCAGCGGGGGCCTCCCAGGCGTCCTGCGGCGCCGCCTCCCACGCGTTAGGACAGCAGCAGCAGCGCTCTTCGGCGCCTGCATCCTCAGCGGGGCGCTTGGCCTTGCCGCAGCTCGCGCACTGCGGCCACGCGGTTTCCTCACCCGCCGCCGGAAGCGCGGAGGCTGCCGGAAGCAGAGACGACAGGGACGGGACTGCCGAGACTGGCGAGGCCGCGACCCCCGTCTGCGGGGCGGAAACCCGCGCGACGCCGGAGAGGAGCCGCGACGCCTGTTCGACGCCGCCCAGCGCCGCCGCCACGGCGCCGAACTGCGACGCTGCAGCTGCAGCACCTGCGGGGAGTCCAGGCAGTTGGAGGCCGCCGGAGGCAGTGAGCCCCAAGCTGCCCTGGGGGAAGCCCGCGAGGGAGGCGAGCGTCGCCGCGGCAGGCAGGCAGGCGCCTCCGAACGAGGCGAGCGCGCCCTCGGCGCCACCCGAATCCCCCCGCTCGGTCTTCAGGTCTTCTTCTCCGCCCTCGAGGAGCGACTCCCGCGACGACAGGGCGGCGTCTGCGTCGCCGCGCGCGCCGGGGCCCGTCGCCCGCGCGCGCGCGGGTGCCGCCCCCCCACCCTTGTCGATCCTGGCCTTCGCTCGACTGCTGGCGCCGCGTCCGGCGCCAGCAGCCGCGCTCCTCTGTCGCTTCTGCGCACCTCCGCGCTTGTCTTCTTCCTCGCGGCCGCCGGCGGCGCCCTTCGGGGTCGCGCGGGCGCCGCCGCGGGCCAGCACGGCCGGGGGCAGCGGGTTCGCGGGGTCGATGTCGTGGGCTTCAGGGTCGTGTTCCTCCGGGACCTCGCAGGAGGCAAAGTGCGGAGCCCACGTGTTCATGCGGCAAAACCACTTCTCGCTGGTGATCTCGACGGGCGCGCGGCGCCATTTGTTGCACGCGTCGCACTGCACCCAGTGCTCAAAAACGAGCTGCGCCGCAGCGGCCTGCTCGCCGGGAAGCCCGTGCGCGTAGGACCGAATCTGCTGCAGCAGCCGCTGACCTTGTAGCTGCTGGTGCTGCTGCAGCAGGTGCTGCTGCAGCAGCTGCGCATCGCCCGCCCGCGCGCCCGACGCCGCGGGCGCCAGACTCGGCGAGCGCTTGGAAGCGAACAGCCCCGCCGCCCCGCCCCCGCCGCGGCCCGGCCCCTGCGAGCCCGCCAGGAGCGGATGCTGCAGAAGCTGCTGCGTCTGCGCGTGCTGCAGCGCCGAGAACGGCAGCCCTGCGGCCATCAGTGCGGAGGCCGCACTGCTGATGTTCACAACGCCGCCGCCCGCCGCGGGCCCTGCAGCGCCACTCGGCAGCGCAGGGCCTGCAGCGCCTGCCTCCCTCCGCGCCGCTCCCGCCCCAGCCCCGCCGCGGCCTTTCTTCGCGCCTCCGACCGCCCCCCCCGCAGAAGGCCCGCCAGCCCCTGCAGCTGCCGCCGCGACAGCCGGCGCGTCTGGCGTCGCCTTCTTCTTCGGGCGAGCCGCTCGCGACTTGGCTGCAGCCCCGCCACCCCCCGCACCCTTCCCCTTGCCTGCAGGACCCGCCGCCGCGACCCCGGAGGAAGCACCTCCGCCCGCGCCGGAAGCGAGGGTCGGAAGCTGAGCGCCGGAGGGTGCGGCGTCCGCGGCGTCGCTGGAGGACGGCGAGTCGGGCTCCACGTTGGTCTCCTCCGGGACGCTGCAGGACGCGAAGCGAGGATCCCACGTGTTTTGTGCGCAGACCCAAGTCGTCGCGTTGATCTCGAACGGCGCCACCCGCCACTTGTCGCAGCGATCGCACTGCAAAAAGAAAGACGCACGCGCACCACAGAATGCGATGACGCGACAGGGAAACGACAGTGACGCGACAGAGCCGCACCAGCGATAATCGAGAAGCAGTAGCGAAAAGACACAAGGGTTCAAAGCAGAAAGGCAAGGAAGAAAGACGTGCGGCCCGCAGCGCCGGGAGAAGAAACGCCAGTAAGGTGGCAAGACACGATTACGGAGAGTAACGAAATACAAGCTTCTAGGTGTGTCTCTCATGTGCTGGTCCTGTTTGCTCTCCTACCTGCACCCAGTGGACTTTCCCCGAGGAGGCGGTGTCTCCGCTGCGCTGCTGGGCGCTCAACTGCCGCTGCTGGAGCGCGGCGAGAGCTTGCTGCGGGAGGCGGTTCGCTTGCAAGAACGCAGAAATGGCGCCGCCGGCCTGCCCTCCAGCGCTGAGGCTGCCGCCCACCGCCTGCGCGGCGAGGCCCTGCTGTTTGGCGAGCGCACTCTGTTGCTGAAGGCGCAGGAGATGCAGCGGCAGGGAGAGTGCAGCGCCGGCGGCGGCCTCTTGGTGTTGCTGCAGCGCCTCAGAGGCGATGAGAGCGGGGGAGAGGCCTCGAGAGCCAGGGAAGGAGGCGAACGCGGAGGCAGGGTACGCCGAAGCCGCGGCGGGGGGCGGCGCAGGCGACGGCGGCGCCGCAGGGAGACTGGGGGGGCGGGGGAGGAGGAAGAAGCGGAAGACTGCGAGGGAGGCCCCGAGACTGACGAAGAAGACGCGTCAGACCCCATGGCGCTCAACATATGCAACGCGAATGAAGATGGCGAGACGTCCATGCTCTCGGAAAGCCGAGCAAGTCAGAGATAGCAGAGGGCCTCGGCGAAACGGCGGGGGGGAGGGGGGCGGGACGCACGCACGCAGCAAGCAGAGTTCAACAAGGAACCCGCAGCGAAAGACCGGAGGCGAACGCCGCCAAAAAATGCCGAAAGCGCACCTCTCGAGAGAAAGCGCGGAGGCGAGAATCGATCCGAGGGACAACCGTGGCGCAAGCGAGTAGACAGCCGCCAGGCAAGAGGCTGGGACTTGATTGCGAATCGTCAGGCAGCGACGCCAGACGGAAGAACAGTCGCGTGTAGAAGGGCCTTCGGAGAGACAGGCGACAATAATTCAGGCAGGGTACACGAAGCTGGTCTACACGGAATAAGGGAGCCACCGGCGATCCATGAAGCCCGCGGATTTTCTCCCATGTTCCCCCTGTGCCCTCGCGTGCGCTGGCGCGCGGTCAGGCCTCACAGAAAAACATAACGGAAAAAAGCAACTGAAAGAGAGCGTACAGGAAGGAACTTGCGTTTTTTTCTCCTGAACGGAAAGAAAATTCAGCCGCGCCCGCAGCGAAGTTGGAGACACGCGGGCAGAAGACACGCGGGCGATCAAGGGACGGCGAAAGGTGAAAAATACGGGACGACGAAAAAGCAGGAAAAAATACGGGCACGCGCCTTCAAACGATACGTTGCGATGGGCACGAATTGTTAAAAGATGGAAGAGGCCGCTTTGAGAAGCGGCAGGTTGTCTTGAAGAAAGGTGGGGGGGAGGGGGGACCGGGAACATGAAAAACACGAGAAACAGCCAGAAAAAAAGTTCCCTTTTGTAAAAGGCAGATACCAGGATATCTTCACACAGGGAAAGAAAAATAGAGTCTTTCTCCATCCGTCATTTCACCAAATTTGATGGAAACTCATTGCTACGCCACAGCAAAATCTTGCTACGGTAGGGACGAACCCGAGTGCACGCTAGGAAGAGGTACGAACCGAGAGACTGACTATTCACCGGGAAGAGGACGAGCGGCAAGCAACAGTGCCGGGAGAACGAGAAACTGGCCACGACACTTTGAAAACAGTTTGTCCAGATACGTTGACGGCGTCCCAGACGGGCGTCTTTTTTTAAAAACAAGCGGCGATACAGAGGATTCAAGAGGAACGCTGGTCCGCACGAAAAGAAGAATCCAGGAACAAGACGGGGTGGCGTGCCTGCAGCCTCAGAGAGAAGGGACGTGGAGGACGGAGGCAACGGATATGCGATCGTTGGACGCGCCTTTAAACCCTGCCGCTGGAGTTAATTCAACAGAGTGGCCCAGGGAAAGTCAAGCGCAAGAGTGTGACAGAGAAAAAAGCCGCGAACGTGTGGTTGCTAGAGAAGCGGGCACAGAAGAAGCGGGAAAATCCAGCCACGACTCACCACCTTCCGCGGGACAACAACCGCATGCGAACAAGTCGTGGTTCTTTCGGACGGCGATCTACACACACCGGTGCTGGACAAGAAAGCTGAGGGGGGGTGTACGTACTCGTGGAACTGCACTTCGGCGGCTGCACGGTGGGGCGCCCACTGTCATGCTCCAGCGGACCCAGCCAGCAAGGAGTTGCAACCTCCAATTAAAAAAAAAAAAACCGCATAGTCGGATCTGGTTACGGAGGAAGGGTCGTTGCCGCTTGCACCGGTTCTAGAGGACAAACCTTTCTGAGGCGGGTCCCGCGACGCTTGTTTCAAGGTGAAGGCTGCACATTTGTCAATAGCCATATCCCCAGTGACTTATTTTCACTTTTCTGGGCTCAAAGCTCGACTCCATGTGTAACGTGGTGTCAACCACGCAGTACTCTATCCGGTGGGATAAAATGAACGAGTCTCCCTTCAACAGCGGGGATATCTGGCGGTGTGGCATGGGCAGTGCACAGTGTGTAGTGAATTACCGGTGATGCCAGAGTCGGGTCCGCAAGAGAAAACGCGTCCGGTCTTTGGCAGAACCGTTACTAGAAGTGAAAATCCGCGGACTAGCGACAGTAACCGTGCTGTTTGTCGTGTCTTGCAGGCGTTGGTCGTCTGCGGTGGCATCCTAATATGGATAGCAGCCGGTGACATCTGCCCGCGGCATTGGGACTGCGATATTGCCAGTCCCCGTGATTGATGAGCATGAGTACGAGCTACGTTTCCTTTTTCATGCGATCAGAATCACTGTTGCCGGAGCGGTAGAGCACGTGTTGTTCCACACTGCGACGGCACTGCAATGCGACCAGGTTCTGTTACACAGCTTACTCCTTGCTGGAACGTGTGGACAGATGGACCCAGAAAAGCCTCGCATTCCCTTGTTCTCTAGTATCCCGCCACGAGGATGTGCTCGGTCCTATAGCTCAGTTGGTTAGAGCATCCGGCTAATAACCGGAAGGTCGCCGGTTCGATCCCGGTTGGGACCACTTTTCTCACGCGAGTTCTTCTCCGTCCAACAAATAATGGCCAGCCACTTTTGTGTTCGTGGCGACACAGGGTAATACGTGACGAAGTTCACGGAGGAAGACGACAGGTATTAAGAAAAACGTAACTCAGTGGTACTGCAATCTGCAAGACAGCTTCTGTGCTTGCGTGCGGCCATGAATGGGATAGAGGCAGAGGATGTCGACGCATATCTGCGTTTCGGTATCTCCGAGGTGTCTTGATGCAGCTTGCTCTCAATTGGTGGATGCGCGAACTGCCGGACGTAGCAGTCACCTGGTACGAGGTCGGGGGAGAGACCATTCTGGTGCGTAACTCGCTCCAGGCTCGCGTACCCCAGAACACCGAGTCTCTCGGAAGAGTGTGGCCTTGGATTGCCTGCTTGCAGCACCCAACGTCAACGCCTGTTTCTTCCGGTGTCTTCGTGTCCTCGCGGAACAGGAAACAACGCAGTAACACAACTCACCACTCGCAAGCTGCGAGTGTATTCGGCTAATAGTCTGTGGCGTACACGCTGAACCACGCAGTATATATAATGTTTGATATGGAGCGGCCTACAGTGGACGCCGGCAGGACAAAAAGTTGGTCATCCCTGTCCTTTTCCTCTTGGGAGCCGGTCTCTCCTTCCAGTGAACTCCACGACGGTCAAACGAGCTGGCCTTACAGGCGATGCCCTCTAGGAACGAAAACTTTCACATACTCTAGCGCAGACGTTACGCGCGCCTTTGCACCGTAGAGTGTGAGAAGGGTTTTTCACAATTACTCAACCCACGAATGACTCTGCAGTTCGTGGTGCTAATCATAAGGGAGGGCCACAGCCGCCCCCGACCTGCGCAGGCTCTAGCGAGGCGGCGCCACGGCAAGTCAGTCACATCTATACTAGTCTGGCGACCGTATTGCGTCACTATCGGATGCTCAAACGGTTGTTTACAAACTCCGAAGGATCACGGACAACTGTGCTGATGACGCTCTTCAGTGTCTACCGACTCAGGCACGCAGCCGACCTGGCACAAATAGGGTATGGCGGACCTGGACATGCGAAACAGCACGCGAATCTTGTAACATGAAGTCTCTGAGTGTAGAATGTCGAACCCGAGTACAGCTTGCCCGGGTCTGCAGCTTTTCAGTTCCTCACCTAAGAGGCGGGGTGCAACCTACGATGCGAAAACAGCGCATTCTTGTTTTTTATGATTCTGAACCTCGTGGGTGAGCTCCACGAGCTGGCAGGGGCCAGTAACGCGGCCACGGGTTTCGTCTGACTCGGCGACGATGGCTTTCGCCTTTTTCGTCCGTTTAGATAGTTTTCGTTGTGAATTTCGTGAATCACTTAAAGGTCACGGTAGTCTAACTTGGTGTCAGTAAGCAAGCACTTGAAGAGCCGCGGCCAATACTCTGTTTAGGTGTTGAGATAGCAAAACAAGAGCCCTAATTGGCGTCAGGAACTGGAGCGGAATTGCCACGTTCACCTTTTGAAAAAATGCCCAGCAAGCGCCGGCAACCCTAGCAACCCTGCTCCACTGGGGTGGTGAAACGCAGCAGTCCTGATTACTCTGCGCGTACACAGCTTGCGTGTCGGCCTTCTCTTCCTCCGCCGCGTTTTTCTGTCCCAAGATACCCCCTCCCAAAAGAGTTGTGCATACGCTCCGCACGTCGCGGGGGGTCACAGACACCCTTTTCTGTCGCTTCTTCCCTCGAATCAGTCAATAAGTTGTTGATGCAGGCTTCCAGCGTGGGGGCTGACCTCTTCATTTCTTAGAATCGCTGCAACCTAAGCCTTGCGAACGGACTTTTGCGCTCCCTGCTTCGACGTGGGCGCACCCACATCGGGGAGAGCCTGAAATCGTTCTTGCTGCATCTGTCTCTGGAGGAATGTCAGTGCGGCGTTGTTGAAGCGCATGCGGTCCTGCGTAAGACCAATTGACACCAGACCGAGAGCAAGTGAGGCCAACAATGGGGCGGGAGGGGAGGTTGTTCCCGACTGAAGTTTTGCCTGTGACGGCCAAAAAGCAAGCAGACGTGAGCAACGAAGGGCGGAGGAGCGCCTTTTTCATCTGTGCCGCTACCAGACAAAGCGGCTCCGTGGCAGGGCGCACCGCATGCAACCAGTCTACAGCTCACTTTTGGACACGCTCGCCGCCGCGTTCTAGACACGCGCAAAGTATATAAGATGCTTTTCTGTGTCTTACCCTTTCGCGGACAAGCAGAGGGCGAAGGCAGCGCTGCAGTCGCGCAAGAAGTTGCCGCTGCTTAGGCGAGGCAAGGAACAGCCTGCGAAAGAGGAACACGAAAAAAAGCTACAGATGCATGTGTATCAATTTAGTTATGTGTACGGCGGCACAGCCGAACATAGAGACGCGCGGCTCGCTTTTGGCCTATTTTCGCCAGCGATGGCAAACAGTGACAGCCGTCTCGGCGTGAGGAATCTACACGCAGAATTCTTGTCAGCGACTAATGAAGACACACGTCGAAACAGAGAAAGCCAGAAAGCCCCGAAGTTCGCACAGCCCTTCCCACGTCGGCCACGGCGTCAAAATCCTGTGCGTAGAATCCAGCGCAGCGCCTGCGCCGCGACCACCGACACAATCTAAGGGACGTAAAACATAGCCTTCACTGCCTCGTATATACTCCTCAGAACAAGGTAATTTACAGAAACCTAGATCCCGTTTTAGGAAGTGTCAGCTCTCACTGAGGCACCCGCACCCGACGGAAGAAGGGACAGAACGGAAAGCCGTGTCGTACCTGAAATGAAGCTGCACGAGAATGAGGGCAACGCGGGCGGCGCTTTCGATTGGGCACAGGCAGAGGACCGCGTCTTTCGCGGTCTTTGCGTCCGCTGTCGCTTCTGACTCCTCCGCTGTCATCCGCCGTCGCTTCTTGCTCGACTCCGGCGCGCGCGGGCGCTCGCCAGCGGTCACTAACACGTGGAAGAGCGAGAGGTGGGCGACGAGGAACTCAAGAAGCTGCGAATCGAGTCAACAAAGACAAAAACTTTGTCGCGGGGGTGGCTCCGGAACACACAAAGAGACCTTGACGAAAGGACGCGGCTAGGAGAGGACGCTATCCACCTATCTGTATCTATCTATATCTATCTATCTAGGCGTCCACAGAGGGTGGGAGGGTTACAGTTACGCTGCGTCTTTAGAAGATATAGATGACCGTGGACTCTGTGTAAAGCAGCTATTGAAATAACAACTCTACGTACGATTTTATATTTGTTGCGCGGCACGCGGCGTGTCTAAAATGAGTCAAAACGTTTTCTTACCCTGTAAGCGTACTCGAAGGGCAGCGCGACGAGGACTTCGAAGGTGTCTCCTGCCTTGAGCGTCGCGAGCGCGCGCAGCACGTGCTCCACAGCTGTGCGCCTCATGAGCTCGACTCTCCCAGGCGGCGGCGCAGGGCGCGGCGGAAGGCCCTCGATGGGCCGCTCGTCCTCGCGGTCTTCGCCGAAAGAAAAACCGCCTTCATCCTTCGAGCCCGTCTTCTTCTTCAGCTCGCGCCGCCGCCGCTCCCACGCGAGCAACGCAGACGCGTACGCCTCGTCTGCTTCTTGCTGCTCGCGCGCTTCATCGAGAACCTGCAACAGGGAGAGAAAGCGGAGAGCGAGACGGCGGAAAAAAGGGGTGAGACGCTAGAAGAGAAAAAACGAGGACTCGAAACCTTGCCGGAAAGTGTCCTTGCTGGCGAACGGACAGCCAAGAAAGAGACCACCGACGCGCGAAAAAAGCCGCGCGCGTGACAGACGCAGGACGCCGCCTCGACGAAGCGGGACAAGCGAGAGCAAATTCGAAACAGACAAAAACATGTACATTTTCTCATGATGTGCTTGTCTCGCCGCCTCGTGCCCCCCTTGCTACCCCCGGCAGAAGGGTCCGATGCGCTTCCCCTCCCGCGCCCTGCGCCGCTCCTCTCTCCTTTTTCTTCTTTCCTCTCTCTCGTCTCTCGTTTTTTTCTCTCTCCTCTATTGTATTCGCTCTCGCGAGCCTGTGCGCCTTTTGCGCGCGGCTTTTTGCGGTTTTTTTTCGCTGGAGTGGCGCTTTCGTCTGAGCTCATTCTCGGCGTCGCGCGGGCGTGTCTGCCTCTCACCTCCATGAGGCGCTCAGTCGAGCGGACGGACTCCATGGTGCGTTTGCTGGCTCGATCCATGACGACGGTCGCGCTGGTGGCGGTGCTGGTGAGGACGGCGTCCTCGCGGAGGGCCTCGCGCTCGGCGTTCTCTTCCCAGCGTCGTTCTTCCTCTTCTTCTGCGAACATCTGCTCCCCTGTGCGGCGCCAGGACTGCAGCAGCCGCGTGGCGTCCGCGGCGAAGATGCGGTCGCCGTCCTGGCTGGCGACCAGGCAGCGCAGCGGCGAGTGCGACACCGAGGGCAGAATCGAGACCAGACACGCCCGCCGATCCACGTCCCACAGCTTCAGCGAGGCGTCCGCAGACGCCGACAGCAGGTAGTGTGTGCCGAAGAGAAAGACAACCTGAAGCGCGAGAAAAAAGCGTATGCACAGCTCACCCATGACGCAAAGCGCAGCTCCGCTCGCGCGGACACCGCCGCGTCAGGTCAGAAGAAACGGAGAGCGGCGCGCGAAGGAGACTCGAGAGAGATCTAGCGCGAACACCCAAGGCAGAGAAAAGACCACGAGCGAGAGACGCGACCCGACACCGCGGCAAAAACAAGCAACTGCGAGGGCACGAAGGGCGGATGCTGAACAGAGGCGCGCGCCGCCTGCGCAACGAAGTTTCGCCTGTCGCCTACCTGAGTGACGGCGTCGTCGTGCGCTAGGAGACTCTGTTGAATGTTGCCGAAGTCGAGTCCCCAGATTTTCACAGTTTTGTCTGCGCTGCCGGTCGCGAGCAGTGTGCTGTCTGAGGAGACCGAGAGCGAGAGGACGGGGAGGTGGTGTCCGTACAGCGAGAGGAATAGCTTGCAGGTGTCGGCGTAGAAGACGAGAATCGTCATGTCCAGCAGCGCGCAAATCAGAAACTTGCCGTTCATCGTGTAGCGAACGTCGATACCCTGATCGGGCAGGGGCACGCTGCCCACTTGCCGACACTGCAAGAAGGACGCCGACGCCTTCTTCGCCCTCGGCTCGTCCGCCTCGTCGCTCGCCAGGTGAAAGACGAACAACTTGACGCTCTTGTCCGCAGAAATCGACGCGAAACTGGAGGCGGAAAAGACATCCAACCACAGCGGCTCGCAGCCAAAAGCTCGAACACCACGCAGCATAAGGCGCGCAGAAGGCGGTCGCGCAAAACGCCGCGCGCACAGATTTCAGCCCTCTCTCCCGAGTCGCATGCATGCATATATGCATGCACGCCTTCGCCTGTACCCGCGACAAAGCTCCCCTCTACGATTCATCGTCTGTTCCCATGTACTTTGCGATACAGACACAGATGCGCATGCATATAAATACACCCGCATATATAGTATGCATATATATATATATATATATCCATATGTATGTCGATACACAAATATATCCCTATACACATATATCCACACCTACATATATATGTAGATGTCCATATATAATCCAAGTTCTTCCCTCCGCTCCACGCACGCTGTGCCTACACCGTCGGGAGGAGGTCTGCGCTGCGCAGAGAGCCGCCTCGCTGGACGAGTTGAAATTGTGCTTACCCTGTGTGCTTGGGGTGCTCCGCGAGCGCATTGACGGCTCCTCCGTGGGCCTGCGCGAGGTGCTGCCGCACAGCGCACGCGCCCACGTCGTACAGAAGCAGGTCGCCGCCCTTCGTCCCCACCACCACGTGGTCGTTTCCTGAAAAAGGGTGAAAAAGCACAGAAAGTCAGGAAAAACGCAGGCGACGCCCTAGGACCGCAGACCAGACGACCCACCTATCCACATATTCACACAGATCCACGCACATATATCTAAATACTTATATATGTAGAGAGAGTGGACGCGGGGTATTTTTTCCTGTGTATCGGGTTCTCGGGGTCTGCAGCGGCGCGGGAGAGGTAAGGCCCCGCCGAATGCTCCTTTCATCTCCGCCTTTAAAAAAAAGAAGACTGCGGAGTTGGCATCCGACCGCCTCCCGCATGCGAAGAAGGCTAGGTATAGAGTGCGATTCGGCGCCCTCGGACGTTACAAGGTTGAACTGTGTAGAGATCATCGTTTTAAGGCTCTATCGCAAACCATTGACACTAAGAAGCAACGAGTTTGGGGTCGTGCGTGTCCCTCTGTCTCTCGATAACTAGCTGGACGCTTCTTCTGCCCCCCACCGCGCCCTCGAGACTGCGCAGCTTCTCCGGAGTGGTTACAGATCTGCGTGGCGCCTGCGGCTCCATGCGCCCGTTTCGGGGCATTCTCTTGTCTTCCGCCTCCTCACCGGCGACGAAGAAGCCGCAGAGCGGCAAGTCGACGATGACGCTCTTCACACATTGCCTCGAGTGCGTCGTCCAGACCTTGAAGCCCTGCAGGCGAGGCACGCGGAGGGACACACGAAGGGCTGAAATGACGCTTGAAATAACGCTTGAGAAGGGGAAAAGGCGCCGCAGCGGCAGAGAAGCAGCGGCCAGCAGGAACCTGGAGCAGAGCTGGCAGCAAAGACCGTGACGCAACGAGGGCGCGGCACGACAGGCATCCCTTCCACTCCACTTCCCACTTCCTCCCGCTGCTTCCTCCGTCGCCAGCTGGAGCCGCATGTGAAAAGGGGCCGTTGGGGAATCTCGGCATCACACGACGCACCTCGTCTGCGATGGAGAGCAGATAGGAGCTGTCGTGGCTGACAGCCAGCTGGCGCAGCGTGCCTCGGTGCCCTGCGACGGAGACACGCGAGAGCTGCTTGAAAAACGCATCGGTGTCCTGCTTGCTGCCGCCCGTCTCGCTCTCCTGCGGTGTCAACACGCCCAGACACACACACACTTGCAGCGCCGCGCTGTGCCGTGAGCGCACCACGGGGCAGAAAGAGCCGACGCGCGAAACGAAAGCGGAAAAAAGAAGAAGAAAAGACCAAGAGGAAACAACGCGCATGGGGTCGCGGAGTAGACACGCTGAAAAACCACGAGAGAGGGAGACAAAGCCCAAACGGGGGCATCCGCAGCAGGCCGAGGAAAGGACAGAGCCGATATTGTGGATGCACACAAGATGAAAGAAACGGGCGACGCAGGGGGTGGACTGCAGAGCAAACGACGAGCGCCCATGATGAAAAGCGTAAACGCGAGGGAGCGAAGAGGCACAAATCCAGCGGGACTGCGCGGAACGAAGTATGCAACCGGCAGGAAAAGAAAAGGTGGAAGTCGCGAGAGCGAGAAAACAGTTCCTTCCTACTTTTATGCATCAACGCGCGCGAAGGTCACTGCTGCCTTCCGCTCTTCATAATCTTCAGACAGAAGAGAGAGAGATTTACCTTCTGAGCCAGTCGGTCGGCGAGGCACTGGACGTCGACTCTCCAAACTTCGAAGGCATTGTCCGCTAGGCCCAACACCACTTCGATTTGTTTTTCTGTGCCTCGCGTCTGGGCTTTCGCCTTGCTCGCTTTTTTCCCAGTTTGGCGCTCAGAGGGCGCGCCTTTGTGGGGGCTGCGTGCTCCTTGCAGATGGAAAGCCTTGATGACGCTGGCGGTGTGGAGTCGCGAGAGGAAGACGAACTCGTCGGTGACGCGTTCGGCACTGTCTGCTTCCTTGTCCTCTTCCTCCTCGAGGCTCACATGAGCGCTGGGCGCCTCGCGCAGCTTCTGGTCTCGCTTCTTTTTCTTCTCTTCGGCGCGCTTCTTCCGGCGCTTCATCCGTCTCTTGCGCTCCGCCTCGCCGCAGACCTTGAAGATCTCTATGGCGCGGCTGTTGCCGCTGCCGACGACCAACACGCCTCCCTCGTCTTCCTCCTCTTCTTCATCTCCCTCGTTCGCGTCGTGGTCGCCCAGCTCTCTCGCCGCGCCTCCCCACGCGAGGAAGTGCATGCAGGTCGTCTTCTTCTGGCCGCCAGCGGGGCGCTTGAGGAACCCGAGAAACGATGCCACGCAGCGCAGGCCGGTGTGAGGATTCACCAGAGCGCCCTCCGCGCTGTCGCTCTCTCCATGCTTCGCCGACGGCGCCGAAGACCGCGACGACGACGCACAGAAGCCGTGCAGCGCGTAGACGCGCAGCATGTGGTCGCTGCACCCGACCACGAGGCGCGTCTGAAAAAAAGAAACAAACTCGCAAAAAAAAACAAAAAAAATTCCCAGACATCGGCAACTCCATCAGCGACCAAGAGCGAGGAGACACGGTGCGCGGGCGTCGTTCATCATTCCTATGTATTTAAAAAGCGCAAGAAGACAGCGATCAGAACTCATACTCGCACGCGGATCCCACCCGGCGACCGGCGGCGTTCTCTTCTCTCATGGCAACGGCCCCACACGTCAATCGATTTATTGTTACATCAGAGACACACACATGCATCCACCGAGTCACGAAGGTACCACATAGTCTATGAAGAAAGCAGATTTTGAACCAGACGCGTGCCCGCGCGTGGAAACATCTATGTGGATACACAAGTATATATATGCGTGGGCGTGGGTGACGCGAAGAGCTTTCTCGCTCGCCTAGAACACCGAAAGAACCGCCGTAGGCCGCGAGACTCGCGGCAAGCAGACACCTCGCTCACCTGCTGGCGGTTCACCGCGAGGCTGCAAGCCTCGCCGGCGCCTGAGGCGCCGGCGAGCGTGTCGACTACGGTCTGCAGACAGAGCTCGAGGTCGGCGTCCCAGATTTTCAAGAGTCCGTCCTTTCCACAGGAGATGAGAAGCAACCCGGAGCCGGGGAGCGTGTGGTCGCCCGTTCTCCCTTCGCGCGAGTCGCCTCCTCCGCTCTCCGCCTCCAGCGCCGCAGAACCGGCCCCCGCGGCGTCTGCAGCTTCGGCTACGGAGCCCCTGGACTTGCGGCGCACCGTCTGCGCGTCGCTCGCCTCTCCGTCTTCAGCCTCCGCGTTATTCGCGCCGTTTCGCCTTCGCTTCTTCGGCTCGGCTTGCGCGTTCGCGACGCTCTCCGCAAAGTTCCCTCTGCGGACTCGACGGCGCAGGGCGACCACCTGCGTGACGGGTGCGGCGTGCCCGTGGAGCCTGTGGAGCCCGACGCCCGCGACGCGGTCCCAGACGATGATGTCTCCGTCGGCGGATGCGGACACGAGAAGCGTCTCAAAGCTTGCGTCCGCGGTGCGCGCCGCAGCCCCCCCCGCGAAAAAGTGATTCGTCTCTTCACCCGCGAAGCCCCAGCAGAGCGCCGTGACTGCGCTGCGGTGGCCGCGGAGCGTGAGCAGCGGCGCAGACTTCAGCGGCTGGGCACCAGAGGGCAGCGCCGCGAGCGCGGAGGCCGACGGCGTCTCCCAGACCAACACGCTGCCGTCGCTGTAGCCCACTGCGAGGTGCGAGTGCGAAGAGGAAAGCGCCAGACGCGCAGCGTAGTGGGCCGTCGAGGCCGCCGGCGGCACGAAACACGCAAGCTGACACTGGCGGTTGGAGCTCCAGAGAAGCACCGACGCCCCGCTGCAGGTCAGCACGTAGGGTGCGGAAGGCCGAGTCGCAGGGGAGGAAGCAGGAGAGAAGAAAGAAACGTTCGCGTGCGGAGACGCGATGAGGCCAAACGCCTCCTCGTGGGCGTAGCGCAAATACGCCTTCACCATCTTCTCGCATGAAGCGATAAGACTCGATGTACCATATACACACGCGCGCCTTCGCAAGCAAAGCCGAAGGCGCGTTCCGAAGCAGAGACGAGTCTCTCATGCACTTTGTGAAGCGCACGCGCGCGCTGAGACAGCTAGAAGGCGCCGTGCGGTGGCGGAGGTATGCGCAGGGCGAGAGGCCACTTCTGAGCGCCGTCTACGCAGGAAAGGCGCCGAAGGAATGCATGTGATGCGCGCGTCCCGACGAGCGAGCGTGTAAAAACAACTAGCCTAGCGGCTGCGTCGACGCCCCCCAGTCCGCGGAGACGCTTGGAAAGAAAGAAGGGACGCACCTAAAGACGAACTCCACATTCGTGGAGGTCAGACATCGAAGAAGGACTGCCCCCGGGGGCAGTTACCGCGCTGAAGGGCGCAGGGCCTCCGCAGACGCACGAAATCCTGACTCGGGAGAGAGAGGAAGAGCGGGATCGGGAGAGCCGTGCTGACTTGTTTAGGAATACACGCAGGCGCGCGCGATGTCGATATTTTCTACAACAGCTGGCCGGAATCTGTGAGAAGAGACAGGCAGAGGATATAGAAACGAGGATACGGTACACGTCAAGGAAGAAAGAAACCAGCAGACGGGCCGACGGTGAGCATCGAACGATTGAGAAGCTTCTGTCGGAAGGTACGTACACCAGCCTGCGAGTTCGGGGCCTACTTGCCCGTTTTTCACGCTGCGAAGCATCAACTAGCTCGCCTTTCTCGGGTTTTCTCACGCTTCCAAGAGAAGGCAGGCATTGTCAGACACCTGCTTGAAGAGAAGAATGTGCTCACTCCCGTTGAACCACCGACCGTTTCGTTCGTTACGATGATAGCCCCGAAAACCAACGGCGGCCACGCTTGCGAAAGCAACCAGTCGAGGGGACGAGCATGAGCGCGGCAGAACGAAGACGGGACGGGCACAGGAGGCCAACGACAGAGAAAGAAAGACGGTGGAAAAGAAGTTACTTCCGTCAGTGACCCCACTTTCGCGTTTCTGCATCTTCTGTTTCCCTCGGTCACGGTCTTCGGTGTACCGACAGCGTGCATGCACACGCGCTGCGCATGCAGTTTCACCGACATTGCGGTTGCCCCACAAAAAGGCAGAAAGTGCGGAATTTGCTTCTCAAACAGCCTCACGACAGTATTTTTTTTTCAATGGCAACGTGAATTCAGCACAGTCAGGTTGAAAATCCATTTTACGCGGGTGTTTGGCTTGCTACGCGCGAGCCGTTTCCGCGTCCCTTCTTCCGCGAGGCTGGCGCACGTGGCAGCCCGCTCTTTCACTTGCCTCTGCGACATTTTGAGTCCCTGCGCGGCTCGCTGTCCCTACCCTATCTTCTCTCCCAGCAGAAAGCGATTGATCAGGTGGAAAAGATGTTTGGATAGCGGGGAATGCAGCAACCATGGATCGGGAGCTTTCCCGGTCCTCGTCATCCAGCCGCCGTTCAGTTGTGAGAAGTCCTTAGATTTTTAACGGTGTCAGTGCAGGGGCCTTGCAGTCCTGCGTTATTTTGCTTTCCCGAGAAGCAGGGACGACGTCTTGCTTGTCTGCTATCTCTCCAGCGTTTTCACCCGATCTCTGCAGGCGCTTCCCGCGTCCTCCGGCAGCAGTTTCACTCAGGCGCGCTCTCGGCTCCTCGTTGTCTCGTCCGTTTCTGCTACCATTCTTGCTACTCCTTTATCTCTCTCGTTGTCCCTCCTCTTTGCCTTGTTGATTTCGTTACTGTCAGGTCTAGTTTTCCTGTCGTTTTCCTTACATCTAGGCGTTTTTTCGCGCGTCTTACCTTTGTTGTCTTCACTTTCTCGCCGTCATGACGTATCTCCAGTACGAGGGCGCTGCCTTCCTGCGGCAGCGGCTTCTGCTCTCGACGCTCACGGGTCAGCCGGTGCGGATTTCGAATATCCGGGCGACGGCGTCGGCGCTGTCAATGCCCGGTCTGCGGCCCTACGAGGCGTCGCTGCTTCGTTTGCTTTGCAAAGTCACAGTGGGGAGCAGTGTTCACGTTGACACTACAGGGACGGTGTTGACATACGTGCCTGGGCAGCTGCTGGGGAATGACGACGAGAGCCCGGATCGGCTGACGCACGCTTGCCACGCGTCGCGCGGGATTTCGTACTACTTGGAAGTCCTTCTCCTGCTCGCGCCCTTCTGCAAGAATCCGCTCTCGATTACACTCACAGGAGTCACAGACGGCGCGCCGGCCGACCTTTCCGTGGACTTGACGCGGTCTGTGACGGTGCCGACCCTCCAGCATCTGCTCGTTCTCGTCTCAAATCGCGGCGGAGGCGGAGGCGCGCCGGCGCTGACGTTTGACGTCAAGCTTGTTCGCCGGGGCTTCCCTCCGGCGGGCGGCGGCGAGGTGTCCGTACAGTGCAGCGGTGTGCTCGCAGGGGCGCTGCAGCCGTTTGCGCTCGTGGAGACCGGGCGGGTGAAACGCGTGCGTGGGGTGGCTTTTGCAGAAAACATGAGTCCGCTGCTCGCGCGTCGATGCATCAACCGCATCCGCCACGTCTTCAACGCCTTCCTCCCCGACGTCTGGGTCTACCTCGATGTGAAGAAGAAGGCCAAGAACGGCAAGAGCGTGGAGCAGCCGACAGCAGCGGCGGCGGAGAACAAGGCTCGGCGCGGCATGGGCGTCGCGCTGGTCGCCGAAACCATAAAGGGAAACGTCAAGGGTGCCGCGGCCTTTGCGCACTCGCAAGCGAGCGAGGAAGACGAGAAGCGAAACGACCAGGACGCCGCCGCCGCAGATGCCTACCGCGCCACGGGGAACTGCAAACTCGCGAAGCTCTTGGAAGCAGAGGCGAAGGAACTCCAGCGGAAAGGCAGCGCAGGCGACGCTAATGCGGCCGCGTCCAGCGAGGCAGGAAACGAACTCGGCGGATCCGAGCAGATGGGCGATGACGTCGCACACCGCCTTCTCCTCGAAATAATGCAGGGAGGAGTCGTGGATACCAATCACCAGTATATGGCGCTCCTCTTCGCCGCGGCAGCCGATGAACACCAGCCAAGCAAGGTAACGCCAAAGACGGCATGCAATGACTGGTTGTGAGGCCTCTTGTGACGCATGCGGAGTGCGACATCCCTCTACCGGAGCAAGAGCTTATGCCTACACATATGCATGCATATATATATGTATATATATTTATAGATGTGTGTACATATGTGTCTGCGCATGCGTCTGCGTATGTGGTGCATGCATGTGTGTCTGGCATTGAAGGCGGAGGGGCTTCTGGGATAGGTTCAAGCAGGATGAAGGTGTTCGCTGGACGGCTTGGCTGATTCAGCGCTGGAGAAACGTGTGCGTCTTTCCTGCCTTAATGTTTTTTTCTTGTTGGATGTTCGTGCAGCTGAGGCTCTCGCGTTTGACGCCATACACGACTCAGTTCCTGCGGCATTTGCGGGATTTTCTGGGCGTCACGTTTCACTTCGAGGAGAAGGCGGACTCGGAGACCCCCGAGGTTCTACTGAAGTGCGTCGGCGTCGGTCTGCGGAACACCGCCCGGAAAACTTTTTAAAGCGCGCAGCCGTTGCTCACAAAGAGACAGCGCGAACAGAGGCGCCTCGTTTTTGCGTTTGCGTTCGAGCCCGACGACGCAACTTGTTGAGGGAGAGGGCTGGCGCCGACATCTGAGGGACGCGGAGTGAAGCTGCGCCGTGAACCGGTCTTTCTACCGCTCTGGGAGACGTCAACATGTTTCCCCTGGTGAATCAGTGCCCCTGCGAGGCTGGGCTGTTTCGTGGCGCGGCCGTCCGTACTCATGCTTTTTTATGCCGAGACGAGGGCAGAATAGCTGCTTCCACAGCTAGAAAAGCGCTTTGCACACTTTCACGTAGACCAGTCTGCAGAACCTGTGTATGTGAGCCGCCACGACGAGGTACATTCGCACAGACAAGGACTCTGCCCAAGCCACTTTCGCGTCCTAGGCACGTCAACTGGATGCGAGGGTAGGATTGCGAAGTAAGGCGTGCGAACGTAGCAGAGAAAGGAAAGCCCAGTTTTCTCTCACGTTAAGCTATTCCTCGCCAGGCACTGCTACACTCTGGCTTTTGCTACTCACTCGTGATGCACTCGACACCGCTGGCTGAATACCACGGGTTGGTGTGCTTGCCGAAGCAATGTGGCACACCAGCACCCCTTTCAAAATGCGACATACTCCGCTCTTTAACAGCGCCACTGTCAAATTGCCGCACTGTTCTGTAGTTAAACCTGGGACGGAGACAGCAGACCCGCTCTCCTCCCTCAGCCGTGTCGCGAGCAGAATCGCCTGTACCACGAGGTTGGCGCTGTGGCACGCTGCGCGCGCAATACGTCGCGAGGGGGGGCTACCGCTGAGTTCTAAAGGTGTTCCTCCGTGGAAAACACGCGATGCGACGCCTGTCACGCGCGTGCTCGCTTGCCGTGACTAGGTCTACCCGCTGTGTACTGCTCAATCTGTCGTTCTGGTCGTCGTCAGCAAAATATCTATGCGGCGTGTGAGAGTGCCAGCGACTCAGTGGCACCCGTCATCGCAGTGGGCGGGGGAGTGGGGGGGGGGGCGTGGCAGCACGAATGAATCACTTCACTACCTTGGCACCGCCCTTGCTGTGACGGGCGCAGGTCGCTGGATGGTGACTGACTGAAACCCGGGGGCCAGGGCCCGGGAATCTACACGACGGCTGTGGTGTTCCCGGTAAGGTCAGAAAACAAAACTCGAGTTCAACACTGACGGCCGAGCTCGCGACGCATCTCTACACGCCACAGTTTCACAAGAGTCTCTGTTCTACGATCTCCCCTAAAACGTCGAGACGCATGGCGTCCCGACCCAAAAAGACCCGCTCTAGGCCGAGGTTGTTCCTTTCTTTTTTTTACTCACGCTTGGGTGGACTTGTGCAGGCAGATAAGAGTGAAGGGCACGCCGCGACTGCGCCCAGACAAAAGCCTGCAGGCCTCCACCAGTCAGGGAGCTGGCCGTCCTATCCCTAATCATCGCCGCATGTCCGCCACTACTCCAACTCGTCGTCGCCGCCCTTCGCGTTTGAATTCTACACAACAAGCCTAACCGACATACCGGGGGACGCTACCTCCCGAGCGGCACGCGCGGAAACTCTGCGCACGCCCCCCCCCCCCCCCCCCCTCCCCCTGGCTGCGAAACCCAGACAACACGAATGGAGTCCCTACTGCTGCTCGTGGTGAGTGCAGGGGTGGACGACGAAACGGTCCGAAGAGAACCGGGTGTTCCTCCAGTCCCAGCGGAGCAGCGCGCGGTCGCCCTCCTCGCGGCCGCTGCTCACGGGGAGGAACTGCGCCTCGCGGCCGTCACTGCCCACGACGACGACACACGGCACGCCGGTGCGACTGCCGTAGCCGTAGGCCGGGACCTCGTACTCCTTCATGACACGGAAGTGGCGCTTCAAGACGTCTGTCAACGGGTTCTCCAAGTCGATACTCAGCCACGGCATGTGCGAGCGATGATGCTCGAACGCCTGGCGATCCCGATCCAGACTCACAAAAATGACCTCGATCTTCTGGTTGGATCCCCCCTCATTGATCGTCCTGTAGAACTGAAAACACATACATGCGCACCGCGCAGAAGGACGGCTTCGCATGTACCGGCAACGTCGCACGCCGTAATATCCCATGGCGTCTTGGCGTGCATAATGTGTCTACGAGGAAACTGTTTTATCGAACACCCAGCGCGATTGAAAAGGCTTGCCGGCAGCATTGGTCTCTCCGCGGTGACGCTCTGCAGTTACCACTAGTGCGTCGCGTCTAATGCAGGGAGCTTCGAGTGCGACCAACAGCCGCGACCTCGGCTATCCAGCAACGAAAAACGCGCATAACGGCGTGTTTTTGTCTAGCCGCACGGTGGCGAGGCTCTCAAAAGCACCCGCACCGCCGCGCCTGTGGTGGCGGACTTGGAAACGGAACTGTGACAACAGAACTCTCACTACAACGGCGAAACGTGAAGACGGTCCACAACTCGGTCCCGAGCGCCCACTCAAACTCGCGTGAACTTCACACATCGGCAAGCTTTCTCCCCCCCTACCAAATCGCAACCACTTACGTTAAGCAGGAAAGGCAAGAAAGACGTGCACTTTGGATCGGCGCCGTCGGCGAAGTAGAGCGCGACGGATTTGCCCTTAAGATGCGACTGGGAAACGACTGTGTTGTTGCAGTTCTTCAAGCTGCCCTCTGGGAAGAGGATGAGGTCTGCAAAACACGGATACAAAGAAAAAAGTCACGCAGGGAGCATTCGAACCACGACGACCGCACCTCAAGACACGCTCTCTTAGTACTCGCACGCATGGCTTGACGTGCGGATATTGAGTCATCCGAGACCGCACGCGAATTATGCGAAAACTAGTGAAGGCCTCTGGGCACACCACTCGGACACGCCGCTGCGCCTCAGGACGCTGATATTGTACGTGGGAAAGCGACTCAGAAATATTTGAAAGCTTCGAGTCTCCGGCGTCGAACGGCCGAGCGCGTGGTCTCTGCCACCCGCCGGTCTCACGAACAAGCACTGCCCCGCGAAAGCGCTCTCCCGTGTTAGTTTTGCAGAAACGCGTGGTTTCCTAGCACTGCGTGAGGCAGTCGAACGGGTAGTCCTGGTAAGAACCGTCACTGCAGGACTTACCCATATCTGCGTAGTTAGGAGGCATCTGGACCTGGCCTTCGAATCCTTCTTTCTGCGCGTGGCGCAAGGCGCACTCCTCGCTAAACCTCCTCTTCTCCACATTGTAGGGGGAAGCGAACGCCGGGAACGCCATCTTGACGGGCGGTACGGAATACGAACTGCACAGGAGTGACGGTAAGCATGAACTGAGGCTGGTGAAAGCGGTATTGGAAGCCGCGCAAAGAAACGGATGGACACGGCGTCAAGCAAACGCGCGTACGCAGAGGGAACAAAAGGAAATGACCCTGGTAACCTTGCAAAAAAACTGAATCCGTGTACGGGATTTGACTGGCTGACTCATCTGCATTCACAGACGTCCGCTAAGTGATCCATGGCACCGCGGTGACGTGACTGGTTCGAGACTCCCGTGGCCAGCAAACCGCTCAGCGCAACGCTAGCCGCCACCCCTCCCCCCGCCAACTCGATGCCTGAACCGCGTGCGCACATGAGCGACCACCACCATCTAAGGACATCAAGAGGCTGCAGGGGCGGCTCGCCACGGTCTGAGGGACAACCAGTGTTGACGAAGCATACTGGTACGCTCTTCCGCGTCTCTATTCCGTGAAAACAGAGCGGAAGACGCTTGAGAAAATGCACTTGTTCTGCCTGGACCAGCTACGCAGGGTAACGAAAGTACTGCTAGTTGCACAGTCTCGGCGGCATGCGACCCAGAGCCACTCCGCACCGCCCAAGGGGACCCAAGTCGACGAGCTCTACGAATGGCAACTGCATCGAAATGTGAGAAATACTCTCTTTCTGGAAAGCAGATGCTACCTGTCTTCCGTACAAACCACCACATTACGAAATGGAGTTAGTGGGGAAACAATGGACTGATCGGGAATTGGACCCGAGACCTTTCGCATGCGAAGCGAACGTGATACCCCTACACCATCAGCCCGTGGTAAGTAAGCGGGAACGGCGAAGCGATCTCGCAGTGCTGCCCTGGAGCTCCGCTGGTTTTCTGTGCTGCTCATTGCAGTCAATCCGAGATTTTGCATAATTCTGGCTAACAGGGGAGTACAAAGATTCATGCAGAACGGACTAATCTTGTGACCCAAAGTGGCCGCCATGTTCCCCTCCGCTCCCCCCTGGGGAGTTGGCGTCCGCGGATCCGGTAGCTTAGACCGTGGCTCGTATGTGTCTTGATTAGCCCGCAGATAACGTGCGTCATCCTGCAATATTGCGAGTCGAACGTGTGGAGCCTAAAGGTCCCAGTAACACAATGGATCATTGTATATAACCGTGGGCGGGTTACGCTGACATTCATACGGAGCACTTAACCTATAGGGGGCACCATAGAACTGCTCGGAAAGAAGTCGTCCCGCCAGCACGAGCAAAAAGCAAGCGAACGCGGGCAGACTGGTTCAGACTCCTCTGTAGACAATCAGTAGAATCTGACTGATCCCTTGTATTAACATGGTACCCAAGAGAACCGGGCGCCCCTGTGCAAGGGAGTTGCCACGTGGTGGAGCCCCCGTTAATCTCAGGAGACAGTCTCAGCTGACAACAATAAAGTCTGGCAAGCCCCCCCGTAGTTGAATTTTGTACTTGATGGTGCCTAGCTTCAAACTTCCGTCGAGTCGGTCTTCCTGAAACCCCAGACTGAAATCTGTGTCTTTCGCCTTGAATCCTACACTGCCCCCCACCTCGCCGTTGTCGCCTCGCTCTGCTCCACCAGAGACCAGGGCGCCTGCCTTCTGGCTTCCGACCTCTAGTTTTGCTGAAACCGCGCGACTCTTCTCGTCTTTTGCATCGTTTTCCCACATTACAGTAAAATCGTCAAGCTGACCTGCAGACATCAGGGACGACCACAGCGCCAACGACAACTCGAAATCTTGTTTCTACAAGCATGCTCGAGTGCTACACTTTGGTACACGCAGGGAAAAAGTCTTCTATTGAGCGTGGTGAACACACCTTTCAAATGGATCCGGCGGTCGTCTGAATCCCTCGATGCTTCCAGGCGCCCCTTTGGCCCGAAAATAGACACGCCGTAAGCCAGTTCGGGAGGGTCTGCCTCCACTGTCATGCCCCTATCCTTGTAGGACACAGTCACATTTGTGGGTGCTGAAACGTCGCCTTCGAAATCGTGGCGAAGACGGACGCCCAGGTCGCCGATGGATAGCTTCTGACCATAAACTTTGTCGTCCGAGTCATAAAACGTCGCGACTTTGTTGGTGCCCGACTTTACGTCAACAGAAATATTATTTCCTCTAGCCGGAGTCTACAGCAAAGGCGACGGGGGAAAGAAACACAGTCAGTGTCCGCTAGAGGGTGGCCGCTCTCATGTGCTTTTGAGTCGTTGCCTCAATTCCGTCTTGTAGCTACTCGCTTCGAATGTGTCGCCTTCACTGAAAATATTGAAGTGCACCCTAGCGGTGGAAGCAGCACTTGTGTGCTGGGCGGTATGGTAATATGCAGCTATTGGCATCGTCGGATGTTTCTACGCACTCCTGCACTATGGTGAAAGACCCCGGGATCTTGTGCAGCGTGATTCACCCGTCGAACCACTTTTGTAGATTCCTGGGTCATAGACAGGCACGCTCGTCTTTGCAACCCTAAATGTCTATGAAGCGGGTGTAAGACTACACCGGAGCACAACAATAGCATCTGTAAATCTTGCCTCTTACGCTAGGTATTGCTGTACGTCTATGTTACGTCCGTTTTCTCATTTGCTACAAATCTATGCATTACACACAGGGACCGGCGTCTATTGAATTGGCTCTATTCTCTCTTACCGTGTCAAATCCTCTTTTGCTGTTTCGCACGGGGATGCGAATGAGCTTCGGTCTGCCTGTAGTAACCGTTACGACAGTGTCTTTCCATCCCACCGAAAACGCGGCCCGCTGCGGCAAGGGTGAGTATCCAATCTCAATACCACCTTTCCCGTTGACGATTCGCAGCGGTGTTGGCTGTTGCAGATCCAAGCCAAACTGTTTTCGAGCAGCCGCGGCTGCGAAACTTCTCATGGTGCCCGCCAGATCAACTTTCCAAAATGGCAACGCAGTCTGAGCGGAACAAGCGTAGCTGGGTGCAGGCTTTTGATGTGTTCTGTAGAAAATATGCAGCTGCTAATCGCTGAGGCGGGATCTTTCTTAACACCTTGCCTTCAGCTACAGGCGACAGACAGAACGAGAAATACTCCCCCAGTAGGAGTTTACACTCTTCTCGTCATGCTCGCTCTACGATTACTGCTCACGAACTGCCAGGCACAAACGCATGATCATACGCAGAACACGGGTCTACGACTGTGCCTCGGTCAGCAGCCTGGGGGTCGGGCGAGGCTCTGCCCGGCTTTGTCCTCTTTGCAACTACTAACGAAGCCTTATATATCGAGCACTGTTAGTCAGTGCTCACAATATATCTGCCGAAGAGGGCTGGACAACAACAGGCAGCCCGAAAACGTATCGCCGTACCCCGGTAGGATGAGGGTGCCACTTGTGAACCAATACGGTTCACGCTTTTTCGAGGGCAAATGGTCGTTCACTACTGTCAAGCAGGAACTCTTTACCAAGCGATTTCCTAAAAAATGCAAGAATGGGCTTACGGTAGCCAGGAGTCGGCCGTCCTTGTCCAACTTTAGATGGAAACCACTAGCAAGATATTGCGCAGGGTCTTTCTGGAAAAGTTCGACCATTCTCCACGATTCTTCGATCAATCTCCCATCATTCTGGAGTCGGACGGACTCCGCCTCTTCCATGATGATCTGTTCTATTATGTCACTTATTTGCTGGCTGTCATTTTTTGCGGTGGGGAACGACTCGCTCAGATCTCCCGCCTCATCGTCCTTGTCTGCGGTCCACGTTCCCACGGTTTCCACAACTTCCCCTCGGCGGGGTTTTCCATCTGGGTCCCGCTTGCTTTCATCGGCGCCATTTGCCCAACCGATCTGCTGGTTCGTTTCCTTGAGTCCACGCCGACCAACAACGTGGTCCAAGCCGGGAAAGATTCCTTGAACGTGATCCAAGCGGCGTAGCGTCTTCAATCGTTGATTATCGCTATGTAACCTCATGAGGGATGAAGGCTTCGCTGCAGCCCTCTGTAGCCCCGGAAACAAAACAGTGTTGACGAAGCAAAGAATCATAGGCGAGGTGCTGCACAGCACACGCATTGTGGAGGGGAACAAGCAATACATGAGTGTGTCCCCCCACCTGAATGTGTTTAACTTCCGCCGAACGAGTATGCAGCACAGACAAAATCATTGAGTAGCGGGCACAGCAAGCCTTCAGGGGCTGTTCCGCTCTTCGTCGATCATGTCGCTCCAATAGACGACTTCAATTGTCAAATATAACAAAATTTGCTATAAACACCACAAGAAAAAAATAATACAAGAGTCATGCTGGTTAAGAGGGCCAGTTAGCCGGGCGTGCGTTACGTTCCACGCGTGCTCGCGGGATTTGGCGTAGTCTCTGCGAGCCACGGGACGAGAAACGACCTCACTTACACGAATCATTCCGGAGTAAGCTCCACAAGGCTGGACTGACCGTTTAACTTATACTCTCGATGGTGCCTACCACAATACTTTGTCGGTATTGCCTCGCGCGTCCTTTCCAGAACGTGCACGCCGCTGCCGACTATCTGATCAGTCAAGCATTGATGCTAACTCACTCGAATCACCAAAGACCCGAACTCTTGCTCAGGACTTAGGCCTTGTTGGGTGCCCGTTTCCCCGTTATGGTTCAACAACCTTCGTCCCATGCTACAAAAGATATGCCTAAACCTACGGGGCACATACCCCGGTTTCCCAACTTGCTGACTGGCACTTCAGGGGAGATATCAGTCGGCAGAATGGCGCTGGGCTTGGGCTACGGAAAGTTTATTCGTTGCCTGAACTTGCCTTACGCGTTTGCTTTTCTGTACGAGCAGCCCAGGCAATGGCCTGGGCTATCGGCGGTGGAAGTTGCGTCCTACTGTGACAATAGCTTTGACCATAATTCGAGTGTTCGTTTAAAAGAAAGGATCTACGACAAGAAAGATACGACGACCATACATACTGGGGGTCACCCACCTCACCGAAGGAAGCGCAGTAGGGAGAAAAGGTATCGGGCACCCGCATGCTTCACGCGCCAGTCCCGTTCGCGAGCATTATTATTAAACAGCACATAGTCAGAGCTTTTGCCAGCATCTTGCTCCTCTCTATGGTTCCATGACACAAATCGCACCATCCTCAGTGAGCTTCAGAAACCATATGTGCTGGCATAAGGCCTTATGCTAGCGGAAGCCACTGGCTTCGGAGAATTTGCTGAGCCTCCTGCCCGCTTGTCTCTACAACTGTGTTTCATATTTCTAGAGCCGCCCATGCCACTGTCTTTTCGTGGAGAAGCGCCCAGCCACATGCTAGAACCGGTCCGCCTGCGGGAGTAATGCCGTGAGGTATACTAGAAAAACTGTGATCCAGCGGCTCTCGCCTCATAGAGGGCACCTTCTGGGGTGTGTCCGTTTCCTTCTTTTCCCTTGGGTTCAGGGTGACCTCCGGGCTGTTTCTCCCCTCTACGTTGGTCCCCTTCGAACTCTCTGTGGCTTGAGCCAAACACAAAAAGGTCTCCACGATCTGCTCTCTCTTTCAGCTTCCACGGTTCTCCGTGCTTCTCCTGCGTCCGACTTTCAAAAGAGGCCGCACTATGTTCTTGTTTTCTGGATGCGTGGGCGGCGGAGTCAGCAGCATCTCGATTTCCTGCTTGGGGTTCCAATCTTTGTGTCGGTACACCCCGTCTGAAAGGTTCCTCGTTTGCAAGAACGTTCTCTCGGCCTCTCGGGAGTTCGTCAGCAAAAGGCGGTTTCCGCCTGGTTCCCGGCCTGGAACGAGAGGGAATAATTTGCCGCGGTCTTCGCCACTCCTTGAAACTTCGCCGCATGCAGGCAACCACGATGGGTAGCGATATTTCTTCCCGGCTGAAGGCTTCCATGATGTCGTCGTAACTCTCCACAGGCGGCCAACAGTGGGAGTCTGGCACGCACAAAAGAGACAGCACGATGTACAGATAGAAGAAAATGTCGAGGGCGGATCGAGAACAAAAACTCGCGCATGTTTACTTGAAACACCGAAAGCCATCCCTCAATCCGCTCACACGCTGGTCGGCGCGTTGCGCGCAGCACGGGGCACGTCTTTCGACTGCCTACTCGGCCTGTGTGCTCCCTTCCCCTGCGTACCTGAGACCGCACCCTGCTCGTCCAGCTGAAAAGCGAAAAAGCATTCGTCGTGGCTCGTCTCTTGGTCTGCTCCTCGGTCTTCTCCATAAGATGCGTCTCGCCTCGAAAGCTCCGGCAGCAGACCAGGAAATCGGATCAAAGTTGGCCCGCCCGCTGCGACAGAGACAGAGGCCGCAGCAACGGCAAGCTGACAGGAAGAAAAGCGAAGCGACCCGCGCCACGAACCAGCTTGCCCTTTCCGCAGCGCGTGCAAACACCCCAAAAGTCACTCACACCGGCAAGAGAACACCGCGGCCGCTTCCTGGAGTGTCGTCTCTCTCGAGAGGTGCACCTTGAGGTAAAGGGCAACGACCGAAAGAAAGCGCACAAGCTCTACACGGTCCATCTTCGGAGAACCCCCGGTGTAGACCTCGGGGTCGCAAACGGCACGAAGAACTGTCCCGGCTGATGCGGCGAGCGCTCACCATCGTCCTGATGAATCCGAATGCCCAGTGCCTTCTCGTAGACGCGAATCTTCTCTTCCCACGCGAGCAGCGCGTGCTCCCTTTGTTTCTGAACCAGTCTGTACTCTGAAACGCACAACGCAGAAAAAGCAGAGAGGACAAACGTGTCGGGCCGAATGCAGGGCGCATCTGAAGGAACAAAGACGGGGGCCGTTGAACACAGGAGATACAGCACAGTGAGTATGCACCTCTTACACTCTGGTCGCGTCATTCAAACTTCTCGAGTCGCAAAGCCGCGTGGAGAAGACATGACGAGGAGACGCACGCCCCCGCAGAAGGTGGGATTTGTCTCATCGAGCCCTTCGCCTGAGCCCTTAGCGAGGTACGCAGATCCAAGAACACGTGGAAACCGGTACTGGAAGCTGCTTCCGCGCACCCGTCGCTGCTGTTGTATGGTGCCGCAACACCATGTGGAGAAGGAACTTGCCTGCGCGGGCGGCTTCTAGCGAGGCTCTCTCCTCTTCCCTGAACGCGTCTAAACTGTGGAGCTTCTCCGGCAGTTCCTGGAGCTCTTTGTCAATTGCCTGCCAAAACACGGAGAGAAAATCGACTGCCAAGCAACTCTCATCACAGAAAAACTTCAGTCGGTCTCCCGAGCAAACAAACCGTTCACCCCGGCAAAAGCAGACGGAGATGGCTCCAAGGAGGAATAGTACTCATGAGGTGGAGGCAGCTGTGCGCGCTGCAAGGCCGACATACCTTGTCTTCCTCTTTCAGCCGCTCGATCAGATGGAGGTTCTGCTGTCGCTCTGAGAACAGGAGACAAAAGGAGCCAAAACAAGAGGGAATGACAGATCTTGCTTCAAGGGTTTCCTAAACGTGAAGCGGGCAGAAAGCAGATAAGTGTACGCGTCAACGCTTAGCGCATGCATCGGCACGTCGCGAGCCTTGTTCTCCCGAGTGGCGGGAAGGAGATGAGTGGAAGTCGTGTACGTCTGTGCACTAGGGTTGCACCATCGGAGCGCCCCCGTCGTCAATCTGCTCTGTTTCGGGCCGCCGGCTTTTACTCACTTCTTGCGAAGCCCCGGGCATTCTCTCGCATCTCCTCAGCCTCCTCGACGAGTTTCCGGATAGCATCTGGATGCAACGCATGAATCAAAAGAGAAGACGTAAAGCGGAGAGCCAATTGCCGACATACAAGCTCTTTCAGAGGGACACACGGAGCTACACAGGAATGCGGAATCGCAAAGAAATCGACTGGCCGTTTCATCCGCTGTGCTGCAAGTCGACTAGAGCGCACCTGCTTTCGGCTGAAGCTGCTCTACGGTCTCCGCGAGGCGCTGGGCGTCGCTGTTAATACACCGGGTGACGTCCCTTCCTAGCGTTTGGAATAGCGCAGAAGCTGTGTCTCTCATTAGCTGGAGCTGGTGACACCGAACTCCCCGCTGTTCTTTCCGCTGCAGCGAACCCTCTGAAGGAAACTCCCGCCTGCTGTAGGATGCAGTTGCTACGGGCGAGCCACGCTCGTGCGAGAGTCCTGCATGCATTTTTGCGTCGGTTGGATGGAGATGCCGCTGTGGCGTCCGCACGGGTGAGGACGGGTCGTTGCAGAAGTCAGATGAGCAGGAAGAGGCGTCGTCTGCGCTCTCGTTCCCCGCCATGGTTGCGCACGAGAATCCTGCTCTTGCACGAGATTAGCGTGACCTTCAGAGCGTATTTCGCGTCGACGGGATAGATGTTGTCAGCACAAGGCACAAAAACAGCATTCCAGTGGCCTATTGCTTCGTGCGTCTCCTGGTTTGGGTGCTGAGGCATACCATGCTCGGCGATCCGGATGGCTTCAGAAGGGGCACGAGACAGAACGAAGAGGCAACAGATAAAGGTGAGGAAGGTAACGATGCAGGAAAATTGCAGTGCGAGTCGGGAAGGTGCGTGCGGAGCCAGTCATGGCTTGCGGCGAAGAGCTTTGGGTTCTCTCTACGCGAACAGGCCAGTGTATCATCATGGAGGACTGGCCGCCGGCCGGCGCGTTGACTGAGGAGGGGTGTCGATACGAGTCACCGGAGCCATAACGCACGGTTAGCCGTGTACATGTGCGTATGGAGATTTGAGCGGCAGTCACCCCTTTTAGGGAACTCGAACGACCGCTTTTCGGATACCGCATGCACTGAATTCAAACCAGGGTGTCTTGAGTCAACAACAGGACGCTGGCGCACACAGAGTACCACAGCTGCTCCCTATGGAGCCACTGTGACGGCACCCTAAAACCCTGAACAAAAGGTGGGAAACGAAGCGCGGGATGCCAGCTGTAGGAGAATAGGACCTGACCAACAAACGTTGCAGAAAGGCTGGATGATCCGCTGTCTCTTGAACAGAGAGGAGCGGAGAACCACTACTTGCATGTTCAGCGGAGACACTATTCGAGTTCGCATTCCATCAGCAGCCACGACCATATGTTACCCAGTAGCTTACACCATTTGCATGATTAAATAGAATCCGGTAGCACATAACAAACGTAGTTCTTTAACAAGCCCTGTACCAGTTCACTACAATTGGCAAAGGCCACTGGCGGGCACAGACGCTGTCTCGCCCCAGAAATAGGGGGGGTGGTGCAACCCCACCACCGAAGAGTGAGCGGAAAACGACAGAGCGCTCAGAAACAACACACAGAGTACTTGTTTTACATGATTTTCCGACGACGAAGACAAAGAGAGACTAGATAACGTAGGACTGCCTAGCCTTTCCTGCCTGGCTTCGGACCAACTACCGCGCAGAGGTCACTCCTGGTAGCACAGCGCGCTGGCGACGCCCGGACAGCGTAACGGCGACTACGATTTTCTCAAGAAGTTTTTCATTATTTCACGTTTCCAGTCCTGATTGGTCGCGCCCGGCTTTGCTAGACTTCGTCATCCTCCGACTTATTTGTTTTCGGAACGTTGCTTTCTAACATAGCGACCCTATGAGTGCGAGTGAATTGTGGTGCCATACGCCACGCGGGCGTTCACACATCGCCCTCCTGTCTCAGCTAGAGTAGGTGGCACTGTGGCTTTTTACTCCCGTATTGAGGTACAAAATCCTACGTATTACGCTTGTGCAGCTGTAGATATATGCGTCCGACCACTATATGAGGATGCCACCCCGCGTAACAGGGAGTTCCTCCCCAAGTGACCGTGTGCTCCTAGTCGCAGAAGCGTAGGGCTCTTACGTGTTGTAGGTACTTGGCTTGGAAATACCTAACGGACGAAATTGATTGCGGTAAAACAGGCAGATGCTTTGAGGAGCATTTATGGGAAGAGTCCCGCTTCAAACTCCTGAGTCAAGGTGTTTTTACGCTCATAGATACCCACCACACTGAAGCGAAGAGCGCGTCGACTTCGTTCATGTATTTTTTCGGAAAAGCGTGGGAAGGTACCGCTGTGTCTGCACTATGCAAACGGTTCTCTCCAACTGGCAACGCCCGAAGATCACACGGCGAGGCAGCATTCCGAGGTAATTGATCTAGCGGTTTCAGTGCTTGGGAGAAGCCAACGTCTCGAGGCCCTTCGGAAAATGGAAGTGGCCCGCCTTAAAAAAAAAAACTGACGTTGTTTACTCGTCTAGGCTAGGCCGCTATTTTTTCAGCGGTGTTCTGCACCCGATCCGGCGTACACTTCTCAGTTGCCGAGGCGGTTCAGAATTACAACTCTTGAGATACGTTTTTGTGCTCATCTTGTGCGTGATGGAGAAAGTGACAGCTGGATACGTTAGTGATGAACGTCTACGGCAAGTTTGCAGTAGACGCTTCGCGGTGAAACGTGACTACCACCGTGAGGACCAAAGTTCACATTCTGAAGATATTTGGCTTGTAGGTGAGCGAGGCCGACAGAGCGGCCATCCCAAAGGAATTAGCATGTTGTGCGGGTTTCATTGAAGACTTGAGTATGTTTCGAAGAAAAATGGAGGCCTCGTTGCATGGAAAGTAGCATGTATACCCACCCCCCCCACCAGTTTCGCCAGTCTTCTGCACTTTGGAACGGGAAAACAGCGGACAGAACCTATGCCTTGGCCGGCGCAGGTATCGGAAAAGTCTGCCGATATGGGTCAGAGTCAAGCTAGGCGTTCCTCCCAAAGCCATCTTGCTTTGGGTTCACTGCGGAGCAACGTGTGTTCGCAAAAATTAGGCGACCAAGTCATGTGACCCATGTTGTGGTACTCCGTGGTCAAATACAGAGACGCAGATCCAAGGGATTGCAGCACAGGGCTCGGACTTGAAAACGCACTGCAACCTGCCTCTTCCTCTAAGGAGTCATCTTCAGTATTCTAGGAACTATAATGTCTTTGTTTATTCGATTTGAGTTATACAGTTCTGGATCGCGGATCATTTGTTCTATATCCACAATAGTTATCATCTTAACTATGCTCCCCCACTGGACTGCTTAAGACAGCTAAAACCCATTAAAAACCGGTGGTTTGTTAGTATTTATGTTATCGGAGTTATCTGGGTGCGATAATTCAATCAAACCAGAAGAGATCATGACATTCACTTTGGTAGTCGCCTTCTTCATGTTAGTTTGTACAGAATACGTAGGACTATCTCTTTATATTAATGATAATGCATTTGGTAGTGGACTTTTCGTCTTCACTGGTATACATTTTTAGCTGTCTTAAGCAGTCCATGGGGTGGTGGTGTACTGCAATCATAAAGAACTTGGTTGTCTGTATCTCAGCACTTAACATGATTGTCATGAAAAGCACAAGAGAACTTGGTTCCGGTAAGCAAAGACCTTCAAGATCTAAACCAGTAGTCCAACTCGTAGTATATACTCTCCAGAAAGCCCAAGACAGAGAACTGGATTGGATACCCAGGGAACTGTGCTCCCATTTTATCGTTATTATCACATTATAAGTAGCTATCGTCTCTGTACAAATGATCCGCGATTAGCAAAGCATAGTTAAGATGATAACTATTGTGGATATAGGGGACTAAATCAATAGTTATAATGACTACGGCTTCCAAGCAAACATGATTACCGTGATACTGAAAAAGCTGATAAATAATCCCGTCTCAGAGATGATCACTCCAAGTACACTCAGTTTGTTATGGAGAGACACTCACGAGCCCAAAACCGTAACTTCGTACTCTCAGTGGTTTGCGATAGAACCATAACACAATGATCTTTACACAGTTCAACCCTGTATTATAAATTTCAGTAGATTCATGTCCTTGTCGTCTATATAAATCTATTAATGCTTGGACTACTGGTCTAGATCTTGAAGGTCTCTGTTTACCGGATCCAAGTTCTCTTGTGCTTTTCACGACCATCATGTCAAGTGCATTAGGTATAGTGGTATCCGCACTTAAAGTAGCCTTCTATCCTCATATGTTAATGACCGATGCTAAATGTGTATCCTATCTAATCGGTTTAATACGTGAATACGTACCAAATCGCGATTATGTGCGCCCACTCTGTGATCCGGCCCACGACAGGGGAGCAGTGCCAGCCCTGTAATTTCCTCCCTATGAATGACACCTGTGTGTTCCAGCCTCAGTTCTGGCCATGTGGCAGCGCGCGGCATTACCCATTTCTGAGGCACCTGCTCCTCCATGGGGGCCACTGTCAGCCTACGCCGCGCTACCGACGGCGCTCCAGTCAGTCCTTTGCCTTACGCCGTCCCACAGCTCTATTCCAATGAAATAGTATAACATTGGCCCCGAATTCTTCATGGATGAGGGGGCCTCTCTCATCGTTCTGCTGCCGGAAACTGTACGGTGCTGTGAACCTTGTGTATCCGCATGCACGCGGCGGCATTGCGGACAGGTTGGGCATGGAGCACACGGACCCCACGGACTCCTGTGGCGCTTGTAAATTACCACAAGGCGCGCGCTTGCGAGTTGGTCGGTGAGCAATCATAGTTACAGTTGGCGCTGACCTGCTGTGTCAACGGAGACTCGTTGTCAACTTTGCGAGTTGTTCAGCTCCATGCGTCACAGGAACTGGTCGCCACACCGTCGCCAGCCCACACCATACAGCATGATTGCGCTACATACACCCGCGTACGTGCTTCGTTCCGTGGCCAAATACTCCTTCTGAGTAAAGTTCTAGCGTCACACACCCGCAGGAAACGGGCTGCGAGTCGGCCGTTACCCACCGCATCCTGCCGAGCCGTGCGTATGCCGGAGGCGGCTGTTTTCCGCTTAATGAACAACGTGTCTGGTTGGACGCACCACAGACATGCAGCTCCCTGTCCCCACTTAGCTCAGGGATGTGACAGTCAATTCCTGTGGAACATAATATTGAACAAGTTGCATGACTGAATTTTTTTGACACACTTGGGCTCGCCGCAGAAAAGACAGCAGCCATGCGTTTCCCAGTATTAGGCGACCCGCTTTGCGATGACTCCATCCACCCCAGTTCGTGAGCGCGCGCACTTTGTAGGACTGAGAATTGAGAAGTCTCCGTGTTGTTCCAGCGGTTGTCGCCGGGGGGCGGCACACGGGGGTACAGCCCGGTATACGCGCTGGGAAAAAAGATGCAAAAAGCAGATGGACCGCGCCTGTGATGTGCCTGGGCAGTCGCGCGCTGCTGGTGTCTCAAACCCTTCCTCGCCATCCTGGATCGCACCCCCACTGCTGCCATTTCGTTCAAGTTTTCTCATCTTCTCTTGACAACGACCAAGGCGATTCGCTCGAACCACAGGACGACGGCATTCACAGAGAACCGTGAAGGACAACCTTCGTGTGAGTCAGCACCGAGTGCACGCTGCTTCCGGCACTTTTTGTGGACCCGTTCTCCGCAGACCTGTCTCTCTCATCGCAAATGCGTTGCCTTTGCGATTTCGCTTGCTTTTGGCCTTGTCTTCCGCGATTTCTCCTTTGTGCTGCGTGGATTTCAGACGTACAGGACGGAACTGCCCGTACAGTTCTAGAAGGTCTGTTCATCTGGCTGCATACTATTCCATTGCTACGTTTGCCAAAGCGGGTGCCGTTAACACAGGGAACGTCGGGGAAGTCCTTTCATCGCCGTTTACCCCTATTGCAAGAGTTATTCCGTCCAGCGAAGTGGTGCGTGGACCCCACTGAGGAGTGGGCGTGGGCGGCAAAAGCTGCAAACCGTCTTCGGTGTCACTTCACTCCGCCGCCCTTGTCCTGTCGGCGGAGACCTGTTTGCGGTGGCCCGCCGTTTTTTCAAGCGCCTGAGCAGCGACATCGTGGTGTATCGTTGCGGCAGCGCCGTGTGTCTCTCCGGTTTGCTTCGGTTCACATCTGCCTTTTGTTTTTTCTCTCTCGTGTAGACCACTCCTGTGGTTGACACTCAGTCCCGACCACGGATGCCGACTGTTCTTTTGTGCGGCGAAGAGAGTGCCTAGAATTCTTTGACACCTCCTCACTTTGCCTGTCCGCTCCGAGTGCCGTGCTGTCGGTGTATGACGCGTAAGCGTGGAGAAACGCGCCTCGCTCCTACGTCTTGGAGGCGGCGGGACGGAAGCCCGCGTCCAGTCAGACAGGAATGCTGGGGTTCCGGAGTGGACTAGTGGACTATCCCTCAGGCTGTTTTCAGCACGCATTACGGGTTCTTCGCGGGCCGTCCCTGCTGCGACGAACGGCTTTGGCTGAGTGCAAGTTCTCTTGGTGTGCGGCTGGGACCCTTTTCGTGCATGCGAGTGTGTGTACACGGGTCATGGGTTTCGCTTCCGTGGCGTGTGCTGTTTGCTTGTGTTCAGACTTCTCTGGGAGAGCTAAAATGCTGTAGCAGAGCACATGCGGCGCAAGCCTTCCAACAGTCAGTTTTTCCCGTTCGAAGAACGCGACGGTGGCCCGTCGCATTTTGTGCCGCTCTCTTCTCTTGACTTAAAAGTTTGTCTCGATTCGATTTCTCTTCAAACCGTTCCTCTCTCTTGACGGGAACTCTACCAAAATGGCGAACGCTGCAATTGAGAAAGTCACCCCCGCGGTGACTGGCAAGAAGGAGGCGAAGGACAAGCTCGCGCCCGTCCCCAAGCCGAACGAAAAAGAGTACAAGGGCCGCATCGATGCCGAAACGAAGGCCATCGATGAAATCAAGGCCAAAATCGTAAGTCTCGCACCGCAAGCTGCAGTAGCTGGCGCGGCGCCTCGAGCTAGCACGGCCTGCGGAGTTGCCGTCGCGGTGGATGCGGAGTCTTCTCAGTGTCTCTCTGTACCCTCAAGATACATCTGCAGGGAGCCCCATGGGAGAAGGACGTTTGCTCTTTTCTTTTTTTTTGCAGAACGAATTGCAGCAGCGCATCACGAGCATGATCGGCGGCCGGGATGAGTACAACCGGAAGAAGCAGGAGATGCGCGCGCGGCTGGACGAGCTGCAGGTCCAGATGGACAAATACGAGGGCGAGAGAAAGAAGCTCATTGAGGCGATTGACTCGCGCCAGAAAGAGGGCCTCGAAATGGTCAGTCACCCAACCCGCCGCCGCCGGCTGCGACGCAAGGTTGCAAAGCAAAGGCCACACATCTCACGGGTGTCCCGCCCTCCATATATATAAATATATACATTTGTATATGTGTGTCCACCTGATGATCAGGGGTCTGCTTCTGTGGATCTCGGGCCTCCGTCTCAGTATTCCGAGCTCGGAGTGAGTCTGCGTCGCTTAAACGCATGCGCGGACGTGTCCTGTGGACTGTGACTGCCTCACGGCTCCACGTAGCCTCTCTCTCGCGTACACCAGCGATCGGCATGTGCATCTAACGCACAGACAGGAAGGTAGAGATGCGGAGGGGAGGCCGAGTTCCGCTTGTGGCTTCACATGATATGTCGAGAAACGCCGTCGCGTGGGTGTGTTTGCGCGTTGGTTTTCAGAAGCAGAGCGTCCAGGACATGAGGCGCAAGCTCGGCTTCTCGACGACAGAAGAGATCGACCGTCGCATCGCGGCTCTGGAGCACTCAATGATGACGAGCACGCTCACGCTGAAGGAGGAGAAGAAGCTCTTGGACCAAATCAAGCAGCTGAAGCACAACCGACCGCTGGTCGGCAAGTTCGCGGGGCTCGAGGCCGGCGCGAGCTCCTTCGAGGAAACCTCCGTGGGTAAGTGAAAGAAAATCCACCTCCGCAGCTCACAGCTCTCGCAAGGAGGCACCAGCGAGGCTGCACAGCTAAAGCCACAGTGTCACGGGTGTCCCACCCTCCTCATACAAATAGATATATGTATATGTATGTAGATATATATATGTATATGTACATATATATACATATATACACAAGTGTATGTATACTCACGCGCAGATATATATACATATATATATATATATATATGCACGTGACTATCTGCCAGTTCGTCTCGGCGAGTCTCGACTTTCTCATGGCCATTGCTCCTTCTGTACGTTTCGTCTTTGCGTGCCTCCCTCGGCAGTTCCCCTGCGCGCGATGCTGGATGAGGCGCGGACGAAGCTTTTGGAGTTGCGGGCGATGAAGCGCGAAGAGCAAGAGAAATACTTTACACTCGTCAAGCAGCGCCAGGAGGCTACGGCCCCGGGTCGCGAGCTGATCGAGGAGCGAGACAAGCTTTCCAAGCAGATGACTGAGCACATGATGAAGGTAACTGCGACTGAGAGTGAAGGCATGCCTGTGCTTTTCTGTAGCGCGGCACCCAGAGATGCGCGCGGATATCCTCCTACAGCAGGGATCTAGAACGGAGAGATCGTAGCTAGACCTTCCGCGCGTCCGAAGACTCCTCAGTTCAGCGCAAGGATAGGCACTGAGCGAAGCGGCCCTCCACGCGCCTTCTCGCGAAAGGCAGGCGAGGGAGGACTTGAAGCCAGGGGGAGGCGGAAGACGGAGTGAGTCATCAAACATGAGCAATCGATAGAGCGGATCTGCATGTGGCCTGTCTGCAGCGCCGCGAGATACAGGACGAGTACAAGAAGGAGAACTGGAAGTACCAGGCGTACCTTGCTCAGCAGCGCCAGGAAAGGAACGAGAAGGTGAGAGGACTGCCGCGCATGTGTACAGGGCTCTTTGCGTGGGGCCGCCTCGGAGTCGCTCTCCGTGCGCTCCCGATTGCCTAAAGCTGGCTGTGGAAGAAGCCCTGCTGGAACTGACTCCCCACTCTCTACACACATCAAAAAGGGGGGAGAGGGGGGCTGTAGTCTCGTGTGTGCGTCGCCAGGTAGCCGAGCTCCTTTGCGCGCCGCTGCCTAGCCAGTTCGAGTGTTGGTCTTTGCCCTCGGCGATGCGTGGCTGACGGTCTTCGCATCGCTTCACTGGAAGGCCTCGCGCTGTTTTTTTTTTTTTAAAGATGAAGGAGGAGCGTATGCGCCGCCAAGTCGAGCAGGAGCGCGCGAACCTGGAGCGTCAGCTCGAGATGGTTGACGAGGAGCCAGTCGACGGCGAGATCGTCCTGCTCACCCAGACCATCGCCTACGTGCAGAAGATCATCGATGATCACAAGCAGCAGACGCAGGAAGACTCCACCGCCAAGCAAGAGAAGAGCGTCGTCGAGGCGGTGAGTGGGGATCTGAGGAGAGCTTTTTTTGCACTCGCGTGCGTGTATTCCTAAATGTGTATGGCCTGCATCTGCATCGTTCTTGGCTTTCCGTGGCCGTGAATGCACTGGAGAGTCTGGAGAAGACCTCCGCACACCGGGTAGATTCGCGTGTGTTTTTTGCTCCGCAGCCGAAGGGCGACGGCGTGGCGCTCTTGCCAAAGAATCAGCGAGAGGAGGAGTACTTCTTCGCTCCGAAGGCGATGAAGAAGAAGAATGACGGCGGCATCAAGAAGACCAAGCCCAAGAGCATCAAACACGATATCGGCACGCTGCTGTACTTCGAGCAGTGCGGAGTAAGGTCTCTGTGGAGATTGTGGAGACGTACCTTGTAGCCACTCCTTCGTAGCCGGGAAGCATGGTCTTCGGGGCCCTAGCTAGCTCTCTATCTCATCCTATGCACCTGTACTATTCACATGTATATATATATTTTATAGATATGCATGTACATAGAGGTATAGATATTTAGATGTTTACATACATGCATGAGGGTTCAGGGTAGCGGTAGATGCGTGGTTCCTGGGCGTTTCCATCCCCGCGGGAGCCCCGTGTGATGACTCCACATGCATGTGTATCTTTTTCAAGTTCAGCTGTGGAGTGTGTTTAGTATGGTTTTTGTTTCTGTGTCTGTGTTTTTTCGCTCAGGTGGCTGCGCCAGTCTTCGAAGCGGACCTCGAGCCATGCATGAAGCTGCTGGAGGAGAAGCTCGACGCGGCGAAGGCGTTGCAGGCGACGAAGGCCGCCCGCGTGGAGGCGCGCCGGCAAGAGATCCAGAAGGAGCTGGATGCTATTGACGCGCGCGCCAACGCGGGCCTCAACGGCGCCGAGAAGCGCGAGGAGGGCGAGGATGAGGCGAACGGCGAAGAGGAGGAGGCTGAGTAAGGGAAGCTGTAAGCGCCTGAGGCCGCCCGGCGGAGCCTGCAGAGCGCCGAAGCCAGAAGAGGGGGAAGCAGCGGGGGGGGGGGGGGGGCGAGGGGGGGGGGAAATGCGGTGGCCACGGACGCGGGGTGGCGGAGATAAGGAGGCTGAGAGAGAGAGACGTAGCCTACAAGAGAGGCCTGCTTCGTGTATCTTCTTCTCAAAGAGAGAGATGCTGGCGGACAGCGCGAAGCGGCAGGGCTCTCTCTCTTTGGCGCTTTTGGCGTGCCTCCTCTTCTCGCTGTGCGTCTTCCTCGGCCTCCTCCCTCCCGCGCAGCGTTTCTCTCTCCTCTCCGTTGTCGTGTTGAGTCTTTCGTCGGTCGTTTCCTCCGCAGCGGCTGCGCCGTCCGTCTCGTGGCTGTTTGGCCTCTCCGGTTCATCAGGGCGGCGACGTTCGCATGCAGGTTGTCCTTATGGGGCGAAGGCCAGAAAAGAAGAGAACAAAAGGGAGGGAGAGGGACTAAGACGTTTTCTGTCGTGGGCGCTTGGTGGGAGTACGGGAGGGGGGAGAGAGAGGGACGCGCAAAGTCGACTTTGCTGAAGCGAGAGAAGCGATTGATCTGCTTTTTGCGTTGAAACCCTAGCAGACCAATGTATGTCGGGCGCGCGTGTTTTTTGGGCGCCCGGGGATGTTTGTAGTTTTTTCAGTGGATTGCTCGGTCGTTTTCTGTCCAGGAAACGACGTCCCATCCAAAACCTGAAAAACCATGGCTGTTTTCTGCGCTCTTCACGCCCATCATCAACTTCGTGCGAACCTCTGTATTGGGTATACGCGAGCATACGTGTATGTACTTTTATCCTGCATTTCATCTGCATGCAGAGGCGCAGGGAAGAGACACAGAACCCGTGCTCACCCCCTTGGGGAGGGCAGCCACGACGTCGACAGCCTGCGAGGCGGAAACTGCGCTGACAGGCTTTCCACCTCGGTTTCGATATTTCGCACTTCTCTTTGAGGGAATCTAGAATTATCTTTGGAGGCACTCCGCGTGAGTAGTATATGCGCCACCGCTGCTGTGCTTAACACTGGAATCAGTTTTTTGCACACAGGGGGGGGGAGGGGTGGGGAACGGCGTTAGGAGGAAAAGCAAACGCGCTGCGCTGCAGCAGAGTTCGTCGACGAGAGGATGCAGAATACTCTGCGCATTCATGTCCGCTTCCGCCCTAGAATGCATCGAGTCGTCCTCCCGCTGTCGCCCGAATGCAACTGCCGCTTGCTCCTGTTGCTTGGCGAAACGTTCACTGCGAGAAAAGCTTTTCTGACCGCCCATTCAGCGAACGAGTAAGCGTCTGCGCGTTAGTTTCACATGGCGCACAGCGCGTCTCACTCCTGCGAACCCCGCCACGCTGTGGGAAGTGGCGCGGAGCTTTTTTGCCAAACTACGGAAAGGACCGGAAATCGTTTTTCGTGTATGCACTAAACAAAGCGGCGCGCGGCATCTTGCGCCTGTGGAAGGTTGCGCGAGAAGGAGGAAGTCGTTTGTGAAAGCTACAAGGGACGCAGTCGCACTAGAGTGAAGAAGTGCAGAGTGTGGACTCGGAGAAACAAGCTTCACCCCCGCGAGTCTTCGCTCCAGCCTCGGCCTTCCAAACCCGCGAAGAGAAAAACTACTTTCCTCATAATCGAAGGCCCGTGGGATCTCGCAAACGCGAATATGCGTCGACTGCTACAGCATTTTCTAATGATCGCGCAACCGCAGCGTGTGCAAGAGACTTCGCATGTGGGGTTTTGAAAATTCTCAAAGTTGATCCTGTAGACAAGATGAAACCTGACTTTTGAAGCGCGCGAGCGCCCGCCCCCCCCCCCCCCCCCCCCCCCCGCCCAAGGGATCGTCTCCTCTCGCCCCTGGCGCTCCGACAAGATTGAAAAGGAGACATGAGATCAGGAAACAGAAAAGCGCCACAGAGTGCACCGCACTGCGAAGCTGAGGCAAACGACTTCGGAGCTCGACTCAACGCCGACAGCCGGGAGACTTGGTGAGAAGCGGAAGCGCGCACCGCGAGCGAGACAGCAGCCCACGAGACAGACTGCAACAAGAACGACAAAGAGGAAGCGGAGGAGCAGCTCAGCGCGAAAGAAAAGCGCCAGAAAGCAGGAGGGAAGAAGGAGAGAGGGAAGAAAATCGACATGGGACAACGAGGAGAGAGAGGCTGTGAACGCTGACCTCTCGCGGAACTTCATTCGCGGCGCGCCCAGGCAAACGAGCAGCATGGCCAGAAGAGAGAAGCAGGGGAGCAAACCCATCAAATCGTGATATCTTTCTTGGAAAGAGCCAGACAAAACAGAAGTGGCGCACTCGTGAGAGAACGGCAGGCGTGAACGGGCCGCCAAGCCTGCGTCGTTCTTCTCTGCGAAGATTTAGTCTTCCCTAGGGACGCTTTCGCTGTCGAGTCGTCGCCGGCTCGCCTTGTCACTCTTCGCCGCTGGACGTCTCTTCATCCGTGATGCAAACGACAAAGTCTTCGTCTTCGTCCTCTTCGTCTTCCCCGAGCTTCGTTCGCTTCCTCGCAGGCTCCGAGGGCGCTGACAGGGACATTGAGTTCCCGGCGGCTTCCGCAGCCCCGTTCTCGCTCGACGCCGCACTCCGGGCAGTGGAAGGCGAAGGCGATCCTTTGGCCTGCAAGAAGAACCGACACAGGTCGCGCCGATATGCACCACGCAGCCATCCCCGCCGCCGGCGACTGGTGCGCTTCGAGAGAAGCAAAACCCAAAACACGAGACTCAGGAGCCTGCGGCGGCCGCTCAAGGTCGAGGGCGAGACGCGGTGAGAGGAAGCAGAGCCCAGCAAGACACCCTAGGCGAGGCCTCCAGCAGCCTCCCAGCTCCCAAGGACGCGAGCGCAAGCAACGAACCAAGAGACAGCGGGTGACAAGCACGGAGAGGGGGGGGGCAGAGGGGAGGAGGCGGAGTCTGCTCACGTCGGACTTTTGGTCGGGCGCGTCGTCGGGTTTGAATTCAATGCGGCAGGACATGGCGAAACTGATTGGCTGCCCCAAGGCGGAGACCTCGTCGCCTTCAGAAGAGAGCGCAGGGTCGTCTTCGCACGCGCGCGCGGCCTGCCGCAGACAGGCGTCGGGGAGCGACTCGATGTCCGCGTGGTGCGCCCACGTGAGGAGATCTGAGAAGATTCAAAAAATGGAGACCTAGCCAGAATTCGGAGGGGACTGGACAAGAGAAGGAGGAGAGAAAAAAGGAGGAGAGGACGAAACAGCGGCCAGAGAGGAGAGAGCGCCCGTGAGGAACCGAAAAAGAAAAGAGGCATTGGAAACCCCCCACATGGAAGCAAGAGGCCAGGGCTGCACGGGCTCGAAGGAAAGCGAACGCGCTGACACCGGCCGAAACTTTGACCGACAGCCGGACTCGAACAGGAGGGAGAAGCGGATGCTCAAACAGGAAAACACATGCTGGACCCGAGAAAAGAACGAGCAAGAAGTCGAGGGGCATGCACGGGGCGAGAGGAAGAGGCAGAGATAGAAGACAGCTGATGTAGCCTACGCGCCGAGTCCGCTGCTGGCCCAGACTGCCATTCAGCGAGAGGTTGCACCTCTGCGCGTCGAGCTCGATGCGCGCCGCCTACACCGCCCTGTCTCTCAGGGCGGTGGCGTCGGTTTCATCTTTCTGCGTCTCACCGTCTTCGTCGAAATCCTCTTCGAGCTGGGGAACGAACAGCGGCTCCCCCCCTCTCTCCGTTTCCTCGGTCGGCGCCACACGCGGTTCGATTTGGTCGTCTGCAGCGAAACAAGAAAGACTCTCGCTGTGCCGTGGGCAGGGCGAAGCTCCGAGCCTCTCCCCCGCAGAAACAACAGGATGCGTGGAAGAATAGACACGCTCCTCTGCCCCGCACCCGCATGCCAATCAGCAATATGCTTCGCATGAATGCAAACATAAGGGTGTACCTATGCGAGGATACGAAAGTGCTTGTCTGATTAGCGAGAGACTTGAAGCAACGCAGTTACGCGTGCAAGCGACAAGAGAGGTTGACAGTTTTCTCACTTTCGATCTCTTGCCTGAGGCGGCTTCCGCAGCCGCAGCGTCCGCACTCGAGCATGTCGTGCGTGTCTGAGAGCGTGTCTTCTCGCAGACGAAAAAGATCCTTGACAAGTTCAGTTGACAAGCTGAGGCGCAGATAAAGCAGGCAACAGGCCTCCACGCGCAGCTGAGTGGGCGATGCCGGCGTGGCGCGCGGACGCAAAAGACAAAACGCATTGAAAACGTGGCAGAAACACGGCACAAATGAGTTCTCCGCTCACCTGTCTTTAATCTGATTCTCGCCTTCGCTGACCAGCATCGCGCTGAGGCCGTCCTTGCAGATCTGTCGCTGAAAACAAACAGCATCGACGCGGGGGTGGAATCTCTTTCTTGTTTGATGAAACATATTAACAGATGAACACAGGAGTCTAGTATCGTGCATCTGGCAGCGATCTCAATGCGGCAACGCACGCGCAGCCATACTAAGGATACACCTTCGCTATTAGGTTAATAAAACCGCGCGAAGAATGTATGCACCTCTCTGGTATCACACTCAGCGAGCGCGCCCAACTCCTCACGCAGGTATGTACCCAAACGCAGCACCGACAGCAGCGGCGAGTCTGTCGCGGAAAAACGCCCCGTCGGCCTCGAAGACGGAAAGAGGAGGACGAGGAAGTCAGACGGGGAGAAGACGATCTAAAGAGCACAACAGAGACGTGCCGAGAGCATCTTCCTTCGAGCAGCGTACCTGGTAAATCTTCTCTTCAATCGTGCCGGTGCTGAAAAAGCGGTAGACGTAGCAAGTCTTCTTCTGTCCATCGCGCCACACGCGTGCGAGAGCCTGCGACAAGCAAGGCAAGGAAGTCGCGAGGAAAGTTCAAACTCCCTGGAAAGAAAAACCCCGCGCAGCTGTGAGACGTGTGCGACAGGAGCAGGGAGAGGGCACGAAAGGCGCAGAAAAAGAAGGCCGTCCTACAGATTTATGCAACTAAAGAAGGCACGCGACACGAGGAGAGAAGAGAGAGACACGCGCGATGGAGCGCAGAAAGCCGCGGCGTTTGCGCGGCTACGCTGCGGGGAGAAGACGCCGCTCTCGCGGAGTCTTCTTCATAAGAAGCGAGGCGACGCAGCGGAGACCCGCGACGACAGGCGAGCGCTGAAAAAAAGCGAGAGACTCAACAAAGAGAAAGAAACAAAGATGCAAACGAGCGAACCTGCTTGTCGTTGGCGGGATTCCAGTCAGGGTCGAAGAGCACGAGACGATTGGCGCCGATGAGATTCACTCCGCAGCCTCCAGCCTTGCTCGAGAGGAGAAAAACGAAGCCCTGGGGGTTCATCGGGTCGTTGAATTTCTGAACAGAACGCAAAGAAGCGAGGGACATGAAGGCGCTCGCGCACCAGCGTACAGCAGGGCGCCCGCCACACCTGCAAGAGTACACGTCGACTCCTCCTGCGAATACATGATGAGATATCGATACACAGAGTTACACGCATCTATGTGGAGAGGTACGCAGCGCTGGGAGACGCGCGCGCGCATTTTTCTGTCCTCAGAGGTCCGCGACCTCCTATCGGGGTGCGAGTCGTTGCGCCTGCGCGGGGTGGGGGGAGGAGAACGCCGCCTGCGGCAGCCTCGATGGTTTTCCCCCTGCAAGGCGCCAGAGAAGGGCTGCGCAGCGTCGCTCGGCTGTCGCCTACCGTGATCATGGCATGCCGTTTCTTGATGGATGTCTGGCCGTCTAGCCGCACGACGGGGTAGCCCCGGTCGCGGCACATGCGCTCAAAGAGATCCAGCGTCTGCGTGTAGTTGCTGATGAGCACTATTTTGTCGTTCGTCGTCGTGCGAATCACATCGAGCAGTCTGTGTGCGAGAGAAAGAAGGAGACAGAAGGAGCCGCCGCTAGTGAAGCCGCGGTGGGAGAGAGAGAGAGCGACGCCGAGGGCAGGGGGAGGAGAAGGCCAGCGAAGAAACAGACGAAGACGAAGGACTGCCAGCGAAGCCCGACAAAAGGAAAAGGCAGAAAGAGAGCATGCGCATCTGAGCGCAAGCGCCACACAGGGGGGGACTTGCGGCAAGAGAGTCGGAGATGACATCGAAGGTGAAGCCTGAAAGAAAGCGTGATTTTTGAGAACGACAGCGGAGAGGGAGCAACAATGTGGGCTTCAAAAAGAATGCAACCCTGACAAATCAGGTACGACTAAGAGGAAAGAAGAGCTTCACACACACAACAAGAACGATCAAAAAGACGAACCTGGAGAGAAGAAGCAGCTTGCCAGAGATCTCCGGGCGCACCAGCCGCGAGCGGGCCTTTTGGCCTTCCAAGTCGAGTTCGCTGAAATACCGCTCGCACTTCTCAAAGCCCTGAAACGAAGTAGAAAGAAAAAAACCAACAACTCCGAGGCGCGCCTCCTCAACGGGATAAATGATGCGTTCCCCAATCCCTCCGCAGCGAAGCCCTTCCCGCCACGTCGCGTTCTTCTCTCCTCTCTCTTGCGCAATCTTCCCTCCTGCTGCAAAAGAGCGCTCTGTGAAACTGTCGGCGGTGTTGTCGCGTGTTCGCTGCATGCGCGTCTGCAGGGCGCAGCCGGTTTTTTCTCTGCGTTCGCCTCTCTCTTGGGTTTTAGCGCGTTTACCTGGAGCATCTGCGCCTGAGACTTGACGAGCGAAGGGTGGTTGCAGAGCTTCATGAGGCCTTGGATGCTGGACAAGACGCGCCCTGTGAACCCGCTCTTGCCCTCCGCCTCCGCGGCGAACATTTTGCGGCAGCTAAACAAAACGCACGCAGAAAAGCGCGAAGAGCCATGCCCACTGTACACACCTCGCGAAGTTCGAAGAAAGAAAGCATTCCTTCATCTGGAACCGCAAGAAGAGACGCGGCGGCAGGCGAGACAAGAGACAACCTAAAGGAGACAGCGCCGTCGTGTTCGAGCCGCGGAACCAAACTCTGAGGAGACGCCAAACCCCAGAGAGAAGCGACTATCGGCTCAACCTTGAGAGAACAAAGAGCGAGGAGGGAGGGAGACTGATTGCCCGGGGGGAGGGGGAGGGAGGGTACCTCTTGGAGCCAAGGAAGGAGTGATAGAAGTCCTTTTGAAGCGGCGTCAGGCGGCAGAAGACATTCTGAGGAAGGCATCACACAGAGCAGACCCGGTCGTGTACAAGTGTGCCACCACCTCGCAATTTGAGTCCACATATCAATGCTGCCTAGATAAATAGATTTGCTTTGTCATTCAGTGTTTACGCATGCTTAAAAAGACAGCCCCGCTCACGTCGACGGCGAGAGACCGCGGGCCTTGCCTTCTTTCCCGAAGGCACGCCCCTGGGTGCAGCCCAGGCGGGAGTGTCATTTCCTCTAGAAACACAGGAGAATGCAAAAGAAGCGTAAATAGAATTGAGACAGGAAACTCGCAGGCCGGCCTCCGCTACGAAGTACAGCGATGGCAAATTTGATCTCACGCGTGGGTGCATGCGTCGCCTGTCTAGACTCACCAGCACGACTTTGGGTGGGAGCACCTTAGCGAGGAGAGAATTCGTTCGGCGGAGAATGAACATGTTTGTCAGCGACGAGAGCTCCGTGAGGCGCTCGGCCGCGAGCTGCTGCTGAGCTTCTGTCGCGTCAGGCTCGCGCCCGACGAGAATCGGGTTCGCGTACCGCTTCCTAAACGTCGAGGCGTCGCCTGAGACAGAAGCGACAAAGAAGCGCAGATGATGTTCTGGCGTCGAGCGCCTTGCTGAGCGTTCTCCCATGAAGAAGATGCACACGGTCGGTAGCGCGAGAACGGCAGCAGACTGGGAAGAAGCCGGCAGGCGCACGAAGAAGGCGACGGGCGATTGATTATCTGTTGGCAGCCTGCGAGCTTCACCCTGCCGGTGTACCATACACGCTTGCCATGCTTGGAAGGCAAATTTGTATGGAATTTGTATGGATATATATATTGAAATATATGTATAGATTGATACATGGCTGCGGATGGAAGCCACAGACTGGTGCGTACGACTACCGAAAGCTGAAGCTCGCGAGATAGGCCAAAATGTTTTGGCGGCCTGCCAGGGGAGGGGGTGTATATCCGAAATCTGTGCAGTCCTGCGAAGGCAGATTCGTGTCTGCGTGTGCATATATCTGTAGCTGATTACGTTTCTCATAGGCGTTGGGCTCTTGCGCGAGGGCGCCTGGGTGCGGCGCTCACCGACGACGTTGGGGTTGCACAGGGAGACGAGGGCGAAGAATTCGTCGAGGTCGTTTTGGATCGGCGTGCCGCTGAGCAGGAGTCTTTTCTTGGCTGGGAGTTCGCTGATCGCGAGCGCGGTTTTCGTCTTGTCGTTCTTCAGGCGATGTGCCTCGTCGCAGACAACCATGTCGATCGGCACGCCCTCGAGGCGGTGCACATGCATGCGGAAGGTCTCGTAACTTGCAATCAGAATTCGCGACTGAAATCCAACTCACGCAAGGAACGCTTTGACCGAGACGATCACGCAGGCGCCAGAGCCTGGGACAACACTGAATCTCGACTGCCTGCTAACTTGCGAAACGGCGCAGAACTCGAAACGCGACGAACCGCGAGCGGCCACGCAGGGAACACAAAAAAGAGGCAGGGGAAGCAAAGCCCGGAAAAAACGCCGCAAAGAATCGCCGAGGAAGGCACGTCTCGCACAGTGCGCGTCAGCGACTGAATGCACAGAAATATATGTGTAAGCGTAGGAAAGAGCGGCTGAAGAAAGGCAACGTGTGAACGCGTTGTGAGAAGACGGCTCCGCAGCTTTTTCCTGCGGCTGAGCGTCTCGCCGCGCGGGCGAGTGCGTCGCGACTCGCGTCTCTCGGTGGGCTGGAGGACAGACTGACCTGCCGGTCGTACTTGAAGCCCTCGAACTTGGCGACGACCTTCTCTCTGCAGCTGTCTGCCACCGGCGTGCAGCCACAGCGCCCCTGAAGCCACTTCTGGATCTCCGAGGCCCAGTTGTGGACGAGCGACGCCGGGCAGACGACGACTGCGCGGCGGACGGCTGCGCGAGGAAGCAACGCGCCCAGAGCAAGCAGGCGCCCGTGCAGAGAGAGACGACGCGAGGAGGAAAGATCGGGGGGGACAGAAAAGCGCGGGAAACCACGGGAGAAAGACGAGGGCAGTAGAGCCACACACGCACAGACACAGCAGAGTGAGAGAAAGACGCAGGTGAGTTGCCTCGGGTGCACCGCATCAGCGGGCGAGGTCTCGCGTAACCGCTTCAGGCGCTGGCTTGGAGTCGACTGGAGTAGGTGGCGGCGACGCCCTGCGACTAAACACGGCGCCTGTTTCGTCTGGGGAGAGCCACGGAGAGCTCTGTTAGACCGAGACAGCCAAAAAAAGCGAGAGCGAGGAGGCGCCACCAGCCGGTTCACAACGCAGGAACATGCCACCAGAGATGCAAGAGGCGGCTCTCTTATTCTCTGTTTCGCTCCCGGAGAGGTCAGACTTGACAGCCTCCGCGGGCGTACCCGGTTGGGAACCCTCAGTGTTTTGCTCCAGAAGCGTCCACAGCATCGTGATGCTCTGTAGAGTCTTGCCGAGACCCATGTCGTCTGCGAGGATGCAGCCCTCGCCCTGGAACTCCTTAAGGCCCATCAAACAGTCAAACATGAATTTCACGCCTTGCCGCTGATGCTCGCGTAGCCACCTGAACACGCGCGCAGCAAGAAAAAAGTTTTCTGTACCAATAGATATTTCGAGAACTCACGCGAGCTCCTATTCCCTAGTACCATTCGTGAACTCCTTTGGTCTGATTCTACGTACGCAGTGAACGAACTGCACACAGGGACCTTGACCAGCTGCCAGCAGACACCCGACTCCACACGCGGCCGGACGACGCAACCTGCGTGAGAATTAGCACCAACCTTCCACGCGGAAGCATCAAACTCAGCGTGGGTGCATCTGCAGGCATAAAGGAGGGGGCAGTGGCGTGCTGGACAGCGACGATGCCTGGGCGCGCGTAGACGCACTAAAACGAATCGGCAACGCCATATATATATATATATATATATGCATACATACAGATGTATATAGTATAGGAGGAAGTACGTATAGTCGTGCTCCGCGGCGTCCGCTCGGCGAGCGTCTCGGCTGCGGATATGCAGCACAGAGACCTACCGCGTGAGCATGGGGTCGACCTCCACCTTCTTTTCGTGCGGTCTGTCAGGCGGAGGCATGTAGAGCACCAGAGGGTTTGCCTCAGGAAGTGTCTGCGACGTAGGGGCGGGAGGAGGGCTCTTGAACTGCTTGGCGCCCACTGCGAAGGCAGAGGACCTCTTCAGGCGCACGCCCAGCGTCTTGCGAAGAGACTCTTCGCTGACCCCTGCAGGCAGAAGAGGAAAGACGCAGGAAAGCAAAGATGCGGATGCACAGAGGAGCGTGAACCCCGTGGAGAGAGGAACTGGGGCAGGCCGCGGCGATCGCAAGAGAGGGCAAATGAAGCGGCGCCACCGGGCTAGAAGAGACAGTAGAGATCGCCGTCGAGACGTGGCACTTGCCGTGAGGCGACAACCGAAAAAGAAACAAACACACACGGTGTACGAGTGATACAAAAGGCGAGTTGTACAAAGACAGAAGCTACTTACGACGGACTAATAACCCTTCTTAACCCAGCTACAATCTCTACAGTCGTGGTGCCTGCTTGACGTAGAAGCAACGGGAACTTCTCTGTATCAATAGAGTTTGGTTGCTCGGATGTGGTTTTCCCCAGTTCTGAATGCGCCACTAGGGAAAGACCGTGCACTGAATCGTTTCACACAGCGTACAGTGACTCTTCTACCGCAGCGCACTAGCAATCTGTCGAGTTCCAGTTTACTGAGCAGAAGAAGAAACTCTTCGAGTAGCCTGATGCATGCGCGCTCCCGCAGTGAGTGAGCGTACCAGGCTGGTGCCCTTTGAGTGGGCTTTTAAAAGGTCGGAAGAGAATCGATGGGCCTTTCTCCACTAAGAGAAGGGGCATAATTGGCGCCCTGACCAGGCAGACGCAGCTTGTTCTGCCTCCAAACAAGCCGGACGGCGGCCCGGCCTCGCTAGGGCTTGCTCCATCCTTAATAGGCTCTTCACAACGACGCTTGTTGGGTGACGAGGAGTCGAGCCCCCCAACGGACCTGAGAGGAGAAGCAGTGAAGAGAGGTCGAACCAGAGACGCTGACGTAACACTCCGAAAGCACTACTCTCGCGAAAGAAGGATGATGCCAATATGGAGTGACTCAGTGTGTGTGGTGTCACATGACGCGAGCCGCCAAACACAGTCAAGCGTACCCCGATGTGTGAGAATCACCGCACATGCGAAACGACGTCAGTACAACTACGGGCGGGTAAACCTTGCGAACAAGTCCCCGTTTACTGCCTCATCCCGGCAGAAGACACTCACTGGACTATGTGTAGAGGAACCCTTCTCATTTTGACTTGAGTTCATGCAGAACATCGTCGAACGCCGTCCGATGGAAGAAGACAAAGGCGTGTGAGTAGTTTTCAACAGCAGCCGAAAAGCCACTACCGTAGCACTTTCGGAAGAAGCCAATGAAACTGGCACGAAGAAATGAAATTCAGTTTTAATGGTAGAGCCGTGCTGTTTGGGATGAGAGACAGTTCTCCTAACGTCTGGATGACCCAGATACCGGGGAACAATGACTGTGGCTTCCATACGACGTCATCCAACCACACCACAGGGAGGGAAACACACGCCTAGAACACCCAAGTGGCACATGAACTCCAGTGACGACAGAAGAAACTAAAAGGAACGCGGCGAACGATGCCGTAAGGAGTTGCTTGTCGAATCGGCCACAAGACAGCCCTCAACAAAAAGGCCTAGTTTCCCTCGCATGCGCATGCAAAATAAAGGGGATGTGGTCATCGGAACATCAAATGTCAGGTTCCGTAGCTCAGCCGGTTAGAGCGTGTGGCTGTTAACCACAAGGTCGCTGGTTCGATCCCAGCCGGTACCGCTTTTGACCCCGTGTTGTCTTCGTGGAGATTTTCGGTTTCGGAGCTTCCTGGTTGATGTATGTGCGAGTCATGTTTTTTTTTTCGGAATCTTCGAACAGATGGAGTTCTGTTCAGTGGATGCTATCTGCAGCACTCGAACAGGGGGTTGTGCACGTCACGCCAACGAGACATACAGACATATCTTTTGAGTCACATGACATCCTGCCCAGTCGTAGCAGCCGATGCCTGTAGAAATGTCGCTGCCACTTCAACGACAGAAGGTTTCACGAAGAAGCAGAGCTGGGTGTGACCATAAGCGTTCGTAAGTCGCTCCAAATGACGCTGACTGGGATAAGCCCTGGCCCCAAGTCCGGAATAAGAACCATGGTACAGGTGCCAGACTGCGCCAGAAGGTCCTCGAGTCAGGGCGGTACGTACACTGTATTCATCGCTACAGGGCATGTTTCGCTGTAACGCGGAATGCATCTGTCTGCCGTGTACGCGTATGGCATGCCGCTAACCCGTAAAACCCTGTCTGTGGCTTGTAAAGTCAATTTTGAATTCAACGCGTTCCGAAACTACCTTCATTCCATCAGCAGAAGGGCTCGCTGCTGGACCGATAGCATGGCGGATGTCTATACTGACTCCGAAGGGCAAAGTAGAATGCTGCCAAGCCCCTCTCCTGGTACTAAGAAGCCCAGGGTGCAAACAGGCACGCCAGTGGACACGCAGAATGCCGCAGATTCCGTGGCAGCCGGCATTCGTATGCTTGCGTTGGCCGTCAAGCGGGATGCGGCTGAAGGTAATATTCAAATCAGGATGAGGGCCTGATCTTCCTTCATATGCTGATGTTTCAGCAAACCCCCTGGATGCTCGGCTTCGAAAGCATCTGCGAGACATTCAAAAAGAAGTGACTGTTGCCGAGAAGTTTGAGGCTGCTGTCGAAACCGCGTGCAAGCCTCTCCTCCTATTACTGGAAAATATAGTGCAGAGCAGCTCAGATGTGGACAGTGAAGACCTCCCAGTCACGCGACTGACGGAGCGAATGACGAATACAGCGACAGAAGTTCGCCACCTGATTGATGTAGTAGTAAAACGGCGGGAAAACTTAGCGGCGAAGAAGAAGTATATGACAGGACAAGTAGAGGAGGCAAACGCTCGATTAGCACGCAGTCGAACCGAAGTTGAAAAGGTGACATGCTGACACTATCGGCATTCGCCCTACCAGCTGGAAGACGAATGCGTGCAGGCAAGAGAAGAAATTCAGAGCGTATCGCGGCATGCAGTGGAGAGAGCTCAAGAGCAAGAGCATCTCCGTCACTCGTGCACGTCTCTCACAGAGATGGTAAGCAATAGTAGTTAAAACGGCTCCCACGCGTCAGAAGGAGAATGCGTCTTCGTAGGTTCGGGAGAGACGCGAGCAGTGTGCAGACATAGAGGAAAAATGCCAATCCCTTGACGAAGACATCAATTTATTGAAAACAAATCTAATCAGCGTTGCGGAGGCCGCTCGACAAGAGGCAGAACAGAAAGCCGACCTGTTGGAGAACCTGGTAGGCACGTGTTCCTGATTCGTTTCTGAGAGCTATCTATGCACACTTTTGAAACAGAGTCGGCAACTCAGTTCCGCAAACGAGGAGAAGGAGCGAAAGAACGAAGCGGTTTCTGCGCTTGGTCAGAAACTCCTGGAGGCTGAGGATATGCTGCAGCGAGAGCGCGCATCCTTAAGCATGCTCAAATGCCAAACCGACAGCCAGGTTTTTTGTCTCACACTCCTCGACAAAAGGATCACCGACATGGAAGAAGAGTTGCCTTCGCTTCAGCAGGTACAATGCCTTGCATACCCTTAGCAGACCAAGCACGTAGTTGCTGTTGTTCCAGACTCTCGCGGCTTCACAGACGGAGCTGGTCGCACTGCAGGAAGCCATAGCTACCAGCAGCTCAGAGCTCCCAGGAATCAGGGACGAAGTGAGAATATCTTCTCTTTCAACGATGAGTCCGCGACGACGGGACTTTTGGCTTTTTAGATAGAGCTTTCTGAAGAAACGCTTGCGAGAGTCCGACGGTTAGGGTCACTTGGCTTGCCCGCGGAAACCGTTCTGCATTCCATGTGCCACTCAGAAGCGCCCGCGAGCACGAACTCAATACGGCCAAACTGCACGAGGAACAAAACGTCCTGGCTCAATTACTCAACAAGCGGCGCCAAGAATGCGAAATCTACATCATGGAAACTGAAGAGAGCAGGGCTGAACTCCAGCGGCTCCAAAGCACTAGGCAGCAAAGTGTGAGGAAGCTTGTGTGATTCCTGTGATCCAAGATGCGAGCTGCCGAAAACTGCAGGAGAACAGCCTCTCAGCGCTCCTGGCGGAAGTAGGTGGCGACTCGACATCTTCTGGCGACGTCCTTGCCAACGCACAAGCGGCATTGAGCGCTATGAAGAATGAGGTAACACTCAAAACGCCTCAATACCATGAGGATAGCCATATTTGAGACGTGCAGATTCGAAAACATGAGGAGTCGCGCCTGCGCGTACTCGGTGCAACAAAACTGGCAAAGCAACGAGACAAACAGCTACATGACGGTGGGTCGCTCGTGACACTCCTACGCCTGAGAAAGACGTGTGGATAATTTCCCCCTAGAGATCGACGAGATAGCACACGCAATTGAATCATCGGAGACCGACTTTCTACGGGCAGAAGAAGAGAGACGAACGTACGAGTGTGACGGCCGCTGCTGAGATCCTGAGGACAACAGCAACAGCGTGCACACAGTTGTTCAGACTTGACGGCCGAAGTTCTCGAAATACTGCAAACGACGATTCGCGCAAAAGAGCAATCACTACAAGACCTAGGCAGACTGAGACGACTAGTCGACCAACTGAAAACTCAAAAGGTACTCAAGGAACCGGAAAAGACTGATACAGGTTTCCAGATGATCCTCCGGGCTCAGCAAAAACAGGAGACCCTGACGAGGGAGATGCACGACAAGTATGACAGAGTAAAAGAGGGCAAGTCTGAACAATAGAGACAACGAGCTCAAGGGTATAAGATCTCTGGTCCGCCTCAGCACTTGGACAGGAGCACGCGAATAAGATAGAAAAGATTATGGCACCAAGTTCCATTGTCAGAACGGCGCTGGAACAGCGGGAAGTAAGCATGCGTGTGTGAACCCAAATAGGACACTGTTCACCGGCGAGCAGGTGGCAGAGTGTGATGCAACATTCCGGGCAGAGTCTTCGCAGATTCGCTCGGAGCTCTCTGCGAAGCTGGACGAGACGAGAAGAAAGGTACAACTTCTACCTTTCATCGATAATAACAGTTAAGAAATGAACGCCCTATAGATATCTGAAGAGGAAGAGGCACTACGCAGAGAAGAGAAGGAAATCGAACATTTAAGAATGCAGCTCAAGGAGCTGATATTGCCGCCTGACACAATAGAGGGCGATCCTGCAGATGGTGGCCCGATCTCTGTGTCCGTAATCTTTTCCGACGGAAAGAAGACCCTTAAAGGTGACTCTCGTGACGCGTAGACTAGCCAGCAGCCGAGCCTCCTATAGCTTCCTCCTGTTTGCAGCAATGCTAGGCCCCGATACTGGCGACTCTAAGTCCTCGAGGTAAGACATCCTATCAGCAGTCTCTGCGCCTAGCAATATATGTAAGGACATGAGTCGTAGCCTAGGGCTTTATGCGAGGAAACGCGTGTAACTAAGACGAAAACGACACTTTCTGCTGGGTAGCTTTTGATCCGCTTCTGTATTCAGCGAAGCTGAGAAAACTCCTCTGGAGGGCCTCAAAGTAAGATGCAGTTTTTGCTTTCAGCGCGCTTGGACAACTATCTTCGTCAGTCGCCACACCTGTCCGCTCTGCGAGAGAAGTTAATCTATTCAACTCGGCTACCTGAGAAGGCTCACCTTGAAAAATTTTTTCACCGCAAAGTGAGGCGTCCTCTCATTGCTCCCGCTACAATCACCTTCAAGTGGCACTATCCAACAACAGAGAATTGCCAAGGGCGACGGACTACCGGACAACGTGATCGACCGTCCATCCAGCCACGTACGGAATACAACTATTCGTATTGTTCAACCTCTACGCAGATTGGGGCTTCAGATTTCCAGTTCAAAGTTCTCAAGAAGCGCTGGACCCTTTTATAGCCTCGGGTCTTCTTCAGCTAGAAAGCAGAAGATAGCTCTCTTCTCTCAGACTCAAAAGGAAAACATTCATGAAGTCGATATTTTTGCCCCTTAGCGAGGGCCCTCCACTGTTGCGGCAACCAACACTTTTGCAGCCAGAGACTCAAACCTGTTTGATGCTTTCTCCAGCATACACGGCGATGCCTGTATCTAATGAAACTGTTTGAAGCTATCTGGTCTCCTGTGTTGCAGCTATACACGAAAGAAACCGTGTACACTCTCTTGCCACACCAGTGACGATGTCTCACCACATAGCGAAAATCCAGCTTGACAAAGAAACAGACAGCTAAGAAACAGACAGCTACAGGCGAAGGAGGGAGAGTGGGAGGGGGAGGGGGAAGGCGTACGGATTAGTGAAAAATTCTGACCACAGAAAGTGCCACCGATCAATGAGTCGGGAACAGTGCCTGCTTTGAAGGATGATGCCACGGAAGGACATCTTTCCGAGACTTCGTGCAGTTGGGACTGAAGGCACCGGTCACCGACAAACGTCGCGAGCTCCCAGACTCGAAAGGACCCACCGACAGACGTCGCAGATTTGCGGCGTCCACGCTTCGCCGCTTCACCTCACATGCCTGTTGCAGCGCCGATGTCGTCGCTTCTTGGGCATTGGGTGCCACGTTTTCGTCGTTAAGACGCTCGTGCAAAAGGTGGCTCATAGAGGGTCTTGGCACCTACGAAAGAAACATGACCCGCAGCAAGGGAAAAATAATCGCACGTCGAAACTAGAACAGCCCAGCATACTCAGAGCCGTCTGAAAATCCACTCACCTGGTATTTATGACAGCGAGGGTCGTTCCAGGCGAAATTTTCACTAGGATTAGGAGTTACGCAAAAGCACACTTCCGCATTGAATACCGTCTCGGTCTTGTCTTCCGTCTGCAGACACACATCCAAAGCCACGAGCGCTGGATTAGAAGAAAGGTCGCTCGAGAAAGAAAGGGAGAGGCTGACAAACCGAACCTCACCTGCCCGTTCGCCTCGAGCATCCACATAAACTCGTCCACTGTGACCGGGTCGTTCCGCCAGTCCAAATCCAACTTGTACTGCTTTTTCCAGTGTGTCTTGAACGACGATCGAACCTTGTCCCATTCTGCCGGCGTCACGGTTTTCCACAGGTCTTTAAATTCATAAAACTGTGCCAGGCGGCGGAAGAGAGGGTGAGATACGCGCGCCGAAGGAGCAGTTGTACTATACACCTGCAGGAAGCCGGAGCATGCCACAAATAGTGAAATGGAGCAACTTCCTGACACCGGCAGTCCACATTCTACGACATCGTTATGCCTGCAGTGAGCCAGCTTACCTCATAATCAAACACGTCATCGAGTTCCACGCAAGGCAGCGATGAGCCGAACACGGAGAAAGGGTTCCACTTATCTTGCTGCTCGAGGAGTTTTTTCATAGCAGCTTCCTTCGAGCTAGACTTCACCATCCCTGTCTCAGGGTGCTTTGGCATGTACCAGCTGGCCTCTTTCATATCGAGACCGACTTGGTACGTCCCGTCGACCTGATTACAAACAAAGACGCGCAACGCCCGTGAAGAAACTAGTCAGCGTGTCTGATGGCTGACACATCTGGGTGTATGTCTCTCTTCGACACAGGGCCCCCAGCTTACTTTCGGTATGTGTGCGAGGAGTTTCATATGCAAAAATCTCTCTTGAAGGCTCTGGGCGGGCCTCTCCGCGGCTGGCGGCGAGATGTATTTGCGGGGAACCACGGAGAACTCCATTAGCTGCGAAGACGTAGTAAAGACAAACAACTCAATTTGCACTTGCACAGCAGAACGGGCGGATGTACTAAACGAGTTCGGAAAACACAAATCGCGTCTTCCGCCCATGCGTACCTCTTCATCAGCAAGACACGGAACGACGTCGTCCGCGTGCTTCGACAACGCCGCAGTCCGCACCATGAACAGCCCGAGGTCAAATTCCGGGGCTTCTTCGACATCGGGGGTCGGACGCAGGACCTTGTGGCGGAAGAAAGTCGGCGAACCAACATGTCCTGCGCTAGAAGAGAGAGCAGGTGAACAAAATGCTCCCGTGTCCATTTCCGGACTATGCGGAGCATCGGGAACCATCAGGCAAAGGGCAGGGTTCGATGCGCCTCCCCCTGATACAGTTGAGGCGGTGGAGAGCATGCGCCTGGCCTTATCGGTGGCTTCATGCAGCCATTTGCTCTTCAAACGAGAAACTTCACTCATATCACCGTCCTCATGCGCTTCATCAGTCATCCAATCCGCTGCTTGATTCGATGTCATATCGGAGGTAAGCATCCGGGACTTGGCGCCGTCGCCGTCGCTCGCAGAAGTGCGAGTACGAGAAAGACTCGTGACAGGCTTCCCAAAATTGAGAGCTGCCAGGTCACGATCATCTTCGGGTTGCGCAACGGCCTGCAGAAGGAAGGACGAAGACAAAAATGCATGGTCTTAGAGCATTTCGATCTGATTAACCTCTGCAAGCAATCCGTGGGCCGTTGCCCGTACAGCTACATGCTCAAGACTTACGGTGGCGTCTCGGAAGTCAGGCTCCGGCGCAGCTTCTTCGGATGACAACGATTCCGGGTCCCTTTTAGATGTACTGCGTGACACACTCATGGCGCTGTCGGGCCCATCTGTTTCTTGTCTTCCCACACTATCATCATCCAGTTCTTCCTTCGGCTGCATTTTCTTCCGTTTGAAGCTGGGGGGCACAGACTCGTCCTCCGCATCACGCTCCCGCTTTGCACCCGACGCGGAGACAGGAGACACCGCAAGAGAGAAGTAGGCGTCACAGCCACCTGCAGCGTCCGCAGAGTCAGTTCGCATTGCCTGCGCGGACGCCTGATTCTGTTTCCTCGTAACCTTGGCTCTCTTTCCTTTCCGCCTCTGCTTCGAAACCGACAGCGGAGTCTCCTTCTTCGGCGAGAAACCGCAAAACACGTCGTTCGACTCGCGACGACTGTCAGACGAGACCGACGCGAACTCCTCGCTCGCCTTGACCGCGGCCTTGGGACCCCGATTGGGGCGTTCGCCTCCAGCTTCCATTTGCGCGTCTTCATCCGCTGCCTGAGAGCCTTCCTCGGCAACGGAACTCCGGCGGGAGCTCCGGTGAGACATCTTTCTCAAGCACTTGGTTTTGGAGCTGGAATGCGCGGCTTTTTTTTGTTTCGGGACCCTCTTCCGCGTACCAACAGCGGCGTCATCGACCACCTCGGAGTCTGACGCAGGTGGAGGCGAGGGATGGCGCCGCTGGAGACGAGGACTCGATCGCGTAGGCGTGCGGGCACGCCGAGGAGTGGGAGCTGTTTCAGGTTTGACCTTGACAGGGGAAAGCCGAGGAGAGGCGCGCAGTGTCGTCGGCGACGCGGACCTCTCGCCGTCTGCGACCTGGTCTGCGGCCGACTTCTTCTGGCGCCTTTGCACTGCCCACGAATCAGCAGACTCCCTCTGCGCCCAGGACCGCGGACTTTCTCCGGATCTGCGAGCCGACGCGGGCGAAGCCATTTGCCTGGGCTGCTTTGACGACTTTTTTTCGGCACTCGGCGACGCTTGCTCCAAGAGCGAAGGCAACGGATCGGCGACCGCCATATTGATTGGTGAGCAGTCGGGGGAGAGAGACCCCCCGGAGGAGGGACAGAACGGCGCCGAAGACGCACTGTCCGCGGGAACGAAGAAGTTGGCCGCGGCCAACGGGGACGTAGACGACCAAGATGAAGACGTAGACACCCTAGCGGGGCGTGATGACTCGTGCCCACAGGTCGTTGTCGTTGTTGAGAAGTCATCTAGCAGTTCGCCAGTCAAAGAAGCGCCGTCTGCCATGCCCGACGCTGCGGACTCTGCGTGGCCGTGGTCGGGTGTTGGCTGCGCCGACCGGCCTTGGGAGGGCTTCCTTCGACTTGCGCCGTCAACCGCCCCATCTCCAGGCTTCCTGATTTCACAGGAAGGATCCCGAGGAAAGCAACTGGTCTGATCCCCACCGCGAGACGCTGCAGTTGGCGCTGGGGGAGTCCCTGCGCCGCTGGGGAAGCATGACGCAGAGGGCAGCTGACTGGAGGATGACTGCCGCGCAACAAAGGAAAATAAATCGTTCAGTTCCTGGTCGCCGACAGATTGAAGGTGATCTTTCAAAGCAGAGAAGGCGGTCACGTAAATTTCACAGAGGCTGCTTGGATCCCGAAGACTCTGTCGGGCGGCACCCGTTACTTCCCGTTCTTTGGTCGCACCGGCCGCCCGACCACCGCGGGACGGGGACGGGGGTTTCCCCCGAGAACCTGGCATCTCTCTGAAAAGCCACACGAATGCTTGTGACAGAATGTGTACGAACTGAATAGGGAACAGAAAGAAAGAAAAATGTACCTCTTCCAATTTTTTCCGTGAAGACAAAGCTTCCGTCACGCATGCGAGTAGCAAGCTCGTCCCAACGTAGAGAGGGGTGGCGCACACGGGCAACGCGAGCTTGTGGATGCTGTACCGAAATAGACTGTCTAGTTGGAGAAGCCACAAACTCAACGAGAAAAGTTATAGAACAAAAGATGGAAGTGTGGCTTGGAGTTTGACGAAAAGGAGGCACGATGGAATCAAGACGGCCCCCGCTGTGCGCGAAAACTCGTGATTCAGGTCTGAATCCATTGTATAGGAGCATCCGCCACTGCGGAGCTTTTGTGCAGCATACCAGCACGCTTGGAGCGTTGCACCTGGCAAAAACCGAGTCGGCGTTCCGCAGGAGACTGAGCAGCTTTTCATGAACCACTACGGCAAAAAATCAAGGCATGTGAGGCACGAAAGGAAAAACAATGCTTGGAAAAATCCATCACTCTCCTGCGGTGAGTAGGACGGTGGCGCATTGGACTACGAGCGCAGCCGGCCACCCCCCAAAACCCTCTGAGCAAGACATCGAAATAGACGCCAGGGACCCGCCGTTGCGCCAGATGCACCGGTCACGGTTTTTGTGGCACATACCTTTTCCAGGATCCGCTCGCTCTACAATGAGTCTGTTCTGTACTCAAACCGAACCTTGAAAGAGTAATAATTTTATGGGGAAGGGAAGTGTGAACGGGGTACACATACGACAGCCAAATTATTCTTCACCGGGATAGTATGCCAGTCGGACGTCTGCGCGCCCGCCAACCGCTCTGAGGTGGCATACGTTTTTTTACAGATATGTAGTGCCAACTAGCATCATCAAGAGCAAACACACTGACGGTCTGTAGGCAATTAATTAACAACACAAAATGCGGGGAGCTCTATACGCACTAATTTACTCAGGCAGCCTCCTATATGACAAGCACTGTCACACTTTGGACAGTGAAACCAATCGCGAGCCATGCAAAGACGACACAGATTAGTGGGCTTCATTCGAGTTTAAAGGGACGGTTATTTCTTCGGAAGTACCCTACTAGTTCATTCACAGCGTAGGATCACTGAACAGGACGATGCGCCACGTGGGGTAGACCAGAAATGTAGCTGTGCGTGCGGTCGACGCCGTTGTGGTTTGCCTTGGGAAGGAGGAATCCATTCGCCTAAACTTCGCTGAATACTCCAGTGCGTAGCATAACGTGATACTGAATGTTAGCTTGCCTGCGAGTACTATCAGTCAGCATCCGAGCTCACTGATATCCGGAAGTTTCCTGAGAAATGGAGCCTTCGTTACAACTCTGGTCGGTCGCTTACCTCCTACCTCTCGTTGTCTCAGAAAACGCAGTAGCCCGTACCACTGCGGCGAACGGGTGGTCTTTGTGCGCGCCTTGTTGTCACAGGAAAAGTGACCGCGGCCTTACAGTGCCGGTACTGGCTTGCGCTGCAAATCCTCACTGGCAAGCCTCGTACATCGTGGTGAACTCCACAGGGTCGTGTTCAAGAATGCAACGAAGCGAATGGCCTGCAGGCGCGGCACTTCCATGTGACACGGCTTCAGTCGATGATCCATAGGAAACCAAGCGTCGCGGACGGGCTATGGCAGGAATTCACTCATAGAAAAGAGGACTACTGGTTTCCAAGAGATGAACAGTGGCTAAGAGTTGCCTCACTCACCCTTGCTTCGTTGCATAGCTCCTTACAAATGCCCGGTCGCCGGAATCCCCGTACTCATGAACTCAGATCTGAATGTATGTATGTATGTATGTATGTATGTATGTATGTATGTGAGCGCAGCGCACGCTGCATTCGGTGTGCCGTTTCGTTTGTCTTTTTCAGCAGTGAGGGACACAACAGTGTGGCTATCATCAACGTACTTGCAGCTGACTGCACACTTTCTCTCGGGATCGGCGCTCTACAGTTTCGTTTGATGTTTTTCAGTCTACTGAAACAGCATAGTTAGACGCGACGCGATCGCGTCTCACACCAGCAACTCACAGAGTGGTCATCACATTGTGAAGTTGGCCTGCGAGAGCATATTGGGAACTCCCTCTAGGGTGGATTCTCGGATTTACATTCCCCACACATCACCGCAAGAATACTGAAGTGCCGCCCACTCGCGAGGCTTGCGAGGGCTCATCTCACCCGTGTTCCGCTGCCCACCTGACGAGCGAGGGCAAAGTTTGATAGCGTGGACGGCACTCAATTCTTTTTTGCCGGACACTGAAGCCGAGAAGATTCACTTGGTTTCCACTGGCCACGCTAACCCGAGGCCATGAAAAATACCGAGTAAACGTACCGCCTGGCTGACTTTGAGTATGAAGAAAAACCGTAAAAGAGTGGCGTCCTGAACATGAGCCGGACACCATCGTCGCCGATAGGCGTGTGAGTCTTGACGCGTTGCCCCGTAAATCTTTTCACCTTCGAGCCGCCACACTTCCCCTTTGAAGAAGAATCTCTCAGGAGATGCGTTCTGAATGCGTGCTGCGGTTGTGCAAACTCGTCTTGTGCCGCATGACGTAATTGGAAAACTCTCGGCTCTGGAGTGAGCTGTCTATCACGGGTGCGCTGTGCATCGCTGCTGCATCCTAGGCGCGCATGCATGTACACGAAAACAAATTTTACGTCTACGGTCGCTCGTTTTTCGGCCTCCAAGACCAATTATCTCCCTCTTGCGATTTAGATCTTGGCTTGCTCCCTCTGAGGAGCTACGCGCAACATGAGGGAGTCGAACTGGCTCATCTCTGCTTCCCCGAATCCTGCTACGATCAAGTGACCTCGCTGGCTTCGTCCCGCGCTCGAACCTGAGCATGGACCTCCTGTGTATACTCTCGTTCTCTGCGGTGCTGCTCCAAGTGTGGATCCGCTCTCTAGTTTCGCGACAAGGTTGAAGAAGGCAACCCTAAATCGTTCAGTCTTCCGTTGCCGCACTAGCTAGCGAATCATTCAGGCGCATGACAAGTCATCGGCCACGGGAGAAACCACGCGTATGTTGGAAACCGGAGACAGGTACCCGGTTTCGTTCTATCCTGTGATCAAGGTCCTTGCTGGTAACCAGCACGCAGCTCACCTTTTCAAAGACCAACTGTCGTGGGCTGGGTTAACTCGTCGATGAGGGGAAATGTCCAGATCATGGCTGTTTTTACCCGGAACCCGGCCTATCGTCTTTTGTTTCAAGCTTCCTCGCTTCGTAGGCTGAGACGGAGAGACACACCCGAGGGCATAGTAAAGGGAGAATGGGTGAAGGGACCGGCGCAGGAAAGTGCCCCCCGAACAACTCTCGTTTCCCCTTGCCTCGCCCGTACGCCGTATCGCCCTTTTGTTCTCCGTCGTTCGTGCTTCTGGTGAAGCCATGGAAGCGTGCACCTCTCCGTGCGTTTCTGACTCTGCTGTTGCGCCCGACCATCGGTCTGCCATCTCGCTACCGCATAGCCAGTCATGTTGTGATGCGACGTTCTTTTCCATTTTCTTCTCGACCCCAGCGGGAACGCCTCCTCTCACGGGGTTAGGCGCGTCGTCTCTTCCACTCTCGGGAGGCATCTTCAAGCCCCATTCCAATCCGTCGCCCTCTCTTTCTCCAACAGTTTCCCCGTTTCCCCCCAATTGCCAGGGTGTGTGTACAGCAACCTCCAGCCCGGGACCTCCTCCGCCGGCTGCGCCGTCCTTCGCAGCTTCCCTGCTCACGCGAGACGTTTCCTTTTGGTGCGGCAATCCGGCAATCGAACGTCTGAGCGGAACTCTCCGGTATTTTCTAACTCCTTCGCAAGCAACTGCCGAGCGGTTGCTGCGGAATTTGCCGGCCTCGGTGGCTCCCTCTCACGCATTTCTTAGCGTAGGTGCGGCCACGACGGCCGCAGAAAGTCGAGAGCCCGCGACTGGAGATTTTTCGCCGTCCTGTCGCCCTTCAGCTCCTTCCCGTGACGGCTCCGCTGGACTGGGGCCGTCTGGCCTTGCCCAGAAACAGAAATGTATTTGTTGCGGCTGCGATGTGTGGCAGTGGCTGCGCGAGGAGTGCGTGTTGGTCGCTCCTCGCGTGCCCAGCTATATTTCCCCGGCGGAGTTCTGTGACTTCCTTGCGCCTTACAACCGCCGGATGCTGCAGGCGAAAGTTTTGCACGGCCCGACAACGGCGGAGTACCTTATCTTGCTCCACTGCAGCCGCCTTACAGCGATTGAAGCGATCGCCGCTTTCAACGGTGTCCCTCTCTTCGACGGCGATACGGCCGTCTGCGAGTTGAGGATTGTGAAGGAGATCTCGCTCGACCCCTCGTCGCCTCCCTCGAAAAAGAATGCAGCTGAGAGCGCCAAGACAACAACTCCGGCGTTCCCGCCGCGGTCGACACCCCCCGTCCCCTGCGTGCCACGAGGCCAGCTGTCAGGCAGCCAGTCCAGCGCGCTGGCGCTCCTCTCACCGCGACTCGCAGCTTCCCCGCCGGGCTCTGACACAGGAAAAGAGCTGCTGCGCACGCCCCGTCCATCTGAATCGCAACCCGCCCTGCTGGATGCCCTGGGCGAGGCCCCGCGAGCAGCGAGTGCGCGGAAAAAGAACTCTCCGCGGTCGGTTCGCGCAGCCGGCGACGGCCCTGGCGGCGAAGGCGCGGGAGAGCTTCCTGCGGGTCGGGACGGCACGTCCATTGCCGCGCCTCTCGAGCCCTCTCCTTTGCTTCGCCCCGTCGAGGAGCCCGCTGATCCCCTTGTAGGCGCAGGAGGCGGAAACAGCGGCAAGGCGTCTCTTGGGGACAGGGAGGGGTCGCACCCTCCGCAGAGTGCCTGGCCGCAAGAGCCGTGTGGGGCTCTGCAGTTCCTCCTCCAGCGGAGGCAAGAAGACACGCAGCAGCAGGAATTCTGCGCCGTCTGTCTCGAGCGCGTGCAGATTCCCCTGACCCCGTCGTCGCCTGCGCTGGCGGCCACCGCGTCTCCTCAGCCTGTCGCGGCGCTGCCCACCAAGGATGCACGCGAAGAGGAGACACAGCGGAACCAGGCGGCTGCCGGAGCGCCCGCATCCGCGCCGTCGGTGGCCTGCTCGGCGCTCAGCCTCGCAGAGACCGCGGGGGGGGATGGGGGGCGGTCCAAGTCGCCGGCGGCGCTTTGGGGACTTCCGTGGCATTAGACGGCGCCGCGGGTTCGGCGGAAACGCTGTGGAGTGCGCTGGAAAGGGGGGGAGTGCAGGGCAGCAGCTGCGCATCGCCGGGAGTGGTTGTCACGGTCCTCTGCGGGCACTCGTTCCACTCGAGTTGCTTGCGGAAGTGGAGCGACCCTTCCTGCCCGGTCTGCCGCTATCAGCAGCATCCCTACCAGCCGTGGTGCTGCTTCGTCTGCGGCAGCGCCGAGGGCGTGCGCGCCTGTCTCCTCTGCGGCTTCATCGGCTGCGGAGACATGGTCGCGCCTTCAGCCGAGGAGGCGTCGGATGCACTTGTGGCGGGTTCTGGCGCCGAGAGGCCTGCGAGCTCCGCGGAAAAGAGACCGGACGGAGAGCCCGCGCGGCACACGCACGAAGAAAACGTGGGCGCGGATGCCGGCAGCTCCACGAGGGAGGAGGGAAGGCCTCAGACGAAAGGAAGACCTGTGTGCTGTGTGAGAGACGATACAGGCGCCGGGCAACAAGCGGAGAGCACTTCTGCTGACGACCACCTGACACCTTCCGATGGAGACTCCGAGCGCCCCTCTGGAGCCGACGCGGAGACAGGGACGAGCGATCCCGCGAGAACAGAGAAGACCGATGAGAAAGTAGACAGGGCGACTGCGGGAGAAGGTGCCGGCTTGGAGACCGGAAGGGAATCTGGCAAGACGAAGCTTCAGACTCGGCAGCAGGACACAGGGCGCAAACCAGGGCACTCTCGACTGCACTTTGAAGAAACGTCTCACACGCACGCTTTAGAGGTCAGAGTGTGCGCGCCCGATCCAGAGGTCGCGGTCGGTAGCTGGCGAAAACGTGACAGCCCCACTCCATACGTCGCACCTTGTGCGCGGGCACTGTGCGGTGTGTGTGTCGCCGCGTGAGAGCCTCTCCCCCACGGTTGGAACGTCTGGGAACGCCACCGGCTTCGATGAGTGCGCGATGTGGGCAGCGCGACCGCCTCGCCATGCTGCTATGTGGAGTGCACATGAGGAGGAGGAGAAGGCACAAAGTGTGAACGTGTCTGTTTTCTCCCTGCTGTCGCCTGTGCGATCCTCGCTCGTGGCGCGGCCCCCACTGGCGCCTAGTGCTCTTAGGCGCCCATTCCTTTCATCGGGCCCTGCACTCTTTTGCGGCCTCTCGATCCTCCTCCGTCTTCCCTCGCACTGCCGCTCCACTGGAGCGGGTTGCTTCACGCCTTTGTCTCGGCGCCTCTCGCGCGCGCGGCGGCAGAATGATGATCTCAGTGTGTTGCGTAGCTCTCTGCGGATGCTTTGCAGCTGGGGACGGACTGCGTGTGGGACTTTGTGAGCGAGGGGTACGTACACCTCGTGCTGCAGAAGCGCTGCCAGGAGAAGGCGGCGCGGCTGAAGAAGGCGGAGCTCGAGGCGAGCCCAGAGGGACCCGAGGCGGCGGACGGCGGCCAGGAGTCTCTCGTGTGCCGGGCGTGCCAAGAACTGCACAGCGACGGGGTCACAGCCGGCGACGGCGCCGAGAAGCCCCCGCGCCTCGCCGCAGACGCTGAACCGGAGAAACGCACGCGCACATGCGCACTGTGTGGAGCTGTTGTCGCCCTGAAGGAGAACGGTGAGATGGCGACCGCGACCACGCGCGCGCTGTGTCCACGGCCGAGGGGAGCGTTCGCAGACTCTGTGCGGAGGGAGGGGTTTCGTGAACGCGCGCGAGAGCGGCCTGCCTCTCGCCGACGCCAGGCCGCGCTGTCGACTTGTCCTTTCCTCTCTCTCCGCCTGCGCTCGGTTTGCAGGCGACGCGCAGACTGCAGCGGCGACGGAGAACGGACCTCACGCGGGCGAGGGCGCCGGCCGACCGGGCCCTCGGGACAGTGACATGGGCCTGCCGACGTCGCCGCCGGCTGAGACCCCTTCGCCCCTCTCGCCCGTCTCCTGCAAGAGCGGCCGCGAGTTGGGCTCCTGCAGCGCGACACATGACCGCGGAATTCCCGGCGCCAGCTGGAAGAAAGTCAGCGGCTGGGTGCTTGAATTCAACCAAATGCTCGCGGCGTCGCTGGACAGCCAGCGAGACTACTACGAGAACCGGCTACACCGCATGGCGCAGCTGTACGCGCCGCCTCTCGCCGTGAGACCCTATTCCAGGGAGAGGGCAGTCCGCGGAATGGCTTGGGTCTGACATCATCCGTCTCCCTATCTCTCCATCTGCCTGCGTGTTTGCCCCTGGATCGGTCTAAATGTCGAACGCGTGCGCATGCGCCGATACCTACGGCCGGCAACCAGATCTGCAGATAAAGACGTATAACATATATATATATATATATATGTCTGCATCTCCATGAATGCGGCGATTTCCACGTATGAGTCCAGAACACGACGGGATTCTTCACTGCTGTACGTGTGTGTGTGGCGCGTTCGAAACATTTTCCTCCGGGTTTGCCATAGACCATTCCTCTGCGTGTGTGTGTCTGTGTACATTCGTATATGTGGATTTATCGTCACGTGAGGAGGCAAGCACGCCGCGGCGTAGGCGGCGATGTGTGCATCGAGGTTGAGTGAGTTCGTCGCTGCGCTGCAGTGAGTCTTCCTCGCAGGGAGGAGGGCAGAGGGGGGCTGGTAACTGCGGCTACACACGCGTGTGTATCTGCATTTTGTGCTTCGTTGGCTCAGGAGTGCCGCGACGCAGTTGTGACGGCGCAGCAGACCGTGGCAGAGCTCCAGGCGCAGGTGTCAAGGGAAGAAGAAGCCCTCGCCGCAGTGAGGCTGCCCGCGCCTTTTCTGTTTGCGGCTCTTGCTATGGCATGTGCTCTACACCTGCTTACAGTGCATTTACACGATACGTGTGCATCTCGGCACAGATCTCCAGCGTAGGCCTCTCTCCTAGTGCCTTTAGTGAAGTGTTGTAGGCGTTTCGAGAGCGACGTGTCACTGCACTTTTAGGGACACTGCAGCCATCCTCCTTAATCGCGGGCGAACTTCCAATCTCCTGAGACCCTCTTGGGGCTGGGCCCCGCAAGAAGCCTGACAGGGGGTTCAAAAGGCTGCGCTTTTCTTCATCGGAGTCGGCGTTGCGGCCATAGACCGCAGGTGGCGTTTTCTTCGGCGATTCACGAATCGCAGGGCGAGCCGGAAAAAGATGGAACGCAACTGCTGGCTGTGGATGCATCTGGGGGCGTATTTCCTCCGAGTCTGCTTTTTCTGGGATGCATGTGCGGGTTTGCAGGGAATAAAAGACCCGCGCACACTTTGTTCCGTCGTTGATCCCAGAAGCTCCTGCAGTCATAAACTACACAGATGCAGGCGGCCGTTGGGACACCTCTGTCGAAACTGTATCGGCGCCTTCACGTGTGTGCGGCTGTCTCTATCCTTCGTGCCGGCGCGTGTCTATCCAGACGTGTGTTGGGCTCCGCGCCCGCGCTCGCAGACGTCTCGGCCCGCGGCATTAGCGGCGGGTCGCTGCCTTTTGGCGCGCTTCACGCGTCGAGGTGTGCGTTTTCCGTCTTCCGCAGATAGAAGCCGAAGCGAAGGCCCTGGCGCAGGAGGCTGACCGCCTGACGGCGCAGCACACGACGCTCCAGAAGCTGCATGCACAGCTCGAGGAACAGGCCAGCGAGGCGCGGCAGAGACAAGACGAGGAAAAGTAAGTCTCTTGCGTGCCCTCAACTCCACAGAGTTTCGTCCGTCAGTTGCTTCGCGGCTGCGGGGTTCGCACGTGCGCCGGAGAGCTCGGGCGGTGGGTTGGGTTTAGAGTTTAAGGTTTAGGGTTTCGTTTTCTGAGGGGCGACGCAGACCCCGTGAGAGCGCTGACTCGAGTGCGAGGTTGCGGCCTGACGCGGCAGAGGTGAGTCTCTTTGCAGGGTGCGCAGGAGTCTCGCGAGTTCGTCGTCAACGCGGAAGTCCGCGGCAACTCTGATGACGCGGAAGTGATGAGTCACAGTTTTCACTCTTTGCTTTTCAGCCGCACCACATCGAGCGTTGCGCTGCTAAAACGTCTTGTGTCGGTTTCCGCGCTTGACAGACGGAAGGTGGCGGAGAGGATTCAGGAGCGCCTCGCGGAGATTGAAGACCTTAAACAGCAGGTGCGCTCATAAAGTCTCAGGCGAATGTAGAGAAAGTCAAACAGTCGAATGCGCATGCTTGTGATTGCATTCCCTTTGGGTTTGCCACAGTGACGTGTCAGTTCGGCGCTGCGCTTGCCGGGGCCCTCCCTTCTTTTCTCTTTGTCGCATGCGCACCCTACTAGGGTGCGCGACTCGTCTGTCTCTGTAGAGTACAGTTCCGAGCTTGGAAGAACTTTTGACGTAGAACATTGCGACCTGTGCGTGTGGATTTGCAGATTCGAGATGTCTGTTTCCACGTCCAGGCCTCGGCGCAACTCTCAGCTGTGCCCGACGCTAAGGCAAGTTTAGGGTTTAGGGTTTAGCACTTCTCGCCTCTGGGGGACGCTGTGTAGAGGCTCTTGGAGAAGATGCTGTCAGCACACGAGCCGTCCGTATTCTTTTCGCGTCCTTCTTAAACAGAGACTCAGTGAACTCACCAGCGGCTGTATATCCACCCTACAGAGCTGGCATCCGTGTATCTCTGAGGTTGTAACTGCAGCTACACGAAATATGTATATCTATGTACATAGCTATATTCCTGCTTGCATATATACATTTATGTATATAAAATACATACATCCTGTAATAGTCTGAACTCGCCCGCTGCGTCTGCACGTAGAGCCTTGGATCACGCTCCTTTTGGATAGCGTAAGCTATGCTCTCAGCTGTGCAGTACTGCGCAGTGCTCCATCCCTTCGTGCTCTCCTGGTCGCTGCGGGCGTCGTGCAGGACTCGTACATGCTTCTCGGTCAGCGCGCGTCATCTGGCTCTTCACGCGGAGGCCGCGCGCATGCGCAGAGGGACGCTGCCGGCCCCGGCGGGTCTGGTGGCGGCCCCGGCGGGTCTAGTGGCGGCCCCGGCGGGTCTGGTGGCGGCCCCGGCGGCGGCCGACGAGGCGAGAGACGAAGGGGCGGAGGGAAACGCTGATATATGATTATCGGGGCGTCGGCGGCGCCATGAGAGGGCGCCGCGCAGTCGAGCCACGTAGAGAGAGACCTGCGTAGACGCGCGCTGGCCGTGTCCCGCGTGCGTCGATCACGCTTGTGTGCTGAATGAAGCCGATTTCAATATCATTCCTTTATTTCATGCATACGCCGTGCTCGCTTTTAGGCATGTATGCACTACATAGGTATCTACTGTTAACGAGAAAGCCTCTTTGCCTGACTGGCGAGAGCGCAATTCTCAGCGGGGCAGTCCTGTAGGTGAGTCGAACACGTCACCGGACGTTTAGTACAGAAACGTATTGCCTACGAGTCATTTTAAAGAGCTTCTTGTCCTCCACACCTGCCAAGAGGGCCTACGAAGAGTTGCGCATGCTTGCCTCTGGACGTGCGAGACTTCTGTGACTACCGAGCTTCTCATCTATATTGCAAAACAGTCAACATATCCTTCGTAACAAAGCAGGTATTGAGGACATAATCGCCATAGCTAGGCCGTGTATCGCTGTGGACGAGTTTAACGCAAGACCGCGCAAAGGTACTTATTTGCGAGGGTTCAACACACGGCAGCTTTCCAGACGTCTGCGTCTAAGGGGGCGTCCTCTGCGGGCTATAAGCACACGCCCTACATGGGATAGGTCATATCGCAAATGCCACTCAGACAGCAGCTGCTGGTGCCTAGCTTGTTGTTTGCTGCCTTCTGCTTGCCTGCGCGCGCACCACAAATGCTGTCGGGCTCTCCGGTGGCGACGCCCTGCGCAGCATCTGCTTTGATGGGGTCGCCCTTAAGAACCTAACCCGGCATTAGGGCACTGCTTCCACTCGACTCGAGTCGGCAGGAAAGGCAGAAATTGGAATGAAACCGGAATCGAAGCCAGAGACCCGACGCTCGCCGCCGGCCGAGCGCGCACCAAGGAAATCTGACTCGTAGCACAAGCGAAAAAAACTCGAGGGTGCAAATTTCTTTTAATTCGACGTCGCAGAAGAGGATTAGTACCTCCAGTTTGAGCGTTGGAGACTGGCAGAGGAGGGTGGCCCTAAGAATCCAAGGAATGGGAGCAGGAAGCGAGGAGAATAGAGAAGCAAGCGGAGAGAAAAAGGAAGAGACAGTTGAAACTTGACTGGCGGTTGCAGCACGCGGCGTTTGGCTCGAACGATACGACACCGGCTCACGCGTCTTCGGCTGTGTTCTTCGCTTCCGCCGCGGCGAGCTTTTGTCGCTTTCTGTTGTGTTTGATGAGCAGCACATTCTTCTGTGCGTCAATCGCTTTCCAGTCAGGTTTCTCAACGAACACGCGGCCGACAACGTCTCCAGTGGCTGTCGTCCTGACGTTCTTCCGCTTCTTGCTCTTCTCAGCTTTCGGCGCGGTTGCAGCATCTTCCTCCTGCTTCTTAGGCTCGCGCGTCCGGATTGCGCGCTTCCACCGGCTCGGGTCCGCAGTGCGGTGGCGATCCAACCTGAAAAGAAACTTCCGGATGCCAGTACACCCTTTCACCGCCACCCGAACTCTGGGGTCTCCCTGTTCTAAAAAACCCCATATTTCCAAAACACAGATCTATCATACACCTGCACATACCCGTACGACCATTGACCTGTATATGTGTATGTATACATACATATATTGTACATATATATATATATATATACATATAGAAAAGTATACAACGAGCTCTAGAAGACCGAGAAGACCGACGATGAAGATGCGCCTAACTGCGTTGAAAGCGTCCTCGCACTCTCCGTCTCCCTGACTTTCTTGGGATACGCGCTTCCTTGCCAACTCACGCCTAGGCCATCGCATACCATGAGCAGACAGGTCGAGGGCTGAGGGTTGAGAGGCAACGTTGAAAATTAGAGCTTAGCGGCGCGTTTGCCGCTATTGCCGAAGCACGCGCCGGCCGGGACGCGCGCGGGACTTACATCATGTCGATTTGCGGACCGACTTCAACGAGCTCGATTCGCGGAGTTTTGCTGCCGACGTCGCCGCGGTGCATGACGACGCGGTACTGACGAAGGCAGATGAGAGGTTTTCCGGCGGCAGGCGAGTCGCTTCCTGCCTGCGCGGCGCCCTCTGCAGAGAGGAGCGTGGCGGCGACCGCGGCGTTCGCGGCGCCTTCAATCGTCTGCGTGGAGCCGCCAGCCTCCAGGTGGCGTTTCTGACTCAGGCGGGACTCTGCGCCGTCGGTTTCCAACGCCGTGATGGCGACCACGCGGTCGACGCCCTTGAGAAAAAGCTTGGCTGACGCGCTCGTCGGGCCGCCTCCGCTGTGGCTCGCTGTCCCGCGAAAGATGTCCGCCATGAGGTTGCGGAGGCCTTTGAGAACTTCGGTGGACTCGAACGCTGCACCCTGCACAAGGACTAGCGGTCTGCTGCCGAGCCGCGGCTTCTCTACGCCGGCAAACGAGGAGGCGCTCATATAGTGCACGACTTGGAATTCGTACATGTCCAGCAGTTCGTTGGCGAACATGCGGCCAAAGACGAGGCGATTCGGGCGCTTCTTCGAGCTAGAACCCAGACAAAACGTCCCGCACTCGTTCTTCTCGCACAAGTATTGCCCAGAGGAGATGTCTTCGAACGGATGGAAGTCCTTCTGGTTGCGGGAGTGGAGGTACACCGCGTCAGGCTTTTTCAGATCCCGCAGATCCGACAGAATGTTCTGAATGCTCATGCTCGCCTTGTTGCCTTTCATCAGCAGAAGACGCTTCGTGGGCTCGTGCAGCTGAGGACCCCGAGCCTTCAAAATTCGCCTCCCCTTGCGCGTTTTGGCCACGCGACCCAACGCCAAATTCGCGCCCTTCTTGCCCGCCATTCTTGCCAAAATGAGGTACCGTGGCCAAGGCGCCGGCCGAGGCGGATACGCCTGCAGACTCGGCTGTTGCGTCCAGAGATCAAAACAGACACATACGACCAGCCTCGACCCGCCCGAAATAACTGCACGGATAGAAAAACTCCTTAACAAGAGGAAGAAAAAGACCGAAGACCTTAGGAACCAATAGCGAGAAAAAAAAGTGTCGACGTTACAGCCTCTTCTGTGGGGCGGCGGTAAACCCGTAAACGAAAACGACCCGTCTCTCTACACCAGAGGAAACAAGTTCCCCAAAACTGCGACGAACCGTTGTTCTAAAGAACGCCACCAAACCTAAGCGACGATCCATTACGACGGTTTTGTGCATGCTGCGCTGCGAGGCTACTTGTGCAACGACGAACTGGCGGGACTTAGTCGCGACTTGGCGATTTAGTAGGGTTCGTATGCCATGCAAGCAGGCTTGTGCATGCGCGGCCCCGCCGGCGACAGTGTGTCCTGCAAAACTGTTCCCTTTGACCGGAAGCGCACACTGGCTGAACCTTTTCCAAGGCCATTTCTGAGTGGCTGGCGACGAAGAAATAGGGGAGGCATAACGGAATAGCGAATTTGTGATTGGCTACGCCGCTTTCGGGAATGCGCTCCAACGCGCCGCTTTGAGTCCCCGCGATCGCAGTACCGCGGTGGCAGACACGCGCTGCACCCTGCATGGGCTCGGAATGTGGCTGGTTGGAATATAGCCCAACGCAGGTCGGAGCCCGTGGAAGCCGCGTCTCAGGCGACGCGGCTTCGACAGGCACACTCAGATAATTTAGCAATCGACCGGCTGGCGTGAGGCATTCTTTCCGGCCTCGTACGATTCTGTCCACCGAAACACGCGGGAACGCTCTGTCCGCCGCTTTGGAACGCGAAGTAACTCTATTGAGGTGCCCATTTTCCAGCCATGGCGACTTGAAACATTCCATGAGACTTACGCAGCCGCTCCTGTGCTGGCCCTGAATCTTCCAGAACGCTGCTTTAACGTTGTGGCACCTGGAATCTGCTGCCGTTCTAGGGATACTAAGTTGCCCATGTAAAGCGCGGACGCTTCCCATACTCGTTCCGTACATCGTGGTGGCAGGCGTGTCAAACCCTGCACGACGAATGCCAATCGAGACAGCTTCAGAGTGGTGGAGGGGCATTTGCCCTAAACCAACTTCATTTGTCTGTAGTTGAACCGCCCCATGTTCACGGCTTCATTTGCTCATTCACTTACTCTTTCAGCGCCACATTTTCTCAAGACTTGCTGGAGATGCGCTAGCTTTGCGCAGGCTGCACTGAAAGCCCGGCGCTTCTAGTATCACACCAGGCACCAGGTGTCTCGTCTGATACATTATTAGGTCGAGTGCCGTTCCAGAATTTCCGCGCCGTGCAAGGGCAGTCTCATCACTGGGGAATCCGTACCAGAGGTGCGTCGTCCGGGCAGCATCGCAACAGCTGAGCGTGCCGATTAACAGTATTTTGGCTGTTTCTCCGACCGCAGTCTGGCATTCTCATCGGAACAAGATAACGATTTCTTAGTGGCTAGAACCGTTGAGCATTCCTTTCAAGCGGACCAACACGTCTACGTTTGGCGTCGAGGGCAGCACGCTCCGTTGTGCTAACCGCCGTTTTTAGAACGCACGAGGGTACTCGAGTTGAGCGTTCGTTCAGAACCGTAGGACCATCATGAACTGTTGGGATGCTGGACAATCCGTCCTCCACCCTGTGACCCCTTCCTGTTTTGGTCCTTTCGCGGTGTGTCTTACATTTCATCTACTCTGTCTGCATTTCTGCCAAATGTGGACGATATTTTCCATCTTCTGCTTCGTGTGTCGCTCGATGTGAGGAAGGTAAAACAGCCAAAAATGTGTACTGGGATCTCTAGCATCTGGAGTGTTGTTCGTGGGTGGATGCCCGTTGCTGCGCGGACTAGGGTGACCGGGGGCCACGGGGAAGCCACAGAGACAGGGTGTCTTTCGCCGGTTCGCTCGGACTGCGATATCTTTTGCAGACGGCAGTCTTCCTTCCGCGCATTTCTCGCGACTGCCTGCTCGCCAGCACTCGGTCATGCTGGTTTCTGTTGTTCTCTCGCGGCGAAAAATGCAGAGCTTCCCTCGGGTGATCCGCTGCCAACGGACCTGACTCATTCCGTCCAGTCGGAGGCACCCCAGGATAGGGGAACAGCCGTGCGTTTCCCGCAAGTCAAAATCCAACGGCAGGCTTCATCAGATAGGCTCCAGACTTCTCTCTGCCCCGCCTGGTTGCAGAGTTACTGCAACCCCCCGCAGGAGTCAGTCCCTCGAAGTCACGTGGTCGCCTGTAAACTTTTCACGATCTACGCTGTCACGCCTTACCGCCATCTCCAGTAGTCCGCGCACTTTGTTGCTGCAGACCTTCACCAGGGCACAGCCTGCGCTACAGTAATATAAACATGGGTCTGAAACGCTACTTTGAACGCAGATGGAAACGCAGTCACTTCTTCCATTTGTTAACGGGCGCCTAGATGACCTCGCCTGCGTGAAAAGCGCTGCGCGCGTGCTGCATGTCCCCCCTCTGCGCTCAGATGCCGCGACTCAGATGCACTCAGGAGCTCGTCCGCGGTACGGCGTGATCGCGCAAGGACTACTTTTTCTTGTCCAAAATCTCTTCTAAAGAGATCCGTTCCAAAACCCTGCCTGCGCGCATGAGTCATCAGCTGTCGTGTGTGTGTGTCAAGCTGATTTCCCCGTCCACTCGAGTTCGACTACTGCCGCCTTTCTTATCCCATTTGACCGGCTGTCTCCGCCGCGGTTCATGCCACACTTTGAGTTTCATGTCTCTTTGGCTCGCTGGGTGTCCAGTCGCCAGCACGCCGCTCCGCATCCCTCCTTTCTACAGAGTGACCGTTGTGTTGCTTTCTGTGGGCACTCCGCAGTTTTCTCCCAAACTTTAAGCAGCAGCGCGACGGGCCGCCGCCTCCTCTCATATTTTGCGCGCCACGCCCACATTTGGCGTTTCCGTTGCCGCGTTCACAGGGGACTGCTCGCCACTTAGCCCAGCACGATGGAACCTGTGTCTGACGGCATCGCCCACTTTTTCTCTGCCTCGAGGACACTGGCCGATTGCCACCGTGGCAATCGCCGAGGAGATTTGAAGCAGGCGAGATCCACCAGCCAGCAGCAGGCACCGCGGAGCTCTGTCAGGGCATCTCTCGCGTGAAGTGCGTCGCTTGATGATTATGCTGCACTCTGTTTCTTGCATGCACGCTGAGGAAACCAACGTGCTTCGTGGCGCAAGTATTCAGCCTCCCCGAGATGGCGCTGCGGACCTTCGTACGCGCGTCGCCCGCCGGTGGCTATCCGGTGTCGTCGCGGCTGTGCGCCACTCGCGGGCTTTGCGCTGCGGTATCTCACCGACGAGGAGGAGGACGCAGCTGTAAAACAGGCGCGAGTCAACCGAAGGATGCGCGGACGGCGCAGCCGTTGCGCCCTTCTGAGCCTCTGGAGAACAAAACGCGATACGTCACGAACACCTTCTCCTGCGCAGCAGCGGAAGACGAATCTGACTTCTCCTCCAGTTTGGATTCGCGGTCCTTTTATCCACGAGCTTGGCTGGGAGGGCCTCAAACGGAGCCCGTCCGAGTGATTCCCACGGCTGCTGCTCCTCGTGCTCCCTCTGCGTCTGTCCATTCTTCTGTCTCTGCTTCAATCTTGAGTCTTGTAGATAACCCATCACTGACCGAGGCGCCGGACCTTTCCCACACTGCCCTTCCGTTGAGATACCCGACTCCATGGCGCACTCACCAGCCTCCTCATGCCGCGCAGCATGGTACTTCTGCAGGGGAACAGCCTTCGCCGAACGACGCTACCTCGAGAGTAGACGCCTACGAAGAAATCCCCACAACAGACTCGGGTGTCTCTTCACAGGCAATGTCCACGTTTCCGACGGCTGCTTCCGATGGACCCAGCGGGAGGCCGCCTTCCGCGGACACCGCTGGACAGGGACTTGCCGCAGCTTCCGCGAATGCGTTGAAAGGACGAGGGGTATATTCTGCGTCTGAGGACAGGACGTGCGCTGCAGGGAAGCAGCCGGAAGGACGCTTCGCGTCTTTGGCGGCAGAGGAACTCTCTGACGAATACAGGGAAGAGGAACACTTTCCTGTCACAGCCGTCAGTCAGACTGAGAGTTTGCAGGTGCGGCGGGACGGCGCACCTCTGTATGCGGAGCTGTACGCACAGCGGCTGGCTGTGACGCCGCTGACGAGCTCTGAAGAAAACGCTGTTCTTAAAGCGTGGACAGAGCTATTCGAAGAGAAAGCTCTTTGCGCGCATCTTCAGAAGGTTTGGGGAATTCCCCTGTTCTTCCTCCGGCATCCGGCGCTTCAGCGCGAAGCGCTTTCGTACCTCAAGACAGAGCTCGAGAGCCTCGCTTCACGAGACCCCAATTCGGAGCCGTCTGCTGGAGACCGGAGGAACGACAACGAGTTCACGCTGGACACAGGAGCTGCAGAGACAGCCGCGCGCGAGCCGGAGACAGCCCGCCCTCCCCTTCGCAGGCAGCAGTCGTTCTACTTTGAACATGAGGATGCAATCCCTGGTTTACACGCGGCCAACGCTCGGAGGGGCGGGCGCCCGCCGATGATGATCGCTGCGGAAGACTGTCTGACGGATTCTTGCAGCGGCGAAGATGAGCCACACAGCCTTCGTGATCGCCAGCTCCGCTTTCTTCTTCAGCAACTCCGTCTCGTAGCGTCCGGCGGAGTGCCTGCGCTCGAAACAACTCCCAGGACCACAGTGGCCGAGCGGTGTGGCACCCCCAACACTCAGCGGCCTTCCGACGGTCACACGCTCTCGGACCGGCCGGGGGTGTGCGGAGAAACGTACAAACTGGTGCGTGCGAAGGGAAGGAAAAAGCGAACCCGATTCTTTTAGTGATGGTGGAGACATGCGTCGCCGCTGCGTGTGACAGGTGCACGTAGAGGAGGGCCCTGAGAGGACGCCAGGTTTCCTGCTGTCGAGAGGATTTTCAGTTGAGACTGGAACAAACGTGTGCGCAAGCTAGAAGGATGCTTCATCACCCCACACCCTCGCTGCGTCGCAGTCTCTGCGCGCCTCGCTCGTTGCTGTTTTTGCCGTGTATTGTCTACTCTTCTCAAGGCGTGTGTGCCCACGAGGTGCGCTCTGGCCGCGCTTCTCCGACTCCGCTTCTCTCAATTCCAATCGCGATGCCGACAGCCTCTTCTTTGTGGCTGGCGCGCCTGCAGCTGCGCGCACTAAGCCGAGCTGAACGAACGACCGGAGGGGGAGCAGAATCCAACTCGATGGGCATCCGAGGGACAGACGGCCTGCCCCAGCTCAAGCCCGCTGAGGCCGGCAGATACGCACCCGTGTTGGCTCTCGCGCGTCTTTTTCTGGCGGACAAACACGCTGACCTGTTGCTTCTGTTCCAGAACCTCCGGCGGCTTGCGGTGAGTTGGCTTTTCTCTTATCGCTGCGTCTCGTCGCTCTTAGGTCTGCACGGCCTTTCCCTGCTTCTCGCTGCCGAGTAACGTTCTGCCGTCGGGCTTACACAGGAGGACATGCGTTTCAATACAGCGCCGCATCGCGACGGAGAGAGCCACATGGAAGCAGGACGAGAGGCCATCAAGGAGTCTTCTTTTTCTCGCCTCTGACGGAGGGCGGGACCCCGAGGGTGAACTTGAATCATCTTCGCAATCTGCTGCGCGGTTTTTGCGCCTCTTTGTCTTCCGGCTGCAGGATCTGCGAGGTCCGTCCAGACTGTTCCCCTCGGCTCGCCAAGTCCCGCGTCACATCTGCGCACACGTCGGGCCTCCAAACAGCGGGAAAACCGCGGGCGCCGTGGAGGCCCTGGTGAACGCCTCGACAGGCTGCTACCTCGCACCCCTCCGCCTCCTCGCCTGGGAGGTCTACGTGAAGCTAAAGAAGGCGGGGAAGCGTGTGGCGCTCGTCACGGGACAGGAACGCCACGTGTGCCCGGTTCGTCTCCTGGCGGCGGCGCGCTGTCTCCACACATGCGCCTGCCTGCCTCTCTCAGCTTGCAGCTGCGAAGCAAAAACACTCGCCACGTTCAGACAGACAGCGGGCTTGCGCGAGGAGTGAAGCAGACCTGTGAGATCCGCTCTGATTCGGCTCCTGCACGCCTTACGATCCGCTCTGCCAGCGCGCCCACAAATCGGCTGTTTTTCGTTCCCCTCCCCCGGGCGCTGATCTGCGCGCACTGCTTGCATTCAGTCGCTTCGTGGCAGACAGACTTGCAGCTTCCTGTGGAGTGCGCGGCTTTTGTGAGACAGCGCCTGCGAGTGACGAGAAGGTCCGCTGCGAAGCGAGAGGACCTTCTCGCGGCCCTCCGCGGCGCGGGCGCCTTCCCACAGCGGACTGTTTGAAAGAGAGATAAAGGCAGACGGCTTCCGCTTTTCCCAGGCTGCAGTGCTCCCGCGACTCTCGAGGCGGGTCCTGAGGCTACGAGGACGCCCTGAGGCCCTGCACGCCCGCCCCACATCCGCTGCTGCGCTTTGAATTCGCAGGACTGGACGCACCTGTGCTGCACTGTTGAAATCGCCCCTCTCGATCGACGCTTCACCTGCGCCGTCCTGGATGAGGCGCAGCTCCTCGCCAACTCTCAACGCGGAGATGCCTGGACGAACGCGCTTCTCGGCATGCAGGTGGGAGACCGGGTCCTCTTCGTCTGGGCGTTAGGATCCTTCTCGATCTACCCGTTTAAACGCTGAGTTCTGGGCTTCTATGTGCTCTGGTGATAGTGCGCTTCATCAACGTCTATCCCGGTTCTTCGGCCCCTCTGCGCTCCGGCGGACTCGCTTTCGGTGTTTGTTTCCGTCGCTTGCTGGGTACCCACGTTCGCAAGTCTATCGTCGTTTCCTTCCGGGGTCCGGCGCGTCGTCAAAGCGAGAGGCGCGCAGCGCTCTGCACGAGGAGCGTCGCAAAGGGGCAGCTGAATGGAAGTAGAGACACGACGAGATTTTTAGTGGAAACTCAGAGAGATAATCAGCGGGTCGCACGAGGGGGGAGGGACGGGGGGCCGGGGGGGGAGGGGGGAGGAGGGGAGAATGGGGGAAGGAAAGCTGGAGTCCTGGCATGTACTTCCGAAACTCCACCACGTATGTTTGCACGCCATATATATTTACTTATATATATATATATATATATATATATATATATATATATATATATATATATAGGGTTTAGGGTTTATATATATATATATATATATATGCTTCGATTGCCGTGGCGCTCGGTCGCGTGTCTACTCTGCCTTGTCTTCGCGTCCAAACGCCCAGAATGCCCAATCCCCTTAATTTGGTGAAAGTCCGGCGAGAATCAAAACGAAGAAAGCATCTGTGTCGCAAACTTTGCGTTAGGCTAGCAGGACACCTATGTCGCCCAGCTGCGCTGTCGCGTGTGGATGCAGCAGGCCTCTTCTGGCTTCGTATCGCCGTCGTTCCCTCAGTGCTCGCTCACGTGTATCTTTCTTTGTTTCGTTGCACTGTGTTATTTCTCTTCTTTCCAGGCAGACGAACTCCACGTTTGCAGCGAAGCGCGCGCAGCGCCTCTGGTAGAAAAACTTGCCACGGCGTGTGCGGACAGGTTCACCATTCGGCGGTACGAGCGGCTCTCTCCCCTTCGCGTAAGCTCAGACAAAAACTCTTTTCTGCGAGAACGTGCTGCGGCACGAATCACGTAACTTGCACGTGCATCGTCTTCATAGGCCACGCGACACCACCTGGGTATGCCGTGACCCAAAAGCAAAGTTAAGCGTATCAAGAAATACATACATAAATACAATAAATACACAGATACACATACAGGTATATCGGTGTACGCATGTACTTAGTTAAGTGGATGCAGGCCATAGTGCCAGGAGCCATCCAGGCTCTCCACCCCACAAAGACGCCGGTTGCCTGCAGGTCTCACTCAATTGAAGACCCCACACTCATCTCTTTTCCTTTTTTTTCTCCGGCGGTCGCTCGCTCATTGCCTAGCCAGACGGGCGGCGGCTCTAATCGCGCAACCAGAGAATCCCGCCTTTCAGCACTGCCGTTTTCACGCCTGCTTCTGTCTTCCCCCAGGTCCTCGGCACCTTTCTTTTCGCACCCTTTCTGTCTCTTGCTCGCTGATTTGCATGAGCAACTTTTCCTGCGTTTGAGTTCTTCGTGTGGGTGTAGAGTCGCCCACTGCTAACCCGCTTTCTTTCTGCGCGTCTGCACAGGTAGACGACCGGCCTCTTGCGCGACTGGAAGATCTCCGTACAGGAGACTGTTTGCTGTGCTTCACGCGAGTCGACGTCCTGCGACTCAAGCGGAAGCTAGAGGGCCTCGGCTTTGACGTTTGCGCGGTGTACGGACACCTGCCGCCGTCTGTCAAACAGCGCCAGGCGCGCAAGTTTAATGCAGCCGTTGCGGAGGCGGTTGCCGCAGAGGCGGCTGCTGCTGAGGCGACGGGAGAGGCGTGGATGTCTCAGGTGTCTCAGGGCGCACTCAAGAATCCGCAGGGAGAAGGCGAGGCGCCCGCTGGCCTGTGGCCGCTCGGTGACGAGCGGCCAGCTGACGCAAGGGCGCTGGAGGCCCACTCCGCAGCAGCAGACGCTTCGCGTGAGTCGCATTCTCTCCTCCGTGTCCTCCGCGATCTCCGCCCGGGGAGCACGTCGCCTTCGTTTCTGGAGTCCACCCCCACAGCGACACCTCCGCCGCCCTCGACTGGTTCTCGTCTCCTGTCCCCCGGCGACCGTGCGCGCCGCCGGACTGTTTTGATTTCAACCGACGCGGTTGGCATGGGTCTGAACCTAGAGATTCGCCGAGTGGTTTTCTGGAAGATGAGCAAGTTCTCTGGAAGCGCCAAGAGGCCGCTCACCGTCGCGGAGCTTCGACAGCTGGGCGGCCGCGCTGGCAGACGGGGAAGACTCTTCGGCGAGGAAGGCGGACGAGTCAGTTGCATGGAGGGAGAGGACTTCCATCGACTCACACAGGCTTTCGATGGTAAGGCGACGCGCGTGCCCAGCCCCAACGGCTACGCACGTATATACACTCGCACTGGCCTGAGGAATAGGCCTTTGATCTGAGTTTGAGGGTGATTTACTTCCGTCCTCGGTTCTCTCTGCCTGTCGGCCCTGGCGCTTGCTTATGCGTTGTATCGGCTCAAAAGCGCGGCATGAGCTGCTGTTGGACGCGGGAGGAGGAATGGGGGGGGACGGGGGGAGAAGCTTACACTCGCCCGGTCGGTCGCTTTCAGGAGCTCTCTGGTTCCTACCGTTATCGCCCTGATTTCCACAGCCGGCTGAGACGCTGCTGCACTCGAGGGGGAGTCGGCGGACTTCTTCTCGCTTACTGCCGCGAACGCTTAGCTTCTCTTCTCTGTGCCTTGCTCGCATTCGTTTTCGTCCTTTGCGCGGATGGGTCCCTCCTTCGTGTGCCTCAGCTGAGCGCGTCGCGTCCGCCACGAACCGTGCATGACCGTTTGCACGTTCTAAGCCCTACACCCTCCATATGCTCCACGTCTGGCTTTTTGTTCGGATGAGCGAGGCATCGACGAGAAGCCGAATACATAGCCAGGCTCCCTAACTGACGGTTTGCGTCGGTCTTCTGCGCCTTGTTTCTTACAGACTCGTCGCCTATCCCGCCTCTGAAGCAGGCCGCGCTGCTGCCCTCAGTGCGACAGCTGCTGCTGTTCTGTGACGAGCTGAAGCGCTCGGGCCTCGCCGGTCCGCGAGGGATCGTCGGCGCGTCTCCCAGCTCGCCCAGCGGCTTCGCGTCTGCGCACCTCGGCAAGTTCTACGAGGAAGCGTTGCAACTGTAAGCTCCAGGGGAGGAGAGACACTTGGGGTTGACGGCACAGCTCGCGGCGAGAGGAAGTCAAGCAGCAGGAGAGACCTCGCAGCCCCGCGAGCGAAGACGAAAAATAATCTGTCTGCTCCAGTCCGTGTCGTGGCTAGAGCATCACGCTGCCCCCACGCGCCTCGCCACTTGCCCGCGTTTTTGGCTGGCGTCGCGGAGGGTTGTTGCGCCTCGAAACGATAGGAGGAGAGGGAACTTGAAACGAGGCAGGTTGCTGGGGCTTACCAAGCGTGCCTAGACGCCCACATGCCCGCGCGGTCTATGGAACGTCGACTTAGGCACAGCTCGTTGGCAACACAAACCCGCCGTCCTCTGTGCGTCTTGTATTGGCGCGCGTACGCGCCTTGGCTCTCGCGGAGTTCTGGTCGCGCGGCCGCCAGTCTCTGCAGGCCGGGCCTGTTCGCTGGCGCCTTCTGCACCCGCTGCCGGTGTCTATGTGTCTGCTATCTCCGTTCTCCTTCTCTGGTGTTTTTTCTTGTTTTTCCAAGGTTCTGCGACCTGGTCAGGGTCGACGCCGATTTCTTCGTTCCCCTGCACAAACTGAACCGCATGCTTACGGTGCTGCATGCCCTGTCAGACATTCCGCTCTCGCGTCAGCAGCGGTTCACGTTCGCGCTCGCCCCCCTTCCTGTGGCGGCGCCGGCTGCCTTTCTGAAGGACAGCTCGCGAAAGCGACGGCCGCAGCCCGCGGGCGAGCCCGCCGCAGCCGGCGCCACTGGGTGCTCAGAGCTCGAGGGGGATCAGGAGGATCCTGCGGCGGCAGCGGCGGAGGCGGGCGAGCAGGCGGAGCCCGACGAGGAGGAGGACGCGTGGCTCATAGCGGAGGCTGAGCAAGGCATTTTTTTTAAACGAGTAGATGACGAGGGACTCGCACTGGCCGCCGGCCTTGGCGCCGGGCTGTCGCCACTCGTCCTCGGGGCAGTGAGAACCTTCGCCGTGCTGCTCAGCTCGTGCGGCGTGGCGCCCCTTCCGCAGGATCTCCGCTTCTGCGGCTACGCGGCCTGCGGCGCTGCGCACGCAGAAGGGAACCGCGAAACAGGAGGCGGGGTAGGAGACGCTGCATCTGACCCGAGGAGTGCGCGCGGGTCTGGGGAGGCGGTGGAGACTGGCGGCGCGTCGCTGCTGAATCCGGGGCAGACAGAGGTGCGAGAGACCTTGGAGGCTTCGACGCTGCTGCGCGCCTGTGGCGAGTCGCCGTCTTTTCAGGCGTCGTTGATGGCGTCCCTCGGCTCCGCCAGCGGCGAGGAAGTCGGGGACGCAGACCTCCGAGACCTGGAGGAGCGGCTGAGCCAACTGGAGCAGCTTTACCAGATTTTGGACCTGTATCGTTGGCTCTCGTTCAAGTACCCGCACGCGTTTCTTGATGCGTCCCTGGCCACGGAGTCTCAGCGGCATCTGACGGCGGCGATAGAGTCGCATCTCACGAGAGTTTCAGATCCCAGTCCCGCCCTCGCAGGTATGCAGCAGCTTCACCCTGAGAGCGGGTGTCACTCACGCGAGGCCGGTGAACTTGGCCTGGATCAGCGACAGGCTCTGCGTGCGCTGTCTGCTTCGTCTGCACTGCGCGTCAGCGCAGCCGGGAGGGACAGCGACTTCTTTGCAGCGCTGACTCGAGACAAGACCGGCCTCGCGCATGACGCCTTCCTTCACTTACGCCACGTGGAAGCAGACGGCGGGGGTGGCGGGTCGCTGCCTGGCAAGCACGATCCCCTCCTCGCTCTGCTTGCGGCCTCGGCCGTTGGAAGGCAGCTTTTTGACGGGGCGAGCAACCCAGGTCGCGCGTTCTCCGAGGCAGTTCAGGGTCTCCTAGAAGAGGGGCGGAGCCGCGGCATGCCGCCCGCGAATGGCTGCATGCCGACCGCGATGTGCTGCATGCCCCCTGCAGATGCTGCGTGCCCACCAGAGCGAGAAAACGACGCGAGGCGAACGGAGGGGCTACCCTTCTGCGTCGACGTGCGAGCCACAGTGGCGACCCCACATGCCACAGCCCGAATGCCGCAGCCGCAGGAGAGAGGCGACGCGTGCGGCAAAGCCGACGCAGAAACTGAGACAGAAAGAGGCCGAAAGCGAGTGGGGAGAGTCGAGTTGGAGCTAGACAGGCTCGACGAAAGCCGCAAAGAAGGGCGAGTCGATGCCAGCGGCGGAGGCCAAGTTGCCGCGAAGGAAAAGGGCACCCTGGAGGACGTGTGGGTTGAGACCCGCCCGCTGGGAAATAGTAGGGAAAATGCGTCGAAATTGAGTCGCCTCCTGCGGGAGATTTCTGCGCTGACCTGTGTGAACGAGTCCGAGGCCGAAAAAACGTTGGAGGAGGTCGTGCTGCGCTTAAGATCACGTAGCCACGTAGACGCCCCCACCGAAAGCAAGAGAATCGATTAGAGGACCGACCGGGAAACAGGCGGGGATAGGCGCGACCTTCGGCCCACCAGACGGCCGAAGCGGCGAGTAGTCACCTTTCTCAAGATGCTGGCTGGTGTCGGGGAGGAGATGCAGGAAGGGCAAAGTCTTGAGTTGCCTGAGGCTCTTTCACTTCGCGTACCCTCTCGCGCACGTTCTCAGCCTCACCAAAGAGGAGCTCGAAAAAGACGCAGCGCGGCACGCGTCGCGTTACAATAGCCGACGGGGGAATTGAACGCCGATGCTGCGCGGCTGAACGCAAGCACCCCCCGCATCCTGAACTTTAGAAGCGTCTCGGTGTACGTTCACCGGAATTTCGTGGCCGGTGCGTCCAGTAGGCATCCAGCGTTTGTGTACTCAATTATATATATATATATATATATATATAGGTATATATTTGGGATGCTCAGGCGCGCTGGATGCATCCGCGTTTAGTCGGATACTTACCAAGCTCAAGGGACTTTTTATAATTAGCCCAGCGTATGCGAAGAACCGCCACTCAGGTATATTTTGAAAACCACCGTCAAGTTTACCTTTGACGATCGAGCCAGCCAGGAAGCTTGCGTTCTTTGACGTCCTCGGCACGGCATTCTCCGCTGGACGCGTGAATGCTCGTTGCTACGTGCCTTTCTTTCGGTCTTTTGTCTTGCGAAGAAACGCTCAACCTTGAACTCGTGTGATTTTGGAGGAAAGGCCGCAACAAGCACTCGCCACAGACGACATACTCTCTCCGGTGAAGAAGCGGAAGCCGCTCATCAACACAGAGCTTCACCAGGCCGTTTCCTTAACGCTCGACAGCATAGCCACATGCGATCAAGAGACTCTGCATCGCTCTGCGGAGCAACGCCACAGACAAACGACCCGGTTGGCTGGCCCCTTTTACGCACGTCCGGCTGCAGGCAAAAGCGTCTTTGTACGCAACCACCAGCGACGCTGGCGGCGAGGCGTAGTAGACGCGCGCCCACAGTGAGCGTGGACGTGTGAATGCTTGTGTACGTGCATCTTCTGCATGTATAAATGAGTATGAGGAGGCTAAGAACGTCTATTCGCGTGGGTATCCCGCTACACATCCTGCCAAATGGGAACCATGTGTTGGCGGGCCGTTACGCTTGCCTCCGTAGCTTCCACGTGCGAGTCTCTGGTCGTTCTCGCACGCTTCACGGCAATCGTGGCGACGTTAGAGGTTTGGGACAAACCGTAAAGTTTGCGAGAAGTTGTCAAGTTGCGACAGATCCATATCCTTCAACGACAATAACCGAATTAGTCAAAAACGAACTCCCGGTCAGGACAGCGACTCACAAAAACGGGACAAGGAGACAACACAAAGGGGCGACGAAAGGGGACTACAGACTCGAGGCCGCGAGAGTCACAGCAGCCTGCGGGAAAAAAGAGCGCGTTTCTAGAGTTCTGTACATGTTAAGATAACGCCGTCTCGGACAGCCGTCCGCCGGGAATACGGCTACGCGCTTGCCCTAGATAAATTATGCTGGCAAAAAAGACAGGTACCTTGAAGACGGTACATCAGAATACATGGGCAGTGCATAGCCTGTGAGGCTCTGAAAGGCTCGAGGCCCGGCGCTGTGTGGAGAGCGTTCCCTGATCGAGCTGGGAAAACAATTTGTGTTGGACCTGATTCGAGCAACTGAGGTGCGCTGTCGCACCGCCTACGCAAGCCTCCCGAGGACATCCGCGACAACAGCCGCGACAGTCTCCGAGGGAAGGCTGCTTCCTGACGCCTGCGCCGGACAAGGGCCTTCTGGGATTCTAGGCATGCCCTTCGGATTTTCTCGTGAGGCGCTTGAGCAACCTGCTGCGAGGCTCCGAATCTCGACGATGTGGCCATCGGGGCGAAGAACGACAAGCAGGTCGTCCAGTGGGATCCCGGCGGCGTTCCCCTGGACGTTCGCGTCTCGCAGTTTCTGAAGGAAGTTCTCTGAAGCAAAGGAGAAACAAAGCACAAGTACAACCACAGCGCAGAGCCCTAGTGTAGTCCATTTACAAGCCACTGCTGCTCAGGACAAGCTAACCAGTCTTCGTTCACCAACTTTGCACAAGCCAGCCTTCGGTGTACATACACAACACTATGTCAGCCTTCGACAAGCATGACTACACAAATGATCGCTTCCGGGTTGCCATTTCCTTCGTCTCTTACCTCGCGTGGCCTGCGGGCTCCACAGCCACCTCACGCCCTTCACCTGCTCGGCATTGCGTTGCACTGAGGCGTCAGCCTTCCGTGTTTTGTGAGGCCGCTTCTGCTTGCCGTCGGCCCCTGAGGCAGCCAGCGGACTGCGGCCGAGGCGCGCGAGATCGGCACCGTCGAGCACGAAAGGCCGCCGGTCAACCGCGATCGCCTCTGCGCCTGGGCAGAGCGCGGCACTGTCACTGGAGCTCTCCCAGCATGCACAGAACGCCGCACGGAAGTCTCGTTCCTCAGCCGGAAGCGGGTCACCGCGGCCAGCAGAAGACGGTGAGGCCGACGAAGGGACTGCGGGTTGCAGCGCGACAAGGCTGCGTGCTCGGAGAGCGTCCGCGAGCACATCGAGGTGCCGCGAAGAGAACACAAGGAAACAGTACGCGCAGGGCGGGTCGTGGAGAAGCGGGATCTCGACCGTAGACAAGCGGAAGACTGCAGAGTACAAATCAGTTGCCAGTAAAAAAATGTATGGGATCACACCAGCTCACTGAGGAAGGGGAAAAACAGAGGGACTCTTCCCAGTGTTCCTTAGTTTCCGCTCACGCCAGTGGGGATCTGGTAGTGGGCGGCGATTTCCTTTTTGTCGCATATCTCGATGGGAGCGCCTGTGTGGCCCCCCGTCTCATTCGCAGAGCCACCTTAGGCGGAAGCTCTGTCGCCTTTGCTTCAAAATCCCGTTCGTTTCGTGATACTCGAAGATGGCTTATAACACTCTGGTAAATCACTGGGCAGAAAACAAAGCGCGCACACACACCCCACTACGTGGGCTGCGAAGGGCATGAGAACCTATCTGAAGCATCAGCCAAAGAGAGAAGCCTCACCCGACTCTTGCGGCACCGGCGCTTCATTGACCGGCGTCCGAGGCGACGCAGGCGAGGAGGCGTAAACCCACACATGGGGCATGCGGCAGCCCCGCCAGCTGGACGGAAGGTATCGCAGGGGCGACTGAGAGACCTGAAGAGCATACAGCGAGGGCATGACAGAGCAGTGGGAACGGCGCAATTGGGGATAAGCCCACTATGTAAACAGAATGATCGAACCCACGCTGTCTCACCGACACGAAGAAGTACACTAAACCCTAAACCCTCGCTGCTACATACATGTCAAACACGCGCACGCGTACGTATGCAAGCGGGAAGACGAAAACGCGGGCGAACCAGAGGTGAAAGGCGAGGAAGCAGCGAGAGGCGTTCGCGACTCAGCTTATCGCGGCCGGGGCGCGTGGCTGCCTCCTGACTGACCATGACGTAGGGGCGAGAAGCCTCTGCTTCTTGGCCTTCGCTTGTCGGGCGCCGATAAACCTGGGAAGACGTGTACGCGTACGCGAGATCGGCACCAGGGTAGCGCAGACTCAAGTTTCGATTCTCATCTCGAAGAATCGCCTTGACTGCCTCGACGCGCTCCTCCCATAGCTGAGGCAGCCACTGGCGGCTGAGCAGCATCTGCAAACAGAACCAAACTGGGGGAATAGTGGTCTGTGTGCACCTCTCACGTGACAAGATAGAGCGGCACGAGCGCCGCGGCCTTTCGAGAGGCCAACGAAGCCAAACGCGGGAAGCACAGTCCGCTTCTCGCAACCCGTGCTGGAGAGGCACGCGTAGCGACCTCCGCCGGTCAGCCACGAAAACGCCGCCACAGGTCCTCGGTGTCTGTAGGGCCGCACCCAGAGCGACGCATCCAGCTCTCTGCATCCCGACACGCACACGTCTGGGTCTCGGTCTAGACGTGTGGAAATCGATATGCATCTTGCACATGAGTAGAGACATACGTAGAGACCTACAGGGCACGACAGGCAACAACAAGTCGCCATCGATCTTTACCTGCTTTCGGCCGGCCCTCAGGGCGAGCTGGAGGATCCGCTTGGCAGCGAGGACCGGCGCCTGCGCCAGGGACGGCGGACCAGCCGGCGGACGCGAAGCAGCTTGCGGTGCTTCGACATGCAACGGCAACGCCGAGCTCGGACGCGAGGCGCCGGACAGGAGCCGCGACACCATCTGAGCCGCCTTCTCCAGGATGGAGGAGAGGGCTTGGCCTGTGGCCCAGTCCAGCCCGAACTCCGACGGCGCGTTCAAACCTCGCCGGAAGTTGTCAATAGCCACGCCGCAGGTGTACTGAAACGCACAGACACACCCGCAGAGACGGGCAGTGAACGCCCTCGCAGGAGAGCAGGTGACGCTGCCACCACAACAGCAAAGCCGAGGAAAGCGGTTTCTCAAGGCGCCTCGCAAGCTGCCGCCATGGCTGATACCCGTCGCCGCAGCTGCGTCTGTGGGGCTCAGCCACGGCGAGCGCGGGGAGGGCACACGTGGGCAGTTTATGTCGATGACCACGCGAGGAACAAGCAAGCCTCCTTTTCCCCGAACTGCGTGCTAGGGTCACCGACTGCCTTACCGCTCTTTCACCAGCTTTCGTCTGCTCACTTTTGCAACTAGCCTTCTCTCTTCGTCGTAGCTCTGCAGCAGCCGCCGGGCGGTCTCCTCGCTCGCGTCCGCTCTGCCTGCGCGGCCCGCGCCGTCTCCGCACGGGTTCTTCGCGCCAGCCCCCTGTGTGCCTGCCAGGGCGCCCTCGCGAGGGAAAAAGGCCGCAGTCTTTCGATGGTAGAGCTGCCCGATGCGCCAGCCGAGGCCCAGGACATCCCCCATGCCGAGGTTCATGCCGAGTCCGCCGGCCGGAGGCAGTTGATGGGCTGCGTCTCCTACCAAGAGCACGCGCGGCAGGTCTGTTTGGCACGCCTCGTGGCTCTCGCCTCCCTGCGCCGCAGCAGCGCTGCGCGCGGAGTCCTCGCGCGCACCGTCGCCAGCGGCAGGCGGCAGGCGCCCAGTGAAGGCGTTTGACACCTTGGCGGCCATCGCCCAGCCGCGAGCCTCCACAATCCGCACGTCGCGGAGGCGGACCCCAGCGAGCTGGTGCACGATCTCCTCGCACACGTGAACAGGGAAGTCGTCCCGCGCAGCCTCGTGAGGCGCGAAGAAGGGAATGTGCGCCACGAACTCCCCGCGCTCTAGACTGTGGAGAACCACGACGCCAATCACATCCGCATTCATGACGTAGTACAGCATCGACGGCGGCGGCGAAGGATCCGAGCACACGCAGTCTGACGAGGACTCGGAGGTCGACGCGTAGCGTGCGGCGTCTTGATCCCGCAGGACCTCGTTGCTGCGAATGAGGGTCGCGAGGTGGCGAGAGACGAACGTGATGTTCACCAGACGCTGCAGGCAATCCGCGCCCTCTCGGTGGTAGCCTGGAAGCTGCGTCGCGACGGCCGAGCTCGCTCCGTCGCACGCGACGACGAACGCGCTGTCGATATGAATCACTTGGGGTTCGGCTTTGTTCTCCATGGCCCAAGTCAGGAGAGCGGACCTCATGAAGCGCTGCGGGCGAGGATCTGAGGCCACACGCCACGCTCACACAACACAGCTGCAAGGCGAGCGCTTGCCACACACACAGACAAAATGGGGCGATTTGCGTCGCTGCGGTTTTGAGGCTTAGGGAGCAAACGCGTGGCTTCCCAGCGTCACTCCCGCGTATCCGAGCTGTGGAGCTCGCCCCCTGTTTGGCGGCAAAGATGGGCACGCCGATACGTGGAGACACAAATGTCGGATTTCCTCGCGGCGCACAGCTGTCCCGCATAGGTGGATGCCACCCTCCTCTTGTGTGGAAACTAGAATGGCCATATGCCGCACCTCTGCTGGCGCGGACTAAGGCAGAGAAAAAAAACCGTCACTTTTTTAACGAGATCTGGGAAACAGGACTCATCGCTGCTGCCTCGACGGACAGGCTCTCCGCCTGCCGCTTCAGACGGCACGCAGACCAGAGCTGACCAGACACATTTCTCTCGAATTCGCTCACCTGAGGCGAACTCTCCACGCTCCGCCGAAAAATCGCGCTCAACCGTAGCGGAACCGAGCCATTTCGTTCGAAAGAGAACCTCCGGCAGGGCAGAGGAGGCAGCGGGAAAGGGGGAATCGGGGAGCGAATTCGGATGTTCGGAAGCGACCGGAGGCGCAGTCGCTGCCAGCAACGTTTGAGTCGATGAAGACATCCGCGCGAGAGAAGGGGCGGGCAAAGGCGACCAACGCGCCCCGAGGTCCGACATCGGTTTTTCTGCACTCCAGGTGACGAGACGAGCGTAAAGCAGCGGCAACAGAATATGCTGTGGGAGGTGAATGACGCGGCACGGGCTCTGACTTTCAAAGTACCTCGTTCTCCCGTCGGGCAAGCTGAACGTGTAGGCGTCTGAACAGGAACAAAACAGACCAGTTGCAGGATACACGCAAGAAGGCAGACTTGAAACGCCGCGCTGAGAAATCCCCCCCGTCATACACAGTGCGGTCCACGAAGAGAAAAACATGCATGTCTGCGTCACGGCTTCCGCATAATGGAGGCAGACATCTCTTTCTCCACCGACCCGTGCACTGGATGAACACACCAGGTTTACGCCCATTTCAGCGAACCACGCGCAGTGACTTCTCTTGCGGACGTGAGGGCATTCCAGAAAAGAGCACTGCTTCCGGCCTTAGATGCCGCACCCCGTCGGGGGCGTTCCAGGCTTGGAGCCGCTGAGTAGCATCGAACGCCCTGAGAAGGGGGAGGACGTACATGACTTGACGGCCGATTCGGCAGTCCACGAGCAGGGAGAGCTTCCTGATGAAGCGACTGGATGGCAGCCTGGAGCTCACCGCTGAAGTGATCGCGTGCGGCGATGTTGGGCTGCGGGTGGTCCTTGGAGGCCACGAGATGCGTGCAGTACGAGAAGTGCCTCCAGTCATTGAGCGAAGGAACTTCGTTCTCCAGCACCTCGTCCAGATGTCCGAACATTCTCCACACTGTGTGGAAGCGCGCCACATTGCATTCGCAAGTTAAGCCGGCAAGCTACCTGGCACGCTGCCCTCTCACACTGCACCATACTGCCGGTGAGTCTCGCCAACGAGAGTACGACAGCTAGTTCACCGTCAGACAACACGTGAGCTGAGTTAATCTCGCCTCGAGACAGTGTGGTCCCGATATATTCAAAGCGGACTCACAACGGCGAACCCGGAATCGGTATCGAGCGAGAGGCGGTCCTCGACACTGAGTCCAGGAGCGCGAGTATTGGTTGTCACCAAGAGTGTCGTCACGGTACGTATGTAGAAGATCTACTGAACCGTCCGGGTCTGTGTGAGAACGAAGCAAACGAGTGGAGGGCTGCGGCGTGGGAGAAACACCCGCTCCGCGTGCCCTGAGAACTCCCACATTCCTTCGCAGTTGTGGCTAACTTGCAGCATGCAAAGCAATATCTCTTGCTTATCAACGGCTCTCCAGGCCGACCAGCTCGTTCGCCCGTTGAGCCAGCAGTTGAGCTTCCTACCACCGTCAGGTTCCAAACAAATGCGGATGCGAACTCCGAAGTTCCCTTAACACTCACGCCGAATGGCACCTCCATCCACACAGAGCCTTTAGTGGTCACGCCGCGCTTAGCGAGTCACCTGCGGGGATCTCGCTGCTGCTGTGTTGCTGAGTAGCGTACCTTCCATGGATCTGCTGCTGCAGTAGTGAGCTCTGGGCTGGCAGCGGGCCTCCTCGTCGCGCTCCACAACGAGGAACGGGACGCGCATGCGGCGAAGAAGCAGCGCCAAAGAGAGCCCAATCGGCCCCGCGCCTACAATCAAAACTGGTGTGTACGCGTTCCCTTCGGAGGACAGCGCCTTGCACGTCTCCTCGGGAGGTTGAGACCCTCCTGTGCGCAGGCCGCCTGCCGCTGCCGCCGCTCCGTGCTGCAGAGGCACAGTGCTGAGATGCTGCCTCTGTCCGGGTTGAGTCACAAGCCGCGAACACAGCGAAATCTCCGCCTGCGCGTCTAGCCCCGCGGACACAAAAGGCGCGCCGGAAAGAGTCCGCGCTCTGCGCACGTTGGAAGGTGCGCAGGAGCGTCGAAGTAGAGTTCCAACGGCCTCTGCCTTGTGCCCGCTGGAAGGGGCTGCGGAGGGAGACGCGAGACTTGCGAGCCGGCGACGGGACTGGACGACAGATCCCGTTCTATTCTCGAGGCTGCACAACCACTGTACATTACGTAGAGGGAGCGAAGTATCTGCTTGTGAAGAACCCCGTAGAAACTGGTCCCTCCCACCGGGCTGCAGCATACACGCGTTACCCTCTCCTGACTTTGCAGGAAACAGCCCCGGGCGAATTATGGCAGCGCCGCCGCGCTGCCCTGCTAGAAATTTAGCCATCACTAGAGCAGGAGGTGACTCGCATGAATAAACAAACTCTGGGGCCTCCGCACGGCGCCGGGAGTTGATACACGAGATGTCGGGAAGGTTGACAGCGGCGTCTGGCCAAGTCCGCCGTTGCTGTTTTGCTCGAGCAGAGTCGTCAGGTCGTCAGGCTAGAAAAAGACTGCCGGAGGACTGGCAGAACTTTACGAAGGCAGAGGCACAGCAGGGAACCGCGTCCTACCCCCCAATTTTTGTCTAGCCGCGTCCTACCCCGCAGTATAGTCTCCCCTACGGCCGGCTGATGTGGTTTAGGACACGCGAAACTGGCGGCAGACTCTCGTCCGAGACACTACCACCATCAGATCTACTCTGGTTCATGATATTCCGGATCTCCTGTACACGATGAAGGGTATGGGTGCCAAGGATTTGAGCAGTGTCCAGGTCCAACGTGGTTCACAGGCGAACATGCGAGCAGCAGGAAACCTCCGTCGGTTGGGTGCGAACAAGGTGGTCATTGAGGTTCGGCTTTGAGGTCTGGTTCTAGCTGTGCCATGAACTAGGGTGGAGCCCGCCACGGGGGCGCTGCACACGTCCTGGACACTCGGTAGGTTTTTGCAAGAGTGATTCAGTCTTTTACCTAGACACGCTGGAAATGTTTGAGAAGATGTGCTGGGCAGATCGCTGACAGAGCGTCATAAGATAAAAACAGAAGACGCGCCTCGGAATATCCCGTTGCACCGGGCAAAGCGACTACTCAAACGGAATGCATGCTCCTTGCAACTTCAGCGGTTCGATGCCAGCAACAGAATTCCTGGCGGATGACGAAACTTCCATTCACAAAACACATGAACAGAGATCCAGGAAAAAGCAAGATATATGTATCCGCTCACACATCGCCTCCGTAGCTCAGCGCAATCGCCGGTTCACGCCTCCTACAGGAGACGGGCGCGCCTCCAACTTGAGCAGGTGGCGCTGTCGACTGGTGCCTTGAGCCAGCGTCGGAAGCGCCTGGAACGCACCCCGCATCGCCTTTTTATTTGACGGAGGGTATTTATTCGGTTTCCCTCTCTACTATGTGTTCTGACTCTTTGTCTTTGTAAGGCGGCAGATACGGGAATCAAAGAGAGTCGGGTGAGGCTTGAGGCTGGCTCGTAGTAGCCGTTCATGGGCAATAGCAGGGTTTCCGCCACCTGTGCCGCGATTTCTCCCTTTCCGGGCATTCAGGCAGCATCGCCACCCCCTGCAAAGCTGCAGAGGTGCAAGTATATCCGCTAATCACAAGCATGTGCATCTTTACAGGCAGACATACGCCTGCGCGGGTTGTCTTGTCGTCGCTCAGCCGCTGCCTTATTCTTAGGCAGCGCGATTCCGCACACAGCATGCCGCGAGGGCGAGCTGCGCACCGCGTCTTCGTGTAGTGTTGACGCAGCAAAGATATCCCTAGTAGTTTACACTCCTCAAAGACAAGCGTAGAACCCCCCCTGCGCGCGAATCCCAGATTCTTCCCCGTAACCAGCACAAAAAGCATTGAGAAGACCCCTTGAGACTTCTCAACTGCCGTAATGTTTATGATTTGCGTGATTGGTCGACGAGGCTTGCTTTTCTTCTCCACACGGGCGTGAACTCAGCTGGCGTCTTGTACGCAAACGTGGTGGGCGGAAGAATACAGCGCGACACACACGACAAAATTGTTCCAACAGAATTTGTTTGGAGACTTTCCTTGCACAGACGGCTGAGCAACACAACCGGCGACGTCTTTCTTGTTAGGTCTCTCCTTACCGGTAGTGGGAGGTCATTCTGATCCTGTTCACAGTGGAGCACACGGTGTCTTACTCGCGCATTCCTTGACTGCGCACGAAAAGGCACTACATTTCCGCGTCGTAGATTTCCTTATTCAGCCAGCTGCGTGTTTCTCCAAATTCCACGGATGTGGTTTGCCGCTCTTGCAGTTACTTCTAGTTTATTCCAAAGAACTGTGTGACTGTCGCTGTGCTTCCAGCAGCAGCAAGAGAAGCGAGGCGTTTTCGTTAGCCCTTTCTGGTTTCCCGTACTTACTCGGACCGTCTCTACCCTTTGTTTTCCTTTTGCGAAGATGTCGGCGGCCGTGGATGCGCAAGTTGTGCCTCTTGGAGGACAGCGGGTTCCCGAGGGTATGGAAGACCATGCTGACTGGCGTAACTTGCCTGTTGTCGACAAGAGTTCAGAACCCGGGAATCTCGGTGCTGCGTATGTGAAGGTTATGCAGCTGCGAAGTGAACTGGGGGAGATCAAGAAGTTGATCACGGCTGTCGCGCCCGCCGTTAAGAGCCTGATCTTTGAGAAAGACGCAGGTAAACACAGAGTTCTGCGGTGAAGTGCGGCTTTCTTGTGGCGAGTGGGCGTGCCTATGAGTTCATTTTCAGCTACACTGCAGTTCCTTCTATGAAAAGAGACTTTGGTTAAAGCGTGATGAGCCAAGCTCGATAAGGCAAGAGCAATTGTGTACCTTTGCGGTGGGACTGAAGCACAGAACAAATTGTACGTGTGACGAGGATTGCAGTCTCTGCCGTCCTCATTCGTCGTTTTCCACAGGTTACAGGCCAGTGAGGCCTCTAAGCATGAGAGTTACAGGTGAGAGTTCACCTTTTTGTTTCGTGTGCTGATTTGCGGCACCAGGTAACGAGGAACAAGCGTCAGCTTTCCAACAGCAGATGGAGGATCAACTTCAGGCGATTGAGAAGCGCGTCGAAACCGTTGGAAACCAGTTGCCGGCCGAGGCCGTGGAGGGCGCTGCCGCAGACCGCGCCGAGGGGTGGCTGTCAGAGGCGACAGAGGAAAAAGTAGAGATCCAGACGGAGAAGGCAGCTCAGTTGGCGCGAGACGTGGTTAAAGACAGCGCTGAGTTGTGCCGGACGTGCCTCGACGGCTCATCTCCCAGTGCGAAGGACCGATTCGGAGATTTCAACCTGAAGCTCAACACCTACACTCGCAAGCTGTTCTCCGAACAGGGCAAACTAATGGATGTGATGAAAACCATCCGCAAAGAGAAAAACCAGCAGGCCCAACCCGCTCAGTGAAGCTGTCAAGCTGTATGAGGCGAAGCGCTTGGGGAACCCAATGAAGACGATGGGCTTCAAACCAATTCGCTCGTGGGGATCTTCGCCCAGTGTGCCGAAACAGAACCACAGAGCGTAGACGCTTTTCCAGCATCCGAGTCTCAATGCCTGACCGCGTCACTTTGCATTTATGTAGACGCATGTGTCTTTGTTCTGAAATAGTATGAACAGAACCTGACCCAACTTCTTTTGTCAGTTGTCATTAACTTATCTCCGCTATTCCAGACGGATACAATTGTTGGCGGAATCAACTAGTCATTAAGCGCTCGGCGAACTGGAGAGCGAAGCCCGCTAAGAGGGTCGATTCGCGCTCCGGGACGTTCACGCATGCTGGCGTTGGCACATTCCCAGGCTCTTTCACGCATCTTAGAAGACAAGTGGCGCGAGGCAGACATTTGATGGTATTTTTAGACACCGCTGAAGGCCACCGCAAGCGCTCGCGGGTGCACCGTAGGACGTCTTTGACGCTCCGCCTGCACGCCTTCAGCGCGCGGAAATGTCGACGCGCCGCCTGCTTGTGGCAGTGGAAGACCTTCTCTCAGCTAGGATCTACGCTAGTTTTATTAACGCTCGACTCACGGGCCTACACTTAGGAAAACGAGTCTGCATATCGGCTCTATGTGGGGTGAGTTTCGCCACGACGGCGCCTCATTTCGATTCCATCCAGCTGCTACGGCATACGGGGGTGCTTGGGCAGGAATTCAAACTAGATGCAGCTGTGGGTATATTGGCAGGAATGAGTTGAAAAGGACGTTATGCACATCGGGAATGGAAGTGCGTCAGCTGGTGATAGAGAGCGCCGGCACCGCTCTACGTTTCAACGCGCACCATTCGCCAGTTGAACTACTGTATGTTGGTACTAGCCGCACAAAACATGGCAGCATTCGCTGGCTGGGAGGAGACATGCAGCCTGACTAGTGAAACGGTGTAGAAGCAAGCCCTTATTTTGTCCGCGGAGCGAGGGGTTGAGTCGGCACGCCGTACAGCGACACTTTCCCGTATCGGGCGAGCATGCCCGGCGCATAACTCTCTGCTCCGGAAAGCCCACCAGGACATCACGGAGTCGACGATCGCAGACAAAGAACCCTCCTACCCTCACATATCAAGACCTTTTAAGCACGAGGGCTGCGTTGCCCTCATCGACGCCTTGGCACAACCTGAAAAACCGATTTGGCAGGCACCGCACCATGGCGGCCTCTATGTGCTGATGTCTTGTGCCCCCCTTCTCTGCTTTAGCTCTCCTTGAGACGTCTCGTGGAGGGAACGTGGGAACTCGCCAGATTCACCTGGAAAGGAGGTGTCTATCTACTTTATTCATCGAATGTGAAGTGAAGACTGAAAAGCCGGAAAACAGATTCATATTGCCACAGGATTGCGGTTTTACTAAAGCTCTTCTTTAAGCTGGCAGCTCGGTCTGCATCGCTCGCCCCCTCGTCCACCCGCCTCTTTCCAAGGGTGGCTGTTTGCTCCACCTCATCCGCCACCAGATAAGGAGAGCAACGCTCGTTACTGCCCGCTTTTCACTCTTTTTCATGAACAGCTCCCCTTTTTTGTCTATGCTTACTTGAGTCCTGAAGTCGTGTGGAATTCCTTGTCTGTTTCGCGTGTTTCTGAGAGCCTGGTACCGGGGGATGTCTTTACACAACTCGCTGAATTTCCGCCGTAGCGGGCTTCGACGGTTAACTGTGTGTCTTGTGCCCTCTCGTGCTCCGCGATTGTTCCAACTCGTGCTGGCCATTATAGCATGGAACTGGGGATCCTCCTGAAAGTATTTTTCCGCTCAATTTAGGTATCGACCCAAAAAAATGGCGGCAAATACCTTCCCTTGCTAAGCTTGATCTTTTTCACGTCGAGTTGAGGGGGAAGGACCTTTTCCCCTTGCCCTCTCAGACAACCGCTGCTGGCGGTTTATCACCTTCCGCACTCCACTCAATAGAAGTTGTCTGCACCTACAGCTTTTCTGCAGGTACTCTACGTCGCCGCCCTTAACGGGTAAACGTCCCTTCTTTTTTACGGCAGCTTGCTTTTTTCTGTGGGCTCGCTGCTACTGGTTGGGGGGTCTCCCGCGTTTCGGCACAGCCGAGGGGTCGACTTTCTCTTAGCAGGCCGGCGCGCGGTGACTAGGAGACAATCACCCGCCTGACACTAAACCGCCATGGCGAGCCAGACGTCTTCAGCTCGCTCGCCATGGAAAAGGCACTTCGAGGTAAGACCTGCTCGCCCAACAGCCCCCCTGTCGGCGCTGCGGTGCAAGTGTCTCGTACGACGAATGGTGACTTGAGACAGTTATGTTCATGAGCGGTCAAGGAAAGCGTCGCGCACACATATCTCGAACAGAGAACCGTATCGTGTGCCCGGATGGTTTTTCTCCACCTAAAGCTAGAGGGATTACGGAAGGAAAGGGCATGAAACGCGGAATGCGGCACGCTCAGATGTAAAAGGCGGTGCGCGGGTCGGTAGACCAGAAGCTGCGGGACTGCGGCCTTGCAGGCAGCGCAGTTTTTTTCTGGGCTCAGGGCTGGTCATGCGGTGGCGTGGCTCAATGCCAAAGGCAGTTGCGTTTTGCCTGTGGTGATTTGTCTGCAGACCGCGCGAGAACGGGCAACGCTCTCAGCGAACAGATACCTCCAGAGTTCGTCGAGCGTGGTCTTGAGCAATCAGAGCAGACTGTCTTCGCTTCGCGGCTCCGCTTCCCGCACGAACGAGACGGCACTCCTCAGCGCAGCGCACATGGCAAGACAAAACAAGTTTCGCGCCGTGGACGATGGTACCCCACGCCACACAGGGGCGGGGGGTCCGAGTAGCCAGTCGGACTGTGTGAGCAACTCCACCACTGTCGCCACGTCCGCCGCAGGGAATAGAGAGTTCCTATCCTTCGAAGAAGTGAAAGCGCTCACGCGCTTCGAAGGTAGCGAGAGCGACTATATCCCTCCAAAGCTGAATCAAGAAGGGATAATGTCCGGCGGGCAAACCTCGAGGGTCACTTCACAGATGGAGCGGCAGCTGGAATGCGTCACGGTGGTGAGGAATCTGCGAAAGGCAGAGGACACGTTGGAGCGGACCGTGGAAATGCCGGCATATATCACGCGATCTCCAGCAGTGCAGCTGGGCTTGGAACCTGTGGATTTTGGAGACTTGAAGTCTACACAACGCAAGGAAATCGAGGATTCCAAGATGTCCCTGAAAAACCTGGACGCGACCAAGAACCGATCGACGTGGCCGCCTAAGGACGAAATCCCCACTCTTGTTCACCACAACCCTTCTCGCAACCCGCTCACCCAGTTCGCCAAACTGAAACACCCCATCGAAAATAGAGAGCCTGCAGACGGGTGGCGCGGCCCTGTGTTACCCTCCCTTGGTTCTGGCCTCCGCTACTCGGAGTGGTCGGGCATGAACGCAGGCGACTCCAGTAGTGCTGTCGCCGCCTGGTTCATGCACAAGAAATCGCACGAAGACAGGGATGAGGCCGGCCCCAAGGAACCCCCTGGTTTTCTGGCTCTCCTGCGCAATATCTCGGAGGATCGTAAGCCGACCTGCGCCGCGGCCTGGTAGTGACTCGAGTTTCGCCGCTCACGCCGGCAGCACCTGGCACACAGCCGCAGCTCATGGGCCAAGGTTTCAACGCCACAGCGAAGCAGTGGGGGGAGGAGCTCAGTTTGCGCAATCTACCGGATTGTGGCTGGGCGCAGGCCTCGGGATTTGCTTGTTCCATGCGCGCGGCACGCAAAGCCACGTGACAACTTGGGACTGGATGAGACAGTTCAACGTCATGCCCCGGCGCCCGGGCGGTCCAACACAGGAGTTCCCGAGCTCCAGTTGTATTCGCTTTGTTCGGAGGGCAGCACGACTATCTGCTTTGGTAGGCACTCTGTGAACTGTTTGGTAGTTAGTCCACGCATTTGCCTGTATGCGCTGGTGTGTGTCATGCAGCGATGCAGATGAAAGTGCCCAAGAAGTGCCCGGTACGTCCGCGAGTCTCCTGTGCTAGAGATAGCCGCACTCCTCCAGGGAACTCTGTCTGCCCAGTGAATGCGCATTGGTTGGTAGTTCGCATCCGAGGGTCGCAAGACGATTCCACCCGACGAGCGTCGCTACTGAGTTTAGCGCTTGCTAGGCAAACAGCTTCACGTCCGGCTGCCTGCTTTACGTCTGTGAAGTGATCTGGTTACTCGGCGTGTCTCGCGTGAGCACGAATGGATCTGGAAGTCCTTCGCCGGCCACTTGACCTCCTCACCTGCGTTCAGCGCCTCGGCTCTCTGCGAATCTGTTTGTGCGTCCGCGCGTCTTCCGCTTTCCTTGTGGCGGTACTCTCCGACCAGAGCGTCGTTTGCTTTCCCCGTCCCCTGCGTGGCGAAGCCGTCTGAGGAGTTCAGTGCTTTTACCCTGCAGCTGTGTGTGCGGCGCAGCTCGTGTGTGGTGGACTGACTCTCTCTCGCGTATGCTTCCGACTGTGTCTCCGCAGCCGCCGTCGAAGACGGTCAACACGCAAGCTGTGTCTCTCACGGGCGGACTACTCGATATTGGGGATGGTGAGTCACGAGAACGCAGCTGCGCTGAAACAGAGGTTGGTGAAAACCTTCGCAGCCCAGCTTTCATGGGAGCGTGTTGCAGCCGCTGAGATATCGCCGCTCTGGCGGTCTTTCCTCAGTTGGCGCAGCTGAGCCGCGGAATGGCTGTACGGCACGTTGTTAACCTAGCGGTAGCGGAAACAATTCCCCTGTATTCCGGTCTTCTTTGCGTGCAGTCTCAGCGAAACGTGCAACGCTGACCGCCGTGGTCAAGCCTCGCTTGAAAGGGTCGATGAGGACAGTCTTCTTGGACGACGCGGCTGCTGCAGCTGATCATCCCCGGCCGTGCAAGCCGAAGAGCGAAAAAGAAGCAGCAGTTCAAACGGAGCCGCCAGCGGCGCCTGCGAAGCCAGCAGTACGTTGAGCAGTTTTGCTGGCGACAGGCCTGCGAGGGGGAACGCTCATCTGTCGTGGAGTAAAAGTCACAAGAAGCAGCCGTGGATACGTCGATATATGCACGTGTATCGGGTTCCAGAGCGTGCTGCTGGGAAAACAAGATATGCGTCTCTGTCCCTCCCCTCGCCGTGCGGCAGTCGTGGAGCTGCTTTCCGAAAACTCATTTCTCAGCTGCGACAGAATCCACTTATATTACTGGGTCGTGGGCGTGCATCTATTTGGCGGCCATGTGGGTCTTTACGCACATGACTAATTGCATTTTGTGTTTGGAACTGTAGCTGGTCGCTGACGACAGAATCTTCCGGCTCCACGCATGGCACAATATTGCTGCCGTGTATAAACTACCAGACCCCGGGCGGACAAACGGGCTCACTGGCGCTGATAGACTAGACGCCGCGTCGCCAACGTTGTGTCGGCAAGCCACGGTTCGATGTCCTGTGTTTCTTGTCAGGCACGAGAAATCACGCCGCAGCGCCTTCTTACATCTGCGTCCAAGCTTCTCCGAGTGAGCAGGAAACAGACCAGATTTGCGTCGGCCGCGACCTCATCGTCGTCGGACTCGGACGAATCGTCCTCAGGGACGCATGCGCACGCGACGCCCTCTTACGGAGCCGCCCGTCCGGCGTCGGACGGAGCGCCCGGATCGCAACAGCCAGCCGCCGCGCCTGCCGCAGAAGCGCGTCACAGAGGCGCTCTGACTGCGGCTTCGAAGAAGCCGAAACAGGCGACTGAGGAGGAGAAACGCGCTGCCGCCGAGCAGAAGGCAAGGGAGCGTTACATTGAGTATGTGAACCTCCTAAACTGTTTTCCAGGCCGGGCGCTGCCGAACTTGAAGAGTGAGCAGGATGACGTTTCCGACGAGCCGGTGCAGCCGCAGGGCTTTGGCTTTCCCACGTACTATCCTCCATGGGCATATGTCGCTGAGCCTGTCAACGCTCACAGCGGCGCGGTGGGCATGCTGGCGTCAGCCGTCCCGCGAGTAGAGGTTCCCATACTCCAAGGACACACGGCCGCGCAGGAGGGGGAGAGTGAGGACCCAGATCTTTCGGCAGCTGGCTTGCTTGAAGTACCACTTATGAATCTCTTCTTCCCTGGCTTCGACGAATTCCTCTACCCCGGCTATGACCCGAACGGAGCAGCCCCAGTGGCCATTCCCATGATTCATATGCTGCCGGAGAGTCCCGATGTCTGGGAAAATGCGGTAGCAGACGCCGTGCGCGACGAGTGGCGGCGCGCCCAAAGAGAGTGGGAAGACTTGCAAAGAGCCCAGGCAACCGCGTACAAGACAGCGGAAGCAAAAGCACGCCAAAGAAGGGAAAAAGCTATTCGACGGAAACAGCTAGCTGAACGCAAGAGCGATAGCGACGTGGAGATCCAACGAACACAGCGGCGCCTAAAGACGGAAATTCAGCATGAGTATGCTGAATTTGTTTCGACGAGAGGTCTGCTACAGCGATCCATGCACCAGCCGCTGAGCAGAGGGGCAGCAGCAATCGGGAACTGCCGAGGAGGGAAACGTGCGTGGACGGTTTTCGATCGGAGCACCCGCACCGAGGCGACGAGACGGAGCCAAGCAAGGTACGCATGCTCAGAGGCTGTCTGGTTCATATTTGCGAGCTACGCGGAATTAGCAATTATTGTTTTTCTAGGAACTGTACTCTACCCGGTGGTAAGCAGACGCCGCTAGAGTTGACTTGATCCTGTGTGACGGGAACGTGTGGACGGAGTGGGGCGGAAACGCGACTGTGACTTGTATACAGCGCACTCGTTCCTCAATGTGCTGTGGCTGAAGTGTGAAACTACTGGTGCACAGCCCAGCATGGTTCTGTGTGATTTCGCTCCCTGCAGTTCGAGCTACGCGATGCTGCCTGAAGAAGATGATCTATTCGATACTGTTCCGCCTCCGAGGCGAGGGCGACAAGTGGGGGCGCGGATGACTCGAGGGCGGCGTCCTCGAGCGCCAGGAGGCTACTCAGGCACCTTGCATGCGCCTGTTTCTTTCCGGGGAGCAGATGTGCTCAACGCGATAGGAGAACCTACGAAGGAGCGTGGCGCCGACAGCCTCACGGATCGCCCGGTGGAATCCAGCCAAGTTGAGTCGCTTACGTCTGGAGAAGATGTGCTGGAACGAGTGGAGTTCGAGCGGGGAAGACAGCGAGAGTTGGACCGTATGCTGGATGATCTTGAGCCTAAATTGTCTCGCCCGCTCCAGCGAAGCGTTGCTCTTCGCCAGCGAGCAGCTCGCCGGGCGTCACAGCGGCTGCCGGATACAGGCGAAGAACGACCAGGGGATCTTGCGATCACTGCTCATGGCCTAAGGCTCAAGCAACGCCTGCAAGAAAGCGAAGTGGCCATCAAGATTAAAAAAACAAGTGGTCTTGTTGCATCTGGAGTCGTGCCACCCGACGTCAAGGAGCTGCTTCTCCAAGGCAGCGGGCCACGACATTCGTCGTCTGCTGAAGGCAGGAACGAGGTCGCTTTTGTGGGTCTGCTAGGAAGCCCCAATCCACAGGGCGGGATTCTCTCAACCGCAAGAGATTCCAAAGCAAGAGTCAGCAACGGTGGGTTGCTCATCGGTCAAGCATTCCCTCTGAAGGCAGTGTCCGCTGAGCCGGCAAACTTCGCCACAGCTACAGGAACTGGTCCTCTCCAACCAAATAGAAGACCCAGCCAGGAATCGGAGCCGCCCTCGTCTGATGTCCTGGCACAGAGGCCGACCCCTAGGGAAGCAAGTAGTGATTTCGAGCAAGAGCGACGCATGCAGAGAGCGTTCTCGCCGCTTCCGACGTTTGGCCGCCAACTGGATACGGGTGACGATGAGCAGCATGATGGTGGTGAAGAGGTTCCGACATCCCAAGGTGGGAAAGGCTTGATCGCAGAAGCAGCGAAAAGCAGAGCCAGGCATCCGCTTACCCCGAACGGAGGTCCTGTTTCGCAGATGGGTGGACGTTGCTACGACACACAGCAAAGCCGAACGATGGATTCACAGCCGTTCTGCAGACAAAATGCGTATTCTGAACCGTCGCTAAAAAACGAGATCACCCGGGAGGACCAGGAAGAGGTCGATCCTGCTGAAAATGACAAATTCCTTCCCAATTGTGAAGGCATCAGCCGGTCGGCGGAAACTCTCTCTCCACGGAGCTCCACATCTGACGGAGGAGCTGAGCGGCGGCACACTTTTCGAAGGTGTAAGCCTCACGGTGTAGGTTTGGCAGCAGATGCTCTAGTTTCTATGAACGACGAAGATCTACAAACTGGCGAACACTATGCTGAACACAGAAGCTTTAGGAAAGCGAATTCCTTTTTCGAAGCACGATTCGCAGGTCAGACGGATTCACCGAGGTCACCGTCCGGCTATTGCAATCGTACTTCGCAAGGGCAAAGACCGGCGACAGAAGAACAGGAATGTTCGCTTCCACCCGAAACTGCAGGCCTGGATGACGAAGTTAACCCGCATGGTGGTGATATCAACCGGTTCAGTCTCTGTGGAAGGAAAGGCGAGCTTGGGCGCTTGCATGCAGCCGAGGAAGGACAGGGACTCAAGACATGTTGGCGCGCGAGGGAGGTAGGAGCTTCGAATCGAGATTTGGCAGCGATCCCCCCAGCTTCAACGACGTATGATGCAGAGTTTTACCGTCGAAGTCAGTTGCTCTACAAGAAATACCCTCACCTTCGAACGCTGTTCACTCCGCCCAGCACGCAAGAGGCTCATCGGCCTTCTAAATTCCCCTGGGATGACGAGGTCATTCCGACATGCCGGCAAGGAGGAAGTGTTTCCGCCTATGATGATGAGCACCCATCAATGAATAGCCGCGATGATAGATCTGAGTCATCTGCCGTGACTCAAGAGAAGCCTGAATTCCCGACAATCGACAGTACATCGACCGGTTGTTCCAGTTTGTCTAATGAAGAGACCAGTTTCCTTGATGGATCGAGCAATCATCGCTCATTTCAGTCCGAGAAGCGGCCTTTCCTTAGACGAGGCCTTGGGCAAGGAGGAGGCCGATACCGCAAAGACGCCGGCAGCGGGCGAAAATGCCCGACGGGTAAAAGTGGTATCTTGCAACGAAACAAGTCAGTATCGGACTCAAGCGCCTATGAGGAGACGATTTCCTTTTCGGAAAACAACCCCTTGGAAGAACATGAAGGGGAATCACGCATCAGGAGAGCGCCGTCTCGTCCCCGGAAGTACTCAACCGTGTCGATGTCCAAAGTGACAGATGATAGTTTGGTGACGTGGTCGGGACTGTGGCCAGCAGCCCGTTCTTTCTACAGATCATCGGATCTTTTCTGTCAACGCGACAATATGTCGAGCAAAAGGCTTTCGATTGACAGAAACCCAGTGGTTTGTCTGGACGACGAGGCCGAGTCATCGAGGGACACAGATGTGCCCAAAAAACACCCGTTTCTGAAGAAAGGGGGCGGCCGGAATGCGGGACAAGGTAAGAAAAGAGAAGAGTATGCTCTTTCCTCTGCGGGTAGCACCCCTCGCAGGCTGCAGTGTACTTCGCCGACGAGAACTGTTGGCCGCCGCGCAGAAAAGTCAGACACGGAAGTGCACTCGGCTGGAGAGAGAAGAACTCGAGTTCGGTGGCGATTTGAGGAGAAGCAGAAGAGCCATTCGGTGTCTGCCTGCGAGTCGAAGACTAGTTCTACACAAAGTTGTATATCTCCCAGGTGTTCCTCGACCCGAGAGGAGAAACGGGCTGGAAGAAGTGATAAAGTTCCGTACACTCTTTTAATGGATCTGTCTTCTCATTTCTTGCGTCCACGTGTTCGGTGGGGGCATCCACTAACGCAGACGTTCTTTGAGGACTAGTGTGTGTGTATTTAACGTGTTTGTCTCTCAACACGACTCGAGTGCGGGGACGTGTTGGTAGTTTGTGCAGGTTGAACTCCCAAACCGTATCTAGCATGAACATGGCTTTTTTCGCGACCGAGTGCCACTCCAGTTTAGCACTACACTTCGTCTCTCGCTGAGACAACACGAAGCAAACGTATATATGTGGAATGTCAAGTCGGTGGAGCTCTCCAGTCAGCCTGATATACATGAACTGAACAGGGGATTAGAAACCGCGACCGGGTCTGTGAGCCCGCTGGGAACTCCGTAGGTTCATCGGGACGGACCGCTGTATTCATGCACAGTACACATCGATGCGGAGGCCGTAGCCTCATACAGGACCACCGCGGACAAAGAGGGGAGAACTTGATGGAGCAAGCCACGCGCCAGGCAAATAATCCCACGGCCAGCAGGAGCTGCCTCCGGTCTCCCGGTTAGCAGAAAAATAAACCAGCTTTGGAGAGTCGTTTGTTACGGATCGTGATGGTGACGAGCCAAGGAAGTCAACGCAGGCACGGGCACATGTTACCAAAGTCGCAAACTTGCACATGAACCAAAACCACTGAAGCGAGTGGCTGGATGTTCTAGGTAGGTACAAGACTCGCCTCACGGCAATCTATAGTTCTGCTGTATGAGCTGATGTATTTTGGTGTTCAAGCACTTTCGTTCTGCCGTGCTTGTTCTGCCCCTTAAAGTCCACCGTGACCAGGCTGAGGCCATTTCACGCTGAGGCCATTCTTCCATGCCAGGTGATGAGGTGCACTTGTTATTTCCTCGATACCCAGCTGTTCCTTCACAGCCTGCTGGAGTTCTGAGAGAGCAGACGGGTCATCGATTGTAGGCGGGACTGCGTATCTGTGGCCCTCCAGAATGAGCGCGATAGTTTTCCGAAGAGTTTTTCCTGATCTCGTATGCGGCAGTTTATTCACAATGACACAGGTCTTGAAACACGCGAAGGGACCAATACGCTCGCGGACATCATTCACCAGTTCCTGTATGATCCTCCTTCTTTTCTGTTGCTCTTCGTCACTGCTCTGCTTCACGCGACTGTGACGAAGAACAACGACTCCAACCGGAACGTGGCCTTTGACTGCGTCCGTGACGCCCACCACTGCAGCTGATGTCACTTCGGGATGCTTGGTGAGAACCTCCTCAATGGATAGACTCGAGATACGATGAGCGGACACGTTGATCACGTCGTCTGTTCTGCCCTCGATATGAAGGTACCCATCATCATCGAAAAATCCACTGTCTCCTGTGTCGTAATATCCGGGGAACCGGGATAGATACGTGCATATATACCTGAAAAACACGTGATGCATGCATCAGAGTATTATGATTGAATACGCACACACCCTCCGCAGGTCAGTCTCCGCTTGCGCACATGTGCTACAGGAAATGGGCACCATACAGCATATGTTAGCCAGCAGCACGCAACAAGCGCTCAGGATCAGAACGCGCGGCACCGTGTCAATATGAGCATGGATGCTGCCGTATAACAGTGCCTTTCGCTGTTTCGTAGCAACTTGAGCGGGTCGACTGGCGGCTACTCACGGGCAAAATCGTAGGCGTAGACCCACTCTACGGGCGGTAACCGCTAAGGACTCACTGCTCGGGTGCAAGAGACGTACCTCGCATCGTTCTCGTACAGGCTCTTGAGTGAACCGGGAGGCATGGGCAATTTGACCACAATGTGCCCAGTCATTTCCTCTTCTACTTCTTCACCCTCGTCATCTAGAATTCGTAAATCCCACCCAGGGCAGGGCTTCCCACAAGATCCTTCCCTGAAACACAAACATGCAAGTGGACCTCATACAGCCTCAGCGGTCCGTCACAGCTTTGTGATTAACGTTGATGCACCACACGTTGTCGAGAGTGCTCAAATAAGGCGTTAGCGCTCCTGCCCTATTCTATCCCGTTTAGGCTCACTCATCGATTCTTGTTTCTTCAGCCCTAGCCCCCATTCTGCCTGAGGTCACTCCAGTACTCTTTTTGATATCGTTTGGCTCCGACACCGTAGTATGTACACTGCTTGACTTCTTTGACCTAACCAGACCGTAAGTTCAGGGTACCTGCAAGGCGTGTAATCATTTCGCGTGAAAGGCCGGCCCGTCATGACGCACGTCATTGGCCAGCCGGTCTCAGATTGCCACCAGTGATCGATTACAAGTGGGGGATTTGTCCTGGAATTTGTTCCGTCAAAGGCGTCTCTTAGAGCGCCCTGAAACCAACGCAATGTCGCATGGTCTGTCCTCTCTCCGACTAGATATATTGTTTCCAGTCGAGAGAGATCGTAGGCCTTCAAATTTTCCCCCTGTGGATCAGCCACTCTGATGCTCCGAATTGCCGATGGCGCCGTGAACAGCTTTGATACGCCGTACTCGCTCGCTACTCTCCAAAAGGCGCCTGTGAGGTGCACATATAAAGGCAAATCCTGGAAAGAAAGAACCGCCTTGGATTATGGGGTGATGCGTCTGCTGCCCTGTAATAGTGGCTATCGCACTAACAAAATGAAGCCTCTCTAGTGAAGAATGGTGAATTATGAAAGCTCGCCTGTATGATTCTTGAGCTTGATAACGAACGGCCAGTGTCATAGAGGCAGCATACCTCTCTCAATGCCATACATGACTGTGACACCTGATAATGCATACTCACCTGCATTGTTTGCCACAACAGGTTTTCCCTCATACATCACCGTCGTTCCGCCGCCAATTAGGGTACCATACAGCATTATAGAATGCCCGAGGACCCATCCAAGATCGGACGCGCAGAAGACGACATCTCCGGGTTCAATGCCGTAGATTGCTGAAGCAGTGTAGTGACTTGAAATGCACTGACCAGCGTGATCACGCACAATACCTTTGGGCTCCCCGGTGGTGCCAGACGTGTACAACAGGTATAGAGGATGATTCGAATCAACCGGAACTACGTCGCATTCGGCACAACCTGTCCGTACGAACGTCTCCCAATCGACGTCTTCTTCCTCTAGTTTACATTCATGCTCGGGTCTTTGAATAATAACCTTGAAATTTGGTTTATGCGATGAAAGTTGCAATGCATTTTCGAGTCCTTCCTTATATGGAACCACACGGCGAGGTTCGATACCGCACGAGGCTGCTATTATGGCTTTCGGTTTCGCATGATCAATTCGAGTAGACAGTTCCTGAGTTCCGAAGCCTCCAAAAGTTACCGCGTGTACGGCTCCGATGCGAGCGCATGCTAGCATGGAAATTGCCGCCTCAGGCATAACAGGCGTATAAATCAGTACGCGGTCCCCCTGACGCACTCCAGCTTTCTGCAGAGCATCAGCGACGATTTTAACTTGCTCCAGAAGTTCAGCGTACGTGATGCGACTTTTAGTACCTGTCGCGGGAGAATCATAGATGATCGCGCATGAACTTCCTCGGCCGTTGAGCACGTGCGCATCGACAGCTTCATAGCACGCATTTACCTGGCCTCCCGAAAACCAGCGGTAGACTGGAGCCTTAGAAGACTCAAGAACTGACTTATACGGCTGAAACCAGCGGACGCATGATGCTTGTCTCGTCCAAAAGTGTATGGGGTCCGCAAGCGATTCTCTGTGGAGGTGATCCTGAAGGGCTTCTCCCCTTGTGCTGGTCCCTGAGAAAACAACGACAGGCAAGAAGCTTACACAAAAGTCAGGAAAGAGGAGTCGGACAACGAACATTTTGAGGCACGGTGTCTGAAACAGACTCTTGATCTCGGTACATTTCATATGGCAACATGAAGTGGAAGCGTCTCCGTGAACTGGCCAACGCGGGGCCGGAATATTTGAGGTGCTTCGCTACTAATCTGCTGAGGGCCAACTGAAAAGCTTCTTGAAAATTTCGAAGCCTGAACTGTCACATTGCTAAATTTTTGGGGTGTCTATATAACGTATTTGAGTGGCCCCCCCTCAGTCATTCTCTGGAGTTTTCTGGGTGACGAACCTTTATCGGAGGAAGAAAAGTGGCGGGACCAGAGGTGCCGCTTCGAAGCCGTAAAATATTGGCAATGAGGGGCATATTTCGGCCATCGTATAATACTGTGTGCCTGAGCTGTCCCCTCCGTTGTGGCTAAGTATTCCCCCGCATGGAGCAAATGTCGAGAAGTCACAGGATGACATCTTGTAGAGGATCGAAGAAAAGCAGTGCGAGAGTAGGATTCCTGCGTTTCAAAAAATGGTGTGATGTAGGCTATACTCTGAGTTTGGAAGACTGCAGATAGCCTCCAGACACTAGTGGTCGCAGGATGACAGCCCAAATACCTTCCCCGTAGATGACTTCGAGCATCCTCTTCGCACGCCCCCCAAATTCTCGGCAAGGCGCCTTCAAAAATCCTCCTAGCATACATATCGGATTTCGAAAAGCATAAGGAGTTTTGACGGTTCCCTAAAGGGGGATCGGTTGGCAATGGAGGTCTCGTACTCGCGTGAGCTTTTACCCGGAGTTGACTGCTCTCCCAGGGAAGAAGACCGGGTAGGCGCGTAACCGAATGTATTTAACCTGCCGCTTCGCCACCCCCACCATACGTTAATAGACAAACGTGATCATGGAAGAAATTCGTATGTGCCAATGGAAAGAATGCCGACCGCAGTGGTCTCAAACTAAAAGATGCAGAAGGGCAGGTAGGAAGAACACAAGGCTCGGTTTTGACTGACATGTTTATGCGGGACCACGTGGGAGAAGTTTCATGGCTGGCCTTCCCATCTGAGAAAGGCGTCCTTTGCTTTCACAAGCTTCGTGACGCGGGTAGATGGGAAGGCTTCCGCCGCTCGTGAAGACACGGTAGGGATTCCGGTCACTGGACGTGTAGTACTGATTATTAAACAACTGAAGCTAGACTTCCTACCCACCTGAAATAAAGGTATTCAAGGGACTGTAGAAACTGTTTTAGCAAGTCCTAAAAAAGGTCCTAAAAGCGAGTACAGAGTATCGATCGTGCTGGCAACGACGTGTTCAGCCTCTCGAGCCAATTCGCGCACCAGCGGTAAATGACCCGTATCTGGGAAAATGAATTTGCCGGCAATCGCCGGAGCACGGTGAATACACAGATCTAGCTAAGTCGAGAAGCACTGGCAGCGGCCGTACCCTGAGCTTCGTGCTTTCTCTTCGTACATTGTCTTCCTCCACAAGCAATGCGTGAATCAGATTAGCACTTCGCACTCGCCAGTGACAAAGTAGCACCCGCCGTAAACACTATCTAAGACTCGATGAGCATTCAACGTCGTCCTAGCTGCTCCGTCTTGAGCGCTCTCCGTCACTGCATGGCATGTGTGACGGTAAGAGCAACAGCTTTTGTTGAGTAGGGTATTATGCTAGTGCGCTATCATTCTATATTTTCGTGGAAGAACGGCGCGGCCAGTACCGCACTGACAGCTGAAGAGTGATTGTTGCTCCTGTCTCTGCAACACACTACCAACTCTATCTTCCGATGAGGAAAGATATGCTCAACACGCCGGCTACTCTAAAGTAGTTCCGCAGACTACACTGATTCAGCAGGACAACACATGGGACCCGCGGAGACAGGTGCGACTGCACAATTCGCCAGTTTCAGAGACGTCTCCGGAAATGCGATTGAACGAAGTCAATCAAAGACCCACGCATTGTTCCGTGCGTCCCTGTATGCTGCCCCCCTGTTTTTTTCCCCTGGAACAGACTCTACCTCTTCAGTTTTCGCGTTTCCCGAGACCGGCTTCCCCACAAGTCGCGTGAAAGAGTATGTGAGGGAGCTCTGCACCGGGACACGCGCCGAAGAACGAAACTGCCGCTCTGGCTAAAAAGAGAACCAGCACGCTCCTCGTTAATTATAATGGATCACCGCAAGGTCCGCGTACAACTCGCGCACCAATAATCTGTAACAAGAGAGTGAATACATATTGCCATATCAGCGGGAATCACGCATCCATCCACGACGCCAATGGCCCCATCCGAGGAGGCAAAATGCTTGTCCCTCCACTAGCTGCATTCTTTCACGCAGGAAAAACCTTTAAACTGGATCGACGCGGGTCAAGGAAGAGGGAAATAGCCGAGGAAACATCAACTGCAATCGAACCGTTGTTGCCAACGACGCCAGGATAACGCAGACTCCAAAGCACCACTTTGTTTCTCAGTTTGTCTGAGATAGTATAGGCGGAAAAAGAGAATGCCGTGGGTTACGCTTACCATACCAATGGCCACCGGAAAAAGAGTGCCAATTTAGTGATGCGCATTACCATCCCGCCAAAATAGATACCAGCGAGCATCAGACCCAGAGAGTTGCATCAGGTAGCTATCGAACATTCAAGGAAAGGAGACGAGGTACAGGGTGTCTATCTACACCCCGAACACTTGTCCCCAAAAAACTCGCAGGCGTCGTCCAGCATTTATGAGTTTAAGAAACACTCTATTTGGTAAAAATGGCACCAGGTACTGTTCATATTTACGCTGTCCCTGCGTAGTGAGTATGCACTCAGACGAGGGACACATTCGTAGGCAAGAATGTAAATTTCACCACAAGGGACGGACGTTGCGAGCATATTACCACAAAAGTGACTAATCGCGCAGATAGAAGGCGGGCGAACATCCCGGAGAGGCAAATGCCATCTGAAATGCGTGCGCTTGACCGCTGGAAAGAGGTTAAACGATGTGAACCCGTACCACCTCTTTGGCCGGTATGCATTGAAGAAGTCCCCGAGGCATAGATGTTTATGCCGTCATACACCACATACGTATTAACCAAAAAAGGTACGTGAGTAGCCATAGCCGTGGCAGTACATCGATTTTGATATCAAGAAGCTATGTATTTGTGTACCATGGTATCTTTATCGATCACTTTCTTCACCAGTGCAGCCACCCTACCTTCAATCCAACTAACTGCTCACCTAGCTGCTGCTGCACCAAAGCCTTCCCGGGAGAGTTCTACCAAACAAAACATGCACTCCCAAACAATACAACAAATACCAGAATGCACACATCTGGAATAGATCTGCTTCCTTGCTCTGACACTGGTCTGTCACAGAACTATACGACGGAGCTTACCACAATGTTTCTATGTGGCTCTCATATGCGGTAAGCATCGCCATAAGCAGGTGACGAAACAAAGGAAAATACTGGCCACACATGCACTACCTTGCACTTACGCCGTATGAGGCCGCCCACGGTACAGACCTTACTTTTCGCCGACCAACGAGCGCTACACCAAATCAAAATGCTTGAAAAAGCAACTACATGGAGCACGCGCACCTACATATATACATATACGTATACAATCCCACACATGCGCGCACATGCATGTTCAGAAAACATCTGATTCTTCTCCCTCTGTATTTCCAAGTTGCTTTCACGGAAAATAATGGAAAATTTCCGGCGACCTTTGCATTCCGGTATCCCTGCTTATTCAAACACAGTGGCAAGGGCTGCATATAACCAGCTCTGAAGTGTGTTCTTTTCGCGTAAGGCCGAATACGCTCGCACTACAATGTTGAGAAGTTAGTAAATTTCATCCACTTGCGTCGAGAACCGCGCGAGAGTAGGCCATCAGCTCCTCCGCGGCAGAGAGACACTGAAGAGAGGCACCAAGCTGCGAGACATGCGCGCATAAAACAGGCACACGGAAGAATCGCAGTGTTTCCCGCGCCGTCTGCGACACGCAAACGGTGAGGATGGAGAATACTCGGCTATTAAACCCAAAACGGCGACAGCAGAGGTGGCAGTGGCAGAACCGGGGTGTTGTCTGTATACTAATCTTGCCGGACAAAGCATGGAACCGTATATAGCTATGCATTTGTGTACGCAGACCTCTATTCCCACCGGCCGGTCAGTCTCCTTCTTACCAGTTTCGCGTGGAAGAGCTGCGTCGGGAAAGCGCTGTGCGCGTTTATGTCTAAGGTGTGTAGACACAGCTAAAAGATTGACACTTGCCATCCCCGTTTAGGCGCCTCGCTTCCACAGTTCTGACTCACCCCGTTGGGGATCTCTGAGCGGTCAGCCAAACTGGGAGAGGAAGCGAAGGCATTCTCATCGGAAGCTTCTGTATCTGAATCCACTCCGCCAGTCGCGGCCGCAGCCATCCACGTACACGCGGAACCCTCGCTGGTAGTCGGGACAGACCGCCGAGTTGCGGTCGAGCCCTGTGGGGGTTTGCCACTGCTTATGTTTTCTTCCAGAGGCACAGACTCTCCCTTCCCCATCTCACAGGTATTTTCTGTACCCTCAGGACGCACAACGCGCTCCATATCTCCACCGTTCCAAGACCATTGGAGTGTAAGAGGCACACGGGCTCCAAGATACGTCGACAGCACAGAATCTGACGCGAGATTCACCTGAGACCCTGCAGTCGCGGACGAGCTAACGCTATCTCTGCCTTGCGGCGGGGCAGGTCCGGCACCGCTGCTATCCGCTGCAGACCCGCCTCCGCAGCCCTGTTGGACACCGCGGGCTGGTGCTGGCGAAACTGCAGCCGCAGCAGGCTTGCTGCAGTATTGTTCACGCACAGCTGCGAGCTGGCCCGACAGCGGGCACGGAAAGTCAGGTGTCACAACAGGTTTTGAGCTACCAGCTGAACCCTGTATGTGTCCTTCGTCAGAAACGCGCATGCCGACGCGGTCTGCGAAGGGTCCAAAGAGCTCGGGCACCCGGGCTGTCCCTTGGCCAATTTTCACAGCTAGGTCACACACGGCGAAGCATACTTTCTGCGACACAACCGAGTCGCGCTTGTAGTCGGGGTGAGCAGCCAGGCACGCTCGAAGAAAGGCAGCATCTGTTGGGATGATGCCCTGCGTTCGATGCCGAAGGAAATCAAAAAATTCGAGCAACTGTGCGGCGCACAACGGCGAGAGGCGAGACGAATGTCTCTCCATGTGCGCCAAACACGCCGGCACTAGACACACAGCAGGCGTCTCGCGGCCTGGCTCCATGGGCACGCCAAAGAGGATTTCATGGAGATAGAATTCTCCGAACGAGCGATCGATGGAGTCACGTCTTATATCCTTGCGGAACCAAAATTTCTGCGTTAGAATCGAATTGACTTGAGCCGACCGCTTCACATTCGCGTCATTCAGCGACATCGGAATATACAGATCCAAGCGCTCTTCAAGAAGAACCTGAAGGTGAGACAGAGAAGCACATGCAACGGTTTCAGGTCCCCTTTTCGGTACCATCATATCATCGCGTCTGCTCTGACCCTGAAGAATCGTAACCACAGAGCTGCATTCGCGGTCAGTATACAGTGCACCAAGCGGACATCGAGGACACCGCCCCGGCTAGTTCAGGAACAAAATTTCACGCAATTTCCAACTCTGCAAAGTTCCGAGGCAACCTCACACATCGGCAAGTTTTCAAAACCCCGAAAAATCCCCTCCTGGAAATCTGGGCTCGTACGAATAAATTCAGGACGCGATGGCTGCTACGTCCCTCCAGAAACATCATTGATATCGATGAGAACATGTACTCGAAGAGACAAAAAATAGGGGCACATGGCTGTGGAAGGCCATGTCTGTATTCCCCCTTGCGTCAACCATTGTACACCCCAATGACTGCTCAGCCAACCATACCTGTACAAGGACGGTGATGAGCGCAACACACGCTGCATTCTCGAAATCACACAGCTGTATCTCAGGTGTGCGGAACTCCACCCTCCAGCACTCAACGCTGCTTCCGCCACACCGGCACTCTGGACGCCTGGCTCTATCTTCATCGAGGTCTCCTTCGACTCTCGCTGTTTGTCTGCCCACAGCGCGTTTCTCATCGAGCTCAGCTCGTGCTTCGATATCTTCCTCCTCTTTCGAAGACGATGTCTCCATTTGCGAAGCCACCGTTTGCCCCGTGAGCCGCTTGAACGCAGGTGGAGGTTTGAATCGAACGGAATTCCAATTCGTCGACTGCAGGTTCTCAAAATTCTCTGTCGTTATACAGTTGTCGTCGTAGGTATCCAATTTCCAGTCTGCTTGCCCCTCTGCCTCCAAAATTCGCGCGATTTCCTCCTCGGCACCTTTGTGCCCGTCTGACTGCAGAAGCTTGTCGCGAAAAATCACCATAGGGTCGCGCACAAACAGGAAGGCAACGTGGCGAGCAAGTAGCGGGTCAACGCCTCCAGCAATTAATGCTTCGTATGCCCGCGAGTCCACCGGGGCAGGAACGTCGTTGTAGAATTCAACGTTCTGAGAACCCATGCAGCAAATGGTGAGCGCCGCAGATGCCATCCGTAATTCGTTAGAGAGCATTCATCCCGCTAGAGACCCTAGCGCCTCGGAAGCAAGAAATAGTGATAGAGGATATGCTGCGGCTGCTCGAAGCCTGGCCTGCTTCTCCTCTTGCTTCGACGGCGAACCCACGACAATCCGTGGGAGGGCGGTCCGTGCGAACCCGCATACCGGACAACCGGCTTATACAAAAAACGAGAAGCGGGCTTGCCTCTGAGTGCAACTGGAGTTTTACTGTAACCCCCCCCTCGCCCCTCGCACGACAGCTTCAGCTGCATTGTGACGCAGGTCGGCTAGATAGACCCCCCAGGGAACACGGATAAAGAGTGAACTGGAGAACTACCGAACACGGGAAGCGGCTTCGCGACCGTGCCCCCCCAAAGTGCCGGATCGCGCGAAAAAGCCCGCCACGGCGCAAAACGGGCGGATTCCCTAGGCATGCAACTATATACAGATGTAGATATAGATACACATGTGCCCGTACACATACGGAGAGTGTTGGCTAGTGGCGCCCGCAGACGCACGTGTGCCTAACCTTTCTTCTCGAGGTTTGTCTAGCTATCTTTGCGCGTCCATTCATGTGAGATTGGACGGTAAATGCACACGAGCATGGGTATCTCGCAAACCGTGTGACTCGAGAGAGACGGCTGAAAAACTTACATCTCGTAAGGGCGGCTGGTCACTAATGTACAGCGAGAACGACCCGTAGCGGGATTTGGGGATCGTCCTGAGCTCCTCCGGCGTCCGGCAGTCCACAGAACCAGCAATCGTCGCCCAGCGCGTGTCTGTTGCCGCCACTAGGCCCCGCAGGAACGGTGTCGCAGCAGTCAGCTGCGAGGCAGTCCACCCATGGCAGAGAGCGAATCGAAACTCGGAGCGTGAGGCAGCGAACGGAAAGAATGGACTCTCAATCTACAGTGACTGCGGAGAAAACGAACGACAGCATCGCCGGAGGGAGGGCCAGCTGCAGACAGGCTGTTACAGTGCTCGTGGTGGTCGGGTCGGACTGCTGTTCTCGCTTCAAGACTACCGTGTCTCACGCCGCACGCATCTTACCGAGAGCCACAAGGGAGCGAGGACACCCAACTGGTCGTAGAGGTATCTTGCATCCGACATCGACGGACACCCGAAAGTTACTTGTGTGCAGTGCATGCCCATCCCAAAAACCATGTGGTCCATGTAGATCCACTGGCCGTCGTGGAGCGCCTCGCCATTCATCACACGTTGCCGCCGGCGTTCTTGGTCTGAAACGCAGCGATGAGACACAGGTGTGCCCTTGGCCAGAAACGACGCTGCGAACGCGCGTGGACGTAGGCAACAAAGTCGGCGCCCGCAAAGTACAGATGAACACCGACACAGACACGTGGATGTCGGTATTCATCTATGCATCTCCGCGCAAGAGCGCCGCCGACTGATCTGAGTCGCGGGAATGCACATTGATAAAGAGACGCGACTGTGCCCCTCGCGACTATATGCATCGGAAGTGTGCAAAATACAATTCACACTCCATGGCCGCTCCTGCACACACACACCCGTGCATGCCAAGGCGCACGCATGCATTTCTTAGACTCCGTGGTCGTGTGTGTATGCATGCAAGCATTCGAGTCAAGCAACTTCTGACTTGGGAAAGCGCACCTACACTCTCAGCAAGTCCCTCACCTACGGATACCACAACGGCATGGTCCCTACCATCGACGGTTTGGGGCAGCGAGGCGCCCTCTTGGTCGTCCTCGTTAACGGAAGTGAGCTTGTCGTGAAACAACGGAATCAGAATCTCGACCTTCTTCCCGCGACGCCTAAGAAACACAAATATGAGATAGCAGATCACGCGTCGCTTTCCCGAGACAAGCAAAAATTCCCTACCTCGGGACTCCGCGAGAACCAAACAGAGAGGCGACCGAAAGACGGATCGAGTACCATGTTTCCATTCACAGAGAAGTGCAATTTAGCTCCGCTCCAAAGAAGCGAAGACAAGCAGGTGGCGGGCAGCTCCAACAGACCGCAGCCGTTTGTCAGCCTCGTGACATAAAACAAAAGCTACTCGTGCGGTGCAAACGAATGCACGCGCACATGCATTTATATACGTATATATATCCTGTCATGGCTCTGGCATGCCCCTCTAAGATTTCCTCTGGGACCAAACGCTGTGCGAACGCTGTGCGCGTTTCAGCGCACGCCTGAGGGCTCCAGCGAGTTGGCGCTGGGACGGCAAAACGAGTAAAGGGTTCGCTATGGAAATAACTCTTCTCTGGCACAAACCACGCGCGCTGGAAGGTGGGACTCACGCTCGAATGTTTGCTGTGAGCGTCCGGAAGCGAGGGTGGTTTTTAGTCACTTCATCGCCAACAAAAATGCTTCCACCAAAAGTATGGAGTGGGTCTGGTACTGACGGAGGCGACGAGAAGTCTCCGGGCAAAAAAACATCTTCTCGGCGTTCTCCTTGCCCCTCAATACCACAACCGTCACTTTCGCTTCGCTTCGCAAGCTCAGAGGAAGAGGCCTGTTTGTCTCCTGTGAAGCCGCCAGCTCGACGGTTCGGCAGCGACAGCGCCCCCACTGTTGGAAAACTAGTCAACGAGACCGCGAAGCATCCAGGGGGCAGGACAGCCTAAGATGCCGAACCCGCGGAAAACAATCATCGTAGGAAAACGCTCGAGCCGTGAGTCGGGTTACGCTACTGGCGGGGAATAAAATTTTTTTTTATTAATGGAAGTTTCTGGGCTTGAAAACAAAACTGACGCGACGGATGAAATATCTGATTAGCATTTCTACATTGCTATCTCCACAAACGTGCATATAGAGACAGGCAAATACGTTTGCAGCTCCGAGACGCCATACTCTGCGTACTTTGGCTGTCAGCCACACGCATCTTATCTTAGTGCGTAAAGTCAAACTTCAGGTGCCACCATGTGAATAAACTACATATATACACTCGTGAATATCCGTGAAAAGGAGGCGCTTGTGAAGCGAAAGCGTACCTGAACCTTCTTTCGTCGTAGTTGCATAGATGGCAGCAGACAGAGGAGCGAATTCAGATCCAGATTGAACGGCTCTCCAGGGATAGCTTCGATCATGTGGCTGCCGTACTCAGGGTGCCATCTGCTCAGCCGCCACCGCGGGACATCGGCGCTCTCGCCCTCCGTGCCGGCTCTTCCGACATGCTCACCCGGAGAAGCGGAAAAGGCATTGGATTCTGGGGATCCGCTTCGGTCTGCGGCAGCGCTCTGAGCCGTCTCGGAGCCTGGAGACCTGACAGACGAAGCGGGCGCCGCGTGCGGCTCCCGTGACGGCGCTTGCGATAACCGAGCTTCTCTGGTCCGCAGCTCACCTAGTGCGTCTACGTACAAACACACAAGAGAGAACTGGGGCTCGCACATCATCATCAAAACATACTTGCTTGCGCGCGCGCATATTTGACGTCACGTAAACAGTTAGATGGGCGCAAGAGGAGGGACTGCGGGCATGCTTGCGGACAGGAAGACTGTATAGTTTGCACGAGCGAAAAAAACCCGACACACTGGGGCGCTGCGACCTTCACACATTCTTCGGGCCTCCGTGTCCGCTGTTGGCTTGCAGAATCCGCGCGGAGAGCGTTTGTCAACGATGTCACAAGGAATTGAGCTTCAAACAGTCTCTCAGCTGCTAGAAGTACACCTACGTTCAGCGGCCAATAAAACCTGAGGACGCTGTGAGGCAGCGTCCAGCTTGACAAGACACAGTTCTGTACACATGCACACACACACGTGCAAATCCAAGATCCTCCAGAAAAATGAACTGCGTCCGAGGTCGCTGTGCATTGAAGCTCCTGTTGCGGCACGCATCAGTCCTAACACGAAGATCGGCTATTCGAGCGGAAGAGTCTCGTCGGGGAGTTGCAACAAACCAGCGGCCTTCGTCCCCTCTACGGAAGACGCTAATGTGTGAGTGACTGTCAAACTTTCCAGCGTTCTTTGCACGAACCACAGAGGCGGCAGAGCGCACCTAGTTCGTCACCCCAGAACAGATCGTGGGGGTCACATCGATCATCCTTAAACTGTTTGAAGAGTTTGATGAACTCGCGAACGCCCCGCCGCTTTACTGTCTGCCTGTACCTCCCGGATTCTCGCCAAGTCAAAGGAGTGCCTTCCTCCAAAAAACCCATTGCGATGGAAAAGAAAGACGAAGAACAAGACGAAAAGGCCAACCAACCCGAACACAAAAAAAGGAAAGAATGAGGGAGAGTGGAACGGCCGAAAAAAGAAGCAGGATAGATCAAGGAACAGAGAGGAGAAACCCAAACGGAGTCACGGAAGGAGACAAGCGGGGGGCAAAGAGCAATAGCAGAGAAACCCGAACAAACACAACACGCAAGCAACGTGAGCTGTCCGTATTTTCCGGAACGAAGCAGCAATGCTGCCAACATGTCCGTCGGGTTCCCCTAAGCCACAAGGTGCGAGACTGTGGGGTTTCCTCTTTCTTTGTTCAGCACTCCTTGTTCACAGATGAACACAACCAGAGACCCAGCAGTGCATAGAGGCAGAGAACCGAGTATCCGATGCCGCCTTGACGTCCGACAATCCAGCGGCTGCCGCCCTCCTTGGTGGCGCTTTACAAGTAAAGGACTCCCTCCATCCATCCAAAGTTTATGTACAGATAGCCTGCCAGTGGAGGGCACTCTCTGTATGGAACGGCAAAGGCCTATCTAGCCAGAAGAGTGCGAAGAAACGTAGCATCAGAAGAACATCGATAAAACCTGTGTACGATGTGCCGCCCCGCAGGCGTATGCGTCCGATTAGCCTGCGGATAAGTATTCTGACACTTCGTTGTTCGGGCTGGAAAGAAGCCAGGCACAAAATTTGAGCCAAGCGAGGAATTTATGAACTGCGATAAGAGCAGTAGTTTTCTTCTCAAACCCTCCGGCAGGCAAAGTGCTCGGGAGCAGAAATCATGCCAACAGAGACGGCCCCCTTGACACCAGCGCTGTCCAAGCTGCCGTTACATACCATTATTTTCTGCACAGAGACGCAGTCCACCGGAGAGTACTCAAAAAGAGGGTAACGAAGCACTCGAAGCACGACACAAGCCAAGAGAAGAAAACTGCAAGACACCCCTTCAGACTCCCAGGTGGTATATGGCTAGACAGTGAGCAGAACCAAGAGGCGACAAGTCTGCACGCGTCAGATCGTTGGACCGTCTTCTGTCGAAGCACGTGATAAGTCAGCTAAAGATAAGGAAGGCAAACGCACCGACACCTCACTCCCTTTGTGTTTTTCATGGAATCTGGCGAAAAACAGGTCAAAAAGTATGCCAACAGAAGAACAAAGGGCAAGACTCCCAAATTGGTTGTCGGGTAATTCACTTCGGTGTTCCGCCTGGTCAAAAAGCGGACGTAAGACGGAAGTGCAAGGTCATGATGGAGCTTGCAGGTCTTTTTCGTGAAGGTTTACAGACGGATGACGGAGAAAAAAAGAAGTGCGCCGACCGTGGAGCTTGTTGAGTGACTCGCCCGCAATGCCCTGGGCTGCACCCTGCGACAAGGCACGCCTTTGCACCGTAACGAGCATTTTCTAGCTGTCCACTGCGCAGAGGGAACCTGAAGCCCCAGGAGAAGGCTTCTTTGCCTCTTTCGAACAAACGTGGGAAAAAAAGCAAGCGCGAGGTCACCTTCGGCAGATCTCCCCGTGTGCGCCGGGCTTGCCGGCTGCCGGCAGCCACTCCCTGAAGAGAGCGGGAAGAGCCAGACGATGGCGTAGGTTACCGCCCCTGGAAGATACTGTTCAGAGAGCAGCAAGAAACTACGGGGGATCCCCTTTGTCTCAATTCACCTTTCAGCAGTCTCAATTCACCTTTCAGCAGGATCAATTCACCTCTTCCCGAAAGGGAGCGCCCGCGCACACTGTGGCAGCTGCAAATCGAGGGGGGCCGATGCATCTCTCGCAGTCTTGACGTGGGGTTTTTTCGCCGAGACTTGGCGGCCTCAAATTGTCCAGAGTTATTCTGATTGCCAGTTCCAAATGAATTCCGCAGGTGTGCACCAATCTCTCTCTGCAGTTCGGCTCGCAAAACTCAACTGGAGCGACGAAGGGAATGGGCTTCCTTTTCGCCGGCGCCGAGGCCAAGGAGTAGGACCTCCGCTTGCCCAGTCAGCCGGCGCAGCGCAGGGTGACTGGGAGCCGAGCGATCGAAAGGAGGAGAGGGCTGCATGGGAGTGGGCGGGACGTGGAAGCAACCGCCTCGAGGCAGCGTACGAGTACCCTGGAAATGGGAAATTATTCAGCATGTCTTTTTCCTGCGGTGCCGAAGTGTACTGGTGTCACTCTCCCCACTATCGTGTAACTTAGCCTCGTAAGAAAGGCACCTTCCTACGAGACGCCCTCCGGTACATCGGTGTACGCAAATGCGCACCGTTTCCAATTCAACTCTGTCTTTCCTCGAGCGGGACTTCTGGCTTTTTTTCCTACACCAAGATAGCATTTAAACGCGTCCGCGTCAGTCTCGGACCACGTTTGTCCATGACTTTCGTAACTACCGTGATACTGCCGTCTTCCTCCCCAACACCCGCACAACAAGACACGCAACCGGAGTGCGACACTCCACTTTTTTGCGCCGTGGTTGGCATGTCTTGCTGCCGTATTTACAGGTGAAGACCCGAGTCTTTCTCACGCACGGCGTTTCCCTTCCGTCTTGCCTGCTGTCTACGATACACAAGTACTCCATCTCGCCAGTGACTCTGGTGCGGCCGTCTCTTCTGCCTTCCAGGCGGGTAGCATTGCCGTTGCACTGATCTCCGTTTCCCCGCAGAAGCCCTTGTCACCGGAAGCTCCTATTTTGTTATCGGAGGCGGACAGTTTTTTTATTGTGCGGTAGCCTTTTTCTATTCGATTCGCAAACTTTCAACACACCATGACGGAGTCTCGGTTGCGAGCTCTTGTGCTGTGTCTTCTTTTTTTTGTTTTCCTTCTCGCAATTGACCTAAGTGCGGCGGAAGTCTCGGAGGATGCTGGGGCTGCCTCCGTGTCGCAGGCTACGGTGGATGGAGGAGATGATGCCGAAGGCGCCACCGACGACGCGGACGAAGGCGACGAGGACGACGCAGACGCAGGCGACGAGGACGACGCAGATGAAGGCGACGAGGACGATTTCGACTTTTCATCTCTTCTCGGCTCCCTCGGAGGAGCAGGGGGTCTGGGCGGAGCTGGAGGTTTGGGTGACGCTGCTGGGCTTCTTTCGGGCATGAGTGGTCTGGAGGGACTCTCCGGCCTCATAAATAGCTTCAAGAATCCCGACGAAGAAGATGGCACACCGTCGGGCGTGAACGGCTCGGATAGTCTTTCTGGAATCCTTGAAGGCTTGAAAAATGCTTCAGGCCACGCAGGCGCGAACGGGGCACTCGGAAGTCTAGCGAATTTGCTTCCTGGTCTCGGCTCGATAGGCAAGACTGGCAGCGACGAAACTGACGACCTCGCGGAACTGTTCAGGCGGGCTGCCAGCCAGCAGAGCTCGCGTAGTAACCAAGTGTCTGCAGACTTTTTGCAACAAATGCTTTCCATGATTTCCAAGAATAATACGGGCCTCAACGGCCTCATGGATGAGTTCATGCAAGACCCGTACATGGAAACAAAAGAGATTGAAAGACCGAAGATTGATCCGCAGATCTTCGTGAACCCCCCCAGGCAAGCTCCTGCAGAGGCGAACAACGAGGAAGAGCCTGAACGCAGCGAAGCATCTGATGCCGCAGGTGCCGAAGCGCCGCCGACACGAACGGAAGGCCCCGAAGAGATCATCCTGTCCAAAGTAAAGGACCTCGTGAAAAAACGCGAAACCCAAGATGCCGCCACTCGCTCGGAAGAGGATGCACCTTCCGTAGACCCGTTCTCCGGCAAGTATCAAGACACCGGCGTCTGTCACGTCCTGGTCCTCTCGGGCGGCGGCGCGAAGGCTGCCTTCCATGCAGGCGCCATTGTCGGGTTGGCAGAGCAGTACAAGGCACACAGTCTCGAGCTCAAATGGGATGTGCTGGCTGGCGTGGGCATGGGAGGCGTGCATGCTGTGTTTGGCCTGCCATTCAAACCAGGTAAGAGAGCGCCGGCGGCCGCCGCAAAGCTCGCCAGCCGCCTCCAATCCGAGGCGAGCCCTGTCAGAATAAGTGTGACGATTCGCGAGACACCAGGATTACCGAGGTTAGGGGTAATCAGTCCAGAGGAGATATGCCAAGAGCAGGGGATGTCGCGAGTGTCGTGGTCGACGTATATATATATATATATATCTTTATATATTTGTCTGTTTTCGTACGCCTACAGGCGGGTGTAGAAGGGGAGCACCCTCTTGCGTGCACGGTTTCTTCGGTGTGGCCATGTACTTGGTTCGGCGCACGTACGCATCCATACCGATATCCTGGAAGTTGGCGCACGACTGAGGGATGGTCTCGAAATAGTATTTACTGCGTGTCTGTTTTCCTTCAGGCCAAAACGGCGAGCTGGATTTTGGCCGCAGCCTTTGGGGATTTTGGCAAAACTTGAAGGAGGATGACGTCATGAAGTGTGAGAACGGCATGAAGGATTTGATGGATATTCGTGCGACTATGAAATGGATCGAGCAGGTTCACAAGTACTCAAAGAACGTGAAGAAGATGCTGAATCTCCCTCCTCCACACCCCTGTGATACCTCGCGGTTCCTGGCGACCCTCAAGTCCCAGCTGTCCAGTTTGACGGAGAACCAACGGAACGCAACTTCTGCCGATGCCACGAACCGAGGACAGCGAAGCGCCGTTGTAACCGCCGCGAAGCTCGGGGGTGGCGAGCGGACGTGGACCTTGCTTCCTTCTCAGTGGGTTACCAACGAATGCAAAACCCAAGATGATGGCGTCGAGGGGATGAAGTGCAAATCGGACTCCCCCGAGTCCGCTGATGCAGCATCGTCTCTCGCCCTCGCGATGCAAGCCACGTCGGCGACCCCAGAGACATTTCCCCCGGTTCCCTACAAGAACGCGCAAGGGAAACTGGAAGCCTTGGTTGACGGGGCGGTTACGTCCTTTTTGAACATGCTTCCTGGCGTTAGCGCCTGCCAAGAGAAAATAAGAAAAAGTGAAAAGAATCCCTTCTCAGATGAGGAGATCGCCCGCGGCAAAGGCATCGTCTTTGACTTTGTTCTGTCCGTTGAGGCGGACAAACCCAATGACGAAGGGACGCTGGCGCCCAGCGAGGAGGATGGCGAGGACTCGATGTTCGAGAACACTGGCGTCCCGCTGGAAAACATAAACACCCTCAAGATGAAGTTCCCGGATCTCACCATCCGCCATGTTTTAGCACCCGAGGAAACGTACGAGCTCGCACATGATCTCATGGATCTGCGCAGCATTCACGCGCTTCTCGAACATGGACGTGTTGCCGGATGGCAGGGTCAGACGTTTTCTATCTCGCAAGAGGAGAAAACGGCCGAAGAGGCTTGAAAAACAGGTGGAAGTCTGGGCACTTTAGCTCATTCGGTGCTCTTTGAATTGCGGTGAACTCTAGGAGACGATTCCCTACAGTAGCAGCGTGGCAACTGCATGAGGGAGGCGTGCACATGCATATATGCGTGGCGAAAGAGTGTATGTCCAGAAATATATATAGATGTGGGCACATGGCCTTTTTGATAGATACATTTGAATCGTTGCGGCTTTTCTGTGTCAGCGGATACGCTTGCCGACATGACCTGGCTTTGCTCTGTTCGCTGTTCAATGCAGAAGAGGGGACTTCTGGGGTCGACCAGGTTGGAACGCCCGGGTCAGCCTCCAAGCGTGGAAGGCGTCCGTGTCACTGTTTGATATCTTACTCTTGATAATCTGTTATATAACCAGGCCGAGTCGGCAGGTGGTTTCTTTCTGTCGTCTCCTGTTGTGAAGCGTCAGGCTGCGATGCGGATGCACTAGGCAATGTGCGCCCAGGGCATGTGCAGGCGCCGTCCTTTTACGGCGTGTCCGTGGAGAATATTTTTTTTCTGTGGTACGTTGCGTGTATGCGTGCATATACCTTTTCCCTGCGGCAGGGAGCGTTCTCGACTCGATATAAACCCCTATACAAGCATTCTCACTCATACACACGTGCGCTCGCGAACTTAACCAATCTTGCCATTTTCTCCCTACGTGTATGCGTATACCACCGCTTGTACCTTGCTCATACATTACAGATGCGCTCAGAAGCCAGGTTGTCGGAAGTCTACGCAGTACATATACATAACCTAATAACCGGAATCATCCTCAGTATTCTAGGAACTACAGTGCTTTTGTTTCTTCGATCTGATTTACACAGTTCTGGATCGCAGACCATATAACCACGCTCGATAACGATAGCGTATTGAACGTGGCTATACGGGAGGCGGCGCTTTCTGCCTCCAGAACGATGAGCATTTCCCTTGATGAACGATTAAGTGACCGGTCATTAATGACGTCGGAGTCCCCCAGAGTGTAATCCAGCCTCAGCAAACAGCTCCCGTGCCCACAAGTCTCCCCTAAAGAGACACGGTGAATCGTTGACCTCCTACGTCCTTTCACTTGTGTCTGGTGAGTTAAAAAAGATGCTATCACGCAGTGAAGTTGCAGCATAGAATGCACAGGCAGATACTTTCACGCTGTCTCCAACGGACGGCTCTGGCATACGTGCTTTCAGCCATTAGTTGTCTTCCTCTGTGGAGTGGTGCCGCATGTAACGCGGAGAGGGAAGTTGAAGTATTCGTGTGCACTTAATACAGGCCTCTAAGATTGAGTGCAGCTTGCATGCACTAACCGCCCCGAGTTCGTAAAAAAAGCGTTCTGTGGACCACGCGTGCGCTGCCGGTCGGTATCGCTATTCACTTGGAAGCTTGTATCTCACGCGTAGCGGACGTGAAGGTGAAGACGTGTTTTCCGCTCGCTAAATCGACTGGGAGTACGTATATAGGTATGTATGTATAGACGTATACACGTAAGGCTGAGTGTGGACTGAAACAGCGGTGACTTCCGCGCTTCGCGATGGTAACAATAAAACGGCGCTTGTGCGGGCGTCTTGTGCCACACCTTCACACGCAGATGCACTTCCGAACTGCTGCCGTGGCCGACGCGGCGCAGTGCTTCAGAAAGCGTGTTTCTGTTCGATCTATTCTCGCTGCCACAACTGTGTTGTGTGAGAGGGCTCAGCGTGGTCGTGTAGGCTCGAGGCACTGGGACTGGGGCTCAGCTACATGTGCACACATATGTATGCACAGATATAGATAGACAGATAGACGTATATATATATATATATATATATATATATATATATATATATATATATATATATATATATATGGAGAGATTGATGGGTAGACGTGGGTACTAGTGCCTAAGCATGGATGAGGACACGCGTACACGTGCGTTTAAACACAGGCTACATCGGTTGGAAATTGAGTCTGTTTTCCTCTGAGAGCGCAGCCGGTGACTCGTGGCGGTCGTGTGCAGTGCACATGACGGAGAGTGCCGCACACACACACACATATATGTGCAAAGGCGTCCGAAAAGATGCTCATTCAGGATGGTGGTGACCCGGGGACGGTCTTCGAAAATGTATTTAAAAGCTCATGAAAACGGACCCGGAACCTCTCCACGCTGAGAATTTGTCTGAAGGAGAGCGAACGATGCAGACCTGCATATGTTCCCACGGAAGCAAGCTGATCCTTCGAGCAAGGCGCGCACGTCGACGGCGGTAAGGACGTGTGAAGGTGGTGAGTGTTCACAGGATCCTAGTGAGGCTGAAGCCTCCACTGCTTCATCAAAAATCAGGCATCCGAGAGAGCGCTCACGAAAAAAGGAAGGCGCAGGACGCATCACAGAACCGACGCAAGTTCCATCTCCACCGTTCTGCTTCTGCGAGGCCCACACAGAAATCTCGCGGCTGAAGAGAGAGGCTCGGCAGACCGCTTGAATCGCGTGGTGCTGTGTCCCTGGTGACATGCTCTCGCCATTACCGAGCAAGAGTTTACACGTGCAGTGTCTGTATATGAAAGGGCAGTGCCGCACTTCGGCGTCGGGAAACACTGCAGGCGTTTGCAGGCGTCAGCCCTCGACTGCTACGGCGCACCAGCTCTGCTTTGTGTGTCCTCAGAAAACGCGCCGTTCGCGTCAGGGGCTTGACTTCCGTCGACGGGTTCTCGGTGCCCGCTGCCTGCAGCCGCTTTCCCGTGTGGATCTGGAGCGGAGCCCGCCGCTTTGCTGCCGCGCTCGCCGGATTTGAACCCATGGCCATGCGTGTTTCTGCTCTGGGTGCGTTTCGCCGTGCGGGCCGACGCGGACGCACAACCCGCCTGGCGGCTAGACACGCCGGTGCCTTGCAACGGCGCACCCGACGCCTGCCAAGGAGACTTCCCGTTGCCAGCAGAAGACGCCGCAGCGGAGGGATCGTCGTCCGCTGCAGACACACACACGCACAAACATGGACCCGAACCCCGCCTGCAAGAGCCACAACAGCCATGAGCCACGGCTCACACTTCGTCCAACCACGCGACGCCCCGCGCCCCATCCAAAACTAAAAAATGCGTGCAACGCCAAAAGGCGTCCTGCGAAAGCCAACTGCTCGAAAGCCGACCACGCCATGCGAGCAGACGAAGAACTGCGACACTCGCTGCCGCCGTGCACAAGAAAGACGAAGCTACTTACTCCACGGTCCGAACTCGCGCCATACACGGCTGGTACAGCTTGTGAGAGAGAAAAGCCGATCCTGGGCTCCAGACGGAGTCGATAGTTTGCCAGGGGGGCGGCGAGCCTTTGTGCTTGAAGCTGAAAAGGAAGGGCAAGCCAGCAACGAACGATGGCTCAGCAAACAACACTTCCACAGTCGACCTGTGTCTCATGGCTGCCGGACTCAGTCCTAGCTCTGCATAGAGCTTCCGTGCATCTGCACACACACATACACTCTGCTCTAGGCGGCGATACGAAGAACAGACACCAGGACGTTGCGCATCGACCTGCTGTGAGCACGGGTCCATAGAGTTCGGAAGTCTGTGCGGTGCGGAAAACACGTCAGAGATCTGGTGAACACGTCTTCTGTCAAAGAAGACACCGGCAATAAAATGTGTAAAGTTGTAGCGGCGGATGGCGTGAAGCCAAGGTCGGCCTAGAAGCGGTAAGACACTCATCGCGTCTCGGAAAAGGAGACCACTGCTAGCGCTGTGGCCAGCACTGGACGATGCAGGTGCAGCTCCAACATCTGAGGTGACGCTGAAGCCGTCTGCAAATCCGCGGAGAGGACACTGCGCACGGAAAACTGTTGAAATCGCCGTCGGATGTTCCCGTAGGAACGACGATCGAGTACACCGCTGTGGCGGCCTGTGTTGAGCGCGTGCTTGACTTACAGATGTAACCTTCCCAGCCTTTGATCATATTCCCGACGTCCGCTGTTGCTGTCAAGTAATCCCCTTCCATCTCGTAGATCCTCGCCTCTATATGTTGAATATCGCTCTCCAGCTTCTCCTGTAGAGAAAGCATCTCGTTCAATATAGGGAGTTTATGCTGCGACTGCTGCCGCGGCATCTTTTCCCGCGATGAATGACCCAGTCTCCGCCCCGATCCTTTCTCTCGGTCCCCCCCCCCCGGAGCCGGCGCGGGTGTAGCCTCGAAAGCGGGCATCCTGTTGTGCAGTTACGGAAAACTTTGGGTGAAGAACGGACGGCATGCAGTGTGACCCGCCTCGGTAGCGTAGCTCCGGCGTCCTGCGAGGTTGAAAGCGAGCGAGCGTCTTACGATGGGGAAGGGTCCAAATACGAAAAAAGATATACGGGACTCAACGGCAAAATGAAGGAAGGCATTGTTTCTTCTCGTGTTTTGAGCGTGCAGAAAGCGGGGACGTTTACCCAAACTCCCGAAAACCCGTTCCTGCGCCCAGTGTCCCGTGAGCGCAGTGACGAATACGACCGAAAAGCGGCGCACAAAGATTACCTAGAACGTGCCGAACCTCACGAGCCTCGGTCGCTTGCCCGATTCGGCACAGGTACGCATACTAGCACAAAGAATACATACGGGCCCCAGACATACATGCACCGAAGACGTCTCACACAAAATTAGGCCCGGAAGCCGAAAAAACAAAGAAAAACATACCAGCAGTTATGAATGCAAGGCGTGAGCATAAGCAGTTTTGAGAGCGGAGCCAATTCAGTATCATTATGCGAGAAACCAGACACTAAGCGCCGTATGAGCAAAGAAAACGAGCCTTGTCTGCACGCCGAGCTATCCGCAGGACTGCGGCATCTTCACGAGAAGCAATCCCTGAAAGAAAACCCCCGCAGCGCCCAAAAGGACGAAAGCCAGTAGTTGTTCAGTATCCCCCAACATGTTTTCCTCCAAGTTGGGCCAAGACTAGTCAACAAATCGTTTCTTTGCGATAGCGCATGCATTCGCTTTACGCAAAGCAGGCACAGTTCGTGCAGGACAGCAGTTTGCGCCGACAAGAACTTGGCGCGCACTCACGCACAGCTCAACCGCTTTTTGCACGGGAAACCGCAAGGCAGGTCTTCTGAAACAGCAAGAGCGCCGCTCCGTAAGGATTCTTCATTCAGAGGGTGTGTCGGCAGACTGCTCAACCTCGTCCGTTAAGCCCCTGGCTGCCTGTCAACGGTGGCCTGCGAAGACAGGCGGGCACGTACGATGCAGCCGGCGGTCTCTAGCGCCTGTTGTCTTCGCTTGGGTAGCTCTTTCACCACAACTTACGCTAGGCGGTCCACCAGATTCCGGGTCTTTTCCCTGCCCTGCGAGCTAAAGAACTTGTGCATGTGGGGGTAAGGTGATGCGTACCTTCATTCGTGTTCGTTGAGGACGCAGCGAGTGACTGTCCGTCGTGTGTGCCTCAGGGTCTGTTGGTGTGTTGACAAGCAAGCAGCAAAAGCAGCAGCAAAAGCTATTTTCAAGAAAGGGAATCGAGCTTCTTTTCTGACCAGATAGACTCGTATCCCTGTCCCGCTCTCTTCGGACTGAGTGAACTACATCTTTGTAACTATGGTTTGGCGGATGGTCAGCGCAAGATACGTACCGTACCCAGACAAGTATCTCACTCTTTTTTGAGCATGTCTGCGCCGTGATCACGGCAGCGAGACACGCTCGGTGGAGCTCCTGTCGGTGTTTTCTGGTGGTAATTTATGCAATTCAACAAACGCGGCCGGGATTGCCGGCAAATTTCACTCAAACCAGTCTCCAGCATTCATTTTTGTGGTAGCTTGCGACTTGATCATGCGCCGTCGAGTGTTCTGAAGCTTTTCTAGCTCCAAGGATTCGTCCCCTCTTGCTCATTACTTGATAACAGCGCTGACGTAGCTGTTATTGTCTGGATTCGCCCTTATTCGGGAACGCAAAAAACTAGGGCGGCGTTGTACATGAACCACTCCGGTCGGCGAAATGGAGTTTTTCACTGCTGTCCGCAATTTAACTACTTCGGCGCATCAGAGTATTCTGCAGGCAGCGGGGCACTCCAGCCGCAGCGGTGAATCTCAGCATCCATGGTGCCAGCCGCACATTTCCTCACAAGCAGATGGCGCGCAGTCCGAAGGGAATGCACCTCCTTTGTTGGTGCCTTATCCAGAAGTGCGAGGCCAGCGTAGCGACAATGAGAGCCAGTCTGCAGGCAGTCAACTGGCATCAGATGCGTTAGCTACTTCATCCGCATCCACACGTGAAAAGCCCTCGCGGAGACCCATGCCTTCTCTTCAGCCGCGTGCGGAGCCGCGCATGACAGGGAGTGCAGCTGCAGATGACCAGAGTCACTTCCTCAAAATCACTGCTGAGCAGCTGGACGCAGACGCTGCACGTACCTGGCGGCCTGAAGATTCAGTGGTCGCCGGAAACGAGTTTGCTTCAATGAAGGGCTCCGGAGATGTGGACAACTCGTCTACGACTCGGCTGACGAGGGCGGCAGACACCTCTTCTTCGTCTTGCTCTCCTGCTTCGTCAGTTGACGCGGGCCGAGGGTCCTCCTCATCTCTGGGGTCCCTTGTTGCCAGTTTTGCGGCAGCCGCTGCTCATTCATTGGTGGAATCCATTGAACAATCTTCACAGCAACTCTTCAGACCGCCAGGTACGTGCAGCACCCGCGTCCAGCTGCTCAGCAGTGTTTTTGCATTACCTTGCGGAGACAACATATTTGAGGCACATGCGGATGCCACGTGTGCAGGGTAGGACGCATTTATATCATTTTCCTCGCGCGCGGTGCACACGTCCATCGAGCTGCTCTGTGACGGAACCATCCGTGCTGTGATGGCAGGATGTGCATGTGTTAGCATTTTCAGAGTAAAAATCAGCGTACGTTTAAATAACGTCAGAGTTTCACCGCAGCTCGTCATGTTCTCGCTGGAAGGGGGGGAGGAGGGGGAAAGAACAGGACCTGCCTTCGCGAAGGCTCATCCCGATGGCAACGATGCAAAGCGTCTCAAACATATGCCCATGTTCTTGATACTGCAGCGGCAGGGATGCAGCATCAATGCGTGTACGTTTTTGTGTGCCTCCTCCAGGCATCTATCAGGTCACGCGGAACATCTGGATTATGCAGTACCCCGATCCCGAGTCACCAAACACGGAATTCATTGTTGCGTACCTCGAAAGGCACTATGCCAACAAGTATATGATTTTGAATGTGTCTGAGCGTCAGTATCAGCGCATGCGGTGCTCTACATCATTGAAAACAGCGGGATCCTCCAAGTCTTGTGAAGACGGCAGCGCCCGTGAGTCGACGCCTCGCACGTTGTTTCCCACAGGGACAGTGATTGACGCCGAGTATGGGGGCTTGCCGTATCCTCCTTTGTCCCTAATGTTATCTGTGATGCTTAGCGTGCACAAGTGGCTGCAGTACGATTCGGGAAATGTGCTCCTTGTCCATTGTTTCAAAGGTTTTTCTCGCTCGATCACTTTCTTGGCAGCCTATCTCCACTGGGTTGGCATTGCAAGAAGTCTACAGGCTGCCGTCCATACGCTGGAAGATGTCTGCGGAGTTGACGCCACTCATCCGCTGGTTCTTCTGCCGAGCCAGAAGCGTTTTCTTCGTTTTTTCCAGCAGGTGTGCGTCAAACAAACACTGATGCCCTCGTTTGAGACGAAAAAGCTTCGCAGAGTCATTCTGAACGGTTTCCCGTCATTTTTAGAGGCAGCGCCTATTTCTTACGCCTCTTCACTCCCGGAGAGCACGCAGGAGACCCTGGAGATGGAGGGAGGAGGAGAAGTCGCACTCTTCAGGCCTGTGTTTGAAGTGTGGCATCAAGGACGATTGATATTTTCTTCACTTACAGCATACGTAGACTCAACTCGTGAGGGTGCTGTAGAGGAGGAGACGTGTGGCTACGCTCAGTGCGATGGTGCGAGCGTCTGTGATGGAGCACGAGTTCCAGCTGAACTCATGTCTCGCCTGCCTGTGTACAAGGAATCAGATGGAAGCATCCGGTTTGATATTCCAGGACTTCCGCTGTCGGGTGACATTCTGCTAAAGCTTTTACACGTCACTCCCCAATTCGGGCGTTTCCCAGGTGGAGACGACCCAGTGGGAGAGCAGGAAGCGGCGAGCGATTGTCAGGAAGAAGCGGGATGGAGGAGTAGAACAGGAGGACGTATGGGCGTGGTAGGGCGGAAAGTTTGTACCGCCCGCGTAGCATTCCATACAGACATGACAAAGGAAGGAGGCTACTTGGAAGTTACGAAAGCGGGCATGGACGGCGCCGTAGTACTGTCGTCGTTTCCGGACACCTACTTTATGTCCATTTTCTTCGAAGAGCTGGGAGCCGACGAACCAAGATCCCCTGAGGAAGAAGAAAAAAAGAAGGAAGAGGTCCGCTTGCTTGTGCAAGCGCGCAGCGATGGTGCAGCTGTTCGAGCGGCACGCCTGCAGAAAACAGAAGAACAAGGTCATATCGGAAAGGCGGAGGAGATAGCGCAGTACCCTGTAGACGAAGAAGATCAACGGCGCATGCGGAAGCGGATGGAACTGAGGCAACATGTCCAAGAATATAAGGCATTAGCCGAGCAATGGCGCCTCGCAGCATCAGAACAACCCGCTTCTTCTGACGATTACGTTGCCTCCTCGTCCACTCCAGGGACGGAGTGGTCCGAGACGTCTCGATCCAGAGGAGCGTGTGCGAGCGATGCAAACTCGCGTGCTGGTGACGGGGAAGATTTTCAGGTATTCGAGGCACGCCTGACGGATGGCGAAAGTAATGGATATGACGACGGGGAGCTCGCTGCAGAGAGTGATTTTTGCGGCTATCCGTTTGAAACTGCGTTGCGGTCCGAAGGCGCTGGCGAACGGCCCATTGCATTTCCCCGAAGCGCTTGCGGCGGTCCGGTTTGTGCGAATGGAGTTAATTTATTTAAGACGTCCCCAGAGACACGGTCGCGGCAGGCACAAGGTTCGCTCTACCTACAGTGCTGTGACCGGTTCAAGAGAAGGGACGTAGAAAATGGTGGCGGCAGTGTTGAGAGCGAAAGTGATGTCAGCTGGGGGAACAGCGATGACGAAGGGCGGGAAGCAAGTGATGCCAGTTGCAAACCAATCAATGCCCGCGAGCTGAAGACTGCTGCAGAGCCCGCAGGACTCATGCTAACTTCAGACTCCGTTCGCGGTGCACTCTCGGCGGAAAAAAGGATCGACGGCGCAGCGATGAGAACTGAGGGAGAGCACGACATGGTGGAGGGTCAGAGTCGAGCGTCGTTCGAACAAAAGCAGGACATCAAGGGCGCGTCTGACAACGTGACCGCGGTTCGTCACACCGTTTCAGCCAGCACTGTTTACCCGAACGACTACAAGTTAAGTCAACCGGGAGTCGGCAGTGGGGACAGCTCTGCGCGTGAGTGTCCACGCGGCTGTTTGGCTGGCGAATCACGCGAGGCGTCGGGTTTCACTGGAATGACAAAAGAAATGGGTAAGGAGGAGGCACTCCGTCATCCTGTGACTGTCTGTGACGCTGCAGGGGGTTGCGCGTCTTTGTCACCCGCTGCCGCCAATGGAGGACTTTTGAATCCTTCACAGAGGCTGATCCCTTCTGGTGTTTCGGCTTCTTCAGCTTCTGAGGCAGAGGAGCGGCGTTCGGTCGGCAGCGAAGGCGGTCCTGAGGCCAGGCCAGCAAGCGGAATGGCCTCAGCAGTGTCCTCAGTGAGAGGAGGGAGTGTGGAATGGACCGCATTGACAAGTCAATCATCTTCTCCAGTGATTGTGTCCTCGCCGGGTACACCGTTACCCTCGGAAGGAGAGAGCAGTGACGGACCTTCTCCACATAGTGAGAACGATTCCGGATATTTGCGGGACGATTTCTCCGCTTCGAAATGGAGTTCCCGGCCGATATGGGGGACAGGGCAAAGAATCGATGATCGACGAGAGGAACCAAGCTCTCATTTGGCGCTTGCCCCCGCCATGCCGCATGAGAGCCGTGTGTGTGACGAGCCGAGACATGGGTCTATGTCAGCAGGGCGCGCGCTTGCAGGTGATGCTGGCTTTAACACGCCACGCACACAAGTTCCCATATGGGCGACTCCAGACGAAGACGTGGTGCCACAGCTGCAACCGTGGCAGCCAAGTGCGCCTGGAAAGATGAGCATCTGAATTTGCAAGAGTGAATGTCCTGGAATGGCCTATGTTTCCACGTGATATTCAATTGTAAATCCGTGTATGTAAACGTGGATTTTCCATGATAGGCATGATGGGGCTGGGGATACCCCGTCTTTCACAGAGGACCTCTTGTTGTTACTTCGTCAAAATCGTCCAGTTCAATGATAGTGCTATTGGTAGCTGCTAAATACTTGATGAGTCACTGCACATACACACTTGAAGGCGAATTGTCGTCGCGTTAATAAACACTGCCGCATATTCCCACATATTGCTTCAGTAGTGACTCGTAAGACGCATCGCTTTTGCTGGCTGTCGCAACGTGTGAAGAGTAAGGCAGCACATTTGCTTTCACGGAACCTGCCCTCGCTTCTGCTACCATCTGTGATTGACGTCACGTGTTGTCCATCTCACACGGGGATCGGGCTGCATCAACCTTGCTTGCCTCCAGGCTGCACGCCGACACTCAAGGTCTCTTATATTGGGTCAGCGCCAGTTCCGCATGTATTCATAGCACGCTTCTGTGTACGAGCGGAAATGAAAGGCGCATCATTTCTATGCGTTATCCCCCTTAAAGAATATCCCTCGGCGCTGTCCTCATGGCATGGATGCTATTAGAAGAGTGACTCGATCCTACCTTCTGTTGCCATGTAGGGTACTTTTACCAAGCCTCTCAGACGGTTCCCATGCCGCTAAAATGGTAAGGGCATCAAAACTGCTGCCAAGCGTTTGCTGGAGAAGCCACAAGAGCAATATTATTCCCGTAACGAAGCACCTCACCAAGTGAACGGCTTTTACTCACGAAACAGCAGAAGGAACTACAGCCCAGCAGAACTACTTTTTTTTCACTACTGAGTAGACACATTGGACGCGTGCGGTGATGCTTCACTTCATCGGCAACATCACGCGTGTCCTTCGTCACTCTACGCTGCTCTCAAGCCATGCGTGTTCTCCGTCTCGCAGCCGACTCGGCTTCCTTCATGAAGGGCAACTCCTTAGCAGCTCGCATAGTAATCGTTCGCTTATTGAATGCCTTCAGATGCCTGGAATTGATTCGGCGTTCTCCAGTATGGGCTAACGACTTTGCAGTCTCAAAGAGTTATGAGCGCACATAGCAATGGCATTTCAGCTGTTTTCCTTCTCTATGGAGGCCTTCCCCAGCGATGTGACTGGTGAGTCGAATACCTTCATTGATAGCGAGTTCGTTCTGCCCGTTGCGCAACACTATTCAATCCAGCGACATCTCTGCAACGTAGCCGAACAACGGATTGCCCCCTCACGCGCACATAACCGGCCGATAGCCTGCCCGTACGTTCGATGTTCTCAACACAGGGAAATCGTCGTGCATTGCAAAAGAGAATCCACGAATAGTACAGATGCACGGATCAGCGGTCACAGTCATCCGGGGACTGGCGAGGTGTGCAAGACGCCAATACTTACAGGATTCCGAAATACGCAGATAATGCTGGCTTCATTACATTGCGTCGCTGGCCAAGGGAAGAGCCTTCTCGCCAGCGTGTGTGCGTTGCGGTCAGCGTCTGTTACGCGACAACACCTGGTTCCCTCAAGGATAGATGCACTATTCATGCATCGTGAGCCCCACCACAAACGTATTGAGTTGCTCCGTTTCAAAAGCAATGTTTCACTCCTCCCTGAATGAGTGGAGTATCAACTGATATCAAGGCCAGAAGTCGAACACTCTCAGCTACCGCCGGCGGCATGCGAAATAACTATGGTAACACGACGGGATCTGTAATGTGTCAAAGCCAAGAGAACCGAAAGGGCATGCCGCCGCCGGCTGATTGACAATCGAACGTGAGACAGCCAAGCCAGAGGATCGGAATGGAACGTCACGTGTAACCTCCGAAAGCTCTCCACCGCGCGCCCCGGAAAAAAGAACTCAGCGGGCCGTAATTATTCTACATTCTTCGATTATCCCTGCAGAGAAAACGCATTCAACGCTAGAGAACAGAATGTTGCTGTGCATGGGTGAATGTTAGAAGACGATCCTCTTTCACGCGATGAACGACCACAGCAAAGACCGACACAGCTGCACACTTCTTCGCTTCCACCACGCGTGACAGCACCTTGTACATGGACGTGGGCGCGGAACGGGATGCGTATGCGGCGAATTCTCAGCCGCATGGCAAACCCTGGTCAGTATGGCCACGAATACATACTTGTGTTCCTGTGTATGGGAAGGGTAAATGCGTGACGGCATATTCGATGCGAGTATGGAATTAATGGCAACTTGGCCCTGTACCAAGTGCAGCGCCTCCGTTGTCACAACACTCAACAGACTCTGCAGAGGCACACCGCAGGCTTACCGAAGAAAAAGACATGACATGAGTCAGCCCGAATGATCGGCTATGCTTGAGCGCCCTCTCGCAGGTGCCGTGCTCCTCAGAATGGCACGGCCTTGAACCATTGCATCCAGCGCCACCCTCGAGCCTTCTCTTGCCTGGGTTGGAAAGGGCAACTGCGTTTCCTGACGGTTCGATGCTATCGGAAGCCGGCGCAAAGTCGCCTCCGCAACTGGTGGAGCATGCCGTAGTCTGCGGACTCAACAGCCCGCCCACAGCCCCTTCAAGGTGGATCGGCGGCATCTCATGACCTCCGCAGAACCCAGTGGGGGTGTACATCGCTGCTGCAGGGTCCTCCCGCCTCTGAATATATTCCGGACCGTTGGGCCCCTGGACGCAGACGTACGTATGCTGCCCGTCCGAATAAAAGAGAGGGGGCAACGTGGAAGATCCCGCGGCGCCATGGTGCGGCAAAGTGCTCATATTGGAGACAAAAAGAGACAAGGTCTTCGACAAAGATGAATAGCTGGCGTTGGGACCAACCGAACATGAAGCGGATGTACTCGGCAGTACCTTCCTGGGTTACCTACTGGTGGTCTAGCGGCCGATGTGTTCATGCATAATAATCCCGATTGCCGCCACCGGAGTACACGGAAACGAGCGCCGTAGGGTCCCTACAAAACTCGTTCCGCCTTTGCAAAGTGCGAACAGAAGAGGGGAACGACGCTCGCTCTGTTGTTCTACAATAGAATGGTCACGCTAAGGGGAAAGAGCCGGAAATATCGTGGGTCGACTAGCAGGGAAGCAGAGATTTCGCTCAGTGGTCCGTCTTTGAGCCGGGTGATCTGAAAAAGAGCCTGCAACACGCGGACGCTGGTTCTATTCGCCAGCTTGGGCCAGACACGGGGGAAAGGCTCAACGGTTTACGCCTACGCTCCCCGCCACGCCCAAATTCGGCTCTGAAGTCGTCTAGTTGGCTTCGTTAAACTGTGAAAGAAATGGCTCAAAGACTATATTCCCCGAAAACAATGCAGAGAGTGTGGAATGTCTGCGCACGAAGAGAAAGGAAGCTACCCGGATGAGCCACGGCACGAAGGGACGAAGTTTGCCACGAAGTAGTAGCGACTGAAAACTCACAGGGGGACAGTTCCACAGTAATTACTCTTCGTCAATCGTACCGCGTGATTTGAGTGCCGAGGGCCACCGGGAATATATAGATGCGCTCATACACGTCCACTGAAGAGGGCTGCGTGAGTGTAGACAAAGTGGGAACGCATGAGGAAAATACGACCCTGCACCTCCAAATTACGACTCCCCAGTAGCTGGACATGCCACCGCCAGCGAATGGCATTCGCTCGTCAATGAATTCGACGCCAAGGGAATAGCTACCAATGTGGTGGCGGATATTTGGAGGGTAACTGCAAACGCCGAGTAGCACCATGCCATTAGATCCACATAACCGAGAGGGTCTAGTCGCCCGGACACCGTATGCTTTAGTCGGCTTGATGTCGCACTATCTTCGTTAGGTGAAGGAGCTGTTGTCCGAGCAACGCATGCACACCCTAGCGCGCATGCGGTTTGTTCCTGTCGTCTATGAATGAAAGGCTCGACTACTGAAAATCAGACGACCACGAAATGGAGTGCACATGCCTAGGCTAATGTGCGGCAGACGTACAGTGTGGATTCTTCAGCCCCCGATTGACGTGAAGGTGGCGTTTATAAAAAACAGCTGGTTGAGATGATGAGTTCAGCGTGCGTCATTACTCGCGGAGTGGACTTCCGGGATTGACCGTGATCTGGCTCTGGAGATGCTCGCCACACTGGAGCGGCGGCCACTACGACAGACATAGCTTTTTTGCTGCTCCGGTAGCACTCTATGGCGGACGTATTTGCTTGCCCATGCCCAGCTGAGTGTGTGGACGTAACTGCACATTTTATTAGTTAGCCTCGCATTGTCAATTCGTCACTTTCTCCGGCGATGCCTCAATATGGTCGCTCTGACGTGCTTGAAGAGGCAGAACTTAAAGGTGATATCCCGCGTCAAATCCCGGGACGTCCGTAAAACAGTATCCTGAGCGTGAGTTACCATGACGTGGTCGATGTCGACGGGTATCGGCGCGGGCACGACTCACTCAACTTTAAGAGTTTTCCGTCAGCCATCTCAGAAGGTATCCCGTCACAACGACGGCGTGCGATCAGATACAGCGGGACGCGTACGTGCATCCGTTTTGAGAAAGGACGCCCATTCAGGGGAGGCGAGGGAAAGGACCCCCGGTTCGCACACTTTGCCCTACCGTGCGACAGGGGGTTGTCAACCGGGGAAACAGAAAGACAGACTTTACGCTTTTTCTCGGCGCCTGACAAAGCTGTTGAGGCATCAAGCTGTGCAGAGGGGGCTGGAGGTATCCCCAGATGGATTCGTCGCGGTTCATGACATCTTGCGGCTTCCAGAAAATTCAGGACCGGACGGCATCACCGAAGACGACGTAGTCACCGTTGTACAGAGTGACCAGAAACAGAGATTTTCGCTTCGCTGGCGTATTCCGGGTGGGACAGGGCCCAACGACGACTATGAAGAAGTACAGTTGTTTTCAAGGGGAAGCAACGTCACATCATTGATGGAGACCGGGGCCAACCGGGGGAAGAATACTCGATCGCAGATGCCACGCTGCGACAGCGCTAACCCAGGGAATGGCGATGTCAGTGCGAAGGTACCCTATAGGTTGGAGGGTGGTTTCGCCCCCACGCCTGTTTCGACATCAGACCATAGTAGTTGCTGTAGTAAACTACGGCCGCCTTCGAGTCAGGGCTGTGTTCTATGCATAAGAGCGAACCAGGGTCATTCGATGCCCTGCATCGTTAGTGAGAAGCTGCTTTTGCCTGTTCTCAGTGTGTCTGATTTGCCTGTACGTTGCCGCCAATCTCTAGCAGAAGGACACGATCCCGAGGATGAAGCTGTAGTAAATGTTGTTCATGGGACGTATAAAAGTAGATGGGATAAGATAAAAACAGAGGGGCTCTCGCGTATGTCAAGAAATCATATTCACTTTGCAGGCGAAGCTGTGCAAGGGGAAGGCGGGGTTGTCTCGGGGATGAGGGGTACAGCAGACTTGCTAATATATCTGGACGTAGAAAAAGCACTTAAGGAGGGTGTGAAGCTATTCGTTTCTTCCAATGAGGTTGTCTTATCACCCGGAAATGAACACGGCATTATCGAGACACGTTTTTTTGCCAAGGTTGTCGACAGAAGAACGGGGAGAGTACTGTTCCGTAACAAGGCGTGACACAGTTTTCTAACCTTTCCTAACGTTCTTTCATGGGTTCTGCTCCACTACATGGTTGAGACACTGAGTTTCTGTGCAGTAAAGTGTCTATGGCCCAAATGGACAGGCTGCGTTGCAAGCCCGCCAGGCAGTATTATGCTGACAAGTGGGGAGGGGACTACTTCCGGGCAACTTCTGGCGTAGATTTGATGTCGTGAGGAAACAGGTAACAGAAAGAAGCAGAACTGCTTGTTTAGTCAGGCATCGTATGGTGCTCGTACACAAGCGTTTCAGTTTATCAGCGGAGACCTTGTGCTCTTGAATTGCGAAGTGGCTGTCCCCTTCTGATGAGCGATTGTTCAAGGTTTACTTCAGGTGCTTCCCAAGTGAAAGCTTGGTCCCGTGCCCTCACATGATTTTTTGAAAAGGTTGCTTTATCGCGACACCGCATGATCTGAGAGATACTGCACCGGAGAATGAGTGTGGTACCACTTTACCTCCCGTTGCCGGCGCAACTTCTCTCCTAGTAGTCACCAAGCTCACCCACAGTCAGCGTACGCAACACCTGAGCTCGGGGGGAAATCATTTCCTTTCGGGGACCGAAAGATGCAGCCAACTACGTGCGCTGTACACGCGTCGCTCCGCCCACTATACCGCAACGATCGACCTCGCTTACCCGTCTTTCGCGGTTCATGAACTCCAGTCAGCCAATTAAACAAGAAACATCGTATGGATTCCATTGTTCTTCGTGCACGTCTGCTTACACACCTCACACTAGACCAAAGCCGTCAGCACTCCGGGCCGCCTGCCTTTCCCTCCCCCCCCCCCTACCCCCCCTTAGCCCGCACCTCCCGGCTACCCCACCCTCTGCACATGATGCACCAGAGGGGTCACTGGGCCGCATTCCTTTCAGACATGACCAAGACTAGTCGTCCCTATTAAAAAGTCTCACACACACTCTCTCGACATATCCGCACCCCAGAGGCTGCCGCACCAAAATGCACAATCAACAAAAAGCTCACGATAAATCAACGTATATGTGAGTATACATATACATATATATACATAAACAGTTCACTTGCTGCTCCGCAGAATCCTTGTGCAAAAATGCCTGCAGTTTGGAAGCAGGAATGCCGTGATTACACTCAAGAGGCTGCAGAACCCTCGAAGAAAAAAAAGCCGCTATTCATGCCACCTCGGAGCGCCATGGTGAAAAGCAGCTGCAGCATGCTGACTGCGCTTAGACAAATACGCACGAAGCGTGAGAGGAGAGGGGTAAGGGTTGGTCCCAATCTGGCCTCTTCGGTCATTCGGTCGCCACTTGTTGTCGTAGCGCCTTTGGGGTGGGTCGCAGATTGCAGTGAAGCAAAAGTTCGGGTCTTTCATTATCCGAATGGCCCGCTGAGGGTCGTATCCCGCAAAGTGGAGCAATTTGTAGGCATATTCTGGGGAGAAGGGTTGCCAGCCAGACTTACTCGTCCAGTTCTGCGCGACACACTGAATGAAGGAATTCATTTCTTCCGTATTCTTGATTATCTTGTCCCCAGCGCCTTCTGCCAGCCTCTTTTTGTAGACCCTCTGCATGGCATACGGCGAGTACACCAACCTGGCTGTGTCATCTGTGTCGTGTGCGTACAAGCCCTGGACATCTGATAATGTTTCTGCCTTCCCGTCCCATGCACACGTAGAATCAAGGAAGAACGGTGGCACCGCAGGCACTTGGTGCCTGGGCCCAATGTTGACTTTGCAACGAGCCGTGCCACCGGTATCGCCTTCGCATCGTCGTCTCTTACGACTGTAATGTGAGGGGCTTGGGCTCGGCGACCGCGATGAAGCAAGATTGGTTGCAGCCCTTGGAGACACTGCCTCTCCACCTGACCTCCTTTTTGTTGCCATATATTCCTTCTTTTCGCTTGTGTGGCAGACTCCTGTGCACGAGCTATCGTCAGAGACTGGAGCAGCCTTTGAGCCCTGAAGAACTCCTTTGTCCCGGTCCGTTTGTGGATTGCCCCTTGCCGGTTGGCCAGTGTCCGTCGCATCTGCGCATGGCATTTGTCCCTGTGTTATCTCCTCACCTTCCGCCACAACCCCAGCGGCAACGCTCTCACATTCCGTCCCCCTGATCAGCCTTTCGTCGTCACGCTGCGCACTCATATTCGGGAGTTGCTGCCGAGTACTCTCTCTGGCGGTTGGCAAGCAGACTGGACAGACCCACGGGGATGCAAGAAATGTGGCACAAGATGATGGCTCTGGCCTCGCTAGGCATGTAGAATGAAATGATCGTACACAGTTGCTGCAGCAGAGCAGCCGCCCTCCACCGCCGCACTGTGCGCAGTGAGAATCATTCCCTGGATCAGATGGTGCCGGTGCTCCTTCCGGTCCACTATCCTCTACCTCTTTCCCATGCCTAGAGCCATTTTTCTCGATCCGAACAGGGCGCAAGGCGTCGAATGCTGAAAGAGACGACGCTCCTACCCTTTGCTCTTTCATAGGTCCTCCGGGGGTTGTGTCGCCTTCATGCTCTCGTGACGATCCGCAGGAAGAAACGTTTTCAGGCAGTTTCGATCTTTCTCCCTCATTTTCCTTCATCGCACAGCTCCACGGTACTATGTTGGGTCGGTCGTCACCTGTGTGCGATGACGTCTCTGTTGAAAAAGCCGCTGCGGGAGTCCCACTGCAGCCCGCTGGCGGCGGTCTCTGTCCAGATCCGCCCTCCGATTTCTCTGTAGACCGGCAACAATCTGTACTCTTCTTCTCATGACTGGCTTCGGAAGGAACGGCTTGTTCAGTATCCAGCTCTTGATCTCCTGTCCGTGGAACAGCGACCCGCCATGGCGCCGCGCCTGTCCCACCCAGCTGGGAACCTTCTATCGACTCGGCAGACGTAGGGCCCTCGTTTGTCGAATGCTTGTCGTCTTCCCCTATTGTTACACGAGAAAGAACTTGCCTCGTCTCCATGGCCACATGTGCGTTACGACTAGCGCGGCCTCTGCATCGCACTTTGTTCTCATTCAACGGGAACGCAGAATCAAGAAGACTTCTCCTTGGCCACCGGAGAGTCTAAGCTATACCAACCTTTGTCAAAAAAACACGAATGGCAATGGTGCTGCCACTCGGATTCTTCATTCAAACGCTTTTCGTGTATCAGACGCTCGCCGCGGTGCATGCAATAAATTGGAAACAAATAAGCCTATTGGAGATGTACATGCCGCAGAGAGAGAAGAGACTTTCCCGATCGACACAAGAGCTAGACGTAAAGTGCGAAATCATCAGTTCGTCTTTACCATGTTGTCACATAGTGCTGTCTTCCCAGGAGGAAGCATGCAACTCGTCCACATGGCGCAGCTGTTGTGCGAAGAAGCTTGCCAGGTCCTGCGCGCGAGAGAAACCAGGCTGTAAAGCCAGTGGCTCAAAACTGCAGTTTCAGGAGCCTCAACGGAACATTTTTATGCCCATAGCAGCCTAATTTTGGGGCATCCTATAGACGAGCATGCGGAGCGACAGTAGGTCGATGTCCCACCTGAGCTCTTCAGGGTAGCCTGCAGCATCGGGAGACTGTCGTGAGACCAACGCACCGCGGAGCTGGATCGCGCCATCATCAAACGGCGTTCGAAAGCGAAAGGAAGCCCCAGACGTGCTCCCAGGTTGTAACTCAAGACGTCGTACACCTCTTCTCGAACAGCTGATAAAAGACGATAGGGGATTCCATGCCACGTCCGATGCAAGATATGAGTTGCTGTGCGGGAGCAGAGTCTCGCATCCACACTTTGAGAGAAACGGCATACGAGGTTAATCTCAGGAATCTGGAACAAGCCTAACCAGTCCCAGCCAAGAGTTAGGAGCATCGTCTGCAGGAGAACACCTTTCGGGTGTACCGCGGCTGCGCTCCTCTGTAGTGATATCGTGTCCCTGTATGCGTACGTCATACGCTGAGCTGGAGAAAAATGCCAGCCTCAGAAAGGCCTCACCCTCTCGGGCAGGAGAATATTGTTGAATGACGTCAGAGTGTCCGCGGTGAATAGGCTACTGCCTATGCATGGCTATGGCGGCCTGCTTCAGCAACTCTCGCGGGGTGGCCCACGACATGTTCCGTGGTGTTTGCTTTTGGGCGTTTCGTTCAGGCTGAATGGCAGAGCTTTGTACTCCACGCAGCGTGCAGCGCAGCAGACACAATTACTGGCGGGGGCTTGGCCCTGCAATACCGGCAAAATATCTGCCGTGTTGGCGGATGACACCGCTATTTGCTCCGCAAATGCAGCATTCTGAAATATTTATTGTCCAGCAGTGTAACAGATGGTCGTCGATGTGGCGTCCACATCAAGAGGCGATATGGCAATGGTGAGCGAACTCTGCAGCAGTGTACGTACATGCGCCATGCCGTGTGGCACATTTTTTTCCCCTCCTGAGAACCTGAGCTCCTTGACATAGCTGACGGGCTGGAGTCTCGTCTTCACTTTTTCCAGTGGACTAACCATTCGCTGTTCTGTCATTTGCTCACGATGTATCTCGGCGGTGTAGATGATATTCCCATTGAGGGGACGGAGTACGAGAAGTCCAAGCCCAGGATTCTGCTGGTTTCTCTATATTGTGGTGCTGCGGTGGTTGTCCACTTCTTCGCTCAGGACGTGAGCGCCGTGGCAGATCTTTGTGGTCACAACATGTGAAGAAATGTTATGCAGATTGGAGGATGCGTCGCCATGGGCATTTTCGGTGAGACTAGTGCGCCCACGCCGCGCAGAAGTCGCTGGAAACTGAGGTCAGGAGCTCTTCTGTACTACTTCTACAGAGCTCCAACTCACCTGAGCATCACCCTGGCGCTCGCTACAAGTAAATCCGACAGGAATATCACGAAAGTAGCTGCTGGAACTTCGCTGTTCACAGGCCTTGCTACTCTGTTCATGGCTGGCTTCATCTGGCTTGGTATCCTTGTATCCTCCCAGATGGTGAGTTCGCTTTCCTAGTTCTGACAGCCCGCAGGATGCCCACTCTCCTTCCCGGCCACCAGCAGATATGGCTTACAGACACTGTAACTAAGATTGAGTAAGCCACGTTTAGGTTTTTGTCCGCACACAGCACTGCATCCCATGCAGATTTATCGTGTACCTGCTCGACTCGATGGCTGCCGGCATTGCTCTTTATCAAGTTCAGTATGTGTTCAACTCTCCCACCTCTGGTAAGCTTATCCCCGCCCGCGCGTGGAACGGTTTGGACGCGATAGAACATGTATTAGGGGGGCCGCGTTCGTTTCTGCCCCGTTGTAAGACTCCTCCAAATCTAGAAAAGAGTATCTCCCGCACTTGCTACCTGCAGGGGCTGATTATGGAGCCGGTGGCGTGCTGTCGAACTGGAGCCCGTTTCAAGTAAGTGAGACAGACATCGCGTCTCTTCCTTCTGCATCGGCTCGGCCTCCAGGGAGCTGCCCAGAGGATCGGCGGTGAAACAATCACCTCTCAAAATGCCGACTCACGAGGCAAGAGTTGAGCAAAGGAAAGTAAAACTCTCGGGAGGGCGGTGGTTCTACCAGTCAACGTGCGACATAAGAGAATACACAGCCACATCGCGGCAGGAGACGAGTTCCGTTTGCCCGATCCTTCGCGGCAGTTGCCCCTGTGTCCATTGTCTTGCGTTGGAGATCAACTGGCCCTGTTAGATGATCCCTGTGACTCGGCAATCTACAGCACCCCGTAGGGGGTGGGGGTGGCGGTGGAGACGCAATAGTGACGGTGTGCGTAACCGCAACTCTTTCGGCACTGACTCTTCGACGAGCTCTCTGTTATACCGGAGATTCATGAAACTTATTTTCACTAGACATACGGAGAAGAAGCCACGTCAGCGACTGATAAGACAAAATGACCTCGAACGTGGCGCACCAGCGGGGCTGTTGCCTGAACCCATGTACGGGCATGCAAGACAAGGCGATCTTCGCCCTACGTTCGCCTGCGCTTTACTGGCAACGGTAAATCATTACATCGGGGACCCCGCAGGGAAACCAGCACCGGGTATCCCGCCGCCAAACTTCGAGGTGAGATTACCCACCGCCGCCATTACCTCTGGATCGCTGGCATACTTTGAGATTGACGATGGATTTGACATGATTTCCTGAAATGCGGCCATCATCTGAGAAAAAGGCAACGCACTTCAGCTCTGCACATGAAAACAAGAGCAAACGCTACGTCTCCTTCTCACGGCGCCCTCAGCCTGCATTAACTTACCTTGGGATTCTCAAAAAGCTTCTTCAGCTCCGGATCGTTGAGGGCTCCGAACAGATTCCCTGCACAGTGGAGGCGCACCGCCGCGAAACGCCTTCTTGTGAACCAGAAGATGCGGCCGCTTCATCACTGCAATTACGTCGCAACTAGTACTCACCTGCTCCACCGGGCATGGATCCCGCTGGCATTCCACCGCCACATCCTCCGTCTGCGCCACCGCAGCAGCCACCAGGGGAGCCCCCCATCCCGGGACCTCCACAGCCAGTGCCGGTGAAGCCACCAGACATCCCCCCAGGAAAGTTAAATCCACTGGCACCTCCTGGGAACCCTGCTGCTCCACCGTAACCCGGAAAGCCTTCAGGGAAACCTCCGGGAAAACCGCCTGAGAGAAGAACATCACAAGGAGCACGCGTAAGTCACATTGGCAATCGCCGCGATGCACTGGGCCCCCCCCCCCCCCCCCCCACTTTACTTGGACCCGGATGTCTTACCGGACGCAGCAGCTTCTCGCTTCTTCTGTTCTTCATACGCTCGCTGAGCCGCAGCACGCCGCTTCCTCGCCTCCTTTTCACGACGCTTCCTCTCTTTCTGGGCACATGTGCATCAAGCACGTCGCACGTGTTGGGGCATCATGCATAGTAATGGCGAACCAGAAAGACAAGGGACAAAACAAAAGACTGGCAGCGGGGGTATACCTCCTCTCGCTTTCGCAAAATCTTCCTCTCGTGCTCTTCAATCTTCTTGTACTTCTCGTCGACCAATTTTTGCATATCCCATAGGGCTTCATCATAGTCAAGCTGTAGATAGTTACACAATCCAGACATACCAACCGCGACAGTTCCAGCTAGCGGCTCAAGTACACGCCTCCTGCAACAGATTTGAGAAGACAGCGAAACCTATGCAGGTCCGTGCTGAAGTTGACCGCTGCAGCACTCCTCACATCATCTCGAGTGTCTTACCGTCAGTTAGCAACTAACCTTTTGGCCCATATCGAGGTCACTGTGAGCCTCTCGCCATTTGCCTAAGAGCCTGTAGAAAAAAGGTACACACAAACCGAGCAGCGTTGCACTAGTTTCTCGCTAAATTAAGGGCAAATCACTCAATGGCAATAACCATAGATGCACTCACCTGTTCGCTTTTCCGCGAATTTTGTACGCGCGCGCATTGTCCGGATTAAGCTTGAGGGCCTCATCGCAGTCGCGGATGCACGCAACTGGTCTTCTCAGTTTCAAAAGAGTATCCGCCCTCCGCGTATACAGAAGAGCAGTCGGGCTCCCAACTTGCAGCGCTTCAGTATATTTCGCCAGTGCAGTTTCGAGGTCACCAATCTGCAAATAGAAGCCAGTGGGAAGCCATGCTCGATTTCACTCAAGAAAAAACGGCTGTGAAGGTATTGCTTCGATGGATCAGCATCCGCACAACTTCCTCGCTTACTTCACATGCTGAGCTCGCTTCTTCCTTCAGCTTTGCCAGTTTCTCAAGTTCGTCATCAGTCAGCTCTCTGTCTCCTTCGGGTGCCAATGGAGGAGGAGTTGTGGTCTCAGGGGGGATGACCTCGCTGTCCTTCAAGCTCTCTTCGTCCAGTTCCTCAGCTTCTGACTAAATGCAAGCAGCCAGACAAATGCAGTCGGGCATAAGCCATGTGGACTAGTACAGAGCGCAGAGAAAATGCAGACTGCGGGGTCGACCTCTCACCAGGCACGACCTTAACGAGCTTATGCAAGCTTGAGTCCTTAATGCAGGGAACTCGCAGACGAATACGCACACACAGCCAGGGATTCATGACTTGCAGACTCCTCAGCAATTTCTACGCTGACTTACGTCGGAAGATTCTTCATCAGGCGATTCCTCAGGCGTGAGGACATCGCTGCCTGCTGACTCTCGTGACTGTGCTTCGGCCGGTCGTTCCGCAGGGATATCAGCATTGAGTGACTGAAGATAGTCCTTGAAGAACGATAATTCCGGTCGATGAAGAATGGATGGGTCCCTCTGGCACAGCCCAATGAATGCCTTGAGTTGACAAACTGCAGGAAACCACATGCGGTCATATAAATTCGAATCTTGACAGCTTGCGCCATGGCTCACTATTGATGAGGACCCCTGCAAACGACGAGGCGTGCTACTCGCCAAAGCCCACCACACCCGGATCTGTGAGGCACACGACATCTAAGCATCATCTGCCAACGCATTCTCCAAGCATTTGCCCGATAAGGTATTCAGCCACAACGGGCCGGCAGACGTCATCATACGGTGCTAATGCTATGCCATTTGTTCGTCTAACGACGCGGGACGTTGTGCAAACACCGAAATCAGTGGATGTCTCTGACCGCCTTCCACATAGCAGAGAAGAGACCGAAAAGATCGCAAAGTTCGGGTAAGTTCCACAAGTACCTTTCTCAGGGCTCAACGCCGCCATGGTTTTTCGGCAGTTTTTGGAGACTAACGACGCGCACACCCAGACGAATACCTTAGTCACCGAACTATGCAGCACCGTCCTTCTGCTTCACGGACGAGTTCTCGCCTGTCTGATGTTTTGTGACAAAAATGCTGTCGCTGCTTCAGCCGTTCCATCTGTGGCAGATCAGCCCGTATTCCCTGAGAGCTCATGACAAACCCCCCTATCAAACCCCCGACAGAGAGCGCTACGGCATCCTGTCGTGTGTTGGGGGGCGCGCGTGGCGTATTTGCAACCTTGCTTGCGCCCGAATATAAGCACAGCGATTCCCCAGCAGGGAGCCATTGGGCTACTCAGTCCGTAATGCATATATCCACCTCGACTTGGAATCTTATGTAAGAAGACATGCATATGATCTTCTTCGATGAGCTCACCAACAGAAATACAGATTCTGGATCGGTACTGAAACTCACATCCTCTTTGCTGTCTTCACGAGGATGCCTGTCTGCATAGTAGCGGTTACTGCAATCGTGAATTAGAGACGCGACGCCGCATGGTCGCCCCTCTGTGACTCATCGGACTGACGCAACCGTTAGCCGCAGAGAGTTTAGGGTGTAGGGTGATTTTCAGTAGACCCAAGAGAGCAAAAAATGGTGTGCACCTTTACAAACTACTCATGATGAAGGCGGCCGGCAACACATCAAGCTGGCATGCTCTCCAACCACAAAAACATTGCACATCGCCCTTCTAAACTGGTACTTTGGTTTTGTGGCTTCCCAGCACAAGGCACACATATTTCTCGCCAGGATTCATGTACAAAATTGTGTTACGACGGCGGCGCCCATATTGCAGCCGCATCCTGCTGCCGTACAATGAGGCGCTTGCCTCATCGAGTGCCGCAGAACGGGAGTCGGCACAGACGCAGCTCGCACTCCGTGGTACCCGCGTCTCTACGTTTTTTTAATGCTAGGAAACTCATTGGCACTGGAAGGCATGATACTCCATGCCTTGGTGACCTACCATTATCAGTGAGTCAGCTCCTGGCACACTTCCCGTTTTTTCAAACATGCAGTTCTCGTTCTCTCTCTCTCTTCCGGTTCCGTTTGATGCCATTGAGCTTACTGCTCGATCGCTCGCTTCGGGTTCAGAGGTAGGCCTCGAGATTCGCGACGCATTTCTGGACTGGCACCGTGTGCCGCATTCTGGAGTGTTGCCATTAAATACACTACGATTTTGTTGTGGCGGTCGAATCGGACAAGCCTGTGGCGACCGCATCTGAGATGTCTTCCATGCTGACGAACGAAATTGTATTCAAGGTATTGAAGGCATTTTCGGCTATTCACACTGTCAGGACCGGTTAAGGGCCCACCCCTCCTCCTCGCGCAGGAGCGTCGTCGCAGTGCTTCCAGGGTAGAGTCAAACGGGCTCCATCCACAACTGCGGGGATCTGACTCGTTTTCGAAACCTTGTGTCGGTACTATTTCCGACTAATGGAAACTTCACGCTCATGGCATCCGTGCTTGACTGTTGGTAGCACTCCGTACTGCCCTCCATCACCGGAAGAGCCAGCCGTCGTGCCGCAGAACCTCAACGTACTTTTCGTCACGGGTGAGTTCTTCTCTTGTCCTTCGTTCAGCGTCATGCTGCCTAGAAGAGAAGATAAATGTTCCCTGGCCTCACTTGCGATGACAACTCCTGGTATCTGGGCAGGCGTCGCCTAGCCTACGATACCCGTTTCGGCTGCACGTCGCTGTACAGTGTAGCCTCACCCGCACACGGAGGCTGTATCACCACAGGCTGCGGTCGGTGAAGCAGTCCAGTTTAGGCTGGAGCTTATATTAACGTGAACTGCTCATGCAGGGAAGCTCGTTGTTCTGGCATCTTACAAAGTCCAGTCGAAACTTGCGTGAATAGTGCGAACGTGTCAAGAATTTTTCGTGCGGACACTCGGGCAGGCGATGGCTACACCTCGGATAGCGACCGGCTTTCAGCTTCCACATTGAGATGCCGCCTTCCCAAGGTGTTGTCCAACCGTGGCAGGGGGGCATCAAGCCTGCAAGGGCGGATGAAGTCTTGGTGTTATTGACAACGACCGCGGCAGACACTCGTGCCCAAGGTTGCCGCAAATCGAACTGCCTAGCAGAGGAACCAATGCCGTCAGCAGGCACGGGGGCGCACGCGTGCGCACCGTCGCCCCGGTTCCGGTGGAGGCGATTCCTCCGCAGCCGGCTGTCACGTGGGAACACGTTAGCACTACTGCGCGTCTGTGGGGTCGAATCTCCTCCGCGTCCTGCCGATCAAGTTGCTTTTCGGCCGAGCACTGCAAGTGTGTTCGCACTCGGCAACCCCCATTATGCCAGGTCGTCGCCTGATGGGGTGGCTCGAAGAGTAGAACCGGCACGGCGGCTTCCGAGGGACTCGAACATCGGGACTTCGGGAACCTCAAGCGCTGATGCTGGGCAATCATTTATTGGAGAAGAGGTGTACGCAGCAAGTACGAAAGAAACTGTGGTTGCACGTAGATGCGATGATGTCCACCGAAATGTGGTCGCATCACTCCCAGCCTGGGATAGCGATTCACGTGGGTATGGTGACGGGCCGTGCGTACTTTGGGTAACGGCTGGGGGCACATCTGAACGTCTCGAAGTTGCCAGCATCGACGAGTTGACAGATGAGGAGCATTCTTCTATTTCAAGGAATGACCAGAAGACATCCACTATGCTCAACAAAGGCAGCCTCACGGCAATGCACCCTGGGCAGCGGCATGAAGGTTGTGCCAGACCGGCACACGGTGGTCAGACGTCCCTGTCGGCGATTTCACCAGGGCCACGCAGCAGGTGTATTGAAATTGGAACTAAGCAAAATCTGTCACCCATGGGTGTTACACACAATAGTACTGGGACGTTGTTCCTTTCTACCCTTGAGTCGGCAGTGGCTTCTACTGCGTGGCCAAATTGTGAGATTTCTCTGAGGTCACAGTACCATTCTGGCGCGGCCGGCAGTTGGTTTGCCAGAACCCCTAGAGCTGACGCGAAGTCACCTGACGTTGTGGCTGTCTCATCACGTAGCTGTCTCAACGTGCACGGCCGGGGTGATCTGCAGCAGTTCCCAGAGCAGGGATGCTCTTCGCTCGGAAAGCAGCAGTTGCATGTCGAAGGAGGAAGCGTCTTCGTTCCGTCAAGAGGAATGCTCGCCTCTACGGCAGGGACGAACCGTTCGTATAGAAAGGGTAAATGGAGTTTTGCCACAAGACTGTTTTTGTTCTCTCTACGGAAATGGAAGGGCCGCGATGATTTGGTTGGTGCTCCCAGCGCTTCCATCTGGAATCACAGGGACACTCAAAGGGTTACAAACGCACCACGCTCGTTAGAGAAACCGGATACGTGCGGCTCACGTCCGTTCGTATGGGGGACGTGCTTATCGTCTTCCTGCTCGGATGAGGTGACGGCAACTCAACATGGCGGTCGGACAGGTAATGAATGTGGCAAAAGCGTACCACACCCGGAGGAGGAAGACAGCAACCCTATTGTATGCTCACGAAACGAAATGCCCGACTCGCGAGCGCCAACTCATATCCCGGCGAAGCGATCCCTAGAGAGCAATCTTCATCTCAAAAGCCATATTGCGGTCTCAGGGGACGCACAAACCTTTTGCCGTATTGTGGATACCCCGCAGATGCGTGACCAGCGGAGACGAGGTACTGCAGAGGGACCCGGAATTTGCGACAATGTAGACACGTGGTGTAATAGTACTAATTATGGCGAGGTCCATTGTTGTTCTAGCACAGAGCGAAAACCGGCGGCGGGCGTCAGAATTGTCTCGCCCGCATCACTTCCTCCGGCAGTCGTTTCACGGGAAGAGTCGGCTGCGAGCCCGAGGGCAGCGCAGGCAGAAACTGAAAGCCTTCGCTGTGCAGGCTTATGCGTGGCATCCTGCAGCAGGCACGAAGAGGAAGTGGCAACATCTACAGATGAAGGTACAAGCTGCAGAGAGAGCATCAGCGAAACGGCTTCGGATGCGCGGGTGGGCGAAGATTTCCTTCAGCCTGACTCGGTTGACCACCTTCGATCCCTGCAGCTGCTGCCCACTGAATCGTCTGGCCATGATCAGATGGCTGAAGAAGGATCTATTGGGCACTCACTTCCTGAAGAGGGGAGCGTCTTGAGCTGCGTTTCGCCCGTCGATTACTGGGACACAATCGAGGTGGACTTGTACGTCGCGCCGACGCTGCATGTACTCCGGCACCATCGGTCTCACACTGGAGATCATGAGAAGTGTGCCAGTGTGCCCGTGGGATCTCTCATGAGTAATAAGTGCAGCTGCAATGATGGTGAGGCTAGGTGTTTTATGACTCATAACCGGTCTATACAAACCACTGGTGACACGCCCATTTGTTCGGACGGAGAAGCAAGGGGGGTTCACCCGCAGGGCGGCCCGGCGCAAATACGTGCGATTGAAGCAAGGGAAAGGAAGAGGACAGGATTCTCTGATCAAAGGGGAGGCAGAGATGTAACTCGAAGGTCAGATGTGTCTTCTGGCTGCCTGTATAACCAGGCCCATTCTACGCCGGTGGCAAGTGAAGTATCAAGAGGATATTTGTCGAAGGATGCATCTCCAACTGAGATCTATCCGAATCATGTAGATCTTGGTAGACATGATGATAGCCAACGGCAATCTGGACGTGGTTGCAGATTACCATGTGGCTCAGTCGGTTGGTGTACGCGAAAATCACTGACAGCAAGTGGCGGGGGCCTGCGGTACCTCGACAGTGACCTTTTGGTAGTCAAACTCAAGCAGTCTTCGCTCATGGTTCAGGACGACGATGGACTTCTGCATCTCGATGTCATGCCATCATTTGAAGGTACGCACGACTCGTCACTGCATCGTTCTGTCTGTTCAAGCGGGAGTCACGGTTGTGTAGCTGCATGGCTCTTCGCGTGGAGGCCTACGCTTTTTAAGGGGGAGTTAAGACCTTATCTCAAACTGCATTTGCTTTAGCCATGCCCTGAAAGTGTCGTCCCATCTATGTCGCGCACTGCCCGCGAGAGATGAAGGATACGCCAGTCACGCGGAGGGCGTGGACGCTTTGCAAGCGGCAGATCAGCACGTGGATGTCTGATCACACAGTTGTGCGCTTCTTACATTTGCGTGAGCCGTGAACACTAGTGGATAGCTTCGTGGGTCACTGATTTTTGTGCGTAGGGGCAGACTCTCGGTGTACATGGCTTCGCTTGCCGAGTGTTTTCGATCTCCATCTGTAGGCTGCCTCTTCGTCACTAACCTAGGCTTGTCGCGAAAATCTTTCTCAAAATATTCGCGGCTGCTGCGTCCATTACCATTTCGCCGATTCCTGTTCTTCGTTCTTTCTCAAGGTCACCTCTTCTGGTTCAGGTCGTCGCGGGACTTCGTGACTCGGGGGTTTTCAGCAGCTATTGGTAGCATATCTCTCATCATCAACCAATGCCGGGTGGAAGTTACCGAGTCATCTCCCGCTGTCCCGGGAGGCCAGTTTCTTCTTGAGTTTCACGAATGGGGCAGAACGATTGAGTTTCGGGCTGGTGCGTGTGGAGGTGGTAAACGTAAAAGGAGGAGCCGTGCAGAAGCAGAGAACAGCAAGGGAGCGTGGGTTCAGCAGCTCCTCGCTACCATTCAGAAGGTAGGAGAACTTCACGCACGCGTGCGTTATCGCCACGAACCACTCAGATCATGGGAGGGCGACGTAGGCTCAACACTGAGTGCCGTTTTAGTGGTAGGATCCGGGGTGTTGGCTCACTTCACAAAGTGTGAGGGCAGCTGCGCTTCAGCACCCTGATGGGCAGCGGCTGACACTTGTGTGTGATATTGATGCGTGCTTGACAGGGTGAGCAAATTCGAGAGAGCTTCCGGAACGTGGACTGGGCGCAGACACAACGCCACGCCATGCTGGTAGCGGAACGTTTTGGTGTTGTTTGAAGAATATACGCAGACCTCAAATGTTTTTTCCATGGGCAAGCCCCCTTGTCAGCAAGTTCTTGTCCACGTTGTCCGCTGTGCTTCAGCGCGGCGCGTCGCAAGACAGTTTATACAGAGAACCGCCCTTTTATTGTCGCCCGTTATGCCACGATAACGTTATCTCCCTGCCACTCAGTATTGTTTGTGAGATTCGGTGTGATCAGTGCCGCGCATGAGCTTCATTGCTCGTCCGATAAGCGGGCGCCTGGACATCATACGTGACATGTCTGCTTCTGTCATGCTGTCGGTTGCAATCAATCGATGTTCGCAAGGCTGTGCATGGGCTCCCCTGCTTTTGTGGTGATACGAGAGACACAGTTGCCCCAAGCGCCGGGCAACTGCTTGACCAAAAATGAGCAGTGGACCGGAAGGTTGTTGCTTGCTCGGTCATTCTGCGGAGGAAACGTCGAGAAGACGCGGGGTTTTCTAGCTCTGTTCCCGAAGCCGTTTCGATAACTGTATGGTTCCCAGTTGCATTTGTACGTGGGTTCCTAGTCTGTTCAATTGTAAACGTTAATACTTACGAAGAGCTCAGCATGTGAATGCCTGAGTGCTGTGGCGTGTGAGGGTTCCTGTTCTGTCAATCGACAAGGAGTATTTTCTCCGCTACATCTCATGCGAACTGAATTTAACGAGGCTTGCTGCTACGAGCATCAGGGGCTCTTGTCATTCCTATGCCCTGCTTCCGTTTTTGATGAACGAGCGCCTCATACGGGAGGAGTCGGCATGAAGAAAACTGCCGCGAACCTGAGCAGCGTAGTACGGCGATTACGTCTACCGTCATCTCCAGATTTCTGGCAGACATCGTAATGCCGCATGTGTCTACACCCGGAAAGGTACCTGTGTGTATGCATCGATGGCACTTGTACAGCGTTTGTAAGAAAACCGTAGATATCCCTTTATTTTACCTTCGACAAGTCTGTCAACAATATTACTGCGTTATCATTTGGTACCGTCGCGCCCAGAAATGCACCAATGGGATAGAGGTTGTGAGCGTAGCATATTCACCTCAGCGGTGACATAAGCCACTATTGCTGCTGATGAAAGAATGACTCCCCAGAAACTGGTCCTGGTTCAGTTGTGTTTTCCAGCTCCGTGCAACACGAGCACGACAGCGAAAGGGTTCAGATAAATTAGCGGTTAGCGCTTTTTCAAGTCGCATACAGCTGTAGAGAGGTCAGACAAAATTATTTAAAGGCTACGCTTACCACTTTTGTACAAATCGGGGACGCCGTCATTACCCCGCGATTCCCACAAGACAAGCGGTCCTTCTCAAACGGACTCTGTATGCGGTCTGCTCGGCCGGATTGGGGTCTGCTCTTGCACTGTTGTCAGAGTTTTGACGTTACGTGACCGCATATATAGAATTAATGATTGCAGGCGGTGGCTGTTCATTATTGGATATTCCTCCATTGCGATGCATTTCAGCCACGTCATTAGGGGAACGTTTTCTGCCTTGCCCAGGCAGACGGATGACGCCTCGTGTGGTCTGTCAACTGCACTTAGGAACATAGTGCGGTTCTGAGGTGACCGCCTACAAGAGCGTGATGCAAGTAGGGGCGGAGGAGCGAATCAGAGAGAACGATTCTATCGACTACATGTTCACCCTCACATGCCGTCGGATGGTACTACAGTTCCTCCAGAATATCTGTGCTCGCATCCCACTGTGAGCGTGTTGCTAGGCATGCCGTTGACCTCGCGGGCTTGGGGGGCGGAAATAATTATCCTGGCTCTTGCCTAAAACGTTTGGCGGCACTGTCGCAGCGCAGATAGCAGGCAGATCGTCCCTGGCTTCTCAGGGCCCGGATCGACATTGTGAAAAGCATCACCACCTTAGCTACTCATCCTTTATGATCACCATTCATGGGGCTGAGACTGGGCATCCACAGGAGTATCCAGTCTCTTACAGGGTGCCTGTTGAGAGTAATGCTCCGGTGTGCATGGTATACCAACAGCTCAGAAGACACGTATATGAAGAGCGCGCAAGGACTAATCACTGCCTTAAAGACACACCACGCCGATCCACTCGAGCCCCTCAGGCTTTTACGAACAACCATAGCAAGCACATGGAAATCCTTGAAAGTTCCAACGTCGGAGCTCAACCCGTCCCGAAAACCAGAAAGCAGCTCGTTCAGGGTGGCTGGAAGGCAAGACCAACCAACATTGGCGCCCGTGGGAGCTAGACACGGGTCCCCATACGAAAGTCCTGTACTATATCTTCCCGGACAAAACTTCCTCTCTAGGCGCAAAAGTGCAGCACAACGAACTCGATAACAGAACCCAAAATTCCTATCTTGCTGTGGTGGGAAGGGGTGACACCGTCACGCTGCGGCTGCTAGTCGTCGCGCATTCCTCCACCAGTCAGACGTTTGCGTACAAAACAAAAGTGTCCTCGCAGCAGCACACTACATATGCTCCCTCAAAAGTCGATTGAGAGCCGAAGGGTCGTATCACGCAGCATGCCGTTTCTTAAGGTTCCCCTTGAAACTCTAGTTAGCCACGTGGCATTGCGGAAGGGTACACTGATGAAGCTGCAGCAAGCCAAGAGACTTGCGTGCTTCCAACTTGCTCGGAGTTGCTTGATCACACGCTTTGGTGTGCCTGTTCACCTCAGATAAACTCGTCCTCACCTTCACCATCCAAATCAGGAATCACCACACCTCCTGCAGCTCCGCCAAACTCGTCAGCCGTCTGCTCCTCCGGAGCGGATCCGCCTCCCCACGGCCTGAGAAAGAATGGCGCCGCTGCCGCTGCTTCCCGATTATTTGTTGGCTCCGTCACCGTTCCGTCGCGGTCGGCGCGACCGGCGTTATCATACCGATCAGCACTGGGGTGGCGGCCCGCTGTCGATACCTTACCAATGTTCCCTTTAGACCCACTCCCGCTTCCCACTGCGCCAAATCCATATGACACATCTCCCTGACTAGTACTCCCCTTTTTCACCGTCCCAGCACTGATAGAGCCGCCAGCTACTCCTCCTCTCTTATGCCCCGCCGCTCCGCTCTCTTGAATACCCTCCGCGCCTGCCTTCGGTCTTTCGTCCCCTCGAATGCTTGAAGAAGCGAGCGCAAAATCCTCCGCTCGCGCACCGCTTCCTAGCAAATCTGCAAGAGAGTCTATGACACCACCGCCGTCAGCACCAGAAGATTCTTGATTCTGGTGACTGAGGTCATTCCCCGCCGTGGCATACTGCCCCGTCTCTGAAACAGCTGTCCGGGAAGACGTGGCATTGGGATTGCCAGCCCGGCACGGATTCGGCCCAGCGCTCGGCCCATCTTTGTGTGAGCCGGAAACGGCAGCTTGCTGGATTGGCCCTGTTGCCCCACTGACTGCGGCTGTTTTCTTTCGTACACGGACACGCGGGCTTTTTGTCGTGGTTTTCTTGCTGCCCCCCGCTACAGGAGGAACTTCCACCAAGCCTTGAGATTGCTGCCGTTGCGAGTTCCCTCCGTCCGCACGCCATTCATACTTCGTAACCTGCGATGCATCGCCAGTGTGCAGTGTCTGCGGCTGACCATCTCGTGTCTCCGCCTGCACTGCTTCGCCAGCAGGGACGCTACCAGTAGAGCTGACACCACAAGGATTGGTCACAGCGTTAACACCGGCCGCAGGGGGCGGAGCTGCAGTTTGCGCTGACCCAGCTCCCACAGCGAAGCCAACGTGGTGCGAGGCAAAGGTTACGCTGGATCCCCGGGCGCCTCCCGCTGCAGCCGCTGCCCGAGCTGCCGTCGCTGTCGAAGATGAAGAGGTAGCCCCGGACGACAAAGCGGGCGCTGGTGACGAGGAACCGCTCAGGCCTGGCGCATTCTGGAGAGACGCGCGCGAAGGCGGAGGCGCCACCAGAAGGCTCCGAGCGACACGAGCCAGGGGTGCTTGTAGATCGAAGTGCAGCGCTTCAATTAACTGCAATTGTCGCATCCTGCGAGAGAACAGTGAGAAGCGCACGCAAGGGCACGCTTTTGAGCACCTCGCCTGCGAAAAAAACGCAAAGCGTTGAACTACCAGGCAGGCCCCTGGGGGGGTACATCGGAGCAGTCGGAATATTCAGTTCGAGGGAGAGACTGTGGCTCCAGCGATATCTCAAAATTATTCCTCGGTGGACGTACCTAGAACAATTTTCACCCCGAATGCAGCCTCACGTCCCGTACAGTTCCGTATGCTCCCATGCCCTTCCTATCACCCGCCTCCAAGGCAGCTGAACGACGCCGAAAAATGCGTCACGGGAGACTCGGAGTGTCGGCTCCCGGTTCGCGTGCTCTGGGTAAACCATGGAAGCTACACCTCACCGTTTGCGCTCACAATCTCGAATCCGCTCCTACTGAAAAAACGATGCAAAACACTCCAGCATTCTAGTCACGCCTACCTGAACTGCACGGGGAACAGAGACGCTGCCGTTCTGGTCTGAAGGAAAGCTCTGAAGTCGAGTGCAGTGACTTTTAGAAGCAGGCAGCGCTGAGAATGCGCAACCTGCAAGCATCGGAAACATCGGACACGCAGGCGGCGACGCATGCAAGATGAAACGACAAAGCGCAGACCTGCGATAGCCTTTGTGTGTATGTGTGTGTAATACATCGATCGTCGCGCCACAACCCTTTCTGCTCCCCGCCCCCCTCCCCCCCAGCCGTCCTGCCATGGTGAACAGTGTGTGACGGTTCACGCAATAATGTGGATTCCCCAGGCGGCACAGGCGTATCCGGAGGTATCGGTCGTTTTCCCTCCAGCCTCATTTGGTGGCGCCCACTGCAGGCTCGCATGCTCGAGCGGAGGCAGGTGTGACACCCCCACAGGTCAAGTTCTTTATAAATTCGCCGTCATTCCATACCGCCATCTGATGCCCATTCACCCGTCTCACAGTTCACCTGTCGCGTCGCCATCCTCGTCGCCTCTCAACACACTAGGTTGGGACTCGGTCAAGGATAACGCCCTTATCTCACCTAAACGTAGCTGCCTTAGCTGGGCCAGGAGCACGCCCATATTTCCCGCGTCTACCGTCGTTGTTTACTTCCTCTCTTCGCCTGTTTTCTCTCTCAACTCACTTTGGCAAACTCAACCGCCTTCGCTTCCGCCGCAGCGACATTCCGTCGAAGCTGAGCTATCGTGCGTTGCTGCTCTGCCTTCCGTGTTTTCCACTGTGGGCTGCCAAGAGGACCGAAAGATCGACTGAAGACAGAAGGCCAGTCGCTTCGGCCTGGCGCCCCGTCGGCGGCGGCGGTAGTTCCCGACGTTGGCCCTCCAAATAACGCAGTGAAATTGTCACCCTGTAAAACAGCAAAAATCCAACAGATCACCTGTTCGTATTTTGAAGCAGCGAGGGTTCGCGCGTCCACGAGAGTCATTCCCTGCTGCTGCTGCTTCAGTGCTTTGAAAACAGCTGTGGTGCTGTTGAAGCATGCTGGCGAAGAAATCCACAGACCGTCTCCCGCTGGCGGGCGTCGCCAGACTTTATTTAGACAGTAGGATTTGCCCCTCGCGAGCTGACCAGGAGATAAATCGTCCGCGCGCACGCTGCAAGATGTCTCCATTATGCCAGCCACCAGTGACCGAGGAAAATAGAACAGAAATCCCCTGTACATGCTATTGAAGTAGTATTCATGTTTGTACGCATCGAGATGTCCGTGAAAAGTAAGCTACCTCGATGTGTTACAGCTTCAGTGTCTTGTACTTTTTGCCAGCGAGCAGCTTCGCTGGGGCGGCTGGTGCGCCACAAAATGCAGGCCGCGCAAACTCGAGCCGCGACGAACCGTCACTGACGCGGCGGCGCAGACTAGTGAGTAGAGACCCCCCCCCCCCCCCCCCCCAGAAGGAAACCTTACGCCATCTCCGGGACCATCCTTATGCAGGTCATCGCGAGTCGCCATTCCACCAACACCTCCAGTGTCGGCGCCAGGTGCTCCAGCTCGATGCCTCGCCCGACTGCCTCTGTTTCTCCGTTGGCTCTCCTGGAGCTTCCGCAGCCGCTCCACCTGAGGAGACATCCATCGGGACGATCATTCACAGACGTCGGTACACAACGCTTGTGTCTCGTGGGACTCGCTGCTTCCCTTCGCCGCCTTGCACCGCCGCTGTTTCCGCAGAAGAGGAACAGGGGCCTATCCTCCGAAGAACGCTACACCAGCCACCGCAACCACCTTAATGTATCAACAGACCCGGCGACGGCATGGTCGACGGCATTTCACCGCTTACGCATCAACACTGCGACTGTCTGGATCTGCCCCCACAGAGACCAGATTGACGATGTAAGCACGGGCTGCCGAGGACGCTTTCACAACGCTTAAAACAGAACTATTCACCTATCAGTAACAACCGTAATGCCCTCCTCTCTCAGCTTATGCCGACGAGGCTGCTCATAAAATGAGTTGTGGGATTGAACACGAGAAGCGGCATGTAACAAACGACGGAGGGAGGGACGGTGTTCACTGCAGCTGAGAGGCTCTCCAGCACACCGTCACCATCGAAGCATCGTGCACGTCTCCACTACATGCATAATCCGCGTCTGGGCAACGTCTCTCACCAGTTGCCTGTCACTCTCCTTCTGCAGGAAGAAAGCCTGCAGCCCCTCGACGTCTTGTCGGACGACGAAGCGGTGGAGGAAGTGTGGAGAGGTGTCGGCACCGGCCTTCTCGAGGCCTCCCGACTCAGGATGTTCCTCCCCTACCCAGAGCGAGGACCCAGAATATTTTGAAGTCGCGTCCGAGCCCTGCAGCGGGGCCGCGAATACGTCGTCACCCATCCCGCTTCCAGAAAAATCGAATCCATTCCCAGTGTGGCCGCGAGGGCCATCCTCTGATTGCCCGCTTTCGACAGAGAGACGCTGGAAGAGGCGGTCGACTCGGTACTCTGAGAGGGCAGACAAGCTGGGCGCCATAGCCCTGCCCGCGGAAGAGGCCAAAGAGACACGCAAGCCAGGAAATTACAAATGCCCAAAAACCCTGATCGGCGGAGCACGCATCTTTCCCACGGCGCATAGACTGCCGGAAGTTGCATATCTAAGAGACGCCGCACTATGCTGCATTATGCACTCTTGCTGCTGTGAACTCGCCAGCACTCAACGCCACAGCTGAGAGTTTCGCATGAGCTGCTCTGGCTCGTGTACAACCTCACCGTAGCCGGTCTTTGAGCGCTTGCTTGATCGCGTCTCCAATGGCCTTCTCGTCGCGCAGCAAAAACCTCCTTCCGTACACCCCGCTCAAGCGCCTCACTGCGCTGTCGAGCAGGCGCTGAATGTGACCGTCCAATCGCCCTAGACGTCGTCGTGCTGCAAGACAATCAACTCGGCCGGCGGCTGACACGCTCGGTGTCAGAGTCCCAGCGCCTGCGTTGCCCCCTCCGGCGACGTCCGCGTAATACTTAAAGTTCAATCTCCCGTTCACCCGCGTCAGGGGCTTGTAGCATCCCGTGGGTGCCGTGGGAACTGGGAACCAGCCTGCGGCACGCCCCACGAGGGCGACCTGTGAGTCAAGTCCACGCAGTTGAGCGGACAGCTGGCCTGATCTTAGAGCGAGAGCTTGCTGGTCTTCCATTCGAGACAGTCCGCGCCGTCCAACTCCCGCAGCTTGTCCTATATCGTCACACCCTCCAATCGAAACGGCTTGCGCCGGCGCATCATGCAGTGGACCGATCGCACCCGCAGCCAGGCGCTTCTGTCCAACGAGGCGCCATGCATTGGAGCCCGACTCGGGAGCCGCAACCAACCAGGACGAAAACCGCGCACCACCAAGCAGATGATTAGAGCTCACACCTGGAGAGTAAGACCCACCGTGTGGAGGTGGACAAGCTGTTGTCACCTCCAGCGCGACTGCTGCCTCCCTTCCGCCCCACATGTCTGGTTCTGCCTGTCTTGTCTCCTGGGGACGCAACAGCAACGTCCGCATCATTCTCATAAAGCCAGGGCGTTGTGTTTTCGCTTGTCCCGGCACATCACCGGCACCGCTTAACAATCCTAGCGCACTGTGAGTCGGTGCGCCTCCCCTCGCGTGCGCAGTCGTTTTATAAACTTGGCTTCCCCCTCCCCCCGCCAAAGCCTCTGCGAAACTTGCAGGTGCGCCGCCTTTGCCTCCGCTTCTGCCGCCACTGGTGCCGTTGGGCGCCCTCTGCGTCCCTGCAGCAGTGCTGGCGGTCCGCGTCGCTCGGGGGTCAACAAGGGAGGAGGCAGCACCGAGTGCACCGTTAGCTAGAGGAAAAGCAGCCGCACGCCCTGCTCCAGCTTCCGTTCTCTGAGCCGGCGACGTGCCCGATTCTAAAGGCGTGGCTCGTGACGAGCCAGTGTCATTCTCACTTCGCTGCCCTCGGAGGCCACTTTGCTCTTCATCCCCAGCTTCGAGCTGTTTTCTCTGCGCCTCACTGCCGTCCGACCCCGTACGCAGTTCATTCTCTGCACCGCCACCAGAAGGCGCCACTGGGCGTCCCGCCGGCGCAGACTGTTTTGACACGCGGTCGTCTCCAGTGGAGCCTGAGGCTGGCAACCCCTCGCAGTCAGGTGCGTCTTCGTGAGAGGCTGTGCCAGAGTTTGCCTCTGTCCCCACGCGCATTCGCTTCGCCTGGTGCACATCAGGAGCCCGGCGATCCAGCGAAGAAGCCAACGACTGTCCACTCGCCGAGGACGTGGTCGGCCCCACCCCCAATGCTGCATACGGCGCGTCGCCCCCGCCGACGCACTCGACAGCAGTTGGACCTTGTGAAGAGTGAGGCAGCGACTGCTCGCTGTTCCGACCTACGTGGAACCGCACGACGCCGTCAACAGGCTGCACAGCGCTTCGCCCGGCGTGGGTAGTCGCTCCAGGACCAGAGCTAACGCTAGGCAAGCTGCCGTCTCCGTGTGGCTGCTGCTCCTGCTGCCTTCGGTGCTTCTCTATCGCTGCTTGGAGAAGGTCTTGCTTAACCCGTCCTGCATCGACGAGCTGCTGAATCGCCAGAGACCCCCTTGGCGTCTTCAGCAATTTCAGGAGGAGCTCCATCTGCCTGCAAAGTAAGAACAGCACTGGTATCTGCATGTATGAATGCCGTGTGCACCCGATGACCACGAAGGCAAGAATATGCAGTCCCTTCGCCCCCAACGGTCCTCTAAGTGCTGCGGTCCACTCAGACTGGTAAAACGGGACAAAAACTTGTTTTGGATACAGCTCCTGCAGCCACTACTCACTCGCGAATCAGAACGAGACTGCTTACACTAGCGGTGCACATCCTGGGTCGCCGCAGCTCATCCCCCACCGAGTTGGCTTCAGTGGTCTCAAAGTGAGGTATGCTCCACCCGACAAGGTTAAACGTAAAACAGTGCGGAGTTTGACGCCCCCCTGAAGCCTATCGCTGTCGCTCTCCGGTTTCCACTAACAGCTCCGTGGGACGCGTGACGCGGAGACCTGTGGTTTGGCAGCGTCTTACTTCTCGTACGACGGGTGGCCTGCACCTCTGCCGTGCGAAGCGGATGCGGACACATCGCTTGAAGGTACACCGGCTCCACCGCCGCCGGACCCCGTCGAACTGGCTCCCCAGACGCTACCAGCAGAATCGTTGTCCGGCCCTGCGCCCTGCTGCTGAGGAGCATGCGTGAGGCTCGTCGCGCCGTTTTGAGGAACCGCGCCACCGGCCGTTGCGCTGGGGTTGCATCCGTCGACTTCACCAGTCTCTTCCGCTTTCGGAAGTGACCGGAGGTGCGCAGATGCTCGCGCAGCGATGTTTTGCTGTTCCGTACTAGGATCCGCCTCCCCCGGCTCGCCACAGGAAGGTGAATCGGAGGGCCAAGGAGTTGTGACAGTCAGACCGGAACTGAAGCCTCCCGGAGACGGCGTGTCACGACTTCTCTGTGACGGAAGCCAGTGAGGGCCCCCAGCATTGACACTGGAGGGCATCCGTCCTGGAGTTGGTGAGGAACTAGTGGGTGGCGCTGGCGTGGAACCTGGCTGCGGAGAGGCAGCAGTGAGCTGCCTCCTCTCGTCTGGCGAACCCTGTCCTTGCTGCTGCGCAGCCAGCGCGTGCGCTCTTCGCAGCACCTCTTGCTGTTTGATCAATTGGTTCTTCTCTAGCTCATGAAGAAGCTGATGGAGGGCCTTTGCTGGCATCTCCGACTCGATTCGATACTTCTGGACAACCAAGCAACACCCCCATTAGAGAGACTCAGTAAAAGGCAGGCGAGACGGTAAGAAAAACCTGTTCTCTGACTTCCCTAGGAGGAGTGCCTCAGCCTGCGATCCAGTGCACACAGCATGTATTTAGTAACTCTACCTCACTCCTACATGAAATGCGACATCTATAAGGCCGACAGTTCCGCACGGAACATGCAGGACAGAATTGCAATGGCAACGCATCGAGAGGCTGCGTTATCTGTCAAAACGCCACAGGTTCCACTGCTTTGGGTGACACTGTTATACTAAATTCCTTCTAAGATGACGTGACCTCACCTTGAATCTCTCCGGATTTTCCTCAACGAGCTGTCTGAGAAGCAAGATAACATGACGAGGCTCAACTTGGATCTGGCCGCCGTCTCCGGATGGTCTCCCGGTCCCCCCAGAATGTCATTTGCTGCTCTCACTCCACCACCTCTAGGGTTTTGTCGGCTCGGGTGCGCATACACAGAAGAATGAAGAGGACTGTCTTGTCGGCGTGCCACTTGCTGCTGCTGACGCACGGCGCCCTCGTACATCTGCTCGTTCATACTTATTGGATTAATGCCCATTGACTGTCTGTCACTGAGAGAGTGCCCCTGTGATGAAGGCGACGAAGCGTGGTGAGGCGGCTGGTGAGGATGACTTCCTGGAGCTGCAGGAAGACCACGCTGTCCACAATACCCACGCGGTTGCGACGCGGATTGCTGCTGCTGAGTGGACAGCATTCGCTTGTGTTGATCGTAGAAGTATTGCTGGTCCAGACCTTGCTGACTTTGTCCACTACGGAAGGGGCCTGCCGTAGTATGCTGCCTCTCAGCGTCCCGGACACCGATCAGATCCTGGTGACCACCATGCGCCGGATGCTGCCTGCTATCTTGCCGTGCTGCATGCACTGGGCCGCAAGTTGACGCCACTTCATGGCGGAGAGGTCCCCGCACCAACGAATCCACTGTCCCATGGGGAAGAAATTGAGCGGTCTGCGGCCTGAGATTGGGGTTCTGCGCGGGCGCGTCGGGCTGGTGTTGGCCACAAGCCCCTTCTTGATTAGCAGAGCTAGGCGGATGGAATGAACCCTGCTGCATCGGGGCAAAGTGGCCTGAGACGCCATCGCCCAGAGCAGAATGCATATCAGATGTGGCCGAAGAGAACAGCCTGTCTAGTGAAGCAGAGGACAACGCTAGTTGACTTCTGTTCGACAGAGTTCCCCCTCCTTAACAAGAACATCAGTCAAATCATAGAGGGAGCGCCGAAAGTTGTAGTTGAGGCGGGTGAAATCCGAAAACTCATTCCATGCGACAGTCAACAACATACACATGCGTCCAGGGCACATGTGCACTCAAAGCAGTCGCGTCGTATCGATGCAAAAAGTGATGTTGGCAAAGCCCTGAAGCCGTTATGAAAAAGCACGAGGGTCATCCCACTCAGTCGCGAGTGGAACGCCAGCTACACACAGAGCAGAGTTCCATCTCTTCGTGAATATGGTACTCAATCGAGACAGAAAAGGTTCATGATAAGGTAAAACTTACGTGGAGCTGTTCCCCTCGCAGGAACCCTGGTGGCTACCGCTAAGAGAGCAAAATATACACACCTTGTGGAGGTACACTCGCACGCAGTACTTTGGAACAAAAGACAAAGTGGAAAAACGTGATGTAAAAGTGTGACTAACACAACAACATGAAACCGGAGACGTAAAGTAAAATGATACATTTACTGGCATCCGCCGTATGCGCGCGCGGGTGCCCGCCGGCCCACGGGAGTAGTGATCCAGATGAAACAGCGTGGAAGAATACACTTGATTCTCCATAACCAGAATGAGGTTGGCTGCGCCATAGGCTCTTGAAGAAGATTAGAGGAGCGTCGTTTATAATAATGCTCAAGATGCTGTTTTCTCCGAAAGGTAATGCGCCTGAAGGCACACCAAAATCAAGCTGCAGCAGACATCCACGGACACGCTGACGGGATAAAGCATGTCTACGCAGAGGCCGCAGACGGCTTATCGAACCAGTGCTGACGCACTCCAACCAAGAACCAAGTCGGTGCAGCGAACTTTTTCTCTGAACGAAGAATTGAGTATCTCGCAACGGGCACCCCGACGTGTACGCTGGAGTGACATGTCGCATGCCAGGAGTGGCTCGGCGTTGCGAAATGACGCGACAGAGTAAAGCGCGCAGTCGTTCGAGACAGTGAAGGGAACTGCAGGATTCGTTGCCCGTCTCACTGTGATAAGCTTTGCTTGCGTGACTTTCTCTGCTAGGCAGTGCAGATGTGTGATAGCTGCTGAGCGGCTGTGCTTGAGTGCATGGCTGTTTCGTGTTTCTGGGCGCTCAATTCATGCGCTCGTTGTCCGTTTGCGATGCCAATCAGGCCAGTGCTGCAAGAACTGCGAAACTGGGACCGAGTGCCTTGCCTGCCCGTCTTTCACGAGCGTGTTTAAAGCTTCGTTGGTTTGATACTGCCACACCTTTCTTTGGTACTTTTTTTCCGAATATCATTGTCTGCGTGGCGCAGTCTGCATGAGTGACTCGGCGTGCGCACACGAAGTCTAATCAGCCGGCAGGTATCTACATGGAAGGGTGCCGCAGCCCATCAAGTTGTTTGTTTGCCCGCCTGGGTCATCGCCTCCCGATGCCCTTGAGGAGTCACAAAAAACATACAAACTTGCTAATGAAAAGCAATCATGAGTATGGACCGGTAGTGTGGCCAAACACTTCTGCCAGGCCAGAGCATATCCCCTCCTTGTGTTGAACTGCTATGTGTTGAACTGCTAGCCTGAGCGGGGTGAAAGCTACTGTGGAATGGTCGGTGTATCACTTTAAGCTGTAACGATGGGTTCCCTCAGAGCCCAGGGCGGGGTTCGAACATTCCTGCCGTCGTCGGCGTCGCAGACAGGTCATCGGCTTCCCGTCATCGAACTGACCGGGGTGGCTAGGAATCAATCAGACGCTGTGCGGAGTTATTCTTCTCAGAACAAACAGGGCAGCAATGGCAGATTGTCTTGCATTCACGTCATCTGCATCGCTTCCACAGTGTGCGTGTGGTATGCTTCAAGTCTTATCCTCACGGCGGCGAATAAGTACACGTTTGATACTCTGCAGATACCGCTCCCCTTGTCGGTCACCTTCCTTCACTTCTCTTTCATCGCTTTGATTCTGCGCCTTTGCTTCTGTGCCTTCCCCACTCTGTTTCCGCCGTTGCCTTCTTTGCCTCTGTCATCTCTGCTTTCGCTGATAGCACCGATGGCAATTTTGGCTGCAGCAGACGTTGCGCTAACCAATTTCTCTTATCACTTGATCCCTATAAGTACACTCACGCTCATCAAGTCGTCTCTTGTCTTTTTCACGTATCTCCTTTCGATCGCATGTGGTAAGTGAAGCGCAGTCCACATGTTCATCGCGAGTTACCGCGATTGCAGTTGTGGCAGGAAAAAGCCCTAAAACTGCAACGGATCTTTGCGACAGCCCGCTTGCGGTTGGTGAGGTACCCTTCTGCTTGCTCTCAGGCTTGGAACCGTTCAAACTCAACACATTCGCAACAGTGGTAAGTGCTACTCGTTGTGGGTGTTGTGATAGGCTTCGATGCAGAGGTACAGACGACCGAACTGCACGAGTGTTCTTTTTTCATTTCGCTGGCTTCGCCGATGCAGGTTGTCATAATGGTGAGCATCTGCCTAACAGTCCCCGAAATGAAAGTGAAGAGGTTGCTTGGGTAAGGAGATATTTCACAGCCAACACCATACGGTGGCTTACTCGGCCATGTATCATTACTGTGTGTCCAGAAGCTGGCTGCCATTTCAATGCTATGCATGGTTTGCGTGTCTGCTTTTTGCTCAGAGTTGCTGTCGCGTTTGGCGCCGTTTTCGTTGGAGCTTTGAGATGGGTCCTGGTCCATCGAGCCTTCAAGCTCTACCCAAATCTCTCCATCTTACAACTATTACTTCTCATGCAGCCCATGGCAAGTATCGCCCTGTCTCCTGTAGTTGCGTTTTACGAGCTTCCTCATTTTATAGGTAAGGGTATCACAAAGTGGAGCAGCGGAGGCTAGGATGTGCGAATTTGCTTCACGCCTTCGATGATGCAAGTTTGGTATTGGCGGTTCTTTTTGCCCACGGCGATGCATGGCGTGATTTCCTCGTGTCGTTCAGATTCTCTTGCAGACTTATTCGATCCATCAAGGCTATTCGCAGCGGCTGTTGTGACAGCCTCAGGCGTCGTCGTCGCCGTTGTCGTCGTCTTTTCGGAGTTCCAAGTCGTCAGTAAGGCTGAACACTTGCGTCGCAGCAGTCTCTAGCTCAGCCAAGAACGTTATGGTCCCGTCTTTCTGAGGTGGAGGCCTGCGTATATTTATGTGCTACGCTCAGGCCTGACGTCGTCAGTTTCACTATGCATCGCCGGCGTAGGCAAGGAAATACTGACAATCATAATGTCTATGGTAAGCTTCTTTTGCCGCTCGTAGCGGGCCACGTCGCTTTCATAAGTTGTCAGTGAAGAAGTGTGCGATCCTCGCTCGATATAGCGAGGCACAAATGTTTCGATGCATGTGTGCATTCTTTTTGCAGGTCATCTTCGATGAAGTGCTGTCCTCCCTGGTTCTGCTGGGCACCGGTAAGTCATTGGTGAAGCCTTTTCTTAAAAATTATATATGCTTCTTACCGACCGCCAGAGAGCACGAAGGCGTGCTGACGGATCAGTCAGTGATGTGTCCTTCCTGCGTACATTGCTGTTGCTATCTGCAGCGTGTTTTCTGCACCTGATGGTGTGTTGCGCTCAGTGTCTTCAATCGCGGGAATACTATATTACTGTTGGCTAAGGTACCGAGAGCCTTGTCCAGGAAACAGGGAGACTCGAACCACGCAGATTTCCAGAGACGGTGCTAATGAGGCACAACATATAATAGAACATCGTTAGCGGCAACGCCTTCGTTACATATGTAGGAAATTGTGTTGTCACTATTCACACCGGTGCATACGTCCGAAGAACGTGCAAGTGTTCAAGTCCGATTGTTATTTCAACAAGCTCGCAGCGGTAACATAATTAGTCGCAACGGGGATTTTGCATGTTATTTTAAGTTGGTAAGCGGCTATGTACGCCAATTTTTTTCAGTTCACTTGTCGTAAAAGGGATCTATTCAACTGGCAACCTTTGCGGTTTGACAACTAGGTTTTCAGTAAGGCTTTCGATTTGTGTGCGTCTCCGGCATCGCGTCCGGTGCGTCCCTCCCTCGCATCCAAGATACTGTTGCAACACTAGGTTACGCGTGTGCTGAGGAGTGACAGGCAGTGCGAATCACCTTGAAATCCTCCCTGGGCACTAATTCTTCGAAGTCACCAGAGGGACAGCTCGGGACCCCGCAAGCTGTGTAGCAGACGCCGCCAGGTTTCATCTGAGCACGGTATCCAGTACTGAAACAAATACAGACTCATCAGTCACCTACCCTCGTTCCAGCATTTTCGGTGCACTGGGAATTAAGGGTTTCCGACAAGCTGCACAAGAAACGTTTTTCGTTCAGAGCACACCCTAGAAATGTGTTTCGTATGTTATTACCCGGTAGTACGAAACACGACTATCTGTTTCACCTTCATAACCCGGAGCAGCTTCCTTGAAAGGCTTCGATGGAATTTGCAAGACAAACTGCCACGCTGTAATCCCACGCAAAAGACAGTCAGTCTTCTTGTTAAAATTGTGTATTCATCCTACTTTCAGCCTGGCCATTGCAGGTTGCCTTTGACTGTGTTTCCGCACATGACGACCAACAAACTGTCGAAGCACTTGCCGACTCTGGCTGACAAAGTTTCGAAACAGTGACCCGCTGCGTTCGTTGGTGAGATTTCCTGCTTACAATGTGCTCGCTGCAGAGAGATATCGCATGCCCCGTAATGCTACCCGTGTCTATACTGCGACGACAATGGACCATTCCTGCAGTGGAACTGCCTGACCATAGCACAGTACCAACCTCGAGAACCGCTGAAAGCGAAATCCAACGGCAGTCTCCAGTAGAGCAAACGTGCACACAAAAAGCATAACACGGCCCGCCATCCTGCCTTACAGTATCCGTTAAGCGAGGAGTGGTGGTCCACAGAGGTCAAAACGCCATACGAAGACAGACTAACACTGTACAGACACGCCAGTGTTAAAAGCGGATGGCCCTGTCTGGGCCCTCAGCAGACCGCGACGTATTATATTGTTGCCGCGCGATTTCAAACATTCTTCATGGCAGGAAAAGGGAGGCGAAACAACGCCAGGACTGCCCTGAATCATTGAGGGAACCGTGTACAACCCTGCCTTTCCTTTTTCGCAGCGAAAACGTCGATCCACCACCACGAGCAGTTGAACAGACAACAACTGAAACTGTGGAAGCTGGACTGCGGTCCTGCTCTGACAAGAACACACTAGGGGCTTTTGGTGGTCGGGCTCTACAGGAATTCAGACGTTGTGGAACACAGTCTCGTTGGTGTCTACTTTTTTTTCCTCCAAAATATTATAACGAACCCCGTCCACCGATCGGCTTGTTGCGTTTTCGCATGAGACGTCTTGACAGGCGCACAACGCTCGAAAGCTGTGACGCTTCCCTATGCTATTGAGACGAACCGCGGAAGTTGCCCATCTGAGAGCATTTCGAATAATCTGTAACCGACTGTTTCTAAGCTGACCCACCACCTCCTCCGAAGGCAACAAACACTGGTATCGAAGTGGCGGTGCCCCAAAACGCATCCAATACGGTAGATATCTTTGCGTCGCAAAAGTGCGTGCTGCAAAAGCATTCAGGAGGTCAGCAGCTGTCCACTCTTTACGTAGCTGCATGCGCCAACGCCCAGACCCTGTATACTGACGGGCGCCGAAGGCCCCACATGCTGGAGCTTGGTAAAACGTCGGTTGTTCGGCGTACCCGCACCCCACCGCACAAGTCCTTTCCATGCTTGCAACTTGAGAGAGTCTGCACGCGCTGCCGTTGAGATATTCCTCTTTTTCTTCCCAATAAAGTGTGGCTCGTGAAAAGAGCACACTGTTTTCCGTTTTCCATCGTTGCCTGAAGTGTGAATCAACCGCAGACAGGAAAAATGGCGATCGGAAAGAACAAGCGGATGAGCAAGGGAAAGAAGGGGGGGAAGAAGAAGATTGGAGATCCTTTCCTGAAGAAGGAGTGGTATGACCTGAAGGCTCCCACTCTTTTCAACGTCCGCAATTTTGGGAAGACTCTCGTCACGAAATCGGCAGGGACCAGTAAGCAATATTCGTCGAAACTGCGGGGAAAGCGATCCGAGGAGTGTGTGGCCAGGAGGCCTATCCTCTGTTGGTGTGACCAGACGCGAGCTGGTAAAAAAACTGAGTCGTTTTCTCAAGAGATCAAACCTACGCTTTTTTCTCGGCAGCAATCGGGAAGAGGAGGTGCAATTTGTGTTCCAGAGTTGCCCTTCGGTCTCTGGCGAGATAGCCCTTCTCTCTTTTGGCTCCCCTCGTCCGTTCATTCATGTGCATGACTGTGATCTGTCGGTGGCGTTGTTTCTATGTGATCAGAGTTGGCGGTTGACGGGCTCCGTGGCCGCATTTACGAGGTCAACCTCGCAGATCTCAACAATGATGAGGATCAGGGCTTCAGGAAGATCAAGCTCTGCTGCGAAGATATTCAGGGGAGAAACTGCCTGACAGACTTTCATGGAATGGATATGACCCGAGACAAGATTTGCTCCCTGGTCCGCAAGTGGCACTCCCTCATCGAGGCATTCGTTGATGTGACGACCTTGGACGGCTACACCTTGAGGATGTTCTGCATCGCGTTCACCAAGAGGAGGTGAGGGAGAGGGCAGCGGTTTGACTATAGCGTATCCTTTACGGCGTTTAGCGCGTCAAATACAGTGGTTTTTTTCAGGCTTTCGTGTACTCTGGTGGCACGTTTCCTTTCTGTTATCCTACTGGCTACAGACCAGACCAGGTGAAGAGCACATGCTACGCTCAGACATCCCAGATCCGTGCAATCCGCAAGAAGATGATGACCATCATGTCTGCGGAGGCTTCCAAGTGCCAACTGAGGGACCTGGTCAAGAAGTTCATCCCTGAATCCATTGGCAAGGACATCGAACACGCATGCAAAGGCATCTTCCCGCTTCAGAACGTGTTCATTCGCAAGGTTAAGATGTTGAAGAAGCCGAAGTTCGATCGTAAGACACTGATACAGAGCCGTGTGGGTTTCGCCTTTTACCGTGTGTCACGTGACGTTCAGTGTTAAGTCATATTCACTTCATTGATCTGGGCAAGTTCTGGTATGTTGTTTTATGTGTCTCAGTCACTAAACTCATGGAGCTTCACGGTGAAACCGAGGATGTCGGCAGGAAAGTCCAAGCGGAGTCTGGCGAAGCGCAGAACACCTTGACAGCGGAGACGAAGGCCTGAGTTCTCGTTGCACGCTGAGCAGTTCGTTCGACAAATCCGTTTCTGTTGCGTGGGTATCGCAAGAGGGGATGACCGCGTGTTAAGTGTGGCTCCTCTTTTGTTGGCGTGCCAAACCTAGTTCACCACATCGCTTTCTCTTTCCTGTACTTCAAACAGATTGTTGCTGGACGAGTTGTTGGCAGTTTGAGAGGCGCCATTGTCAAGATTGCCGCACCGCTGCGTCGGCTCTTTACTTTCCCGCCCTCTGCGGAAGGTTACTGCACGCTTGATTCGCCTGTTGAGTATCAGGTCGACAGGGTGTAGACACAGTATAGAATATTCACGGCAGTTTGTAACTGCAGGAATTAATACGCGTTTGATCCTGGCGTCTACGGGAAGCATGTCACCAGCGCACCATTTCGAGGCATGTATATCGAGTACTCACTAATGGGGTGCGAAGCGGCTATTACTGGTCTGCCTGGGAGGTTCCAGAAAAGCTTAGTAGTTTCCCGTGACGTCATGATGCACTGACTAGTGACCAGTACTCGTTTGCTGCGGGAATGTCTGAAGGGACGTAGTCCGAGTTGGAGAGCTATGGGATGGACGGTGCCCATCACTCATCAGTGTTCACAACAAACTAGCTTTTTCTGCTTGTACCATCTGGCCGCCCAGGTGAAGAAAATTTCTAGCCGCCAAATAAATTCTGTCTCTTAACACCTATCAGACTCCGCTAGCCGCGTAATGGCCAACGTGTACGGAACGGTAGAGGATGGACCACACCTCGCTCTTCAAGCTTAGAGCAGCAACGTATCTTTCAATGCCGTTTAGAAGTGTTCATGCACTTACACCCTCTCCACCAGAAATCTCAGGATGGCTGACGGCATGTGCAATTTCGTCAATCATCACTTGTCAGAGTTTAACCAGTGCGTCTCGACGCGCCTGTGGCTGTCATTCAGAACCGGCCCGAGGCCTCGTCACAGGGGCAACGATGCAGGAGTGGACCGCTTTGAGTCACCTTCCTGATGAGCCCTTGCAGCTATTTACAGCCCAGTGGATGCAGAGGAAGTTTGAAACCTGACACTTGCGCTGAGCAACTTAAGGAAGAAACAATATATTCACCGCGAATGATTAGAAGTGCCGTCAGTAAAGGACGGTCCATCGGTTGGCCCGGATGTTTCACGGGGGATAACAGGGCTCTCGGACCCTCCGTTCGCTTGGTGCTGAACGGCAGAAGAGCAAAAACCACACGGAATCTGTATCTACAATCCCGCCTACTAGGAGCGGATTTGTCCGTTCCACGTGGGGTCCCACTCTTCACTTACCGTGTTTGAGGAAACGCCTGAAAACGGCATGGCATCCTGTGACTGTCGTGCTGCCTCACGTTCTCTTCTCTGTCGAAATTTCATAACCTGCGGAAGGTAGCGCACAGCCAGCAGCCAGGGAAATCACGCCATCAATCCACAATGCGTAGGTCAGGAGCGCAACCCTCACGGACCAACGAACTCGCCTACGGACTTACAACGCTAGTGATTCTCTCCTTCGCTCGAGTGTCACGACCGGACACGCTAGAAGGTTCGTAAGGTGGGCGAATGGACACCTCCAGGCTTTGTATAACGATATCTTGGCCCCGCCAAACGCAATCTGGATGTCTGATGCAGGCACGCGCAGGCATTAGAAAAAGGCTCATACGAGTGAAATGCCACTTTCTCAACCCACCGCCAGCCCCGCTTCTTTTGGAGCTGCGCAAACTGTTTTTGACACCGAAGTGAAAACTCCATTGCTCAACTGCTGTCATCCCTGACTATCGATATACGCCGCATGTCAAGCTGAGAGCTGCCTCGCAAGTGCGCTGGATACTGGCATACGTCTTCCAAATGAAGTTGAAGAGGTCTTGTGCTTCAGCCGTTACTCCGACGCCAATGGTATATTTTCGCTTCTCGAATTCAGCAATGCCGGCTTTTTCGACGTGGTCAATGATGCCTCTGTCGACGATGGGAGGCTTCGACAGATTCTGCCGGCTTGCCCCTCCATTACGCCTTTCCGACACAACGTCCGCAACAACGCCCCGGCGAACAATGTGGAAATTTGCCTTTCCTGCTTCCGTATCTTCTTCTGAGAGCATCAAGCACACACTCGATACCACAGCCTGTGCTTGTCAGCTACTTCCCAATGCAGGAATGCGGTACGCGGTAACGAGTAGGTTTTGCTGTCCCAACTCTTACTTAGCGTCACAAGACCTGTTGGCCCATTGTCGTAGCAGTACAATTCTCCTCGAAAAGTCTCCCCTGCAGTTGTCCTGATAGTCACCGGGTATCCCAAATCCGCTGAAAAGTCAAATGAAAGGGGTAATGCCGACGTCGCAGGCGTCAAAGGAGAGGAAGGCGCACTCGCCGGTAGAGCCATCTTTTGACTCGCAGACGGATCCCAGCATTGGCCGCACAGGCCCGACAGCCGACGTAGGTCAGACTCCTTCTCGGCCTCGACACAGGCAGTCGTAAAATACCAGAAGCGAAGAATTTTTTTCAAATAACTAAGTCATCGGAATACAGCAAGGCCCGGATTCCTGTTCCGTTGACGCGCTACCTGCTCGTGCAACTTGTCGCAGGCGTTCGAGTTGCTTCTTCCCTCTCAGGTTGCTCCCCAGCGTACACTTGAGGGAGACTCGGAACCTCGTGGCCTCGCGCCCTGGCTCCACAGCGACGGTAGTATCGTTTGTTCGGTGGAGGTACTTGACAGCGAGCACGACAGAAGCCCGTAAGTACAGAGGTGCAGAAGTGGTATTCTTCCAAACACAATTTTTGCACCAGCAGTTCTGAATTCGGGGGCGGGTCCTCTCTTAGGATGGTATCCGCAGTCCGGAGCAACCGTGAAAGAGATGAGATGTTTGCAACTCGGGTAGAGCGGGCCAGCCCGGGGCGCAGCCCGATGACCGAAAAAAAAGTAGAGAAAAGGCGGTCTGAAGATGACCCGCGTCTATGCAGTCTCCGTGATTGCACGTATTATCGAAAGTCGTTATCCTCGTTTCCCCACGTTTGCCTGCGTCCCCGAAAATGCATGAAGACTCAAAATTTGAGGATGATGTATCGTCTGAGACTGGCCCGCCATCTTCTCGCGGTTGATTCGGGAGCCGGTCGCTGACTTTTCCGCCACTTGCTGCATCGCACTACAGACGAGAACGCACTCCGGCTCCATTGCCTTTCTAGGTCACGCTGAATGAAGAATGAGTCGTTTTCACGGCGGAGAAAACAAGAGTAACGGACTGATAGTAAGTCTTTTCTAATGTTGGCTCGCTGATTGAAAAGCGACCGCGGCACACACATGGGGAATAACGATACCGCGGCCGTGAGCCGCAGGGAAGCCCTGCCGAGCGCGGTTGCAGTTAGACACACACTCATAGCATGTGCTTGCGACTGCCGTCGGACAGCATGTGTGCTGTGCTCGTCGGTACTGTATGAGATGTATGTGATGCGGTCGGCAATGGCCGTCCATATCTTGTTGTTCAGCGTAGCTGGTTGACTACTAGAGCTTTTGGAAGGACCGTTTCCAGGAACCTGCCTGGCAAGGTTGGAGGAGCTGCCGCATTGAACAGTCGCAAGGCATGCATGCTTGATGTACTACCTTGTTTAAAAGCAGCAGTCCTTCTTTAAAACGCGTCCAAAGTCCCGATATATCCTGCTTTTGCCGAAATGGCGGAGCTGGATACAGATTCAGAGAGGAAGAAACACTCCCGTTTGCACAAAAGGGATGCAGTCAGCTCACTGCTGCTGGCGCCGGACCGCAAGGTGGCCGAGGCGTTGTGGCTGAACAAACAAGACAGCCTCACACGACTTGACGAGCTTCAGCGGCTGTACGAGGAAGCAGTTCGGGCTAGAGAAATGGTTAAACATGTGTCGGGAAGCCCCCCAGGGCCGCTGCGTTCAGCAAACGGCTCCAGACGTGCTTCAGCCTCTAGCGAGTTACACGACTACCGAGGCAGGTGAGAAGCCATCGTTATGCATGAGTCGTCTTGGAGCCGTAGCAGATTGTAGTTTGACCCCCCCCCCCCCCCCCCCTTCTCGCGCCATAATGGTGGGCTAACTGATTTCAGGGGCGAGGTGAGACACCTGGGAAAGAGGACAGGTACTGTTTCTGCACCTGCGTAACGTGCTCCTGTTTCAGTGTAACAGAAGTTTTTGTCTTGTGTGTCTGCGTTTTCAGGCCGCTCCATGATCAGCTGCACGGTGCATACCGTGCGACTTTACTGTCTCACCATACGAAGAATCTGAACCTGAAAGGGTTTATGAACTTGTTTTTTATCCTTCTTTTTGTCATTAATTTCCGGATGGTGACGGACAACCTCATGGAATATGGTGCGTTATTCTTGCGGCGCTCAGCAGGACCACGGTCAGCGGCATATATATGACAGAGGAGTCTTCTCTGTGTCATGTTCATGCCTCATGAATATAAGGGCATAAGCATGGAGAAGCGGAGTCCGCGCGCATCGGTGCGTCGCCAGTTCTCCCATCCTCTCAGCCTCTGTTGCATTGCTATATGCAGGGCTCATGATCACCTTCCCATCGAGCTTTGGAGATATCCTGTCGAACTGGCCAATACTGCTTTGTTTTCTCCTGGTAAGAAGAGATTGCGTCGAGTGGTTTTAAGCCATGGGTACGAACACATTCGGCTCTCGTGCACTGCAGCTGGCGTACCCGGTGAGCAGTTACTGTTCCCGGCACCGTATCGCGATGTGCCTCCCACATCCTTTTTGCGGTCACTTTGTCAGAATCCACCGGAATGCGTTGTACGATCCAGAGGTGGCTGTGAGGCCTCGGTGACTTTTCTCGGTTAATGGGCTCCTTATGCCCCGTGTGCCTTTCCTTTTTGAAGATGCATTTTTGCATTCTAGGTGCCTTCGTCATCGAGCGTTTCGTCGCGGCCTGGGTTCCGCAGATTTTAGATTGGTCTGAATGCGTCCTGATTGGCATTAACTTTTTTCTGGTCTTCATCGTTCCATATCTAACAGTCGCCCATTCCTCTTCTGCACCCGGTAGGTCTTTCCCATTGGCGTTACGGAATAAACACAGTCGAGCACATACGGTAATACCTATGAGTGTAACCGCTTGGTAACGCTGCAGACAAATCGGTCACTTATCCATTACTGCGTGACTTTAGGCGTCCTGTCGTGAATAAGCCTCTATGAGAACAGCTAGGACGTGTCGTGTTTGCCCTCTCTTCTACAGCATCATCTGCACTGCTCCTGGCATTTTCAGTCGTATGGCTCTTTAAACTCTTTTCATTCCACCATGTTTGCCTTGATACGCGGCGAGCTTTGAGGTAAGAGCTGGTGGCAATCTGCGATTCGCGGCTCGGCGCCTTTTGGGTATTCTCGTATCGCGGGTTGGTGTATACCCGTCGTGGGACAACACTATGCGACCACATGCCTCCGCAAACGCTCGGCAGGGGGGGCGGGGGGGGATTGAAAGACCATTTCGGCTACGGGCTGGCATCCATGATCCCCCTCCGTTGGTGTCGGAATCTTCATTTCATTTTTCAGGGACGGAGATAATTTCCATGAGCTGTGCTCGAACAACGAGGTTCGTTTCCGTTTACGGAAGTACCGTAAACCCTCGGTGCGACTGGCTCGCGCCTGTCGTGGGGCAGTCAAGTAGCGAGACGACGGTGTCGCTGTCATCTGAAAGTCTGCTCCATATTCTTTTGGAAGACAAACAGGTGTCCCCCTGTGTGAATGTGCACAGGAGGCTGAGCTTGTTCGGAAATATCCGAATTCCATAACGCTACGGCATCTGTACACATTCATCTGGATGCCTACGATGTGTTTCCAAGTACGTCTACCTCGATTGCGTGCACCAACGCGGGATGGCGTACTTGAGTGCAAACCGTTAGAAACCTATTCATCAATCACTGTGGAACTAGGTGCGATGTGCGCCGTTCTGTGTGTGTGTGTGCTGTTTTTTTTTCAGTTTCATTATCCTCGGGTCCCGTGTATTAGATGGCTGTCAGTTATCCGTCATGTCTTCGAATCTGCAGCCTGCCTGGCGCTCATGAAGTAAGGAACTGGCAAAGCATGACCATTTCCCTTGGTGGAAGGGAGGTCCCATTTGTGCATACCTGCTGCTATTGGCAGTGCAATCACAGTGTTGTTTTCTGGCCCTTTCCCACTTTGCGTGCAGGATCGTCATCGACCAATACATTGTTCCTGTTGCAAAAAACTCCTTCACGATAACAGAAATGCAGTCGATACCTTTGAGCACGCTTCTTGTCCATTTCCTTGACAAGGTACATGAACAAAACAGCGTGACAGTAGGCGCATGAGTGTCGCTGTTATTGATATCACGTATAAATCCGGTGTTCGATCCTCTTTTTTTGCAGGTCACCAAGCTCTCTATTCCAAATCTCTATGTGTGGCTTCTCATGTTCGTCGGGCTCTTCCACCACTGGTGCAATATCCTTGCGGAGATTACCCGCTTCGGCGACAGACAGTTTTACCTGGTGAGGCATTTCCTTCAACTTCGGTGTACACATTCCCTCGGGAGACACCAGGAGAGGAAATAATCTCCAAGATTTCCGGGGGTGACTTGCTGACGGGTGTTGCCGCAGGACTGGTGGAACGCGTCAAGCTTCGGAGAGTACTGGAGAAAGTGGAATCTACCGATTCACCATTTCCTTAACCGTCACATAAACAAGCCGCTTCGTCGAGCACGTAAGCTTTCACTTTGCTGGCGTACGTAACCCCCCGCGAGGTGCCAGCTGCAGGAGAGCACAGAGTCATCACTCCTGCAGATATGTTTTCCTTCAGGTTTCCCCAAGATTGTTGCCACGTCCGTCGTCTTCCTAATTTCTGCGCTCCTTCATGAGTATATGATCACGGTGCCGCTGCAGCTCGGCTGGACAGGCTGGGTGTTCTTAGGCTTCATGGGTAAGTTTGATTATCAACGACGAACAGCGGTGGCGGCAGGTCTCTTCGTGTGGCAGAATCGCTTTTATGCGGGGCAAGCAGAGCTATTGTAATGGTCAGTCAGCACAGGGTTGTGATAGGATATGGGGCTCTCAGGTCCATTCACTGGCACGATCTTGGGTTGCTATCGGGATGCGGGTGTCAGAAGGATAGTCCACATCGTGCGGAAAAGCGAGTCAGGTAGACGCGTAACACCGATTTCCTTATCGTCCATTATGACGAAAGAAAGCGTTGCCAATAACGGGGGCTGTGCCTTACACAGGAGAACTGATCGTTCTTGGATGTCTTGTGTTTCGCTTCAAGACGGAAAGGCGTCTTGCGGTAAACGCGCGACAAAATCCAGCCTGTTCGGCTGTGTCGCTGGACAGACCAGCAGGAAGGTAATTCGTGCTTGCGTTTCCTTCGCTCAGCTCAAGCGCCGCTCACCTATATAACAAACCTCTCATTCGTAAGTCATCCGAACGTGCGCCCGACGAAGCTTCTCAACAAGAGTTGGATGCTATCCTGTCGGCATGTTTTCCTGCCACCTTCCTGTACGTGCCTGTGTGCGGTTGTTTTTCCTCCGCAGTTTCAGAGAAATCCTACGCTTGGGAACTGCTTCTTTTGGTTTATTTTCTGTTTCTCCGGCCAACCGGTGAGTCGCCAGATGGCATAGTTACACTTGCTATTCTGTGCTCCACTTTGCAAGCGTTTTAGTCTTGTGGTTCCCCCGTCACGATGTGTGCGCTGTATTTGTCTGCAGCTTGGTATTCTGATCTACTGGTATTTGTGGGGAGTGAAGCATGGAACGGTCCAACAACTAGATCCGAGTAAAATCCAGATAATGTAGAGGGCTGCTGGCGAACCGCCTCGGATTCGCACCTATCCCGGATCAAAAAGGTTCAGGTTTGCTCGAGTTCGCCTATCAATGCGTCGATGCGGAGGCAACCGGGTTCACAGGGATAACATGACCAAGCTGCACGGCAACATGTCGTCTCGTGTGGACTTAAAGAGTATGTTCCGCAACACTGACCTTGATACTGGGCTTGTATTCCTCTCTGACGGTGAGACTCGGTGGGGCAGTCTCCGCTGGGCCTAAACGAATTGTCTAGTACCGCACACGGTGCATTAATTTTGCAGGACATTAACCGCACCCTTCAGGAACAGCCTGCATATCCTGCAGCAGCGCTCGGGTGCCGCTGACGGAACTTGGTAGTGTGTCCTTGCATGTGTGGGGGTCGCCGCCACCTGTGTACGACATGAGGTTTGTATGACCGAGGTAGTGTAGCTGGCAGCGGCTCGATACTAACCGTCACGGGTGTCCCAGCGTGCAAGTGGCACTGTCTTTCGAGAAGAGTGTGCTGTCCTTTGCAGTCACACGGCAGGGGCTCAACATGTTCAGGTGCCTGAACATGTGCGTAATCCTTTAGTGTCTTCCCAAGGCTGGGGTAGGCTGGGGTCCCAGTATATCTGCTTCCATGTATGCGTTGTTCAACCGGTTGATTCCTTACCCGGAATGTGCGGTGCTTCCTTTTTCGCTTCTTCTATGATTGGCGATGGCAGCGGCTTTTCCACGTCGAACAACGTATCCGGTGTATCGTAGAGGGGATCTGGTTTTACGTGTTTGTGCGGCATTGAATTAGCAACGCAATCTTATGCTGCATTACCGAATTTCGGACAGTCCTCCGGATATGGATGGGATTCCTCGTACGTGGAGTACTGGATAGGGAAACGCATTGTGGCTAAGTCTTTACGCTTTCACCGGCGGCAGAAGTGATTTCCTCACCTGTGGTGGGATTCGCCGGTGGTTGATGAAGACGGAGAAGGAACAGAACGGAGGCACCTGGCGTGTATTGTTCGCTTACGTCTGGGTGTCCCAGCCCGGACCTTAGGCGACGTCCCTACCGAAACGTCACTGCAGGCGCCCTCAATATCTGAACTAGTGAATTTTTCCTGAGCTGGAGGAACCACCAGAAATTCCCGCACCTTGCATCCAGAAACCGGGGCATGCCACAAGCGTTGCCAAACACTGCGGAAAGCACACCGGCATCGACATTCCCGCACTAAGCCCTGCATTAATCTCGCATCTCGGGGGAGCTCCGGTGTGCCTGGCATCGTGCCGTCCCTACCCAAAGGCATCCAGCAAATGGGGAAGATGCTGGCACTGTTAGAATGTGTAATACACGAAGCACTGCGACTCAACTACTCCGGACAGCCCACCAGTACATTCCGAGGTACGCGCTAGCGCTGCAAAGTTCTCCTGTTATACCCATATCCAAAGATCTAACTTCGTGGAAGCCCGTTACCAGATTCGATACTGCGCTTCGCTTGTCTTGCCGATTTTGCTTTGATATTTTGAGGGAAAGCTGTCATACCCAGTAATGCCGATTCATGGAAAAAACTGACTACTTGTCTCACCTCCCTATGACGCCGTTCATTACGGAGTCACTAACATCTGCTGTTGTAAACTCGGCCATTGTGATTGGGTATAACACAGATCCGAGACAGTTCGCGCCTGGAGTAGAATGGTGCTGCATAAACATGCAAGCTTAAGAGAAGAACTGTCTTGTACCTGTTAGCATGGGAAGGCATGGCAAGGGCCTGGGAGCTTATTCGTATCTCTGCGAAAAAGAAAACGACGACCGAGCAGATACCTGAGTATCCACACAGGAGGAGGAATCAAGGGAGGGACCACATCGACCACGACCGCGGCAACGGACTGAATAAGCCCCTTAAGCATGGTCATGGACATCACTGACATTGTATTGATGCCAGGCACTGTCGCGGCACGGCCAGTTTCGCCACACCGAGCTAATAAGAACAGAAGACGTTTTTACCTCTTGAGCCAGCATCCGAATTTGCTCGTCCGAGCAAATTCGTCATCCTGAGTATCGACAATGTGAACAGAGCTTCACACGGAAGATTGCCCAGTTCATCCGGACCACTGTGTGAGGTCGAAGCCAAAAGCACTCCGAGACGGTCCCCCAGGAAACTCAGCTTGATGTTCTACAGGCCCCGTGTGGGGATTCTCTCCCTTGTCACACTACGATTCCCAGCGTTCGTGGACTGCAGTCACTTGCAGGTAATCGCTGAGTCCTACGTGCGGCTGAGAGGAATCAATTTTCGCCATTGCTTGTGAAAAACGCATGGACTGTTCCTCATTCATAACTAAAAAGCAAATCGTGTCCAACAGATACGGATCACGCATTCCTTTCTGGGCCCACCTTTGCTCATGAGCCAGTTGTATCCGTGGATGTCGAAGATCTGCAGCGCGGAGTCATACAGTTGCTTGAACAGCCGTAGTTCGTTAGGACTGCCGCCTGTTGCGAGCCGGCCCAAGTCGTCAGGATCGGGCAGCAACCGAAACAAAGGGTCATCTTTTATGTAGTGTACTACATAATTGTCCGCTGGCGTCAGCGTTGGCGCAGCCGCCCCGCCTCTTGCCGCCACCACCGCCGGAAGAAAAAGGAGTATGACGGGTATCGCCTTTTTCACCATCATTCGTTACATTAGGCAACGTCCTGTCGTGACGCAAATGGATGAAATTCGGAGAACCTAATCGATGACCCAAGAGCTCACAATGTATATACAGGTATTCTGTTGATACCGTATTGTGCCACAAAGCTCCCCCATTTCCTCATTTGTGGCCATGATGAACACTCATGCTGGGTGGGTGGGTCAGCTTTCCAGAAGAGCGTGATATGTCTCTTGATTTCGGCTTCTGCTGAAGATCTGGCTCTCTAGAGGGCTGCCACGGTTCATTTCCTGCTCCCACGGCTGTCCATCTGTTGGTACAGTTCCTTATGATAGGCCTGCGCATGACGGCACCACGTGCCCCTCACAGACCAAAAATGCTGACAAACTTACGGCGAGTCACGTGGAAAGCGTGCCTCCAGTTTTGTTCACACTCGGCAGCCAGCTGATAGAGCCTGGACCAACGCCTCATCAATCCAACATCACAGTGCTGCACGTCCAATGTTTGTGTCACTGACATCACCTAACCCTTCAATATACTCCCGCACACGTTTTCTCTGATCCTTTGTCCAGAATGTCCAGCATAGTGCCCATCTCGTCTGTCTTCCTTGATAAAGTTCTTTACAACGAAATTCAGCGACATGAGGATGTTCATCACATGCCGCTGCGCACTGTTGTTCCCCGTCGTCTTCGGATAAACGTATCCCCTCACTGTGCCTATTAAGGGTATCGGCCCATCGTTTATTCATACGTTCCACCTGATGTGGCCTGTCGGCGAATGCGCGCAACTCGTCCCACAGAAACTTCTTTAGGGTTTTCACAGTAGTCGCCCGCGCAACCAAAGAAGTAAACCAAAGGAACTGGGAAGAAAATACCCGACTCTCCTGTATCATACCCAGTATGAACTGTAGTTCGCCGCCTTCGCAAAGTAGCTCATGATTTTGTGCCTCGAGCACCCGAAAGGGACAGACGTTAACCTGGGTTACAGACTCATGAAAGGGCGGGTTGCACATTGAGAGCGCAAAAATCTCCCGGTTTCCAACTACGCCAGCAAAAAACTTTCCGGGATCGGATTGCCTTCGCAGGTGTACGGAGGAGCTGAGGCCATTGATTTCCACATTTTCACGAGCTACTGCAAGAGAACGCTCACTGACGTCAGACCCTACGAAACTCCACCTATACTCAGTGCAGCCCAGCAGCGGATACACGCAGTTTGCTCCAACGCCAATGTCCAGTACCCTGACGTTTTTTCCGCGCAGAGGCTGAGCTTCTTGTACGCTTTGCCTTACCTCGAAAGAAAGACTACCGCGCCCGTGAAGTGCCAAATGCACCGCGCCCTCTTGATCAACATCGAGCAGAAGATCCGCTACGTGGTGTACATAATTTGCTCTGGAGGGGATACACGGTACGAGGAACCGATCTGTGGATAAGGGAAGTTTCAGCTGCACACCATAGAATTCCATAAAGAGCGCTTTGGCCAATTCGTAGAGAGCCAAAGTATCCGTTAGATCAAGCGAAAACCCGCTAGTCTTTTTCGGAATAAGAAACTGCTTTAGTGTAGAGTACTTCTCTCCGAGGGCTCCATAATCGACACTGCACTTGGCATGCCGATTTCGAGGATGCATTTTGTCGTTGTTTCCGCGCTGAGCCCCCTTAAAACGCTTCCTTTTACCACTGTCATTCCCGTCAGCGCATGCTGTTCCCTTCAGCAGCGAAATGTCCGAAGAGTCTGGACGCTCCGGGGAATCCAGTGTGGCACGCCCTCGCCGCCGCGGCTGCCTTCCCTCCAGCGATGAGCAGTAGCTGCGATATTCGCTGTCGAAACATAACGTAGGATCCTGTGGGTCTTCGCAGCCACCGGGCTCTGACGTGGTCATTCCTCCATCTGTCTCGAGAAGATCCACTTGGTTGCTCCGGTCGACTACCTCATGTACAGAGCCCTGGCTATCCTGACGCAACGCCGCCCTTCCCGCGGGGCATTCTGGAAGCTGCGCAGATCTGTGTTCCCCATTATCTTCGCCAAAATTTAGCTGCTGGATGACTTTGCAGTCGGCAGTTCGCCCTGATAACAAGCAAGCGTCATTCAATATTACACCGTTCTCAGCAACTTAGAGTGGCAAGAGGCTCGACGGGGCCATTGCACGTCGAAGTTGACCTGGACGTGTTGGTTCCTTGGCAAAGACCAGCACCGCATTGTATGACCATTGCCCATACTTGAACGCACATCGCAAATTATGGTCGTACCAGCGCACGTTGCTAACGCACAACCTGCTATCTGCTTGAGAACCAACAGCAACGGAAAACTTACCATCGCACGCCGCCCCCGCGTCCCCATATTCGGCCCTGGAGGGTGTAACACCCCGCTCCAGCGCCATGGCTGCCCCGGGCTCCACGCAGATTGAGAATAAGTAGTTGTTAGGAAGCACTGAGACAGTAGCAGTAGAGGGTGCGAAACATCAAGCCCCCCGCAAGGGGAGCCTGAAACGGGGACAACTTTTGGTGCCTCCCGCTTGCCAGCACTATCTTCTTCCCGTCATATTGCGGCCGTTGTGCCAGCAGTCTCCCCAGAAGCGCTCCAGAGGCATATGCGGCACTACGCTCAGCGGCGGAGATCCGCTGAATGGGCGAAACCTTGCTGACAGATCACCTCACTGAAGACACTCTAGAGAGGCGGTCAGTGAGTAGATGTCGGGGGGGCACGCTAAGTTACAGTCGGTTGATGCAACAGTTCAGTGTTAGGTGCCGCAGCCCACTGCCAGACCTGTGCATTCAAATAAAAAAGGCCCCTTCCTGGGTTGGTGACCGTGGATACATCGCCCGCGGAGGCAATACAAGAGAGCGCCTTTACAGGTATGCTCGCTGTTTCGAACAGATATACGAAGCAGAAACGGCACGCGTCCTTCACTATTAATGGAGACTGTAAACATTTGCATGCATGTTGCACGAACAATAGGGCATTCAGTTTGGTAGTCGCATTCTTTATGTTAGTATGTACGGATACATCAGCTACGAACACAACGGCTTGGATTTTTGCCGGCGCTACACCTGTACAGTAACTTAATGGACGCTCTCTCTCTACGTATGCAAGCATGAGACTCAGAATGCAACACATACAGACGAACAATATCCTCCGGCAGCTCGCCGTACGAAGTGTACTGCCCGGACCGGCCGCCGCAGTTGCCCACCGAGGAAACGCTCTACTCTAGCGACGGTGCGGCTGCCTCGCGTCGCCGATGTAAATGCTGGCGGACGGCTTCATAGACCGAGTGACGGACAAGTGACAGTCATTTATACAGCATAAGGCCATTGATTACGCAAGTACTCGTGTGCTGCCGGATTACATGCCCGTATTGGGTTTTGCATGCAGCGGTCTCCCTCTCAAGCAAGCATGCACCGGGTTTTACCGCCGCTGACCGCGCTAGCATGCGACATCAGCTACCCCATGCTTCATGCCAAAGACACGGATCCTGCTGGGAAGCCGTTTCTTATGATTTCTCACTGCTGTGACCCTTTCCCGCCTTAGCGGAAAACGCGCCTGTCCTGTGTTGATAACCCTGCTCCGCAGAACAGAGGTAGTCCAGGGAGGGTCTGCGCCAGTCTGCTTAGCGATCAACTCGCTGTCAGTTTTGCGAGAGCAGGCATTCAGCAAGAATTCTGCTGTTCATCGCAGCGTGTAGTTTGCGACGGCAAAAAAACAATGCCGGAAGCTGGTGACGGCAACCCTAGTTCCGACAGACAACGGAACCACAGTGCGCTCCGCAAGCCAAAGCCGCGTTCTGCAGAGGAACAGTAAGCCATTAATACGCCGTGCTGCGCCACTCTTGAGGCCTTGCGAGCTAGAGCAATTTGCGTGCGCATATTGCGAAAGGAGGCAACTAGCAGCTGCGTTACCACTTTTCTTTGTTTTCTCTGGTATTACATGGCACGCCCCTGGACGCATGGTGTGCCCTGTGCGCGTTAGGAAGCATCTCAAGTGGGATGAAGAGGTTATTGCGGAGCATGATCTGGAGCGTGGAACCCGTATGAAAATTGACGAGCCGCCTACTCCGTATCACAGGCGAGAATCTGTAAGACTGTTCATGGACATAAGGCTTGCCAGCGGCCGGTAGAACACCGTTGTTTGTTCATGACGCTACCCGGCGGAATGATGACAGCGTAGCAACGTGTGTAAGACGGCGTCCTTGTGTTTGAACAAACCAGGCGTCGATGCGGAGTAGAATTGTGTGGATAAGCTCAGTAGGAACTTCACAACCTTCGGGGGGCCAAGGTGGGAGAGGGGCCAGAAACGCATGCTTGCCGGGTGAGCCCGCCAGTGTGGACACTGCTTGCCTAAACGAACGGGATATCGCTAGCTGCTGCCTTCCTATGTATCCCTACACATGTCGTGCAGGATGCAAGCGGTGGTGATGAACAAGGATCGCTACCGGTGAGCCTGGGTCTACGGTAGAGTGGCGCGAACGTGACAGACTTCGGAGGGTCCTCAGTTGTGCCGCGTAGTCGGCAAGCGGGGTTCACTACCCGGCACACGATGCGGGTGTGTGGCACGACAAGGATGTGAAGCTTGTTAAGCTGTTGTGGCTGTTGACTTGCGCGTCCGAGTCTGTGTTTGCAGCCCAGCGATGCTGTCTGCGCTGCGGCCCTGCAAGCGTGCCTGGAGCACTTGGAAGTGAATGAGCACGGGCAAGCACTGAATGAGGAAGAACTAAAAGAGAAAAGGCGACACGACTTTGAGCAGAGACGGAAGCAGCACTATAACGAATTCGAGCGTGTGAAGCTGATGAGAGCGTCTGCCCACGATGTAGAAGAGGAAGACGACTAGCGATCGGGGACTGCCACCAATCGCACGCGTAGTGGCTAAGGTTAAGTTCATCAGCGATATTTTTGCGTCTGGATAACATCGGAGGACCAGCTGTGCTATGGTTCGTACGCCCCGCGGGCACAAGGGTGTACGTGCGTGCGAGTTCTTGCGTGATCTTCTGTTCTACTCCGATTCAAATGCATCCGCGGTTTTTTAGGTCCCAGTAACAAAGCCTGGCTATGTCACAGATACAGATATTCTCTGGGTCATCGGTTTCGAGTGAGCCCTCTGCAACAGTATTAGTGCCTGGCTCAACCTCACAATCCATACGACTATGCGAGTCAAGTACGGGGGAGGACGATGCTTCACTGCATCGTCAAGAGACTGCTGTCTACTTCTGGTAATGCCTTCCCAAAAAACAGCAAGCAAACATGCGTCGAGTTTCAGCCGGAGCTGCTGTAAACGATGATGTTGCATGAAGCTTGCGTGGCACTCGATTGCAACGGTTCGACAGGAGCCGTAGTTCAGGCTTCAGTGGTACCGTTTTATTGGAAGATGTCTGTACTGCTGTCCCGACCGAATACGTTTTAGCAGAGCGAGGCTCCTGATGCTGTTCCGGAAGCGGTAGGACATATCCCAACAACCTGTGTGAGGGACAGAGCGCCTCAACCCACCCATCGGCGAGGTGGGCAACTAGTAATCAGGAACTCCGGAAAAACGAGTTGTGAAGAGCCCTGGGGCTTCAGATGAGGGCAGTCCCAGCAGTGGGAGTCGTGCGAGCAACGACCATAGAAAGTGAAATTTGAAATTGCGTGTACTGCGTACTTCGAGTTGGAAGGGCACAAATGCAACGGGCGCGTAGAAGCGGATTGCTGAAGAGCGACCGCCATTTTCTGTGTTGTGAGCGCGGATCCGCAAATAATAGCAAATACAAATGTCCTTGGGTCACGACTACGGTTTACATTAGTGGAAAACAGTAGTAGCGTCTGACTCTCAGATTCAACTCAGGCATTTGGCAACCGATTTCCGTACTACCACAGCCATCAGAATTGCTTGCGCGTATCGACGCGGGCAGCAAGTGCTTTGGAGGACGCAGTGCCTTTTCCGCTCGCAAGCATCACGCTCCATTGGAATTTATGAGCCTGGATGGCTCAGGGAGATGCAGTATATGGAGTCGATCGTCGAGGCAGTAACTCAACTACGCACCTTCCTGTGTCCCGGACTCCTTTGGAGTTGTATGTGAGTAGTCTCTACCGCGACGTTATCCCCGTGAAATTTTCTTCGAACTCGAGCACCGGCTTCTTACGTTTTGCGTTCCGCGAATCGTCCGTGAAGCATTTTTGCCAGGCTGCTCGCTGAAACCGTGGAAAGGACGACTGAACATTGAGACACAGCACTGGTTTTGAACACAAAGACTTCTCGGGGACAGCGAACCATGACTGATCCTCGAGGGGAGAGTACAAATCGTGTGTCGCCCGATATGTATCAGAAGACCGACTTTGTACTGCCGCTCCGTAACAGTCGAAACGGAGGGACAAAACTGTTTCTTCGTACTTCAGGCGGGGAGAATCGGGGTACTGTTCCCCCCGGCTACTGGTTCTACCTTGTCCGGCTCGTGTAGGAGGTCACATCTGTATTAAAGAAGTGAACGGCGTCTATGTTTTCTATTGATAACGTTCTGAGCGTCGAATATGCGTACGGCTGTTGCCCGTGGGCTGCGGCGAGGACACAAGTCGGATGGCTCGTTTTTCACCGACGTCTGATTCTGAGTTATCAAAAGTAACACACCTTTTAACAGAAAGTGTTTTTGTTCGACTTTTCAGTCAGACTTAAAATGGTAGCGCTTTCGGGCTGTCACATCACTGCTATAAATGGGCCCGGAGACGACGACTTCTCGCGGTTATCCCAGCGTCTGGCTGCATGCATAGCGGCCGTTCCTGTTTCTCTTGATCCATCGGCTAATCCGCTCAGTAGAATCGCGACACACACATCGAAGCCTTTCCCTCGTTGAACCTCCTTCCTGCGTTGGCGACGCGGTCGCTGTACGCGAGTGGATGTAGCCCCCATCGACTTGCCACTACTGGTTCGCGTGGCGTACAGTGAGACAAACGTTGACCAGGCTGTGTTGCGAGTGCATGACCCCACTGCCACATTTAGACCGGAGTTTCATCTTCGGGTTGGACGACACGTTTCTGCTTCTCGCGTGTCCAGTGCTCTTGCTTTGGAAGAAGCTGTCGTCGTCAACGTGCAAATGCATTCCTGAGCACTCCATACAACGGACCACGCTCGCTGACATTGTTACAGTGAGTCATGGATGAACCCGGTACCTGCGAAGTGGTTGACGACACTAACAACACGGACGACGGGGCCAAGGGTGGACGCCCTCCTGGCGTGATTGTCAAATGGGAAGAACATCCCCTGTTCCTGACGTCCGTGCCTTCGCCTGAACACTTCCGTCGCAATCCTCTCTTGCGTGCCCTTGCGTCAACAATCGACGAAACGGAACAGCTTGCGTTTGGTCCACAGCGCCGCCGTCGGAATAAAACTGAGCGTGTGCCAGAAAATGATATTTCCATTTCTTCTAACGGTGAGGGACGACCAGGGTGGAAGAAAAATGCCCATAGTGCGCCTTACGCTGCGAGGGGGGAGGTAACGAAGACCGCATCAACTACACGGGCCAGCTCCTCTCCATCTGATACCAAGAAGCAAACTGAAGACCGTCCTTCAGAACCAGACCATGAGGCAGACCCTGATGGTTCCGTCCCGTCCATGGGCGAGCTGCACATGTGCATGCATATGTGGAAGATAGGCGGAAAATGAACTTGAAGTAAAGGGACAGTGGCCGAAAGCCAGCTCCATCACAACATACAACTATTCGCGGGATATGGTAGCTGGATTTGTGTGCACGGAGTTAGGCCGTGGGTTTCGCTTCTTGAACGAGTTGTTGAGTCGTTTTTCCGTGACTGACGAGACATAGAGCGGCTTGACACTTTTGTTGAACTGGCGAGGTTTTGTCGAAAAGGCAAAACCTGTCTTTGAGTGTATGGACATACATGCAAGGAACCGCCTTTTCAAGAGACTTTTAAGACATTTTTTCTGTGCAGCCGCCGTATTGAGCATGCATCTGCGCGCGCTGTTCGACATACTTCGGGCGTCATGTTCGTACCTATCTTGTGACGGCGACGATCTACAGAAATGAGATTGCGTTAGTACCATGTGGTAAGTGATTCCTAGCATAAGTGGCAAACCACAGATCTCCCTGACAGGCCGTATTCCTCCCTTAAGATCACCGGACGCGAGCGGGGTTGTATTTTGCTGTGGCGCTGCTCCACATTTTTATCCTTATCCTGTCTGATGGAGAGATCAATCAATGTACGACATTCTTTGTACCCAGTTCCGTTACACTTCCAAATCCCAAAACTTTTTTGCTACTCCCTAGTCATAATTCGTGGCATCTGTCATTCGTGTCCTATGTACCAACAAACGATCGGTTCAACGCTCACAAATGGTGCATGGTCACACAGCCACGATGCTACTTATCGGGTACCCCTGTTACACGTAGTTATGAGGGGCTTGCCTATATTCCCGCCACAGAAACCAATGGCACGAATACGCACAGGGCACTTGGGCTAAGAACCGCATGAGCAACATGGGCAGCACCAGCATTACGCCAAGGTGGGGGGCACGAACTGTTGCCGCGTGTATGTGGGAATGCCTTTTCCACCCGAAATGTCGTGACTAGATTGAGCCATCGAACTCAAGCAACATCAAGCCTTGCGTCCTCAGTCACAAATTACGTCGTGACCACGGTGCTCAAGATTTCGGCGAAGCATTTGCAATTTGAGAAGCCATCACTACGCTAGCGCATCAAAAGCTCGCCCATTGCTGGCTTCTTGACGAGGCTGTTTCTCTGGGATATCTCTATCGCGCCGACTTGCTGCCACATAACGGGGCGATCCCTCTCGTACGGTTGTGGCAGCTGTTGCTCCTGGTGCCTTGCTTTGATACTCTCGGATCCGCTGCTCCAATCGTTTAATGGGCCCACCGGTATCGTCCCTTTTCTTTGCAGAATCAGCTCTGAAGAGTTCCCCTTCGCCTGGGGTATTGTGGAAAAAAGGACGGGTTAGTGTGGATGTACTCGGTTTTCCGCGTTTGCTGGAACTTGTCGGCGAACAGGGAAGTGTCAACGAACTGGAAGAGAGGTCATCGGACGTATCACGCTTGGATGTTAGTACGGTTCCCTGTGCAACCCAATCTCCGCTTCCGGTTCGTTTCACAAAGGCTCGGTAGCCTGCGTCGCTGCAGGCAGTTTGACTAAAAATGTCACCGGCGGTGTTGCTTCCATTCTGGCGATGTCCGGAAGACGCATTTTGAGACTGGTCATCTACACCTCCATCACCTTGTTGACTCCTGCTCAAAGCGTCTAACTGAAAAAACCAACACAAAGAGAGGGATGCGGGTAGGCCGTACAGACGCTGGGATACGGTGGTCTAGGTAAGAGGCACGATATCTTCGACGACACAAATTTCAAGTATACCCAGTCAACGCGGATAGATCCCTTCCACGTGGGCAAAATGAATGGTAACTGCTTAACGTATCTTCATTCTTGCTGCGCATGTGGGGCCTTACAAAAGGCGTGTTCGCTCGTCTCAGATAGCAAGCAGTACTAGAGATGGGCAGCCATATCCGTTAGATGGCAAAAGAGAGAAACCAGTGCAGACCGGTAGCCACAACCCCAAGCAACGCGGCAACCGATCCGAGTTTCCCCTCCTTCATTTAATCTTGCCATGACTTCCGTTCGGACTGGCAATTAAATGCGCGCTCGTACACGCGTTTGCTCTTACCTTAGTTACACCGGAGCATCCCTCGTTCTCTCCTGCGGCATTTCGGTGCCGACAAAACAGCTCCCGTAACTGCTCTAGTTCATACCGTTCCTGGTCCCTCAGCTGTTCATTCCAAGCCGTCTTTTCCATAGCCTGAGAAAAAAACGCAAAATGCACATGCACGGACGTAGCGATACCCGCGGGAAGCTGTGCTAGTGCCTTGCAGTACGCAAAACACGTCCCCTTCCCATTTCAGAAGTCACTTTCCCGCAATCAAGCACTGTTTAAGAAAGAATCCCACGAGACGCGCGACTCACCTTGCTGCCCGGTGCCGCTGTTGATCCGCCACCACGGCGGAGCCATTCGATTTGGACGCGAAGGTTGTCGTTTTGTTCTATTAATTCCATGTGGTACTCCTGGTAAACAAGCGGCAAACGGTTGAAAACCACACCCCCTAACGCGGTCCTGCCGTACGTCATCTTCCAGGACGGTACGAAGACGCATTATACACCACTAAGAACGATTCATGGTTAAAGATGCTCTACTGTCTAACAAATGAACTTTATTCTCTCTCTCCACATATGTATCCACGAGATGACGCGGATATGAGTCGTCTCATTTTAGCGCTCAGTTGCTACTGTGCTCTGATGTTCCTGGTAGGACACCTGTAGTAATTCTGGCTTGCGCGTTGTAAAAAGGTGATATAGCACCCCGACAAATACGACGCGCAGGTATAGGGAGCTAGCTTCAAAACTGAATGACATAATCTTGGAGTGTAACCGAAGCTCGACAGTTATGCTATAGGAAAGTTGGAGAATGGAACTGATAGCATGCATTAGTGACATATACGTAACTTTGACATTTGGCGTCCAACTTCCAAATGAGCTAAAACGCTAACATGAAACCCTAGAACACCGAAGTGAGTGCCTTCCCATGATGACTGCCTCAGGTGACACTGCATGTACGTGGCCGCAGGAAGGCGGTGAAAAGAATGGAGGCGTCTGCCAATGGGGGGCAGCGCAATTGCTGACCTGTCTACTGCAGGAAAGGACCGCACTTACCGCCGCTTCAGCCAGGGCCTCCCGCATCAGAAACACCTCGCGACTGCAGTCTGCAACTCCCCCACCGATCGTAGCACCCCTAGTTAACTCTGCTCCTCTTTGGTTCATCCTGAGAGTGTGCCTGATGTGAAGGCATGAAAGGGACTAAATCCGCACAATACGTCACTCTGTTGAAGGCCACAAGAGCAGAAGGCTAGCAAGACAGGTCTCAGTAGAAGAATTCCATGAACTAGCATAAATGGAGACCCTCCGTGTGCACACGCGCAAGAGGAGATTGACTTGGCGGGCAGGGACGCCAACACACCTGAGTTTGTCATTCACCTGACGCAAAGGCGTCCCGTATAGTGAAGGCACTCCAGCTCATCGACACCAGCATAATTTTCCAGCACTGTTGAACGAACCAGCGGGCAGTAATGACGGCTGTCCATACGAAAACGACGATCACTCCCTCCATAAGGCCCACCTCAGCCGAAGCATCTCCTCTCTCGCAGCCCTGAGGTCAGCTTCCATGGCTAATTGAGTCTTGGACTGTGCAGCAGAGCGAGCTGTCTGCAACGCCATAGCAAGGAATAGCAGAAGTCCGGGTCACTATTATCTGCCGGAATACTGATATGACAGTCAGCACCACTTCACGCACGGCATGCTGCAACACACACAACTCACGGCCAGACACATAGAGTCGCTGGTCGAATACTCTGGGACGTGTCATGGTTGTCTGCGTGTGTCAGCTACTCTACCTCCCGCGAAACTGTCCTGGTGATACATAAATCAACCCAAGAAACTGCGCTTCTTACTTCTCTATCGACCTGTTGTTGAAGAGTGAAGACCTGCTTCTCACATTCTTGAATTCGTCCTCGAAGCACCGTATTTTCTACTCTCGCCTGACGTGAGATAAATTCAAGACAGAGTACCAGGCACACAAGCCCTTCCTACACACAAGACGACTTCGAAGGAGACATAGCGCTTTTTTTAGAAGCTGGAGTAAGATGCCAGATCGGCAGTGAGAACCTGAAGTGAGACGTGTAACGCATCATTTAGTGTTGGCATCGCTCTCGCGCCGACAAGCAGACCCGCGAGAAAAAGAACTCCGATTGCCAAAGAGACATACAATGCACGTGAACCAACCGCTCACCCCAAGCAATACGTGAGCCTTCGAGACGAATTAATCCCGTATGAGCGGCGTGTTCATTTCTGCATAGCTGCTCGCGCTATTACACACACTGTACTGAATGTGATCTCCATCCGAGAAGTATCACGGGAATGAGCAGACACTAGGGTTGAGCCGGATGGATTATTGTGTGCGGTCTCACGCCTCTGATGAATTCTTGTGCTCCGGAACAGAACGACTGGCTCACCTGTCTGGCGAGCTCGCGCCAGCCCTCGAGATCGGTCGGTTCTCTGCCCTTTAGCTTGGCGAAGACAGTTGATGAATCCTCTTCCTCTGAAACCCGAACACATGGTGACGTGACTTAATATTTGTCCACTTAGAAATCGGAGCTCCCACACAGCGCAATTCCCCTATTCAATGCCTAATATGACCGCTGTATAATGGTACCATCATGCGTGCCGTGGAGTACTCCTGACGTGGTATTATATTGCAATCCAACTCTTTTCTGTTTTTCGGAGTGGACTGTGGTGATGGCGCACAGCGATATTGAAGAACTGTGTTGCCTGTCTCGCAGCAAGTATCATCTTGAGGATTCTAAGACGACACAGGAAGTCGTGTCAATTTTTACAGGTAATGACATCCACCAGCTGTGGCGCTGTCGCACCAATGTCATTGTGCTGGGTCGGCACAAAACGGCGGAGAATTGTTTCTATGAGCAGAGAAATCTTACCGGACAAGAATGAGAGTATATGACCACCGCGTTGACTGCATTGCTTGGAGACCTCTGGCTGCTCGCCCCCGAACCGCTTTCCGTGGTCGATAATTTCGTCATGCTTCACAAAGACCGGAAGCAATGCAGCAGATTGTCTATGCCCACCAAGCACTTCAGGCTCCGGCATTCCATGCGGAGACTCGTAACCAGCTCCGGCATTTTGCACTACGCGTTCCCCATCGCGACCAGTCCAAACCGCATCACATCGAGGGGCACCTGCGGTCCAGCTGGCATCCTGGGCATCCTTCCTTTCTTCCCCATCAATTTCATGAGAAGGAGAAACTTTGGTTGAAGCATGAGACTGCCTGAACGGGTGATATACTGTGTAAGGACTGCAGGCTTGCGCTGACGGCCCTGACGTTGCTTGGAGGTGCGGCGGCAACGCCGGTGTCCGGCATTCTGAATTGCAGATGTTGACGTATTCCGCAGCATGTCGCAAGGCTGGTGATGATCCCCCGGCGATCTGAAAATGCGGCCGATTGGCAGGGGTTTGTCCCAGCCGTACCTGCAGGCCTTCCGGAGAATAAGTCTCAAAGAAGTACGGCCGGGACTGAGGAGATGCAGCCTGAAGCCCCCCTCCATCAAACACATCTGCAGAGTATGCCTTTGGCGAGACTGGTGTTGCCTGAGGAACATTCCCTCCTTGGTAGACTGTAGGCACACCGAGGTTACCGTGCTGAATTGCGGAGGCGTGGCCAGATCGGGTTGGAGAATAGCGAGATGCTGGAGCTTGATACCCCAGCTGCAATCCACAGCTGAGGCCCTCATCGTTTCGCACAGTCACAGGCCTCGCGTGATGTGCAAGGGCTCCCGGATGCGGTGAAAATTGGTCAGCGGATGAAGAAATCCGGTGAATTACGGTGTTTTCCGCTGCAGCAACACGAGGCTGGCCGTCCACAAGACACTCCTGGTTAGACGCGGGCGTGCACGGCCCGCCAACGCGTATATATTGCGGTGCCGGGTAAACCGGCGACGCAAGACGAGGATCCGCCATGCCGTTTCAAAGCTCGAAAGAGGCAAGAGCAGATTCGGGAGGGAAGAGAGGGTTAATTAGCATCTGCGGACGCCCTCGTGATCGGATACTTCGACAGGGCCGTGACCTTGCGCAGAAGCATGCCTTTGTGATGGTGCTTAGCAGCAAGGTCCCTGCGCAGTTCCCGTGTTCATCAAGTCACCTCGCACGCATTCAAGATAGAAAATGCCTCGAAATGACTCGCACCATGTCACATGCCCACATGACGGAAGATCAGGCGTTACTTTGCGAGGGTGTCTTGTCTGAGGAGACGAGTCATGCGCGCGGTCTGCGTGGAGGTTGCGCTCGGCAACTGGTTAGCTGCTAGCTGTTGTCCTGTGCGCTGAGCCCCGCAACCTCGACTTTTGAGAAAAGCCACATAATCAAAGCGTCTAGGGGAATGATTTGTAGTGTTGACAATGAGGCGTGCACTAAACCCTTCATGCATGTCCACACTTGCCCTGTTCCAGAGCCTGTCCGTGCGCAGGGATACTCGAACGAAAACTAGGCGAAGGCCAACGCAACCCCTGGCCGCCGCGCATGCGTACTCCGTTCTTGGAAAACAAAATCACATAACGATCTGCACGTGGTTCCCTTGCTTGGTTCTGGTTGTTTAGTTCTTGCACCATCTGCCCAGTGGCAGGTTCGTGGACCCCATTCACGGAAACTCTGCGAAGCGCATCGCAGTTGTCTAATGGCAGTTTCACCGCCAGGAGCTGCGTTGGAGTGTCTTCGGACGAAAGATGGTGGAACGCTCGATATTTTTCAAGCACTAATCGTGTGACTACGCTGCGAATACTTGCCAGGACGGTCAGTGGGCAGCACTGGCGCACTGCTGCGGGATCACTCGAGTCGCGAGCCCTTTAGCGGGAACTGCAACTGCACAGTATCATTGAATGCGCAGCTGCATACTCTTGGTGGGTGCGAGCGGAGTGATAACAGCATGCCTGCTGACTCGGTGTCAACATCAGAGCGGAAGTCCTGCTTGGCACTCTTCCTGGGTGAAGGGGCACGTGCTGAGGAGGCGCACCACACTGGCAGAACCAATTTTGTCAGCGCCCCGGTGAAACCGAGTGATATCCTGTAGTTCCCGTTTGTACGGAAGCTACGAGCTGTCAGACTGTTTAACAAAGGACGAGCTCCTATGTTCAAGTTTGCCATGCCTCATGTTCGTTTTGTCTTCGGGGCAGCTTTTCAACATTACGGAAATGGCTCGGGCATTGGCGGGACGGTCAAGGGACGTATTCTGTTTCACTGAGTAGTCTTTGATAAATAAATGAGCAGATGGATCTACGCGTGTTTCCTTCGGCTGACAACCCTATTCAGGGTCAACGTGGTGACGCCGTCGGTGGAGGAGCTCACCATCACTTCATCCGTTCCTTTGTTGTCCGCGTGCAGTGCGTGTTCAGAGCGAGACAGCAGCTATGATGTGCCGCACAGAGCGGCACATCCACCGTTTTTAGGTGCCCGTCCTCAAAATTGCCTGAATTCATGCTCTGGGGCGAGACAGTGTTTGACGTCGGAGGTAATACATGCACTGCAGGCGACTCTCAAGCAGCCGGGAATTCGTAAGTATGAGAGTGGCCTTGTCCTATGATCCAGTATGATATAGCCCACTCCCTCCGGTTGGACAGCGTGACACGTGCAAGCTAGTTGGCGCTTCTTCAGACGCACTGTAGAAGGGGGCAGGGATGCTTCGCTTTTAGACGCGTTCCCTTACATTGCAAGGCGAGCACCTCCACCCGCCAATGGGGTGCCCACGACAACACTTGCGCTCAATACCGTGCAGACTGCTGCGTCCGCCAAAGCTGCACAATACCGTGCTCTTAGCGGCAGCAAATGCGATATTTTTAGTTGGATGAACGTTAACAGAAATATGGACACTACTCAAAAACAGGCGACACTGGCGTTGCACCCGGTTGCAGCATCACCGAGGGTAGGAAGAGCCCTGCCATGTGTAGAGACCGCCAGCTGCTCGAGGAGGGAACTGTTATTTCCAAAAACGCTTCACCTTCCTATGCAGCTTCGGGAAAGAGCTGCGGAGCCGTTACGTGCGTGTTGGGCTCGTCCATATCACCCAATGTACTGTCTCTCCGCTGCTCTATGCGACTCAACCCTTGCTTGTTTCGAAGTGGAACTGGTAATTGAACGGGCATCATTTCAGCCGTGACCTAGCGGATACGACATTCCGTTTCACCCGGGACGGGCAAGAGCCTATACGCTGTATCTTCGTGGTTCCGATTCCAGTGCTCGGCGCCCATGGGACCGCTGTGCGGAGACAAGGCGGATCCCAGCGTTTGTGATTGAATCTGACATTCTGATCCACGCCCTAGCAGGAACAGAAAAAAAAATGAGCAAGTGTGCCAGTTCTCCACCGTACTGAAATCAGGCGAAACAGCTGCTGCGCATCAGAGGAGCTGATTTTTATGCTTGCCCACACGCGCCTCGGCAGAAGATGGCGTTGAGGCGCAATGGAAACGAAGCTTTGTCGCCGTAGTGCACTCGATTCCCCTCATCTCAGCCGACGATGCCCCCTTCGTATGCAGTGCAACCAATGGCGCAAATCTTGCTGGCATACGGAGCAATTCGGTCGGCGGATAGAACTCTCGGGCTCCGCGGACCGGCACTCATACACCGGCTGCGAGTCCTGAATAGAATACTGTGGTGGAAGGGCGCTGCTCCCTATTGTCTGGAATCGTGACTGCTGCCTGCACGGAACATTTCGTTCTGCAATGCGGAGGATTACCCTTCAAGTGGGTACCGCTGAAGGAGTCCACTGCCTGGTTCGTAGGCTGCAGTCCTGCAGGCACTGACCACCCCTGACAACACTAACGCCCGGCACGCCGAACGGGAAAAGGAACGCGACGACTGTTCTGTTACATCACTAAGTCACTGGCATAGGTGTCGGAGAAGAAGAAAAATCCTCCCAAAGAAACCTAACATATACAACATAGATGAGATGCATACCTTTTACTACGGAGCACAAGAACTTTGTGCGGCCGAGGGGCAGTGAGCCGCGAAAACATTTTCACGTGTTCGCGCATGACGAGATTGCAAAATATGGATGCGCAAAGGAGACCTTGGGGAGGAGGGGGGGACTGGGGGAGTCGAGGGAATGACAACCCGCCGGGTTCGCCACTTTTCTCTCATCGCGCATCCCCCCTTCCTCCCCTGTTCTTCGACCCCCCCCCCTCGCCCCCTGAACTTTTTGGCATCTGGTGCTCCCGGGGCTGCTGTGCTCCTAATAAAGGCAGCGCGTGCAATCGCGCAACATCTGCATGGATAAGCATACGGGTTTTTCTGCCGGAGATTCAGCGGAACTCGGCATTTGGTGTCGTTTCATGGTAAGTTCCCAGTCAGACGTTATGGGAAATAACGTGTGCTTTGGGCTGTGATAACACCAAAGCCATTCTAAACCGCGGCCACGAAAACTTGTTAACTCGTGTATTCTGCTTAGAAGGACCGTTTTTGCGTTTGGGTTCTTTGTAGTCTTTTTTCTTCTTTTCAGTAGCTGACTGTATGTTCTTGGATGCTGACTGTTTTTCGGCGTTAGTAACATCGACTTGTCCACCGGCTCGTGGGCTGATGTCACTTTCGGCGAAACTGCTGTCGTCCTCGGTCGTCTTCGTTTCTCCCCCTGTCAGCTCGTGTTGGCGGCTTTCGTTTTTTGCTCCCTCATTGTTAGTCGGAAATCGTCTGCCAGGATTTGCCTTTTTTACGTGAAGCGCATTGATAGGACCTCCCGCCTCAGCCGCGGCAGCGCCATCGCCTTTTTTAGTCCGTTCCTTTTCTTTGACATATCGTTTCTTTTTTCAGCATCGTACGCATTTGTTAAAAACTTGTCCGAGACTGTCTACCACATTCGACCTTCCGCAAGAAAATGCCACGTCTCTGGGGTTGGTGAGTCGTTTCGGTGAACCCTCTGAGGAGATATCGTCGTGTTGCGGGGCTTGATTTCCTGCGGCACCAGGGCTGTTTCTTGGTATGTTCAATGCAGAACACAACACTATCTTTCCACTTGTTGGTTTCCTTATCTGCGTAAGCAGACATTACGGCTCAGTGCGCACCGCCTTTGAACCCAGAAACAGCGAAGAGGGGCCGAAAATACGCGCGACGGCGAAAAATTCAGGACCAGGCAGATTAGTTCTTCACACGTACGTACATTGGAGAGTTCAGGGGAGGACGTAAAGGAGGCGTTTGCCCGGTGAGGGGTCCGATGCATCTTGATGCATCTTTCGTCAGCCGTGGTTGGCGGCATGGCTGATTCCGGCTCTGTAAGTAGCGCCGACCGTCCGTCTGCGGCCAGCGAACATGCAAGTCTGCGTAGCCCGACTTCCAGTAGAGCATGTCCCCCCCCGTCCACCAAACCATCAGCGAATCTTCCTCTGTGTGAGGCTACGCCGAATAATGGGGGCGCGGTCGCTGGAGCAAACACAGTGAAGACTGATACAGCAGTCAAAGGCAACGCTACCATATCGCCGAGTGCCACCGTCCGCGCATCCGCGACTGCAACGGATGCCACTAGCAGCGCCTGTGCTGGAAAGAAGAGCAGCTCTGGAGCAGTGACTCCAGCGGGCAGTCAGAAGAGCGCGAGTGGTGGCAAACATGGAGGCGCAACAAGCTGCAGAGGCGTTAGCGGAGGAGGCACGGGCCTTTCGTGGAAGAACGGCACCAGCTGCCACTCTAGTCAAACGCCCTCAGGAAGCAGCGGTTCAACTGCACAAAGCAACCCGAAGGCCAACTTGCCAAGCGGAGGCCAGAATCACAAGCATGGGACTGACGGTTCCCATGCGGGGGGGAGCTCTGCGGCAGGGAAAAAAGCCCCGAGTGGCTTCAATAGCGAGCTTAGCGCACGCGAATTGCGGAAGATCAAGTATTATGAAGAGATGTTTGCCAAACTGGCGAACGAGGAGCGGCAGAAACAAGGCGGTACGCCATCAGGCCCCACTGCGGCAGGGGCGACTGGGGTGAGCAGTTCATCCGCAAGCGGCAGCTTGGAGAAACCGTCAAAGAAGGGTGGACCCCACCGGGGCGGAGAGGCCACGGGAGGAGTTTCTGGCAAGGTTTCCGCACCAGGAGCTGGCCGCAGTGACGATGGACTCGAGTCACAGTCGGAGAGGAGGAACTCTACAGCATCATCTAGTGCTCTTCAACAGTCATTTACATCTCAGAGCTCCGCTCCGAGTACAAGTAGTAGTCGGGGGTCGGGCGGCGGCGCTACGAAAAGGAAGCACAATCGTGTCATCGATTCAACAGACGACGAGGGGCCGCCGGCCTCGCCGCCACGGGCATCGGCAAACAAGCGATTGGCACTGGCAAGAGGCTCGTCTGTCAAAGAGCCTGCTGTTCAAGCGCCAGGAGGCAGTTGCGCCGTGAGCTCGGCTCGTCCAGCGACGAGCGCTAGTGGAGGCGTGGCAGATCCGCAGCGCAAGGGGGAAAAACAGTTCAACCGACATGCGGGTGGTCCTGTGCCCGCAGAGCCGTGCCGGGGGGACTCTCAAGGGAGCCGGGTGACGGGAAAAAGCGATGCAGGCGCTGGCCCTCGTCACGTTTCAAAGGATCTGCCACAGAGCAGTAAACCGTCGCATCTTCCTCGCCCCCATGGCAGCTCGTCCAACACAGGAAAAGGCAGTCACAACCAGTCCCTGCACTCCGGTGTGGGTGTGAACGCTGCCGTCCCCGCTCGGTCGGCACCCAAAGGACAAGGCTCTGACTGGGCGTGGAGGGGGCGTGGACACGGAGGGGAGGGAGCCAAGAAGAAACAGCGCGCGACTGTAGCTGTTTCGTCCTGTGCGAGACGCGGAGACGACGATAGCAGCAGTAGCAGCAGCAGTGGTAGCAGCAGTAGCAGCAGCAGCGGAAGTAGCGACAGCAGTGAAGGTGAGAGCGGGTGCCCCCGGAGCAAGATAAGCCGCTCCAAAGACCCGTCTCGAGGGAGTGATAGCGTAGGGCCTAACGGCAATGCTACTCGCGCGGGGGGCAAACGGGGGGCACACGCTGTCCATCAGTGCAAACGCCACCAAGCAAGCTTCCCTGGCGGTGCGGTTTCCCTAGGGGCGGCGGAGGACTGTAGCCGTCGAACCGATGCTTCCGGTTCCACGTCAGGGTCATCTGCGTACAACAGTGACAAGAAAGGAGCAGGTTCTGCTTCACAGCTACAGGGAGGAGAGGCGCACAAAAAATCCGCGGGTAGCAACGTTTCGCGGCCCTCGAGTTCAGCGGCAGTCCCATCGTCGTCAGGTGCCGCATCGGCAGCGTCACTGTCCAAATCCGCCTCACACCATCCACACCGACCAGCTTCAACGACCACCCCAGCCGACGAAAACAGCGCGCCAGAGGCGGGATTACGGGACGGCACGGAGCCAAGAGGGGGGCCGGTCGCGAGCAGCGGCGATGGTGCGTGTGGTGGAGGAGCAAAGACTGAGAAGAAGGCGGCGCTGGCCGTAGATGAGACAGGACGAAAGCTGTCTGCCTCGGCTGACTCGGGTAGAGGAAGTGCTGCTTCGTCGAACAGGAGCTCGGTAGGTGGCCACGCGGGCCCTGGAGGGGAGTCGAATACTCGCCTCATCCACACGGATACTCACAGTGGCAGAGCCGGAGAGGCGACGCCTCCCGGGAGTCGAACGGTCAGTAAGGGAGAGAAAAAGGAACGAGGAGGAGCTAGTCGAACCTCGTCTGTCTCAGTTAAACATGAAGAAGGGCGTCAAGGTGGGGAGGAAGCCGCAGTTTTCGGCGGACGTCTTGGTGAGCGAGGTGTCTCACCGGCGCACCAAATCCACGAGAAGAATCCTTGGACTACGCCGGGTACCGCTGTTGAAAGTAGAAGTTTCTCTCGAGATATACCGACGAATGGCGACGCCGGCGGAGGTGGCAGGCGAGCGTTTGATGCTGCTGCGGAGGTCCCCGATCATCAGTCTTCATCCCCTCCTGGGAGGGATTCCTTGTTGACGTGTAAGGCTGGGGGATCACCCCGAAGGAGCTCTGGAGCGCAAGCCAAGGGTCACGCGCCGGCGACTCAGCTGCGAAATGCGTCACCGGGGGCGGCGATCGGGTGCGAGGGCCGCCACAGAGGTACGGCGCACGGAGGATCCGGAAAAGTAATTGGCAAAGGTGCATTTGACACCGCGGGACCAGGAGACAAAGAAGGCAAGATGGCCGCTTCAGCTGTCTCCGCAGAGATGACAACCACGGAGAGGCCAGACGGTTCCGTCAAGGGGACAGCACTCGCGCGTCCAGGAGGAACTCGACGTGCGAACTTTGCGCACGGTGAAACGTCGGGCGCGGCTGCAGCAGAGATATTTCTGAGCGAAGAGCCAGGCGGACATAGCCAGCTGCTAGTGAGCGTCAAGCGTGGCGGTTCAGGGGAGCCCGCCGGTGGAAAAAATCAGGTCAGTGCTGCGGACGTGGATAGCGCTGGTAACGTGCGACAAGCCCGTCCCGGCAAAAAGGCCGAGGGGATCCGGCAGGAGTCGTGCGGTCGCGCGGGGAGAGATGCGGAGGGAGGGATGCGCACGGTGGGCAACCATCGTGGAATGGGCGGTCAGTCTTCAGGCAGAGGCGCGGTGAAGCAACTTCACTCGGTAGATGAGAAAGCGGCGGGCGAGGCGACCAAGCGCGAGTCTCGAGGCACGTTCCTTGAAGCCAGTGGCACAACTGCTGAATCGCGGCAGCCGGCCGCTCCATCGGCGGTCGGTGGGCGCGCACCTCCTGCCCGCGGTTCCGCGCACGAAAGGGTTTCTTCGGCATCTGGAAGTGGTGAAGGAGCCACGGATCGCCCCGTGGGTCTGGACCAGCAGCCGACAATCCCGCTGGAAGGCTTGACGTCCCCAGAGCTACCTGTACAGGCGTCGCGTAAGGAGCTGACTGCTTCATATTCGATGCGGAGTACTTCTCCACAGTCTGAAGAGCTTGGCGTCGGAGAAGGAAGGCCTGTTGATGGCTCAGACTCGGCTTCTTCAGGGTCGTATCGACATTGTCCGGATGGATGCTCAAGCTTGCCATCATCGAGTCAGCATGGCGTACAGCTCCCACACACCTTCGTGGCTGCCAGGGACGATCTAGGTGACGATGAAAGCCGCCCCTCTGCGCCGTTGCCTCTTCTAGCTGTTGCCCGTTCTCTTGCGTCTCAGCCCCTTACCAGCACGCCGTTGCCGCCGGTCTCATCGCGCCATGCGCCGCGTGCTGATACGCAACTCGCAATCAGGCAGAGTGGAGACGTAGCTGGACGGTGTCCTGTCTCGCTTCCGGCTTTGACTGAACCGGCGACCTCGCAGCTCGTAACCACCGCAAGCAGGCACGGAATCCGAGAATTGCACACGGCAATAGGGGACACGCAGAAAAAGACAACAAGCAATGTGGCGACAGGTACCGGTCGAACAATAGAAATGGAGCCGGCATTCGGATTTGATAATCGTCTTGATCCTCATGCTCCGTCGACTGTAACGACAGGTTTGGGGGCGAGTCGCGTCAACTACCAGCTTGTTGACGAGTGCGACAGCGGTGCCAAAGTACCTCGTGGTCAAACTGAATGCAAAGGCGCCCAGAGCGGAGGGGAGCCGGGGATGGTCAGGTCCACGACCGTGTTATCCGCTAGCAATAAGGAATATGCGGAGGCGTGTTGCAATGTAGTCCCGACGCGGGACTGGCGCCAACTCCTTCTGGGGAAATCCGGCGACGGGAGCAATGGTGGATTTTGGGAGGACGATTCTGCATGTGCTCGTACAGCTAAGAGCGCGCCAGCCAGCGCAGGGAACGCCGTTGCGTCTGCGAATTCGTGTTCCGACAAGGCACCGTCCTCGTCTTCCGCAGAGAGCAGTGCTGAGTTGAAGCGAGGGTTATCCTGCGGCGGACAGGTGAACGGATCAGCTGCGGCTGTTACACGAGGTGGCGAGCCTTCCAGCCTGCCGCTTCAAGGAGGAGTAGCGCAGCCTCTGCCCTTGAGCGGAAGATGGGTGACGAGCTTGTCATGGAAAGCACAGCTACTCCGGAAAGTCTACAACGCCGGCCGATCGTAACTTCAGCTCGGTCTTTTGCTGAAGGCAAAGAGAGTACCAGATGGGCTACCAGCCGTGCGTCCCAGCTGGAGAAATTGCTTGAGATGTTGCGGTCGCGTCGGTGCGGGAAGAAGCGGCTGCGATACCGGCAGCTTCGGCCGGTGCGTGTATCTAGAGTGGTCAGTCCGACTGATAGTCCATGCCTCCCCTACTGATTATCCTCAGTCTGTTCTTTGACGGCCGCAGGATAAACGTTGCTCTGTTTATGTTTTCAGAGGGAAAGTGAACAACAACTGATGCAACGTGTCAATTTGGGGGAGCTGAGGTAGTCGGGTGCAGCTTGTCAGCCTATCTGGGATTTGAGATCAGCTTGCAGCAGGGTGATTACCCGCAGTTTTTTGTTACCGGTGAATTTGCTCTCCTGGTGTGAGGTAGAGCCTCGTGTAGCGCATGCCCACCTAGGCGTGCGCCACATTGGTTTTATGTCAGTGAGACTGTTTGTACGGGGACGGGCGAGCTGAACAGCGATCGCCTAAGGGATGCCGTGTGGTCGGTGATTGCCAGACAGGACTTCGCTCGTGCGAAGCCCCAGTTGACCTGTGAGTAGAGACGGAACTGACGCCTCGCGGCACTCGAATTTGATTTCTTACGACTGTAGGTGTCTGATGCAGGACAGGGCCTGACAGCGGGAACTGAGCGTTCAGCAGAGTACGAAGCGCTAGATTCGGCTGAACGGTTTAGTTAGTTCGCAGACGATGATGAGAGCATCTGCTTCAAGCATATCGACAGCCTGCACATCGTGTCGGCCCGCCTGAGTTAACTGTCACGTGCAGCTGCAGTCGCACACAAAAACTGAGGTGCTGACTGGTGACAGAGACGATGATACAGATTAACGTCGTGATTCTTGCTTTTTGCCTGGGTTCCGCACGTGGCCTGTTGGCCGAAGCCGCTGCGCGCACCATCTCGCCATCAAGACAAATTTGTTCTGAACTCCGGCGTGTGGTGGGAATGCGGAACTGATTGCCCAGTTGGTGACCGGCTCAAAATTCAGTCGACGTTTTTAGCAGTATTCAAGAGGAGCGCGCGTGGACACTCGACGTCAAGTGTTCCCTGGAACCCTCGACTTAAGTGAGTACTCAGATGATTGGGGGTGAGGACGCGAAGAAACTCTGATGCCTTGCACACTTAACAGTTCTCAGTATCAACAAGCAGGGCCTCTCTGTCTTGCGTGGCAAACGGCTGCCGCTGGTGAATGATTCAGAAGACTGCTTATACTTCAGCGACCTTTCTGCGGGCCTCGTCACGAGGACGTCGAACACAAGAATTTTCGCATTTTGCATGACTTCGCGAGTGTGGAATTTCAAAATCTTCACCGCTGGTACGATAAGCCAAAAAATAGCACACATCCAGTGGGAGGGAAGGGGGATATGCGAGGACCGTTCATCGGTACCTGTGTATGGCGGGTACTCGCACGCGTTGACTCTCAAACCAGGTCTTTAAATCGAGGCACTCCCGACAACCAGAGATACTAACAAAATGCCGAGTAGCGTCACCATGTAAGCTACGCCTTTCTCCACAGACGAGTGCATCCATGAGACGGCAGGCGCAGTGTCCGACCGGTGACACCTTACGTCTCAACCCTGCCTGATGCTGTGGTGAAGTCACAGTGACCTAGTCTGCTAGCTCGTACGTCCTACGTCAGATTCATCCTGAGGAGGAGATGCACCACTGCATCTCAGTACAGATGGGTGAGCATCAATTTGAAAAGGAACACTTGGACGAAGGCGCTACAACAACAATCACGTGACAGTGCAATTATATATAACACCAAACGAAGGTACCGAACACATTCATCCACCTCCGCGATGAGTGGCGGGTCGGACATAGCCCCAGCGGGTTGGCGCCCTACTGCTCACATTAAGTGACTGAACTTTCAGAGGCCTCCCCTCATCAGCAATGTATTCTTTCATACTCTTTTTTCAAAGGTACCCGTCGTCGTACCGCCACCGACGGACCAGCTCGCTGTACCTAAATCCACCACACGAATGATATTGTGATGGTGTTTTGGCGAGATTCGTAGCGAAAACCGCTAGCCGTTTTTGGTTCAGGGTTTCTAGCGACCGACATTCACTGCTTTGGGGAGCCGCGATCTACCCCTGTAAGATGGAAGGGCGCTGCGGCACACCGCCTACTCTTCCGGTAAGGTACTGCATTCCATGCGATGCCACACATCCGGCTACGCTACATAACACAGACACGCGACTATTCCCAGGCTGCCTGCGTCCCCAAGAATTTGCAGTATTTAGAGCGAAATACAAGAGACGTTAACCATTTTCTGGGAAGAATAAACAACGAACTCTTTTACTAGTTCATGGAGAAAACTGTTTGCCAGGGAAACTGCTATTGTGGTTGTCATGGCCAACTCGCCAGTCGGCCGTTTAGCTTGATCCAGTCGCTGTGGTACGCTGTCTACTGCGCAGCAATTCACTCCCCCTTGCCATCATCCGATGACGACAATAATGTATCCCGACAACACACACTGGGAATGCACTTCGTGAACAGGGCCACTACTCTGGCGAGACCTGCCTTATACAGGAAACGTGAGCGAAAGAGAAGTGCAGTCGTACCTGCACGGCCGCGTCGGCATGTCCAGCTTCATCCGGCATTGGTTCTCAACCAGACAAAGCCACAGCATCAAGTCCCTTCGGCTCTCGACCCTGGTAGGACGCATTCGCGCCACAGACAAAAACACCGTGACAGCCACTACACGCCAGTGTGGGGCTTTGCAGCGCCGGTGGCGTGGAAGAACTCCAGTGTGCCTCACTGTCGCGACCACATCACAACAGAGTAGCCAACAGAGCCGGAACTTCATGCACATGAATGCGAAGCCGGTGCACACACCGAGTCATGAAAGTGCATAACTCAGACGTGGTGGCTTCCTTGCTCGGCAAGAGCAAAACGACCGCGTCGCCCCACTTTTCAAGAAGCCGCGGTTCGCCGTAGCCCATTAGATGCAGCAGCGTCCCCAGGGCTCTTACCTGGGTTGGAAAGACTTCACAGCTTCTCTGTAGCAACCTGCAGCAGGGCCGAAAGTGCACTGATCTGGAAACTCTTCGAAAAAAACACGCAGATGCCGCTGCTCCTCCATACTCGGCCTAGGCGATGCGTAGGCAGCGTACGTCCACAGCTGGAAAGAACAAGACGACACACCGCCGAGTTTGAAGGCTCTCTCGGCAAGCCGGTAACCATACACACTTACACGACTCTTGGACTAAAGTGACAAACGGGTGACAGATCGGTGCTCAACTAAGAAGAGTTGGGTAGCTCGCAGAGGGTCATGTATCCTGCACAATGCCAACTCGGGGCGACCAGCAAAGTCGATTTCCACGCTCACCAGCAACCACTGCGCATTACACGGGTCCCGCGGCTCGTTCGTGTCCGCGCAGAAGTGAATGGGAGGATACGAGTCCGCGCTCGCCTGCACGTTCTCATTCAACCGCGACGCGTGGCTGTCGCACGCGTCCGGCTGCTGACTTCCTCGCAAACTTGCGCTTGAAGACGGTGTAGGAGCCGCACATTGAAGATTGCCACCCACTGGTGAAGCGAGTTGTGATTCGGCGGTCTTCGTGGCTGTCGGTGTTGCAGCGTTCTGGCGGTTCTCCGTGCCGGTTCCAGGTCTGCCGCTAGATGTGGGCACGGAGGAACTGTTGTCCTGTACCAGGGCGCCCAGGGATGGAGACTCCACCGAAGCCAACGGCGTTCCCCTTGTCGGAGACTGGCGCTCTGAGCTGTCAGCACCATTCGCCTCTCCTCTTGCTGCAGCGTAATTGTATGGACGTGAAAGCGCCCCTGCTGTGTTTCCCATCGTGACGCACCTGTGGCAACGGTAGCAAACTGGGCACGGCTCCGTAGCTCAAGGCCGATCCTCTACGGAAGACACCCTGCACCTCGACTCGCCAACAACCCTAACCCCGTGTAGAAGAAGCGGTATGGGCTACCGTAGGCTAGTCAACCGCGCTAGTGCCCGCACCTCCGATAATATGTTCGGAAAACGACGTAGACGCTTGGCGAATAGAGTACGGAGGCACATGAGAAAAAATGGACTGCGTGAAGGTGCTTCAGGCTGGAAAGTACATTGACGCGCAGCAGGTCCCCCACAGGAACAACCGTATCTTCCCGCGAGCGTCGATGCACAAGTAGAGCTTGCCGTATAGGATGAGCAGAGCAACCTGATTAATCTTGGATAGGATTGACTTCGTAGAACAATTTCAGGAGTCGACACCAGAATCAGCGAACAATATCTTATCCGAAGAAGCGACGCGCGCCCAGAGTGAGGAAGAAAGATTCTAGCTTCTCTGTCAAGAGTTTTGCGGCTCCCCGTAAATCCGCGACGTTCGAACGCGATCGCGGTGGCGGTGGTGCTGTCCTCTGGCTCCCGTTCGCTTCTAGAGGGCGTCGTGTAACATGAAAGATAACAGAGGCCACCTTCAAGAAGAAGTCCGACGTCCACTATGTTCAGCCGTAGGCATTTACGAAGGTTTTTTCGCAAAAGGGTACCTAGCCAGTTCAACGCGCGGTAGACTACGTCGTTGAAGTGCGACATGTAGTATACGAACTCCGTAGCCTTGCTCAGCACACTCAAGCAGTCCACGGTGCCATCCTTTCGAAGACACTAGCATTCCTCATAGAACGTGAAAAACAAGGATTTTCAGCCTCTGTCTGCCTCAATTTCGCGAGCACAGAGGTCACTAACTGCGCACGTGCGGCGCTCACCCCCGCGTTAACCGAATGCACAGTCGTCCGCGGCCAGAATGCGGCACGACATCACCCCGAGACGCATGCAAGATCGATATATGCCAGGAAAACAAAACGTCCACGAACGACTGAGTGCAGACATGAGAACGAAGCTCTGCATATTCGGTCTTTCGGATTGCTTTTCCTTGGCGAATTATGTAGTGTTTGGCTCCAGAAGACGCATCTCGAGAGCTTTACGTGGTCTTCCTTGGCGGGCCGCCCCCTTCTCGTGGCACATGCAGCTCTGTAACGTGGGTTGTTTCTTCCCGTGTCTCCCCTGCATATGCGTCACATCCATAAACGAGAGCTGTTTGTTCACGTTAACCGCGTTGGCTTTTTTCCTAACCGGATTCACCACTCCTTGTAGAAATCTGCGTGTGGCACGGCTGTCGCCAGGTCTCCGGCTGGGCCCACGCCTCACGGCGTCAGACTGTTCCGTAAAAACTCGCTGCCACAGGTCCTGTTTCAGTCTGCTTCAGCTCGGAACTTGACCTACTTGTGGTGCTATCTCCCGCGACGCACACATAAGGGATCTGGCTAGAGTTTTTCAGCCGCGACGACAATGAGTGGTGGGCCTCAGATGCAGCACTTGTCGCCTGCTGAGCAGGCGGCAGTAATGAAAGAGTTGAATAACCTACACATCAAAGATACCATGGACACGTATAACTCTGTGGTGGAGCGCTGTTTCAACGAGTGCATTACTCAATTCCGAGCAAAGGATCTCGACGACACAGAGCAACAGTGTGTGCGGCGCTGCGTGCGGAAGTTCATGTTGTTCTCGCAGAGAGTGGGGCTTCGGTTTGCGGAGAAGAATATGGAAACGAATGCCAAATAGAGCTGCATCCGTTCGGTTTGCCGGGACCTCGTCTCAACGTTCATTCCGTTTGTGGCTAAACTGATTGGGTGTCTCGCGGGTTTCAGGTCGCAACGTCTGCATGAACAGTCAACTTCTGAACCAGTTCGTTTTTCTATGCGTCCTTCCCGGGTCTGGACGCGTATCTTTCCCTCCTTAGCTCCACCCCTCTGTTATTTAGACAAAGACTCAAACGCAAAAAATATCGCTTCTCCAGGAGGTGACCTTCGGGGCATCTTACCACAGCGCCTACGAAGCCTCAGAACGCTGTGGCTCGCAACACGCGGACCCAGCAATCATCTTCCGCCGCAGGCCTGCACGTGTGCCGACGCCGCCGGCGTCGATACGCCGAGCCCAGCCGGCTCAGCTCAGGCCTGGTTCATGGAGATACTGTCGGTGACGAGATGGGACATACGCTGGTCCCTTCTTGTTCCAGATGACACTTCGTCTTTGACGTTGGTGTTAACTGGCGCCACGTCTGCCTTTCCAAGTATGTGGTCAGACCTGCTAAACGTGCCGTGGTGATTGCATGAGCGTAGCAACGGCAGGTTCTCCTGCGCACGCGTACATCGCTTCCGGGAGCGTTTAGCTGATACTTGCGCCATTCCCTCCAAGTCTACTCAGAGCCAGAGAGAAGCTGTCCCTGCTACACCCACGGCTTCTGGAGCGTTGCATTCGCTAACTACAATGAGTCTGCTACAGGCTTGGCCAAACAAATTGTATATGCTTCGCTGTTGTGGAGCAACGCGAGACCTGACACGGAATAACTAGCTTTCAATTCAAGAGCGCTCGCTGCGAACTAGATTCACTTTCCATGATTTTGATGCAGTATGAGACTCTCACTGTCTACACGTGGTATATCCTGAATTTCCCCTGCCCTGTTCTGTCTTACGAAGGAACACCGCCACCACAGATATCAGCCTCGCCAAGTAGAGTTGCCTATTCCGGAGGCAGATAGCGATAACATGAGGTTATCCAGCATGCCCTGGTATCCGGCACCGTCGATATCCTGCAACGTTCCTCGCAGCCGGCTGATGAGAGTGTGAGCCGGCTCGTGCACGTATTCTTTTTCGTTTGCGCATGCAGTGGCGACTCTGGTGACGGCAGCGTGAGCGTGTAGCGGGATGCGCAGACAGCTGTCCTCTGGTGAGTTCATAGCGATGCCTTGATGACCAATCAATCCAGTGTTTTCGATCAAATACACGAAAATGACGGAACAGATAAAGGAAGGACTTACCAACCCCGGACCCTATCTCTGTTGAGATATTGCATGTCTCAGCAGTCATTAATCCAGCTCCTCGGAAAACTCAGAGCACGCCACCTGCAAACGAAGGTCGGGAACGCAACTACTATTTAAGCTTCCTCGCCCTGCAGAAGCTTGATGAAGTACAGTGGTGCGAATTTGTACCCGTCGCCCTTGAAAAACTTGTTCTGGAATTCTACCCACTGCAGCCTCAGAGCATGAAGAGAAACTTCCAAGAAATCCATGCAGAGAATAACAGCGAAAGTGATGCATGCGTACGCCGCAAAAATAAAAAATAGTGCAACGGTAACCACTGCCACATTGTCTGTCAGTTCGATTGCCCGGACCACCGTCTGGGTGTAGAACACCAGCGCCAGCTGCTGATGCGCCAGTGACAACGCCCACAGTCGAAGGTATGAAGCAGTGTTGGAGATGGTACCGAGAATGAACTCAATTGTTTCAATCATCTGATGAATAAAGATGTCTCCAGGGCCTTCATGCTCCTCCTCGTGATCTTCCACCTTGGCACCAGCGAGCATATCGTCGTCAGCCTCTTCTGCCGAAGCTTGCTTTCGCAGAGCTCCGCCTGCAACCGGATGTTCGCTGTCTCCTTCAGCGCCACCGGCTCCTGTTCCATGGTCCGCGTTGGGAGCTCGCTCGAGCTCAATAGTTGAGCTGTTCGTTTTCCCGGAGCTCAACTGTTGCTTGTCCTCGCTCCGCGGGTGGTTTTTCTTCATTCGCGAGCAGAGTATAAGCGGCTTGGGAATGAGCATCAGAGGAATGGAAATAACCATAAGCAAAAACAAGGCACGCTCAACCAACTGCTGATTCGAGTACATCTCGTCTTCACTTTTAACCTCAGAAAGCATGCACATATTGATGATTGTATTGATAAGATTTGGCTTGTTCCTCTCTTCAGGTGTGACCCACTTGTACACAATGAGGAAATCCATATATCCGACTAAAGAACAAATGAACAAGACTTGAGGGATGAATTCAAAAATGAAATCCAGCGGTTCCCTGAAGAAAATCGCATTCGACCCCTTCAGCAGGACACCGGCGAACATCTGGACGAAGCCAACAATGACGGAGAACTTCATCTTGAAGGAGTTGGTGAACAGCAACTCATTCGCCGCACCCTTCCAAGCTGGATCGAAACCGAAGGGATACGGGAAGTCGCCATCCTGTCAACACCCGCAGAACAACAGTTGCCGCATGTATGCAAAAATACTTCTACCTACAAAACGCGGATGAAATTCCTACTGCCCCACCCTGGTGTCCCTAAGTTACTCGATTCACACCTCACATGGATGGTGACGTTTGAGGCTGCGGTGGCCACGCACAATACAAATCAAATCATGAACTAGGGGTAAAGGCTTTCATCCACGTGGACGGATCTTTCGTCCTTCCACATGCCACTACTGAAACTCGAGACACCCACGAAAAATTGTGAGGCCTGCTACCACGCCCCCCATCTTGATAGGGTCCTACGCAGGCAGTGTCACTGCTTCCGGCAGGGGGGCCGTTAGTCCTCCGCTGTTTCCGCATCTACAAACAAACGATTCGAGCTACAGGCATCGACACTTACTTTCTTCGCCAGCGTTATATTGGTCGCTCCTGTCGTCCCCCCCTTTGCGGTCCACCGCGAGCCGAAGATGTCCACTCCAAGGGCGAACCAGTCGTTGTACATGAAGCCCCCGAAGACGGCGAAAAACCCCATAAGGAAGATCATATACCGATACTTGACTGCGTCGTGGAAAGCCGAACTGCGGTCTCGCTGCAGCGCCTTCGCTCGAATCATGAGCCACAGTCCCATCAGCATGACGCAGAGACCATGACCAATGTCTCCATACATCACACCGAAGAGAAACGGGAAAGTGATCGTGGTCAGAACAGCAGGATTGGCCTCCTGATACCGCGGGACGCCGTAGGTATCCACCTGCAGTACACGAGAGACCACGCATCTGATACGTGAGGCTACACGCGGCCACCGGCGTCAACAGAGGGAACCAACTCATCGCCCACAGTCGAAACACACGGAAATCCAAGTGAATCCACCGATAACTCCCCCTACCTGTTTGGTCCCGATCCTCAGCGAATGCGCAGTCACGCCACTCTCGTGCAGAAACACTGGAAGTGCTCCCGTCAGGAATGCACGATTAACGCCATCACCACTGGAATCGCGATCAAGCACTTTGTTTAACGAACAAAACTGACCATGATCTGTGCCGGCTCTGTGAATTCAGTCGTTTTGAAGTACGTAGGCGGCATGGCTGTCGGTCGGCCTTTTTCGATCAGCAAAAAAGCGGACGCCTGCAGATATGAATCAAACACACCACTCAAAACAACAACTTTCCACAACATGTGTCGTAAATCCCCAGACGCAAGCCTGGCGTCCCGCTGGTGATACGTCTCGCACCACACACACCTCTGTGACCACCAACATGACACATGTGCTACCCCTTTGGCTGGACACTTCCACCGAATTCACACCTGAACCGGCCACACTTCGAACAAGGCGCTGCGAACGGCCCTGAGTTTGAAAAACGCTGTAGCGCTACCTCGGCAGCAGCTGCATGGCGCACGCGACAAACATCGGCTCCCCAAATGCACATTCGCGGAGTCCACACGCCCATGCCGCTACTGGTTTCATGTGGAGATTCTCTTCATTGTGATGAATCTTACCTGTTCATCGCCAGCAGACTCAGCACTAACGTCCTTCAGCAGGGCGCGAACCTCTTCCTCCTTGTCTTGCGGAATCCAACAGTCACACCGGAGCGTCATGTCGCGTCCTGCGGGGCAGAGGTGATATCCACAGAAAAAAGAATTCCAGTCAAATAGCTCCACGCATACACCTCACGCACGCCACCCCGGACCGCGCAAGGGCACAACTGCCTCGGTACGGTGAAATATCATCTCGACAGAGCTGTTTTCTCGTTAGGCTCACTCGCATCAGTAGGGCGCAGTCCACGCAAACACAGCCGAACACACACGGCTTGACACATGCAGGCACCACGCCGAAACCTAACCGCGACTGCATCGGGCTCAGAAGCAAACTCACCATGGAACTGATTGAGGGTGACGTACACCGCTTTTTCCTTCTGGCAAAACATCTTCCACTCTTCCAACAAGGACGAACCACCTGACCTCGTCACCTCGAGAAGCAAACTGATTTCACCGAGGAAATATTTTTCGTAAGCAGCGAGGGCGCGTTCCTTATCGTCAAGCAGGCTTTGCAGCGCTGAGAAGGACAACACGCAACAAGGTGCCAGGAATCCTCCGGTAAGACGGAATTGCCCGTCCTTCCGATACGGCCTTCACGTAAGTGTCAGATTCACAAGCAACTCATCCATAACGAGCGCATCCTTTCTAACTGGCCACCCGCCGCGAAATCTGAGCACTGTGGAATGCCGTTCACAGTTTCCCCTATCTCCTGCCGACCCTCAACTCGCTGCATGCGGTCCCTCTTCGCTGGTTTGACGCACGAAGCTCGTTCCAACTGAACACAACTCTAGCATAAGTGGGCGGCATCCGACCTAACGTCAGATCACCCCTACGCAGCTGAAGCGACAAAAATGCTCTAGCGTCACGGGGACATACAAAACGACCCCCTTCACTGCTACGATCCAGTCACATTTACCTTCGAGACGAGCAGAAGCCTCCTCAGCACTATGAGGCCACTCGTAGGGCTTCGCATCGAACGCCGCACAGACCTTCACGATCTTCTCATGAAGAAGCGAGTGCGTCGCTCCTTGGTAGTAGATGACAAAGACGCCTTTTTCGATTTCTTTGCCCGTGTGGCTGTCTATGAGCTTTTCGGCGGCGGATTGGAAAAAACAAAAGGCATTGCCTCGAGTCGTCCGGAAGAGCATCCGTTGAAACCTGCCAATATCCGAGGTCGCAACCATGCCAGCGACGGTCGAGACGCTTGATCCCGAGGCGCCTCCTTCAGGCCTCGTCAAGCCTTGTTCAGGATCGTCCGCTGTTGGTATCCCATCCTTACCGTCATCCTGACGCAGCAGAGCTTTCGCAACTTCCTCCTCCGACTGACCCGCAGGAGACCCTTCCGCAGCGGTTATACGCGCACCCGCTCCGAAGTCTTCCTTCAGACTCGCCCCTCGTAGCTGCTGGACCGCCGTCTGCATAACGCATTTTTCCTCCAAAGCTGCATTCTTCTGCTGAATAAGATCTGCATTGTTGCTTTTGAACCGAACGAATTGAGCATGCAGACGGTTCAGAGCCTCCTCCACCTTGTCCAACTGATAACCCTTGTCGTTGTCCAGGAAGTTTTGCGGACCCTCCGGTCCGATGATGATCTTGGCGCCCGCATCTTGCAAGCGGTTCACCTCCTCTTCCAAAAAACGGATAATCCGTTCCATTTCGTCGATGCGCTGAATGTAAGTGTTGAACTGGCGCGTCAGAGAGTGCGCGTTCATGTCCATGAAGTGGACACTTCCCTGTCTACCCAAAGCGTCTAAGCAGCCGCGAGCCACAGGCAGGGCCGATGGCAGCACCAGCGTGCCCCTGAGCATTGGCTCACTCCGCAGGGTCGTCATTTTTCCTACTCTTTCGCCAAATCGGAGGAGATATCCGCCTGTCTACACGCTATCCCGCTGGGTGCCTCAACGGGTTCGCACCAGCTAATCACAACCCCGCTAGCATGCAACTTTCATACACCGGAAACGCTTACAACACTATGAGGAAAACAAATTTCCTCCTCACAAGTTACCCTGAGCGAACTCCGCAGGGCTGTGCCGCATCAGTTGCAGAAAACCCCCAAAGCTAGGCAGTTAGCCCGCACGGTAGCAACGCTGTCCTGCCCATAGAGATTCGACAACTGATATGAAAAAAACAAGGTACAAAGACTGGCAGAAAGACCTGCGAAGAAGGGGTCATAGTGCCCCCTAGGCAGGCAGATATCAAGGCGAAGCTCCCTCGCGAACGAGGAGAGCGGTTTCATAGGACGCGGACTGCAGCAGCAAGCCAGGATGAGTGACTGCCCTGTCCACGACGCAGCAGAAAAGAGCCATTCGAGAAGATTTTCTCTAAATCGCACCCCTCAAAAAAGTGGACGACGACCACACAAAGAAAACCACGTAATTTTGCTGCGTCGAGAAAAAAATGGACTTCACGGGCACTCACCCACAATAATGCAGATTGTTGGGGGAAAATTCCAAACACAAGCATAAACTATGGAGAAACCTTCTCACATGAGTAAAGGATCCTGTGCGGTTTTCTTTAGAATAGAAGTTCTCGGATGTAAGCCACCAGGTACTGCCTTCGCCTATCTCGTACACGATTGTCATGCAATAGCGACGGCGGCCGAGTGGCGGTAGCTGCCTATGCCACACTGCGCGCGTACTTACAAAAGGTGGCCTATGCAAAATACGAAACTCCTAACAAGCACCAGAAACGCGCGAATTCGCTGGCGCATAAGGCATGTGGTTCACTAAGCAGAGAGCTCGCTGAAGGCAAATTACGCAGTAGCCGTGAATTTCCTTGTGGGAAAGTGGCGGTTTGCCGTAATCAGACGTACGGCGAGCCGCCCGGGCGAAACCTCTACGCCAGCCCTTCCCTCGATCTCTCGTCGACAGGCTATGGACGTAGTCTACCCTGGGCGCAGGCGCCTGTGTGCTGTACCACAGCCTACCGCGATGGGAGAGACACTCTTGGCATCTGACTTCTGGAGAGCCTTTCGATATAGCTGTGTCATGGAATTGCATATTCTTCTCTCCAACTCTGCGCCGCTTCGACGTGCACATGGCGCAGTTGCGCCGTCTCGGTAGAGACGCATGCATCAGCGGCATGTTTTTGTAACAGCGCCGGAGACGTTGTCGTGCCGGGCACATTTTGCTGTCTTCTTGGTTTGGCCACTGCTTGGGAAGCGTTGCTGCGCTAAGGCAGGTGGCCGCGTCTTCACTTTTGGATGGAGCGGCGGCAGCAGGTCGGAACACTGGCGACGTATGCTTCAAGCGGGGTTTGTAACGTTTACCGGGCGAATGCCCTCGTGAGAGCCCAGGAAAGAAGGTTAACACAAAAAAGCGTAATCGCTGCAAGCAGCAGTATACGCGCAATGCTTGAGGGAACATGCACTGAGCCATCACATGAGGCAAAGCATCGCCGTATAGGCATACGTGAGCACATTCGGAGTTGTGCCAGGCAGTTTCGGCTCGTGGCATGCCTGTATTTGTTACTAACAGGAGATATGAACGTGGAGGACGCTTGCACGGTTTGGTCGCTGCAATAGTGCCTTTGTGTAGTTGAGTGGCAACTTGGGTTGCACGTTGGTGTCATGCTTCTCGCGTGCCACTACCACCTAGACTGCTGGTGGCAGTGAACGCCACCTTGAAGAAAGAAATGTACCACGGATTCGTTAGTGCGATGCATGCATCCGCTAATGTCACGATGAAAGGCGTTTCTAATAGCTGATAGAGGACGTCATTGAAAAGAGGTTGATGTGAAGACAGCCACGCCTGTATGTGCTACTTGACTTTTTTGGCCCAAGACGCGCCGTTCTTTTTCGGCAGTAACATCAGTTCGTGTACCAGGAGCGAAGCCACACGACGCGGATGAGATCTGCAGATTACATGGCCGCATCAACTTTCAGTGTTACAAGGGTTTGAAGCAGAGGCAGGTCCCATGCCTTGCACAGCGCCCCTTGCCCCCGTGAAGGTTACAACGGTGGTATTTGCCTCTCCCACAACAATCATAAAAAATGACGTTGCTTGCGGCAATGTTACAGTGGTAGACTTTCTGTTCCATCTGAATCGATCAGACAATGGTGCTGCCTGAGGATGCCACCTCTACTGCAGAGGTTACCCCCATACTCCTACGGGGGGACAGCGACGCACACATAGTCACCCTTCGTTCACATGACGCGTAAGAGGACAAATGCGTGGAGCAAAATGTTCCGCTCCCAAGGATGAAGGCTTCACGACAATGTTTTGGGGAAGCTCCACAACTTAAAAAGGACGCCACGATCGTTACAGTCCGGCCTTGATCGATGTTGCTTGGTGCAGATTCCGCTTGGGAGCTTAGTGTTACCTACTGGGGAAATGGAGATATGCGAAGGGCATGTTTATGTTTGATAGCATTCACATGCTTAGTATTCGGCATGCATGAGGACAGGTCCTATCGCAGATGAGTAAAAGCGCTTGAGCGTTGCACAGTTGACGGCGTCTTTGTTGCGTGCAGGACGACTGTGATGCAACCATGAACCTAATGGTACTAATACTTTCAACTGATTTGTTACCTGCATGGCTAGCCGTACAACAACACGATCCACAGAAGCCAACGAAACGAGGGCCTTCCGCGAGACCTGCTTGATATCGATGAAGCGTGTTCCGTCGTGATAGTTACACTACGCTTCTCATGAGCTTACGCATCACGACCACCCCCAGCTGAACACCTCACTCATGTATGCACTTGCAGCTTTTCACAAGGTTTCCCCTAGTGCTTGGTGTATGCTATACTCCGATAAGCAACATTTGATGGAAGCGCTCCTGCGCACCCCGCATGCGTTTACGCACGCACGCCTTGTAGATTTGGATAGAGACATAATTGAGGTACCTATGGACTGTGTGGAAAACAAGGCGGTGTGCTAAAGCAGTGTGCCACCGCAAGGCGCACGTTGCGCGAGAGCTTCCAGACAACGATGAACTGGTGTGCGCGTACAACAGGATGTAACTTTGGTTCCGTACTCAAGAGAACACAGACATAAAGAATGATTCAAATTAAGTCGCTAGCGTACGCAGCTAACGTGCCTGCCAACACGGACACGCCGACAAGTTCTATCCGTCGTACAGTTAGACAGGAATTCATATGGGTGAACTCGGGACGGAGCCGCAACTCCTCACCAGAAACTAACTGCAACAGTGACACTGTGACACCCTCTTACTACTGTCAGATTTGTCACCGCAACATACACTCGCTGGTAAGTGCGGACGTTGACTTCCCTAACTGTCCGCCAGGTGCCGCAGAATCACTCCACAACAAAGAACACCAACATCGTCGGGTTCACTCTGTGGCCGATAACGCTGAGTTCAGGTACGACGGCCCACACTCGTGATGGCCCCAAACTCCAGCACGCAGCTTTACTTCTTCGCTGCCTTCTCTCCTGATGCTGCACCAGGCAGCCCGATCTCTACCTTCTTCATCTCATGAGTCTGAATGCACGACAACTTGACCTCCAGAATTCCTGCGGACGTGACATACACACATACGGAGGCACCTTTGCTTCTGATTACGACGCTGAGTAGCAGAACTGTGCTGGACATCAACACACAGTGATGCCTGAAAACTTACCGTTCGTCATTACGGCCTGGACAGAGTCCTCAACGGCGTTTGGCGCCAATTGAAATGCGCGGAAGAAGAAGCCGGTGGGTCGCTCGTGGGCGGATAGCACAAGGTTAGCTCCGTACTTCTCCCTGAGTTCATTCTTGGATCGAGGTCCAGAAATGTACAACTGCCCTTCGCCGACTTCAACGTTGACGTCATCCTTTGTGAAACCGGGCAGATCCATGAGCAGAGCGACGGTGCTGTCTTTCTTGTCAAAGAAAATGTCAACAGCAGGCTTCCATGTGATCTTGCTCCTCACTTCTGCCGGAGCCTGAATTTCGGCGACCTTGTTAGAGGCAAGGACCAAGTTTCCTGTCCTCGGGATGGAGGGGATTGGCTGAACAGAGCAACGTCGGGCACCCAGTGCGTGTTACTGTTCTGTCGCGCTCCGAGCATTGGCAGTGACAGCACAGCGACTCAGCAGAATCTTTCCGTGCCTCACAATGGCGCCACTCGTCATAGAGTACAGAAAAAGACTCACCCTGTCCGGAATCATATCGTCGCCGTCACCGGCTGAGTCGAGCACCAGCTCGTGCTCAGAGACTGCACCGCCACAGCAAGTCATCCTGCGAGAAACGCACCACATTGCCCATTGAGCGGATCACAGGCCCTATAGCCAAAAAAGCAACACAACACTACCAATCTCTTGCGGGGTGCCCACACTCGTCAAAACCCGCGCTGCTTTTGTCGACCGTTCTCGGCTGCGATTCCCAAACATATCTGTTCCTAGAAACGCTGTGTGCTGCTGAGTCGATACATAAACGCCTCCTACATCCACAACAATGTGAAAAACTTGGCGTACTTGAAAAAAATCACAATGTGGGTGCTGAAGAGAAACAGGAATTGACGTTCGTGTGCGCGGACGCTGGAAAGAAAACCATTGAACGCTGGAAAAAAGTGTGTGGAAAGAGACGAGTACCGCCGCAAGCGCTACCGAGGCTGCACATGCGACCACGACGGTGTCAATCGGGCTGGACGGCGGCTGAACTGGTGGTACAACCAATCACGCATCATCGGCTGCACGCCTGGATTCTCTCAGGGGAGCTTGCACTACATGTTTTCCGCTGGAAAACAATTGTGTGCACATGCGACTAGACTATAATGCTTAGTATCTGAATGCAGGTGTGGTGATTAACGGGCGGTTCTTTTGGCGGGACGGGCCTGCTTTGGGATGTAGTGTTACAGGGGCCTCGATGTTCGATTTTCACCGCTCGCAACGTCGATGCGGGCTCGGGCGTGCTCAACTACAGGAAACGCTGTGCAGCGGGTGAAGTTGGCGCTACAGTTGAATTGGCACTACCACTCTACTGCAGAGTCTATCGATGCTCCAGCTGTACTACGAGGATTTTCTCCTTTATTAGGTTGTATTCTTACGTGTAGCATGCATCTTCCAGTCATTTTCGGAGGGAGTAGGGAACAATGTCCCGTAGCGGGATGTGGCACTTTAGGTGATTACGACGGCAGAGAACTTTAGACATACATAAAGGTAGGTAACGGCGTATTACCGACAGTCAGTTTCTCCCGCATGTGACTGAAAGGAACGGCCTGCGTTGTGACTGTGTTTGTATCGGAAACAAGCCAACGTTTCTGTAACTTTGGGTTGCATCGAGCCTGCCAGGCCACACGCTGCGTGACTGTAGTTGAGGACACCTGTGCGCACTGCAATGTGACAGTGCCGGCTTTACGGGAAGAACTAGGGGACCACAGAATGGAAAACAAAAAGCTCAGGAAGAAACTAGCTTGGACAGAGGATCCGTGTCACACCGTATTGTTCTCCCGAAAGTCGGAAGAAGCTATCCGATTCAAACGTTCCTGACTACATGTGTCACTGGATGAGCATCACAGACTCACGGGGACGAACACTTGGCGCGGCAAGTGGAAAACTATGAATACCGCGTTAGTAAAACGGCTGCACCGATAGGCTACACCTTCCCCGGCTGGTACACGTGAGTTTCTTCTGGCCAACTGTAGCTACAGAAGGCAGCTGCCCAGCAAGACGTTCTCGCCGATGTAGCACAACTGTTTTAGAGGTGGGTCCGCTGCTGCACAGAGCTGAAAGCGACCATAATAGAGCTTCACACGTTGTTGTAGCGGTTGCGGATGCGCTACAGGTACATCGCGAAAGTTGGCTCCTACAGCGACGTACTGCACACTTTGCAGGCATGAGGCAACCGATCACGTTTCTCGTGTTGCTCACGAACTGCTTTCGTCCTCAAACGCCAGCCATTTTGGTACTTGTTGGCGCGCAAGAGGCCCTTCGGCCTGTCGATTCCTGTATACCTGTGGACAGCCGCTACGCCGACTTCAATGCCACCCTTTGTGCCGTACGTGGCGTGCGGCGTACGGTTGACCGACTCGAAGAGACCGCAATATAACGACTGCCTTGCAGAAAATTGGGCTCCGGCCGTGCTCGTCCGTTGCCCGAAGTACTTTTCAGTTCCGGCCGGTATGGATGTTCTCCAACAGTATGCAGAGTGGTCGACGCCTGTCGGCGACTGACATTGTTCAGGGGCTCGTTGCTGAGGCTCCCAACGCCGGTCTATGTTTTGAACTCCTAAGCAATTTTCAGGCTTCCTTTACATGTGCGATGCTTGATGCACCTCTCAGACATCACTTGCGCCAGCATAACAACCTACCTCTTCAGGCGAATACAAGCTCCTCAAGCAGTTCATAGTATATGATGTTTCGACCGGAAATGTGTACATCGACATTTGCCCGGATATATGCAGACGGATATGGCAAGGTAACTAGTTAACTAATACTATGCGTTTGCGCTAACAAACGGCTGTGCCAGCGTGCTCGCCCCGTTCGGTATCAGGCAAGCAAGCGCAACTTTCTCAAAGAACTACACGAAGATGGCGTCACTCAGACTATGCGTACCTTTTCAAAGAGCAGGATGCAAGAAGGTATCACGGGAAGTGGAAAACCCGACACCCAACAGGAAAACATGGACTTCCCTGTAGGTTCTGCAATTCTTTGGCACTCCCGCGAAGCGACGTTTACGTTCGTCACTCGAACCCGCGCGCTTGCCTCTCTTCCGAAGATATCCTCCAGGGAGCACAAGACGGTGACTGATACTACTCTCTTGAACAGCGGGCCTGATCGCAGCACTCTTTCCATAGAGACATTCGTGGGGCTGTCGCTGAGGACAGTTTCCGAGGTCTGGCTGCCGAGAGTTGTGGTGGCATGTATCAGTCGAATATGCGATGGTTCAGTGGCTTGGCGGCATCGCCTGCCTCCTACTAGGTCAGTAACAGCGCACTCTCTATGGCTGACGGCGTGGATGTACACTTGAGCTTGCAGCGATAGTGCTTCTCACTTTAGGGATTGCAGCATACAGCTACGCCGCGCGCTCCAATAAAGGTGCGCTGCTGCAAAATGCCCACCGTCGTCATAGAACAAGATTCTCTGCAGAAGCGAAACTGGGCTGTCTGCATTGTCTTGCGGAATTCCACCGCCCATCTTGCTACAATAACGATGTGAGACCCCTCGCTCGAGCGAAAATGGCTGTCACATGGTTCACTCATCGACACATCCCCTCCAACAGGACTCTCAGGCGGGCGAGGACCCTACGGAGCTTGACCTGTTTTAGTGTCTAGGCTTCTGGCAAGCACTTTTTGTGTGCCTTGATGCCATTCGCGGCTTTAACACGTAGCTCGTCCTCCTTTGGGCCGCAACTTCTTCGACCATGCCCCCCTCTGGAGGGCAGCGTGAATTTCTAAATCACCGGGGCTACGCCAGCACGGGCAAATTGGTCGAAGTTCTGTCGTCCCATCTTGTAAAAACAGCTGCCGGGATTCCCAGAGTTGCACCTGCACTAGAATTCCAACTCGGCCATCCTCTTGCGACACACGGGCAGTGTGCGGTACACGGATCTTGGGCTCCATAGCACAATGTCACACACGGACAGCCGCTTACTTATCCGCGGCACACATACAAGTCTATGAGGGACTCTCCACTGCAAACGGAGAGCTGAATCGAATTTGCTAATGGGATTGGTAATCGCGGCTCCAGGATGAGTTAGCTAACGAGTCGTTTGCGCGGGACTGTGGGCTCATCGCACAAATTCACTGGGTGGTACTATTATTCTTTAATCCTGCGCATATCGTAGGATTCATCGTTACGCTAAGAAGAAAAACTGGCATCCCCTGCTTATCTCTGTAACGTTGGGAGGTAACGATATCAGGGCAACGCAACTACGGCCTGTATCATATCCAGTCATAGCATCACAGATAAGCCGGTAATAGCTGCTAGAGAACCCGATGCCCATGAAACGGCTGGTAACTGCGGATCGTGCCGTACGTGAATGGATTGTCGTTTGCATCAACTCTGACGCTGGCCCTCACTACCCGTGATGCGCTAGTGTATAGGTACTTTGACTTGTCTTGCTTTAGTGATTGAGTGAGTTTCCATGTCTGTATGAAAAATTTGTGATACAATGGCAATTTACTCCACTAGCGACGGCCGCCTTTTTTTTTCGGTAGATTGGCTGCTCGGATATGGTCTTTACGAGCTGCTGCGGTGCCGGGTGAATACATATCGCGGCTCCAACTTCAAGACAGTACTGGCGGCCGCTACACTTGTATGCATGACCGGGCAACCACCTTCGGCTCAAGGATAGAAAAATAAACATCGTCCGACCAATGTATCAAGTGAATCAATCAGTATGCGAGTCGTCACCTGTCGTCTCGCTCGCAAGGTTGAAGACATTCACACTCTCTCATCCCGAGAAGCTACAGTTTGGTTTTTCCGAGGTTGCAACCACCCGCAGGACATATACAAAACTCGCTTTCATTGGCAGTGAAGAGGCAAAGAGCTCAGTGGCTGGAAACAGACTGGGGACAGCGTCAGCTGTGGCACACCGCGGGGTGGACAGACGGTCACGCCTGGGGGGCGCACTAAGACAGAGAGCTCCTCGAAAAACCGGGTCAAACCCCTCCTATCTACACACCTCGCACGTACGAATGGAACGACCACGCTGTCTCTCCCCTTTTGTGCGAACTTCTTCTGGCCTTTACTTCCATGCTGATCCGTGCCGACAGCGTTTTCCGTCACGTCGTAGAAAATTCTTTTTCGCATTCCAATATCAACAAGCCAGCATGCGCAAGTGTCCAACCGTGCAAGGCCTTGCATGCCAGTCAACATACGCATCGCAGTGTTATCGCCTTACTGCTTATCGCGCTTGCCATTTCTGGGCCAGATGAGGTCACATTTCAGCCGAGGTCGTTGTGGTTTTGCACGCACCTGTGGGCTGTGAGGTCAACCTTATACGACGGCGCAGTTGGTTACGCAGCCCTAGCTGTTGTCACGGCCTCAACGTCCGGACTTCGATACCGTGTACAGACGAGAGGTCGGTAGTAATGCGCATTGATATGCTCATCTCACCACTGAGGAGCGACACACGTCCATCTACCCTTCCGCTGCGTTTCGGACGTGTGTGCCTTCGTCCCTGTGCGACGCGGTAGCAGTGATAGACTTCGAAAAAGGCGTTGTCTCCAATGCCATGCCGTGGAACGCAGGGCAATGCATCCCCTGATACGAGTTAGATTCTCTGTGTACATTTTTTCAGAGCATTGACCAGCACCTCATTGGCCACGTTTTCGTGTTCCACACAAGGCGCCTTCACCTGGGTGGGTGAACAATGTTGCGCCGACTCGCGGAGGACGCTTGACGTATTCCTGCAGCTTGCGGCCATTCCTTCCATGCTGCCATGGAACTCGACGAACTGATCGCATCGCTGCCACGTCATCTCGTCAGCTGGCTCAAAGAGGAAGCGGACAACCGCCCCGTTGTCATGTGCACAGATCCTTTGAACCACCCTGAAATCAGACAGTAAGCTGATCGTGTTTTTTCCACAAGCGAACGCTATCAGGATCATTTCCGTTCACCGGGCCCACCAAATGGATATTATCGGAGACCGGCCTGGGACAATAGGCTGCGGCAGAACGGTGCCAGGAACGTCGTGCATTCCCGGTTGTTTCCGTGCTGGCGGAACGAATGATGCCTCGCATTTACACGGGCAAAGACGCACATTCTCACCTCCACAGAACGGTTTCCGGGGGCCTGGGCGACCATGTTGGACGTATTGCTTTGGGCGGACCGTTCAGGCACCGACGGGAAGACAACAGCGACGCCAGCAGATAGTCGGTGTCCGGAGTGTGTGGGAGCAGAGGAAGTCTGCAGCTGCATCATGAAACACTGAAACAAGGAGTCCAAATATGCAGTTTCGTCTTTCGGTGGGCATGATTTTGCGTGCGCTGCGGTGTCAGCAGGCGGTGTCGATTATACACAGATCTGCCGTCATTCCTCTGCGACTCGGCCGAGCTGACAAACCTTATCGATCCATCAAATACAGCAACTCCTGTCGTCATCGGTACGCTGTGCCACCTGTGCGCCGGCGGAACTGCGTCGTGAAGCGGCATCAAACGCATGCTTCTGAAACTTCAGCAGCCCAGGAGCAGAGGGGGGGGGAGGGGGTGGGGGAGAAGGGGGACGACCATGCGACTTGGTCCCTACGTACACGCATTGCGATACGTGGAGCTTCATTCGATGCAGCTGGGTACCAGGGACTCAGGGAAGACTATGACAGGGGCTCGCTGGCCGCCTTCAACCGTACTGTGGCTGAGCGCCGCGGCAGGGGGCTCTCGCTCGCGCACCTTACCCTTCGTTGGTTCCTCCGTGTCTCTCTATCCGGTGCCTGCAGTTGACAACGCGACATCAGCCGACGTGTGCATCCAAGCCAGAGAAGAAGCCGAGACTCTGCGTAGTGCAGGTCGCTTCAGAAACGCGTCCTTCGGGGCATCTAGTCGCAAGTAAGCCGGAAGCGGGTCACCGTGGAGAAAAAGCATCCAGTTCTTTACTCGTCACCTGACAACAGTGTGCTGCTCTCTGCAGATGCCAGGTGCCATCCTGTCGATAGCCCAGCGTACTGTGACTGACTGGATCTTTACCACAAGGAATGCGGCTGACAGGCCTTGTTCCCATAAAACACCGGAGACAGAGGTGTACATGCTCCTGGAGGGTAGCGGTGTGACCTCCGATGTGCACAGGGTGCGCACAAGTTAGTGGCTGCAGTGGACCTCTCACGGCCGAAGTGACGTTGGAGGGAAATCACGAATCACCCCCAACACATCGTGAGAGCCTTTGTTCCTTTTACTCTGCAGGGCAGTCGACAGCAAGACGCGGAGCGACGAGATCGTGTGGATTCGAGAGCAGGACCTCACAGCCCTGCCAGCATGCACCAGGATACTTGCGCTGTAAGCGAACTGGGCAGCAACACCGTTTCGAATCCCTTTCACTGTACGAACGGATCTGATTCTACTCTGCGACTGAATGATAGCCAGAGCTTGTCATTGCCCTTTCTGCCCACGCATCGCCGTAGTCGTGTGGTACACCGGCTGACAGACATCTTAGAGGCACGCTGTGTCTCAGTGCCTGCCTAAAATCTCTTACCAGAATCGAGGAACTTCGAGACGCCCTCAACGCGGGTTTCGTTCTCCTGGGCACTGAATTCAAGGCTTACCGCACAGAGCTACAGCTGTCGGTGTACCCAAGTAAGCGCGTGCGTCAGTCGTGGTAGACCCGTCGTGTGTCGTGCTGCATTGCAACACTTCCTGCCAGAAGAGATGCACTTTGACGCGAACCGTTTTCTGTACAAGCGTGTGCCTTGACGGTGTTACAGCTTCTCGTTTTGCCGTGTGCTCGCGCAACTCGAGTTTAAGACAAAGCTGCTTTGTGCTGTAGATGTGTCTACTTTTGAGTCGTGGCCTGTTTGTTTGTGCCTCTCTGCGATGCGGCTTGAATGTGTGCACGATTCTTTGAGGTGCCCATGGGCACTGAGCGTTAATTCTGAGCCATTCACTGTGTTGAGGCTAATGCCGGCACGCAATGACTCTCACAGGCCGTGAGGCACAATGACGCACGAGTGTGGTGTATGTGGCGTCGTTCTAGGCGGGACAGCTGGCTATTCTGCACATATGGACGCCGGAGCGGAGTCGGGTAAGATGCTGTGTCAGTATGGTCAGTATGAGACACGCCCTGCGTTCGGCCGAAATGACAGCCGGATTTGCCTTCTGTGGTGCCGACGTATTTATCTCGAGTTTTAAACGCAAATATCTGTAGCTGGGAGCACCGTCTTTTTTTTCTTGTCACACTGCATTTTTTACTTCAGCAGATATAACGGGGTATTCTACGGCGAGAGGTTCGCTACGCTGTTTTCAAGTAGCTGTTTCCCAGGAGCTTATCTCCTTCATTCACACGGTCTGCTGCACTCAGGCACCGAGAGATACTTGACTGCAATCATATACCTGAACAAAGAGTGGAAGCCACAATGCGCCGGTAGTTTGCGGGTTTATTTGGAGAAGTTCCGAGTTGACGTGCCTCCCCTGTGCAGCAGGTGAGAGTTCCGCATGTAGGAAAACTCAGACCAGGCGCACAGCATTGTTACGAGCTCGGCATTCGTGCCGGAGTATGAGATAGACGCGAAACATTGGAGGATACGGGTCTCTGAAAGATAGTCATGAATCACACGTGTGCGCTAGCATTGAGGTGCCCGTTGCGATGCCGAGGGTACTTGCTTGAATTGTATTCATCAAAGCAAACAGCAAGCTGTCTGCCTGTTGGTCGACATCTTTAAAGGATGCTTAGTGGTGGCGTCGGAGTTGCTACACGCCAGTCCGGGTTCTGCCGTTTTTTGCCGTATTGTGTCGTTTATTGCTGTCCGCGCGCTGTGTCGTGTCCTTGCGTGCTGCAGGATGGTTGTCTTCAGAAGCCATCATCTCGAACACAGCGTCCTTCCAGTCGGCTGTTCAGATCGGTTCGCCATAACGTGTTGGTTTTGCGTTTGCCGTCGTGAAGAGAGTGATAAATAGTAAAGCAGCAGATGCCCTTGCTCGCGACTCTGTCTCACTCCGGACGTTCTAAAACAGGCGGAATACTTAAAAGCAATTTCCACGGTGTTGTTTAACATAATGGGCTCTTTCTCACGATAAATGTTTGTCGACGAAGACACGGATGCCTCGTGTGGCTCGACGGCCTTGCTCGCACCGTCATGTACGAGACCACGTAGCTGAGTGAGCAGCTGGAAAAGTGCTGTTTCTTCCCACCGCGTACTCTCAAGTAGCTCTAGGGTCTGAGACTCTGTTAGACGCATGCGCTGCCCGGATTCAGCGAAACCCGTAAAGAAGAGAGAACTGGAAGCACTCACTCCTAATGAAAAAGCTTGTGTGGCACGATTCCTTGCACTGCGCTGAAGGGGTTCAAAATGTGCGTGGATCCGACTACCCAGACACAACTGCAAATCAGGAACCTCATGCAAGCCTCGCAGCGAACCAAAACGGAATAATTCGGTGGAGAGCGGTTCGCAAGAGAGGGCGGGCAGCCGGCAGGTTTGTATGCCTGACAGCGCACGATGAACCCCAACAGTACGTAGGCAAAAATGCGAACGGCACCGTTTCAAAAGTTACGTGTATCCACTTCGCGGGAACCGGAATCGGCGCACAGCATGCCGATCCCTCAGGAAACAATGGTGTCGCCCCTGCTATCCCACAAGCATGAACAGTGGTACTTCTCAGTCAAGGTGACTGGCGGAGGAACTGAAGGGCTGTGTTGGAGGTGGAGACATCTGAGTGACCTGGGAAACAAGACTCCACAACGCTATTAGATCGCTCCTTGCTTAAGGGGTACGTGTGAAGTTGTATAGTAGCTCCATATTCGGAGTTGTCGTCGAACAAGCAACGGTATCACACACGCATCTCCACTGTGTGCAGATACTGGTCGGGATTTGTTGGCGATACTGTACACGTGATTGCTTCCCGCCCAAAAGACCCTGTGATGCCCTTTCCCCTAACGGTTCGGAGCACGTTGCGAATACCTTTTCGTCCTGCATCGTCTAACTTTTGGCTTTCACGCATCGAAGCAACTCCTGCTGTCAGCAGAGCCACGGTCGCTCTCGAGAGGTACGGAACGCTGGAGGCCTCCACATACAGGTTTGACACCCTCGAAGTGAGGCGTTGTTTCACATATTTTGAAGGGGAGACATGGCGGACGCAACAGCTGTCCAGGGAACACACTAGTGTGTCCACGCGTGCTGTCGGACGCGTGACTGAGGCCAGAATCGGTTGCCGACCACACACCAGGGCGGAGACCTCCGATCGAACAAGTCGCTCCCAAGCGTTCACATCTTAAAGAATACTTAGAGGTGATGACCACTAGTCTTCGACCCTGATGAATTTTACTATTCATATGTGGTTACCTGGCGACTGAGGAAGAAGGTCGTTCTAAATAAAAGAGCATAATCGAGTGCGGTACTCTGCAGAGGTCGGGGTGGTGACACGACAGGGGTGGGCTACGTACCACCTGCTCCCACCCTCCTGCGCGCTGGTTATCCAGACTCTTCGTCCTATAGGACATGTCGTTCATCGGCGATGTTATATACCATATTGTTTTTAAATAGCCAGCGAAGACACAGAGATGTCGCATGTACGAAGTGATACCTACATACCCTGAAATCCGTCGTGACAGGAGGGCATTTCAGAGATGCTGCGTTCTGCCTACATGCAACTGCTCGTAAATGTGAGGCGCAACGCGGCGGACATGCATCTGTGAATCTACTTCATGTTGCGGTGCTGTTCGCGACTTACTGGTACACTCTCGCAATTTTACCAGCACTTGATCCATGGAAAATGGTCGGATGAGCGGCGTGGCGGAGCTGGCGGAGGGGCTGCCTCGACCGCTTCGGCCTTCGAATTACATGCACGAGTTCCGATCTTCGCAATGCCGTGTTGGCCGCTTGCTCTCTGCGTGACCAGACCTGGTGTAACGGCCCTGACCCGTTCTGAATTTTGATATGCTCCAGGAACTGGATGTGCTCTTTGATGGCACACCTCCCCCGAGCGCCTTGTGCATGTTCGTGTTCCCTTTCCGGCGCGCGCGTGCCCGCGGTGTGTATCGTTGGTCTGTTCTGCTGGTGTCTCCACTGCGACACCGGCGAAAGTTCGTTGCCACCCCCGCAAAATCGCCTTTGAGTACGCTTGCTAGCTTCGCCTTTTCACTCGGCAGCAGCGGATAACTTCGCGTTCTTCGGACTAAGCCACCCATACGGTCCCCCACTTGTTCCTCGGCTCCGGCCTTCTTCGCTTGCCAACCGTCGACGGCTTTCCTCGTTTCCTGTTTCTGGGTCAGTCCGAATCGCGCCGCGGCACTCTCCGACACCTCTCCGCGCGGCGCTCCCGCCCCCCCCCCCCCCCCCCCCCGCCCCCCGTACGCCATGGAGAAACGCGCACCGGGAGCGGGAATGCGTGGGCGTCCGCCAGCCGCTTCCGCACTGTCGATGGCTGAGAAACTCAGTCTTTCGGAGGCGGCTAGAGCGGCCGTTGCCCGCGCAGTGGCGCCTGCACTTCGCGCCAGGCCCTCTTTGCCTGCGTCGGCGCGCCTCTCCACCTCTTCGGTTGGGTCGGCGATCTCGAACCCCCTGAAGCGGCGAAGAGTGCGCGAGCAGGGCGAGGAGGACGACGACGCCTTGTCCTCCACTTTTTCTTCTGCCTTTCAGAGCCCGGTCGCGGATCTGCAGGCTTCTGACGGCGCCGCCTCCCCGAGAGCCGGCGAGAAGACCAAGCTGCTGAGGCCAGCGCTCAGCGGCGTGCAGCGAGCGGGCGCCGGCGGCGCCGCCGGCACCGGCGAAGATGACATCGAAGTCTGCCTTTCTTCGGGTCAGGGCGCCAGCGACGAAGAGCGCAGCGGCGAGAAGGGACTGCGGGGGAAGAAGAGGCGGAAGAAACGCTTGTCGGTCACCATGCGACCAGGGAGCCCGGAGCGGCTCTACTACGAAGTCGACGAGAGCGGCATTGCAGCAGAAGAAAACGCCCCCAACAGTCAACCATCCGCTGCGATGGCGCCCGCCCTCGCCGGAAGAAGTGCCTCGAAAGCGCGCGGCGGAGGCGCCAGTCCGAGGTCGCAGGGGGGTCGCACCGCCGCCGGGGCGGGTCGGCTCGCCGCCGCGCCCTCAGACGGAGGCGCCGACAAGGACAAGCCTCGCCAGAGCAGCCGTACTCTGCTCCCCTCTCTTCAGAATCTGTATGTCCAGCTGTCAGACGAAGAGGAGGAAGAGTCGCCGTCGGTGATCGCTCACGGCAGCGCCTCGCACAGCTTCCCCCTCTCAGGCGCGCGCCGCGCAGCGCGCGCTGCGGTCTGCGACGGAGAGGCGTCCCCACGCGTGCTTGCCGCTGCGCCGCGTACCGAGGCGATCGGGACACGCGAACGCGGCGGCCGCGGAATACCGCAGAAGTTGAAGGGCAGCGAGCGACAGGCAGGCGCCCGTCGGCTCAGAGATTACGCGTCAGCCTCCGCCTCCGCGCACGAAGCCGTGCGAGCTGCTTTGCCTGCCTTCGAGTCGCCGACGCACGGAGGCTTCTCTCAGGCCTCAGTGCCCGCAGACGAAGACACGCACGCAAGCCAAACTTCCTGCCTCTCTTCTTTGCTGTCCTCGGTGATCGCGGACGAGGCTCCATTCACCTCTCCTGCGCCAGCGTGTGCGCTCTCTCCGTCGTTTCAATGTACTTCACTCGCTGCGGCAGGCGCGGCGGTTCCAGTCTGTCCGCTGCGGCCTTCTGCGTCTTCGCCCTCGCTCGCTTCCTTCTCGTCGTCTCCTTTCGATCCGCATCTGTCGCTGGCGCGAGACAGCCCGTGGCGTGGGGTGCCCCTGCCTCTGCGGACTTCCGTCGCCGCGTGCGTGCGCTCCTTCGGGCGCGAGCGCGCGAATCAGCTCTGGCGGCTAGTTTCGCTGCTAGGCGACTTCGTCCACTCCGTCTCGCCGATCGAAGTCGTTGGCCTTCCGGGCACCGGCAAGTCGCACTTACTCCTCTCTTTCTTCGGCGCCTCCTCGCTCGCGTGGGGATACGTCGACTGCGCAGCTGCGTGCGCCACGGCCGGCGGAAGCCGCCTCGCAGCTCGCCAGGCGATCTGCGGGAAGCTGCTTCTTCATCTGGCTCTCCAGCTTCGCGGCGAGCTCCTGGCGGGCCTCCAGACCATCCGCGCCCTCCAGCGAAGAGCCGCGGGGGACGATGCGCGGCGCGGCGCGACAGCCGCCGACGGAGGCCCGGCGCGAGGCACCGAAGAGCTGCCAGAGGCGGGTGGGGCGGCGGGCGACCGGAAGCGAGCCCAGCCCGGATGTGCCTCAAGAAGCGCGAAAGCGTGCGAAGAAACGGTGCCACCGGCTGAAGACGCGTCTCCTTCCGCGCCGCCACCAGACCCTGCGCTGTCGCCTCTGGATTCGGGTGCCTTGTTCGCCTTCTTCGCCGGCACGTCGTGCTTCGCCCCGCCCAACGCGTCGTCTGCGTCGCCGTTCGCGTCGGCGGCGGCGCTGCAGCTGCTGGAAGAGGACTTGAAGGAGAAGAGAACTCAGCTAGATCGGCTACTGCGGCAAATGCAGAGCGGCGGGAAGAAGACCGCCGACACTTTGGCGTTCTCGGGCACCCTTTTCTCGCCAGGGGCCTCCGCGAACTCGGTCGAGCAGTTCGTCTCGCTATTGCGTCAGGTCCTACGCTGCTCCTCGCCTCTTGCGCGCACCTTCACCGTGCCTCTCGTCATCGACGAGGCCTTCACCCTGGCTCAGAACATGCCCGATTTGCTGCACGCATTCCTGCGCCTTCCCGAACTCCTCGGCGGCGAGCCGAGCCTCGGGCGACCGCAGAAGACCGCGGAGGCGCGCGCCACCGCCGCCTCTCGCAGTTTCCGCGATGGTTTCTGTGCGGAGGACGACGAGTCGTCCTCAGACGAAGAGGAAGAAGAAGCGCTCCTCCTGCCGCCGCGAAACGTGTCCGTGGTGGTGGTAGGCCGCACGCCGCTGCGTCCGGAGGTCTACGAAGGCCTTCCACAGCCGCCGCGCGTGCACTTCGGCGCCTACGAAGCGAGCGAGGCGCGCGACATCCTCGTTCGCAGCTTCCGCTGGTTGGGTCTTCCGGTGCTGCGCCTGGCTGCGACGCGACAGAGCAGACAGCAGCGGCGCGGGGCCTCTCGCGCGGGATCAGAGGCCGTGGCAGACCGCGGGACCAAAGAGGCTCGAAAGTGGAGATACGGGCCTCTCGAGTTGGTCGAGCAACGCACAGTCGTTGCCGTCGTGGAGGCTGAGCACGACGCGGAGGCTGAGGCAGCCGGCGCCGCCACAACGCCGCGGCGAGGAGGCGCCCGAGGGGAGACGGAAGACGGAGAGAGTGAAGTCAGCGGAGGGAGAGGAGGGCGCAGCAGCGAGCCGACGTATGTGTGGGAGAGTCGTCTGGTGTTGCGACGAATCCGAAGGAGGGTTCGGAAGAGGGAAGGCGCACCTGCGACTGCGAGAACGGCGTCCGCAGGCCAGCGGGACGGCCTGCCAGACTCCGCCGCGGAGGGATGGCGCGAGGAGGAGAGAGATCTTGAGGGGGAAGAGCCGGCAGTGTCAGTGCGCACAGACCCCTGTGGAGCGAAAGAGAAGGAGCCAGCGAGTGCGGATTCGTGCCTCGAGGCAGGACCCGCAAAGCGGAAGAAAGAAGCTTCTTCCGCAACTCTGCTGAACGGCGAGGGGATCCCGACGCGCGCGGCGTCGTGCAGTGGAGGCGATGAGCTCACACACAACGGCCAGCACGAGACAGAGAGCAGCGTCGTCGCTGCCAGCCCGTCGGCGGCGACGGAGGCGCTCGAAGAGGAGACGGATCTCCTCCTTGACGTGGAGACACTCTGGTCGCACTTTGTCACACTCTTCATTCAGTCCTTTCACCAGTCTCTGCGCAGCGACTTCCACGACCAGCGCTTTCTCTGTCGGGAGTTCTGGGGACAGGCGATCAACCTCGCGCTGCTGCAAAACCGGACTGACGCGGGCTCCTCCGCCCTCACTGCGGCGGCGACGACTGCAGCTCTGAATGTGGCGGGGCGCGTGCCTGGCTCGCCGCCGCCTGCGTCGGGCGCGTTCGGGTCCTTCGCGGCGGTGAAGGCGGCGTCCGTCGCGGCTGCGTCGTTCCTGGTTCGCCTGCTGCATCCGCACTTTCGCGCGGCGCTTCGGCAGCCGTTCTCGCACTTCTTGCCGGATTTGCAAAACTGTCAAATTCTCGACGCGAAACACGTCACAGTCTGGGGCGCGTCCGCCCAGAACCGCCACACGGCGGCGCGGCGCCTGGAGTTGCCTCGGCTGGGGAAAATCCTTCTGGTGGCTGCGGCCATCGCGGCCTACACACCGCCAGGGCGCGACAAGCGCCACTTCAACGACTGCTGCGGAAACATCTTCCGCGTGGCGCGGCCGCGGAATGCCGCCGCGCTCGTCCAGTCTCCCTTCATCGCCGCCGCGGGCGCGGGCACCCACCTCGCGTCCGCGGCGGTCGGGACCACCGTCGTGGCGGCGGGGCTGGGGAAGGGGCGGGCGGGGCTGGCGGCCTCGGAGAAGCTCGAGCAGAACTTTCTGCCGCGAGCGCTGCCGAAAAGCTTCACGCTGCTCCGCTGGCTTGCGCTCGCCGAGTGCCTCGAATTCAGCGTCCGAACGCCCGGTCGGGAGCGAGGCCGCGCGAGCGACGGCATCGGGCTGATGGACGCAGGCGTCTGCCAGCAAGTCGCCTCGCTTCTGCGGCTGGGGCTCGTGCGGCTGGCGGCGGGCGGCGCGCAGGAGGCGCGAGGCGCGAGCAACGGCGGGTATGGCAGCCTTGGCGTTCTCAAGTCGACTGCGCAGATCTGGGGTAGCGAGTGGACGAATGCCCTCGGCTGGGTCTTCGCGCAGCAGCAGCTCCTCGCGGCGCAGACGCGCGGCTACGCAGCCGACCTCTTTCTGCTCGGGGCGAGCTCCGGCGGAGGCGGCAGCGCCGGCGCGCACCTGACTGACCTCTTCAACGCGAACGCGCGACTCGCACTCAGCGCGCCCATCGGTCTCGTCAAACACATCGCCGACCGAATCGGAGTCAACCTCGCAGAGGCGCTCCTGGGTTGAACGCGCCGCCAGGCGCCCGCCGAAACTCCCACGAGGCGCGCGAGGGCAAACGCTGCAGTGCCGGGGGAGCACCGGCTCTGCGGGGGTTCGCAGAGCAGACGTCCGTGGGCAGTGGGCTCGCGCCTCGCGTGGCGTCGAGGGGGGCGGCTCATCCGTGCCTCGACTCCCGCCCGGAGCCTGAGCAGCGCACGCAGTGCGACAGCTGCTCAGCGCTTTAACTTCATTTTTTGCGTCGCGACGTCCTCGAGGTTGTCCGGCGCTTATGCAGACGTACTGCGGCGGAACCTCCAGCACAGAGTTCTGGAGCAGGGAGCGACCCTCTGTCGAGTTCGAAGCGGCTTTTCTGCTGTGTCAGCCACTTCTGCGAGCCGCCGCGTACCACGCCGCGCATCTACACCGTCCGCAGCAGTCCCGAGGGAGGCGCCAGATGCATACATATATCGTGAATGCATATACATATTTATGTGCATATATCTGCATGTATATTCCTACATATATATGTATGCGTACATAGATATGAGTATATATATCTTTGTATGTGCATGCACTCCTAACTGCATTTGTATATTTTCTTGGCTATAGGTCAAGCAGCCTTTTCATTCGAGGCGCGGGGAAAAGAGGGAACCGGCACAAATGCAGACTTCTTAATCTCCCGTCACCGACTTGTTGAGCCCGTGAGGTTCGATGTGAGGAAGCGAAAGCGGGATCGAGTCCACGTCAGCCTTCTTTATTTAAAGAAAAACGACTCCAGCTCAGAAGGGTTCACTGAGTCGTTGGTGCTGGCCTTTGAACGCTTGACGCCTACGCAGCAGCGTCCACAAAAATCTCATTTTGTGGCAGGTGCCTCGCACCCTCACACATTCCGCACACGGTACATGAAATCGGTGTATTCACGTTTGTGCGAGGCGGCAACAGCTGCATGCCGAGATTCGCTCGTCCAATGCAGCTTCTCACTGTTGTCACTGGTAACCGCACGAACAGAGCTTTGTATCTACACACATATTTTGTAAATCTATCTGAAGGTGAGCTCGTTCCTGAACGCGCAGATGTTTTGACTCGTGCGAAACGAAGCTCCCAGCCGACCATCTGCCTTTCACTTTTCTTCTTTTCTCTCGCACAAACGAGCCGCACCGGCGCGCGTCGCCCCGAGGGACGCTCTGGACCCAGGTGAGAGACACACGCGGTTCGAGGCCCAGAGGAGCCGTGGGCACAAGCTTCTTTTTACTAGCCGCCTGCAGATTCTTGAGTTCTACTTCGAGGTGCAGTGAACGAGTTCGCAGACGGATGCAGGCATGCCGAGTACGCGATATATCCCGCTGAGATCTGCCGATTTTTGAGCGTTTCGAGATGGAAAGGGTTTTTCTCGATCGCATCTGCCGCGGGGTCTCCAAGAAACAAAAAGCCGCGGGTCCTATCTCTTGCCCCCTAGCCCGCCGTAACTGTCGTAAAGACGATATGTACACATACTCTTACTAGGTTTCATTCATTCGGCCGGCTATGAGCACGGGAGCACACCTACGTAGCGGCACACACGCATACCTTTAAGCAAACTCTGATGTACCTCGACAATCACATTAATGTGGACAACTAAGTATAGACGAGTGACCGATCGAGGCGACCTGAACCCGCCGCTCCACTGACAAGTCCTCCAAGCCATACACACGCGTCCTGTTCCCCACGGCCTTTTCTCTGTATTCTTTCGCTTGTTGGCTCGACGCCGTATTAGATCTCTCTCCGTTGTAGAACGTGCGGCATATCTCTTACTTGCTCAGGCTTTCCCCGCGCCCCGCGTCGCTCGGCTCTGTCGCCCGCGAGCGTCCGCATGCGCCGCTCGCCAGACTAATCCAAAGTGCAGCCTTGCGGGCGCGGCGTCGCAGGGACTGGCGGCAGCGAACTTAAGTGCTTGTCAATCAGAGCCAGCAACTTCGGGTGCCCAAGGCCCACGCGCGAGTAGGCATCCTGAACACGCAGAGCCAATATCGCAGAAAAAAGGCGCATGCCGCGTGAGAACTTAGCGCCGAATCCCGGTATATGCACGAATCTACTGCAGACAAGACAGACGGCTCTGGGGGACAGCGCCACGTGCGGGCCTCCACAGAGAGGACAGTGGAGGAGCCTCATATGACTTGCAGAGTGGGGAAAAACGAGAGGACACTCGCGAGGGCGGCAACCGTGATGCTCAAACAAAACAACGTCAAATGAGTCCGACCCGCGCCCGCCAGCGAACCTGCTTTATCGTCGCTTCGATTCACGTGAGTATAAACACATTACATACATATATATACTTATATCTACATATATATAGATATATATGAACGCCAGCCCCTTTAAGAATGCGGAGTGGAGCGCGCGTGTCCAGTGTCTGTCTACGCCTAGGCACAGAGCTGGCAGGTCTGTAGGTTGACTGTGGAATCCTCCTCGGGATGCGAGAAGGCGCTAACAGACAGAGACAAACGCGGACGGACAGCGCGGCCTGCAGGGCGCCCAGCCGCGTTGACCTGCCTTGAGAGACTGTAGATCCCACGCGAAAGCGCGTTCCAGCCCCTGCAGAGAAGCCACAAAAGAGGTACGAGCTCCATGGAAATGCGTTGCGACCGACTACCTGTGCGAGAGTCATCGCACACTCCTTTTACCGAGCAACTGAAGGAGAACGAGAAAGGCGTATTGTTCTTGCCCTCCAGCTCTCGGGTCGAGCTTTCCACGTTTGTCGTTCGGCGCTTCTGCGACGTCGCTGTCAGACTCGCGGCGGCACCGCTTCTCTCGCGAAACGCTCTTGCTGCGGCTATGCGTCTTCGTTCTCTCCAGGCGTAAGTTGTCCTGCTCATCTGCCTATCTTTCTGTCCTTGGTCATGTCTTTCCGCTCGCGGTTCGTCTCGTTTGGTCCCCGTCTTTCCCGTCCGCCTCGCTTTTGCGGCGTTTTTCGCGTTTTTGATCGCTTACATCTGCGCAGAAGAAGTTTCCCGCAGCTTCAAAGAAGGGCTCGTGCCTGACGCGCATGCGCCCGAGAGCTCCGACGATCGGAACGAGACGAAGCGACGTGAGCTCGAGACCAGCGGGTGCCACGCGCCCATGTTCTCTCTGTCCGCGACGCTTCTTTCCCTCGTCGCCCTGCCGCTGCCTCTGGCGCTGGGCGGCTGAAGCACGGAAGACAGGATCGCGCGCAGACAGAGAGGGAGGCGCGGAGGGCGACGCGCGCGTGCGAGGCTCTCCAGGGGCGGAGGACATGTGAAAGCGAAGAGAAGAAGCCTCGACAAGGTGGTTGCAGACGGCGAAGAAGGTCTCTTGGGCGCCGGGGAAAAGCGCGGCGCCTTGCATGCGGGAGAAACTGAACGACAAGAAAGCCACAGGCAACCGAAATGAGCTCGCGAATAGGACACCGCCGGATTCCTGACAACGTAGGCCGCGCGGAGATGGCAGAGCGAGGAGAAAAGAGAGAAAACTGGAAAGACAACAGGCAAGCGGCAAGCAAGCAAGCGCGGCAGATACGCGCAGCTGAGACGCCCGGGCGCCGCAGAAAAGGCAGCGACAGGCATTTCGAGGAAATGAAAGGGCACGCACATATTCAAAAAGGCGCTCGTTCGCACTGTGACCCTCTAGTGAAGCCCCGTGAATCGTGAACGCCTTTCCCCATGAATCGTGAACGCCTCTCCGTCATCATGCAAGCATGCACACGCGTGACTTCCCATGTGTGAATTGGTGCATTCGCAGGCGCGGCCTCACAAAAAGACTGTTTACATGGGAAAAGAACCAATGCTGAGGTGCGCTTCATAGAGAGGCAGGCAAGAAATGCGCTTCCGCGAGAGCTTGAGTGTATGCAGTAAGGAGGAACTCGAACGGCTGCCTCGAGGCTCAGGGACTCACCTGGAGAGCACAGTCACGAGCTGCTGCAGGGTGAACGACCTGAAGAAAAAATAAGAAAAGTGAGGGGAGGACGACGACTGGAAAGAAAGAAGCATGCCAACAAGAAGCGAAACGCTTATCTCTAAACGGAGTGGACAGGGCCGTCGCACAAGGGCACTGCGGCGAGGAAAGCAGAGTAGACATAACGTGCGAGGCGAAAAGTAGGGTGGCGAAGCAGAGCAAGAGAAAACGGGAAACATCAAGGAAGCCAGGAAGACACCCACGGAGAAAGCCGACGGAAAGAGAACGGAAATGATACAAGAGAAAACATACCGTGCGACGGGAAGATGAAAAAAGATATCGGTGAGCTTGCTTCAATACGAAGGCAAAACACGCATCTTCCTGGCAAGCAGGAAGGGTCCACTCATTATCCTACTTCTTGCTCCTTTCCACTCCGTAGAATCAGGAAGATTCACAAAAGTGCACAAATATATATATCAACGTTTGCATACGCTCGCATGCAGGTAATTCACCACCAAAATATGTGTATAGGCATGAACAGGTTTTGAAATTTTTGCGGTGATTGCTTGACGTCTTTGATTTCAAGCACTTGGCGTGGCCTTTCCTCACGGAATCAGGCGCTCTGTGGCGGTGAAGAGCGCGCGGAAGACCGCCTCGCGCACGCGCTCTTCCGGTACGTGCCGGAGTTGGCGGTACGCGTATAGAATTCCGACTAAGTCTTGCGGCGCGAAGAGCGCCGCGTGGCTAGGGATCCAGGCGTCGAGCGCCCGCAGAAACTCGGCGTCTTCAAAGTTCAGCCTAGACACAGAAACGGCAACAGAAAAAGAAAATTCCGAAATTCCGACCCGGAACGCGCGCGCGAGGCAGGACGCCACGCCCGGCAGAAGCCTCCAGACGGGCGTTGAAGGAGAGAAACCAGACGCAGCATACGCGCGTCCGCGTTTCTCTCGCCTCCCTCCTCTACTCCCTCTGAGAGTTACCTCGCGAACGTCTGAGCGAGGTTGCTCACGTCCCGACACGTCAGCGCATCTTCAGCCGCAGCGCCAGTCCTCGTGGCAGCGCCGTCAGGCGCCCCGAAGCATGTCGTATTGGTTTCGTTGTCCTGCACCAGCTCGTGCGGCGCTGTTCTGCTATCCGCCGCCTCGGCGTCTCCTTTTCCCGCGCCCGAGAACGACGACGATCCAGCCGCTCGCGTCATCGCGAGCCGCGCTCGACGTGCAATCGCGGAAATCAGGAAGTCTGAAGACAGCGGAAAAGATAAATCCGAACAGAACGTGAACAAAGGTCTGCCATCCAGAGGAGAGTCTGCAGAGAGCGATCCAAGTTTCGCTTCCCCGAGCGCACAATGCACGCACACAGAGCCCCGAAAGATGGCCTCGCTCTCTACTGCATTTGAGACAGCGAGAGACGGCTTCGAAGCAAGGAAACCTCATAAAAGTAATTTCACACGCGACTTCATTGCACAAATCAAGCAGAGAAGAAACGAGAGGAAGATGTCCGAAGACGGAAAGAGCCTACACATGGCCTCTGAGGCACCCCGCTGTGGAGAGCTTCTGTGGTCGAAACCCTGTCTTTATGCCTCAACGCCGGCCTCTGCCGCATGTGCATGCTGCCTCTCTTAGTGTCGCCTCCTTCACCACACCCCTCGTCAGCGATCCCTCCCTTTTCCCGTCTCCTCCTTCCCGAAGAAGCCTGTCCTTCGTGACTCCTTCCCCTGCATCCGGCTGCCCACGCCCTTCAGCGTTCCTCTCGTCTCCTCGCCTTGGGATTTTTCCTACGACTTGTCTCCAGTGCGCACTCACCTAGGTCGTCCTGCAGGTGTGCGACGCGCGAGAGAGCGAAGCAGAGCGTCATGACGCCGCCTAGTTCCATCTGGGGGACTCGCGGCTGGAGCACCGTGGCGAGTTTGACCAGCAGCTGCTCCTGCGCTCCCCGCTGTGCGTCGCAGAGGTCGGGCGCGTCGCCTCCCGAATCGAGGGCGTGAGGTCCGACAGCCGCAGAGGCGCCGTTCCGGCGGGGCGGACCTGTGCGCCCTCCAGGCTGCTTGCCCTTGGCCTGAAGCTGCTTCGAGCTACCCCAAGCCTCGCCGCGGAGGATCCGCGCGCGTTCGTCGACGCCTGTCAGCGGCGCCGCGAGGACGCCCGCAAGCTGCGCAGCGAAGACGTCGAAGAAGATAACTAGCGACTGCGTGACTGGCATCCCGCGCGGTGTGCAGACCGCTGCGCGGAAGAGCAGCGACTCGCTGCCCGCAGCCAGACCGCGTCCTCCGCAGCTGCGCGCCGCCTCCTCCCCATCCTCCCTCGCGGGCTGCGCGGCCTGCGCGGCCGCCTCGCGCGGCTCGCCAAGATCTTCGCCATGCGCCTGCGTGGCGAGCGAGGGGAGGACGGCGTCTTCGAGGACGACGCGAGTCGCCTCGAGGAGATCAGACCGGTCACAGCGCACCTTCAAGAAGGAGCGCAGCACCGTCGCGAGCGCCGCCAGCTGCAGGTCGTGCAGCGGCAGGCGCGGCGCGGCAGCGACCCCTCCGGCGGGAGGGGGGAGCGGCGAGGCGAAGGCCGCCGCGGGAGGAGCCGCAGCCCCCCTCCCCAGAAGGAAGTCGGCGAAGAGGTGAAAAACGCGCAACAAGGGAGCGCGGGGGAGGGAGACAGGAGGCGAAGCGAGGGCGTAGAGCAGCGTGGCAAGGGGGCGCTGCTCAAAGTCGAGAAACGCGACCATGCCGCCGCTCGCGCGATCCGAAGAGAGACACCCCGCAGAAGGAGCCACAGGAGGCAACGCGCAGGGGCTCCCGCGGGCACCTGCCGCCGGCGGCGAGGCAGTCGCGCCAGAAGGCGGCAATGCCGAAGGCCGAGACGCCGCAGACGGCGAGGTCGAAACAGCCGCGGGCAACTCAGGAGAATAGGGCGACGCGCAGGACGCGAGCCCAGGAGACAGAGGGAGCGGCGAGGGGGAGGGCGAAGCGAAAGGCGAGTGAGGAATGGCAGGCGGTGTCTCCAGGAGGAAGTCGAGAAGCGCAACATAGAACGCCTTGTCCTTCACTCCTGCCTTGACGAGAGCTCCTGTCAGCAGAGCGAGGTCGCCGCCTCGGAACGCCAGAGGCACTCGGGAAAACAGCAACGCGCCCACAGCGTAGATCTTCCCAGCGAGAGCATCCGGATCCTGCGGCGTTGCCGCCACGCTGCCTCCCGCTCCACTCGCAGAGGCCGAGGAAACGCCGAGGGGAGGCGGCTGCCGCCGGGAGAGGCCGCCGCCCGTGCGTGGCGAAGCTGCCTCTGGCGACAAGAGTGAAGGGAGGCGCGGCGCGAGAGGCAGAGGAGAGACCCCTCCGCGGGCGAACGCGTGGAGCGTCGCACAGAAGCTGGAGAGCGTCAGCAGCGACGAGGCAGGCACCGACGAGCAGAGGACGAATCCGTCAGCGTGTCGGCCTGTCGCGGCGCTCGAAGCTCCCTCCGCGTCGGCGCGCCGTTCTGCCTCCGCCAGCACCTGCCTCAGCGAGATCGCGCGCGCGGACGCCGGAAAGCACGCAGCAGAAGAGAGCGAGGCAGACAGAAAGTCGGGCGCGGGCGCGGCGGAAGGGGGAAGGCCTGGGACCCGCGAGACGGAAGGAGACAGAGGCGCGGCGTCTGGGATCTCGACGTAGCAGCGCTGAACCACGTGATGCTCCACGTCTCTCCAGAAGGACGCGAGCGGGTGAAGGCCCTTCTCAGCCATTTCTGTGCATGCAAACTGGATGTCCTCCGCGCCCATGCTGCCACGCGTGACTGAGGCGGCGAGGAACGCGGCCCGGCGCCGCAGCGCCGACGGGCTGCCGCGCTCCACTCTCTTCTTCGCCGGGAGCAGACTGAACAAACCCTCCTCGCGTTCAGTCCAGGAGCCCCAGCGCTGCTGTCGCGAAAGCCCAGCCGCGGCAGGCGCGGCGGGAGAGGACGGCGAGGACGGGATTTCTTGCGCCGGCGCCACACTCGGGAGCTGGCAACTCAAGGAAACTCGAGAGGAGAAGCGCCCGGAAAAACACCCGCGGCTAGAAGGAGACAAAGACGTGCAAGAGGGACGAGGACGCGGCGTAGACGGCGACAGCCCAAAGGCGCTGGAGAGCCTCTTGGGCGCAAACGAAGAACGAAGAGGCGAGGCAAGGACGTCGCCTGAGGACGCGGGACCCGTGCCTCCCTGCGGGCGCCGTAGGCGCAGAGAGCGACAGAAGCCCGAAAGGCAACGAGACGCAAAGACAGAAGAAGAGTGAAGTGCAGGGCGAGCCCATGCAGAAGCGAACAAACGCGAGGAAACAGACGGACACTGAGAGTGAGATGACGAAGTAGGAAACGAATCCAAACAGGGAACCCAAGAAGCCGAGGAATGAGAAGACGTTGCAGGAGCCGCACACGCAACCCGCACAGCCGAACCGTTTCCCCCTGCGTCGCCTCGACGTTTTCGCTTTTCAGAGCGCGCCGTTGTGGATAAAGAATCGCGAAAGAGGCGGCTCCGCGTGGCTCGCGGCGCGTTGCAAGAGAAGGCTGGTATGTCTCTGCCAAGAAAAGGAAAGGAACTTGAAAGGCAGGAGCACAACTGCGAGGTGAGCCTCGCGTCTCGGCGAAGGCTCGCCGCCATCTCGAGTGTAAACACGCCTCCGTAAAGTCTCATCATACGCCGGGCTGTGCTACGACTTTTCCAAACATGGCTGTCCTCTTCTCTTCTTCTCCTCGCGAAGCAGAGAGAGAAGACGTCGCGGACCAAGGGAATGGCTCGGGCGGGCTCAGAGAAGAGAGAACACCGAAGTGAAATACAAGGGCGAACGCGGGGGATCAGGAGGGAGAGAAAAGCATCCTGTAGCAGATTTCCACAATTCATGGACGGTGAAACGACAGGTAAGGCAAGAGGAGAGGAAAACGAGCTCGCAGAAAAACGGGCGACAAGCAGAACAGACAGGTGTGGAAAAAGGAGATGAGCGGAGGTTTTAAACAATCCTCAACACAGCTCGGTGTTCACATACGTAGATAGCTGGAGGCCCCCGTATGTTGCGCTACAGGCCGACCGCAGGCAAGATGCAGCCGTAGAGGCCAATGTTTAGCACGAATTCGAGGCCAAATCGCATATCTTCTTGAGCATAAATTGAGTAGGCGCACAGGCAAATACGAGCATTCTTTTAAAATGTATATGTAGACGTGTATTGAAGCATCAAAGTATCTTCACGGGCGTTGATTTCCCGGATCCTGCATGTAGACGCATGCAGGCTGCCGAGTCCGCCGGAACTTGGAGGCCTGTAGGCACAGAGAGAACAGCCTCCGCCGTCTTCGGGCTCTTAAATACGAAAAGGGAAGCTCCGGTACTTTTTCTTGGTTCTGGAAAGTCGCAGAAGACCTCCGCTAATCTCGTGGCGCCGCGAGTAGGAGCGACAGGTACGGCCGCATGCAGAAAATCTGCGCGGGCATGCACAGCTTTTCTCTCGTCCGTTCCCTGGTCAACCGCCAGCCAACGAGGCCAGTGGAAGGCGCCCTGCGCCTCACCGGAAAACGTTTCAGCTGCGTAGTCAGCTCATTCTGCCGATACAAAAGAGACACCTCGACTCCTATGCGACGGCATGCGCTCATGAGCCGTCCGGCTAGCTCGCGCGAGTCTCTCAGACGGGGCAGAGAGAAAAAAGCTCTTGAGCAGCGAAGCACCCTGGAAAGACACACTGCCGTCGTGTGTGAAGTGCCTATACTACGGATATCGTAGCGCTCCGCTTCGGGTTTGAATGTGTGTGAGTGGACCTGCGTGCTCACCTCGTAGTGTTCGCAGTGCGCAACTGTTGGAAAAATAACCGCGGCAGACGCACACCAACAGCGGCCGACAGATGACGCCTTCCTCGCCGGGATTGTGCTGTCCGGGGTCACATCGCCACGCAGACACTCGGTTCTAAGAGGCGGGACAGGCGGAAGCGCTGCACGTTTCAACAACTTTGCATCTGTGGCATTCCTCACCCAGGCACTCGGGCGAAACGCACGTGCAGCGGCCGCGAAGCCTCGCGGGCTCTGATGCATGCAGTGTGTAGGATTGGAACTGAGGCGAGTGTTCATCGCTATGACTGGCGGGTTTCCTGCTAGCCAGAATCTGAAAGCGTTTCTCGCGTCCTCGCTTTCATCGCCGAGTATCGAGGCTTCCCACCCGAGACCGAAGCGCGGTTCCTCCTGAACGAGATCACCGCATGCCTCGCATTCTTGTAGGATCAGCGTCTGCAGCGCCGCGCCACGCAAACCCTCTGTCTGTCATCCAGACACATCTATCCGTATGCATGAATCTCTTTCTAGCATACACTAGCGGCCGCGTCCCCTAGCCCCACGCCACCATCTGTATAATCATATATACATATATATACGGATAGATAGATATAGACAGATAGATGGATGGACATGAATAGATAGATAGATAGACGTAGACAGTTGGATAGATGGATAGATAGATAGTGTGTGTGAAATGTAGGACTATTTGCTGTCTTAAGAGTCCAGTGAGGCGGCGATGTAGCGCAGTCAATTATGTGCATCTGCTGCGACTGCGCGTTTCACTCAAGGGCGAACGTGCATCTGTGGACGCCCCCCTATCGAAACCAGCTGCACGAGACCAAAAACGTTAGAGGCACGACGGCGGAAAAGCGGTTTGTGAGGCTTGTCGCCAGAGGGAGGGGGAGGGGGGGGAGGGGGGAGAAGAGAGACGGAAAGAAGCGCGGGAATTCGATGCCATCGAAGAAAATGAAGACGTTCGAACGGGCGCATCTCCAAAATCGAAAGAGACAGAAACGTTTTCGTGCATGCAGTGCAAAAAAGTGCCCCGAGAGGCAAGCCCTCGCCGCTGGCTCAGCAGGCAGGCAGAAAGATTCACGCACCGGAGAAAAACGAGTGTGATGGAGCGGTTCGAGTGAGCAAACCCTGCAGAACTCAAACACATCATCATCATCGAGCTCGACTCAGGTCTTTTTTCTTCGCGAAAAGTTCACCGCAGAGCTCCCTACCGCCCACCAGCACGGCCGTTCCGCCGCGCGCTCTTCCGCATTCGATGAGGCGTGTCGGCGACGCCTTCTTATTTTATTCGTCGTCTTCAGGCGGCGGGTTGTAGTTGACCAAAAGGCGCGGGTCGCACATGACCTCGCCTGCGTTGTCTGTGCGAATCACCGCGCAAGTGGGGCTGATCGCTTGGACCCAGACGCCAGTCCTCCCGAACTCCGAGCAATCGCGGTCGAGAATCATCACCCTCTGAACACAGAAAAAAAAGCCTCGATGAGCTGCGCTACCTACGCTCAGGCGGAACTCAATCGAAAGAAAAAAAAAGAAAAAACGGGAAAAAAGCGGGAGGAATGAGACTGAGCACGAGCCCAAGAGAAGACACCAGGCACATCGGCGCATATGAGGCGCTCGCAACCGAGCAAAGACAAACGACGCAGAACCCTGCCGCCATGCCCTTCCCCTCCTTCCCCCCCCCCCTCCCCCCCCGCCCTCTGCGCCAGCATGTCTCTTCCTCTAGCCGACGGCTTGTCACGCCCCGTTTTCGCACCTTGTTTGGATCGGGCTGCGAAGGAATGACCGGCGACAGGCTCTCCGCTGCAATCGCAATGAGGTCTTCGTCGCCGATGTACACGTGGCAGAGCAGATGATCGTCCTGAGGGAGAATCTGGCCGATGACTCCCTGCGAAACGCAGCGGCACACGCCGACTAAAAGAGTGAGCAATCGCTGTAGAACGTCCCCCAAACACGTGCCAACATCGGCGAAGCGCACAGGTGAACGCCGTAAGACCCCCCTCTGAGCGTGAAGCGTTTGGGCGCGGTCGCGCCGTGGGGTGGAAGACCTGCCCTCACGCGCCTGCGCGCGCCACCACAGGCTGCACTTGCCGACGCGCATCCTCGTCAGCTGGCAGCGAGCTTTTCGGGCGGCTGCAAGAGCTTCAGATTTGGAAACTCGCAACTTTCTGAGATTCGAAAACTTACAATTTTTCCGCGGTAGCCGCCAGTTCCAGCTGTAACGCAGACCTCGACGCCCGGACAGCACCAGTCGGGGGGCTTGCGGCCCGGGCTCGCCGTCGAAATCGACATGTTCGTCATGCTCATGGACATAGACGAATTCGAGCTGCAAAGAAAACAAAAACAGCGACATGCGGACGCTGCTGCCCTTGCTCTGCACCTCCTCGACGCTTATACCCCTCACGCCGATGCGGCCATATATATATAAATATATATATATATATATATATATATATATATATGCACGTGATTAGGTAGGAGAGCTGTGGAAGATCGACGCGGATACGCATGCGTGTAGATATATGTGTATATCCATATATTTGGCAGTCCACGCGGAGTCGGTTTCATCAGTTTCCACGTTTCTCCATGGATACAGGCACCGCCGGCTGGGTTTCCGTACATGGCCTCGTCGTCTCGGGGCGTGAGAAGCGCGCCGTCAGCGCTGGAGCCGTCGTCGATTCGGAAGGAACTGGCGACGCTGCCTCTGCGGACGCTGCCCACGGCGGAGCCGCCAGTTGCGTCGAAGAAGCAGGAGGCCTGCCCCCCGTCTTTCTCCATCTGGCGCGCAAAGCTAGGGTGCGAAGAGAGCGAGGGCGGCGCGAACGCCGTGGAGGAGGAGATCGGCGTGAGCGACCGCGTCCGGGCGGGGGACGCGGAGACAGAGCCCAACAGAGAAGACGTCTCCACTGGCCCCACGCCCGTAGCCGACGCCCCGGCAGCCCCCGCTGCATGCGGCGCGCCCGTCGCGAGCGGCGGCAGCCCGTCGAGGGAAGGTGGCGGCGCGGCCGCCATACGACCCACAAAGCCTGAAGGCGCGCAGAAGGCGAAGACGAGCACACAGCCTCGAGTCTGCACTCTGCAAAATTGCCGGGAGGATGTCCCCACTGTGCAGGCAGCTCAAACTCGAAACGCGGCTCGTGTCAGTGCGGGGACGGGGTCGGGGCGGCAGAAGGGCAAGAAGAGACGCGCGTCTCGGATTCAGTGTTTCATGGAGGCACATGCGAGTGCGAGTTAGCGTGGCAGGCACCACAGAAATGATGCCTGAAGCTCTGTTTCAATATCCAGCCTCACGCACATGCTCCTTCTGCGCGCTTACTCTGGTAGTCTCTGCCGGACTCAATCAACTGGACGTCGCACTTGGGGATCTTGAGCTCCTGCTCCTTCATCTGCAGCAACACGCTGAGCGGGCAACGAAGAAAACAACGGGAAAGGCAGCTCATGAAAGAGGAGGCCGATAGGCATAGAGACACACTCCGATATATCAAAAACGCAGAGAAGAACCCCAAGGTGCAAAACGAGGAGTAGAGACAGGGCAGCTGCGCAGGATCAGGTGAGAACGGTTTCCCTCTTCTCTTGCTCGTCGCGTGGTTCTCCTCTCTTACTGAAGTTCAGTTTGCTCGACGCGTCGGACAGTCGCCATGAGTCCTCTGTATCTTCCCTTCATGATCTTGACGAGTTTCCCAAGGTACGGATTTCTGCGGAAGCCGCCCCCTCCGCCGCCTCGGCCGCGACCCCATCCGCCGAGGCCGCCGCGCATGGCAAGGGCGCGACCGCGTCCGGCTCCAAGGATATGTGTGGGGTCTTGACCCGCGTTTCGGGAGAAGGCATCCTGCGGGAAGTTCGACCGGAAGGCGTGCGTTCCTGAGAGGCGGACGTGCTTCGCGTCGACGGCGATGATTCCGCCGTTCTCGCGGCGCCCGATCACTTTGAGGAAGACCCGGTCTTTCCAGACGTGCAGCACCTTTGCGTGTGCGCCCTTGAGGCCCACGCCCCCAGTCCCCGCCCCTCCTGGGCCCTGCGGGTTTTGGGCTCCAAGGCCCCCTCCGACCGCGGTCGTGGGGATCCCGAGCAGGTTGCCCAGCGTGGTGCCCACGTAGGACCCGCCGGGCGCTGCGCTCGCGAAGGAAGGCAGGATGCCTTGCTGCTTAGAGATGACCACCGACGCGCCTTTCTCAATTGTCGCCCGCGCCTCGTCCTGAGCCGTGAGAAGGTCGGTGCTTCTCTTGGAGGCAAGTTGCGCCGCGGTCGCCGCGACGGTGGAGTTCGAGGGCAGGAGGAGTCGAATCGAGGACTGGTTCTTATCGATGAAAACCAGCACGCCCTTCTCGCCGCCCGTCAACTCGACAAAGTCCCCCAAGTGAAAGCCCCGCACCGAAGACAAGCCCTCTTCGCCAAGGCCCGAGTCCGGCGCCGCTGTCAGAGACTCCAGACCGCATGTAAACTGCACAAGAAAAGCAAACAGATTGAAAAGAGGCGGTGACACCAAGAGGCACGGCGCTGGGTGTGGTCAAGCGCGGAAACGATGCAAACACGAACGAAAAAGGTGAACACAACGGACTGAGGGGGCAAGCGAGAGATTTCCAGCCAGGTCGCGCCCATGAACAAGTCCTCCAAATGCCTCCTTTGAGCTCACACGCCGCAGAGGCTCCACCCAAGCAGCAGACAAAAAAGACGTGTGAGGCCACATACCTTGTTCTCCGGCACCCATTCACGAAACCAATACAGATATAAGCTAGATCTGCACCAAGAGATGGTACGAAATGGGAATGAGCTACACTGTATGCATGGACCGCGTAGAACCACATCCATACCAGCGTTTATATGTATATCTACACGCATGTACATAAATAAGCGTATACAGGTTCTGCCTTTTTCTCTGCCAATGCAGAGGATACACAGGTAGGGGCGTGAACACGGACAAGCCTGTCTCAGGGTGCTGCGAGAGAGCTCTCGACTCTTGCTGTCAGCGAAATTTCTGCTAACCTCGAGGCCTGCTGACGGCGAGAAGACAGTCGCCGTCTGCTTGGTGAAATCGATCGACGTAATCAAACCGCTGTGCCCTGCGTTGACGCCCCCCACTGCGCGCACGTTCTCGCCCAGCTGCAAGTCTTTCACGACGTGGCTCGTCTGAAGGCATGAAAAAAGCGAAAAGAATGAACATGCAAAGGACACGAAACTCCGAGGCCTGCTGAAGAACCGCAGCTCTGGATTCTTTCTCAAAGCACTTCTCGCTGAGACCCAACTGTGAAACTTATCATCCTATATCTGCATATAAATATATATATATATATATGCATATACACCCACATCAGCATTTCATGTACATGTATGTATATATATATATATATATATATATATATATACGTATTTAAATGCCTGCAGCAACGTACCGGGAGCATGATGGCGCCGAGTGTCTTGTCCTCGAGGATAACTTCGACTGACTCTTCGTCGTCGTCATCCTCAGGGTCCTGCCTGCGTTCTCCAATCTTTCCGCGCATGCCCTGGAGCTCGCCGCCCACAATTCGCACGCGCTCGCCTAGTCGGTACGCGCTGCGCTGGCGCTTCAGAAATGACGACAGCGGCCGGCGGACTGCGACACGAAGCACCCGAAGCACTGTGAAGTGTCAGACGACTTCCGCCTCACGCGCAGCCAGGCGGGCAGCGGTGAACCCTCCGCCAGCCCCTCGCCTCCACAGGCTACTACAGCTCACGCACACCTTCCCATGTGTATACATACACACATTTATACATACATACATACATACACACATACAAGCATACATACATACGTAGGTAGGCAGATATAGACATACAGATAAAGATGTATACACACGCGTGAAGACGCGGGGACGCGTGAGCCACGCGGATGACAAGCACTTCAGGGCCGCACGTATGCCCGCGCCCGTGTATGAACGAATAGATATATGCATATTTATATGCACCTATATATGTGCTAAGAAGGAGAATGGGAGTGTCGGTGAGAGGCGGCCACCGGCGCCGCGTATTTCCACTCACGTTCGTTGAGATCTTCCTCTTCTTTGCCTTGCTGGCCCTGGACGAACTCGGTGACTTCCGCCAGCGAGGGGGCCGCCGCGGAGCCGACGAGGAGATGCCGCACAGCGATGCGTCTCAGGAGGTATCCGCTCTCTTCGAAGGTCATGCCTGTGAGTCAAAGGCGCAGAACAAACGAAGCGCGGCCTCTTCGCAGCGCGCCACCCGGAGCGAGAAAGAAGTCGGCGCGCGACGGAAAAGAATAGGCCTTTCGACACGCAACTCGCGCGCAAGGCTCCGCTTCGTGAGTCTCCTGCGCGCGCGTCCACCGCGCAGCCGCTGAGAACTACACAGACACACGGGAAGTCGGGGTTTTTGGGCTTTTGCTCTTCTCTGCGCGCCCGTCTCACCTGCAAAGCGAACCGTCCCTGGCAGGACGCCTTGCTCGACTTGTCCGCCGCGAGCATCTACCTCGTCGCGATCGAAAAAGCGCTTCTGCGCCCGCACGCCGCCCATTCGCTTCAGGGCCGCCATGTCTCCTCGACGGCCGAAGTCGCCTCGCTGAGACGAGACATCGAAAACAGGCGATGCATGCATGCGGCGGGGCGAGAGGAAAGTGGAAGCGAGGCGGTCACAGACACCCATCGCGGCGGATGAAACGCGTAGACAAAAAACTGCAAAGACTCCGCCTACCGTGGCCAGGCGCGCGCGCCCCTGTCTCGCTGCATGCGTTGTTCTGTTGCTCACACGAAGGATCTTTTTTGTATGTCTATGCAGCCGTATGTATATGCATGTATGAATATATATACATATACGCATATGTCGCCATTTTCGCCTGTGCTTTTTAGAGCCTCTGTTTGAACATGTGTGATCGATGCAGCCACACAGACATACACATACACATGTAATCACATACATCCATGCGTATATGTATCCACATACATACGCCAACTTGTACATGCATACGCGCAGGTATGCATCCACACATCCTGTATATACATATATATGCATACACACATCCTGTATGTACATATATATGCATACACATAAATATAAATAAACACATACAGAGACAGCATATGCATACATGCATATAATATATATATATATATCCTTCATGGGTGTGGAGAGCTGGCACCTTTTCTCGGTCGAGGACGTCGTTCAAGTCGAGGCGCGGAATGAGGCGGACGGTCACGACCATGCCCTGCTCCTCCACTTGGTGAATTTGGGCGATGTCGTTCGCGTAGAGGCCTCTCTTCACGCGCACAAAGTCGTTTCGCTGCGGAATGTACGGCGTCTGCGACCTGACCTGCGAAGACACCAAGAGCAGAGCGCGATCGAAACTCGGCCGAAGCCGGTGAGAAAACCCGGCTCTTCACTCCGAGCACGGCGGGCACATGAAACGCCGATCGCGAAAACAAAAGATCACATGAATGATATACACCTATACACTAGTCGGGCTACGCAGAGGCGACCTACGCCGCGTCGTGCATCTCTCCACACAGCGCAGAACCTCGCGCAGAGACAGAGAAGACCGCGAAACGAAACGCAGACTCAACGCCGCGCAAGCGGCCAGGCGGCAGCTGTCTCCTCAGTGGAGACTCGCCCCACACACTCGATGCACACCAAGAGAAAGGTATACCCTTGCAAATATATTTATCTATTAGTATGTGGATGTATATATGTACATATCTGTTAATGTGTATTTGTCTGTCGAACAGTGTGCCGTTGTCAGCAGGGCTGGCGGCTGCAGGCTAGCTGAGTCTCACCGAGTTGAAGACCGCAGTCATTTCCTCGAGGGGTACCATTTTGATTTCCCCGTAGGTGCGAATGAGTCGCAGGCCTTGGAGCGCCTCCTTGATCGCGTACTGGCTGAACGCCTCGACGTAGATGTAGCCCTTCAGGTCATCACTCGCGTAGCAGGAATAGATTTCGCAGTCGTGTCCCTTCTCCTGCATCTGGAAGCTTTTGTTCAGGATCGAGACGCACACCTCGCGCTCCACTCCCGTCTGAAAATGCAAGAAAAGTGCGAAAAAGTGCACTTGAAGCGGAACGCAAGTCCTCACACTCAGTCAGCACACGTGCGGCGAAGGGCTCGCGGCGCGAACAGCAAAACAAGCAGAAAAGCTCTCGCAGAGCCTGTGAGACACCTCCTGTCCCTCGAGCAGCCAGTCCACAGAGATATCCCCCAGCGTGGACATTACAAAGATGGCAAAGAAAAAAAGGAGCCCGCGTTTGCCACGGACAAGCGGATCAAACGCGGCAGCTGCGACATTTGTAGGAGAACGCAAAGCTAAACGCGTTTTTTGCTTACTTTGTTCAGCTTCACCATCCAGAGCTTCGGGTCGGTGATGTCTGGCAGCAGGTTGTTTTCATTCGGATCCTCGACTGAGAAAAAGCGGCGCAGCACCCCATCGGACGAATGCAGCCATACACAGATTCACAAATGGGCGTGCGTACATGCACGCAGACACAGATATGTAGATACACGTGTATAAATGCATGTACGTTTTCACGTCTTTGAAGCGCGTATGCACTTCAGGTCGCCGATTCGTCTGCAACTCTCCATTCCGAGAGACACGGACGGCAGACGCGCGGAACTCCTCGCGCGTCGCTCGAGTCTCTTATCGGAAAAACAGAAGAGACGAAGAACGGTGAGTCCACACCAAAGCAGAAACGGGCGTAGCCACCTGTCTGAATGCAGTCTGCTCGTAGGCGTCGGCGAGCCCGCCGCCGCCGCGTGTCGCTTTGAGCGCTGGCGCTCGCGCAAGTCGCCGGCCTTTCGCGCGTTCCCCCCACCGCGGTTTCCCGCGTCTTACATGCGTAGGCGTCGGCGTCGAGGTCATCTTCTTCCTCTTCGCCCTCCTCGAAAGTCTGATCTTGGTAGCGCCGCGTGAGCGAGTCGATCGCGTTCTCGAGGTGACCCGCGCCACCGCGCCGGGGGCCGCCGCGGGCCTCGCGTGGACCTGCGCGTCGCTCCGCCGCCTGCGCCGCCAGCCGCGCCGCCTGCGCCGCTTCGTCGCTGTAGTCAAAGAGATCGTCGCCCTCCTCGTCTTCGTCGTCGTCGCCTTCCTACAAACAGACGCAGGCGCCCACACGACAGGCAGCAGGTGCCGCAACCGAGGCCACACAGCGAAAAACGCAAGCACGTCACCACCCCTCTCGACAGAGGACGAAGCAGACGAGGCGCAGCCTCGCCCTCGGCGTCGCGCGGCGTAAAGACACTTCACAGCGCGTAAGAGGGCGCACGAGTCGTCTGCTCCGTGATACGCGGCAGGGAGAGAGAGAGAAGAGAAGGCACCACGCAACGTGCGTCACTCAGGCTACCGCGGTACGCGTGTCTGCGGGTGTCAGGGTGGACGATGACACTGTCGGCTGTATGTGTCTTCTTTTTCGCTCATCACCGAGGGTCCGCCGCCCGGTGAAGACGCGTGTCTCTTCAAAGGTGCCGCGGCATGTGTACGCTGCTGAGCTGACAGTGACGCCGGCCACGAAGAGGGCGCCCTGACGAGCTTCTCGCTGCGACTGCGAAGACGCCTGCGCTTTCTCGACGCACCTGAGCCTCCACATCGAGGAAAGCATTCACGCCCCGTCGTTTCTTTCTCTTGCTTCCTTCTTTGCTGCGGCTGCGGCGGCTCGAAGCCCCGCCCTTCCGCTTGCTCTTCTTTCCATGGCGACTCGACTTCCGCTCCTCTTCCTCTTCTTCCTCGGAAGAAGAAGACCCCGAAAACGCCTCTTCTTCCTCCTCCTCTTCGCCGGAAGCCTGAACGAAGTCGCGCAGAACGACAACGCAAAAGTGAGACCTGTGTACTCCAAATAGCTACAGGTTCCACATTCGCGTTCCGCTATACTTCCGAAGCATTTTGTGAATTTGCTAGTGTTTTTGCAGAGAGACTCAGCCGAATCCGATACGCCGACAGCCACACCTGAATCCGCACAAAAGTGACGAATGCATATTCGCAGTCACAGGAAAACCAGGTCGGTGGATGAAGAGAGGAGAACATTACACGCAGACGTCCACAGCGGTACCTCTCCGCGAACATCACTGCGTGCAAATATATATATAAATAAAAATATAAATGTGTACACAGATGCACTTTCAATGGGGTGATCTGCATAGGCGTCGGTCGGCGCACGCATTCTATTTCGCTTGGAAGCCCTTCTTTTGTTGAAAGTATTTCACTCAAAGGTGTCCGAGAAACGGCCATGCCTGCCTGCTGCCGTCTCCGCGGACTAGCCACGCATCTGCAACTCGCATGATTTCTCAAACGCATGCGGCGCGGCGGACTGACCCTGCGAGAGGCTTGACGGTCTTCGTCGTCACTCATGGTGTCGGCGATTTAACGAGAAAAAACCGTCGAAAAGGACGAATGCAAAGAAGCCGCGACGAGTATGACAGGGGCGCGAAGCGAGGAAAAGCCAGACCCAGCTGGAAAGAGAGAAACCCGAGAAAATGCCGTGAGGTGGCGTGTGAGAATACAAGAAGCGGAGGCTACAAAGAAACGAGACACGGACTGAGGCCGGGAGAAAAGAAATGCGGGTCAAGCCTTCCTAGCAGAAGTCACTTTTTACTTTAGATATACGCGGGAGAGGAAAAAATACAGCTGTGTCGCGCGCCCTCCAAGAGCCGGTCTCCACAGCGCGGAACCACACGGAGACCAGAAGTGTTTTGCTTTGAAAGGAAGACGCGACAAGAACGGAGGACACGAATGCAGACACAGACAATTAAACAAACGCCAAAGAGTGTCACCGCGAGAAAGAGAAAGGCCTAAAATACAGCTGCGGATTCTCCGCGAGAACTTGAGCAGACGCATGCGCTGCGAGGGTCACGCGTAGTTCTTGTCGGGGAGAAATCTGGAGTTTGAAGATTTTTGGAAGCCGCAAGAGACGAGAGAATGTGTGAGTCAGACGAAGCGCGGAAGAAAATAGCCGCCGAAAGGAAGGGGGAAAAAGAAATATAAAGCCGCCCTGGACGCCGGGAAGCTGCCAGGCAGCAGCGAGGTATTGCATGTGACAGGCTCGAAAATAGGATGGAGCTATGCTGAGGAGGAAGACGCATGGGGCTTGGAAAAGAGCCCAGCGTCTGCAGACAATAAAGGAAACGAAAGGTGTGCGGTTGAGAAGCTCTGCAATATGTGCGGAAACTTTTCCTTGACTGCAAAGACGCAGGAAAGGCGAAGCAGTCTCAATGCGTGGAGGCGCTTCGAACGGAGACGAAAGGACCCGCGGCGAAAAAGAAGAGAAACATGACCCTCTCCTCATCGGAATCAGGCCAGCAGAAAGCTTGTCTAGAGAGAAAACGTCGAGGCACAAGAAGGACAGAGCAGCTCGGTTCTCCGGCGCGTCGCCAAGCGGACTACGAAGAAAATAGAGAAAAGCTGCGAAAAAGTCGGGCAGAGACGGGGTTGCATGCAGAAGAAAGACCGGGGAAGGAAACGCAGGATGAGGCCAGTAGGAACCCGTATGAAAGACACATCTGTGTCCATTCTTGCTTCTCTTACTTCTCCCATAAGAAAGGACTGATTAAATAAGAGGGCTCTCAAGCGCTGGCATCGCTCACTATCCGTCTACCGGCCTTCTCAGTCGTCGTCGCTGCTCGGTGTCGCTGTGGTCACGGATGCCGTTGGCTTATACACAAACTGGAGAACAAATAGCTTGCGTCTACAGCCACTGTGCAGTCCAATTCACAGGAAACCAGCGGAATGTATGGCATGCTGCTACATACAGGCGATAAACTGTACCGACGAAATTGGTCTGTAGAGGATCCACCGCGGTGTACGGCTGGCCGCCGGCGCGCCGATGAATGAATGCATCAGATTCAGCAAAAGCGGTGGCGCCATCGTGTGTATACCTATGTGCATATGCATGTATACATACGCGAAAACACAGCTGTGCAGCTTTACCAGACTCCGCCGAAACAACGGGAAAGAACACGTGAGCACGGAACCAGTACATATCGCAGCACCGGATTCCAACACCCGTGGTTCCGCTCTGAGCGGGGTGCTTTCGGCGAGCCTCTTCGTAAGCTGCGGACGCAGACAGACGGAGGGATGTAGATAGAATCGAGAGACGCAAATGTTCAGGTGTCGTGCTTGGCATTCTTGCACCGGAGAGGAGCCGCGATATTCGCCGGGAGGCCGCCTTTGCATGATGCCCTCAACGGGCGTTCCTTTTCTCGCAAAGAGGGGTGTATAAACACAGAGATTCCAGCATTTCATGTGCGTGGTGCTAGTGTCCGTACGAGCAGGTTAAATACACGGTACCCGAGATGCGTGCCTATCAGACTTCTGGCTGCTAAAAACGGCATTGCACGTTCACCCCCTGTACGATTTGCATCGACTCTCTAAGAATACGACGACTTTGCAAGACGGAAACACGTCAAAGTGGTCAGAAAGATGATCTGATGCATTTCGTGCAGACGCACGAGCCTTCACGGTGTAAGCGCTCCCCCCATAGCGATAGTGGAGCCAAGCACAGAGTTTCGGTGGCGGAGGTGCTGAAGGATTGGGGACTACCGCGGAGGACGGTCGTGAGCTGTAGCATCCACAGTAATGCTCTCCAGTGGGTGTCTGTGGGAAGCGCAGGAAGGGTGTGATGGGCATACCCAGGTGTTTTCTGAAAATACAGGCACTTTACACATCTTCCAGGTCGTCGGCCGTTATCCGGCCTGCATGTATCAGCTGCTTGCCTAACACAGCTGTGTGTGTATGCGAGTTACGAAGCCACGGAACGGACCTACATGAAAGAGACAACACCGCATATTGCCGCAGTGCTTAACTGCGAAGCATGTGTTCATCCACCTGGCTGTATGTCGTCAGCGGCATTGCACTAAGTCAGGACTTCGACGACAGAGGACATGACTCTGCTGCAGCATGCACTAGCCAGAACGACTTTGACCTCCGATTCTAACAGCGCGTCTACACACTGTGCAGACCGGACTGTAGCGGAATAGTAAGGTGCCTTATTTACAAGGCAGAAATGGCATTCTGTATCGTATTGTTTCGCGGATACACGTACGTGACAGCCTGTCCAGAAGGATATGTACTGGCAGACCTAGAATGTATTGATACGTATAACATTTAACACGTTAGCCACAGTCAGGTCGACACGTCAGCAGTCGGTCTAATCAAAGGCGTAGGAACAATGATGCATCTATATGTGTGTAGTGCCCAGAGTATGGCTGATTCTCCGTGCAGGACGCTGGCTCGACTGGGGGGGAAGCGCGTTTGTTTCAGATGTCAAATCGCTCGTCCGCTTACCCAGGCAGACGAAGGACAACTGGAACTGCCCCTTGTCGCCGACCGCTCCACCAGGGATCATGCCTTTCTTTCCCTGCGAAGCAACCGAATGCTTGGCTTCACGAGGAACTCTGATGGTATCTCTGATCGTATTCGTCGTTGCATGCTCGTGCATATCTACATGTGCGCGGGGTGCAGACATCTGGTTCTAAGGTATCCAGCGATCCGCGTCCGCGCTTGCCCAGACGCATGAGAACTGTCAGCAACAAGCATCCAACGGGAACTGGTGGATTCACAAGCACAAGATCGACTCACGACTTCTGAGTAGACGCCGCCGCGAGCCACTATGTCGTATCAGGATGATACGTGAATCCAATGATTGATACCAGGATGAAAAACTTAATTGCTCCAAGTGTGGGCCTCCCCATGGAAGGCCGTACACGGGTGCGCAGACACTGGTGGCACAACTCAAGCGAACCATGAGTTTCAAACACACTGCCAGAAGCGCTGTACTATATGCTTCCCCTCGGGAATCACGCATGGGCTTGCCCACACTCTCGGTAGGTTACAACAGGTGTACGACTCTGTACTCTAACGAGAGTTGTGGAACATGAATTGCGTCCTAGAATGCTTCTGCAACAGGATATCTCGTGGCCAGTCTGTGCGCCTGATGTGTGTTGTGTATCAAATGAACACGACCTGATACGCCCATGGCGACGGATTCACAAGCAACCGAAAATGACGCTGTCACCATGCCCACTCTACGAACACCAGGAGTGTCAAGCTTCCGTGGGACGCCACCACATTCGATGCTTCGCTGCTACGCCGTGACTTAACGCGGGTGCAGTAGTCTGGTACACTCAGAAACGAACCGAAGCTCCACGGCTTTCCTCGGTCTGCTGTCCGTTTGTTGGGATTTTTTTCAGCAGACGCAGTGTGTTCGATGATCTCCCGCGTGCCTCGGATCTGCCTGTCCTGTCCTCTGGCGGAGTGTTGTGGAACTCGACAGTGTTGTCCTACAAGACATGCGAGGGCGTTTCACAGACCATTATGCTGCTAGGACACGTACTCGCCACAGATATCTTCCGTTTCAGCAACGTCGCTCTCGATGCTTTGTGAAGCGGACATTCCATCTACCTGTCGGGCCGCCTCTGCGAACGTCGCATGAGTTTGCCAATGGAAATCCTATCTTCCTTATGGTGGCTCGTTCCGCCAACGAGCCTTGATGGCTGACACCGTGGTTTCTGAGCAACGTTCCATGCGTTTCACTTTTTCGTTGGCTCCTCCCAGGCCTGTGTGTGTCGGCTGTGCCTCAGACCTTAAGCTGACTCACCTACTGCGCGTGAAACTCTTGTTTGCTCCGCGCGTGTCACTGTCAGACACGCAGATGCTGCGATGCCGCACAGAGGTGCGAACGAAATTGCTAACCTGCTCGCGGACGAGAAAACCAGCTCTTGCACCACTTTTGCGAAGGACTTCGACTCTAGTCTCGAGTAAACAGAGGCGCGAGGGCGTTTGAACCGGGGGCTTCTTTGTCAGATTCCGCCTCCTCACTTTTCTGTGGAAGAGCGAGCGGACGCGCTGGCTGTGCGATTCTCGTCTTGTGGCTGAGGCAGCTGCTGCTGCGATCCTTCACGCCGTTCAACGGCTGGCGCCTCTCTTCTTGCCTTACCACCTGTTGTGTTTTCTCTCAAACATGCCAGATTTCACGGCCCCAGTGCACACTTTTTGCAGACACTTGGGCATTCTCTTCTTCTTTCACTCTCGGCGGAAACTTGGAGCGCCGCAACTCTGTGCGTCGTGTGTAACTGCTGTGGCATCGGCCGAATAGATATCTTTTTCGCGAAGCGATTGAACGCGCCCCTCACTCTTTTCGTTGTTGCCTCGCTGCTCCACGTTCGCTCTTTGTGTTTCCTCTGGAGGGAACATGCGACTTCTGGCTTCTCACCTTTCTGTCACTGGCCGCGGACGATATCGGGGTTCTACGGTTAGTGGTTCGCGTTTGCATCCGACGTCGTTCTAGACAACTCCCTCTGTTTCACGACGGACAGAGAGCGGCCTTCTTTCATTCGGCGCGCAGACAAGCTGCACAAATTCTCCTCTCAAAACTCCAGTTTTGCGGCTGAAGCCGCGTATTTATTTCGCAGACGTTGCACCGGCTTTTTTCTTCTTACGAGACCGTCAACGCTCTTTATCGGAACTTTCCACGCGCGTCTCTCCCGCATCTTCTTCTTCCTCTTCGCGTTGCCGCGCTCGGGTTCGCTTGCCGTTGCTTTCTTCCCCGGTCGTCGTTGCTTGACGGCTTCTTCTCGTTTTTCCGGCAGACTGCCTCTTTCGCAGCCACTGTGTGGGAATTTTTACGCGTTGGCCGTGGCTGTTTTTCGGTCCTTGGCCTTCGGCTCTCGCTCGGCTCTCGCTCGGCTCTCGCTGGCAACGAGGGCGCGCCGCCGCCTGCCTGCTCCGCACAACTTGGCTCGTCACTGCACTCGGTGTGTCCGTCGTGATTGGAGGTTGACGCCTCGACCTTCTCTCTTTTTCTTCCTCGAGGTTCGTTGCGGAGGCTCGCCGACTCAGGATCTCGTGCTTTCGCGTCTTGCTCGAGTGCTGCAAAGAGGCTCCCGCGGCCTCTGGGGTTTTTGAAGCCGAAATTTCTCGGAACGTTGCCGCTGCAACCGCGCGCACGCGCTGAGCTGCTCATCAAAGATCGCGCAGCGCGGCACAGGAGAGCGACGGCATTGTTGGAGAACTCTTCTTGCCGGCGCGAGTTCAGGGAGCTGTGCAGCACAGATTCCGATCCGCCCCTGCCCTCTTCACTTGTCGCGGGCCCCTGCTTTTCAGCGTGTATCTGGCGTGCACGCGGCATCTCTCTGAGAACGCATCTGTTCCTTCTTTCTTGTCTTTATTTTTCGAGACTCAGCCCAGCGTCCTTCAGGCGGCGGCCTGCAGACTCGACTGCATCGCTGAGCGCTCCAACCTCAACTTAGACTACACTTCTTGCCCGCCGCGGAGGTTTCTGAATCTGTTCGCTGTTCCTCGGGCTGCCGCTCTGTCTGCATCTCCCGAGTCGGCTTTGCTGCTGCGACCGGTGAGCCTGTCTCCGAGCCTTCCTTCCTGTCTCTGATCGCCTCGAGCGCACCCGTTTCGTCGCAAACTTCGACAAAATGACAGACGAGGTGGACAAACATGTCCTGCGGAAGTACGACATTCTGCAGAAGCTAGGCAAAGGGGTAAGCTGCGTGATTTCTCTCCTTCGGCCGCGCTAGCCGTGCATCTGTCGACGGGGACAAGAAAGTGCCCGCTCTTCATCGTGGATGTTCCCTTCAGTGCCCGTGGTGCAACACGTAGCTTCGTACATACATACATAACTACACCTGCCCCTACTATTACACACATACATAGACACATCCACATTCGTATAATTATGCTTTGTATAGAAGTGTATGATATGCAGGTAGTCCCACGGCCTCCAGACAAGCCTGGGGTTGCCGCAGTGCAGGCAACCGCATCTGGTGATGCGTTTCGTGCGTTCCGCCTTTGAAACGCATACGTATGGGAACGTTTCCGCGATGATGTGCCTGAAGAACTGCATTTGAGCATCCGCGCATGCGTAGACAGGAAGGCCTGCCTCTGCCGAGATTTTGGCTCTTTCCACGTGTGCGCATCTGTAGTGCTCATCTTGACTTACGCCGCAGAATCGATCCACACTTTGTCAACGTGACCGTGAACCGAAAGCCGGGAGAGAAAATTGATTCGCTGTCCCTTGCGCGAGCAGGCACCTCTGTGAGGGCTGTCTCCTCTGGAGAATTGAGGACGATTGTGGCGGCGTGTGCGTTTGCCTCGCAGGCCTACGGAATTGTGTGGAAGAGCACAGACCGCCGAACGAACGAAACTGTCGCCTTGAAGAAGATCTTCGATGCCTTCCAAAATGCCACCGACGCGCAGCGCACCTTCAGAGAAATCATGTTCCTGCAGGAGCTGGCAGGACATGACAACATCGTCCGCCTCATGAACGTCTTGAAGGCAGACAATGACAGAGACATCTACCTCGTCTTCGACTACATGGGTGAGACCTCCCTCTAGAGCTGTACCTTCAAATGCGTATATAGTTGATCTACAGGCCTGTATGAGGCACGGTGATTGCCTGTGGATAAGTTGCCGCCAGGCGAACCGCGCGACCTCTGCCTGGCGCGGTTGGCTCCTTGTTTTTCAATTTTTCGTGTTTCCTCTCCAGTCTTTGCGTTCGGATTCCTTCGCTCCCGAGGCTGTCATCCCTTTGAACACATTCGGGCTTGAGACAGCCTTGAAGAATGGGTTCGGCGACGTCCGCGTGTGCTGCGAGGGATGCACATGTGTCTTGTACGGGAAAGCCTTAGGAGGGACAGCGCTTCTCCTTTGACGGTGGGCGCCGCGGCCCTTAGCACGCTGCCGGCCTTATTCAGCTCCCGCAAGTGTTTTTTTCTGCTTCAGAGACCGATCTCCACGCCGTGATTCGCGCGGATATTCTCGAGGAAATCCACAAGCAGTACATCGTCTATCAACTCCTCCGCGCCATCAAGTTCATGCACTCGGGTAAGCCTCGGCATTGCCTCGCGAACATCGCTGACACGCCGCCCTCTGGCCTCACTCTGTTCTCTCTTTATCCGTCTATAAGCTGAGCCGTCTGCGTCCACGCCGTCCGTCGCTTCACTCGAGGTGTGCGTCTTTGCCCTTAGCTCGAAGGCTGCTGGATCGCTTCGCTGCGTTGTGGACGCGGATAGATTGATGAGAGCGACGCGGGCGTGAGTCCATAGCGTTTTGTGATCCGGACCTCGCCTGCGGAGAGATGCATGCATTGTGATTGTGTCTTCTTCGTTCGCAGGAGAGCTGCTTCATCGCGACATGAAGCCGTCCAACGTCCTCCTGAACAGCGAATGCCACGTCAAGGTCGCCGACTTTGGGTGAGTCCTTCATTTCCGGAGATCGCATCGGTTCTTGCATCCATATTTGCCAAGACGCCGCGCGCAACTCCCGCGAATCCTGCCTTAATTTACGTCTGTATGTATCGTTTTTTTGCGTACGTGTACATTTGTTGCGCGCTTCGGTGAAGCATCTCGGCGGTCGCCACGGGCGCGCTTCGCAGCATGTGCATGCGTCGTCCGTGCATGCATCCTCGATTTTTGTTTTTCTGTGTGTTTTGACTAAGTTTGGCGCGATCCGTCGCTCATAACGAGGCAGCCAGCCAGGACGGCGGAAACCCAGTCCTCACGGACTACGTGGCGACGCGCTGGTACCGTGCGCCAGAGATCCTCTTGGGCAGCACTTGCTACACGAAGGGAGTCGACATGTGGTCGCTGGGCTGCATTCTCGGCGAGCTCCTCTCGGGGCGCCCAATCTTTCCAGGTGACTGCATGCAATGAGTATACATGTATATGTGTAAACTCACTTTCAATCTTTATATATATATATATATATATATATATATATACTTGCATGTTATATATGTGTGCATTTGCATATATATATATCCATATGTATGTATGTGTATGTATTTACACGTGCCTATTTGAGCCTGAATCTCTTTTGCGCGCGCGTTTTCGTTGGACTGCAGAGGAATTCTGAAGGGCGTGCTGGTCGTACGCAGCTGCAGACTGGCGGCAGAAGGGACGTCCATTCTCTCGGCCTTTGCAGGCGGCTCAGACACGCGGTCGCCGGCGCGTGCGCGAGTGTCGCTGTGCATCTTCTTCCATTCTTTTTCCCTCGTAGCTCCTTGCTCCATACATTTTTCTCGTGCGCCTGAGTCTGCGTCTGCTGCTGCGCGTTTACAGGGACGTCCACGATGAATCAGCTCGAGCGAATCATGACTCTCACAGGCAGACCGAGCGCAGAGGACATCGACGCGATCAAATCTCCGTTTGCAGCGACGATGATGGAGAGCTTGCCTCTTGGAAAAGTCAAGTAAGGCTTGCGTGGCAGGCTAAAGGCAAAGTTACGCGCCGCGTGGCGAGATCATTTCTCGAGCGTTAAAGCATGTCCTGCAGAGGTGCCTTCCGTCCCTGCGGGTGCCCAGTCCTGTCAAGATTCCAAGAGATGTCCTCAGTCCTGAGGCCTTCTTTCTTCTCCCTTCAGCGCGTTTCTCGCTTTTGCCCCTGTCCAGTGTTGTTATCTCTTTGTTCAGTCTATCCACGTGCTGTCTCTCGTTTCTCCGTTTTCAGGAGCTTCAAAGACGCGTTCCCGAACGCTTCTCCCGAGGCTCTTGATCTTCTGAAGCAGCTGCTTCAGTTCAACCCCAACAAACGCATCAGGTATTCAAGTCTCGCCTTTGGCGACCGATCTCGTCCTGAGAATCTGTGATTGAATCGTGCTGCATGTCTCGCCGCGCCGCCGTCTGTCGGTTCTGTCGTCCATACTTGCATGCAAACTGTGTGTATGCAAGTCTATTCATGCGTGTGTGTCTCTTCGTGCAACGCTCTGCGGGTTGGTTGACACTACCCCTAGGGCCACTCGCGCCTTCTGCGCTTGCATACGGCTACATCGTCCATCTATTTATGCAGGTATGGGTGTATGGAAGTGTGGATGTGAGTACTTGCGGATGTGTGCAGACATCTGTGTTTTTTCTCTGCTTTTTTTCTTCAGCGCAGAGAAGGGACTTCAGCACCCGTACATCAGGCAGTTCCACAGCCCAGAGGACGAGCCGGTGTGCGGAAAAATCATCACGATTCCGATTGACGACAACACCAAGTAAGTTGCGAAAAGCGAATGGATAGACAACGCGAGCTGCGCTGGAAGCCGCGCTTCTTTCCTTGTTTCTGCGTGACTGTCTCTCGTCGTCTAGCCATTCGTTTTCTCATCTGCGTCTCTGCGTTTGCGGCAGAGGGCGATGCGCTGCCTCAGACCCCGTGCGGGTTAGCGGGGCCGCTCCCGTGCGAGGAGGTCGTCGCGCGTTTCAGAAGAAAAACTGTGTCTGCCGCTCATTAGAGGAATCACGGTGCCTCTCGTGTGCGACGTACAATATGTGTAATGCTTTGCCTTGTTCCGTCACATCTCTTTGTTCAAAGCGCGCTTTCCACTGGTGCCTGTGCGAGACGTGTTTGAGTGTTGGGCATGGGGTTTTCCTCGTGGGGCTGCACTTTTGAATCCATCATCTGTTTTTTCCACATTTTTTGTTTTTTTAGTTTTGTTTTCTCGAATCTCGCTTGCAGGTACTCTGTGGAGGACTACCGAGACAAAGTGTACTCGGAGGTGATCAAGAAGAAACACGACCAGCGGCGTCAGCGTCTCGCGGCGTCCTCCTCGGGGCGGCATCACTCCTCGTCGTCTTCGCACCACACCTCGTCGCACCACTCCTCGTCGCACCACTCCTCGTCGCACCACTCCTCGTCGCACCACTCCTCGTCGCATCACTCCTCGTCGCATCACTCCTCGTCGCATCACTCTTCTTCAGGCACCCGCGTCTCGTCGGGAGCCCACGCGGCGCCCGCCGGAGGGACGCCCTCGTCGCAGCCGCGCACCGCTTCCTCTGGAGGATCACCGCCGCAGCGCACGAACAGTCGCTCCGCGGCGAGCGGCTCGTCTTCGGCGCTCTACGCCAAGGGCGCCGGAAGCGCAAGTCCCCCGGCCGCCGGCGCGCCGGCCCACGCGGCCTATGCAGCCCAGGCGGCGACCGCAGCCGCTTCGCCGCAGGCCTCCGCGGCGGCGGCGTATCCGTCCTATCCTGCGGCGGCGTACGTTGCCGCGTCTTCGCCGGCGGCCTCTTCTTCGCCTTCCTCCTCGTATGTCTACCTGAGCGCGTCGCATGCGTCGCAGCGCGCGGGCTCGGGGGTGCCGGCGGGCGGCGCGACTACCTCCGCGACCGCGGCGTCCCGCTATGCGGCGTACCCAACCTCGACCCTCGTCTCCTCTGCGCAGCACCAAGCCGCGCCGCCGGCGGGCGCCTCGCCCGCGCGCGTCAGCCCGACCGCCGGCGCCACGTCGAGCAACACGCCCGCCTACTACGCCCCGTCGCACTTTTTCAGCGGCTCCGCCGCCAACCACGCGACGACGACGACGCCAGCCGCTGCGGCTGCGGCTGCGCTCGCCGCCGGCAGGCCGCAGGAGCTCACGCGCAGCGGCAGCCTCACGTTCCATCAAGTTCGTGCCAAATCCGAGGCCTACGTGCGCTCTGGAAGCAAGTCGAGCGTCAGCTCCTCTCAAGTGAGTGGCTAGAGAGCCAGGAAGAAAAAGAGGGAAAGAGACAGGAGAGGAGGGGGGAGGGGGAGGAGGGGAAAGAAAGGGGGAATGGTAGATAGACAAACTCGAGGCAGACGCCGTGTGTCTCAGGCAGGACTAGCGAGCGGAAAATAGAGGCGGAGGTCGGCGCGGAGAGTATTTGCGCGAGGAGAGACGTGACCTCGAATCCGCGAGTAGATCTGTTGCGTCCATGGCAGCAAGGCAGCTGATGCCTCACGTCTGCGTTGACCTCCTTGCCTTCAGTGGACGGAGCTCGAGCGCCATGGATCGCACGCAGTGAAAGTGAGTCCGCTGAAGTACTTGAAAACCTTATGGCCGTTTTTTGATGGAGGCGTCTCGCCGACTGGTTCCCGTATCTCCCCGCTTCTGCTGATACTCTTGGCTGTGTCCTGCGTCGCATGCATAGAAATTAGGGGCCTTCCTACGCCTGAATACATCTCTACGACCGCGTAGCGCACTGAACGCCTGCCCATTTCATGCTTTTTATCGCTTATGGATGCACTTCTGCCTGCTTGTATGTGTGTCGAGCTGTATACACCTGCATGTATATGGTGACTCCAGCGTATGAAATTCCTTTCTCGCGGCGGACAGTGCGCGAAGCGCGATTGACAGAGGCATCGACGCAGCGATTGAACGCTCAAGGCGCAGTTAATTTCCCGCTCACTGTGGAGGTCTCAAAGAGCGCGCCAAAGCTTTCAAATTGTACTTGCCTCGGAGCTGCTTCCGCTTCTTCTCAGATCCTGCGATAAGATTTCTCCGCGCTGTCTGTCTCTGGCTTCTTCGCAGGCTGTCTCCAAGACGTACGGAAATATTTGAAGCGTTTCAGGTCTGCAGAGCGCAGTGAAGGCGGAGTTACGATTCGTTTTCACTGGGAGTCTCCTCTTGCGACTTCGCGCTCGCTCGGTTCGCGCAAGTCTCCGAGGCCGCCCTTCTTTCGTCTCGTAGCGGCTGCGCTTCTCCGCGCGGAGGCGGCAACTTGATTTCATCGCGGCTTAAGTCAGCGAGGGAAGTGGTCTGAGAGCCCTGCGCGCGTCGATGAGCTTCGCAAATCGACTGCGGCGGAAGGACGACGGATGCATGCGGAGGAGGCGGACTGAGACGCGAGGCCGCCAGGCCGCGAGGAGAGCTTGCGCAGCTCCGCATGCGTGTATGAAAACGGAAACACGTCGACAGGGCCGCAGAGGAAGAGGGAGACGAGAAGCAGGGCGACGGCCGCGCGGAGAGGCATTAATCTGTGCCGCGGCCTTTCATGTCTGTGCTTTTGTATATCTTGATGCGCAGCGGGGCGCCCACGTGTGAGACTGGCGTGACTGTATGGAGGAGGCGTCGGCGCGCGTTTCAGTTGCTCCACCTCTGAACGTTTCTGAGTGTATTTCGAGCGTGCCGATGTCAACAAGTCTCTTGAGTTGCATTTTCTTCACGTTGAACCGACGAGGCCCGGTTTTGCTGGCTGCGGAGGAGCCGACAAGTTTTTTGTCGTGAAAGCAGGCCTTCATGGTTTTTGTTGGGTAGAATCTTGTTGGAGAGCCTGGCGTTCGTCGCGGATTTCGATGCCTGGAGGCAGCTTCTGACGCTTTTGCCCGTTGTTTTTGTTCCTCTTTGACCACGAACTTGAACGGCCAGCGAGAAGAGCGACGAGCTCTTTTGCCGCATTCGGTGGGACTTCCGCTTTGTTGTTTCCGTCTCGCCGCGAACCCACGCTCTTGGCTTCATCCGTTAAATCCTTGAAAACTGCGCGGCGCCCTCAGGGGCACATCCACACCTCGCAGATGCCCCCAAGCAAAGTGCCTCGCGCCTGAACTGCGCTTTCATGAAGTCGTTTCTCGCTTCTGTCTCGCCGAACTGCGTGCCCACAGAGAGCAAGGCGCTCCGTGCCAAATCACCCGCGCTCGAATTCTGCACCCACACAAATACATGCATACTCGCAGTCGCAGACACGTGTTTCGCTCGACAAGTAGCCGACCCCCGTGTAGAACCTGCTGCCGGCTACCCACCCTTGGGTCCAAAGCGGACCGCCACACCGTTGCCCAGAGTGATCGCACTCAGGGCGGAAGAGCGGAAGACGGACAGCTATCTGGGTTTCTTGTATGAGACTTCTTGAAGAGCGTAGCTACTAGTCTTCAGTGTCTACTACTCTCTGAAGTGCGTAGCTCTCTTTGTTTCCGTGTCTCAGATTTTTCGTGGTTTTGGAGCGTCTGCGGGCTGGGCTCGAAGCCATTTCCCCCTCTCGCCGCACTGGTGCGAAGCCGGATCTGTCAGTCTGCAGTGACTCGAGCGAGCTACTCGACCAAGAGAGAACCCACGGAACGCGCGTGAGACGACAGCAAGAGATAATCAGTAAAACTGAGGCACCGTAAACCCTCAGGTATGTAGTTGCGCTCCGAATTTTCCGCAATATTTTCATTGAAATACAACGTCTACGTGTTGGTGGTGTCTGTCGATCTCTCGGCGCGGCACCCGCACGGCGACCTTTGACTGCACAGGGAAACCGAACAAGAAGCGGGACTTCGAGACGAAAAAGGGAACGGAATGAAACAGAAAAAACAAGACGCGCAAAGAGAACGAAGGAAACACGCGCCGACAGTCCTCGCGGCAGCGGACCGACGGCCGAACTCAACGTCTCTCGCGCTCCTCTTCACCCGAACGCTTGACACAAAAAACCGGCAGATGAAAACGGTATGTCACTTATCTGGAGACTCTCTCCGCAGACAAGCAAACACAGCCGCGCCTCCTCTCCCTCAAACCTCCCCCCCTGCAGTTCGCCTCACGGCGTCTCTCTGCGAGCAGGACGAACTCACGCGCCCGAAGTTCTTCACCCTCCAATAGACGCCCGAGGCTGCTCTCTCTCTCTGCGCCGCTCTCAGGCAGAGCGCCAGCGCCTGAGAGACGCGTCGTTTTCTTGCGTCTCCCGCCCCCTCTGTCGAGTTTTTCTCGTCTACCGCAGCCCTCCACGCGCCGGATTAGGCGCACGACCGCCACGCATGCGCGGCTCTTTCTGCGTCGCCCTTCTCCCCCTATCTTCTCCTTGCTTGCTGGCGCTGCATCCGCGCTCCTTCGCTGCATCCCGCGCCTTCCTCGCTCTGCCTGCATTCGTCTTCTGATCGCCTTCCCTCTCTCGCTTCCGCAGTCTCGAGATGTCCCGCTGGTGTCTGGCTTCTCTCTCTGCGCGTCGCCGCAGCCCTAGACGGCGAGCTCGTCCTCGAGCCAACAGTACTCGAATGTGAAGTCTTGCTTGATCTTCGAGCACCACCCTGCGCGAGAGACTCAGAAAAAGATCACGGTGAATTCAAAACGAGGTCCCGCAAGCACAGAAACAATAACGCCTCAACTTCTCCAGACTAAATGCCAAGCCTTCCACGCCTCGACCGCCTCTGTCAGCGAGACGGCGGCGCCGGCGCCACGCGCCGGCAGAGGCAAATGCTTGCAAAAATGATAGTTCACCACTGAGTAAACAGATGCGCGGCATGGCGGTCCAGCCTAGCTGCCAGGCCGCCGCTCCACGCGCCGCCGCGACTGCACAGTTGCGAGAGAAAAGCTTTTTTCTTCTGAACCTTCGAACTCGACCGTTCACGCCTCAGCAGAAGCAGAGAGGTACCTGCGACTGTGTGGATTCCACGCGAGAGTCTTGTCCGTTACCCGCGGAGGCGACGTGTTCTCCAATGTTTGCCATACCTGAGTCGTAGTCAAAGTAGACGTACGTGCCCTGCTCGTATTTGTCCGCCGTGATTCGCGGCTCTTCGTGGCGCTGGAACCAAGTCAAATATTTCTTGTGGTATCTCCAGGACTGGCGCTTCAGCTCGCGAGCTGCCAAATATTGTTGATACGTCCCCTGGAAACAAAACGCGACACAGACATGCAGCGACACGCGCCGCGCGCCTTTGGCTCTCTCTCCCCTCGTGTCTCCCCCGACCCCAGCCGCCGCGCCAGCACTCAAGGCGTCGCCCTCCGGAGCTGCTTCACCTCCCTCTGCTCGCGCATCCCTTTTTCGTCCTTTGCTGCACGTCTCTTCCCCCTCCTTCGCGCTGGCAGCTCGATCAGCCTACCTGTTGATAGTAAAAGACGAAAAAGAGAGTGTCAAGGTCCAACCGCGAAAACAGCTGCCGAGTGTCGTAGCCTGCCAACGGGGTGTCGGGAAAGCTCTCCGGCGCGCACGTCCAGGGGATCTGCGGCGACAGCGGCGGCAGCGAACGAACCCCGGGGCCTCCAGGTCCCACCCCGAAGACCCCGTTCGCCCCCCAGCCCAGCGCCGACGCAGCGTTGCGCCCGCAGACGCTGCCGCCCTGCGTCTGCTCGCCATCGGAGCGCGTAGGACAGTGCGCCTGGCTGCAGCCGACCAGCGCCGCGATGCCCGAAACTGCAGCAGAGACGAGAAAAGGTGACACACGTGCAACGAGGGCCTCACACACGATGGACGGCCCTCCCGCTGCCTCCATTACGCAGTTTTTGCACGAAGAACGCGCTGGACACAGGTCCTGCGAGAGGCTGAACAAGTGAGACGGGCACGGGAGTTTCGGATGCGTCACCTGGGGGAGAGTGCGCCGCTGTGAGAAATCAGCGTTCCTCTGTGTGTGCGGGTTGCTTACGTGAGCTGCCTGAGTTGCCCTGGAGGCCAGGCATCCCGAGTCCCGAGGCGGATTTTCCTTCAGCGTCTTCTTCTGCGGACTTTGCTGAAGTCGCTTGGTCGGTCTCGCCCGCCCTTCTCTCTCTGCCATCCTCGCCGCCGACTCTCTCTTCTTCCGCGCCCGCGGCGCCCTTGGCTTGCTGACCTCGACCGCTAGCTGGGTCCGTCGACCCCCCGGTCACGGCGGCCGCAGCCCCCGCCGTCTGGGCGCCAGCGCTCTCTCCTCCTCCTACGGCCTGCGCCTTGCCGGCTGCGCGCTTGTCTTTGCCCGCTGCGCCTGACGCCTTCTCGAGTTCTTCGCGTTTCCGGCTCTCCTCTGGCTCCGCACCCGCAGTCCCCTTCGGGGCAGCTGACCCGGCGGAGGCCCCCGCGCCGGCGACGGTGACCCAGCGGCTGGTGCCTGCGAGCGCGGGGTCCGCAGCGGGGGGCGTCGACGCAGACCCCGCGGCGCGCCTCCCCGTCCAGGCGTCGTTCTCTGCGCCAGGGGAAGCCGACCGCGGCTTCGCGGAGACCTGCGCGGGCGAGGCGGCGCCTGCGCGGTCGGTTTCGTGACTTGTTTTGCGGCCTCCCGTCGCCCCGCTCTCTCCGCCCGCCTTCTCTGCGGCGCCCTTCTTCTGCGCGCCGCCCGCCGCGTTCGTCGCCATGCCGTTCAGCGCCGCCGCCGCCGCGCCCGCGGAGGACGCTCCGGCGCCTTCACTGCCGGCGCCCTTCTCAGCCCCGCCGGCTGCCTGCGTGGCCTTCTGACCACTCTCGCCTCCTCCGACCGCCTTCTCGCCCTTCTGGGGCCCCGCAGCGGCGCCGCCGGTTCCCAGAGAGGCGCGCGTCGAGGACGCCGCCCCGCGATTCGCTGTAGAGACTCCACTCTGTGTGCTGCTGCTGCGGCCTGTCTCGCCCGCAGCTGCCGGAGATCCAGCGGCAAGGCGGCCCGTCCGCTGAGACCCGCCTGGGGGATTACTTGACGTGCTCGTGGGGCTCGCGCCCGCGCCGGAGGCCTCTTTACTCCCCGCGCCGCTGGGAGGCGTCGCGTCTCCGCACGGTTCCGCTGCATAAGAACACCCAACACACGCACAAAATGCGACTTCCGAGGCCTACATAGATGTGTATCTACATGTATATATGCATAAGTGGATATATATATATGCATATAGACGTGTATACACGCACACACACGCGCACAGGCCCGGCTCATGTGTCGATTGCTGTCTAGATGAATATTCACGCACGCGTTCACACAGCGCCACAAGCGGCGCCCCTTCCGTAGTCACGCGTGGCTGCGAATACTGGGGTTTGATTACATTTTTCACGTGAGTGTGTGTAGCGATGCATATGCGAGGAGGATGCTTATCACACTGGTTGGGCGGAACTAGTCACGCAGCAGAGACCCACGACGAGTTCGACTGCGCAATCATGCGGAGACGGGCAGACGAAAGTCAGCCGCTTGTCAACCTGCGGCGGGTCATGAGCCGCCCTCCATGGACTCTCTTTGGCGCATGCGCGTTCTAGACCGGCGAGACATTCTGCGCACACGACAACGGAGAGCCACCCTCAACCCTGGACACATACAGTTTGTATTTTCCTCCTCAGAGTCCTTGACGACTTCACTCGCGTTGTCCTCGGGCGCGTCGAGGTTGAGCGCAGTGTAGAGCGTTTCGTCAAAGAAGAAGTCGGGATCGCTGAAGGTTTCAATATAGAGCTCCAGACTTTCTTTGAGTTCGTCCATGACGGAGAGGTCGAGAGAGTCGTTTTCGAGTCTCCGCAGAATCAACTCCATGTTGTTGATGTGCCAGCGATGCCGCTGCACATAGAGCTGCAGCTGGCTGAGGCGGCGCTCTGTATTGGCCTGGTCGCGCTGCTTGCCCTTTTTATTGCTGTGAAGCAGTTCCTCTTCGGCTTCATGTGCGTCGACGTGAGTGTTGAGCGCGGAGATGAATTCGTTCAGCCACTCGCGGTGGCGGTTCCGTTCTTCCTCCTGCGGGTCGAGCTTCGTCTTGGCTGCGAGGCCCTCCTTGGAGAAGGCCTTCATCTTTGATTCGCGCTCGCAGACCTTGAACCTCTCCATCTCGCGTTCGATTTTCTTTCGCGCCTCGTCGAGTGGAGCCTTGTCTTTGATGTCTGACGACGTTTGCCAGGTCTTAATCTGGTCGCGAAACCGCTGCAGTTTCTTGATTTCGCGCTTCAACTCGTTCTCGAGCTTCTCTTTCTGCGACGAGCTGACCAGAGGCCCGTGTATCTTCTCGCAGACGTCGTTGAACGCATCCAAACCCTCCTCGACACGCTTGAGTGTCTTTTCCACCTCCTGCTGCAGCTTCCGCTTCTCTGCCATGGCGCTGCCCTGTCTGTGCGGCTCTCCCCCTAGCCAAAAAAGAGAACAGAACAATGGACAACGTGCAGACGCCTCTGCAGCGCGCCACACACAGGAACGCAGCAGCGATAGGAAAGACGAAAAGCCGCCGACACGTGACGCCTAGAAGCTCCACAGGCAGGCACTGGAGAAGAGACGCAGAGCACGAGACGAGCACAGCAGACGGACAGTGAGGGAACGCAGATGACAAGCTACCTGCGACAAACGGAGAAAAACCGCAGAGAAACCACAAGAGAAACCAGAGACGGAGTTCTGCAGGTCACAAGCCAGGCCTGCTCCAGGCGCAGCGGCCCAAGAATTCGATGACGAGCTGCAGCGGGGCGGCTACCCTCGAAGCAGAAGCGCAGAGGAGGAAATCTAAGACGATTCAGAATCGACGACTGACAACAGAGGCGTCCTATCCCTGCGGAAGAGGCCTCTCGTCTCTGCACTGTATTTTATGTGCGCGCGGCCACCGGGAATCCGGTTTCACGTCTCCATTTGTGCGCAGTCGAGGGAGCCTCGACGGCGCAGACACAGGCAGTGGGAAACGGTTTTGCATTCAGAGAGGACGGCACACGCCCAGACGACGACACTCGCAGGGCAGCGCGGGTAGGCGCCGAGGGTGGGGATCAGACACAGAGTCAGACACGTGAAAAAAAGTCGCACGGGCTGTAAGAAAAACAGCCGCTGCCGCATGCTTCGTTCGCAGGCCCTCTGGGGAGAGACTTAGCCCGCGGTCAACAAGAATAAGCAGAGGCCTCAGGGCGAAGCGGACAGCACGTCTCTTCGGAAGGCCGAGAGGAGGCGAGTGAGAGATCCGCTCTGTTGCGGACGGAGAAGCGAAACAGGAGACTCGCAAGAGGAGGCGGGCGGAAACCGGGAAGCGGGTGCGAAAAGGAGCAAAGGCGGCGCAGTCGCAGTCCCTTCGACGACGCGGCGCTCGCTCTGCGCATGTGCTTCCAGCTCTGATGAAGTCGCTTGCTTTCGCGGGCGGAAGGCCGCGATACGAAGAAGAGAGCTCCCTAGAGAGAGGGCTGCAACGCCGAGAAGAAACTGCAAATTTAAAGGCCACGAGAGAGCGGGGAGCCCGCGCGCGCACGCAGTCGGCGACGAACAACAAATTGGAGGAGGAGGAGACGAGAGAGCCGACGATGCTAATCGCGTCGCAGCCACGAAGAGAAGGACGTACAGACGCGCAAAGAGCAAGGAAAAGAGATTTTGAGACGAAAGCGTGCTCGCTCTGGCGCCGAGAAAAGACGGACAATACAGTCGAAAGAAAAGAAACCCGTTCAACCCGCCGCTCACTGCTGCGCGTGCGCTGAGGAAGAGTCGTTGGATGTCGTCGCACGCGCTGAGACACGGTGCAAATCGGTCATATTTTTCTAGCTTTCCGTTTTCCCGTAGTCGGCACGGATACCGAGGAAACAGTATGCCTGTTTTTGCCATCTCGTGTGCACGGTCTTTGTGACTAGATGTCGCTTTTTCCCTAGTGACTGTCGACGTTGAGGGAGTGCGAAGAAGCCTGGGTGAGGGAAGGAGCTCTAGGCTCCTTTCATGGGGCCCTCTGGCGCAGCTGTTTGTTTAGTAGGATGGTGCCGGACTCTCCTCGAACTTAATTCTCGGGCGGAACGTGTGAAGGGAGCCGGCAAAGTCTTCAGTCAGCGACTCTGCCGGCGCCGCTGGAGGGAACGAATGCCTCGGGCCCCGGCGGGGGAGACATGCTGTCAGACGTTGCAGTGGCTGCCGCTGCAAGTATCTATTGAAGCAAGCAGTTCGCATATTCATTGCAAGAGGAGTACCGTCCAGCACGCCTCTGTTGCGGGGTAGCAAAGTCCCACGACATGCCAGAAGGGTGGCCGGGGAACTGTGAGCCGAAGCGTAGGGGGCGGCGGTGCAGCAACCCCGAGTGCCAAAACTGGACGCGGATTTGCTTAGTTGTCTCGGACCGCTAGTCAGCATGCCAAAGGGGATTTGTTGTGTCTCCGCGCGGGTAAGTGTTATATTCGAGGCAGAAAATCGTGGCCTCCGTGGTGCTTTGCAGTCTTATATGCGCCTGCCACGGGCCGCCACCGGGTTCGCAGTCGCACCAGAGCGCGCAACTGACAACACCGCGAAGATGCTGCAAGCTTCCATGAGCACACCTGTAGAGGAACGTCGACAGAGGGATGCAGAAGCGATGACTCTTGAGTTGCCGCCAGAGGTTCCCGAAGCCTGGTGATGGGGGTCACGGCAGAGCTCTCGCGGTACCCGTGGCTGGATCTGAACTCACAGAGCCCTCCAACGCTGACCCCGTATCGACTGACACACACGGTCTATTTTGTGGTAGGCGTTGCCAGGACAAGGGCCCCCCGCTGCATGACCATGGGTCGGCCACATCGCGAGCGATCAGCATTTTAGGGGTGCGTAGAGGCGCTGCACACCCGTTAACCCGCAGACCCATTCTTCCATCGACACACTTTCTGCGCTTACGACCTCGGCATGGCATCACCCCTACACTCTTGGGCTGTTGTAGGCGGGGAGCGTGTTGGCGTGTATCACGTCGCAGCCGCCGTCAGCGGAAAAGAGTACGGTCCCCGCATGCGTTGCCTCCTACTTCACTTGCCGTCTTACTTCTGCACCCAACAGTAAGTCGTCTACCGCGAGATGGCGTGCTGCGCTGGCATGAGACCGATACAGCCTGTGTACACCTACGTCACGCGAGAGGACTCCGCTAGCAAGGCGACCACGCAAATTTTCTTACAAGAAGTTTGTCGGCATGAACGTTGCGGAGCAAAGACCTCTTTCGGGAAACTAGGGGCTCACGACAAACGAAACGTCATATGGACTGAAATTTCAGTCAATTGAAGCACACAACTTACGCCCTGACCCAGGCTCACAAGAGATCAGGGGAAAAAACTCCTCTGAACTGTCACTGACGACAGAAAATACCTTTGACGATCCTGGAAGGGTTCGGAAAACAACAAGTACGGGACATCCGACCCATTAGGGCGTCATCGTCCCTCTGCGAAACGGCTATCAGGACTTGACTCTGCAAATTCTCCAGATGGTTTGACGCAGAAAACGGGGGGACTCCGACACTCGCGCTGCCGTGAATACACCCGCATACACTATGGCTTCCTGTCGAGCTACCAAGCCGACAGCGCGTCGAAAGTGTTATCCGCCTGCCGACATGCGAGCCCGTCCCATTTCTCGCGTGTCCTGGGGGCCGTAGCCAGACAGCCAGGCAGCCAAGCACCACCTGGGCGCTCTCACCTCGAAGCACTTTAAAAAAGGCGACCCAGGAGCTCCGCCTCAGCCCGAGACTCGTTGACGCGCCGCGCCGCGGTCAGCGCAGCAGAGGGACATCTCCCATGTCCACGAACTTGCAGATGGAGCACGTGAGGCTGTCGTGGTCGTGTGCGAGTTCGCACCCGCAGTTGTGCGACACGAGTCGCACACATTTGTGAACGACCTTGACGTTTTCCCCACGCGATTTGTCACTGCGTCGCCTGCGGCGCTCGCCCGTGGTTGACCTCGAGGCGCGACTGCTGCTGGTCACCGGTGGCGCAGATGTCTCAGATTCGGTGAAACCATCGAGCTTGCTAGAGGGCGGAGGTGCGCACTCAGCAGACTTTTCCTCCAGCAGCTTCCTTCGGCGCGTCTCTTCTTCTTCTTCTGCCCGGCGTCGCCTTTCTTCCTCTGCTCGCCTCTGCGCCGCTTCCTCCTCGGCTCGCCTCCTTTCCTCCTCTTCTCTTCTTTTGTGTTCTTCTTCCGCCTCTCGTCTCCTTCGTGCTTCTTCCTCGCGTCTCCGCGCGTCTTCCTCTTCTTCGCGCCGACGTCTCTCTTCTTCGCGCCGACGTCTCTCTTCTTCTGCCTCTCTGCGAATCCGCTCAGCTTCTTCTTCGGCGCGCCTCCGCTCCTCTTCAAAGAGCCTCCGTCGCTCCTCCTCTGCTTCGCGCTTCCTCCGCTCTTCAGCTTGTTCGGCCGCCTCCTCAGCTGCAGCCCGCTCTTCTTCTAGTCTGCGCCTCTCGTCTTCTAGCCTGCGCCTCTCGTCTTCTAGCCTGCGCCTCTCGTCTTCTAGCCTGAGGTGCTCCTCTTCTTGTCGGCGACGTTCCTCCTCCGGTTTCCTCCGCGTCGCTTCCTCCTCCCTCTGCTTCTCCGCTATCTCCTGCGCCTTCGCGCGCGCTGGCTGCTTGGCTTTGTTCTTCGAGCAGGCGCCCCCCATTTCCGGCTTCCCCTCAAAGGTGAACGACGTCGAAGTCTACGGGTGTTGCCCAGCTGAAATGGCGCTCTTTCCCGCCACGCTTCGCCGCGGAGCGGTCTGCTGCACAGTGGTAGCTCGTCCCTAGAAGCGGCGCTGGGCGCGGAAACCTGTGGCGAAGTGGACGCCAGCGCAGGGGAGGCTTCTTCCCTGAAGCGGCCTGGTTCACAAATCAACTGAACGAAGAAGGCCATGGACGCTCTGCCTACAAATCTTGAACTCGAAGTGAACGCGGAGTGTGCCGCGGAAGATGCAGAGATTCGCCCTGGGCAGTGGCGCGACGGGTGAATCGCGGCCTCGGCGCGCCCGCTTTCAGATCGCGCGCAAGATACAGATTTATACGTGTCGGCTTTCTTTGCAGGTTGTTTCATCCCACGGGGTCGCAGATCGCGGCCGCGCGACAACTGAAGAGTTCACGAAGCGGAACGAAGAAGAATGACTCGAAAAACATGCGCACTGACCAGCAAGCTGCCCCGATGCGCACAGCTCTCTCCGATGTCTCTGCTGGAGGCTCAGCGCCTCAAGTTACGCGGTTTCAGCGGCTTGGAGCTCATGTTTCACAAAAAGGCGCAATATTCACACATCTCCAGGCTCTTCCGGCATTTCGTCGCGCGAGAACGGGCGCGCGCCGACTCAACGAGGGCGCAGCTGCGACGGTCACCCGTCGCGAAGGAATGCCTCGCGCGCGCGACACACGGCGCGCAGGCGCGCACGCTCCACAGAACTCAGTTGACTTTCTGTGAAGGCAGTTGACTTTCTGTGAAGGCAGTTGACTTTCTGTGAAGGCAGTTGACTCTCTGCTTCAGACCCACGTCCGCCTGCAGAGTTGAAAAGTCGCTTCGTCCTCTGGGGTAGGCAAGGCGCCGAGAGCGATACATTTCGCAGGTCTGCGGGGGTGACCCGCCAGGGCAGCCAGAAACCGTGATCGACTCCGCCGCACACAACATCTGGGTAGAGCAGAGAGGCAACGCCGGCTGCCTGGCGGGTTTAAGGGTCCCGGCTTTTTGAGCACACACGTCCCTCCTCACTTTGAGACTCAGTGGATCCTTTTTCAGAGACGTAGGCGCAAACGAGCTCTTTCGTAACCGCGCGGCCGCGCAGCTCCTTGCCTGACCAGCGGTCTGCTGCCGCCTTACAGTCTCCGCCAGTGCAACTGGAGCGAATCTACACACGTCGGAACTGGGGTCTCGAAGGTGACACACGTGTTTCACTGCTTTCACAAGCGCCCAGGAGCTCTCGCGCAGTTGAAAAAAAAAGCAACGGCGCGTACTGCAGCCTTGCGGCCGAGAGGGAAGCGCGCGACTTGAAGGGCTTGAAGGGCAATCGAGGCGATCTTGCAAGGACTAGCAAACCGGGCGCGAGCGGTGCTGTAGTGACTGCAGGCAGTGTAGCGTTCAGATTTAGGATCCGACGAGTGCGTTTTGCATGCTGTTGGAGAGTCAGACTCGCAGCGGATCTCGCCTTGCAGCAGAGAAAATCTGACGCGAGACGATTGTTTACACGAAGTGGATCAAGACTACGAGAACCGAGCTAGCCGTCTGTCCTGGCGTCACACGGCTCAATCATAAATTTGCTCAAGCGTCTATGCCTGCGTGGACGCTTGCGTCTACACGCCTTTCAGCTCTTCTCCACGAGACCTAAAGGCCCTTTCACCCGGAGAAGCCGTCCCTGTATACCGTCTCGTGTCCCTACTGGAGAGTCTATCTAGCGTCTCAGTATGGCGAGGTCTGGGATCCTTACGTGTGCCATATCTGCCCAAATCTGCCTATAAATCTGGTGTCGATCCGCCAGATACACATTCGTGGCTCAACGCAGGAAGGCGCCTACGTACCCTATTATACGCTAGGTCTCCTGAGGAACCCAGGGCAGTCCTGTGAAGGCAGAGTTGACTTGACTGCTAAGGGCGCACCCTCTATCGGATATTTTCGGCCGATCCGACCGTGACCTGGTCCTGCTACGCTGGCGTCAGATGTGACCGCCGCCAAACATCACGCAACCTATCTTCCCTCGAGCCTATACGGGTCGGTCACTCTGATCATCCCATGTATATATATATATATATATATATATATATATAGGCAGATATCGGTTGCAGTTGAACGGCGTGGCATATATATATAGGCAGCTATCGGTTGCAGTTGAACGGCGTGGCATATATATATATATATATAGGCAGATATCGGTTGCAGTTGAACGGCGTGGCACAAGACGCGTGCTTCAGGCGCGCCTCCGCACTTCCCTATTCACGCGTACGCCTCGCTATCCTCCCCGCAAAAAACACACACAGTGCCACTTGCCCCCCTCCAGTGGACCATTATTTTTGAGACTCGGGGTTGAAGTCGGCCCTCGCTCCGTTGGTCTGCGAGGCAAGCGACTGCGTCACCAGCTCGCCTGCCACAGTATAGACACCTGGGATCGCTTCTTGCATTTGGCTCATGGCATCCGCGTAGTACTGCAGTTCGCTTTTGGTGTAGGCTTGGAAGGCGCCGCTGCTGTCCAGGTAGCCCCTGAGATTGCCCTGCGGGTCGTAGGCAAATCCCTGCCGGTCAAAGAAGAGGCCAGACGCCTCGTCGAAAAAAAACGCCGGCTCACTGTCTGCCTTGTCGCCTGTGTGCTCTCCGGCGGAGGGCGGAGCGACTCCCTGCGATGTCAACCTACTGCTCGAGGCCTCAGGCGGCAGTGTAGGGGCTCCCGGTGGCGCGGCAGACCGGTCAGAATCCTCCCCTGCGAGGCGATCCAAGGAGGACTCGCAGGCCTCGGCTGGAGTTGTTTCTGTGGCGACGCCTCTTCGCCCCTCTGAATCCCCGTTTTCTGCGGGAGGAGGAGCCGGCAGAGCCGCGTGAGCCCGCGCTTGATCGGCGTTTTCGGGCGTCTGTGCGGGCGTCTGGCGCCCGTGCTTCTGTGGGGCGTGCTGAATTGCGCCGAACGCCTCATCCGCGACTTGCTCTGTTTCCTCCTCTCCAGGAAGGACTTGTGCGTCGTGCCTGAATTGCTGCCCGTCCTCCGTGGTCGAGTGTGCCGCGGATGCGTGAGGCGGATCCGAGCTCACGGCGGCATTTTGCAGTTCCCCCTCTTTTTCTGCCACCGCAGCATCCTCGGGCGCCTTGTCTGCGAAGTGCGCGCGCAGGCTCGTTCGACTCGAAGGAGGCGAGAAGGCGCTGCTACTGCCGCGGCCGCTGTTGGAGATGCACACAGGCCGCGGTCCCTCCTTCTCTGTCTGCGAGTGTAGAGAGGCTTCCCCAGACTCCACGTCCGCTCTCAAACCTTCCGCTGCACTGCCTCGGGCCTCGCCAAATTCGTCAGAGCGCCGCCGCCTCGCGGTGATGGATGCGCTAGCTCCGGATTCCTCTCGCCTCATCGAGGCGCGGAGAGTGGCGCCGTCGCCGTCTCCGTCTGAACACACCCCGTAGGGCGCGCACGAAAGCACTGCATGGAACCGCCTACCAGTAGGTCGAGCGAGGTGAAGCGGACGTGTGGCGAGCCATACACGTGCACAGAATCAAATGAATAATACGCGAGACAAGAAAACTGCAAGATGTGGAGAACGCACAGCGGCCGCGTGCTGCATATGCATTCGCGTTTCCACGTTGACGCCATCGCATGACACGGCTGCCTCAAAGCACACGCGCTGAGAAGGATGCATGCGCGGAGCGGTGGTTTCAGAGAGCAAGGGGAAGATCACGGCTGCAGAGGGGGTTGAGGTACGGCGTGTAGAGGGGGAGCGGTTGGAGAAAGAGAGAGGGGAGGGGGGAGGAGAGAGGGGAAGGGCGGAGACAATCGCACGGGCGCGTCCTCAGCGTCTGCAACTCACCACTCTCGCAGTCGCTCGCGACCATGGGATGCGGATCGAAAAAGACGTCTTTCGGCTCCGCCCGCATGAGTTCTGTTGCCTTCTGGTGCAGCTTGTCTCGGCTTTCCGCCATCTTGCTTGTGATCACCTGCAGCTTGGCGCTGCGCCAGTCCTCCTGCTCGGGGTTGTCGTTCAGAGCCACAGTCTTCCGCATTTCTTCGTCGCGAACGTGGTGCCAAAAGGCACTAAACCGAGAGGAGCGCAAAGAATCGGCGGCGCAGCAATCCACAGGCCGTGAGGTATCGCCCACACGCGGGCTGCCCTGTTTAGGCCGCTGCCGGTATAATCGTATATATATATATATATATATATATATATATATATATATACATACATGCGTTATCATTAGCCGATCACCCTCTACTCAAGCGGGCACCGACTGGCAGGAGTCCTTCTTCAGCTCGGCGCGTGTATATATACACTTATATGTATCTACAGATACACAAATCTACATATATATATGTGACCGAGTGTGTAGATACGCCTACAACTGTGCGTTTTCTGGTACCCTGCGGGAGGTTGGAAGACCACTTACGCGTTGGCTTTCATGACGGCGACTCGCATGTCGAGATCGCCAGGGAAATACCAGGCGAGCGTGCTGAAGAAGGGCAAGTAGTGCGCGTCTGCGAAAAAGTAATAAAGATGACTCTTCCACGTTGACTCAGAAACTGCGGCACGCAGGCTCCGCCGTCTGGTACGCTCGCGTAGGAAAGTCGACCGGAGAATCGATCGGCAGGTATGAAGTGCCGCATCTTGCAGAGGCGTAGCCACTTCAGTGACTGAGGAGAAGAGAACTGAGATTCCTCGCGGGGTCGCGGTTTCGACTCCACTTCACACCCTTGAGGGCTTTCCGGCAAAGACGGAGACACACAGAGAGCCTGTCTCTGCGCTCGTGCGATCGTCTCTCAGCCCTCACGAGTGCCTCCATACAGAACTTCCTTTTAACAATTCATTCACGTCTATCCCCAGCCGCATAGACATATACACATATATATGTAGATATATATATATACACATATATGATATCGAGGTGTGGATGGGCGAGTAGTAGATACCGGCGACATGCACATCTCTGTAAGTCGAGCCCCCTGAATGAAGACATTGACGGCTCACATGTTTTTCTCATGAGCGTGGTTCGCGTGATTTGTTTCTGAAAAGGCGGAAGACGTGTCTCCTGCACCGTATATGCGCTGAGTCGAACTCCCCATGCCGATCCCGACGACAGAGCCTAGCCGTGCCCTGGCTGCCGGTGCCTCATTCTCACCTATCAGCAGCACCTGAGACCCCGCTAGCGTGGCTTCCGACAGCCTCTGTGCCCAATGATAAAGGAAAAAAACATGCTGTGGCACCATCGATGAACCCTCGCGTTTTGCCTTTCCCGCTTAGGTTCAGGCATGATGAATGGAGAGCGCCAGAAAGCCTACAGGCCTCACTCCCTCAAGGCTTTTCACACACGCGCACGCTTCATATATGTACCGTGAGATCTGTTTATTGCATGCTGGCTCCATCCAATGAAAAGAGAAGGCAACCGTTGTGCGCATGTTGAACACCGACGCGCACAGAATTGTTTGCTCATCACGCCTGCGGCATTCGGCTCCCTAAGGCGTGATCACCGGCTGGCACCGCGGGGAGGCGTGACATACAGGGGCCTGCCGCTGTGTCACTTTCTTGGTGCATCTTGGTTCCACCGGAAGTCTTTTCGCGGGTTTGATATTCACTGGTGTGTTTGTTCGGAAGCTGCACCGAGAAAGTATCTCGTGCGGAGAGACCTCTCTTCCAAAACACGCGTTCCACACAGGCGGAGGCCTTATGCATGAAATCCTCTCTCTATATATACATACATATATACATATATATACACTACATAGATACGTATATATATGCAGATATATGTACGCGTATATGCGCACCGCGTTTTCTACCGTTCGCGCGCCTCGTGTCTGACTAAATCGTCGCTCCCTATAGGCGCTTACGCTGAGGCTGGAGTAGCTCTTTGGCAGCTTTAGGGCCTCGTCCATGGTATTCTAGACGGACGCACACGCACCGAGAGCGCGGAGTTGAGTTTTCCCTCAACGGACTCGTGTCTGGTGGGTGTGCGGCGCCAGACGCAGATCCCTGCGCCGCAGGCCAAGCGGTTTCGCTCGCTTCCTATAGAAAAGGCGAGTGCGGCGCAGCGCCGCGCCTTTATTGCCGCTGAGGAGAGGCCGCCAGCAGGGGTCTCACCTGGAAGTGCATCTCAACGGCCAGCTTTTCTGACCACCGGCGGTGCAGCGGGAAGTTGAGCAGAGCTAGCGCGTGATCGGCTGCAAGCAACGCCAGCTTCAGCCTCACGACGTTGTCGCGAAATTCCACTTAGTTCACGTCTTTCCCCCTCCACGGCGATTTCATCGTAACCGCGACGATCGCGTCTTTTCAGCGAGCAAAATCGAGAGCACGAAAATGGACACACGTGCGAAGCAGGACTGAACTGTGAGTCGCAGCGGATATCGTCTGCAGCTTTTTCGAGACAGCGACTCGTGGCCTCAGAAGGTAGGTACAGAGAAGGCGCACAAGGAGACCTATCCACATGCTGCTGCATTGAAGCACTCCTGTACGCCTGCGCTACTCCACGTCCTTGTAGGTTAGGCGCGTTCGACTAGAGTTAAGCGCGTGCGCCTTCGGGTAGGCATGCACCCGTAAAGCATTGCAGACTGACGCAACACATAGAACCCACAGGAGCCTAGGCAGAAAGCGGTTTAGGCTCGGCGGCCGTCGATGCGACACGGTGCCTAGTCCTGGCTGGCGCGCCGGCTCTTGGAGGTCTTTTCTCACCGGCGTGGATGAGGCAGGCGTCGCGGATGTTGGCGTCGAGGAGTGCGGCGGGGACGGGGACTTGTTCGTTTTTGTTTTTCAAGTCGTTGAGGAGGTCGATTAATTTCATGTCGAGTGCCTTGTCTGTCGCGAGGATCGCGGCGATGATGCGCTGGCGGGCGCGCTGAAGCGCCTCGGGGGGCAGCGACTTGAGGATGTCCAACTCGGGATTCTTGAGCAAGTCGAGGTAGAGCAGCGTGTGGTAATTCTCCAACACCGCCGTCTCGTTGAACAGAATACTCGTGAAGGAACGCATGCTGATGAGAAATTCGTTTGTGACGCCAGGGTGCCCGATGTCGTGCCCCAGCGCTGCGGCAGCCACACACGCAGAGCAGGATCGCTGAAGCGACTTCGAACGCGAATCCAGCCGCTGGCTCACACAGGAAACGAACCAAAACCACGCCAAGCAGGCCTCTGAAGGCCGCAAGCGGCGCCGAAGGCGCAACGCGCAGCTGACGGAACGGGCGACGCCGACCCCCCTTTGTGCGCGCCGAGGCAAAGTCGCGTTGAGCAGATGGATAGGTCTCTGCGTGCGCATACAAGCAGCTGACCCATGTGTATGCGTGAGTGGATGTAGCAAAGCATGCATGTGTATCGGGACAAATGGGAGAGTGAATCCAGAGAAACTCACTTTTGAAAAACATGACTCGGAGCAAACCCCCTTCGCATCAACTGGAGATCCAGAGATCTGCGTCCTCCGCCTCTCCCCTACATCTAGCCGGGGGCATCGCCCACTTCTCCTCTCTCCATATCGAGCCAGCCTCCGCTTTTCACCTCTCACTCGGGATATCAATATACATCAAGGCTGGGCAACTGGCAGTCTTGTAGCCCGATTCATCCGCTTCCGTGGCGGGCTCCTCCAGCTCGACTCGCCTCCCCTTCTCACCTGCCAGCATGATGATGAATTTGTCTTCGTAGGAAAACCACTGCTGGAAAGATAAATCCTTCGCAATCAAAATCACCGCCTGCGAGGACAGGGCGCCCAGCAAATCGATGCAGAGACGTTTTAGTTGTGGAGGGGCATTGCGAGCTGAGGAAAGTAAAACGGAGAGGAATATATTGGTTGATGTGCATACGCACCTCCGAGAAGGGCTTCAAATAACAATTAATTGCCCTAAATTCGTGCGCGACAGAATAAATAAAGCACCAACAATAACATCTAAATAAAAATAGTTATGTATTCCGTGAAATAGAGGTGTCCGTACAGATACATGACTCGAAAAAACTGTTTTAAACTATTAGTGTGCTCTGTACACAGGCACGGCGGAGATCCCGAGCAGTCTAAATGCGCAAAAATAAAATTGCTAAGAAAATTGCCCGACTAAGCGTGGAGCTCTACTATAAGGAAGGTTTTCGAGAATCCTCGCCCTTCCCTTCTCAGATTCCTCGAGGACTGTAGTGACGATCTGCATCTTCCCAGCCAGCTGGCTGCCCCCTACGCTAAACCGTTAAAGGCGGAGGGCTGTTGTACAAAGAACGCGGAATTTTAGACTCATCTAGCGGGGAGCCGACTTGCGCCGGCTGGGATTCCTTTGCTTTACCAGCAAAAAACGGAAAACGTGGTCATATGTTTCTCTAGAAGAAAACAATTCACTTTAGGAGTACTTTTCCTAAATTACTTTCTATTTCTGGTTGGCTTGAATAACTACTTTTCTGACTTAAACTGCAATTTAAGTTAGAGAAATCTTTACTGGTCAAAAAATATATAAAAATGTAGTTCAATTAATACATTGTTTTCGGAACGAGCCGCATGTCGCCGCGGGAGGTCTCCCAGGTGAGCAGTCATTCTCGGCTGATTTCTGATGTTGTCTATCTCCGGCTCTCAGGGCGAAGTCGGCTAAAACAGTCTAGGGTTTAAGGTTTAGTGTCTCTCGCGTTTGCGAATGCCCTGTAAAACAACGTTCGAGGGCGCCTTCCGGGTCGCGGCTTTTTCTTCGTTTTTCTCGTTACCTGAGCGGCATGCAGCGCGTGGTTGAAGTTATGGAAGGGCAGGGCGAAGTAGTTCTGCTGCACCGACAAAACGAACTTTTGACACGTCTCCGCCGGCAGGCGGATCTGAGCCTTGTCCGCGCACCAGACCAGCAACTCGTAAGCCTGGGCGGGAAACACACGCGCTACTCGACTGTTTTAAACCGCCGTCTCGCTCGCATGCAGCGCGCGTGCGTTGGAGGCTCCTGGGGCAGCCTTGGGGACTGGACACGCCTGAGCATCGTGGCAACGAAAGCCACGCGAGATCGTCTATGCTACGGAGGCGACTCACGAACGTGCGTCATTCAGCAGCTTTACAGGACTTTCATCTTAATGGGCGCAAAATCAGTGACCTCGCACTCGTACAAATTCTTTGACAGACGTACATATAGACATATGGATGCCATATCATTCAACCAGCCTCTGTGTATATGGAAATGGTATATATAAATATATTTATATACGCTTCAGCATTCATGGGTCAACTTCTGGAATCCGATAGAGAGAGGATATATATATATATATATACATGTGTGAGTCTCGCGGATGTCTCCAGGAATGAGAGTGGAGCTGCTTGAGGTTCTTTTCTGACCAGTTTGGCAGCCATGTCTTGCTGCAGACTCGAGATGTCAAAGTCCCAGCTGAAGATGAACTCGACGGCGATCGCCGGCGCGTTTTCTTTGTACTTGTTGAGCCGCGCCTCGCTCGCGAGACTGGGCTCCAGGCAGAGCACGGTATCCATTCTGCAACAGCGGACAGAGGAGTCAAAAGGCGTGTTCAACGAGCCACTTCGCGCCCCGAAAGATCAGCTTCGCTCGCGAAGACCCGCCGCACGTGGCAGGAAGACAATATGAGCAAAAGAACGAATGGAGATGCGGCGAAGCGAGAGATAAGCAGACACACACTTGCAGATAAAAGGTATGTTTGAGACTTAGACAAGATAGATGTCAATCGCGCATGCGAATTTTATAGGGCCAAGGCGAGAGCGGGGCGAAGCACATCGCTCCGCGAGGAGGCAGCGCAGCTTGGCTCGCTCGCTCGGGCGCGTGAGAGGCAGTTGTGTAGGAAGGTCCTGCGTAGACACGCGATCTTCTTTGCGACGATGAATGACAAGCGAAACGCGACAGCATGCTCCCTACTCTCTGCGTTTCCTTGTGACAGAGCTCCACCTCTGTGAGCTCTCACCGTGCGACGCTCGCCGTGATGCAGCTCGGGACGGTGTACTCAGGGATCGAACCCCACTTAAACTCCTCAGCCGTCTGCAGTTCAGAAACGAAGCACTCCGACAAAGAGAAAATCGAAAATGAAATCGAAAGAAATCCACTCCATCGGGCACCGGCGCGCAGCGCGGGTGTCAGCGAGCTCTCTCGAAGTATATGCATGTACGGAAATATGTATGTATGTATGTATGTTCATATATATATGCAGATATACGTGCATGCAGAAGTGTGCATGCAGAAGTGTACATATATATACATATACGCAAATTTGTGACAGATCCGCTACTGTACATGAACGACAGAGCGGGGAGAGAGGACGGAGAGCAAGCACAATCCAGCAGCCGAAGGAGACACACGCATGAAAGAATGCATATCGCATGCCGCAGATGCAGCGAATGACATCCCGCGCTTCATTCAGATATGAAAGAGAGATCCAGTTTTTCCCCTCGACACGGTGTCTACCTGCCTCTCTCTCGCGATATGAAGAGATCCTGACTTCGCACCTACATATATAAGTAGATCTGCAAATATATATTTATATATTGGCAAATGGCTGCATGTAGGCACGCAGGTGCACGCTTCATCACCCGACCCGCAGGCGAACTCCGCCTCCTCCTCTGTGCGCCGAGCGGAGGTAAATCGTGTCCGGAGCGAGTCTTTCAAATATACACAGCATAGCACACGACTACATTTGTTGCATGCAACAGAACATGAGTCGCAGCGTTATCCTAAGGGGGCGCAACCGAGCCTCGTGGGAGGGACTTGCCTTCTCGACGTCGAGCGTTTCATCTTCTGGCTGGTCGGCGTCGTCGTCGTCGTCGGAGACGTTCACTTCTGGCTGCACCTCGAAGTCTTCGTAGACCTTCTTGACTAGAGCCACGGTGTCCAGCGGCGCGATCTCCGCTCCGAGCACCTTGCCTAAGACCGAGACTCACGAGAGCACTTAGGGTAGCTGCCATGGTGCGCGAACGTCGAGGCGACTCGAGTCTCACTCTTACAGTGGGCCTCCAAGAACACCCAAATAGCCACGCACAGACGTGGCTAGTTACACCGGCCGCGCGCGGACTGCACACGTCGAGCAACGCTGTTCAGTGTCCCTCTATGCCAAGCTTCCAGTTGTGTCCCACTGCCTCTCTATACGGCATTCTCTGGTTCAGCAGCTCTTGTATTCACTAATCAAATATATACACATGAATATATGATTATATATATATATATTTCGACAGTGTGGGGGGCCCTCCAACTCCAAGGGCGTCCGCCCATGTCTCTGAATATAACTACATAGATATTTATATATATATATATATATATATATATGTGCACGTGAATATGATTGTATTGCATGGAGACTACTCCAGCCGAAGTGCCTCTCAACGTTGCCTTGATTCCGCCCCGGTCTGCGAAACAACCGAAAACTGCACGGGGGCCCTCGCAGCGTTTTCAACGTGGGGAGACCGAAATTGTGCGCGAAACGCACTCAGGTAGTTTTCATTGTAGTCCGCGTCGAGACATTCGTTGGCTTGAGCCGTTTCCAAAAGGTACGCGCGAGTCTGCGTGAGTTCGTAGAAACTCATGTTTTTCTCCTCTGGCAGCTGAGCGACGCGCGGATCTAAGACCATGTTCTTGTAGAGGTCAATGACTGCGGCGAGGAAGACAAAGAACGCGCCACAGCATGTAGGTCAGTATGCAAACCTGGCGTCTATGGAGAGCGCCTGCTCACTGCGTTCGACGTATGGAAGCGCGTTCCTTATTTATTTTCAGCTCCCAGATTCACTTTCTAAGGCCTTTAGTGGAGCACCAAGGGGCGCTGGCGCAAACAGCAGCGCGCTGGCGCCGGTGCAACTGGCAGTGAGCGCCTCCGCGGCGGCGCTGTCTCTCGCGCTGAAAGCTTGCCGAAGAAAAATCCAGTTTAGGGATGAGGATTGGGCTAGGCTGCGCAGCCGCGACCCGCGGCGACAGCATTCTCTCCCGACGCACCGTTCGTCGCGAAGCCGACTTCGTTGATTCGGTCGATGACAAAGTACGCGTAGTACTTGTTTTGAATCGGCGTGTGTGACATTGTGCGAAAGAGGCGGTAGGCGACAGGGTCGTGGAAGCGCAGCACCTGTGGCTCGTAGATCCGCTCCAGGTCGTGGCTGGCCAGCGAACTCACACTGTTCGAGTGATTCGACATCTGCGAAGCAGCGATGTCACAGGGCAGCGCGGAAATACCGAGGCGGAAGGCCCCAGGGGCAGCAGACTCTCCTTCGCTCAAATGCGCACACAGCTGGAAGAAAGACTCACAGGCCGCCACACTGCACAGCGGGCACGGGTAATATGTTGGGCAATCTACTTGCACATATACGCATATTTGCACTTGTGAGGAGGCTGCATCTGTATACATACCCATATCTGTGCTGGTATAGCGTTGTAGGTTGAGTGTGGGACAGATAAACGTTTGTGACTGTCTAGACAGACTCCACCCCGCGTCGCAACGCGCGTGAGACAGCGCCGACAAAGCTCAGGCGCCTTATGCGCTCCCACACGCCTGCAGTAGGGCTCGAATCGCCACAGATATAATTATGTATACATATGTACATATATATATATATATGTGAATGGATGTTCGTTGAGCGCAGAGGCAGACGATGATGGCCTGCGGCGCGTTGCGGAGCCAGAACGGCCGACTCGCGAATCAAAACTGACAGCCTCGTGACGAGCGAGACCTCACCTGCGTGAGCGTTCCCGTGAGTGTGTTGTAGAGGCTTCCGCGCATGGAGCTTGAGCGGCCCCCGAACCGCGTCGAGTCGCTCTCGCCGTCTCTGTCGAAAGTTCAACACGCCTAAGCCTATGGTGGGGCATCTGTCGCAGTATCTTCCGTGCGAGGATGCTCTCGAACGTTTAAGATGCTTTCAGGTTCGACTTGCCCACTACCAATTCACATACTAATTCTTCATTCCGCCTTCTGCAGTGTCGCGTCGTAGCGGCACACATGCGACTCCGTGTTGTATGCTGCAGACGCTTTCTAACGGACTCACTCTCCAGTGAGTGTGCGGAAGGACAGCTACCTGTCCCCACCCGCTAGTTCTAGGTCTTCATAAGTACATATACATACACAGATATATACACATATATAAACATATATATCTATATGTATATAAATATATGTATGTATATGTATATATCTGTGTTTTCCTTGCGCGTCTTGCAGAGGCCACCTTGGTGGCAGTTACGCCGCTTCACCGTGTCTTTAGGTGAGGGCGCGAGCCACGTCGAAGAAAAACGCGGCGTCTTGTAGGATTCAGCGTTTAAGAAGACAGGCGGGAAGAGCTTCGACTGACCCGCCGACTTCGGGCTTTTTCCCTCTGTTCCCTGCCTACCGGTAGGCCTTCAGACTCTCCATAGACTCCCCCGTCTGCGAAAACGCAATTGCCGCCCACATGAAGACGCACATTTGCACTCGCAAGCTTCACCACAGCAGGACTGGTAAAAATGCATTCCGGTGTGGAACTGTATTCGAAAAAATCGGGTGCACCTGCCGCGCAAGTCTTGTTGGCGGAAGACCCGACAACAAATATGCCTGCGTAAAAATGCGAAATCACTCTGCGCGACGAAACGACGCAGAGCGTCCCCATCTCATCCTCGCTGCCCACAGCAACTCCCAAAGCCCCTGACAGCTTCAATCGCTTGTTTTGAGTCCATTCCTCGTTTCATCGCTTGCTTTCACTCCCGTCGCCAGACGCTCGTGGGGCGGAGGCCGGCGCACCCACCCCCTTTTCAGGGGTCTTTTCTTTCTTCTTCTGCCGCAGTATGCGGTGAGTGTGTTTTCGCGGACTGTGTATTCAACGCGGCTCACCCCTGTGCGCTGGGCGCTCGCGGAGAACGTGGTGACGAGCGTGTTCCAGAAGGAGCGGCGCCCGTAGGAGAGGCTGCGCAGCAGGTCGCGCGAGTTCGCCTGCGAGGCCACGAAGGAGGTTGCGCCGATCGCCATAGCGGTGACGCAGTCGGAGCTCATCAGCGGCTCTTCGATCGGCACGATTTTGGCGCGCTGAAAGACACGGCTGTCTGAGACGCGCACGTGCGAAACAAACAAACGCAGCCCATTGACCATACACGCGACGCGCGAAGAGACATTCCACGAGAAAGGGGTCCGTGTTGCGGGCATCATCTTCGTTTCGCGGAGGACTGCCGAGTTGTCGAAATACAACCTCTGAACCTCGTAGCGGCGGTCTGAACGCGCCATGGTCGCCTCTACGCGGGAGCGCCGACGAGGAGGAGCATGCGGTGAAGGCGAAGCACGGAAACACAGAGACACGCGTGCAGAAGCAACGAAGCGCAGCTCCATTTCAAGCATATTTCCATACATGCGCAGGTCACTCTGAGCACTGCTTGTGGTTCCAGCCGTCTCTGTCGACTCCCGGTCTCCTCCCGGCGCTATGCGGCCTTCCTGGCTTGCCCCGAGGACGCCGCGGCGCATGTAGGCTGCCTAAATCCGCGGTCGATGTTTCAGGATCGGGTAACGCCTCGACTGCAACACACACTCGGTTTCTTCCAAACTTCTCCTCCGGTTCGAAGTCTGCTGCGGTGCAGCGGACGCGCGGTGTCTCCGATGCGTTTGTCGCCTCACCTCTGAGGAGCGACCGCCCCTGGGCCGCTGAGCCCCTACGACCGCGGTTTGAGGCTTCGGGCGCGTCTCTCGGCGTGTCGCCGGCCTGGTGGAGCCGGAAGGCCTCCTCGAGTTGCCGCTGTGTCTCGGCGTCTCCCCCCCGAGGGAGGATCTCGATGAGCGGAATCCGGCGCGCGCTGCTGGCAGCCTGCGGCACCGCGGCGCTGAGCTGCGCGCGAGCCTGTCCCGAGGGATCTTGGAAGAAGACCGCGACAATGCGGTTGCCCCGGTTGGAGAGCATTTGCTCTGCGGCCTCCGCGACGGAGGCGACGGGAATAAGCTTAACGCCCACCAACTCCGCGACCGCCGCCAGCTGCGAAAACCCTGCCACGTGCTGCACGTTCATGACCAGCGCGACTGCGTTTTTCACTGCGCCAAACGCCAGATGAAAGTCCTTCACCTGAGAGTCGAAAGGCAAACCCAGCGACGCGCGAGGCCGCCAACATGACGCACAGGCACTTGTGAGGGATCAGGAAGACGCCGCGACAGGGAAGGCGGGGGGCAGAGCGCGGCCGACCCAGAGGCGGCTCGAATCGAGAGGTAGAGAGCCGTGGCAAAATGCATCCAGATCAGACAAAAAGACACGCGGCCTCAACGAAAGCCGTGGATTGAACACACACACGCACATGCAGAAATATATATAAAGTAAATGTATATACATAGCCATAACCCTAGCACGCAAATATATATATATATATATATATTCTCCCCCACTCGAGCGATTATATACATATATATACATATATATTTATATATGTGTGGGGGTCCGCTCGCCATCCCCCGAGTTCTCGCAGCGCGCCGCGGCTTACGTGGAAGCGCCCCATAGCTTGGAAGAAGATATCGAACGTGGCTTCGGTATCTGTCGCCGTTATGGTGATGTCGCCGTTCAACTCGCGCAGCACCTTTCTGGCGTAAATCAGCCCGATGCCGCTGCCTTTTCGCAGACGCAGAGAAGACGAGTCCAACAGCTCGGTCGCTGCGAAGGCCAGGGGCGATACCAGGATGCATTTGATGCTGACCTGAAAAAAGGCAAAAAAAGCCGAGAGACGCGAGCGCTCTGGGGTGAGACGGAGAGAAAAAGTCCGCGGAAGGTTGACGCGCATGCAGATCAGCGACTGATAGGCATATACATCTATGTAGATAGATGCACACACACATACATCCATCCATACATATACATTTACATGCATATGATAAGGGAACGTAGACACTGAATATATGACAGACATATATCACTGTGAAACGCCTTTTCGTGTTCGTGATTCAGCTCGCGAGAGCTACCCCCGAGGGCAGGAACTGGTAGCCGCGAAGAGAGCTGTTTCTATTCTTTTCTCTGCGGTAGCGCTCTGTCGAGCCGCCGTCTGTAACCCAGACGCAGCCTCCTTCGCGTGGCGTGAACCGCCTCGAAGAGGCCACGGAACGCTTGTTATGAACGAAACACTATGCGCCCGTTGGCTGGAAAAGGAACGAGAAGAGACGTCTCCGATGGTGGAAACCGGCAGGCGTCGGCGTGCTTGCTCCCTTGGCGCCCCGAGTCTCTTCGTGAGTCCTTAGGCCTCGTTCGCAAGAGCTTCCGCCGCAGGACTTCCCCACGTTCCCAGGATACCGCTGAATACGAGTAGCTATTTGTTCATCCACAACGAATCGCCGAAGACAGTATCGTTTCAGAATACCGAAGAGGACTCACACAGGCCCTCGCACGAGGCCGAAGGCAACCTGCCGCACACCTGCAGGTCAAAGTTCTTCAGGTCGTTCCGCTTCTCCGTCTCAGTCGCCTGCGGCGCTTTGCCGAGAAAGACTTTCTTCGCGGCGAGGCGCACTTCAGCCTCGGAGACTTGGACCTCCAGCAGGGCGAAGCGAAGAACTTGCAGCATAACTGTGCGCAGGCGGAGCTTGTCGACTGCAATGGCAGTCGGCGCAGTCGGCGCGTAATGACAGCTCACGACAATGCCTAGGGAAAACGAAAGACACACGCGAAGCAACAAATAAACATCTCGCATGAAACCCTTCACCTTGAGAAGACTTAATAGACAAGTTAACGCACTGAGCGCGTGTCTCTGCCGACATCGAAAACGTCTCACCCTTGGCCTGCGTCTCGTTTTTGTAGACCTGAATGCAGCCGTCGAGCAGGAGGCGGAGGTTGGTCATCTCGCGGCCTTCTGTGGAGGACTGCATCTCGAGCTGGACGTACTGCGAGGCGAGGTTGAGGCCGTCGAGCAACGCGAAAGTGCAAGACTCCATCACGCGGAAAAACTGCCGCATCACCGCCTGCAGCCACACGACCGCAGGCAAGCAACCCGCCACGAAAAGAATGCAAAAGAGAAAAGAAGAAAACAACGATGCAGTAAAGAACGAGGAAGAAGAATGAGGAGGAGGCGGCGCGTGAATGCCGGGCGGGGTTCGAGAAGGCCCCGGAATTACAGGACACAATATACAGTCCCGCCAGCAGCGGTGAAACTAAAGAAGAGTCTCAGCGAACGAGAGAACGAAAATGGGAGACGGCGAATCGGGAGGGGCAACATTCGCGACAGTAGAGATACATACAAGGACACGCTGACGCGTCGCACAGGAAGAAGGAATGCAAGGGGGCGAACCGAGAGCGTAGAAAGAAAGAAGAGACACGCCACTCCACTCCGCGGCCTGCCGAAGGCGAGCTACGGAGGAAGCATTTCCACAGAAACGTGGCATTGATCGTCAGCCGGTCAAAACCTCAGCCGCAGCCTCTTTCCAACTCAGGATTTTCCACATCAGGTTTGTTCGCGTATATCGTGGCGAGAGATATCTGCAGCGTTCCTCCAACACGGCGTGGGGCTGGCAGCGAACGTTTATTCTCGCAGCGACGCCGAACGGGTTTCTGCTCGTTTCGTTCCTCCTGCTGCCAGATTCGCACGCTGTCTCACGCGCCTACTCAGCTCAGCCTGCTTTGCGTGGGATCCTTGAGGTCGCGTGGTCTGGGCTCACTGGAGACTCGGAGGCGAGGAGAAGACTTTGAATGCCGCTGATGACCTTCAGTCGCCCAATCATCCTGTCGTCGATGACCGACTGCATGACGACAACCATGTTCTCCAGTCTGCGCTGAAGCACCTGTGGAGCCACAACGCCCAGAAACAGCAGACTGCGAGTCCGCTTTCCATCCCCAGAGGCAACTCGACGCGCGTTCGCCGCATCTAGGAACCGCGAAAGGGCTTCCTGGTTCGCACCCCTTCGGTTTCGTTCCTCGCTCGCCACGTGCATGCAAGCCGTGAACTGGACACGCTCGCACACATGTAAAAATAAACCAAAAGAAGCTCGAAAAGCGAAGGTGTCTTCTTCGCCGTGTGGCCCGGAGTTCCGCCCTTTCTCGCTGTATGCTCCGAAGCGTATAGACACAGAGAAAAGCGCATATGCATGAATATGTATGTAAAGATACACATACGCATGCGCATATATATATATATATATATATATATATTTACATCTATATGCCTGCACGTGTCTGTTAGAACCGGGTGCTGATGCCGATGTGCGTGCAGGCGGCTGTTCGCTTGCGTCTGGCAGCGCAGACCTGGTCGATTTGCTGCAGCATGCCCCATAGACTTTCGAAGCGCGAGTGGAAAATCGCTTTGAAGACGGGTCGTCGAGCCCAGAAGAGCGTCGCCAAGATAAACACGATGACGATGCTGAGGATGGGGGAGTACAAATGCCATTCTCGACGCAGATATCCTGCGAAAGCAGGCACATGAGCCCACAGGCGTTCACACATTCCCGTCATGCTGGAGAGTCTGCATAAGCCTCTTGGCTTAGACGCTTGGGCCATCAAACGCATGCGAGATTCTCTCCAACGAGCGGCTGTGCTTGCCGACGCCGGGGTACTCACGTACACATCCGTTCTCATGCGTACGCGCTGGTGCCTGCGTAGCCCGCCGTAACTCCCTCCTGATGGGTAGCTGATAGAGCGTGTGCGGGGTTCGAGAAGCTGTCTGTGTCATTCGGTTTTAGCCTTTCGCGCTCTGCATCTTTTCAGGGCTGCGTATGAAGTCTCTGTGTGTGTCGGCTGCAACTGCGCGGCGTCGAGCCTACCGGAGAGCTGGGCGCGGAGCAGCTCGAGGGAGACGAGCTCTCTGTGGCATGTCCACAGGTCCTCGGAGGAGAAGTCGAGGTCGCAGAGGAGGTGGGGCGTCCAGCGCGAGTTGTCGGCGAGGGGAGTCAGCATTTCGATGGCTTTCAGCTTCCCCAGTGTGTAGTTGTGGATGCGGTCAACCATCTGCGCGTTGATTCGGCGAACCAGGTCTGCAAAGCGCTCGCCGCAGACGAAGGTGGTGTTAAGCAGCTGCAAAGTGGAGGCGTCTTGGAGCGCCGCGACCGGCTCTTGGAAGAAATAGAGGTCTTTGTGCCACGAGCAGAGGGACGGCGCATACGCGCGGATTAGCGCTTGGATCTGCTCTCTGGTCACAGTCGGCGCGGCGGGCGGCGCGGCCGCGTTCATGAAGTTCAGAAAACAATAGTCCGCAGTCAGCTGCTCGGTCAGCGAGTAGAATCCCGCCGCGAAGTCGTGCAGCACAAAAATCTCCTTGTCCACATGCAAAATCGCCTCTTCAGACCACTGCTGGATCGTCGTCTCATACAGCATCCGACCGCCCTCGAAGAGTACGTAAGCCAGACTCACGCCCGTCAGCAGCCACGTCGGCATCAGCGTGCGGCGGTGCGCTCGACGCAGCCGCCTCTGAGTCGCCTCCATGTCGTGGAGATCTGCGCGAAAAGAGAATCCTCAAGGCATGCGCGGAATGCCGAACACGATATAGCGCAGCGCCTCGCGGGAGCCAGAAAGAGAGGGGAAACCAGGTGAGTGAGGAGACACGCGAGAGGCAGGCGCTCTACGATCCAACACGTTGATCAGCATGCCGCCGCGACTGCGGACAAAGTGGCATAGGCGGACATGCGTCTGCATTGTGAAGAGGTGGTAGGGTTTTCATTGATGTTTAGGCGGTGATCTTTACTTTGCCATTCACGCTTCCATTCGGTGGCGCGTGAAGGGGCCAGACCCTTGCCTCACATGTGTACGTGTATATATATATATATATACATATATATGTAGACAGCTAGATATGTATAGATGTGCATGTATTTATATATGTGCATATGACTACGTATGCGTGTAGTAATAGACACGCTGGCGTAGGTATGTGGGTTTAGAACGTTTCCAGGTATTCGAATCATTTGCCGGCGACAAACGCTCCAAAGCCGATGACGTAGGGTGCCTGCATGACCATCTGCGCGGGTTCCGAGGGACGCACTGAAGTTGGATACACCTCGCGGAAAGGTTTTGGTCCTCGTAAGAGAACGCGTTTGTTTGTGATACGAGGTGGATGATCCCCTCTTTGTTGCTCGTCTAGAGGACGCAGGAGCGCCAGGCGTAAACACTAGCGATATGTCTCTCTCTCGACGCGGCGAATGCGTATTGCTGCGAGGAGTGAGAGTCGCAGCTTCAGAGCAGCGCTCAATGGCTTAAGTCATGAACAGCTGATTGGGACGTATTGGCGATTCTTATATCTCGGCCGAAGGCGGCAGTGGCTCTCCGGTTTTGTCTCGTTGACAACGAATCATGAAGCATTCCCTGCGGTATTTCCGATCTAGAGTCTACTGTGCAGGGTCCGGGTTTGAGGCGGAGCTGTGCTTTCGTTTCGAAACGGAGGTGAAACACGACTAGCACGACCATTTTGCAGTGTTCGCTTATCGGGAGCAACGATGCAATGTGAGCAGCTATTCATCTCATTCCAAAGTCTTTATTAGGTTCTTTCACGTTATGCAGAGGTACAAGGCTTCCTCAGATGGGCGGCGTCCCACTGATGGATGCCGCTGCTGTAACGACAGGAATTTCTTTTTCCCCTCTCAGTTGGGCCACGCACTGGTGGCTGGTGTTAGAATCTCTCTGTGTGCATGGACACTCTCTAGCCCCAAATTTGATAGCGCTCTCGGAGAGTGGAGGCCCCATGCCTGAGTACTAACCGCCGTTGGTCTACAGTAGTGCCTCTCCACAGCAAGTCGATACACAGTTCCTAGAGGACGCTCGCATCAGATTGCCTACCGCTGCCTGGCGCAGGCTCCGCCTTGAACAGAAGACCAGAAACGGTGGTTCGCTTCGCTCCAGGTGCGACTGACTGCCGGGCGCTGCTGGTGATCGACCGAAAATGGCCCGCCTCGCTTCCTCCCCCCGCACCGCGGCCGCTCCGCACAGACTCCCTTTGACGGCTGCCCCTTCCCATTTTGGAAACACAGATAGCCGCAGACTGGAGCTTTTTGAGATATCAACGGGCGCAGCCAACGCGCGGATGCGAATGTCGCGGGTAGGAAGCTGGGACGCCGTCGTGCAGCCTGTGCAGCCCGCAGAGGGGTACGCGTCTGGCAAATAGAGGGTTAAACGAAGAAATTTGTCCTCGCGATCGTTGCGCGACGACTGACATGAATCGACAACGAACAGAGGAGACTGTAAAGTGCAGAGTGAGAAGATTTTTGCTGAAAATCCGCTGCCCTTTAACAAATATACAGGGAGACGACAGGGCTTTGTGCAGACGACGAAGAGATCAGCACAGCATCGGCACTGGGATCCGTAAGCTGAGAGGAAGGCACAGCACTTCTCTCCTGTCCCTGAAAAGGTGCGTAAGTCTTATGCTTTGAGCCGAAAGAAAGAAATGGTCCTCTTATCTCTTTCATACAAGAGAATTGGGACGGCGAGTGTTTCCAGATTATGCGAAGTCTAGTGTATGGACAGCGCAACGGGAGCTGCTATGAACTGCCCGGCATCTGAGTATCGGCGAATCGGATGACTGAAGAGGAAGACAAATGTGATTAGACAGACGAAGACTAGAGGAATATAAGACGCCGCCGGTGAGCAAAAGGAGACAGCACCCTGCGACGTCCAAAGCAAACGATGTGAATGCGCCGCAAGCACAAGCGGAGCCAAGGTGACTTGTTCGCATCTTAGTGAGAACGAAGAGCCAAGGCGCTGTTCAAATAGAGGGTCACATGTTCTGAGAGGCGCTGAGGATGTAGCGATTCACCAGAAGACCGACATGCGACGGAGATAGAAGGGTTTCGGTTGAGGACGAACGACCACACTTTGAGATGTTACATCAAAAATTAGTGGATCTCCGCCGACGGTTTAGCGGAGTTACGTAATGATGGCTTCATGCTTTGATCACGGGTGCCGTCCTCAATCGTTAAGATAGCTCGAAGCCATGCAAGAGAGAATCTAGCGAGTCAATAGGAAAACAAGTTACGCGCTCGAACTGCTATGGTAATGAACAACCGTTCGGCACGCGGTTAACGAACAGACACACATCGCGGGATTTCCATCACAAAGGATACACAAAGTAACAAAGCGCAATGATACTGTTTATTCGTCATCTTCGGTGGCCTTGATTTTTTATAATGATAGGGGACTTATGCTCTTCGACCACCAGGCCACTTTCAAGCAGGAGACAAGCACTAACTTCTGGCTTCGAGAAAAATTGTTTTTCTGATCTGATGAATGTACACAGTTGCGGGAGGAATGGCCACGAGACGCTGAACCCTGGCATTAGCGGAATTGGCATTTACATTACGTTTATAGAAGCAAGCGGTTCTGCCTCGAGTTTTCTGCAGACGTTAAAGGATCATGCGGGTGAAAGACTGTGTTCATTTGGAATCCCGTGGAGCACCACCAGACAGAAACCTAAGGAAAAACCTTCCTGAATTCCTCAGATTTTCAAACGGCCCTTTTCGTCGACCTGTGTTCGGAACACATTGTTCATGCTTTAGAGATAAAACCATTCAAATTTTCCGCTCAGAGTCCAGGCATGCCCCTACGTTTCTGGGCACAAGGGTTTGTTGTTACGAACACTTCACATACGGAGTTCACATGTTGCGGTTGAAAAGAGACATTTTCAGGATCCGAACATCCTTGCATCTTGCACCGTATTTTGCTTTGGGACTCCATTGTTTTGCCGCAGTGTCTTTATTGGGCATGCTACTCAACCCGTACGCACATGCAGCCAAGGTAGGTTCCGCGAAAAACGTAAGGCAACCTGCTGGTTGGTGTAGCAGTACTTGGATGCAATCAAGACCGAATCTTGCGCAAACTGGGCACCCACTGACACAGTAGGACTAAAGAGGTTGTTGTTTTACACGGCTGGAAGGAAAAATGGCTTTGGTACGACGCCCTCACTACTTCACAGTAGTGACGATATCGCAGCTAAAGCCCCCTCCGATCTGACAGAACCCTTGCCGTGCGCCATTTGTCTGATCTCCCATTGTTTTGCGAAGGAAGAACTGCGTCCAGAGCACCATTTATCGGGCACTGGTAGGGCGTCGGCCCGATAGTTCATTTGCCAGAGTTAGCTTGTCCGTTGCTGACGGCGTATGACTCTTTCTCAAGACCAGGCATATGAACGCCTTAATGAGTGCCTGATCAAGACTCAAAGTCTGTTTACACAGTTTGAATCTGCTGTGGTGCCCGTCGAAACAATCCGGACTGGTGAAGCATCCATTCAGAGCCACGCCGTTCGCTTTCGTTTAGAGCGTTCTATCGAAGATCGCATTCCGGAGCCGCGGATGCGATTCCTTCCGCCGCAGCGTCACTAAACCGCATTGTTCAATTCACCAGAACGCGGAACACAACAGAAACTCTGCCTCAGCTTAGCTACATTGACGTGCTGGAGGTTCTAGGGCAGTTCCGCATCCTCGTTCCGAAACACGTTTGCCGTAATTGATTTTGTGTCAGCCGCCCCCGAAGGGAAACGGTCACCTCATGTGTTCAGCTCCTTTGAAGGATCTTGGGTGAACGTGATGACATCCACTCCCCAAAAGATCTGCGACGGAATACGACAATATGGGAGAATTATTTCCGTGGCCGTTCTCCTACAGCACGGCAGAGCTTGCCCCTTCCGGCGCTTGCCCTCTGTATGCAAGCGTCTTGGCAGCTTGAGAGTCTCACATGTTTTGCCTCTTTCCGCTTCAGAGACCTCACGAAAAATGGCTCTCGCAGCGGCCTCTTCAACGCAAGCATGTGTGGGCAGGGGGGTAGGCGGTATGAGAGCAGCCGAGGTGTTGATATTGCTGGCTTGAGAAACGTAGGATCCATTCGTGCGTCTTCTGTATAGTATGCTTTCGCAAAGTCAACATCAACTAGGATTTCACTGGCTCATGAAAGAGCCCCCCAGTCCAGTATTGTTCCCAGCAACCGCCAGGACTCTGGCGCCAGCCTGAACGGGCGCTGCAGCGCTAGACCCTTGCCGGAGAGGCCGCTGTAACCCAGGCCGCTCGTTTCGCATGCACCGTGGAGGGCGTACCGTCTCTCGCGGTTCCACGCCTCCCCGTTTCTTACCCAGCTCGGCGTCCATTTTTTTAACGAACACGTACTACTTCGAACGTGGTTCAGGCACCCAGACACCCCGTCACAACAGGTAGCTTCAGACACTGAGGGAGTGCGCCAGTTTGTTTCGGCTCCCGACTACCGAAACGAAAGGGCCTGGGATACCCCGATTCCTTCGACTTCATCTCTCCACTGGACGACGCTTCGACAGGCCTCGCTTGGGCTTTTACTGGAAGTCGCTTTCGCACACACATCGCTCTCCGTGCGTTTGGCGCTAGCCCTGACAGCCCCCGTCACTCCGCGCCTGCCTCGCCAATCACCTGTGCGGTCGCTTAAGAGCCTCAGGCTTCCTGTTGTCGCGGCCGGTCGCCGGCGCTTCTCTGCGGCATGAGGGGATGAACTGGACAGGAGTTGTCGTGAGGGAGAGACTGGCAGAGCCACAGCGAGGAAGGCAACGCACAGCACAGAAATGGGCGCCGCCAAGAAATCTCCTCAGGCGTCAAATGGCGGGAGGGACAGGGCTCCGGTGCCGGGCTGCGCCCACGGCCCAAGCGCGCGGAGCGTTCCGCAGAAGACGTCGCACATGGACACGCTGCGTCTCGGTTCCACGCACAACTCGACGACGCCGCTGAAGACAACGCACCAGGAGAAGACGTACACGATGTACCACACCTACAATGAAGAGATAGCAGGCAACGGCCGCTCTATTCAGCGCGCGCACCTGGTTGTGGCGGTGCTGCTGCTGGTCGCGGTCGTGGGGACGACGACTTGCGCCTTTTTCTTTGCGTCGGTGAAGCACCGCGTCCTTGACTCCGTGGCGCGGCTGGACGAGGAAATGGCGGCGGCGAAGAATATCACCATGATGCTGGACCTCGCAGAAACGGCCGCGCAGTGGTCGTTCGCGCTGGACACGAGGCCCTTCTCTGAGGCGTCAGTCATCACGCCGGAAATCGCCTTCACCGTCCAAGCCGGATTCGTCACCGGCGCGAACCTGATCCTCTCCGCCCTCGAGGTCCTACGCACCACAGACTTTGCGGCAGCGGCCACGTCTCGGTGCATCGACCCCAACTACACGTCGCAGGGCCGCAAGCAGCCCTGTCCCTTGAAACGCCTGCTTGCGCAGCTGGAGGCGGTCGACGCCAAGTTCAAAGACGCCCTGACGGCCGCCGTCCTTCGAGACAGACTACGCATCGCGGATATCGTCAATGAAGTCGTCGTGAACCGCCTGCCATCGAGCTGGAAAGAAGTCTCGGGGCCAATGTCTTTCGTCTTCTCCACTGCGTCCCGCCACCAGGAGATCAAAGACGCCGTCGACAGCTACCTCGACACACTCCAACGCCTCACTGCAGAACTCGCTGCCCAACGCGACTGGGCGAGCCTCATGTGGGCCGCCGGCGCCGTCGCCGCGATCCTCGCCACCGCGCTCATCAGCTTCATCGTTGCCGTCACGGTCTTCTCGAGTAAGACAGCAGACAGGGCACCCTCCACTCCTAAGAAACCTCTCAGAGACGCACACAGTTGCGCAGCCTCTCGACAAGCACTGCTGAAGAAACACACACCCGAAAGGAAGAAGCGTGGCCGCTGCAGGCCCAGCAGCCTACCGACGGCGAGCGCCTCAGCTTAGGGCGTGTGCATCCATTCGACTGCACATTGCGTGACCAATCATAGTGCATCATGCACATCAGTTTGCAAATCACGAGCTATGTGTGCGTGTATTCGTGGAAGTCCACGCAGCGCGGAGGCTGAGTCGCTTCCAGTCTCGTGTTTTTTGTCGTGCGTCGTTGCGTCTCAGGGAGGCTGCAGCGGGCCTTCGAGGTCTGTCAAGAAGCGTTCTTCGAGTCAGTCGAGGAGTTGCGGAAGAAGATCGACGAAATGACTGACTTCGTGCATGCTTCGTTCGAGTACTGCGTGGCGCCCAACCTGCATGTGGTCAGCGGCGTCGCCGCGCTCGCGGGCGTCTCTTCGGCCCTCACGCCGTATCACCAGAAAATCTTGAAAATCATGGAGAAGTGCGTCGTCGACACGGAGGCCGCGACCGTCAACGCCGTCAGCTGCCTGGCCTCAGAAGTCGAAGTTCACCAGGTCTGCAACCCAAACGACAGCCGCAGACGCGAAAGCAGATACAGAAAAAAGGTGGCCTTCGCCTACCTGCCCTGACGCCTGGAGGCCCCCTCCGGAAGCGCTCGTACCGCGCATAGAGATTAGAAAACAAACATCAGAGATGACTTTAGATTGAAACCGCTAAAAGGGGAGGTGTACTGGATTTTGGCGAGTTGTTGAAGCCGTGCTAGTACGTGTGAACCTCGGCAGTAGTCCAGTGCTGAATCATCCAATCGCAACTTTGTGCACATAAGTACATGCGGAGTGCATCACCATACAAACCCATGTATTTATAGATATACGTGGATGCGAACGCGCACGAAACCTGTGTCGTTACAACTTTTTTGAGACCAGTGATATGCATGTCTCTTGTTATTGGAATGTGTGTGTCACCGGCTGGCTCCTGCGTGTCTGCCTCGCGCACGCGGAAGGAGAGATGGCTTCAAGCCCTTCCTCAGATTTGTGTGCGGCGCGTCGATTTCAGTCGCTGCACGGAGAACTCTGAAGGTCTCCTGCAGTGACCCGTTGTGCCGCGACGCGTCTACAAGCACATCCACTGCCCGCGCGCAACCCGTGTGGCTTTGCTCATGCCTCCTTTTCTGCGACGAACGCCATGCATGGTATCTTTCAGGCGGCTTTCGAAGAAACGAATATTCGCGAAGTCGTGGAGGACTGTCTGAAGATCTTCTCCGCGAAAACAGAGGCTCGCGGACTCCCAGTCTCCTGCACTTTCGGCTCGGGATGCCCATCCCTTGCCCTCGTGGACTCGCAGAAACTGAGGACAATCCTGACAAAAGTTAGTAGAAGAAAATGCATTGAATCCCTCTTAGGAGGCGTTCAAGGCAAACTCGTACAGGATGTGATGTCAGAGGTGGCCTCAGGGTCCCCCTAAACCCTACACTGGAGCTCGGACTACCCGCCGCCCCCGGCTCCTCTGTGCGGCGGCCGAAGCATGTCGTCGTGCATGCGGAAACACTCATATATTCACATCAGTATGTATGTATAGATGCACATCTTTATTTGGAGGGTAGCAGGCGTAGCTGCTGTGTGCGCGAGTCTAGATTGGCGTTGTGGACAGGAGACTTGAGGGAGCAGCGCAAGCTGCCTAAGCTCTTCGTCTACTCAGGCGCCTGTATGTCCGTTTCGACGCATGTATTTTGGGCAGCTAGTCTAAATGGACTGTGGCGAGAAGGAGCAGGGTGGGCAGTCTGCGCCAGAGCCTCGCTGCGTCTGCTTTCCATCGTTGGCAGATTTTGTCTTTCGTCGTTGACCACACTCTGGAGAAGGGGAGAGGCATCGACGTCTTCGTGAACGCCAGCGCCGCAGCCGCGCGTCCGGGAGACTCGCTGGCAGAATTTCGGTCCTTCACCATCCACTTCGAGGTCAGATCGTGCTCAGGTTGCAGCGCCTGCCTGAGTCGTCTCTTGCATCTCGAGCCCGTGCCGCGAAGACACGGCGGCCCTCTCTCAATGTTTTCTCTTTTCTGCCGAGTGAAAGGTCGCGAGTCTCTACACTGACGCTTTCAGCATTCCTCCACGTCTCTGCAAGGAGAGGCACTCAAAGAGACCGGCCTGAGCGTGCGCCTCTCGCGGCTTACAGAAGCTTTTTCCGCCGCGGGCGATTCCGCCCTTTCTATTGACTACTCCGTTCTAACCGAGAGCCACACGACGAGCGAAAACCTCGTCTGAGCGCTGCGCCTCGGAATTCCGCAGAGTGAGCGCACGCCGCGAGATGCAAAAACTTTCTTCTCGCAGCGTGAGATTGTTCGACACGCGGGTTTGTCTCTCAGGTGAAAGGCCACGGCGTGTGCATGGAGAACCGCGAGGCGCAGGAGCTCGGTCAGCCTAAGAGCCTCCTCAAGCGGTAAGTTTGAACGTGGCGGCGGGCCGCGGGAGTATGCTTTCCGCTGTCTGCGGCTTCGCTCTCCAGCCCTAGCTGTGCCTGTATACATGCACACAGACGCACGTAGACACACAGCACCTGTGCACGCATCCTTTAGTCAGATCCAAACACCAGCGCAGATGCATCGCTTCCCCGGAATTGACGTAAAGACCGCCACATCGGGCAGCCCTTCAAAACACGCGCCAGTCGGGCTTCGCCCTCTTGTCACATGGTCAGCGAGAGCGTTAGCGACTGTTCGTGTCACGCGAAGAACGTGCATCCACCCCTGCGACCTCCTGTCTCTGCTCGACTCGGTTTCAGGCAGACAGTCCTCCACGGATCACTCTGCTGGAGGCCTGCTGCATGCTCGCTATCGCTCCTTGCTCTCGGTGCCTCGGGCCGGTCGCCTCCGCAGCGCCTTGCGCAGCTCGCGAGGCGCTTGCAGCCTCGGGGCTCGCACACGTCTGTCTCTTGAGGCGCTTGTTTGGCGGCTGAGCTGGGTATTTCTCAACTGCGTCTTGTCGGTTCGCGGTGTCTGTTCAAGCGCCGCAGATCTGGGCACGGCCTTCGCATGCTTTGTACGGCGAAGCTGCTGCAGACGATGGGGGGCTCGATGCAGATTCTCTCTTCGCCGTCTCGCGGGACTTTCGTCTCCTTTCAAATCCGCACGCGTGCGCGCTTCCGCCTGTTGGACTTCCAAAAGGGCTTTCGCGCGTCGCTCGCCGGCGCGCAGCGGCGCATCCTCGCCCTCGCGCTCTCGCTGGAGACTTCGCGCTGCGTGCAGTTCCTCTGCAACGACGTTGGCCTTCAGTTCGTCTCGTGCTTCTGTCTGAAGCACCTTCAAGAACTCCTGGCCAGCGTGAGAAGTCAACCTCGACGTCACGCAGTTTTCACGCGGATTAGGCTTCGCGCAGGGCGCGCGTAAGGCCGCGAGGCCCTGCGAGCCCGCGCAACAGGCTACGACGCCGTGTCGCCTCGTTAACTGCGTTCAGGAAACCAACGTGGCGACGCTCGCTTTCCTCCTCGGCGACTTCGTCGAGCTCTCCGCGGATCCCGCACACCCTGCCTCGCGCCGGCTGAGCGCGGCGGAGATCTTTCACTTTGCGAGAGAAGCCGCGGAGGCCCGCACCAGAGCTGCGGAGCGCCCGCCAGTGTTAAACGTCTTCATTTCGTCCTCAGGCGATCCGAGCGGATCAGAGGGAAGCGAAGGAGACACGCTCGCGCAGCCCCTTCCAGAAGACGTAATCAGGTCGGTGGAACTAACCGCGCGCCTGGCGATGAAGCGGAGTGCGCCCCGGCACGCCGAGTTGTGGCTGCAGAAGCGAGCTCACACTAGATGTATGTATGTGCAGAAAAGATCATTCATTTCTATAAATATTCGCCTGTGTGCATGTCTGTGTCTGATGCATCCGGCTGGCGCTCCAAACGGGCGCATGCACAGCGTTCTAGTTAGCGGAGGAAAGCAGGCATATATGCGTTTTTTGTGTGAATATTTGGAAGCTGTCGGGAGACAGGGGAGTCCCAAACCCCTTAACACGCATGGGCACTATCGTCGGGCTGTCTGCTGTCAAGCTGGAAGCCGCCTGAAGCGTGCTCACGCCCCCCCAAACCCTCACGTTCTGCGGCGCACGCAGAGCCAACGCGCTCCCAGCGATCACTGAAAGATGCTTCAACAACGGTCTACAACTGTAGCAACTCGCCACGTGGTACTGTGGGATTTGGAGAAAACTGATTCGCTCTTTAGGAAGCTCAGTTGTTTTCACATCGGGTTTGCGCAGGTTGTCTGTGCCGGTGCGAACCGAGGCGCTCATTCGAGTGTTTGCGAAGGCAACGGAGAGCCTCACCGGCGGCACGGCGTCAGCGGAAGACGAGGAGTAAGACAAGTGAAACGCGGCAGCGTGCTGTGGGGATGCGGAGACTGACGGCGCTCCATAGACCATGCCCGACTCACCGACGCGACACTTACGGAAAAACATCCATATATACAGATATATATCTGTATATTTGTAGGTTTTTGAGAGGTACAGAGAGCGGCCAGTGCGCGTGTAGGCCTGCTGCAGAGGCGGACTGTAAAGGACTACCCAGGCAGGGCTCGAACCCGCGCGGCGCGAGTTCTTCCGAGTCTTGTTCGTGGCGTCCTGTATCTAAAAATACGCGCCTGTGTGCCACAGCCGCAAGAGGCGTTTTTCTGTGCTCGCGAAGCTTCGCATCTGGGGATGTGTCTCCGCTTCACAGCGACGACAGCGACGCCGAGGAGGCCGGCGAGAGGGCGTCCTGCGTCCCTGGCGAGCCGTTTCCGTCACGGCCGCAGCTGGGCTCAGTCCGCAAAGAGTTCTCTGGGTCGGCGTCGCCGCGCACGTCTGCGCGCTTCCGCGACTCCATGGAGCCGCTGGAAGGGACGCGGCGGCAGCGGAGAAGCCCTGAGCCTGCGGGGGAGAAGAAAAAGCGGCAAAGCACCTTCCGCATCTCAGTCAGCCGCCGGCAGACGCTAGGCGCGCGCGCGCGGTCGACAGCCCGCGAGGCGTCGATGATAAGCGAGAAGCACCGCGCGAGGCGCCTGTTCCACACAGTCTTTCGCGGCAAAGACGCCGCTTCCCGCCGAGGCAGCAGCGACTCCGGCGACAAGCCCGCGAGCCTCAGCGAAGACTCGCAAGAAGAAGGCAAGTCGAAAAACAACTTGCTCATATGTATCGCTGCCGCGCGTAGCGACGTGCCGCGACGTCTTTGGACACGCATGCGCAGGAAGCATTTCACAATCTGACACACTCGGTTGCGAACGTTTCTCGATGGAAAGCGATGTGACGGCGAGGCTTCAAACACAATCACAGGGGGCGAGGAAGACGAACAGTCGCCACGCGCGCCTTGTCAAGCATACAAGCCGTCAAGAGGATATGGTCGCGAGCGCTGCAGCAATTATGGCGGCAGGCTCACATCTATCAGCATTCGACAGCAAGGCGAAAATACATCGACACGGGACGCAAAAAGATCAACACAGCTCGCGAGCTGAGAAGGCCACGCGCCCCTCGCCTCAGGCTGCTACACATGTGCATAGATAAAGTTGAATCCGTCTGCACGTGAACAGGCAGACAGGCTTACCTCTCAACAGTTGAAGTCCTCGTGAATATACCGTCAACCCACTGGGCAAATCTCAGGCTGAAACACGTCTACCCATTCGTGTCTGTGGTCTCGAAGCCGTCCAGGTCCACTCACATATACATATATAAATTTATGCATGTATATGAGTGTATTTGCGGCGTCGGCATGTGCAGATGACTCGGAAGAAGAGGCTGTGGAGGTTTTTCCGCTGCACAACGAGGCGCTGCAGTCCCTGTTCCCCGCTGGGCGTCTCATCCCTGATCCGCTCGTCGCCAGCGTGAACGCAGTTGTGCAGGCGATCAACCAGACGGGAATATCCCGACCTGCTGGCGAACTCGCTGAGGCCATCGCCGCAGTGAGTCGTCTCTGTTGGGGCGAAGGCCTCGGTGAGAAGGCGCGCCGACACCGAACAGAGGAACAGCGGGATTGCGTATTTTCCATCACGCAGTCCAGTTCCTGCTAGGGCAGTTAGTCCTTTTCTGCGAGCCTCGGGACCCGGCTGGGAGGCGCAAGCCTCACACGCGCGCCGACGCTCGCGCGCCATGGCTGCAGCCTCGCCAGCGCAGCGCTCAAAAGCCCCCACGGATATGCGCATGTAATGGCGAATCGACAGAGTCGCGTGCCTTTTAATATGGAATGACAGGTACATAAACGCATGGATTTGTACATATATGTCTACCTTTACGCTTGAAAAAGTGAACTGCATCTTCAAGGGAACGGTTTGGCCTTCCAGGGCGTGGGATGTGGCGCGCACGAATTCCGAGGCCTTAACGTGCGTCGAGGACTCGGAGAGCCAGAAACCTCTGTTCCTGTGTCGACTGACTCATACACAGTTGTATGCACAACTCTATATGCAGCGCTATCCGTGGCAACAGACGCCTCACGCGCCTCTGAGGAGTTGAAACGCGTAAATGCCTCGACTACTCTCCTCACTGCGTTTAGCCAGCGACATGCAGAGCGCCAAACGTTTTGTCTCTCTGCAAGCCGCTGTTCTGCCTTTGATGCGCGGCGCGTGCCTCCTCGCCGGCGTCCTCAGGCATCCTTCCAGGGGGACTTGGAGGCTTGCGCAAAGTTCGTGGACGCCTTTGACGGCTCTCTCGCGCTGCTGCGCTACTACCAAGCTCTCCCCCTCTTCAGCGAGACTCGGGCGTCGCAGCGAAAAAAACGCGAAACTGGAAGCTTCTTAGCAGACCCCGATCCCCACGGAGTCGACCGAACCTGGCGGCCGCAGGCCCGCCGTGAGTCACATGCGACACAAGCTCGCCCTCCGCTCCCTGGATCCACGCTGAACCGTGTCGCAGTTCGATAGATGCATCTGAAGCAAATTTGAATCCAGGTTCACACCGCGGCCCGCACCTTCGACGAGCGCTGGAAACTGAGCTTGCGTCGGCCGGGAGGCGCGGGAGGAGCATGTTGGTAGGAGATAAAGACTCACACCTCTTTCGGCTCGAGTTCAAAAAGGTTCCCTGCAGGGCGGCTAGAAGAGCGTGCGGGATTGGGAGACTCAAAGTGCTGTGTGAAAAGCCTGTGCGTTGCATGCAAACTGCAGCATCGCGGGTGTGCCATTGTGAATCTCAGGCAGAGATCCGCTGGTCGCCATGAAGGCTGTGTCGTCTCTGCACATCAAAGTTCCTCAGGAGCCCGAAGTTCAAGTGAGAAGAGGAGGATGAGGCTGCGCATTTCAGGAGCACGCCGGCGCACGATTGCCGTAGTAGCTCTGCAAAGGCATGCATGGGTAGTTGGGCCTCCACATCATACATAAATATGCAACAAGCAAACAAACACATATGTCTGTGTGACGGGGTCGACGCGCTGCTTCACGAAGCTCTGTTTAGGTGGATTTCTGTGTTTGCAGAGAGGTTATATGTATAGACATATGCATGCATATCAATGCACGAGTGAGATTCATATCCCTCGTGCATTTGGCTGTATGGCTGGCTTCCTGGGAGTGCGCGTAGCCTTCACCGGAGTCTTGGAGGAGTCGCTAGCTTTGGAGGCAGCGCGGTGCCAACAGACACACTGAACCCGAGTCCCTTCGGTCTCATGCAGACTCTACATGTGATATGTCGAAAGGGAGGTGAAGTGGCTCGCTGGTGTACCTACGTCTCTCCCCCCGTGTTGCCTAATCGCCGGCCTTTTCGCCACGGACTCGGCCTCATGAAGTGACTCTGCATCTCCGAGTATCAGACCAATCCTGAGCGAACAGCTGCGACCCTGAAGAGCCGCGCGATATTTTTTAACCGCCCCTTTGTGCCTATGAGATCACGTGTCGCTTTGCTTTCTCCACTCAGGCCTTCTTCAACTTGGCGTCCAGCTCCCTCTCCTTCGACGACGAGCCTCTGAACATCCATCAGGTGCTGAACTGGGACTTTCACGTCTTAAACCTCACGCCATCTTCGGCGACACGCGTGACCAGGTGAGGCCCAAGAAGTTCTGGCTCCTGCACGAGTCGCCAGGCACCTTCCGCCACCCCACGCTGACTAGCAACGTGTGTGTTCCTCCTACGCACCCCGGGCGACTCTCACGCGTCAGACTTGAGTGCGGCTGTGCATCGCGTCTGCGATTCACCATCCCTGCATGCGCTGGACGCGCGATTCTAGCCGTGGCGGCGACGCGGAAGCCCGCAGAAGTATCGCGGCGATGAATGCGTGCGGCTCGTGGAGCCTGCGCTGAAAGCGATGTGAAGCGTGCACTTCAGCAGAGTCGTGTTTACTGGTCAGCGTGCGGCGCGAGCGGCGCATGGGGTGTGTCTCGTCTTCGGTCTGCGCAGAGACCTGCTTCATCACTTCGCGCTGTCGGCGCAGCTGGAGGTTCCTGGAGAAATTCTCATGGGATTTGCCGTCGCCCTCTACAAAAACTACGAGCCTAATCCCTACCACAACTTCTTTCATGCACTCAATGTCGCACAGGTAGGTCTATGCATACACCTCCGCTCTGCAACTCAACTTTATGGCGAAGCAAATCATGTTACATCCGCGAGTGTTCACGCGGGCTACCGGCGCACAATGTGTCGTTACACACACGCACGTGCATGTGCGTGTCTCCCAGCGGGCGTGGCGCGTCTTCTTCTCTAGTGTCAACGTCATTTACAGACGCGTGGGCGTGAGTGCAACTAGCTGAGTGGCTCTAGACTCGCTAACGGCGCGGAACGGATGCGTTGTTGTGGCCTGGCGGCGCAGAGAAAAAACGCGGCTGGCGTCTTCGGGAGTGTGTGTGTCACTCTGCGCAGATTCTCTGTCTACTCATGTCGCTGCCCGACGTGGCGGCGCAGTTCCAGCCGATCGACTTCTTCGTTCTCTCCGTCGCCGCGTTGGGGCACGACCTCGGTCACCCCGGTGTCAATAACGTCTTCATCAACCGAAACAACTGGTCAGACTCAGGCGCACCCACCTCAGACCCGCTCGAGACTGCAGTGTAAATTACATACATATATATGCCGGGAGCGGCACCCGCATATATACACATGTATATGCATGTATACTTTTGCATGCCTACAGATATATCTACCTATATATGTATAAATATATTTTTATCAGTGTTTACATATTTGTATATATATGTGTATGTGTGTATGCGTGTTGAGTTATACACGTAGGTGTGCATATATTTGTATCCATATATATATATATATATATATATATATATATATATATATATATATATATATATATATATATATGAGTGCATAAATGTGTGTTTGGCGTTGGTAGCGGGTTAGTACTACTATGCAGCTCGCTCTGAACCCCTTTAGGTTTTTGTTTCTGCGTCTCAGCTCGACAGAGCTTTGCGTGCAACTCAGAGCAGCCGTCGCGCGCTCCAGTCTCGGCCTGTGATTCGCCTGACGCCGCGGCTCGGCGTGTTTGCCGCTGCGCATGCGAAGAACTTGGGGCGATAGAGCGACGCTTTTAACCGTCCCGTGAGGCCGTTCGTTCGCCATTGACGGCGTGACACAAGCCCCCCTGGGGCCAACAGAAAGTCGTTCTCTTGAGCGGTTTCGTGTCTGCCACTCTTCAGCCTTCCGGCGCGGCTCTATCAAAATCTTTCTGTTCTAGAAAACTACCACGCTGCGCTGCTCTTTCAGGTCCTCCGGTGAGCGGCGGCTGTATGTGCGTGCAAGCGCGTGGAATACCCAGGCTTATTGGTTTAATCTGCCTTCCCTGGGGAGTCTATACTACGAGCTGCACTTTGGATGAATCGGGGAAAGGTGGCGACTAATCGTCTGCGGCCCCGCGCGTGCCATGCCACCTTTGCCACCTCGAGTTTCCTTCCGCTCTTCTGTGCGCGTAGAAGACTGTCTCGCCGGCTCTTAGCTCACATCGCATACACTACACGCATGCAAATTGGTTTCAACGCATTTTCGGCGAGGCACCCGCCTGTGCGGATGCTCCTGGCTGCGCTGCACCCAGCGGCTGCGAGGAGTCGGCGAGCCGGAAATCAGGTAGATGGGACGCTGGCAGTCTGCCGCCCCTCGAGTGTGGCCGGTGGGGCCGGCGCAGGTGTCCTGGCCGTGGCACGTCTCGCTCTTTCTCTCTGCGCGTGTATCTGCAGGCATCCTCGCTTCAACGTCTTTTGTTCGATTCCGCCGCAGACGTTCTCGACGTACCGAAAGCGCATCATCAGCGCGATTCTATGGACAGATATGGCGAAGCACTTTGGCATGGTGGCGAAGCTGCAGGAGAAGATCGCCGGCGAAATGGTACAGGCAGAAGGCATCATCGTGACTCTGCAGAAGCCGTACCTCGAGGGCCTTCTGCTCCACGCCTCGGACATCTCCAACCCGATGCTCGCTTTCGAGTTCTCCTACGCCTGGGCTCTCCGCGCATGCGACGAATTCATCCAGCAGGTGGGCGCCGGAGCAGCCGTCTCCATCCAGCTCCGCACCCTGCGCACCTTCCCTCCACGCTCACGCACACACACATACGCGCATATATACAGACATATACATCTACTTATATACAATTGCGTATACGCATTTGCATTTATTTACTTTTATGGTTGGAATGCGGCCGTGTATACGACCCGCGTGTGTGCAGAAGTAAGGCAGTAGAGGTAACCGAGTAGAAAAGAGGGCCGGCTGAGACGACTCTGCTGAAGTCTGTCGAGCGCCTCTGCGCGGCCTCTCAAGCCGCGTCCGCCCAGGCGCATGTGAGATGCGAGGCCGCGCGGTTTCGAAGTTTCATCGTGGCTTTCCTGTGGATACATGCCAAAACCCCACACCAGATATGCATCATCAATATATACATATATATGTATATAAATGGAATCTTGCTGTAGTGGAGGTGAAGCCTCAAACCTACAGATGCGTGGAGCGTGAAGTCCAGCGCGGCTGGCGAAGTGCAAAGGCGCCTGCTCGCAGGTCCGGTACTGCAATGTCGGTGTGCATGTTTTCCGAAGCTTTCCACTGTCTTCTTCTTTTCTAGAACAAACTTGAACAACAGCTCGGGCAGCCGCCGCACATGCCAACTTTCGCGGACTTCAACCTGTACAACGTCGCCAAGTGCCAAGTCAACTTCATAGGTAACAGCGGCGTCTCAAGTCGGAAATGTCTATTTATGCTCAAACACCGGGCAGTCACATAACATATGCATCCGCCATATATATTTATCCATTTATATATACATCAATATAAATATGTGCATCATCAGCTGACAAAAAAGTTGACGGATAAGTTGAAAGACTCACAGAGCGGAAGAGAGAGAGCTCCCTTGCGTTGTAACGCAGACAAGCCTAGATAGACAGATAAATCGGTAGACAGACAGATACATAGATAGATAGATACATAGATAGATAGGTACACAAATACATAGATACACACAGATAGATAGTTAGATATATATGCTGGTCGATAGATAGATGGAAAATGGAAGCGAGAGTGAAGTGCGTGGCGGAAAACAGGAAACTCGATCTGCGTGCGTAGGGCTTGGTGCGGCGTGTCCTGCAAGACTCGCCGCCAGGAGTGCTCCTGCTGCCAAAGCGGATGACATTCAATAACTGCCACGTTTAGTCACGATTAGCCGTTTTAGGCGTTGCTCACGTTCGAGGGTGGCGGACTCGCGGCGGCCGCGGCTTGGGAGATGCAAACGTGTCTAGGGGACGAACCAGAGAGTCAGTGAAGCACAGTCACATGGCGCGTTCTTCGACGCCACTTCTGGAGATTGAAAATTTATTGTTTGGGCTTTCATTCGCACAGACTGTATTTGTAGCCCTCTCTTTGGAAGCCTAGCGCAAATGTTTCCTGCCCAACTCGGCGACCGCGCGGCAGAGCTTAAACAAAACAGGTACGTGACTGCGTGAGGCAGCTCCACTGGAATTTTCTCAAAGGTACGCGAGGCGAACACGCCACAAACTGTATTCCATGTTTCTGCCATGGGGCGACAACAAGACTCCGTGAGCGACTCTTAAGAGCAGGCGACCGGCGCGCAGCTCTCCGCAGTACGGGTGTCGAGTCTGCGGGCAGATGCGCCACATGTTATTTCCTCGAAGCAACAAACAGGCACTCCGGAGTCGGGGGTCACGAGCTTAGTTGCTGCATGCACAGAGGAAACAGATTCGGCGACCATTTTTGAACTTAGAGGGACGCAGTCTCACTCCAGACACCGCGAGGCGCGTCTCTCCGGCGAAAGACACGAAAACCGATGCAAGAGAAAGGCGAAGACCTCTGCCCCTTAGACGATGCGTGAAAAAGGTCACAGAACTTTCACAGCTTCGTGGAAGTACGATACATGCGCACGAGGCATCCCAGTTCCCTCGACTCGCCTTCGCATCCCTTACTGTCTCCCCTACGTAATCCTCACAATCCACCTACATGCCCGAATAAATTATATAAATATATCTATGTATGTATATATATACGGCCATCTTCACATTCATTCATACCATTGCATGTCACTATCCATATGAAGGGTCGTATGGGTCCGCGTGAATCCCGCTTTGGATGTAGGACTCGATGGCAATGCATCATCGACGAGCACGACAGTAGGGAGAAGTCGAGGAAGGCTGAATCTGACCTTCCATCGAATTAGTGAAGATGAGTAAACTCAGAGGTGGGGATGACTCGAAGGCCGTGACGTCTCATGCCTGATAGAAACATTTCCTTTCCAGGAGACAGCCCATTCTGAGCCTGTTGTTCAATCGCTCCCAGGCGGGACTCCAGGAAGAGCTGAGCTCGCCTGACAAGCTAGTCGTGCGTCCGTCGTCAATTTCATCTGATGTCAACAAAAGGCGTCACTAGGAACCACCAGACTGTCTCTTGAACTTGCGTTTCCCGCCTCTTCTATTCCTTTTTCTACCCTGATACATGCGATTCTGAGGAAGACAGTTTCTCGCGAGCTCACTCTGTTGAACGGTAACACCACATCTGCCGTGCGCAAGGCCTGTCGTGTCACAGATATCCCCCCACGTCCTCAAAACGATGATTAAACAGCGGAACGCGTGACTTGAGGGCGCAGCTCATTCCTATGGAGTTGAACTTCGATTCAACCTGTCTGCGACGTTTCACTCGGGGCTTGGAAACAGGTGTAGTGCTCTGTTCTGTGAAAAAGTTACTTGGGTGGGTGAGGAGCAAAACACCTCGTCAGCCCTGGATCATCGCTGCCACTCCCTAGTCTTTCTGTTCAATACTGAAACACGATCTTCCCTTATCCTCGGCGTGGCTGCTCATACCCTTCAACGCTGCGCTGAAAGCCTGGCAACTCATTAGCCAGCACGACGGGTTAGGCATTCGCACCAGGAGAAAGTCTGCCTTTCAGTTTGAGGAAACCCGCATGAAGTGGCTTTTTTAATAGGCGCCCCAAAAACATACATCTGCATCGTAAGCAACTCAGCATGCGTCTGCGTATTTCACCTCTGTCGCCGACGGATGCAAATTGCCCTGCGTATATACGAACGTTTCTCAGCTTGCGTTTTTTCGATCATGAATGGACAGAGAGGTCAATCATCCCAAAGACGCCTATTTGATCTGAGCGATGCGTATGATGCGCCCATGCCTGAGAATTAATAGTGAACCCATGTATATGTAGATACGCACTCTTTTCGAACCGGATGAGGTTTCATCGACTTGAGACGCGACAGCCTCACCATAACACGCGTTAAGCCTCTTCTCCTACGCATGTCAAAAGGCGAGGGCAAGCGCATGTGAAATAAGCATGTAATCATGGGGAATCTAGTCACCAGAGCTTTCAGCGTTCGCCCCCTGGCGGCGGCTCTACAAACTCTAGGGCTTGAAGCGGCGACGGGAGTTTTTCTTTCTCCACCCCCTTTCACAGTGGTGCCGTGAAGAGCCTACACCACTTCGACATGATTTCAGGAGTGTATTGTAAAGACTGCGTTTCACAAAAACAAATCTCGCATGGTTTTCGCCCGAATACCCGAGATTTACGCCGCGCATGCGTCCGCGAAAAAACGCTGGGCTGGACTGCTTCGAACTTGCCAAGCATGTTGGGTCGCCGCCGAACCCGCCACGCCCGATTCCTTCTTTTCTTCTCGGGATAAGGGGCTTATTCCGCGTAGAGTCCCTCGTTGTCAGAGGGAATATGCATCTAATTCCTGCTCGCCTGCCGGCTTCTCCTGTGTGTGAGTCGGGAGGGGGGGATCAACCCGCCTGACTGAGGAGAGGTCTTTCGTTTTTTTCTCTTGTCATTCTGCTCTTTCCGCTCTTGCTAGCAAAGAATCCAAAGAGATCTACTTCTAGGGGCTTTTTCAATTTTCCACCACTTCTTATCTCGCTCCTGTCCCTTTGCGACGCCTGCATGCTTTAGACTCGTACATGCTCTCCTGGCCTCCGTGTTTCTTCTTTTTTCGCTCCTAATCTCTCTCTTCACTTTCTCGTATTTCTTTTTCATTTTTTAAAACACCCAGTGGAAGACTGAAAGACCGCTGAAGCGCGAGACGCCCCTTGTTTCTCTTTTTCTTGTTTGCCCCCTCCGGACGGCCTCTCACTCCTCGCTCTCTTTATGCCTGCCTTCGTCTGATCTTCGTTCCCTGTCAGTCGTTCCCTGCTCTCCAGTTTCGATGACCCCTGGCAGCGGGTGACGCAGTTTCCTTGGCCTCTCCTCGCGCGGGTCTCGAGTTCTTTCATCCCCCCTCTGTCGCTTCCTCTCGCCACTCGCCACGCTCCTCTGTGGGATTCCGCGGCTCATTTCTGTCGCCATTCTCGTTTCCTCGACATTTTTGCTCCCCCCCATCTCGCCCCCCCCGGAGCCGCGATGAGCGGCGACGGATCGTCCGCGGCGGGCGGGTCTCGCCGGCGCGGCGGTTCGTCGTTTTCTTTTGCTGCCTCCGCTCGCGAGGCGCGCAAGCATGAGCAGATCTACGGCGTGTTTGGAGGCCCCGTCGAGCCCGATGACGAGGAGAAAACGAGTCACTTTCTGCTGGACAGCAGCGACGACGAGGCGAGTCTCTACGCGGGCGGCGGGAAGGTGAAGGGCGGCGCGATCAAGTTCGTGAAGGGCGGCGTCTGGAAGCCCAGCAGCGCCGAGGGGGAGGCGAAGAAGGCCGGCGACGGCGAAGCGAACCCCGAGAAAAAGAAGAAAAAACGCAGAAAATCTTCGTCGCCTGTGCGGGAGGAGAAACTCGCCGCGACCGAAGACGATGCGGAAGCCGAACCCGAGGAGGACGAAGGCGGCGTCGCCGGCCTCTCGCTCCACGACCAGCTGCTGAACGCTCAGGTGCTCAAAGAAGTTCTCGGCGACGCTTACGAGTCGAGCGAGGAAGAAGATGAAAAGGAAGAAAAGGCAAAAGACGCGCCGGCGAAGACGCCCAGCGGAGTGCAGGGATTCCAGTCTGCGGCGTCATCGCCTCCTACCGCCTCGTCGAGTGTCTCCAGCGATCCTGCGGGCGACCGCGAGGCCGCGCGCGAGCAGAAGCGGAGGAAGCTCGAGGGTGAGGCGGCTGCCCCTGCCGAGGCCGCGAAGGACGGTGCAGAGGCAGCGTTGTCTTCAGAGAGCGATTCGTGTAGCAGCGAGGAGGAGGAGAGAACCGGCAAGTCGAATCGCTTCGAATTCTCCAGCGACCGCGCGAAGGGCGGCGCTGAAGGTCAGCGAGGCGACAGAGACACCGCGTCGCTCAAAGTTGAGAGAAACACGTGGGGATTCGCCAAAATGGAAAAAACGTACGGTGTGGGCTTCAAGCTGCTCAAAAAGATGGGCTTCAAAGGTGGAGGCCTTGGCCGCCACGGCACGGGGGTCGCTAACCCCATCGAAGTCCGCGTCAGAGAGAAAAACCGCGGCCTGCAGGTAGGCGAACTCGAAGATGCATCGACTGCTCGAACTTCCCTCTCTCGCGATCTGTACCTAGCCATCTGTGCATCTATCTGCTTCCTACCTGGTTACATAGGTCGCACGATATCACTGGGTTCGTCTTTACCGTCCTCTCTACGGATCTACTTCTCTGTGCTCTCGCACCTCTTTTTATATAAATCATTCAGATATTTATATACATATGTATATATGTATATATATAGGTATAAATATAGATATATTTATGTATCTGTATGCACACTTATATATACATATACATAGTTGCGCAAGGGGAGCTTGCTGTGAGGGTGGGTCCCGCTGCCCTGCGTTGGTTTCGGCGCCGAGTCTTTATCTTGAACTGTACCATTGTTCGTTTTCCAAGGATTTTTACCTGAGCGCATCACGGCGCCGTTCTGTTTTCTTTCGCGTTGAACGCGCTGGCACAGTTCTCTGCGGTGGGTTTGGGGTCTCCGTGGCCTCGTCGGTTAGTTTGCTGGTTCGGACGCTGCATGCAGTTCCGTAGAGTTTTTTTATTTTCAGGAGTCCGGTGAGCGCGTGGGACGTCCTTCTACGGGCAAGGGTTCGACAGCGCTCGACATTTTGCTGGGCAAGCGGGACGACGCGGCGAGCGGCTTCTCCGAGGCTTGGAAGAAGGGCGGCGACAAGTTGAGCGCAGCCGAGAGGCGGAAGAAACGGCTGGCGCAGACGGCGGCGGAGATCGCGGCAGAGGGTCGTCTGCAGGCGCAGCGGAGTCGTGATAAAGTCGCCGCGGCTTCCGTCCGCATCCTGGACATGACCGGTCCCGAGATCCGCGTGATTCAGGACAAAAACGACCTGCGCGAGACGCTTCTTCACCACAAGCGCGTTGCCGACGGCGCCGCCGACGAGGACGACGACAACATCCTGCAGGGTCTCGCGGAGGGCGACGGCGACGAGACGGGGCGGAAGAAGGGCGCCAAGCTCGCACGCGATGCGCCGCTCCGCAGCCTGCAGCTGCAGCTGCGCCACGTGATTCAGAATGTGCAGGACGAACTGAGACGCGTCGTCTTGGAGAAGAAGGAGCAAGAGGCGAATCTGCTGAGGTACACCGAGGCCCCCAGCGACCCAGGTGAAGCCGACCTCGACGCTGAGGACGTGTGGGACGCGAGGGAGAACAACGACGGCGAGGAGAAGAGCCACGACCCGAGCGCCGCGGCGGCCCTTGAGCGCTCCATCTTTGCTTCGTTGCGCAGCGCCCGCACCCTTGCGCGGCGCGTGAGCCAAGTCGAGGACGCTCTGCGGCGCCTGAGGGAGAAGCTTGACTTCAGCGGCGGGGCGTCGCACGGAGCCGCGACCTGCGAGGAGGAGGAGGACAGAGGAGGCAGAGCGAAGGAGCGAGGCGGCAGGGAGGAAGACCGGCGCGAGGCGTCCTGGGGAAGCCGGCGCCGCGACGGGCGATCGCGGGACGACGAAGAAGACGAAGAGCGACGCCGCAGACGCAGAGAGAAAGACGAGGACGACGAACGACGGAGAAGGCGAAAAGAGAGAGACTCTGCCGCCGCCAAGGGAGACGAGGAGAGGTCCAGAGAGCGCAGGGGCGACGACGACCGAGAGGACGACCGACGCGGCTCGTCGCAGAGCGAGCAGAAGCACCGAGAGAAGTCGCGAGAGTCTGCAGATTCGAAGGAACGAGGCAACGCCAGTGAAGTGAGGAGTCGCAGCGCGAGCACGCCGGCCGAGAGACTCAGCCGAGACCGGAGTACGAGCCCGCGGGAAAGCCCGAAGGCGGAGGCCTCCAGCAATCGCCTGCCACGCGGCGCTCCATCGCCCAGTCGCGCCGGCGATCCCTTTGGGCTCGACGAAGCCTTGGAGCTGGCGAAAGACTTACACACGCGGTGTCCTCTCGAATTCCGCATGCTCCACGTCCCCGCCCTCCTCACGGCGGTGCTTCGCCCGCGGCTCCAGCGCTCGCTCAAAAACTGGCGGCCGCTCGCGCCGTCTCGGGCGGCCTCTTCGTCGCTGGAAAGTCCCTCAGAGCCCGACTTCAGCACGCAGTTGCCCGTGGCAGTCGGGCGCCTGGTTGCCTTCTTTTCTGCTCTTCAACAGCGCGAAGCGGCAGAAGTCCGCGCGCTGCACCTGGCGCTCGCGCGGGCGCGAGGGCTGGACGCGTCGGAGGCCTCGGCGTCGCCCGACGGGCTGGCGGTGCACTCGTGGCTTTTCCCGCTTCTTTCGGGGCGGGTCGAGGGCGCAGTTCTGCAGCGCCGGCGGCAAGAGACCTTCACCTTTCGCCTCGCGCTGGATGGCAACACGGCGGCGCTGCGGCTGCGGCGGCTGTCTCCGCAGGCGTCCGCAGAGTCCTACCGCCTCGGCGCGTACGCACTGGAGCACGTGCTGCGGCTGACGGTGTTGGAGACTCTGCGGACGGCGCTGGTCAACGACTGGGAGCCCGACGAGGGCGAGGGCACACGGATGAAGCGCGCGGAGGAGAGCGGAGAGAGCCGTGGCGCGGCTGAGGCGGAGACGGGCGCGGCGGGGTCTGGCGAGACCCGCGGGGTTTGCGTGCTGACGTTGGTCGAGCGGTGGCTGGGGGCGCTTCCGCCAGACGCGGCGCGGTATTTGATTGAAGACGTGATTCTGCACAAGTTGCTGGAAGCTGTAGACCTCTGGAACCCGGTCAAGGCACGCGTGCCGATTCACACCTGGTTGCATCCCTGGCTACCGCACCTCACGCCCGTCCATCTGCAGCTCCTCTCTTCACCACTGCGGCTCAAGATCGGGCTCGCGCTGGACGCCAAGTGGAAGGCGACGGACCGCAGCGCAGTGAACCTGTTGGTGCCGTGGAAGGAGATCTTCGACGCCTACAGCTTCGCCGCGCTTCTGCAGCGGTCTGTCATGCCCAAGCTCCACGAGCACCTGCTCAACATGCCGATCCGACCCGATAAACAAAACACTGACGCCCTCCACGACGTCCTCGTTTGGGCGCCGCTCCTCCCCCTGGAGATGCTTGTCAACCTTTTCCTCACAGCCTTCTTCCCGCGCTGGCTGCAGCTGCTCAAAGTGTGGATCAGCTCGACGCATGCCGACTTCACCGAAATCCTGGAGTGGTATTCGGGTTGGAAAGAAATCCTGCCGCAGGCGCTGGTAACCCACCCCCGCGTCCAAGGCGTCTTCGTCGAGGCGCTGCAGCTCATGAACTACGCGTCCGCCGCGCTCGGGCTTCCTGTCGTTCCTCAAGCCCCCGCGAACGGCGCCGCGCCGCTGCCGCCCGACGCCTCCGCCTTCCCGCACCCGCCGCCCGCCACGCCCCGGGCCGTCGGGCCCTTCCCGCCCCGCGGGGATCCCGGCTTGGGCGCTGGCGCCGCCCCCGCGGGTCCGCCGCCCCCGATGCCCCCCGAGGGGGGCCCTGGCGACGGCGGACCCGCGGGGGCGGCGCCCGCAGTGGGCGCAGTCAGCCTGCTCGAGTACCTGGAAGGGCTCGCGAAGGAGAAGGGCCTGCTGTTCAAGCCGAAGCTGGGTCGAATCGAGGAGGGCAGGCAAGTCTACGCCTACGGGAGGACAAACATGTATGTGAAGGACAAAGTCATCTACGTCAAGGGAAAGGCCGTGTCTCACTGGACGGCGGTGGAAATCGAAGACCTCGTGAAACTTGCAACCGGCGAGTTGACCAAACTGGGGTCGTCCTCTTCGTCGTACTCCGGGGGAAGGGGTAAGTAGGAGGGAGTGCCTGCGAAGGCGCCGACAGGGCACACCTGCGTGCGAGCACCGGGGGATTCTTTAGCCAGAAAGCAGAGGAGCTACGGTTTTCGAAAACGTGTCAAACGGCCGCACAGACGACGCAGAGCCAGGATGGCGGCAGCGAGAGTGCACACGGTGAGGGGGGAGGGGGGGGGGGGAGGCGTCGATGCGGCTGCAGACGAGGGACTGTAAGGCAGACACAATACATGAGATCACTCGTGGGTGATTGCAGCGCCTCGGGATTTTTGTTTCCGTCGAACATTTGCGAGGCTCAAACGGCTCTCAGGGAAATGACCATGCAAACGCCGTTGCCTCCGTACAGGGATTCGTGCATACATACTCCCAAATGTTCGTACACAGCAGATTTTCCCCTTGCTGGTCTCTCCGTTCGGACGAGCTCCCGATTTTATTCATATTCCTTCTTAATGGCATGCGAAAACACACACGCAAGTCGCGTGGCCCCTGTAGGATTTGCGTCTTCGATCCGCTTAGTCTCTGGCAGATGTCCTCACAGGAAGTGTAGCAGAGTTACTCGTTGCGCCGGTGGCGCCGATTCATAGAATCCCAGCGACATCTGCAAGAGCGCAAGGTCAGCTAGGCGTCTTTCACCACCTAACGCTACACCCTCTGCACCGGGGTACATGTATATATATATATATATATATATACTTGTACAGTTTGTAGAGGGTGGTAAACGCCTGTGCAGAAAACTTTACCGACAACGCTGGTGTTCGGACTGACCCGCAAGGAAAGAAAGCAACATCACTGACCGACTGTTCATGTCACCTTCTCACGAGATTATGTATGTCTATATATGTATATCGATTTCTATATGTATATATATAGTATATATATATATACATATAAATCGATATGAGATGAGACGAGAAGGGTCTTCCGAAAATCCGCCTTTGTCCGCGGTAGAGCGTTAAGTGTAGCTGTATCCTTCCGGGATCTGCCATCTCAGTTGTTCATTCTACTGAGGTCATCACAGGCGGCAGAACCCCTCTTAACGTTGAACACGCATTTCTCTGTCAGTTTTTTCAGCCGCGGCAGAGCCTGCGATTCAGCATGGTGGTCCACTTGATGTGGTATCGTGCCTTGATGTGTAATACATATATAAATACGTATACTACACTTCCTAAAGAGGTATGTAGATACACAAATATATATATATATATATATATATATATATATATATATATATATATATATATATATATATATATATATACTGGACATCGGACATATATACATATGTCTGTACGTACATATATATGATGAGCATTTACATAGGAAGATCTGTTTCACAGACGCCAGTGCGTGCTAGGCGCGGGCTTACAAAGACCGAGCTTCCGGGGTTGCTGACTTAGTCTGACGTAGCTGTGAACAGCTCGGTGTGTAGCAGTGTAAGGCAACTGCGAGACTCGAGGCACGCTGAGCGTCGTGCGCCAAAAAAGCGGGGGCGATGCAGCAGCCGCCGCTGCTCCAGTATCGCACTGCTCGTGGACTCGAGGAACCGCGTGACTTGACGTGGCACGCGGCGGCTGTGTACCGAATCTCACAAAACTGATGGGCGGATAAAGTGCGGCGGAGACACAGGAAGGCGATGGGTCACATGCTCTCTTGTAGCTTTCCGCATCGATACAAGGAAATAGGCTTTTGCACGGCCACGCCATAGAGGCATACGCACATGCGTGCAGGTAGGATTGTCTATTCAATTGCATGTACGGGGGGTAGGGTGCAGGGAGACAATGGAGAAAAGATCTGCCAAGCGCGACGAGGGCTGTCGTGTTGTCGTGTGTCGCTGCCGAGTGAAACGGGACTAGAGTCTCCCCGATATTCCTCGCGGGCACCTGCTTCAGGCTCATCTGCTGTATATTTCACTGTACTTCCCGCATGCGAGTGATCGCAGGTTGTGAGGAGCACAGCCCTTGGCGCCCCCGAGCCTCGCGTGCAGATGAAGACGAAGCGCCACTTTTCCCGCAGACCGCCAGCTCCTTCCTGTGACCCAACCGTTCCACGTCGGACCTGACACATGCGGATTCACACTGTTTAGAAATAAAAGTCGGTGGGTGCCTGCGGGCGCGGCGGCAGCTTATGGGATACACTCACTCACAGCTGAACAGTGAAGAGCTGCTGGCGTGCCTCCATGAGGCGATTTAGAATGAAACGCACATCCCACGTAACTCTGAAAAAAACTTTGTTCTGTTCTACTCGCTTGCGCGGCGTCTCCGGATGAAGGCATGGAGGAGACTCGAAAAGCAGGATGACTCGTTTGTCGTTTTGGCCTTCGGCAGAGCTACGCAACAAGCGAACAACTCAGTCCGCGCCCTCACTCGCAAGGGCAGCGCACGTGTGTAGACGCCGATGTGCAGTCGCGCGAGTTATCTCTTCTTCGCCTTCGTGAAGGAAACCGGAGAGCGAGGCTCCGTCTCCTGCCAGCCGCCGAGGCGCCACCGCGTCCGCACAACGTCGCCAGCGCCCGACGCCGCCTCGAACCCGGCTGCGAACTTTTTCTTTTCCTTCTTGGCGGTCGAGAACGCGAAGAACGAGAGGCAAACCGAAGACGCGGAGACTGACGAAGACTGCAGGGCCGGCGCAGATGCGGGGGAAGAGGAGTCTTGAGAGGAGAGGCAGGAGGAGGCGGCAGAGGTGGACGTGGAGGCCGGTGTCGTGGAGAGACAGCCGTCCTCCGTCGAGCGAGCGTGCGAGGTCTCTTCGCTCGTCCGCGTCTCTGGGGAGAGTCCGCCCTCGTCTCCGGCCTTCTCCGCCTCGGAGGCGCCCTCGCCGGCGCGGTGTGTGAACGCCCCGAAGGCGGAAACCTGCGAGAGACTGGCGACAGCGGAGTTTCCGCGACGCGCCAGCGACGACGAAGCGGAAGGAAAACTCGAACTGCCACGGGCCTGGCTGCGTTCTTCGTCACTCTGTCTGCGCGATCCGCTGTCTCGCGGTGCGTCGGTCCGCTCTGCCGGTGCCGCGCACGTGACGTCGACGACTCGTTTCCTCTTGACTGCGAGAAAGCTGAGCTTCAGCTGCCCTCCCTTGCCTGGCGTCTCTGCCGACACGACGACCCGACTCCTTTCTTCCTCCACTTCCTTCTCGACGCGGCCGCGTGGCGCCTTTTCGCTCGCATTCTCACACTGGCTGTCTCCCGCGTCGGCGTCCTCTGCGGCGGGCGTCGCCCGGACTTCTCCGCGTGGCGCTGCGCCCTCGCAAGCCCCAGCTCGAAAGCGCTTCAGTCCTGCGCTGCCCGCGGCATCGGCGACCCGCGGCCGCTTCACACTTCCCTCCACGAAGAGCGAAAACGCGCCCAAGGCACGTGTCACGCGGCTGTCTTCGCTCTCCTGCGCCCGCGCGGCTGTCTCCGCGGTCGCGGCGCCTTCGGGCGCAGGCCCGCGGCCGCCCCACACGAACGAGGCCAACGCGGCTGCGGAGGCGGGCGCGACGCGCCCCGAGTCCGAGCCCGCGAGCGACTCCAAAGGCCTACACACGGCGGACTCGGCTGCGCCCGACGACGCCGCGACAACAGAGGCCGACGCGGTGCTTGGACCGGCGGACGCAGAGGCGCATGCAGAAGAGCCTGCTGGCGAGGGCGGCAGGGGGGGGGAGGGAGTCTGGAGGAGCTGGCGCTCGCGGGCGTTGACGGCGAGGATGTGCGACTCGTGGAGTCGCACCAGGGCTCGCGAGCGGTAGTCCTCCACGAGCGTCTTCTCCTTTCTGTTCAACTGCGAAATCGCGCACAGAGAAGCGGACATAGGAAAAATAAAGTAAATAATGTTAAGAGAAAGCGCAGAATACTTCCGGAGCACAAAGACGTAACGTGCGCCGCGCCTGCAGGAGCGGAAAGCCTGAAGGTAGCACGTGCCTTCTACCCGCTCTCTCGATGCGCGGCGTCACGCAGAAAATGCCACAAAAATGAAAATTCAAGCCCCACTGGGCGCCGTGGGCACCCAGCGCAGGCATGGGCGCGCAGCGATAGGCCACTAGCACTCTTCGTCTGCTTCGACGAGAGGCTGAAGCAAAACGAAAGCGTGGATCCCTTACCAGCGTCGCTCGCGGCTGATGCGTTCTTGGATTCAACAGGCCGAGTGCATAGGGGCGGAAGTTCTCCAGGCACTCCCCCACAATCCTGGCTCGAGCCGCCTGCGAAGAAAAAACGCGCAGTCAGTCGCCGGCAAACACCCGTGTAGAATGAAGTGGCAGTCTCGAGAGAGAGGCGGAGGGAGGACGTGCCAAAAAGCGAGTCGTCGGCCGAGCAGAAAACAACCAAATCTGCCAGTCGCCGACGAAGCAGCCAACAGGAAACCAAGTGCAGCGCATTCAAAAAAGAACCGGAAGAAAAGAAACTCGACGCAGGCACTTCTCGTGTAAGCGAAGCCGGCCTCGGGTCGCGTATGAGGCGAGCTCCGCTTTTTGGCGAGTGCCCTCTCTTTGCAAAATGCGGGGCGATTCAGTTCGTTTTTGCTAGCGCTCATATCATGGCTGCGTCTGTCTCTGTGCATGCGGCTCCGCCGGCTGCAGATGCGGTGGAGCCTCGGTCGCGTCTCACTTCGCCTTCGCTGTCGTCTCGCTCGAGAGGATCGAGGTCTTCCGCGGCGCTGCCTGCTTCGCCTGCGGCGTCCGTCTTCCAGCCATCGTCCGCCTGTTTGATTGCCTGTGTTCGCTGCCTTCGGCTCGTCTCGCACGTCTGCGTCTGCTCGGGGGAGACGTTCTCCTTCTCCGTCTCAGACGACTCCGAGGCCTCGCTTGGGCGAGACGCGCCCGCAGCCACCGTCCACTTCGGATTCATTGCCACGGAGGCGTGCCCGCGCCGCGAGCCTGGAGCCGAGGCGGCAGACGTCGACGAACAGACGGCAGCGGAGGCGCGCGAGAGAGACGCCGACGCCGAGGAGGAGTCGCTGAAGGCGGTGGGCGAGGCAGAAGAGCCCGGAGCACCGCAGCGCGACAGCGGAACCGAAGAGGCCGAAACGACGTCGCCCGTGCTCACGTCGTAAACTCGATGATGCGTGAAGGCCACCATGGCGGTCCGGTGGCCGCGCAGCACCTTTTCCTGCGGCTGCGAAAAGAGGAACGGCGCAGAAAATGCGGGACTAAGGTAGGGAGACGCCGCGCTCGCCCGTCTTGACGTGACTCCCTGACGTGGGCGCGCCCTCTCTGTCAAAGAAAGCAGCAAAGCTGAGGAGTGCAGTGTGACGCTCACAAGCCCGCCGAGGTGAGCTCAGCGATGGGAGAGGAAGCTCCGCGCGAGGGCCGCCGCGCGAGTCGAGCTGACCTGCGTGAGCTTCTTCTTCCATTTGTCGTCCTTGAAAAGATACATGATGACGCGCTCTAGCCGCCCGAGCTTGTGCACGAACTTGCAGGCTGTGCTGATGCCGAGGCCCTGAAAAGAAAAACAAATACGCCTTCCGTGCCAGGGTGAATCTTGCGCGAACCGAGAAAGGCGACGACCTTCGAGCACCTGGCCGCAGCTACAGCCGCCAAGACGGGATCGCGTCTGCTACATCGGAAACATGGTTCTGTAAACTTAAGTACATGGAAAGATAGTAAAAATCGTCTAGAGCTTCGGGGGGCTGCGGACGCGCGAGAGAGAAAGAGAGAAAGAAACTTCTTTTCTGTCGCGCGTCGAGCGCTGACTCACGTTTATGTGAATGTCGTGCGTGTAGTCGCAGCCTCCGAGGACGCACATGGCTGTAAACATCCTCTGGTCAAAGTCGCGGAGGCACTCCAGCTGACCCTGAAAACACCCGATTTCCGCGGTCGCCCCATATAGACATATATGCGTGTGCATATATATATATATATATATATGTGGGCGCAGAATAAGCAGGCTGAGTGTTCCAGACACACTGAAGGAACGGCAGAAGAGACTCTACTGCAATATGGGTGAGGAGCCAAAATGTCATGAAGCACAGGCTTCGAACGCACAGCAGGGATACGACGTCCAGCACCTATGTAGGCCTGTGGCGGGGATCCACGCTTAGACACAAATCCGTATACGCGCCGGCAGGTGTATGCGCATAGAAAAACGTGTAAGGAAACAAAGACTCGAGAATCCAGACGCGGAGGTGTTCTCGGTGGCATGAAGAGTCTTTTGTTCGTGCGATCAGGCAAATGCAGGTCACGCGCCCGCTCGAATCCACGAAGACGATCCCTATCTGCAGAGACGCGAACGGGCTCCACGCCACACCAGGCTCCTCCTTCCGCCGCCTCGCGCCTTTGAGAGGGTCGGCTCACGCCTCGAGTTGCGACAACAGTTTAGCCCGGCTCTCGACCGCAGTGCCTTGGCGGCCATCGTCCGTCGCTTACAAGCTTCTCAGGCAGAGGCGCATGCGCATGGGGGCCGTCTTTGAGAGGCAGGATGAGGCGTTCGCAGTTGCCCTCCTTGTCCAGTTTGAAAAGAACTTGCGCGCAGCCGTGCGCCAGCAGGTCGCTGTCTTCCGATACCGCAGCGGCCTGACAACGAGATGACAGACGCGAAAGGCGTGCGAATGGAGAAGCGTCTGCACAGAGAGCGTGCGGGCGCGAGATGATGCCAGGCGGGCCGCGCGCCAGAGACAGAAAACGGCGGACGCCAGTCGCCGAAGAAAGAAAGGCTCCAAGACTACGCGGGGGCGCGCGCCCTTCTCCTGACGAACTGACACATGAACGCAGCAGTCAGACTCCTGGGCTCCACCTGCCGATGCGGGCCGCCACGCCCTCACGCTGTCGTCCAAATGAATATATATATATATATACATATACATATACATACTTTTTTTATATATTCATATATTTAGGCACACATATATCTGTGTACCCATGTGTGATCATATATTCATGTATATATGTATATACATCTATGATCATGAACGGAGTCACACGAAGCATCCTTGACTAGAGCTGCAGATATATATATATATATCAGATTCATGAATATCGAGGGAGGAGGGAGACAGAATGGCTGCTGGAGTTGGAGCTGCACGCTATAATGGGTTTGGTTGCCTACGATTTTTCCAGTTCGCGCAAGGTATGCAAGTTGCGCATCAGCTTCGTAAGGCGCCACGAGGAAGGCCACGTTAAGCGACCGGCAAGCGGATATAACCGAATCGATCTGCAGAAACCATGCACAGTAGCCGGAGAGACAACACCCTACGTTGCGGCTGCAGCGTGCGGCGGCGGGCTCCAACAGGCTGACACGGAGTCGCCTAGCGCGATCACAAGCGCTACACCCAGCACAGCTGCGGCCTCGCGTGCAGCATCCACGCGAGCTATCCATGAAGATCCACGCCCAGATACACCTCTCCTGTGTTCCTTCTTCGGGTGCGGGTGAGTTCCGTCTTCGGGTGCGGGTGAGGCGACGCGGAAAAATCTGGTTCGAAAGAGGCCCTGGCCTACCATCTGAGGGGTAATGGAGAGCCCCTGCGTGCACTTGGTCAGGAGCTCCTGAAGGCAAACGCAGGAGTGCAACGACATCTCCGTTTAAGACAGAAAGCACTCGGTCGCAGAACCAGTCTTCAAGGGAGGAGGAGAGGGGGGGGGGGGGGGGGGGGGGGGGGGGGGGGGGGGGGGGGGAGACTAAGGCGACTCGAGCGCAGAGTTGTTGCTGAATAGGAGAGACGGGATCTGAAGTTCCCGTCGCCTGAAATTCAAGTCGTACAGACGGCGTAGGCGTCAGCGACACACACAGAGGCGCTTCATCCTACAGGTTTTGAGGCGAAGCACTACGTTTAGACATGCCAGTATGGGCCTTGACGCAGGCCTTCAAACACGGGTGCTTGTGCGTATGTGCAGAGTAATGCGCCTCGTGAGGCAGACATCCGCAGAAACCGATACACTCCGACTCTTGCCTCTGTAGTCTATGGAGAAAGCGAAGGCACGCCGAGGCTCTACGCGTTTGTCAACTGACTCGACTATCGACCGGCGGCTTTCGTCCCGCTCGTCTCGCTTCCTCGTTCTTCCGCAGCAGCTGCCTGGCTTCCTCAGACGCTTTCTGCCGAGCTCTGAGACCCCACAGACGCACACGCGTGCAAACGAAAACAACGTTCATGCTCTAAGGTATGCAAATATACACCCGCACACATAGGTCAATGCCGTAGCTGAGCACCATAAGCACACACACAGGAATGCATATGTATATATACATATATATATATATATATATATATTTGTATATATGAATGTATATGCATACACGCACATGCCCCTGTGGACTGATACCGAACAGCGAAACGGCGAACCACAAAAACCTCGGCGTGCGCACAAACGAGGTGGTGTGGAACTATAGGGGCGGGCGTCCGCAAGCAAGATTCGAAAAGCACATCCCAGACAGAAGCGTCAGCAGGTGAGGCGAGTCCGGAGCGTCTCTCCGTGAAGCCCGCATTCTACAACCTGAGAGAGGCGACCGGTCTCGCAGCTATCGCCGGAGTTCCACCGGCACGTCGTATCTGGTCACTCAGCGAGCGTCTGGGGGCCTACTGTTGTCGCTTGTCGTCTTCGGCGGACTTTGCTGGAATCTTAGCGCCGTCAAACACTGAAGCGCAGAGGGCAAGACACGCAGCGACGCGAGGTAACGTGAGAGGCACAGTCTTCAGGCGGAGGGCTCGCACATTAATTATATCGATGCAGCAGCGCGTTAGGCTTCAGACTTCGAGGCGGGCAGCGAGGCAGACACGCAGAGACTCACCGAGGAGAGGCTCGACTCTGTGGTACTTGAGAAGCATGATCATGTGAACGACAAAGCGGAGGAACCTGCAAGGCACGCCATCACAACGCTCGCTCACGAATAAAAATGACGCCCTGACGCGCATCCCGCGAACCCCGTGAGACCGCGCTCGCGCAGATCAAATGCAGCACTCGAGCCGCTCCACGATTTCCTCGTACTATGTAAATATACGCGAACGTCTCGGCGCGCTTGCGGACCGGCGCCGGTCGTATGCGTTCGCGCAGCTCCATTCGAATTCGTGTGCGACTGGGAGGGTGTTTCGGCACATCCCCGCGCCTGCCGTCGTCTGCGTGCGCACCGAGTACCCTGAGAGCGCCTGCGTGCGGGCGACATGCGACGAAGAGAACTCGAGTGCTGGGCTGCCAGACGCGCGGCGGCGTCTACTCCGTCCTCTCAAAACTCTCACTTGTCGGTTTCCTCGCCCTTGAGGAGCTCCACCGCGGACGCGACCGCGCCGCGATGTATCCAGCCCATCGCGTCGACGCCGATCGTCTGACCCGCGAATCTAGAAACGAAAAGGCACAGAATGGAATTGAAGTGAAAGAATGAGTGGGCAGAGAGCCGCGCATATCTCCCAGGTCTCACGAAAACTGAAAACGACCCGGCAGCGCGTCAAGTGACCGCAGCGCAACGCAAGAAGGAAACAATACCCGTACTGGATTTCAGTATCACCGCAATCAGGCTTTCGTGACACATGTAGTCATTATGACTGTTGAGTAAGCATAGAACCCATGAGCTACTAAGAGATACGAGGTAGCTAATCTACACAACCACGAGCCTCACGCGGAGACGCGAAAACGCCGCGGGTAGCTGCTGAGAGCTGTCTGGAGATAGGCATGCAGGACTCCGCAGGCGCGCCAGGCGGAGACGGCGACAGCGAGCGCCACAAAGAAAGACCCACTCGCTGATGTGCGTTGGCCGCGCGAGCGGTTTTAAGAATTTCTGAACGAAAACGTCCGCAAACAAAAGGTCATGCACAGCTACAAAGTTAAGCATACGGACATCGGATCGCACTCAGGCACGACACCTTCTTGCGCGTGAACACCGCGCCAGAGTACAAAACGTATACTCGCAGCGCCTTTACCTCTATACACGTGTTCGCAGCCGCGCCTACACGCCTGCGTATGGCCGCTGAGCTCGTTCACGCAGTGTGACTGCATGCACGTCACTTTTCTTGCTAGAGCGCCATGCATCAGAGAACTTTCAGCGGCAGTGACACACTGAGGGGACTCTGGTTTGAGGCAGTGGGCTCCAATGCCAGCGGACTAGCGGCACATGAGCAACGCACTTCGTCGAGAAAGGGACCGTTTCGGTACGATGCAAATGGAGGCGACTTTATACGACAGCATATATATATATATATATATATATATATATATATATATATTTATTTATATATATATGCACAGATTTATGTACATATGCAAGTGCAGATAAAGGTATCTTATGGACATGTTTGTAGATACAAGGACGCCTTGTAATTCGCAGAGAAGGCGAGCACCTGGGATGTTGACGAAAGCCATGGGACCCCCGCAGAAGCTCGCGTAGAAACCGGAGAGTGGCGAACTTACCAGGAGATTTTGGATTCCCATTTCGCTTGGTTTTTAGGAACTTTACCGTTGCAGAAAGCGCGAATCACGCGCGCAGACAGAGCCGCAACACGCGTAAGACGCGCTAGGCTCGAGAAACCACGCGTACAACGCAAGTTGCTCGCATACACAGCACCGCACGCATACCATATATATCTATATGTATAGAATGTAATCTTTTACATAGATGTATTGACGCGCATCAGCGCCTCTTCGAGCGAATGACTAGCGCGCATGCGCATACAAAATCCAACAGTCAGGGCAGGCCGCCGACGAAGCGAAAGTTTCATGCGGCGTGCGACACTGAAAAATGTATTCTCTTTTAGGAGCTCGGCGCGGGGCTCCTCTGGCCGCCTCCCCTGTCTGGTCTCGCGCAGTCGACGCCCGTCACATGAAAGAAGATTTCTTCGAAAGAGAGACTGAGATAAGAGGGACGCCTGCAGAGTTTCGTGAAGCCGGGGCTTCGGTTCGTGTCCAGATGCAGCGACAGAAGATAGGTTGCGTGTGTGTGCCTCGTATTGAACGCCGTCTTGACCGCGAAGGTCGCTCCCGCGTATGTAGACACGGCAACGGCAGCAGGGGGATGCCCTCGTAAAACGTCTCTCTGTGGGGACGGATATGGCGGGCGATAAGAGATTCAAAGGTGATCAGACTCCACGTTGGTTGTTCGTGGGCGAAACGTGTCGAAACTAACCCAGTAGCGCAAGACAAGCTTGCGAGGAAGGCGTTCCAGAGAAACACAGGATGAAATCTGCTTGTGACGCTTCAAGCCCCGCGGCCACATTCGCAACTCCTGTAACGAATGCCAACCAGCAAAAGTGCGTTCTAGTGTTATTCAAATTCTCGAAATTCCCCTTGCACACTGCGTGATGCGAGCAGAATCGGCCAGGCGGCGTCTTGTGAGCGCCGGCGCCGAACGCGGAGCCCTTGAGCGAGCCAGAGATGCCGATCGATTTGATGGAAAAGAAATCGCTGGAGAAGAAAAGCAGTAAGAATGTAGAAAACAAGGAGAGAAAGGAAATCCGAGTCGCTGCCTTGCCACCCACCGCCACCCCCCTTTGCCTCGCGCCCCCCCCGTGGCATTTCACGTCTTGATCAGCATGCGCATGCAGTTCTACACGCCGTTAGAAAAGACAAGGCAAGCTCGTTTGGAGTTTCCTGGTTAAAAAGCACCCCGAAAATGGTGAGGGAGAGCGCGTTTTCGTCACAAGTTGCCTTTCAGCCGGAGCAGAGAAGTGTGCACACGCAGAGATCAACACAACCAACAAAGTCCTCACCGTGGTGTCGTGCGAGGGCTCGCGTCTCCACGGAGACAGCAGGCGTGCGCCTGGTCATTTTCGGTTCATCACTTTGTTTCGTTCACGCGGGGTCCAAATTTCTGCCGGTAGGTATGCGCAACGCCCTAGCGCGCAGTTTCATGCAAAGCCGCTCCTTGATACCCTCAAATTGTGGATTTCTCCACCGCGGCAGGATACTTGGTTAACAAAGTGCATCGGCGAGAATTGGCGTGCATAAGTGCCTCATTCAGAGCTTAGGAGTCACAGGACCCGCGACTGAGCCTGAAAAATGAAATTCCTGTAGCTTTTCGTTGCGTTTCGCGACTGGTGCGTGTCTCAAGGGCCACAAACGAACACGAAGACGAGTGAAGTCTTTATTGCCGCACTTCCTCCCATTTCGGTACCACTCAGGATGCCATCCTCCCTCAGCTAGTCGTGTATACACTGATGTGTCTGGCGGCGTCCTATATACAGGTGTTGATGTAGGGTTATTCTCGTAGTTGATTGAAACCATCTTACGCTGAAATGTAGCTACTTTGGGTCATTAGGTGTTCCGTATCTCAGCCTTCATATCTTGGCCTGTAAAGGGCTTCCAGGACAGTGCTAAACTCGTTCATGACAGCAGGCACCGTCATGAGACGCGCATCATCGACAGTGCCTTCGAGGCGGAGACCTGTGAACTGAATTGGTTATGCTCACATTCTGACAAGCCTGATCTTGCGCATCACTCGTTCGTTCATTCCATCATTCCTACCTCAGAAGGGACAAGACATGACGCAGTAGAGGATCTGACATGTCAGACAGCACCACACGACCCTTAGCATCTGCCTCTCGGTGTCGTGGTCACCCGGTGAATCCTTTTCCTTCTTCACGGCCGAAGAAGCGCTGGCAAGCACTACCGCACAGGTAAAGCGCATCCCTCATCTGCCGTCCTCTACACCGGCCTGCGTCGCTCTTAGGCAAGCGGTAGCCCGCGTCGCTTCATGACGATACCTTCGTCGCGACTTGCGGCACTTAGGCGCGCGCGCGAAGGTCATTACGGCCAGGAACGGGTCAGGTTTGTTGTCGTGAAAAACAGCTTGGGCCGCGCCTGAGAAGCACGAAGCCGTGGCAACCGGGGTACTGGCCGCTCGTGCTTGACCATTACACGTATGTACACATATAGGTATAAGGTTGTATATTTATATATATATATATATATATATATTGTGGTATTAAGCTGACAGTGCGAAGCGTAGACTAGTGTCAAGCGGAACCGCATGCGAAGCTGTCTTCACCGGCGCGCCGATGTGTTCCTTGCATGCCTGTGTGTGGCGATGCCCCTATCCATAATTGTGGTCTGCGAGTACACTGAAGCCTCGCGTGCGATGGAGCTCCTGCAGTCTCAGAGAAAAGAGCGCGTAGCTTCCGCGGTCGCTGGCCGCCTGCGCGCACGTTCACGCGCTTCGGCGGAGACGCCGCCGGAGCAGGGAATGTGCACAGACTTGAGGCGCTGCGAGACGGGATCGACGAACCGCGAAGGCAAGAGCAACCGAAAAAAGGGGAGCAAAACGTTCTTAGGAGATTAGGAGGCCGTGCCAGCTCTCGGCACAGGCCCGGAGACCTGTCGGTCGCAAAAGCGACGCAGAGAAGGAAACAACAAAATAGGAGCGACTGCGGCAGGGACGCCGCGGGGTGGGACGGCGGCGGCCATAGAGGAGGAGAGGAAAAAAAGAGAAAAGAGACATGGTAAGAACGGGGACACCCCGTCGCAGAGCCAAGCGGCGCAGGAGCGTCGCAGGCAGGCACGTCGCAGAGCCAAGCGGCGCAGGAGCGTCGCAGGCAGGCACGCCGCGCGAGTGGAGGGAGAAACGAACATCCGACACTTTGAACGATGACGACTCAAAAAGGCGACTCGTCACCCCCAGCTACATGAGCAGGTGACGACGCGCAAGCGAAGAAAAGGATGCGCTGCGGGATGCGACCACCCGCTTTTTCCGCGGCAAGGCAGCTTCGTGGTTGAGCTTTCGAAAGCCCGCCGCTTCACTTGCCGCCGGTGAAGTCCGCAACGCCTGCCTTGAAGTCCTTGCTGCAAACAGAGCACCCAAAAAAAGAAAAAAGAGGGAATATGTCTGCAGAAATCCAACAGCGTAGAGAACAAGCGGCGCGCGGCGACGGGTGAGAGCCGCCGCCAGTAGCTTGCTTGACGACATGATTAGATTTCGACAGGATTAGATTTCAATTCTTCTGAACACGCCCCACCAACCAGCCGTGCTTGGGGATGCCAGCCTTCACGTCGGGATCAGGTCTAAACCCCTCCACCCCCCGTCCCCCCCCGCCAAAGTCATTCAAACATTGATGCCTACGCTCCCCAAATACACATCTTGCCCGCCGCTCAGCGCGTCGAGCGAGAACCAGCGAAAGCCATCAGATCCCTCAAGCGCCGCAATCTCTTTTTCTCTGTTTGTGGGCTGTCGCATACCCCATGAGGTTGAGCAGCAGACTGTCAGAGTTGAGCATGACGCGGTTCGACGACTTGCTGATGGTGTTGGCGACTTCCTTCGCAGTGTCGATGCGGCGCAGCTCCAGGAAGGCGGGGTTGTTCTTGATGGCGTTACCGATCTGAAAAGAGAAAGGCAGGACAGAGGCGAGCTGTGCAGCGCGCGTCTTTGCACCCCTAAACACCGCTTATGCTGGCGACTGCATCACGGCAGCTCAGCGATCCGCGCGACTCCGCGTGCAAGGTGATTCCGAAGTGCCCTGTTTCGCGCCATGCATGTGCCTGGCTCGCTGCATGGACTGCGGCGGAGGTTTTCCGCCTCCTCAGGCGATGTGAGCGTGGCGCCCTCACCAGCTTAGCCGCTTCCGCTTCTCCCTGCGCCTTGATAATCGTGCTTTTCTTCTCCTCGAGGGCACGCAGCACGATGTACTTGCCGCGCTCGGCCTGCTGCTGGGCGACTTGCTTCGCCTCAACTGCCTTCTCGTACTCAGGCCCGAAGCTCAAGTGTGTCTACAAAAAACAAAAAGAGACGTGGAGGCTAGGGCGTCAGGGGCACTGCCAGACCCTCAGGACCTCGAGGTTGGCGCCCCCGTCAATCGACTGCCCTTTGTACCTTTGTTTTCCCCGACTCGACTCCACTCGAAGAGACTTCGCCTAGCGTCAGAGCTCCCCGGCGTCGGCAGCGCGCCCGTTTAATATCCCATAAATCATCGTCCTCCTCGCTCTGCCTTCTGCGGGCGGCTACCCTAACCCTGCGACCCCGGGGGCCTTTGGGCGCGGCGGGATTCACTCACCAGCGAGACGTCGTCGAGGAGGATGTTGAAGTCCTTCGCGCGGTCAACGAGCTGGTCGCGGACTGCGCGGCTGACGACTTCTCTCTGCGTGATGAGCTGCGAGGCGTTGAACTGGGCGACGACGCTCTTGAGCACTTCGTTGATGATCGAAGGCAGCACTTTTTCGTCGTACTCCTTTCCGAGCAGTCTGTACACCGTCGGCAGCTTGGGCACGTCCGGTCGCGACAGCACACGGCAGGTGATGTTCACCATCTGAAGATCTGAAAAACAACAAACCGAGAAAACAATGACTAGAAGATTTTGAGAAAAAGCAATAGCAAACTTTTGCTCCGAATCTTTTACGAGAATAAAATTTTAAACATTGCTCGAGGTTGTCCAAGTGAAGACTTTTCTTACATTTTTACAGGCTGACTTCCAATCCGCATCCTACAGGTCGTCGGCGCCCCCCGGGCTGCCTGTGCACGCGCTCGCATTCGCTCAGATGCGCATATACATATGCATATACATATGATCATGTAACATATGTTATAATACATATATATATTTATATTGTAGAGACACACACGGGCGTATACATGCGTGTTTAGTTGCGTGCATTGCTAAGACGTTAAGCAGGAAGACAGGACGCGAGGTGTCGCATCCGGGCGAGGAGTCAGAACCGAATCCGAGTCATTTTGTACCTACCGCGAGATCCAGAGAGCGAGACGAGTGTGCGGGGCTTGGAGCGCACGTCGTAGATGACTGGTCGCTCGACGAACGGAATGCAAAAGTGGGTCCCCTCAGAGTAGACGCGATCCAAAACACCATAGAAGCGGTTGTAGATGATGGCGCGGTGTCCCGGCTCGACTGCAGACACACGCAGAAAGAGAAAACTCAGTGCAACAGGAGAGAGTGAGAGGGAGAGAGAGAGAGACAGAACACACTGCGACGGTGCAGCCGCGCGCTCGCAGCTTGCAGAAAAACGACGCGGATGCCGGGGTGGATCAACAAAGCATCTCTGCATTCATTTTCGCTCGGAAAGAGGCCAGCGCGCTGCGCGCCCAGCACGTCACTGGAATGAAAACGCGAGAATCGACGCCACTGACTGCCCCGAGACTGGTGAGAACGCGCCGAACTGGGAAGCGGTTCCATTTCTCCCGAGAGCGTCCCATGGTGTGGATTCGCGTGCGAAACTGGGTGAGCCTCTGGTGAGCGCAGGCACGGCTTCAGCACTCCGCATTAATGGGACGTAATCGCTAATTCGAGTCATACTAGAGGCCGTTCGCTTCGAAAGCTCCCGAGCGACGAAGCACACACGCTCGTGTGCGCTGGAAGCCGAGCATAAGGACCTAGCATCCCTTATGTGGCTGAATCCATCCCGAGTAATACGACAGAAACACATGGATAGGCTGGCACGCCTCTCCTCGGTTTTAACGCGCGACCGCGCCCGCCTAGCGACAGGTGAAGTTATTTCGCTTGTTCTGGACCCACCGTTGTAGAGGGAGTAGTTGAAGAGCCCGATGCCGCCGGTGGCAGCAGCGAGGGCCGCAGCGCCCAAGCCGCCGAGGCGCCTGATCACGCCGGGATCGACGTTCATTTTGTAAAAAAGCAAGAGGCTGCGTTCGCAGGCGTTTCAAAAGAGTTGTCTATCGGATACCTTCCGTGAAGGGGACTCTCGCTGAGACAGGGCGATTCGCGAGGAAGCAAAAAGCCTGCGAAACCCGGAAAGGACACGGAGAGAGAGACGGGATATCCGCGCAGATGCGGTGCGTTGTCAATCAAGAAAGAAAAAGCTGGAGATAAAGACGAGACGAGCGAACACTCGCAAGCAAGACGAGGAGACGGTCACAACGGCGAGGGAAGCACGGAAGTCGTGTGCAGCGAGGGTCGCGTACGACGAATGCGCCTGAGTCTGCGGAGGCTATTCGCGCGGAAAGAGGAGGCGGCAATTCGGCAGTTGAGAAAAGGGCACTAACGCGACGGCTTTGCCTGCGTTCGCGATGTCCGCGGAGGGAACGAACCCGACGAGCCTCTCGCAGAAGAGAGGAAATGAGACACGACGAAGAAACGGCAAAATCAGCGCGTAGCGGCACTTTCACCCGTTTTTCTCCTCGGCGGGAGGGTTTGGCACGCATCTACGAGACTCACGGAAGTCAGGAACGACGTGGAACTTGTTTAAGAGAGATAGAGCGAGCTCGCGGACGCTCTTGCAATTGCCGGCGGGTGCAAACCCGGGGAAAAAGCGGCGCACGAGGAGGAAGCGAAGTCGAACAGTTCGTCTCTCATCGAGCTGAAAGGAAGGCTCACCCAGCGCGCGCCTGCCGCGTCGCTGGCCTGGACGTGTTTCGCGAAAAACGAGGAAACTTCCGAGAAAGCCGCCACAAAAAACGGAGGCGCCCCACACACAGGCGGCTGCTCGGCGCGAGAAGGCTCTTCTCCGTCCACCGTGAGAAAAGTCTGCGAAAAGCCGCGGCTGCGCAGGCGGAGGCTTCGCGCATGCAGCGCCTTTCGCAGAGGAGAGTCCGCGCACGGCTCGAGTGAGTGGGAGAGAGCACAGAGACAGACACGACAGCCCGAGGCGACGCCGTTCCCCCACTCGGGTGCGCGTTGAGACCATCCTGGCGAGAAAGGGAGCTCCGTCGCTTTCTGCACGCTCTTGAGGGGCAGCCCTGCGGCGCGCATTCGCGTTGTTAGTGCGTTTCGGCGAGTCCTTCAGCTTCTTTCCGAATTCTCCGCGCGCAGCCGACCCACCTGAACAGTTGGCGGCAGCCGTGCTCGTTGGCTTGACGCGACAAAGGCTTCGCGGCTGCGCCTCAGACGCGGGCTGCTCCACTCTCAAGAGTGACTTGGCAGTTTCCACCTCTGCTGCATTTTCGCTCTCAGCCCGAGCGACCTTTTTCGGAACCGCTTCCGGCAGACTCTCCCGCGGTCTCCTCCTGCGCGGCTCGCTCCCACTCCCTTCTCACCATCAGCCGCGAGCGGAGCGCTGAGCGCCGAGCGCCGGTCGCCGATCGCCGCGCGCCAGAGCTTCCTCCGCCCATTCATTCTTGGCTTTTCTTCGTCTCCACTCGCGGCACCATGGCGGACGGCTGGGACGCCGAGAAAGTCTTCAACTCTACTATCTTCGGGTTCACCTACGATGACCTGATTCTCATGCCTGGTGAGCGACGCTTCGACGCGCCTAAACCACCTCTCGTTGCACACACTCACACACAGGCGTAACTGCTTTCCAGGCTGAAAACCGACCTCCACTCTGCCAAAAGCCCTGCCGGCAAGCCTCCTTCCGGGGAGTCCAGGCGTATGCACATGCCTCAACTCGGGTTCACGCGCTTCACCAGCGCGCGCGTTCGATGGCGTCCGGGGGGATGCTTCCCCACGCTGACCACGCAGGGAGAGAGGCCTCTGGTCTCAGCTCGCCAGGGTTTAGAGTTAGGATGCAGCGGCGACGCCGCGCTACTCTTGGTTGTAGAACGCGGCTGCGCGGTGTTCAGACCGCACAGCTAACGCGCAGTCGAGGCAGCCTTCGCATACGCGTGGAGCGGTGCATGCCGTCGTCTCTTGGTTTCTGCAGGGCACATCAGCTTCGGCATTGAGGCCGTCGACCTGACTGCGCGCCTTACGAAGAATCTGCAGCTGCGCACTCCGATCGTCTCCTCGCCCATGGACACGGTCACGGAGCACCGCATGGCTATCGGCTGCGCGCTTATGGGGTAAGAAGCCTCGATGGGACGACGCGCCGCGGCTGCGGAGGGCGAATCTCTCTCCGCTGTCTCCCGATCATCATCTGCATGCCGCTGCGCACGCAGCCTCCGGCAGCTGCCTGAAGGGGGGACGGGACGGGACGGGACGGGGGGGGGGGGGGGGGGGGGGGGGGGGGGGGGGGGGAAGGGCGTGGATGCATGTGCATGCGCGTTCTTCGCAGCTTCGTAGAGGCGCTCGAGTTCGACTTGCAGCGTAAGGGTTCATACCGTGGTGTCATCCCGAAGCGCTTTGGCAGGATTTCGTTGTCGCGCTTCCTCCGTCGGGCTGCGAGGCGCCTGCTGCAGCTACTGGCTTGCGGGCGCGGGCCTGGTACATACATCTATAGCTATCGATCTATATGTGTATCCATATATATATATATATATGTAGATATACAGATGGTTATAGATGTGTAGATGTATTCACATGTGTAGACCTGCGAACTGCAGCTTTATCTTGGTTGAAGGATTATGCGGCACTGCGGCAGGGGCATTGGCGTGATTCACAACAACATGGACGTGCAGCGCCAGATGCAAGAGGTGCAGAAAGTGAAGCGCTACGAAAACGGCTTCATTCTCGACCCCTTCGTGCTGCGCGCAACCGACACAGTCGCGGACGTCGACCGCATCAAGGAGGTAATGCCGCAGTTCTCACCTCCAGACTCCATGTCAAACAGAAACAGCACGCGCATCAGCAACCAGGATGCTTATTTCATATGTATATATATATATATATATTTATTACCGCAGAGGCGCCTTCCCTCACTACGGAGACACATGTATACTTTTGTAAGTCTTCATTTCTGGCGCAGAGGGTATTTCCGTGTGTTTTCGTCAGGCCGCCTGCACGAGCAACCTAGCAGCAACTTAGTGGTCGCCGCAGCCGCCGACTATGGCGTATATATATATATATATATATATATATATATATATATATATATATGTCTGCAGATACGTATACGTATATCGATCAGCTGTACAAATATATATACTCTGATAAGTACATAAATGGATCTGTCCACGCAGATGTAAAGTGAGCGCTTTTCAGCGGCGGAAAACCTGGGCGTGCAGCAGGGAAGCTGCCGCCTCGTTCTGCGTCCGTCTCGCGGATACAAACTTCTCTCGATTTGTGCGTCTCTTCGTGCATGCAGCGCTACGGCTACAGCTCTGTGCCGATTACGGACACAGGCATGCTCGGCGGGCGGCTGCAGGGCATCGTGACGAGCCGCGACATTGACTTCATCACAGATCGCAACACGCCGCTTTCTGAGGTGATGACCTCGGATCTGATAGTTGGCTACGAGCCCGTCTCTCTGTCGGATGCGAACGAGATTCTGCGCGAGTCCAAGAAGGGCAAACTCCCCATAGTGAACGACCGCAACGAGCTCATCGCCCTTATCTCGAGAAACGACTTGAAGAAAAACCGAGAGTACCCCCTCGCCTCCAAGGACGCCAACAAACAGCTGCTTGTCGGTGCCGCCATCTCGACCAAGTGAGGCAACAGTTGGCGAAACCCCCCGCGCGATCCAAGTAGACTTTGCGTGCACGTGTGCTGCAGCGCCGCAGACGCACGCGCAGATCTCTGCGCCATGAACTTCAAACCCGATGTGCATGTGCATATATGTACATATATGTGTACTTCCATATGTATGCATATATATATATATATATATATATATATATATCGGCTTTAAGTTTTATATATAAAACTGTGAAAGTGCACGTGTATATGTATATATATAAGCACCACAGCTGAAATATCATTATGGAGTCTCGATGTCTCCTGAGTCCCCTCCGACCTGCTTCCTTGCTCGTGACTCGTGGGACTTGTTCATCCAACATTTGTAGCCTAAAATTATTTTCAATGTATTTTGATAGTTTTATATGAATATTACTTTCGCTTCAGGCCGCAGGACCTGGAGCGCGCGCGTGCCCTGCAGGAAGCCGGAACGGACGTGCTTGTCATCGACAGCAGCCAGGGCGACTCTGTCTACCAAATCGACTTCGTCAAGCGTCTGAAGGCCGCATACCCGAAGCTGCAGGTGTGTTCCGCGCCTCGAAAAAAGCACCAGGCGTGCCGCGCGCAGCTATGTCTGTCTCGGGCTGCAGCAGATTTGGCGGAGACGCCCGCCGCCGAGAGAGACCGGGACTCGAGCCGAGTCTGGCTGGATGCGGGTCGCCGCCCTCCGGCAGCCTCGCGCCCGTCGGGGGAAGGCGCTTGGGGTGGTGTTTCAGAGTGTCCTGCGTTCGTCGCGTGTGTGTCTAATTATTTGCATGTTTCTGTTTATTTTCTCCTCAGATCATTGGCGGCAACGTGGTCACCGCGCGCCAGGCGAAGAGCCTGATTGACGCTGGCGTCGACGGCCTCCGCATCGGTATGGGAAGCGGCTCCATCTGCACGACTCAGGTGCGTCCTTCTCACGCTTCACAGCCGCCACAATCTCGGGAAAAACGGCGAGGGAAAACCAGTACTCAGAGCCCGCTCCCTCAGCTCGCTGCGCCGTGGTGTATCTGCTGGGTTCGGCCTCCCCACCCCCCTCCCTGTCGGTGTCGCGCGCGTGCTGCGTGTTCAGCTGCCACATGCGTTATTTTGTTGGCGACTCTCTGCGGGCTTGGGTTCGGCATGTAGTCTGGCTTCCTGTGGCGTGGCGGCGGTTCGCCGGTCTGCAGGTTGTGTGCGCCGTGGGGCGGGCGCAGGCGACTGCCGTTTACCACGTCTGCAAGTACGCGCGCGAAGTCGCCGACGTCCCGTGCATTGCGGACGGCGGCATTCAGAACTCGGGTCACGTCATGAAGGTGAGGCCAAACTGCCAGCTCTCCTCTCAAGCGTGTATCTCTCGCTCTCTCTCGCGATTGCCACAACAACTTCTTTCCAGCGCCCGACGCCGCCCGCTGCTGCAGAAGCCCCGCTTGAGCGGGCGCGGGTGTGAGCCGTCGAATACGCGTCCGTGTACGCGTGCGTGCGGGAGTGCCCGCGTGTCTTGGAATGGAGTGCAGGCAGTCTTTTATCGCAAGCCCGCGCATCGACAGACACACTTTTATCCACGGCGCCGATTGCAGCATAGCTATGGCTGCAGGCGGCCTCGCAAGTTTTCCTGGTTTCGCCTGCAGGCCCTGGCGCTCGGCGCGAACACAGTGATGATGGGTTCGATGCTTGCTGGCACGGAGGAGGCACCGGGTGAGTACTACTTCCACAAGGGCGTCCGCGTGAAGACCTACCGCGGCATGGGCAGCTTGGATGCCATGCATGCGCGCACGTTGATCTCGCCTTCGGCGCCGGTGAAGGGCGGCTTCATCTCGCCCAAGATCGCGGCGCAATCTGCTGCGTCAGACGCCTCGACCCCCAAGTCGGTGCTGAACGCAGACGACGCCTCGCCCTCCGCCGCTTCGACGAAGGCGAGCGACAACGGGAGTGCGTGCGGCGGCGACCGCCCGCGGCAGAGCCAGGGCTCCGCTTCGCGGTACTTCGCTGAAAACCAGACGATCAAGGTAGCCCAGGGGGTCAGCGGATGCGTCGTTGACAAAGGTAGCGTCATGCAGCTCATTCCCTACGTCATCCAGGGCGTCAAGCACGGCATGCAGGACGCCGGCGTCCGCACCCTCAAAGACATGCATCTGCAGCTTGCCTCTGGCAACCTCCGATTCGACGTCAGGTAAGCGCCGGACTGTCGCACATGCGGCGAATGAGGCCACGCGAAAGCGCCGCGAAATGTCCGCACGCGCCGGACTCCCTTGCAGAGGTCGCGACCCCCTGTAGACGCATCGGACGCCCAGGCAACGGCGGCTGGAGACTGTGGGTAGGAGCTGTGAATCAGCGTTAGTCGCATGCATGTCGACCCTAGACGTTAACATTGCGCGTTGCGGGCTCTCGGTGGTAGGCGCGATGCGCAAACCTGTGGTGAAGCGTGGTCAACTGCTGCTCAACTGGAGGGTCCTGGTGGGAATCCCCCCGGCGACGGCGACCAGAAACAGCGTCGTGTTTCGTCGCCAAGTCTAGTTACGGGGCACGCTCGCGTGTACCTGCTGTCCCTCGTCTGCCTGGGGGTTCTATTGCGTAAAGACCATTGTGTTCAGAGCCCCGCGAGTTTGCGTTTCGCCGGCGGTCGCCCTGATGCGGCGTCTTAGCTCGCGCGTCCTCATGTGAGGTCAGACGCTGTTTCTGACAGGTCCTCAGCTTGTCCGTCAGGTGTGTCTGGCGCGGTCGTTGTCTGTGGACGTTTTTCGTTGCCATGTTGCATTTCCCATGGGCACCCTCGAGGCTGCGACTCTGTCCTGTCTCAGGTCCGGCGCGGCGCAGCGCGAGGGAGAGGTTCACGATCTGCACAGTTTCGAACGGAAACTCTACGCGTAGATTGTGTTGTCCGCACGACTTCGGCCCTGAACAGTCGCGAGCGGCTGCGGCAGGGCGAGAGGAGGCGAGAGCGAATCGAATTCAGACGAACCAGGGAGCGCCGCAGGCATGGACGCCAAGGCCTTCAGGTTTTCCAATAAGGCAGAGTGGGAGGGATAGGATTGCACGCGGTTCGACGCGGACGCAGCGTCAGACACGGGCGCGGAGGAGGCCACGGGGCGTCAGACGACGAAGGGCTTCTCGCACTTGATGCAGAGGGGCCCTGCTGTCTTCGCCGCGCCTCGGACGTGACACGCGTGAAGGAGCAGGGAGATGCTGTGCGGCGAAGGAAGGGGCGAGCGTCGCGGGTTTGTTGAACTTCCGTTTGTGGCTGTCATGTGCCCTGTATATGCCGTTTTTTTCTCGTCTCATAGACTCTCTGGCGCGCGCCACTCGGGAGGCGTGACCCACTCCCGACGGAGCCATGCCGTTCCGCGTGCAAACGCTTGAGACGCACATCTACCTGCCGACACTTTTTTTCCACGCCTCGCGTTCGCGTGGCTGCTCTATCGTGACGGCGACGGCGAGCCGGAACGCGTGGAAGAGGCGCGTGTGTCGTGCGTTCTGTGAGAGAAAGCTCCGGAATCATCGTTTCGCTTTGTTGTTGAAAAACACTTTCATTAAGCATACACACGCTCCCGTTCTTCGCCCGTGAAGTTGCTTCTGCAGATAACTCCTCAAGCAGCATACTCCACAAATACATAGATGTGTATTTAGGACCGGTGCGTGCCATACCGTCTGCGCTCAGGTGTCGCAGCCGTAGCTTCCACATGCAGCAGAGCCTGTACGAATTTATATTCAGACAATGTCGCACGGGCAATTACAGCTGAGTAAAATAGACAGGCGAGAAGCCTGCTTACTGGGCTGTGAGTCGGTGAGAAAAGGAATTGTAGTTTGACGCGCGGCGCGTGCGGCGGCCACCGGAAGTACGCAAGCATCGCTGAAGATAACGACCCGCGCATGGCATGCCAGTCTGCGGCGTTGCGGGTTCCGTGGAACCTTTTCTACGTCACGTGGCTCTTTCTAGCCCGTTAAAGGCATCCTCGAGTCGGACACAGCTAGGGCGGCCGCAGCTGGTTTCCAAAGTTCTACAGTGTGGGACGAGAGAGCCGTCAACGTCTAGGCAGCATCCGCGATCCACGTGACAGAAAGCGCAAAGAAAAGAGATTGAGTCGTTTCGAGAGACGCCGCGTCCCCCATGCAGAAATGTTTCCACGCCTGAGGGACGGCACACGAGTTGTCTGCGTGTGCATGCGAACTGGAACCTCGTTTGTACCAACACCGCGCCCAAGACAAAGTGTAGACATGCAGACACATTCACAGGAATGCATACACATGTTTCCATTGCTGTTTGAACACATTCAAGTGATCCGCGGCATGTGCCTGCGCACGCCGCAGCACCCAGGAGCTGGAGCGCCGCCAAGCCCAACTCGGCACTGAGGGGGGCACGAAGGAGAGTATACACTCTGTTCGCCGACGCAGGCACCGACCGCACCACGAGGCGCGGCATGCGCATCCCTGAATCCGCGCACGCGCACAAAAGACTACGGCACCTCGGTCGTCTCGTCATTGTGAGGCAAACAGTACGGGAAAGCGTCGAGACCGTGCTTACACTGGAGACGAAAAACATGCAATTAACAAGTAATGGATGACTGGACACATCACAGACAACTCGCACTCCCGCCTTGCTCTCTTCTCGCGTCTCCTTCGCAGTCCTCCTTCTTCCGAGCTGGGCGTCGTCCCTCTGGCAGTCTTCTTCCCTTTTGCCGATCCCCTCCGCTCATCATACGCTCGCTGAAGTCGAGGCCACGCTGTGGCGCCACGGCGTGCAATGCGTGGCAGTCTCCGGCGTGTATGACGATGCCCTGCTTCCTCGCTTTCCTCGCGTCTGGAGTTTCCGTCCCCCTACACCCCTACGTCCTGACCTACTCCGCCTAATCATGCGCCCCGCGCCCTACTGTCTCTGCTGAGGATGCTGCAGTCTCTGTTGCTGCTGGTGACTGGCGGCCGCCGCGGCGACGTGCTGCTGGAGCCTCAGGCTCTGTTGCAATTGGGCGGAGGAGGCTGCCTGCATCGTAGTTCCCCCGCCGGCGCCCAAGTGCGCCGAAGGCCCTCCAGGGCCGGGAGGCCCGTGTCCCGCGACGCCCGCTGCGGCAGGCAGCGGCCCCGACCCGCCAAAGCGAGCGTCTGCCGCAGAGCCGCTTCTCAGGGCGGCGGGGCCTGCGGAAGATCCGCCCCCCCCCCCCCCACCGGCTCCGGCTAAGGCCCCTGCGTTCCGCGCAACTGAGGCAACTGCAGCGGCCGCGAGAAGCTGCTCTTGCTGCCGCAGTCTCTGCTGGAGCTGCTGCTGCTGCCGTTGCCTCTCAAGAGTGGACTGCGCGAGCAGAAACTGACCTCCACGCTCCCCAGCTAAGCCCGCAGGCCCCACGACACCGGAGGGGCCGCCGGGCCCCGCAGGACCCCCGACAGGCGCGACCGCGGAGCCCGCAGGCGGCGCCACGCGTCCGCGACCTGCCATTGCGGAGACGAAGGCGCTTTTTTCTGCGTCTCCCCCGTCAGCTGCGGAGAGGTCCGCGGCTGTGCCCACCAGAGCTCCACCAGGCCCCTGGGCCCCGGGCGGGCCTCGTATGGATGGAGCGGCTCCCCCAGGAGGCAGAGCCCCCGACCCCTGCTGCGCGAGGCGCTGACGCTCGAGGCTCTGCTGATGCTGCTGCTGCAGCTGCAAGCCCTGGCGGAGCTGCTGCTGAAAGTGCGCAAGCGCCTGCTTGGCACGGAGAGCCGTGAGAGCGTCCGACGACGAGACAGAAGACGGCAGCGAGGCAGACAGAGGAGACGACGGCAATGGAGGCCCGCCTGCAGACGGCGGCACGCCGCTGCCGCCGCCCGACCCCTCGCCTCCGACACTCGGGCGATCGCCGTCGGCTTCCCGACCCGGCGCCCCCCCACCACCGCCGCGTGCCGCTCCCCCCTGTTGCTGGAGTCGCGAAGAAAACAAGGCTCGCTGGTGAATCTGTCTCTGCAGCTCTTGCTGCCTCTGTAGCGCCGCAGCGGCCGCGGCAAGACAAGCCTGCTGCTGCGGATTTTGGGCGAGGCGCGCGAGCAGAGGGTTCGCGTTGGCTGGCAGTCCGACGGGTCCCAAGCCCGAGGGGCCTGACGACGAGGCAGCGCCCGGCGGGCCCACTCCCGCGGCCGCAGCTCCCCGACTCGCCGCAGCAGCCAACGCGCTGGCGACCAAGGCGGTCATTGCCTGGTGAGACGCGGGGGGCAACGAGCCCGAGGCGCCGTGGGCTCTGCGTTGCTGCAGAACAAGATTCAGCGCAGACGTGGCAGCAGGGTTCAACAGCGGCGGCGCATGCGACGGCGGCGCCCCGGGCATCCCAGCTGCCTTGCCGGCGGGCAGCAGCCCGGCAGAGATCGGGGGACCGTCGGATGTCTGGGCGCCGCCTCCAGAGCCCGCCGCCGAAGACCAGGTGGAGGCGGAATGAACGACGGAGGAGGGGCCCGACGCCCCGCCAGAGGGGCCCAGGCCTTCCTCTTTCCTTCCGGCAGCCGCCAAGAAGGACGCTCGCGCCGACGACGCAGCGGGCGGCTGGGTGGGGCCGCGACCCGAAGGGACAAACGGTACCCCTGTCCGGATGCCGGGGCCTGCAGCCCCCGGGAGCCCGGAGGCGCCAACTGCAGTCGCTCTCTCCGGCGCCACGTCCGCCGCTGCCGCCTTCGCCTCGGTGCCCGCCCGCGCCGCCCCTCCTACGCCTCGTGGGCAACGCGGTCCCGCTCTCTCCTCGCCACCCTGCTGTGTCTGCCGCTGACGCCGCTGCGGCATCGCACGTATCGGCTCGCCTCGAGCGCCGGCTCCTGCGGACTTCGCCCCGGGCCCTTCCTGAGACGCGGGCGCCGGCGTCGGCGAAGGGGAGTGCGACGCCGAGAGCAGCAGCAGCTGCTGCTGACGTTTCTTCTTCGCCGCCGGGAGGCCGGCGAGAAGGCCCACCGGCCCCTCGGGCACGCTGCTGGGCATGTCTTCTCCGCTGCTGAGGGAGTCGCTCGAACTGCTCGATGAGCCCGAGCTGTCGCTGGAATCCGAGTCGCTGCTGTCGTCGCTGCTGCTGTCTGAGCTGCTGTTTTCGTCAGACCTTCCCTCGCGCCGCGCCTCGTCCTCACGCCCTCCTCGGCCTCCCGCCGCAGCGGAGGCGGAGGCAGGGAGAGGGTAGCGGTCGCCGTCTCGCCTGAGCGCCCCGCTGCCGCCGTGCCCGCCGGCGCCGCCGGTCTGCGACGACTGGAGTTTGTCCGCGACAAGAGACGCTTGGGCGGCGGCCGTTGTAGAAATGAGGTCTGCGGCAACCGCGGCAAGCCGCGCCGCAGCGCTTTCGCGACCGCCTCTTCTTCCGCTGCCCATTCCAGGCGTGGCTCGCCGCCTCCGTCTCTTGACTCCCGTTCCCGCCTCGTCCTCGCCTTCCTGTTTAGTGCCCAGCGCCTCAAACCCGTCTGCGGCGTCTCCTGAGCCCGTAGGCAGCTCCCCGACAACTGCGCTGGGATCGCGTTTTCGCCTCCTCCTTCCGCCCTCTTCGTTTCCCAAGCTCACGCCGCTGCCCGTGGACAGCCGCCCGCCGCGGGAGCCTCGCCCGCCGCGCGTGGACGCCGCCGCGAGCGCCAGCACCTCCGGCAGCACAAGGGCATTCTCGTCGCCGTCTCTGCCGCCCAACGGGCCCGCCAGGAGCCCAGCGCACTCGCCAGACGCAAACACCGAGGGCGGCGACGGCGGAGGCTCCATGATGAACGGTAGGGGCGCGTTGGTGAGAAGCGCATGGTGAACGCGAGCCTCCAGTTCGGCCGTCTCCCGCAGGATCTTTTGCACGGCCTCGAACTGAGAGCGAATGCTGCCAATATCCAAGTAGGACGGATCAAAGAAGAATAAAGACACAGGCCCCTTAAACGCGCGAGGGCCTGCGGAGTCCTGTGCGGGTTGCTCGCCGCCGCCCTCATTCGCGTCTGCGTGCGCAGCTCCAGAGTCGTCCTCGGGTTTGTCAGCAGCGGGAGCTCCGCCGTCTTGCGCACTCTCCCGCTTCGTGCTGGTTCCTGCGCCTTGGCTCGCGTTCCACTTCCGCTTCAGATTCTCAGCTAGCGGCACGTACACCGCGTCCAGCTTCTTCTTCAGATGCAGCGCGAGCAAACGGCCCGTCTCGATGCCGAATTGGTAGCAGAGAAAGGGTTTGAGGATCTGCAGAGTGACACCCGACTTCTTTCTCTCGCTGTCAGCTCCAGCGCCGCCGCCCTCGCCGTTTTCGCTCTTTCGCTGTCTCTCCGCTTCAGGCTCGCTGAGCAGCCACTCCACGCGCCAGACGCCACCGCGCGTTTTGTCTGCGCCGCGCGTCTGCACAAAGCGGACAAGCGGCAGGCCAGTACTCGTCGCAGGCGTCTCGCGGATTTTCACTCTTCCGGTGGCCTCTGCGGCTCGCCTGTAGATCTCCGCCAGCCGCTTCGCCTCCTCGAAGCCGAACTTCTTCTCCTGAAAGGCCTTCACGGCCACTTTCCCCGTGACCGCGTCTGTCCACCGACAAACCCAGGCGCGCTCGCGCTTGCTATAGTGAATCCCTTTGAAGGTCGCGAGCGAGCCCGCGAGGTCCTCGCCCTTCTTCGGGCTCCCCCGCCGCAGGCTGCCGCCGTCGGCTTCCTCCTCGCCCTTCTTCTCTGGATCGTCGCCGTCGGCGCCCGCCGCCGCCCCGGATGCTAGGTCGGCGGCTAGCGACTCTGCCGAGGCCGCAGCGTTCGCGGCAAGCGTCGCTCGGCGTTGCGCAGAGGCAACGGGGTCGAAGGGCGAGATCTCAATGTCCGCCAAGAAGTCAGAGACCTGCAGACAGCGGACGCCCGCGACCGCCGCGGCCTTCACGGCCGCCGCCGCCGCGAACTCTGCGTCTCGTGACCGCTCCCGCTCCTCAGAAGCGCACGCCCCAGTCTCCAGCTCGGCGCCGCTCTCGCGCCGGGCGGGGAAGCGGTGAGAGAGAGACGGCGAGTTCGACGCCGCATCCGCGGGGGACATGTGCGGCGACGAGGAGAGCGACGGCGTCCGCAGCTGAGAGTCGCCGCCCCAGTCGCCCATAGGCCTTCCAGGAGACGAAGAGGACTGTCGATTGCGCGTAGTCTTGGTCAGGTGTGCTGCGAGCAGCCGCGCGAGCTCCGCGTGTTCCACTAGCTGCTCAGACGGCCCCAGCGACGCCGCGGAGACACCCAGCTGGAGCTGCAGATCGCGGGAGGCCTGGAGCGCTGAGGCGCGTGCCTTCACCCAGCCAAGGGAACCAGCAGAGAAGATCTCAACAGGTCTCGAGACGATCGCCGCGATCTGGTCTGCGGGGACTAGCTGCCCCGAAATCTTCTTTTCTCTCGCCGCCGACCCGCCCTCGGCCTCCGCCCGTTCCTCCCTGACCACACCTGACGCGTCTTCTGCGCCAGCGTCTTTGACGCCCTCCTTCTCGTCTTCCTTCTCCATCCTAAACTTCTTGAGCACAGCCTCAAGCACGACCGCGGGTTGGAGCCGCCACGACAGTTGTCTCCGGTCGAAGGAGACTCCGGGGTACACGCCCCGGTTGATGTCGAGGTACTCCCGGACTACCTCGGCCTCCAACGCGCGCTGCGCTGCCACTGCCTGGCGCCGCGCCGCGTCGACTCCGCCGAGCGCCGACACCGCGAAGGTCTTCGCGACTCGCTCGCCGCGAAGATTCGTCACTTCGGCTTTCCACGCGCGAGTCTCGGCGTCGAAAGAGACATCGGCTGACGGCGACGCCGCCTCGTCGTCCTCCGGCAGCGTCGCATGCAGGCCCCGCCCTCCCTCCTCATCGCGGTCTCGCCATCCGGGCGTCCGCGACGGCGGCAGCACAAGTCGCGAGTGCGCTCCGTCACCGCCCTCGAAGCCTGGCGACAACACGTCGCCAGCTCCGTCGTCGCTCTCCTCTCGCAGACGGCGGCGCGGATACGGCGACGCGAGCCCCTCGCCAGGCGCGGAGTCGTCGGCCGCCGCGTCGCCCTCGCCCTCTGCGAACGCAAAGCGGGCGGCCGGGTCGGCGGCGGGGTCCCTGGCCGCCGCAGACTTCGCGTCGAGGGCACTCTCTGCGCCTTCAGTCGTCAAGCGACTCTGCGACAGCCTCAAAAAGTGCTGCAGCGCCGACGAGGTCGTTCCCAGGGGCCCGCTCGCCCCCGCAGATCCTGACCCGCTGCCTGCGCGTCTTCCCGTCAGCGAAGGCGAGTATGGCGAGTGGCGGTGAGACGGCGGAGCTCCCAGAGGCACCGTCTCCGCCTTCTTGCCTGCCGCGGCGGCGGTGGCGGCGCCTGCGCCGCGCTCCTTCCCGGCGTGGTAGTGCCCGCCCCGCGACTTTCCGCCTGCTGCAACGAGCATGAGGGCCTCGCGACTGGCTGTCTCCTTGCGCTCTTGCTCAGTTCGCCAGAGTCTCAGCAGCTTGGTTCGTCGCCAGTGCTCTGCCATCGCGCGGGCCTGGGCGAAGCCGAAGCGCGACACCGAGAAGCTGCGCGAGAAGAGACGGTCCGAGCCCCCCACGCCCCATGACGCGACCCACTTTCCCCCGCCGCCGAAGGAGAGGCAGTAGGCCGACTGCTGAAGAAAGACACTCCCTGGAATCCGCTTGTCCAGCTCGAGAATCCCCCGGATTTCATGATCCTCCAGCTGGCCGTCTCCGGGCAGCGAGGCGCCACCCGCGCCCCGCGCCAGCAGCGACGCGCCGGCCGACGACCCGCCCAGCGCAAGGCCCGCTGCGGCCCGCGGGGGCGCCGGCGTCAGCGATGCCGAGCTCTCTCCCCCGACCGGTCTCCGCGAGTAGATCGGCGCCCCTCGACCGTCTTGCGTCGCAGGCCCTGAAGGCGAGGAGGCGGCGGCGCCGCCGGCCTGCAGCGGGCCCCGCCCTGGACCGCCGGCGCCGGAGACAGAGAAAAACGAGTGTCCATACGGCGACGTGCCGCCGCCGACCGCCAGGCCTCCGCGCCCTCGCGAGCCGGGCGCCGACCCCCGCGCCGCCAAGGGGCCCCCGTCTGCCAGCGAGGACGACGAGCTCCTCGGCACCGTTCCCCCCATCACCTGCAGCTCGAGGGCCTTCGCCCGCATCGCCGTCTCAGCCTTCTCGCGCGCGACAGCCTCTCCGTAGCGGGCAACAGGGTACGCTTTGAACACGGCGCGCCCTCCGCTCTGTCGCCACCAGGCCTTCCAAGAATTGGTCGCCTCGTCGAACTTGACGCCGGCCTGCCAGGCTCCGCCTCCGCGCTCACCTTTCTCGGGCTGCGAGGCCGCCGGGGTCTCTTCGCCAGGCGAGCCCGGGAAGCCGCTAACCGCAGGCCCAGCGCCGCCCGAGCGCCGCGCCCCTCCTCCAGGGCCCCCGGCGAGCGCAGCGTCGGCGTGCGGCGTCCCGAAGCCTCTCCCGCCTGCGGCAGAAAAGGCTCCCTCGCCCTCGTCGGGTCCGCCTCCATCGGACCATGACAGAGCGACTTGCGGCGACGCCGGGGACTGAATGGCGCCGAGGAGGCCTCGACGGCCGTCCGCCGCGCCGGCTGTGGCGCGGTATGACTCGTCGCAGGCCGCGGCGGCGTCCTGCTGATGCGTGGAGTCCCTCTCGACGAAGACCGGGTTTTGGTCGCCCTCGGAGATCACCATCTCCACGCTTCGACTGTTGTAGTCGATGCCCTGCTGGGCGCCGAGCGTCGCCTCGGCCTGCTGCTGGAGCCTGAAGCGAATCGCGAGCTCGCGCGCCTTGTCTGTTCCGTATTTGCTCACGGCGAACGTCTTGCTATACTTCTTGCCGCCCACTGACCAGCGGCACTGCCACGAGGCCGAGCCCGAGCCGCCGCTTCCCGCCTCGCGGTAGTAAACGCCCTCCATCGGGGAAGGCTCCGTCGCACGAAAGTTAGCGCCTCCGCGGCTCCTCGTCGACTCCGGCAAAGAAAAACTTCTGCCTCCATCCGGCGCGCCGACGCCGGCGCCGGCCGAGAGGCCGTCTTTCTGCGCGGCCGCGGCTCCTGCCGCCCCCTTGGAATACAGAAGCGAACCGGCGCGCACCGGCTGGCGAGCAGGTGACCACGAAGACGGCGTGTCGCTGCCTCGCCGTCCGCCGCCCTCTTCGCCTCTCTCACTGTCTTCGTTCGCCACGAAGGTCGCGTCCGAGGACGCCCAGGAGTCCAGCGGCGACTCTCCGTCGCCGCCCCCTGCCCCCCCGTGCGCCGCAGCCGCCTGCGCCGCGGACCCGCCCCCGTGCCGCTGCTGGAGCTCCGAGGCCTCCACGACCGCGTCTCCGGAGAGCAGCTTGTGCTGGCGAAAGCGGATCGCCAAGAGGCGCGCCTGCTCGTAGCCAAAGTCTGCAGTTTTGAAGTACTTGTAGCGGTGCTTGAAGTCCGATCGCGTCACCCAGCTCGCAACCCAGGCGTTCCCACTCCGGTTGAAGGAAATGCCACCCACGAGCCGGCGCAGCGCCTGCGGCGTCGAGGCGCCCGCGGGGCCGCCGTTAGCGGGCGACGCACCCGCGGGCGCCAGGGCCTCGTCCCCGAAGTCGTCCTGCCGCTCGGGGTCAGACCCCGCCGAGCCACTCATGCTTCTTTGCAGGCTCCCTGCCGCCCCCCTGTGGCCCCCGCGGCCCCGAGCGCCGCCACCTGCGGTGCCTCCCGCCGCAGCGCTGCTCGGGGCGCCTTCGCCGCCACGCAGGGCGCTGCCTCGCGCGCCCTTCCCCAGGGACGTCCCCGAACCGCTCTCCGCAAAGCCCCTCGAGTCCTCCCCCGCTGGCGCGGGCGCCGCGGCGGAGCCCTGGTCGTCAAAGCCGGCGCCCCCCGCCGCGGGGCCCGAAGTCGCCGCGACCTGCGCGGCGGCGGCCGCGGAAGAGAAGCGCAGGGCATCGAGCTCCTCGGTGATGTCCTTCACGTCGGCCGCAGGCAGCTGCTGGATCGCGCGGACGACGAGAGGGATCGGCGGCGGGCACGGCTGCGGCGGAAGGTTCCTGATGATTTTGTCGAAAACAATCGTCAGGTATACGTCGAGGAACGAGCGGTCCGCGGCCTGCGAGATCTGCGCAAAGTGGAAATAAAAGGAGCGGAAGTTGTCCTTCTTCTTCCACTCGGGGCAACAAAGCGACAGCGCATTCAACACCGACAGACACGTCGACCGCGCCACGTTCAGCGTGCTCGGGCTCGCAGGCGAACGGCCGTGAGGCGACGTCGAGGCGCTCTCCTGGCTGCCCTGGGGAGCTGCGTCTGCCGCCAGCGGCTCGGGAGCCCGCCCCGCCGCGGGAGCCGCGGCACAAGGCGCCGCCGGAGCGTCGCACGCGGCGCGTTTCAGGCTGTCGCGCCGCCCTGCGAGCGGTGCAGACAAGGGAGACGCGGAAGAAAAGAGAGGCGCGGAGGACGCGTCTTGAGAGAGCAACGCCGGGGCGGGCGCGCCGGCAGAGGCTACATCTTCCGGCGACGCAAAAGAAAAAGTGCAGGCCGCGGACGAGCGGTCGCAGGCGCTGCCGGCCTTCACGGACTGCAGGGGAGACGCCTGTTCACACTCGGGGTTCATCGAGGAGGCATCCCCTGCGGAGTCGGCAGGCGCAGAAGAGGGTGCGTCCATCGCCTTGAGTCACGGGTGGGCGGGAACCAAGGCCGACGACCAGCCGCAGCGAGAAAGCGCACCGAGGAAGCGCAGCGAAGGAACACACAGCGCTGCGGGGGCGACGCCTGCTCGCCAGTCACCTCCGCAGAGGAGGAGAGTGCACGCAGCGTCAGGGATTCCACGGGGGCCCAGCAGCGCGCGCGCTTCTCGATGCGCACTTTGCCTGAGAGGGACTCGATGCAGACGGCGGAGATCAACGAACCGTGTAGGCAGGCATGGACGATGCGGAACGCATGTCTGTCTTCAGCCTGTGTGTCTCGGATTTACCGGCTCGGTGGAGCCGCGACTCGGCCGTCGCGAGGATTAACCAGGCGCGGAGCCGGGCGGCACCGAAGAGAGTCCGCAGGCGCCAGTCTCTCGCAGAAAGGCACGATATCTGTCGAAAAAGTACCTCCGCGGGGCACTGCCTCGTGAGAAGCAGAGCCAAAGAGAAAGGAGATAGAGAGAAAGTCGCGGAGGCGACTCTGGGCGTTCAGAAGAACGGAGAATGACGCGCCACAGACGCACGCGAATCCAGGGAAGGCGTAACGAAGACACAGCCCACGACAAAACGCAAAGAAAACTGAAAAGGCGAGAAGACGCAAGGAAAAAAGACAAGTGATACAAGCACGCAGCTACTCGAAGGAGACAAGATACACGCTCTCACAGCAAACAACGTCAGCGATCATCTACCGAACATCCTACGTGAACGGATACCGTCGGCTGAAGGGGGAGCGGCAATGGAAAAAAGGTCACACTTCAGAGGGCGGCCTGACCCGGGCGCTCTCTGTACCATGGAGAGAGCGTCAAACCGGAAAACGAGCTCTCTAAAACAGCAGAGACACCAGGGAAGGGAGTCAAGGGCCGCGTGGCACGGCTATGGAAAGGCCGCTCGTCACGCAGTACAAAAAACGACCTGCCCGTACACCTAGAAAGAAGTTTACACCGGCGGCCGCAGCGCGTCCTTCGCCATTTCTGAGATGCCTCCTGAGAAAGGCCAGAAAAATTGTTAACAAGGCGAGGTGGTAGTCCATATGTGTTTGCGGCAGGTGCCGATGGAGTCTTGGACTCCGGAAGCGCTCTACAAACAAGGTGTCAATACAAATGAAAAAGAATACTCTGCACATGCAAACTGAGGAAAATCAATTCTTCGAGTCGAAGAACCCGATGGAAAGAGAAAAGAAAACGGACTCAAAAACTTCAAACTAACCCCGCATGAGCAACAAGACGGCCCGAAGGAGAGCCGAAGAGAGAAAGGACGTGCTCGAGAGAGCGAGAGAAGAGACAAAAATGGGTACGGAGAGGGATGGAACCGACGCGGGTTTATCTGGAGAAAAGAAGACCGACGGAGCAAGATGAAGTGTGAGAGGGAAGAAAGACGCATACGTTATTGTGCCTATACATTTTTGACCAGAAAAAGTGTAGAACACAAAAGGGAGGACGCCGCCTCATTTGGTAAGAGACGGAGGGTTAATCCGTCGAAGGCGAGTGTGAGGAGAGAAAAAATAGGGGGCGGGTAAGATTCGTTGAAGCATTTCCGAATCGTTTATTTTTGACCGGTCTCTGCTCGCAAGAGAAATTGAAAGACACCGAAAGACACTTTTTCGCCTCTTTTTCTGCGTTTGGGGGAGAAAAAACGTCCGGCGCACAAAAAACATTTTCCGCTCGAGAGGCAAGAGAAGAATGAAAAAGAAAAAATTGCACCTGGAACCCTGAGAGAGAGAACGCGTCGTCATCGGCCGCCCCAATAGTAGAGAGCGCAGGCGCGCCGCCCGACACAGTAGCGGCGTCGCCCTCTTGTCAATTTTGTTCTCTCTCTCAACAGTCCATCACACAATACACAACGTCAAAGTGTACCCCCCCAGTGAAGAGAACTCGCACGAAAGAAGAGCCGCAGGATTCCGTTTCGCCACCCCCTGCTACACGGATCTTGCGCTGCGCGAAGAAGACAGTCGTGGCGCACAGCCCGCCCAAAAGAAACACGCCGCGCGCGCGAACGCGCGGACAACCACACTGCCGTCTCTTCACAGATTACCCTCTCTAAAGATCCCCCTCCAATGCCGCCGCCGCCGCAGCGTGTGCGCGGCGGAGCGAGTTGACGGAGTTGACGCGACCATTTATCTGCCGCCGCGCGAGCAGGAAACTCCTCTCCACTCGCGGATCCTGTATTTCATCCTTCTGTGTAATCTTATCCCGCAGGTAGGAGCTAGTGTACGCCTGCTTTCCTACCCAAAGAGCCTGTCTGTCGCTCCGCTCCTCTCCCCTAAACGCACGCGCCCCGCGTCCCTGCCACAACCCTGTTTCGTGCTGCGCCGCCGGCAGGCGCTGGAGGCGCAGTCTTTTTCCGCCCTGAAAAACTCTCCACGGCGGCGGAAAGGCGCGCGGATGCCTTCGACGCCTTTCCGGGGCGTGGCGGAGGGTGCAGCAGGAATGTAGCGGATCGCGATCCCGCGAGAGAGCGGTGTCTTGCTCCAGTTGAGAACGGCCTCCGGCGCTCCATCGCGCACTCACAGGAAAGGGAGTTGTACCCGCGTCGAGTGTCGTCGTGACCGGGGCAACGTGTAGAAGAGCCCATGGGGTCGCAGTGAATCAGACATCAAACAGAAAAGCAGGACTGGCCGGCCATCTTCGTGGAGGAGAGTTCCAGGGGATGCTAGCCAGCCTCACGATGAGGCAGGGCTGTGCGTTGCCAGCACCGCCGCGCAGTGAGCATGACTCAATGTGTTCGGGCGTCGAGGTCGCAGATGCCTTCCCGCGGGTCGCTTCATCGGACGAGAAGCACCCATGATGGGAAGGTTACGTTCTTCTCATAGTGCTGCACGCCTCCTAGCCTCCCCGCTGCAGAGCGGCAGGCGAACGCAGACGATGCCGGGGCAGAGTCTGGCGAGAGAACACGCCACCACCTAGGTTGAGGAATCAGAGGGCAGTGATAAAAGAGCGAGTATCGCAATATCCCGTACGCTCTGAATGGTGTGTGGAATTCCTTACCGTGTATCCAGGCCGTGTGGACATGGCGCGTCCAGACGAAGGAACCATCATAGGCGTTGCGGCGGTCGCTACTGCTAATGCTCCCCCAGATACGCCATACATAGCGGGACAAGGGGTACGTAATGTTGTTAGCGTAGTGCTGTAGTATTCGAATCAAAAGCTTTAATTTCTTAGCTTCGGGCAGTCTGTGTTTCAGAAAAGGGGGCAGAAACGGTGCCATGGGACATCTCGATCAGGAGAACTTACTATGTGCAAGCGCGTACGACGACGGCACGCTCTTGCATCATCTACACTTGAGCGCATCAGCTTCTTACGAGGACACAGTAAGCAGTTGAGTACGTCTCGATATACGAGGTGGCTTTTCTTGGCGGAGCGGACATACATCCTCTTCGAACACAAACGGGAAGGCCTCGAAGTCGTTAGGTTGAAACGGACGTTATCGAAATGGACTTTATCGTAGTTCCTTTCGTGACTCACTACTGTCCAGTTGACAGCCATCGAAGACGCATCGCAGGGAAATCCAGGCACTGATTATTCTACGAATCCCGCGTGGTGCGAGCGCTGAAAAGAGAGCGGTATCTGTTTACCTTGCGTAAGGATAACTCGCTCAACAGGCGTCACCACATTATAAACGGGGGGAGCAGAGCCGACTCGCAGCTTCGCACAAATGCTCTGTGGCTGCCAAAACAGAGCGTGTTTGATTAATCTAGGCTAGTATCACATAGATCGTGTCTGGCCACCCATCATCCGAACAAACAGAGCAGTCGTGTGCCTTCGAAGCGGCCTCACCAGGGTGTGTCAAGGTCACCTCGCTCGCCGCGGAGCGACGTACCTTTAGACAAATTCTCTTGAACCCGTTGAACAACAAGCGCCTTTGTCTGTCAGCCGGTCGGTGCCTCGTTGCGTTTGGTAATGACCCATGCGTACGACGCAGCGGCTGCGCCTAGGCAACTTCCGCGCACTGCAGGAGCACAGACAAACCGGTAGTGGATATCAGTGGGCGGACGACGCCCACACAGACACTACAGTTCCTAGAATACTGAAGACGACTCTGGGGTAAGCATGCAGAGTCTGTTGGGTCTGAACCCCACACAAGACCAGCACGGATGGCGTGTCGCTGCAATGTGTCTTACGGGCCGCGGTAGCACCACCGTCCAAGTCAGCTTATGCATCGAACCTTGCTTTCTGGTTTTTGTAGCCCCTATTGCAGTAGTTGGTAGCTCCATGTGCTCGCGTCATCAGGCTCGATACTACGCCGACTCGACACAGTTGCTCACTCCCGCCGACGCCTCCATACAATAGCTAACCATGGGAGGCGCAGAGATTCGCGTCGGGTGCTGCTCACCCGCCGGGGTTTTTGCCGTTTTGTCTCGCCGCTTTTCATGCGCAGACGCCTTCAGCGTTGCGGTACCGTGCCGCTAGTGTTTGTCTGGATCTTCCACAAATGTGAAAGGGGTTTCTATTGCGCGTGAGACTCTCCGAAGAGGCAAGTGCGCTGTCCCGAGGAGGTTTTTCCAGAATCCGCCTTGTCTTCATTCCTCTGCAGATCTCGCGGCTTCGTGTGTTTGCAGCGCTGCCTCACTCCTCCACAGGGCTTGCGCTTTACGGAGGGGACCGCCATTTTTCTGGCTCCTTTGAGTTTTGGGGTACACCCTGCCACGATTTCCGCTTCGGCCAACGTGGGAAACACTTGGAAAGACAAATGCGGCATCGAACCGTGCGCCACAATCGCCGAACTAGCACTTCAGAATCGGGTGCTAACCCACGATGTTTTGCGGTGGAATCCGGAAGGTGCTCAAGTTGAGCTTCTCGGTCCTTACAGCAGAGCTTCCATAGCAGGTGTTTTGGTAATTTCGCGAGGAGTTAGCACATCTGCACGCAGCTTTTTTTCCATACAGAGGAGACGTGTGTCTATCCGTCTCGGCAGCCTCACTGTGGCATGCCCGCCCGGGGAAATGTGCGTATCCGGGTTAGTTTTCCTCGGTCTTTTCTGGAAAATATTTCCCGGTCAAGAGGAGTTTTGTACGTGCGTATATCTGTCGGATGTACCCAGTTTTTGGTGCAGAGCCGGTGAATCTGTCGGCGACGCCCGAGAGTCGCAGCGTTGTTTGTCGCGGATTCTTTGAAGCGGCGCTTGTGGTTTTCGTCTACTTCCGCCGCCCGTGCCCTTTGCTGCGCTCGTCTCTAAAGCGTGAATCAGGGCCTGCGCCTCCCTTTTTCGTGAAGATGTCCGTTGCATAGACAGGTTTTTTATTCCGTGGCTGTTCAGCGAAGCTCCCCGGTGTGTCCTTACGTTTGCGCTCGAAATGGATAGGAATTCGCCCCCGAATCGGCTAGAGGTCGGAGTGGTTCTGGTCGCGGATCCAGGAATTATCTCCGCAGGCAAGAAGGACAGTTTTTCCTTCGGCCGTCCAGCCAGCGCGCTCCTCGCACCCGTGCGAAGCAAGGCGCCTGAAGCCGCTTCCGGGCTGCCCGCGCTGGGGAGTCTTCCATCGCAGGAATCCTCTGGCTCTCAGACGAAGAAGCCTCCCACCGTGCCCTTCAACCGCACCCTAGCGTACCTGACCTTTCTGTTTGTCGGCGCGAATTCGCTGGTCAACTGGATATTCGTGATGCAGACGATTCCGTTCATCGCGCGCTCCTTCCTAGATGGCCAAGACTGGAACAACACCCTGCTCGGCTCCTTCCAAGCGATCGAAGTGCTGGTCCAACTCGCGATGCTCAAGCTCGGCAGCGCGAACGTCATGCTGGTATGCGTCACCGGCGTCGTCAACGCCCTCGCGGGCCTCCTGGTTGCTCCGCTGACGCTCTACACAAGCAAAACTGTTTCGGTGTGGATGCTGCATCTCATCTGCCTCGTCCTCGGTGCCTGCTCGGGCGTCTACCAGGGATCCGGTTTCGCCATTGCTTCCATGATGCCGGAGAACTTCGTCGCCAGCGTGTCGGCAGGTAAGGAGTGAGGCCGCGGCCAGGCGCCCGCGAGTCTGCGAGGTCCGCCCACGGCGTATGCTCTGGAAATAGAAATCCCCGATCGGGTGCAAGTCCTCTATCACGTCGAACGACCGTTCGCTTCCGTCTGTTTCCCTCTGCGGGCGGCCTGTGTCTGTGTGCTGACTTAGACACCGGGTAGAATGCCCAAACCCGTGCGCCGGGCGGAGGCCCTGTCTCATGCGTCGTCAGAGTTTGGGTGTCGGCGTTCTCAGCGGCACAAAAGGGACTAACGCTGAATGCCAACGCCACGCCACCAGCTGGCTAAGTGTTTCTTCCTCTCCGCTGTCACATCTGGGATCCAGTCGCATCCGCACCGTGCTCAGGGCTGCGCGGCCTTCATCTGGCGTGTCTGCGCGTCTCCATGTTTCGCGACCAGGGAAGTGCCGACCTGTTTTTTCTCGCTTCGCTCATTCGCTGCAGGTTCTCCTCTGACGCGGATGTGTGTCGACTGTGTCTGCAGGCCAGGGCTTGGCGGGGCTGTTTGTGTTTCTCGTGGTGACGGGGGCGTCGTTTGCGGTCTTTGACATCGACACAAAGCAGGGCATCGAAGGCATGGTCTGGGCCGCGTTTTCGATCTCGGCATGTCTGTCGGTTCTCTGCTCCGGCGTCTTTTTCGTCGTCATGCGCCAACCCTGGGCGGCGACGTCCCTCGCGCGCGTCCGCGCGGAGAGAGCTGCGAAGCGCGAGCGTGCGCGGAGAGCGAAAGCTGCCACGGCGGCTGAGGCCGCGCGCGGAGACCTCGCGGAGAGGTCAGCAGTTGCAGAGTCCGGCTTGTCGAGCGGGATACCGTCTGCGGCGGTGACGCGCGACACGACGCTGTGTCCCGAGCCGCAGGAGCCGACGGCGACTTTGGAAGAAGGTCGAGGAGTCACAGACGCGGCCGCTGAAGGGCATACAGCTGAAATGGAGTCGCGGCCATGGACGAGTGTCTTCCGCTCCGCACTGCCGTGGCTCTTCATGACTGTGCTGCACATGTTCATCAGCTTCCATCTCTTTCCCAAGGTGGGGCCACTCTCGTGGAACTATGACAGCCCGCCCAAGAACTACTTGGTCATTTGCTTTGGCGTTTTCTACGTTGTCGAGTTCATTGGCAGGTCGCTGCCCGACCTCCACGGCGTCCGCGGCCTCGGCTTCCTCCACCTCTCTAGGCGAGCGTTTGTCATTGCAGAGGTGTCGCGCCTCTTGTTGTTCGTTCCGTTTATTTTAGGATACGCGCTAAAAGGCGTGCCCTTCATCAACAGCTTCTATTGGTACTGCATACTCATAGCCGTCTTGTCGCTTACGCAGGGCTGGTTGGGCACCTTGACCTTCTACTACTCAGTAAACAGCGTGGAGTCGCCGGTCGAGCGAGAGCTGACAGGCCCGATGGCGGCGATCGCGTCTCCGCTCGGCTGCGTCATAGGACTCTACACTGCAACTCCTTACTAGGGTTTCGCGGCAGATGAAACATCCGCATCGATTTCTCTGCCGGCACCGTGCGCGGGGGGGAGTAGAGGGAGGGCGGGGGGTGGTCTTAGTCCTGCGCTTCAGCACATGCGGAAGGATCGTGTGTGCATAGGTGACTGCTGCACAGAGGACGAGCGTGGAAGGCCACAGCCTCGGCGTGCGTGCCCATTTTGTCGGTTGTGACTCATTCGGGGTGCGTATACAGCGACCGCTCTCCGGAACACGCGGCTGTCGCATCGCGGAGCCCGTTGTCTAACAGACTCTGTGTCCCGTTGTCCCCCTGCGTCATTCAATCTGCCGGTTGGTCTGCGCATGTGAACGCCGCACTTTGGCGCGGGCGACTTGCACAGGAGGCCGTGTCTCTGGCGATTGGGCATTTGCATCGCCGAAGACGCGCTCTGGCGGACTCGCCGCGACGAGGCAGCCCGGCTGCTTTGGTCGGTGCTATGGCACCTAGAGTGCGTTGGAGTGCCCGTTTTCTTTTCACTCGAACGCCGAAAAGTCAGGCGCCATCCTGCCAAAACAAGCGCCTCGGTAGACTGTGAACCACTCGCTTTGGTGCACAGGCGAGGAGGCGGCGCCGCAGGAAGCCTGAAAACGACCTCATTTCACAGAGAATGCGCCGCGCTCAACGAGCCGCCGATCTGCGACGCTCTCGCAGAGATGCGCGGGGACGAGAAGGCCTGCAAGGGTGTGCAGAGGTGGGCGGCGTCGCCGGGCGTCTGTCGCCCGGTGGTGGTCGCGCACTGCTGAGGGCCTTCGCCTGTTGACCTGCCGCTCCCCTGCCGGCTCCCTAGGCGAATGACGCACCGGCGTTGTTCGTTCGGTGTCGGACAGGGATGACTGTTTTCCATATCGAGCAGGCTCGAGAGGCTTGCGCACGTCGCTTCGCTTTCGTGCTTGTTGCCGCCCAAGCCGCTGTCCGTGGCGGTGCGTCGAACCCCTTTTTCGCGTGGTCGTCTCTCCCACCATCCAACGGGATTCTGAGAGGAAAGGGCACGCGACGAGACTGCAGGCTATTGCACGCGGTGCGTCGTCTCTCTTGTTGCGTGCATGCTTGTCCCTCCTGGCGAGAGGCTTCCATTTCTCCGTGCCAGGAGCGTCGGGGGGGGGGGGGGCGGGCGGAGAACACAAGCATTAGTGCTCGAATACATGAGAGTACGCGTGTCTACGCTCATAATGAGCGTGACAGATTGTGGAAAAGGTAACGCAGCGTTCACCGGACGATGGAATGCGGAGTCGGATGGCTCGCACGCGTCATCAAGAGGCGAGCGAATTGTTTCGGAGATCCTGTCTTCCGCACGAGACCGTGGTAACAGTGAATTTTTCTTTCTGCAGGCACGGCGTCCTTCTACCCGTGTACTGATGCGCACAGTATTCTCAACCTTCGCGTGGGTCGGGTTTGGGTTTCAGCCCATTTTTTGTGCCGGCAACTCTCACGCATGAGTTCGCTGAACGGCGTCAACTAGCAGTATTCAGAGGGATCTCATAGAACGGGGTTACGCTGTACATGAGACATATTCGTATGTGCGTGTGTGTATGGGTGTGAGCTTTTTACTGTGCGCCTGTTTATACGTTTACTCTCTGATATGTATGTTCCTTTCGCCTATTGTTTCTCCAAATGAATTCAAGGGCGGCGCGTTTATGTCTGCACGTGACCGTGAGGGGGCCTGCTCGGCAAGCTTGTGTGGATGAGTGGAATGGAAGCCTGAGTTACTGTGTTTTTTCTGTTTTCTTGGATGTGGCATTCTTACGGGGGGACGAGTTTGAGTGCTTCGGGTTCGCATCTTCTTTTGCACGGCGGACGGGGCCTTTCGGGTCCTGGCTCGCCATGTCTCGGAACAGGATGGCCGTCTGGTACAGTCGCCACCATGAGTTGGTGTCTTTTGCTACCACCTACACGGATTCGGATTTGCCATTATTTTCAGTGGTGCGGCGCCCGTGCTCCACTAACCGCCGGTGGCATGGTAACCAGCGCGTCAGTTACCCTGTTTGGGTTTTGGCCAGTATCTGTCGGTACGGATATGTTGGAACCGCGTCAAACTCCCAAGAAATAACGATTACCCGACACTGGTGTGCGGATGCGAGTGTGAGTCGTGTCTTGATCCTCTGTGGAATGAATACTTTTACAGATGCTGTGTGTACACGCTCGTGCATCCAACACCAGCACCTAGCCACACCCGTCAGTCACGTGAGCGGTGAAAGTTCGCATGGATCACTTTCTACGATTTGTAGTCACGGTGGAGCGGATGCGGCAACTATACAGATCAGCAAAAACGTTTCTACTGCCCCTAGCGATGTCTGGGTACAAGCGTCAGTGACGAAGCCGACGCGAAATCCGCGGCGCCCTTCCCCGCAGTTGGGAACAGCGCGGCAAAGCGAGAGCAATTTATTAAAAATTGAGTTTTGAGCCAAGGCGACAGCGTTCCCTGAACTAAACTAGGTATGGTCTAGAAGAAATTTCGTAGCTGCATAGAGGATCTACCACATAAGCAAACTCCATTAAGCAGAGACTCCCACACGGCCAAGCATTCCGTAACAGAAAAAGTGGCCCGTTGGCCGCCGTTACTCTGCCGCACAGAACGGCGCTCCGGGGGCAGTCAACAGGCGTAGATGATTGCGAGTGGTTAGTTTCCGTTCGTCTCATCGTTCTTCGCCTTCTTCGGTTCCGGCTCAGTTGTCGAGCCAAAGCCTCCCTCGCCTCGCGCAGTCTTGTCCAGTTCGTCAACGAGCTGCAGGATCAGAGCGACAGGGCAGCACACATGGGCACGTGTGGGCAGAGATATCAACAGGGCGAAGCAGAATCGTAGCCATGGCGTAGCGAAGGTGCTGCGTCGAGAGGATGCACCCTTTCAGTGCGTGTGCGACTTCGTGAGGCGCTGACTCGCGCAAGAATCTGGCGCGTTTCATGAGTGAGGTGTCAGCCTGAACTTCCACCCGGGATGCAGCGTGTCAAACAGCTCCCATGTATCACACCCTGCGTGCCTGATGGCGTAAACGCGCTCACCTCCAATGTAATGCCTTCGCCATTGAAAGCGACAGCCTGGACAATCCTATCACCCTTCTTCAGAGTGTATGGGAAGGTTTTAATATTGTCGACGGCAGCCATAACTTCGCCGCGGTATCCCGCATCAATCAGTCCGACTAAGAAGACAGCACACGCACGGACATCAGCGCTTCTCCACCGCCTGTTTGCCGAAAGACAGACAATATGTCCGTGGAGCGCATGCACTAACATCTACATATCCACGCAAGGGGAACTGTAGTCTTGTCATCCTCCAGAACAGCTGCCTTCTTGAGGAAGCTCAAGTGGGGAATAGAGAGCGGATTTTCGAGCTAGAGGAGCCGGCGGCATGCGACTGGACCCGAGACTGGCTGCGGGAGCGTGTCGGCGCAGAGCGATCTGCTGAAATCGAAGCGGTCGGCCTCGGCAAGTTAATGTCCAGCTCACCTGAGTTGGCGAGTCTGAGGGGTGTTTTGGAAATGCTGCTTCGGGGCATGAGCAGCCAGGAGACGTTTTTCTCTCCTGCCTCCCCGTCCTTCGTGTACGCAGCGGCTTTGATGCCCAGCTTGACGAAGCTCGTCTCGCCTGCTTTGATCTCTTGGTCCTCCAGGACGAAAAGGTCGAGGCCGGAATCTCCAGCGTGATAGTGTCCGTGGGCGGCGTACATGGCTCGGACTTCCGGGGTCAAAGCCTGAACTCGAAGCAGCATTTTGTAGAGTGTGAGGAAGAAAAAACACAAGACAAGTGCGGCAGGCGAGACGCCGGACGACGCTGACAGCAGCCAAGCGGAGACACGTCGAAACACAAGAGGAGCACAGCTGCGCGTCTCCTATAGTCTTGGCAGGTCGTTGCATAATAGTGGCTGCGTTCGAGACAGAAGAAAGAAATACCTGCTTCGGGTCAGGAGCGAAATCAGACACCGGAAAAGTGGTGGGAAACAATCTCGTTTGCCACTTCCGCGCGACATCCTCCAACCACCAACCTTTGGCACCCGAGCGTCTGCGCTCGGTGGAGGGTGGAGGCGAAGAGACGGTGGCGGCGTGCAACGGCGGACGGGGTCGCGGGGGGCAGAACGAACGACCCGTAAAGTCGCCATGCTCACGGCGCCGCGATATGTCGCGCACACGATTCATCTGGACTCCTCCTCACAAGTTTCTGGAAGCTCATGAGACACCAGTGCGCTCGGAATAGTGTAGGAAGGAGCCGCGTGCCCCGGTTTCAGATTGCGCGTCGACCTGTCCACCCACTCCAAAGTCTAGCACGACTCAACGCAAGTTCCTCGGGCTTCCACACGCGGGCAGCAAATTGAGCTGTTGCATCGTGAAAGTTGCTTCCAGTCTCAGTGGCGGCATCCACTGGTTTTTCTCTCAGTGCAATATTCCTTAAAGTGCAGCCGGATTCACGTGTGCGTCAAGACGACAGGAGCGCAGGCAAATCCTGCAGCACTGTTGGCGGAAGTGATCGGCACAGCATGCTTCCCGAGTCACTGCGCAGTCAATTCATAAGTCTCTGAAAATTCAAACCTCGAACGGAATGCGCAGAACCCCAGGCGCTCCTGCGGAAGGACACCGGGTCCTACGTAACAAGCATCTTGAGTATCTTCAGTTCAGTCCTCGCCATCGGTATCTGGGCACACAGGTTTATATCGCTACGGGGGGCTTGACTGCGCCTTGGCATTTCAACACCTTTTTCCCGTCTTTGCCATGCATGTGAAAGCTCACGCCATTAAAAAGCCCTGGTGTGCGCGCATGGAGTGGATGCTTTGGCTCGTGCACCGGCGCCTGGACTGCGAGGTGGGTTAGTCCACCGCCGGCAGGGGGCGCAGGGGGGGGGGGGGGGGGTGGGGGGCAAAGGAGACTCATGGAAACGCCGTCCGTTGCCCAGTGACTTTGTTTGAATGGCGCATTTCCCAGCTGCCGGTATCGAACCTTCAGGCGTCTGTAGATCACGTGCTTTGGCATGTCATTCGGACTCAAGCAGAAGTGAAACAGGCTCATATTTAGTTCAAGCTGCCAATGTACGCTGGCGAGCCGAACGCCAACAGAAAAGGAACTCAGACTGACGCAGCCCCTACCAGCAATCGAACAGAAACCCCGTCACACCTGACGCACACCTAGGTGGCGGCTATGGCTACGCCGCTACGACGTGTTCACCCACGTGCCTGTTGGCCTCTTGTAGTGAGTGCGACCACAGGAAGCCCCTTGCAGTGGCGCGAACTCCTCATGCTTCGCTGAAGAGAGGCTTCGCTACCACAGCGTATCCGCAATATGAAAGGAACCCAGCAGTTTTTCCGTGTAGACCTCAAAGCGTTCGGCTTCTGCAGTGCGGCGAAGTTGGGAGTCTAATGCCTCTCAATCGAAGTCTATAGCTTCAGCGTTCTTGTCGATTCAAGTGGTGTGCAGGTCGTGTGACATAGAGGGGGCCCTAAGAAACGCGTTGAATTTGGACGCGCCCGGATGGGACTCCGTGGTTTAGCGCTTGCTATCATTCGTGTCTCTAGTGTCCATGTGCGTTGGTGCATTATTATTCGCAGGCTACAGTCTTTTAGGGTTACCACCCACCCCGGAATTTGTTAGCGGCTGCGAGACCAAGAGGCGGAGTCGCACCTCTTGTCATCCCACACCCCTGTAGTCGGTGCCAACTCGGGTACCACGAGCAGCGGATTCTTCAGTTGCCCTGTCCTTCTCAGTCACAGGCATTTGCTTCTTATTTCCCGCTGAATCGAGCTCTTGTAAAGTCGCGTGCGCGTGCATGCAAGGTCGCATCTTGGCCCGCAAGCCCTACACGAGGAAAAGACGGGCTACGCTCGTCGTTAATACGTTTTTGATAAATTGCAACTGTGCTTTGCAAAGACTGTGAGAGCGCTCCGAATTTCGGTCTAGGCCCCTGACCTGCAAGTCTATAGACAACCAGCAAACCGGACCCAGCGACGTCCAATTCAGTTTGCCGTTTTCATGCCCCTGACCCTCGCACCCATGCAGAGACGAGACATGAGTTAGGGAGCCTGTAGCGGCGGCCTGTGACACGTTCAGGCCGACGCAGGTGCGCTACTCTGTAGAAGCCAACGGACCTCCTGAACCGCTACCTGCTCCACCGGGCATGAACAGCAAACGTTGTGCCCTCTTGTCACACATGGGCATACGGCTTTGAGCCCACCGACCCCTGGCCCGTTTCTCAGTTTTCATTTGCTTTCTTCACTCTGGGGGTTTGTTTACCTTGCCTAGACCTCGTCACAGGACACTGAGGCGTTATGCCTCGCCCTGTATCCGCGGAATGTTCTCCAGGAAGCCGACGACGCAAACCGCGGTTCGACGGGTGATTGACGCTGGGACAGCGACGGCAACATCATGACAATATCCAGAGAAACCTCTCTAGCTGCGGCTGAGGAATTCATGAAGAAGCTGGAGGGGCCTTCCATGACAAGGTCTCTACAGCATACAGCTCATTTGCCGTTCTATTACTTGCTTGGGGGATAGCCGCGCAACTCAAACGTTTCGATCATTGAAACCAATGGCTTCTGATAGAAATGATCCTGCTATTACCACATCGTCATTCCGTGACGAGAATCCGTGTCCACCAGGGCCACAATGTGGCCGATTGCCTCAGGGAACTGCAGATGCGAAGCATCATGCCCAGGCGCGCGTCAAACAAGACGTCGTTCCAGCGTCTAGCGGCGATTCGTCTGGTGGTGCACCTTGTGTGGAGACAGCGTGTGGCGGAAGGAATTTGTCGAATTCTCCGAGCAACATGTTTGGGCGTTCATCTCCTGAGGCGGAGTCTTTTGCGCGACGTGACGAAGCCAGCGAGCTTCGTCCGTATCTCTCAACACCGGACAAGCAAGGAAATCACGAGGTCAATGTGGAACGACCACATGACACTGGGGGCTGCCAATATAAGCCGGCGACTAATAGGGACCCCTTCCAGCCTGAAATATGCGAGGCTTCTCGGCTCATGGCTTCCTTTAATAGAGGGGGAGCTTTCCAGGATGCAGGCACAGTTCACGAGCGGCTGTATAGGGAAGCAGGCACCAACCGCAAACGCAAGGAAGACCTCGACAAAATTGATGCTGAGGCTAGAGCTCGGAGTCTGGCAAGGAACAGGGCGCGAAAAGGTGAGTGGCGGCCAGCACTGCCCTGCAACGACATAGTGGCAAGTCGAATTTATGCCGCCACGCCAGCTGCTGACGAACCGCCGCTGCAAGACAGAGTCGCTCACCCTCGGGATCCCAGCCAGGGGCGCTAGCGTCTGTCGCGTACTCGACTGTGACAAAACGCATTTCGGGAGGTCTGGCCAACAAAACCCTCCACCAGTTTGTGAGGAGAAGAATGCTGTACGACGCAGGCATGGGGCTACGGGTGAAACACATACCATCAGAGAGCGTCGATCCATACTGTCATCATGAATCCACCTTGTACTTTAGAGGAAAATTCGGGCTTGACTCACAAGCATCTTGCGCGCGTTCACACATCCCCGCCTGCATACACCTATGTACGGTCTGTATAAAGCCTGCTAGACACGAAGGCGAGCACGCTAATGGCGTGAAGCAGCTTCGTATTTTTCGCTGACTCGCGTGGGACCAGGGCTGGGATTTCGGGCACCGAGTCTCGAGAAACGCCAGTCCAAAGTTAAAGATGGCCAGCCGCTGCATGGCCGCCGTGCCCAATACCTGAGCAAACCTAGTTGCCTGCAGCTGATGCGGGGGAGTGTCAGGCGTGGAGCCCCTCAATCTTAGAGAGGCGTCCTAAATGCCAAACGCCATCTGATATTATCAGGTAGAGGGGCTCCGCAAGAATCGGCCATGGGCCGTTCCTCTGTTGTGGTATCCTGTGTCGCCTCCTTTGGGTGGCAGTGTATCGTACACCTCCACAATCTCTAAGTACTGCTGGCACGCACGGATGTGTAAGATAGTTACGATTAAAAGAGTCCGCCACAGACAATGAAACTGGCAGCGGGAGACGCGAGCTGATTTCCGTTCAGAGGCGCGCCGATCCAGTTGCATCGGAACGTGTTCTGTCTGCTGGAACCGCCGCTTGTGTAGGGCGTCCGGACAACAAACTGTACCTTGACGCGCAAGCGAAGAGGGAAGCCTTGCAATCCTTACAGCGGAAAGCTGAAGAAGAACTGCGGTCTCTACGTGACGTCCCAAAATTCGGCCAGCGCTCCAGGGCCGTCTACCGCCACAAGTTGTTCAGGGAGCTGAGGTACGAGCAGCATGCACTGTATTCAGAAGGCGGCGACATCCTCCAACAACACCGTAAAACGATCAAACACTCCACAGTGAATCTATCTCGACACGCACATTCGAACCTTCGTGTCTGTGCCCAGCAAAGACCCCGGCCTCTCTCCATTTGCGGTGGTCCACATTAGCGTTCATCTGCATGCCTATCGCGGTGCATGTACCCTCTCTCAGCTCCATTTCTTTTACTATGCGCGGGATGGCAAATTCGCAAGGCTAGTCCTCCGCAGACGGCAAATGCGTGTTCATCGCTACAGCGCTGGATGTGCCGGATCTCCGTGTTCCCGAGCGAATCCGATTTTTGCCTGAAGCATGCACGCCTCAGGACACCGCGTCGCCACCTCTTGCCGTTGCTGTCTTCCCCTTTAGGGCTGCCGTCGACTGGTGCCAGCCTCATCGACCTGGAAGCCTGACCCTGCAGGCTTCGTTAGTGGGCTGTCTGTTTCAGTATTTGGGCCTCTTCCACGAGGATCACGTAGGCGAGCTCTTCAGTGCGACCAGAGGCAACGCCAGGAATTCAGTGGCGCTGCCCGCCTCCGCGAACCGCCACGGGCGTACCGAGAAGGATGCAACCTTCAACATTGTTCGCGACTTGCAAGCGCGGACGCGGCTTACCACAGAGAAGGTGCGCAGAGTCTCCGGCCTCGAGGTGATTTTGCAAGAGTCACGATCTCACCGAGCCTCCGGCATATGAGCTTTCTAGAGACTGCTACGGGAATGAGTCGCCTTAAGGAATGCCATACGATAAAGAGAAATGCGTGTGCGTGCAGAGCACATGGCGGCATCGATTCGCGATAGATGGACGGAAGTTGGCAGAGAGGCTTCCGGCGCGTCTGGTACCTACCCAGAATCCGGCGTGGGGTGTTCTGATATTCCAGTGTGAAATATGCTGAGGAGGCTTAGCGAGACTGGCGTGGGGACCCTGGTGCGTTTGCTGCAGATCTTGGCCAGTCAACTCGCCGAAAACCTGGATGTGGAGAACCTGGGCGAAATCCCAGTTGACCGGCTTTTCTCTTTCCTCGCCGCCGTGACGACGGAATCTCTCGACTCTCGTGGCAGGTGGACAGCAGCTGAAGGCGCCTCTTTGAAGCAGGGCGGAGGTGTCGATCCTGGTTGCATATACGAAGCCACAAGAGAGCTGCACGCCTGGGGAGCGCTGCGCAACGCCGCGAATACAGCTCCTACGTCGCCTGCGCCTCGCCCCGGTGCAGAAGGGATTCAGGCGAAACAGCTAGAGGTAAACTGAAGCGCAGGCGCCTCAGGCATTGTAACAGCATCTCAGGCAAGGGACACCCTGAGTCGTTAAGCTCCGAACCCGCCACGCGAGGCTAGATATTAAACTGCGAACCCGACACGCGAGGCTAGATACGAAGGGTCACAAACAAAGCGCGGAAAGCAACAGGAGTGTGGAAAGACACTCCGTGCGTTCCAGTTAGACAAGTTTTATCCTATACTGAGGTGGTAGCCTCCGCAGACGGGTTCAAGATTTCGCGGCGCTTCTAGCACCGACAATGCATACACGATGCGGCACACTGCAGCAGCAAAACAGCGGCGCCTTTGTGCCTGCCTTTTAAATCCACTATGTGATGTGAGCCGTCATGTGGCGACATACGGCTCGTCTTCGCACAAGGCTATTGTGCGCAACACTTGCAGCAGCTGGATAAGGACATGACCCGCCTGCGGAAGATATTCAGTCACTTGATGGTGATCAGATCAAGGAAGCGAGAGTGCGGCATATGCGCGCCAGGTCAGCAGCCGTGCTTCCACCCGAGAAGAAGTCTTTCACTTTTTTAGTCCCAGCGACTTTAAAAAGAATAATGAGGCGCGGCGCACGCGTTGGGTTGTGGAAGGCAAAACCTGTTTCGCCAGTGACTGCGATATTATATGCATCGGCACTACCAGTGGATATGAATACTTCTTCGTGTCTTACTCATTGAGCTAGAATTCCAGTAGGCACCGGCCGGTGAATTGCCGACTTCCAGGCTGTCGGCGTTCCAGCGCGCTCAAGCCCCGTTCCTGCGGTTTCGAGAAGTGCTGTGTTTGCGCAGCCTTCGCCAGCGCCTTCACAGACGCTCTGCAAGGCGTAACATTTCGTCCTCAAATAAACCCGCTCAGCGAAGCGATTGCGAAGAGGTCGCGCGAGAGAGAGGCGCAGAAGCAAAACGGGCACGTAGACCTTCCGGATCGTCTGCTCGCCCGTGGTAGGTCCCCGTCATTCGCCCCGAGCCGATTCGCTTTGTGCCTTCTCACTCGCAGGAACACTCTGCAGTTTCCGCGAATGGACGGCGCCGTCGACGTCTCATCCATGCAGAATACTGAATCGTGCGCCGCCTTCGCACACACACCTCCCGACTTCGTGGGGATGAAACTTACTCGAACTCGAGATACTCCAGAGTCATCGATAAACTGCGTAGCCCCCCGTGAATACTTGTAGACTCACGGCTAACGCGCGCCGCCTTACCACTGACTGGCCTGCTGAAAACGAGAGAGAGACTCCCTCCGCATCACGCGCGCGCCCATTTGGATCTTTTCGTTGCAGCTCAGGTGGTGCAAGCTGCCAAGGAACGGCTGCGTGTGGAACAGGCTAAGCAGGAGCTGGAGGGATGCACGTTTCACCCCAAGATTATCCACAGCAGAATCATGTCAGCTAACGCCCCGGCGACGTCCCGTGATGCTGCGAAGCCGTTCAAGTGCTGGGCGTCGTTATCCGTGCGTAGGCTCTCCAGTATCCACGCCCATGGCGCGACCGGCTCCCAGACAACTGAAACGCTGAGTCCTCTTCAGCCTGCCGGAACTGCGCCGCTGTCATGCGTGAGGTGAATGGAAAGAGTTGCAGTTCCTCGCGCGGCGCTTCATGTTCTCTCCGGTTCTCCAGCACAAAGGAACGGAGCTAACACAAGTTTACGTGGAAGTCTGCAGACGCCCAACAGAGAGCCCGCCACGGATTGTTAGCCAAAGGCGTCTCCACCTGCAGTGCCGTGTTCCCTCGAGTAAAGAATACAAGGATAGCTTCAACTCTACCAGCGCATGTATATAGAGGTAGCTATCACACGCGACAGGCAGAATATACGTGCTCCCCATGGTCGCGCCTAGACAGCTGCGTCTTCTGTGTTTGTTTTACATCTTTTGCCGTCGGTGGATACTTGCGCTTGTCGGTCTCCTCAGCGGGGGGACATGAAGGAGCGCCGGTCACATTGCAGCCATGCGGAGTGCGACCGACGTCAAAAGACCAAGCGCGCGTGGAGCTGTGAAGAGCGCCGGAAGATTAGCCGAGGCGAAGTCTTATATTTGGAGGGAAGAAGGCAGCTGGAGAGTCAGGAGCGAACATTTGAGCACATTCGCGCGCTGAAGAGAGAAGCGGAGCTTCAGGAATGCACATTCGCTCCGGCGATTTCTCACTCCCTTCCGAGAGCCACAGCGTAAGCCCCCAGGGCGACTACAGCAGAATGCCTCAGTCCGCAAGCTAGCCTAAGAGTCACTCGAGATGTTGCGCATGCGCAGACACTTCTGCGGTGGTAATCTGTCGCATCGTGACGTTTTCCACGGCATTTCGAAAGCTACGTGGAGCGGTGAGTTCGCTCTCATCGCGACAGGATCAGCCGACTCGCGTCCTGCGTGTTTCTAGGCGCGACCAAGCTGCGGCCAAGCCCGCCGGGTTTGATTCGTGTGTCGCTCGAATCCGCCAGGCCGCCAAGCGACGTGACGAGCTTCTGATGTTCCACGAAATCAGGTAGGCTGGGGGACCCTGCGGCTTGGCGCTCGCATTCTCTGCTGTCACGACGCACTTCATACAGACCGTGTCCGCCGCTTTCGGTTTTGGCCTTTTCGCCACGCGAGTGTCATCAAAACAACGCTTGCGGATACACATACATAAACGTATGTGTTGTTATGCAGTGGCGGACAGTGCTGTAGCTTAGTTGGTAACCTTCGGAGGTGTCTAAATGGCCCCATGAGTCAAGAAAACAGCAACTCGCGATCGCATACGTAGGCAGATCATTGCAGAAGACTATCGCAAAGCGAGTGTGTCTCCTCGAACATTCGCCACCGACGGAGGCAATGAAGGGCATCTCACTGCAAGTCACGCACGCAGAGAGCGACGCGTCGACTCGCCAGGCGCAAGCTCTTCATTTTTCGGCGCTGTGGTGCAGAGATCCATCAACCTCTGCGCGAGCGCGAAAAGGGCACCGACGCAGCACTTTGCCGCAGCCCTTCAGCTTCGCTGAGGGACGGTACAAAGTGCAGCTCGCCCCAGAGGTTTTCTCGATGACCGTTGAGGTCGGCAAAGGTCGCAAGGGGAGAATGTCCGTCCGCGAAGGCGAGGACCCGCGACTGGTTGTGAGTCCACGCGTCTGCAAGCGACACAGAGAACGACAGTCCCGCGGCACACACGCATGCGCACAGCCGCGGCAGCCTGTTCGCTGCCGACCTGCGGAGTGGCGCTCTGCAGGGCACAGAGCCAAAACGTGCCCCAGGCTTGATGCTGCGTTCTACTTTGCCTGGAGGCCATCTGCTCGCGCTGACGCCGCTTGTCCCTGGCTTTTGCGACTGAGCTCGCGAGTGTGACTCGACGGGCGTGTTTCAGGCACGCAGTTTCGCCAAGGCCTACAGCCTGAGCGCCGACGAGGCAGACTGGATTACGAGCGTGTTGCTGCAGGAGATGGCTGAGCGCATGCTGCTCGCCATCGCGTCCACCGAGCCAGGTCGCCCTGCGTCGCCTCTGGCCCGGGGGCCTCCACCGGAGGCCCCCAGCACCGAGTCGAGCTGGTGCTTGTCGCCTTTCCGCGTGCCGCCTCTGCGGTCGCCGCAGGACGGCCGCGCAGGAAGCACCAGGCTCTCTCTGGAGAATGTGCTTGACCGGGAGGAACTCAGCCTTCGCGTCGCCTCGCCAGCCAAGGCGATGAAGTCCAGCGCGGCGCGAGAGCCGCCGGACTCGAACCCCAACACGGAAAAGCGGCCTCGTCCCCGGGAGCTCATGACGAGGCTGGGCAGCCCGCAAGAATGCATAGCGACGAAAAGCAGGCCAGACACTGCGGTGTCGCCTTACGTGCCCTCGCTGCCGGTAGCGGCCAGTCTCACAGGGAAGTCCTTGGCGGGCGGCAGCCGGCGACAGTCCCCGCCGAGTCTTGGATCGCGTGAGGCGGCGCATCCACCGACAGGAACCGCGATATTCGCGGCAGCACCGGCGTTTTCGGCGTTAGTGTCCTCTGAGTCTTATGCAGAAGAAGGCTCCCGGTCGGCGTTTCGGCAGGCAGCAGGCTCCGGGACGGGGTCGCCAGGCGCCGCTCGACGACATAAGGAAGCCGCAAGCAGGACGCCAGCCAAAAAAGGCGAAGGCCAGAGAGGCCAAAGAGCGGTTCGCAGCGGAGTTGCCTGCTGCTCGGGCGAAGCAAGCGAAGCGCCGCCACCAGAAGCCAGCGTCCCGCTGGAGGAAGATCCCAGCTCGTGCCCTAACGCGCTGCATGCCTCCAGCCTGGGCTCGATCGACTTAAGCCGCCAGTTGCTCGCTTCGCCTGTCCATCCAAGCGTCTTCGACGACGACCCCGGGGGGGGCCTAGCAGTTCCCCCACCTTGTACTCCGTAGTCGACTGTCCTGCCACAGAAGCTGGTTCGCTTGCATCCCCGGTATCTGGGGCTCGTGGCGCGTGAAAACCGTGGCCGCAACACGCTGTTTTTCGTCCGCTCGGTGGACTCGCGGGCACTCAGCTCGCGGGCTCCTGATATAAAACACCACTAGTATCGTGCAGAAAGTTCGGCCGGGGGGGGGGGGGGGGGGGGATGTCGCTTCGTGTGCATGGCGACCGCCCCCCGTCCGTCGGCTGGCGGCCTCACGTCATGGTGGGCGCCGACCAGAGTGCTCGCCTCGAGTGAGATATGTTCCGCTCGTGGACGCCCGGGGTACACTAACACAGTTCACCCGCATCAGAAACAACAGAGTTGATGGTGAACAGTGGCTACAAAACAACCTTTTTTCTGAACTGGGCTGACTAGTCAGGAGCAAGGATCAGAGCTCGTGGTCACACACAGACACACATGAGCACAGTGGAGGCCAAGCCGTAGACGGCCACTCTTCGTTGTCCGTACGGGCGTAAACGCACTACACCACTCACGCTACCCGTATTCGGGAGTCGTCAGGTTGCCATTACCGGGAATCATCGAGCTCACTTCGGCGTCTCGAATCGCGGGCTCAGCCCATTCTACGGAGGCAGGGCCGTCTGGCTTTCGATTTGTGTCTAGGAAGCAGATAGCCTGACCCGAAACACCCGGGAGGGGACCCGGAAAGACGCAACAAAACCACAAGCGCACAGGAGAGGTCTCGGGAGACTGCCGGAGCCGCGAGCGGCCCGACCGCCGCTGCACGATGCCTACAGAGAAACTAGATGCGTCTACCCGGAAGGGGACTCCTAGCCATTCTTCGCGCCCGGCTCGCAGTCCCTGCCAGTGACGCCACGCCACGAAATGCAGCGGCGTCTGCTATGCCCCGGGAGGCAGTGGACAGAATACCCTTTGCTGGAGGCAGAGGTTTCCCCCCCCGCGCGCCCGCCGCTCCACCCCGACCCCCATCGTTTTGGCGAGTCGAAGGGGGCCTCCAAACAGCTGAACCAGAAGTCACACGAGCGCTGTTACATGCAACGCCGAGGCGGCCTCGGCAGAGTCGACGCGCTCCTACTGCGGTGCCTATCGCCCGCGCGAGCGCGGCTCGCGCTCAGATTTCAGCCTCTTTGTCTGCGTTTGATCTACAAATTCATTTCCCTCCTTCAGCCTCCTGGGTCGTTCCTTCGGAGAGCTTCGCTGGCATCTCGAGGCGCCCGACGCTGCGGCTCGCGCCTCGCGGCCGCGGCTGCGGGCCCCTGGTCGTTCTGGCTGTTGGAGCGACACCCGTGCACAGGCCGGAACGACATCGCCAGGCTCACTCTCTCTACAGAGCTTCCACGCTTACTTAAAGTTGCGTCAGGTTGAAAAGCTGACGCCGCCGGGTTCAGCCCGCGCGTACCGAAGCCAAAAAGTCACTCGCGAGGCACGCCTCAGGGTGCCAGACACCTGCACGACGAGGTGACCTTAACCCCTCCAGCGGCGCTCGCGTGTCTCCCAACCCCGCGGAAACCGCGGGTTTCTGCGCGCAGGATTCTGCGAAGAAGCACGTGCGATATTTGTCTCTGTAGCCGCGTCGTTGCACCGGCAAAGTCAGATGGATTGGGTTTCGAGCGGGAGGTCATACTGACCTCGATTTGCGATCCGGCGTCGGCTTATAGCGAGAACCAGGAAACTGGCGTGGACATCTTTTCTCAACTGTCCCTCCTTGCTGTGCAGCACCCGCGCCTTTCCTGCAGCGCGGGAATGGTTCTCGAGGGACTGCGCGCGCATGAGCGAGCGCGAACGGTTTCCTTTTCTGCAGTACAGAGGCTGGAACGGGCGGATTAGGCTCCCCTGTATCTCTTGTCTCGTGGACTTTCGTTGCTTTTCTCTCGCCTCGTTCGCGTCTGATGTCTGTCCGGGGGCAGGACAAGAGCCTCACACTTTCGGCCTACGACTTGCACTTTCCACTTGTGCGGCAAAGTGGCGGGCGCGGGCGTCGTCCCTCTCTCTCTTCCTTCCGGCATCGACTGCCCTGTTGTCCTACGTTGCGAGAGGCTGCTGCCCGTTCTCTTCTCCCGTCCGTTGGGCTCCGCTGCCGCTTCTAAAAGTCTTTAGTGCGCTGTTTCGAGGCGTTTCGCTGAAATCCAGGTTTCTCCCCGTCTTTTCGCCGTGCTTTCAAGAGGCGCGTGCGTCTTTCAAAGTGTCCGTACACCCTAATTTCACTCGTGGCGCTTTTGCCTTCCTGAATGCTGCGACAGGGAGACACTTTCCAAGTCTTCCCAACAAACGCCTCCTTTCCTCTTCGCTAGGCTCGCAAAGAAGCCTCAGCTGCGTAAAGGAAAGCGATCTGTGCCACCAAAGACACTCTGAGCGTCGCTTTTTTCTCGTGTCTGCGCTCTTTCTTTTTACGTCTCCTTCTCCTTCGTCCCTCCGCTTGGGGGCGCCACTTTACCTCTGCGCTTTTTGATCACACCGCCGAATCTCGCCAGATCAGAGTGTTTTCGCCTCAAGTCCTCCTCGCTTGTTGCCTGCTGCGGAGATTCGGCGTCCGATATCCTCTGTGAGAACACTCGACTTGCGCGACGTTTGTCGAGATCAGCCGACTTGTTGTTCGACCACAACTCCTGAGTTTCCGCCGTGCCTCTGCTCTGCATGAAGGTCGCCTGAGGCCGCGACAGGCTTCTTTCTCACGTCTCTCAGCCCCGACTCCGTCGTCCTCCTCTGTTGCCTCGCCTCTGTCTCAACCCGCAGGTTAGTGACATGTGCAGGCGCCCAGCACCCGCCCCTTTCATTTTCTCTCTCCTCAAAACGTCTTCGATTCGCTTCGCCTTCTCAAAACAGGCGAGACTGAGGCCACTCCACTTCTCTCGTCTGTCTCGGCAGCGGGTACGGACGGTTCCAACCTCAGGGTCGTTTGCTTTTCCAAAGTAGTGTCGTGCGCAAGAGTGGATGCGCCCCGGCCCTCTCTTGGCGCCTCGCAGCGCTAGGCGGCTGTAAATGGAACTGAAGGGGCGCCGGCAACGGGCCTTGCGTCTCCATTTTTTTTCGTGATTTTTGATCTCTCTGCTCCCCCTAAGCCCAAGCTAAAGTTTTCCTCCGCGTCTTCGCTAACGCACACCCACGCTGCGATCCGACCTCCTCCTTCTGTCGCGTTCACTCTGCAGCACATGCAGCGGCGCCGGAGCTGCGCTGACTTTGTGCCTCTGCTTTCGCTCGCCCGCGGCTAACGATTCGTTCCGCGACGACGCAAGCTCTGTGCGCCGCGGACGCACGTCTTAGCGTCGTGGCTTGACCGAGCGGCACCGCGAGCTCGCCGCCGCCGGGTTTTCCTGCTGCGCGTTTTTCCTGTCAGCTTCCTCAGCAAAGCGGAGCAAGTCCGCGGTCTCGCGCTGAAGAGAGAAGCGGCGAAGAAAAAAGTTTCTCGAGCGCCGCCCACACTCCTCTTTGTCGCCTTTGCTTCCTTTTCTCCGCTCTGCGACTGGGCTCCGCGCGGGCGCGCCGTGTTGGCCTAAGAAACTCGCGGCAGGAAGGCCGCGGCGAGCACTGAAGCCTGCGCAGGCCGCCCGGCTCTTCGGTGGAGGGGGGGAATATGTGAACGGCGTTCGGTGTTTCCGCGAGGCAGGCGGTTCAGGGTTCGATGTCCAGCGCACGCGCAGGTGAGCCCTCCTTCTCAGATGGCGGAGGGCGCAGAGGCTGCGAAGAACGGCACGATGAAGGGGGTGGAGGCGTCGCAGGCTCGCGACGAGGAGGAACGGCGCCGGCTGCCGCGGGGCCGGCGCCCGAGCCGCGGCGCTGCATCCTCTTCGCTGCGTGAGAAGCGCGAGAGGACTCCCGACAAGTCAGGCGGCGTCAGCAGTGGCGGCGAGAGCGAGCGCGAGGTTGAACGTTCGAGGCTGCCCAGTCAAAAAGCCCCCGAGGAGGGGCGAGACTCGCGGTCGCGGTCGGAGGCCTCCGAGGGGAGGCCCGCGCCTGAACAAAAGGCGGCCGCACGCGTGGGCGCCGCGCGCGCGGCCGCTGCGGGCGAGGCAGAGGAGACCGTGGACTACGGGCGGATCTCCGTGAACAGTGGAGACGAAGAGGATTCTTGTCACGCCGCTTCGCGGCCTGAAGCTGAAGCGGGCGTCGGCGCTTGTGGCGACCCCGACGCGCAGGACACGGCAGGGGTCGAGGAGGCCGGCGCCGACCCGCCCGCTGGAGCAGGTGACGAAGACGAAGAAACGCGCGCACGACGCGAGCGGCGGAAGGAGAAGAAGCGGAAGGAACGGCTGGCGGCGGAGCTGCTGATTGAGCCCGACGGCCCGAAGCGCTACGCCTTTCGAGAGAAGAGACAGAAACGCGAGCGATTCGAGGCAGATATCTCCGCGAAGAAATCGTACACGGCTGTGCCGACTGGCTTTCAGCTTTCCTCCCTCGAAATCCCACCTGACCAGGTGCAGGGTCTCCAGCTTTTTGTCTACCGAAAGAAAAGAAAGGCGCGCGACGACGAGCGCGGTACCCGCGCATCGATTGTGGGCGCGTTGCACGAGCGGCAGGGCCTGGAGAACGGCGACCTGGGCGTTGCGGGCCCGCTGGAGCCCAAAGAGGGGCGAGGGGTCTCCGGGCCGGGGACACCCTCGGACGCCGACGCCGGCGACGGAGTCGCGTCGGGACCTGGCGCGCTCGACGCGTCCGCGGGGGCGAGGGCAGGACTCTTTGGGCTCGCTAGCCTGGCGACTAACAGAAGACACCGGAAGAAGAAGCGCGGTGGTCCGGGGCGCCCGCGTGTGCACCCGCCGTCTCCGGCGGGGGGGTCCCACGACCCCAGCGGCGCCGGGGACGCCGGGAGGCCCGCAGGGGGGGGCAGCTCTGGGGCTCTGGCCAAGAAGACCCCGACCGGACAGAGACTCGGCGAGCCAAACGCCGACGGACGGCGAGCTGCGTCGCAGCTCGCTGCGGTGGGCACGCGAGCGGATGGCAGGGGAGGCCAGGCCGGCGCCGCGGCTGCGGACGACAAGGTGGGCGGCTCGAAGAAAAAGCTGATACCTGAGGCCCAGAGAGTCGGCGACAAGAAGAAGGCCGCTGCGGGGGACTCCGGCGCCGGCAAGAAGGCGACTGGGGCCGGGCTTGGAAAGAAGTGCGACGACAAACAGAGGAACGATAATGGAGACGCCGACGAGGAAGGCAGCGAAACAGAAGCTCTCATCAGTGAAGAGTGCGCGGGGATGCTCAGAGACAAATTCCTCCAAGACGCTGGCGCAATTGAAGAATATCTTCCTTTCGGGTAAGAAGCGCGGGAAAACCCTCAACGCGGTGTATGTACACCTGCAAAATCTTCTCTCGGCAGACAGACATGCCCACCTGCGTAATAAAAATGTGAATTCGGTGCGGGGCGCGCGCTGGGCCCTCCTCTGGGACCCCGAAATCTGCGCTTGAGTGCGTTTTATCTGCATCTGCTTTCTGGGTGTGCTGTGTCTTCAGACTGTACTACGCCGACTCTCTCGCGTGCGACGGCGACCTACAGGCGAAGCAGGAGGAGGCACAGAAGGCGCGATATTTAGAGGCAAAGAGGGCCTTCCAGCGCGAGATGTTTCGGCGCCTGTTTTACGCATCCGCGATGGAGAAACACACCGAAAACCTGCAGGAATCTGGCGCCTGCACTGCGTCGCGCATGCGCTCGCCACGCGACCGGGCGGGCGGCGGGGTCGACACGGGTGTGGAGGCAGCGGCGCCTCGAGCGAGCCTCGATGTCAAGCGGGAGGCGCCCGAAAAGGGCCTCGATGCGCGCGCGGATGCCGCAGCGACAGCAGAGGAAAGGCTGAGGGAAGGTCTGGGATCGGCGGCGGACGCAGGCAAGTCTTCCTCGAGGCACCGAGCATCCACAGAGGAGGAGACTTCGGGGCTTGCCGCGGAGGGCGGGGGCGACGTGGAGAGTGAGGCGGTCAACGGCGCGTGGAGCTCCGCGAGCTCGGTGGATTCCACGAGGCGACGGCGTTGTTCTTTATCGCCGGTGAACAAGGCTGACACAGGCGCGAGCGTCTCGCAGTTGTCTTCGACGCTGTCGTCCTCTGCGCTGTCTCCATTGGACGCGCGAGGAGGCCAGCTGGCGACGGGGCCGTCGCTGTCTTCTTCGCTGCTGTCGCCTTCCTCTGCGTCGCCATCCACGGTCTCCACGGGCGACGGCGCGGGCAGCAAAGCGCAAGAAGACGACGATCACGCCTTCTGCCGACCCGCCAAAGGGGACGGTCGTTTGGCCTCGGACACCGACGGGAGGGCGACCCCTGAAGAAGCCGCGCGCGTGACGGCTCAAAGCCCGGCGGAGAAACGCGGAGACCAGAAATCTGAGGAGCACTCGGCACACGAGGCGCGCGGCCGGTCAAGCAGCCGCGCAGAGGTTGCGAAAGAAGATCAGCGAGAAAGCGAGCGAGGCTGCGACGCCCCAGCGCCAGCCGAACTCGCAGCAGGGACTCACGACGTCGCCACGTCCCCCCGCCTCCTCTCGCAGGAGTCGCACGCCAGCCGAGCGCCCCCGGGCCTCGCGTACTCCGTTCTCCCTTTTCCAGCACACGCGCCGACGGGCGAGGGATGCTTCGCGGAAGTCCTTGCCCGCGAAACAGGCAAAGAAGACGTCCAGATGCGGCTGCAGGCCACAAAGGTACGCCACGCGTGCTGTCGGGAAGGTCACGTCGGGACTCAGCGCATGGCCTGTTTCGCCGGGGGTCGAGGCTCGTAGCCTGCGCGTGGTGAATCGCTTGCACTCGCGCTGCGCTGCAGATCACGTGTCTGCGATGTCTATGTGTCTCCTTTGGCAGCCGAGAGGACCTCCTCCTGTTATTTACGTCTCTCCTGTTTGTCTTTCTCTGCAGTCTCTTCGAGCGTCCGCAGCTAATCTCATGAGAGTCGTCGCGCACATCGCGGAGCAGAGACCGTTTGTCAGCGGCCTGGCGGCGTCTGCGGCGGGGACTCTCGGCGTCTTGCGGGTTGGGGACCTGGCAGAAGAGACGGCGCCTTTGCTGTTTGGTGGGGATGCGTGTTTGTCTTCTTTCACAGCACAGGGACGCTCGCCACGAGGGCGGAGAGAGGGAGCCTCGCGGGAGGTCAAGGAGCAGCCGGATGGGGAGGCGAAGGCGAGCAGTGTCGCGGCTTCTGCGCCCGCCACCGCTTTTTTCAAAGATATTCGTAAGGAAACTGCGGGTCTCGAGCCTGCGCTCACCGCGGTCTCGTCTTCGCTCGCCTCTCTTCTGGACTCGCTTCCTCCCTCCTTCCTCTGCGTCGGCCTGCCTCCGCGGCTGGGTCTCTCCGCGACGACGCGGGCGGCGCTGGGTGTCCCCGGGGTGGAGGCCTGCGAAGTGACGCCCGCGGAGGCAGGAGAGGAGAGAGAAAATGCCGAAGGGGCCCAGGAGACAGACAGGGAAGCAGAGGGCGCGCTGCCGGAGAAGAGAAAGGCCGCCATGAAAGCGAGGGGGAAGGAGGAGCATGAGAAGGCTGACGAGGCGAAGGAGGCAAAACTTACGAGAGATCTGCAGGCGAAATCGCTGTCGCGTCAAATTTCTTGTGAAGCTTCAGCGGTGACTTCCGATTTGCCTTCGCGGGGCTCGGCGACCGTGTCTGCGCCTGAAGCCAATGCAGGCGAACAGGAAGCGGAGACGCGAGCCCAAGGGGGTCGCGCGCTGGATGTCTTTGCGTTGTGTGCGGGCGAATGTGGCGGGCGAAAAACGCAGGGCTCCGCTTCGGAGAATTCCCTCTACTTTGACGCCGCAACCTTCTCGCACGCGCCCCTGCGCCACTTCCGCTGTCGCGCGTCTCCCGCCGGTCCTTCGGGCCTGTTTCCGCGGTCGCGGCCAGTCTCGTGGCGCCGTTTGCGGGCGCTACTGCGGGCGGTCGGCGCGCGGCGCCTGGCGAGGCTGCAGATCGAGAACCAGCAGCAGCAGGAGGCCTTCTACGCTCCACCTTCCGACGAGTGGGATGCGCTGAGCGTCATTCATCCTGTCTACCGTCCCTCAGCCGGCGAGGCGGGTGAAGAGTCCGCGAGGAAGAAGCGCTGCGGACTGCTTTTTGCACGCGACGGCGAGTCCTCCTCGGACTCGTGCGATTTCTCTGAGGACGATGATCGCAGCGGAGACACGGCGTTGCCCGCGAAGAAGAAAACGAGCAGTTCCTCGCAGCCTGTGAAGACCGTTCTCTTTCCGTCCTCGGGGTCGTCGTCGCCGGCAGCCACGGGCGCTGCTTCGGCAGGCGCGACCTCGGGACACGCCGAGGAAAATGGCGCCCGTCCCTCCGTCGGGCTCTCGACTCCCGACGCCCACGCCTCGCCCGCGTCGGCGGCGGCCTCCGGCGCGAACGGCGGACTTAGCACGCCGTCTGCGGCCGGCGGCGCGTGCTCGGGCTCCAAAGCGTCGCCTCCGGGGCTGCCGTCTTCTCTGCTGGCCTCGATTCCTGCGGGCGCCTGTCAGCCGTTCTTGGCTGCGCGCGCAGTCCTTCAGGCGCGCCAGGAGGAGAAGCGCTTGGCGCTGCCGCCGCCGTTGCCCCTGCGCCCCCACCGTCTCTCTTCCGACCTGGACGCGGTCGCCAAGGCCCTTTGGAGCCCAACCGGCGGCTGCCACATCGTCGGATCCAGGGAGAGACACTGGCGGCGGGTGGACCGCGTGCTCGATGCCTTCCAGTTCTCGCCGCATCTGCTGCAGTCGAGGCCGGCGGGGAAACCCGAGAAGACCGGCGCGTCACAGATCGGCAAGGAGGGCGACGACAGGGCCCGCGACCCGCAGAAGCCCGATAGCATCAACCGAGCGGTCCTGGATGCGATCGTCCTGCCAGGGAATTTCAAGCACCTGCTGGAGCCTCTCCATTTCTTTCCCTCGGAGTTCGAACTGGAGGTCCAGCAGGCGCGCGCGCTGGCTGAGCAAGCAGCGCTGCTGGGCAGTGGAGGGCTGGGCTGCGCGCCATCGTCAGGCGCGGGCGCGGCCTGCAAGGCCCTTTTCTCCGCGCAGGGCGGAAGCTACAGAGGCGCCAGCGCGGCGGGCGTCTCGGGGGGGGGGGCAGCGACAGCAGCAAGGCGGCGCAGAAAAAGCGGCCGACGGGAGTCGACGGCTTCGGCGCCTGGTCTCCGGAGGAGCGGAGGAATGGCGACAAACGGGGCGCTGGAGCCTCACAGCCCTTCCCTGCGGGCTTCGCGCCTGGCTCGTCGTGCGCCTCCGCGCTGGCCGCGGAAGGCGCAGCAAACAGCCGGCGCCCGCAGACGCCCGGCGCAGGGCCTGCGGCGGGCTCCCAATTCGGTGCGCAGGCGGGGAAGCGCGAGGAGAGCGGCGGGGGCGGCGCAGCGGAGAAGGGCACAGGCCTGATGTGCTCCGCTGCGAGCTTGAAGAAGCTGCAGAGCGACGCGGCGAACAACCCCGAAGTCGAGGCAGACATTTGGCAGTTGCTTCTCTGGCGCTGGAGAAAGGAAGGCCCCGCCGCGAGCGCCGCGTCCCCGCCCAGTGCGAGTCTCCTCGCGACCGCGACAGCCCCGGCTGAGGCCTCCTCGGGCGAGGGGGCCCTCGCGGCGGACGACGAAGCCGGCAAGCAGGGCCGTAAGAGGCCGCTCGCGCCGGGCGAGACGGAGATGCCTGCGAGAGAGCCAGACGAACTGGGAAAGCGGCGGAAACATGACGACGCAGCAGAGGAGGGTCTGACTGCAGACCGAGAAAACGGCGACGCTGAAGCCGATGTGAGCGCACGCATCAAAGGCAGACTCAGGCAGAGGCGCGCCGAGCGGACGCCCTCTCGCCTAGACATTGTTCGCCTTTCCATCTGCTTATGCGGCTGTCAAACACAAGCATGTGTATGTGGATTCCTAGCACGAGGGGCAAGGGTAGTGCGTGATGACGCAGAAGGAGCCTGTTTTGTCGTTCCCTCTTCCTTCGGATGCAGTAGCGCTCGTCGCCTGCCGACTCTGCGATCTGCGTTTTGTCTTGCCACGAGTCTACAGTATGCATGCGTGGATATCCAGATTGCCGTATACAGCGACTTGTATACATGTACGTATATGTACGCGTCATTTGCGAACTCTCAAGCTTTACCGTGAGTCGTTTCGCACTTTTTTTCGCGCAGGAGACAAACGGCGCACCGGGCGTGGGCGGCCACGTAGCGGACGGCGCGCGCCCCCGAAGAACCGCGGCTAGGAGTCGCTTGGCTGAAGTCCTCACAGCCGTCAAGGGAGGTGAGCCGCCGCGGACGGTCGTGATCTCGAGTAGAGAAGCATTCAATGTATATTCACCGGACGAATAGGCTACGTCGGGGCCGCCCTACAAATATGTATATATGTATATATATATATATATATGTATATGCATTGTATGTATATGTATGCATATGCTTGTTTATTTGTACATATGTTATACGTATATATTTATGTATGTATGTGCGTTTGGATAGGTGGGTAAGTCGTTGCATTGGCTGTAGCGGCTTGTATGCAGATAGGAGGATATGAACAGCACGCAGCTTTGCTCTCGTGGGTCTCCTGCATCTCATGAAGTTGTGTCCCTTTCTCCGCAGGAAACCACGCGGCATCTTCGGCAGAACTGTCGGCGGCTCCCCCTGCCTCGGCTAGCGCGTCTGGGTCGTCGTCCTGTGCCTCCGCAGGATCGACGGCGACTGCGGCGAGTGCGACGACGGAGAGGCCGGCGGGCGCGTCTCCGCTTCCGAACTCGCCGCCCCCGGGGGTCTTTGGAGCCGCACACGAAGCCGCGACCGCCGCCGCGCTCGCGGCGGCCGCGGCGCCCGGAGCTCCGCCGCTGAAGTGTCTGCTGCGGCTGCTGCGGTACTATCCGCTGAGCGTGCTCGCGCAGCGCCTGGGCGTGCACCGCAGCACTGTCGCGCGCTGGGCGAAGATGTGGTCGCGACAGCGAATCGAAGAAGAAGGCGAAAACGAGGACGACGAGGCGGAGGACGAAGAGGAGGCGCTGGTCGCCTCCTCGGCGTCATCCGTCAGGGGCCATGGCGAGGCCTGAAATCTTGTCGGGGCGCGCAGAGGCGAGTGGAGGGCATTCAGCGGCTGGACGGGGCCGTGGCGGGTCGCCTGGCGGCGCGGCGCGCGGGCGCAGGTTGGTCGAGGCGGAAACGCCGGGAAAGCTTTTTCTTTCGTTTTGCTGGGGAGCGGCGAGGAATGAAGAAGGCAACCGAGACTGCGCAGCCGCGCATGGGCTGCGCGGGGGGAGAGCGAACAGTCCCTCTTCAAAGTCGAAAAGAAATTCTTAGCGGCCTCGACCCGCCTGCAGAGAGATGCAGGGAGGAACGCACACGAAGCGCGCAGCGGCAGACTCGGTTGGGGGTCGCGCGGCGCACCCCGAGAGGCGCGATGCGGCGGAAATGGAAAAACGTCGCTCAGCGGTGGATCGACCTCCCCTCCTCGCGAAGGGAGGGGAGGTCGAAAGGCGAGCCGCGCGCTGTCGCGCCAGCTTGCTCATGCAAGGGCACGGCTGAGCTGAACAGAAAAGAGAATCCACGGCCCTTGTCGGTGCCGGCTCCCTAGAAACCGATGACCTGGGGGGGCAGAAGAGGCACGTCGAGAAGGAAGAAAGCGTGACGTCGATATTCGCGATGTATGCAGGGATATCCAGTCCAGGGACTGAAGACAGAGCGGCGTGCGTGTGTATCGTATGTCCGTTTCGCGCTCGTCTTTTCCTCTCTGCCGCGTGTATCTGCACCAGAACTGCGGTTTCTGAGGCGGAGAAGTCGCGTGCTTGCCGTGAGCGCAGATGGCTCTTGCAGCGGACTGTCGCTCCGCTGAAGCAAAGGGCGCGGTGGCTCTGCTTTACGAAATCACCTCGACCCTTCCAGAGTCTCGCAGACGGCCACGCGCGGGGAGCGAATGGGCGAGACCGTGGCGGCGATGCGGGCTCTGGATTGTTGCGTGGAGGTCGCGCAGCAGCCACGCTTTTCTACCGCAAGGACGTGCGTGGACCACTCTGTTTCAGCGTGTGCCGTTCCTTCCTCTCCACATGTAGATATACGTCTCTTGCTTGCTCTGCCTGGTGTCTGCTGGTCTATTCATGCCGTCTCAGAGTGCCCTCGCGCGCGAATTGTTTCGATGTCCGCCTCCCCGTCTGCCTCGCACCAAGGCGAGTCGTCGCCGTGGGCGATGGCAACTGGACTGCGATGGATGCGCCGCTCTGCGCGTGGATTCCGTTGTGGCGTGTCTGGCTGTAAGCGCTTGGGCGAGGGGATTCTTTTTCCTTCGTTTGCGCGCGCCTCTGGGCGCCTGCGTCGTTGCGCTCGACTGGCCTTCGGTGAGCAAGCCGAAGAGCGGCATGTGGGCCTTCTCCTTCGGTTCTTCGGCATGCGGCGAAGTCGCGCTCGAGCTGTGCGACGAGACCTGTACGCTGTAGGTATCTATGGCGGCTGCGCTCGCGAGGGCGCACACGAAACTGCGGGAGTTGACAGGACGTGTACGTGTCGTCGCGTTCTGTTCATGTCGCTGTGAGATCGCTTGACGTTTTCCCTTTTTAAGCGGTGAAATCAGTCAAAGACCGTGCTGCCGATTGCAGCGACCCACAGGAGCGGAGTTCCGCGCGGCCTCCGACGCCTCGACAGCAGACCCAAAAAAGCAAACACTCACACGCCTGCGATCCACGCGCCACTCTCCGAGTGTTTCCTAATCAAGGATCGTAACGCGCACGTACTCGCACAGCAGATGGCAAGGAGGTGAAATCTGCCTGAAAGATGAACGAACTTATGAAGAGCAGTGAGACGACTCAGGTTGAGTGAATGGCAGGAGGCGGGTGTCATCTGATCATATATATAACGAATTTCGATTTAGAGCGAAGGTTTGTCTATTTGGACATGAACATGAGCCGCGCATGTCCTCCGAGCGAGCTGATGAGGCTGTTTGTGCGGTGCCTTGAATGTATGGCATGATACGGGTTACACCCAATTATATATATCATATGTGTATATATAATTTGGATTTAGAGCGAAGATTCGTCCATCTGGACATGAAAATGAGCCGCGCATGTCCTACGAGCGAGCTGATGAGGCTGTTGGTGCGGTGCTCTCTGTGCCTAAATGATGATTCGTAAGCGCCTTGACGGCTCACGGTGAATTTTGGCTCGGCGGCGTAGGTTCATGGAGAGAATCTACACGAGTTCGAACAATTCCCGGATTGGTTGGTGCACGCAGTTGAGTGCCGCAACTGCTATACACACAATCGCCATTGCGATTCGTTTGTCATTCTGTTCGCGAGACAACACTGCGAACTGGATATCCGTAGGGATGGACGGGGGGGCAAGGTAAACAGTCAGAGGGATGCGCCCCCGATAGAGCAGAAAAAGCTCACGGGTCACGAGAAAAACAAAAACCAACTGTGCCCGCGAAGCACAGATACTACACAAAAGAGACCGAGAGGAACTCAGTCACCTGATAATCACTCACCCACACGCCGAACCGCGAAAAAAGACGCGACAGCAAGGCGTCACAGAGGGACGAAATAGGGGAAACAGCTTCGCTTCCCAGGCACTGCCGTTTCGAGCCTTGCCCGAGTCCGGAGTTGCAGCCTGCTCTGCGTTAGCAGTACGAACCAGGTAAACAACGACTGGCAAAAAACAAGCGAGACGGACTGAGTGAAGCGGTTAAGACCGAACCACGCAGACGCTCAGACGCTGTAACGCGCGCTTCACGTCTACCATTCGCGTTTGAGATTCGCGTTCTCTGTCTCCTCAGCAGCCAATCGCGAGGTCTGCGGGCGTCTGAACCACGAAGATTTGTCGATTTTTCCGCGCTCGGCTCACTCCTGAATTTGTTTTTGTGCGGCTTCGCCAGCCCCGTCGTCATCGAGGAAGTCGCGGGCAAGCAGTTGACGCAGGGCGGCGTCCGTGCGGGTCGAGGGCGAAGGCAGCAAGTAGTCGATGACTTTGAGGATTTCGGGGTGCTCATGGATCTCGCGCGGCGTGCATACACCCAGCACGGGGACGTTAATGTGGTGCAGATGCTTCGCGAAAAGCACCGGATCCAGACAGAGGATGAGCGAGTAGTGAACAGAGGCGGCCGACAGAATCGAGGAGTTTGCGGAGACTGCGGAGTTCACGATGGTTAGGCCTTCAAAATGCTTAGGCCAGTTGATGTTTATCTGGTTATTGTTCCCCAGACACAGCACACGGCAGTTGGGTTTCGTTTTCAGCGCCTGAAGGAACTTAAAAGTCCGCCGGTAGTGCATCAGCGTGCTGTAGGGGTCGCACACAAAGTGCGTCGACAGCCGCGTCGGGATTCTGTTGAAATTCATCGTGAAAGAAAAAAAACAGACGTAGACACAGAACAACCCTCGGAGCTGACGTGCGCCAAGGGACCGCGAGCCGCAGATTGACCTCAGGGAGAGAGAGAAGAAAGCGCCAGACGTAACAGAATGAGCCGCGGATACAGCCAGTCTGAGGCGACGAAGACGCGGGGACGTGAAGCGGTAAACAACCAAGTGACGAACAGGAGATGAGCGTAACAGAAAGACAAAACGGTGGACCTAGCTGGAGACAAGGAGACTTGGGAAGCAAGGGAGAAAGCGAGACAAGAGCCGAACCCAAGAGGGGGAGTCTACGGCGCCCTCTCTCCCTAGGCAGGTTCGAAGAAAAACGCTGGACGCACGGATAGGAAACGGCTTGCATGCAGAGCTAGAAGACCCCGCTTGAGAAGAGAACAGCGGAGAATGTCTGCATAAAACAGAGACACTCGCGACGGAAGGAGGAAAGAAGAGGCATCTTCCTCTCGTTCTCGCGTCGCGCCTTGTGTATACCCACCGCGCGGCGACTCTCCACGTCTCTCCCTGTCCTGTTTTCGCTCCTTTAGCTGCTATCAGGCGCGAGGCAGAAAGTTACACAATGCCTCAGAAAGATGAGAAAAAGAGAAGGTTCTGTGAAAGACTGGCGGGCTTCAGTCTCTCCTCCTGAGCATTCATGCGCGTGCATGCTGCTCAGCTCGTCTTGGTCATCGAGCCACGACACTCTCCGGTATATCTGCCCTTCATCGCCAGGTTTCTTCCATTGCATGCTTGCTCAGAGAGCAGAAAACAAAGAGGGAGAGAGATTTCTCTGTCGAGAGTTTTCGCAGCGAAAGAAGGGCATTGTCCCGTTCAGGCGACCAGGCGCAGGCAAAGCGAGTCCGCTCTGCCGACCCGCCCACGACGCAGAAAAACGAATGAAAGCTTGCAACCGAGGACGAGGAGACACTCTGTGGTTCAACGAAAGTAAAAAAGCGTACAGGGAAGCGCGCCGAGAATTCACGGTTGGGTCCTCCCGGCTGCATCGCTCAAGCGGCTTTCTCCCGCGCCGGCGCATGCACTCAATGAATGTTCTCAATCCAGCTGGAGACAATAACAAACACACGCGACCCGCGTCTCGCTCAGATTCGAGATTCTAAGAATTTCTTGGCGGACTCAAGGTAGGCACAGGATAGCGACGTCTAGGCTGTCGACCGCACGAACTCAGAGGAGACAACGGAGGGACTGTCCGGCGCCGCGCGGCGTCCCTGGGCTCGATCTTGCGGCCGTAGGCAGCGGCGGCGAGGAACGCGTGGAGACGGCCTCAAAATTCGGGTTCCGCGGCGTGCAGGAGGTTCTCTCACGCTCAAAATCTTCTCCCTTCTTTTGCCTTTCTGCCTTCACCCCCTGTGCGTCATCTGTTCAGCCGCTCTCTATCCTTATATGGATCTGCGGGTATGCGCAGTCGGTCTGCCCTATGCATCACACGAGTAACTACCAAGGTGGAAACGTAAGCATAACTCTTTCTGAGGACCTCACTCGATCTGATTCTCGCTTTTCCGCCGTGTCTGCCTGTCGAGGGGGGTCAGTCTCTCTTTGGTGCCGCAATCGGATGCCAATGCGCGGGGTGTTTCGGCGGATTGTTTCACTCCTCTGCGATGTCTGCATCTGATGCATTCTGGTTCTACCTTCTGGTTCAGAAGCGCCTGACGCGAGTTCTTCACACTGGGCATCAGTCCGACGGGTTCGCCGGGCGAAGGGGCATCACATTTAAAGGGACAGAGGCTGAGTAGCTACATGGCATCGTACTCTACACATTAAAGGACAGACAGTGAGGCGAATGTGAGCAGATGGCGTGCTGAGTGCATATCGCCGTACACGAGGCATGACGGCAGCCGGATCTCGCACACGGTCAGACCCTCTGCGAAACTTGATTTCGTTTGTGAAATCCTCGGCTGGTCGTAACGTCGTCTGCGTTGCCAGGGCATCACAGGTATCCTCTCCAAAGACGGATGGGGTGATGCGCAAGGAGCGCACGACGAGTGACCTGGCGGCAGGCGCTTGATCATGTGCGCCGCAAATTGACCCGGCCTCTTTAGATGCCTTCCGCCCGCTGCAGTCCACATGTGCTTACATCTGGACTGGTGCTTCAGTTGAGACCGAGTGACGATCCGTTATATGACGGGACTGATCATTTGCGCTAAGGCTCGCCGTTCTTCCGCTGCAGCATGACACTGCCTGCTTGCCTCTAGTCCCTGAGTTGTGCGCCTTTCCCCCTTCTCTCTCTCCAAATATACAGTAAATAGGTAACTGCAGCGCGCTTCTCAGTCTCGAGCTACCAGGTGCCTCCGCAGCGCCGCGTAGAATAGCGAAACTGCCGCGGCCGGTGAAGGCGGTCGTTCTACAAGGCGATATCGCATTCAGTGAGCACCAGGTGTCTCCGAGTTGCATGAGAACGTTTACGACTGGAATTTCCGTGTGGCGCCGGCATACAAACGTGGACCTGGCGGTTACGTACGCAGGCTTCAGAGCGGTAGATGCCTCAAAAACACCCCGTGTGAAGCTGCATTTTTGTCATCCCATGGCGAGAGGACGTCCAAACGACTCTACTGTATAAATGCGCCTCACCGGGTCGCGGTGTCGACCCCGCGCTCTTTCACTTCCCAGACTCGTCGCCCCACGTCGCGAACCTCAACCCTCAAATAAAGGGCTTTGGCAAAAAAATCGTGTTGGCTCCACGCTCTCGCAGCAACTTGTGCAGTCTGCCGTGTTGACAGACAGTCCCACAGCGCCGCCACCGCCAGCCGCGGCGGGTCTCGTCACGCTCCAACGGCAACGAAATCTGTCCATTTCTCGTTGCCTCGCGGTCCGTTTGCCTTGCTTCCTCCGCCTTTCCGATTTCCGCGGCCTGCTGAGACGTCGCGGCTGCGTCGCATGTCTCTCTCGTCAGCTCGTCGATGCCTCTCCGACTCCAAGAGTCGGCCTGCAGCCGCGACCAATTCGTCGAGACTGTGGCCGTATATTCGCGTGAGTTCCACGGTTCGAGGGAGCCCGATGGCGGAAATCACGTCGCGCATGGCGCGGTAGCCCTTGCCGTAGCATGCATGGTCGTCGCGCTCCATATCGCCTAGCCGAGTTGCAATCACCCGCCGCTCAAAGTCCAGCAGAAGCTTCTCCAACTCGACAGCCGCGGGCGACCCGGGTGCCAACTCGGCGAAGACCGGGTTCTGGAGAGGTGTACGTACACCCGGCGGGGCGGCTGTCTCTCCGGCGAGCAGCGCCGCTTCTCGGCGGTCAATGGCGAGCAGGCGGTCTTGGAAAATCGACGCGGAGACCGAGTTGCACATCCCTTCCTCCACGTCCAGCTTCAAGCTGCCTTCCTCCGGCTGGCGACACCAGAGAAAGGCATGCAGGAGCTCGTGGGTGAGGTGACTCAGGAAAAACGTTTGCGGCAGGCCTTGCACGACGCCGACGCGCCGCACGAGACGCGCCGGGACGGAGGCGCTTCGGCCCATCGGCGCGGGCGTCTCCACAAACACCTTTTCGGTCTCGCAGCGCCCGTAGATGTTGGTCGCCGACGTCGGGTTCAGCGCGGCGAAACTGACGCCTTCGACTGGAATCGTCAACGAGCGCTGCGACGCTAGCGAGGGGGGCGTCCGCGGCCGCGCGGGGTCTCCAGCCTCGGGTTCAAAGGGCGGGTCCTTCTCGATCCAGGCCGCGCTGGGCAGCCTCTCCTCGGACCGAATGAAGATGCGCGCGTCGTGCTTACCCCCGAGCGGGCGATGCGGGGAGGCGGAGGCTAGGCCTGCCTGCGGCGAGGACGGCCGGCTGTCGAGGCGCCATAGCATCTTCCCCACCGCCTCCGTCCGCTGGTACTTTAGCAGGTCGTCTGTGAACATGAGGCCCTTGTCCTCGAGCCAGTCGAGAGACGCCGCCGTGGCTTCGGCGAGGTCGCGCCGCGTCCTGACTGGGTAGAGCAGCGCGCAGTGGCCGCACAGCCTGAGGCCGCCCTCCTCCTCTGCGAGGGGGCAGAGGAAGGACTTCGTGCCCTCGCCGAGCTCCACGATGGCGTCGAATGCCTTGCGGTGGCAGGTGTTGCACGGCGGGCACGCGGCACACGGCGTGCACATGATGAACTCTGGCCAGACTTGGATGAAGTGCTTGTGTGTCCGCAGCCGCTCGCCGCAGTACGTACACCGGAACACAGGGCCCGTCTGCACCTTCGCCGTGAAGCCTCGAATCAGCGGTCGTCGGCCTTTCGCTCCCGCCTCACGCCGCCGCTCCAGCGGCAGCGAGGCGGTGCGCGAGAGCAGGGGCGACGCGGGCCGCGAGTCCTGTAGCTCGGCGGCAGACGGCAGCGCCTCCACAGACCTCGGCACGGCTGTTGCCAGTCTCTGCGGCGAGTCGCGGGACCGCGGCGCGCCGGCGAGATCCGGGGACTGCGCCTGGGCCGCCAGAAGCTTCGAGGGGACGCCCTTTGGGAGCGGCCGTGAGAACTCAAAGCCGGTTTGGCAGGGCAGCGGGTCGTCTCCGAAGCTGTTCCCGAGCGGCGTCCATTTGACGAAGGGCAGCGCGGAGTACGCGGCGTTCCTTGGCGACGGGTCCGCCTCGGCCTGGGGCAGAATCGCAGGCGGAGGCAGTCGGCTGTGAACCGCAGGGAGAGACGTCGAGCGGCCCGGAGCGAAGGCGCCTCGGTCCAGCGCGGCGTCGCCGCAGTCGCTGCAGTCGCCGTAGTCCACACTGTGTAGTCGTTTCGGGGTCTCCCCGAGCGCCAGGGAAGGGCCGTCGCCCGCCTGCACGTACAGGGCACGGTCAGTGGAGTCCGCGACGGCGCGGAGGGAGGGATGAGACATGACAAAAGAAGAAGTGGCGCGGTGATACGCAGTGGCTGTGGATGCCGCAGCGAACCGCTCAGCAAGCGGCACCACGCTGCCGCCTGCGGCGCCAGCAGCCGCTGGCGGGGCGCTGGCCTCCCATGCCTGCGCGGCCGGCGAGGGCGACGCGCGGCGCGAAGTCCGCATCTTGCCGCCAAAGAGGAGCCCAAAAACCGCGCCCAAAACCAGCGGAGCCGCACCGAGACAAAAAAGGCGAGGCCGGGGGTGGGCCTTGTCAAAAAGAGTGCGCTGGACGCTTTGCGGCTCGAGGCGCGCCGATACGCGGAGGGGAAGCAGAGACCGGGGTTCGGGGAGAGTCTTGGCGCAGGGGAATCACATCGGTCGCGAAACACGTGGAGACGCCGCGCGGACGCGATGGACTGCGAAAAAAGCCTAAAGGCTCAAAATACAGCAGGGCGAAGCCTCAACACGAACCGTCCGGAGGCTTGCCTTATCGCGAGTGTGTGCTGGCGCTGAACTTCGCGCAGCCGGGAGGCGACGGGGAACCCACGCCGTTGCCACCGGAGACTCAAAGAGGGTCGCAGCCTTTCAGGACGGACACAGGTTTCCTAAATTTGTTCAGACGCCCCCTCTTTAGGTGAAAATGGAGAAGGGGAAGTCCGATAAATCCTGCTGCCGGAGGCGAGTCGCCCAGAGGTCTCACGGGCTCGCTGTCCGCGCGCGGATCGCCCTTCGTAGGAGACAACTGGAAGGGAAGGTTTCAGCGGAAGATTTGGAAAGCTAGCCGAGCGAATCTTTCTGCTGTAAGCTCGCAAAGCTGCAGAGTCCGCCGTGTTCCCGCAAGCAGCAAGTCGCTCAGCTGTCACCTGCGCGCCGACGACTCGACATGCGGGTCACAGCTGCGGAGGAGGCCTGGCGAGAAGCCGCGGGCTTCTCCCCCCGCGGCATCCGGGCGTCAGCAGAAAAGGTTCGCGTCGCGCCGCGGCTGGAGCTTTTCCCCGACGCTGGAGGCGACTGGGAGGTAAGTATTTCGTTTGGAACGCGTTTTCCTCTTTCTATTTTCTCGGGCTCGCGCGTTGCGCCGGCGCTGCCAGCCTCGAAATCGACAGGCCGCGTCGGCGACGGGGGGGCTGCAGGCACCGGTGAGTGACCGCCTGGCGCCGCGAGACAGCGGCGGCAGCAGTAAGCGGCTGGCCGCACACTGTCGCGGCTGGAAGAAAACCGGGTGACCCCAAATGAGAAAATGAAGTGTTTCTGAACACCAGCGTAGGTCGACTCGGGAGAGCCTCGTCGGGGCCGGCAGCGCCGTATCGCTCCAGGTGCTGCGCGGAAACTCTGGGCACCGTTGCCTGCAGAGAAGCGGCCGCGGAGGACCAACTGCCGCGCGCTCCTCCGGAGCGGGCTGCGGTGATCCCAGGAGGAAACCCGCCGACAAAAATACCGTTGTGACGTGAGAATTGGAGCAGTGACCCTCGCACGAAGAAAGGCGCGGCGTGCTGGTGTCCCTTGCGTTCAGAAAAACGCGCCCCCCAGGAGGTTTCAGGCTATGCCGAGTAGTCTGCAAACGATGTGCGGCCGCAGCTCCAGGAGTTCACGGCGCACATATTCTGAGTTTAAGAGAGTATCCATGCGCAGAATCTGGCGCAGCGCTTGCCGCTGCGAGGTTCCACACACGCACGCGACCTGGGGCGCACTTCGGATCGGCATGGCGTTGTGGGACGGCCGTTCTCGCGACAAAGGCTGGATGCAAGCCTGAGTTTGCCTCGTGGAAAACACCTGGACACGAAGCACCAGCTTCTGCCGTGGCAAAGGGTCGGGCTTTCAGCCGGTTAGCAGCGAGGCCGATGCCGCCGGGCTGCAGGCTCCGTGGCCTTGCGTGCAGTGCAACTCGTTCTCGGTCCTTACCCACCTGCTGCGAAATCCGCAGGGCACTAGCGGCCGCACTCTGATGCAGGCACGCGAGGCTACGGGGCTGTTCGGCGGCCGGGATGGTTTGGGGAGCACGGGAGAATGCGTTTGAGGGAGAGTGGAGAAAAGTCAGCGTGCGAACTGAACGCACCGATCTGGAGAGAAAGGCGCTTCTGCTCGTGGGCGGGGGGGGGGGGGGGGGGCAGTTCATGATCCAGATAAATCAGTGAAGCGCCTGTGACCCCAAAACCCGAGAGACTCTTTAGACCGTACAGTGCCTCACTCAGACGGAGGACAGCTGCTGAAGTACCTTTCGGAATGCCGAGAGTCGAACATCACAGTCGCCGCGCGAGGGCACTTCGCGTGTTAACCTTGGCAGCCGCCAGTCAAAGCACAGGTGTGTCAGGCTTTATGTTGTGACGGTGCGAGTCTGTAGTCCGAGTGAATCGACTGGCAAGCGGTGGCTACCAGGGTTTTCCATAAAGTCGCCACGGCGTAGATGCTGCCGAAATACAACTCCAGCAATAGTGACCAGCAAACACTTTAGTTTCTGACTACCTGCAGCACGGAAGAAAGAGTAGAGAGAGACACGTTTCGTGGCTCTCAACAAGTGCCAGGGACTGTCCGCAGCGGTAACGGGGCCAGAGCCGTCACATTTTTCCTGCAGGCATTCCGCTCCTTGGCCATACTCATATCTGCGAAGGCGTGCTTCTGCGCAGCGGAAGACCTCTGCGCCTCACTGTTGAGTCGCTGTGAGCTTCCGCAGCATATTTCGGAGATTCCAGTGAGCAAATACCTCAGACCAGCGCCGGAAAAGTTGTTCGACCACACGTCGAAGTGCCTGGCCAGGCTACGCCCCTTTCAGTGTCATGCTACTACACACGACCTTCACTTCCACTTTGGAACCAGTCTGCGCCCATTATCGATGGCCTTTTTTTCCCTCCATTTGGATGCGGCAATGTCAGCTACTCCCCTCTTGCCGGCGTGTCTAACAGTGAACCCCCCCGTGGCTGCTTGACTCCTGCTTGCGCGGTGGGCTGCGGGTCCGCACATACTTCGCAATCCGTGTTCCAAGGCGTCTGTTGATGGAATTCACTTATTTACGTGCAAACGAGGCGAAGGGCAGCTCAAGCTCTTTCGCTGCTATGCACTTGTCTGATGAATTCCAGCAAAACTCCCGGCCGGCCGCCAGCGACCTTGACTAAGGGCGGCCGAAGTCACTCTGATTTCACCTTTTCGTGTGGTGTCGTCTGGAGTGTTTCATCCTCAGTGCAGCAAGGACAGAGATGAACGGGAGCACTGACTATACTTCAGGTGAGTGGTTAGCAGCCCTGAGACGTTTGTTGCAAAACTGAAGCATCCTGTACGCGTCTACCTAGAAAGGGGTTCGTTGCGCCTTTTCTAAAGTGAACTCATGCGGAACAGCTCCTGATCGCCATAAAAGTGACCGCACTATATGCCTATAGATCCAATGACACGTTAAAGGTGAGAACATCAAGAAGACGAAAGAGTACTTCAAGACGGGAGTTGCCACTGGCTGACTCGCACATCGTATCGCGCTTACACCGACTGCTAGTCACAGACAAATTATGCCCAGTGGTGCAGAGAACGAATACAGAGGTATATAACGGACAACGACTTGCATACTGCAGGCGCCCGATGAGAGCAATGCGGTATTCTGACAAAACCATATTTGTCCCGAATACATACTCCGCGGAGTGCCGAAATTATCACACTTGCCGGGCGCTTTCACCGGGAGTGTCAGGCGAGCGCCAGAAACCTCACTTTGGGCGAATTAAGGCGACGCAACAAGTCTGACACTAGTCTGTAAACAGAAACTATACTCTAATGCCTTGAGGGCCGCTGTGGTAGTGCTTTAAGTAACCGAAGAGTTGTCGGTTTGCCCGAAACCTCAGCGGTGCATGTTGTTGTCTTGGCGCGGGAAGCTCTGTTTGCATGCACTAGAACTTTTTTTCGGCGGCGTTCGTTTTCTGGCGTGTATTTCTGTGCGTTCCAGTCATCGGCGATTCCGTGCTCCCCCACGGATTGCTTCTGTCATTTTCCTTTCCTTTCCGCTCGCGTTTCTGTGCGGTTCGCCCTGCGTGTGCCGTCTCGATCCGCTGGCCTCACCAGAATTGCTGGGGATCCAGTGTATCTGTCGGTTGGATTACTTTCTGGAGAAGGGAAACGCATGGAGGATCGTTATTCTTTAGCGGCAACAGTCTCTTTCTTCTGGATCGGAGGGGATTCTGACCGCCTGCTTTTCTTTCGTCCGCTTTGTTTACCGTGTCACCAGGATCGTCGCTTTGGCTTATCCGTATCGAGAGTTGCGTAACCGAGACCGCCGCGGTCCGTTAGTCCAATTTTTTCCCTTGTTCCTAAAAACGTATCCTCCTCGTTTCATTGTTGCACTTTCCCGCCGTTCTTCTCCCAGCGATATGCGCAGTCGCTGTTGCGATTCACTCCCTAAATTTGTCATCGGCTTCACGTCGCTGCGCCTCGGCTTCCGCGTGCGCGACGTCTCACCCTTCTTTTGCTTTCTCCGGAACAACGGAACGGGCGCCTTCTACGTTAGAACACCCCCGCCTGTTTCGTTTTGAGGGGGTAATTCCTGGAAATCGGGGTTGGATCCCAGAAAACTCCTGTCTGCCTTCGGCCTTCGGTGACCGCCTGCGCTACTGCTGCCCTTTAGTGGATCTTCTGCGACAGCCACGTCGCTGTCATATCTTAAACCAAGCTTGCGGTCGCACCTGCGTTTTTTGAAGACCCGGATTTGGCGGCAGTTTTGCTTGCTCATCGCGATTTTCTCAGGATCTCGACCTGGGCTGGCGGACGGCTGGCGATCGTGTATCTGCTGTTTCCTTCGTCGTTCGACTCCCTGTCCCCCAAAAAGAAGGCAGACGCCGCTTCATCTGTTCTTTTCCTCCACGAGAGATCCGGGGCTGTAAGGGAGCGTCGAGTAAAAAGCTGCCTGTCCTTCCCTTCCTGCTCGGCGTGCCTTCGCCGCACTTAGACACACGTGACAGCTGACCTCCAGCGACCATGACAGACTTCCTGAGGTGAGAGCCCTTTCCAGTTTCTATCCATTCAGTTTTTGGTTTGAATGTATAGGTATTCAAGAGAACTTGCGCTTCCTGAGTGGTGTCGGCTGTGGAGTCTTCAAGCCTTAGTGGAAATCTGGTGCATTAGGCGAATATGTGCACGCTCGCATGTGAATACGACTATCACACTCTACGCCGTCATCCAAGGTGCATCTGATAATCTAATTCAAATACATCTGTGCACAAATAGTCCACAGACTGTCCGCGAGGTTGACACTCGGATTCGACTGCGCATGTGGTTCGCGAGCCCCTCATGTCCGCTGCTGCAGCTTCACACACGAGACGAGGCTGTTGACTTCAGAAGCGACGACATGTGCCAGCGTGATAGATACATCTATTGTCGACACCTGTTCCTTGCAGTACCTAATCGGCGTGTGAAGAACTCATCTCGTGGGTCGACTGTGTCGGAACTGTCTCTCCGGTTCGCTCGTGTCGGAATTGGCTCTCCAGAACTTAGACATAGCTTGGAGCCCGCACCGAGCGGGGAAGTCGACACGCGCCCATGCGTGCGCGGTGCGTGAACGCACATCTCTCTCTGTTTTTCCTCCACCTACCCCTGTGTTCTCCGCGTCATGGGCCGTCGCCGGCAGCAGCTTGAGGCCGCATGCGGTTTCGTGTCCTTTCAGCGCGCCCTGGGCAGTGCCACACGTCGCAAGTGTCAGCAGGGAGAGTCGGGTGTTGTTTTTAGCATTTTCTCGATCTTTGTCCACGACTGGGTGCTCTCCCTGCGGTATGCCTGTGCCGGCCTCCAGACGGCTGCCTGCGCCGGCCGCGCAGAGCGCCCAGTCTTCTTCCTCCTCTTCCGACCTCGCGGTCGCGGATGCGAGTCTCGGGGCTTTCGCGCTGACTTCCACCCCGCAGCTGCCTCTTGCGCAGAGGAAAGCGCGGAGTGCACCAGGCTCGTCTCCGAGCGATGAACGCAGCGTCGCGGGCTTGCAGCAGGGCGCCCGCAGAGGCGGCGGCGCCGTGGGCGCGCTGGCGGCGCTCGCCGAGGAGCGGCTCTCGGCTTATACTCGGAGAGGAGACCGGAGGGGTCCGCCGCTGTATGGCCAGCGGAAGGGTTTCGTGCCGCGAACCGAAGAGGACTTTGGCGGCGGCGGCGCCTTTCCTGAGATCCACGTCGCGCAGTTTCCGCTCGGCCTCGGAAGGAAGAAGACGGTAAGCGACGTACAGAAGACTATAGACTCACTCGAGTCGCAGGGAGCCGGCGAGGCGGGAGCGCAGAGAAGAAGAGGCCGAAGGGGCGACAACACGGGCGCAGCCAGCCGGGGGGGACAGGAGGATTCAAAAACGCCGCCAGAAAAGGCGTCCGCGCCACACAGAGCGAGCTGCGACGGAGCGAATGACTCCGCACAGACAAGGCTAGGCTTCGCCCCGTCATTCCGCGTTTTTCTCCGGTGTTTTCTACGGGTGCGCGTGTCGTGCCTCCATCTTCCTCGGTTGCGTGCCCACGGCTTTGCAGGGAAACAACCACGCGGCGTCGACGGTAGCGCTGCAGCTTGGTTCTGATGGCAGAATTGCCTACGACCTCGTCGTGCGCCAGGGCTCGGATAAGAAAGTCGTTTACTCCACTCCTCAGGCCGCCGAGGGCGTGGACTCGACAGTGCCGGTCGCCACCACTTCTTCGGGCATCCAAATTGTCAAGCGCGTACGCGAAAACACGAAAACCTGCGAAAAAAATACTCGAAAATACCAGACAACTGCGGCACTGCAGCAGCGTTTTGTATTCGTTGCATATATGCGTGCATGAGCCAGTTCGGTCTCCCGTGTGTCAGTGGGGCGGCGCGCAAGTCAGGAGAATAGACAGCGTCGGATGGAAGGCAAAAATTGCCCAGGCTCCTGCGTCTGAGCGGGATCCACACGTGTGCTTGGGAATCCATCTTTATATAGCAACACATACATATAAATACATATATATGCATATATATGTATATATATGCATATATATATTTGTATGTGTTCAGAGTTTGCTGAACTGCATTGCAGCTGGGGTGAGAGTTCGCAGAAGAGTCAGAGCATGTATACATATATATATATATATTCATATGCGTCTTTATACATATGTCTATTTGCATATATACATATGCTATGGATGCATGTGAGCAGGTTTGTCTGGGTGCGCCCGGTGGCCGCGTGCATCGCCCCTGTTTGCTTTCGACGGCGGCAAGAATTTCGGCCTCCATGATTCTACTGAAATAATTCAGGGTTGAACTGTGCAAATCTGTGTTACGGTTGTATTGTAAACCCGAGTCGCTGTGCTCGCCTTTTTGTTTGTTTCAGGTGGGAAACGCCATGCCCAGCACAGAGGAGGAGGAGAAGGAAGTCGCGCGGACGAAGGCGGCTCTGGAGGCGGCGCTTGAGAAGAAACTCGGTGCCAACAAAGTCAAAACGAAGCAGGACAAAGCGAGCGCCGAGTTCTTTCGATACACCCCTGCGCAGCAAGTAAGCCGGTCGCCAGTCTTGCACGAGACGCGCGTCCAAGTATCATCCTTCGAATGCGTCTGTGCGTCTGCGCTGCGCCTCTCTAGCGCCCCAAACTTTGAAGGCCTCGCCTTCAAAACGCTCTCCGCTTTTCCGCGTTTTTCTGCCGATCGCGGGACTCACGAGGAATGGCTGTCGCCTCTCCTGTGGATTCGAGGTGAAGACCCCTCGCTGGTCGTCTCCCTCTCTCTCTCTGCTTCCACGTCTGTGAATGCCGCTGTCTCTCGACTGTATTCACGCTTGCATCCCCGTGGAGCCGGGCCTTCCGGCCTACACAAGTCTCTGTCTCCCTATCGCGAGTCGTCAGCTGAGCGGGTGCGCGCGGCCGGCGGCGTGCATTCTCTCCGTTTTTTTCCCCACTTTTTCTGCTGCCTGTGTCTTCTTTGTTCTCTCCCTCGTGCAGACTTTTCACTGGGGCGTCCGATTGTTTACCTTCTTTCGCTTCTGTTTTTTTTCAGGGCACTGGGCACAACAGCGGGTGTGCGCAGCGCGTGCTGCGAGTTGAGGACATGCAGCAGGACCCGATGAACCCGCCCAAATTTCGACACAAACGAGCACCTGCGGCGGCTGGAAGTCCGCCGCCGCCTGTCATGCACTCGCCACCGCGTGAGTGTCTCCTGCACGCCAGAGAGAAAAGAAATGCCGGATTGCAGCCGAGAGAGAGAGGCCTTTCTTGCCTGTGGGGTCGCTCAAGCTCGAGCTTACGTCGCGCGCGTACCTGCTGCCTTCGAGAGTGCGACAGAGAAAGGAGCTCATCGCGTCCAGCGAGTACCTGTGATGTGGAGTGAACGAGCTTTTTTCAATTTTTTGCATGAGTGAAGAGAGCACGAGGGAGAATCTCTGAGAGAATGAGGGAGAATCTCCGCGGAGGGCTTGGCGAGCGGGTCGAGGCGTTCGCGGGGCTCTGCTCAAGTCGCTTTTTTCTTTTTGGTTGTGCTGCTATCTCCAGGCAAACTCACGCAGCAAGACCAAGCAGAGTGGAAGATTCCGCCGAGTATCTCGAACTGGAAAAACCAGAAAGGTTACACGATTCCTCTCGATAAGCGTCTACAGGCTGACGGCCGCAACCTCCAGGATGTAAGGGCGACCCCTTCTCGCGTGCAACGGCTTCAAGCGGTCATGTTACGCTGCATTTTCTTCTATAGCGAGTTCCGCCGCTGTCATTTGCCTCTGTCGTTCTATCTCTGTATACTCCGTGCGTATCCATATATATATATATATATATATATATATATATATATATATATATGTACCATGTGCATGCGGAATGGAGTCTTTCACGGTTTCCTGCGTGTCTGTCCTGTGGGTCCTTCAGGTGTCGATTAACGACAAGTTTGCGAGTTTGTCTGAGGCGCTGTACATCGCGGAGCGTCAGGCCCGAGAAGAAATTCGCCTCAGAAATGAAATCAAAAAGCAAAAGAAGATCAAGGAGGAAGAAATGCGCGAGCAGCAACTTCGTCTCCTCGCCGCCCAAGCCCGCGCAGAGAGGTAAGCCGCGTTCGCCATCTGAATTTGGTGATTTTCAAATCATTTTTCAATATGAATCGAGCGCCTTCGAAATCAAAGATCTCAAAGGCTCCCCTCCCCGCTGTCATCTGCATCTGCATGTATGCCTGTACGTGTACCTGCGTGGATTTACATATATATTTGTATATATACATGTAACGAGCAATCTGCTTAGCTGCCGCGCTTCGTCTGCGTAGACGGGATATGTGCATGTGTGTAACCACGGGGGATTGTCTGCAGGTGCGCATGCATTCGCGGGGTTACTCACTTTTTTCTGACTGATTTCTTTGTGGTTCAGGTCGAATCTGCTACAGCAGCAGCGCCGCGAAGGAGCAGAGGGAGAAGAAGAGGAGCGGAAAAAGCGCGAGGCGATGGCGAGAGATCGCCAGCGCGAGATCGAAAGAGAAATGCGTCTCGAGGTAGAAACGAGTTCGCTGCGAACGTGGGGGAGTCGCCTTCTCTGCACGCTGGAGAATTCAAGTGCATATGCGTAAACTTATTGGCAGGCATTTATCTAAATACTCTAAAAATGTGGGAAAAGTCGTTAAAGAATTTTAATATACCGGTCATTATTTGTCGACAGTGGCGCTGCCCGCTTGCGTACATCTGTCAGCAGTCATGTGGCTCGCCTTATTTTTTCTTGCATGATTGGACGGCATCTCCCGAAACATGCATCATACACTCAGAGCGAGACGGAAAGGGAGACACCGGAGGCGCGGGAGGCTTTTCAACTTACGGCGCGATGAAGTTCGAAAGAAAGGCTGCCTTGTTCTGAATTTTGACAGCAAACCGACACGACCCTGCGTCGTGGATTAGAGTCTCTTCTGTGCGCCGTGCGTCGCGTGTGTTTTTAGAGAAACAAGAGAGGAAGAAACGAAGAAGAACGCGACGTCAGCGAGCGCGTGGCGCTCGGTCTCCCGCCAACGAAAAAGGCCGCAGCAGGCGAAGGCATTTTCGACACGCGCCTCTTTAACCAGTCGGCGGGTGTGGACTCGGTGAGCCAAGATATCATCTTCTCTGTTTTTGAGACGCGAGTGTAGGGCACGCGCGCCCTCTTTGCACCGAGGAATATCACGCAGATGCCGTCTGTAGAAGCGAGCCTACATCATCCATTCTGGTCTATTTACGTATCAACATCTGTATATCTATATATCAATCTATTAATGCTTTTTTCTGTCTATTTATGTCCATATGTCTTTTTCCGAGCAGACTTGCACGTTCATGCATTGGCGCGTATGTGCGTTTGAGATATTTCAGATGGATTTTCCCTATTTTTCTCTCACTTTTTCTTAGGGTTTCGATGGAGGAAACGACGAAGCCTACAACTTGTACGACCAGCCCCTGTTTGCGAACCGCGCGAACAGCGCGGCCATTTACCAGTTCTCTCGCGAGCGCCTCATCAACAGTGTCGGGTAAGTGAAGCATTCACACACACAAACACACACACCTTCATTCATATTCAGGTATTTATATCTATAAATGTTTGTGCACGCATATACACGCATTCGTTCATATTCTTATATGCATATTTAATATAGATATGTGAGTATGCCTGTGTGTTTGCCTTCTAAACGGAGGCAGTAAGGAGGAACGTATATATATATATATATATATATATATATATATATATTTGTATTAGAAATGGGCTCGTGGTGTTTCGTGTTCTGTACCGGTATAAAGAAACATATAGAGGTGCTGAACTTATGCATGTGTATAACGCTGCGCTTGCTTTGCGGCTCAATGGCTTTGCGACTCTATCTCTACATCTGCTTTCTCGACGGCCGCCTTGCTTATATGTATATATATATATATATATAGGTATTTATGTATGTATTCATGTCCCCTCATGTGTTGGATATATAACATATATGAGAGTGAAATCTGGAGGGACGTGCCATCAAACGTGCATCTTTTGCGCTCGTTTCATCTGCGGTTTTCTCATTGTTTTCTTTTCAGAAACACCGGCGACGTGCCATCCTTCGCCGGCGCAGATCGGAGCTCGTACAGTCGCACAGCGCCCGTCGAATTCGAAAAGGTGAGAGGAGAGAAGAGGCGATTTGCTTTTCGTTTGGAAGCTTTCCCATTTTGCATGCGGATGTGGACTCTTGAAAAACGCTGGCGCTTTGCATTCGCTTTTTTTTCGCTGGCGCCGTCGGCGTTTTCCCCAGCTCAGGTTCTCTCCTCTCCTGTCGTGCATCGCCGTCTCCGTCGCATCGCGCTGCGTGTTTTAGGTCTTTCCTTTGAGGTTTCGCAGGAGACTCCTGTTTTCGGAGCTTCAGTCTCGCCTTTCTTGCTTTTTGGAGGTCTTTGCATGTTTTCGCTCCGCCTCGTCGTAGAGGTCACGGTGTGTTCATATCTCTGCTGCTTCCAGTCCTTCCTTGCGCGTTTCTTCTCGTTTCTGTCGCCTTCGCGTATTCACCAGCCCCATCCCTTCTTTCGCGATCTCTGTTTGTGTTTGCTTCGTGGCAGTGTCTTTAGGCGTTGGTCCTTATGGCGTATTTCTTTCACTATTCCTCCGCTTCGTTATCTCGTTGGTTCGCGGTTCGTTTTTCTGTGTTTGCAGGATGTCGCAGACCCGTTCGGTCTCGACAACTTGCTGTCGGAGGCGAAGAAAAAATAATTTCTTCGAGCAAACGGAAATCAAGCGAGTGTCTTTCTCTACTCAGCGCGAGTTGTATTCCTCAGCTCGTCGCCGCGTTGCATCGATCCTCCTACCTGCTTGCTCTCTGTTCGCCCTGCGAAATTTTTTTCTGGGCTCACTCTAGCCCGTGTGTCGCCAGCCAGGCTGCCTTCTCTCTTTTTTCTTCTCTATGTCTCTTTGGCTGCCTCGTGGTCTCGTTTTTCTTTTCTTCGTCGATCTCCCAGGGCTTAAATGGATGTCTCCGTCCTACCTGCTACGTATTCGTATGTCGAGAAAAAAAAACGAAATGCATGCATAAATGTGTAAAGTATCTCTTGCCGCGCCGCAGGCGCACGTAGTGTAAAAAGAGGCCGTTTCTAGGCTAGCATCCAGCGCTATGAGAGAAAACTAAAAGCAGAGCGAAGCAGACACAGGGACACGAACATTCAAATCAAGAGAATGCGACACAGAGGAGGAGAACGGCTTTTTGGACTCAGTTTGTATGGCGTGCGCGCCGAAAGACTGAGACCTTTTGCTACTAAAACGCCTTACGTACTTTTCCCTCTGCGCTACTCGCGAAATACCTTTATACTTACTGTGAAATTGCCAGACCGGGTTCTGCGGTGGCTCGACAGCCAGCGTCGCCGCAGCACCATTGTTTAAAAACTTCTTTTCTGCAGCAAATCAACTTTTGGCGCCCGATTATTGCGTGCGACAGTCTCTAAATCTGCGCTGACAACGAGTTGTGTGCTGTCCACATGCATGCATATGCGGATTGCCGTGAGTGCGCGGTGCTCTCTTCGGCGTTGTCGCCCGTCCAACTCTCCCTTTCTCTATATATCAATATATATATATATATATATATACACGCGTAGAAAGGGCAACCATTTCTGGCGGATGTTTTGAGGCTGTATATACATTCATATATATACATGTATAAAAATACAGGTGCACCTTTCTCGCCGGAGAGTTCGCCGATATCACGGAAGGATAAGCACGTGTAAGGAGACGAAGGAGTGTGACGGTGGAAAGAGCAACTCCCGCCAGCCGGCAGTTCTCCGCTTCAGATGCTCGCCGTGACGTGACTGCAGGTAGATGTAGAGATAGAAGTCCACTGCCGATACGAGGGCCGCAGTAGGAATATTCTTTCCCCGCAAACGCGGTTTCTTCGCAGACTTCCGTGCCTGAATCTCTGTCGTGTGCATGCGTTCTGGACTGAAGTCACCATTCGCAACGGAAACCACGAAAATACTTCCGGCGACACCGACAGCGTTCCAATAAAACGCGTTTTCCAGTTGATAGTCAAGAAATGAAGTTTGAGGCCAGCAGCCTCCCAGCCCGCGGCCCTTAACAAATGATAAATCAACGCGGCCACAGGTGTACGTACATACACCTATGCACATATATATCAAAAATATAAAATGTATACAAATGTATATATATATATATATATATAAATACAGATAGGTGTACCCGTAGTCGCGCAGACTTCCCTGTTTCACTAGAAAAGTGACTGTCTTCTTAGCCTCCGTGCAGAGTGGAAATGAAAGTGATGCAACTTCCATTGGGAACCGTTGCTTCCATGCCTCCGTCGACTTCGACGTCGACGTCGTCTATGAGCGCGAGGACGCCCGCTTTGACGCGCATTGGGGGCAGAGAGGACAAGAGATGCTTGGCATAGACATTTCCAATCGTGGCGTTGCCTGGTGCGTCGCTTCCGTTCGGTACGGAGTCGCTCGCCGCAGCGACACCGCCCGCACTGACACCGCCCGCACTGACACCGCCCGCACTGACACCGCCCGCACTGCTGTCGCCGGGTCGCGGCATGGGCTCATACGTCTCCGCAAACAGATCTGGCCGCTCTGTGACGACCTGCGAGCTGAGAAACGCGACAAGCTGATATAGCTTGACGTCTGCTTCGCCTCCCGCAGGCGCCTCGGGTTCAGCGGAGGGCGCCGAAGCGCCAGAGGAGGCAACGAAGGAGAGACGCAGCGTTTTGGCCTTCGTCGTCGTGAGCTGCTCGAGTCCGCCGCAGAACTCCACAGTCACGCAGAACGGCGAAGCAGAGCCTTGAGAGGCACTCATGGCTGAGTCGAGAAATAGACTGACGGTCGATTGAAAGTGCACGATAACTGTTTGCTCCTTTCGCGGTTGAGAAGACGAACTCTATCGTTCACTGGGAAGGCTGCGTGAGATTGAGCCGCGTGCGCATGCGCGGCTGACGAGCGGAGCCTGGCGCAGAGCGAGGAGATTTCGAAGGCTCCAGGGCAGCGGAAAAGAACGAAAAGGAGAATAGTTCAGTTTAGCAATATAGGAAGGCCGATGCTAGAAGACCTTGGAGAATGAATGGCGATTCTGAAAAAAGATTCTCACCAGCATGTGCAGCAGACACTTGTAGCGTGGAGCTGCTCTTGGCTAAGGATGAAGACGCGCCTGAAAAGCTCCTGCTTCATAGAAAAAGGGAAGGAAAAAAAATTTTGTCACCGCAAAAACGGTCGACGCTGCGATTCTAATTCGTTCCACTGCCGTGGTTCCTCGTCCTCAACTTCATGCGCTGGATGGTTTTGCCGCTGCGCATGCACATGCCGCTTACCCGAAAACCCTGTGGACGGCGGTGTACGAGTCTCGAGGGCGCGACATATCGGATGCCGCACGACACTGTCTGTGATTCTCTGCTGCATTGCCCCTGTTCGCCTGTTTGTTCTATAAAAAAAAGTGCCCCTGTCGACCTGCGACAGTTTCTGCGGATTCGTGGCCATTTTTCTCTACACGGAGATCGGGCGACCTCAGATCGCGTCACCGTCCAAATATACGTCTGTATGCTTTTACAATTTCTCAGTTGTGTATCCACGCTGGAACAGCTCATGCTCATTTGCTTAGAAGGCTTTTCCATCTGTACGCGCCCGTATAGCTGTGAATACGAATGCCCGTGGACGTGTGACGCGACGACTTCCGCTCTGACAGGCCATCAAATCTGTTCCACTGAAGCCGGCGTTGGCGGATGCACTTTCCTAATTAAAAGAAAGACGCGGAAACAGACTGCCGGAGTGGAGGCATGCCTGGTAAGCATGCGGAGCTCTCGCACCCAAAAACAGCCTTAAGAGTCAGCGCAGAGTCGCTTCATCATGCTGAACGTGGTCCCAAGCTCGGGAAGGCCACGTAGAGGAGGACAACGCAGAAACGTTGCACAGAAAATCTGCGACAATGAAGAGGCTGACATTAGCCTCAAAGAACCCGGATTGCCGCCGCTTTACGACAATCAAGCTTGAGCACGTATCGAGAATGCACACGCATAGGCAAGAGTGTCATCTACATCATAGAATCGCCACACCCAAGCTGTCTCGCAGGATGACGACAGAGGTGTATACGCTTTGCATACAGTGATCATACGTGCGAGCCCCAAAGAAATGTCGAGGCATCACGTGAATGCCAAAACGCGCAGGAAGTGAATTTTTTGTCCGCGAAAAAGCCTACCGTCGAGAAGTCGTGTCTACGCATACAGGTGGCTAGCAAACACATATCTATGTGCACATGCACTTATACCGACGATGCCTTGCCAGGTAGTGCCTGTGTTTGCGAGTGAAGAGAAGTTCACTGTCGATTTTAATGTTGCAAGCCTAAACTGACACACACGTGCGGCAGTCTTGCGGCAAAGATTATCCTTGTCCTGAGTACGAGTAAATCCGAGAGCAGCATTTGCTCCTCGGAGGTGATGTGCTCAGAGACGATGAGAGACTACGGTTAGGCGTGGTATGCAGTGCCTTACGGCGGGGTAGACGAGCCCCCAAACCGGCGTTGGCGGATCGTATACAGACCACTATGGGATTGCAAGTACGGTTCATTCCCTAGCATATATATATATATATATATGGTGTGATTGAATGCACATGCGGAAGTTGAAGAAAAGACAGACGTGCGTGTCATTATGTAATGCCTCTCTCGTCGACACCAGATATATACACATGCCTGTGCCAATGTATATGGTTAGTATTCAAGTTTGCATCACTGTCGCGCAACTGCGAACTTGTCTATCCCGAAACCAGGGGAAAAATGTGAGATTCCAAGATGGCTCTAGTGATGTGATTCCGTGAGACCTGGAACAAAAAAGAAATGTGACCGCTGAAATCCGAAGTGCCTTGTTTCTGGTGAGTGCGGTCTCTTGGCACTCTCCGCGAGGGATAGGGGGTCTGAATGCTTGGTTTCAAAGGAACTTCGTGAGGAACCTCTGATGGGAGTTACTCCCATTTCAGTAGCGCGCCCGCCGTCTGGCTTCTTTTTCCTCCCTCACTGACGTCGGACTTTCTTTGTTTTCGACTCTCACCCGTCGCGAAGGAGAACTCCTTTTGTGATGCACGAGAATTTCAGTCTCCCTTTATGGTACGCGAGTGACATCCCACCCAACCGATTGACTCAAGCGTTCTCATACTGACCTGTTCTCCGTAAATTTCCACTTTCGGTCCTGCCAAAAGCTGATCGAAGAATTCTCCCCCTGTGGCATAGAGCCATAGCTTTGTATGCCTCGTGCATACGTCGTTCTACGCGGTAATCTTTCGCGTTGTTTTTGTTCGCGTCAAACAACCGTTTTTGTCGCAGCATGTAAGCTCTTTGCGGTCCTCGGATTCGTTTATTGAGGCACACCTCCGGGACGGGGGCGTTTGCTCACTTCTGACTCTTCCGCGGTCTCGCTCAAGATTTCTGTTGCCTTACTGCTTCTGGCGTGTGTGCCTTTTACCGAACTACTTGTGTTGCAGTTTCAGCGTTCCGCGGCGGCTTTCCCTTTTCATTCGTGTCCCTTCCATTGTGTGTATCTCATCGGCATTCTGGTCACGTCTATATCTTTACAGGTTTGTCGCTTCACTCGGTGTGGACATTGTTTCTCAGGCTGGGTGTCTCGCGTTCTTCATCCGAGCAGGTTGATGTTGTTGATGTTGCTTTGGCGGCATGGCCTCGCCTTCTTTTCGGAACATTTTTGTTTCTTCGCTTCTCTCTGCATCCGCATCGCCTCTGCTACAGGGGCTAATGTCTGTGCTGAAACTGTATTACGTTCTTCACAGCGAACGTTCGCACACATATGCGTTTATGTCCAAGATTGCATTGTTTATGTCGTTCTATCGCGTGGGCGATTGAGTATGGATGGCCTCTGGAGGCGTCAACACACTCTCTGAAGGACTTCGTTGTCGATTGCATAGCCGCGTGCTTCTGTATGGACTTTAACTGACTTCGTGACTGTCTGCATGCGCCGCTCCAATCCTTTTCCCCACGTTCTGCTTCTCTGCCGTGTGCGCTGCTTATGTTGGTTTCTGTATGCCGAATCTAATCCACTATGAGGTTCGTCTCAAGAGAAAATAGGCATCGCCACTCGCCGTGCGCTTCTCACTACCAACGACTGACACACGTCTATTGGCTCAGCCCACGCAGGACAAACTGAAGGACACGTCGTTTGTTCTCTAGAACGTAGGGAAGGATCAGACTCGCAGCGGCGTCGTCGCCCTCATATACACCGAGACAAACGGCCACTCCCAAAACGAAGAGGACGCCAAACGCCGAGCCGCTGAGTGCGGAGACCAACACCCCGCGCGACGATGCGAAAAGGCAGCGGCACATAGCCACAGGACCAGCCGCAGAGACACGACAAGCGAGAGAGCGGACACCAACAAGCAGAGGAGAGACGGCAGAGGCACTCCAGGGATACAGCGCAACACGCTGAGACTCAGACGCGACACTCTTGACACCGTTTCGCCTTCAGCGTGCGGGCCTGTGAGGCACGTTGACCATTCTTCACCGAATGTCCGAATCACGACACGACGCAGACATGGAGGAAGCATTGGCGCCACGCAGCGCCGAGGTTTGTCCTTTCCACGACGTGGAACCCGCCACACTCGCTTCGCCGTCTCCCACGCCAGGGCGGAGCCGCTGCGCTCGGTGGCAACGCAAGGGCGACCTCGCCACGCGAGAAGGAGCGACGCTCAGCCGCTGCTGCGGCGCTGAAGACTTCGACACTGAGTCCGAGGCCGCGAGCTCCTCTCAGCTGGGCGGCTTCGCCCAGGCGCAATTCGGGAAACATGAAGAGCGTGGAGGGATCGGCATCGCTCCAGTGCGCATGCGGGCATCCGCAGCACTTCTTCACCGTCCCCCGTTTGCGTCTCAGCAGCCCTCCGGGCACGTGCCCGCAGCTCCAGGCGAGCGTCACAAAGCGGCGGAGGGGAAGCGGGGAGACAACGAACTCTCAGAAGACGGAGGGACTCCACGCGGCCGCCCGCGGCTGCCTCGGAATGAGAGACTCGAAATCGGGGTTACGCCGCGCCATCACCGAGGCGGATACTGCTGCGAAACGCAGCGCCCGCTCGGGGTAACGCGAAGCCTGCCCAACAGACTCGACAGGCAAACGGAATCGACAGAAGAGGAGGCGGAGAGCGAGTCTGAAGCAGATGAGCAAGAGACAGCCGAAGCGGCTCTCGTCTCTCCGGCGACCGTTAGCCTGGACCCGCACGTCGCGTTTTCCTCCGATGCCGAGCAGAGAATTCAGCGAGTAAGCAGAACGCAACCACTCCAGCTAGCGCACACGTCCTATCATCAGCGAGACATGATGCATATGTATGTTATAGTCATAACTGTTCACCCCGCTCTCTTTCTGTAGAGCCTATGTGTATATATATGCGCATCTACGTACCTGTACGAGTGCCGATCCAGCTCACAATATCTTGAGGAGCTCTCTTCTGTGCGTGCTCGCTCCGCGGTTGGCGGCCTTCGCCGTTCTTCAGCGGCCATAGTCTCCAGGCTAGCACAATAGAACTTTATTTAATAACTACATATTAAAATGAGCGCATGTAAACTATTCTTGAACGGTGGTGTACTGCAGTCATAAAGAACTTGGTTGTCTCTCTCTCATAACCGGAGTCATCTTCAGTATTCTAGGAACTATAATGCTTTTGTTTATTTGATTTGAGTTATACAGTTCTGGATCGCGGTTCATTTGTACAGGGACGACGACGACAGCTAGTTCCTAGAATACTGAAGATGAATCCGGTCATGAGATACAGACAATTAAGTATCCACATGGTTTCTACAAAGCGTAGATATAAAATGGTGAATGGTTCTGTAGAGATCACTGTGTTATGGTTCTATCGCAAACCCTTGAGATTACGCTGTTAAGATGAGTGAGAAGGGGAATCCATATATATTACGCCTAGAACATAACCGATGTGGAATAGCCACGTTATTGTTGGAGCTATCTTTGTATTCTTCACTCAAAGTAACTACAGTTCTTTAGTTACTTACATGCCTACAAGTTCTATAATGCTAGCAAATCTAAAGGTACGTTATGCAAGATAATTCACCTAGCCAACACGATCCGGTTGTTTAAGAACAGCCTCCCTTTTTAAGGGATTGAAATGTGCAGATCATAGCTAGGCCATGTATCGTTAGTATCACACTGTAAGTAACTATCAGTTCTGTACGAATAATCCGCGATCCAGAACTGTGTAACTCAAATTGAATAAACAAAGACTCGAATGTCTTCGCCTCCCTGCCTCTGGCCATATGGCTGGAGACAGCCTCAGTCGCAGAATCTTCAAATCGTCACATCTCTCAACCATGTAAGGGGGATGGAATGTCAAGTACACGACTTGTTGTGCGTGCCTGTATATCCATGCGCCGTCTCTGTGCTGCGGCCGCCGACCGCGTTTCTGCGACTGCGGACGGGCACCTTTTGCTGCCTTTGCGCGTTGTCTTGCGTGACTTTTTCCGACTGTTTCTCCCCACGCTGCATGCGCCTTGCCGCTCTGCGCAGGGCCGTCACCACGCGCCGCCAGCGTCTCTTCACGATATGAGAAGCGGGCGTGCGGCTGCCGCGGGGCGTTCGCCTGCGTCGCGTCGAGAGGCTCTCAGCGTCGAGGGCCTCTGGCACGCAGGCAGAATCCCCCTCTGCTCCAGCAGCGCAGTGCCCAAGCAGGCCTCCTCGCAGGCGTCCTACTCGCTTGCGGCTGCAGTGTCTGCCGCGTCCTTTTGGGGGGGCGCTGCTGCATCCGCTCCACGTGACTCTTCGATGCAGCGCATGCGCCTCCAAGCTAAAGCCCTCGGAGACCTGGGCGTCGATGCTGAACGCCCAGGATCCCCGTTGGAGGTGCCTCTGAGATCCAGCGGCGTAGACGCAGGGGTCGCCCCGCGATTCCGAGACCGCGGAATCGCGCTCCTGAACTCCTCGATGCACGCGCGAGAAGGCGCCGGAAGAGTGGAGCCGACGCCGGCGCGCCGCAGCGAAACGAGGGGCGAGTTTGGACCTGCAGAGGCGGCGTACGCCGTCCTAGAGTGGAGCAGCGGCTGCGGCGCACAGGCTCAACACACCTGCGCAGATCCGCCCCCCGCCTGCGGGCGCGTCTCCCAAGGGTCGCCTACGGAGGCGCGGCTTGACAGGGGAGCAGGCGCAGCCGCAACTGGAAACGGAGAGCTTGAGAGCGCGCGAGATGACGAAGAGAACAACGCCGCTGCATCCAAGCGAACGGCGCTGCGAGACGCGCGAGCGCACGACGCCTCATCTGAGAAGCAGGAGGGTGACGGGGCTTGTCGGGTTAGCGTCGGCAAAACGCACGATGGAGTCGACGCTTTGGAACGCGTTCGCCTGCCCCTTGCTTCTCATAGCGCTTTTGTGATCTCGCCAGCGCCGCCTTTATCATCTTCCGGCTTCCGCCCGCCTTCGTCGAGCGCGACTCAGAGGGCGCACAGCGCACGCAGGCTCGCGGCAAACTCCGACGAGGATGAAGCCGCAGCGCGCCGAGGCGCCTGGAACGCAGAAAGAGATGAAGGCGCAGACGGCTCAGGCGACGAAGGGCGCGAAGCGACTGGAGAGGTATATCGCGGTGGGCAACCTGGGACTGCGTCGTTCAGGGGGATAAGCGCCCTGGCGCGCCCCGAGGAAAGTGTGTCGACTGGGCGAGGACGCAGGAGGACGCGACGCCTGCGCTTAAATCTCAAGAGCGTTAAGACATTCTGTCCGCAACAGCCGTGCCGCCGCTTTCAGACGCTTCGGCGGGCACATCTTCTCCGCTTCCCGCTGTTCCACGTCCGCCTGCTTTCGCGAGCGGCGAAGGTGCGGAAAATGCAGCACGAGCATCGCCGGCTGCTGTCGCTTCTTCCGCACCCAAAAAGCCTCTTCGCGGCGGCCGCGCACGTCTCGCTCCGGCACCCCGCGCGTCCGCAGTCGCCTGCTGCCGCGGGCTCCGCGAGGGCCCCTCCGCCGTCTTCTCACTCGTCAAGCAGAAGCCGCGCAGCCACCGCAGCGTCGCCAGCGCGAAGCGACGCCAGCCGTCCTCCGCGCGATGCAAATTGGGGGGGACAGGAAGCTCCGCCTTCTCATTCCAGCCGCTTCCGAGCCGCCGCGGCGGCCTGCGAAGCTTGCGCGAGCCGCGAGTCCGAGGCCCCCGGGGCGGACGACGAAGAGGCGGAGGAAGAGGAGAGCGCGTCTCTCCCGGACCAGCCAAATAGTGCCGACGTGTGGCGAGACGACTCGCTCTCCCCGACTCCGGCTTCGAAGTCGCGTCCCCCCGCTCGAGCCCTGCGCACAGTCCGTGCTGCGCGGCGCCGTTGTGTGTGCGCAGTTGCGAGAAAGGGAAAGAAGATCTTTTACACGCACTGCCTCTCCGCCGCGGCGCCACCTTCCTGGTGCTCATGCGCGTCCTCGGCCTCGTCATGGACTGCGAGGCTGCCCGCGTCTGGCTCGCGCGCCTCGAGCTCGAGACGGGCGCAGCAGAATCCAATCTTCCTGTCGCTTCAGGGCCACGCTCCCGCGCCACCGCTGCCTAGGCAGTCCAGCAGCAAGGCGGCGGCCTTCTCAGAGGGCTCGCTGGCGCACCACGAGGCCTGCAAAACCTCGTCGTTCTCGCTGCACGTCGCCAGCCAGGCGCGCATGCGCGAGCTCGTCTGGGGTGCGAGCCCGGCAGGCGGCCTCGAGGCGACGCTGCGGTGCTCAGACACGCAAAGCAGACGCTGTCGAACCTGCTGCAGCTCTGTCTCGTTCTCGCCCAGCGACCGTCGGAGGCCCAAAAGCGTCGCGAACCGCGCCGCGTCAGACCTGAGTCCTCGCGAAAGCGTCACAGCCGCGACACTCCACTGGCGACAGACAGCGACCGCAGCGTTCCACGCGGCAGACGCCACCAGCACTGACGAGAGCCTCGCCGCCCTGCGCGGCGCCCGGGGCTTCTGCGGAGCGCGGCTGAACTCTGCAACCAGCGGCGAGGAAGCGAGGGAATCGGAAGAAGCGAAGGAAGTGAAGGGCCTCTCCCAGACGCCGCCACCGCCACTCCCTGTCGGGGCGGGGCCCCATGCGCAGCCAGAAGGCTGCGCCGAGCTCGCGGCGCGAGACAAGGCGTGCGAGGGCGTTCACCCGGAGGAACGGGAACGCCGCGCAGAGTCTCATGGAGGCAGCGAGCGCGGGCGGGATGCAGGGGGGCGTGTCGAGGGCGAGGCGGCTGCCGAGCGGCGCGGCAGGCTGACAGAGGCGCGGCAAGAGCGAAAAGGGACGCGTCACGGGCCTTACCCTCCGCAAAGCTCGCTCGTCGCGAAAGTCGCGTCCGCGAGTCCTGCTGCCAGCGCTGAGGCAGCGGGAAAAGGGTCACGAGTGCGCGCGGCGCATGCGCGGAGGCCAGCATACCGGGAGGAGGAGGCCGGGGAGGGGGAAGGCGAGGCGTGCTTCGAGCGCCTGCGCGCGGCGCTGGGGAACCCGCCGACGTCGTGCCCGCTGCAGCACTGTCCGTTGCTGCCGCTGTCCTGTCGGCACTCGGCTTGCTGCGATTCGTTTCTTCGAGACGCAGAGAAGCGCGAGTTCGGGGGGCACTCGTGTGTTCGCTCAAACTTCTCGTCGACGACAGACATCCTCTTCAACAAATACGTGCGGGAGATCGACAACGCAGAGCGCCAAAAGGAGCGGGAGGAGCTCGAGGCCGCCAGGCGAGAAAACGGCGAAGTTAGCGAAATCGCGCAACTCCAACAAATCGTCGTAAAAAGCACGAAACTGGTTTATTTCCTCATCATCGTTAACATCGTCGTGATCCTGCTCTGCGTCTTCTTCGCCCTCTTCCCCTTCCACCTCACAGGTACGGGGACGAGGCACGCAGGAGTGAAAAACGCAGCGCCATCTCTGCCGTCAAAACACCTTTTGTATCTACCTGCACGTCCAGATATATATATATATATATATATATATATATATATGTATCGAGAGAGAAAGAGACATATATATATATATATATGAATCTCTATTCATCTACCTGACTAGACCTCTACATAATATAGGATATATATATATTATATTTTTCTACCAGCCCATAGATGTATATATATATAGAGGGATAGGTGAACGTAGCTAGCGAGGATTGTCTTACTCTCTCAATACGGGGATGACTGCGCATTTGGGAACAGGCTCCATAAAACGATGAGACACGCCGAGAGTCGGCCTGCAGAGGCACCGCCGTAGACGGGTGTCTATTGTGACACCATCCGTCGGAGTCCTAAAAACACGTATAGGCAGAGACGGAAACGCTTTCTAGGAGTACGAGGACTCCCGAGTTGGCGGGCCTTCACCCGATAAGAATACAAATAAACAATATGTATTCGGGGTCGCATGTGAGGCAGCACATGAGACGATACCCGAATAGGCGTAGCGCATGATCACTAATTCTGTAGGTGGAGTCGGCAACAAGATGTGTATATACGCCCTTATATATACATATGAATCGTTTAATCATATTTAGGGGAGAGAGGGACCGGCGAGTTCTTGTCTGGGAAGAGATAGCGACGACCGCCCGGACGCTGCTCCGTTATGGGACTGATTGACCTCAGTTTGTCGTGTGCAAATGGCCTTCCTTCTTTGTCTCTCGGTGCCTCTGTCACGTCCTCCCAAGCAGAGCCGGAGCCCAGCATGAGCGAGGAGTTACCTGAGGCAGGTTTGCGTGCGTCTCCTGAACAAGGCAGAGAGTCTCTGCGCTCTCTGGGCGCCCTGCCTCCCTCTGCTTCCAACGTGCCCTCTCTCCGCCATGCCACCCCGCCCCCGTATTCCGCGCGGAGCTTCGAGCTGCTGCCATCGCCTGAATCAGCTCTTTCGACGTCTGCGAGCGCCCTGCATTCTTCTGCGCCACCGCTGTCTTCGGCGGCGCCACCGCTGTCTTCGGCGGCGCCACCGTTGTCTTCGCCGGCGCCGCTGCAGCATTTGCCGACTGACGCGGGCGACCCGCTTCCGCCGTTTCTTTCTTCTTCAGGAGAGGTCGCGGGCCGCGATGCGCGTCACCGCGCAGCCCGGCGCCGGCTCTTCGAGGAAAGGGCTGTCGGCTCGAGACGAAGACTCTTGCGAACTTCCAACGAAGCCCTCGGCGCCCGAGACCGCTCGCTGCCATGTTCGCCTCGCACAGAATCGAAAAACGGCGTCTCTGCAGATGCAGGGCACACGCCGCAAGGCTCCCTCAGGCTGAGTGCCGCGGACGCGGCCAGCGGCGAGCAGCCGACCATCCGGAGAGAGGAGAAACATGCGGGGGTAGAAGCCGTGCGCAGGCCCACGAACGAAGAGTTGGAAGGAAAACATGTTTTCTCTGAGATGACAAACGCGACGGGAGGGCCCCTGGTTGTCCTTACGCCATTGACTGAGCTCGCGGAAGTCCCGGTCGAGGCTTTCAAGGATCTCGTTATCGTCCTCAAGATTTACCCGGTACGTTAACAACAGACATTTGCACCGTGTTGTCATTTATCCTTCCTCTCGACCACCGTGGCGGTGTATTCCCGCGGTAGCTGGTGTCGCTGCCGCCGGTCAATACACAAATCTATGCTCACACCGGCTACCCGAAACCTGGTGGCGGCCACGGGCGTCCTGTGGGTGCTGACAAGTAGATGCCTCTATAAAAATACTACTTTGACAAACAGAAAAAGAATGAGAGACAGGTTGATCCCCACCTGCCTGTATAGAGACAACCACGGGCGACCCTGACACAGCTCGTAGATTCACAGAGGGCACACCGTGGATCTTCGTCTGCCTTTACTAGTAGATCCCAGCGTATGTAAATGAATTCATGCATTTTTATGTATGCATATATACATATATATAAATATTTATACAGATACGTTTGAGCAGACAGAGCAGAACCGGTAGCCAGTTCGTTCCTCCACGGGTGCGTTAAGCGATGTAAGCTCTCTGTACGTGAAGGAGCTGCACCGGAGACAGGGCGCGTTTTTATGTCTCATTTCTCAGATAAAACTACTCGCGTAGGTTGCGATGCACCGTTTGTGAAACTGACTCATTCATGCAAGCACATGGACACATGCTGTCGAGCCACGCAGAACCAAGTTGCGAAATTTCGCAAGAGCTGGATCTGCCTATTCCGCCGCCTTGCCATATTCCTTTGACTGTACATTTCGTATGATTTGCCGAAAAAAGCGGCTTGCTGCCCGCTTTGTTGCCATCTTCCGGAATTAGGCTGACGGCGAGCAGGGGGGCCAGCGCGCAACCGTGACGAAGGTGTTGAGCGTCGCCGCTGCGGAAGAGCATTTTACGCGCGAGGCTGGACAGCGGGAGAAGAAGAAAAAAGTTGTTTTCTTCTATACCGGCGAGTCGCTGGAAATTGATAAAGGTAGGACGCAACGTCTCTTCTGCAAACGAAAACGTTTACCAGCTTCGCGACCGCACACATAGGTAAGACATAATTCTGTCGCTGTGTGTCTATAGGCCAGCCCACATACTCAGCAATGCGCAGGCGCCTGGTCAACAAACCGGTTCCTCCTCCTGCGCAAATACATCCATGAATACCTATATATACATATGTACATATATATTTTTATGTATCTATGGAGGTGTACATGTGCTCGAGTATGTATCGGTGCGCATGCATTTCGGCGGGCGCTGGCTCGAGACCCTGTGTGGGTGTCCTGCGCGTTTGCTGTGCGACATTCCAGAGGCGGCGCTGCTGCGGAACTCCCGCGGCGAAGGCGTCTACGCGTGGGACTTCTTCGCTGAGACCATGTCGCCTCTCTCACCCTCGCAGCCGACGGCGGTGGCCCGCGCGCGGAGCGACCCGCTGGAGACCTGCGGAGAGGCCGACGGCGAGAGGCGAAGAGCCGAGTTTGGTGCCGCCAAGCAGGCGCGGAAGGTGCAGGAAAGCGCCTCTGAAGTCCGGCACACGCGGCGCGTCGCGACGCCTACTGGCAGTCTCCTTCGCCCGGTAGACATCCCCAGCTTGCGCGGCGAAGCTTCTCTCGCGACAGCAGAGGACGAGGCGAACGCCGCAGATGCGTCCGCGAGAGCTCTGGAGCCCCGTGACGGCGCGGGCCGCGGCGCGGTTGAGGGAGGAGAGACAGGAGACAAACACCCCGCGGCTCTGCTGCTAAGGAGCCTGGACGAACCCGAGCCGCGCGACGCGACGAGTACCGGCAGGAACGCTGAAGCCGCGGAGGCAGCAGAGGCAAGGCGCCATGCCGACAGCGCGAACGCAACGCGGCATGGGGAGAGCGAAGCAGCCGCGGGCGCTGCCTCTCTCAGAACGGCAGCCGCGGCGGAGCGAGCGGCTTCCGAGGGGACCGTCCTGGCCACCGGCTTCGCGCGGCGAACGGAGTTTCCTTTCACAGCACAGACAAGTGACCGCATGGAGGTGCAGGCGAAGGTCGCAGCCCCCGAGAACTCCGCGCGGGCGACGTCCCACACGGACCGAGCCGCAACAGGCGGCGACCCCTCTCAAAAACGAGGCGCAGGAACGGAGAGACTGGAAATGGAGGCTAAGGGGCGCGAGGGCGACACACACACAGGAGCAAGAAACAACACGCGTGTCGACTGGACGAAGGAACAGCAGGCGTTCGGCACACGGCGCGAGGCAGTTTCAGCTGCAGAACGGTTCGGTTCGGGAGCTCGTCAGCCGCAGGAAGCGGTGTCACTGACTGCAGGAGGGGGGAAGGACGCGCCACAGAGAGAAGCAAATGCCGCGGAGCTCGCGGCGTCGCGGGCAGAAGCAGAACGAGAAAATCGGGATGGAGCCGGACGGAGTGTACCTGAGCGACGCAGCGTGAAGGAACCGGAGGCAGAGAATCGCGTACCGCCTAGACGACTGATGGCAAATGCGATGCTCGGATTTGCCAACACGTTTGACCAGTTCGCCCGTCTCGGTGGAGCCTTATGTAAGCACATGCGTTTTGCTGCTTTGATGAAAAACGAACTGCTTACTACGCTCCTGTTGCGACAAAAAGACGTGTCTATGCAAGTGCGCACGGTCCAGGTTGCCCTCTAGAGTGCCGTGCAGACAAACACACTCCATATGTTCAATTTTAGAGTCTTGAAGGACGCTTTGCTAGTAAATGCCGCCTGCTCTACACGAGGAGAGAGAGAGAGCTGGACGACCTAGAGGCATGAACTCTAACGCAGACCGAGTACACAGCAACCCCTCGCAGCACGCTCGCGTATGGACATATATATATATATATATATATATATATATATATATATATATATATATATATATATATATATATATATATATACATGTATGTGCATATATATACATACATATATGTATGCATTTATATATATATATATATATATATATATATACATATGTATGGGTATGTTTCTCTGTAAAGGAACGACGCCTCAAAGCAGGGCCAGACGAGTTAGTTCGGCGGCAAGAAATCAATGGGCTCGTTCGTATCAGGAGAATGTGTAAGGCATGTTTTGCTCCAGACATCATATGAATCATTCGTCGTTTGCCTATAGCCCCCACTTCGAACGTTGTGTGTCGGTGTGTGCTGTTTTCTTTCTTTCCTTTTTCGTTTCTTTCCTGTGTCTGCCTTGGCACCCTGCCATCTGCCCCCTTCCTGCGGCCCTCTCGTGCTGTTGGATATGGCGTTCCCTCGTCTGTCTCGGAAACGACATCCTTCTTCCCTCGTCTCGCTCGGCTTTCCGCTGGCTCTGCGGACGCTGCCCAACCTTCTCTCCGCATGTGGCCGCGGCTGCGCAGTAAGTCCTGCGATCTCGATTGCGCAGACCCTCGACGTCGCCGGTGCGTTGCTGGCGAATCCTCAGGCAGCCACGCTGACGCCGGCGAGCCTGCCGCCGTATGTGTCTCCATCTTCATCGTCGCTCGCATTTGCATCTTCTGGCTACCCTTCCTACGGCGCCTACCACGCGCCGCAGGGCTCGGTGATGGCGGGCGTCGCCGCGAACACGCCGCCGCCGCCGCGGCTGCCGCTCGCCGTGGTGGAGCCCAACGTGAGTCTCGCGACCGCGAGCCCCGCCTACGGGCCTGCGGCGGTGACGCAGTCGCAGCCCCACCAGCTGTTCACCTCGGGTGCGCCGCAGCAAGCAATTTACTATCCGACGGGCCTCGCGGGCCCAGGGTTTGCGGTCTCCACGAGCACGGTCGACACTTCGTCGTTTCTCACGCAGCCCGTCAGCTACTACGGCGCGGTCCCGGCTGGCGCCACGTGGACAGGAAGCGGGGGCTACCAGGCGATCACGGTCGCCGCCAGCTCAAACGCCGATCTTCCTTTGTACGTCTTCGCGACCGGTCAGGAAAACCCTGGAAGTCCGCAGGAGGCCCTTTCGGCGCGCGACGGGAGATACCTCGACGCACAGAACGGTGCGGGTGCCGGCAACTCAGGCCAAAGCGGCATGCTGAGTGCGTCCCTCGGGCCGCCGCTGCGGAGACTGCTAGCGCAGCGACTGGCCTCCGCGGGCGCCGGGCGCCAAACGATCGGCCAGGAGAGAGGCGGAAACGAACGGGGGGGGAAGGCGAAGATCCAGGAGTGCGCACGCACAGACGAATGCGCGGAAGAGACGCCAGGTGGGCGCGGAGGCGCGAAGAAAACAAGGATAAACCTCCGAGGGGAATGTGCAGCAGCACCCAGCGATTCTGAGCGGAGGAGCGTAGCGGCCACCGGGCTCGCAGACGGTGCTGGTGATCAGTGGAGCTGTCATGGAGCTGTGCGTGCTTACGCGGAAATAGAGATTCAGCAGAGACACGCGTCCGAGCCTACAGATACCGAAGCGAAAAACGGGATAAACGAGGCCAACGGTGCGAGTGGAGAAGAAGAGCACTTGACGCACCTATATCAGGTTGACGAACGAATCGAAATAGGCAAAGCTGCAGAGGATGTGACAGCGCAAAGGACGCACTCCTCTGCAGTGAGCGCGAAGAAGGGAGTGGCAGAAGGTGTGGAGCTGCCGCGACCGCCGGCATCAGAGCTGTGCGACAGCGAGTAGAATGCGATAGGCGCGTTTGAATTGAGCCTGCAGATTTTGAGCCAGCAGGACAGACCAGCAGGACGCGGATCCGTGCTCATGGATACGGAGTTTCCTGGTGCACCCTGACCGCCCGGCCCGAGCTGGATTACGTTCAAACTTTACACGGGATACGTTGCAATGTTAACTTACTAAATACCAAGGGTGCGAAGATAATCTAATAGGTAACACGTTCATGGAAATCAAGAGAGCTAATAAAGGAAGACAAGTAGAAGAATGCGATGCCACTCAGATAGCTTAACGTAGGGCCCCGTTTCACGGACCAAGGAAATGCGTGCGTATGCACCTAACCGACGTGTTACTCGAAACTATCGTTTGCACGTGAGATCCCGGAGAGTTGGAATCCATGCCGGAATATTGGCATCGCGTGTGCGTAGTCCAGGTATTCAAAGACACAGAATCCGCACGTCACCGCTTGCTCGGCGCTGCCTTGTGTCGGGCGACCACTGGGAAGCAGTTGGTATCTTTATCATCTGTCTGCTTCACAGCGAACGCCGCTCGACCGAAGCATGGCAATGGAAGTGTCTGTCGGGCAGGGAAACAGAAGAAGCCCGGCATTCTTTCTTCAGGTGCTCACGGCACGGCTCCCTCATGCATGTACTCCGGTGTCCGGTGTTGTACGCGTATGGTTTGGGGAACTAATGCGTCGTACATCCGACGGGTGGCCTCGACTTTACGTCGACGAGAGTATTCAGTGCGTTGGGGACCTAGAGCTCTTCACGGTTGCATCACGGTTACAATTCCACTCATAGGTTGAACTCTATCGTACGTGGGCAGTTGAAATGCGAGGCACGAAAAATGACGCTGAGCAACCTCGGACCCTGATACCACCGTGCCGGGTGCGAAAGGCAGAATTGTGCAAAAAATGTTGGGTCGCACTCAATACTGAAAGAGATCGGGACACTTTCCTTTCATTTTTGTCGACGCAAGCCCACAACAAGGCCCGCCTCCTACGTAGTATATGACTATGGATCTCCACAGGCTAATGCCTCTTAACAAAACTTTTCCTCGTTTCCAATGGAAACCCCATGCGGCACGGACTCGGAGAACTGTGTATAAGTACGGATCTAACACGTAGCACCGCTTGCCAGGCGAAGAAAATTTAGGCCGAGCGGAATTCGAACCCACGACCACCCGGTCCGTAGCCGGGCATTCTATCCAACTGAACTATCAGCCCGTCGAGCGGCGCGGGATGGGACGCTGTAAACGTCGCTTGATAGGTCACACGTTTGCGGCTAGGCTTCGCCACCCATCATATTCAACCGAAAAAAAGAATTCTTTTCGTTGGTTGCCCATCCACGTTTCACGTTTGTGAATCGCGTAAAAGCGTGTCCTCATGTACGAGACTTGCGTGCGCAGCGAATATGGCCAACCTTGCATAAAACTTCAGTCGTCCTGATGCCACCAGAGCAAATAACTGGGCTCGACACGGAGACCAGGGGCGTGGTAGAACAAAGTGAATGCCCAGTACACTGGAGAACCCTCGCGAATATCACCACATCTCGCAAAATGTCTCGCAACTTCGCGGCACGAAGGTAGCGACGGCACGGCTATTACGAACAGGAATCCTGACTCGTTGCGACGCTGGTCACGTAACTGCAGGCCCCGCCACGCAAAATTCGCCGACACAGAAACTTTCTCTGTTCATTCCACGTCGCAAAATGTGCAACAAAGCACGCCACACCTCGCAATCCGCTTTAGGGGACTAGAAATGTGGTAGAGGGAACACGGATGCTCTCTCCTTCGGTTCGCTTTCAAGGACTCCACAAGCGGTGCCGCAGCACAACTGCGTTGCGGCCATGCGCGCCACGTACCCCTGACACTCACGTAACCCCCCCTCACGAGAGATCATCTGAAACTGCGGCATCCCTTTGCTACGCCAGAGCGGCACACCCTGTGAAACAACTAGTGGCCTCAGAGCTCAGACACTTGCATAAACATTAGTTACGCACTCGCTCTGTCCAAGCTAAGGCATCACACCCCCCCGTCACGCTTCATCAACCCATCGCTTGCCGGCGCACAAAGAACAACTCTCTCGGCGCTGCGGAAGCCAACCGGCGGCTCCCCGTAGAAACCGCCAGTGGTTCTGATCCAAGAGCGGGCAATCCAACCACAAGCAGGTAACAAATGATTTGATTTCGGAACCCTTCTTGACGTGCAGACAGAAAAAGACACCAAACCGCCTTGGAGTGCTTCTACAGAAAACCCGAATCGCCCCACCAAGAGACGGATGGCACCCGGGGACAACAAGGAACAGGAAGAGCCTCTTCAACGGAAGAGCACCAGGACAAGTACAGGAGGAATACTGCAAAATAACAAACGCCATGCACTGTACGTCCTGTTTGGCGTCTCCATCTCGGTAAAAGAGCGCGCGGGATATGCCAAAGTGAAGGAGTCAAGAGGCAGATAAAAGGGGGTGGCGAAGGCTGTGACGTAAAAAGGAAAAGCAGGCACGGTCCCAACCGCACAACAAGCAAGGGACGTATTTCAAAGCGAGCGCACCGCTTTGTAGGGATGCAGACGGGCGGCCCAAAAACGGACACAGAATGAGAAAAAAAGCACACGCGGAACAAAGGAACGAAAAACGGCGTCTTCAACGAAACAATAAGCCAAATACTGTATACACCCACGAACAACCCATGGGTACGGAGAAAACAACGGCAGTGTACCTTGGCCGAGAGAGCCAGTGTCATCCCCACAGACGAAACACGAAAGCTGACCCTGTTTGCTTCGGCCTGAGCAAAGCTCCCGATAGTAAACGGAGAAGTCGCGCCGCTCTACCCGCCAGCAAACAAGTGGAAAACAGCAGGGCCGCGTGTACCGCAGATTCATTGGCCTGCTGCAAAAAGCAACGAAGGGACAGAACCAACACAACAGCAAACAGCTCTCTCACATGCGCATATAATGCGGCAGATTCTCCTCCGTACTTGCCGAGCGTCCCTCGAACACAAATATCGGGTCAGCATCGGAGCTTAACGGTCCCATCTCGAAAGGCACATAGCAAGTTTCCAAATGTGTACATAGCTGCTGCAGTCTATCATAAGATAAGTGGGATTTTGTACACTGGTGGCATGGTGCTGGCTTGTCGCGAGGCCGTCACGAGCAATCTACACAGTGAGTTCACCAGGTTTTCACGAGTACTTTCATTCACTGTACAGTAGGCTCTGCATTATCGAATCTTGGCATGTCATGCGGCTTTTAGCTTTGTCACTTGAGTGCTTTAGTTACACATCTGAACTAGGTTTCATTACATGTGGACGTAGGGACGGCCCGGTCCGTGCCAGCTGAACCAAAATACTCTCCTTGCGTGGTTAAGGGTTTACGATACTCCCACCACTCGTCCGCATACCTGACTCATCTCCAGTCCGCCTAGCCAATCTGCGGCGCTCCATAGAGCCAGGTGTTTCACCTTGGGTCTCTCTGTAAGCCCGCGCAAGCTCGAGAGCCTTTAGCTGCTCCAGTCCAGTCTGCGACGCACGCACCGGGAGAGGCCTCTCGTGGCTGTACGTCGTACTCGGTCCCCAGGTGACGCTCACGTCTCTGCCCGTGGGTGCCACACGCCGCGACTCCGTGTATACCGGATGCTCGCCGACCGCCATACAATCGTTCGGATGCCGCTGGTTCCACAAGTTGAATCGCGGAGACGCGCGTGTGCTAAGACGTCCATTTTCGGCTTCAGAGGGAACACCGCAGTTCCGAGGCCCTGACGCAGCATCCGCCCCGGATGGACCATTCCGATCTCTTCGCTCCACGCCCCCTCTTGACGCCAGGATAGAAGACCGCGTCAGCATGTCTTGAAAATCCGGAGGGCAGTGAAGGTCCCGGGTCTCGTACGGCCCATAGCTATCCCTGCGGCTGTCGGACGAGTCGTCACCCGCAGGCTCGATGGGTTCCAGCATTGCAGAGCCGCCCACCTTCTCCATGTCGATCTCGCCAGAATGTTCCCTGTGTTGTGTGTTCTCAGCAAAGAAGCTTGTGTCATTCGTTGGCGGTGACGTTGACCGTTCTGTCATGTACGCGTGACCTGAACCGTCTTTGCCTGCGGGTAGCTCCGCACACGCTTTGCTCGTGTACCGACCGAGAAGCATTCGCTTCGACGGCGTGCCCGAGGAATCTTGGTATCTGCCGACAGACGCCAGCTCGACCATCGAGACTCCCGAGGCAAGCGCTGGGATGTGGGACGACCCGAGGTCATCCGGCTCGTTTGAAAATGGGTTGCGACTTCCGCAAATGCATGCCACCCACCACGGCAGTTTGACGTGCTGGTTGAGCAGCAAGCACACAATGACAAAGATGAAGAAAAGCGCCAAGCAAATGTTCGAGAGAAGTAACACCCACGTAGGATACCCTCCTTGTCGAGGAACTTGATTCTTCGCCTGAACCGTCGTCGCCTGATGAGGATTCGAACACACCACGCGACACACCACGAGTTGTGAAGGCACTACTCGAAGCCATAAACCGTTGAATACCGCAGTCGCATTATCAGAAATGATACCAGCTTAATGCCACACAAAAATTGCGAAACCAACCGAACTCTGGAGACACAAGCAGTAACAAACCCATCGCTGATACGTGCGCGGGACGTCGACACAGAGGGCGAGAGTGTGCTCTTTATGCATTACGGCCGAACACAACGGGACACGTTCGTTTTCTTTCCCGCGCCCAGAAGAACTGTTACCAAGCCCCCGCTCAGTGGCTTTCGTGCAGAATGAAAACCAGCACCGCGCACGTTCCATTAGTTCTTTGGGTCCGTCTCACCTTTTTCTTGGGGACGACATCGACGAAAAGCAGCATGTACTTGCCTCTGCTGCGTCGGATAAACCGGTCAAAAATGGCTAAACCAGGCAATTCGAGTGTGTTTTTCCTAGTCATTTCCCGAAGGCCTTTCACAAGCAGGTGGACGCAGACCGAATCGGAGGTGACGAGACCCTCGATCACTTTATGTTGCGAGTAAGGGATGCCGACCCCGAATGTCCCTGTCTTCAGCACGTCTCCTACAGGGAGGCGCCGGGCAGACCCCATGACCTGAAGGCGATCCGGATCTACCGTCCTCGGAGCAGAATCTTGCAGGCTCGGCACGACGACCATGGACATGACGTCCTGGAGAAAGTTCTGTTCTCCTCGGAACTGAGTCTGAGGAACCCGTATGATCAAGTTCCGGTCGTTGTCGTACTCGTCTTCCTTTTTGGTTTCCGACGGCCCCGAGTTGTAGCGATCCATGATGGTTGTGTAGACGACGTGAGCCATGCCGACGCCCACAAGAGACGGATCCCAGGCCAGATTGGCCTTGAGCATCTGCGTCGCGCGGTAGGCAGGAATTGCATCGGGGGGAATCACGTAACTGGAGTTCGGTTGAAAATCCCACCGATCGGCGAGACTGAGCTGAATGTACATGCTTCCGGGCGGAAGTCGCGCTTTGAGCTCCTGCGTCACAGCGGGGTGCATCTCAAACCCGAACTGCCCAATTTCTATAGGGGGTGGACCCAACTGAGTCTGACTGGCTGGCAGGTTCTTAGAGCCTTGCGGAAACGCCGCAGATGCCCCGAGCTGTTCTCCACTCGCTGCTGAAGACAAATTCGCCGAAGACTCAAACACTTGACCGGCAGTTCCTGCTGACGATGGCGACGGTCCGGACGTCTTCCCCGAGTGGTTCTCTCTGGGTGGGTTCTCTGAGTGCACCAGATTTGCTGCGCTTCCATCTCTCGCATGCGGGAGCTCTGAAGGCTCGGAGGAAGACTGTTTCTTTGCCGCGCCCCTAGTACGTGCCTTTCTATCGACCAGCGGTGACTCTAGTGCTTTGCCGCGTCGCGCTGGAGCAGAAGGGGGTATCGATGACGCTTCGGGTTTGAGATAGAACGCCGTCACCATGCAGTCCGGAAGGTTCATCGGCTCGTCGTCGCGCGCAGAAAGCCAGCCAAAGGAGAGGAGGCCACTGAATTCCTTAGACACATTCTTGATCCTCATTGTGATGGCGGACGTCACTGTCGACTCGAACTGGAGGAGCGCCTTTTGCGTCGCTTCATTTTCTACAAAATCGAAAAGTTGGAATACCGCCTTTTCGCGAGACTCTACTTTGTCTACCTGAAGGATAATAACTCCGTTCATCGGCTTCCCAGTTACCACCTGGTGTGAGACGCCCAGCATATGCAGGAAAATCCAGTGGAGGCGGCGCTCAGACCGGAACTTCCACTGCTGTATACTCGCTGCTTCCTCTTTCTTCAAGCCTGAGAAGCAGCACATATGAACGCATCCAACGCCGAGCTGGAGTACTAACAACGTAGAAAACCCAATTTGAACTGCGCCTCTACACACGTGCTACCGGTTCAGCGTCAACTGGCTTCGTCGCCAGTGTTCATGCGCCGCCCGTGTCTCTGTTCCCTCAGCCACACAGAGCCACCAATCGTCGAGCGTGGACTACCAGCATATTTGGCCTTCCAGGGATAAACTTGCACATAAGAATCACACTCAAGGTACGGACACAGCTGCACCACGACCATGCATGGTAGCTAAGGTATGCACGCTCCCGGTGCTGACGCAAAAAAGAATGCAGACTGACGCACAGATGCAGCATTCTTCAAAACACAGGGCCCAAAGAGCCAGCAGACGTCTTCACCGAATCCCTGCCTTCACTTACCACCGGAATAGTAGTAGAAAATCTGAAGTTGCGAGACAGCTTGGTACATATTGCCAAGGGTAGCCCGCATGGACACGATAGCCAACTTTTGTTCCGGGAGGTAGTGCAGCATATCTCGGAGCTTCGTATCCACCGCCGTTTGCACGCGAACGAAGGCGAGGAACTCATCAAGCGTTCGCACTGTTAGCCGCAAGTCCTCAAGCTGTCAAATGGAAGTATACGCGCGCGACAAAACACAGTGTTTCGGATGCCGCGTGCCGGGGGGCGACGCGTAGGGTGCATGTAATGCGGACACTGCCAGCAGATGTGCGGGTCTGCCGCCGCTCATCTGGATGCCTTCTTGTATACGACGAAACAGGCAGGATTGCTCACTGGTGCGCCTCCAGGCTTGCGCGGGTATATATATATATATGTATACGAGTCGTCAGCACGCATCATGAATCGCTGCGAAGATATCACGTGGCGCAGGTACACAATGCATCCAAGATGAACGGTACTGCACGAGCCTGCTGCGGAACGCAGACCCGACACACGTTCAACGGCGAACGGAGGAGATTGCTTCTTACCTGATTACGTAGAATGGCATCAAAGCCGCAACTCTTGATTCGGGCAACGTAGCGCACATTAGGTCCAGCGAGGCGATCGTCGTCTTTGTCATCGGTGAGCTGGACGAGTGTGTCGAAGAACTTCCCCGTTGATGGCTGTCTCCAGTATTTCTTGTGAGTGTATAGAGGCCACTCGATAGCCGAGAGAACGAGGATACCAAATTGCCTTTGCCAGCGACGATCCGTTCCCAGGCGCTGACAGTACGATCGATAGAGTCTCCGCATGACCACCTGGTAGCTTGTGTGCACAGCGCCTACACATACACATACTCACATAACGGTAAACGTGACTTCTCACGTGCGTATTGGTGCTCTCCCACCGTGTTCTTGATGACTTTCCACAATCACCGGTTGTTTGTTTCCAGGTTTTTATCAATACGCCGACGCGGCGTACGTGCACTTCCTACCTGGACCAGATTCGTGCCCTTCCAGACTCTCGCCTCGATCCCGTACGTCAACGTCTCGCCGCAGCCGGTCTGTGAAATCGCCAGGATGTCCCGCCGCGGGTTCAGAAGCGTCTGACGCCCGCGCATCTTGTCCCTGTGAGCCACGCGTTAGAGATGGGTGTCTCGGCTTTCGCAACGCAGAAGGTAGAGGGAAAGGCGCGCCCGTCCTCAGCCACTCCAGCACATCACTCTGCTGTGGAGGGAGATGCGCGCCAACATGTGTCGGCTGTATACTGACTCCTGACGGCGTGTCGTGGGGATCCACGACCGGCGAATGGAGCCCACCGCCCAGCGACTGAGAGTCCTCTGGTCCGCCACCGCCCTGATCTCGCGGTAGCATCGCAGGTCTAGACGAGTGGCGATTGAGCGATGAAGGGGTCTCGACGCCCGACCCTGGCGAGACCTGCGACAAAGATGCTCCGGCGCCCGAATTTCCTGTGGCCGGGTCGCTCTTCTGCCCGGGGTCCATGCCGGTGTCGTGACCTCGCTGCCGGACGTCCTCCCCAGACAGATGAGACCCTTCGCTTGTGGGGGGCAGAAAAGGACTATCGCGAACTCTCATTGAGCCCGGGACTGCGCCGTCCGTGTTAGAGGCTCGCCGCGCAGCCGAGGTATAGACGGCGTGAGACGATACGCCTCCTTGCTTCTCCCTGTCCACTTCGGCCGCTGACGTGTCGAGGCTTAAGCGGCGCACTCGGTGAAACAAGTCACCTCGCTCAGCGGACGGCTTCTGCTTCACTCGCCGGTTACGCACTGAAGGTTCTCCGGGAGACAGTGAACCAGGAGAGTCTTGGCGCAAATAGGCGGGGAGCAAAACGGAGTTGCCACCGCTAGATAATCTGGGTGGAGGTCCTGACATGCTTTCCCTACCGTATGCGCGTTCTGCATCAAACCGTGAGACTCCCGATGCCGTTGAGGTCGAATCGCGCGCACGCGAGAATTCTCCGCTGCCTGCCGGTGGCTCGGTCTTCTTCTCTAGCTGGCGTTCGCCAGCATTACCCCTGACTGCTCCCGTGGTCGTCAAAATCGTAGCCCCAGCCTGCTCTTGCACATCAAAATCCGTCAGCGCAGCAGTGTGGGCTTGCCCTGTGGGAATCTGTACGGAGAGACTGCGTAGTGAAAGCCTTGGGCGCTCCACCTGCATCGAATTCTGTTCACCGTCTTCGGGATCATGGGTTTCTACGGCAAACCCGTTGTCAAAGCGACTTGGAGACGGTTGGCTGTCTGCTGCATCCTTCGCCTGGATGCTCCGATCTGCGCTGAAGCTGCGTCCATTTTGGATGGCAACCTCAGAGACCCCTACAACGCCGGCAGGCACGGGAGAGACCCCACTGTCCTGCAGCTGTTGTCCCGATGCCGATGCCAACACACCCAGCACCAAATTATGCTGCGTCGCGAAAAGACCGCCTCGAAGCGACGAAAAGTGGCAGCAGATGAACAGCGGGACAAGAACAGCAGACGCAAAAAGAGGACAGGGGCCAGAGAAAGAACAGCCAAAACAAGTCCCGCGCCGACCTCTCATCTTTTCGAGAGTGGGCTTGTGTGAATGGTGAAGAGGCACGAAAGACTCAGAAAAGGAACGGCCATGGGCAATACCGAAGCAGGGGGTGAAGCCCACGAAGACGGTGCAACACCGCAGGGCACAACAAACAGAAAACAGCTGTTTTTCCCGAACACAAATGGCGCATATCGCACGTCCGCGTCGGCAGCATATCTGCCGACTAACCAAGTTCGTCGGGTTAGACAAATAAGGGGGGAACAGAAGCCGTGGATCAACAGATGACCTTAGCGGTAGAGGTTACACAGATTATCAAATCAGAAGCTCAGAGACCTGCAGGCTGAGTTCCCGCTTGATTCACCTTCCAGACAAACAAGGAGCAGACCGCTGACGGTAGGGCAACACCGGGAACTGCGGGGGAAGTCAAACACCCGTCTCGTGAGATATGGCAGAGCAGATGAAGCACCCTCCAGAGGCAGGAAAGCAATAACAAGCCAACAATACGGGAAGAGAGCCTCAGGCTCTACGTCAAATGCGTGGTGGCCGGCTTCACGCTCTCGCCGCTAGACCGCCCGTTTCAACGGCGTTTGCTGGACTGACAGCCACGCCGACGAGCGTGACCGGAAGCCGAAGCCGGGAGGCAATGAGCAACAACAAACGTCCACCGAAGCGTTAGGCTTCAGCCAAACCTGTAGCTTCGTTGCAAGGGAAAACGGGATGTATGTGCCGGGAACTGCGACCGCCACGCGGACACAAGACATACGCTCCAGCATCACTAGTCATAACATCCGACACGAGATGAAGGGGAAACAACTGCCGATGTACCCTATCTCACACGAACATTAGAGCTTGAATATGATGTTCTGTCATGGAGTGGCAAGCCCAGTGTTTATCTCGACTTGGCTACCGCGGACGGCTTGTGGTGAACTCACAGCGCCCGCAGAAACGAGGCGTCCAACAAGTCTGGATCCTGTCATCTTTGCGTGAAAAGCATCAGCGCCTCCCGTAAAAAACGGAAGCCGCGTAGCGCCGTGAAACCTTGCTGGCAATTTCAGTTGTTTGCTCCGTTTCTTCGCTACAGGACGGCTGGCAGGAGGCATACACGCAACCGTGCAAGGCGCGACAAGTTACGCGTATACAGGTAGCTATGCGGCGCCCGCCGACGTCAGAGAAAGACAGATCCCGCCTTAACGGAAAAAGGCCTAATGAATTCGCCAGCAGCGAGTGGGTTTCTCTTACGACTGAGTGGATCTCTGAGCGCGACACAGTGCCACTGGAACGCGAGACGCGGTCGTCGCTGCGTCTCACTACCGGCAAGTGAGGAGAGACAAGGCAGGGACGAAGCTCGGACCACCAAGGACAACTGGATTGGAAGGCGGACCTCGTGAACAGAACGTGCCTACAGCATACCGATATAAACTGAGAGACGTGCAGAAAAAAAGCGTGTTCACCACGAAATTCGATGGCGTGACCACGAACACGTGGCAAGACCGGCTAGCTACTTCGCATTACCCACATCTCTCCGCGTTCGAAAACGCGCGAGACGAATGCTTTGCTCGCGCCCTCCTCTTCGCCGACCTCACGCGAACCCCCTTTTCGAGGCCCCCTCTATCATTCTCCCCTTTATTTTTTCGCGCCGCCCGCCCCCCGCTTCCTCGGGTGCTTCTGTCAATGCGTCTCTGAATCCTCTCGTCGATGAGCCAGATTACGCTGGCGGGTTCAGTCGCAGGCGCGCGGACAGAGAGGGGTGGGAGAACCCCACTGATTTCCTCCTCAGCTTATCGATCCCAGTTGCACGGTGAAGCAAGTCGCTGCGCTTCTTTCTCCACACGCCTAATTAGTCGATAGGTGACTACCGTGAGGATAAGTTTCCCAGATATCTAGAGTAGACAGAACGGCGCCAGCTCGAGAGCGAAGCCCACAAACCTGTCTCGTTCCAAGCCCCGGAACATAGCTTGGTCAAGCAACCTCCGAGCGACGATTGTAGACACGGGTACCTGCCCCACAACCCTTCCGAAAACTGCAGTCGCTCACCGCTTTGTGCAGGGAATAAAATATAATGTGTGCGGACACGGCAGGAGCGGGGGCGCGCGCCGATCAGCTGAAACTTCGACGAAGCAAGGAATTTCCATGTTCCGGGATAGCGGGTACTGTTCCGCCAGATCAGTGCGTGCGATATTAAAACTGAACCGTGGAGGTATCGGGCTAGCCCGTCGTGAGTCATGGACGGAGAAGAGCTACCTCGATCCTGATGGCACGAAGGTCCAGCTTTCGACGTGGCGGTCACGTAGGTCATGGCAAACGAATCGCCTGAATGTATCGTGCTTCTGCGGCAGGCAAAACAGCTTGACCTCGCTGGCACCTTCCTCACCGTAGCAGCATCTGGCTCCCTCCTTTGCAGGTCACGTCTAAGGAGCGAATGCAACGGGTGTGCCACGAAGGCAGACAGGTGGTTTACCCGTTTTCCAAGTGTCTTTTTGCGAGTAGCTTGTCGCTCTCCATATCCGCCGGGAACTCAATGGAGACTACTCTGCCGGCTTCTCTTCTTGGTTCGTGTTATACATCGGGTAAATGTTACTGGTGACCCCCTCCTCCCCTACTTCAAATCAATGGTGACCTTCCGAAAACTCAACTCCCAAAGGGTGCGTTGCATTCCCCCTCAGTACCTCGTACACTCATGCTTGTGTGTTTCCTCACTAGAGTGACCGGTTCTTTAACGTGTGTCATGCGCATTTTCCCGTCTTCAACAGAGGTCAGCACGCCGAATAGCTAACTCTACATGCTGCCAGTACCACGGCAGGATATGTTCAGCTAGCTTCCAGGGATGGCAGCAACTGGCTGTACGTGTTTTCCGACAAACACTAAAAGGCTTCTCGAATTTATCGTGTCTTATGTGCGGAATACACGTTCGGGTTCGCCCATTGTCCTCGAAAGTCCTGCAGAGTGTCTGGCGAGTAGACAGGCACGCTCCCCGAGCAAGTGAGACAAAGCGTACGACGCGCCGACCCTTACACGCACTGCATTCAGCAGGCCAGAGCTTCGCGGTATTAACCTATTGTACGGCTTTCTGGTTGCGACACACGCTGGCAGAACCTACAAATTGTAGGCGGTAGCTGAGCCACCCAAATCATTCTTCCCGTTTTCTCGCCTGTGACAACAGTGTTTCTCCTACGCTCAGGCTGAGCGCCCGGGCGGGCGCCACCGCGTGTGCACCTGCCGCGGTTTGCCCGCGTAAAAGGCGATGTTACGGAAACGGAAGGGAAAGAGGAAAATGGACACGACAGATTATCATCGGGGACTACACACACGTACACCATAAGAATCGCATCTTTCCGGTATTTTTCACGAGTTCCGTAGTGTGAGATGCCGTCTGCAGAGGAGCGCGTATAGACACATAGCGGAGCAGGAAGGCCCCGCCAGGTCGTGGACGAGGCGAGAGCACACCTCACGGTTTCTTCGCTTTGACTTCTACAGCCTAGTCTTATTCCACGTTTTCACTGGGGCTTCCGAGAAAAGATGCTCTCTAGAATGAACGACCCTTCGGTATCAACTGGAGACCAGGTCTGCGCTCGCTCCGAAGTGAGAGAAAAGTGGAGACTGAATATGCGCAAACGAATTGAGGGAGCAACGCAGGCATCTTTTCCGCGTTTCAGCGTTCCTCGCGTGTCGCAGTTTTATCTCATCTTGCTTGTTACGCTTGTCCTTTCCTCGCCTTCCCTTCTTACGTTACACTTGTCTCTCTCTTTGAAGCGGGGAATTATGCCCGTTTCCTCTATCTTGTTCGTTGCAATCCAAGTGCTGCTGTGAGTTTGCGCCGCGGTTCCCGACCGGACACGCCGGTGCGTGCTCCACTTTTTAAGTCTTTTGTGTGCTTACAAGAGGCTGTGTCTCATCGCGTTCAGGCACGCATCCGTTTCTGTTTGTCTCCACAAATTTCCTTCTCTCGTTTCCTGTGGTCCTCCAGCACTCATCTGCCTGCTGAGTTTGCACCAGCAACTCGCCGGCGGTTCTATCTGGGCTGCCTGCTTCCTGACTGGTTTTTCTCTTCGCGGCTCCCGCTGCCCGTTCGATACCCTCTTCGTCTTGCCTTTTGCCCTTTGCGGACTCTTCACTCTTCGCTTTTCCTCAACACTATGGCGGACGTTGATATGACAGCTGACAGACGCTCGGTCTCTCTGTCAAAGAGCCGGAAGCAGAAGGTAAGTCCTCCAGTCCTCCGCTCCTTTCCAGCTACTCCTTCCCGCCTACCCCCGTCGCCGAGTGTCTCTCCTTCTGCTCGGCCCTTCCCAAGTGTCTCTGGAGGCGCGCGCATTATTTCTGGCGCCGTCTTCCGAACTGCTTCGGTTCTCTCCAGCGGGACACTCCCTTCGAGGAGCTCCTCCGAATGGCCTCGCGTCTCGGCAGAAACCAGCTGCTGCGCCGTGTGCACGCCCCTAGTCTCGCTCGTTGGCTCTTTGCCTCGCCTTCTCGGGCTTGTGCCCGAGGGCCGTTTCTTTCTTCGCTGCGTTTCGTCGTCGGCTCTGCGGGCTGGCTGAACAACTGCGTGTCTCACTTCGCTGTGTCTTCCGGATCGATGCTGTGGTTCTGCACCGTCCCCCCCTCCCTTCCCCCTCCCCCCTCCCCGTAACCTTCCCCGTTCTATTCTGCGACTGGCCTCTTCCACTGCAGCTTCGCCTTGGTTTCTCAGCGGTCGTTTGCGTTTGCCCGCCCTCGCGTGAGTTCCTCTATACGGTTTCTTCTCCTTCTGCACCGCGCGGCCGCTTGCTCCGAAGCGTTCGCTTCACGCTTGCCCTCCAGGCTGGTCCCGAGCCGTTCCCCATTCTCCTCTGGCTCCATGTCACGTGCTGCGTTTCGTGCTGCGCTCCGGCGCAGGTGCCTCTGCGTTGCACTCTCTCTTCGTTTTTCCCCCGCTGTCTCTTCTTCGCCAGGCTTGAGCCTCGCAGGACAAGGAGCAGGACCGCCGCGTACGCGCCACGCGTCTCGCTTGCGTCCTCTCTCCTCGACTGTGTCTCTTGGACTGCACAGCGCTCGCTCTTCCGTCTCTTTCCTGCTCTGCAAGAATTCCTAGTCTCTCGCGCGCGCAGCCTCTGTGTCCTTCACTTCTGTCGTCGTCGTGCTGCTCTGGGTCCGCCGCTCTGTCACTTCGTCTCCTCTCCAAATGCTTCTCTGACCGCAGGGCCGCGGCCTGAAGGAAGGCGGCCGCGAGAGCGACGGCCGCTACAGCGGCGACGCCGGCGTCTTCGAGAGGCTCGAGGAGAAGAAGAACGGCGCCACGAAACGCGACTCGGACCGAGCGAAGGGCCCCGGACCCGCGCGCTGTGAGTCCCCACTGCGGCTCAGGGTTCCATTCAAGCTGCGTCGCTCCCCGTGTTCTTCTCCGCCATCTGGGCCGCCGCGGCAGCGTGCAGAGTCGCATCATCCGCGCGTCCTGCGCCGGCGTCTCCGCTTTCCCGTGTCTGACAGTCGCTCCTCGACCTGCCTCTTCCATCTTTTGTGCCGACGCCCCAGCGGCGCTGGGCTGGCTTCTCGCGTCTCTCTGCGGACTGTCGAGTTGTCTTACCGGACAGGCGTTTTGATCTTTTTCCTCACTTCTTGCGGGAATGAACGGGAGAGAGACGAGAGAGGCCGCGAGCGGAGCGCCGTCGCGGGTCGTCGGCTTCCCTCCTCGTGATTTTCCCTCCCCAGTGTGAAGCGTTCTGAGACGCCCGCGCGAAGGGCTCTCTGCATGCGCGCTCGTGTGCGGCGTGTACGCTTGCCGCGAAGTTCACTCGCATTTATCTTTTGTGGGGCGGTCACGAAAGTCCGTTCGTTTATGAGGGCGCATGTTTTTTTCAGCCAGCGGATGCGCTGTAGAGGGGGGGTGGGGGGGGGGGGGGGGAGCGGGGAAAAGAGGAGATGATACGCCTCAGCTTGCAGGTACTGTTGCCGGCGACGCATGCTCAGGTGCACTTTACGTTCCGCATTTGTGTCTCTTTTCAGCCGTCGAGGGTTGGATAATCGTGGTCCGGAATCTGCACGAAGAGGCACAGGAGGAAGATCTCCACGAGAACTTTGAGTCCTTCGGTAAGCCTTCTTCCCCTGCTTCGCAGCGCTCCGCTTCTTGGCTCGCGGCGCCTTTTGTCTCCTCGTTGTCTCCACGTCCGGTGGCGAATGCGTCTGGCGGGTTCCTAGGTGTTTTTCCCCTGTTTGTCCGTCGCCCGCCTCTCGCATTTTTTTCAGCGCTGTGAGTTTTTTCGCGTCTTGTCGCGCGCTGTTTTCGTGTTTCTGCCCTTCTTCTCTCACTGGCGCTTCTTGTTCCTAACCACGCAACCCTAACCCTGTCCGATGTGTGCCTCAGGCCAGATCAAAAATCTGCATTTGAACCTCGATCGCCGAACGGGTTTCGTGAAGGGCTACGCCTTCATTGAGTACGAGACGTACGACGAGGCAGAAGCAGCTATCAAGGGTGAGAGAATCAAATCATGCGTAAGCCGATGCATATACACATGCTTCACGTCTTCGTGCTTAGGGTTGCTGCGTATCCCCCGCGGAGGGAGGCGTCCGCCATGCGGCTCTCTGCGCGTCTCCCTTCTCTGTTTCGTCTGTGTTTGTCGCCAGCACCTGGGCTCCTGCTGCGCAACAGCGCTTTTTTTCTCTTTTTTTTTATTCTCAGGCATGGACAGCCAGCAGCTGCTGGGACAGCCGGTGTTCGTCGACTGGGCGTTCAGCCAGCCGCCGGCGGAGAAGAAGCGCCGCTGAGAACTTTAGACTCCGAGGCGCGAGTGAGTAGTTGAAGGAGAAGAGACTTTTTGCCGAGAACGACCTGCCTCGCGTGGAGTCGCGGCGCGCGTCGAGGCTGTGGAGGCATGCGCTCTAGCGCGATCTCCGGAGAGGAAATGCCGAGCCCTGCGGGCCACTGAGACTGTCTGACGAGACTGCGCCGCCGAATCTGGGTACAGGACCCCCCCCCCCCCCCTTCCCAGGCGTTCCAGCGCTGCTCACGCACTCCGGCATGCAGGGCGGGAGACGTTGTGGGGTTTGCTTTTTTAAATGCATATACGTGTCTCGCGGTTCGTTCGCTTCTTCCTATCACTTACTCTCACGCGCTTAAAACTCTCTGGTTCGCTTCTTGTCTTTCGTCGTTTGTTCGCGTGTCTGTGGAGGACTGGCTCGCGAGAGTCTCTAGAGTGTCTACACTGAAACAATTTTTGAACTCCATTCAATATCGCTGAAAAGCTAGAGTGCTCAAATGAAGAAAAAGATCAATCGAAAACCGAACACCGTGCCCTGCGGTGCGGCGCTGCACAGACGTTTCGCTCTCCCACGCTCCAGCAAGTCTTGGTGGTTTTTCGCGCGTCGTGAAGCACGAAATCTAGAACAGAGCGGCACAATCGAGTCAGACAAAAACGAATCGAAACACAGGCTCGCGCCAAAACACCACGCACTCGAGTACCTGCACGCGCCAGGGGCCCGAAGCTGAGACGCGCACAGAGTTGAACGAGGTGCTTCATCGCCTGCGTGGCTAGTTACTCGCTGCCGGCGAGTGCGCTGGCCGCGTTGCCATTCGCTTCAGAATGTCCTGCAACTTCGCGTCTTCCTCGGCGTCCGCTTGCTCCCTCAAGAACTGTTCGCCCAGCAGCTCGTAGTCAAACATCAGTATGGAGCGCTGCATCCACCCGCTGTGCCTCCGACGTGCCCAGCGCGCACGCGCCGCGGCCGCCTCGTCCGTCTCCTCGTCTGCTTCAGCCTGCGACGTTTCCTCTGCAGCGGCTCCAGCGCCGTCGCCGCGCTGCGTCAAGTCTTCTGGCGCCTGCGAGTCGTCCGCTGGCGTCCCACGGCCGTCGCGATTGGTGCCCGGGGCGGCTGCCTCGTCGCCGCCGAGGAAATGCCAGCGCTGATCTTCACTCATCTCAGCCTTGACTTCCTCGAGAAGCGTCGCGGAGGCGCTGCGCGCGACGGCTTCCCACTGCGCATGCGACACCAGGCCGCGCGCCGCGGTGCAGAAGCTGACAAGTCGCAGGAGGCGATCTGAAGCGAGCGGCGCGGACGAGGACTCCGAACGCGGAGAGGCCGCAGGCGACGCCGCGCGCGCGCTAAGCTCCGCGAGGCTCGAGACGACGAACAGAGGCTGCAGGCCGACACACAGGAGTGGCAGACACGCGCCGACTCACGCCACCGCCCCGTTTCCCTTCCCAAAGTTCATGGTGCTAACACGTGCCTCACTCGCCTCTCGCGATTGCCGTCCTTCGGGGCGAGCTCCGCTCTCGCGAGCCTGCGAGACGAGACCTGCAGCGAGGCGCCAGAGAGCAACTGGACAGCGCGAGGGGCTCGTAGTTCGCAGAGGTGAGAGGCGCGTGTGCCTGCGCGACCGTAGCTCGTCTGCTGGGCGGAGGTCGCCTCATCCTCATGTACAGTCAGAAGGCAAGCCGGCGCGGGCACTTCACGCGCTGCCGAGAGTTTGCTGCGGCTAAGCGGCGGGTCGCGCGCTTACTGTCTGCGTGTTGACGCAGTTGAGGCGGTGGAGGAGCTTCTGCGCCTGCGCCTGGAGCGCCGGGGCGGCCGAGCGGTGCAGGCAGAAGCATGAAGAGAAGAGAATTTCGCCGAGGACTGACGCGAGGAACGAAGTCGAAAACGAGGGCGTCGGCGCTGCGAGCACCAGCAGCAGCGACAGCCACGCGTACTCGAACCTGCGGAGACCCAAGAAAAGAGCACGGTGAAGCCAGAGATTGCCGCAGCGACTGCACAAAAATCTTACGCGCACAAACAATCGTCGGATGCAAGCTCCGAAGACTGCGAAAGATGCATCCATATCTGTGCCAAGCTCTCTCTCTCTCTCTCTCTCTCTCTATATATATATATATATATATATATATATATATATATATATATATATATATATATCTGTATATAGTGAAATTTGCGAATGCCTTTGTACTCGAGCATATGCAAACTTATTCGGCTGCGCAGAGGCGCGACTCACTTAAACTGGTCAGATCTGCTTTCCTCGTCGCGCTCGCCGGCGGGCTGCGGGTGACTCTGAAGGCGGTGAAGAAGCGGCGGCAGCACGTCCGAAGCAAAACTGCGGAAAGAAAAAGCGAAAAACAAGTTTAGAAGCTGAATAAATTGCGGACAAGCCCCGCGGTCGGGCAGCCCGCGCGCGAATTCGCCGCGGAGAGGAGGACTCTGAGGAAAACGCTCAAGGGGGGAGACAGGGCAAATGTTCAAAGCGCACGCAGAGAGGTTCGGAAGAGCTCAGTTAGCCCTCGAGGCAGCTGCGCCACAGGAAGATGCAAAAACACTCTGACACAGAGCGAGACGAATAGCCAGAGGAGACAGAAAACCCAGGGCAAGGTTATGATGCTTGGTAGGATACACGCCCACAGACGTTGCAACTATTAGACTTGTACAAGCCCGAGGGTGTTGCAGCGCCACGCCGGCAAATCAGTCCACATAGAAGAGAGAATGAGAAACGAAGAACCTGAAGCGCAGCGACGATACAACTCAGCCACATCCAACCCCGCAAAAGACCAAACGACCTTATGCCCATGACTCCTGACCTCCTGAGCGCCTGCATATAATATAGTATAATATAATATAATATAATATAATATAATATAATATAATATAATATAATATAATATAATACAATATACTATACTATACTATACTATACTATACTATACTATAGTATAATATAATATAATATAATATAATATAATATAATATAATATAATATAATATAATATAATATAATATAATATAATATAATATAATATAATATAATATAATATAATATAATATAATATAATATAATATAATATAATATATATATATATATATATATATACGGCAACTTGCTGTGTCGTCATCTGCACGACGCTCTAGTTACAGCTGATTCAAACACTCCAGTTATCGCCTGCCTCACCGTTCGCGCACAAAACTCCCGGCACTGGTCGCCATGAGCGTCACGATGGCTGAAACACGCACAAGAGACACGACGCTCGCGGTGGCGCCGCCCCGAGGAGAACAGCTGTCGCGCGCCGCTGCTCAGTCCACGCGAGAGTCTACGCGCGGAAGCAAAAACACTCATGTCCATGCCTGCGCCTTCGCACGCCTCTTTCATACCTTTCTACCTATCTATTTGACTACTTGTCTATATTTATATCTATATCTATCTACACGGATATCTATGTTTCTCCAAACCTATCTGTCTGTTGCTTTTCTATCAATATCTATCACCCTCTCTACATCTACGACAATCTAATCATATTTATCTACCTCTCATTTACACATATGTATGTATGTATGTATGTATGTATGTATGTATGTATGTATGTATGTATGTATGTATGTATGTATGTATATATATATATATATATATATATATATATATATATATATATATATATATATATATAGAGCGCGTTGAGCCTAACATGCGGATGACTGGCTGTACGTGACGAGAAGCTGTCCAGGCGGCGATAAAAGAGTCACGCTTTCGTGAGGCGACCAAGTGCGAGACAGGTGGCTCCAGGACATGATAGCAAGGAAGCATGCGAAGGCGAGCGGTCGGGGGCGCAGACTTTCGAAACTCGCCGGAGATTGTTTTTACCGAGCGTGGTGACGAGGACGGAGAGCGGCGCCGCGGCCCTCAGCGACGGCAGGAGGGAGGGCCAGAGCTGCGAAAAACAGAGCAGGCGCGAACCTGAGGAGACATCCGCTGCGAAAAACAGAGTAGGCGCGAACCTGAGGAGACGCCCACTAGTCCGTTAAACCCAGAGGCCGCGCACACACCGGAGACGCGCGCAGCAAACGGGTGCTGGACGCTACACACGCCACTGAAGCACGGGCGCACCGGAAGACTAGATCTGTCTTCACATGCGCACAGTGCCAGAGACGCACCGCTGAGGCGCTGCGAAACCCCGACAAGCGGAGACGCCAGCCGATGGTCACGCGCAGGCCGAGGCGCGCCCAGACGTACGACTCAGCAACTCGAAAGCGGGATTCTCGAGCAACGAGACGCGGCACGCAGACGGGCAAGAGGCCTACCTCGTGGATGCGAGGCAGCAGTTCGCGTTTTCGAGTAGTGAGGACGTAGATACAGCGAAGCATGGTCAAGTGTATGTACACCGCTGCGGCGGGTCGTGGATCCGTGTGCAGCAGAAGGCGAACGCGCATAAGAATTCGAGTTGCGTGCAGGCGCAGACTTCCGTATTCGCCGAGCTGGGCCCAGCCCTTCCGCGGCTTCAAGATCCTGGCGGTCGCTTTCCGCGTTTTCTCTGCCTCCTGTTGCTTCCGCTGCCTCGTGGCCTGCCGCTGTTGCACAGAAAGGAGCTTCGCCTTCCACTTCTCCAGCACGTCTCTCACGTCGGCGTCGTGACCCCGTTCCGCGGCCTCCTTCATCTCTTTTACAAAGAGCTCCTCGTCCACTGTCGCGCTGACTACACTTTCCGCATCACCGTCCCTCTCCTCGGCCTCCTCTCCGTCGCCATCGCCGCTCAGCACATCCTCCTCCTGGTCAACGTCTGCATCTTCATCGAGTGAACATAGCGGCATGTCGCGCTCGCCTGCGTTCACGCTAGTAGCGCCAAGCGAACTGGCGTCGCTCTGTGCTGCTTCCTTGCCGGCGCCCGCCCCTGTGCCTGAGGCCGCGCGCGTTGCCAGAAGCTGCTCCTTCTCGCGCTCGCGCCTCAGCCGCGCCGGACTCAGAAGCCAGGCGAAGGGAGGTGGGAAGCGAGGTGGCAGGCCACGGAAACAGTCCCCCCCCCACCGCTCCCGGCGCGAAGCCGACTGCAGCGCGCCGACCGACGCAGCGAGCGGTTGGGCGCCGGCAGCGAGCGACTGCTGAGAGGCCTCGAAGGGCGGCAGGCGCGACCGTCGCCGCTCTCTCTCGCGCTGGCGACGCGCCGTTCGGTCCTCAGAGACGCGCCTGGTGAGGAGGAAGGCCAGCGCGGCAAGCACCCGCAGCAGCCACAGCGGCGTGCGCGCGTCGGTCTCATCGTCGAGGGCACCTATCTCCCCCTCGCCTGCGCGTGAGCCGGCCGCGGCCGCGGGCGGCGGGGATACTGAGGAGAAAAACGAAAAGGAGAGGCGCGCGAGCACGCGGCGGAGCTGCGCCTCTTTCTGCTGGTACTGGCGCTGCAGAAGGAGGCCAATCAAATCCGACAGAGCCGGCAGCATCGTCGGCGGCGCGAAGGCCACCAGAGCAGTGAGCAGCGACGCTGTGTCGCTCTCAGTCATCTTGCGAGAGTCGACAGAGCCGACGACGTGAAACGACCCAACGCTCGGTGCGAGGGACGAAGTCCCCGAGGCCGGGAGCTGGTGCAGAGACTCAGCGACTGCTTCGATCAAGAGATCCCCGTGAAGAGACAGGAGGCAGCCGACAGGCGACTTCGGAGACGCTCCCGACAGCCGCGACTGCGCCGAACGCGAGGCACCGCATCCCAGGCGATCAAGAGAAGGGCCTGGCGACGACGGCGCAGGCGAGACAGGCGCACCTAGGCGAGGCGCGCTCAAGGCGCTGTGGAGCGAAAGAAGAGCAAAGTACGCCGCGGCCGCGACCCCGCGGCTCGTGTGGCTGCCCAGGTGTCTGTACAGCGGAAAAAGCAAGAAGGGTAGGACCTTCGCCATACGGCCGGCGCCACCGACTTCCCCCAGAAACTGCAGCGCGAGGCTGAGACACCGAAGCAACAGAATCCGGTAGAAGCTGACTAGTGCGCGGGCGAGCGGCAGGAGAGCGCGCGTAAGCTGCTGAGCCGACATCTCCCGTCGCACCGCCGCCCTTCGGCGAAGCTCCGCGAGCCTACGCGCCTCCTGCGCTGGCGACGGCCCTGCTGCGATGGCTGAGACACCCTCCGCCGTGTGCTCGCGCTTCCCCGCAGAGGCTTCCTCCTCCTCCCCAGTGCAGGCGTCTGAACGCAGAGGAGCACGCTCCCGCATCGGCGGCTCAGAGCCCACCGAGGGCGCGTTTCCGGGGTCCGGTGACCCGCGCGGGGCCCCGCAGGCCAAGGGCTGCGTCGCGCACGTTTCGCCGTCGGCCTTCGCCTGGCGTCTGGGCACCCCAGCGCCGATGGGCGCGTCAGCAAGCGAGCCCTTTCGGCCGCCTCCTCCACAACTGGCGTCTCTGGCGTTGGCGCGTGCGTCGCCGGTGCCTGCGTCGTCTGTGCCTGCGTCGTCTGTGCCTGCGTCGTCGGCGAGCGCGTCACTAACCTGACGCGCCACGGCGGCGGCCAGCGCCTCCGCGGAGACGTCGGAGGGCGCCAGGAGGTTCGCTTCGAGCAGCCCGTCGACAAGAGCTTCAATCTGCTCCAACGTGAAGAACGAAGAGGCAGACGCGGAGCCGATCGCCCGTGCGCGAGCTCCCGCGCGGCACCAGAAGCGCTCGCAGGAAGGCAAAGCGCGGGCCGCTGCATGCGCCGTAGATTCGCGTGCGCCACTCTCTCCCTCCGGCTCCACGGGGTGCGTCGCGTTGGCAGGCGCGAGTGCTACGGCAGCTCTCGCGGCAGACTCTGCTTCGTCTTCCGCGTCCATTCGAATCTCTCGCGCCGTGGAAACCTCGCCTCTCCTGCGGAGCTCCGGCGCGTGCCAGCGGACGAGCAGCCCTGCGCGCAGGCCCGCGGAGAGGGCGAAGAGGGCGCCCGCGCGGAGCAGCAGCAAGAAGCCCAGCGGCGACGCAGCGAGCGGCGACACGCTGCCCACGTCGCGGGCAAAGGCAGCGAGGCGCTCAGACTCCAGGCCAAGCGTCTCCACACGCGCAGGCACAGAGGCCCCAGGAGATTCGCGCGGAAAGGCGCGTGCAGAGGGCTGAGTGGAGGAGGCGCGGCGCAGCCAGGCGGGGAGGCCGGCGCCTTCTGCCTCCTCGGTTCTTCCCCCGTTCAGCTCACCGACCTTGCCGCCTGCCTCGTGGACGATGGCGGGCTCTGCGGTGTGCCGCCGGTCACCGTTTCCTCTCTCTGTGCCTGCGACGCAACCCGCGCCTTGGGCGCTTCGCCGCAACGCCGAACTGGAGTCGCAGGCCGCGGAAACATGCGATGGAGGCACCAAGCGCAAGGCATTTGGCAGGCTCGCCGTCGACGACGGCGGAGCCGCAAGAGTCGTCAGTAGGTCTGTGAAGAGCGCAGCTCGCGAGGGCGACGGCAGCACGGCCGTGAGCGCCTCGAGTGTCTCCCGCAGCTGTCGCCCCAACGCCTCGTCGCCCCCCGCGCCCGCGAGCGCCGGCAGGACAAGATGCGCCTCGAGATCCTCTTCGAGCTGCTGGTCGCCCGCCTCCGAGCCGTCCTCGAGGAGCGACGACTCCAGCAGCCCCGTCTCCTCGCCGGCGCGCGCCTCGGCTCCCGCCTCAGCCGCGGCCGTGGATGACGAGGCGCAGCGACAGAGACAGACAGAGCGGCGCAGCTGCGCACGGGCGAAGCTGCGGCAGCTTCCGCAGGGAGCCATTCCATGGGGCGCCGGTGCCGCCTTCCTTTCGCAACCTGGCCAGCCCGGTGCCGACGCAGAGGCCACGCGTGAATCGTCTGCCGGCGCGGCGCTCTGCGCGTCGTGGCGCGACACCCCCGCGCCCGTCTCGCCGCGCGGGCGCAGGACTTTGCGGGCCGCGAGGCGCTTCAGCTTCGCCGACGTGGGTAGGAACTGGGCGGAGAGCGGGTCTTCCTGCAGCGCGCGGAGCTGCGCGGGAAGGAGCAGCAGGGCCTCGGGGCGCCCGGGCACCCCCTCAGAGTCGGCGGCCGCGCCCGCGAGGCTCGCGCGCGCCTCCAGCAGCCCGTGGTGCCGCATGCGCTGGTGCAGCACCTCGGGGTGGGCCACCGACAGCTGCAGCACCGCCCACAGCACGCGCTCGGATGGCAACAGCCACGCACTGCTCGGGACGGAAGCGACTCCTTGGCCCTCTGCGTCGATGCCACTGTCGCCGGAGCCCGCGCGCTCTTCAGCGGCATCTGGAGGCGGCGCGGCAGGCGGGGAGACTGCAGCGCGATGAGGACGTCCCCAAGCGGAACACCCGCCGGCTTCAAACACGTCGCCGCAAACCGCCATGACGCGAAGGTGGCCGCCGACGTTCATGAGTTCTCTCTGGAGAAGCCGCTGAAGCCTGAGGCGCGTCGAGGGGCTCCCTCCGGCCGAGCCACTCGCCACAGAGAAGAGGGGTAGCAAGGGCGACGACGGGTCGCGCGCGCCAGGTGCCACGGCGAGGGCCGACCGTGCAGCCTCCTCCAACGCGGAAATGAAGTGGAGCTTGAGACTCCCGACGATTGCCGAGTCTTCCACAGCTGGCGGAAGCGCTGCGGCGCAGAGAGACCAGGCGCAACACACAGATGGCGCACACGCAGGCGGCGACGGCTGAGGCGACGCGACCTGCGGCTCCTGCGATGTAGAAGGAGAAGACAGCGTGCAAAGGGGCGCAGACGCGACAGACTCGGCCGCAGCGTCTGCCGAGAGCAACTCAGAAATCCAGGCGTCTCCTTGACGACGCCAAGAGGGCGGCGCAGGTGCCGGAGATGCCGGACAAGGCGAAGAGGAAGAGACACCAGCTGGCGAACGGGCGATCGCTGGCGACGACGTCGAAAAAAAGGAGAGAAACGGAGACAGAGAAAAGGAGAAGGGGAGCCAGAGGCGGCGGCGAAGCAGCGCCGACTCTGCGGTTTGCGCGAGGTCTTGTTGCTCGTCTGCAAGCGCCTGGAGGAGGACTTCGACCGCGGCGTACGTACACTTCGCGGTCAAGAGCGTCCGACAGCCGCCGACGAGGCTCGCCGCGAGGTAGATGCGGCCGAGACGCACGCGCCAGTCTGACAGCGGAAGCGGCGACGCGGAGCTCAGCAGAGTCTGAGAAAGCAGGGACTCACGCCACGCAAAGGCAACGCTCCGATACACACATACACCTCAACCGCCAGAGTCGCTGAAGCAGCCTCTCGAGCCGAGCGCCGCTGCGCTCTGCGATGTCGTCTCTGCGTCGCTTCCTTACCTCCATCTTTTCGGAAGTGTGTTTTGCTGCCTCGAGCACCGTCGCTCGCAGCTGTCGCTCGGCGCAAGTTTTCCTCCTCGCGCGCGAGACGTCTCCTTCGGCGCGCCTCTGTTGCTGGAGCTGAAGATCTTGCAGCAGTGAGAATCCAAACACTCTCCCGATATGACTGCGCGCCTCCGCTTCTGCTTCCGCTTCGCCGCCGTCCGCCGCGCTCGCATCGCCCTCATCAGCCGCGAGAAACGGACGCAACGACGCCCGCGGCCATCGTCGCTCCACCTGCAGCGTGTAGTCCTTCGCGAGGTGCTTGAGGCAACGCAGCCGCGCCGAGAGCGTCGCCGAGCGCGCCTCCGCCTCCTCTGCGGCGTCGCCCTCCGGCGTGTCTGCGCGAGGCGTGCCCGAGCTCGCGCCACCCCCCCCGTCAGGACTTGAGGAGGCCACGCGAGCAGACTTCGATTTCGCGTCAGAATCTAACTGCAGCAGTGACCAGATCCACCGCGCAAGAACCAGCAAGGCGAGCGCTAGCGACCGCGGTGGCTGCTCGGCGTGAGAGAGGAACGCGGCCACGGCAGTCACTACACCGGGGTAGAACTGAATCAAGATCGCCCGCGTCCACTGCCGCCGAGTGTCGTCTTCGCGGTTCGAAGGCCCACGGGCGTCGCGCCTCGAGTCTGGCGATCCTGGAGTTTCCGCGTCGCCGCTGGCGGCCTCCCCAGCCTCGCCCGCCGCACCGGCAGTCGCAGGTCCTCGGGCGGCAGACGCGATCGGAATGTCAAAGATGTCTGCCGAAGTATACAGACACTGCAGCGCGAGTGCGACGGCCGCGCGGTGGACAGGAACCGCCCGCCGCCGCGGCGAGGCGACTTCGGCACCGCGCCCCGACCCAAGGACGAGCTGCAGCAGCTCGTGGATCGCGATGCCGAGGACGACGCCACAGGGCAGCTCGCCGCGAACGCGGGGGATCGGCTGCAGGACGCAGCGAGCCAAGATATCGTGAGCCGCAGGGCGCGTCGACGCGGCCTCAGCCGCCCCAGAAAATGCGCCGCTGGCAGCCAGCGCGGCGGCGGCGGAGGCGTCGCGGACGGCGAGCACGTGAGTCGTCCAGCCATGGGTCAGGGCGAGGCGGAGGAGCCCGAGAACTGGAAGCAGACTGCCGGCGCTCTCGCGGACGGTCGCGAGCGACAGCAGCCGCACCGCGGGCACCAGGGAGCCGCCAAAAAGGAACGACAGAAACGATGGAGACGCCTCTGGGGGCGTAGACGACGCCGGCGCCGCGGCGCGCGCAGAGGCGGAGCTTCGCCGCGCAGTCGATTCTTCCGCCTCCGCCGCAGACTTCGGCCTCTGCTCGCCGGGACTTTGCCGCGGCCTGTAGAGGCCCTGAAGTTGGTAGCACACCTGCATCAGCAAGGCGATGGCTGGCGCAACGGCCTCGACAAGCGGACGCAAGATGGAGGCGTCAAGCGTCGCGGCAAACGCGGCAGTCAGCTGCGACGTCGGCGCGCGTGAGGCCTCCGCCGAGGAGCTGGCAGTCGTCCGGTCGCCCTGCTCCAGCGCCTCCAGGACTGGAATCAACTGCATCGCAAGTTCGTGCAGGGAGAGAAAACCAGCCGCCGCCTTCTTCGCCACCAGCGTCTTCACCTTCTTCTCGCGCTGCATACGCGCCATCCGCGACCCGTCCTCCTCCGCCTCGCGCGCCAGGGCGGTGGCAGCCGTCCCGCGGGCGACTGCATCTTCCGCGGAAAGCGGAAGGCGACGCACGCTGGCACAGAGAGCCTCGAGGCGCTGGACAAGAGCCTCGCCTTCTCGCGCCGCGCCTCCGACTGCGCGCTTGCATGCGGGCGCGGCGGCGGCGAGCGAGGCGGCTTCTGAGGCCTCACGCCGCGGCGGGGAGGCAGCGGCGGAGGCAGAAGGCCGCTGAGGCTCGTAGGGCTTCTTCCCTCGACTGGCGGCAAGCGCACGCGATGCGGCTCCCACTGCAGCAGCTGCGGCGCCGAGGAAGGCCACGAGAGCTGCCTCGAAGGCCTTTACCTCCTCAGAGAGCTGCGCAAAGTCTGGCGGTGCGTCGTGAACCCGCAGGGGCAAGCGGGTCGGCAGAGGCGAACTCCATGAGACACCTTGATGCAGGCGAGAGGAGTCAGAGGAAGGGGGAGAAGAAACACCAGATGCAACTGAAGAAGAACGGAGAGAAGAGGAAGACGGAGAGGCAGAAGGAGAAGATGTAAAGGAAGAGGAGTTGACCTCCTCAGGTTCCGCCATGGCTGCGACTACAGCATGAAGAGAGAGAAAACAGGAGAAGGGGAGAAAAGCAACCTGGGGGGACCCCGCGGAGCCCACAGGGGTCGTGAGGCGTTCAGAGGGACGCCATTTTCTGCGAGGACGAAGGACTCTGGGCAAATTTCGAAAAATGTCGCATCTGCTATGTCGAGCCCGCCTGCCACTGTATTGGCAGCACGCTAAGCGTTTGCCTCTTTTCTACGTGGATAGAAAAACTGCGCCGCCTCTTCCACCTGGAAAAGATTTCCCTTGGAGGAAAGCTTCTTTTGTGAACCGAGGCAGCGGTATCGCTGCATCTCCTTGGCATGCTCGTTGAATTTCGCGAGTGTGCGCATGCGGCCAGAGTCGCTTGCATGCGCGACATTGACGCAGCGCTAATCGACAAAAAGATGGAACACCAGTTCAGCACACATTGCCTGCGTGTGGCAGGATTGCGAATTTCGTTCTTCCTATTGAGTTCGCGGAGTGGAAGCTTGACACAGGCAATTTGTGTGGCCTCGAGGCGCGCTCACTGTCACCAGCTGCCTCGCTAGAGTCAACGCCGTGTCTCCGCCTTTCCTTTTAATCTCCTCAAATTCTGTTTTCATGCTCCTCGCTCGATCTGCCGCTTCAGGTCTTGTTGCGCCTATTCTTCGTAATCCTGCGTTTCGCAGAAGAAGTCAACGCAACTCGCCGCCATCCTCCGCAAGCCGGCAAGTCGCTGCCTGAAAGTCAACGCCGCGTCGTTCTTTTGACTTATTTTTGGTTGAACAGAATCGCCGCCGCAGCCAAACGTGGCAGCCAGAATACTGCAGTTTTTGTTTTGATTCTCTGCGTCGCAAGCGCCTCTTTCTTCTCCTTGAATGGCGCGCGCGAACGAGCTTCCCGCTGTGCGCGTGTTTGCTTCATGGCATTCAAGGATGGGCGGATCGAGTCTTCTAACACGACTCTTTTGAAGTCCTCTTACGGCTAGTTGGCCTGCGACTTCTTCCTCACTCTGCGGGGTTTTTCGATGACGATAGTCCTTCCTTTTCCTTTCATCTTTGTCAAAGGTACCTCCTGTTGTCGAAAGCCCTCTTCTCTCTCTCTATGCTCCGTGTCCCCTCGCCTTCGCTCTGTCAATCTAGTGTGAGTCACTCCACCTTTGAAAATTCATTTGCTATCTCTCTCTCCCGCCGTCCTCTCCGCGACTGCCCATCCTCTATCGGGCGAGTATTCCTGCAGCTTTTCCCCCAGCTTTTTGCCGGCAGCTCCTTTAGTTCATTTCCACTTGGGTCGTCTCGCCACTGGCGTTTTCCTTCCCTCTATCGTGCAGCGCTTCTCCACGCCCCTGTCTCGCGTATCGGCCCCGTCTTCATAGCTGAATCCTGGACCCTAAACGTCTGCAGCAATGAGCCAAGCGACGCCGCAGGGCGTTGAGGCGTCGATGCCTCAACAGGCAGAAGGCTGCCTCGGCGCCAGCGACCTACCGACGCTGAAAGCAACGAACGGGGGAAAGAAGAAAGCAGAGGGAAGCGCGAAGACCAAGAGTCCCAAAGTCAGCACGGCCTCTGCTGCTCGTCTCGTCATTCAGCGCGTGGGTGAGGCGAGGCGATTACAGGCGAGGACGACGAGACTCAGACACACAAGTGCTGTCGAAAAGCAACACCAGCGCCTCATTAGACTGTCGTGCCGCGGCAGCAAATGTCGCAGGAGGGAAGCCACTGATGGTGTCGGGCTGCGGAGGGATGGCTGCTGCTTCTCGTTCTTTTCAGCGCCCGCTGTCGCCGTTGCTGCATCGCACAGTCGTCCGCGCGCTTTTTCAGAACCACTGTAATTGCATCGTTCGGTGCCGCAGCGCCTTCTCGGTCTCCTTTGCTTCGTGCATCTGCGTCGTCGTGTTGGGCAATGGGCGTCTGTGACAATTCCCTCTACTGCGCGGACATCCACGTTGTCTCACAGCTCTTTATATCACTCCATCGGTATGATGTTTTTTTATAATATTTCAGAGACCGCCATACTGGTAATCGACGCAGGACCCCCCGAGCAACAGGTACAACGCACGCGAGTCTGGACGCGCCTCAGCTCTCCTTTAGCTGGAGGGACGTGCAACCTTCATCGCAAGAGCGTGGACGGGCTTTGTCGCGGCTGCGGCTTTCTCGTTCAGGTGTTCTCTCGTCGCCGAGCCCGGCTGCACGCGCGTGTTTTCGCGTTCAGGTTTCCATCGGCGCCGGCCTGGTGGTGTACGTCTGCTTCCTCAAGGAGGGTAGGTGGCGGCGTAGTCTGGCGGCCGTCTCTCGAAAGAAAATGCGGAGTCCGTCGGCAGCTTGGCCTTAGGGTCTGTGGTTTAGGGAGGTCTTCAGAACGTCGTCGCACATCCATCAGCTGCGCCCAGGGCGCGCAGACGGCTTGCAGGCCTGCGCGGGGGTGACGAAAGTGACACGTTGACCCTAAGTTGTAGTCCTGAGGCCTTTCGGTGTCGCAAGTGAAGAAGCCATGCACGGACGCGCATGCGTATTCACGCTTTCGTCTTCAGACATCCTTGTCCTCGCGCGCCCCGTGCTGCATTCCGCCGCCGAGCGGCTGGATTGGAGGTCGGCGAAGGCGTCTTTGATTCCTCTTGCATGCTGCTGGGGCGGGCCTGCCGGCGGTGCGTCTCTGTTTCAGCGTCTGTAGGCACGGTCGCGGAGCTCGTTGACCTGCTGTTCAGAGCCGATCTTCTGTGCCTCCCCAACGAAGACGGCAGCGCGGTGAGTCTGCGCCGCGTCGCCGCTCTCCTCGCGGGCGCTCCGCCCTCGCAGGCGGGAACAAGTCGCAGGGCAAATAAGTTCGTGTTGACTCGGAAGCAGCGGTGCGCCTCTCCGTGGTGGCGCTCTCTGCGCCGTTCCACGCTCTGCTAGGCATACCCCGCCCCCCAGAAATTCAGCAGAGACTCGTGGCGTCGCTGTGTGTGTCTGCGCAGAACCGCAAAGTGTGTCTGGCGCAGTTCCCGCAAGACGTAGACCTCCTGGTCGTGCCCCAGGCGTCGCTGGCAGGCCGCCTGAAGGCCAACGCGCTCCAGTAAGCCCGCTCGCCACGCAAGTGTGCGTCTGGCGCTTCTCATAAAGTTTAGAGCGATCGCGACGAGTCGGTCGCTACCTAGAGGCGCAGACCGAAAGGCGCGCCGGTCGCGAGAGGCGGGCCGCGGGAGTTCGCAACCAGCAGAAACGAAATGTGTCGCCGCGCTCTCGCAGGAAGCAGCAACCCGTCCAGGAAGGCATCCACTGTCTTACGCCAGCGCAGTGTTTCAGAAAAGACCCTTTTAGCGAAGTCTTCTACGCAGGCAGTGGCGCCAGACTCTGAGAGGCCGCCGCGCAGGCGGCAGCTGTCACGCTCCCTAGGGGGGCAGGGAATTGTCACGAGGTTGTGAAACTGCGCAGAGGACTGACAAGCTGCTCTGCGAGAGGCGCGTCAAAGAACGCGCCCGATCCCAGCTGCTGCAGCAGCGGTCAGGTTGGAACCGAGACAACTACGAGTCTTCAAGCCATGACCGCACTGCGCTTCCAACGTGCCGTATCCGGGTTGACTGTAAATTGACTACAAAAGAGGGGTGGCGAGAGAAGAGGAAGCGAGATGTGCCGACTTCCAGATTTGGCGCAGGCCTCCGATTTGTCGGTTTTCTTTTGCTCGTCCAAATGCTTCGCAGGTTCCATTCGCTCGCGCCGAAGCCTGAGGCGCAGGAGCTGTATCGCCGATTCATTGAGGACCTCCGTGCAAAGGTGCGAAGTCTGCCCAAAGGCGCACACAAAATCTCTCTTCATTTCTTCTTTCTTCCTGCGGCCGCCGTCTGCTCACTGTAGCTTGGCGTGAGGGCGACCTCCTCTGTGTTCGCTTGTGCTGGGTCAGCGCAGAGGGAACGGTTCGCCTGGCTGTCCGCCTAATTCAGTAGCGCCTCCCGCAGCTCTACACGCCCTTAGAGCCGCGCCGGTTCGAGTCTGGAGGCCTCGGGCGATCGCAGCGCGCAGCGGCAGCTTCGGCATTTGAAATCTCGCTTCCGCATTGATTGGCAGATGACGGCAGTTGATGACTCCTCGCAGATCTGCACGTGCACGAGCGTCGCGACGTTGGACTACGTATAGGTGCCCAGCGGTCTCCAGGGCGGAAAGCGGTGTCTACATCACACAGCCACTAAAACCCTATCCCATTTTTTTCTATCAACGGAATCATGCGCTCCCCCGTATCAGTACAGCTATAGTCGTTTCGAAAGGTTAAGGAGACCGTTTTCCACTGGTTCACTAAAATCTATACGGTGTATACGCGCACGCCCCTTCAGCGCGGATGCGCGCCCGCCGACCGGCGCCTTCCGCATTCCCTTTCGCGGTAAGCGCCTCATCTGCGGGTGCCAGCGAATACCTGTGTGTGAGCTCGTTTTCTTTTCTATCTTTCTTGCGCAGGCGCAGGCTGAGGCGGCTCGCGTCCCAGGACGCAAGTTGCGCGTCGAGGCGGGTGTCTACGGTGAGTTGGAGTCCGCGCCGCAAGTCCGAACATGCTCACGCTGAGTGTATCTTCGCGTGGAAATCCTGGCCTGCGCCCGGGGTGCAGAGACGTTCAACTGCATCCGGCAGGGGATGGAACCAAACGCAGCTGCCTGGGGAACGACAACAGATGGCGGCGCAAGGCGCTGAAAGGCGTGGAGGAATACCCACACAAGTGTGGGAATAGGAGGCGTGTGCGCAGCTAGGGGAGTTCGATGTGTGCAACGGGATTCGAGCCGCTGTGAACCCGCCTGTCTTCGCGCGGTTTTCAGGCAATCTCCAGCGTCTGACGTTCTCCTCTCCGGGTCCGTTCACGACGTGTATCGAAATTTAACTTCGGGCATCCGCCGCTTCTCCGCGCGTTCGAAGAAGCCCAAGAGGTGACGGAGGCGAGCTTCAGAGCTCATGCATCTTTATTCTAGCCAGGAACTCAACGCATGAGGGATGGTGTCTTGCGCGCCCCCGCTTTCCTCAGCGACTATCCACGCCCAGAGTTTCTCCGCGATGTAGCGAGCTCCTTCCGCCGGCGGCCTAGCTCAAAATGTCCTCCACAGAATTTAAATCAACGTCGACGGCGCCTTTACCTACGCATCGCCTCCTCGTGTCACTCTGCGTCACCAAGTCGTTCCTAACTATTTTCATGACTCTTCTTTTATATGTGTGTATGTATAAATGCACATATATATACATACATATATATGGGGAAGAACTTGAGTATGCATCTCTGCAAGATGGATTCTACCTAGAGGCTATACCAGCTTCGGTACAAGAAACACACTGCCGACCTGCATGTTTTCTTGAAAGCCTCTGCAAGGCGCCTGCAGCTCTACGCTCCTTCAGCCTCCGCGAATTTGTACACGACTGGAGTGCTTAAGACAGCGAAACGTGTTGGATTTCAATACTGCTTAATCATGGCTGCTTGGAAACTGGAAGACGAATCTTTACTAAGCGTCAGGTAGTCCTCGACACCAAATCCATTGACGGAAACTTCGAAAGAAGGAAAAACTCCAACAAAACGGCGAAGAGACGACAGCAGATGTTCCGACTGAGACAGAGGGACTAGAGGAGGCGGGGAGCCGGGGAGGCCGCGGCGATGAGAAAGACTCTCTGTCCGCGACCGGGTGCGCCGCGCGCCTCGGCTGCATGTCTCGCTTTGGCTTCACGGCGGTACGCGTTGTCTCTGTTTCCCCCCTCCGCTCAGATGCGTTTAAAGATCTGCAGCACGTCCTCGTCCGCGAGCTGGTGACCTGCGGGCGTACAAAAAAACGCGAAGAAAAAGAAAATGGAATCGAGGCCCCTCATGGGTGAGCGCCGAGCCGCAGGACACGCACCGAGACCTCCGCGAGCGAGCCAGAGGGCGTTTTTGCAGAAAAAACAAAGCCTCGATGAGCCTGCTGGAAAACTGCGACGGCGCCGACACGCGCAAAGCACTTGAGGCCTGTTGCATGCGACGCCCGGGCCTGGGCGATGGCGCGGCAGGTTCGCACGGAAAAAAGAAAGGGATGTAGAGATCATTTTATTCATCGTGCTGGTGTTGGCCTAGTAAACTCCAATTCTGCTTGAACTGAGCAGTCGAGGTTGAGATAGTTTCGAGACTCACTCAGGCCAACGTGCTGCGGATTGTGCTTCGCGCTGCTACCCCACACCAGAGCGAACTTGAAGTCCTTCAGAAGCTCCTGAAGCACACGCGCGGCGAGCACAGAAACGCAACAGTCACGGAATATCCGACTCACTGATGTACAGATGAATCTCTCTCTCTCTCTCTCTCTCTATATATATATATATATATATAAATACTGACATGCATATGTATATACGGATGTTCATTTGAACGGGCCGTTAAAGCTGATCTCGCAGCTTGGGGATCCGCACCTGGCGGCATGCGGCTACTTACAGATTCATATGTATCGCCAAATAGTGATGCAAAAAGGTCAAACATCAACAACAAAACGAATATTCGTAAACCGCAGGACAGCACCATGTATCGATGCACACGACCGACAGCGCGGTAGGGTGGAAAAAGTTTTTCTCACCTCGCGCTGGTCACCGAACCTAGCTAAAAAGCCAACGCAGCTGTGCGAGGCACGCGCACTGCGGTAGATCTCTCCTATCGAGTCGACTCGCTCCGCCTACCTTGTGAATCATCGACACAGCGGTCTCGACCGTGCACGGGCCTGAGGGGCGAGGCGCAGGCGAAAGCATCTCAGGCACACTTTTCGATGAAGGTCGCAAAAATGAAGCAGCTTGCGAACCGCCCTTGTCGCAAGTCAGAGACACCACCACATCCCGCGACTCGCAGCGGCAGTGCCACATGCGTGAAGCTACACACAAATATATATATATATATATATATATATATATAATATCATTTGTATGATTATATGTATGTATACGTGTTTGCCTTGAAAATGGCAGGACTGTGAACGGGGAGATGCACGCCGCCACGCACGGGCAGAAAACGCATGTACACGCATATATATCATAGATGTATGCATATCTACATGCCTTCATGTATACATACGTACGGATGTCCATATATCTATATATATTTATGAAGCGCGTACCTCGTTGTTCTGTCATGACGACAGGGTCCTCGAAGTCGGGAAACTGGCCCTTTCGCTTGGTGTAGACGCGGGCGATGCCAAGTTCCTCCCAGATGCGCTCCTTCAGCTGCTCGAGGTTCCAGAGCGCGCCGCTGCTGATGACAACGCTGTGCGGCCTGAGGCCGCACACGCATGCACAGGGAGGGCTTTCATCTCTTCTCGATGCCGCTGTCTCTCTCTTTCTCGCTTTTCAGACCGCTCTCGACACATCGCGTTTCGCGAGCGCAGTCCCGGCAACGCAGTTCGTGGTTACCTACTGCCCGCTTTTGTTTTTCTGTGGTTCTCAGCCAAGCTAGAGGAAGGCCATCGGTCTACACACGTACGAGGATTCATACACGACGTACACGCGCACCGAAAGTCGCGCAGAAGCACACGCATGTGGAGACGAGCCACCTGTTTGTGGAGCTGCACATTCTCACGACGATTACATCGATTGAGAACAGGCAAAAGGCATCCACGGTGTTTGCAGTGGTGCGGAACAAAACGGTGGGCACGCGAAGCACCGAAAGCGGAGACCAAGAGCGAGCACTGCCCGCGGGAAGCTCGTGGAGAAAAGATACAGGTGCTTGGCTCCAACAGGTGGATGCGTTCTCACTTCCTCGCAATCTGATCAATTTCGTTGAGAGGGAGCATATCGATCTTGTTGTAAACGAAGATGCAGCGAACGTATTTTCTGTTGCCCTCCACGACGTCGATGAAGTCGTCCGCCTGTAGGCACGCAGCCGCACAGCCGACGCAGAGACAGTCAACGCAGCGCTGGCGCAGCCCTCGCGACGGCGTGAGGCTCGTGCTGATAAACCCTAGACCCTAGGTTTTCGCCACCTAGCAAAGAGAAAAGAAAACTCATACGGATGCTCAGCACGTCCACCAAGCAGCCGAGGCGAAGAAGGTCGGTAGGAGCGTGATCGAGGACAGCGCAAAAGATGAGCTGACCTGATGCAAGTCGTGAATACGATGAGTGTGGAGGCTTCCCACACGCAGTGAGGCCAGAAAGCGGGCAAGGTGGGGGAATGTTAACTGCCGCGGCAAAGAAAAGAAGTGCTAAAGCGTGGATCTCTGGGGCTCACACTGCAGTCTTCTCGCACAACGACGTCGGCATTGAAAATGCGATACTCCTGAAGAATCTGTTGAACCGTCTTGAGATTCAGCTGAACACAGCACCACAAAACACGTATACACAAACATATATATATATATATATATATGATATACATAGATAGATGCATATATATATATATATATGGATATAGGGCTCAGGGTGGGTCTATGTATGTATATATACACATATATTTATATTGTCACAGCTTTAACAAGAAAGAATCACACACAGTTTGATGACGAGGCGTAACTCAGTACAAAGCAGATAACACGAGGAGGACTCCAAGGAACCACACTAAGACACATATAAAGGATTATCGGCTCACCAAAGGCGGATGCGCCGTTACTGTGTTTTCCTAATGCGACAGGTTGGCTCAGACGCCGCGAGCGCATGCAAGAACCCGAGCGTATGCTGCCCAGCCCGCAGACCGTCGTCGCTCGCTCGCCTCCCCGCCAAAGCCCACACACGTGAAGACAGCGGAGGTCAGCCGCGACAATATTTATACGTGCAGATGCGCTGCTGTTTGGCGTCCCTCGGCACTGCAAGTGCTTGAGCAGCTTTTCTATGACCGCGGGGCAACTGTCGCAGGCGAGGATGTGGCGGCAAGCTCGTGAGCTCCGCCCGCCACTTCCGCCGCAGTTTGCATTCCCGCGTAAAAGGCGATCCCGAGTCGCCAGCGGTCTCGTCGCGCTTACCCGCGGGCATGGCACGATGAAGTTCACAGTCAAGCCGCCACCCTTCTTGATGCGGAGGGAGATCTGCAGACGCGGAGGCAAAGATGCAAAGCAGAAAAAGCAGCAGTGTCAGCGAATGCCGAGTTCGCGAGCGCTACACGGCTGCGCGTCGACGCACAGATGCGCCGCCGCAGACTTGCGCGACGCGCCGTTCGCGGCGCTTTCATAAGTACACAGAGGACTACGGCGCCGTATGCAAATATCGACTGACCCACATCCACGAGCGTGCTGTCAAACATATATAGAGAGAGAGTCTACAGCATACATATAAAGAGATTTATGTATATATATATATATATATATATGATTCCCCTGGTTTCGGCTTACATTGGGACGTCGTTTGTTCAGGCGGATGCCCACGGCCTCAAGTTCCCTGAAGAACGTAAAAACGCATACAGCAAGCGCAGCTTCCAGTGAATCGCTTGACTCTGGCGCACGCCATGCGTCTCGCGACAGGCGGATGCAGAAGACGAAAAAAAGCTTCCAGGCTATAGAGGCACCCCCGGGGCAGGGCGCGCATGCACTCCATGCGAAAATGAGCCAAGGCAGACCGCGACGCCGAACGCACGTAGACGCATAAAGTGACAACATCAGCAACCTCGACATGCCCGCAGAGATGCCAGAGAGACACGAAAATCGAGAAGCCTCCCCTAAAGGCCGAGACGTGCAGTGAAGTCGCATAGACAAATTTATCGCGCCGACAGTACAGACTCGACGGTCCGACTGTCGTTAAAAAACACCAACGTGCAATGCATTTTAATATTTAGCGTTTAGGAATACGAAGATTTTGCGACTGCCGCGAGATGGGTTTTCGAAAGCACCAGAGTGCGATTTGATACGTGTGACCCAGATGAAGCAAGCGACCGCACAGAACCGGCAACCGCAGATCGATGCGCCTCAGCGATTCCCAGCGCTCATTCTCTACTGCAGCCAGTCAAATTTCACCGCTTAGCTGCGGATCTTAGGCAAAGGCGGAGGGAAACCACAAACCTGGTTAGGAGCTCTTTCTGACGATCGTCCTTTGTCGCGTCGAGTACGACGAGAATTAAGTCGCAGCTGTGCGCAACGGCGATGACCTGAACAGCCGCAAACTATACACATTCCGCGGCTGAAAACGAGCTCTGGCCTCTGCGACTTGAAGACCTAAAGTCTGAGTGAGGGAACCCTTCTCCCCGTCCCCTATCTAGGCCTCGCTGTGCGTGGCTCCTTAGCCTCCACGCTCTGCTGCACGCGCCGCTTCGCACGCCTATCACACTTACAAATAGACATAGATATAGATATGTATATGTGTCGATACGCAAACCAACAGAGATGTAGATGTATACCCATGTATATACATGTGTAGAGCTATATAGATATTCACAAACGTGTAGACATTGAAGAGGGGACGGAGCAACTTCAGGCATCAAATTCAGCCGGGCAGATTCGCGCGTCCCTCCGGCGACCGCCCGCGCGGTGGCCTCACCTGTCGCCCACGACCGCGGCCTTCCGCGGCGCCTTCGATGATACCGGGGAGATCGAGGAGCTGAATCTTCGCGTTGTTCACGTAGAACACCGACGGTTGACAGCACAGTGTGGTAAACTCGTACGCCCCTGACACGCAGAAGAACGCAGAAACAGGAGCGCTTGAAAGCTACTCGCACTGCAGGCACCACAAAAAGACGTATACACAGATGTGTGATTGTCTGCTATGGAGAGCCATGACGCTCGCTGACCGGAGGGCAATGGAGCTCAAATTTCAGTGCTAGCTTCAGGCGTCCGCTTCAGAACTACGCGGCGTATGGAGAGAGCACTGGCCCCCCGCTGCCTCGCATCTTTGTAAAGAAAGAATTGAAATCGGAGATCTTACCGACGGCTGAGAGCTCCTTCACGCCCGCGCCCGAAGCTGCGGTGGTGGAACCCGAGCCCGGCGCCACCATGGCGCTCGGCTGCGAAGACGTCGCGGTCAGCGAGTTGAGCAGCGTGGACTTTCCGACAGACGGAAAGCCAATCATGCACACGCGCGCGTCTCCCTGCCTGCAAGCCGGAAGAGGGGACAAACAGACATCCTCACGCATGTATCGCCGCCCAGGCGCGTGTGGCCTTACAGCGCACCAGACGGCTTTGTGCGCCCGCTGCCGCGGCAGCCTCTTCTCTCGTCCATCCCAGACGCGCGCTGCGTCGCTCACGATGTCAAGCCCTGCCTTCGGCGCAACCCACACATACCTCGCGACATCAAAGCCGTCGCCTTTCCCGCCTCCGCCGCCCTTCGGCGCTTCTAGCAACTGAGAACGCAGCCGTGCGAGCTTCGCCTTCAAACCGCCAAGGTGATGCTGAGGGGCGAAAGCAAAAGTAGGAAACAGGACAGCGTCAAAGACCGAGGCGGGCGCACTCGAGCCGGTTCGGAGAGAGAGCGGAAGCACCGAGGCCCTCGACAGCTAGAACCAGAGCCTCGAAAAACCTCACTCGAGCGCCTTCAGCGACCTCGTAAATCCCCCGCAAGGCAGATGACGGCAGCACCGTTACGGAGCGACACGCAACATGCCAAGAGAAGCTCGAATCCAAGAGGCTCCAACGCGGTCAGTATGACACGAGTTCGCATCCAGACCGAAATTGAAAGTCACATCTGAGGCGTCCTGCGAGTGGCGGCGAGAGGCCCCGGAGCATAAAACAGGTCGTCTCACGGCGCGAACGGAGCGCAGGTGACCGCTACGTCAGGGGCGTCACCAACGTCTACCACGGAGCGGCATTCTTCAGAACTGCTTCGTCAGACAACCACTCGAACCCAGACGTCCCAGAAAGCGTGAGCAAGCGACCCGCTTCGAGTCCGTGGGTTCTGCCTCTCCCCCACGCGAACTCTCGGTGTCCTCTTCCTGCGCGTGTGTGTCTCTATCCGGTGAGTTCTCTCTTCCCTGCGCGGACGGCGCCGCGCCGCGTCGCCTCCCTACCTCTGTGGCTTTGTTCTTCTGCGTGCGGGCCATTTCGGCCTCGATCTCCTTGATCCTCTGCATGTCACAGGCGCGACGCAGAGATCCGCATTCAAAGGCGGACGAACAGACGCAGAGCGCTGACTAAACGCCATCGGCTTGACCATTGGCAGGTGGAAACGAAGAAGCAGCGGCAACCGGAACGAATCAACCAGCGTCGCCCTGTGTGCGAGGTGCAGCGCACCACGCAGAGCGCGGCTCGCGAGACAAGAAACGCCTTTCCCCAATTGCATCTGCGCTTCAGCACGAAAAACCTGGATGGCAGCTGCGTGTATATATATATATATGCATATATCTTAAATATATATATATATATATGGATTTATCTGGCAGGCTTCCAGGCGAAGGCGAGAGGGGAAGTACCGCGCCTTCTAAGGAGACAAGGACACATTTGCTAACGTCCACCTGAGCTCTGAGCCAGAGAGCGCGCGGACCTACGCGTGCGCATGTTGAAGGCAGCAGCAGAATCCCCGCCCGAGGAATGGACGCAGTCGTTTAGAGAATCGGGTTCGACAGTTTGACGAATGTGAAGACGTACCTCCAGAATTCCCATGGTGGCGAGCAGCAGATACGACGACGAGAAACAAGGAACCAGGCAGCGAGAGCGGTGACTTGGTAGAGTAAATCGATTCGAAAACATCAAACCAGGGATTGCTCTCCAGATAACCGGGCGGAAGCGTCGGGCGTTCCCCCGTCGCGTCGAATCAAGAGCCTCGGTGGCTCGCAATCCTCTCCATAGATGCAGAGCGGAGCCCTCTGGGCGCCTCGAAAAAGCCTCCCTCGCGAGAGAATCGAGGTCAGCGTGAGTCGCGCTTCCGTGGCGATGTAGTACACGCCTGTGTGACACCTCCGAACTGCAGCCGCCTCTCAGGGCGCAGACAGCGGAGAGTGCAAAGTTGAAGTGGGTAAGAAAGTACAAAACCAACGCATGTATTGGAGGCGCGGATGGAGGAAAAAACAATCAGGCACTCCCGCAGGCAGAGGGGGGGCTTCGCAATAGTGGGCGACGGGGAATGAGTCAGAAGATGAGCCCGCCCAACCCTACAGCGGGCAGACAAAACAGCTCCGTGGAGCAGACGCGGCACTCTGAGACAGAAAAGACGCAAGTGACTCCTCTGTGCGGAGCGCAAAGGCGACTTGATAGAAACGTTCGTAGCGAAAAACGCTGAGGCGCGACAACCAATGGACAGCGGAGAACCGAGTGTCTAGGGAGCACAGGAGAGGTGGCGGGTACTTGAGCCAGTCTTTAAGGGATAGAAGTCCTACTCAAAGTGCCAGAGGGGAAGACTGTGACACGATGATAAACGTAGTTAACAATTTTCGAACACCGTTCTGACAGAACCCTGGGGACGCCGTGAAAGCAAGCAGATCTTCTGCTGGATACGGTCGCTTCGCTCAAAAACGAGTCGCGTGCTCGACAGAAACGGCCAGCCTCGCGCAGCCTTCGTCAGCAAGACCGAGTGGAAAAGAGCGCTGGAGCTCGTTCACGAGGACTCTGGCGATTTCTTTGACTAAAGAAGAGCCAGCGTGGCCGAAACGTCGAGTGTTTGATTCGCATGCAAAGACAATCCGGCGCATGCACATTCTGTGTTTCACGACTTGGCGACCGAGTGTCTTTTTACGCGGGAAACTCCGGAGTGATTCTGGCAGCAAATAGTACCACCATTGTCTGTATCAGTTCCTTTTTCGAGAATGCGTTTGTAGGAGGGGACATTCTCAGGTAGGTTTCGTTTTCTGACGGTACATCGTATGCATCGCAAACTTACCCGAGACTGCGAAACGAGTGCGCTGCGCGTGCCCTCATCTTGCGCGCTACAGCGTCAGCTGGTCGATGCGCTCACTGGACGCTCGCAGGAGGAGGTCCCTGTGGACATTCAGACGCGATAACTCGTCGGATGACATGCGCATAGTGTTAACCCGTGATCTTCTACGAGGCACTCCACGGAAGGCTGTGCCGTTGTAGAGTGAAGATAGCCGCGTCCGTCTCCGAACCGCTACACGCTTGCGGAACCCATCAGAGCACTGTAGTTCAAGTAACACGCAGCTTACAGCGCCCCGCACCTCCTGCTCGCTTCTCCTTGTCGCTATCGCACGACCTTAAAGCGTACGCATTGGCAGTTCTGGCGGCTTTACCCCGCTCAAATAGGGGTTAAGGGTCGCACCGCGTACAGAGTAATTATCTGCTGTTTTTGAAGCACCAGCGTGTGTCACGAAGTAGCGATTGCCGCGACTGCAGACGCTAGCATGAGACGCCCAACGGGATTTTTACCTTTGTGGATCTGTTCACGCTATTGTAGATGAGTGTGCAATATAATATGGACTATGTGTGGGATTCTCGTCTGTCTTGGGCAGCGCATGTTGCTTGTGCACCATTACGAAGCGTAAATGAATGCGTGGCTGCCTAAATCCCAGTGGTGTTTTCCTGGTGTCAACCTCGCAAGCCAAGGGCACACATCTTGACGCACCCACATGACATTTCCTTTCCGTCCCCCGTCCTTCCTTCAGCTTTTGGTACAGCTCCATAACCAGCCATCAAAGAAGGCTACATTCGTCATACGGTGCTTAACGCCGATGTCTTATTGTTTTATGCATGTGTTCGTGCAGAGTAGACTGCAATTTCGGTCTCTGATGGGAGCTGCTAAAGGCGTGCCAATGGTGGCAGTCTCTTCGGGTGAAGGTGTGCTTAAGGGTCAGTGTCGCCACAGTAGTTTCTCTCTCGGGTGGTAAGTATGCCGGAACAGACAGGCTGAATGGCCGCAACCCTTGTCTGCCACACAGTATTCGTTGCAGCAGCGTCGCCACTCTTTTTCCATTACGCGCACTGAAGGAAGGACGGGGGACGGAAAGGAAAGGTCATGTGGGTCCGTCAAGAAATGTGCCCTTTCCAAGCGTATGCGAATGATTGGGCTAAAGGTGTCAATGCATGCTTTGCTCTGACATAAAGAAAAGAACCTTCGTGGTGCTAGCTGCAAGAAATCGCTGCCTTCCTTGGGACTCGCGGAACTGAGCAATCTGATTGGCATCCGTTTGCTGTCAGACATCGTACTGTCGATTTCAGGCAGTTCGCAGAAATGCGAAGGCCGGATGGAATGCAGCGCCAACTCACAGCGAAGTCAACATCTTCAACATAGTGTATCTGAATAAATCCGCAATGTAGCGACATGACTTATTCTAGATCTCAACCTGCAGACGAAGTAAGCAGCTGCCGTCGCTCATGCGCACGATGATTTGAGCACGAACCAAACAGTGCAACATACTCTTTCAGAAGTCCTTACGAATAAAAAAGAATCTATATGAAGATTCGCCGGCGGTGACACCCAAAGAGAGCATATGCTCGGATGCGACACCGGCAGCATAGAAATTCGGCACTGTTACTCGCGTCTTCGGCTAGGCCGCCTGTGCTCGGCGGCCTACTCGCTTTACTGAGCATCGGTCGTCCAGGCTCGTCGGCATCCTTCATGATGCGCCGCACCGCTCGACGCCCGTCAACCAGCTGGGACTGCAGCGGACTACCAATTTGACGTGTCACTTCTCGCATTCTTCGAGATATGGTGAACAACAGTACCGTGACTGGGACCGTCGCCCTCGGCAGCACCACATCAACTCAAAATGGAGATACTTTCTACATCGATATATCGAACCGGCCGGGAGACGGTCTGACGGCACGCTTTTGAACTACACTACTACTAGGCGAGGAGGCAAGGCATCAGTTTTCTCAACAACAGGCATAACAACCACCAGATACATTGAAGCAGCCTGCGCCCGGTTTCGCTTATTTTGCCTCGCAGGACGATGTCTTCGTGACTGCGCAGCAGCAGCTTGTCGGCGTTGCAACCTGCTGTTTGGCGGTTGTTCTGAGTCGAAAGCCTACCACGGCGTCACGTGCACGATGCGGAGTTTCACTGTTCAGCAAGTGGCTGCTCGCGGTGGTCAGGTGACGGAGTTTTGAGTGGTCGCTGATTCCGAAGCCTTCGGCTCTCACTGGCGTTGTCTTGGCAGAGGGAAGCTCATGACGTCGATTAGCTGGGAATCGTTGCCGACGTCCGGTCTGAAGTTGACGGTTTGGTCAGCATTTTTGAAGCGACGTGCAGAAGGACCCAACTTTCTGTCAAGCTGCACGTTGGAGGAGGCGACGGCACTCTGGACTATCAGGAAAACATGGCACTTATATCATGTCATCAGCATTGCCATAGAGGATCGTAAAGCCTGAGCAGCTAGAGCTCAACTCGGAAAGGAAAAGTCGCACTCTCCTGCAACTGAAGGTTGTTCAGGCATTATGTCGAGGAGGGGCACGATGGCTCTTGTGTGGTCAACGAGGTTGCCCCGCATGTTCTTCTCCGATCAATGCGTTAAGGCAGCCCTCGCCACTTTTTCTTCTTCAGACAGGATGGATGCAAATCAGGCCGGGACGCGGGTCCCCAGAACCAAGTCCAGCCCGTATTGGCAAACCAAATTCTACCCCGAGGAGCAAGCCGTATTGCCTTTGTCGGGTGCAGCGGGAAACGCCGGACTCGTTTACACGGGCGTGCCACATCCTCAAGCTTCCTACGTACTTACACTTGTGTTTCTACCGCACCCGCCTTCCCCATCTCTACCGACACACACACTGTCTCGTGGTCCTGAATACGTGGTGCGGGCGACTTGAGCACTCTCCCGCACCCTTTTCCGGAGTGCTGAGTTACACCGTAGTTCAGCAGACCTGTTTCTCAGTCTCACTCTGTCAGACTGTACAAACGCGATGTTTCATATCTGATCCCCTAACTTACCTTTTCCGAGCCCCAAGCCGTTGCTGTCCACGCAGCTCACTTATCCGCTTTCCCAAGACGTGCTACATCTTCCATCCCGGAACGGTGTCAACGTCGCGAGCAACTCCGAAAGCAGCGGCACTTCGGTATATCCATCCGTCACACTACAACCCCTAGGAGTATGCCGGACGAATTAGAATTGCTCCAAGTCTTTCAGAACATCCATACTACGCCTAACGATGTGTTTGCAGGACACAAAAAGTACAATATGCCTGAGCCGTCGTGGAACATTTGGATTTCGACAGGTTTGCATTACCAGGACAGCAGAAATCTGGATGCGATCCGGCGGACATCCTTTCATACGAATGATCGAGAACTTCGTTGCTCTCCATTTTTGGTGATACACAAGAGGGCAACTATATTACCCAACTCCATCACGCATATATTTCACTCTCGTGTTTGCTGCTAGCTCTTGCCCAGTACAGTGTTTTCCCTGTTTTCTGCAGGGGTGGCCCGGTGTTGAGACAATCGTTACAGTCACCGGGCTACAAAACAGAAGGGCATGATGCCGGCGGCCCTCACCGAGGACATCGAACACTTCCGTGCGCAGCTTGAAAACCAGCCGCGGACTTCTACGATTCGCCACAAGACGCGCTGTCGGTTCTGTTCTAGTTTACGTTGGTGGTCTTCGCTCCAGCTGAAGAGTGGGCGTGCTCACTGATGCACCCTGTAATCGTTAAATTCCTTTCTGGTCAGCCTGCAGGCCATCCGTTCGACTGGATCCATGTCCCAGTGACTGCTGCGCGGTCGTTCGTACCGCGTATGTGACACACAACAACGTGGGATATCGCGGTCAAAGCGGCTAAGGAGTTTAGCGGCTACCTATCACTAGAAGGTGCTTCGGCGCAATATTTTCACTCCCCCTTCGGCGGGATCGCAAGGGATAATGAGCAGTTAAAAATCCAGGCAAGAGTCTTCCGTACGCTGCATGCTGTGTGTGGTGACACTTTGGGCGATGCAACGCGTGGTTGCCCCCCGTCCAGAGTAGTGTACAGTTCACACGGCTGTGATGCATAGTGGTGCTCTTTTGTTTGGTTGATGTGGATGCGAAAGGAAACGAGTTGAAGACTGGTACGTAATACTTGAGAGAGCCGACTGTCATTGCCCTTGAGAATAAGCAGAACCCCAGCGCACGGGCGTGCCTGTCGCGGTTTCCGATGCAGTCCAGCCTTGCCTTCCATCCACCACCAACACCCCAAGATCCTCGTCTTTGCATCACTTCGATACTCGTGTGCAGTGGAGCTCCCCATTTTCTCTCTTGGTAGTTCTCTCTGAGCTTCTATATCTGTGCGACTTGTAAACGTGTGCATCTCAGCTTGAGCACGCCGCAATCAGATCATGGTACGACCTCCCCGTAGTGTATTTGCTCGTTTCGTAGCCCACCTACTGCATTATCGAACTGGTGGATTCTAGAATGTAGCAATTGTTTGCGAGCAGATTGTCTCCCAAGGAGTTCACTTTAGTCTGCGCAGCTGCTGTGGCGAGGGTAACGATAACCCTACTACTCGGAAACGGGCTGCCGTGGTACTAGACATCATATCGTTACAGTTCACTAGCGCGATGGAAGCAACCAGAGAACTCGATCCATCCAAGTGTACCGTCAGTTCCACAATCTGCCCGGATCCCGCGCCAAATTTCCTTCCCTGTGACGAAACGCGCACAGGATCGACTGTTACCAACTGGTAGAGATCTGCCTCAGCTAGGGGAACTTGCACTTCATATAGTCCAGCAGGAGTTCCGAGTTCTCCACGCACATGGTTCACTAGTCGAGATATTCCCTCCGTATGCAGGTCAGCTGCCAGTGGGTAAGGGGGCAAGACGAATTTGTCTGCACCGTATTCTCCCGGGTTCCCGCTGTAATGATGCTTTAAATCATGTCCCGCGCTGGAAGAAGACCCCTGTTTTCCTGGAAGCCCTTTAGCCGTAGCACGGGTGCTTACTTTTTTCTGACTTCTGCCGCGGGAGTCTGTCTCAGTAGAAAAGCTTCCTTCTGCACTCACTCTTGCAGGGCCTTTTGACGATGCTCCGCTCAACGAGTTCACCGTACAACCAGTGGCTCCCACTGCTGTTGCAGCGAGGTAGCAGGAAATATCCATGCCTTGCTGGAGGGCAGCATCGAGGTCCCGTAACGCGTTTAGGGCTGCGTCACACCACTGTGCGACGTACCGCTTAGAGAATTCATCTTGGGCAATCAATTGGAACTTTGGAGCCTGATGGAAGCTGCCGCGACAGAAGAACCCGGCAACATCGCGGTAGGGTGAAGAGCTCGAGTTTGAGTGTTTCTGGTCGTCGCCAGGAATTAGTCCCTCTCGTGAAGTCGTTCTCACGCGCAAGGTTCCCCAACCGTCCATCAGGCCGCCGTCCCATGCACCTTCGTAGAACTGCTCGCCGTCCGCCCAGGTGTACCGGCCCCAGCCGTGGAACGCCCCGTTGTCCACTTGGCCTTCGTAGATGTCTCCCGTTGGAAAGTGTATCGTTCCCCGCACAAACTGCCCCTCCCGCCATTCCCCGATGCATTTGTACCCACCGTTTTTGTAGCTTCCTTTTCCGTGGTAGGCGCGCTGGCCAGTCTCAAAAACCTTGTACTCCCCAATGTACTTGCCCCCATCAGGAAACGGAAGCACATGGGTAGGCAGCGTTTCAGCTGAAATTGTTGTATAGTCTCCACTTTTGCTGAGTTCTCTACACCGTACAACAGTTTCGGTCATTTTGCTGCGGCAGCTAGTCAAATAGCGGTTTGTCCCCCGTCTGCGGGCAAGTTTCGTGAGCTGGGCGAGCTAACGGGGCTTTCTCACACTTCGAAGCCAAACATGTACTTGAATGCCCAATCTGCCGACGATTGGTTATGTTTTCTGGAAAAGCTCACTTTGCCGTTTCAGTCGGACCGTGCGGGGTCCCGCGTTTAGTTTAGTTTTTTCGCGGTCGCACAGGAATCGCGGCCCCGCCGCCCCTACCTCCCCGCCTCGCGATTCCGCTGAAGAAAGCGTGTGGGACGGCGTACATACAATTTGGCGTGGCACGCGGATGTCCTAATTCGTGAGTGGAACTCACTCAGGCCGGAATTCACATGCACGAAGCAATGGCAACGACTTGACACTACATTAAATCGTCGTCATACGGTTCACTGGAAAAGCAAGCTAAGAGGGGCGATCTACAGACTACGATTCCAGCGGAGGCTTCGAAGGGGTCTTCTTTCTAGCGCTCCTACCACCAGGAGGGAAACGTTGTGACGAGATACGTTTTGGTTTATTTTCATCCTTTTCTGGCCTTCAGCGATTTTGCCAGTAGTGCGCTGATATCGTCCCTTTGAGGATGACACGAGTATCATCCCGCCATAGCATGCAGGAGACTTCCACCCACGCACGGCCCATTGCAAGGTAGCGGGGGGTCACGTTCGTTTCTGGTGGATAGGAAACTCACCAAGCCACCGGCAAGCAGGGAGGATAGCTGGAGATATGCTTCATATTTAATGACCAGACCGCACACACAGAACGCTCCCGCGACAGGCACACATAGGTCGCAGAGCCGACGGGATTATCGCCCCCCGTACGCGCAAGGATGTGGGTGCTGCAGTGGGTGACGCCTCCTGAATGTCGACATGGAGCACTATGCTGCAGGGTCAGAGTGGAGAAGATCGCTCAAGCATTCAGTTCGCGGTTTTTGCTCAACTGCAACTCACTCTGTAGAAAAACGGTCTCTCGATCTGGTGGAGGAAACATCCCCCGCTGCGCGGGCCTTGCGTGTTTTGAGCCCTGGGATGCTATTTCTCAAAGCTGCATCTCATCTCAAAGATGAGTGATTTCGTAGTTGTCAGGCTGGCGGATAAGACTCAGAGTGGGGCGATCAAGAGAAGCGGAGAAGATCACTGTATTGCCAAACTTCGAGTTAGCGCACGCACCGCGGTTAAGCGGTCGAGTCACGTGCACGCATGTACACACATCTGGAATGTTCTGCAGAAACCGCCAGCAGTTCTCTGAGCTGATGGAATCCATCGAGGGTTGTTGATGAAGGTGCTAGCTTTGCTAAGCACGAAATAGTGCATATTTCATAAGAGAGCAATATCTTCACAGTGACCTGCAGTTTAACCCGGCGTTGCGGTGAGGGACTGGGCAACAATTGCTGCCTGGTCGCCTACTCATGTTGCCCACTTGGGCGCATCCCGGTATTTAGGTACACCTTATTCATGTAAACGTAACACGTACATAGAGATAAAGAGCCACCATGAGCATGCGCACGGGCAGCACGTTATCCGTTGCGGTCTTTGCGAGCCACGAGCCTCATACAACACAGCGAACGCAATCTTCCGCTGCCCGTACTGGATTTCTCCAGTCGATCACATTCTCAATGAACCCATCAAGCGTGGTGAAGAAGATCGCAGCGCTAAAAACTTTTGATCAGGAAAAACGATGAAACCAACACGCATACTACACTGGTGTGTCCGTGTGAATGAAGGGAGGCCATACTGTAGTGCATTCTCTCAAGACGTCAACACCGACAAGCCTGCAGTCACAACTCCGAGATTTCAAACGTCGTGAGGCCTCTTCTTGTGACTTGATGATTCTGCACAGCCTGTAGTTTCTTCCTTCCGGTGTTGGTGCCCGACTGAACACGTCATCCCACGCGGTGTCTTGCACTCCAAAGTAGCAATCACTGAAGACCATAAATCAGTGCGAGCGCGAACTGTCTGGAAGTGTAGTTACCGTAGCGTAGCGGCGTCGCCAAGGCCGTCTTGCGCCTCTGGCAGGAGAGCCCCTGTTTCCATGGCTAGGGGGTTTGTGTCAGCAGCACTATTTTCGAGAAACTTGGTCTTTTGTCGGGTCTCTGAAGCAGACCCCGCAAGTTGCTCGTCTTGAGCCGTCGTGCCGGGTGAGTCAGCAGAGAGAGAAACCACAGGAAATCCCTCGAGCAATGGTTCCCCTCTATCCAGTTCCTTGTATTCTTCGTCTGTCAACGGAAAAACGGAGGTCGGGATTTCAGCGCTGCCGGCGTTCCCACTCACAGGGGGTGCTGGCTGTAGCGGCTGTCCAACCGACGCCGACAGGTCTGTCTCGTGATCGGCCTTCGTTCGCACTAGCCATTCTGTCACCTCTGCGTTCGTAAGAGGGTGTACCGCAGACAATACGGAGGTCTCTGTCGATGACGACTCGGAGGCGATTCCAGCCTGAACAGCGTTCGTCTGATTATGGAACCCTGAAGCTGCGCCAGGGGTCGCACCTGGTTCGATGTTCCACCCAGCGAGTATAGTGTTTGAAGGCGCCAGCAGCACTGCCAGTCCGTCTGAGACACGTATAGCACAAGTTCGCCACTACGCACAACGTACTGACTGAAAAGCGAATTCTTTGTAGCCTACTGTGCCTGTGTACACGATGGAGTTATGTACGCTGTTCGGTGTATCGTAGAATCAAAAGAACTCTAGAAATTGATTTCTGCACAAAGCGCCGAAGGCATTCGTAAGGGTCCCCATTCGGCGGACGAGGTACTGGTTGTATTGGAGCGTAGCTGCCGTATCCCTGCAGCAGTCCGTTCGCCGTCATTGCTGGGGCAGTGTATGAGAGCTGGCTGGTGGCAGCAAAGAAATACTTTTCCTGGGGTGACGACCGACTGTCCGAGCTAACAGGTTCGTGCCAAAGGAAATCCATTAAGCATATGCCTTGCCGTAAAAATTTTGAACGTGCTCGGTCGCCCCAAAGGATGCATCTCGCTGCCGAGTGAACCACACTGCCTGCAAAATATATCTCCCTTTATGCTATTGCCATCTTCACCAGACCTACCTGACTGCATCAACAGCGTTTCGCGCGTCACAAATTCGATTGCTGTAGAGCTGGTGGAGAAATTTCGACTGACGGTTCCCACACGATATGCCCTGATCTCGTTATCTGTGAGCTGCAGCATATGCGCATTGTGCAGAGGCAAAGAGGTCAGGATCTCAAGACAAGCCGAACTGGAAGTAACTACGAAACCTACAGAGCAGCCGGTTCATCAGAAGGCAAAATGAGTAGACAACCGTGGCCTGAAGTTACCCTTGATGGCGCACTCTTCAAGAATTAAGGGCGCTCGAAGAAGAAAAAAGACTGCTACTGGCGTCTTGGTTTCCTTAACTCACACGTAGAACGATAAAGGATATCCCGAGAAGAGCCTCAAATGGAACCGTATTGAGGGACTCGAGAGGAACAGCCGTTTGAGGTGATCCGATCACGGCGAAGCTTTCGTCTTTAACACTGACTGAACTGGCGATGCTCGCAGAAGCGGAAGTATTTGGGCCATGAAAGTCCGGCAGCACCGCTCCGGGTGGCAATGTCGAGCTTCTCCACCATTCAGTGGTTTCTTCTGATGTGCCACTGCCTGTGACCTCGGACGGGATCGCACCTCCTTGCGAACGACACACATCCCGACCGGCGGCGCGCAAATCTCGAGTCTCCCGAGTCACTGTCAGAAGAAGAAATGACACACAGATGGAACGTATCTGCGCACAGGTCGATTTGTGAGCTGCAGCTCAGCTGTACTGGTAGGCTAACGATGGATCCGGCCGGAGACACCAGTGTAACGCGGTTTGCAAAAACGCTATTTCTACGCAGCCGAAATGGAACGACATCGGCAGCGGCAAGCTGCACTAAAGCGGCGGAGGTTTGCGCTGTGATTTGATGGCCGCGGAACGGACTAAAGGATCTCAGATGCTTCGCACGGTTACTCCGCCACCATATGCGAAGTATCCGATCGGGGGCATTCCGAGGTCACTAGCCATGATCCGCCCCTCGCCAGCCAAAGCTGGCCACTGCTTGCCTTAAGCCACTCTAGTCCCATTTCTTTGTCGTGTGTTTCGAGGTGTATGGTAGCTGCAAAAAATGGTGAACAAAGCCGCAGGCCACCGGTACCTTTGGGAACTGGCCACATGTCCCCGAACTCACGTTTGATGGCAGAATACGCGCTGCACACGGCAGCGATAACGGCCAAAAGGAATATTACTGCATACGCCACTACCAGAAGGCTTCCGCGCCATGGTTGCCGTTGAATGAATGCCTGCTTCACATGGCAGGAAACGTGGGGCAAGCCGTCGATGCGCTAGCAGAATCACACATACATGACTTGGTTTCAGCAACCCGTTGGAGACCTCAAAGTGTGGCGTGTTATGCCTCTTTCTTCATGAACGAGGCCTCCATACAAATGTGTGCAGAAACTGACAACGGAACTGCTGTCAAGCAAAAGATACAGAGATTCACCGTCCCTCTACAATGGTGGCCTTATATTATTTATCCGCCTGAGTAGCAGTTAGAGGTGAACAGTAAAACCCGCTTCTGTGGGTTTTTGTGGGCGCCTTGTTCGTTAAAGAGATCCTCGAATGCTGAGAAGATCGTCCCTGCCTGTTCTAAGGTCAAGGGTGTGTCAGCCACCCCGTTCTCGCTGTCCGAAGCCTTCACGAGTTCCTGGAACCAAGGAAAACGCCAGCGTCGCAGCAGACTAAGAACTGAAAATACAAACTGAGCGAAGCCTGGGATGGCCACGCGACAGACATCTGGAAGCCCAGAGATACCAGAAATGTACATGAGGGCATATATTTTGTCCCGTAATGTATATCGTGTATACCGCATATATATGCAGACATACACACCTACATACACACACCGGTTCCTTGGTGGGCGGCCCCCGGTTGCCGTCCTTCTCCATGGTGGCAACTCGGCTGAGAGAGAGATAAATGATGACGGGGGAGAGGCGAACGGACGGTACACAGGGCTCGAGCGTACGTGGCGCTGGGCACAACACCTCAAATGCGCCATTGAAGGCGAAGGAATTTCCGCTTTGCCGCATTTCCCATGCCAAACTCCCGTATGCGCTACAGAGGAGAGGAATCATTATTTGTTCCTCACTGTTGAGTGGGGTATGTTGTTGCTCACCTCTACCACGTTTCCCGAGATGTGGCCTAGCCGCGAAAACGATGCTTGGCATGGCCCATCTGCGTACGGCTCTTGCGGGAGCGGCCCATCCAGAGGGAAGCACGTGCTTGCGCTATCAACTGAGCACACCCGCGTGCCCGAGGGAAGTGAATTCTGCCCATTTTCCTCCATGAGAAATCGAGAAAACCCCGTGTGTTGCACAGCGCGCCGAAAGGGAGGTTGTTGTCCAGGGTGGCCAGTCTTCGTACAGTTCCAGCTTCTAGTGAGCAAACCCGTCCTGCTGACGAAAGTACCGGTACCTCTTCAGTACTAGAATCTTCGTAACTTCGGTGATACGCAGGTACAAAACAGCTGTTTCGCGTCACTGTTTTCATCCGGAGGATTAACAGCGTGTTCGAGCAAATCTGGGTATCCTCTGAAAACCTACGAGACCACCGAGACATGCACATGGATCCTAACAGGCTCCGCATGCCAGAAATGTGGGTGTGTGTAGATCTGCTTCTACAGCAAAAAATGCTGTTGTCTTCAGCGGGCCTCGCACGTAGCTACTGTTGCGTCTCCGGTTATAGTTCCTCCGAACGTCACCAAACTACAAAAGAAAGGCACATATGACACAAAAGATCCAATAATGCAAAACATTGCTCCTGGTATGAATCTAAAGTCGACTGAAGTGTCCAGAAGACAAATATGCAGGCGAACATACAGTCTGTTTCTGCTACTGATAACTTCCCCACCCCAAGAAACTCGCCGTCGACCCTAAAACCCTTAGTGCCTGGGCCCTCGGGAGCAACTCATGGAAATTGAGCTTGCTTTTGTGCAGCCTGATTTCAGCACCCCGACGCGACCACGGTTTCGAACACGCCTGTTGGAGCAATACCACAGCGTAATAAACGTTTCTTTCCCCTCCCACGATCCCAACAGCACTGTAGCTACTACCCTACTCGCATCCTATCATAAGGAAATGCCGGGCCCGCTTTGCGGACGTGAGGTTTTTGGGCGAAAATGGACTTTGCGGCTCTTCGAGAGCATACACCCATCTTCAACACTTTGGCTCTCCAACTCGATGTGATTACCCTTTCTCTTCATTTTCTGTCACAGACGGTCTGCCAACGGCGGTCTCCAGTGCTGAGTTGATTCTTCATTTCACAGCCATCGCCGTAACTGACAAGGCTGCCACTTGTGCAGGCCGTGGGGCAAACCGCATTTTTATAGGAATTCGCTAACATACGGGCTCGCGAGAGATTGTGACCCGCCACTAGCCATCCGTTGTCCTGACATACAGCGAATACGTGTGCGGTTTGTCTGCGTAGCCCTTTTCTGACTGTTTCCCCTTGAGGAGTCCTGCGCACCCCTGCTTCCTGAAGCTTCCGCCGTTTTTCCCTTACACACAGATAACTTTTCCTTAATGAAGCCTCCATCCTTGCATGCCTGCCTGCCTGTCCAGAATGTGCGCGGGAGTCACGAGACACAAGTTTTACACGTATATAGAGTTGTGCGAGCATACGCATCGAGTGGCATACGTAGTGACGAAATTGTGCGCTGGCGCTTCCACATCATTGAGGTCAGCAACTGGCTTAGCCCCGGGCACCTCTGTGACACTTTTTACCACGAACACATCTGGCACGGGATCACTGGGGCTGTTGGCACCCTCTTTAAACACCTAGAGCGTGATGGCAGTGATGTGCAGTAGCGTGCGACCCATCTGATGCGTGGACAGGCTACAGCAATCTACCGTTTTCACACGGAGAACTCAGATACAAACGCCGTCCCGGCAACTCGCCGGCGCTGTAGAGAACGTCCGTAGGCACAGCACTGCCGCCATCTGCCGCCGAACCGTGATACGAGTCAGGTAATTCAAAGGTCATCTGCATGTGGAGCCACCAAGGAGTGAAACCGAAACCGGTCCCAAAACAAGCGTGACCAACTTCCCGGATCAGGCAAAAAAGACTCACGATATCGCATCGATTCACCTACTTCGCATAACAAAGCTCAAACAACCCACCTAGTCTTTCATCCGGCCAAGCCAAGGCAAGAAGGGCCGTTAACCATGGTTGGACAATGAACACACCAACAGTGTACTGCTTTGAGCACACACCTGGGCGTGGACTTGCGACCACACTATGTTGCGCCAAAGATGAAACAGACAGCCAGAGCGCGAAGCCTGCTCTGAGGTAACCGCGAGGGCCCAATGTGGCCGATATGCGCCCGCTTCCATGACGAGAAGAAACACGCGTTACACACGCATCCCCAACGCGGAAGACAACACACGAGCACGACTACTGCACTAGGACGGACTACTGTCCGCCTTTTTCTTTACAGTGGGATTCACAAGCAGCTCCCCGCGCTAACAGTATATGGAAGCTTTTCTTCTCTTCTTCACTCGCAATTATCTTCCAGCAATTCAGAGGTGACGCAGCCATTTGGGCCTCAAGCCACTGGCTACTGGGTTCTCTATGTCTCCGGAATGAGTAAGCCTTTCGGGGTGAAGAGACACATTCGAAGTTAATGGCAGATCAGCGCGAGAATGCCTCGCGCCGAAGTACATTCCCACGTGCGAGCTTGCCTCTCCTTTCTTATGGAACGTCCGTTCCGGGTCGCTCCACCGTAGTTCATTCATGGCGGTAACTGATGAATGTCCCATCAGCGGCGGGCGGTCCTTCCGCCGTCGTTCAGTCACTTCATGCCACCTCATCGTTTTGTAATATCGTCACCGTACAGGAAGCAAGAATACTCGTCCCCAATCTAACTCATCTTTCCTTCACGACGTGCCAGCGGGAAGCATACTGCACGCAATGCATACATCTTACGCGCCGCCAACGCCAGTCCTTTTGAATAGCGGCAAGCTACACTGGACCTTCAGCAACAGTCACCAACTGACGCCAAAGATACCGATTTCACGGATAACGCAACGCGGGACCTACCAATAAGGGCGTAAAAGGAGCTGGTGGCTACAAATAATGCACAGCGACACCAGCACGTGCGCCACAAAAACCGGGGATCCCCGTGCGAAAACTCCCTTCCGCGGACACAGTGAACATCATGAACGATAGTAGTCGCTTGAAGAGACACCAGTTTAAGCTCTGCCATCCAGTGATGTCTGGCCCCGCCCCCCTAAGCTCAATACCCCCGCACTTCTGGGAAACGTCACTCTGAATCCTCTAGAGAGAAGATAAAAAAACGCGAGAACAACATGCTGTTATTGTTCCTGCCAGTGTCCAGGATTCAGATGCAGCAGAACGTATGAAGAACAAGGAACTACTCGCTGACACAATCGGCCAGCCATAACGTCTCCCTCCACAGCCGCGTCCGGCGTGTTGGGGCTCACCCCCTCCCCCCCCTGCCCACCCCCCTGGAATTCTTTGAACACCTGAACACCCTAGTAATTGGCTCGTCAGATGCTTCTCCGGCGTGGACGGGGGAGCGCATCCCATGTTCTGTCCGTTTTGTGTCGGATTACGAGGCGTGTCTGCAGGGACTCCCTCCGCCACCTCTCACTGGGTCATCCTGCGCTTACTCGCCGTCATGGTCATCGTCATCGTCATCGTCATCATCGTCCGAGCTGTCTTCCTCCTCCGAGCTCTCTTCGCTGCCTGAGGAGCTGCTAGGCCTTTTTTCTGCAGTGAGAGAGCATAAATCAGTAACAGGAGGCACGAATATACACAAAAACAAGAGTGAAAATATTGTTAGAAGCAGACAACATGATGGCACTCTACTTATCTACAGTACGACACATACCGCACAAAGCAGCATAGGAGTCACGGAGCCAGTTCTAGATAGTCTGCACCTGCTTGACTGAGGCGTCGCTCAGGCGCGAGGCAAAACAGCACCACAGAGTATGCGTGTTCGCGACCGCGCATGTATACTAATATAAAACTACATACTAAACATAGACAGGATAACCGCTAGCCACCACGAGCTTTATCAACTCAGTCACGCGTGCGTCCAGTGACGTCGCCCGCTGAGCCGAGTTATTTCCCATATCGAGCCGCCTTTCCTATGACCAACATAGACCGGCAGTACAGTTACACGCCGCCCCATGCTTCAGTGTCCAGGCGACGCTGTCTAACAGCGTACTTATCGAAACGCGTCCTCTCTATAAGGGGACAGCGGCCTGGAAAACTCACGTGATACTTGGCGATTGAGTGCCGCCTTTGCAGCTGGAGCCGGTGTTGGCGCTATTTTTGCCGCAGCCGCAGCCGAAGACGAGGCAGCTGGGACAGCTGCTGCGCCGGGCGCGGCGACGGCCGTCGCGTTGTTCGGTTTGGCATCGTCGTCTTCAGACTCAGAAGACGACTCTTCTTCAGACGAGGACTCCGACGACGAACTGTCACTTACGCGCTTCTTCGCAGGGCCCTTCCCTGCAGCGGCGGTGCCCCCCGGAATCCCTGCAGCCGGCTTCAGATTGGGTGTGAACTGGCCAGGGTCTTGGATGCCTAGCGCAAGCGCCTCCACCACCAACTGAAAAGATGCAGGAGACAGAGTCCCAACACATGCGGGTCGCGGCCATTTCGCTAGAGCCACTGCAGGCCTACACGAGGAGCCGCAGTTACGACGGGTTCCGTCGGTGCCATGAGTGCAAGCGTGCCGCAGTCTGCACCTGCCCCGCTCCTCCTACTGCTAGAGATTCAGTTGTCGGACTGCCCTCTCTGAGCGGTGCCGAATCACCGAGCTGCTTTCGGCTGGCAGAGTGGCGACGCGCGATTCCGTCCTGGAACAAATGGACAACCCGACACCGCGAGCACGAAGAACGGGGCGCCGGAGAACCCTAAAAACGGAGGGACAGAGTGTGGCTACTTAAACCCACGAAAGCACATCTCAACGCTGATGCGACGACGGCAACGACTTCACCGCACAAAAAATCCAGACGATGGAACCTGATCGCGCGAAGTGACTTACGTGACCGACGATGGGGATCTGGGAGTCGGGCTTGCCAGGCGGGCGACAGAAGGACGGACCAAAGATCTCGGCGATCTTCGTTGGAGTCATCTGTGGGCGCCACATCATTCGTCGTGTTCTCGAGAGTGAACCAGACACGCCAGGGGACGCAGGACGCGCAACCACAACCGCTGGCGTACCCAGCATCGCTCGCACTCGACTCCTCTGCGACCCGCCAACAAAGATCGCACTTTTACACAACAACGCATGCTCCTGAGTGACAACAACTATACAGAAACACGCGCTGCGGCTGCCCACCCCCGCGTTTTTTTCCGCCATCGAAAGATCGTCGAAGCGCCGCCGGCACAGCAGGCCACGAGATTATGTTCGCGCACTTATTCACCCGCAACAGTTCACGCGAGACGTTTGACTCGTGCCCTGGCAGGAAACTCCGCTCATCGAGTTCTCTGATCCCCCACGCAGGTCAAGGCCCGGACAGCGCAATGCCGACGTTGGGCGAGATACAGGAAACCCAACAAAGCCCGAGGCCACTCACGGGCCCCAACAGGACTAGCTCTAACTTGGAAAGTAATATATCCGTCTGGCATACAGCGGCTGCAATTCAGCAGTCACAGACAGTTGTGCAGCATTTCAAACACGTGCCCCGTGGAAAGTGGACACCGGAAAGCCTGTCCTAGCTTACGCCATTGAGCGAGGCTTCGTTGGAAATCGTCTTGAACGCCTTGATGATGTACTGCAGGAGGAAGCGAACAGAAACGTTGCTGCGGGACTTGCTGTCACTCCGTACAAATGGATGAGATTACGGATGCCTCGCGCATAGCCCTATCTAAATAGAAGCTTGAGTAGCGGCGGTCGCTATATCCATGAGCTCATCTCCGTGCATCGAAAAAACCCCAGCCTTTTTGAGTGTGTATCTGTGTTCAGTGCACATGTGGTTTGCGGCAAGCTTCTACGGGTACGTATACGAGTTCAGAACAAACACGTGAAAGTTTGAGACGGGCCGCGGCGGTGAATTGCAGCCCAAGGACTGGCGACACTCACTGAAAAGGTTTCTTGCTCTCCCAGCGATAGTGTACAGAAAACCTGGAAACAGCATCGAATAAAAACAGACAGCACTGTTTCACCTCGCTCCTTCCTAAATCCCAGCAACAACTCTGGAGAATGAAGCGGATACACAGCACTGGATGCACGCAGATGTTTCGCGTCAGAAAGGGTGACACGCTACCAAACGAAACCTATATCCAGATGGATAATTTACCAGGAGACCTGCGGACGAGCTCGTGGAAGCGCGCAAGCCAGAAAGGCTCAAAGAATCAAATGCCCGCGGAAGCCAACCAGCACGAGGACGAAGGCTGATTTGATGCGAATTGAGGCGCGTTTGCGGCCGACCGTTGCAGCCGCGTCTGCCTCAGCCCTCCAAAACAAACCACAGAGTCCTGAGCGCGTGGTAAGTGTGGATGGGTGATACATGGAACTGACGCGCAACAATACATGCATAGAAGACGACACAACGCAGGGCACCGTTGAAACCAACACCGCGTTCTGCTTCATTGCCGCTAACACGAGAGACATACCCGCCGCCGGACATCGTTAGCAGACGAACCCTAACAAAGTAATTCGGCGCCGGCGGGATGACTTCCACTCGTACCTGCGTCAGCGTCGTCAAAAGTGCCGACTTGTCTGGCTTCGTCGCACCCCCTGCACGCACAGACACCCGCAGGATGTCACCACGACTATTAGGGAAGGAATAGGCAAGCTGCCTGTGGCAGCCGCGTCTCCTGGAGAGTAGCGACACCGCGAAACCCCTGTGGAAGGAGCTCAAATGACCACTACAGAAATACATAGCGTCGCGCTCGCGTAATCACGTCAACCGACACTGACACTGCTGTGACTCTCGCATCTACATATTTACACACGTGCAAAAGAGACGGCTCGTCCGGCTACTGCGCCACTCTATGTGCGCCCTTGCACGCTGAGCCTCTGCTGCGCATCTTGCCTTTTCGCCGCGCCCCTACTATTCAGCTACGCTGGGCAGCCCGCCCCATCCGGACTGATGCCCAGTTCACTCGTTTCGCTCAAGCGCGCGGCAGCCCGCCCTCTTGGATGTGTGCGTCAACTTCCCACGCAGACGCCTGGAAGGCACGCCACCGCCGTTCGCTGGCGGCCGGTTCCGCTCGGCTTACTGGCGAGAGCGCAGAAGGCGCTGTAGGCTTTGTCGCCGAGGAAAGGGACGGGCATGCAGTCGAACAGAAGCCTGAAGCCGCTGACAAGGGCTGGAATGTTGCCCCACTCCACGAAGGGGTTGCCCTGGTCGATGTCGCCGACGAACGCGTAGAGCGACGCGCAGTCCGCTTGGAGGCACAGGAGGTCTTTGGTGGAAATGACGTCGCGCGACGTGAGGTGCTCAACAAAGTCGACGTAGATCGACGGCAGCCGCGTGTATGGTGCGATGGCGTCCGTTGGAATCCGCGCACACAGGGTCGCCACAGGGCTGCCGTAAATGACCAGTGCGCCACCCGGGGAAATGCGCTCTTCTTCTTCGTGCTGAACGACGTAAGGGAATCGCCTGCGACGCACCAAGCCACAAGCACGAAGAGTCACACCTTGCATCAAGCAGCACGGCCTCTCGCAAGCGCACTGCAATAGTTAACGCGTCCGATGCATGCGCGTATGTCTAGGACGTTTTAGCAAGCATGTGAGAGGCTCGCCACGAGGCTTAAAAACGCATCCTGGAGCCGAACCGGTTAGTCCGGTCAAGATTGAAGGCAAGACGACGGGAGAAGTCGCAGCGGACCGCAGACACATTGTCAAACCGCGGGCATCACCGGCAGCCAGGGACATATCAAACGAGGGCCACTTTCTCCGTCCTTCAAACGTAACGTGGGAAACTCCTGGCACACAACAGCCCGGCATCACAGTCGCAGGCATTACACATCGAAACCCAACAGTCTCCCTGGGACGTTACGACCTCTAAGCCTTAGGTGCTCAGACCCTTCATTTGGCTTCCGGCTTACGTGAGTGCCTCTGTAGGCGGCATTTTGAGTGTGCTGAGGACATCAGAAAGCTGGTCGACATAGACGACTTTGTCGTAGAACTTCTTTGACACAACAGTGGACATGGCGCCCATGACCATTTTCTTCGCAAGCGTCCAGTGGAGCAGGTAAATCTGTTTCAAGTTCTTCTTGACCGCGCGCGGCATGGCCAGATAGCCTAGGAAGACAAGCACCCCAGCGACACATAGGCTGCATGCAAGAGGACCGTCTTCCCACCTTCATGACGGCGGAAACGAAAGAAATGGAAGCGTCTCAGTCGCACACCAGGCGCAGCACCTGGTAATCTGTCTAAAGTTGCTTCTCGGCGCCTAGTCCTTTGAATCGGGGGCAGCACTGTACGTTGCAGAGAGGCGAGGACAGGTCGCATGCGCGGATGCATACATGCATACATCACGTGTCGCACACGGGAACGCGAACAACACTGTGCCTCCTCCAGCACTTTTGACACACGGCTTCGAAGTCCGCCCATGCTACCGGGTTCCTGCGGGATGTTGAGGGTGCACTGGAATTTCCTTACAGTTTTTGATGAAGGTAGAGGCATCGTTAAGCCAGTTGGTGAGTGTCAGTGCGACGATAACGACAAACGGCTGGCTCTCCATCGCCTGCAGCTTCGCGAGGCAGTAGTACCTGAGAACAGAGACATCGAAAAAAACTCCACGATGTACTGCCCGAGCGCCAACGTAGACCACGCGGCCTCACAAGCACGCGAGTGGACAGGCGTCTGGTCACAAAGCAGCGTCACTGGGTGTGAAATCCGTTGCATTCCCAAGAGCGACGGTCACATGGCGCGCCGTCACATGCAACGTCACATCCTCTTCGGCGCTGCAAGCGGCCTAAACCCTAAACCCTAAACACACGGTACAGAAGATGGTGCGAGTCAGCCGCGGTCGCGCTTCTCATTCCCTTTGGCCGTTGCTGACGTCATTCTGCGAAGGGGTGAACGCTTCCTCATACACGGGGGCGCGGAAAACAACACTTCAGTATGAATCCCAACCGGAATGGCGGCAGTGGCGTGCCCGTTCAGCGGAGAAATCCAAACGGTGACCGACGCAGTTCTCGTTTACTAGTCAATCGACTTGATCGGAATCGTCGCGGATCGACCTGCACTCGTCCGCCACTTTGGCAAGATCCATCCTGAAGTCCGCGGTAGACTGCTCATAGAATGAAGAAGACACATTCTCGCTGGGGATTCCACTTACATTGCCTTCTCGAGCTCCTCTGGGGCGCCTGTGAGGAAGCAGAGCGTGATGAGCAAGACTTCCTCACTGTTGACGTTTTTGCCCAAAGATCGAATCAGCCCAGTGCGGTCGAATCTGCAGATTTCGCAAAAGCCCGACAGAGAGGAAAACGCATGATGCTTGCTGACTGCTCGGCCCTCGTTTCCGGTGTCTCTGGAGCTCGGTTGCTCTCGACGTTTTTTTTTCCGCCCACGAGCACAGCTGCCCCACACACTGTCGAAAAAAAAACGAAATGGAGGCTTCCAGGGGCATGCGAAGACTCGTACCGCGGAACACCGTGCCTCAATCCCGCAAGGAGTCCCAGCTGTTTCTCGTAGCGCCTGTGTTTCGTAGTGAGACATCCGGCGTAGCGGTTCGCGTCCCTTCTTGATGCATCATATACACGCAGAGGACGGATTTACGGGCTGGACGTGCATTCTCTTCCCAGGATCCGAAGTGAACACTACAGCTGACGTTGTCGCAGAGGACACATACGCTTCAGATAGTCTCAGCTGAGGCCGCGCGCCTGCCACCAGCACGCAGGTGTATCGTAGCGGCAAGATACATCGTTGCTGAGACGTCAGTCACCAAATCCACGCCTGCTTATCTGGCGCCATAGAAAATCAAACCGTCAAGGCAAAAACTGAAGTGAGGACTGCTTCCTCGTGTTTGTGCCCTGATGCAGCGTCGAAGCTCAGCTGCATCCCCGATTTCGTGGTTTCCGTTCATCACCGCCCCATCGCTCGAGACCTCCCCCTCGCGAGAGTGTAGTTTCTCCCACTTCCCCTCAGCCAGGTCATTCAACTGTGGCACGACAGAGTCTGAGGAGTGCTCACTCTGCCAGGTCGGCTTTGCTCGCCCATTCGATGGCCTTCTTGTACTGCTGAAGCATCTCTGGAGATACCTCCTCATCGCTATCCAGGTACGACATCTTGGCGGGAGGCGGCAAAAGCAAACGGCGTCAGCCTTGCGTTCCGAGATCTAGTTAGCCCGGCTTTCTGTTACCCTACCCCTGTCACGATTGACTGCGTATGACAGACCACATCCACTGATGCAGGCTTTTCCCCTCCGCTTGGTGTGCTGCGGAAAAAACGAGGGCGTGCTGTATGTTCAGTCTGCAAAGAACCGGAGGACGAACGAGTTCGCGGCGACAGAACACGCAGATTTCGCCGTTTTTTGCAGCGCCCTGGAGACTGAGCGGGCGGGTTGAAGATACAGCGTGGCCCTCTGCATAGGAGGTCTCACGGCTCACGCCGCAAAGGGAGAGAGCTTTCTTTCTTGCTGCTTGCTGATTAATCCCCTTCTGAGGCTTGCATCCAACCAAACAAGGATATCGCGGAAAAGATCGGGAGAGTAAATAAAAGTAAAGTAGTACGATGCGAAACGTTCAAAGCCAGAGGCGGACATTCTCGTGTTCTGAGACACGCAGGGGGAGCCAACGCTTACAGGGGAATGGCGACAGTTCTGAGTGGTGACAATCGTTTCAGTGGTCACGTGCATTCACAGAGAAACTGACTCAGAAAGGAGGGTGTACGGTTAGAGTGGAATCTCGGATCTGCCCAGGGGGCACCCCAATAGTTTGACCAGCCAACAGATGCGACCGCGAGAACCAAGCAGAGGCGGCCGCCTTCACTGAATCTTCTTCAGGCCCTTTTGCTGTGGTGTAGTTGTCCCCATATTTTACGTTTTCCCTGTCTCTGTCGGAACAATCGAAGCCCCTAAATCGACCACGCAAGCGTGTAGCGCTTGCGGTTAGGAGCCCGCTGATGAGACTGTTGCAGTTGGCTCGGTGAAAGCTATCCGCCCAGACGAAAATGAAGATCTCTGTGCGATTCAAAGAGATAACTGGGAGAAATGACGTGAATCAAAACAAAAGTGGACCGTCAACACGCTCAACTGTGCACCAGACGACGTTTTGGAGCTCTGACGAGCGCGAATACCTAGGGCGCACCAATGGGTGCCAGAGGTTCAAGCAAAAGACTGTAAGGAAAGGCCCGTTCCGAGGAATGCGAAGAAGGCCAAGAAAAGAACACAGGGATGGGGAGTCGCCGCCAAATTACGTCTCCGTTGTGGGCACAGATGCAGGCGTCAGAGGGAAAATCGGCGGACTCGCGTGTGCCATCGAGATGTGCAACTGACCCCGTGCAATGAGCTGGGTGCGCTGTCCACGTAGCGACTGTCTGCTCCCGACGCTCAGTGAAAGTCAACGCATGGATAGCGTTTCAACAGAAAATCATGAAAACTGCGTCCACATGCTACTCAGCAGGACGCCAGGCTCTATGAGAACGAATAGCCGATGCAGATGGGAAAACGTCACTCGCCTGCGTGGCTGCTTCCGCCTGCATGACCAATTCGAACTCGATTCTGACGATCACTCACAAATCGCCGACTGCGCCTGCCAGCCAGCAAGCCGCTTCTCTCCTGAGCACGCAGATCCAACCATCAAAAAAACTAGACCCCAAAATCCTCCTTCTTGTCCTGCGATTTCGTCGTGCTTCATCACCCCACTGAGAAAAGCTGTCGAGGTGCCTACAGCCGCAAGCATTCAAAACCAGCTTTGTTGATTGTACCGCCTGAAACGTCGTTAGTACGCTATCTCGAGTGAAGCAGGCCTCGTCCACAAATCGACAAGCTAAGAGACATGCGAATTTAGAACGTCTTCCCACACAACCACATAAAGGAACTGAGAAAAGGGAAAACCTAACGGAAAGCAACGCAGCTGCCGCAACCTGCTCCCATATCTTCTCGATGCATACAGAAGTTGCCCGTATCAAATACGGCCTTGGGCATACGATAGCCGATCCGAACAAATGACTCTCGCAAACCCGATTTTCGAGCAGACTAAATATGTTTACATGTAGTCTTCCTGCCACGGGAAGAAAGTGGCCTCCCTTCAGTCTTGTACCTGCGGGAAACTCATCGCCTCCGTACCTGTCGATACGATACACAGTATATGCATGACGTAAGATCCCTTGTCATCCCCACAGTCGCTGGAAAACAGTTGTCTGGAACGGCACGCGGCGGTGCTGGCGTCGCTTCCGACTGCTTCATATTTAGAAGGGGAAAAGCGGTCGGCAAGCCCGTTGCCAGAAGGCATCGTAGTAGGGTGTCGTGTCACTCGCACTAAATGCAAAATTGGCATCAAACGCATTTGTGAGCTCATAAGCTACGCAGAGGTATGACTGGAATCATTTTCCTACGTCCTGCTCCTGTTTCCTGCACTCCAGTAAGTCCGACTATGCAACACTAGTGAATAGGGACTCCAAACAAGCCTACGAACCATATGCCTCAGTCTGGCTTCGAGGCAAGTCGCACCAAACTGGATTAACCTCAGTGTCTGATCTCTGTCCCCCCAAAACCCCCCGTTATGAAGTGTCATCCGCTCAACGACTCTGAGCGGACAGCAATTCTCCGGATGGTAGCGTGGTCACACATCTCCCCCGTCCACCCTTGCACCTGTTGTTCCTTTTCGCTTCTACGCGCAGGTCCGCTTGAATGGGACAACTGCGAACGGCTTCCACTGCGACCCCCCTGGGTGTGATGTACGCATGTACGGGTGAGGCAATGCTGTACCATCTTCAGATTCTGGACTCTTCGAGGTTGTTCAACGCAACCGACTTGTCTGTGCTTCGGTAGCGGCCAGACAAGGCACTGAGCTAGATTAGACTGCGGCCCTGCAGCGTGTAGTGCCTAATACAAAAAGGATCAAGTCTTCGAATGCCAAAAAAGGGGGGTAAATATCCAGTTGGCTGTCGGCTATACAGCAAGCGGGATCCTGTGTTCCTCGCATTGATCCTCCTGGGCTATCCTCTGTGTCTGTGCCCGTTGTTACTGCCTTAAATGATTGTGTCCCACGGCCGGCAAGAGCAACGAGAGAGACATGAGCAGCAAGCTACTCCGATCAGCACACAAACGCCTCAGAAAGTCCATCTAAGTCTGCGTACGTTTGGGGAAAAGGGGGTGAGGCTGGGTCACGCCCCCGACGAGCAATCAAAGTCGCATTCAAATTGTTTGACTTCTCCCGCCATCGGATCCTGCATCTCTCGCTGACACTTTCGCTTCTGCCTCCCACGCCTAAACTTTATTGCTGACGTATCCTGGGCTCTCCCCGGTCTTCTCTCTTCGCACCACCGCGAACACAGCTTGCAAATTGCATATTTGCGCCAGAAAAACAAAACGCTGGCGATGATGAAGATGACGGAATCCCCTGCCGTGTGCGGGATGGCATGCGCGAGGTCCCACTACGTAAAAACGTTTTTTTTAGGCTTCTGCGGTCCGGCACGATCAGGATTCTGTCTTTTTTGTCAAGTTCGTCCTGAGGGCAAGGAGTTCCTCGACATCTTCCAAGCGACGCGGCACGACCTGTAGAGACGCATCACGATCGAAGAAAGTTATATCAAAGAAACGGCAGGCACATCCAACGAAAACCGGAGGCAAGGGGCATCAAGAAAAGAGAGCCAGGCGCGCAGGAATCAAAGAACCAGGCGGAATGGAGACAAGCCGAGAGAGCGAGGCACGCATCGAAAAGTGGAGGGCAACTCCCCTTCGCTCCAGGCGAAGATACAGAAAGCCGCCTTCGACTCAAGCAAGGGATGGCTGGAGAGGAAAGGAATAACGCGCGTAGGAGGGCAACTGCCGGGCGAACGAGAATACCGAAGCGGATCAATTCTCAGCAAAAACGAATGGGAAAGACAAGCCGCAAGAACGCAATACCAGCCAACAGGATACAGCAGACAGAAGGCGCAGACGGAGAGAAGCCGATAACGACAAGACGCCACAACAAGGTCCAATGTGAATGAGTGAGAGACGAGACTTGACAAACAGGTCGCGGCAGTCACAGCCAGACCCCGACGCGTCATTTCCTTGTATTGAAAAAAGAGCTCACCGTGAGATTCTCAATGCCGTCGCTCGTAACGAGAACGACGTCTTCCAGCCGCACGCCGCCAAGATCCATATAGGGCTCCAGAGCGTCTCTGTTTATCAACCTGCAGGAGGGAAGCACACAACCTCTTCGCGCAGCCAACATCATATAACCATATATATATTCATATATATATATATATATATACATAGATAGATAGATAGATAGATAGATAGATAGATAGATAGATAGATAGATAGATAGATAGATAGATAGATAGATAGATAGATAGATAGATAGATAGATAGATAGATAGATAGATAGATATATAGATATATAGATATATAGATATATAGATATATAGATATATAGATATAGATAGATAGATAGATGTACGGGTGCCGGGCTCCTCCACAAGTAACTAGATATATATATATATATATAGATATATAAATATGAACATGCACGCCCCTCGTACAAGCGCCGTGCACAGCAGCGCTGGCAAAGCTCGCGGATGAAGCCCCTGTTTGGTGCACGCACAACAACACGCGGCCGAGCGATAGCGGGTATACATGTGCATGCAGCATGTGTGTGGATGTGCTGCTAGACGAAGTCAGAGATGAACGGGGCAAGGCAGCGGGCGGCGGGGGCACGCAAATCACCAGAGCCGATCGTTGCCGCGCGTGTCCCTTCACAGGCGCGTTGCGCGCGAGTCTGCTACTGCCGGCGACGCGCAGGGCCGAGTGTTTCACCAGCGAGCGAACGCACACTTTGCAGACAGAGCACGAGCTACAGAAAGGCGATGGATTCCTTCCCCCCCCCCCCCCCCCGCGCCCCAACCTCATTCCGATTGACTTCCACACGAAGATCTCCTAGGTTTGTCTGGGGCATCCCCCACCGCACCTGCTCTGTGTGCTGTCAGATAGGGCCTTTTCGATGAGGAACCGCACGAAGTAGCAGCCTGAGATGCAGGACAGACAGCAGTGCGTGGAAGTCCTCTCCACTCTGCGGAGGGTTTCCGGCGAGTTCGATTTTAGTCGAGAGCAGGCTCTGCTCATTTGCCTTTTCTCGACCCCACGCTGGTGCTTCTCGTGTGCTGATATTCTTCGTGGGCAGTCGCCGGGAACCCGTTCCCTCCCGTCGCCGCGCTCGCAGTCGATAGCGTAGCGGCTTTCGTCTCCGTCAGCGGGCTTTCCCCCGTGCGCTCGCGCGTTTGCTCTGCTCACCTGGCTCGACAGTGATTACCATGTTTTCTTCGAGTTTCCTCGTCGTCCGCAGGTAGCAGAGCCCAGGCTCTGCGCGGCGCGGAAACTCGGCGGTGAAGCCGCCGACGTCGTGCGTGTCGAGACCGAGGAGATGCCCTAATCCGTGAGGCATGAAGACGCTACCGAGATGCGTCGCGACGCAGGCCTCCAGAGGCCCCGTGAGCAGCCCTGCTCGCTGCAGAGCGTCACACGCGGCTGGCGCAGGAATGAAGGACACGACGGGGTCGACGCGCTACAACAGACCGCAGACCGAAACCCCAGGAGAGGAAGCCGCACGATTACAAGGAACGAAGGCAAACGGCCTCGCCGCCGCGCACACATCGACAAGCACGACGACAGAACTTTATGTAGCTTGGAGTGCGGCTGAAAAGTCCTTCTGGAGGCACCGGCATGAAACACAGTTTCTGCGCGTGTAGTGCCGACAGAATATGCGTGCCACGATACGCGTGTCAGGCGCCTGCCTATGTATATACGTTCAGAGTTCAGGGAAGCGTCTATCTGGGGATCTATGCAGGCAGCTGCCTCCTCGTGGTCTGCCTAGGCCGCCATCCCATGCCGCGAAATCGCCGGCGCGAGAGGGCTCTCGCGTTTTGGTTTGTTGCACTCGGCTCTTACGATCAGTCGTTCGAGAATCTTCTCCTCTGCCAAGCGGTGCATATCAGTCCAGAGGACGCCGGGCTTCATCGCCGCCTCGACGGCCGCCTGGGCCCCATGCGCCGCCTCGTACATTACGCGCTGTTCAGGCGTCGCCACGCCGGAGACAGGGAAGCTGAGCGTAATGTCCGTGGAGTACCCTGCGTACTCGCCCCCCTGCAGCCCACATAGGAACCCAAAACGAAAGCAGAGCCACAGCGCGGGGCTTTAGAAGACGCCAGGGGCTGCGGCGCCTCGCGCGTGGAGTGCGCAGCTCAAGCTAGGGTCTCCGCCTGCTGCAAGACGTCGCCCGTTGCGCACCCGGACGCACTCAGCCCAGCTGGCGCACACGAACACCTGTGCCTCTCCAGCGCCTACTCCATTCCCTAAAGCGCACTGCGGAGTCGCTGGGAGGGGTGACCAGCGGGCCTAGATGTCTTCGAGTCCCCGCGCAACGCAGCACGACGCTTACGCACCATGTCGAACAGGAGCATGTCGCCCGACCGGATAACGCCGTCGTTAGGGCGCCCAGCGTGTCCGTAGTGGAGGATCGCGCCGTGAGGCCCTGCGCTGGCGACAGAGACACGCGTCGTAGGACAAGCGAACCACAGCCAGATCATGTCTGGAGAACATCCTCGACATAGCTTTCTGATGGCGTTCTGACGTTGCCTCGACTAGTGTCTTTTCCGTTCACTGCTTGCCGGCCTCGAGTACTGCGCGGAACCGTATGCACGCTGCAGGATGGGAACTCACGTTCTGACGGAGTTGTGTGGAGCCTGGAGCCTCAGACCATGGCAACAGGTCCGCTAGCTCTCCGTCTACTTAACATATCTGGTATATATATATATATATATATTTACAGCCGTGCATCTACGCGAATATTTCTTGCAGGGATTGCACTCGGCAACGTGAGTGGAGACTAGATTGAGCCATGTTTCGGTTACAGTTTTCTTGCCGGTTTCCTATCAGACACCGCGGCCTACCAGCAGATGCAGTCGTACGCCACGTGTCTGGCGCCGCCGGCGTAGTGAACAAACGCCTTGAAGAGAGCCTCGGCCTGTCCCTCTATCATGCCGGGATAGGTATTCCGCATGACGAAGGCGTGACCTTGGGAAGAGGCGAGACAGGCAGCGCGAAGGAAGTCGCGCTCCAGTTGCGTCTGAGCAGGGGTGTAAGCCAAAACAAAAGCCAATTCGCAAAGACTCACGCTGACGACAGGTCAACCGGGGGAGGCGACCGCGCGGTGCGGGGGCGGTGGGGAGGGGGGGGGCGCAGGCAGTCGGCGGCGCTCCCGCGCTCGAATGGACCGGACGCGCGGAGCGCTCCATGGCACACAAGAAATCTACCGCCCGCCTTTTCCGTAGAAGGCCCTTTCATTCACGTTGTGCCTGGGCACGAGGGCGCATACGTCCTGCAGGGCGTACCTTGTGCACGCGGCACTCCACGAGCAGGTCGTAGAGGAAGGTCGAGTCGTCCACCGAGGAGACGCCCAGCGTCCGCGCCGCAGGCGGCGGGTCCACGAGCCTGTCGCTGTCGCTGTTTTGCCCGCGCAGAACCAGGAGGCGGTCGATGTTTCTCTTCTGAGGAGACGCACTCCCCACTCACACCGCAGCGCAATCAGAAGGCATGCAGAGCGCGCCACATCTTGCGAGGCGCAGGATCCGTCGCACGAACCCCAAGCAGCCTGCTGTTCCGGCAATTATCTGCGCTGTCAGTTTATTCGAGCCGAGGGCTGGGGCGTCGGGACGCTGGGAGCTGGCGACCGAAGAGGAGCACACGACCCCCGCACGACCCGCGCCGCGCCGGGACCATGGAAGCATCGTCGCATATGTATCAGCAAGAAAAAGGCAAGAACCAAACGAATGTGTGCGGTAGCCAAAACTCGAAAATGAGTATCAAAAGAAACGGAGGTCAGTGAACAAGGCACGAATGCAGCGGAATGGACACCGCCGCACAAAGAGACAGGAAGAGAGCTAGATTGATTGACAGCTAAGGGTAGATAGGCGTATTCGGCAGGCAGAGACGGCGACCCTTAGAGAACGGAGGAGGGGCTTGCACGCGAGGTAGCTGTCACAGGCGCAGCCTGGGAGTGCGTGTGTGCCCGTGGATTCAGCGACGGACAGGCGAGCCCTCCTGGAAGCCGCTAGACAGCGACACGGAAGCTAAATTCACGTGCCTACCCGGAACATGTAGCTTTCAGCCCGTGATTCGTCCCTCCTACCTGCAGCTCCTCCTTGATTTCCTCGAGGCCTTCTGTGTACACGACCACTGCGTCAAGCCCGTAGACCTCCTCGTACCACTTGGCTCCCCGCGGAGGCCCCATGAACCTGCGGAAGCGCATGCGTCGAGTCACATACGTGCAACGCCACGCAGTGAAAACTCATATGAACGCTGCAGACAGCTCGCCCGGGGCCGGGGTCGCGATCTCCTGCTGGCGTGCGATAAGCCAGTGGCTGACCCTTTCTGCCGACCCGCGCTTGGTCGCGCTGCGGGCTCCTTGCACAACATGCTCGCAACGCGCTCGCTCGATGCAAGACCGCAGGGTTCTGTCTGGGGAGGTAGGCCCGCCGACGGGCTGGCGCCCCCTCCGCAGTACCTTTGGTAGTCCGGCGACGTCCAGGGCACAAAGAGAACTGCTTCCTCATGCGAGAAGTCCAAAAGGCCAAACAGGTCTGGCTCGTTCACTCCGAAGATGTAGCGAAAAAACTGTTCCTGGCGAAACACGTTCTTATCGCAGTCCGCTGAAACATTCAAGTCACACAGCGTCAGGAGAGAACTACTAAGGCGTCTGCGAAACAACTGAACAGCGCCCGCAGCATCTCTTCGCGCTCCGCGTGTCCAGCTGAATCCGGCAGACCACTTCCGCTTCTCACTTGCGCCTCACAAAGGATCTCACTCCCCGTCTACCTTGCTGCCTTTCGGCAGGTTGCATGTCTTTCGATTCCCTATTTTCCCCATCTCGAATCCTACACTTTGCTGCGCAGACGCCCGTCGAATTTCACACAGTCGCACCGCGTGATCTGAGCGAGAGAGCCAAGCAAATTGTGATCTGTAACTTCGAAGCCCTCGAGCGACGCTGGGGCAGACATAGCTGTGCCTTCCTCTACCAGGAGATAGACATTCGATGCGAGTTTCAGTATGGCGGCGGGCTAAACGTACAGGAGTACAAGGCCCAGTCATCAGTTCGCCCTCCTTGGAAGAACGCGGCCACGTTTTTCTCGCTGGTTTGTTCTTTGCTCGACGCTAGCGCGGCACGGTGCGCCTTGACAACTGCGTCTCGAACCTGGAAAGAAGCGAACATGGCAGACGGCAAACACACACGGACTTCCTTGGCGATCTACCACCGCAGTAGCAATCCACACTCGAGCAAGGGGGAACATGCAAGGCGCTAGTTCAACGGTGCCCTCTACGCACCCTCCCCCGCCCTCTCGCCTTGACACCGAACGAAGCAGGAAAAAGCGAAAATGCGTCCATGGACCGGGACTGGCTACGGCACACTCTGAATAGGATGTCTACAGAGAAGGGCAGCCGTGACACGACAGGAAAGCGCAGGACCACTGGAGACGCGAAGCCAGAGGCAGATCGCTAGAGTCAGGAAGGCTTCGTCACACACGAGTGCTGGGCCCGGAGCGGCTGGCCTCCTCGAGCAGGCCAGCAGCTCGCGGACCCAGCGACGCAAAGCCGACGCAGAGCAAGGGCAGCGAAAGGCGCGTGGGAGGGCCTGACTTGGCGCGTCCGCTCCGCCACGGTTTTGAAGCTCGTGAGGTAGGCGCGAAGCTCTCTGTGGGCCTCGCTCTGTCTGACGTCCTCGAGAGTCGCAGGCCACTTCAGCCAAGGTTTGTCGCATCGACTGGTTTTGGCCGCTCCATCTGGGGAGGGCGGCGTCGCGTCCGCGGCACGTGGAGGCTGGAGATGTTTGCCGACGACCACAGAGCAGAGTGGCGGCGGCTCGTTCGCAGGTCCCGCGAAGGCGCCGGAGCCGTCGTCAACAGCGTCGGAGGCGGGACAGCTCGAGCGGAAGCTTGGAGAGACGAGGGAAGGAGACGGTGACGCCATCTTGGTCGAGGCTCCCGCGGGCTCGAGAGGAAGAAGGACGCAGAGCTGGAGGGGGTGACATCAATAGCTGGAGAACGCAGGGGCGAGCCGAGACAGAAACGCGCAGCCTGGCGTAGCCACGACGCAAGGGCGAGGAGGCTACAGCAGAAACGACTCCATGAGAACAAAGAGAGCTCGAGGCGTGTGGCCTCATACAAGTGGCCCTCGAGGAGCTGTGCAGTGCCGCAGTGGTTGTTTATTCCTGGGCATCAGAGCCACTGACAGGGACAGAGAAGGGCGCCAGCAGGCGATGCGCCGTTCGGTGTCGCTTGAACGAGCTCGCGGGAGCAAGTAATTACAGATCACACTCCTGAGTGTGTTCGTGTTTTCGCGGCGTAAATATGAGCCCTACTCTGCTGCCGACGCGACTTACGGGCCGGAAGGCGCATGTGCAAGACACGTCTCTCGTACAACTGCGGACGGAAAACACGAATCAAACACTGAACGGAGACAGAAAATCTGATTGATGCAGCAGTTGTACTCCAAACGAGTCAAAGCTGTAATGACAAAACACAACCGCGAGCGCAACGAACAGTACGAGCCCACGTCGATAACAAGAGCAGTGATGACTGTCGCACGCGTCGCAAGAGGCTCAAAAAACATGCGACCGGGTCTCGGTGCAGTATAGGACATATCTGGGGAAGATGCACGCCAGAAGACACTAGTTGCTCTTACCAGAAATGCTGTAAGTGGCAAATGGTTCCGCGAGATGTTTTCGCTCGCTTACCTCGTGTGCAGCCAGGAACGTGTGTAAGTCGTCGCGCATGCATGATTGTGGTGTGGTGAGCCGTTTCCTCAACTGCGGTGCGAGGTCTGCCGGCCCCCGCCCTCAGCATGTGTTTCCTAGTCACTCGCAGTTTTTAGTTATCATTTTCATCCGGAACTCAGCTCTCGAGAGCCGGACCCGGAACCCTTCGCCCAGAACTCGTGCGCATTCAATTCCGTCGCACAGTGCCGCGTCGCGCGCTCCTGCCGCACGCAAGCTAGCGGTGTGCCTGATGAATGACAGTCTCCATCAGGCGAGCGGCATCCCCCGGTCTGATGATCGGTTTCACTAAAGGCAAGGCCTGCCAGTTCCTGTCGTACAGCGTGTATTTCGGCAAAACAGGAGAGGGCTTCACAGGCTCCAGCATGTGCCAGTTTCCCCAGCAGAGAGCTGTCTGCGGCGTTGTGGTGCCAGCGGTGTTCATGGCGAGGGCAGCAAACATCGGCATTCCCCATCGATTGGCGTCACACCCGATAGAGGATGTGCTAGCGCAGTCACCGGGTAGTGTCTGACAGGCACCGCTATGCAACACTCCACACGTCCTGACGAGGAGCGCAACTGACCGACGGTGGCATGCCGACTGCATGGTCCATTTCATCCGTTCCCGGTCATCAGTCTCTCGAAGAGGTCTGTCTCATATGCTGAGTAACTAGCACTAGTCAAGATGGCTCTCTCGCGAAGAACAAGCGCATGAAAGCGGTAGTTACTATCGCCACATGCCATTATGTCACCTGGTACCAGCAAGTGTATGTTAGTAGCTTGCCCTGCGTCTTCCAAGAAACAATAAGCAGCAGTGGTTCAACCGGGTTCACCCTGATACTTACACACGGTGCAGTTGTACCGTATGGCCCATAAATTGAGGAAAATGGATTCCGGAAAATGCTCTCGTCAGCATCATGGCCGGTCGACGGGATTCTAGTAGACAGAACCGCAAGTTTAAGGCAGATCTTCATTAGAGAAAACCACATGTCCTCTGTGTTGACGAAACCGTGGCGCGATACGAGAAAAAACTCCGTATAATACCAACATTGTCGCAGTTTGCGTTTATGCTGGCTGCTGGATTCAGATGCAGAAATGTGTGCTCGTTCGTGAGCACTGCGATTCAGACTTTATAAGTGCGACCCTTTAAGGAATGGACCTCAATCCTCAATAAGGATGACTGTGGCACAATATCTTTATAGGCTCCGCTTAGAGTTTCTTATGCTGCAAATGGGAATATTAGTCATGCAGATGAGGAAGTCGTACAAGTGTGCTATAGTCGCGTTGTCTAAACTCAGAGTGTTAATCGCACTGGAGAAGATGCGTTGCCTCCACGTTTTGTTTGCTTGTTTGTCCCGCTGATTCTCTCTGTTGAGGCTCGCCATCCTATTTGGCTCAACCATAAGTAGCCGTCCCCCAAGTATCTGACCATATGATTGTCAGGGAGAGAATATTCTCCTGTTCGGCAGGCAGCCGCGGATCTGAGCAGTTTGGCGCATGTTGAGCACGCTGGAACGGCAAGGATGCATGTGCAATTGCAGTCGTCACGCCCCCATAAAAGACTCTCCCGGCGTTCTTGAGCATTGCCCCGCCCCCTGATCTGTCTCCACAGCATTCCTACGCTTTGATGTACGGCTACTGGCACGATGACATTCTATCTGGACGTACATACCCGAGCTTATTTCTCTGCTGTGACTATGATGATTGCAATTCCTACTGCTGCGATGATGTGAAATCTACTCTCGCTACGCAACTCCGGTACCAGCTGCATGTCAGATTCTCAGGAGAATTTTTCCATATCCGTACGTGCCCACACGGTTTTTACCGCAGAGAAATATCAGTAGGGCGGATTTGTGGTTTCAGCCGAGTGGGCAAAGCGGAGCCCTCTACGACTCCGTTCGGGTATTATGTGTTAGGAAAGCTGGCAAGTGAAGAGAGGGGAACACTCTAATATGTCTACGTGTCTCTTTCATGTGCGAAGCTATGCTGTCATAAATTACAGGTGGTTCTGTTTTGGAGTTGTTCACAATAAAATTAGGAGACGGAGACTTGTACCGGCAAAGTCAAAACAGAAGTCCTGTGGATTCTGGGTTGCGCTGCCCCACAGTTGCATTCACGACTGGCATGGAAATCCCCAGTCACCGTGGGAACTTGGTATTGAATGGTCGCTTTGACTGAGGGTGACCCGCCAGCGAAGTCAAAGCCGACCCCACTCCCAGCATGCGGGGCTTGTATGGAGCTTATCCTCACGCTGCAAAGTTCCGTAGACGTATCCCATCAACCAGCCAGGTCGTGCAGCTCCCCGCTGCTGAGCAGACCAACGCATTTCTTGTTGCGCATGAAAGCGATCAGCGTTATCCGGATGAAAGGAGGAAGGCTGTGGTGTTGAACGTTCATGCGTGCAGTACGGCATGAGATATGTTGGCGTGCCCTGTTGACGAGTTGTTGTCCCAGAGTTGTATACGATGGAGCACTCTGTATGCCAAGCACCGCCCAGGCAACCAGAAAGCTTTCACGCTGTCTCCACCTTCATACAAGGCACTGACAACCATTAAGTATAGTTTGAAAGCGGTGACCCGTAGCTGGACCAAAACCGATTTTGTTCATTTCGTTTCTGAAATAGAGAGACCTCAGGCGGAAAAGGGCAATTAAGACTGGAGTGTTCCAGCGGTGATGGGCGTTGATCTGCCTCAATACAATCCCTCTATGACATGAGCACACTAGTTTCTTTACAGGATTTCAGGGGTGACAATCGTTTCACTGCTTATCACGACGATGGGACAGGCATTCTCTACAGCAAATGTCTCCTTCTGTCGCACAGATATTCCCGCAAGTGTTCTCAGCATCCTGGGAGGATGGGACTACGACCGTATTTGCAACGCATGGGCTTCACTTATCGCTAGTGACCAGGCTCACACGACGCCCGCCGGAACGCCTCATGCATTCCTTGCAGACCTCGCAAGGCTGCAGCGCGTCACGGGCCTCAGCAAAAGCGAGGCCGAGCAAATTGGGCAGCTTTTCAGTATCCGCAGTACGCCCACGCCCAGCGCTGCTTTGACTGCATCAAGGAAGCGAACAGAGATCCACAGGCAGACAACAACCGAGGCGACGGCAGAAGCGGCGGGGAGCGCAATATATCCATTACTCGAGATTCTGGTGGTGACTGTTGTTCTGGGGAACCTGCAAAGGCTTACGAAATTGGTGCTGATCTTTTCTCTTTTCGACGTCAAGGGAGAGGGCAGGCTAACAGAGGCTCAATTCCTTTTAATGTGTTACTTTGTGTTCCGGGGTCTCGCAAAGGCAGTCAAGCGTCCCATTCCTGGGTATTCTTCGATTGAGCCTCTTGTGCTTTCCACTTTCGACGACCTCCAAGACCTACAGTGTGGTAAAGGTCACTCTGCTGTTGGTAGCAGGGAAGGGGGGCACGAAAACCGAAACACCTGTGCCGTGGCTGCTGTTCAAGCGCGGCTTGTCAATGACGGTTCGTGTCCGGGATATGTCCCTCAGCGGACAAACTCAGGTTCCGTTAGGCCCTTCGGTAGTAGGCGGATGAGTCATGGAGAAGCGGAGAAGACTGCGGCACTTGTGGAGAAGTTGTTCGTTGAAAGCGAACGGAAGCAAATGCCACAGCTGTGTTGCAGGAGAGAGATGACTATTGGCGAGTTCATCAAGCTCACTCTAAAACCCGGAAGTGCAATAGATATGGTTTTTAAGGGCCTACAGAGTGAATGCGCGCTGAGCGTAGCTTCTTACCTGGCTTTCAGACAGTCCCATCAGTTTCAGACGCGTCTCTTCCAAAACGTTTTCCTCGTCCACCAATGGCTACAGGACAGGGCTGCGCAGCCCACTTCCAACCGACACATTAGGTTGACAAACCTTGTGTCCGTCTGTCTGGACCTGGCTGAGAAGTCAGCGGATATCGTCAGGGAGGTCTATAATGTCATCGCAACGGACAGGCGGATGGCCCTGCAGGGCGTGGTACACCTCGAGGTGCCCCCCCTCTGCGAGACAGGCAGTACGGAGTCTCAAATGGGTCAGGCTCGTAGAATGTCCAGTGCCGACTTGGTCGCCGGCGACGGAGACGACGATGCCGCCTCCGAGGCTGACGCCGCGGACATGTCAAGAAAAGATAGATCCAAGATTCCTGCGTACATTCTCACAGACCTCTTGGTCGACCACCACATGCGCCGCCAGCTGAAATACTGGTGGCCCGACCTGCGGATTCAGAGTGCGTCTGACGGGTTTCCCCAGAAGAACCAGGTTTTCAGGAAGCTCATGGATGTCTTCTCTAGCCGGCTTTTCGGTAACCCTGTTTACGGGGCTGCACGGCTAAAGTGTCGCATCACCTATGTTGAGGAACTGAAGATTCAGTCAGTCATTCAGGGAGGACAAGAACCATGGATCGAAATATCGGCGACCCAGGGATATGACTGCGGACGAGGTCCGCCTGTCCGCGTGATGGGAGAGGCAAAAATGCAACCAGTGGCCATTTGTGGAGATGGCGGATTTATGAAGTTGAATGAGGAGCTCGACATCGAGCTTCCTGATGTCCGAGACAATTATTATATCATTCTCGCAGTCAAATGCAAGGTTTCGGATAGTGATGTGGTAACCGTGGGGCACGGTTCAGCGCTTCTCTGCGACGTCGCCTCCACAAAGGGGTGGATTGACACTACTTTCCACCTTTCCCCCTCGAATTCCCCTCCCATCTACTTTACTTCTGAACGGCCTCGAGTCGCATGCTCCTTTCTACTTGAGTTGGCGCGTCCTCCAGCGTCAGGGGGGGTATGTGTAGAATGCAGCCCATCCCGCCTAAATGGCTTGGATTTGATTGTCGGTGACGTGGTCCACGTCGACGAATGTACTGTCTCCCTCCACCTTGAGAATGGCCACCATTCATTCTCCACCAGCGACGCTAATGATATGTCTTCAGTGGCTGTCTCGGTAGGCATCGCCTACCGTGGGAAACCAGTGGCAGGCATCGCATATTTTCCTTTTTCAGAGCCTCTGTGTATGGTAAGTTTCACGGAGTACGGCGTCCTTTCTCCTGCATTTTGGAAAGATCCGACTGTGTCGCGAATCGAAGTCCCTGCAAGGCCACCTAGGCAGACCAAAGACAGGCGCCAATCCGTTGAGCGCAGGCGCGATTCCTCGAGTATGCGGCTCAACATTTCCGGTGGCGAGTGGGGTAGCCAACAGCGAACCGACAGCAAAGATAGCGTAGCTGCAAAAGCCTTGCAGTTTCTTGCCGGGGATCGACGGAGTACTGCGCCCCCTAGTAGAGCAAGGTCAACTGGAAACAGCCTCAACCCTCACCCACTTCCGCAGACGTCCACGCGCAGGCGAAATACCAGCGAGACTTCCTCGCCGTCGCAGTCTGGGCGCTCGCCGCCAACGAGGCCCTCCAGTTTCGGCAAAATTCTGACACAGAGTCGTTGCGTCATTCCCACTGGGCATGTCCCTATTTCTCTGCGATACCTTGACGCTAATGAATGTTTCCTCCAACCAGAGGAAAAACACACCCGTGAACGTCCTATAATTCTTTGCTCCGGCAAGGGCGGAATTGGTCGGATCAAGCCATTATTGAGAGATCTTGGCAACGGGAGTGCTCTCGAGATCGCTGCGGGGATGCCGCTTAAAGTTGCTCGTTTAGGTAGGAACCTCTCACCTCCATACACGCATAAGCACGTTCTAAGTCCAGAATGACGTTGTCTACTGTTGCTGGCAGACCCTCGCACCTGCATAGATTTCTTCGTTCATCATGATCTCAGAGCCCTCGGAGCTCTCTGAAGTCCTGTACATGTGACATAGACCACTCGACAGCAGTTCCAAGCCAGTGTGGCATTGACTGCAAGTTCGCTGCTTGGAAACCGTGGCCCCGCCAACGACTGCCGGATTTCAACCATGTGCCCGAGTAGCTTTCCATCTGCCGTATCTCTGCATGCGGGGTTTCGTGCTGCTGCAGTCAGAGGCGAAGGTGACATTGCGGTTGAGTTCAACGCTGCAAGACTTTGGTGAGGCATAGGAACAATGCGTAATCCGGGATTGCTAGGCACGCGGTGTGGAGCTGTCACTATGTCATGGATCATGGATCTGCTTGAGAAAATATCTGCCTCTCGATGATATGTTGATCGGGTGATAGAAATGCAGGGGAGGTAGCCTCCACGGAAAGAAGTAGCCATATGACATAGAGATGAAACCTCCGCACGCAAGCGATGCACCCCACTAACAGAAGTGCCAGAGACTGTTGTCGCTGCCTCGTTCTGTCTGCATCTGCACGCTGGTGTACGCAGGGCGCTTTGCGGAAGTGACGCTATCCTGCGCAGCGTGGGTGGCTGCCTGGTCGACGAGTCCGGCGCTGAACTGCTGTATGACAATACTTTACTGAAAGTCAGCCGTACAGACGTCTTTGCAGCCGTCGACCGCAAGATTATCAAAGCGACCTTCTGTGGTGGCGGTCCTGCTAAGACGTGAACTGGTGTCTACCACTGCTCTCTCCGCACGTTCGCACGCAATGCCTCGAAACAGTCAGCTCCGACAACGAACGATGAACGAAGTAGGACCTCGCAAGTCGCCGGAACTGACGCAGTAAATATCGCACAACGTGTTCTCTGCTTGAAGCACTGTTCCCAGCGGGCCTCGTATCCCTCTTCCTACTGCGTGTGCCGTAGTCCGTAAGATCCGGGGGCTGGATCCACGTGGCGCCGCATGACAAGGCTTTGCTCAACCGGTAATGGTTGACGGTCTAGAGGATCCTAATCCGGTGTCGCCGCGCATCGGGGGAGGACTGCATCATACTACTCCGCTGATATGTGCATGCGGTACCAACTTAATAAGTGACTGTTTCATGGATTGCATCATACCACTCCGCTGATGCATGCGGTACCAACTTAATAAGTGACTGTTTTATATCTCGAGCGGCTTGTCAGGACAGAGGAAACGATACTTTGAGAAGTTTCATCAACCTGAAAGAACTATACTAATTTTGTCAGAAAAGTCAAATTTCGTTTACGACGCCGGCCGCACCGCGCCTACGGCCTGAGCCTCTCAACTGCATATTGCTGTAATTGAGCTATTTTTTAAACATAAGTATGTGTCACTGGAAAGCACTCTCAACAGCGTCCGTGAACGTTCGTGTTCAACAATTGTCCCACGAAAGTCCAGTAGATGAAGCTAGGTCTCAATCACTTGCCTGTCAGGATCAGATTCTTTGAAGAATACACAAATTCGAGCTGCATTCAAGCGCGTTCAAACACGCAATGGAAAATAACCGTGTTTTTTTCATCAGAACCCTCCACTTGCTCTACTCTGACAACCCTGGTGGCGTGACCCTTTCTGCATTATAGTTTTGGAAAGGATGTCGAGTGCGCATCTGAAGGGGTCAAAGTCAATCATCCTCCTCTTTGTCATCGTCTTCTTCATTTGCTTCATCGTTTTCTTGACTCGCCCCGTCAGAGAGTTCATCGTCCTGGGGCTGTGGCTCGGGCTGTTCCTCAAGATCCTCCGGATCTTCCTGCACATCATCTGGGGCAACAGGGAAAAACGGGTTTAGCCAGGCCTTGATGCCGTAGCCTACATACACGTTTGTAAACTTCTTGTTCTGGTAGACGGTGACCGCGCCTGGCCACCGCATACTTTTCATCACAACGACGGCGTAAGATACACCGTCCGTCCCGTAATTAGCACAGTCTCCTGCGAGCTTGCACAACCACGCTGTCTGGCCTCCTGGCAGTTCTGGATCCTCTGTAATCGGACGGGTTGCGTCGAGAATGGGATCCTGTTCCATCTTGGCTTGGATTTCTGCATAGAGCTCTTCGTCAGTATCTTCATCCACCTCAGGAAACATTGTTAGTCCTCCTTCGTTGATGAACTCTCTTGAGTGTGTCCAGGAATCCAGAGAAAGCAGCTCTTGTGTGGGCGGAAACTCGAACTCTGGGTCCTCTTCGATCTGGTTAGGTTCCTCTTCCTTGGGCCTCCACAGACCAGCCGGGCAAATTACTGTATCTGAACTGATCTGCGCGATTGTTGCTCTGAGCAGATGACGCTCCGTCCCCGCGAACCAGGGAAAGGTGATAACCGGACGGTCGAGGTCGCCGGTGAACAGTTTCTTGCATCGTCGAGCCGTCCGAATATGAGATGGCAGTAAATCAGGAAGCATCTCCCATTCCCCAGTCCCCGCCGAGTCTCGAAGGACCCAGTACGTGTGCTTGTTGGCGCCAAGGCCACGAGGGTCTGCTTCCTCGTCGTCCCCCTCACCTGTTCCCCGTGCTGCCTCCTCCCCCTCTAGTTGTCCTTCAGCGATCCAATAGTCGTTTTCAATTCCCAAAATCTTCCCCCAAAAGCGGATGCTTACAAGCCCGGGTGTGTCACTCGCTAGGCGTTTTATAGAACACGAAATTCGGAATGCCTCCCGTTCAGAGAAACCATACCCAGCCCAGTGTAGCAGTTGATTCTCTAGCAAGAAATCCGGCGCGTACGCAAACCCTTTATCGCGCTGGTCGTCTTGAGGAGCTGCAATTCTTAAGGTTTTCCGTGCCAGCATCAGCCAGGTGGACTGCGCTTCCGAGAGTGGCATTTCTGCAAATGCCGTACTCGGCTTATCCACTTGCTGTTGCTTGACATCTCTCTGCTGTTTGACAGACTCAGAAATCAATTCGAACGCGTCGTACGGGTCGGGAGGCCTTTGGGCTAGCAACGTAGATAACACCTCTGACACATGTTCCAGTACACTATGACCCTCAGGAGTCGCCTTGCGAAGGTAACTTTCTGCCCCTTCTAAAGCGAGCAGAGAGTCAACACCCGTCATCGTCCTAGCTCGGCAAATAACTGTTCACACGGCAACAGCATTGCTGCAGATACTGAAACGGTGTTGCTGCCAGACCGCACAGGGGCGTTGCTTGACCCTATTCATCGCCTCCCAGGCTTCGGATATGATGCTACTCCCCTTCTACAGGGGTGGTGCACACGGACGGCGGACGGATCTATTGCTCGCTGGCCACGAGTAACTCGCAGCCGAATGGACGGGGAAAATGCTCTGCCGCATACGGCTTCCCAGAGTCAGAAAGACAGGGGCTTTGTCCCACGGTTCCTGCAGTGTTATTCCAGGGTAGGTAGCCAGTCGTAACGGAAGTGCTACTCGGGCTAGCTAACACTGCTAGAGGTCTTATTAAAGAAAGTCATTTCGTGTAGGCGCTCTCCGTTTATTGATGCCGTACTCAGACGCATGCGCACCTTTGCCGTGGGTCGGGGCCCCCCGCGGCCCTTGTGCTGGTTTGTTCGCGACGGGCCGCCTCTGCGGCATCCACCGTGGCGTCCAGTAATGCGCGTGGAAATTTAAATATTCCCTCAAATTGAACTCCTATCTTTGTGACATAGGAATGACCCCCAAGGTCAGCCGCATGACACTGAAGCTCAAGGACGGGGGCAGCACTCTACACTGCATGCGCTTTGAAGCATTCCTGGGCCCGTAAGGAAACAACGCCACCTGCTCACCAGTTGAGAGTTTTCGGTGGCATGTACCACTCCTAGACCGAACTTCGGGCTGATATAACGTGTCAGCACACACCCGAGGCGACCGAGGGCTGCAAACAGACGACGGGACAACATATGTGCGGGGAACGACGGGGGGTGGGGCAGTGGGGGGGGGGGGGGGGAGGGGGTGGTCGGGGGCCGGAGCTTCCGTCCTTGGACGACTTTTCGCTTCTGTCCGCGCTCAGACGGGGCAACGCTAAACCCATTGCAAGACATGTAGTGCTTCAGGAATTTGTCGTTGCAGTCTTATATGCGTTGATACGGCACTACTGCACAGCATACCTTACATTGATTCATCCTCCGACGATATTTTCGGCAGTCAACGTAGCGCGCTATCGGGCTCGGTACCCCTGTATAGTTCACAGATACCTAAATCCTAGTGGTTTAAACCCACTGTGCGTACATCGAAGTAACGGGCGAGCGGCGCGGTGCTTATACAGTCCGAGAGAATAGCTCCTGCTATACTTGGCGGGTTGCCACGATGCGTTCACGCGCAGCTCCTAGTACTGCACTGAGACGGACACCCAAATGAGACTGATCCAACATGCGTATCCATACCGCACCTCTATCCACGCCTCCTGCATCCGAGCTGAGTTACCCTTCGCTGAGATGAGTAGTACCACGCTTAGTGTGTTAGCCATTCGCTTGATGAGTTTGCAATTTGCCACACAACTGAAAGAAGAACTACCGATGCGGACGCGATAAACATCCTCATAGCCCGTGGGCGTTGAGTGATCGTGCCCGGTTCACTGTCTTGTGGCTCAGTCTCACCGCGGGACAGAACAGAACCTCCCAGTGAGTCCAGACACGCGCGGTGATCGTCGGGCTCTTCTCCGCTCAAACCGCTTGCTTCACCCGGCTGTTTTGCTCAACGAACCAGTTAGCTCTCAGGGTGCTGCACCGCCGCGTGCTGTGTAGGGTGCTCAATCCACGTACACCACGCTTTGCAGTTGTGTAACTGAGAAACATATGCGAGCCCAAAAACTAGTGAGCTCGAATCACCCTTGCACCAACTGCAATCAACAGGGTCGCATTTTGGTCAACAGAAGGACTCGCATGCAGTCAAGCTCTTCCTAAAGTATCACGCACATGTAGATCCAAAGCTCTGCCAGGCTCACGGACCCTGTGGTGATGCCGCCTCTGAGTCTGCGACAGGTGGTCGGGCAAGGCACGATAGGCAGAGACTGGGCCTTCTTGCGAGATATGAACCTAAGATCTAGTCCGTGTCGTTAGGAAGTGTGACATCTCCGGAACACCCCCACAAAATAACGTTACCCTCCTCATGGAGAGGGGAAAGTCCAAATCATTGCTGGCTTAAAAGAAAGACCTGCTGCGATATCTGTATGTTCCCGCAAAAGCACACCACTAGCGCCGCGTCTTACACGATCAAAACACGACGTGAAACTGTTAATGGAAGGTGACTGGAATTGTTGGCAGTTCATCTACCGTGTAATCTGTTTCCCCTCAATAGCCGTGCGTCAAAATCTTGTCGCTTGTAACGTGCAGTGGAGCCCGGTACTCCCCCACAAATTAATGGGACAGGCTGTTGCTGTCCCCGCGGGACACCTTCTTGGCAGCCAGACGCGCACGTCGGCGCGTTTCGAGCTCCATAATGCGTTGCCAGTGCTCTAGCTTCAGAACCCCAGCTGTTTGTCCGCAACTGCCTTCGGTCGTTTCCCCTACGGGTGATTCACGAAGCAGGGGAACACATCCTTCTCCAAAAGAAGCCGCCATGGCGTCCGCGAGGACAAGCCAAACGGGGAACTCATCGCCTGAAATGCGGGAAAAGGCACACACGTCGAACCCCGTGCAGCACCCGTCGCGTGGCATATTACCACCATCGTCAGCGTCGTGGGATACAGTGTAAATGCCTGCTGCAGTCCACGCGGCCACTCAGCCACTTGTGTCTAGTTTCGCATATGCAGAAGCGGGTGTCCTGAAGATGCGAGCCGTTCGTCGGCATGACTGTGTAATTCAGTAACGGCAAAAGACACGACGGTATACGCTTAAATGGCGAAGACTTACTTTTGACGCTTCGTTCCTCCTGACGGATACGCACCCAGTCTTCAATCATGACCTGTCTAGTTTCATCCGGAATCTCCACTCCTCTTCCTCTTCTGCTTGCCGCACCAACAAGCATCCTCCGGCGGCAGACTTCATTGACATTGGTTGAATTCCTCGTACATTCAGCTCTTGCGCAGTCAGTCTCCTGGTCACGGACTGCTTCGAGTGAGGCTCGAGGGATATTTGTGGTACTGCTTTCGACGGGTACTTGTAGAAGAAAGGGGGCAAACACCGAGACGGACGACGTCGAGGTGGTACAGATATTGATAGTATCCGTCACAACTTGGTGCTTGGAGAAAATGAAGTCATAGGAGACTTGTCCGTCCGCTAGAAGGGTTTCAAGCGCGCGAAGGCTTTCTGCTGCTTGGCGCTTGAGTTCCTCGACCCTCTTCTCTTGCTGCTTCTTTGTTGTGTCCTCGGCGCTCTGATTACTTTTCTCCTTGGATTGATTGTCTTCCAAATGCGAAGTAGAGGCATCAAGAGTGCCTGCGAGCGGCGCTGAAACGTCTTCGCGTTTGGCGCTCAACTCTTGCATCTTTCTGTCCTCTGCCTGACCGGATTCGGAAGTGACGATGCGTCGACATGCATCCTCCAGTGTCTTCTTTGATACTACCTCCGGCTCGTCGATCACAACGACAGTTCCTCGCGCTAACTGGAGTGCACCCCGAGCTGCGGGCAGACAACACATCACAGCCACAAAGCAGATAAACACGCAAGCGGCCTTACACCCGACGCTGGTCTACGTGCCTACCCAAGACGTAGCAAAAGGCGCAGAGCAACACGGTTGAACTAGATCGTGGCCGCTGAACATGACTTACAGAGTCGTCCCAGATCATCCGCTGAATCGTCTTTGAGCACGAGTTTGGGCGCCATAGCACTCCTGGCCAAAGCGCTGGGACGTGCTGACACCCCGACAACGCACGGGACCAGATTCTCTAGGATTGTCATCACTGTTTCGCTCTCCGCAGAGAAGACACAGTCGCATTCACGATGCACATGACAGAGTCGCTCCGCAGTTTCCTCGGGAAAGCGCCCGCAACTCTCTCCGCCGCATTCCGACTTCATAAGCGGGAGATGCCCCTTTCGTTCTGGCTTTCGATCAGAGGAATCGAAAACGAGGTTCAGCCGTAAGCGCGAGAAAGGAGCAGCGGCTTCTTCTCCGACAGGCCCAGCCTGCCGGCAGCAGAGGGCTAGCAAAAGATACTCTGCTGCCAGCAAGTCGCCACCTACGCCGCTGAAAAGAAATACACACGCAGGGCGCAGGGAGTACAACAGCAAAATCCAAAACCGAGTTCAAGAGCATAAATGCACTAGACGCCTCTCCCGCAAAAAATGTGGCTGTTACTGTTTGCAAGCGGTAAACGTCAAATCCCAGCAACACTCCTCGTGGTCATGATAGTCACGTTCAATACGCACGGTGACAGCTCATACAAGGCGAGCCAGCCTAATTAGCAGACTACTGGTGGTCTCCAATGAGCCACGTGAGGAATCGCTACTTGACGCTCAGGCCATACATTGCTACGTGTACGTTTAGCGCCATGCGGAGACACGAAATCAGACCCTTCAGCTCCTGTGTCACGTACTTGGTATACCCCTGGTGCCCAAGCAATGATATCACGCCAAGAGGGGAAGCAGGAATACACAGCCGAAGTCAACTCCGCGAATCCTCCAGTGGTGCAGCCTTCTCACACGTACTGTATGTGTGTCCCCAACATCATGCGTAAGACGTACCGTGCCAAGAAGCGGACAAGGCCGTCTCTGGTCGACAAAACATCTTCCGACGTCTGCATCAGCGACGGCTCCGAATAACCTAGAGAACCGTTCTGCATGCTCTCCTCTTTTGAGGAACTCCCTGCCTTCCACGGGCACGGGGGGACAGAAAGAGGCAGGTCCACCAGCGGATTGAAAAAGCAGACTCGTTTCCAGCTGAACACATGCAGACGAATGCTGATGCCGCCGGAGGGTGTCGGCTGCTCCGCGAGCAGCGGCGGGCCTCCAACTGTGCAACATCCCTGCGATTCTCCAGAAGATTCTCCACGGGGAGCGCCGTTGTCAGTCGACACTGGCACACCTGGCACGGTCTCTGCCTTTCCTGACACGTCGGCAGAGGTGGGAACAAGTGAAAGAACGCCGATAACGTCGATGACATCGTTGAGTAGTAGTCCGGGCTCCCAAGGCGTCCGCGCTGACGTTTCTTCCTTTTCGTGCGATTCCTCCCTGTCGCTGCCACAGCCGCCTGACGGCCCGTATACCAGCATGGTGCAATTGTCGACCAGCGAGGAGCGTTGGCTCCGGTGTGCTCCCTTTTCAGCGCCGGTAGCGCATGCGACGTTGGGCTGCTGCGAATCTGCTCTGCGTTGAGCCGTCAGTTTGCTCCAAGCGGTTTCACCCGGGATGAGAACGCATCGGTAAGGCCACCGACTCCAAATCTGCACGGGCACGTTGCAGTCCTGCGTTTGGCTTGCTGCGAGGCTGCCGGTCGCGGTGTGCTTCGTCAGGGGTGCGAAGCGACAGGGTTCGGCAGCCGGAGGAAAACTGCCGTCCGGCCTGGCTTCGTCCGCGTTGAGAGCTGAACAGCACTGCAGGTTGTCCCTGCAGAGAAGGCAATGCAGCGAATGCGCACGCAAGAAACCCCAAAAGTCGGCGCGAAGGAAGGAGGGAATGGCGAGGTTTGAAAATCAACTGCGTGGTCTATGCGCGGTCAAATGAGCGAACATAGCTTCCACACCGGTATCTGGACAGGTGTATGAGTCGGCTTCATGCGGCGTGCGCAGCAATGACGAGACACGCCACGCAGCAAAGGCAACGCGGCCTGAATTGGGAGCGCAGAATCGAGCCTGACCTGTATTTGCTGGTGTGCCATACGATATGGTCGGACGGCTCCTTACACGAGAGCGGGCAAGCCACAGCGCCTGCGTAGAACTCTGTGTTCAGCGGCTGGGAGAAAAAAGGCAAGGAGAGAGCCGATGAACAGTAAGAAGCACCAGAGCACGCATGATGCACCCGGCTGAGCGCCATTTCCGTCCCAGCCCATTTGATCTGTCGCTGAGTGCTTGGGTAGGTGCAACGCTCCCCAGCGACCAATAGGACACTATAACAGAGGCGCGACACTCTGACTGTGTTCATCACCATCCGTTCCGTACCTGTTGGACGAGTCCGCGGTATCGACACACTTGTCCGTGGAGCCCCAGAAGTTCGTGTTCCTGGGTGATCAGTGAAAAACAGGCAAACAGTAAGTACAGGAGAACGAAGAAATCGGAGGAGGGCTGATGAATAGTTCCACTGCGTCTGCAGTGTCTATGAAAAAGAAGGTGCGACAAGGTGTCTGGTACCCAGACCCAGCAGCGCGCCGGCGTGTGTCCTTACTGAGATTTGGTCCAGAGCGCTGAGGTCTACGATACGTTGCCCTTTTTCAATGAAGGCTTCGTGAAGAGCGTCTGCGTCACCCCTGAAGACACGAATGCGCCAAATATGAAACGACAGGGTAGCACAAAAATAAATCGTTGTCTGTTCCCACCTGCCAGCTGTGCTCATCACAGAAGGCTCCCCGCTGCGCGTGCACGTGTGTCCTCTGTGATTCAAACGTCAAAAACACGCAGTCAGCATGTGCAGAGCCATGCAGGGCCCTCTGACGGAGACCAGCCAACACGCACGAGGAGACTTTCTGTGTCTTGCTCTGTATCGACTGCATGAACGCGCTGGGGTCCAGGGTGTGCCCGCCCCCGCGGAAACGAATGATACGCGCTCGGCGTAATGCCACATCCTTTACCAGCATCCCTACAACGGAGCACTCATCAAGCTCCGGCAGATGTGAGAGGAGTCCCCCCCGAGGGATGCGGGGTCAAAAAACGCACCAGCCGTCAGAAGGGAACACCGGCGACCCATGTGGTCCCTTGTGATGAATCGTAGCCACATGCCGATGAAAAAGCTCGTCCACAAGCCGGAGCGGAAGGCTTGTTTCGTCACTATGACACGATGCAGAGGTGCGTGCTCCAGACTTGGAAAGGCTTTTGCCCGCCTCCGCGATGGGTTCAAGAAGCGGACCCGCTGGCGTCGCTGCCATCGTCGCTTTTAGGCGTGGACAATTCCGTAAAACGGCTTCGTCGGAAGAAAGTGACGAGGCAGAAATGGGCGTGGCATGCTACTCCGGCAGGCTTGCAGCCTGGGCAACAACAGCTATCGGAGAATGGAGAGACTGCTGTGGCGCCGCAAAGGGCATAGGATCCCGCAACGGTGGATGCTGAAAGGGCGTTGACTCCCGAACCCTGATTTAGGCCTCTTCTGATGAGTTGTGGATTATGAAGTCTCTCCCTTCTCCCCCGCAACGCGGCGACATAACACGTTTGGAGGCAGCGATCCAAAATTGGCGACAGCACACTCGCGGCAACGCATGCCGTGGCACTTCACTGCCCATCGCGAGCTTTAGATGCTGGTTTGATGGAGGCAGCGGAGAGCATACAACGACTCAGAAGGACAGCGAAGCCCATAAATGAGAGGTGCCTTACATGAAGCACGGAAATAAGGACATCATCTATACAGTTTGTAAGTGATGCCCCCGTGTAACTTCCGCATCGAAGGTACTCGGATGCAACGCTCGCAGGCGGGGTTCACAGACTCGACTACACAGCATCAAATACAGGCATGAAGCCTGTCTTCAACGGCAAGGCAAAGCACCACAGAAAAAAGCAGTTTCGGAGACAAAGGACGACGGGAGAGACACATGAGGAGGGATTCAGGCGCGCATGTATCAATCGGTCGGGAGACGGCTAGAGAAATTGGCGGGTTCACTCGACACACGCACTGACCCTTCTCCCAAAGTCGGGGAGGGGGGGCGGGGGCGGCGGTGGAACAGATTCGGAGAGAGGATCGAAAGTGGAAGGGGCGTGTGTGTTCAGGCGCGGTCATAGCTTCACTTCTGCTTCTCGCCATTTTGTGGTGGCGTTTTCGGTTCTTTGTTCCCACAGACAAGCTCCCCCGCGCTGCCCAACCGTAGTATCGGTTGTATGATTCTTTCCTTGTGCGCGTTCGTTCTCCCTCCAACGTCTGTTCCGCGTTTCCGCGCATCTTTGCAAAATCTGGGTTCACCATGATGCAGCTTAACCCCCAGTTCGACGCCATCGGCAAGCAATTTGTTCAGCATTACTATGCTACGTTCGGGACTCAGCGGTAAGTTGCAACGGTCCATGCTGTTCCCAGACCGCACGAACGGCACACCATGCCACGTTCGCCCACTGCTCTTACTGTCCCTCCCGAGTGCAGATAGGGGCGCGATGGAAGGCGGAGCGCGGCTGAGATTCCCTAGAAAGCGGTGCTGCTTATTTTTTTGTGAAATGGGGCTCAATACGATGCCCGGAAGGTCGTGAAGGCGCCCTGCGACCACGTTCCCTTCATAGCCCGAGCGGGGGTGCGCCGGTGGTCACGCAAAGACATGTCAAGAGTGGCATATCTTCTGTGAGTATTCTGTGAAATCTGTGGTGACTCATCTCTCCACAAGTTCCACGTGATGTGGGTGACGAAAGACGTATTAATTCGTGGAAGCCTTAGAACAGATGTTGGAATCCTAAAGAAGACCATTGCGGCGGTTACGTAGGTCTAGCCGGCAACCGAAGGATAACGGGGGAGCGTCAACACCTCACTTATCTGGGATGAGTCTCACTTCGAGTTCCATGAGAGAGTGGCGTCCTCGCGGCTCACATGGCGCTCCAGCTGAGAAGGGGCAGCACAGCTACCGGCACTTGCTCAGAGTGTTCTCTTGCTCCACTGGGGGGCGGAGAACTGTTAAGAGGGGCTTCCGCTTTAACGTTTTTTCACCCTTTACTATACAATCAACGTCCGGCAGGGCTGCTCGTTGGGCATGCTGGTTCCGGATGTGTATTCTGGTCGTTTGTGTCGTGGACTGCAAGCTTATGGCTGCTACATGTTTGAGATCCGCTTCTTCGGCGGAGTTAGCTCCCTCCGAGTTTTGTGCGCGGCTTAAATCCGAGGGCCGACGACTTCCATGTGTCAATCAATTACTCGTTGTGCCTTTTGTCCACTCCAAAACGTGCTCCAGAGAGAAGCTGGCTGAACTCTACACCGATCAATCGATGCTGACGTACGAGAATGAGCAGTTCCAAGGCGTTGCCGCGATTTTGGGGAAGTTGCAAAAGCTTCCAGTAGTGGTGAAGCACAGCGTCATCACCTGCGACTGCCAACCAACTCCTAACAATGGAATCGTTGTCCTCGTGTCCGGTAAGAGGCCGACCTCAGCTTGGTCTTACGTGCGCAGCGCCGCGTGTAGGTAGTCGTGTACGATGGGGGGTGTGTATCAGAATCGTATATATATATATATGCAGATGTGTGTAAGGCATGAATATGAATCCTCTTGTCTCTCTGCCATTCTCCTGGCTTTGTGCGCGGGCTGTGGCAGAAAAGGCCATCTGTAAAATATTGAGTTCGACCCGAATTCCCATCTGTTGTACGTCGTACTGGATGCTGAATCGGCGCTGCGAAGAAACGTTAGTTTTATGAATGCTCCACGTGCATTTGCTTTTGTCTTGGTGCTTCAGGCGATTTGGCGATTGAGGACAACCCTCCAATGAAATTCTGTCAAACATTCAATCTGGTTCCTAACGGCGGAGGCGGTTATGCAGGTGAGGCAGGCTTGAACGGTGGGCGCGATTCCGTGGCGAAGGTTTTTGTGGGTGGAGTACCGCTGCATGCAAAATGAGTGGCTAATGAGTGCGTCTGTGCGTAGAACGTATTGCAGAGCCTCCCATACCGATCTCTGATGTTTGCTGCTTGCAGTATTCAACGACATTTTCAGACTGTGCATCGGCTAAGCCGACGCGGGTATCCACTTGGAGGAGCCAGTCGACGGACAATCTGAAGGAAAATATGACGTCATGTTCCTTGTGGTGATTGACGCTTGTGCCGGTATTCAAAGCGCCACACCGGGGGGAGGCGCCGCCCGCGACGGGGCCGGCGAAGTTGTACTCTCTTGTAGGAGTGCGGAAGAGCACAGATACTTTCAACTCGTCTGCGATCACTTTGGGTCCGTGCATCGTACTTGTAAGTGAGGTGGCATAAAGCAAACCGTCGATCGGATTTTGGTATTGTACCGGAGTGGCGGCGAGGAATGCCAAGCATGCCAGGTGGAAACTGGCTGGCACAGGTGACGTCGATGTGTGCAGTGTAGGTCAGCCCTGCAAGTTTGTTACTTCTCTTCTGGTGAGAGTGGCAGATGAAACACTTTTGTGCGGTGCGTCAGCCGAAGTCTCCCGTCCCCCTGCTGTAGGAACCAATTCTAAGAAACAACCTCGCTTACTGCTGTTTTTAAAGGGGTCTGATAATCGTGTTTTTTTGGGAGGCAGGAGGCGTCCTTCCAGCATCACTACGCGGGAAACACTATCTTTTACAGTATAAATGCGTCAGTGTGTTGATGTTCGCTTCCAGCTGTCCGTCAAATGGAGCTGCGCTAAGTGTGGCATTGGCCGAGTGTGCCAGTAAGCACCCACCGGCCGTGAGAGGTGTATAGATCTTTGTCAGTGCTTTTAGTTCGGAGAGCAGTGCTAAAGCTTTTTTCAGGGTTTCGCTGGTCAGGGGCGAGGCTAGAAGATAGTGTTAGTGACAGGCGCGGACGGGGGTGGAGTTACTTGACGTTTTGATCAGGATGATGCACAGCAGAAAGAAGTCCCCGGAGGCGAAGACGGCCCCGCTTTCGCTGTGAAGAGCCCATGTATTGCACCCTCCATGCATGACAGCAGAATAAGCGGTAGCACCGTTCTTCCCAGTCAAGTTGTGTCGCCTCTTGTGTGCTATGAACGCTTCGGAAGAGAACCTCTCAGCACAGAGTCGCCCACTGGGTACACGAGGATGCATCCCCATCCGCAAACTGGAACGTTGTGAGGGTTGATAGATCGTTCAGCCTCGCTAGCGCATGACGCTGATAAAACACGGTTGTCAAATCTCCCTTCCGTTCTGCAGCACGTACGCCATGTCTCGGAGGATTGTCACATTGGACAATCGGTTTTTCACCATTCAAAAAGTGATATCGGTGGTGCTCTTAATGTCTGTCGAACGATGAGCCTCCTCGGTCATTGCGCAGCTAATCCGCACAGAAGGAATAGAAGCACCCGCGTCATTTCACTTCGGTCCCTGTTCTGTCCAGGGGGTTCCGGACAAAGCAGGCTCTCCATTTCTTTAGCTTCTTCAAGTGTTCGAGCTTCAGTATACCTGCTAGTTTAGGCTGCCGGCGTGGCTAGTCCCCGCTATTGAGGGCTACGCAGATATATGCAGATATGTCCACTGCGACAGCGATCGGTCGTGCGGCGGCAGTGTAAATAATCATAGAGCATCTAAAACTCCACTGAAACATAGGCGTGTACTCCCCATCCAGTTTCTGTGTGGGTGGGGCGCGGCTAGACACTCGTCCAGGTTTCATTATGTTGCGATCCTTTCCGAGAGAAACGGCAGTGCTGTGGTGCGATGTGCAACTGTATTCGGTCCCAGCTGGAGCTTTTTCGGCTTTCTGCTTACATTAACTGCGAAGAGATCACCATATTATAGCGAAGAATATTTGCGCCTCAGTTCAATGACCCAGATGTTGCAGGTTAGGTTGTACAGTTCACCATATTCGGCTGAGCATGAGCAGTGTTGAGGTTCTCGGAGATGAAAGAAGTTGGGGTTTGTCGCACTTGCCAGGCTTGATAGTCTCTCTTCTCTAGGACCTGAGATTATGACGGCTGAGTCGCCCCTATGGCACCGAATCTCTGCCAGGGGGGACCGGTACTTGGGGGATGGTATGTAACCTCAGCAAATACCGACGGCAAGTCTGTGTTGCCACAAGCAGACATCGGGGCCATTTTAAAAAGCGTTAGGTCATCAGGCTGATTTCCTGCACGCAGCCTTGGCCCCATTGATAACGTCAGCCGTGGAAAGTTCGGAGGCCTCGCTGTCTACGAGGAACGGCATGGCGGCAGGCGAAATTACGCAGATTGCAACGGCGCCGGACATTGTTAGACCATGAGGCTGAAGAAACCGTGCTACAAGGTCGGAAGCTTTCTGGGTGTCGATGTCTTGAGTTTTCCAAGAAGCTCCAACCCTACCTGCACGCCATGCGCACAGCACGGTGATACAGTACTTTCAGGCTCAAATGTGGCGCTACACCACGTGTTACGCTGTAGTTTTTGGTAGCGTTGAATGTGCGGCGACGGGTTGGGTGAGTTTATGCAGAACGCCTTGCTCATGCTACAAGATGCGTGTACTAGGCGCTGAGGCGATGCTTCCGATGGCACGGGTCTGCTGTCGCAGAGTAGGGTGCAGCATTGCGTACTTTCGGGCTGGTCGACAGTGTGTCACGGTTAGCTGGTACAAAACGGATATACCTATATCATCGGAGTAAGATTCATGACTTGCCACTGACTGGGCCGGCAGTATCTCCGCATGCTGACTTAGCCACAAATAACAAAGTGCTTCTAGCACACAAGCACCAACGGAGTCCCTGATCCCCGTCAGCTCTTGCTGTCGCCTCACATCACACCAGTCGCACGTTGAGCAGGTGCCTGGCAATAAATTGCAGACGGCAGGAGCCCGGCACCAAGACGATTTTTTCCGCCAAGTTCTTTTCATAAGCGTGTGTCTCTCCCTGCTGGCGGCGCCTGCCCAGACGTTTGAGTAATCTGTTGATCGTTTCTACGGTTTCCCTGACTTACCGGCAAACTCCTCGAGGAAGCAAGCAGGATCGATGTCTGTGAGGTTGCAGTCGAAGCCGGCGGTGTCAGCGATGGTAGCGCTGCTCTGCTTGAATTCGTCCGACTGCGTGAGCATCCCACCAGGGATCTGCTGAAGTACATCACGTACGCGGTAGTTATCCTCGTCTCCAAGCAGCTCGAAGAGCATACCGGTTGGGGACCCGCCAGACGCAAATAAGTCGGCGAGATCGATGTCTTGCGCCGATGAGACGCTTGTCAAACCAAGAACCACGGTGACAAAAATAGAAAAAAGAGCCATCTTGGTCGACGCTGACAAACGCAAAGGGAAGACGCGGCCTTGACAGAACAGTGAACTTTGTGCGCTTTTGACGATGCTAACTACCTGGTTGTGCTCGCCAGCAGCGAGTAACAGGACCGATTCTTTGCTGTAGAGGTGCTGCGAAACTCGTCTAGCCTGGGATAAGTATGGTACGTATCCAGGACAGAGTAGTTGAAGGTGTTCGCCACTACATTAACTGCTACGATTTACAAGAGGTAACAAGCTCTCCACAACGCCTCCCTTGTCCACCGTCGTTTTTGGCTGCCTGACCTCAGGGGACGCTGAGGCATACAGTTACAGTAGGCACTCTCTTGGGCTGGCAACGTCGTTGCTGCAGCTCGATAGATAGATGGGAATAGACGAGTGTTTCCCTTCGCTCCTGCTGAATTTGTTTTCGTCTGCTCCAAGATGTCATCCTCGACAACCGCCCGCTACGAAGAAATTGCGCACTTGGGTCGCGAAGGGGTATCTCGCGTGAGAACGTAGTCTACGGCATTTTTTTATTCTGATGCGTTCGGCAAAACACCCGTATCTTTCTTCCTACAAGGAGTGAACAGTTTGTGGTTTGAGACCGTACGCGGTCACTAAGTCGTGTCTGTTTCGTGCTTGACACGAATCCGCGTGCCGTCTTCAGCAGGTTTCCTCATACGTGGGTCACTATACGATTTGAACTCCCCACATGATGAAGGTCTTTTTACCCGCCATCGCTATATTTATCTTTTCTGGTCTCTCTCTCGCTAATGCGGAGCCAGGTGAGGGCGATTGAGCCGCGCCATATCGGCCCTACACGGAACATCACATGCAGGGACCCATCGTTTCTCATACATGCATAAAAAATATTAAACTTCCACGTGGGAGCTTCGGCTGCCGTCAGCGATGTGTTTATAGTATCTCGCCCACACTTGCCCACCCGTAAGAAGGGTGCAATGTAGAGCGTTACTCCTGATTACGTGTTGTACCCGAAGTGATTCCGACCTCCTCGGGCAAATGCTGTTGAAGGGGTGCAGTTGGTTCCATCCCGTAGTATCCACCAGCAGGCTCGAGACAGACAGCAGAAAGCGTGACCACCGGGGATATCGTGCTCGCCTGCTTGGAAAAAAGTCGATGGCGCAGACGGCGGGAGAGTGCGTGGCAGCGCGGGGTGCCTCATTGGAAAGCTGACGGTAGCGCACTCGGAACTGCCCCGCGAATGGGGGCAAACACTCCAGTGATGGTGCCTTTGTAGCATCAGCCGTCAGTCTTCCTGTCTTGCCTTCAGACACTGACTGCCAAGGAGAGTACGGTCCGTGGTCTGTGTGTGAGCCGCTGGAAGGCCACGCAACTCACCACGACACCGACGACGATTTCAAGCTTGACCGCGGCCCTGATGGAGAGTTTATTAATGACTGCTTCCATTTTCAGACGTACAAAATTTTGGTGCCGAAGAGTGGTAACGGGCGGGAGTGTTCACGCAAAGCAGGTTCCAAGAGATTCAGATACTGTGACGACTGCAGCACGATTCCCTCGGTTCACAAACGCATGGAGGCCCAACAGGCAACAGACTCACTTCGCACATTCACAATCATTGCGGGGATGTTTTGTTTGTTTGCAATGGTAGCCCTAACAGCTTTGTGTGTGCGAAAAGTCTTAAAGGACGCTTCATTACGGTCTGGGCAAGTCACTGTGTACGCGCCGGAGCCTCCTAATGCTGCCGTTCACCAAGGATATCCAGCTGGTGTTCGTGCAGCTCATACTACTCCTGCGGCGATCATGACTCCGGAATACCATGTACACTCCGCTAAAGCACTCACTCCAGAAACTGATCGTAATACTGAAGCTGGTGGTTCTGAGTACTGTGCATAACGGAGGCGAGGCCACGTAGTGAGCTACTGCGGAGCAGCGCGATCGAAACTCAGGTTTTTTCCCATGGTACTTGGCTAAGCGTAAAAACTGCCTTCTCCCTCCATGCGCAGCTATCCGCGCCGTGCTGCTGCGAGGTTTCGGGGAACTTCCTTTTCCCCTTGCCTTGATCCTCTGTCCTCAATGTGAAGTGCTTTCCTTCGACGAGAAACAACGCGAACACAATTTGTTTCTGTCTGTTGCTGGCACGCTTACTGTCACGTTCGAATGTGGTTGCCCGAGGCGGGTCCGAGTCACTGGTATGCCACACGAAACTTGATCCTGAGTAGCGGCGTCACTGATTCGCTGGCGTGTAAGACGTATTAATGCTGGTGATACGACTGCCACCGAATAGAAAGCCACTCGACCCGCTTGCTATACGGTCATGTTCCCCCTCTTGTGACTAATTTCGGCTGCACATCCGCGAGGTGGTGCCGCAATCACACGTCGCGCTGCCTCATTGTACGAGGGCAGGTCCATCACGCCGACTGACCGGTATGCAAACTCCCAGTGCTTCCCCTTCCCGCTGAGCAAACTCTAACATTTTCCGCATCTGGTGTGCAGGCACGTGTTTCCTTCCATGTGCCTCATGCCATCCTCCCCACATCAGCGGAGGGCGGTACACAGCATCACCGCGTCTCCCAAATACCGACACCCTCATCACGCGTATGTCCCCGTCGCTTTGACTATCCGAAGTTTTCGCCTTCCAGCACGCAGGCGACATGACCAACTAAACCACTTCTGAGTCTCTGCAATGGTTATTAAAGCAACAAAATTTAGTGTTGTTGGTGGCAGGCGAACAAGGAAGCCAGAAGCCATTTTTTAGGCCTCTACAGACTGTCTTCTCGCTGTTGCGTCGCCAACGTGGGAAACGCAACGGTCGAGACACACTGTCGCCATGGTGAGCCGCGCGGCGGTCTCGCGCGACGGCGGTACTCTATTCAAATTCGCTTGGCAGCGTCCAGCAGTGGTGGGCGGTGGACGGTGGCGCAATCACCAACAGCAGTGACGCGATTATCATACACTCCGCGCGAGCAACTCCTCAATGATCAAATTCCATGTTTCGCTTAGTTTTGAGTGGAACTTCCACTGGTCGCCGTTAAATGATGTTTCTCAATATCTTTTGACCGTGCGGCCTCTTCGAATCCCTGGAGACGGCCCTTCCATCCGCTTTCCGGTTGACCACAGGTCGCGCACGCGGGTTACCATTGGTCTGCAGAACAACAACAAGCAGCCAGCACTTTACCTCGTGTGTGCATTTGTAGTTGTGTGGGGCTCTACACCGGTCCTCGTTTCATTTGATGAGAAGCTCTAGTTGCATTGTTTCCCCACCCTGTTTCCACGGTTTGGCAAGTTATTATCGATATCGTCTCTGGCGAAATCAGGGGAGGCCGCCGTACAGCCTGCCACGGGGAATGTGCCCTCCCCAGCGCAGGGAACGGCGCGCTGCGGGATTTCCTGCGAGCTGAGGGTACCTTAAACGGCAGATTGTACGCATATTCGAGCATTGCACACAAGGATTGACCTGCTGAGTATGCTTGTCCGACGAACTCAACTAACTGATGCCAAGGATCGTCGAGACGCGTCTCTTGGCCGTCTATCCGGCGTTGTGGGCGGCGGTGGTCGTCGGTGAGCAGGTCGAGGCATTCGGAGGGGGGGAAAGTCAAATTGAGCTTGGGACGTTCTTCGGAGTTGTTAAACGAATGCACGACGTCGTGGGGATGACTGTTCAAGCTTTTCTGCTGTAGTGCGATAAAGCCACTGATTAATTCCGCCTGCTTGGCACAGGGTATCGGTCGACGCATTGGTGTTCACGTTCGGTAGCCGGAGCCGGAGAGGCACGCTGAGACGCGGCTGTTCTCAGGAAGTGTTTTCCGTGTCCAGTGCTTTGCGCCTGGTGGGCACCTCCCCTCGACGTTCACTGTGAGAACAAGTAGTTTTCTTGAGAAAGTGAACCAGAGTAAGAGCGCGTGCTTCGCGTTGTACGTAGCGCCTGACAGTGACCGACCGGCACATCCGTTAGTTCGCGGGGAAATATTTCAACGCCGTTGACGCTGGCAGCTTGAGCGCTGCCAGTGAGCCGGTCTTTTTTTTCGTGTTTCCTCAGGATTCCTTTATTATCTAGAAACAGAGAGAAAGCTCGGTGGAGGGGTTGCGGATTCTTCCAAGCAGGTACCTCTGTTTGTTCACGAGCCTGCGTGGCGTGCTATTAGCGGAGTCGGTCCCACTCAGGGCGAAGCTCGTCTCCTAGGTGGAATGCAGTGCACTGGTAACAGTGTAGTAACAAGTAGCGGCTGGTGCGTGATTTACTTGGGCTTCATTATCTATGGCACGCCTGGAAACGGTCTGCGCATGGGAGACGCGTTCAGTCAATCATGCGCTTACCGGCCACGGTTAGTTTGTTGATGCGGCAGACTGGTGGCATATTCAAAGGGTACATCAGAAGAAGAGTTTAGTAACAGCCCGGAAGGTCACCTCTGAGCGTTTCATCGGCTCTTCCGCCAGGGACCTGCTGTGGTATGTTCTTACAAACTCATTCGAGAGAAGTTCTCTGCACCATCTATCGTACTTGCATTTGTGTGGGACATAGTCCTGGGGCTGTCACGCGTGAGCGTAGTCGCATTAGAGTCAGCACGTTTTTGTGTGCCAGCGTGGTTGCGAGAGGCGGATTGAAGCGTTAGCGTACGTTTCAAAAAGGCGTTTGGCCTCTTCGCGGTTTTCGACAGGCTTGCCTAACGTTTCGCTCGACGAACTAGGATCTCCCCGCAGCCTGTTGATGGCAGTGTATTGATCGGCTGTGGCTCGTTGTTGGCGTGAGGAGGGGGGAGACAGAAAATTGCAACACACGTAACAAGCAGTTGTCGAAGTCATGATGCAAGGACAGGGATTCACGGCGGGGTCGGACCGGTCGTTTCCTTTGGCGGATCGTGACTATCCATTTCGATCGGAACCGCCGTCTCCAGCGCTTTCAGATCTGGACGACGGTGCTGTCACGCCTTCCGGACCATCCTGCAGCTTCATTCCCCTGCTATCGGCATCTCGGACTGACGATGTTGATGGACGCGATCTCGTTGGCGCTTCCGTCTCGTGTGAACCGGGGACAGGGAACCGAGGCAAACTTCAATTATCGCGGTGCAGCTCGGAATCCTTCCTGCTACAGGAGACAAGTCCGTTCACCACTCTTGCTCTTCCAGATGCCAGCGATGGCAGTTGGCTGGACCTAAGGCATAATCATTCATACGGTAGTTGCCGCGACGGCGATGTTGGTTTCGGACTATTTGGGGCGCAGCTGCAGGCGCCGGGCGTTCTTGAGCTGCTGGCCACTGAGGCGAGTTCTTCGTCAGCTCCTTTGTCGCCGTGGGATTGGAGCGCCGGCTCAGGCGAGGTTGGAGCGACGATAGAGGGACAACATGCGCAAGGTTGCTCATGGCGCAAACTCTCTGAAGACGTCCCGGGTGGGAAAGACGCGACAGCGTTAACAGAGCAAGAAATCCAGGCGAAGGAGGGTGAGATTAGCCCCATCGTTGCGCACGCGGGAAGGCAAGGTGCCGCGGACGTGACGAAAGGCCCCCGGCTGGAGGGTGATGGAGAATGCATTGCACCAAGCAGTCTCATTCGTCACATGGGCGCCCATGTCTCTGACAGTGAGCTACAACCATGCAGGGAGTTGCTGGGGACTGCACCAGGTGAACCATCTAAAAGCGGGGCATGCACCTCGGTGGTTGCAGAAAGAATGGGATCTTCGACGACAGCGAGTACCCAGTCTTCCTCTTTGAGATCAAGTCCGCATGACTGGAGCCCCATGACACAAGTCCAGTGTCCCACATTCACGCAGGCGGGTGCCGCGTACACGCAGTTAACGACTCCATGGGCATTCGGACAGGTACGCAAGGCAGCTCAGGAGAATATGCGGGAGAACAGTCTGCATCACCGCGAGCAAGGGGTACGCCACAGAGCAGAGTGCTGCCGCGACTATGCCTGGCAGACAAATGATTCAGGGGGAGCTACCCCCGTGGTCAGCCTGCAGCGCCCAGGAGCAGGATTCCACCAAGGTTCCAGACACGAAATAGGTGGACTCGCGGCAGAGCACGTGAATAGGGCCGGTGGTATGGGACATACACCTTCGCCGAGAAACCTTCAAGTCACTCGCTGTGTGATTGGATATGAGCACGGAAACACTTCAACCGACTGCGGAAGAGATCGCACACCACGTGGTGCTTCTCACGATAAAGAATCTTACGAAGCCAGTCTCGGCTTTGGGACAATGAAGTCAGCGATGGCAGAAATGTGTATCAGCCCGTCGTCTCTGACGCGGTCCACAACGGCATCGTCTATGACCGCGTTGCCACCCGATAAAGCTGATCCCTCGTGGGTAGTTTCTTCTCCATCATGGTCTGAAACTGATTCCGATTATGTACGAGGCAGTACGGGAGCAAGCTGTGAGGCTCCCAGTGATGGTACGTTTCGTGGCTCATACGTGGTAAGGGTTAACGAGAGAGTCAACCAATCCTTGCCAGGGACGGTGAGTGTCTGCATTGGACGTCCGGCGGCTAATACGGTCTGCCCAGTCGGTGTGTGTGGCGCCGCCCATACCCGTCAAGTCGTCCGCGAGGGTGTGGGGATTTGGAGTAGGAACCAAGGAGTACTGGGGAAGGCCGACGGACGGTGGGATCGTATTGCACACTTCGGTGCTCCCAGACAGCTTTCGGTGGAGCGTGGCGTCACAGGAGTGGAGCACCAGAGGGAGGTTGTAGGCTGTCGACAGTATCCAGAGAGGACAATGTCACTCCCGTCGGCGTTCCAGTGCCCGAGCTTTGTTGGATCCCGGCCGATGGGCGCCATGAGCGAAGTCGTCGACCCATTCGCAGGTGTGCAGGTTCGTGGGCAGCCAGGGCCCCGTCCCATGGACATGGGTCGTCTTTCAAGAAAAGTCCATTGTACGGTTCCGCCTTCTCGTTGCTTAGGAACAGGGGCATTTGCGAGCCATCCCGTGTACACGGGTTACGCAGGAGACACGAATGCGCATATCCTGGTTCCAGATACCGTGCCAGATCATGCCAGACACATCACTTACAGCGGGAAGGGCGCATGCGCAGGCCATCGCCAGTACGAGGGGGTGGCTGAGGAGAGAAGAATAACTGACCAGGCTTCGGGAGACCCCGCGTGGTTGAGCTGCTCCAGTGAGCTGCCAGCCGGTCACAACTCGGGAAGTGAATACCAACACCTACCTGGCGCGTCGCCGTCAGCTGGATGTCTGGTTGGTGACCTTACGTTTGCCGTGAAATCAAGCCATCACTACGGGGCTCCCACGGACGACTCATCTGACCCAGATCTACGACGCTTATATGAATCCCAGGACCCCGGGGGCAGCTGCAGTGGATGCAACGTCGATATGCCCGCGGGTACCAAACGAAGCAGATATGACTCTGAAGGGATACTCTTTTCAGAAGCTGTCATCAAGAAGGTTCGATCGAGTGGTGATAACGAAAATGAGGGCAAAAGACCCCCCATTTTCGATACGGAGTCTGCTTGTCCGGAGGTGGAAACGGGGGCTTGGCAGACGCTAGCCCCGAAGCTCTCCAGTTGTTCCAGAGAAGAATTAGAACGGTGTCAGGAAGACGGCGGCACGCAGTGCGACGAAGATAGCAGCCTGCAGTGGCACGAAGGATTCACACTTCCACTCGGCAAGGACGGACGTGGTGAACTGATCAAGAGGATGAGAAGTGTGCACAAAGCGGTAGGATACGTGAAATATACACAGCGTTTTTCTGCTAGGAATCTACTGTAGCTTTGTAGACGAATAGTACCCGGAAGTAGTCCACAAGACGGGCTCCCAGAACAGGAGCCGGATAGAACATGGATCTTTTGTCCAGGCGAATGCCGCAGTAACTGTTCATGTCATGTAACCGCGTAACGGGCGCGTTTGAATCAACGTTGTGCGTGATATTCCCATCTGTATGCAGCGCGCATGTTGGAAGTCTGCGGGAGCGGTCGCATGACTGTACTAAAAACCTGTATAATTTTTTTTCGTGAGCGACCGATCGACCGATGCCTTCGGATCACAGTTGAGTCATTTTCGTGTGCTGCATTGCTGCGTACTCCAGGATCGCGAGTTCTGTCGCTTCAGCCTTGAAGGCATGGGCATAGACTTCAAACGACTGGCCCACGCAACTGTTGAGGAATTATGGAAGATAGCGTATCGATGGGGGCTCTTTGGTTACGCGGTCAAACTCTCGAAGAAATATGGAAAGACCGCAACCGGCCCCTCAAGGAAGAAAGCAGTGCAGGCCTTGTCAGCAGTTCCCAGCCTTCAGCCGGCCTCCTCGGAGTGCAAGCCCAGCAGGTAAAGAAGCAGGACGGACGGTACTGAGGGAGTGTATGGGATGGATCCGCTTCCTCTCAACACCTTTGGCGTTCGGAGGCGAGCGTCGCCGCAGTGCCAGCGGACGACTAGTTTTATTTCTTCTGTATCTCCACGGCGTATATTATCTGTTAAACGTGGGAACTCATATGCAGCAGAAACGCCTGGACTGGAGCGATGCTTTGCGAACGTTCAAGTCCACACCGTCGCAGCACCCCACGCCAGCCCCCGCCTGGGTCAGGGTGCGTGGACCAACGTTGATTTTTTTATGCGCTTCGGTGCGTTAGATAGATACGCTCGAGGAATTTGCGCAGCTGTGTCCAGTGGCGTACCCGTTATTCGTCGACAATGGGTATCGTTCGTAGTGAGATTCAGTTGTGATTCCAGCTAAGAGAGAAGGCCATTCATTCTGACAGATGACAGAGGTTGTTTTCAATACAAGAGCGGTGGAGTTTAGCCTTGCAAACCAGCTGCCGTACCGTATCGTGGCGGGGGTACCATACTCGATGGGTTTCTTTCGTAGTGGGGAGTCTGTGTCATGCGGGTAGGCGCCTACGCCTTCCATGATAGAACGAAGAAGAGTTTTTGAAGCGTCACCGGCAGTGGACGGCAGCTGCTTGCTTGTATTGGGGGAGAGGTGACGAGAACAGGTTTCCGTGCTCAAATGCTCGATGAGAGATGCACCGAAAAGTACTGGAAATAAGTTTCTTTGTGCTTAGGGGGGGGGGTCACCCAAGGTGAGTGAAGAGCCCAAGTACCTCGGGGACGCAGACACACAATCCCGCTGTAGAAACCTTGACGAATTATAGCTGAGCTTCACCGTGGTTTTCTTTAAGGCATGCCGCAGGAGTTTTGAGCGGCGTTGGACTGGAACTATCGTTTGGGTTTCTGTTCGTATGACCGCCATTCCGTTACGGTGCTGGAAAGTGCATGGCTATCCACACGTGTACTTCCAATTTTTTTCGGGAGGGGAGGAACGACGTTTCTCCGGATTGCAGACGGTTCTGTATTGCCTGCATATCTCCCACAAATACCTGACTGTCCGAAAGATGATTGCAAGGGCAAGGGTTTTTCAGAAACACGGTCGGCTGCGCGCCGCGCACCGCAACTCTTGCCGACGCTTGACAGAACTGTCGATGCCGAGTAAACGCATCAGCTACATGGACGGAGGATTTTCCAGCCCGACTGACGGCTGGGAGTGGATTCCGGCGCGTTCAGTCAACATGGAAACGCCAGCCAGAGTGGATTCGACTGAAGAGAGGTGCACCTGGCCGGTGGTGATAAGTCTCCATGTCGCGCGTAGATGCGGCGGGTGCATGGGGCATTATCGCGAGACTACCCGAAAGACACTGTGTTTGAATTCGCCAACATGTATTACCAGCTTGCTCATTCATACGCTTCACTTAAACGTACTGAGCGAGAAATAGAAACGCGGCACGCGGGGAAGTCCCGTCATCGGGAACGAGGGAGCGCAGCTTAAGAGAACCGGGCGTGAGAAGGCAAGCCGAGTCACCACGACGCCGGCACACACTGGTCACAGTCGTAGAGGAGTCGCTACGAGGAAATCGCCACTCATTGAGTCTCGCGCTGACGTATCGCAACTACGAATCTATAGCGTGAGCTCAGTGTGTATGCTGCTGTCCTCAAAGCCATGAAAGTAATCATAGAGCCACCCGTTGACACGGTGTATTCTGGCGACATCACCGCTGGTATCGGACAGCATGCATGCCACCGCTCTCGTTTGGACGACGACGACGATGGCAACGATGCCCAATACTTCTTTTTCTGCAAAACACGGCAGTTTAAGGAAAAAGCCATTGTTATGCGTGTCGCATGAACTTTCATTTTGTTTTTCGAAGTAGCTAGCCGTTCCAGTAACTAAACACTGTCAGACATGACGCTCCGAGAGATTTCAACTTGTGCAGGCCCGCCTAGTCGCTCGCAGACCTCGAGCCTGCACACGCGACGGTAGCCTTCTGCGGTGCTTGTTGACTATAACTTACGCTACAACTGTGACGCTTCAATCAAGCGTGCCTTTTTGGCTGCCCTTTCGATTGTTGTCGCGAGGCCCGGTGTGCCACGTTATGCCTGCAGTGTTGCTAATGGATTCGGACTCTTCTTCTCCGGAATAATTCCTTTATCCGCGTGAATGTTTCCGTTCGGAGGTTTAGGAGCCAAAAGCTGCAGCGAGATAAAGTTTTTCTGATGCACTAGCAGAAACGGAGGTGCGGATATCTGTGGCGTATGATGCTCTGTCACCTTGGGACTCCGTCTAACCCGGCAGTGCATCAGTATCTGCTAGCACGTTCCTGATGAAGCCCCGCCACAGAAGAGCGGGGACGCTGGAGGCAGATTTGATCGCAGATCTGGAGGATGAGAACGATCGCATTTCGGCAGACGCAGAGTCCGGGGAACCCAACATACACTGCCGTCCCCCGCACGTCGTGAGCCACGAAGCCGGGGATAACTCTGGCAGGCTATCCAGAGCACACGATGGACAAATGTCACCAATTTTAGTGGATAGGCAGTGTGGCTCAGCGTACAACCGGCATGCTGAAATTTCGGATTGGTGCCCTGTACGCGTGCACAGCACAAGGCACCTCGTAAGCGCAGGCATCACACCTGCAACGACGCCGTCCGATCGTTTCTTCCTTTTGACGCATGCAGGGAGATCCCAAGTCAAGGCTCTACTAGCTTCAGCAGATCATGGGAACCTTCTAGAGGGAGCGCCAAATCTGAAAACCCGATTTTTGGAGCCGCCTCTAGCTGCATCAAATAGTGAGGACAAGGGACCGCAACAGACCTCTCAGCAGTATCGCTATTCGACAGGGTCAGGCGGTGCAACCGCATTCCCTCCTGCAGGCGAGAGAGATCAGGAAACCTGGGCACGACGTGAAGAGCAGGCAGACGACGATGACGACGGGCGACTCCCTGATGCGTGCGTTCAGTTGGACGAGCCTTTTCTTCTGCCACTGCTTTTGAGATTTTTAGGCGTCTCGATGTATGGGCGGCTATGTTGTGTGAGCAAAAGCTTGAAGGAGGCATGCGAAGGCCGATGTCGCAAAACTGCGACTGCGGCGACGTGGGGAGGTCCAGGAGGGCTGAATCAAGACCCAAGAGACGGAGCGGGCGGGTTACGGCACCTGACTTTGCTCGCTGTAGACGAGGAAAAGAGTTCCGCTCAACCTGTATTCAATTCTCATCGAGGCACAACCTCGTACGCTCCGGAGAATTCGACGAGTTCCTCCTCCATCATATGCGACGATGCTTTTTTTCACGAGAATGGGGATTTCTGGCTTACGTTTCTGCGAGATCATTTCCCTGGGTCATTCAACGAAGAGCTGGAACTGCTGGAAAGCTCCAGACATCTTGCTCGAGGAGGGGGCACTGCTGGAGCTGTCGGAGCTGTGGCAGCTCGGCAACTGCTTCGAACGGCCAAAGTTGCGAGACAGCACGCACAACAGGTGGCTCGTCAAGTTGAGCTGCTGCGGCAGAGCCGTGAGCGTGAAGAAATGGTTGCTGCACAGCGGTTGCGACACGAACAGGACCAAGCCCATGCCCACCTGGTGGAGCTTGCGGATGGCGCTACTGTGTGCCGGGCGCGGATGCACTGTGACGTGTTTGAGCCGACCCAGATGACTGGTGCGCCTCCAACGCTTCGCACTGCTGGGGACTCGGCGGCTCCCGACTCTGACATAGGGAGCGGCAGAGACACAGCAGAGCCAGAGTGCAAGTATCGGAAGATCTTCCGGTCGCCCGCGACATTCCTTCCACGCAGCTGTTCTGTGGAAATCGCTTCGTCTGCTGCCGAGAATGTTGGGAATGACGTTGGCAGTGGAGAGACATCCCATCAGGCGGGATCGGCTGTCCCTTCGTTTGCAATGACGGGCGTATGTCCTCTCGGACAGAGCGATGATTCGAGGGGCCCTCCTGCTGACGAGCGATCTCTGGGCGCGAGAGACGAAACATGTGCAAAGGCGCCACTGCTGACAGTTGGCTTGAATAACTCTCCACAATGCGCCGCCGTACGGCAAGGCCAGACACGGCCGCGAAACGATGAAAGTGACGGGACTGAGAACGGCGCGTTTGATGGGTGGAGGATTGGATCACCATCCGTAACGATGTCGGGGAACCGTGGAAGCCTTTTCGCGGAGAGTGCCCGAGTGACCGCTATCGGTTTGTCAGGCAGTCCTGCAGTTGTGGGAAGACGAGGGACAAAGGCACAGTCGGCAACGGGTTTGCAGGATCAGCTGCCGAAAGATCAAGTAGAGCTGCGGTCCAAGACGGAGGTTAAGGCACCGCTAGCTGCTCTCTGGAGGGAAGGATCAAGTCGCGGATCCGGGCGACCCTATAAAACGGAAGAAGACATCGATCCTCTTCTGCTCTGTGTGTCTGCGCGCTTGACCTGCATGATCCTGGTGACATCGTCTAAGACTGCAGAAAAATGGTAGGAAAGGTCACGTTGTATGCATGAAAGCCGTCGCCTCTCGGTCCAGACCACCGAAGTGTAATGGTGCACATTGTTCCAGAGTAAATCTTTTGCTAGCTGCTGGGACATGCACGCTGCTTGAAAGCCATTTGCCGACGTCTCTAAATTGCCAATTGTGTTGGCCTTCTCCGGCGGCGGGGCAGTTGGTCGTGTGCGCAGGAAGCTGTTGAGTGCAGGTAACCAGTGCTGAGGACCCGCTGATAAACAATGCCGATATGCGCGTGGGATCACCACGTCAGTCGACCAATCTCCACTTCGCTTTCCCTGGCCAGAATTCTCATGTGATCATAGTCATCGATGGCTGAGGGAGACGAGTGCGGCTCTGCGTGGTGCTGCGTTTGCCGCTCTCCGTTTCCACGCAGGCGCCAGCTTGATCTCATTGTCGGATGGCTCTGGTTCCAGCGCAACGTGCTTCGGCGGATGACTCTCTCTCAGCTAAGGCGGTATGTCAAAGAGTGGCATGAATTCAGATCCGTCTGAAGCGGCGTGCAAATGGCTAGGCGTAGTCACTGGGTTGTATTCACGAATGTGGCGGTGTACGCCCGTCGCATGCATCGCCGTCTACATATGTATATCCGTACGTATCTATTTGTCTTTGTATAAAATATAAATCTGTACACTTGCATGTATACGTGTGCACGAACCGCGTCGCACGTGCACCGCTGTGTCCCGATGGCGCGACACGAATGCAGCAGTTGCGGAAACGTATTTTGCTCCGATAGGGAGTAATGGCACTCCCGGCGATAGTAGCATACGCCGTCTGCGGCAGGATGCGATCTCGATTTTGGCGTGTCTCCCAGTCAGAAAGTTTGTGGGAATATTTTAACTGTGCTGATTCACGAGTCTACGAGTGTATGTGTATTAACCCTTGCAGTGAATTTTGTGTATCAGGTGGATGATAAAACGCCGCATGCCGAGAGAAGCTAGTCCTTTCTTACTAAAAGACGCACCTCGAGCGAGAATCAGCTGTTCAACGGGCGAGTTGATTGAGCTGCCAGATCAGGTGGAGAAAAGCGGTAAGCAGCTGAGCATTGCTCTGCTCAGGAAAGTCGCTGGGTTTCTTTACAGAGAGAATACATTCTGACTGTGTATGGCCTCCCTAATCGTGTTGATTTTGTGTGTGCTTTTCTGTGCTTAAGGGGATCACATCGCATGGAAGATGACAACCAAGAACTGGGAGCTTCTGTACGAGTCTGTTCAACTGGAGATGGGCTACAGAGCTAGAATGCTTGCCGAAAAGCTCTTTCAGCGACACCAGGTACGTATACCATTTAGGTCGCTACCCGGTGAGCGCAACATCCAGGTTCGCTTCTCATGCACAGAAGATACTGGTAGAACCCGCTGCTGAAGCTGGAGTGCTGCGGCACGCGGCGCACTCTGCGGGAGTAGCGGTGGTCAAATATTCGGCAGACGCCGCAGCGTTCATGTCTAGCTAGACTAATTCTGCGCGAAACCAACCTTCTACTTCCGTTCATTATATTCAGGGGCATATTGACGACGTGGGGAATCTCATCGAGGACCGTCTTGCACTGGAGCAGCATCTTCTATGCCTTCCGGTGTTTTGCGGCGATGTGCCCCGACAAGCCACTACTTGTGGATCCCAGCCATTTCCGGCGCGGGTACCCCCATGGAGGAAATGTGTTTCTCGGTTGCGCAGCCTTTTTAAAGGAGCTTTCTCAGTAAGTTCCTCAATTTTCTACAGCAGCAACCGCAGGTAGTTGATACCGGCAGATTGTTCGCATTCAAGTGCTGCATTTGGCTGTCAGGTGACGACCCTGTTTACGCTTAACACTACGTTTCTCTTGCAGCTTCTGCAGGGGCTAAACGAGGCCTGGGACGACTACGAAGAATGGGCTGAGATGACGTGCCAAGCCCTGGACTGCTTGGACTTCCGCATCACACAGGAAAGGGAGGCATGTGACCAACGGTGGCCACACACACCGAATCTCGGGGATGTCGCGAAGCTGCAGTTCCGGTACGCGGCGTGTATAGTTCGACGCGATATATAAATGGCATGGCTTCGCCGAGATGAGCTCGCTGGTTGTCATATGAGAACTGCTGCGCAGTGAGGGTTAGGTGGGATCGTACCTGCCCTTGCGGCATGCCATGTGCGTAGCTTGTCGTGACTGAGAATCATGTAGAATTCCCAGTAGCGCAGCTCAGCATCGGCGCTGGTGGCTCATCCATGTTGCGTGCGAAATTGCAGCTAACTAGTGTAGACCCTTTCAACGGTCGATATACAGGCGCGATGGAGGGTGACAGCTCGTATATCTCCACTCTGAGCTGCGCACGTGATACCATGCTTGCAGCACGTATGCATGTGGACCGCAGGACCTTCTGCGTTTTCGACTCCCGGTTGATGCACTGCATCTGCGCAAGCGTCTATGCTCTTATTCACGAGCTCGAGGAACAGCGTAGTCGGTCATCCGCAATCGTCTCGGGTTGGTTGACGACCGCCTGGTCGTCGACAAGCCATCACGCCGAGATGGCGGGGGCTGCCGCTCGGCCAGTCGATGCCAGCTCCGGCCTGGCTGAAACGGCTAATTTTCCGCAGGAAACACGCGTTGCCACGCGCGAGACAACGTTGTCAAGAGCCCGCCGAGCCAGGTGAGACACCTTCGGTGCGAGTGCTTTACACTTGCCAGGACCCCAAGTGGGGGTGGTCCCATGGGTGAATGCTGTACGTTTGTGAAAGACGCATTTGGTGTTTTGTGCTTCCCCTTCGTATGCTGCAGTACTGTGGAACTTTTTGAAGCATCGATGCAGCGACTGGACGAGTTGGATGTGGCGGATGACGGCTTGAGCTCACGCCCGACGAGAGAAGAATTCCAGAAGTTTATTGTGACGCCCATCAAGGGGACCTCTAGTCGCTTGTCGAACGCCGCGTGGTGTTGTCCGTAAAAATCGATGCGTACTTGCTGAAGAAGAATGCGGTTATCATATGAATGACAATTGAAGTTTTGCTATGTACGAACCGAGGATACCTTGTCAATGAAAGAAAAGACCGGAAAACAGTGTTCGCCGCTACTGAACACGTCTAACGGAGAGTGTAGCTGTACATCGTTTCGAATCGGACGGGACGGCAAAGGTTCGCCTGTCGCGATACCAGAAGCTTTGAGCGCATGTGACCACACGTCACGGCCCCTCAAGCACTGCTTACGAAGCCGATGTGCACTATTCAACCGCAGTACTGTATATACTCATTTGAAGCGAGCACACCAAAGGATCTCAGAAGGACTCGGAGAAATGTATCATTTGTAAACTTGCTCAAGGAGCGACCCATTGGTTCACGAAAGCCGCAACGGCGGCCACGTTGTCAGAAAGGTCGCTGAAACTGTCGCTTTGCAACTCTTTCACCTTCTCCTCACCAAATGCCTCAATCGCCTCATCAAGCAAGACTCTGAAGATCTCACACTCGACGTTTTCCCTGATTTTCTCCTCTTTATAGTGACGCTTTTCGAGACGATCGTACAGGACTGCAGTATCAGCTCGCAGGACGTACACAAAGTCGAACCACTCTTCCGGCATGAAGTCGCAGGAGTGGAAGTCAATGATTTTGTTACCCTCACTGACAATATCCTCAAGCCTATTCACCACCAAGTCCTCGTCAAATATGCTACAGTTTTTTTCGTCGTCCCATTCAGTAAACAAACGCTCGTCTTTGATAAGCTGCCCCACATTCACATGGTCCATCCCCGTCTCCTGCGCCAGTTGGCGACAAAATGTAGTTTTACCCACTCCCGGGGTGCCTGTCACGAGAATGTTCGGCCGATTTCGCATGATGCTCGCACATTCATTGCAGCGTCAGTCGTTCTTAAAAGGTTTGCTAGCGAGAGAAACAACGCTAAAAGTTAGAAGACCTTCCCTGCGTGAATCGATAACGATGTCAACATGCGCATGCTGATATGGTTTGAAAGGTAGTTTGCTGTGCAGAGGTGCAACTTTTCGACGCAAGCGTCTGTACACATAAGCCTTGCTGGGCAAAACAAAAGAGGGCCGAGTTGTATTGCAGCTCACCCTATAGCCAGGCGAATCGTTTTGTTGTCCTCTTTTGCAAACATAATGAAGTGGAGCATCACATTAACTATTGCTGCTACTGCTTTGCCGCAGATAGGCGGTCTGAAAGCGTATGAAAATGGCAAGGCTTCGGCCCTGACTACATCGTTTGGGGGTCTGCCGGAAGACGATGTACCCGTTGCTTTGGAGCTCTGGCACGCAACACAAGACGCTACAAAGGCGAAGAAGGTAGCACGACGCATGCTTCACCGTGAGACTGAATTTCAATTTCCAATGGTCTGACTGATATAGGATTTTACAAATGCGTTTGCCGACTCCCAAAAAGTGTTCAATGAAGTTCTTCACGCCCCGAGCTCGAACGGAAGCCGGTTCGCTCAGGTCACGGATGCCTCGCTTGCGGCAGCCAAGACACCTGTGGATGATACTGAATTGAGGCAAGTGTTTCTCCAACAAAACGTTGTGAGATGACGCGGTGAATTTGATCGGCAGCCGAGGCACGTACCTTACTCAGCCGTTTCGGAAAAATCCGATGCGATTTCGCATCTATGTACGTGTCGTGCCCTGGGTGTTACCTTGAAAGAGCACGCTACACATATGTGGCGACAGGATGGTGAACAGGAGGCTTCCATGCTCGAGGAAGCGACGCAAGCAGCACAGACAGTCAGCATGCTGTTGATACCACACTTTGCTGGAGGACAACCCCAGCTATGACAGGCCGCAGCCGAGCGCATGGCCGAGAGCATTGCAGTGCGGGCACTCTTTGACGTAACTGAATATTCCAAATAGTGCGTGCTACATATCGGAGGTGCAGAGTGAAATAACGGAAATGGGTCGACAAACCCTGGAGGAGCACAGTCAGTCAGATGACAAGTACGTAGCGATACTCGCGTAGTCGGAGCAACTGAAGTTCAGAGGATAGGGCCGTCTTGAACGATATTGAAAATCTTAATGTAAGGCACGTGGTTGACGAAGCAGCATGTTCGAACTGAGTTGGCTGCGTTCAGGGAGCGTTCAAGTCTCGCCAGTTTGTTGGCCGGGGAGTCTACCACCCAGTCATCAATGATTTCGGGGTGGCAAAAATAGTTCCGCCACTCAAGACAAAAGTATCAGGAACTCTTGACTGTACACCCCGCATGAGATTTCGGCAAGACACAAACGGTGGGAATTTATGCCTACTGACTCATATGGCCAACGATCACTGTTGAAAATATCAGGGCCTGTTCGCGAAGACGAACTGGTAGCGATCCTGCCGGGGAACCACAATGCGACAGACTGTACAAGCAGCGCAATGTCCGCAGCAGAGCGCCATCCATCTGGATCGGTATTCAAGGTGAGGGATCCATGGCACCCGCGAAAACGTTTTGGCCTAGCAAGTTTTCTGTAAGGTGGTTAACGTCTTCACCACAACCACGGACGCACTGCCCGTCGCCTTCGCACAAGGCATGCCACATTCTGTTCCTAACGGATTTTACGGCCGTAGTAGAAAGCTCGTGTGAAACCCATGCCTCCCCCGTTTATTGCGGATGATAATGTCAGCTGCGCCAGTACAGCTCCGACGAATCCAGCTCGTGCACGTACATTACGGCTACGGCACCGCGTGCGAGGCATCAGATTATACCTCGACGCACCCAGATGAAAAGAGTGACGGAATACCCTTTCGGGGGGGGTACAAACCATTTCAGCTTGACCGCAGCCCGCCCAACAGGCGGCGGACTCCGCAGGAGTACGCAATGACAGATACATATCAATATCTCCAGCCGGAGACCGGAGGGAAAGCCGACACACCTACATCGAATCCGGCAAGTAGCGCAGACAAAGCCAGAGAATGCCTCACACTCTACCGACCATAAACTGTCCCGTGACACCGCTGCCGGCTACGAATCCATGCGTCGATACCAGTACAGCATAGAGTAGCAAAAACACGGCCCATTTGGCGGAGATCCCGGTGAAGTAGGACCACAAACCAGTGTCGCAACGGAAGGATTCAGTGCACGTATGTGTCACGCTGTCACCAGATGTTCCAGTGACAGACATTCCACCTGGGCGTATTGACTGCAAGAGACTGTTGTATTTTTCTTCAGACTATCCTCGGCGCTGACAATACTGCAAAAACAGCCGAGGGAATAAAATAACTTCGTGTCCCTTGAAGGATGGCAGAGTCCCCACCAAAAGCGATGTCGTGGTGAAGCGCAGTGTGCATACTTCTGTACGTTTAGACTTCTCACATCGGCACCCGCTGGTGAGAATGTGGAACGCGCAGAGGCTCGAAGTCCCCCGGAGCATTATACTGTACCAGATTTAATAAGTCTCTCATCTTCACATCATCGGAGTAATAAGCATCCCGCCGCCCATAACCACCATTAGCCTGACAAATGTTACTGAAATGACTTCTTTGCTCATTCAATCTCCCTATAGACGGCCGCTTTCTTGACTGACACGAATGGAACACTTCCAGGCTTCGAGTGCTTCCGCCGATTCTCCTCCTAAACACAATGCAACACAACGAGATATGACCAAAATAATCATGCGTGAAAGTGCATTATCCGATTCGCAATGAAAGCATGAATTTGTCAGCAACATGTGCCACCACTCGAAACGTTACGCCCTTGGAAACATACCGTCACAAAGCCCCTCGGAGAAAGCCGAACACGACGAGGCATGCCCACTGACGCAACAGTCTAGTACCGGAGCTCGTACGCGCATTCCTTGTGCACTTACTCTTCGCCGGCGCGCGTCAGTCATCTCGCGTTTCTTCTCTTGCGTTTTCTTGATCAGTTTAGGCACGTGGTGGTGTCTGCACGATGAATGATGCGACCAGACGCAACTTATTTAGTGTGGCTATGTGTTGGACACCGCCTAAGCATCGTAAAGGTAGGTAGGGGCGGGGGGGGGGGGGGGGGGGGGGGGGGGGGGCGAATGGAACACCTAGCGGACGGAATCTCGGAAAGGTGGCAATGCATCGTCAGTCAAAGTAAACGGCCTGTATGAGCTACTGGCAACCAGTCTTGGACAAATGCAAAAGAGCAAGCTGACCGTGTAGAGCAATTGACAACTGGAAGAACGTAGAGAATACGTAGAGCTGGGATGATCGGATGATGAGACGTACCTGGCAATCCGTTTAATCTCTTTTAGGTGCGAGAACTTCTCTGTCAGAGTCTTTCGGTACGCCATCGCTTGCCGCTCGCGATGTGTTCGCGGCCCCAGCTGCGCCGAGGCATCCGTCTTCCATACGCGAACGCACATATCCGCAGACCCCGAAATAACAAATCGAGAGTCCGCAGAATATCTGCAACATAGCACACTGCAGAAAAAAAAACCCGAACACAACCAACGGGATACCGCGCATATTTGACGAGACTACCACCGCACTAGAGGACAAACGCTGGAGGATGGGTTGCCGTCACTGTACCGCTCTGGTGAGGTGGATGCAGCGCATGCTACCCATTGCTTCCTCAGCAGGCCTGCATTCAGAGATGACTCACCGACGTGTTCGAGAAGCAAAATAACGCTCTGGGCGCACTTTCGCATGGAACGAAACTCTAACAGCGGAACGCAGTTTTCACAGTCATGCGCGGCCACACGCTAGCTGTTCAGAAAAAGTTGCTCGAAAACTGCACTAATGCGAACATCTCCAATTACCTTTGCATGCGACGCGTATGGTAGACATCGCGACTTCGAGCTTCGTCAACCTTAAACATTCTGATTGTGCCGTCAAATGAAGCAGCAACGAATTCCTGGCCGGTCGGGGAGTAATCCACATCCAGGCTGCGATAGGAACAGCAACGAACAAAGAACGCTACCGTGCAGGCCGCAACAACTATCCACCCGAACGCATTGGTCATCACGCACAAATCACCGCCAGAAGACGAGATGAGGCATGTATGGGGTCGCCGCCTACGGCGGGAACCATAGGAGCGGCTGTGGAGAAGAGATGCGTGTATGTAAGCACGCGAGGAAGCGCATACGCAGGTGTTCGTTTCCCAGTTCGCCATTTCCCTGCTGCGGGTTCTCCCTCTGTAGTAGCGTCTCGTGAAGATGTCGTGACCATACACTGCATTGACGAAGTCTCGGTGGATCATCAGAGGCGCTGAGAGCTTTCGCATATCAAATGTATACAAATTCTGGTCCTCGCTCGCGGTCGTGAACTTCGGGGGGTTCATGGGATTCCAGCAAACGGCGTTGCTGCGCATCTGCACAATAGAACACGAACCGCGATCGACATTCAATCGCACTGAGCTGAGGAAGCCGCACAGGAGTATCGCAGCGATCTGCTTAAGAGGTGCCAGCCAGTCTGCTGCTCCTGAACGAAGCATCAAGGACGTCAAGAATGACCGGTTCACCGAATGCGCGTAGCACATAGTGAGAGGTACAGCAGTGGACCGCCAGCGCAGATGGACTACAGCTCGTGCAAAACGATCAGGATACGCGCCGCACACACTGACGACGAGAAGCACTCTTTCTACATGACGCGGAAGGCAAGGTCTGGAAGCTTCTGGCAGAGCGCCAATAGTCATATGTCACGTTTGCTAAGACACCTACAAGTACCCGGAGGCTGGGACAACGGTTCTGTAGGATTCTGGCGCTTCGCGCCTGCTGCGAGGCTACGCTGAGCTTCGAGATTACGTCAGTCACAAACATGATGACACCCTATCCATCCGAACGGAAGCCGCGCCTGCATGCCAAACATCTTGGAGATACACAAGATGTAAACGATGCTGCAGCGTACTCGCCCTGCAGGCGTGCAGTCTCTCGACTTGCTCCCTACAGGTTGTGTAACAACGCAGTGAAGAGAAATCGTACCTTCATCATAACTTTGCGAATTGGAGTGTTTGCTCTGAGATCTGCATATAAAGACAAGTATACGTAAAGAACAATTCGTTGGCTCAGGAACACAACGAAGATACCCAGTCCTCAGGAGAAGTGACGACCGATACCATTGGTAGTGGCGCTGATGATGAGTCTGGCGACAGGGAATGGAAAAACAGAACAAACACTCCCACCTGCAAGCTCCGCATCGAGCTGCATGTCTGAGTACCCTACGCCAGCCACCGAACGGAAGCGGAATGAGAAGAGATGGAGTAAAAACAGAAACAACGAGAAGCTAAAGGCATAGTTGGAGTCCCACACACCACTTTCGTGGCTCTATCTTTAATATCTCCTTCGCATGGCGTGCTAGAGAGGCCGGTGAAGGGGAGCGAGACTGAGTTCACGGCTCACTGCGATCTTGCAAACACAAACATCGATGCGGCGACGCAGCCGTGTGGCCCAAAACGTCCACGTGGAGCCGCCGATCGTAAGCCCTCCCGGCGACGCCTACCGTAAAGACCGACAGAATTGTCCGCCCCTGTTGCGGCAATCAGACACGGCTGCAGGAGCCATCAAAGAGCAGAGTTGGAGAAGAGTGAGCTGTCGCACTGAGCTAACAGCTGTCAATGCATGCCGCAGAGACGACACGCGGCCCAGGCGTATTCTGAATCGCCGTTGCCTCCAGAACGAACGGATGACAGCAAATGGACCATGAAGAACTCGACAGGAAAATACTATACACATGGACGGGCCAACACCACGTTTCATTGCCACCGATTGAGGAGCAAATATGTGTTTTTGAGGGATAGTCATAAGGCACATTGAGTGTATAAAAACACGGATACGTGACGATGCTGTCGTTGCTACGTCACGAGACGGCGAACATGCCGGCTATGGAGACACATCCGCGCATCCCGAGCAAACGCAGCTCCAAGGGAAACGGCACACCCGCTTCCTCAGTGCTTCCGTATGAGACGATTGTGTTCAGGGCGGACACACATTTGCAGCCAACGCACGACGTGATCACGCGCACCTCGAGCCAGCTATGAGAGGCCGTCGAGCAATCCAAGGCGAGGCGCATTGGATTCCGTCTCATAAGCAGAGCTGGCAGCGCCCGCGTTTGAGCGTGCCCTCTCACCTCTGCGGGATTAAAGCGGGCACTGTGGACAAGGTCGCAGCCCCATTGGAAGTTGTGGAGAGGCGCGGAGCGGTTGATGTCCCACACAGACACGTCTTCGCCGGTCGACACTGCAGCACCCGCGCAGCACTCTGAGACGTGCACGTGTGCAGGAGCCGCCACAGCCATGCCCGGTAGCCTCTCAACCCGATACGCGGCGGAGTGAAATCCTGCTGGAGCGAAATGAGTACCACTTCAGAAAGCGCAACAGGGAGCCCGCCAAAGCAGCTCCCACACGGAAACGAAACCGACGCACAGGAGCCGCACGTCCTCTGCGCGGGAGGAAAAGCATTCATGCCTCGTAAACGAAATGGAAGCAGACACAGCGACTGCGCAGTTGGAGCGGCCTCGAGCGGCGAAGGGCAACGAACCCGAGATCGGCGAGTTCGCAGCGCACGCGGCTGCCCCTGCGCTTGAGGCGCGTTAAGAGGAGTCACAAGATCTCCAACTAAGGCGACACGCAGAGGTAGACTACGCTCACACACAGCCAGCATCAACCCTAAGCCCCGAGGCCAGCAACTGTACGGGCATACCGAATAACGGCTTCGTCCAGTGATGATCTAGGGACGTCACCACAGACTCTGATGTGAACACGGCCGTCGGCTGCGCAGGCACACAACACACGAGACAGGCGTTTCGCGCTGGAGACCGACGAAGCGCTGTTTCCACGCTCCGACGTCATCGCTATCCTGTTCCCAGCTGCCTTTACCCGTGCGGGGAGAGCGACGCATCTCTGCTGCCTTCCCGTGCACGCATGTCTTTTTTGTCTCCCCCGTGAGTACGAACACCCCCACCCCGAGCACGTGTCGCGCCCCGCCGTTTCTCTCTCCGCCTCCCGCTCGCGCGAGTGCAAGCCGCTTCTGCGGCCCCTCTACTCCTCGCTGGCCTCTCGCTCGCCACGCCTTGCCGCCTACGCAAGTCAGTGGCAGGGCCGAATGTGGTGTGGCAACCAGGCACGTGATACACGCAGCAACACCTTCCCCCCTCCCTCCCTCTCTCTGTGGACGCAGGGGCTCCTGTGGCGCGCGCGCCGTTTGCGTCGTGCGCCTGAAGGACTCACCGTCTCAGCCACCAACGCGGGCACCGCGTGTGCCGTCTGTCCGTCCTCGATGTCGTCGTCTGCGGCGCCGTCCTCTTCGGGCTCGTCCTGCTCGCTCTTGCGGCCGCGACCCCGGCGCAAGACTGAGGACGTCTCGAGCTCGAGTGCCGCGACGTCGAGCGTGGAGAGCGCCGCGGAAGGCGACCGCAAACTCCAAATCTTGATCTTCCGGTCGTCGCCCCCGGTCAGGAGTCTCTGGTCTTTAGGGGATATGCAAAGGCCTGCGCAGAAGAGCCGCGAGACACGTCGCGCACGCAGAGGCGAGAAGCAGTGCACCACTGCGCTCCACGGACGCGCGCGCAGAAGGGCGCCAAACGCTGAGGAAATCGCACGCGAAGTAGAGAGAAGATCTGCTCGCGAGGGGACGCGTGCAACGCAGAGAGACTCGCGAGGCACCCGCTAACCACCCAGAACATGCACGCCCATCGCGAGACCGGGGACGGGTGAGACGCACCTCTGACGAACCCATCGTGGGCTTGGAAGACCTTCACACACTTTTTCGTCGCCCCCAAGTTCCACTCCGCAACCTCGCCATTGCAGCTCCCCGTCCACACCGCCGCCTGCAGTGGACACCGGCAAAACAAATTCGGGTTCTGATGCCCCCCGGTTCTCTCACGCAGCGCCCTTTCACGAATTCGGGATAGGTGTGAGACGCCACGTATAAATGCCAGGGCTCCACACGTGTCTACCTGCAGCGCGGTGGCAGTTCAGGAGCCAAAGTGCAGACACTATCTCGCCCACCAGTCTACGCGCCTTGCGGTCGCTTGATGCACTTGCGCGCATGTCGAGAGAATAATCCGTTGTTGCGGCAAACGACATGCAATGTCGCTCTGTTGTATGCCGCATTTGTATGCAACGCAGTGTAACCCAGTTTAGCTCGTAGTGGAGGCAATTCTGCGTCGGCAAAACGCGTGGCCGCGTCTCTGCCTCGCGCCGGCAGCAACGCCGAGAAAAACTATCTCAACTTCTATCTCGATTTCTACGCTGTGTCCGTCGTCGCGGGGGCGCGCCATCCTCTCGCAGCTTCTGCGCAGGCCGCCGCGGGAGCGTTCCCCCCCGCCACACGCCTGCAAGTCTCTGCACGCCGCGCCTCACCGCTTGGCTCTTTCCGCGCGTCATGCACTTGACACCGTCTCTGTGGCCTTCCATGCAGAAGAGCAGCGGCTTCGCAAACATCTTCTGCAGCTTCACGGCGTTCAGCGCGCGCGCGTATTCTCGCTCCTGAAGGCCCGACACGCGACGCACCCAAAATGCGGGGTCACCACACTCGCTGCGACGCCAGTCTACCCAGAGAGCGACGCAAACTGCAGACGCAACACGCGACAGTGCGCAGCTGCGGCCAACAGAAGAAGGCGCCGCCAGAACGCAGGCATGCTTGAACAGGACTGGGAGCCGGTCGCTGCGCACCAACTGCCTTCGCCGACACGTGCGAGTGCGTCTGCCTGCGGACTGACGGTTGCGTGCGCTAGACGAAGGCGACATCTGCACGAACTGCGAGGTGGCGCGACGAGGCAGGCGCCGGCCAGCTCTTACCCGTTCAAAGGGGTGGACTTCGGGGTCGAAGTTCCGCACGACGCGCTGAAGCTGCCCAGGCTTCTGCTGGACGTAGTCCGCCGGGTTTCGGTGAATCACTTTGACTTTCACCATCTTGTCGCAAGTGAGGCCGAGAACGCGGAGTAGAATACCGCGCGCTGACACAGCTGCGGAAGACGAGAGCGGGGGCTGCGCAACCTCGAGGAAGCAGGCCCTCACCTAGGAGGCGACCAGAAGTAGAGAGCGACCGACGGAGAGAACCACAAAGAGAGAGGAGGAGACGCCAGAGGAGAGAGGACGACGGACGGACAAGACGAAGGGACAATCAGGGGGACTGCATGCGCCAGATCACCCCAACGTCCGCGTGCACTCTCCTCGCTTCTGCCTCTCCTGCCCGCCTCAAGACGAACTTCTCGCTCTTGCCCCGGAATAAAGCGCCACAGAGAGATGGAGAAGAATACGGAGACGCCAACGGAGCGGATGGAAGCAACGCGTGAGAGCCTGAGAGCGCGCACACTAGCCGGGGAATCTTGCAGTGTTCATTCACCGTGAAAATGTCTCAGCCGGGAAGTCAGGCAGGGGCCTTGGGTGATGGTCGCGGGCCTCGCAGATAAGGGACGAGAAGAATAGACGCGTTGAAAAAATCCCTGGCTGCACAAGAAGTCACCCTGCGAGTTCGTGGCCAGGCTGCGTTAAAAGTAGAATAAAAAGGAGACAGAGACACAGCTGTGCCTACCGTATTGGCTCTCTCCAGCCCCACAGGCGGAGCAACGACGTCGAGAAAGAGAAGGGTAGAAAAGCAGAAAACAAACGAAGATTCTCAATCAAGAAAGGAAGACGTATACCACAGGCCGAGATAAGCGAAACAAAAACACCAAAGGGAAACAAATGCGGATTCTTGAACAACCGGGAGGTGAGGAGATTACCGGCGTATCGATTGAGGGAGCGGAGCTGTCAAGAAAACAACAACGACACTAAGGAGTAGGGGAATCAGAAAAAAGCCACTCTGTAAGTGGTTTAGAGGATTAGATGTTTCGATACCGACGCCTCCTGAAAAAGTGTGTTCAATCCACCTAGTCTCCGTACTGTCGGTTCTTCTGTCGAGTCATTTTCGCGCATGCAAGCGTGCGCTTGCAACTTGAAGACCCGTTGAAAGTAGCTAGCATAGAAGCGCAACATTGCGCTAGGCGCGATTCGTTTTGATCATCATCGCAGAGAAGGCGCCTGCATTTCTGTCCTACCTTCTCTTCTCTTGTCCTCATCTCGTCGAGATCATATTTCCGTGTGTTTAAGGAACTGTGTGCACTGTAATGAGGAAAGTGGAACGAGCAATGTCTTCAGACACAAGAAATCGGGTGGACAAATGCAATGCTTGCCAGTTTTTTCTTTTTACGGGATCTTCCTCTTTGTCATCCTTTTTCCCTTCATTCTTCTTTCTCTCAGGTTAGTGGTTCCAGCGGTACCCTGGATGAGTCCAGTTGTCGCCGCGATGCCCTCGAGAGAGTCGTCGATTCATAGAATCTGGTTCCTTTGCCTCCCTTACGACTTTGTTCGCATCGCGTTACGTACTTACTGTCTCTGTCTCTGCCTTGTCCCCTCGGTGCCCTCCATGGAGTCGTGATTCAGGCGACCAAGTAGTCTCAGTCTCGTTTCACCGCGCTGGCTTCGTCTCCGCTTTCACGCTGGGAAACGACTCGGCTGCGTTCGGCCTTCCGCGTTGCCTCTTCTGTTTGAGCCTCGTTCTCTCCTCCTTCAGGAGTCTACTCTGTTTCTTTAGTTTCGGTTGCAGTGACTGCCTGGGGGACTCGCAAACCTGCGTTTGGTTCTTTCAGTCTGGCGCGGCTTCCTCCCGTTTTTTCCCGCTTCCGCTGTTCGGGACTCTACCTAGCTGGCCCCTGTCAGTCCCCGCGCAGGCGGTGGTGCACCTGGACTGAAGATGCCCTGCCTAGTCAAGCTGCGCGTTGTCGGTGCTCGCGGTCTTCTCCTCAGTTCCTCGTCCTCCGCGTCGGCGTTCGCGGCGCTGCCTGGCGCCAGTCCGGAAGCCCGCCACCACCCGTCGTTTTTTCCTCCTCAGCGTCTCTACAAAAAGGAGAGGGACGGCGACACAGAGAAGCGAGAGAGGGCCGGGGCTGGCAGGCGGAACGAGCGAGGGGGGGGAGGGTACGCATGGAGTGCGACGGGGTCGGCCTCGCACCTGGGTGTCAACACGCTCGCCGGCGATGCGGCGCACCATGGGAAAAGTGGACATTTGCACTGCGCTGCGTCCGCACAGTTTGCCGGCGATCTCCTCGTGGTTGAGGTCTCTCTCGGGCCGCACTTTCGCGAACGAACAAAAGCCAGTAAGAAGCGACTGAACGCGTTACCGCGCCGCTTGTCGCCCCTGGAAGCCGTGGATGCTCCCTGTCTATCGACCTGTAGAAACGCCCACGGGCGCGAGTGAGGGTCTTACGGGACGGCGCCCTGCGTTGCTGCCGGCTTGGCTCTGAGGTGAAGTCTTGCGGGCCCTGCCTAAAAACGTACACGTAATATCTTATCTGTCTGATCATCTATCTATTCGTCTATGTATCTCCGTACGAACGTGACCATCTTTCTATGTCTTTATCTATATATGTATACCTATCTACCTGTACACACATACCTGCATACATACATACATACAAACATGCACACAGACGTATGGGCTTCTGCGGAGGGATGCGGTTGCTACAGGGCATAGCTACGCCTGGGGCCTGGTAGACTGAAGGCGCGCGAGAGGGCGATGATGACAAGACAGGACATGGCAAGGGGGGGGTGTCGGTGGACAGTGAGGTGTGGAAATCACAAAGAAAACAAATTGCTGTTTTGCGCTGCGCGACCTGAGACGCGAGCCTCATATTGACCCTACCCGTCGTGAAGGCACTGCTGTGTCTGCTTGCTTGGGAGTATGTCACGCGATCGGAGCTAAACTGCCTGACGTGGAAGCCTGTATCGGGCATCCTCCATCTCTGTGTGTCCGAATTCGGCAGAGTGCCCCGGGCATGCGCTGCATTCCGATGTTTGTGTTCACTTTCCGCATTCGAGGCCTTTTTTTCATGCGTTCAGCTAGCGCGCAGTTCCTCGCCCCTGATGATGCCGCCAGCCTCCCCGAGTCCCTGCGGTGTCCGTACACCTGGAGCGAGACCTTTCGGATTGAGGTGGCGGACGAGGCCGCCCTTCAGGTTTGGCCAATTGAGTTTGATCTTTTCCGCCTCTCGGCTCCAGACGCGACGCCAATGCTCTGCGGGCCAGGCGTGGCTGCGAGTGGGACGCTGTCAACTGGTGCAGGCCCGTCGGGTCAGGGTGCATCTGCCCCGCTGACGGGTCAGAAGGCCCGCTGGTGCCCGCTGGGCCCGACCCCTCCGCAGCATAGTCCGTGGAGGCGCACGGGAAGCGTGGGCGCGCCCAAGCTGCACCGATGGCCTTCTGCAGCGGGCTTCCTGCGCAGCTCCAGTCGCGCTCTCTCGCAGCTCGTGGACGGGTGCAAGAATTTAGTCGCCGTCAGGCCTGGGGCGGCCGCCGCGCACTCGGCGACAGACGCACGGAACGAGGCGAGCGGCGTCGACGGAAGGCAGCTGGTCGCGCGCGGCGTGAGCCACCACTCCGGGACGGCGGACGGCACCGCGGGCCGCTCCTCCCTAGTCGGCAGCGGCGCCGTGCTGGGCACGCTGCTGCTTGACCTCACGCCGCTGCTCAGCGCCGCGGGCGAGGAGTGCGAAGAACGCGACACGCGCAGATTTGCGGGCGCTGCGGCCGCAGAGGAGGAGGAATGGACCTGCTTGCGGGCTGGCGGCCGCGAGGAAAAACTCCGGCTGCTGCCCCGGGGCCAGATGGAGGGCTGGTTTCCGCTCCTCGACGCGAAGAAAGGGGTCGTAGGTGAGGGTGCCGTCACAGCCGTATTCGACTTTGCAACAACACACCCGAGCTCGCCTAAAATAGCAACTCCAAACGCGGTGGTAACGAGCGTGTGGCAACGCTTTTAGGGTCTTCTGAGAGACGCACGCATCTAAACGTCAACGCGCGGTGCGCGTCATGCACGTTGGGTAAAACAGACAGATATCTTTCTTTCCTGCTATACGCGTTCCCCCTGTTGGGTTGTGTTTGCAATCGCAGTGTCTTAGATGCGCACACGTGACCTGCTGTAGGCGGCATGTGTCTCCATCCGCGCGTGCTACGTTTCCCGTCTGTTCCTGTGTCGCGTGCGTCTGCGCAGGCGAGCTCTGGATCTCGGTTCGTCTCGCCTTTGCCCGGCAGCTGAATCCCTTCAGCTCTGCGTCTTCTGGCTTCGTTCGGTTCTTCTCGCTCGCGGGTCCTCCGCAGGCGTATCTGCGCTCCGGTACGTTCTTGCCTGACTGAGTTGCTGACGGTTGCGAGAGGGGGGGGGGGGGGAAACGCCTTTTAAGGACGGAGAAGATTTCGCCGGCCGGTTTGCTGCGTTGCGCGTCGCAGGCGTGACGCTTCTCGGCTTGGTTGAGGAGCTGCTTCTCGTCACTGCGCCTTCGGAAGAGGATGAGGACTACGCGTACTGGCGCGACCTGATGAGAACCTCCGCGAAGAACTCCGCGACAGTCCGACGTCTCATGCTGCACCGCGCCGCAATGCTCACGCGGCGGACGGTCGCCACAAAAGTGAGATGTGCCTCGTATCGGCGTAGCGATGTTGGAAGCGTGGTCGGCTGTCGTCCCCGACTGTGATCGCGTTGAGGGCGGCCGATTAGCGATGCGTAGGGGGCGACGCTCTCTGCGCCACTCGTCGTCACTGCGTGGGCTGGGCGCCGCAATGACGCGAGTTCGACCTAGTCGTCGGGCTGCAGTCCTATTGCTCGTTGTCGTTGCGCCGAATTCGCGAAAGCGCCCATCACCTAATCGCGCTTGGACAGATGTGACGGTGCTCTGCCTGAGTAGTGTTTGCTGCGTAGGTCGTCCTCGTTCACGTTTTTCTTCGTCTGCTTCTGTCTGGCAATTTGATCCCTCGGTCGCTGCGCGCCGCGCTCTGTCGCGTTGTGTGTCTTGATCTCTTGAAAACAGGTCTCATGTTTTCTCGCGTTTTCGCGTTGCCGTGCAACTGTTTGCAGGTCGAGCAGCGAGGCGGCAACGCAGTGCTGGGGTACCGTGAAGTGTTGGAGATCGACGGCGTCTTCGACAGCTCGGCGGACGGTGCCGGCGACAGTCGGCTGGCGTGGTGCGTGCGCGCCTTCGGCACCGTCGTCCGCTTGGCGTCGTCGCCCGCAGCGCTCTCCTCCTCGCTTCCCTCGCTGCTCTCTCGCAAATGCCCTTTTACGTCCGCGGCGTATCGATCGACGCCTGTCGCGCTGACAGACCACGCCCGCTGGAGCTCACGTCCGCGGCCGGAGGCCGGCGCAAGCACACCAGGCGGCGGGCGAAGGGGAAGTCTGGAGCGTCCAGCGTCGCCCTCCTCGGTGTCGCACAGGAGCGTCGCGGCGCCAGCGTTTCGCGACGAGGCGCGGACGTTTGCGGAGCCGCGGACCCCTGCCTCTGACTCAGACTGCAGCCGAGGAGAGCCCGCCGGGGGATCGCCGCCGCGGCGGCGTCGCACGGCCGTGGCTTCGCTTAATCGGTCAGCAGCGGCGGAACGCGCACGGTGCCCCGACGGCGACGTCGTGTCTGGGAAGAGGTCTGCAGAAGGCGCAGCGGAAGCGGGGGGCACGGGCGTCTCTAGGCCGACGGACGCGCCGCGCTGGTTCGCCACCGCGGTTTCGCATTCCTCCGCCCCTGTTGGCGGTGCGGAAGAAGCGCGGGGGCGGTGGAGCGCGGGGTGGGAGCCGGAGGGCAGACGCGAGCAGCTGAAGCGGGAGCGAAGGCCAAGTCGACTCGACGGTGACGGTGGCGGGCCGCGCGACGGAGGCAGCAGGGGAGGCAGCTTCGAGAATGTCGGGGAGATAGACGCAAGTGTACGCAGTGATGGCGAGCGCGGCCGCGGCCGCACGGATTTGCCTACAGAAGAAGACGCCGAGGCCGGCTGGGAGCGAAGCAGCAGAGCTCGCAGGAGTAAGGAGGGCGGCTCTCCGTCGGCGAGGCTGCGGACGTCGCGGGGGAGGACGCCAGCGCAGATGGAGGCTGGTTCCCAAGCAGCCGGCTGTTGGAGCGGGGCGGTGACCGCCACCCGCTCGATTGCCGCAGGCGAAGCGCCGGCGAGGATGTCTCCTTGCGTGACGACGCGCTTGGACGCAGGAGAGACAAAAGGGAGAGCGACGATGCAGACGCCTTTGCCTCCACCCAGCCGACGGGATACAGGACGCCTGTCTCCGCCGGCCTTCAGCCGCAGCCGCCTCGCGGACTGTCGCCCTCTCTTCGCCCTCGGAATCCAGGCACGCCATCGTTCCTGCCTCTTCCGCCTCCAGTGCGCAGCGCCGCAGGCGCGCAGAGTCGCAGTGCCTCGCGCTGCCCTGCATCGCCGTTCGTGGCGGGGGCATACCCGCCTGCCTTCATTTTACCTCGATTGTCTGGGCCCTCGCCCGCCGAGGCGGCGGCAGCCGCGTGCACGCCTGTCGAGCTCCTTACCATTGGCCGCCTGCCGCTAAACTATACGCCAGTCTTTGGTGAGCCCGATTGCGTTCGGCAGAGCGAATTCTAGAAGCGAGATGACCACCGCACTGTCTGGCCTAACCGTCTGATACACACAAACTCGACTATGCATCGGAACACGAATTGTTGGACTTGCTTGCCGCAGTATAGGGTTCAGGGTTCATTGTTATGCACGTGAACCCACCCGCCACACGCACAAGCGCACGCCTTGCGCCCTGTAATACGTCGTCCATTTTGGCGGCCTGCGCATGACCGGGAGGCTTGTCCCGAGACCGCAATGCTACAGCTCCCCTTAGTGACCCTTCAACGCTTCCCGCGGTTTGGGATCCGCCGTCCTTCTTTCCGCCGCCTTCTTCGTCTGCATGCCGCCTGTCTGTCCGTGTATGTGCCGCGTGCGCGTACTGTGCGTCTGCATCTTCTCGAGCTGCGCACGGCGCTTCGGGCCGCCATGTGCATGTAGACAGGCCGAGAGTTTTCATCCTTGCAGAGCGATTGGCGCTCAGTGTGACGGTTTCTGCACTTCGAGCGCGTGGACGGTTCCCTCGAGTACGAAGCGCGCCACGTTGACTGCATTTGATTTCTGCGTTGTGTCTTTGTCTACGTAGGGAGCGTGGTGAGCGCCCACAGCGTCAAAGTGCTCCCTGCAGGCTCGCTGGGCACCACTCAGGAGCAGCGCACCGCCTGGTGGCTGCAGCTGCGAGACGAGCTCCGCGCGCACGCCCACGCGCTCCAGTGCGACGCGATCCTCGGCTACGACGAGGCGGTGAGTCGCGCCGACAGATGGGACTTTTCGCAGCGAATGCGATCAAGCGCGTTAGAGAATGGCGAATCCCCCGCGGCGGGCGGACGGGGGGTGGAAAGGGGGGGAGGCGGGGCAGTTGCTGGCTGGGAGACCCTGTGGGAGGCGGGTTGTGTTGGAGCAGGGCCCCCCGCGTGCGTCGCTCGCAGGTGGATGATCCGCTAGTCTCGCTTGTAGGGTAGGTCGAGGTATGCAGAGAGAGTGCGAGGCCGCTTGTGAAGAGGCCCGAACCTCGGCAAGGCTCCTGTTCACGTATGCCTGCGAGAGGGAGGAGCTTTGTCTCAGTGTGTATCCGGGTGTTTGCCTCAATTGTTTGCGCAGGTGTGTCGCTGCGGCGCCGTGCTGCTTCTCGTCTGTTTTGGCACCGCCGTCCGCCTCTTGCCGCTCGCCCGTCCCTTCACCTTTTCCGCGGTGCCCGCCGCGCGCCGCTCCGGCCTCCGCTCTCTGTCGCACCAGGGCCGCGCGGCGTGCGGCGCAGCCCTGTCTTCGCGGTCGCCTCACCCGACGCCCGATTCCCTCCCCCCCGAATCGCCTCCGCGTACACCTACGCAGCTTCTGGGGCGCATTCGCACGCATCCTTCACTCCGGTCGGCGCCGCCTCGTCGCGCGCGACTCTGTTGCTGTCTCCTGCGTCACCCCTGATGCCGCTCACCGGTGCAAGCTGGTCTCCGACAGCCACGGCCGCGCCCCCCCCGCCTGCGCCTTCGCCTCCCCCGTCCGTGCGCGTCTCCGAGGCTCTTCACGGGGCCTCGCCGCCTCCGCTCTCGCCGCCGCTTGAGGCGGCGCCCTTCCCGCCCCTGTTTCTGCCTTCCGTTCACTCGCAGAGCTTCGCCTTTTCCTCGGGGTCTCAGCCGAGCGCCTGTGGCGAAGGGGGGGCCTCTCTCGCAGCGCCGGCGCTTGAGGGCGAGAGACGAGGCCGTTGTGCAGGCTCCGCGGACGCGGACAACGACGCGGAGGGCCGGACGCCGTCGACCGCGCCGGCGACGACGGCGACGCCGCGCACGCGGCTGCAGGCGAGCCTGGAGAGTGCTGGCGCACTGCTGGAGCAGCGCACGCGACGCCGCGAGCGCGAGAGGAAGCGCGAGAGACGGCGAGGCCGAGAGGAACCGTTTGAGGCGCCGCGTGACGTCTACTTCGTGGAGGACAGAGAGCCGTCGGCGGAGCGTCGAGGCCGGGAGCGTGGGCGGAGCCGAGTCTTGGAGAAGCTTTACGACGACGGCATGAGCCCGATGCGCCGGCACGTGCCCGCTGCGCGTCTGCCGGCGCTCGCCGGCAAGCACTTGCATGCGCGGGTCTCGTTTCATCCGCGCGAGAAGCGGCGACTGCGTGAGGAAGGCGCTGCAGGTCGTCGACGGCACTCGATGCATCGCCAGCGTCTCCTCGCGCCGGCGCCGTTTCTCCTACCTTGCTCCATGGCGCACTCCCCGTCTTTTCTGTCCATGACGATTTCGGCATCTGCGGCGTCTGCGCCGTTGAGCGGGGCGCCGCTCGCGAGCGGCAAAGTCATCGTCCCTTCCTGCCCCGCGCCTCTGGCCTCTTCGAGTCATCCCTCCGATCAGCCTTTCGCTGGGCTCGACGCTGGGTCCGCGGAGGCTGCAGCGTCTAAAGAGGGCGTGGTCTCGTCGCCAGCCCTCCCCGACACCAAGCGGAGCGTGTGCCTGCCGCCCTCCTTGTCTTCGTTTCATCCGTCCTCTTCGCGCTCGCGGATGCAGCCTGCGCCGCGTGCGGCCGTGGCGTCTCCGCCTGCGGAGATGCTTCGCCACGGCGCGCAGGCGGCGGACTCCTGCGCGGTGCCGAGGAACCGCCTCTGCCGGCTATGCGCCGCGAGCGTGGTGCCTGAGATCCTCCTGTCCACCGTCGAAGTCCCCGACGGGCTGCCGATGCTGTCGCGCTCAGAGTTTCTTCGCGTGCGTGTCTGTCGGACGTTTCCGAGACAGAATCGAGACGCGCACCGTCGCGGATCGTCCTCCTCCTCTTCGTCGTCTTCCTCGTCTTCTTCTTCCTCGTCGTCTTCGCCGTCGCCGACGCGCAGGCACGATCGCGGGGGGGACAGGGAACGCGAGCGAGAAGGCCGCAAAGGAAGGGCGACCGCGAGCGGAAAGCAGACGACGCGTCGCCGCCTGGGGGAAGAGCGCAGCGGATTGCCGCCAGACGGAGAGGGGGCTGGCTCGGCACGCGGGAAGCAGAGGCAGAAACGGGGGAGTCTCTTCGAGCGCGACGGGGGTCGGCCGCAACCGAAAGAATCGGGGAGGAGTGAAGGCAAGTCGTCCCTGTTTCTGAAGCACAGGCTGTCTTTCGCCTCCTTGCCTGGCTCTCTCTCCGGATCGAGCTGCACATCCAAGCGCCGCGGCCAGCAGGCGGTGGCGCACGCCAAAGGCCACGTGACGCGCGCGTCGTCGCGGCGCCGCGAGACCTCTGGGGGCCACAAGAAGAAAAAGGCGCAGGTCCGCGGCCGGCGACAGGCGCGCAGGCGGCGCGACTCCTCGTCGTCCTCCTCGTCTTCCTCGTCTTCGCCTCATCCCCCGGCGCGGGGGCGCGGAGCCGCCAAAGGCGGGCTCCGGGGTCGCCGCGGGCGCGGGGCGCGTCCCAGGGGTCAGGGGAAGGCCCAGCCGGCAGATGTAGCTCTCGCGCAGTCGCTGTCGGAGGCGCTGCCGTTTCTCCTCGTGGACTTGCACCAGCTTCTCATCCTGAAGACTCGCATGCATGGCTTCAACGCAGTCTTTGGCCTTCGCTTCTCGTACGCGGTCTCAGCCCGCGCGGTCATTGCGGAGGCGGTGGGGACGGGCTTCGTGCTGCTGCCACTGCCGCTTCCCGGCCGTCTGGTGATTCGCCGGTCGCCGTTCTGCGATGGCATGCGGCGCCGCTTGGAGGCGCTGAAGCATGTGCGGGAGAGGGGGCGAGACGGCCTCGCCGAGAAGGACGCGCGGCGCCGGAGGCGCAGAGAGCTGAAGCGGGTCAGACGCCGGCGGAGGCGCGCGGAACGCCGAAAGCAACTCGACGAGAACATCGCCCGGCGGCGGCCAGAGGCCAGTGGCTTGCTGTCCTCTTTTTCCTCTTTGTCGCTCTCCTCGGGCGGGGCGGGGAGAGCCGGCGCAGCCAAGCGTGAGAGACACAGACAAGGCGACGGCGAAGGGTCGCGCGAAGAGGACACGGCTAAGGACGTCGTGGAGGAAGACGAAGAGACCTCGGCGAAGAGACGGGACTTGAAGGAAGCGAGCAGAGGAGAGGGAATGAAGAACAGGGACGCTCACAAGGAGAGTCGGTTTCGTCGTTTTCTGTTTCTCTTGCCACGCAGAAAGAACTCAGCGGATGCTGCGTCGACCAAGGGCGACGGCGGCGACGAGGCGCCTCACCCCGCAGAGCGAAGATGCCGTCTTTCTCTTTTTGGGCGTCGGCGGAGGCGGGGTGACCGGGACGACGACTCGCTGTCGTCTCTGTCTTCGCTCTCGTCGTCTTCGTCGTCATCTTCTTCCTCTTCATCTTCTTCAACCTCCTCGTCGAGAAGCAGTTACTCGGGGTCCACGTCTTCATCTTCGTCCTACGCGCGTTTTCTGCGTCCGCGCCACCACCACTGGCGGTCTCGAGGATTTTTCCGCGCGTATCGTCGATACCACCGTTATTCGCTGGCAGCCGCGCTTCTGCATCGGCGTTCTTCTTCGTCTTCGTTTTCCTCTTCGTCGCCGTCTTCGTGCTCATCGTCGTCCTTCGACTCTTCCTCGTCTTCGTCCTCCTCTTCGTCTTCCTCGTCTTCTTCGTCCTCGCTGTCCTCCTCGCTGTCAGACTCCTCGTCGTCTGTCTCTCTCGCCTCTTCTCTGTCATCCTCCTCGCTGTCCTCTTCGGCGTCCTCTAAGCGTCCCTCAACGGCCTCGCCGCTCCTGGCCTCCGCGCGCTTCGCTAGGTACGGGACGGGCCGCCCGCATGCAAACTCGCCCGCTCGCCACTTTCTGCTCTCCAGCCTTCCCTACACCGTGCCTGAGTCGCCGCCCTCGTCGCCTTCGCAGACCTCGAGGGTCCAGTCCCGCGAGGAGGAGGCGGAGCGCCGCCCCGCGGGTTCGCTGTGGGCGTCGCCGCCGCAGAGCGGCCGAAGGGCCTGCGGGTCCATTCTTTCCGGCCTCGCCCCCTGGCAGGAAGGCGACGAGGACAACGGCGAGGGCCGCCCGGGAGCGGCGCAGGCTCCGCGCGAGCCGCCCGCGACACCCTCCACGTCGCAGACTCAGCAGCCGCCCGACGGGGGGGCTGCAGAGAACCCGCTCGCCACTCGACCCGCAGACGAGGCTGGTCCAGAGGGAAGGCGCGACTCCGCGTTCACGCAGATGGCGGAGGATGAGGCCGAGCCCAGCAGACGGAGAGCCCGGCGCGCGGTTCGACAGAAGCGGAGAGACGAAGAGGCGAAAGCTCTGGCCCGAGCCAAAGTGGAGGACGACGAAGAGGAACGCATGGCTCGTGAAGTTGAAGACTTGAGCATCCGAAGCTGTCTCGAGAACGAACTCAGCGTCGAGATCTCGTACTGCCAAAGCGATGCCGCCGGCGAGTGGCTGAGGTAGGGCTCCTTCTGCGGCCGCCGTGCCGGTTTCTGTGTGACTCTGTGGTTCGTTCACGCCCACACGTCGAATTTCTGTAATGCGCGCGAATGCGTGGACACGTTATGTGGCGGTTCACTCACGCTTTGACGTTCGCTAGTGCTTTGCTTTGAGCGTCGAATCGGCGACGCAGTCAGAGGCTGCCTGCGCGTCAGGGCTGGATAGACTGTAGAGTTGAGCGGTCTCCCATCGCCAGGCGCAGCGGGGGACAGGGCAACGCGGCGCAGCTCGACACGTGCGCAGATTCGCGAGAGATGGCGTAGCCGCTCTGATGTGTCTACAGGCTGTCGCACGCCTATCGCAGACTGCGCATGCGCGACCGCGCGCTGCAGGCCGATGCGCTGGACGGCGAACTGCTCTACGGCAAACCCGGCACGCCGTCGCCGTCAGCCTACCCCCTGCTCCCTGCCCCGCTATCCGGCCTCTCGGGCTCTGCGCGGGTCGTCGTCGTCTCGCCTACGCCGGCTGAGGAAGACGTTCGGCCGGAGGAGGCGCACGCGCATGTGCCTTCCTATGCTGGTGGCGATGCGCAGTCGCTGGCCTATGCGACAGCCGGCGAGCGGAACCTCCTCGCAGCTTCGGCAAGTGGGGGGCGACCTGCGGCTGGAGCCGCAGGCCTGGGTTCCCCCGAGACGAACGCTGTCACGCCGCGTGCCGCAGACCCCCGCACGGGGGACGGGCGAGGCGGGCCGCCACCGGCTCGCGAGCGAAGCCTCTTTGCCTTTCTCAGGGAAAGCGAAGAGGGAACGCACAGCCGGGACGCCGGCGCCTCAAACCTGCAGCTGCAGCAGTCGCGGGCTGGAGACCCCGACGCGCACGGTGCCGACGCACTGCTCATCGACGGCCGACGGCCTGGCGCGTGGACTGCGGCCGCCACGCGCGAGCTGAACGGCGACCTTCCAGTGGACGAGCGCCAGGCCGCGTGGCGTCAAGCCCATGGCGACTACGACGCCCAAAGGCTTGCCGGTGAGCGCGCTGAAGCTCCTTGCTGTTGTCCATTCCCGCCACGCTGCGACTGCGGATCGGTGTCCTCTGAAGCCGGTGATGAGCCGCCTGACTGTCTGCTGTGTAGCGGGAATCACCGTCGCCCTTGCGAGCGAACGTCAGGGACCCGAGGCCCCTCCCACGGAGGGCAGGCGTGCCTTTCTGGGTCTCGTTTCGTTTGCTGAGTCGCGTTCATGGGTGTCTTCCCGCGCCGCGCGTGTGTGTGTCTGTGGGACCGCAGAAGACAGAGCTGGCGTGAGCGGTCAGCTCTGGCGGGGTTCCGCTCTGCGGCGCAGGGCGAGCCATCCCTCCCTTCCGTCGTCCCTGCTGCTGCGGCCTGCGGTGCTCGGAGGCTCAGGACGATGGCTGAGGAGACACAGATACCAACGGACGTTCGTATTTAACGTGGACGACGAAGTCGACGAGGCCCGACTCCGCAGTCTACACCAGCAGCGACACCTGGAGGGCACAGGCTGCCGCATCGCAACGCTCGCGCTGCTCCCCGGCGTCGCCTACCGCAGCATCGGCTGGAGCCGCTGCAGCCAAGCGCCTACCCACCGGCCGGCTGGACCCGCGTGTATCTCGGGTCTCCTGCCCGGTCCTGCCGCGGCCCTGGCTGTCTCTGGCGACGCCGCGGAAGCCCTGCAGCCTGCAGCTGGGGCGGAGTCAGACGGGCGAGTGGAGGACAGAAGGTCTCCAGCGCGAGAGGCAGATTCGAGGAGAGAGGCGCCAGAGGGAAAGTGCGCACGGAGTGAGGCCGTAGCGGAGGATGCAGGCGAGCCTGACCGAGACGCCAACGCTGAGGAAGAATCCGCGAAGGACAACGCTGGCGAAGATGCCGACCAGATCGCGAAGGTGACTGGCTCGCTCCTAGCCTTGCCGCGACGGCGTGTGCAGGCACCTGTCGCGCATATTCTCACGCCCGTCGTCGCGATACGAAAGAAGGTGGCCCTGTCTGGGAAAGCCCTGCGGTCGTCTGCAGCCCTGAGTCGGCAACTCCAGAAGGTGAGAGGCGGCATCAGGACTGAAGACGTTCCGTGGTGGCTTTGCCAATCATATGGTGCCTGCGGCTGCCTAGATTCGCCGGGAGACGCACCCTAGTGCCAGCTTAAACAAGTGTCCCAGTGCCTCGCCGCGTCAAGAGGGCCTCCCTCTTGCCTCTCACCTGGGCGTTTCTGCGTCTGCATGCAGCGGCACACGGATGCGGGCGGCCGCATCCGCACACACATGCACACGAATGCACTGCGCACGAAGTCGCCGAGCTCCCTGGGGCGGGCGAGCGCTTCAGTTTGGTCTGCACGCTGGGACGTGTATCGGCGCAGGCATCCTCTGGTCAAGAATTCGATTTTGGCTACGGGTTGGGCTTGCTCCTGGCGCACGGCTTCTGGGTCGCCCCACTGCAGCTGTGTGTGGTTCGCTTTTGTCCACAGGCCTGGGACTCGGCGCTCAGTCAGCTGCTGTTCGAGCCTGCGCTGCGCTGCAGTCGGGAGAAGTGCGAGTTCGTTCTGGCAGGACTTTCTCAGTCGCTTTCCTTCTCGAAAGACAACTCTCTGTATATCTCTCTCTCCGGCCAGATTCTGCCGCTGGCCTCGCTGCCCCCGAGGCCGACCCGCTGGCGCCCCGACGGCTCACAAACGGTGTCTGTCTATCCCTCGGTCTTCGCCGCGACGCGGCCTGCGCTCCCCTACCATCGCCTGGAGGCCAAGTGTGTGTCGGTGGACGGCCCGCGAACTCGTGCGGCAGCGACACCGGCGTCAAACCCGCTGGGCGGCTCGCGCGCGGTGTCGCGTCTTGATCAACCCCCGCAGCCTCGGGTCAGTGCCGGTGACCCGCCATCAAGCTGGTTCGCCGCGGCAGTCTCATCCGGCGGCGCGCACAGCGCGCTAGGGGGGCTCCAGTGCGCTTTGCGCCTACGGGTCAACCGCCCCGCGTCGTCGGCCTTTGTCCCCGAACCCCCCCCTCCGTCGCCGTGTCTGCTCTCGCTTCGTCCAGCGAGTTGGGAGATTCCTCCGTCGTCGCTGTCATCGCCACCGGTGTCCGCCGCTGCGGACTCTGCTTCGCGTCTTGCGCGCGAGAACGCAGAGCCGAAGTTCCTTCCCATGCCAAATTCTCTGCGGGACACGCCCTGGCGCGTGTCGCACTGCGGCGGTGCGGGAAGGGCGGACTCGCCCCTGCAGTCTCCTGGAGAACCCGAGCTGCGACAGGACGAGGAGGCCCCCACTCCTGATCGCGCGCAGAGCGACACCGAGTGCGACGGAGTGGCGCTGGCCTCGGCAGCGATGTGGCACCCGCCTCTGGCGAGACTTGAGGGAGCTCACGCGATGGAGTGCGACGCCAGCGGGACACGGCCACCGTCAGCCCGCAGATGTGCCTCCAGCGCGTCACCGCGCCGGTCGTCGTCTTCTCTATCTCCAGGCGAGGGCAGCGAGCCGCGTCGCGCTGCGTTGCGAGAGAACCAAACGCCGACGTCCCAGCCGCAATGCCAGCCCATTTCGGTGGCGATTCATGATGCTGCAGGAGGGGCGCCGAACGCAGCGGCCGGCGATGCGCGCCTCCGCCAGCAGCCCAAGGTGGCGGCCGCGGGGGAATCACTGCCGCACGCACCGAGCGACGATGCTTCGCGTTTGAAGGCTGCGCGTCCTGGCGACGTAGCAGTCACCGTCGCGCTGCCTGGAGTAGGGAGCGCCGATGTAGGGATGTCGGGCACAGCTGAAATCGGTGGGGACAAGAGCGCGGCGTTATTTCGATGGGCGCGCTGCAATGATGAGACTGGTGGAGTTCTTCTTGCACATACGCCGAGCCACGCGTCGTCGGTGTTCGGCTCTACCGGGCTGCCACGTCCGCTCGCGGCGGCGCGGTCGCGTTACGGCTCGAGTCGGCTTCTGCCTGAGCGGAAGGTGCTTCAGAGTTTTCTGTCGCGCCTCGCCACCCAGCAAGACTACGCAAAGGACTACCTGGCGAATCCGTTCTTCCAGCCTGAGGACTTATTCGCGATGTACAGCGGCAGCGGGCCTTGCGCAGGTGGCGCCGTGTGGGCGGCCGACGGCCAGGCCGGGGCCGGCGCGCCGAGGACGGAGGAAAACGAGTGGCTCTCAAAGGCCCCACCGAGAGGCGGCTCGCCAGAGCAGCGTGCAGACGACTCCGACGTTTTTGTAAGCGGGGAGGGAGGTGAAATAGGGCGCGGAGGAAGACACGCTCAAGACGCTGAAGAGAGAAGTCGCGAAGTGTCGAATGCCTTCAGGGCCACGGCCCTTCATCGGCAGCGCGGAGATGAGACGTTGCCGTCGTCGAGTGGGTCGCATACGTGCACGCACACGTGTCAGTTAAGCATTTCGCTCGCAGTGGGGTTTTCCAACTCGCCAGCTTGCACGATGCGCCTCCACGCAACGGTTTAGGCCCGATGCGAGTGAGGGGGCTCAGGACTGCGCAGATTCTAGACGCGCCGGCTGCTGTCTTCCTGCTTTCCTGGCACGCACAGGTCACGTCGCTGCCTTCGCTCCCGGGCTGCCAAGTCGTGCGGTGAGATCTGTTCGAGACGTATAGGGGTGCTGCGCAGTTAGCGGTGCCGCGAAACCCTTCCGCGCCGATATGTTTGCATATTTGTTCACTTGTCAGTCAGCACATGCCGCTGTGTGTGTATGTAGCCACATGAATATATAGGGGGTACACGCCGAAGCCGGGTTTCCTCCCATTTGTCGCAAGGCACGAATCGGCGCTGCAGGGATGTGTCCTCCATCTGTGTAGTCTCGACGGCCGCAGCCGCACTCCGTCTTCTGGGGCGCTGCGCTCTGCAGGCACCTTGGATTTGTCGCCGTCCACTTGGTACAGGACGTGCGGGCTTACCCAAGTCGCCAGGTGAGCCTGATTCGCGATCGCGGGCCCCACATAGGGGCCGTCGTCCATTAGTACTTCGCTGGGACCATCCGAGCCTCGTTCCATCCTTCGCCTCGCTCATGTTTCATCTTTTGCTTGCATGGCCATGGCGTGATTCCACAACCGCGCACGCAGGTGCTACAGGACGGGCGCTGCCTCTCCGCGGCGACGCTGGACGCGACATCGAACTCTCCTTCGACAGCCATAGTGAAGCCCTGAGGGCCCGCGCGACTTATCCGGGAGGGGAGGTGCTTGTTCGTGCTCACGCACAACGCGTATATGATTTGACTCCACAAGTGAACCGTCACTTCTCGTGTGTGCGCCTTTCATAGCACGGCCTGAGGACGCCCAGTTCTGCTGCCGCGTGCATCTCTGTCTGGCCGTTTTTCATCCCCTGTTATCGAGCGCCAGTTGCTACCTGCTCGTCAGCATTCTTTAGTGCCGATTGTAATCATATAAATATATATATATATATATATACGTGCAACGCTCTGCGTGTGCGTATGTCGTTTTTGAGGCAGTGCGAGCTCTCGTGTTAGTCTGCGTTGCTTCTGCGCTGCCGCCCGTGTCTACACACGTTTTCACATGCACCGTGGAGTATGTGTGCGATCTGCGAGTTGTCCATCATAATGGGATGGTTGGCTGCAGTTAGGAAATTCTTTTGTGTCCTGTTGTCCTTCAGGAGCTATCGGCTGCTCTCCACTGTGCAGCGCTGCGGGGTGCCAAGGCGCGCTGTCGAGCGCTTGGGGGGAATGTGGTTTTTTCCTCGGTATTCCAGTGGAACATGCTGGAGGTACGCGAACGATAGGGCTGCGTGTCCATATGCAAATGGCCGCTTAGAAAATGGCACTGTTATGAACTATACTGTGGACAGGTGTAAATACACAGTAGATAGTCGTGTAGGGCGGCGCCCGAGAGCGGAGACCGCGAGGCGATAATGATCAGCACCAGAGAGGCTTGACGCGTGCTGCAGCACCATCCCGCAAATGAAGGCTGAGGACGAGCGTCACGTTCGCGCTGTGCTCGCTCTGTGCTTCTCTGTGGCTGCGTAGGACGATCAGCATCAATCGTTCGCCGTGCTGACAGTTACAGGAGATGCTGCGGCCGCAGTTGTCCCCCCCTGCGGAACGCAACAAGTGTGATTCGCCGGAGTCGCCGCCCAGAACTTGCAGACGCTGGACTGAGCCGGTTCAGTCGCAGAGGTGCACGGGGGGCCCGTCTGCCAGGACTTAACGAATGGTGAATCGGCGGTAATACACTAGATGGAGTTGAATAGATCAGGGCAACCTCGTGGCATTGACCCCACAGTCGGGTACAAACCATCCTCGGATGCGGGGTCGCCTTGTGACAACGGGGTGCGGGGTCGCCTTGTGACAACGGGGTGCGGGGTCGCCTTGTGACAACGGGATGCGGGGTCGCCTTGTGACAACGGGGATTCTAACGTGTACGTGGCTCTGTCGCATCAACAGCCGAGCAAGTCGCCCTGATAATAAATGAAGGCGACATCACCGGGGTGGTTTGTTGCCCTGGAGTCTGGAGAGGAACCAGGGGCGTGAATGTGTGCGCACGTGGATATGAAGTCTTCCATGGACACGGTGGTGCACCCGAAAACCGGCGGACTCACAAGTCGTGCCGGTGATTGGTGCCTGCGTTTCGCTTAGCAGTGGACTGGTTGCAGTGCGTTGGCTGAGGCGACCACAGGGAGTGCCGTGAAGCACTGCGGTGAGAGGGCACCAGTGTTACCTGCAATTGCAATCTGAGGTGCGATATAGAGTTTCGTCTCATCCTCATGATGACCCTGTAGGCATGACGCGCGAGTTCGAAGTGATGGCATTGACAAATTTCGGGCCTCGGTCTAGCGTACGTGATGTGATCGCTTTGGCGTTTGGTGGGCAAAGTAGGGCGTTCACAACTGAGTGTGCGCTGTTAAAAGACATCCCACTCGCTGTGCTCCCCTGTTGGTTGTCTGCATCCTCTTAGACGAGTTGCACCCACCGCTTGCGTAGTTGCTGAGAGTACACGCGGCCGTACTGATGCGCATTCCTGACATTTGGAAGTGCTGCTCGAGTCCATTGTTTGAGTGACTCTGCTGCACCAGCTGGAAATCGCTGGTGTGCCGTACAGGTGCGGCTCCCAACACCTCGTATCTGAAGAGAACTGCCGGACCCATGTCGTTCCCTCCTGCCTGCGGTAGCACAAGGAGTAAAAATCCAAAATCTCCCCTTCCTCTGAAGATCGATCAGGTGGACCCATTTCGCGGCAAAAGGCCCGTACCCCAGTGTGGATGCATTCATACGGCGCTCGGCCGTGCATTTTGCCTGCTGAGCAATTGTAGTTCAACCTGTCTGCTAAATCCAGTTAAGGCACCCAGTCGGCCAAACTTTCGCTTTTGAGAGGACTATAGTTCACTAGATGCGACCCACTTCTGCGCTCTGTATAGCTCGTCTGCACGTGTTGGTGTGACGGGGCGTTTCCTTCAAATCTCGCGAGTTTCCTCCAAATGTCAGGTGTACAGTAACATCACGGAAAGAGGAGCGAAACCTTGGGCCTACATGCAGAGGAGAACAGCTAACGTCTGAAAGTGTACCGGGGCGGTGCAAGAGCATGAAGTGTCGAGCATAGTTTCCATGTGACTCACGTGGTGTGGGATATATGGATGATGGAAAGCGTCCCCGTTGATCACGGACGGTGAAAGGACCTTTGAAAGCCATGCAATGGAGAGCCACGCTTCCGAATGAGAGCAAGCTAGTGCATGATGAAACGTGTGATGGTATACAAGAAATGAGCGTCCTCGAGGCAGACACACCGGCTCGACCAAGCTTGCACGGAGACTTGTCACCTGCCGCGGGGACTGTGAGGTGTACACGAGAAATTGCTGACGTCTGTTTCGCAGGCTCCCAACAGGATGGTACAATGTAGAACAGCACAGTGATAACGCCGCGGCGCGTTTTTTGAGGAATGGGTCGCAGACCGTTTCCGATCTCGCGTCTCGAATCCACTTGAGGCCTTTGCGCCGATGAGGTGGTGATATTGCGGCGCCCGCGGCCCTAGCGAGCAGGCACGGGGGATGTCGTTCGATGCCTCAGAACGGCAACTATAAACGTTGAATCTTCAGCTGTTGCGACGGCTCGATGTCTCCTAACCACTCTTCCGTGACTCTTCGTGTCGCATCTTTGCCCGCCGCTATATCAGCATCGTACGCGTACGGTGGCTCGATCGACTAAGTTGCCGGCTGCACTATCGGAGCGTCAAGCATCGCGAATCGCGACCGACACCTGTTGGATCTTCGCTTACGTGTCTCGGTGCAGGATCGGCCGTAACGCCTTCTGGACTCTTTACAGGTGGGACTGCGAATAGTATTCTGCTCGTAGAATTCCGTTTTTCCGTGCACGCTGTTTTTTTTAGTTAGCATTGTCCGTCACAGCGGGCCCTTTTGACTAAGTGATAATTGCGAAATTCCATAGTTTCGCGCTCAGCGCGTTCATTGGTTATTGCCTTGTGTCTGGCACCACCGGCCACGTCTAAATAGATGTACGGGGCAATACGAGCATCACCATACGGGGAGTGTGATTCCCGTGCCTCAGGTTGTGGCGTTTCGTTCAGTATTCCTGCTGCTGTCACAATGACGTCGTTTCCTAGTGTTCCTGGCGCAGGTGGCGTTCCCCTTCGTTGCAGACAGAACCGCGTACCGCACCGCAGACGGCACCGGAACGCCTTCGTACAGCTGGGAAAATGGTACGCCATCATGCGACCTTCAGAAGCGACGTTGATACTTGGATGACTCTTGCCCTTGAAAGCGTTGCTGAATTCACTTTCATCTGTAATGGAGTCAGCCCTACCCCATCGAACCTAGGAAATCCTGCGGGTCGTGAAGTGTGCCCGGTGTTCTCCACTCCTGAACAGTGTGGGGAGCAGGCGGCTCCGCTTTCGTCGTTTTTGAGTGGAGCGCAAGACGACTGGATTCAAGGCACCAGTCCTAGTGAAGGACTGAAAAAATTCGATTCCCTGTGACTCAGTTTCCTGGTTCAGGGAAAATATTCAGACTGGGCTGTTGATCTTGCCACAACACGCACACGTGTATGTTCAACGTGTTCATCAAACCGAAAACGCCTCGTAAGACTGACCAGGAGGCGGAATGCGCGTATGAAGCCAATATTAATTTGCCCAAGATCATTCTTAATCAGGACAAGAATAGTACTACTATAAAGTGCGAGCCGGATGGTTCCATGTTTCCGAAAGATTACACAGAGGAGCACTGCACTGGCGTGCCCCCAAGCCCGTGTGACGAGTGCCTGGATACACAAAGGGATGGTGGACTGGAGACCCTTCATCTGTGACAGGGGCGACCCTTACAATTCTCGAGGCCAACTTTCCAGCCACATCACAAACTGTGAGGATAGCTTGTGTAAGCGTCTCCAGTCGCTATCCCAGCCAGTGTTGGATACTCATCGAGATAACAGCAAGAGCGATAGGTTTGGGTTGCCCGAGAGAAGATGATAATTCCTCCAGTCCAATTCGTGGTGGCGCGCTCGGTGATGGCGGTTCTGGACTCTTTCTTCGGTATTATGACGATGGCCGATCCCCCCCGGACAATAAGTCTGGAGGCTCCGACGGCAGCAAAACGCCGTCGGGCCGGCATTCCGTCTTTGGAAAAGACACAAAGGGGTCCGGAGACACGGTACCAGAGTCGCCTCTGGCTGGAGGCGCAGTACAGCTGTAGCCATCCTGTCTGGTGATACGCCCCGCTGTCGTTGCTGTGGTAACAGCCGCTGGTGTTATCGCTTGGGAGGAGGGGAGCTCAGTTGCATGTGATGTGTCGTGCAACTAGCTAGTGGTAAAAAGCCAGCTGATTCCCCTGTTGGAGCAGAGGCACAATCGCTGCAGGGGTTGACGGTTTCGTCTCCACAGAACGCGTCCGGCTTTTCGAGGTCGCTCTCTTAGTTCAGCCGTTGCTGCTGGCGTAGTCGCGAGATGCAAGCGACAGACATTTCACAGCATGCGGTTTGTTGTTTCCCGACATCGGGTGCTAAGGTATGCAGACTGTGAAATGTGGCATGGCAGGTATTTGTTTTTTGAAGGAAATGCGGGAGAGTCTTCACTAATGCAGCAGCTCCGACTTTGCAACAGAACATTTTTGGTGGTCCCCTTGTGGTGGTGGTGGTATTTTGTTTGCCTTCTAGGCCTGCGGGCGCTGTAACAGTCGCCGTCGATTCTGTGTCATGTGCGGGTTCTTGGGAGAACACCATGTAAAGGATTTAGAAGGAAGGCGGGTATACCTACGGCATTTATCTTGTACATAGCATGGCATTAGAATATGGATACGACTCAACGCGACATTCATTTGAGATGCCGGGCGCCAGAAAATACGCCTCACGCGTGTGTTTAGATGAGCTTCCGAACAACGGTTTCCGTGCCCCGAAACTGCGCAACTTTTCCGTGTATTTGGGCAACGGCGGGAGGGGGGAGGGGGGGGGGGCGCTCTGACGCATCTGCAGGTCTGCATGGGTTATTGTACTGGATGAGGTATCGATGCTTCAAGAATAAGGCGCTATAGTGTCATGTCTGGAATGTTGCTGGGAACGCGCTTCTGTAAATATCGTGAAATGCCGCGTTCGCATATTTTATCGCACCTGGCGTGCACAGCACTCAGTCAGAATCTCATTGCAGCCCGGATAAAGGAGCAGAGGCAAACCTGCGTTGCGTTGGCGTACAGGAGCAAACGATGAAAAAGGTTGGGGGGCGGAACGCGATCTCTGCTGACATACCCTGTAATTATTTCTGTCTTTCGTGTGCGTGGGGCTCACCCACCAGCGCGAGTCACAAATGCCTCGCAAATGAGATGGAAAGAAACATGCAGAATTGCTCGAGTGATCGTCCACGTATCGAGGGAGAGCCGTCCTATTTCCCCCGTAGTTATGAAGTTTGTCACTGCTAAAAGAACAGTCATTCGGCCATTGTAAAATCTTCAGAATAAGACACTTCACAACAAGTAGAGATGGGCGTCTACCTTCTGAAGAGAGTTGCGTGGTGGAATTGTGACAGCAGAAATGTACGGAACTGAGGCTTCTTCGGTTCACCTGATACGTCTAGTTTACGTGCACGCGTGTCAGAGGGGTGACGCCAGTGGACACAATCACCCAGAGCCTAACTGCATGAACGGATAGGAGTACTCAACGTGCACCCCTCCCCTGGATCCGTGGATAAGTGACTAGGGGGGCGGGGGGGGGGTGGTGCTCTGGCCGTAGGCGTTTGCACAGCAACAGCACCTCAAATATGAACCATTCCTTGCTAGCAGATATGTTTCGAAGACAGCCGCCGGTGGGTAGAAGTGGTGTTGCTTGTCCTTGACTTTGCACATTTCACGTTGCGCGACGCCGTACGTGTTTGTGCGCCGCTACTCTGCACGTTGTGGCTTTCTAGCCCAGTTGCTATGGGTGCCTGGGGGGAACTTGAATGATAGTACAGACAAGGAATCGCTCACGCATTCCGTACCTCCACTGATTAGATGCGCATGACCTCTTGTGCCGTCCTCTCCCAATTACTGACACCAGCTGGAAATTGTGACACGGAGAGGGATACGTGCGGGGGACACGAGTGATCTCTTCATGCCGGTGACTGAGACGTGTGTTCAACCATGGCCTTTGGCCCCATGGCCGGGGGGTTTGTTGCTCGCCTCTAGGACATCGGAGCTGCGACTACCGCAGCAGCACCTGCGACGAAACGGTCAGTTGCGCGGGTAGTTGATGGTTCTATACCTGTGGGAGTCGATGCATTTATCGCGTTAATCGTTGCTGGGACTGCTTGAAACATCTCGGTATCTTTCTCTGCTCTGGTCCTAAGTAGTGCCTCGAGACTTCCTGCTTTGTTTATCCCCATAACTTAGTGCAAAGCAAAGTTATCTCACGCGTTCTGCCCATACTGCTGCCAGCGGGGGAACAAGATAAGGAACACATGAACAGTCGCATCCGGCGTCGGAAACGACCCCTGCCTTCCTGAATAGTATGTGTGCTAGCTGTATCATCTCAAGTTGTACGATGTGAATGTCATCTAAATCACATATCAGATATTGCCACGGTTGACAAATGACTTTGCGGAAATATATATATCCCGTACTCCCATGCTGACTGAAAAGAATTTTACCTTTTCAGCTGAATCTGTGTCCTTCTAGCGGCCGAATTCGCGAGAGAGTAGTGCATACTCTGGCTTGACAGGGTGCAACGTAGATTTATCGAGATTTCATTTGTACTCACGGCGGATTCCAGGTGGGCATCATCTCCACGTTTCACGCCGGACCCAAAGAAGCAGCTCGGGTGTGCCGACTCGTTTGTTAAACGTTTTTGGACCCTCCGAATAGCATACACCAACTAGAGGCTGTGTGTCTCTTCGTATGAGTACACCACCAACCCATGCTTGTGTGCTCGTCGTCTGTGAATCTGCTGCAGGCCACGAAGAAATTGATCTTGGGTAAATGCCTCACAGAACACACAACAGCCGCCTCCAAATGGAGTTTTCCACGAAGATCAGGGTCCACATCCACGTCCAGACGTGGTGTGCGTCTTCCTCACTGAACAATACCCACCGGAGGCACGCACCCGATGACCCTTTGTGAAGGACGTGCAGTGTGCGGCTGGGGTGCTACCGTACACTCGAATACACTCGAATAACTGAGCTCAATGTGTGTGCAAGTGTCTGGCTGAGCTCGAATACAGCACAAGCTCTGTGACGCAGAGAGGTTCACGCCACTGGCTGAGAGCGTTCTGAATCATTCAACGGGCCGGTGGCATGGCGATCACCTCCTCATCTGCCCCTACCCCCTACCCCCCCCAGTTGCCCTTGCTGTCTCGCGGGCGAAACAGTGCATTCGTGGTGCCAGGAGTGCTAAATTATGCTAGGGCATCTGTGGCCTGTGGGATCTTCCCACAGGGGACAGTCTATCCCCTAATACGGTCGCCAGCAGGAGAGAGCTCGCTTGTGGCCGTGTGACGCTGCGGCTCTACGCGCGGTGGCACGTTTTGCCCGTATACCACAACAAACCCGTATTTCCGCATGTGCGCGCGAGCCTGAAGCTCACTTTCCGGAAACTTTACTCGCCGGTTCATATCTTAATAGTTCCACATGTGCGCTCGAGCCTGAAGCTTGCTTGCCGGAAACTTTGCGCTCCGGTTCAGATCTTATGAATATATATATATATATATATATATAAAATACGGCGAGCTGGACACGCTTTGGTAAAACAGCAGCAAGCCTCACGGGGATGGGCGGGGGGGGGGGGGTGAATTTGCGCCCCACCGAGGCGGCCCCATACTGGTTCGTCTGCGTCGCTGGTCCTTCCTGTGGCCTCATGGTGGCACATGGAGCGCGAGGATTCATGTGCGAAAACTGATGCAGGGGGGCGCTGTGAACGTGCGTAAAGTAGAGACGCCCAGGAGTAAAAGCTCCATTGTAAGCGGTCGAGACGCGTCTCTTCGTGCTTGGCGGGGGTCGAACGGCAGTGAAACCACGCTACCCGCACAGTAACGCGTCGCTCGTGCACATACCTGATGCCCCTAGCGCGTAGCAACCCCAGTCAGACACACCTGTCACGACGGGTTCGACGCGGCTAAGAGATTCGCAGGTTTTTAAAATCGCCAGATAGTCATGGTGGCCTGAGAAGAAGTGTTTATAAACTGTTTACTTTTTTTTACTATTTCCCAAGCACAAAAGGCAGTCGAATCAAGACCTCCCCGACCTCAGAAGAATTTGCATTTGACTGGCTGCCGCTTGACGCAAGGACCACGCCGGCCTTTGGTTCAGCCGGTGAGCAGGTTGCTTGGACGCTGAATCTAGCGTCCGGATGTGATTTTCACATTGCAGGTATCGACAGGCATCTTGGGAGGATGCAGGCGCTGCGGATGTTCGCCCATAGGTCTCCTCTTTTTATGGGGCTGCGTGCGTCGCGAGTGCTACACATGGTGAGTCTGTGGATCGGATTCGTCTCGTATCTGCCCGAGGGTGAATGTTGGGCGCCGCGGTACAACTGGCTGGCGCGCGAGGGGAGATTCACATGCTACCCGAATGTTGGTGAAACTGACGAATTTTTGGCACTTTCCTATGGAGAGGTGCAGCACATCACACTTGTTTGTGCAGATGGGACGCCTGTGCCTTCTAACCTCGTGACGGCAGGTAATCGCCAAGTTTGCGCAGGGAGACTCTCAGCAGCAGACTGTCAGAAAGGAGCTGCCCCATTGGCTAAATTTGTCTATGGGGCCCAAGATGACTGGTTCACAGGCACGGATTCCAGGACAGGAGTAACAATCACCATCCCGGACAAGTATTTTCCAGTTGCGGGGGAGGAGTTCAGTATTGGTTGTAAGGGCATCTACACGTGTATGCTCACAGTGTTCCTCCAACTCAGGAGTCCACGATATGAGATTCAGGAGGCTGGCTGCTCCTACAACGCCAATAAACGGTTGCCTCAGATTGTAATGAACCAGGATAAGAACGTGTTAACGGTAATGTGCAGGCCCGACGGCGAGATGTTCCCCCCTGATTACAAGGACAAGCACTGTACGGAGACTCCGTTTGGCCCGTGCCTCGAACGACGGTATTCTGAGGTGCTACCGCGCTATAACGAAACGTGGTGGAGCGGCGATCCTTCATCAATGGAAGGAGCATCACTCACAATCCCTAAAGACAGCTTCCCCAAGACAACACAGCATTTCACGGTAGTCTGCATTGGTCCGCGGCCTCACCCTCGAAATAAGTGTGTTGTGCCTATAGAGGTGTCTGCGCCCTCGGAACCGGGGCAGGGGAGTGTAACAGATGTTAGTCGCGGTGGTGGAGAACACATAGGTGGGACAAGCGGGAGCCATAAAGTGTCTACGCATCAGCTTTCAGCTGTGATGTCGGGGCTTCTGACCACTGGGTATTTTTGCTTATTCTAAAGGGGCAGGAGCTTTTGGTTACTTCACGTACTTCATGTACCTCTCCGTGGCCTGCGCGCAGACAAGCCAAACACGCACAGGGAGAGGGTATAGCAAATTTAGAGAATTTGTTTTCAAAGCCTCAGTTCTACGATGTAGACACGCATCGAGCGAGGTCAGCCCCTTCCAGAGTCCGAGAGATGAGTTTTCCGTTTCCCGAGCAGGCATTTTTGCATGGTGAAGGTTGTGCGATGCTCCCATTTCCCGTGAGTAAGCAGCCACGAATAGGTATTGACGGCCCGTGGACACTGCGAGATTTGTGCTGTCTGGTCACAAAAGCATTGTGGTCGTTTACCCCTGCTTATATATAGTGTTTTCGCGACGCCTTCATATATATTATATACTGTTTTCGCGACGCCTTCATATATATTATATACTGTTTTCGCGACGCCTTCAGGTTGCAGTCAGATGGCACATCTGCCACGTTGATTGCCAAGGAAGCGCGTTACGGTAGATGCGCGCCTTTTCCTTAATCGGCCTCAAGGTTATCGTACCGTATGTGGGCGAAGGCTACCTGATGAAAAGAAATTTCTGCTGCAGCAGTCGGCATGTACTTGGCCATTCCAGCTCTACATTATCAGATACGCTGAGGGACATGGGACACGCTTTTTGATTTGTTTCAATGCAGTAGATGGACTTACTCATACGGAGCACTTTCCTTCTGCATAAAAGGCAGACTCTCGAATGACGAATTAGTATGCCTTTATCAATGTTAGTATAGTATGCACTATATCCAGTTGGTGCCGCAGCATAAAGGACGGAGTCACACCCTGGGTGGCGGCGAACACTGCAGCATGAGGTGGCTTCCGGCAGCATTCAGGCAACTGAACCCTTTGTTGCAGAACGGAACACAGCGGATTAAAAAACTGCTCGTACAATAGATACGCGTAGAGAGGGGCGATCAACGGCTCGCCTGGTGGTCGACCAGCGTTTCCACGAAGCTTTCTTCCGGTGCGAAGGGGACGGTACCAGAGGAGAAGATGACGTGCTCAGTTCACGGCACTAAAGTGTCCGCTAACTGAAAGCCTTGCCTAACCTGTCAAAGCAGATGCTTACTGCCGTGATTGCTCAGGTATGCCTCGCTAGCGAGTAGAACGGAGAGGGACTTGTTGAAGATCCTACGCGCAGCTGTCGAATGGCCTCGCTGCCACAAACGGAGCTCGCAGTCAATCATCGAGTGAAAGAACTCTGAATCATCCACAAGAAGTTTCCTGCGATTCTCCGCGTCCCCGGTCCAGTCGTGGTAGTGGATAGCCGGTATACGGTATGCTTTTCCCCGATTCTCCGGTTCCATTGCGCGGTCACAGCCATTACGCCCACTCGCGCAGTTGCGTCGATGTCTCAGGTGACAGCTGTCTCCTGCACTGCACGCAGTCCTCCGGTGCAGGCGATTTCGGCTCTTCCAACGCAGGCAGATACTCAAAGCTGGGTTCCGTTACTCTGGTGTAATATTCACAAGGTTGCCTCCAGCTTTCACGACTCTTTTCGCGGGCGGCGGCAGCGCCACTGGCGCGGTAGCGGAGAGTCTCTAGATGCGCGTGCAGGGACACACTTGCGCGGTTGATGATTCAGCATTGTTCTTTAACGACGGGTGTAGCTCTGTCCGCCTTCTACGGGCTAGCGCGGTTTTATCAAGCGTGATTACCGATCTTTTTTGTGGCGAAACATTTTTTCGCCGCAGTATCTTACAAGGCTCACCTTTTTGCTCGAGCTCAGTTGTGCACTGCGGCAACTTTCCCGGCAAATCTTTTGAAGCTAGGCACCGCTACATTCCTTGCATCTTTCCTGTCTCATCCCACCCTTCGGTGTGTCAGACTTGTCTTTGGACATACCGGGAGACTCAGACGTCACGTGATCCGTGCCCGCTCTATACAGAAAAACTTCAAAGGGAATTCTTGCTCGCACACATAGCTTCCTACCCTACTGCCGGTGGTTCGGTTCACAAGGAACATCGGTATAGCACAGACCTTGACGATGCGAAGGCCATCTTGCATGCACGACCCAGGGGGGTCCGTTGTACGTATCTCCAGTGACGAGGAAATCCAATCATGCAGTTGCTCCCCTTGCCCGTTACTCTGGCGAGACCCCGACGACAAGTCAAGCTATGCGCTTCAGGAGACAGTGTCTTCATCGGCGGATGGTTCCACGTGCCAGCCGCCCTCTTGCGCGGGGCATACCTGCCCTCCGGCCGGTGATCGCTCGCCTGTGCTCAGATGGAAAGGACGCCGGCCACAAACCTCCTGTTGGAAAGGCAAATCGCACTTCTGCGTGCAGAAATGGGCAGCTGCTCCTTTCCGCATGAGCGAATCGCGGCCAGCTGGTGTCTTGTCCTTGTTGTGCCAGCCAACTTACAAATACCTCATAGCTGGCTTGATCCTCTGGGCACTGTGGGGACCGATGTCGCTGCTCATCTGTGTGAGCGCCTTGTCCTTGGAGTCCTACGCACCGACGCATCTGCACCACCATCTTCCGCAGTCTCTCCCGTCGATGGGCGTCACGCCGGGGGCCTCTGACGCGCGACCGATGAAACGCACGGCGTTGCTCTCCGTTGCCGACAGCGAATTGGGCGAAATTCGAAGAGGCGCCTGCTGGGGACACTCAGTGTGGACAGAGAACAGCGGTGACGTGGATCGCCGTCGTTCCATGCACTCTGTCGGCTCGCCCTTTCTAGACGGCCAAATGCGTATGAAGGATCGCTTCCGAAAAGGGACCTCCGTTGACTCTCGTGCGCACCGCAGAGGCGGACCCACACCGGCGATGCTCCTTCTGGCGGGAACAGATGGTTCAGAGTCCTCTCTCAATTCACCTTCGCTCCTCTCTTCCATATATTCCTCAGCGACTTCACGCCGGTCAGCGTCTCTCCCCAGCTTTCCACCATCGCCACCGTCGGCGCCCCCTGCGCACCCGCTTACGTCTCTAGCTTCCATACCTCACCTCTCAGTATCTTCGTCGAACCGGCCCTCTGCTTCGTTACCTGGGCTCTTCTTTCCGGCGAGGCAGTGCCCGCCACTAGATAGCATCGCCTCGTGCGACCGGCGACGCGCTAGCCAGGCTTCTGTCGCGTTCCCCGTTCTTGCGTTTTTTGGCGGGAATGCGGCGGACAGCGAGGACCGCGCCTCTGCGGAGTGCCGGCAGTCCGGTTCTTTCTCGCGTGCCTGCTCCGCTTCGACCGCGCGTTTAAAGTCTCTCTTCACCTGGTTGGGCCGTCATATCTTCGACTCTCGCGCCTCATGCGGAACCAGCTCCGGCAGTCAAGGCAATTTCCCGCCGGAAAGCGCTGATATCTTCTTGCCTGGGAGGGGTAATGTCTCTTCCGATGTGACTCTGTCGCCGGGTCCGGAATCTTTGGCTCTCCATGCACTTCAGTCCGTGCTCGGAACCGCCCCCCTGTCCGAGTGCTTGCTCAGTGGCGAGCAGAAAAAGCGCCGAGGCGAAATCAAACTTGGAAGCGGGGAAAACCAGCACGCGGAAGTCGACGACCGCGTCGGAGGTGAAGAGTGTGATGCAGGTGAGGAAGCGAACCGCCAGACCGAAAAGCTGTCAATGGAGGACCGCAAGGAGATAGTGAAACGCAGAGTCAAAATATAGGAATGTGCGGCAAAACACGCGTCGCGCCTGCGCATCGCACCTAATGCGTGGAGCTACCGTCTCTGAACAACTGATCCGCGATCCAGCACTGTGTAACTCAAATCGACTAAACAAAGACACTACAGTTCCTATAATACTGAAGATGACCGGCAGCTTGGCAGTGCTCCTGCTTCGTGTCCGCCGCCGGTCCCCTCGGCCAGTCGCGGACCACAGCCACTATGTGGCGCAAGTTATTTTGATTCTTTTTATCGCCGCCCCAGACTGCGTACCGCTCCAGCGAACGACCCACCTGTTGCTTCGCGAAGGAAGGAAGCACACGTAGGGAAAGACCTGGGGAACATGGGCTGTGCCTCTGTTGCTCGTCGAGAACCGGCAAGTGTCAAAACCCTTCAGTGCGTCGCACCTTTGGCGATAGAGAGCGCATTTCACTTGACGAACCGCCGTCTGCATTGGCTGTTTATTTCCCGTCTGTATGCGTCGTGTGCAGAGGAGTTCCCAGCTTTCCGCCGTCTGTCCGAAAACGCCCGGACCTCACGTTCTCTCTTCTCTTTTCTGAAGCCGCAAACAGTTTGGTCAGCACCCTCTTTCTCCAGTCAGGTGCGCAGAGGCACAGCCACTGGACGAGCCAAAGCTTCTTCTTCCCGCCTCTCTCTAACTCCCCGCGACTACGCAATCATTAACATTCCGGTGGAAGTTGCCCTTCACCCCGTGGTCTTCCAAACGCTATCGTCCTTAGCGGACACCCTGCAGCGGTTTGAAAGAACGCTTATGCTGACCGCCACTACCGCCGCCACTGCGCTAGCTCTTGGAATGGCGGTGCCCAAGCTTCTTCAAAACCGGGATGGAAAGTGGAGTGTCCAGACCGCTGCTGCTGTGGCTGTCCTGCTCATTCCCATGCTTGTTGCCATAAGATGCACCAGCCCTCCCGTTGAGTAGAGTGAAGCAGGACTTGTCGACAACTCTACATGACGAAACATACTTTCAGCTTCTGTGGGAGAAGCAATCTCAGAGAGGGGAAGAACAGTAACAGAGGCGGGTGGCCTCACCGCAACTATTTAATCAGATCGTCCTACGAGTGGACGAGGTACCGATCTGAGCCGGGTTGTACACGGCGTCGTAACTTTTCAGCAAGGCACGAACTTACAGTCATGTTTGGAACCACCTCTTCACTAATGGTTCCAGTGCCCCGTCCTGCATTGCAGGGTATGCAGATGTATGAAACGGGACATCCTTGGTCTGCACAGAGTTCTTCCAAAGATTTCCTTCACGTGCGTGCCTATTCGTCTCGGGCAAGCGTCGAACGGATGCTCTGCCCCCAGAGTCTGCCACGAACAATTGGTTTTGAATCCTAATCATTGTAGGCGCTGGCTGCAGTAGAATACCGGATTTGTTTGGACTTTCCCGTTCACGATGAGTGGGAGTATACTTTTCGATTTCATTAGAACAAAGTTTTGCCGCGTACCAGCCGGCCGTGCCGACGACATAACGGCTGTATATAATATCCTGCCGGAATCATGAGACGAATGATTGAAACGCTGTCGTTCCCGCGCGTACGTTCGGACATGTACGCAGTGGGTCCCACTGAGAGGAGCACCTGCAACTTTCCCGATATTCCGGGACCCGGGCCTATCTAAACCAGTAGTCCAAGTCGTACTATATACTCCCCAGAAAAAGCTGATAAATTCTCCGTGGATGGTCACTACGTAACGGGTCGAATTGTGTCTTCGTAGCTTGTCATCTCGTAACTTATTTGACGGCGACCGATGACTAACAGCTTCGCCAACGTACGTTCGTGCATCGCGTGCCCCGGAAGGGCTGCTGCGCTGCTCTGCTCTGCGGAGTGGTTTGTATCCCTTTTTGCGAATAGGAGAAACCGGCGAATGCATTTGCTGCAGTACTAGTGACGTTTCGTTACATTTGGTTTTGCTGAAGTATTTCGCGATTCTTCGAACGAACGGTAAACCTTGTATATGCTTCATTAGTCAGAGATGCCAAAACAATGCCGTCCCTCAATGACAGGCGGTATTCCTCTCCATGGGCCCCCCTTTCTGGCGACGTGCTGGCCTGACTGAGGATTATTCACGTCTTTGGGCGCACGCGTTGCTGTCTAACACGGTAGCGTGTGCGCCTTCTTCAATAAAACAGCGAGCGGCAGACCATCGGTCTGCGGTCCTCTCGTTCTCTCCCATTCCCTCGAGCGGCCATCTCCGTGCTGACTCTCGAGGGCAAGAGCCAGCTCAACTGATACTGTGCGACCTCAGTGGATGGCAGGCCAGAGCTCTGACGACTCGGCCTGCTGGGACTACTCGTTGCAGGTGATGGTGCATGGCTCAACCCTCGCGGAACGAGCTATGTCGCTGGCTCAGAACAGGCAGAGCAGCGATCCACTTGCTGCTGCGTACCTTGCAGCCTCCCACCCCTTCCTTCACGTGTTTTGCGGCGCACCTAATCCCCTGCATAGACCAGCTTCATGGCTTACATGTCCCAGTTGATTCTTCAGTGGCGGTCTGAACCGGAGATGGGTTTCGTAGTATTACCGCTGCGTTGTGGCTTGAGCGTCTGTGCTGTGTTCATTGATAATATGCGACTCTGCTGCTCTCAGGGAGGTTGCTTGTCGGTGATCAATCTTAGACGACAGCGTCAGGGCACTGTACGAGCTGAGAAGTCATAACGGCTCCGAGTGCCTTGTCAAGCCTGCATTTGCACTGACGTCAGTGCCCACGTGGAGACGGCTAGACTGGCGTGTCCAATCTTTCACTGGGTCGCGCGTCTCCCTCTGCCTCTGCATCCGTCGTCATGGGCCGTTGGGGCGTGTTCGTGACGTTGACGTCAGCTTTACTCTCGGTCACGGGCGCTTCCGCAACTGCATTATTATTGTCGATCGGAAGTTTATTTGTGATACAAAGGGCGTTATCGTGGACCAGTACGTTCTTGTTCTCCCGGAAGTTGCGAACGCGTTCACTTTCGTGTGCCCTGAGAAAGGACCCTTACCATCGAAGCTTTTATCAGCTGACAGCCGTGAGGTCTGCGACCTTGGCGACACGGCGAGTGATTGCAAAGGAAATAGCGAACCGATCGATCATTTCCTCAATGGAGCCACAAACAAATGGGTCACAGGCACTGATATCAAAGCAGGAGTTACGTTCAGCATCCTCTACGAGCATTACCCTGCTGTAGAAAATTCATTTCGTATCGGATGTAAAGGCCGGCACGGGTATGGTCAACGTGCGTTAGCAGGCGAGAGAAGCAGAGGCCGTTGGTCGTGTAGCGAAATGTACATATTGCAGCAGCACATAGCTGCCCCCTATCGCGCTATTGCCGGGCAAGAATAGCGTAATTATCATCTGCAGGGTTGACGGGAAGATTTCCCCCCCAGCCTACGAGACAAACCATTGTTCAGGACCGGCATGTGTCGAACGGGCTTACACCGATATTTTGGCAGGCTACTCTGAACACTGGTTTAGTGGCGAGCAGTCGAGTGTGGGAGGTGTGACGCTGGCAATCCCGAACGATAGTTTCCCACAAGCGCCACAGAGGTTTTCGTTGAAAAGCGTCGGACCTGGAGACCCTACGCCAGCCGAATGTGTGGTAACAGTTAACGTTGCCGGTGCCGGCGCCCGCACTCCTACAGACGCAGACGGCAGCGTACCTCGCACTAACGAAGGCAGCGCGGGCGACGCGGGAAACATACATAACGTACCCGGAGGAAGCGGAGGCGGGAATGGTGGTTCCGGAGGTACCCCGCGAAATCCTCCCAAGGGAGATGAGAACAGCGGATCTCAGAGTCCGGAGAATGGATGCACATGCTGCGGGGTCGTTACATGCGCCGCTTCTGGCGTTACTTACGCTTGTCCTCTCACTCCTGGGCTAGTTCTGTGGTCGCGTGGAGTTGTGATTTGCCACGTCGAAAATGCACAATTCTGACTTTGGGCGTCGCTTCGATCCTTGGTGACTCACCTGTGGTGACAACATCGAAGATAACATGGAACAGTGGCTTGCAGCTCGGCCTCCGAGGCGTGCAGCTCTGATTAATATCAAATGTTGGTCGCTGCTGTCCTTCCCAGGGCAGTGTGTTGCCTCACAGGAGATTTAGCGCCTGTGGCGTGATGACCCGGGAGTTATCAGTGGTGATGTGCTACATTTTTACCCTCAGGGACTTGCTAGTTCCTGTTGAGTACAGCGGTTCGTGGTTGGTTGCTCTGATGGTCACTGCGCCTACAGAGGGGAGTGTCGTTTGTAGTTCGGACGGGAGGACGAACAGACTGCGGCCGGTTTGACCTGCAGGTGAAGCCATACCCGTGGCATGCCGTCTGCTGGGCGGGTCAGACTTTTGTCCCCTGACGAGTGAGATCGCGTCGTGATGAACCGCTCATGTCGACTAAGTGCTGAATCCGCAATCGGCTTGGCTCCGCCATTGCTTAAGTGAAATTTTATACAGGTTGCCCGTCAATGCGGTAGGACGCTTTCCTGAATAAACACTCATTCCACCGAGGAGGGGGTGTTCAATCCGCACCACAGCTGCTGGACGGTAGTTGCCACTGCATGCCAGAAATGTAGCGACAGCAGTAGTTTAGCGGTGTTAAGAATCTTGATATCCTGACTGACGGCGTTCTTCGTTTCGTTGACAAGAGAGGAACACACGAATTCAGAGGAGGATCCTCAAAGCGGACCGGGCTCTGTCACTGTTATTCAGACAGACGCTGATCCGAGGAGCCAGAGCGCTACGTGTTGGGCCTGCCGTTTCCCCTGGATTCCGCAGTCCCTCCAGAGGCAGAACGAGTATGTTTACCAGAACTGGAGCAGACGAAACGTGAAGATGTGAAGCGAGAGGGACGCTGGCATCGGTTTGGCAGTACGGCGATACCGCTAGCTGCGTGCTGAGCCAGCTCGCGTGAGGAATTCCTCGATCACTGCCGCCCATGAGTTTGCATTTCGTAACAAGAGTAGATGTAGCTCCTAAGGAACTGCGCCTATAGCCATTATGCCATCGCGGACAATTCATGGGGTGTCCGTGTCTCGTTAACTCAAGCGTGCAATGCAACCGAGGTGTCCGCCCGCAAAGTCGGCTATTCTTGACTTGAAGGAACCTGCCCTGCAGCATGATCACTCATAAAGTAACACTGCACACGGATTTCCCTGTACAAATTTGATAATGCGGAAGCTGCCCCGCTGTAGATCGACCAGTGATGGAGGAAGGAATTTAGTTGATTCGAAGTCTTCTGGTACTTCTCCGAGGCCAGTCAATGCGTGCCTTCAATGCTGGTGGCAGCATGCGCGCGACTCTGCGTTTTACGAAATCGAGGGTCGAGACAGAACGAACTGTTTTGTCTCTACGTCTGTTTTTTCCGGTGCCTCTCCTCTCGCAACAGCTCAGTGACCTGTAGGTTTTATGTGCATGCTTATTAGTGTATGAAACAGTCATCGTCTGCTGAGAAACGCAGTTATGAAGTCGGGGAACCACTTGTATCTTCAGTGTGCCTCTCCGCCGGCCAAGTAGTCTCTGGCGGGTCGCAGTCACCGCAGTTGAGCCAATACACCGATGCACGATTTTTTCTCCTTTGAGCTGCCGTGCCGCAGTTGTAGTTTTTCTGTTTCCTGGCTTCCTTCTCTTCGTTGCTGATCTGAAGCGTCTTCAGCTTCCCCTCGTTCTCCGCCGTCTGTTTCGCTGAGACCTCGTTGATGTGCGACCATCTCACCCGACTCGTTGTTTTCAATCGCCCGTTGCCGCCTCACACGCTCCGCCCAACCCCCCTCTTTCTCAGACATATACTGCCTCCCACACGGCCCTGGAACTCTCCTCTTTCTCAGACATACACTGCTTCCCACACGGCCCTGGAACTCTCCTCTTTCTCAGACATATACTGCCTCCCACACGGCCCTGGAACTCTCCTCTTTCTCAGACATACACTGCTTCCCACACGGCCCTGGAACTCTCCTCTTTCTCAGACATATACTGCCTCCCACACGGCCCTGGAACTCTCTTGCTCTTGCGCGTCATCTAAGTGTTCATTCGTGAACATGCTGCTGCGCTGCTCCGCCGCCCGCCTCGGCGGCCTGCGGCCCGGGCAGACGCTGACTGCTGCCAGAGAGCCCAGCGTGCGTCGCCGACACTCACACGTTTTCCGCTCACGCCCGATGCGAGGGGGAAGAAGGTGCCCTGTTGCGTCGAGGCTCGGCGCCTTTGAAGAGCAAGTGCAGGCGCTCCTGCCAAACGACGTCGGCAGCTGTCGCCCCTCATGCTTTCTGTCTTCAGCGACGAATCTGTCGCCGATTTGCCTATTCGAGAAGCACTCCCACGTTCACTCCGTGCTAAGATTCCGGGCGTCTTCTGTGCCATCATACTCGTGCGACTCCACGGCCACAATATCGCTTCCTCCTGCTTCGTCTGCCCCGGCTACTTCGCCTCGGGCCTCTTCCGTTCCACTGTGTGCCTCCGTCTCCCCCTGCCCGCCATCTGCCGCTTCCTCTCCGCATCCTCCCCTCTGTAGCCGGTTGTACGGAACAGCCTCCCCTACGCACAGGAGCAAGCGCGCCGTTTTTCCCGACATCGCCCGCTCTCTCATGGCATCGTCGAGTGACTCGACTTCGTCAGCCACGCCTCCTCTTGAGTCTGCGCCGCCGGTCTCTTCTTCAGAACCCGAAGCGCTCCAGGCGCCGCCGTTCGTCTTGCGGTTCCTCCCCTCCACCGTTGGACGCGACCGGCTGCGAAGGCAGAGTGAGCGCATCTCTACTCGAGCCGCTCTGGTGCGGCGCGCCTCTCGCTTAAGTCACGCAAACCTCGCTCTCGCGCTTCACCAGCTGTCCTTGGACGCGTCGGCATCGGCGCAAGCGGCTGCGGTCTCTGCTGTCCTACGAGCGAGGGCAACGGAGACACAGGCGCGCCCTATGCGCCCGAATTGCTCATCCTCCGTGTCACCGTCGCCTGCTCAATCGTCGCGAAACAGTGCGGAGTCGAACCCTGAGAGGCCGGGTCACACTTCAAACGCTCCTCCCGGTGGCCGTGGTGACGAGCGGTCGCCTGCGCGGGCAGATGCCGCTTGTAAAAACAAACAGAGACAGGACAAGGCGACGCAAGCAGATGCAGCGCTAGAGGTAGTTCGAGTGTGGGGGGAGTTGAAAGACCTGAATCGGGAGGAGGAGACGACGCTGTGGGTAGCCTTGCTAGACAGACTGGAGGAAATTGAGGGCAGCGTGACGCCCACAGAACACGTCGTCATCCTAGATGCTCTGTGCAGACTCCCGCCGCATCTCCTGTCCACGCCGGCAAACTCAGCAGACGCGTCGTCGCCGCTTCACGATGCCTCTTCTTCAGCTTCGTCTCCCGCGCCGTTCGCCTCCTCGACAGCATCACCGGCGCCGCCCTTCGGGGATCGTGTTCGCTCTGCTGCGTACCGCGCAATGCAGCAGCTGGAGCGCCATGTCACCGGGCTGCCTGCGACCGCCCTCGCGGTCATTCTCCGTGCGGCCGCTGTCCTCGACGTGCGCCACCTTCCGCTTCTCAACCGCATCGGTCTTGCCCTTGGGGGGCCGCACTGTGCGGCAACTCCGACGGAGGAGGCGCAGCGCAGCGGGAACGGACGCAGAGATGGAGGTGTAAGAGAGAGCGGGAACGGAGACACCGCCAGCGGAGGCACCGCCGAGGAGGACACCACTGACGCGCGAAACCCCTCCAGCGCCAACCGGCAGCTGGGCGGCCGAGGCATTTGTGCAGTGGTGTATGCGCACTTGGCCTTACGTCCTGCCTTTCCTCTCGACGCCGGCACGTTTCTTCAGCAGTTCCTGTCTTCTCGTATTTGCATGTCTCTCTCGCCCACGCATGCGGCCGCCCTCGCGACCTACGGCCGCCTCCTCCTCGAGGAAAGTCTCCTCTCGACTCATCCGCTGCGCGAGCAGCCTATTGCTGCTTGTTCATCTTCCGCATCACCCTCGTCGCTGGCTCCGCTCGGGAGCATCCGGTTCAGTGCAGCCACCGGAGACTCGCCGGATAGGGCAACTTCCGACCGCGAGGCGAGTCAAGACAGGAATCTCCTCTTGCTGTGTTGTTCCCTTGAGCCCCTCGTTCGGAGGCTCCTTCAGATCCAATGCCACCGATCTCCTGCTTCACATGACAGTAGCCGGTCGCCTGCTGTTTCCGCTTCGGGTTTGATGGGCTTGGCGACTCTGTCGCGCGCTGCGTCGCCGCTGTTTTCCTCTCTTCTTTCGCTGCAGCCGGAAGCGCTGAGTCGTCCTTATTACTCGCGGCTGGATCTGATGAGGGGAGAAGCGAGTGAAGACAGGAAGCGGGAACCGACGGATTCTAGCGTGCGCACATCGAACCCCTACGGGTCTCCCTTCTGCGCCTCGCTTTTCTCTCCGCAAGAAGAGGCGGCAGCGGCTGCGTTCTGCTGCGTGTACCTCGCGGCGCTCAGGAGGCTTCGACTGCTCCCGAAGAATTGCCGCGGCGTTTCGTCGCCCTTCGAGGGGGTCACGGGAGCAGTGCAAAACGAGACACTGTCCGCACTCCGCGAAGAAGTGGCTCGGCGAGAGGGTAGTGTGACGCCGGGCTCCGTCGGGCGTCAACGAGGATATCCATCCGGAGAAACCAAACCAGCGCGAAGGGAACTCAGCGAAAGCAGGAGGGAGCAGGAAGCATGCGGAAGGAGAGGATGGGTTGCACAGGTCGAAAAGGAAAGCGAACGTGACGCGCGAGATGAAAATGGATGGCCGTGGGCCCCCGGAGGCGAATGCAGTGTCGCGTTTCATAGGGGCTTTGCAGAGGCTCTACCGACGCTGTTGGGGTGGATAACTGGCGCCGAGGCGGCCGCCCTGTTCTCAGGGCTTCAGCGGTGAGTTCGCAGGCGTTCTTGTGCGTCTCAGTTCTGGGTGTTCAGGGGCGCGGACGCAGCCTGCTGGTGGAACTAACAGTTTGCCGCTCACGTTTCTGAAGGCGTCTCTGCAACATCGCAGTGACGGAGTAGGCACCTGTCCGTCGCCGACCGCGCTCTCGTAGGCTGTGTATCAAGTCGCCGCCGCTTGTCGCGTAGTTTCGAAAGGAATGCCTCGCGCCCAATCTCTCTCGAATACTAGAGTGACGATTTTGTGGCCTGCGCTTGGTGGTATCCGCAGGTTGGGCGCTCTCGACGCCTGGACAGCTGAGGCGCTGGTCGATGTGATGGAGCGCGAACTTGGTCGTAAGTGGCTGTGCATTCTATGTATTCTGGCGACAGTGTACATACCTACATCTACTCTGGTTTCGCGGATGACCAGCGGTATACATCTCAGTTCTATCGGAGCTTCTGGAGCCGATATCATGTCGCCCCTGCGAATGCAGCAAGTTTCCTGCGTCTCTGAGCCTGGTCCGTTGTGTAGAACTGGACACCCTGCGGGACTCGAAGACTCTGCCGTCCCATTCGCTGTGCAGCGGTTCATATCATTCGCCTCTGCTTCTGGCGTGTGGCGCCGCCGCGTCCTTGCCATGTGCACGACCGCCGCGTCGTCTTCACTGGTGCGGCGATCATGCTGTGCTCGAGTGTCTCATACGTAGCCAGTTTGTGTTTTTAGCATTTTTGCCATCCTGTTGCTTTGGCTCGGTTACGCGAGGCCTCCACTGGCTGTAGCCTTTTCGATGTGGAACCTCTGCTCATGTTCCCCGGCCGCTGCTGCGCGGGAATGTAATCTGATGCAAAATCGAAGGCCACGAGGGGCACGCGTGACGCGTGCACTGTCTGTCTCCCTTATGTAATTTGACTGTAGTCTTCTTGAGTTCTCTAGGCTGTCGAACCCAAACTGTAACCTGCCTGCGCTTTTTGGTGATCGCGCAGGAGCCTCGCCGACGACTCAGCGCCACGCGTCCCCCTGGGGGGAGCGACGGCCTGGATTGCCTTTCTTCTGGAATGAAGAGCGTCTGGGCCGTCCAGTCCTCCTCCACGATGCGTTACAGGTGCTGGAAGTGGCGAGGGACCGCGGTAAGATCAGCGCCAGAAGCTCAGATGAATTTTGACAAAGGCCAAGCGCCGGCGCCGTGCTACGGGAGAGGACGACGACGCGCAGAGACAGATAGACCGTATATTCAGGCCATTCTTCCCATCACGCGCAGCCTTGTTTAGCCCCGTTTCTGTTTCTTGTGGACGTGAATTGAATTATGCCCACGCTTTGCATTGTTTCTCTCCGCCTTTCCCGATCACTCTTGATTCAGCGACTTGGGTCTTTGGCCTTTCAGACTTTTCTGTTTGGCCTTCGCTCTGCTCGTCTCATGTCTAAGTTTTTTTTGTTCTCTTCGCTGGAGTCGGCCGATCTCGTGTTTGTGCTTCAAACTTCCGATTGCCAACAACGGCCGCGGCGTGTGGCTCGTTTTGGTGTACGCGGGCGTTTCGGGTTGGGATGCCTAGGTACCCGCCCATCGGCAGCGCTGCTCATGTTTGGTTTCCCTCCTTCAGAAGACCTTTGTCGTCGGACAGAGCTGCTGCACACTCTAGGAGGTAAGGCATCCGAACTGCGCGGCCTCCTCGTCAGGTCGAGGCGGCATTTGGCACGATAAAAGGCTTCTTTTGAGTGCAAGGGGAGTGAGAGCGCCCCTGTTCCATTCCATGCATGCATGCCCGTGGCCAGCGCTAGCGCCTGTAGAGAGGGCGCCTGAGGTGTAGCAGCGTCCATGCCCGATTACCTAATTGAATGATTCGCCGTGAAAGATAAGCCATTCCGGAAGCGTGTGCATTCAATCGTCCAGCGACACGTGCCCACTCACAGCTGTCGAGTATAGTCTGCGGGGCGCGGACGCGGGCGCTGATCCGCTTGGAAAGAATTCCTGCGTGCGAGGGGCCGCCGCGCCGAGGCAAGTTGTCGATGGATGCGAGCTTTTATGTGCGAAGACACTTGCAGTGACAAGCTAACATGTGTGCAGCTGCGCAACGGGTGCAGGAAATCTGGCGCAGGAGTCCGCGAGCCTCAGCGCGACGCAAAGAACTAGACTGACGGAGGTGAGGGGGGGCGCATCGGCGCAGTTTGAGCGTCACATACTGAAGAAAAAGGCGGCGGGCACCGGCTGGAGCTCTACGCATGTATGTGCATCACATTCGAAGCTGAGATGTCTACACGGTTTAGGCCAGCGACGTGGCAACGATGCATAGCGCGTAACGGTCGTCTGTTCTGAGCCTGTACAGCGGAACTGGATGCCTACACGAAATGTCATTTTCTGGAAGCGAGGAATATGGAGGCGCCCCACAGAGTGGCCTAATGAATGGATTTTTTGTTTTCGTGTTCTTTGTGCGCAGGTCCTGAAGGCCCTCGGTGTCCCTCACGAGCTCGCTAAGGGGCCTGCCCACGGTGCCGTCGAGCAGCGGTGATTAGGCAGCATTCCCCGCGACATTGCACGCGCCTGACTGTCTACCACCTAAATCGTGTTTTGTTTGTGAAAGCAAAACCTTTCCTAGCCTAGTCTGCAACATCATCCGGCTCTTGGCGTCCTCTGGCTCCACGGAACACGCCCTTTCCCTGGCGACATAGTGGGTCTGCGAGAGAGTATGCGCTTGACACGGAGGGGCGCACGCCCGCCTCAACTGCCTCCCCGTAAAGCCCAGACGCGATTCGGCTTGCTGAAAGGCTCTGGTGCTATACCTGCGAGGGAGACGCCGGAGAGGGAGTCGTACACGATACAGCGAAGATAGACAAATGGCGAAAACGACATCGTCTTAGTTGGACGTTTGTTTGGCGTCCGCGTATGCTTCAAGACCACGGCACACACTTGCGCCGGTAGGGAGACAGGCAACGAGACTCCAATAATCACGAGGAGGAAGGCACGACTGAGTTGGCGCGCTGGTCCGAAAGTCGCACGCAGAAAGGCCAGTTTCGCTCCCTGCGTACTCGCATGGAGACTAGTGAGGGAACTGGGGAGAGAAACAAACACATACGGGAAACCATCAAACGAAAGACGTGGCGCCGAACAGCGGGGGGGAGACGGGGAGGATACACGCGCGTTTGCAGCAGAGGCGGAAAGAGTTCGCGAACTCACACTGCCGCACACCCCAGAGTATGAAATCGCTCATTCAGCGGGCGGTAGCCATGCCGACGGCGTGGTGTCCTACATCACATATCTGAACTGTCGCACGCACTGAACGAACGCAAGAGGCAGCGTTTTGGGCCGAGTGGGACTAGGTCATACCGCCACTCCTCTCGACAGGCGCACTCCCCCCCAGCACGGTAAGACAACCCGAAGGCCGTTGCTGCATTGCATGCACACGCACCACTGCCCCATGGCAGCAGGACAGAGAATGTGCTGGACGGAGGCCCGAGGCTCCCTCGTCTCAGTGTCCTGACGTTTCCGTCTGCCCTTTACGCCACGTGACTTCTTGCATCTCCAGACAATCTATAAGAACTAGAATAGGGAAACAAGAGTTTTCTACCAATATACATGTAGAAACACTTGGCCGGCGGAGAGGTGTACACTCAAAGGTCTGTTTTCGCAGCGTCGATGATAGTGCTGAAATCGCCGGTCAGAGACGCGCCGCCGACAAGGAAGCCGTCGACGTCCTCTCCAGCAAAGAGCTCCTGGCACGCAATTGCAAAAACACACGGAACGACTCTCACCCTGAGGGGAAGCACTGCCAGGTAGAGATGCACCGGTCTCACACAGATATGCTGGCAATACCTACACCAACACATTCAGTAGCGTGGACGCTGACACTCGCTTGTGGGGACAGCACCACGCTACATACATGTATCACGCCAGCCCGTCAAGTACGTCGCATACGTAGCGGCACCGAAACCTAACGAACCCCGTTGCCTGGCCTATGTTCAGGTGCGCCTAGCCGCAGGCAGACAGGCAGACATCTACCAGTGTATACAGAAGTACATACATATACGTATATATATATTTTAGTGGCTTCGGTGAGCTACGTGGTGAGACGCCAGTATGAATAGGGCACTCGCGGCATGTCGGGTGGATACCAAGAGCATGCAGTCACGCTAAGGACAACGCAGTGTTTCTTTCGAGAATTTGCATACACGAACCACGGACACCTTGACACTGACGACAACGCGCCGGTCAACGCCCGCGCTTTTCTACCTCCCTGTCTGGCGTTGCAAAAAAGCATGTAGCAGACAATGTCGCTGGCCCAATCTGCGACCGTGAGGCCCTGTCTCTTAACGGCGAAACCTACCTTGGCGTTGCCTCCCTTGACAGATCCGCCGTAGATCAGGCGGACCTTCTCAGCCACCTCCGGAGACACCGATCTAGCTAGCCAGCGACGAATATCTGAAAACATGCACGCCACGCAGCCGACGGCACTTGACTCCAACTGCGAGGGAACAACCCGAAAACTCTCTGCGCGGCGACGATGAAGCGGCCCGCGCCCGCGCGGATACATATATATATATATATTAATACACTCATCGATATAGACATTACATGTATCAAATTGCACACTTGTTGTCGGGATATGAAGTAAAAACAGGTGCACTGTTAACGCACTTTCAAAAGGGGACGCCCGCTGAAAACCGGGGCCTCGTGCTCCTTGCCTGCCAATAGGAACCCGAACGCGGAGCACCGGCCACACAGACCGATGAAACCAGAAGACACTCATCACACGCGTGGCCGTGAATCAGTGCACTGCAGCGTGGAATCTGAACGAGCTCCGCGAGCACAGCCAACTCCGGAGTCTGCCGGAGAGCAGGCGCGGCTCTCAAGGCTTCTCACCCCGATGCGTGTCTTGCGCCAAGGCCGGGGTGGCGGTCTTGCCGGTCCCGATGGCCCACACGGGCTCATAGGCGATGACGATTGACTGCCACTCCGTGTCGTTCGGCATCACCTTTCGCACGGCCTGCCGAATCGAAGACGCGAATCAAAAGCAGCCCGTGCAGGTGCCTTCAGGCGTGAGACCCAGCGCTACGCACGGCCCCTGTAGTGACACGAGGGAACTTGAAGGAGCCGAAAGAAAACACGTCGCCCAGCCAGCGACGCGAGAGCCACGCGAGCATAGCCGCCTAGACCCCGCCGACAAGGTAGCCGGTTCTATGTGGCCTCCGTGCGCTTATCTCACCTCGAGCTGCTCGCTCAGAACATTCTGCGTCGCGCCGCTCTCACGCTGCTCTAGCGTCTCGCCTGCAGGAACCGGATGCCACACGGTAGGCACCATGCAAACTGAATCTGAAACGAACGCGGACGCACGTGCTGGCCCGAGTGTCTCCGGGTTGTGGGCTACATTCCCCGTCGCGAATCGCATCAAAGAGGTTAGCTCTCCGGCCGTCGCGAGAGTGCACGCGGATCTCTGAGACATCTATGGACGCTTGGATGCGTAAGGACTTACCCACACACAGAATGACTTTGAGGCCTTCGTCCAGCGCAGCTCGAACCTTCCTCGCCACAACCTCGTTTGACTCCCCCTGGCACACACACGCAGCCCGACAGGCGCTTGAGCGTCGTTGCTTCAGAGGCACACCTGTGGCGACAGCCCTCCATTCCCCCCCCCCCCCCCTGCGGAGGCTGACGCAACATCCTCTCTGTCGCTGCTCTCTGTGAGGCCCTTCGCTGGTTCGAGGGTGGGGCACGGAACAGCTAAAAGTGTTGGATTTCAATATCACGGTAATCATGTTTGCTTGGAAGCTGGAAGACTCTGAGGCGCACACACTGCAGGGCTATGTTGGTCCTCGCGCCGGGGACTCTGTCCCGTGTCTACGTAGCGCCATCATTGGCTTCGTGGCGGCTTCCGTGCCTCCCACGCAGACAGCGCCACTCACCGGCTGGCCGCCAAAGCCTGCGCGGCGCTCGCTGTGGCCGAGCACCACCCACGGAACGTTTTTCTCCTGCGGCAATTACCGGACGACCACACACAGACAGCCCTAGAACGCGGGTGAGGCGCGAGCGCCGCCCTGATTTCCATGTGCGCACGCACGCTTTATCTCTCCTCTCGCGACAGCAAGCAGAGTCAGGGGACACATCACAGAACGAGCTTCACTCCCACGCCCAGCCCCCGTGAAAGCCTCAAAGAGGCGCAGGCCTGCCAATGAGGCTGATCCACGTTCCTCGCCTCGCGCGGACTGGAGTTTTATTCCAACGCGCAAACGCGATACTCACGATTCTCAAAACGTATCAGACAGACGCACTTGAATGCAGGATGGGCGCTGCAGGACCCGCTCACGATTGGCAGATCAAGCATAACGCAGTTATTGAGCGTTGCCAGTAGATAGGGTGACTTGGCACTGGCCTCGCGCGTCACCACCCCGTGCGCAGAATGCGCTACGGGTTCGTCAGCACATCAATACACGCGTAAGTCTGATGCGAGCATGCATGTGTTTCTGCGCGGCCGCATATAGCTGGATCTCTCGCACCTTGATCATCTTCGGCGACAACTCTCCGGTGAAGGCGCCATAACCTTGTTGCGTGGAAGAATCCTGAGCGGCGACTTGCACCCCAGGGTTTTTCAGAGTTTCTTGGACTTGCGAAATGAAAAGGCTGGGAGGCGCGACAACCACCTGAGGACAGGCACAAGCTCAAAGAAGAGAAAATGGATTTCGGCGAACCTTGAGACAGGGCAAAAAGCACATCAGCGGCTAAATGATACCTCGACAACGTCAGGGCAAAAAAAGCCACTTCCTATGTAGGAGGGAGATGAAGAAAGGAAGCGCCGCGCGCGCGCAACTCACCCTGAGCGAAACTCTCAAGGCCTCGCGCAACTACGTAACGAAGTCCAGGCGTACATATAGGGCATTTCGCGATTTCACGCACTCATTCGTGCGCCCCCGTAGATGCCATCGGCACAGATACGACGGAAGTCGTCTACAGTCAAGAGTGCCGTTTCCTGGCGAAGCGCGCCGCGTGTGTGCTGTACGTACTTCTACTTGGTGAAGGGAGACTGCGGATGAATTCAGCATGTCGACAATTTCTGCGGTCTTCTCTGTTGTGCCGTTGCACTTCCAGTTTCCACCAACGAAGCCTCGGCGAGCAGCCCACAGGGACGACTCTGAGCTATCGAGCACGCGATTCTGCAAACGGCCGCGGCCGCGCGCGGGGGAGGAATTTATACACCTCGTCATGCGCACAACGGTTGCCTGCGGCGAACCAGAAGAACGCGCTGTCGAGCGAGGTTCGGTGGCGTGGGAGATATTCGAAACGAGCGAGGAGGAGGACGGGGCAAACGCACGAAACGCCTCCACCAGAGTCGGAACTGTGACCGGGCCGACACTGCGCGAGACGGGTGCGAGGGACACGAAAATCCAGACAGAGAGAGTCCACAAAGTGGAGCCCCACCGAGACGAGGAACAAGCTGGAACCATTGTGTGTATGGAAACAAGAGGAGAGAACGAAATTCAGGAGCCGTTCGATGGTGTGCATCTATTGCTTTGCGTTCGGACAGCTTCCGCAGACACAGCGGAAACGAAGTCAGCACAGGTCGCCGAGCGAAGGTCCGCTTTCTCCTGTCCTGTGCTGTCTTGTGAAGCAGGAGGGGGAAAAGAAGGAACACACGGAAACAATAATCATGCAAACGCGTGAAATGAAAAACACGGATATGAGTGAATGTTAGCGGCGAGAGCAGACTCTGGGCAAACAAAGTTCGTGCCGAGGCCTCCTTCGCAGGACAGGAGACAGAACACGAGACAACGGTGACTCTGCCGGCGTTGCCAGGGCGCAGGAAAACATGACCGGTAGTCTTTGCAGGCAAAGAGAAGTTCGCTTTGCGCAACAAACAAGTAAACGAGAGAAACCGATCTGTTAGATGCTCCGGGAGAGAGCGGCAGCGTTTGCTGCGGATGAGTCATCGGCGAATTAAGAGACTCTCCGCGAGACAACGGCGCAAGCCCCTTGTTGTGGATGCCTCCCACCACCAGGCTTCGGATGCCATGCGCACCCGACGCCGGGCTGCGAGTCGCCATTTTGGGACTGCAGGAGTCTACGCGAGTCGTGGCTCTTCCCTTATCCCATTCAGAGGAAAATTTGGCCGTCTCTGCAGAAAGCTCATGGCAGTGCACTGAGGGAGGGAAAAGCACAAAATTCAGAGAGTCGATGCCCACCTGGGTGTCAGGGTCAGTGCTTGCCATGCGAGCGATCAAGAACTGGACGCAAAGCTGCAGAGCTGGGCAAAGAATGGCGTAAAGCAGATATACCACAAGAGTTGGGCTCTCGAAACTAGCGGTGATGACAAAGAATCCATGAATGCTTTTCACAGCCGCCAAGCAGTGGACGCGCCACTCATCACGACGCGCTGAGAGGTGTGGTCCTCTGAGACTCCGTTCTGAACCACCTCCTGCGGTTCAGGTCACCGCAAATGCCAGATCCACCGCAGAAGACTGTACCAATCCGTCCATCGCGAAGCACTTCAGAACCATCACGTGATATGGAGAGATCCCGGGACCTGACTATCTGGGCTTTTGTGCGTTGTGGGACTAGGTTTGCAGAGGAGCAGAAACCTACTCTTTTCGCATTCTCGTCCGGCGCTGGTGCGCAGGGCAGTGTGATGTGCCTCTAGCCACTCCAGCAGTTACCATTTCCTTGGTAACCAGTGGTCAAACTCGTAGTATATATTCGCCAGAAAATAAAGTAGAGGCAGTATCTTCCTGTTCAAGCGAGGCTAGACGCGCAGCGTTCTTTCGTACTGGACAGCTAACGGGCGAAATTCAGACTCGCGAATTCTGAGCCAGAGGGGCGCACAGCAGAAAGCAGCATCTGTTGGTGATTGAAGGCTCAATGACGGAAAGGATGTGCAGTCGGCGTTTGCGTGACTAGAGAGTACAACATATACACCCAAAAGCTGTGTTCTGACTGCACCCCAGCACTTAGGGCACCCCAAAGTGCCGGCAACTGAGTTGGCGCTAGGCAGGCCTTTGAACAGCCACGGCGCCCTCCCCGCCCCCACGAGGTCGTAGCCAAAAAGCCCCTGCAGCAGAGTCCCCCGCCCCGTCGTGAAGTGACCGAGATCCCTGGTTGCCAGGCTCTGTGGACTCTATGGAAGCGCGGTCTAGAGCAATGCGTGGCGAGTGCGTACGTGTTGGCAGCGGGCTGCTGCTGCTCTACACGCTGCTCGCGACGACCCGAAGCGCCACGCGATCATCCCATCGACCTCTTTTTCTCTCTTTACCAACCTGACTGCCTCCCCGGCATATGTCCGTGCAGTCTGGGACTCGTTCCCCCTGTGTACCGTGCGGAAGAAGACAAAGATGGAACGCAAGTTGACCAGTTCTCCGGAGGCGGAGGAGGACGCGGCCTGCGCGCTATGCCGGCGCAGAAGGGCGCTGCCGCAACATCAACCGCGGAAGGCGCGAGGGCGCGCTCGTCTTCAATCGCATGCATGCGTGGACATCGAGGAACTCGAGAGAAGAGGGGAAAAGGAACCGAGGCGGCTGTCGCAGACTTTTTCCTCAGAGAAGGCAGAGGAAAGAAGCCACGCATCTTCTCAATTGCCGCGTGGCTGAACTCTCCAGAGAGCGTTGCTGCTGCCGCCGAACTTGTGGAGGGCGCGATTTCCCATCGGAGGATCTAGCAGATATTCCGTGGCCCCGAGAGACTGAAGAGCCCCTTATTTGTTCTCGTTCCGCTCCATGCTCTCTGTCATAATTCCCGATTTTTTTTCGCCCTCGTTCGTTTCTTCCTCTTCCCATAGCCGGTGTACATGTGCTGGCGCCGCTGTCCAATGCTGCGCGCCCCGAGGTTTTTCCCGTATTGCTTTCCAGTGTCGTTTTCTTTTTACAAAGGCTCTCCTCGTTGAGAACCGCACACTGCGTATTTTCGTTTGTCATCCCGCCTTGCACGTCTGCCTTTCTACTCTGCCTGTTTCTCACTTGCCCGTCTCGCGACGTCGCATCGCGCGCCGCTGCTTCGCCGCCTCGGTTCGTCGCCAGTCTCTCGCGCCTGCGCCGTTCGGACATCGCGTGGGCGAGACATTCACCCCCACTGCTGTTCTCAGCGCTGAGCCAGCGTCTTTCCCCTGCACTTTCTGCGGCCGCTCCGCCTTCTCGGCTGCGCGACTTTCGCGCGCGTTCGTAGACTTTGGTCGGGGCGCTCTCGCCGCGCCGACTCTTTCACACGTCACTCTTCCTACAGCCGCGAAACGATGAACGCGCCAGCCCCTAAGCTGGACTTGGGGTCCAAACGCGCGCTCGGCGCTACAGGCTTTGATGAGGACCCTCGTGGAGACTGCTCCCGGCGGCGCACAGGTTTCTCCGACGCTCCGACTGTCTCTGAGCAGGGGTTGACGAGACCGTCAAACTTTTCCTACGATGGCAACGCTGCAGCCGTCTCGGGGTTCTCCGCCGCTCCAGGGGCCCCGGCCGGGGCCTCTGTGCCCGTGGGTTTCTGGGGCCCGAATGGCGAAGTGCCTGAAGGCATCAACCCGTACACTGGCGCGCCCTACTCGCAGAGGTATCACAAGATCCTGGAGGGCAGGAAGAAGCTCCCGGCCTGGAACGCCAAGAAGAACTTCTTGAAGCTTGTCAAGCGCAACCGCACAGTCATTCTCGTTGGAGAAACCGGTAGTGGTAAAACCACCCAGATGACGCAGTTCCTCATCGAAGCTGGATTCCATGAAGGCAAATGCGTCGCATGCACGCAGCCGAGGCGAGTCGCTGCCATGAGTGTCGCACAGCGTGTCGCGGACGAAATGGATGTCGAACTGGGGAAGGAGGTAAGGACACAAGACCGACAAGAATGAGAAACAGGCTCTGCATGCATAGTTAGCTATCTACGTAATGGCTTAGTAGGGTAAACTTATGTATATGAGTATGTTAACGTAAAGGGGGAGTCGAATGTATACGACTACACGCCCACCTACTATACATATCGGTACATATATATGTATATTTGTTTATACATTTATGGAAATAGTCTGCAGACGAGTAGAGGCACTACTGAGCTGCATGTGGTGTAGCTGTCCGCGGTACGCTCAAGACGATTGTGCGTTTTGTGCGGCGTAGTTGCGAGCCGCCTTTTCTCGTCGTGGCTGTCGCAGGCTCAGCGTTGGAGGTGTCTTTCCTGCGGGTCTGTGTGTTTTCAGGTAGGGTATACGATTCGTTTCGAAGACAAGAGTTCTCCGCAGACGATTTTGAAGTACATGACCGACGGTATGCTTCTGCGCGAAGCCATGGCAGATCCGCTCTTGGAGCGCTACAGCGTGGTGGTGCTTGATGAAGCGCACGAGCGTACATTGGCGACGGACGTGTTGTTTGGCCTTTTGAAAGAAGTATGCAAAAACCGCCCGACGCTCAAGATGGTTGTGATGAGTGCGACGCTGGACGCGCGCAAGTTTCAGCAGTACTTTGACGACGCGCCGATTCTCAACGTGCCGGGACGCATGCATCCTGTCGAGATCTTTTACACTCCGCAGCCGGAGAAGGACTACTTGGAGGCGTGCATCAGGACGGCGATTCAGATCCACATTTCGGAGCCGCCTGGCGACATGTTGATCTTCTTGACCGGAGAGGAGGAGATTGAGCAGACGAAGCGCGAGCTCGAGAAGCTGGCGCAGAGACACTCCGACGCGGGTGAACTGATGGTCGTTCCTCTTTACTCGTCGCTGCCACCGGCGATGCAGCAGCGCATCTTCGAGCCGGCGCCAGGACCCAAGTACGAGGGCGGCAAGCCTGGGCGGAAGTGCGTGGTGAGCACCAACATCGCAGAGACCTCTATCACCATCGACGGCATCGTCTACGTCATCGACCCGGGATTCTCGAAGCAAAAAGTATACAATCCGCGCGCGCGTGTGGAGTCGCTTCTTGTCTCCCCTATCTCCAAGGCCAGCGCACAGCAGCGCGCAGGACGTGCCGGACGAACGCGGCCAGGCAAGTGCTTTCGGCTCTACACCGAGAAAGCCTTTGAACAGGAGCTAGTCGACCAGACCTACCCCGAGATCCTCCGAAGCAACTTAGGCAGCGTCGTCATCACACTCAAGAAACTCGGAATCGACGATCTCGTCCACTTCGATTTCATGGACCCCCCCGCCCCCGAAACCCTCATGAGAGCTCTGGAACAGGTGCGCCGCCAGCGAGCAGCAGAGGCAGGAAACACCGCGACATACCGAAAGTGCATGCGCGTTGTTGGCAGCCAGACGAGTCTCGTAGCTCTCAAACAGAGACGAAAAAGACGATTCAAGCGTGGCCGCGGACCGGTATATGTCGCTGGAGGAAACGTCCAGCCTTCTCTTTCGGTGCACGGTGCTGCGGGCGGGTCAGCCACGTGGAAAGGCGGACTCGAAGGGTGCGGAGGTCGCGCGGCGCCGGGAGTCAGGGCTGGCGACGTTTGTTCGCTGACGTAGGCGTCTCTGTGCTGTCGGTGCCTGCGTCAGCCGCTCCCAGTCTGCTCGGGGAGCCTCTATATGTCTGTGTTTGCTGGTTTGTTCGCTGTGCCTCTATTCAGCTGAACTACTTGGGGGCGCTGGACGACGAAGGCGAGCTTTCCCAGGAGGGAGAGTCGATGGCTGAGTTTCCTCTAGATCCCCAGCTGGCGAAGGCGCTCGTTGACAGCGCCAAGTATGAATGCAGTAAAGAGATGCTGTCGATTGCCGCCATGCTTTCGGTTCCCCTGACGTTTCTCCGGCCGAAGGATCGAAGCCGCGAAGCGGACGCGGCCAAGGCGCGGTTTTCTCACCTAGACGGCGACCACCTGACGCTGCTGAACGTCTTCCACGCCTACATTCAGCACGGGGGCGGCAGCCCCGATCTCGAGAGGCAGTTCTGTTTTGACAACTTCCTCAATCCGCGATCTCTGGCCTCCGCCAAGAACGTCCGCACGCAGCTGCAGCGCACGATGGAGCGGCTGTCGATTCCCCTCAACAGCACGCCGTACACGAGCAAGGAGTACTACACCAACATTCGAAAGGCGTTGGTTGCAGGCTACTTCATGCAAGTCGCTCACCTGCAGAGGTCTGGGCACTACCTGACTGTGAAAGACAACCAAACTGTTGCGCTGCATCCCTCCACGGTCCTCGACCACAAACCTGAGTGGGTCATCTACCACGAGTACGTGCTCACGAGCAAAAACTTCATTCGAACCATTACGCAAGTTCGCGGCGACTGGCTGATCGAGCTCGCGCCGCACTTCTATAACCCTGACGACTTCCCTGAGTGTGACGCGAAGAAAGTTTTGCGCAAGTTGATCGAGCGGCAGAAGCGAGACAAGGAAGGCCAGAAACCCGGCGCCCAGACCAACGGAAACGCCGTCAAAGACCCCAAAGCAGCTACTGGGGCAAACCCAGCGTCAAATGCGTAGTGCAACGCTGCACGCGTTCCGAGATACTTAGAGGGAGAGCAAACAAAGAACTCACATGGGGAGGAGAGTAAATAACGACTAACTGAGCAGATCGTGGTTTGCAATGTTGTGTTACGCACGCATCAGACCAGTGCTCGTAGACAGCGAGTCAAGGTGAATGCTTCGGCGGTGTTGACGGTTGCTTTTTTCTGGAAGAAGGACACAGAGTTTTTTCTGGCGAAGAAGACCATAACAAGCAGCAGTGGCTCTGTGTTTCATTCGTCGCCCTCGTTTCTGCTGTTCCTACATTTGGCGACGCACATCCCGCTTGTCCATGAGGTTGGTTTGTGCTACATGCACACACCTGAAATGCTGGGTTTGACCGCTGAAACTTCGAAATGTAGCCAGTAATACTCCTCATGCTGCCCATCACTCTCATATATGTGTGTCTATGTCTGTGAGGAAGTGCAGTATTCCGCCACAACGGGTATATTCATCCATCAAAGTGCTATCGAAATATGCCCACATAATTTCCCTTGACGAACCTCTGCAATTCTGCTTGCACGAGTTGTCGCTCTTGCATTCACCAGGCGTGCGGCTTCAAGCAGGGCACGTCTCCCTGCTTCTGCTTCGTATCGTGTATATGTGGTTGCCTCGTTACGTTCCAAACCAGAAACGGAGGGATTTATGAGTGGACGTTGGAAACTTCGCGGTGTCACGAGACACCTATACTCAGCTTGCTGCTGGAGTTTGTGCTGGGGGGAAACAAGTTTATTGTCGGGTGAAGGCCAGCGACGGCCCTACCATATCTCAGAACGTTAAGTCGGTCAGTGTGAGCAGTGTGAGGACTTCAATGCCAAATGTTTTTATGACATGACGCTGCAAAGCAATCAGGGGGCACATATTGTCAGACGGGGCGCAGGTAGCCGCCTACCGTGCGCCGCACGGTGATGCTACGGCGAACAATCGTGGTATCCCGGGTTTACTGAAAACATCGAGGGCTGCTTATTCGGCACTACTGTAGAGTCGCCACAGTCTTCGAAATACGGCACGAGGCGCTCGCCGTTGTAGTCGTAGGATACAGGTCACTAGGATGCGCCGGTCTCCAGTTTGGATTTCTCCATTATAGAAAACTACAGCGCATGTCTCCGCCGGTCGCGGCAATGTATCAGCCTGCGCGTTGCTCAGTTTAGTCTTTCAATGCCCACAGAAACCGAGCGCATTCCAGAGGCCGGGGCTCAAGAAGAGTCCAGTCATCAGCCGTAGAGGACCATATTTGTCTCATGCACACGCTCTTGCGCTGCATTCTCGTGGTAGAGTTGGATCTGTCAGTGATACTTCCAATTTGGCACAGGAAACTGTGGAGACCGTGTCCACTTACGTTTCCGTAACTGGGTATTCGGCGTCCTGCAAGATTTTCTTGTGGCTTTCAACTACAGAGAACGCACAAAAAAGTTAGCTGTCTGTGTCACCAGTGAAGTTGCGTGCGGCTACACGTGAACCTGCTAACGCATTCGCCAGTTTGCTCACGCAAGCGGAGACGTGACAATTAACTGGCAGGAAGGATGTGGCCCCATTGATGAAAGGAATGCTATGTATGTTACGTGAAAGAAACTTTACGCCGCAGAGACTGGTCTGGGAAAGCTCCGGAAGACTGCGAACAGTACAGTAGGACACGACAGTTTCGGTTTGACGCGTTAGCGGTCTGTTACGCTTCAGTGGTTGCTTTTCTCTCAACGTAGAGCACGACGCGCGTACGCCCTAGCTTGATGCGAGACACTTTTTCGCAGACACACGCGTCACGCGTCTCTCGTCGCCAACAGAAAAGCCGAACGGCTCTTCTGTTGAATTCGTAATGCCTTGGGCTGGGTGACAAGCACTGGCAATTTGGAATTCGCGCGTCTCCTGGAACGTGTGGTGACCTTCGCAGCGGTCATCAATTAGAGCACCATGCGACCTTTGCTGGCTGAGTCGAGTCGCAACCAGCTGGCGGATGCTGGCAACTGCGAGTTTTTCTCATGGGGGCGATGCCCTATTTCAGGGGTGATGCGCAAGTCTTTTCTTCTGTATGAGGGTTGACTTTAAATCGTTTTGGATTTTCTCTCTCGTGTCTTGCTGGTCTGCGAGACCGACAAGCGACGCTGCTGCAGTAGCATGAGTGTGCCCAGCCTCGCTTTCTGTCCCTGATGTCTGGCTCGCTCTATGCGAGTCCCCAGTCCCCCTCTTTTTTTTCTGTGTGCCAAGTTTTCGCCACCTGCCTAGAGGTCTCTTCGGTCTGTTCTCCTTTCGCTCCTGGAGCGTGTTGTCTCTCTCGTTCCGCAAATGGCGGCGCCTTCAAGCAGCCCCGCTTTGTCTGCAGCTTTGTCGCAGGTCGGGCGGGATTTGCAGAAGGCAATTTCAAAAGCGACGTCAACCCTCGCGTCTGCGTCAGGCGAGAGAGGTGGAACACTTGCCACCGCGGGGCCCAACACCGCAGCGTTGCTCTCTCCTCTCTTCGGCGTTCCGCTCAACGGTTCGCTGCCACCGTCTGGTGGCAACTTGTCCTCGGCGAAAGGGGAAACTCCTTACGCTTCTGCTTCGTCTGCTCAACAACATTTTGCATCTTCAGAAATCGATACGCAAGCTATATCCCCCACTCTCGTTGCAGGCGACGAGTCTTGTGTTCAGGGCGAAACAGCGAGGCTTGCAGAAGACCACGAGGGTGAACCAGGACAGCCACGAGAGCCGCTGGTCTCCCTCCGTGCAGTCAATCCGCCTCCACATAGGATTTCGTCCCCGGGTCAACGCGATGTTCTCGGTACAAACGACGCCTCAAATGACGTGTCGGTGCCGAGTCCGGTAGAACGTAATTCTTTTTTCACGACATCCGGCATTTCTTCAAATTCAGGGGGAAACCATGGCGGAGGTGGGAAAGAGACTGGGCGCCGGTGGAATCCGTATGCTGCGGCATACTATACGAAAGGCTCTGGTGCTGCGTTTCGGCATCGTATGGGCACGTCTACGGGATGCTGTTCGCTATTGTCGTCCCCCTGTGCGCCCCCCTTGTGTTCGTCTTCATATATGCAACCTGCGACGAAGCGCAGGGCAGAGCTGCTTCCATTCAGTACCATGGGCTTGGCAGGGGGGGGCAGCCGTTTAGACGAGACGGAAAATTCGTGGTTTTTTGTGGACCTCTTTAGCGCGGAAGGCAGCGTGTCGAACAGGACTTTCCAGGACTCTCGGGGTTCTCTGTCGCCGTGTGCTGGGCAAAAGGCACAAAGCAACTACTCCAGCCGTGCTTCTCCTCCGTTCGTGTGTTCTCTCCCCTACAAGCGTGAGGACGGATTGGCGCAGATTCTCGACGAGGATGCCGTGGAATTCGCCTCTTGGTCGCGGCAAAGGGCGGAGGTCGCAAAGGCTGTTGGCGTAACGCCGGGACTCTACGCGCGTACACCCAACGAAGGTGATCGCAGCTTGTCGATCGAGGATAGGACTGGAAAGATAAATCACAGCCATCCCATGGGAGAGGCAAGTCTGGGCGGCATAGAGAGCAGATCTTTAGATCTCGTTAGAATTAGCGATCCCAGTGTACTTGGGGGGGATGCATCTTTGCTGGCGTCAACTCTTTCTTCTGAGCTCATTGAGGAATCTCAAGCTGCTTCGCTGACGGACGGTGAGGAACGATGTGATTCTGCGACTCGTGGTATCTCTGCCGAGAAAGAGGAGGGACACGAACAGTTGGCGTGCGAGCGCGTCGAGAGTCACACAGGGACGGCGACCATGCAAAGAACACAACGGGAATCCCGCAAGGGTTCAGCCACCGGCGGTCAGCGATGCAAACTGTCTGCTATTTCTGGTACCGACTCTCTGCGCAAGAACCGAAGTGAGATGCTGCAGGCCATGCCACATTCATCGGTCCTGTCAGAACCGATTCACAGTACGTCAGGACAAGAGGAGCCGGTGAGACGTCAGATTTGTCTCTTTGACCGCCTCTCGATGCCGTTTTCTCCCGAGGAAAAATTACTGCTCGCGGCACGCAGCCCAGCTGGCAGTAACACAGGTGGTGGGTCCTCGTGCGTGGAAGACGGAATTTTCCAGATACAGTCAGGGGCTCGCCCTGCCTTCCCCTCGACCTTCTTTCCTGCTCTGACAGCGCGCTCGTTCACACCCCATTCTAGGTACACCACGGCATCACGTTATCCCCAGACTGCTTGGGAGGGTCCCAGTGGAGGCTCGTGGTGGAAAGAGGGCACCAGACGTCTTGCGGGCTCTTTTTGGAGCAGAGACCGCTCCAGTAGGATACCTGCAACACACCAGGGCAATAGTGGAACGGAGGCGAGATACAGAATGCAACGGTCAAGTGCTTGCACGGCATTTCCGTCTCTCGAGGTGAGACCCAGCGGAAGAATTCCGAAGGTGCAAATGTAATTAGGAGGTGAAGGGTCACTTTAATAATAATACAACTCCGTAGGACGATCTCGGCCGCGGTATTGCCTGTGTCTCTAGGTCCGTATGATTGACGACGGCATCACCTAGCAGTTCCTTCTTATGGCGAGCTAGCTGGGCTCGTGTTTTTTGTTAGAGCAAGTGACGGCAAAAAACGCCTACAGTACGCGCTGTTGTATTATGGTGGCCGTGTCTGGTCATCCTCTGTAAATTGGCTATCGTTTGTATCCTGGCCTCTATCCTGTGTCTTCTAGAATAGCAAAGTGCCTCAGTGTTAGAGCTGTCTCTGGTACGACCGCATGCCACGCCTGGTACGCAGACTCTGGATTTTGTTTTCCTAATTGCCCAATCCCGCCATGTAATCGAGTATGCTAATGTGGTGGTCGTCTTTCCCGGCGTGTTCGCTAGGCTATGGTCGCTTTTCTTCGCAATTCAATCGACTTGTACGGCCACACTGCCTTGGAAGGCGTCACGTTCCACGTGCCTGTTGAAGATGCTGAGGACCTTGTTGTCGCGCTCGAAGAAGTCCTACCTTACTCGTGGCACGATTTTGAATCTGCCGCCGTCGAGGGTACGTCGTCTTTATGAAGATAGCAACGACACTATGAGCTGTGGCAGACATTCTCTGCCAGTAGTTGCTAATTTCAGAGCGCGGGGTCAGCACGGGTGTTAGTCGCTGCATCACGCCGGTGTGTCTTCCCTTCACCTGTTGCTGTCTACCGTCGAGGGACTGGTGACACAACTAAGGAGACACGAGTGGCTTTGGGGACATGGCATGAAACATCGAATATCGGGCGCGGTTGAGTTACGTGAGAGCTACGGTGGGCGGCGATGCCATATCGAGTTTAGGTCAAAATGTACGTCCCAGTGCATGCACACTATACGGGGTGAGCTGCCGGGCGGCTTCTAAGTGTTTTGTTGCAGACTGAGCGCATCTCTCTCCGTGTCGCGTGCCCGTTCCTGTTTCCTTTTGCATCGTCACCTGACAATGTGGTTGCGTGTGCCGTTCCTGCAGCGCTCAAACCCCTAACAGCTCTGGTCATAGGGCGGCTCGTATTTGTTCAACTCCCGTCGTTCCTTTTCGAGTTTTTGGCGACGACGGAGGGCGCGGCGGCCGCAGCGGCTGGTACCGCAGAAGCGGCAGGCGCCTCCGCAGCGGGAGTCGTAACTTCTGTTTGCTCTTTCGCTTCGTGGCTAGTGGTTTTCGGGGGATGCGTCTATGCTCTCGTACGAGGCGCACAGGCTCTTCAGCAGTCCCGGCGGGCGCAGTTGCTGATGTCCGTAGAGGCGGTAGACGCAACAGGCGGTGCGAGTGGAGCAGCGGCAAACAAGAACGACGGGCAGACAAAACGCGGGGAAACCGCGGAAGAGAAAAGTGTGCTTGGCGACGCGATTGACGTCATTATCGATGTACCGGACGCTTGTGAAACTGACAGTCAGAACGACGCTCCGGCTGGAAGAGCAAGCCTAGGCTTTGCCGCCGATAGATCTACGGCGAAAGCGGATGAGGGGACCGCGGAGCGGAGAGCGATGCATAGAGCAGACGTAGAGGGAGGGAAACCGCGGGAGATGGAAAATTCGACTGAAGACAACCGAGGCGAAGCGAAGAGCGTCGTTGTCATCCGAAGGGACCCGACGAGAAAGTGGAAAGAAGAAGCCGTGTGTGAGGGCATGTGTTCCATCGAATGGTGCGGAGGATTTCCTCTGGGAATCTAGGAAGAAGCCAGTGGCGAGCAGAGTCCGTGCTGCAGTTAGTTGTCATCAGGTGTTGAGCCGCTGCGCCGCGGAGAAACACCTGGAGAGGTGGCGGGCAAGTAAAAGTAGCATTAACCCTAAGCGACGAGCCGGGCGCGATGAAACCGCAAGGGACAGCAAACTGAAAAGGGGAAGGGGTGGAAACATCCTTTTGTTTTGCTATTACCGTGCTTGTTGCACGTTTCCTTGGCATCCCTCTGGCTTTGGATAATTGTTGGCGTTTTTGCACCGATCCATTGTTCCGATAAGAAATAGCTTATGACCTACCGGCGGACCCTTCATTTCGGTGGAAGAGCGCATCATACGGTGTTTCCCTCTCTGTTCTCGTGTATTTTTTGCCGGTGCTCCTAGTCCTGTCTTCAACAACGGCGTGACACGAAGAGAAAGGACGCTTTCCTCTTTGGCCGTTGAGCCGCCTACCTTTTGCAGCGCGCCTTGGTGTGTTTCAGGATCCACCTGACGAACGCTGTTTGCGGCTTGATGGGGCCGAGCATGTGAAATTGGGCAAGAGGCAGTGGAAGAGACTCAGAGAATGAACGCTCGTTCTGTCAGTCTTTTCTCGCCTGTCGGTCCCATGCCGTGGGCACACGTACGCTTGTACTGTCGAGAAGAGATAAGCACATGACTCGGACTCACCTTCCTGCGTGCAACGAAGGGTAACAGCCTGTGGGTGTGTGCGTTCGCTCTGCTAGTCGGTGACGCATCTCACGCATTTTGGCAGCCAGTACACGATCCGGTTGTGTCTATAGATCGAATCTGTCGCGTACATCTAGGTTACAGCCGCACTCAGTAGGCCGATGAAACTGGCGAAAGCGCGCCCTATCGCACGGGCGGCTACATAAAAGGACGCACGTGAGTGAGAGTCGCAAGAGCCGGAGAGGATACGGAATGAAAATGTCAGCCTACTTCCTCGACTTCCATAAGGGGATGCTTTTCAAACTTGTTTCATGCTCGGGTTTGCGTATTGGACGATGCAGAGGCTTCGCTCCCGTTTACTGCTGGTTTTCTAAGCTATACGGCGTGTGGTTCGGATTTTCATTTTGGCGCCGGATTGACTTTATCATTATTCAGTGAGCAAAACCCACGAGACATCTAGTTCACAAGGCGGCAGCCGTGTTTTCACATGGCCACGGCACGGCCAGGACGACAAAGTGAAGAACTGACGTCCGTGAAGACCTGACTTCTTTTGGAGGACGGCTAAGCGTGCCCAGATGCCTGCGCGCTGAACAGAGACGAAGCCAGAAGGCCAGTATGTGCAAAGAACCTCTAGCTTTTGAGGATGCAAACCGAATCGCTTGATCAGGCGTAAGAAAGACACCTTTCCCCGAGAATTGGTTGGATAATTTTTCATTTCATGCGCCGTCTGAATCGACGCGAAAACGAACCCCGATGAAGCATCGGCGCTTTCTCGCTCCCCTGTCTCCATCGTTACTGCATGTGTACGGAGACAGACAGCACACACGCGCCTGTTCCCTCGTTGATTAACCGAAACTACGAGCATCTTTCTTTTTTTCTTGAGTCCAAAGACTTTTCTCTGTGTGTTCCTTTTTTGTACCTCCTGGTTAGGGTCTTCCCTATTGAGCAACTCGCACTGAATTCGGGAGAAGGTTTTTTTTCCGGACCCTTTTCGCGTGTCGATTTGAGAAGCACGCGCAGAGACAGCGGTTTCGGTTTACGCGCAGAGACAGCGGTTTCGGTTACCTAGCTCGTATAGGAGACGTGCACAAGTGCCGAAGCTTGACCTTGAGTTTTCTTGAGATTTCTTTTCTGTTTCACCATGTTAGCCTAGAACGCGCAAGTGGTATCTACAACCCGTTGAACCCTTTCTCCCCTCTGTCTTGTGTCAGGCGCTCTCCTCCTGTCACAGTTGTTTGCACACGCTAGCGCTGTCTTCAAATGTTCGCCCGACCTGCTGATGGTCGAAAGCTCTCGCCGGCCCGTACAAATTCTTCCCACAACCGCCAGCTCTCGTCTTTAGTGCCGGCTCGCTGTTGACGTCATCGTTTGCATTTGTCTCTGATTCGTTTTCCGATTCCATTCCCGTCGTCCCCTGACGCGTGGGTCTCCTTCGCCTGCATCGTGTCGTACTTCTGTCCCCTCTCTCCTTCTCTAGTCTCAGCCCATTTCAGTGTCCCGGTTCTTTTCAAGCTTTTCCTTCCAGCGCTTCGCCTCGGGTTCGGCCTCCCACCGCCCTCGCTACAGCGTTTACTGCCCTTCTCGTTTCCCTCCTCTCATCCTCTGCTCTCTGTGGGTTTCTGTCCAAACCGCTTTAGTGAGCTCTCTCCGTCCCTCCGCTCCCTTCATCTGCCGCTCCACCCCTCGCTCGCTGCACGCCCAGCCCTACGTTTGCCCTCCCCGCCCTCCCCGCCGCGCGTTCTTGATTGTCTCACTCGCCCCTCGCATTTTCTTCCACTCGCATCGTCCAACCCCGGGCCTGCGCGAAAAATGGGCACTCCCCAGAGTCCCTCGTTCCCGCGCCAGCAGCGGAGCGCCGCCGCCCGCGGCAGCGCTCCGCCCCTGGCGGCGTCTGCGCGGTCGGCTCCAGTCCTTCCGCTTTTCCCCTCCTCTGCGGCCGCGAAGGGGTCAGGCGCCGGGAAGCGAGATCTGCGTGGCTACTTCTCCGTCTTGGGCGGCGTTTTTGTGCACCTCTGCCTCGGCACTGTCTATACATGGGGCACGCTGGCTGTCTACGTCATCAGCTACATGCGCTTTCTGCAGATGCAGAGGGCCGGAGTGCTGCCGCCCACCAGCCTGCTGCACGACGGCCAGGCGGGCGCCGCCCCCGAGGCCTCGGCAGCCACCCCCGACCCGTCGATCGTCGCCTCGGAGTCCCTAGTGCGCCTCAGCGACGCCGCCTGGATCTTGGCGAGCCAATTCGCGGGCATGACCGTCGCCATGCCTCTGGGTGGAAAGTTGCAGCGGACGTTAGGTCCTTGCCGGTGCGTTGCAGGGGCGGCAAGCCGCGAACTTCCAGATGAGGGCAACAGGTCTCTCAGTCGAAACAGCGCCGCGCGATGCGTTCCGTGCTTCATCTCGATGGGCTGGGCTGGCCGTTCGCCCCAGGGCTCGCGGGCTGTCCCAGGGAGGGAGATGTAGGACGGTACTCTTTTCTTTCGTCTCCTCGTGAAACATCACAGTGAACAAGGGGTTTCCTCGACGCCGTCGCAGCGGGTTCTGGTTGTGCAGGAGTTGGCGCCACTAAGGGCTTGCTTTGCACTTTTGGCATGCACAACAAGACTGCAGAGGACGACAGTCGCCTGCGTTTTCTCGTGCCCCGTCTGCGCTTCTGCTCTCTTCTGTCCCCGGGGTCTCACGTGCACCCAAAAGCGCTTGCGCGCCGTCTCCCCGTCGCCCAGGTGGAAACGCGTCAATCGGAGCGACGCAACTGCAAGTCTCCTTCTTTCCCTGCTTGTTCCTGTCTTCCCCAGAACAGTTATTTTTGGAGGCGCTTTGATGAGCGCCGCCGTCGGGGTCGCGCCCTTCCTGCTCCATTCCTACTACTTGTTCGTCTCCGTTTTTGGCGTTGTTCAAGGCCTCGGGCTCGGCCTCGCGTACACGGCTCCGCTCATCTGCGGACTGACTTGGTTTCCCCATAAGAAAGGTGATTGAACAACACACGGCGCCAGCGGATGGTGATATATATATATATATATATATATATATATATATATGCATATGCATGCATATGTATGCATATGTATGCATATGTATGCATATGTATACGGTAACGGATACTACCTGTTTTCGGCGGAACGCTATCTATGCGCATGCGGACGCTTCTGCTTGTCTGTGGAGTATTCTCGTGAGGGGCGAGGGCGAGACAGTGAACACGGCAGGAAGGCCGCGTAACTGAAGAGAAGGGAAACTCCTGCAGACAGGTCATGGAACGGGGGCGGGCAGCCTCTGCTCCGTGACACTTTGAGGTGTGGCAACTCAGTCTCCGCTACACAGCAGGACAAACGCTTCGGGAAATAGACAGAGAGCAGCAGTGTCGACGTCTCATGCTCGCCGCTGAATCGTGGGTTTTCGGATCGTCTGGTTCTGATGCTTGTGTCCGTTGTTCTCCCCGGCGTTGTCACCCCCTTTTCTACGTGCCGTCCGCGCTTTGCCGACCTCTTCCCGCCCTCTCTGTGTGATTTTGAACTCAGGCATTGTGAGCGGCGTGATCAGCGCAGGCTTCGGGACTGGAGCGCTTCTCTTCTCTCCGCTGCAGGCGGCGTTCCTGAACCCTCTGAATATCCCTCCCTCGCAGGCGCCTTATCCCTCTCACCCCGCGGAGCTGTACTACGACGGGAAGGACCCCGAGCAGCTCGCGATTCTTCTGCGAGTCCCGCCCTTACTTAAGCGCCTTTCATTCTGTTACCTGCTACTGCTTGCGGCTGGCGCGGCTCTGCTGCACCTTCCTGCGCGCGAGCTGCCTGGAGGATTTCCATCTTCTGCAGGCGCGGCCGCGGCCGCGAGAGAGCCGGACGGGATCGCACAGGACATGGTGCGAGACATCGAGGAAGGGAAAATGAGCATGTCCGTTCCGGAGGCTTTGTGCTCGGGATCCTTCTGGAGTCTTTGGCTTTTGTTTTTCCTCAACGGGCTCGCCATCTGCTTCACCGCCACGTTCTGGCGCCTCCTCGCTGTAGACCGGAAAACGCGCATGTATATTCTCTCTGAGACGCAGCTGGCGCTCGTCGGCGCGGGCGCCAGCGCGTGTAACGCCCTGGGGCGCCTCGCTTGGGGCCACGTTGCAGACAGAAAGGGATTTCAGACTTCGCTGGTAAGTCCCAACCCCCCCCCCCCCCCCCCCCGCCGACAGGTCTCAAATGTTGCAAGGAAGAGTGCGAGTACCGCAAGGGGGACTAAGCTGAGTGAACCATACAGGCGAAGTCAGGCGTGAAACGGCGAGGGAGGAGAGAGCGCAGCGGGCAATACGGTAGCGAAAAGGGCGAATATCTAGACCGATGCGCGGCGACGCCTGCACGCGCACCAGCTACAGAGACAGCGGGATGACTTGTTTGCACAGAGATGAGTGCAGGAGACTTACCAAATTTCGGATGTCACTGGCGGCGGACAGCTGAGAGTCATGGCTGGGGTATGTGGTTGGTGCAAGGCGGGGGGACTTGTTAGGGCCTGTAGGCCTCTCGGAAGACCCCCGCCCACGTTCCAGACAGCGGAAGAGCTGGACATACTCTCCCGCTGGGGACCGTCTTCTGTACCAAACACTACTACGGACACACGCGAGGTTTCCCGCTTGTATCGGATGAGCGCGGCCTGTAAGGCTCCTCCGTCGCACGCCGTTGTTTGTGTATGTATTCTGTATTTGATCAGCTCTGCCTTAGCGCGTTGTGGAGTGGTCTGCTCTTCTTCTTGCCCAATGCGGCGCCACGGGGCGGACTGTTCTACGCCCTCGCGGTCTGCGGAAGTTTCTTCTGCCTCGGCGGCAATTTTTCAGTCTTCCCCTCTGCGGTCGCTTCGATTTTCGGGAGGGACGCAGTAGGTAAGGGGCAACGCACAATCGATGGGCGTGAAACGCCTTGCAACTGTTCAGCGTGCACTGCGATAGACGGACTCAATTTGCGGCCACCTCGACATGTTAAGGCACTCAACGACGTGACTCTTTCCACAGCTCACGTTTTTTGGTCTGCAGAAGTCCCTTCCAACTGCTTTCGCGCCCATCTGTGTGTGTGCGACCCGTAGGCCACTTGTACGGCTTCGTCTTCGCTTCACAGCTAGCGTCCTCCTTGGGCTTCGCCTACCTTACCCAGCGTGTGGCGCAGTAAGCGCTTCCCTCTGAAATTCCGCGGTTTTATGCTTTCACATATAGACCCTCTGTTGTTCATGTATGGCTCCCTACAGGGCCGACCCGGTACGGGAAGGAAGTGCAAAGCGCCTGCTAAAGAAAGAAGTGTGTGCGAAGCATGTTTGACTCTTTCCCACAAGCGTGCCGGTTTTCCAACCCTGTGAGGTTATCATGCATGCGAGCACCCAAGCGATATGACGTATCCGTCTTTCTCTCGTTTGGGCAAGCGAATATCGGCGGCGCTCCTGCCTCAAGCCTCCGTGAGCCGCTCTATATAGGGTACTAAATGTGATGAAAACTGTCTTCCGCTTTAGAACGTACTGCCCTCTCAGGCTTCCTGCGGATGCACGTAATCGTGCAAAGACGTTTATATGTTGTGATGCACCATGTCGTCATTTTTCCGTGTTTGCATAGTAGCAATGCAATGCTGAGACAGGCTTGACCGATTAACCGATGCCCCTGTTGATCTGCTCTTGTGAGTAGTGTGGGCGTACGTCGCCTGAAAGTTTCATCGGTTGGTATGCGCGTTTTTGTCTTTGTCGCTTGCAGGTCGCTTGGCACAGACGGCTTGTGCACTCTCATGGGCCTCTTTACGGCACTGACTTCTCTCTCCATTTTCTGTCTCCCCGCTGTCTCGCCTTCTGGCGAGAGGCCCGGAGGCTCGCGCCGCCCCTTTCACTCTCAGCAGAAGACTGCATGAGAATGGGAATGTCAGGTGCAAAGGACACACGAGACATATGCCTGTACAGAGAGCGATATACCTCGCCGTAAATTTGCATGCATACAGAATGTATACAAAGCAGTTTCCAGTAACGCGGAACACCTACGGTTCCAGGCGAATAGACATGTGTATCAGCATTTCACTGCCACCTGTCATAAACTTCTCGCTACCCCTACTCATAGTCACGAATACGCACATTTTGGCGGACATGTATATACATATGGGTTACATAGTAGCGCTTTAGAATCCATAGAGGCGCGATGCGTGACCGCGCTGCTATGTGTGTTTTTTAAAGCGCGTACATTGACTAATCAGGAATATGTTCATTTTGAAGCCGGGAAATGCATGACAGGGCATGAGTGACAGCTGGCTGTGTCATGGCTGTCTCAGTTTGTACTTCAGCAATACGGCAACATGGATTAGTAGCGAGAAAGAATTTAGCCAGTGAAGATGGAATGGATGACGGCAATGTGAAACGAAGGGTGAACGTGCGTGCTCACGATGCTCTAGATGCAATTACGTCGCAGAACGCCTGTCGCGTCAAGTCGGTGTTAGCCCATGCCGGCATGCACATCGCTGGATAGGCGCAGCGACATAAATCGTGAGTGTAGACACCTATAAATGTTCACTTCCGACCTATCTTCAATTTGTTCAAAAGGATATACCGTTGTGGCGTCCCTCGCCCACCGTCGAGAGTGGCAAGAGGCATCCACAATGCTATTCATATGTCCTAGAGGGCAGCGATGGGTGTTAATGATGGCGGGAAATCAGTGGGGTGACTCTGACAAAGGGCAACTGATGTAGGAAACGCACGGCGAAACGGCAGAGGAAAATTATAGTTTCCGAACTTAGTCCGCAGGTTGTCGTGTGTCATACTTCCCGTGCGAGTAGAGATGCCGTCGAAGTCGACGGGGACTGACAGGCAGCGCATTTGCCAAGATCCGGCTCCCGTTAGCTTTCGTCGCATCGTGCGGCTCAGTTTGCTTGCACCTAAGCTGCTTTCGCTTTGATGACGCGACCATGGGGACCAAACACTCACGGCATGCATTAGGGCCAGACGGCTTCTGCAGCGCTTGACGGTGCTCTAATTTTCCCCCATCAATGCGTCCGTTGTCCATCGTTGTCGTTCTGACTCTTGCGCCTGCTTGTACGGACGTGGCTTTTTTTCATCCGTGGTGTTCATGTGTCTGAAGACTAAACTTACGATACGCTAGAGCGAATATGAAAACCCTACATATCTTCACTGCAAGTTGCTGCTTGGTACAAAGCCCCGGGGGAGAAGCAGTGTCTCTCGCTCGAGTGAAAGAAGTCCCTTCAGGGCCTTGTATGCCTCCTTCGCTCTTGCCCTCCATGGTCTCGACAAAAAGCAGGCAGAAGCAGGATTCGCATATCTTTTCAAGAAGCAGCTGTGAGCAGGACCAACTGTGCTATGACGTCAGACCTCGACAATACTTCACACCTAGTATCCTGGACGGGGTCACTCGACCTCTCTCACCGGTAAGCCGTCGAGTTGCTCAAGAGTAGAGGTGAGTTCTCAGGATACAACGCTAGCACCGAGAACTTGTTACCGGAGCTCCTCGGTTTTAGACGGCAAACATGAAGCGTTCCTGTGCGAATCTTGGACAGCAAAAGATATAAGACAAGTCAGCGAAAAGAGTGTTTGCCGTCCCCAATGTTTCCCTTTCTCGACGGCGAGCACCCGTGGTGTTTTCCGCTCCTGATTTTTTTCGCCTGTAGATATTGCACTGCTCGCGCCCCTGGCACGCTTTGATGGTCCCAGATTCCTTGAAGCGGCCGTCTTTAGTGGACCCTTCTACGGAGCCAGTGTGGATTATGTCGACATTCATCGTGCGAAACAGCTTTTCCTCAACAACGTTTGAAAAGTTGCGTAATCCCGAATCCGACACGGGCTATCTTGAAAAAAACAGATACAACACAGCGAATATCCCCGCCCTGTAATGTGCATTACACACCTTCTTCAGCGAAACGGAAACAGCAATTTCGACCTGAGCCCGCGGAGGTAAACACGGTGACTAACAAACTGGAGCTCGAGTCTCCTCTTCGACCACGTGGCGTTGGGATATGCAAAGCAGCCGGTTGACAGTTTGTCCCGTGCCGGACTGCCGCCCATTTTTCGAATGAATGAACGCTGGGGAGTCGAGCGGAAAAACCCTAACCCCCTTAGGAAGCACGCACACCACGTTCGTATGCGGTCACCGACAGAGACAAGCGCGTGAAATGCTCAAAGAAAATATGAACTCTGTCTCATGCAGGGTCGCTGCGTAGGGCGCTCCTGAGGCAGTACAAAACCTACAGGGCTCTTTCAACGGTGCCTTGCTCTCATACTCAACGACAGGACACTACGCAAGATAGTGCTGTAGCCGGTTCCCCGAGCCACGTTTAAGAGTTAGCCCTGTTTTCGTCACACCGCTCAGATTTTGTCGCTGTCGCCGCGACCGAATCGCCCTGTCTCTTCCGGCTCCTTTGCGAGCGGCATGCATGAACACTCCCTAAGCAGGGCCTGGCAAGGCCGAAGGTGGGCGTAAGCTATCATGCTGGCTCGACAGGTTTTCTGCAGCTTCGCCTCGAGAATGAGGCCGCGACCCCCGCACTCGGTTCTCTCCACTGGCTCGCCACATCACGCAGAGCCTCGATTAACTCGCGCTCATCATTTCGAATGTCGCGAGCATCGGTGGCGTCATTTGCTGCCGCCCCGCCCGCTGCGAGTTCCCACTCTGCGCCCAGAGACTGTCGTAACGCATGCAGCGGCTCCGCGCCCCTCCTTTCGCATGAGGCTTGTCTCTGTCCCTCTTGCTCTTCTAGTCTGTCGCTTCGTCCTGCGTGTCGCCCTCCTCCGCCTCTCACAGGGTCTTTTCCTTCTTCGGACGAACGCCCACAGTCCTTTACAGGGGCCTGCCTCGCGCGCGTCTGCCGGTCGAAGGCAAGAAAGACAGCGATGACTGCAGACGCCGCGCGCGCACTCGTCCCCAGGAGCAGTTGCCTCACTGCGCGCGCGTCGCCGGCCGAAAGGAGACCTGGGTGAGGCGATGTCGCCTCTGCGAGCCAAGCGGCGTGGCTGAGTCGCCGCCGCGCTGCGCACGCCCTCAGCCACTGCGAACGGGGCTGACCCAGCCCACGGGGCAGAAACCCCCGGGGTGCGGCGAGCAGCCACCGACGCTCTGAAGCGCGGTCCTGCGGCCGGCTTGGAGGGTGAGGAGGTGAAGTCTCGGCAGGACGAGGGCAAGACACATGGAAAGGAGGACCCTCTCGGAGATGCTTCAGACGGCGAAGCAGCCACGCGATGTCCGCCGGCGACGGAAAACCTGAGGTTCACAAAGCAGAACGTGGAAAGCGGAGGCCGACTTTGACAACCATTTCTCAGCTCGGCCCGTGTAGCGCGAAACAGAGGGACGGCACTGAACAGACGGCTCCCACTAGCTTCGTCCCTGTTTCATGCCACCATCGGTTGCCCTTTCCTTCGGCGGGGCTAGACTGCATATGCGGTTGCAGCACAGGCCAAAAACAGTAAAAAGAAGGACCAGCCGCGAAAGCCTCTTTCTGGGCATGAAATACTCTTGGAAGTAAACGATCTAAACAGGGGAAGAAATAAATTCAGAAGGATCCGGTGCATGCACCGACAACACAACTCGGCGTCAGATTCCCCCAGCCCTGAAACTGAAAGCGGGCGATGCAGCAAAGAAACCCTGAACCTGATTTCCATCTAGATCGTGGGATCGCCGTGACAGCTGCCCTTCCCGCCCAGCAGGGTGTCGGGGCGCGGCCGCTCGACGGCGAATCCAAGGGTGGAGCAGCTGACCGTTGGCGGCTTGTGCAGAAAGGCAAAATGAATATGTCTCGCGGACGCCTGCCGCTTGTGAGTCATTCACCGAAGTCGAATCGCAAGCCCGCTGAAGAATCTCATCAGCGTTGGTAGCAGGGCATTTTTCCTTCTGGACTAAGATCGCTGGTGGCGGCGAGCTGCTGAGACAGTCGTCTACGACAGGGGTATCGTCCAGTTTTCTGTCGAGCGGCCGCCGTTCACGAGCCTCACAACCCTCCGCTACGTACATATGTTCCGCCCTTTCCGCGTCCGGAGGATTCACTGAGTCCTGGCCTCCTGTGCAGGAATTCAGTCGGCGGCTGCCATCTTCAACATCAGCGAGAGACAGGCAACTAGCCCCCTCTTCTCTGGCTGCCTCGCTGTCGGTCTTCTGGCGCTCAAACCCTCCTCCTGCCTTGCCTCTGGCAGACCGCGGCGCGGGCGTTCGCGAGTTACACACATATCGCTCCCGAGTCTCACAAGGCGGCGGCTCCGAAGGCGCGGCCCGCGCCGACCGCACATGCCGGTTGGGCGAAGAAGAGGGAGACTCGAGAAGACGAGCAAGCGACGCCGACGGCGCGCTGCGGAAGGCGAAAGCCTCGTTCGAAGAAGCGGGAAGAGGCGATAGGCCGTAGAGAGACGTCACGCGGGCGTCGAAGCAGCGGCCCATGGTTGCCGCGACGTCAGTTAAGAACACACCGGCTAGGTGCTGATGGAGAACGTTGTTGAACTGCAAGAGCCGCAGAAGCAGATGCGCACTGCGCGCTCGATGGATTGCCAGGGCGGTGGCCCAGGCAGACGCGAGGGGCTAAGAGACGCTGCCGCCACGCACGCAGCGACTGAGCCCGTCAGAAGCGAAGGCAGACACCAAGATACAGAACGAAAGCGGAAGCTGCTGTAGTGAGAAAATGCCAGTTAAACGCGAGAGAGCAGCACATGAATCGGCGGATGCTGTTTGCTCGCGTGCGAAGCGAGCGACCATCACGGCAACGGTGACAGACACTCGCTTTGCGTGTCGGCCGGAGGAGCGCAGGCGCGCCTCCCTGGAGGCAGTGAAGAGGGCTCCCGCTGTGCGTGGTCGCGGCACGCGCGGCTTGGTAGACATATGCTTGCAAATAGACAGCTCCGGGGCAGAGCGGCGAAGGGAGGTCGTCTAATTATACAAAGCGGCACACGCATATATAAAGGAGTCCCGCTCGATGTGAGCGGCGGCACGTTCCGCGGAAAAACCAAAAAAGGAACCAAGGAAGCACTTGGAACCCAGGGGGCCCCGTTCGAAACTGTCTGCAAAGCGTGCGCTTCAGCGGGGCGGTCCTGAGTCACGCACCTCGAACTCGATGGTGAAGTCAACTGAGCAGGCGCGAGTCGTCCCAGGAAGAGGGCGGAATTCCCAGCAGTTCACCTGCAGAAGACGCGCAGAAGAAAGACGCACACGTGAGTCCAGCCGCTGCAGCGAAAACTTGCAAGCGTGGTGGAGCGGACACTGGACACGAAAACGAAACCGTGCAACAAACCGAGCCTCGGGCGGGGTCGAATGGGGTAGGAGGGGGGGATTGGAATACGGGGGCGAGCGCGGGTGGCGCGTAGGCGATCGCGGGCGCCAGTTTGCGTGGGCAGGAAGTTCCAGAGCGCTCTTGTTCCTGCGACGCGGCAAGCCTGAAGCACGCGGAAAGTCTCCTTGCTGTGGCTTCTTTCACAGAGCAACGCTTGACGCGCAGCCGCGAGAGGTGTCAACGCCTTACCAACGTCTTGAAGACGCGCGAGTCTGCAGCGGCAACCGTGACAAGGAACGCCGGCGAGGCCCCTGGCGAACATGAGGCTGCGTCACCCCCCGCGGGCGCAGAGTCGAAACGCTCGAGGTGTATCTGTCGGAGACGATGCCGAAACCCACGACGAGCTCGGCCTCGAACTTCTCTTGGCCATCTCGGTGCCGGCGGACAGGCGTCAGCAGGCGACTCTCCTGAGACGCAACAAAAAGCCAGGGGGAGACGGAGCGCAGCATCGCAGGGGCCGAGTTCCTCTACGCTGTCCTACTGGTCGCCCAGTCCTCGATTCTCTGCATTGCCCGACAAATGTAGTGTTCGAATGCGTTCATGGCTAAAAAAGAGAAGGGCGAATGCCTTCGGCAGTCCGATGCGTCACGCCATACTCTCCTTCCCTAGCGGAACTGCCAACAGGCAGGAAACGCGCTGGGCACTCCGTCGCAAACCCTGTCAATCCTATTCCCCGCGTTCTGCCGGTCACTCATCCGCGTCTTCGCTGGAAACGGCGCAGAGGCGAAACATGGGGGTAGTGCCATAAGCGGCCAGGCGACGAGGTGACTCGAGACACACGCCCGCGCACGGCTACGCTCCGACGCAAAGAATCGCAGGCCGCCGCGCCGTCGCCAGCGAATGACTACTCGAGTGAGAAGGGCATTCAGGACGAGATGCAACGCACACGCGCACAGCAGTAACTGCACGGATGGGAGGATTCACTCATACACACTGGCAGGCGAACTCGAGGCCTCCTCCCCCCTTTTCACGAACGCTAGAGGCAAGCGAGCCCGTCAGCTGAGACTGAGACTGCGCAGACGAAGGGGCACAGATCCTTTGGGCGTCTACACGACGCGATCAAAAACGGAAGGTGAAGCCGTTCGGACTGCAGTGCACTGTGCTGGGAAAAAACCGTAGTTTATATGAACCTAGGAATTCCATTTTAGGCAGTGCAACATGGAGTCTAGCTTCAGTTGTCATCTGACTGGTATTCCATGCCCTGAGTACGTAAAGAGAAGGGAAGGTTAATGGCTATTTAAACACAGCAGTTACTGGGTTCTAACAGGGAGAGTGTGAAACTGTCTAATGCCGCGACGATCCAAACGCAGGCAGGCCTAGCCTATGCCCTCGCTCCCCTCTGCCCCCCCTACTTCCCTCCCGCCCCCCTTCCTCCGTTTGACTTCTGTTGGTCCGGGCAGCACAGCAAGAACTCGGTGTCTCGACATATCTCTAGTGCTCCATGCCCTCCCGCCGCCGCACCTTGCACCATGGAACGAATTCGTGGTACGTGGCCACATCTTGAACCACAGAAAAGTACTCCTCCGCCGAGACGCCGACCAGCCTTCGTTCAGAGTGTCGCAGACAGGAGGGACTCGAGTTCCACAGCACGCGCGAGCCACGGTAGTCCCTATCTGCGTCGATCAGCTCAGTTGCTGCCTGGCTCCCCCACAGTCGTTGGCCTGGCTCCTTCGTCCCTCTGTCTTCTCGAAGCGCCATGTGGCTCTGTCCTCCGACAGGGACACGCGCAGAGGCCGAAGCCCCGTGCGGCGGTGAAGGGCGAGCGGGGGAGTGCTGAGATAAGACGTCGGGAAGAAGAGCCGTGAGGGACGAAGGGGACGGCAGGCCACTCCAAAACTGCCGCGCATGCGACAGGCAGAAACGAGAGTTCGGTTCTCCCGGAAAGGACAAGCACCTATGCAGAGGAGGATGTGCGACAACACACGCCGCGAGAGAGCGCTCGCTGAGACGCGCGAGACCCGAATGAAGCGAAGAGAGCGTCGAATCACGCAGCAGCACGCTGTTTTTCCACGCCGTCGGGTGCCTACGAGAAGCGCCAGCGTTTGGTAGAGGCGCGTGCAGTAAGGCTCGTTGACTAGACGAGCGCACATGCCCAAGCCGACCCTCCTGCGTGCCACGGGAAGGCGTGTCGCGCACAGACGAAAGCGCCGTCGGCGCATGAGGCAGCCGCGTGGGGAACCAGGCTGAGGAAAACGCTCCATTCTCCCTCAGCAGGCCAGACGCGTACTCAGAAAGGCCGCCTGGTGCAATTTTTTCCATCCGCTTAAATGCGCCACGCTTGTAACGCAAGCGTCTGTGCGACTCGGCCTCTGAAGATGAATGGACTGTCGCGTCGTGGGGAAACCAGCTACTCGCCTGCGGCCCCGGATCAGAAGCGGCGCCCGCCTCGCTTTGCGAGAGGCGACGGGAATAAAAATGTCTCTGTCGAGCAGACGCCTGCGCGCGTCCTCCCTTGAAAGGGGCGGTAGCGCATGAGGGTAGCCCGCGGCGACCCCTTGTGCACGCGGCGCCCGCCGAAGCGCCGGTAGTTAGCATTTTTTAGCGCTGTACAGCGGATGGGTATCCGGCACGCTGGAGTGCAGGCTGTCAGGGGGTGGCAAGTGTCTATACTTTCCGCATTGTTACGGAAACGCCCACATCTCGCTTTCTTGTAGACAGGATGCTACCTCGGTGCCTCGGAGGCGCCCTTCTAGAGCGAATATCGGTGCCGCAACAGGGACCTGAGCAAGCATCAAATATGGGCAGAGGGTGCCCAGACCGGAAATGGCTTGCGCATCACGTATTGAGCAAGGCGTCACTCGGTCTCTTTCGTTCAGGTACTGCTGTTTGTACATGAAAACGCGAGGTGTGACGGTTGCGGTTCATGCAGAGCCACGGCGAGAGATGAAAAAGCCTGTCTGGCCTCGGAGACTGAACACCCGTTAGGAACCCTCCGACTATACAGCACACAGGCACGAGAACAAAGCGACCGAAAACACAAAACCGACTTTTTCCGCGGCGATGCGCTTCAGCAGTTCAGGGATCCTGCGTTCGTTGCATGCGCATGAGAAGTGCATGCGCTTTGTGAATTCATGTGGAGAACGCAGAAGCCTTCTACGATCGGCACCACATGCTAAATCGGACGCGATGTAGAAACAAGCAAAACCGGCTGGGAAAGCAAAGGAATTGTGACTGTTTGAAAGGAGGTGTGCATCCAGGGCGCGGTCATCTTGCAACGGGCGACCGCACGCACAGCAGGGGCTACAGGGACAAGCTGACGGAGCTGGCGTTTCCGCCCCGGCGTGTCACGGCGCGTTCCACGCGATTGAACTGGCTTCCCTAGGCGTAAAGTGAGTATTCCCTCGGAGCATGTGGCCATCAATCAGCTTTCGCTGCGCTCCGATCTCGGTAACGGCATGTGCGTCACCGTGATCCACTGAGACTGGTGTCTCTGCCGGCCGATCGAAATAAACATGCCGGCAGCTTTGTCCAAGCGTGCAAACAATCAGCTGATGTTACGCCATCTAGGTCGTGAAAGGGGACTCCTCTGCTGTAAAGCAGAAGTACGGCGTTTCTTTTGAGCTCGACATCCTAACCGCCTTCAAGGGAGTACCTGCTGCGATGTCGAGCACTGCTACGGCCCTGGAATTTCAGTGCCCCTGTCATCCTATCCCCTATCTCTCATCTCCTCTCTTCTCTGTAAGGCTGATGTGCGCGCGGCAAATCCAGTCCGGCGTCGATGAAGTGGAGTGTTTTTTTTTAAGGACGGTTGGAAGATTCCACAACGACGCAGTAGGAAAGATGGACCGTTAGGGGTTTGCTCTGTCACGATTCGGCAGAACGTTCGGAGTGCAGCGGTTGATATTCCTCAGGTTTTGCCTGGATCTCGACGAACAAAGTCAGCGGTCACTCGTCTTCTTAGAAAGTCAGTTCCTTCGCCTTAAACGATGCTCCTCCGGTCTATTTTCTTTCTTTACAAGTTGTTCCCGTCTGACCGAGTGTGTAAGGGGCTGGGTGAGGGAGGATTGTCAACTGGCTGGCGGTCGTGTTGAGTCGTTTCAAGGGTAGTACACAGTGTGGCCGAATGCGTGCCTCGGGGTACTTGTTTCACTGGCATCTTCGTCAGGCACTCACGGTAAAGAAACCCAAGAAACGCATTGGGTACAGGAGGCGTGAACGCGCTTCTTCTCGTTGTGCCTAGGCTCTCACCGGCCTCCCACAGGAGATGTGCAGACAAAGTGCTTGATACTGTATCCCAACACCCTACCACTCTCCTATCTGACTTCTAGCTTGCGGCGGGAAAACTGTAGAGGTATCTCCTACATTAGTGGATGTGCATGTACTCAAGGGCAACGAAAGCATCGTCACGCCATCGTTCCAGGATATCCAGTCAGAGCGACGGAATATCCATAAATCTGGTTTGCCACATGCGGTTGTGAGGCCACTCCCTCGTTGTCGGTCACTTCAGTGCACGGAGGACGGTCGAAGGAATCATACCACTGCGGCAGCGTAGATCCTACTTACTGTTGCACTGGTCGAAAAAATCTCCTGACATGATATAGCGTCTACGTAAGCGGCTGCTGGGTATAGTCTCGTAAAAAGGCTTCCCATAGCTTACGCTAAGCGGAAGAACGTCTGGGAGTGCCGAAAACGAATTAGTTGCCAGCGTCAGAAGGAAGCGCTGACTGATGCGAAAGAACGTCGTACCATGATGACTACAGCGTCTTACCACAAGAATCTCCCTGGCTCCTTGATTCTTCAACAGGTCAGCCAGGTGGACAGCCGCCGACCGCGGGAATTAGAAGGCAGGACCAAGTTCTTCACTATCATAAATGGGCAATACATGCGCCCTGCTGGGGAAGGCTCGCGCAGCCAAGCTCTAGCCACGAAGGACTCTGGTCATATGGGACTGCTGGTACCAGAAGAACCTCTTGTGAGGTGGGAAGTCGGGGGTAGTTACGATGGCCGCCCGCTCCAAGTTGCTTTGGCGGGACGGTGAAAGCGGTGTGTTCGATTTCGACGACGCATTACTTTTGGTGCATCATGAGATTCACGCTTTGTCTTGGCAGTTAACCACTCTAAAATCATTGTGGCGAATCGCGTATTGGTGAGAGCTCCTTCCGATGTATTGCTATGCTGAAAACTACATCATGACTCGGGTTATCGCCCTGATCATGATTAGGCTGTAGCGGCAAGGCTCGCTATCATCTGTATTGCTCCGCTCGCGAATCAATGGCAGTATTGTAGCTGTGAAGGTTCTATGCAACATTGCACGCTGGAGTACCTCGGCGATGATTCATTGGTTTCGTCTGATGAAAAGCCTCGTGCTGTGAAGCAAGTAGTGACAAGTGACGGCATGGCGTGAATCGCATGTTTGTGCCCCTTCCCAAATTGAGTTAACGGCACAAGTTTCTGCAAATGGTTTGTTTACGGAACTTCTCACAACTGTTTATGCATGTCCTTTGGTGTGAAAGCATATCGCACTATCACTGCATTCCCCTTGAACGCACGGTAGCAGGCCTTCCAGTAAAGCAGAGCACCCAGTCCAAGGATACACAGAGGTTGCTCTGATATAACATTGTTACGTTTCTGTCTCTCCCTGGTTGACAGCTCCTGTCTCTTTTCTTTTTTGTCAGCGTTGTCCGGCAGGTCCGCTGCACGGTGTTCCGGTTGATGAGAAGATCGTCCTTGTCTGCGTTCAGTCATGTGTGGTACATCGTGGAGACCCCGCACCGTGGCGGCTCGCTCTAAAAAACGGACCTTCTGTTCACAAGAATGTGCTTCATGCTGTCAGAAGAGGGGCGGCGTACTGCGAGCCTCATTTTACGGCAAGTTGTGTATTTCAGCAGCGAAAAAGAGGCACTCGTATCCGATTTCTGAGTAGTTCAACAGAATACAAGTACCTTTGCGGCATACTCGTCGGACGACGGGGCGACGAACCGCAAAGATCCTTCACCACGCCCGTGTGACGCTGGTCTTCGAGACAAGAGCAAGAGTGTGGCAACCATTGCAGGACAAAGGTAATTCGATTCGTTGAGGGTAGCCAAAAATCCGCTGTGCGTTACATTTCGTCCCCCGAAGAAGCTGCCAGCATTCAAACGCAGCTTCAACCATCGCATCCTGAGCTCTGCCGAAAGGCGCTGGAGGCGTACATCCTGCCCTTGCCTGGTATGGAACGTTGCCGGAGCCTGCCTCAGCAGAACGTCAGCGACCAACTTCCCCAAGGAGAACCTCTACCGCGTCTCAGGAAACCTGCCGTGTTCTTCTCCATTGCCACCGCGGTAGACTCCTTTGCGCTCTCAGTGCATCAGAGGAAGGCAGAAAATTGCAAGAGCGGCTTGTTGCAGCTGCTCTGTGCAGCCCCTCTAGGTATATGAAGGAGGCTTCCTCCAGTGGAGCTTCTGGAATTGTTCAGCTGGAGTTTTCATCTGCGCCTGGTGGATGTCGCCTGGCACCAACTTCGACGCCGGGTGTAAGTAGCCGAGTAGAAAGCAAGACGCCGACTCCACAAGATAGTGATGATGCTGGAAGGCAATACTGTCTGCTAAAACGACTACTACGGGACCGAGGCACTTCCATGATAGAGGCTCTTCTGTTGCACATTGGTAAAGGTAAGAGGCTGAGGAACCTGTAAAGCAGCTGAGCAGTGGTAGTGCCTTTGTTAGCAGGTTTCTATATGTTTGAACAGAGGCAAGCCGATCAAGCACTGCAATCAAAACGGTAGCCCGTGCGTGAGGCTGTCGGCCATGCAACATTGTGTTTCCAGAGAATGAGTTCGAATAGAATTGAAAGTCCCCCCCTACTCTGCGAAAGGCTGAGAGTGGCGGCCACAAACCGCATCCTTCTTTGCTCACGCACGATTTAGTTTGGTGCATGTTGGTCGCCATCGGCAGTAGATCTCGTGCGACGTACCACCACTGAGGCGCCAGCCAGGAGCGCGCTGTGAAACAATCGGTCCGACCGGCTGCCGTAGCGTTCAGTATTGCTTATGAGCACCCATATCTCTCGAGAAAGACTCCATACCATAAGTAGGGAAAGCAGTTCACCTCGTCCGCACCTCCACACTGCTGCAACGTGTAGGGGTTCGTTAGACTGCTGTGACTGCCGACTCGCAATGCGCCCACCACTAGCTTCGCAGTACGAAGCATGGTATGGTTCGCGATGCGTTGTTGTCGACGTCTTGAGGGGCTCCGAAGGCCAGTGCAACCCCATAGCTGCTGACGACTGCTGAACTTTCAGCATACTGAGCGGGGACACTGGGTCCAGTGTAGTAGAATTTTCAGTGTTTCGTTTACATCCCTTCAACATGAACGCACAATCATAGAGTTTGTCTCCAAAGTGGGTCTGAAAGATAAATACTCCGGACTTGCCCCGCAGTCCAATGAGATGGGCCCTCCTACTCTTCGCACAAGAAACTATGGCACGACAGTGTCGTAGGTGGTTCTCTGTTTCTTGTATGCCAGCACTGGTCGCAGCTAGCCCCGCTTCTCATGTCCCTTCGCGTCCAGAGGCGGAGCGTGAGCAGCTCGAGGCAAGGCAAACAATTGCACGGTGGATCGCTGACGGAGTCAGCGCTTCTCCACCTGCCTACGTGCGATATCTTGCCAATGCAATAGCGAGGGCCACGCGCCTTCTTTGTGAGGCAGGAAGCAGTGAAGGATCATCGGCCGCAGTAGCATCATCAGTCAGTCTTTGTCCTGCGCAAGCTCACTACCCCCTCGCTGTCGATGAAAACTTCCAAAAGGATAAGAAAGAGATCGAACTACGCGTCTCCGAAATCGAGTCGGAACCCCTGGCTTCTTCGAGAACACGCGATATGGGATGGCACCGCCTGAGTGGTTGTGAGCGTGACAAGGCTTCCGTGCAGGTCGGTCAGAAAGTTCCGATTTGCAGTTTGGCCGAAGCGACGAACCAGCAAGATCGCCACGGATGCCAGAGTGTGAAGATTGTTAAGCGGCACGAACAGAGGGAACGCCTCCGCCATACGAATTTGGCTGGCAATAACTGCGTTTCCCGTCGGGCGGCTGTGCCAGAGCAGAAGATTTCTGCCAGCGTGAAGATCAGTATTGCGCATGGGGACCCAGAAGAAAAGCGGACGACTCGTCTGGGTCCTAAACGTGCACCGTCACCTCAAAGCAATCCTCCAGTTTCGCGCCACAGTACTGAAGCACGCGAACATCAAGGCGGACTTGGACTGAGCCTTTTAGGAGAAGCAGTAAGCTACGCATTCTGTGAAGCCACGCCGACAGAGGAACTTGAACAATTGTGTAGCGCTGTGTGTGACTTGGTGCCAATCGTGTTGACACATGTCATAAAAATTGAGCTTCAGCAGCAAGAGCACCAAGGCAAAGCCGGATCACACGGAACAGCCTCCCGGATGCTTGCATCGAATTCTGCGAGCGGTCACTCGGACTGGAAGGCCAGCATGCTGGGAGATCTGGACGATGCGAGCGGCGTTGATGCCAGATTTCCAGACCGTCCGACAGTGAAACACGAAACAAAGTCCGCTTGAGCTGGATGGTCCCTTACCTTCCAGCGCTGAGTTCGTACGTGAGCGTGCAAGAGCAGAACGTGTTCTCTGTACTGAGAGTCATCCGTTCTGAAGAAAGATGTGGCAGCTAACTAAGCGAGGTTGAGAATACCCGTGGGCGTCGTGTCACCGCCTCACCGCAAGAACGGGACGCCGTACAAAATGCACCTTCAGTCGCGGCAGGTATGCTGAAGCACCCGTCAATCTGCATGTATTCAACATCGACGCGTGTCGGTGCTGAATATATTCATGGCCGGTTCTCTGTGGCTACAAGTGAAGACGAACACCCCCGTCTACCTGAGAGGAGACGTAGCCCAGCCCGCCCCAAACCGCGCCAGATGCACTCAGCCGAAAGGCCTTTCTTAATTTCGTCACTCATGCGCAAAAAGTCCCGTGATCGAGCTCGCCACGGTGTGTCTGAATCACCTGTGTGATGCTAATGAGTTGTCCGAGCAGAGTAACGGCGTGATATTACGCAGTTCAGTACCTGCTACTAGAGCCGGCCTTTGCTTTTAGCGAACCTCGAAACACGTCTGGTCTCGAGGTCACCAAAGGGATACTCACAACAGAATTCTCCTTCGCGAGGAGCTTCACACTCAAAGTCAACTGGCAAGGCCGCGTGGCGAAACTGAACTAATTGTAAGTTATTAATATACATTTCTAATTAAATAAATATAAATAATATTGCAATTTTGATCGGCCTTGACAATGCCACCACGTCACCGCGGCAGTACGCGCAATTTTCAGTAGTACCACCGACACGGCTGGCCGCTGGTTGTCTCCTCACAGCAAACATGGTGATCACGCAAGTGCCAGCGAGCCAGCCGGCCGGTGGTCTCTGTTTCGTCCTCCATATGGGCAGTGTGACGCGCCGAGTTTCAGTGTAGGCTGTATATTCCTGACAGCGGCAGGCTGTTCTGCCTCTCCGGAGGTAATTAGGCCACTCTGACGAAAATGGGAAAGATGTGGATATGCATGCTACAGAACGTGGACCGTGTGTGTCGTGCTGGTGCTGAACCCCAGTTCGATGACTCCAGGTCGCAAACAAGACCACGCTGCGGAATTACCCGCAGTCCCGCCATGGCCCTTAAGAGGCCCTCTGAGTTCAAGCTCTAGAGGAAGCTCTGGTTCGCCGACGCACAGCGCCTTCACTCTCTCCGTTCCGTGTCGCGGTTTAGCTGTGCTGGTATGTTTCCTTCCTGTGCCTATTCTCTTTCTTGGGCGCTGTTGCTCTGCGAGCTATCACCTCGTTCAGTCGAGTTTAGTCTTCCATGTCCTCATCAGAAGACGACGCCTGCGGGGAATTGGGGGGTGCACCGGGCCCTGGCGGGGACGGAGAACCCCGTCCCGAAGTACCCAAAAGTCTTCGCCCCTGGTACGCCGCCTCACGCTTGAGCCGGCGGCGTCTGCGGTGGTCCGCCCGTCTTTGAAGGAGCCCCTGCTCAACGGGTGAGGGCCCTTGTGCAGCAGCGGATGCTTCGGCGGCAGCTTGCGCGGCGCGCCGCAGGGATTGTTGCTGGAATACGGTAGGCCAGCGGCCTGCGGCTTGTGCAGCCTCACGCTGCTGCAGTCGCATCTTCTGCCTTTCATGCGCTGAGTACTCTTCCTTACGGAGCCGCGTATTCCTGAACGGAGACCCTTGCAAGGGATTGTCTGCAATGTGGGAGGAAGCAAGCATGCTGGCTAGTTGCAGCATTATGTCCGGATGCGGTTGCTGCGTCAGCGGAGACTGCGAGCTGGTGGGACCAGCCTGAAGCGAAGTATCATGCGAGGGCCCTGCGGACCGGTGGCCTGCTACCGACCCCTGGCTGACACCTAATGCTGCTGTCCCTACGGTGCGTTGTGTGCTTGCCACACAAGAAGGGCAGCGGCATCCCCCATACCTGCAGGAGCCTCCACTTCCTTGATCCATCAGTCTGCGCACGACAGGGCCCTCAGAAGCGCGACAGGAATGAATGCACTCACGCAGTCTCCCCAGACCGCCTGTAACCCCCACGTATACCACCAGTGACAACACAAGCACGCGAGCGAGGGTGCGAACAATAGAGTAAGCGCTCGAAGTACGGCGTCTCTTCTTTGTCGTAGCCACAGCACCAAGGCGGACCGTCAGTTCGTCTGCGTTAGTTGTGGCTCGCAGGCGGTCTCGAAGAATGGATCCTGCGGGGCTTTGCCCAGAGTGATTCGCACTCGTCACCTCGTCTGCCGACATGGTCGATGCCGCTCGCGTCGGTTCTGTTGAAGCCACCATATCGGCATACACCCCGGGCCGCTCTGCGAACGCAAAGAAAGCGTGTGCACGGGAAAGAATTGCGACCTTTCTTTCCATGAAACCCCATCAGAGCCAACTGGCCTACACGGGCGAGGAGAAGTGCCAGGGGGGAGGGGCGCGGGAATTTGATCAGACCTGTTGATTACTTCCGGCAAGTGTAGCTAGCGCACCGACCGTCAACAGGTCGACAGTTCAAACTCACATGTGAAAGCCGCCACCCTACAGCGTGCAAGGCTGACTGCTCCTGCTAAACTTGCAACAGTGTACCATCACAGAAAATATAAAGCCAATTGGACGCATTCCTCGTCGATATTGTTCACCACTTTCGAAAAATACGATTCATCCTGGGGCCGCGCGCGCCACTGCGTGCGCGCACGTGGGGAAATAGTGGAGGAAATCGAGATGTATCAGCATAAAGGTGAAAACGCGGTTATCTTTACGTCTGAACCCGAGGGCCGCGCTACAGCAGATTTTTGCTTAGCGTCAAATCCCCTCAGCGCTGACAGTCCTTAGCGCACGCTTAACATAACCTCGATATCACTTGCGCGACTGGCAGTCCCCGCGCGTCGCCTCCTCGTCTTAGTCTCGCTTCGGCAGGGACGCCCCTAGTCAACACGGAGTGGCGTTCCCTGCGAGTGATCACCTCCGCCAGGTACTGCTTTTTTCTGTGTCGGATTGGTTGCCATCGACTCGAGAGCGAATTCCCTGTTATCTCTGAAGCCGGAGCCTACAAGTTATTTGCAGTGCCGGCGACATCAGAGGTAACGCAGAAAAGGCGTTTTTGTAATACGTAGACTCTTGCGCACCGTCACGTTTGTTGACTGCATAAGCAGCCACCTTACGGAATGGGACTCACGCTTTCACAGTGAAAACGTCAGTTCGGTTTAACACATGAGGACATTAGTCATGGCACACGTGTGTGCGGACACTGTGACAGCAAATTATATCGTGGAGACCACTTCGCCTCTTCGGTTCTTTTTCTTCAGGGTTGTGGCTCCAGGAATACCTCACGGTAGTAACCGGAGAAAGAGTTTCGACCTGTAACAAAGTAGACTTCAGGATACACCCATCCACTCAAGTGTTGATACCCCCGCTCGGTTCATTGGCCGTGTGTCATACAGTGTCGAAATATCCTAGTTGATCTGTCTGTGGCTCAACCCGCAATTAAATCGCAAGACGATTCCTCTTCTAGCTTGTTGGCCGCGCCGCCAGACCGAGAGATGCTATTTCTTGTTCTTTGGCCTGCGTATCCTCTTTATTTGGCGTAAGGCGCCTGCCTTACCCGCTGCACTCGTGGCGGGATAGTTGCGACAAGTATACGTATACCAGGACCAAGCCATTCCGAGCAATAAAGTTCCAGAAACCTGTTCGCGGACTTTATAAAAAAAGAAGCTGGTCAGGAAGCGCAGTGATGGTGCTTCGTGCTCCGCGCGTGCCGCCCCCTGTGGCGGCCTCGAGCAGCGCAACGTGTCACGCGGCGTGCCGCCATGCGCGACCATTATGTTGGAGCTCGTCTTCCCCCTCGCAAAGTCGAGTTCGCAAGGAAGCCGAGGGGACAGACAGTGCAGCTCGTGGATTAGATGGTGGAGATCGTAGCGAAGCAAAATCAAGGGGTGCCAACATATCCCCTTAGAATGCGTCCCACACACAAGTTCCTACATGGGAGTGCGCGAGGGTTTTTCATGCGTTGGGAGAAACGTGCACTACTGCACGTGCTGCATTCGCGGTGTGGAGATAGCGGCATGAAAGCCCGCGCCTCCATGGAGAGCCTCACCCACGCCACGACTAGAGGTGCTCCAGATACGGCGATGATGGCGGCTTGCCGGCACTCGAATGGAAATGCCCTCTTCGGTACTCCGGACAGCTCAGCCAGCACTTGTAATGATGTCACGGGTATGAGCGAAAAAGGGCAGTATCTCTCTTACTGGCGCGTCGCTTCGGTCCACAACAATTACCAGCATCTGTGACTTTGAAGTCTTTAAAAGATCGTGGCATTATAATGGAAAAGGAAAACGGCGAACATGACACATATACCTCGAAGTTGAACAAATACCCCTCCCGTGCAATAAAACTCTTCGAAGGCTACAACCGACGAGGAAATGTTTTCGGCCACTGGACTTCCAACAAACCTTGGCAAAGTCCGCTACCAGCCGTACAACCCACTACGGGAGCCTTGTCCCCACCACGCCCGCATATGAAACAACGCATCATCGACGGATTTCAGCACTGTATCGCTCTTTGCCCACCCGTTAATTTCATGTAGTTACGTACCGCATATGAGCTGATCACCTGTCAGCGGAGCATTCGAACACGTGGAAGAACCTGCCAGATGACAAGGAAGCGTAGTGGCCTGCTCCCCGATGAGGAAACGTGAAGAGACTTTTCTCCTTCTAGTCTTCGCCCTGGTGCTTCGTCCGCTGGCGCATTCCTCATTAAGCCCGACCTGAATATCCGGGAAGGGACTCTCAGCCTCCACAACTATCCGGAAGCTTATTATGCATGGTCGCATCCATCCAGCACGCTATCGAAGGAGTATCGGCTTGCTTTACAAAAGTACTCGGGTCCCACAGAAATAGTGTCGCCACGAAGAGCGAATAATTCATACCATTCTCCTCATTCACCGTGTCACGCTCGCGTGGTGTGTGCGTGCCACGTTGAGATACCACAGTGTGATACAACAATTCGCGCCCAACTATGGGAGTACGGATAGGAATAACATCTAAGAAAACACACAGACTAAAACAGGAAGCAACATAGCTTGAAGTCCGGCGCCGCGATTGGCTCGGAGCCGTGCACCTTGAGCTCTTTTTCATTAGTTTGGACGCTCCCTCCGAGACTTTAGCGACCCGCGACGGATCCGCCAATACACACGCGTCGCCGATCTTCTTTCCGGCAGCGTGTTTGGCATTTTCCAGCCCCTACGGTCTTCAGTTCGTCTTCGCGAGGTTACGCGGACTCTTTTTTCCTTTGCCACAGCAGGGGCTTCGTTCAAAAGTGTCCCGGAAGCACCCGCTGGCTTGATGCCCTCTAGCTTCTCTGTAGCATGCTTCAAAGTGCTGCGTTCATTCGGACCTAGAAGCTACGACAAGGAATGTCTTCCACCTCACCACTGGAGGCGTACAGCCCTCGCATCATAGACACAGGGCGAACAGCTGGCAAAAGAGTCTCACCTCGACGCAGCTCCGATTGTGAAAAGTATGCCGTCAGTGCTTCTCTGCTGCGCGCGTTCAGGCTCGGTCATGCATGGTCAAAACAGGCGGTGTGGCGCGCTATACCAGTCAGTCCGCATGTACTAAGTCATACATGTGGCACGTGCGCTTATCCGGTCTCGTCCATGTCGTCGTCGCTGGTCGACGGACTTGGCGGCGGTGGAGATGCCGTCGAGGCCACAGGCCTGCTCGGTGAAGAATCCGGCCGCAAGCGTCTTCTGCGCGAAAGTTGCTCATCCCGATGCGTCCGTCGGTTCCTCTCAATTTGCACGCGCAGTAGCGACGCAGTAAGTCGTGTATGGAAAAGCTGTGAGGACACGAGTTTCGCCTCTTTTTCGATATCCGCCGCGAGCGCAGCAAGCCTTTGCACGTCTTCCGTACCAGCGGCTTCTGCTTTTGCGCGCGCCAGCTCACGTTGTATTGCTTTCCTTTTGTGTTGTAGGTTGCCTCTTTCCTGCCGCAGGGTCTTCCATTTCCGGCTGATCCTTTGTAGCGGGTCCATCTCGACGGTCATCGAGCTCATTGATGAGGTCAACTGCTCCATAGGATCCAGTGACGTCGACGGTGCAGTTGACGGCCCCGGCAAAGCCGACGATGACGAGGACGTGCGATGTCCCTCAGAATACGAGCGCGAGAGGCCGGATGGCGCCAGAGCCCCTGCGGCCGCCCCTAAACTCTCCAGCACGGCCTCGCACGTAGGGGAGGTAGGACCCGACGCTCCACTTGAAGAGGAGGAGGGCGTGTTGCCGTCGTCCATCAGTCTCCGCGCGGCTGAGCCGTCTGAACGGCCACGACGACTACTCAGGCACTTGCGCACCTTCGCAAAGCCCCACGTAATCGCTAGGTAGAGCACCAGCGACACCAGGACGACGCGCCTTACCGCACGAAAAGTAGTGGAAGCCGCCGAAAACCTGTGTCGCTTCTTGCTCCTGGCGTCAACGTCGAGGGGGGGAAGCTGCAAGTCCTCTCCATCGGGTCTCCGCTGTGTCAAGTCTTGCGCAGTGCCTGCAGCCGCGCCTGGTCCTGTGGGCTTCTCTGCCGCAATGGATTCAGTTTCCCGGCCTGCTGGTTCCACCAGTAGCGCTGGCGATCTGGTGGCGACATCAGGCGCCGCATCTGCATTGCGGCAGTGAAGCTGAGAAGATGCGAGCGCCACCTGCAGGATTAAGAATGCGGCTCGGGCTCCCTGCATCACTGCGAGGCCAACCGAGAACAACGTTTGCACCGGCGGAGGCTACGCACGGACTTGTGGCACGAAACAAACCACTTCTCGTGGCGGGAGGGGGGAGGGGGGAGGGGTGCGTTGGCAGTTGCCAGCCTGGAATACTTTAGAGGCGGCTACCCGTTAGGAGGAAGTGATGGGGTTTAAAACATGAACGCATGTTGGCTACCCACGTGATGAAAAGTTCCCTACCCTAGCAAGACATGACAAAGCATGGGTCGGTGGTTCTGAGGGTGCCGCTGCATGTCTGCGGCGCCGCAGCGAAACAGGGCGCGGCCCCAGCAGTGGCTGCGAGCAGCACATGGCATCTAACCGTGGAGGTCGAGTTCCGAACCCGCGTCGGACGATGCTTCCACGAAAGTTGCTCCTTTACCGATGCGTATCAAACCCTCGAATGGTTGGCAGTACATTGGGAAGTGGACGCCCCAGGAGGCTCGAATTCCTACTCCGCGAACTGCTAGCGCGAGACTGACGTCACGCGTGGCCTACGCCGTGTGTGCAACCGGCGACGCCGTTCTGGCAGCCGGATTGTCGCGCGCTGACTGTTTAGGGGGAAAATGTTATTGGACGCGCACACTCTTCTTCTGCAACATGAAGGCATGCGAAAAAAAACCAGTGAGATGAGACAGTTTCCGCGCGGGACGCAACCCTCATGGGAACCATTACACTACCTGTCGGCGAGCAACATGGCGTCGCGGACAGGATCGTTCCCGAACAGGATCGTCGGTCCCCACGAGGATCGTTTTCGGCGATCGTGCCGCAGGCGCCGGCAGTTCCGGTTGGAGTGCCCCATCGAACAAGGCTTGTCGACGCTTGCCGAGCGCGGATTCTGGTCAGTGGCGCGCGTCTCTAGACATTATGCAGCCTCGTGCTACGGGTCTGTTGCTTAGTCCATCGATCGGCGTCTAGGCACCACTCGGAGTCAACGGTAGTGGACCCCGCGAAGCCCGGCAAGATCTTCGGGGTTGACCCGGAGCACATTTCACTCCCTCGTGTGCAAACAGGCAACGAAACCCTCGCACGCTCTCTGCGGACCGCAGCTGCATGTTTGTTTCCGCTGCGATTCTGCAAACGTGTGGCGCGTACGGCTATGCTAGTACACGCAACCGTAGCTACCGAAAAAAATTCCCACGTAGTATGTCCACACACTCTTAGCTATACAATCGATTTTGCCGGTGAACCACAAACATTTTAGTAGAGCGTGCATATGAAGTGTCACCAATGGGTATAGGCGGTCCTATATTTTTGAACTAAACGCCAAACTCCTGCGAGAGGCATGGCAGGACCTGTGGGCAAGCGCTTGCTGCATCACAGGGGCAAGTCCTCAGCTCATACTTACAGCATGCTTGTCGGGATCTGCCTGAGAAATTTTCGAAAGACATGTTGTACCACTTTCACACGCATTCCCAAATCTCTACCGATTCAGTATCGCGGGCGTTCTACGCGTGGGAGGGTACTGAATTCCGTACATGGACGAGGTATAGCTCAGAAGGGACTACAGGGCAGAAATGGAAAACACTGTGCACGACGTGAAGCGTCATATACCACCCATGTTGGTGGCTTCCATTGTGGGCCCTCCTCTCAACTCGTCAGGCACTTGTCCCGGGCACAAAGCAGAACCAGGTCATCTTCCTCAATTCACGAGGATTAGCATGCTCCTTGCAGCAGTGAAACATTGAAGTCAACCGGTGAGACACAAAGTGGGACATGGCAGAAAAGCACGAGAACAGCGTTAACGCATTCTTTGCGGGAGGGAGATGCTCCGGATCAGAGTCTTGGCTGCTCCCTGTCTGAGCTAAACCACGGATGCCCGACATTAGACGAGGCTTCAGGAGCAGAGGCGAGAAGTGCTATATGCACGCCTCCTACCACGGGGGTGCCGCTGCATGACTGTGGGAAATTCAGCGGCGCGTACCCCAGATCACGATACTTCCAGCGTAGTTTGCCTTGTGCACGGTACGGCGCGCCTGCGTCGAGACACCAGGCGCTAACCTCCCCGCAAAACGTTGACTTATCAAGTGAGCCTGTAATCGTTAAGGGAGTGGACCCATAAAGATTCGTCAGTGGCTAGAGAAACTAACAAAAGGAAGATTGGACGTGCCGAAAGCAGAACACGCCCCGCACAACTGCCGCGAGACAGTCGCCCACTAGAGATAAAGTGGTAAGCTGTGACCCGGTAGGGTCTGAAGTGAACCGGACCTGGGCAAACAGCAGAGGTGATATTGAGATTGCTTCATAAAATGAATGCATAAGAGTTCGTCTAGAGAATACAACCAGTGCCTAAGCATGCCATCCGGTTGTTGTCGCAGTCAGCCTGAACTGGTCGCCCTACCGAAACTCGCGTTCCCACGTGCCGCTTTCGCTCCCCCGGAAAGTTGGTGTTTCTGTCTACCTTTTCTCCTGCTCAGGAACACATGTCTTCCCATTTCACTCAACTAGCTAGTTCGGCCGCATTCATTTGTTTCCATGTGTCTCCATGGCGCCTCTCTCAGTTGTGTCAGCATGCGAGTACCGCGGAGTTCCCCGTTGAGTGAAGAGGGTCGTGCTGCAACTTACTCACACGTGGGTTGAACGAGCTGGAGACCAGCACACCACCCAGGTTCCGCTCCCCTCCTTTCACCATGCTCGGCACCTTTTTCTTGCACGGATTTTTCCTCATCTCCTGGACAGTGTCAAGAATTGCTGGTTTTGCTGTGGAAGGTCCGGAATCATCCCTGTTTTCTCAACTGTTGGGTCCTTCTCGGAGCCGTTTTTCTCCCCTTCCCGCGCACGTAAAAACCCTACAGGCCACCGTCCATGGTACATCCACGCGGCTGCGTGAGAAAAACCCTTCCGTGCCAGCCCCTTATTGTCTTTCTCTTCCTGATTGGTCTGTTGAGGAGGGACTGTCATCCACCGACAGATCCAGGTGCGCTGGTTTAACCTGCAGCGGTGCTCACTGCTACGAAAGACAAGCAACACAGAGGCGTGATTCGGGTGCTCTCGACCGAATGCGTCTTCATCTTGTGACTCGAGTGCCTCCGTTTCTCAAGTTTCGTGTGTCGTCGATTCACTCAGCACCAGGGGCGCCTAGTGTTTCTATGCGTCGTCCTTACACCTGTTCAGCGTGCCCAGAAGCCGGGGTTGTTTTCGCGGGACTTTTTCTCCCCTTTCTGTGTTTGTTTAGTCGCGTGCGGTGCCGCAGTCGTCTGCCGCAAAAGGTCCCCTATATCCCCATCCTTCCGCAAACCCGAGGTTAACAAAATGGAAACGCATGAGGCGATGGGCGATCCTCGTTTCGACGGGCTGTTTACGGCTGTGGCTCAGCAAGCTGGCGGCATCGATGGTTTGTTTGGTTACTTCTTCGGCTTCCTCCAGCGGAAGACGGACTTCTACTCGGTTGACAAGGCCAGCTGTCGCGCCATCATGGACAAAGTGTTCGAGGAAGGCTGGAAGCGCGCGGAGGAGAAGAAGGAGTTGGAGCGCAAGCGCCAGCGCGAGGCAGAGGAAGCCAGACGAAAGAAGCAAGAAGAGGAAGCCAAGCGGATCGCTGCCGCAAGCGCTGTTCCCTTCTCCCCCACTCCAAGCCAGGCCATCGGGATCAACAAAATCGAGGAGCTGACGGAGGAGGAGGAACGCCGTTTCAGCCCCGACTACAAGCCGCCGCAGGCCTCTCAGGCCAGCACGCCCGCGGCCGCGACAGCAGCCTCTGAACAGAAGACTGCAGAGGAGATGCGTACTGACGGAGACGATGAAGAAGAGGAAGATAATGAACCACCTCCAGAGGGGAACGGGGGAAAGACAGACAAGTGAGAGTTTCCGGGTAGCAACGGAATATGTGCAGGACCTGCCAGACGCCGTGTTGCAGCGCGTTTCGTCCTCGATCATGCTGCAGCGCCCTCCTCTGTGCTTCTCTTAAAGCTTCGCTCTGCCTAGAGCCACAGGGCCTTTTCGAACCTCTTGGGGGGACCTCAGTGCGGCAGCTGACTGTATCTCTGACAGAGCGCTGCCTGCCTCCTTGGAGCCTTCAACTTTCGCTCTTCTGGCTTGGCCTCTGCGTCCACTACAGTGTGATGGGCCGAGCCCTACGTGAAAGCTCGTCGCTTCGCGATTCTTTTCGTGTCTCGAGCATTCGCGGGCCTCTTCTGCGGCCTTTGCAGCTAATCCGCAGTGCTGCTGATGAGCGCCGTTCTGTCTCCGCTTCCGCTCTTTACCCGTCCACCTGCCGCTCCCCGGTGGCTGCCCTGCGTTGTTCTCTTCTGCTCTTTGTCGCACACCGTGATTCCAGTTACGATACACTTGTGGAAGATGTAGTGTACTGTGACCTCTGTGAGCCAGCTGTTGGCATTACTACTCTACAGAGCGATTGTATATTCGTTACTTCGGTTTGGTTTCGGGTGCATCGCTCTCGGCTCCTCGTTTTGCCTTGCCGGTGTCGGTGGTGCCCTGGCTCCGCTGCCGGCTGCGCGTGTATCCCGTGGCTGCCGCCCTGGTGAGCCACGTGGATCGCTCGAATCCGTGAAGAGTAGATGTATCCTTGAAAAGCGTGAGAATGCCTCACTGTCGCTGTAGAGGCCTTCTAGCCTCTCCGGGGCCACCCCTCAGTAAGTAGCAAGAGGGGGACTGCTCACGCGCGCGGTCTGCGGCGCCCTGCCCTGCTCTGCCGCAGATACACCTGGACGCAGACGCTGGGAGTCGTCGACGTGTACATCCCGATCCCGGAGGGCACGAAAGCCTCACAGCTGACTGTGCAAATCGGCGCGGGCACACTCAAGGTTGGTCTCAAAGGCCAGGCGCCGATCATCGGTAAGTGCACTCAGATTTGCAAATTCTGCAGCGGACGCGGAGCAGGAATGCACACAGCTTCCCCCTCCCCCCCCTTCGCCTTTCCCCCCATCGAACGTGTGCATATGTATGGTCGTATGCCGCTACAGCTCAAGAGCCGCGTTCAAGCTAGGCCTGAATTGTCTCCACGTGGGAAGCAGTGTGGATTTTCGGAAGTCGCTATGCGTCCGCATTGGCCTTTTGAGCGACGGCAGGGGCTCGTGTTGACCTGTGGCGCGACGGCGGAAGGACATCCGTTTTGTGGCGACTGATGTTGCCTCGGTGCGCGCCGCAGACGGAAAATTCCACATGAAAGTGAAACCCGACGACTGCATGTGGACGCTGGAGGACAAGAAAGTCATCCACCTCAACTTGGAGAAAGCCGACAACATGCGCTGGTGGGCCTGCGTCGTTCAAGGCGACCCTGAGATCAACACAAGAAAGATTGTCCCAGAGGTGAGCCAGCTGTCTAGGGTTTAGAGTTCGTGCTGAGGGTTTAGGGTACGCGTAAACCCACATACGCGCGCCGACCCTGTAGACCGTCTCGAGAGGAGTGGGAGGGACCTGCAAAGCAGCTCTCGCTGCCTGCGTGGAACAAAAATCTCGCTTTCGGCTGCCGTCTGGCCCGTGGCGCCTCGTGTGTTCCGTCGAACTTGTTGCCTCATTCGTCGCACTCGGGAGCGTCACCTACTGCTGCGCTGGACTTTGGTGCAGACGTCTCTACGTGTTGCGTCTTTCAGAACTCGAAGCTGAGTGACCTTGACGCGGAGACGCGCTCCACTGTCGAGAAGATGATGTACGACCAGCGGCAGAAGGCCGCCGGGCTGCCGACCAGCGACCAACAGAAGCAGGCCGAGCTCCTAGAAAAGTTCAAACGCGCACACCCCGAAATGGACTTCTCCAAGGCCAGCATCAACTGGGGAAACTCGGGATGGGGCAGCGGCATCCCCATGTGACGGAGCACCCCTCCGCCTCCGGAGGTGCCAGACTCAACAAGCTCAGCGACGAGCATAGGCGGGCAAGCCCGACTCGCCGCTTCGCGGGTTCGTGATGGAAGAACGAGCTCGCGCAGACGCCTCTGAGGGGCGCCACTGCGAAGCACAGAGGAGGGCGGTCAACCCTCGTCCTGCTTGAAAGACGCAAAGGGAAACGGCATTTCAGGCGGATCCTGTGGCGAATGCGCGCGATAAGGCAGCAACTTCCAGGCGTGGCGCAGAGTTCGGTGTGGGTTGAGGGCAGAGACAATCCATACGCGGAGCTTTCGTCAGTCTACCGGAGGCGCAGCTTCCGCAGTTAGCGGGAAGCTACCCAGTGAAGCATGGCAATAGGGTTTGAATCGCGAACAAGCTGCCTTCTAAGGCACACACTCACACGCGAGCAAAGTTATCAGACACACAAAACATGAAGCTGTTGCAGACATACACATGGAAGTGCACGCAGACTGTGGAGATGTGGCCTGCGGAAAAACTCGCAGAGTCCACGTCGTTTCACGTTTTTCCAGCGTCGATGAAGTTCTCGGCTTCGTGCTTCTGACGGTTGGAGTGTTCTGGCAGTGGTGGGCGATGCGCCATCCGGGGACTTCCCGCCTTTTCGATCCAACAGTTACTTTTTCTCTTCGCGACTTTCCCGCTCGGTTTTCGCGTGTTCTTCATGTCTAACAGCTAGCTACCAATTGGTTTTTTTGCCCCCGCTGCTTGCTGAGACACTCGTCACCTCGCCACCTCATCGGCACAACGCTCGCGTACAGCCGCCGAGGGAGGAGGGCATCACGCAGGTAGGCAGCACACGCGTGCATGACGAGAGTACGCGGCAGAGGAGCGAGATGAAAAGGTGGTATCAAAGGGGGCAGCAGAGGGCGCCTGAAGGAGCGAGCGAGCGTCAGGTGGAATAGAGGCATCGCCCGGCACAAAGAAGATCCGCGTAGAGGAGCGAACAGCCAGAGACATACACAGATCACGAAGCGTCGCACGCACGCAGAGGCACCGGCTCCTAGGCCCTAGTTCAGACGTATATCGTCTATATAAAGCATTTAGCTATATTTGCCTCGTGAACCGTGGACGGCCGATGTGGAGCGGGAGGAGACATGGTGTGTGAGTGTTTCCTTCTTTGAGCACTAGGACGCCGCCTCCATTATGTACACGTAGATCACCCTTGTCTGCCTGTCCACCTCAATCCGCCGCCACCTCCGCCCGGTTTAACTAGACTAGCTGCGCTTCAACCCTGTACCGCAGAGGTACATCCCGGCTCACGCGTTCCAGTGTCGCGGTTGCCGGCGAGACAGCGGGGCGCCTCGACGGGCTAAAGCCAAACTGAATCACCGTGTTCGTTGTAGTCTGCCTCCCGTGCGACACGACGAGCCAGTTGCTAGCGACTTTTACTCTCGGTGCAACCCAACAGGCGTGAGCCTTTCCTTGTAAAGAGATATTACGAAAGCACATGCGACACCGAGAATGCACATACGGGGAATTCGTCGTTTACACACGCCTCGCGCCACTGACACGCAGCGGCGCCGCTCCCCGACACCACGGATCGTCAGTAGGGACCCTCCACGAAAAATCAATTTGCATCGCTTGCTGTGGAGTTAGTCGCGGCCTCCAAAACTCGTCTCCCTCCCCATCCTCGTCTCTGTGCCCTGGTGAGGTTCCTGCCGAGGGAACTGATGACAGAAAGCCCGCTTTGAAAACTTTCACAGCGTTCCACTAACCCCCACCCCCTGCTGCGCGAAAGCAGCGCCCGTGAAGACAACCTAGACTTCCCGCTCGCAAGCTCGCACCAAATATCTATTTGCATCCAACCCGTTAGAGCTCTGTCAGCACCTCGGTCCGTTTCTCTCTTGTGCATCCTCTACCTGTGCCGCTCATCGGGTGCGGTCGGACGGGGTGAAACGCGTGTGCAGCAGGGGGTCAAAAACCTGGCAGACAAGCACCGAGAGGCATCACCCAGATTCCATCAGTCTCTCCACCGAGCAAGGACGAACAGCAATCGCGAAAGCTTCCCTGACACATGCGACATTCACCCAAAAAAAGCCCTTCCAGACACCGAACGAAAGCAGAGGTCGAGCTTACTCGTGACTGTCCATCAAGATCGCTGCACGCGGAGCGAGTGAACACCACACACTGAGATACTCTGCGTGATCTGCACAAGTCGAGAGGCGCCGGCTTCAGCTGGGCGGCGAACGCCACAGGCTCCGTAAGACAACGCTCAACCCGTCGCAGCTAACCGAGATCTCCTCAGGCTGCACAACTAGAGCGTATCTGGCGTGTATCTCCTCTGGCTTCGTTTGCCATGACTGGAGCAGCGCGCAGTACATGAGCACCCAAATCCCCCCATAGGAAACCACACGAAACTGTCGATACACGAGGCCGTCAACGGCACGCTCGTCGTCTTCCGCGGCTACGGAGACGCCGAAATCAGCTTACGTTTCCGATTTGGAGCATGTACAGGACGCCCAGAATGAGAACTCCGACTAGGGTGAGAGGGAGCCTGCACCAGGGAAGCGGGCATAGCTCACAAGCCAGAAACAGGCAATGCAACCTTGCTGCATGCACACGATCTCACCCCAGTCTGAAGCACGCGTCACTCACCTTTCCCAGGTCGACGGCGGCGCAGCAGAACAGATGCTGCACCGCTGACGATAAATACAACCAAGTTCTTTGGGAGTGCAGTAACCAAGGAAAACAGTGGCTACAGTAAGTGCAGTTTGCTCACCAGAGGTAAATCTGTCCCTTGCGCGCGCGGTCCTCGTCGTTCAAATAGACGCCAGCCTGCAGGCGCTGAAGAAACCGGACACAAGGGAAGAGACGGCAGTCAGCGACAGCAGAGGGAACGCGGAGACTCCAACGACAATCGCAGAAGCTGAACCGTGAGAATCCCTGCGAGCAACGAAGCTTGAGAACAGCGCAGCAGTGTGTGATTGCACGAGAGCCAGAGCGCGAGGAAAAAACAGCACGGACAATAACAAACACAGAGCGCATGACTGATGGAAAAGACGCCGAGAATAGAGAAGCTAAAACAACCACTTGAGATCACAAAAGCCGCCCTGAGCGACTAAGCGGGAACAGGCAACGCAGCTGCACACTGCCGACCCAGAGTGTGAGGCATGTCTTGTGGTAAGCGACACAGAAAAGAAAGAAAAACCTGCAAAAGAAAGCGACGAGCATGGATGAGGAATACACAGAGTGCCACACAGCACGGATTGCAAAGACAGGAGAAGGCCCAGCCACAACACAAGAAAAAGAGAGCGCCAGATGAAAGAAAACTCTCGACTAAGTGGAGCGTAAGAAACAGCGACCTAGCAGTGCTGTCTGCATCAGAAATATAGACTAAAAGCACTGAAAAGCGTGCGTGCAAAGAGGAGAGACCCAGGCGAAGGCGGTTTCGAAGGAGAAATTATGAGATAAAAAAAGGCAGTAAGCCCTTCGTTATAGCAGAAGCAGCACCGAGCGAGGCAGAGGCTAAAAAGGCCCCCCGAGAGACAACAATGCGGAGACACATCACAGGAGGAAAACGCAGCAGATCTTTGACTGTACCGAAAGGGAGACTTTTCCGGAAGGGAGAATGAAGCCCTTCCTAGCAGAGACTGGCACACAGGACTGGGGCTTCGTCGGAAGCTTACACGCAGCGGAGCTTGCCCGTCATCAGCCAAAAAGGAGCAAGAGGCAGACGGTGACAGAGTTCCGTCCAACCCGCTTTCAGCGGAAGCAAGGCACGCTGGGAGAGAAGAGGCAGCGGAAGAAACAAGAGTCAAAAGCGAACAGCCCAGGAGAGCGAAAACGCCCGCGGCAACGAGGGCCCGCACAGAGAAGCCTGAGGTAAAAGGCGGCCGGAACACAGCCCGGAGCCGCCTTTCTGTGAAGCGAACAGACTTCATGTTTGTGCACTGTGAGAAAAACAACAACGGAGAAGGAGAAAACCCAGTAACGGGAATTTAGAGGGGGACGGAGTAGAGAGAACGGTTGCAACCAGGGCGCTCAGCCGCCGTCTGTTTAATGAAAATCACCCCGCAACCTTACAGCCTACACTCAAAGAGCGCATAAACAACAGGATATATACAGTTGTTTTGTCACGGTTCCACGTGTAGAGAGTAGCCTTGCTTGTTGAGCCGGGAGTTGTGGAGCGATGCAGACGCGCCAGCGTATCATCTGAGCAAGGCAGGACCGGACGACAGGAACAAGCGGCGCCGATTGGCAGCACCCGCCTGTCGGCTATTTAATCGAGTTTCCTGCGCAAAGTCAAGTGACACGCGAAAACTAGCATTCCAGGAGGAGCGGCAATACGGGAAGGAAGTCCCTCGCTCGTTTGCTCGGTTTCCGGCTCAGTTGTCTCACCAGGGTACCCTGTGAGAAAGCTGCGCAGAGCGTTGTACCTGCTGCATGCAAGCGAAGCAGCCACGAGGGTATCACGCATCATCTGTTTGGTTCTTCCGAGGCGCCAGGCGTTGCACACAACACGTGATATGTCTTTTTTTCTGTACTTGTCGAGTCATTCCAGGCCAGCCAAGGATTGCACTTTTCAATGCCTACAAGCACATGAGTACACGTTGTGCGGCACATCTCTACACTCTATAAAAATCGATGTATGCGCGGTATATGATCGACCCACTCTAGCCCTCCTACGCCTGCCCCATGCATAAGCGGTAGCCGGTTTTCCTCCACGTGCCTTCCACTCACATGTCTTCCTCTGTTCGTCTCGATGAAGCGTGAATTCGTTGTGCGCAGCTCGCCGATGTGCCTCTTTTAATCTTGGCCTGCTAGGCAAGTGCCGGGGGCTACCGGCGCGACAGACCGCGGCATGTTAGGATACACAGCCCGCCTGGAGCCGTGGCACACTGGGTATCAACAGCACCGCCGAACTTCACCTCCATAGTCACCGTGTGACTCAGATACTCCCGAAAGCATTCACTGCGCGAGTGTGCCGGTAACGAGTGAAGCGGTCGGCACCGCGGTGCTACAGTTCTCTTCTGCGAGACACCGCAGGACAGTCTGGGAAACTCTCGTATGCTTGAGAACAGGTACTGAACCAGCGGATGGGCCTGCTTGCTCGAGGATGTGACCGGAACTTACAACCGCAGCCGTCTCAAATCTGGGGTTTGGGCGGTTCACACATCCAGAGAGGGAGAAATATGCTTACGTGATGTCCGGTGATTCATATACAGTTCGTTACGCGTAACATCGAGTGCAAGTCTCTGCCGAGTCCAGTGATGCGGTGAGCCCGAGAAGAGAATGAAAGGACAAGGAAGTGCCCCCGAAGTGGCCTCAATCCAAGCGGTATTGAGAGCACCGAAGAGCATTGTCAGCGAACAGATGGCGCCACCTAGAATGCGGGGTCGCATGGATGCGCTTGACGAAAGTGCTCTCAGAAAGAGTTAAGCTTCTATAGATCAATACAGAGAAAAGCTAGGCCGAGCAGGATTCGAACCCACGACCACCCGGTCCGTAGCCGGGCATTCTATCCAACTGAACTATCGGCCCGCTGCCGCGTAACTACGCTGTTGCCGTAGTAAACCGCTGGAATTTCAGCGCCCAGCTGGGGGAACGCACTCTGCCACTTGTAGCCATGACCGCTATAGGCAGTTCTCTTGTCTTGTGATTTTTCTTCTTCGATGGTTCCTGAAGGACGATGTCCTGTACAACTCTTCTCGTGCATCCTGCCCATTCCATGTGTGTCCAGTCGCACGAGGCAAGATCTTTCAAGCAGATCCGCACACACAGCCGCACAAATTTCTCAACCTCTCTGCTTTTTCTAGACCTACTTTCCCTTGTTGGGTTGACTACGCGCTTCACTCGAGGTCGGACAGGCACTCCGCTCGAGTTCTTGTCCAGTGTCAGGAAGAGCACTGGCGCACCACCGACTGTTAGCATTCTTTTGTGCGGTGTTCAAGAGATCGCTTGAATGTCAAACAGCCAGAACAGTGCAGGGGATGTGATCGGGCTTGTATTTGGTCGTCGTGACTGACAGGCAGAGTGACCTGGTTGGAGCACACACCAACTTCTGCGCGGCTGCCCCCCAGCAGCCTCCGCTCTGGCTTCATGAGCTGTAGCAGAATCGATCTCATCGGAGGAGCGTTCCCAGCGATGCCTCCATGTGTCGGCAGATCCACCCGAAGTCGTTGATAAATTGATGCATTGCACGGTTGCTTTACTGCAGGCTAGGGCTCTACACCAGAGCTGTATGCCTAGATCCATTTCGTCGCATCCAGAGCGTTAGCGGATGCGCCCAATTCCGCACGTTTATGCGACAGAAACGGATCGGCGATACAGCCCGAAAGAAGCGGAGAGACTACGCAGTTTCTCACGTGGTGTCGCACCCGCAGTGGATCTGCACGATATCGCAGTGTGCCGCGCTCGCCGCGCACGGTCCATAGCGCTTTGCAGGTTGCGGACCAACAAAAGCAGCCGGTGTGAGGCACTTACTGTCGTTGCCTGAGATTCCATTCCCGCTCTTTCCCCGTTAGAGGCCAAGCAGGGCGGATATGTCTCAGCTACTTGGGGGATCTGCGTTTTTGGCAGCGCTGACGCGCCTCCGCGCGCGGGAGATGCACCTTCCCCCGACAGACGGCAAGCAGAGAAAGGGAAGGACGAGAGACGGTCACCCGCGGAGGGAGGAGGCGCCAAGAGGTGATGCTCATGCGCCCGCTCGCAAGCAGAGCACACGAGAAGCGATAAAAAAATCGGCGAGCGCTCCGCAGCCTGCTTCGACAGCTTTTGTTTGCCTGTATGTGGCTTTTCAACGACTCATGTTCGCCTGAGGAATGTCTGTTTAGTTTTCTGTGGCTAACGAGCTTCGCCTCGCCTCGGGCGTTGTGCGCATTTCCATCGTGGGAGAGCTGCAAGGCTCGCATGTTTCCGTACTTTCCCGATTCGCGCCTCCGCCTTTCTTGCGGCCGTCGCTGTCGGTTAGGCATCGCAGCTACATGTTTGTCACTTCGGCGTCCACTTATTTCGAATGGTTAGATAAGCTGTCAAGCTCTCCTACCGTTGGCAGTTCTTTATATTCGTTCTTTCGAGACGAGGGTCTAGCTGCATGTCACGGCACATGCACGATACGCTGCGTTCTTTTTATGTGTGTCTTTGTCTCCTTTCTCTTCTCTTTCATACATGAACGTTCGCGCAGAAATGCGTCTCGAGGTTTCCCGCTGCGGTACTACCGTTCGTGGGTGAAAACGGGTCTCGGTGGTACGGCCGGCAAACATGGCGGTCGCCTCCTCCACGTCACCTCCTGAGCGGCGGAAGATGACTCTGAAACCGCGGGCTTCACCAGTAGCAACCCTGGGGGGCCTCGTGACTTTTGGTCCTGTTCCTAGCCCCTGATCATTGTAGAAGCGTAGGGAAAGCCGGCGCTGAGCTCAGTTGACTACTTCAAAGGTCTTCTTCCAAGGCTCTGCCCCCTCCTCTAAGCTGCGTGTAGGCCTTCCCATAGGCCAGCACACTCGCCCCGATTGCTCGCGGATGCCTCCACTGCTCCCACAGACCAGCGCTCCGCCACCTTTCCCTTCCACTCTCCCTTAATATATCTCGCCGAGGAACGACTTCACGTGCGATTCACCCTGAACCCTGAACAGACATCCTCGCCCGCCCTATCTACCCCCCCTAACTCCCCCTAACCCCCCCCCCCCCTCCCCGGAGGCGCGTGGCAGCCGTCAAGCCTTCGCTTACGCCTCCCTCCTGCTGCCGGCTTTCCTGCCTATCCGAAAACGCGGCGTGCGTCCGCCGCTCATTTGCGATTCTCTCCTTTCTTCGACTTGCTGCGTGGGAAGAATCGCCTCTGGCGCCACTGTCTGCGGGTCTGGACCCTCAGCCCGACGTTTTTTTCGCCGGCACCGTCACTCGCGTTTCTTCTCGCCGCCCTGGGCTCCCTGTTGCCGCGGCTTCATCCTTCGTCAAGCGGGGTCTCGCCATTCCTCACAGTCGTACGCACGCCCGTGGAGTGGTCGCGTGTCCAGTGCGTCGCTGCGCCTGTTTTTTTCTCGCGTCGGCCCCTGCTTCTTTCTGCGAATTCCGGACAGCGCATCTCGTCCGCCTCCGCGCAGCGCGGTGCAGCCCGTCTGCACCTCGGTCTCTGGTTGCCGCGGAGGGCGCGTCTCTCGCGGCTGTCGTCGTCTGCCGTTGATTCTCGTGCTGACGCTCGGTCTGCCCCCCGCGAGCATAGCCTCTGCACGGTTTTCTCTCGTCTCCGAGCGGGCGGAGTCTGAGCCTGCAGCGCACATGTCGGACGACGGGTCGAGTCGCGCCGCGGGGCGCGGCCGCGGGGGGGGGGCGAGACCGACCCGCGGCGCCCGCCCTCGTCGCCGTCGTTTCAGCGGCCGCCGGGAGCGTCGCGCGTGGGTTCGCCGCGGATCGTGGGCGTGTACTCGAGCTCGGCTGCGCCGCTTGACCTCACACACACGCCGAAAATGCGGCCTGCGCGCCGCGGCGAGGAAGGCAGGAAAGTGACTGGAGCGTCCGCAGACGCGGGGGGCGCGTCGCGGCAGACGACGCGGGAGGAGGGCGAGCGGCGTGAGGGGGGGAGGCGAGACAGCGGCGACGCAGAGAGCGTGCGCGTGGGCGTTGCAACTGAGGAAGGCAAACGGAAGAAGCGCCGCGAGCCCGCGAGAGGGGGAGAAGACCTCCTGCCTGGGCTTCCAGCGCGAGACGCGCGCCTCGTGGTTCCTCTCGCGCAGCTAGACAACAGGGCCTACTACGTGCATGACGCCGAGAAGGAGGGAGACAGATCCATGGAGGCCCGTAGAGATGTCTCCGAGTGGAGTCCCGTGCCGCCGCCGCGGTCGTCGCCCAGCGCCCCCGAGACCTTCCAACTCATGCCTGTCGTGGGCGACCGCGCGATCGCCACGGGCGCCCGCCGGAGAAGAAAAAAGAAACCGGGGTTCCGCAGAAAAAGCGTGGATGGCGAGGATCGATCCCCGGCACCTGGACGCGGCGGGGGGCTCTTTCTCCATCCGGCCCTCGGCGACGACTCAGAGGAATACGTTGAGTGAGGCTGAGAAGAAAAAACGAGAAAAAACGCGTCGGGATCTGATCTGCGGGGGAGGCTAGTCGACACCTTATCTGCAGTGCAGATTCCGAAGAGTCACGGCTTTCTTATTGTACTGCCACATAGACACGTATACGGATATATATATATATATATATATGTACATATATATATATATATATATAAATGCATTGGTACATTTATTGTGCTGAGTAGGTGTTTTTGGCTTTCTGTCTCATTACTGAGCGAGTATCATCCGCATCTCTCCGCGTGTGGTCTTCCGCGTCCGTGCTTCGGTTTTTGGCCAGAGGAGTCGTGCACCGCAAGCGCCTCTCGGCATGCGCATTGACTGCGTGCGTGTCGGGTTGCTCCGTCAGAGAGCATGATGAATCCCCCAAGTCGTCGCTTTGCTCGACAGACTGCTGCGCGGGGTTCTGGCGAAGGCGGTGGCAAGTGATGCAGGGCTGGTCCTGGGGCTGGGGATTCACGAATCGACCGCGAGATGGCGTTCGGTATTACATCAGCGAGATCTTTGCCGCGCTCATCGTCGCCCTCAGTAAGGCAGTCGAGGGACATAAGACTCCACAGCGCACTTTGACACAGGCCCGTGTGATTCTTTTTGCTAACCTCGATATCTATCTATCTATCTATCTATCTATCTATCTATCTATCTATCTATCTATCTATCTATCTATCTATCTATCTATCTATCTATCTATCTATCTATCTATCTATATGTATACATATGTATATTGACACGTACATATATTTGTATATATATATATATATATATATATATATATATATATATGTGCACACGCATATATCTGGATACACATATGCCTGTATGTACGCGTGCATGCGTATATGAATGTACGCACATGCACGTTTGCTTCGGGGAATCCTTGGCCAGAGTGCTGCTGAATCGCGTGAACTTCTGGCTAGGCAGGCGCGACTCTCTGTGCTCAGAGATTTCTTGAAGGGGTTTGCGTGTGCGCTGCCCGAGGGGAGAGGCGCCGCAAGGGTTTCTCCATGAGTGCGTGAGTGTCGACTTTTTTTTCAGCACAAGTCCCTGAGTCGGCGTCGTTCGCGTTGATGGCGAACCTTCCGCCAGCGCTGGGCGTTCACAGCGCGTGGCTCATCGGCCTTTTCGCCTGCGGTTTAGGGGGCAGGCCCGGGATGATCAACGGCGTTACAGGCTCCTTCGTAAGGCACCTAACTGTCCCGCGACGCCGCAAGCAGCCTCTCTCCGCATCAAATGTGCTGAAATGCCTCCTGGCCACGTACCTCTCCCCTCCCGCCCCCTGTCTACGCTGGCTAGTTCTTTCGTCTGTGCGCGTCGCGCTACGTAGCTCTCCGAATCTGCCTTTGTCGGTCTGGGGCTGCGTGCGCGTTGTCGCTTTTGCGGTCGGAGGTCGAGGCGACTTCTCCGGGTGTGTGCCGTCGCGCCCTCCTTCGCCCGCGCGCCGCCCTCGGTTCGCGAGATCCTTCGCACTGCGCTGTCCAGCGCTTACCCAGCTCGGCTGAGGCTGCATGCGCGCCTTCTGGTTTTGTCTGGCTGCGTGTTTCGCCTTCGTTCCATGCAGGCTGCGACGATCGGCGCCTTCACGACGCGGACATGCTCGCCAACGACGCTTAAGTGCGAAGTGAAGGGCGTGGAGACGCTGGTCGTCTCTGTTTTCTTCGCGGGCCTCCTCCTGGTGCTGACGGCGTTCTCCCGCCTGGCCTCTCTGGTGCAGCTCATCCCGGCCTCTGTCACAATCGGCTTTTGCAACGGCATTGCCATCATCATCTTCCTCGCGCAGCTGCAGATCTTTCGAGATCCTGCCACGCGGCTGTTCATCACGGGCTCCCGCGCCGGCTGGATGGCAGCCGAGTGCGTGCTCGCCGCAGTCGTCATGGAGGGCTGGAAAAAAATTCCTATCGTAAGCCCCGGTCGTTGCGAGCGTCGCACGTCGTCTTCACACATGCGTGTATCGTGCATGCATTTGTGCAGGCAGAGATACACGCACTCGAACATAGGGCTGCAGGGAGGCAGAGCCCTTTCGGAATTCCTTTAGGGCAGTTCGCGAGCATCGGGTAACTCGAGGGGGGGGGGGGGGGCATTTTGAATCGTCTCCGCCGCGTGAGTTGCGTGCATCATCTTGCAGTGAGCGGCTTTCCGTGTGCCTGCGTATGAGGTTTGAGTCTCTGCGACTCACGCATTCGCGTGAGACCCGTCCGGCGCGTCACGTTCATTGTATCGTGCTCGTGTTGCCGGCTAACACTTGCATGTATATGAATAGGCAGGTACGCCTGGATGTATGTAGACAGGTATATCCATATACATATATGTGTCTGGAACCTATATACTTGTGTGTACACATGTATGTATATATATATATATATGTAATGTATGCATGTATTTAGCACGTTCCGGTATTCCCTGGGCGCTCAGGTTGGCAAGCTGCTTCCAGGGTCCTTGATCTCCATGGTGGCTGCCGGCCTGATGGAGTTTCTGCTCGCGCGCCCGTTTTTTGAAACCAAGACTCCGACGATTGGAGAGGTCGCGGAGTTGACGCCGAACTCGGCGCTTCCGATCCCCTTCTTCGCCGACGAGCGCTGGGACTTCCGCAGCAAAATCGAGTGGAAAGACGCCTTTGTCCACGGTGAGAGAGGGCGAGAGGAGAGAGACAGTGTGAGAGACTCGAAGGAGCCCACCGGAGACGATGCGCACCGGCCCACCGCGCCGCCGCGGCGGACCCGCTGCGTAGCGGCGCGCGTGTGTTGTTTGTAGCGCGCAGTCGATTAGGTTGTCCTGTGTCTCCATGGCCTCCTCAGTTCTGCTCGGGTTGTGTGCGCTCTGGCGTTGCGTCTGCCGCTCGCCGCCGTCTGCGAGCGTGTGTATCCAGGGTTGGACTCGTCTGAGAAGCAGCGATCGAGTTTTGGCGCGTCCTTTGCAGGCTGCATTCTGGCGGTCGTTGCCACATTGGAGACGCTAATGACGGTGCAAGTCGTGGACATCTACGCGGCGCAGGCGGCGTTACCTCCGGAGCCGAAGGCGCCGAAGAAGACTACGTTTCGACGCTTCCTCGAGCGCGGCTGGTCTCCGCTGTGGGCAAAGACGGATGGACGCTCCAACGGGCTCCTGCATACGCTCGCCTCTGACGCGCCGGAGAAGCTCGCCGGCGGCGAGAGTCCCTTCGAGAAGAGCGCACTCGCGGGCGGCGCCGCCGCGGGCTCAGGCCCCGACGGCGGCCCGCGCGGGGCTCGCGAGGGCGTGTCCGCCGGCGCCGTGGCTTCCGGCGCGAAGGCCGAGGGCGAGGGTCGGCAGGCGAGGAGGCTTGGAGACGGCGCGGAGCCCGAAGGCGGCCGAGAGCTCGTAAGCCACGGGGCGGACGCGCAAAAACGCGGGACGGCTCACGACTTATCCTCGGAGAATACCTCCGTGGACACTGGGGCTTTCTCCCCGCGCGCCGCCGCCGCTGACGGCCTCGGCACGTCGTCGCAGAGCGGCGCCGGGTGCGCGGCTCCGGGAACCGCCTCGAGCCCCCCTTCGCCAAAGGGCGGAGACCTCGAAGAGGGCGAGGGCACCGGAGGCCGGCGCGCGCGAAAGAAGGCGGTGGGCGCACAGATGTCGCGCGTCGCCGTCTACGGGCGAGAGCTCGAAGGCCCTGCGGCCCACGAGGCTGCGGCGGCGCAGGGAGGAGACGAGAGCTCGGCAGTGTCTCCGGGAGGGGCGGAGGGGCCTCAGGGGCGTCTTCTCGCGCCGGAGAGAACCGACTCTGGAAGATACGAAAAGCGCGACCTCCGCTTGCCCCTCTGCTGTCCAGCGCTCCCGCTCTCAATGGAGCATATGCATGCGTCTGACCGTTTTCTGCCGTTCGGCAGACATGGCGGCGCAGACGCCGCGTCGCTGCGAGCAAGCGGGGGAGAGGACAGCGAAAGAGGACTCGTCGGAAGCGCCGCCACGGCAGGCGAGAAGGAAGAAGCCGTCGCGATTCTCCGCGGCAAACCGCCCGTCAAGGGCGATGGCAACCAACAGCTCTGGGCAGCAGGCGTCGCCAACATCGTCTGCGCGTTCTTCGGAGGCATGGGCGGCGGCGCCATGATTGGGCTCTCTGTCATGAACCTCCGAAGCGGAGGAAAGGGTAAAGAATCAGGTCCGAAGCTACTACGCAAACACACACATCTATTTGAGGAAAGGGTAAAGAATCAGGTCCGAAGCTACTACGCAAACACACACATCTATATATGTACTTACACATATACATGTGTATATCTATATCTGCAGCTGGCGGAGGGGAGGATGCGTCCTGTGAGATGCGGTCGCTTGGGCGCTGGTGGACCTCTTCATTTCTCGTTTGCGACTTTTTGCGTAAGCGAGACACGTCCCTGTGTTCAGTTTAGATCTTTGTGTCTTGCTATCTCTATTTGCCTGCTATTTCTGGCTTGGGTCCGCGCTGCGTCGGTGCGTCTAGGGTCATTTGCTCGGGTTGCGTGCGCGTGGATTATTCAGGTTTTCTGCAGGCGATTTTTGTGTTTATCCTAATTGCGGCGGCTTACAAGGTGCTGAACTACTTGCCTATTGCCGCGCTCGCGGGCATCATGTTCTGTGTGGCGTTCCATACCTTTAAGTGGTTTTCGCTCCCGATGGTCGTTGCGAGCTTCCTGCCCGAGCGGCTGCGCACGCTGCATCCCTGCCTCGTGCAAAAAATCACTCGCGCAGATGCGGTTATCGTCGTCGCCGTCACGCTCTGCTGCGTAAGTTCTCGCCCAGCCGCGGCGTCGCCCTTACAGGAACCCCGGGGAATGGACTCCTGGCGCTCTCTCCCCTCTGCTTCCTAACCAGAACCTGGCGGTCGAGAGAGCGCAGCCCTCCCGCGAGTTTTCAGCGACGTGGACTCCCAGCACACGCGTGAGACTGCAGCGCGGAGCCGCACTCGCAGTCGGACTCGCGGGCGCGATGAGGACGAGCGTATCTCTAGGTTTCGATGGTAATTGGTGCCTCCTCTCGCAAGGGTATCGCGTGCTCGCCGGGCTGCAGGCGCGACGGCACATCCTGCAGCTGTTACGGGAGAACGCTCGCCCTATATACATATATATATATATATATATATTCCCACGTAGATATTGAGATGTATATATATGCGCGTACTTGCATGCAAGTTACATGCATGAGCATCTTTATGTGCGTATACGCATGTTTGCATGCCGAACAACGCGTAACTCCCAATGTGTCTTCAGAAGTTCCTGAACGTCGCGATGGCCGCGGGCATAGGCATTTTCATCGCGGCGCTCATCTTCGCGTGGGAAGCCAATCGGCGGTTTTGCGTCGAAGCCGCTGAAGATGAGAAGCGGCAGATCAAGGTAGGCCAACGAGGGCAGCCTCCAGCGCAGTCACGGGATGTTCGCAGACATCGCCTCGACAGAAAACAGAGCGCGAAAGAAGAGGCGAAGGAGGCGTGGGGGGGCAGGGAAAGGGAGAAGAGAGGCGCGCCAGTCTGGCGAGCTGGAGCTTGAATCGGTGGCTACACTCTCTTCGGTGCTTTCGTGCCCCTTCGGGCGTGATCAAGGTCGCCCCTCTTCGAACTTTGATGTCTCCTGTCGCTTTGTCGTGTCTTTTTTGCAGTACTACGAAGTCCACGGGCCGCTGTGCTTCAGCACTGCCAGCAAGTTCGAGAGCGCTTTCAACTACGACGCAGATCCGCCAACAGTCGTGTGCATGCTGAGTGGCAACACGCGGTTGTTCGACTATAGTGCGATGGCGACGATGAACGCCCTGAGTCGAGGCTACAAGCGACGAGGCAAGACTCTGCACTTCAAGGTACGCGCGGTGCGCGGGGGTGGAGTTTCAGTTTCAGCGTGCCTGCGGCCTGCCGTCCCTGTTCAGAGGCTTGTGACCGCCAGCAGACTTCAATTCCGCTGCGTCCGCAGTGCGTCGCGTCGCCGCCGCGGCTTCCGCTTCTTCCTTCGTGTCTCTGTTGGAGCCCCTTGGCGCTGAGTCGCGAGGTCTCGCGCGCCCGCTGCGTCTCGGGTTCGCGCTGCGTTCGCTCTCCCGCTCGTTGTTGTTTTACAGCAGCCGCGGGTTTCTCTTTTGTTTTCGCAGGGCATGAGCCACGGGTGTCTGAATATGATGGCGAAGGCGAATCACCTAATGCAGCACATGGACTACGAGTTGATCGGCCTGGAAGTGCCCCCGATTCACCACCTTGTGGAGGTTCACCCCGACGACGACCGCGAGTCGGTCTTCGCGGACACGCTCTTTGCGTCCTCGAACCTCGCCTCGCGCGCCTCGTTTTCGAAAAGGAATGCGCGCCAGCAGGGACCGGGGCCGGCGGCGCGCGCGTTGGAATCGGGAAGTCTGCAGCCGTCCTCTTCGCTCTCGCGCGTCGTCGCGGCGTCGAGCACGCCGCCGTTCTTCCCTGCCGGGGAGGGACACCAGGGGCGAGACGAGGAGAGGCCTAGCGACCCAGAGCCCGCCGCCGCGAGGCGCGCGGAGGCGACCGACAAATTCGTTTTCAACCCCCACGCGCGATCCGACGCGTGTGAGACTGACGAGGGACCAAGCTTCTCGCTCTCGTGCGAGATGGCCTCAACCGCTGCAGGACAGCGGACGCTCGTCGACGATGGCGGCGGGATGGCAGTCGAGGAGAAAAAGAAGCGGAAAGGCATCTTCAGCGGCGACCGCAAGAGGTTAGAGCGAAGAGGAGCCGCGGCGAGCGCAGAGAGGAAGGAGACGGAGGACAAGGAGGCAGACGCGCGGGCGGACGGCCGCGGCGGCGCCCCCAAGGCAACTGAGCGCCGCCGGGGCTCTCCGGCGGAGGAAAGACACGATGGCAGCCATCAACCCTAAACAAAACGGCAGGTGCATCCGTGCGGGAAGCCGCAGATCGGTGGCTGTCTTGAGGAAGAAGCCGAACAGAAGAGTCACAAAGCGAAACAGAGGCTATATAGAGAAGATATCGAACAAAGGGGGGGGGGGGGTGACACAGTGGCTGTGGAACCGAATAGCGCGAGACAGGGTCCTGGACACAGCGCGCGGGGCAAGGCTTGGAAGACGTTTAGAGACGAGTGAAACGGGGTGTGTGCGAGAGAAGGATCACCGGTCGCGCGTGTTCCCGGAGTCGGATTGGCGGGTCTGGGAGGCGCGGATAACACAAAGAAGGGGAAGGGTCTTTGGCAAGCTTTTCTGGGACAAGTGAGAAGAACGCGGAGAGGACGCGGGCGCGCGCGCGTGGGTTTAGTTCGGCTCGAAGGAGTTTCATAGAGTGCATGGCGGAAGGGGTGGCGCGGAGAGAATAAGACCCAGATCCCGTCGGTTCAGTAGCGTGGTGTCAGAATGGTTTGGCGAGTGGCGAAGAGGCAATCATTTTCTGGCGTTGTGCCTCTGCGTCACTGCTCTGCGTAGCTGGTGGCGACGCCAAACCGAGATTGAGGCTCGCACTGGATTGGTGTGCACGAAAACTTTTTTCGTCGGCGAATGTGCATCACGGTCGGTCGCAGAGCCGTACTTACAGCTCTCTGTCCCGAGGACAGACCCTCCTGGCCACAGGCATCTCCTCACTCGAGTGAAACAGCACAACGCGAAACGCGAGGTCTCCGTTGCCGCCGAGGCTTGACGCCTCTTTCGCGAAGCTGCCGCACAGGCGGCCGACAGAACACACTGGCAGCAATGTGCAGGGAGATTCGAGGCGAGATGTGCGTCACTGTCTACTTTAGGTGTGGAGGTCCGCGGCTGCATAGGGGCAGACCACCTGCGGCCGGTCGGTTTCGTAGTCGGAGTACGCAGCGTACGCTGCAGAGGAAGTATGGTGTCGGATGCGTGTATGCGCGGACGTCGTCCCCGTGCTTCGCGTTGTGGTTTCCCCTGGCGCAAGGGCCGTGTGGCTCTCCAGACTTGCGTTCTCTACCGCGCATCGCGCAAGTGCTGGCAGTTGGGCCACTGCATTCCTTCTTCCTTGCTCGCTTGCCGTGCGGAAGTACGTGCAGCCCGCGGCTCCCTGCCGGCGATGAATCGAAGGAATACTTGAGTGCAGGCTGGCTCGGCCTTGCCACTTACAAAGGTTGCCGGAAAACGCGTGTGCTGCAACGCATTAGCGGGGTTGAAACCGCACGTGGATGTGGTATGCCGGGGTATTGCTCTCGCGGATCTCTGCACATCCGACGTCTGTGGCGCGCTCGGATCTCAATGAGGTGTACGTACGCCTCAGAGAAGACACGCCGCCGAGTTCCGCTAGGCGCTCCTTGCGCGGCGGAGAGTGTGTGTCAGTGGCCTGCAACGACAGCATTGTCGGTGAGTGGCTGTAATTCTCGTCCGAGTCCGTAGAATCTGTACGGCGGGAAGGGAGACCGGAAGCTGAAAATGTACGTCTGGGTCTTGGAGAGCGCCACGCGTTGTGTATGCGGTGGGGGGCTGTGGCCGAATCTATCCAAACACCGCCAAGGTGTCTTTTCTCGATTTGTCGTTTGTGCGTCAGGGTGCTGTGGAACGGGCGGCCGAAGATGCGAGGACTTCCGCCCTCCACTTGCGCAGTCTCCGCATCTATCGTCTGATTCCCGTGTATCGGGGCACAGTTTGGATCGCCTGTCTTCATCGTTTCCTCCTTGCCTTCCCCAGAACTGCGGGGAAATCGGAGTTCCACCCTTCGCTGCGTTTTTGGTTGAATATCCTGTGAACGGTAGAACCTGAGCGTACGACGTTCATCCGTCAGAAACACCACGGCAGAGATGCCGCGAGAGCAGACGGAACGGGGGGAAAAAGTCTTCGTCGCATCGCTGAAGGACTGGATTCGGTGTCTGCTGGCTCGACGACGCTGGCCGCCGTATGTGTAGAGTTTGCAATCTGTAGCTGATTGAGTGTCGTGTTTCCTGTCTCTCCGTTTGATGCCTGGAACTCTCTCGCCAGGGTCGCACGTGCGCAGCCTCCTACGTGCGCCAAAATCCCTGCTCGAGCACCGCACGAGAAACGCCGGTTTTTTCATCATTTCCCTCGTAAGCAGAGCAGCTTGACGCACTTCGGAGACCCCTTTCTCAGTCGCATCGAAAACACTTTCGTAAACTCCGAAAGAAAGAGCCTCGTCGAGCGGTGGTGAAGTGTGCCGGTCGTCGCTGTGGAGGCGAGCCCGCGCCGCCACAGGGGAGATGTGCCCGACGACAGCAGGAATTGCAGCCGTAGTTGTCATAGCAGTGCAGTAAGGAGGGATGTCTATTACTGGACTGCTGAACGGGCTTTCCCAGTGGGGTCTGCAAACAAAAACCCGTGTGCCCAGAGGTCTCGATCAAGCATGGCCGCCATACGTATGATTACAGCCCGAGATGAGCAGGCCACTTCCAGTGGCGCCTCTTCGAATCGCTCCATTTTTTCTGACACGCGTACTAGTTGCCTATGTATCTATCGAAACAAGAAGAAAAGGAGATGTTTCGTTATCCTGACTGGGGTGAGCGTGCCTCAGTCTTGGCGCATGTTTTTTCCTACATGTTTAGATAGATTTAGACACACTGTTTTCCCGTAGCTCACAATGTACGAGGATACTTCCGAATTTCCGTGGTAAGCCTGACTTTTTAGCTGCATGACAGTGCGTGGATTCGAGATTCATGTCCCTTAGAAGTCACTAACGCGAGAAGGGCCCGCCCTTTAACACGAATCGCGTTGCTCATAAACGCAGCCGCACACAAAATCGTTACGTGTTTCTCCATTCATCAGAGAGACGCATCCGATTCCGCCCGGTAGTTGTGCGTTCGCGCCACGCAGTCAACGAACGAAAATACATCCCTGCGCGCCTGTAGACTGTGTTCAACTGGAAGCGCTGCATCTGATGCAGAGATCTACTCAGATTCCGCCGGAGCTCGTGTAGGGTATTTTTGCCGCATGTGTTTCCATTCGCACGACGCGTTACGTGCATGCCCATGCATAGTCCCCACGCTGTTGCATGCGGAGATAGTCCTTTTCGCGCGTTTCTTTTCCTCTTCATCGCTTTGTTCGCTTCTGTGCGCGTTCTTTGTGCCTGTTTGCTGCAAAGCTCTGTCACCGGAAAAAGGATCGCAGACGCCGGATTTCTCCCCACGATTTCAGCTGCTCTGTCCTCTCTTGTCAGGACCGCGGAAGACTCGCGCCGCTTGGGTATGCAACGGAAAACAATTGCCATCTCACACACCTTTTCTCCCTTTTTTCCCATTGTTTGTCTGCTTGTGCGTTCTCACTCTTGAGACTCGTGCTTTGCCACACCGTGTCGACGCTTTCCAGTCTCGCCTTTTGCCTCGTCTCCTCTTATGTCCCTTTCTGCCTGGACTGCTGTCATCGTCTAACGACCCGCAGCTGTTTTTCTCTCTTGAGTTTGTCATCCATTTTGCGGGATTTGCTTCTTCCGCGTGCCTGCCTGTCTGTGCACGTTGGACAGGTTTCTCTTGGCTCGCCGCCTCGAACGCGCATCGACTTCCGGTCGTCCTCTTCGCGCTCCAGCCTGCAGGAAGGCCCTCGACTCCTCTTCCTCTTGAGTTTTTTCGGTGTTCACCGCAGTCTTCTCATCTCCTTCAGCTCCCTCTGGTTCGCTTCTGGCATTCCCTTTGCCTCTCCGGCCTGCGCCTCCTCGCCGTCCCCTGAGCCTGCTGCGACCGCGTCGCGGCACGGAGGTGTCTCCTCGCCCACGCTCGTCTCTCGCGCGTCCGCGCTCCAGCCTCGCGCGAGCCTCCCCCTTTGTCTGCGGCTAGGTTTCTCGCGCGCTTCTCTCGCGTCTCGTTCTCCGCCTCCTCTTCTTCTCGCGTCTTGTTCCCCTCTTCGCTCCGCGCGACCATGTCGATTCCCTGTCTCTTCGAGGATCGCTTCGAGATCCGCTCGGTGGACAGCTCAAAGTTCGAGCGCGTCTGTCGGCTTAAGGGGAAGAGCTCCGGCTTCGACGCAGACATCCAGCTCGACGTCAACTCCGACCTCTTGCCAGTCAAGGAAAAACAAGTAAGGCATCCTTACGTATATATATATATATATATTTGTATGCGTCTGTGTACACGCATTGATATATGTATATATAATGGATGTGCACTAGATACGCCTACGTACGGCTGTATGTACTGTAAGTTCGCATACGGACTTTTCGAGATCGATGGCGGCTCATTCGAAGCGCGTTTGCTTGCGTGTTGATATTGGTGTGTGCAATCGTCCGCACACGGAGATTTCAGCCGCGGACGAGAAGGGAGCACAAGGTCGAAAAAGACTCGCTTCGAGGCGGAGTGCTGGGCCGCCGCCTTCTGCGTCCGCCTCGGCCTCGATGGGTGCCTCACGGGGCTTTGTTTTGAGTGTCGCGCCGCGCCACGCTCCAGTTGATATACTGAGAGCCTCTCTGTCTCGACTTCTCTCGCGTCTTCTCTCGTTCCATTCTCTGTGTCTTCTAGCCTCGCTGCTGCATCGAGGTACAAAGATATTCGTGCGTATATGCATCAGTGTAGCTGTCTATTTGCACCCGCACATCTGTCGCAGAGAGGCAGCGCAATGAACAGGCTGCGCGCGAGAGGCGCAGCGCCCGCCGCGATCCGAGTCGTGTTTCTTGCTTCCTGTTGGCACAGGTGTCTCCACCTGTCTTTCGCGCCTCGTGGCACTCGCGGTTGTCCTCTGCTCGCTTTCTTTTTCTTGTTTTCGCCGTCTGTGTCGGCGGGTTTTGTGCGGCTTTCGTTTTGCGCCGGTCGCGTTTCCTCAGGTGCGGCGGAGAGTGTTTCTTTCGCTTTTCAAGTTTCCGAGACAGAAGATGTCTTCTCTGCGTTTTCAGCGGCTGTATATCGGCCTCACGAACAGTCTGCAGAGCACCAGCAGCGCGCGCAAAGAAGACGCGGGCGCCTGGGCGGAGCCCTCAGCCTGCCTGCAGGAGTACGACTACGTGATGTATGGCAAGATCTTCCGCATTGAAGAGTGCTCCTCAGAACGCCGGTAAACCGGAAGAAAAGTTGACGCACCCAGACGCGCGAAAAAATTCTCCGAAGCCGCAGCCCGCCGCATGCATGTCCAAACAGGGCGGCCAATGCGCGCCCCGTGTGCATATGCGTCAACTCGAATCGTCGCGCACATCCTCTTTCTCACTGTTACTCTTGGATGCGTATTCAGGCAGACAGTCGCGTGTGTGCATGCAGAGGCCACCTCGGCCTTCAAAGCCTTGAAGCACACTTATTTGGCGTGAGAGAGGGGCACTGTCAAATAAAATTTATACGTGCATATATGCGGGTATATATATATATATATATATTTATCTGCTCGTCTGCATCCGCACTGGTTCGCGTGTGTGTGGCGGCAGCCTGTTCGTGTACGGTCGCCGGTGCGTGTGTAGGGCCTTCGCGCCCAGGCAGTCAGCGATGTTGTTTAGCTCCCGATTCGTATGTCTGCATATCTGTTCCTGCCAGATCGTGAGTCCATCTCTCTCTCTCTCCCCCTGTGCATCTCTGGTTTTATGGTTGCTTGCACGTGCATCGTCCGCTTCATGCCCTCTCTTTTGCGCGGCGCCGTGTGCGCTTGCTCCCTCCCTCGCCTTCATTTTCGAGTCTCGCTGCTTCATGCGTTGCTGGTTTTCTTTTCTTCTTTTTAGAATCCTGTACGCGTCCTTCGGCGGGCTGCTTATGGCGCTGGCTGCAGACAAGCACGTCGTGGGGGATCTCGAGCTGGACATGCGCATTTACATTTTGATTCGCCGCAGCGAAGACGTCCACTCGCTGATTGCATGAGAAGACACGACACGCCTGTTTTTCCTCATATCACCGCTTCTTAAGTCTTTCTCTCAAGCTCTTGACTGTCTCTTTTACCTCTAGGTCTGTTTTCGGTTTCCATCGCTTCTTCTGCTCGTCCTTGTCATCTGGCTGATAGCTAACTGGGATGGAGGTCTACACATTAATCTCTCTTTAGCCTTCCTTATTTCGCGACAATTCGCGCATGTCTTTTGCCCTGGCGTTGCTTGACGCGGCCCGCGGCATGCGGCCGCGTGCCTCTGTTGCGACCTGTCGCGTGTGGTTTCCACGCTGCAGAAAGCGAGATCAGAATCGTTTTCCCGGGTGTAGTTCTCTTCCGCCTCTTCTGCCTACACACAGCGGGGCTTGAAGGCGGGGAAGGCATCCCGCCTCGTTTTGTCGCGCGTTTCTATCGGCAGCTCCACGGCTAAAGCCAGTGAAACAGTTGGACTTCGAGATTGTGGCAGTTCTGTCTGCTTAGAAGGAGTAGTGCTCAGATCGGGTGATTTAGTTCAATCTGTACTGACTAGCGTCGCAGCGCCTTGCGTCGCAGTTGACCAGCGGCCAGACGAGGCCTCGGCTGGGAAGAAACTGAAGGCCCAGAACCAGGGAAAATCGGCTCACAGAATGTGTACTGACGTGTGCAGGGAGTGAGCATTCACCTAGTAGTTCGTTATATTATTCATATATACATGTATATATATATATATATATATATATATATATTTATCCGCATCTCGCCACACATGACGATCAAAAAAAGGGAAAACTTTGGGTGTCGTGTTGCAGTAGATTGCTGCTGCTACACGTTACCGTTTTTGCAGAGTGGTTGAGTTGCGTCTGCTCTAGAGGGGAGTCTACAGATCCGTCTTGAGCGAGGGCAAACACGCGAACTCCACACAGTCAGTCTTTACGATACGTCAGAGAATCTCCTGTTGTGTCTGTAGAGTTCCTCTGCAGTCAGGGACTTCCGCTGATGTCGCCCGCGAACTGGTTGGCTGACAATGCTGTACAGGTCAGAGGGATGCTTGGAAACGCTGTAAGCCGCAGAGAGAGTAAAACAGCGAATCGCAATCGCTCTCCAGGTCTACTAGTGCTACAGTGCTGGCACACCGCAGGTCCCAGAGAGGCGCGAGTCATAGGATTGTTCTAGTGGGCTTAGATGAGCCTTTGCATTCCTGTTCTCGGTGTTTTCTGACTGAGATGCTTTACCTGTGTATAAGACTAGGAAGCGAGACATCTACAGGCAGCACATGCCAAAACCGGGTGGGAGTCTTGTTGAGCTCGATGTTCATCCGCGGGTTCCTGTCACGCGGGCGGCGACACGTATAGTAGCTTCGTGAGGGGCAGAGACATTCACAGAACCTTCACGGCGGGAGACCCGCCCATTCAAAGTCCAGGATTCTTGGTGCTGGTTTCGGCCTCCTCTCACGCCAGCGATCGATCTAGGAAGCCAAGCAGCTGACTCGGATTGCAGCTTGCAACAAGACACGCAGTCAGGGTGATGCAGAAGGAAAGAAGTATGCCTCCGGCATCTCTGTCCGAGGATTCAATTCAGTTTTCAAGCCCCAGACGTTCAAACAAACGCAGTCTCCGTGAAATTTTCTCCTTGGTGTAGCTCTTTTCGCATTTGTGCTGCTGTGTGTACACTGTGCGAAAGGCGGGCCGGAAGGTTATTGAGGGCGAAGGATCCGCTGCTTCCATCTTTTCTTCAGTCTCTTTTCCCGCAGCGACTTATGGCCCCATTTTCTGTGGGTCAGTGCCTATTCTCTCTTCTACCTCGCTCACTTCAGGCTGCAGCCACGCACCCGTTTTTGTTCTGTGGCGTTTCTGAGGTGCTGCGCCGCAGCGGCGCGTGCGCAGTGGTCACAGAGTGACTGCGTGTGCGGCTTTCTGCGTTGTTTGCACGCGCTTGATTTTTGCCGAAAAGAACGAGAGCCCCGAACTTGAAACTTCTTGTCTCTCGCCTTTGGTTCTGGCTTGTACCTGTCGATTTTCGGCCGCTGGTGTCTCCACTTTCACATCTTTCTTGCCTGTTTTCCTGAGGACCTCGGAGCGAGAAACGCACGGAAACGACGCCTGTTTTTCGTGTCTCTCGACACGAGTGCTCCCTTGCGCTGCCGGCGAATACATAGATGACACGGAAATTGTTTTGAATTCGTGGGTGCTTGGTTTCTTATGGCTGTGACCTACTTGTCCAGCGGCCCGTCACTCGCCACTTTTCGCTATGAACCCACTGCGTCTCCTCTGCTGTCATCCTCGCTAGCAGCTCCCGCGTGTCTTTGCCTGCGACTTGCGTCGCCTTTCGGCCGCCAAAGCCGGGAAATACCTCTTTTTCAGTTAATTCGTTTTTCTCCGCGACGCGAGAGCGCTTCAGGCGCTGGCACCGACCTCACAGCTTGTGTTGCGCGTGCAGTTCGTGACCAGCTGATTCAGCAAGGGCCTGCTGAATCGAATCCTCGCCCGCGCCCACCCCGCACAGCAGCGCAGAGAGCTCACAAAGCGTGCCCAGAGCGTGTGTAGCAGGCGACGCGTGCCCATCGCCTGCGACGGAGGGACTGTCTCGACTGGCTCGGCCTCTGTCGAGCCTCGTGACGGGACGGCAATCAACACAATGCGCCTCTTTAGTCCGGGGTCCGTGCCAATTTGCATGTCTCGCTGTGTCTCTCGCTCCTCGACCTAACGGGCCTCAGCCCCCCCCCCCTCCCAACTCCCCCGTCGCCTCCGCATCATCTCGCCGTTGGTGCGGCTGGCTCGGCCTCCGCGTGGCGCCTTGATGCGATGCGAAGATGCTACAGTGGCGCGAAGTCGCTTTCCCCTTCCGCCGCGGCACCAAGAGAGGCATCTCGCGCGTCGTCTTCGCGCCGCCCGCGCGTGCACAGGGCACGCGTAAGTCGCCAGGTTCCCGCGCGGCGCCTCTCGGCGCGAGGGCTGAGGGGCGCGAAGGCGAGCGACTGAGATCTGACGGCCTCGCCGCCGCGCCGACGCACGAGTTCCTCTGCATCCTAGTTGAGGGCGACGCGCCGGAAGGTGGGGAACCGAGCCACGCAGAGGAGGGACTCAGGGAAAGCGACGTGCAGGACTGGCGGAAAAACGCAGAGAAGCCGCCTGAGAGGAGAGATGCAGAGAGTGCGGCGGGGGCGGACCTTGGCCAGGGAGAGCGCGCCGGCGCGCTGCCGGCAGTTGAGGTCTTCGATATCAAGGTGAGTTGAGCGGAGGCAGTTAACAGCTGAGCAGACATACAGAGTCGTCAAAGTCAGCGGAGGACCGAGCAGGGAGACGTAACATGCAGACACTGACTGCTTGGCCTCGCTCACGTCGAGAGAAGGGACAAGAAAGGGCGACGCGCCTTCAACGGCGCGCCTGAGAAGGAGAGAAGAAGAAAGACGGCAAAGAGAGAGGAGCTTCCGGGGAGAAGCTGAGCGCCCCACGGCGTTGTCCCGGGGGGCGAATGAAACAGGGATGGCGGTTCCTGGGTAGCGAGATCACTGCGGAAATCGCCTGAAAAAGACGTCTGCTTGCTGGAGACGGCAACCGTAGACAGGCGGGAGGGAAACGGACGAATGGAGAGTGTTCGTCTTTTTACCTGATCCTGTCATGTGCGTCCTTCTTTTTTCAGCATGGCGTCTCGCTGAAATGGCGAGCCACCTCTCCAACGGTGCCCACCGCACCGACCTGCGCGGCCTTCTCGCCCGACGCGTCGATTCTCGCCGTCGGGTGCCGCTGTGGCTCGATCCTCCTCTTTCTCTCCCTGTCTGGAGAGTGCGTCGCGCGGCGAATCTCTTCGGCGGCTGTTGCACCACCCGTGTGCGACGTGAGCCAGCGGCTGCGGCGCGCGCTGACGCTCCCCGAGAGGGAGGCCCTCGCGCTCGGCGCCCTGACGACTGCGGTCGGAGGGGAATCGGGGACGCGGTCGCGGCGCCCTGAGGGGCGAAGGAGACAGCTGCAGCGAGGCGGACGCAGAGCGACCCCGCTGGGAGGGAGGGCGAGCTGCAGATGCGGGGAGGTTAGCCAGTGCTCAGAAGACGCACGTGCGAGCGACGCGGAAGGCGAAGTTCTATTCGATGAAGAAGAGTCGGCCTGCGGCGAGCACCGCGCCGCCATCGTGTCGCTTCACTGGGTCGACACCGCCTCGTGGATGCGCGAAGGACGCGACGAACTGCGGGAGTTCCTCGAGGCTGTCGCAGCCTCCGACAAGCCGCAGCCGCTGGGCGTCGGCTCGCCGCCTGGCGAGGAGGCATCGCGCGTTTCGCCCTCTGCGTTGTTCCTTTCCGCGGTGTCTCCTTCCTCCCCTGTGGCTCCTCCCCCTGCGGTGCTGCAGCCGCCCGCGCTCCGGTTGCCCTCTGCGTCCCTCGCGCTCTTTTCGCTCGATGCTTCAGGCGTCGGGAGCCTCTCTCTGGAGGGTCGCTTGCCGCTTTTTCGCCTTCGGCTGCTCACGGACTTGCACGGCCTCGCAAACACGTCGCCTGCGCTCGCTGCCGCCCTCGCCCCCTCGCCCGCTGACGCACCTGCCTTGTCGCCCTTACGTTCTTTAGCGCCGCGCTGCGCGAGGGCTGACCGCAGTGGCGCCCGAGCACCGCCTGCCGCTGCGTCCTGCCGCGCGACCTGTGAGGAGGATGCGGCCGCAGGCTGCGGCGGGCTGCGCCGCGCGTCTGCGCCTCAGCGCCCGGCCGCGGCGCCTGCCTGCGCTTTGCCTAGGCTCGCGCCTCCCGAGTCTCTGCAGCTGTTCGCCACCGCGTCAGCAGCTTCGTCCTTCTCCCCCTTCGCGTCCACGCCCCTGTCTCCCTCGTGCGCGACGTCGCTTCCCCCCTCTTTTGTGTTCCCTTCGCCCTATTCGCACGCGCCCTCGCCGATGTCGGCCTCTGCCGCGGAGGCGTCGGGGTCTCCGCGCTTCCAGCGCGCGGCGGGCGACGGCGGAAAGGCCGCAGAGGCGATGCCGCAAGAAACAGCCGCGTGCGCAGGGCGCCGGATCGCGTTCACCGAAGAGGAGGCCGCTGGTGGCGCGGCTCCGCGGAGAGAGAAGCGAGACCTGTGGAAGCTCAGCGAGGCGTTTTCGACTGGGGCGGCGGCGGCGGCCTACGGCGACGCAGAAAAGGGCGAGAGAGGCTCGGCGGGCGGAGAAGAGAACGAGAAGAATCGACTGTGGCAGTTCAAACGCGAGGGGCTGGAGGGCGGCGAGGCGCGCCTCCGCGGCGCGACGGAGAGCGTCCGAGACGCGGAGGCCTTGCGCACTCTGCAGAGGGGTCGCGGACAAGCCGCAGGGCAGGCGGACATAAAGCCGCACAGACGGCCGCCCTGCGAGGTCGCAGGCGACAAAACACGAGGAGAGCCTCCGCAGTCAACGAAGGGCGAGACGGCAGAGTTCCCCGAGCAGAGAACGCTGACGGCAGCGGCGCGAGCCACAGGGCGAGGCGTCAGCAACTGCGGAGAAGACGAGAATAAGGCGGTGACGAGCGAGCGCATGGACTGGGAAGCAGGCGAGGACACTGAAGGTGCTGCGGAGACTCGAGAGACGCCTCCACCGCGCGTCGCTGGGCGGCTGTGGGGCGTTCAATCCGCCGCCATGTCGCCTGATCTCTCTTCGCTGGCGCTCGTCCTGTGGACGACGCCTCTGCTCGCGTCTCCGCAGCGGCCCTCCCCCCCCGACCTCGGCCAGGAGGCGCAGGGACCTGCGTCCCCCCGCGCGGAGTCGGCGCCACAGGAGGGGAATCGGGGCGCCGCGCGCCCCGATCTGCGGACCGGAGTTCGGCCTTTCTCTGCGCCGCCAGGCTGCGCCTTCGCGTCTTCGGTGCCGACCGCCTCGTCGCCTTCGGCTGCAGCAGCCGCGTCGGGCTCCACGCGCTGCTCTGGCGCGGCATTGTTCTTCCGGGCCTCGGCGGCACCTGGGACCCTGTGCCCGCCGTCGTCCGTCGCGCGAGCCCAGGAGCGGCGCGAGCGCGAGCTGCTGGTGGAAGCGCTGCAGCCTCAGTCCACCTTGCCCTCGGCGTTTCCGCCGCTCTCCATCCGCGCGCCGCTCGCGCTCTCCCCCTCGCCCTCGACCGGCGCCGTCTCCGCGGCCGCGCCGCTGTCTGCCTCGCCCTTCCGTCGGGCTTCAGCCGCGCCCGTGCCCCCTTCGTCCCCTTCTGAGCTCGCGCGAAGCTCGCGAGTTAAGCGAAGCCCGCGAGTTGCGAGGAGGGGCGAGTCGGGCGCCGCGGCCGTCGCCTGCGTCTCTGTGGATTGCGCCGGGCGCACTGAGGCAACGGAGCCTGCACATGACTGCGGAGGCGGACGCGCGTGCGAGAATGCTTTCTCAAACAGCAACGTGGCGCGGGGCCGAGGCCCGGAAGGGCGCTTGGAGCCCTCGCCGCGGTCAAAGCGCCCGATGGCGCTCGCCTTCGAGGGAGACGAGCGAGGGAGCGAGCGCTCGCCCGACGCCGAGGGTCCCCGCGGCTGCGCAGCCGCGGCCGGTCGCGGCAGTTCACCTTTGCCGCAGCACCGGCGCGTTAAGAAGCCGCGCAGCGACGTGGGCGACGGGCGAGGAGACGCGTGCGCTGCGTTCGCTTCGTTCGGCGCGTTCGCTGCTGCCGCCGCGTGCGAACTTCCCAGCGATAGCGAAGCAGCCGGCGAGAGGCGCGCATCCCCCGCCCTCGCCATGGAAGCCGCACGGGCGCCGCGCAACGCGAGACGCAGCGGGACGGGACTGAGAGAGGCGACTGCAACACGACGCTGTCCGGCGGTCGGGGCAGGTGGGAGGGGAGAAAGAGAAAAAGCAGGGGAGCAAGAGGTGCGGGCAGACGGCCGAGGAGGCAGGGGATGGAGCCGCGATCACGCGACAAGCGAAGAGGAAGCCGCACAGGCGCCGGGGTTCTTCGTGGAGATGAGAGTCGTCAGCGCGCTCGCAGGCCAGCCGCGGCTAGTGAAAGGCACAAGCGAGCAGGGCGAAGGCGATCCCGGAGCGACGGGCGAGGCAAAGGAAGGAGGCGCAAGTTGGGATGAAGCGAAGGCCGGCCGAAGCTCCGCGGCGTGCTGGACTGCGGAGGTCCACGACCGCGGGCTCGCGGCAGTTTTCGATTTTTCGCAGGTAGGTCAGGCGCGGTGACAGCGGGAGGACGGGGCGTCCCCGGGCTTGCGCCGTGATCGCTGCACGCCGTACAGACGGATGACAGCTGAGCGCCGCAGCCGGCCTTCTGTGCGCCTGCGTGGGAACGCGTCTCGATCATGATTCTTCTCGTCGAGGGATGTAGTGGAATGGTGTGCGACAGAGAAGTCCCGCCGCGACGAGAAGACACGCGCGCGGCGGTAGCGACACCCCCGGGGGCGTTGGCTGACTACCGCCCCTCCGCGTGATAGACGACCTCTTCATCGCTCTCGTTAGCTGTTTTCGAGATATCGCTGCTCTTCAAGTTCGTGGCGAACGTAACCGCTTCCTTGCTTGGATCGGCGCGAGGTTGCGCGGACGGGGACCCTAAACCCTAGCCGATAGCGAGCTGTCGGGGACGGGCAGCTTGGGTAACAGGCGCTTCGCGAAGAGACTTCTTCTTTGTTGTCGTCTGCGTGCGTTTTAGCTCGCCTTCCACAGCCGATGCAGAACGCAAAGCCTCCATCTTCTCGCCGCTGCACAGGCCGACCTGCTTTTCGCAGTCGACGTTCTGCGGCGCGTCTGTTCGCTCTGGGCGGTCTTCTCCGCGCCCTTCGCCGACCTCCTCGAGTGTATGTACACCGCAGCCGACGCGCCGGCGGCCTCCGCTGAGCCTCCAGCGGGCGAGCAGAGGCCTGCGAAGGGACATGGAAACTCTTCGCCGAGCGCCTTCGAAAGGGAACGCGAAGGCGTTTCCGAGGATGATGCGGAGGCGGAGATGGAAGACGACACGGAGCCTGCGACGCTGTCGAGCCTGCGCAGTGAGGACGGAGCGATTATGCATGCTGCTGGGAGAGCAAAGCGCAGCGAGGCGCGTCGCTGCGCGAGAGATCGTCGGCTGAGACAACACGTTGCGTTCTCGCTGGCACTTGGCTACCCGACGAACGCGCTGGTGGTAAGAGGCAGTTTCTCGTTCGGGATGCCGAATGGGAAGCAGATTAAATTATATTTTTGTGAGTGATTTTATGGAAAGACATTTACTCTATATAACTGGCGTCTAGCAGGCAGCTGCGTTTCATTCGTTATCTTCTCGCTCACTGAGGATCGTGACTGCTGGTCGCAGTCGGCTTTGCGGCGCAGAGACGGTGAAGCGAAACAGAGAGAGAGGCATACGATTTGGATGTATCCTACTTTTTGCACTCCGTTTTCGGTTTCTTGGTCGGTGCATGGACTGCAGCCTCGACGCCCTGAGCGGGGCTCCGCGCGCGTATCCAGACGGACTACATACGTGCGACTGTCAGAAAGCAGATTCCGCTTTGGCCCTTTGTCTGCGTGTTTCCTCTGACTGTGTGAAGTCTCTGCGCCGCGGTGAAGCGGGAGCCGCACCGCTCTCTTTGTCCCACTCTCAATTCATTCCCGACATGAGTCTCGTTTATGTCCATGTATGTAGACGTCTGTGCAGGCGTGTGGTCGCACCTGTGTGCGCACCTGCAAGCCTATGCATGCCTGGGACCTTCGGCGCAGAGTTGAGTGCTTCTGTCGATGTTTAGAATTTAGCGTTTTCGCGGTCTCGGGTCATGTCTGCGCGGCTCCCCTCAGGCTGCGTTGACGCGTTTGTGCGGAGACGCGAAGTGGCGAGCGAGCAGCGACGATGAGACCGCTGAGGCTCAGAGGCGCGAAGGCTGCATGCCTGAAAGGAATTGGACGCAGGACGAGACCGGAAAGAGACTGCGAAGCGAAGACGACTCGAGGAAAGACACTCTCACTGCAGCGCGACAAGCGAGCGAGGCGGGGGAGCAGCTTGCGCAGGTGGGCGGGCGTCTGCTTGGAAGGAGGTGCGACTCTGACTCCCAGAGCCGCAGGCGCTTCAGCGAATTGCGCAGAAATGTTTGTATACGTGTATGTCTATAACTGCGGGTTCAAGCGTTTTATTTGCCTCGGGCCTTCGTCGAGACTTCGGCGCATGTCGGGGTGCCCGCCGCTCGCATGTTGGAATCGTGTGCTCTGCTCGTTTCCCAGGTCACCGCTCTTGTGCATCCCGTCCTCGAGGCTTTGCTGCTGCCTGTGATACGCCGCGCGCGTCGTCTCGCCTGCGGCGCGCGTCGGTTCGCCCGTTTCTCAGGCCTCGACGGCCCCAGTCTGTCTGCGTCGTTTCGTTCTCATCTTGCTCCCGCTCCTTCGTCTTCTCACTCGGCGCGAGACGCCTCCCGGCAGCCGCCAGAGTCGCGTCAGGCCCCAGCCTCTACGCCGTCGTCGCGCGGCTGGCGGCGGAAACCGAAGAGCGAACGAGGAGAGGACTGCCTCAGCACGCGCGCGCCGGCCTTCGCGCGGCTGCTCGCGCGCGTGGTAGCGCGCCTGGAGGACTTGGAAGTCAGGCTCGGTACGTCGTCGTGGCCATTGTGGGTCACTCATTTGCGTATATATTTAAGCATAAGTGTATATATATATATATATGTATGTATGTATGTATGTATGTATGTATGTATGTATGTATGTATGTATGTATGTATGTATGTATGTATGTATGTATGTATGTATGTATGTATATATATATATGTATATATATATATCTGTATGAATCAGTGCATATATATATATATATATATATATATGAATGTACCATTGTATGCATGCATATTTGTAGGTATGTATTTTTATACGCATTTATATATGAATGCACGTAGATTTATATTCGTACATGCATGTGTCTATCTGTACACATCCGCGTCTATTCACTTGCATGCGTGAAAAAAGAGGTGTCTCCGCGGACTCGTTTCGCCGTGGTGCTCGAAGGCGCTGGCGATATGTCGCGTAGACATATCGCCCTTTTGCGCGTTTGTGATTCATTTGTGATTTAGAGGATACGTATTTTCAGATTTGTATACGGTCCGCCATTGCCTCAGTTCCTTTCAGGCGCGTGCTGCGTGTGTGCGTCTTTCGGAGTTTTCTGTCTAAGCTGCGTGCGTTTCGTCTCTTTCTTCCGCGCCTGCCTCACTTTCGTTGTCTCGATGGCGCGTCGGGGCTATGCTGTCTCGGCCTGATCGTCGGTGTCTCCTTGTTTCGTTGTTTTTTCAGCATCGCTTCGTCTCCGCCTTGCGGAAGGCGTCGCCTTGCAGCTCGCCTTTAGCCTGTGGGTCGCGGCGTTGCTGTCGCATCTCGTCCTGCCTTCGTCGGCTTCATCGGCGGCCGCTTCTTCTTCGCGGTCAGGCCGGCGCCGAGGTGAGTGTTTTGCTTGTTCTCTGTTTTCTGTTGAGGGATTGGCGCCTGGATGCATGCACAGCGAGGTGCCTGTCGAGCCTTGAGAGTAGTTGTCCGCTCGTCGGCCTAAAGCTGCGTCAGGCGGATTCCGTGTCTCAAAAGGAGTCGCTGATCCGCTGCCCTCAGGCCGATGTCTGCGACGCATTTGAGGCACGTCTCTCCACTAATAGGAATGACATCGTCTTTCTGGGGAAAGGCCCAGCGCCGGATCTTCTTTCTTGCATGCCAGGCGTTCCCGGAATGCCGCAGAGAGTGGAGGTGCTTCGTTTTGTCTTTTTCGTTCCCTTAACAGTCTCTTAAAGAGGCCTGAAATGTGTGATCAGGCTGCGTGCGTTCGTCTGCCGGTTTTCAGCGGCCGTGTCACCCCTCTCTCTTCTCACCTGCGTCTCTCCATTTGTTGTGTCTCTATCGCCGCCGCGGCCGTCATCTTTATGCCGCTGTTTCCCCGCGGGAGGCTGGTTTCTGAGGCTGAGGGACCGGGCTCCTCATTCGGAACGTCGCGCGGCGTTTTTCTTTCTCCACTCGTGCGCAAAACTCAAAAAAAGTCGAGTCAGTTGAGTTACTCGTCTTGGGGCGTCTCGTGTTCGCGCAGTCGCTTAGCCGCGCTTGCCTGCAACGTTCTCTATCAGCGCGATCGACTTTAGACCTCGCTCGGAAAGCGCGCTTTTCTCCCTTTCGCCTTCGCGTGTTTCGACTCTCAGCAAGCGACAGCCCACACGCCCGAGGGCAGACGCAGCGTGGGACTGCTCAGCGAGCGCCTGAAGAGAACAACGAGGAGATGCCGCGCGAAGCCTCGGCCGCCCCTTACGCCTTCTCCACAGAAATCCCCTTCGCGGCTGCGAGCTTCTCTAAATCGCAGTCCGAAGCGAAAGCGAAACACGGAAAATCCTGCGAAGCAGACGCAGAGAGGAGAGGCTCCGGCAGCGGACGCGACGATGCGGAAGTTGACCACTTGAGCGGCCCCCGCCTGCGTGGCCTGCTCGCCGCCGCCAAGGACTCGCCTTATATTTGGAGACAAGTGAGCTCCGCCGTGTCCTCTGGCGAAGGGCGCACGCCGGCCCCCGACGCAGAGAGGCTTTCCGCGGAGGCTCCGGTACACTGTTCCTCGATTCAGTCGACGGATTGGGAGCGAGACTTCGAGGAGGTCTTGCGCATTCTGCGGAGGTCTCGCGCGCCGCTTCACCTTGGAAACGTGAGCAAAGGATACAGGTGCTTTTCATTCTTCTTTTTATGACTTGCTCTGACTCTAGCGACTTTCGCGTTCGGTCCGCAACTCAACTCAGAATCCACTTCGCTGCTCAACCAGCAGTCGGCGACGTTTCAGGCCGTTTACAGGCCCTTCACTCGGTTTATAAATATATATATATATATATATAAATGTAAATACCTGTAGATTTGTAAGTATATGAATATATATGTATGTATCTATATATTCGAATAGATACATGTATAGATATCTATATACTCATATCAAAATATATATATATATATATTCATACATACATATATTTATGCTAATGCATGCATACAAGGATATATTTCTGTGCGTGCATAGATACACACACGTGCGTAGGTACGGCCGCGGTTGGACAAAGCCGGTCTTCGTTGCTGACATTTTCTTTTTGTCTTCTGGCTTTGCCGCCAACGTATCGTTGAGTTTGTGTCTGTTGCCATCGCTCGTTTCCTGTGGAAGCGCACTTGTATCACTCTGTGAATCGCGGTCGTCGAGCCCAGGCGAGCTGCGAGCGGGCTCATTTCGATTCGCTTTTTACCCTTTTTCTCTTCTTTTAGATTGGCTGCTTCCTTGGCGGTTTGCGAGAGCCGTCCGAACCTTCGCTTCTTTCGCTCGCGCGGGCCACGCTCAACGACATGCGCCTCGCGTGGTGAGGCTGAGGCGCCAGCAAGAAGATAAAATAAAACGGAAGGAAATACCCTAAAAAAGGATGGAGCGAATTGCTCGAACTCACATTCAGCGGGCCCACGCGCGACGACCGCGAAATCCACCTCCAAGTTAAAAACAAAACGAAAAATCGTCTCGTCCAAGGGAGTTAGTTGTTCGAGTGGCCAAGGCAGAAGTCGTATACGCTGCATGCGTGGATCAGGTCGCATTGATTTCCCGTGAAGTGTTTTCCCGAGCCTCTTCCAGTTCGCCTTGCATATGTGGGCTCGGCCTCAGATCCGCCGCCGCTGCCTAAACGTCGCGGACCTCTAGGCGCACCTTTTCGGGCCGTATTTGTTGAGGAATTTTTCGTGTTCACATGCCAAGATAATACACGTCTTGAATGCTTTTGTCTCGTTCCTGTCTTTCACAGGGACAACTGCAGGCAGGACGTCACGCTCTCGCAAGGCCAAAGCGCGCTGCGCGCGCCTTCTCGTTCTTCTTGTTCTTCGTCATCGTTTTTTTCGTCTTCTCTTTTTTCATCTCGGCCTTCCGTGTCGCTGGGCGCCTTGACGCTACTGCCTCGGGTGTCGCGGCGGACTCGCGTGTCGCTGCTGCATGTGTCTTCGGCCTCGAGGCGCCGCGCGAGCGCCGCCGCGTCTATCGCGAGAGTGCTCTGCAGAGGCTCCGGCGGCAGCAAAGCGTCCGCAGCGGCGGCACCGGAAGCCGCGTGCGCCGCTCGCAGCCTGGAAAGGTTTGCGATCTGCTGGGCCTCTGACGAGCCGGCGCCTGGCGCACTTCAACTCACTTCCGATGCGGGCGAGGTTCTGGGTGAGCCCGCGCCGTTCCCGCGTTCTTCCGCGGCTCTGCCGTCGCCCTCGCGACTGGCGCCTCGCGGACTCTGCTGGCTGCACCACTGCGTGATCGCTTCTCGCGCGGCGCGCGTTGTCTCGCTGCCTGTTGGCGGAGACGCGCGCGCGAGTTGGCGTCCTCTCCCCGCGGCGTGTGCGCTTCTCGCGCGGCCACTGAAGACCGTCGCGGTGCGTCTCGCGCTGCCTGCGTGCGAGGCCGCGGCACGCGCCTCGAGCCGCCTCTCGTTCTCTCCCTCGCCTGCCTTTTCGTCGCTTACAGCTGCCTCCTGCGCGTCTGCGCGTCTCTCGGCGTCGCTCTTGAGGCCGACGGCTGCGGCGGAGGCGCGTATGACTCTGAAAAGCGCCGCGTCGCTGTCTTCGTTCTGCTCGCCTCTGGCGCTACCTCTCGCTGCGGCGCCTCCGCTCTTCGCCTGCTCGCCGTCTCTGCGCTCTCCGTTCGCGCGAGGCTCGGAGTCGCTGTGGAGCGCCGCAGCGGTCGCCAAGACGCCGCTGCCGCCGCTGGAACGCTTCCGCACATTCGAGCTGCAGGACGGCGACGCGGCGGCGGCTGAGCGGGCGCTGACCGCCGCGATGCCTGCGCACCTTGCGGATGCGTGCGACGTGTGTCTTCTCTCTGAAAAGGAAGTCTGCGTCGCCGTGGCAGTCTGGCGTGAGCCGGCGGTGATTCTCCTTCGGCTTCTCGGGACGCATTCCGAGTCTCGCACGCCGGGGGGCGGCGCGAGAGACGGCGGAGGGCGAACGCCTCGAGGCCGCGAAGCAGACGACGACTACGAAGACGCGCAGGATGAGAGCGGCGACAGCTCAGGGCTGCGCGGCGCGGAGGCGTCTTTCCGCCTTCTCAGGGGATTCCGCAGCGGCCTGGAGGAGAAGGGATGCGAGGCGAAGCGCGCGAGCAGCGAGACGCATCACCACACCGCGAAGCATGCAGAGGACGATGATCTTCTGCTAGCCGCGAACGCCATCACGGTGAGTGCCCGCCGAAAACAAAACGAGGAGGGTCTGAAAACGCCTACGGTTACGGGAGTGAGAGGCGCACGCATGCCTTCAGGCTCGCAGGGCTCTGTCTTTCTTCAGACGCCGGTGCTTTTTGCCGCTGTCGCGTCCTTCGGTGCGCCGGCTGGCGTGTTTGTGTCGGCATGCGGCGCGCGTCTCTCTTCCGGCTTTTCCTGTTTTTTTTCATGGTGTCTCTGCTGGTACGAGTGTTTGTCTGCAGCGCAAGGCTGCGCTATCCTCCCTGCGTCGCGGGCGCTTCTGCTTCCTCCTGCTGAGGGAGCCGTGAGGCCACGTGAGGCGCAGAAAATGGAGAGCGAGCAGAAGGTCTTCGACGCCTCTGAGCGGCGCGGAGCGACCGCAGGCAAACAGAGGCCTCCTGCCGTCGAGGGCGGCTGAGGCGGCGGCGCAGAAGGACCTCAGCCAAGAAAGACGCGTGTTGCTGCAGCGCACAGGCGCCGAGGCCTCCGCGGCCTGCGCCAGTGCTCGGAGTGTGCGGAAGTTGAGTCGCGTACATCGGAAGCACGAAAAAGGCGTATCGAAGACTCGGAGTGACGCTTTGCAAGCGGCGTCTGCGGACGGAAAGAGCGCGGACGAATCTCTGCGTGGAGGGAGAGAGAGAGCAAAAAAAGGAAAGACGCCGCGCCGCGAAGGCCAGTGGGATGCAGACACGTTCTCGCGAGAGAGGAAAAAGTACGACAAACAGGAAGCGAAGACGGGAGCGAGTCTGGCGCGCGAGCGACGAACTGTTTGAAAGTCAAGATGGACGCGTCGCGAGAGAGTGCATCTGCCTCTGCGTTTATATATTTTATTCTCTTTGAAGCGAGGGCGTTCACGCGGAATCCATTGCCTTCGCGCGAGCCACTGCGACCAGAGGCCTCCAGGGCTCCTGACAGGCGTTTTCAGTTTTGTTTGGATGCGATCTCCTTTTCTGTTTTCGCCGCTCCTGTTCTGGGAGGAAGGGAAGCTTGCATGCGTCTTTTCTTCTCTCGTCGCGCGCGTGGCCTCAGACCGTAATCCGTTTTCAATTGTTTTTCTTCTTAAACTTTATTTTTGGCTGTTTTTCGCCGTAGACCGCCCTGTCTGATTCGCCGTAATGGGCCTTGCTCCTGCAGAGTCCCGGAGCTGTGCAAGGCAGCTCTTTCTTTCCACTTTTTTCGAGACGGCGTCTCTCTGCGCGCGTTCGCTTTTCCTCGAGCACACATTTGCCTTTTTTCTGCTCACTCCGCGACGGACAGTCACTGAGAGGCTTCCACTTCCCCTTCGAGATTTAATCTGCGCGGCGCAGGTGTTCGTATCGTCGGAGGCGAAGGCTGCGGCGTCGTGCAAGAAGAGTTGGGGACGTGCGCGTATCACGCGCCCCCTGATTGTTTAGAAGACAGCCCGAAGTCATGACTCATCCGCTGGCCGCATTCCGAGTCATAAAATGTCGTCGTATCAGGTCGCCCTCTCGATGTGAGTCTGTGCGAAAGACCCGGATCGAATTCTTGTTGGTGTGGCGCGTGTCTAGTAACTGGGCGAACGCTTTGTACGCGTCTTATGCATGGATGGTACTCGACATTCGAGACTGAGGCAGAGTAGTCAGGCAGGATTTGAATGCCTGTTTCTGGAATCTATCGGCGATCTTGGAAGTTGACTAGGGAAATACATAGGGCGTGCGGTTTCAAACTGCGCGGCGATGGAAAGCCTTAAACAGAAGCGTGGGCTGCGCGTAGGCGTCCTTAACCACCACATCTCTGCCTTTTTTCGCGTGTTTTCTGTGCTTCCCTGCGCCGCGCCTCTTTCCGTTCCCTCGACCATGCTGCCTGGTATTTTTTTTTAATTCTCATGCGTTCGTTTGCGTTTTCTTTGGCGCGGAAGTCGCTCGCTCGTCTAAGCAGGGCTGAGCTCCTCAGGCACGTCGGCTTCGTATCCTTGGAAGGGGAGCGCGGTGCTGTGACACGAAAGGCTAGCACACAGTGCTGCAAAGAGCTCCGTTCCGACACAACTACATACATATCTGTGCGTAGATCTCTCCAAATATATATGGCCATATATTCATATATATAGGTTTACAAATAGATAAATGAATAGCTAGATAGATACATACAGATAGATACATATTTAAGATTGATTGATGTATTGGCGTGCGTATACGGCCTTGTTTACGAGTGTATGTACTTACGTGCTGAATATACCTGCTTGGTTCGCACGAGACGTGCCTCCAAACAGAGCAAAGACGAGATAAAAAGAAAAGCGCACAGCGAGCCCGCCACGCGGGAGGCCGGCGAGTGGACAGAAGAGTCAAAAAAGGAGAACTGCAGCCCAAGTGAGGAGGCTGCAAAAGAGATTCCGAGTAGCTAGCTCTAAACACGCGGGAGAAGTTCGGTGAAGCACTCCGGCGATCCGCCGCGGACGCAGGTTTGATGCGAGAGACAAAAGGCGCGAATCGCATGCGAGAAAAGAAGAAAAAACGAAGAGCACCTCGCCGAAAAGAGAAGACGGCGACCTATTTCAAGTCGACGATGAGAAGAGTGTCTGCCGCACTCGAGCGCAGAAGAGGGAAGGGACGGGCAGACCGGCGCTCGCGATCGTCTTTTCACAGGGCGTGAGGGGACGCTGAAAAAGCTTTGAAGAGACAAGCGAGGCGGGAAATCTCCGCGATGCGGGTGAATAGAGACGACAGTTGAACTCGAGTGCACGAAGGAGAGGAAACCAGATACAAACAGTCCGCAGCGCCTGGCTTTTCAGACGATCGAGGCTGCTGAGAAGGAGGTGAGAGTCGATGCGCAAAGTCCAGTGAACTGTGCGCGAGAAGCCATCAACTTGGAGCCAGAAAATGCTCAAATTCCGGTGTATGGATGTGCCTGCTGGAGACGCGTGGGAAGGCCCTTTGCGCCCGGCGGCGCTGCGACGAAGGCGGTCTGCCGGCAGAGAAGGTGATGAAGAACTGAAAAAACAAAGAACGAGAAATCACGGTCGGTTTCGGGTACAGTGAGCGGCACGAAAGATTGAACACGCGGCGCACGGAAACGAAAGACGCCATGGAAACAGCAGATATCAGTACCGTGTGCGTGTATATCTCGTCTATTTACAAACAGACGCATGTGTGCCGCATACGCATGCCGATACGCAAATCAGCTGTGGTTTTTAACGTCAAACGCGCGCCAGAATGCCGCGTCTCAGGTACAAAGCGTTACGTTCACAGGAGAATCCACGATCGCAGAAACTACTGAAACCTGAGAAAACTGATCGTTTGCGACAGAACAAACGCCGGCAAAAACTCGCTCACTATGGCAGGTTGTGAACTCGAGGAGAAGCATCGTCGCCGTGTCTCTTGTTCTGACATGCGAAAAACGAAAAAACAATCAAATTGGCACGCAACACATCTGGCGTGCAAGGACGAAGACGACTTCAAAGTCTCCGTGGCCTTCCGGCAGCGACCCGGAAGGGAGTGGAGCTATGCGAGTGAAATTCAGAGCGCGCGTCGCTGGCGAGGCAAGCAAACGGGACGAAAAAGTCAGACAAACTCATACCGAATAGACATAGGCACTGCAATTCCCAGAGGACTGGAGATGCCTCCACTTATGAAATACAGACAACCGAATGTCGCCCGCTAGACTCACGGATTTCCTCTCGTGAAGAGCACAAGCACAACCGGCAGAGCGAAGTAAATCAGAGTCCTGAAACAAAACAAAAAAGGACAAAACGCAGAACTGCCGCACAGGCGTGCGAGGTACTATGCAGATACCGAGGAGAATATTGCCACAATGATGTATGTAAATATATACATGCACGCACATATACAGATACATATATACACATAAATCTATATACATGTACCTATATGCATATATCTATATATGCATGCATTAATATACATATTTGTATACACACATGGCTCTGCCATCGCACATCTGCAGTATCTGTGAGCATTTCTATTTACGTGTCTACATCTTTGTGTAACGGCACACGCATACTTCTATTCTGCCTTACTTATATACATAAATCGGCGTATCCGTCTACATACATACAGACACATCTGGAGGCAGATATAACCAAAATACCCGGAGAGAGACAAACCTGTCAAGCTCTTCAGAATCTGCGATACGAGCCTCCCCGCGCGGAGAGGCACGGAGCGGTTCACACGCGGCGCGCATGCGAGAGTCTAAACACTAACGACCTCTCATTGAGATTGACCTCTTGATACGGCCCGAAAGAGAAAGCGAAGCGCACGAGGATCGCACAAGCAGAAGAAACTGAGAGACGCTTCTTACCCGACAGCAAAGTTTGACTGGAACCGCCGACTCGCGGAATCGCCGGTTTGCAGCGCGTTGTTCACGCATACCAGGAGCACGAAGCCTGAAGAAATCGTGAAAAGGAGAAAAACGAATCGAGAAGCAGGTGGAACGAGAGAAGAGACAACGAAACAACGGCGCTTGGCAGTCACAAGACGACAGCAGAGAAAAAAACACGACAGAGAGGGAAAAACAACGACGTGCCGACGCGAGAGACAGCGGCACCGAGCGAGATGAACGCAGCACACACCGGCAGATGGCGGCACGTTGAGCGAGGAGAGATGAAGCGCAAACCGAAAAAGACGCAAGGCGAAGCAGTGGAAAGCGGAAATGGGAAAAAACAACAACAAAGGGGAAGAGAGAGGGGCGGATCATGCAGACAAGAAAAACACTTTCAGTCCTAAAGGACGCCATGCGCGTACCTGCGGCAATGACGTTTCCGAGGAGGAAAGGGATTCCCGAGACTGAGAAGTGACACACGTAAAGACAAGCCGATATTTTTGAATCTCTCCGCTGCAACTCAAACGCGAAGTCAGAATGTTTGTAATCTCCTGTCTGGCGTGAGAGAGCTGCAAAGCATCGTCGTCCTCGACTCGAAGTGCGCCTTCTTCCACTCCCTCCCAGCAGGCTGTGAGTGTCGCGGTCGGCGACCAGTTCGAGTTTCTTTTTTAAAAAGTGACGCATGTGAACGCAAAAGCGCGTCCCTCAGAAAAGCAACGAGAGTCCGCCACAAACGCGAGAGGCGAAAAAACAAAAATTCAGAGGAAGATGGCGACAGGGCCAAAGCCTGAGTGACTGTAGCGCACACCTCTCGACGCGTGCGAGACACTGTAGCTGGCTGGAAGGCCTCGGCCTCAGATAACGAAAGCACGGAGAACGTGAGGACTTCTTAAGCTCTGCCTCGATTTCCATACTGCCCCTGATACATGAGGAAACAAGCGAAAGACACTGAATTTCATTTTGACGTAAAACCAAACCCGCAAAAAAAAAAAAACAGCACGGTCTGACGCTAGGCAATAGAATCCGAGGCACACTGTCTCGACCAGGGTACTTTGAAATAGTTTTCTCTCCCTTTTATAGCCCTTTTTCCCATCCTTACAGCTGCGAAGAAGCGCGTACGCCGAGGCGCTGCTGTAGGCCTGAGACTCTGCAGCGTTGTACACGAGCTGACAGAAAACGTATATCGCCGCCGCCAAAACAGCCTGCAAAGAAAGAAATCCGTCGCGAAAGACCGCGCGCCACGCTGTGATTAGGGCTGAGAACGACGCGCAAGGGAAGTGCGAGAGGCCCGACTCGCAGAGAATCAAGAGTTCGAGACGCAGCTCGACACGACGCGAGGCGGAAACACAGAAAAAAAAGCTCCTAGAGCCACGCGGCAGGCCTCAGCAGCGAGTGAAGAGGAGACATGCAAATTCTGCCTGCGGCTGAGGCAATCCGGAGAGAGGGAAAGCTCTGGCGACCGCGATGAAGGACGCGCTCGTGGCGGCAGAGCCCTTACGACCCGCACAGCACCTCGGTCAGGCCGGGCGCGATGCCGCACGCATGGTTAGCTTAAAAATGACAAGGATCAAGAAGAAAGAAATACGCACTTACGAGAGAGTGGTATTGCTGAGACACGGCGGTGCCGCCTGGACTGGAGCGCGTCGCGACCGAGGCGATCAAAACGAAGACCAGGCACCGCATGCAAGTCTCAAAAAACTGAGACAAAAACTTCAGCACACTCAGGCCGATTCCGTCCTGTGCGGCACAACAACAAACTCAAGCAAAACAAAATCCTTCGTCTCTGCACTTCCGCCCGAGCGACACTCTCGTATTTCCGTCCGTCCTACTGTGCATGAACGTATGTATAAGCATGCATAGACGCCCGCGGACACACAAATGAGCTTTCAGGCCTCATCCGACAGGCATCCAGCCCTACAGAGACCACAGCTCGCGTGGATCGACACGTAAGCGCACACGCCCGAACATACACGTGCTGATAGGCATGCACGCAGAGACGCCAGTCTCGCAAACAGCTGCGTCTCCGTCTCGGCTTCAGCGGCTGTCGCTTTCGGCGCACCGATGCGTAGAGGGCGAGATGCAGCGTGTAGAGAAGAACTGAGAGCGACAGCAACCCCACGGCGCTGAGGCTGCCAGCGACCAGCGAGGAGAAGGGAGAGGCGGCGCTGCGCTCGACAGCGCGCCACGAGGCGAACCACGCGAGTCCGCTGACGGCACAGAAGAGCAGCGCGAGGAGGTAAAGCGGCAGAAGCCCTGAAGAGAACAAGAAAGCAGGGTTTCTGAGCGCAGCTTCATGGCATGATTCTGATGGAAGACGTCCAAAACGCGCGGCTCAGACACGGAGGGCCGAAGCTATGGCGCGAAGAGGAGAGAAGAAAAAACAGGGAACCGATCGCCGAAAAAACTGCCTTTCCATGGAAGGCGGAACCCGTTGCAAATGAAGAGGACGCCAGAAAACCGGCTGCCCACCGAAAGGGGGGGTTTTCAACGTAGGCGGTTCAAGGACACACTCGAAACTACTATGCTTGACGCACTCAATACAATGGTCACGAAAGCTGCAGACACCCTGGAGTCTGTTAATGAAGACCTCAACAAAAACTACGAGACGGCGAGGGCAGAACCGAGTCGCGTACCTTGATCTTCGCATGAGAAATGCCGCTGCCAGAAGGAGCCTGGATTCATGAACTGCAAGTGATACATTGCGTCAACGGGCGAGTTGTTCTTACACCTAGTTATCTGAAAACAAAAAAAAACGAACTCGCGCGCCACTCCACAACCATTAGACAACTACGCACACCTCAGCGGACACAGGCGTACACATATATATATAGTTATATATTTTTTTCAACGTGGCGAGTAACTACGAAGGTTTGGGGACGCTGGAGGATGTCCGCCGATACCAGAATCACAGGCCAGCAGCGCTTCCCTCGAAAGAAATTTTGCCAAGGTTGAGGTGCGCGAGAACTCGGCAAGCGCGGGAGGGTTTTCTCACGAGATTCATCTCGAGATCTTCAATCGAGAAAGCCAGCTTACCCACGCGACGACGTGCTGCCGGTCGATATTGGGATCTACAGACTGAAGAAAAAACACACAAAAGTTGCTCAACAGAAGTCTCCCGGAAGCGGCAGAGCAACGCCTGCACACCGGGGCTGCGGTGGGTCGCGCTGTGCATATCCACAGGGCGATTTGGTGAAGAAGGAGAGAAACGCAGGCGCCGGAAAAAGTGGTATTTTTGCACGCAGGGCTATAAACACGAATCGAAAACAGTCAGCCTCCAACCCCCGCGCCTTCGCCCCCAGCAGGAGTCGCTCTCGCACTCCGACTGCAGTCCTCGAACAGGCCTGACTGGCGGTGCTGCGCTTCGCCACCATTTCGCGATTTCAGTCACGCTCGGCGTTCCCTCCACGGCTGTATGCAAATGCGGCGCCGACGGCCTCTGTCGAGAACTTCACGCGCGGGAATCTTTCACGTTCTTTCCCTTTACAGCCCCTTCAACGCTTCTGCGTGATCTACGGGAGAGATGAAGTATTCTTGAGAGCCTACCAAGTCCATCTCGTAGAGTGACGGGTTGTTGTTCCGAAACTCCATCGGCACGCCTCCAACTGCAAAGAGGGAGTGACAAGACATTGAAGAAAAGGTTGTATCTCGCCGGTGTCTCCGTGCCTCGAGGCCGCACATGCCTGACAGCATGCGCCCTCTCCGCGCTGCCTGTACGGATCCGAAACCGTTCATCGTCTACTACTAGCGTACGCGGCGTCTGGCTCGACCGGGACAAAAGAAAGACTGGCGATTTCCCACTGTTGTCGACTTGACGCTTCAGAGGTATTGCACTGACGTCGGTCGGTCGCTTCTCTGCTAGGCGGAGAAGCGACCGACCGGGATCTCTTTGGCAGAGCGCCTCGCGGGCGTTGTCTTTCCCTTGACTTACTGAGAGGCTCTCGCACACGCGCCGCGTCAATCAGCTTCTTGCAAATGGCCTGCTCCCGGTCTGGCGCGTCGACGGTCTCCGCGCGCAACGCCCGCAGGACTTCGCTCTCGGTCCGGTTGAGAATCACCAGCTCGTGACCAGGCGCGTCAATTATCTGAGGGCGAACGTAGTTTGAGAAACAAAACAGCCTCGAGAGCTGAGCAAACCGCGCGAGAAGACGCCTCGAGTCTACAGGAACGTGCGCGCACAGAAATCCTCGGCGCATCCGCCAGAGGCACAGCCGCACTGCGGCGGTGACCGATCGAGCTCTACCACCCGGAAAGGGAGAGAAAATGAAGCCGTGCACACGGTTGAACCTAGCATGCGTCTACGGATATCGAGTGCCAAGCAAGCCAGTGCTCGCAAGCCAGAGACGTAGACGCAAGGCCGCGTATAAAGCGTAACTGGCGCCTCCCTCTCACCAACAGAGAAAGTCGATCAAACGGCACGGAGCGATTCAGTCACTTTAGCGGATGTAGATACCCCTATGTATCTTGAGGACGCATCTGGGCAGCCACACATATCTGAGCGAGGAAGTCCGAGCTTTACGCCGCGTGTCAGGTTAGGGCAATCAGAGTGTACTTACAGTCTGGGCGACGATTCTGCCCTTGGTTCCCTCTGGAATGGTGAAGCAGAAGTCGGCGACTGGCTCGTACTTCCCTCCGCGCGCCAAACCGATGATCTTTTTTGCGAATACATTTAAGACGCGCGGGTGAGAAACCGGAGCGGGGAAATGGAAAACGAGAGAGAGGAGCGAACTAACAACGATAGCAGATCTGAACATCTGAGGCAAGGCGGATGCCCAGCGGAAAGAAAGGGAAAAGACTGAACGAGAAATTTCCTTCGAGACCTCCATTTTCGCTTTTCTCGTAGCTTGGAAGACCAGAGCAGTAGAAAAAAGAAGCATGGCGTTCGCCGGCACACTCCGGGAGACCCCGAGCGCTCGGTTGACAACGCCGACGAAGCAGCAGGCGCGTGAGGCAAGTGACAAATGAAAAGTTTTTTCCGAATCTAACTCCGGCGAGAGCAGTACATGCTGGGTCAGGCTCGCAAAACACGAGGAGACGTTCACTAGAGCCTTGCCATTTGAAGCTTGGAGCCGCATGTGCTGAAAAAAGGCTCTGCGCATGCTACAGCGGCCGCCGCCATCCTCCTTCCCAGTCCTTCTGGATTTGCTGATGCATGAACAATTGTTTCAGACGCCAGCATACAAGGCGGATCACGCTCTGCAGGCATGGGCTGCTGCGTGGCCACCAGACGGCGAGCCGAAATCTGACCCGAACGCTACACCACCGTCCGCAGTGGAAAGTTGCCTACCCATGTGAATTGAGGCTTGCCTGGACGCTGTATCAGGAATTCAGCGCAGACGAAGACACTAGCATGCGAGAATGCTCTTTTCTGTGACGACACACGCGCGGCGTAAGTGGAAGATGGCTTCATGCGGCTTTTCAGAACTATAGACAGTAATCTCAAAGCAGGGACGCGTCAAGAAACTGGGAGTCTCTCGTGCGCGCCTCCGCACATCGGAAAACAACGGCACCTGGCACGTCGACAATATGCATGTGAAGGAACGAGACGACTTCCCAACAGAAACAAGCCCTTGTGGATGCGTTTTAGTTATGAGAGACGGACAAGCAAAGCTACAAACTTCGAAGACGATCCAGGGAAATGGAACAGCTGTTGAAAAGTTTCACGCCGAACTGCGCCACGCCCCGAGACACCTGTCGCGGGCGACTCTTGAAGAGGGAATAGAGAGTGCTGTGGCAGCCGAATAGCCAGAACCTTAGATTCTGCAAGCAGTGGTCAAGAGCAAGAGATCAAACAGATAAGTCAATGAAGCAACTCCGAGAAATGTGTAACTGCCTCCACTTCATGGCTACAGCGTCCAGTGAGGACAGCAGCCGTCCGTCGAGCTACGCGTGACAAGCTGGAGCCTTGTTGACGAAGTGCAAAAAGGACAGCAACGCAGAACTGTTCTCACGACGAAAGATGAGAATCGTCAGGGAAACGTGAATAAAGCACTCGTTTGGCATTCGTGCCTTATGGAAGGAGGGATGGAGTTGTGTAAAGGTCACCGTGTCCGTGCCATTCGGGAGTAATCAACATGGGAGAGCCGGAGGCGAGCGATTTTTCGTTCATTGGTCGTTCTGGGGCTTTTGGTGCTGTTCGGCAGGCGCGACACCGAGCGTGCCGCGCCACAACAGCAAAAGCACAGCAGAACCAACATGTTTTGAGAATCTCATAGCATTGTTTCGGGTCGTGGGAAGCCAGCGATTTGTGTGCGACACGAGGAACCCAGACAAGTAGGTTCCACGGGACCAACGGTTACTGCTTTGGGGCCGGACCGCGAGGAAGCGAGAACGCGATGGCGAGCCTCTGCGAGACCCTTGTTCCTCATGCGACATATTTATATTTCGTAATCGGTGGAGTCTGTAGACTGGTCCTGTATTTCCTTGTATCATTTCCGCTTCCACTGGAGCACGGCAACAGAACGGCATCTAGCATGTTACGACTCGGCGGCAACTAACAGAGTCATGAGGGATGGAAGTTTACGGCAACTCGGGCTCTGACGGATGAGTCGGCAGGCTTGATCCTTCGGAGCATATGCATGTCGAGTCCCCAACCCACGGTTCTCTCTGCAATGTCAGCTTGAGTAGATTGTTCACAAACTATGCCAGGGGCTTACCTTATGGAGGCAACAAGTACAAGGGAAAGCAAGGTCCGATGCCGCCTGCTGAGCGGCGTTTCAGCCTTGGAGTTTCCTGGCATTCCGCTTTACGTACCGTAGTCAGTTTCTGCTGCTTGCAAACTCTGGATGCAGCAAGGCACTTCTGCGGAGAGCATTTACAGTGTGTTTTAACTATCCGACATTCTGGTCACTTCGGGCTAAGGAGTAGTCTAGAAACTCCATGACGAAAAAAACTTGCGTATCAGTGTGAAATATACGTTTTTCGCATCATCCATTACTCCTTCTTCCACTGTCCGGTCAATCAAGCATTCAGATGAAACAGGGAGTTTCGTGGCGGTCTGTGTAGGCGTGCTTGTCATACGTTTCGTCGCTCGCCATTAAGTCCATCAAAAGCCGCAAAACGGAGGATTTGAACAGTTCTCCAAGCATGCAGCTTCTGCCAGCAGCATGCATGTGTGTTCGTTTTCCCTTATGTACATGAAAGTGAGGTATGCAGCCGACGATTATTATAGAGTTAGTCGCACGCATCATCGGGAACGGAAGAGTAATTTCAGATACATGTAACGTGCCTCGTGCCGCCAAAGTGGATCGATTTTCTTCGTCCGAAGGGTATATTTCGTCGTGCTTTCGAAATCGGGCCTGCACTGAATGTGTGAGTCTCGATAGAAAGACCCTGACAAACTGCGACCGCTGCTTCAAGTGGAACTTTCGCGTGTGGAGTACCACTATTGCATGGATCCCTGCTATCCAGTTGTAGTTACCCGTCATCATTCTCTACCTTTGATGCAGAAGGCCGGCTCGGCTTTCCGAGTGCAACAGGGAAAATCACGCTTCGTTTAGCCTTGTCACTCTCGCACACACTCGCGAGCACCGCCGCTGACAGTTTAGCAGACCGAGGAATACGAAAAGAAGTGCGACTCTTTTTGCAGCAACGGATACATCACCCGCACTCATAACCGAATGCAGAAAACGCCCAGGAGGCTGTGTTCCAACGAAGGAAACCATGGCGGAAAGTCAGCAGCATGCACAAATACATATGCAGGGCCGCGTGAATGCGTATACATGTTTGCTGACGACGTATACACAAATGGAGACAACGTTCAAACGACGCATGATTCGGTTGCACGAGTATTTCTTGCGGAAAGAAACAGACAAAGGGCGCCGCGCCGGAAAACGCGCACACACGCGTTTTAGAAATACCTTCAAAACTGCTTCAGTGTTGTGGGAAGCTCTTGCTTCATCTGGAAAAAATCGGAATCATGTGCTGAGGCGTGCACGCGTCCCAATCAGTTTAGCCTCATACGGCAGACCGTTAACAAATTCAAGCGCCCCTCCTTCACATCTCAGAGAAAGGCAAGGCGACAAGCACCACGAACTCTGATTATACAAATATACACGCACATGCATAGATACGCGGGTTGCAGACATCCGCACGCCTGTGCACGTACAGGTATGCATGACTCCACTATTTATTTTCATATTTTACTCATGCAGAATCACAGATATATATACGCATATATAGGTATACTTCTAGACCCACATTGGGGGAGGTGGTCCGGCGCGTGCATGCAGGGGGAAGTAAAGCTTCTTTTTCGTGTTTCTGGGGCTGGCAATCGCGAGAGAGCTGCTGCGCATCCTGTTTCGCGGACGTCAAACTCCCCGCGCGCTGCATGTCGCGGGCAGGCTGGACGAATTTTTTCAGCGCGGTCCAACCGAACGCCTGAGGTTCGCCCGAAGGTTGCGTGGATGGCCCTCAAAAGTCGCTCTGTGTTTATCATATCAGCAGAGGGGGGCATCAATGGCGCCTGAGAACTACGAGTGTCTGACGGAGGCGCTTTGCCACAGCATCTGGTGGGGTCGACCTGAGAGCCCCGATAGTCACAAGACGGAAATTCTCGAAAAGCGACTTCGAGGAGACCCTTCCGTTGCGGCCAAGTATGTGTGGATGCTCACAGGTGGAAGGGTTGAACTCGTCGCGACTCCAAAGGTACTACGCGCAGCGTTTCGATGCTTGGTCGCCTGCGGCGGCCGTCGCAAGCGTGCGAGCGCACGTTTCTGCGGCAAGGTGCTGATCATACACAGAGAAATTGTCTGCAGCCGCGTAGAGGCGCCCGCCTCCGCCAGCCCAACGGACTAAACCGCCGTGACGGCCTGCCTCAGAAGAGGCTTGCGCCGAGAGGCCGATCGCTGAACCGCAGAGTTCACGGCATGCAGCGGCGGGTCTGCGCCGCCGAAGGATTCGCTTTTGTAGCCGCCCACGCGCTCTCTGAAAAGCCGGCAAACGGCACACACACGCCTACGGACACTCGCGTTTGCTTCTTCCCCCGAAATCCCAGTTTCGTGGGCTCTGTCCTCGCTCCTTTCGCAGCCAAACCATACCCCTCCTGTGTTGTCAATCCATCACAGGCAATAGGCAGCCAAGGCGTGCAACTCCGCCGGCGGTCCCACTCGTCTTTCCTCTTCTTTGCCTACGTGCGTGCGTACTCCCCTCTGAACGTGTCTTTGTTCGTTCTGCGGAGGCGACAGGAGTTGCAATTCCTTTCAGACTCCCGGCACGCCGGCCGTTTCACTCACAGGAGTGCGCGCTTCTGCTCTGAGGTCAGACCCACGCCGCCGCCCAGGCGAACCGACAGGCGCTCCGAAGAAAGCCTGCGAGCGCCACGGAAGGCCCAGAAAGAGTAAAATATTCTTTTGCAGAAAACTCACTAATCGTTCACAGAAAAGCAGGCTAGCGACAGAGAGGGAGGAGAGAAGCGGAGCTAAGCCTCAAGGGAGCACGTATCTTCGTTGCTTTGCCCTCTCTCCCTTCGGCCTCAGACCCGCATCCCTGTGGAGACCGCTGATACACGTGACGTCGTTTGTTGTCCCTTCGCTACGCGCCCGTACGTAGGAGTTGAGCACTGAATGCAATCACAGTCAGTTTCTTTCCGCGTTTGATTTGCATGTGTGCACGTATCTCGTGCGTGTACGAATTGTCCTGCGTTACGTGGCTCGACAGTTCGGAACATGGAGTCTAGCTTCAGTTGTTATCCGATTGGTATTGGAGACAGTTCGGTCCGTATCCGATGTAAACGTATCTAAACCAGTAGTCCAACTCCTAGTATATACTCCCCAGAAAAAGGTAGTTTATATAAACCTAGGAATCCCATTTTAGTAAGTGTTGGGTTATCGGAGGTCTTGCAGTACTAGGAATTAGTAGTATTTTGAGTTCTATTAACTTCCTTGGTACTTGCGTATTCATGGGTTCCAGTGCTGGTGCTAAGAACTATATTCTATATATCTGGGCTATCATATTTACGGCTCTACCGAATGGATTTTCTCAAGGCGCAGCGGCGTGTGCAGAGGCCACGGAGAACTCAGCGAAGTGAGGCTTACCGGCCGCGCGAGGCGAGGGCGAGAGAGGGACCGGCATGGAGGAGGTCGACTTCTTTCTTTCCCGTCTGCGGGAGGAACTTGTAAGGTACGAGGTGAAGAAGAAATCCCACGAGGACGCTGCCAGCGCCGAAGGCCAGCGAGATGACCCACTGCGCGCCGGTGAGACCCTGAGAAGAAGAACACAAACATGCAAGTGGGAACAAACTCGATCGCGAGATAACACGCGCATGCAGGGATTTGCGCTGCGAAACGCGGAACACAATTCTCGCTTAGGCTGTCAAGCGTCCTGAGAGGACACGAGGAAGTGCGACAACGGGAATCGATCCCAGAAGGGCGAGACTGCAGCCGAAGGCGACTCAGGGCGTGTCTCGCCGGTGGCTGTGTGCTGCCCCCCGATATCGTATTTCGATGCAGTGGTATGCAAGCCTGTTTTGCGAAACATTTCCTTTTTTAAGGTTTTCCCTCGCGTTCCTGTTCGCCACCCAGCTCGCTCCGCGCCTCCGCCAGCCCTCTGTGGGCATTTCGTTGCTCCGCGATTTGTTTGGTCGGTTTTCGCCTCTGTTCGAGTCGCGTCGCCTTTAAGGTAGATATGGCGCCCTCGCCGTTAGGGTTTAGGGTTTGGGTGCAGCTCGCGCTTCGGTACAGCGACGTGTTTTCAAAATTTGTTTTTCTTTACCTGGAAGTGGCAGCTGACGGCGATGCCGCCGAATTCGACAACAAGCACCTGCACGACGCCGATGAAGAGCGCGATTGAGATCCAGAGTTTGTTTCGCAGGACGCCTGAGGAGACGTTCCACTCGTCGTTGATCTTTCGCGCGTTCAGCATGTTGAAGATTTGCATAAAGACAAACACGTTGAAGACCAAGGTGTAGTGTCGCGAGGCGCCCAGGTCCACCCGCCAGCGATTGAAGTAGTCTTCGCGATTCGAAAACGGCAAGTAGCGGCGCCCCGAGCGGATGAACGTCCCCCGAGGCAGCGCGTCAGGAACCTGCGTGCAGTCTAAATCAATTAGAAAAAGCAAAAAAAAAAAGAAAGCATAGGGGCAGGACGGAGAAGGGTCGTGACCCTCTCGGCACGGAGAGCGTAAAGGTTTTCACGTGTGTCGTTCAAGGGTTGCGCGTAGCCTTTGTGCATGGCAACTACTCGATGTCGCGCCGAAGAGGAAAGAACGAGACGCTTTCGTGAAGCCCGCTGTGCGCTGCTTGCATGTTTAGAGGTTTAGAGTACAGAAACGACCTGTATTTGGTGCTTCAGTCCTGACGTGTCGTCTACTCCACAGTCGCCTAAAAAGGCCGTGCGCCGCGATAAGAGCGTTAACGAGTACATAGCAGCTGAACTTGGAAATAGGAACATGAGTATGCATTTACATAAGTATATATACATATATTGGCGTATGCATACACACGTACACATACACATACATATCTTTATATATATACATATATATACGTGCTGTGTTTTGCTTGCTTTCACGCAGAGGGGAGATCAGGTATTCGACAGACATTTACCGCTGAATTCGCAGAATTTTGGAAACCTCGTGCGGAGGCCGTGAGAGAGGTAGGTCCACGGCTCTTCGGGAATAAAGCGCTCTGCGCCGAAGATCAACAGCAGCAAAACTGTCAGCTGGTAAATCGCTTGCCCTACGATGTTTCGAAACATAACCTGGAAAAGGAAAGCGAAACACGAGAACTCCGGTCGCCTGAAGACGCTGCCTTGCGCGAAACTTCGTTGAGAGGGAGAATGGTGGTGCGGCGAAGGCACGCCGATACTGCTTTATCGCCTTCTCGGCATTCGAGATGGAGGAATGGAGACCCGTGAAGGCCTTCAAGCTCCGCGAGACCTGACCGGCGCAAAGCTCTGTGCCCAGACGCGGCTGTTGCGACGGCCTCGCGTCTCGCGGGGCGAAGCGCGCTGTCTCACTTGGCTGACGAGGTATTCCTTGCGGCTGTGCGGCTTCCGGTTGAGAAGCTCGTCGGTCGGCGGCTCCGTGGCGAGCGCCAGGGACGCGAAGGAGTCCATGATCAAATTCACCCACAGCATCTGCACGGCCGTCAGCGGGCTCTCGCGAATCACCATGGCTGCGAAATAACGCGGAAAAAACGGAAGTCGAGATCGAGCTGCTACCGCTGTGCCAAGCCAAAGACCGACTGGGAGGCACACGCCCCAGAACGCGTGCATGCATGTATTTTCCTTTATCATGGAACGCGTGAGTGTGCGAATCTACGCAGCAAGCCTGTGGTGCGTATACGCCTGAGCGTATATCCCTCTTCGCATGTGAAAACGAAAAAGGCAAGAATCCATCACAACTCAACAAGACGCCGCAGTGGCCAAAGGCCTAAACGCTCTCCACAGAACACAAACGTGGCTGCGTCTACCCCTGCGTTCGCAGCTTCTTGTCGCCTCTTTCTCGCTCTGCCGAAGACGCCTGCCAGCGCTCAGAGAGAATACGAGGGAACGCCCGCTGAAGGCGAGAGCGCGAAGCATCTTCTCGGCGCGCGTCAGGAGGGGGTTGACGCTCCGCGGCGGGCGGCGCTTACCCGTGAGGAAGGCCGTCGTGACCGCGACGACGTTCACGGTGAGCTGAAACTGAAGGAACCTGCGGATGTTGTCGTAGACGTTACGGCCCCATTTTACCGCCTTCACGATGCTGCCAAAGTTGTCGTCGAGCAGCACGATGTCCGCCGCCTGTTTCGCGACTTCTTTCCCTGGAGAGAAAACGACGCACACATCTGTAGATCTGCGCCAGCCACAAGAGAACTTGGCTGCGGTACGCAGAGACCTGTACGAAATAAATCAGTGGGTTCAACTATCTTCGGCGTACCGGAGATGCCCATGGCGAATCCGACGTCCGCAGTTTTGAGCGCAGGCGCGTCGTTCGCGCCATCACCCGTCACTGCGACGACGGCGCCGCGCTGCTTTAGGCCGACGACCAACACGTACTTATCATGCGGCTGAGACCGCGACAGAACCTCCAAGCTGGAAGAAAGAAAGAAACCACATGGTCAAGAGGACGGGCTGCTGTCACGCACGCAAGTCAAGGCGCGCGAGAGACGCGCGTCGGCAGTATTCAGGCATGTATACAAGCTTCCTTTCGCGAAGAAAGCATATCTACGCACACTCATGAACGGGCCTCTGGGCGGGTCTGTCTGCCGAGGTGTTGCAGGGGCGGCACTTGGGCTCCCTCTTTCCTCACGCAGACGCGAATGTGCTGAAACTTCTGCTCATCCATTCTCTCTAAGAGAGAATGGTGTCCGCATAGACCATGCCAGACGAGAGGACATACACATACATATATATATGTATATATGTATATGTTTTTAATAGGTGCAAAAGCATAGATTGATGCATAGATAGACGCGCAGACAGGGACATAGGTAGATGGATAGATAGAGATGGATAGGACGATTGACTGATTGTGGAAAGCATTTCGCCTCTCTGAAGGTGCGCGCCGCGATCTGCGTCCTCCGGGCGCCGCTCACTTATCGGCAATTTCGTTGAACGCGTCGGGGTTCGCGATGACATCTGTCCGCATCTTTTTTCCTGTTCGCTTCTCCTCTGTGGGGTCGCGCGGGCAGCTGCAAGAGCTCAGACGGCAGTTGTTGCAGACGACGCCGCCGACGAGGGCGTTGAATTCCGAGGCCGTCATCGCGAGGCCGTCTGGAAACAAAAATCAACAAAAAGCAGCTGGCGCGCCTCAGCGACACCCGAAGACGTAACACACGAAGCCGAACTATTTTTGTCAACGTGCCCGGCGGGCGGCGTCGAGCACCCGAAGCGCCAGACTCTCTGGATGGCTATATATCTTACTACCGCACGGGTTCTACGCTTGTACGGGATCAACAGCTATAGTGACTGCAGCCTCAGCAGCGGCAACCCAAATAGCTTCACTCTGAAAAAAATACGATTGTGCACCTGTCCCGCTCATCGCAGGGTGCTGAGAGAAGAAAAGTAGGTTGACTGCGCGCAACCGAGACATCCGTATGCAGATTCAGTTCCGTGCTTCTCACTGCTCTCAGGATGGTAGATGTTGCACTTTATGGCGATTTGCTTCGCCGTCTCGATGTTGTCGCCGGTGACCATCCGCACGCGAATCCCCGCCTTCTGGCAGGCGCGGACTGCCGCAGGCACCTCCGCGCGCACGGGGTCGCTAAGAAAAAAAAATTAAAAATTGAAAAAGCCAAAGTGAACGAGAAAAGAGGACAGATCCTCAAAGCGCTGGACGCGAACAACGCCACGGCTTCAGTCTCGAAAGCACGGGCTCGAGTAGGGTTTAGGGTCTCGGGCAAATCGCGTCAAACTGATGGAGCGGGTTGAGTGTGTGCATGCGTGGTGTTCCAATGTTTGAATAGAAGGATCCTTATAAGCTTCGTTTTCGGAAACGACGTTATCCGTTTACATTCTTACACTCGTCTGTGCAGACACCACGGCGTCTTTAAACTAACAAGCGGGGAGAGGCCGCTTGCCGCGAGGGCGACAGATGGGTTTCAGAGAGACACACGTGTGCATGTCTCATCATTCGCCTCACTCTTCTGTTGCCCTGGCCGCGTACACAGGTGCTGACCACCTAAAACCTGTGAAAGCAGACGCGAACCCTTTCTTCCCCAGAAACCCTAAACAGAGAAACGAGTGTCTCCATCTGTGCATACCTGTGTCCCCGTGAACAAGTATATATATATATATATATATATATATATATATATATATATATATATATATATATATATATGTTAACCGGTTTCGATATTGACGTGTGAATGCATCTATTCCTTTCTTAAAAAGCGAAAAAAAGTTGTATATGTGTATGTCGACGTGTTTAGTGGCCATTGCTTTTGTCGCGAAAAGCGAATAGTCTGCCTGCGCAGCTGTATGTATGCAAGAGCGCGATTGGTCCCACGTTTCTTTTGCGCACCGGATTCCGACGATGGCAAGGCACGTGAGGCCGACTTCCATTTTTTTGAAGGGTTTGATTTCGCTGTCTTGGAGCCAGGACCTGTCGCCGTCCTCCACGGTGATGTCGCGGTACGCGAGGCAAATCGTCCGGAGCGCCTCCCCAGCCAGGCGGTGAATGACTGTTCTTTCGATCTCTAAGATGCGCTCGGCGTCCAGCGGCGCCAGCGCCGCCGCGGATTCCTCGCGCTCGCTCTCAGGGGCGTCCGCGGAGACTGACAGGGGGCAGACGACGTGTGCGCACAGCCGCAGGACTGTCTCTGCGGCGCCCTTTACCAGCACGCGGTACGTGGAGAGCGCCGGGAGGCTTCCGGACGGTCGCGGCGGCGGCGACAGCCCTCCTGCGGGCGAGGCCAGGGCCGCTGCCTGGATCCGCGAGGGCCCCGACAGGCGCCGCCGCAGGATCGAGCCCGAACGCAGCTCCGAGGCAGCAGACGACGCGCCGCTGAGCTGCGGAGAAGGCTGCGCGTCGGCAGACGGGAGTTCGGCCTCGTCCCAGACGTTCACGACTGTGGTCATTAGCTTCCGGTCGCTCGTGAAGGGCTCTCGGTGGACAAGCTGAAAGGAAGAGAAAACGAGAGACAACGAAACAGATCCACGCGTGCGCAGACAGGGTCCCACGCGAAGAACGAGCGCTGTTCCCCTCACACCCCAAGGAAGATGAAAGGGCGACGGCGCAGCGCGGCAACGTCGCCGGCGACAGCTTTCTTCTGCTCCTTCTGCTTGCAGTAGTAGACCACCAGATGCGACTCACGTCGGTCTCGATGAGGAGTTTTTCGTCGCGCAGGCGCTCGTAGTCGAAGCCCATCTCGCCCGCGAACTCGAGCAGCGCGCACTCGGTTGGCGACCCGACCTGCTTTACGACGGTCTGCGTGGCCTTCAACGTTCCGCTCGCGAGCGAAATCAAGCGGCTGCGCGCCGGCGAGTCCGCCACCGGAAGTGCCTTCCTCTCCAACACACTCGTGCTGTTCAGCGCGATGTTGTCCATAAAGATCTGGAAAACACAGACACGCGACGCCGGCAAAGGCGCTCAGGCATTCCTGGAAAAAACGCCGAGAATTTTCAGGCAGCACGCGGAAAATGAGTCACTCAAGAGAAGGCGAGGCTGCCGCAGTCTGCCGCGAGGCGCGGAAGGCGTGGTGCGGCGTGTGCGGGTTAGAAGCGGCGGCCGTCGAGGACGAAGGAGGATTTGCTAGGGAACAGCCTGTCGAGAGGAAGGTGCTTGGTGTCAGCGAAGGTAAAGCAGGCAAAGGCTCTACACGCACACGGTGCCGTTGTATGTAGGCGTCTAGGAGCAGGCTCGCTACACAGCGGACTCATATATATAAATATGAATAAATAATAATATATGTATTTATGGAGGCAGAAATAAGCCCTTTCTCATGCGCTTCCAAGCGTTTCAGAGTCCTGTCACGGTCGCTTCGTTTTGCAAAAACCCGCGCGGTGCCGTGCACATGCATGCGGCGCAGGCGAGCGTTGCATCCGGTGTCTCTTCATGCCTTGCCCTGCGTCTGGTGTTTTCTCTTTGACGTTTTCTTCAAAGTGCGCGGGTTTACCTTGAAGTACTTGCTGGGCATCCGCGTGGGCGCGAGGCCTGGCTGTGTGTGCGCGCCGCGGAAGGCGACGCTTCTTCCTCGCTTGTCTTCTCTTGTTTTCTCTGTCTCCAGCGCCTGGTCGTCGCTGGACGCCGGCGGGGCGGCGCGGCTGGACTCGGCGCGCCTGCCGGTCGCGGCGGCCCTGCCTCTGGCGCTCGGCGCGCCAGTCGCGTGCTGGCTGAGGGCGAAGCCCTGATCTCTCCAGCGAGCCCAGAGTTCGTCGTCCCTGTAGGCCACGTCGGCGCCTGCCCAGAGGGCCTCGACGCTCATCAGGTTCTTCGTGAGCGTGCCTGTTTTGTCGCTGCAGATTTCGTTCGCGCCGCCCATGGTTTCGCAGGCCGCGAGGCGTCGAACGTAGTTTTGGTCTTTGAGCATCTTGCCGATCGAGTAGGCGAGCGAAATCGTCACAGCCAGCGGCAAGCCCTCAGGCACGGCGACGACAATAATGGTAATCGCCGTCACGAGGAAGTCGACGTGCTCGCGCCCAATCGCCCCTGCGGAGGGACGCGACTCCTCCGGCAGCAGTGCGTAGAGAATCCAGTACCTGAATTCCGCGAAGCCACGCAGCCGCAAGCGAGAGCAGATTCGCATGCACACACCACGAGACGGCAGGCGCAAGCACTCCCGACCGACTTACGTAGACGAGAGCGACGCGCGACGACGGCGCTCGAGGAAGGAGACGCCGCACCTGTCTGGCGGTCCCGCGCAGTCACGCGCAGACGAGGGAGTGCGTCAAATCGAAAGGCAAGAGAGAGGAAGCAGCGACACTAGACCAGCGGGAGAATCGCCCTACGCGACATGCCGAGAGAGAGATAGACAGTTGAGGAACTGAGAGCTATTCTCTTTCTTGGCGGATGAATATTGATCGCGGGGGTGAATGGAACGCGCAGACCAGTGCGTGTGCTCACATACTGACAATGCGTGGCGAACTCGCGCGGAGAGGAGAAAAAGAGAAGGAACGCAGACAGGCAGGGCTAGACGCGAGAGGACGAATCCACCAAAAGACGTTTTTCCACTTACTGAACAAAGAGAACAAGTAGCGTCAGGCAGGCGGCCACGAAGCCGATGCGGCCGATATCCCTGGCGAGGGCGTTCAGTTTGTCTGCAGCCAATAGGCGCGCAGAATGCCAAGAAAATGGGTACACTCCGTACCACGTCACACACAAAAGCGCCCACACGTATACTTGGGAACAGATACCATTACATAGTTATATATATATATAAATATTCATGTGGTGCGAAGACGTTTGTTGTGTAGGCGGTTAGTATGTGGCGTGCTGGCGCGGGGAGGCGCATACGCCTGTCTGGCTCTGCCTGTCGTCCTTCTTCTCTCAATTTTTGAGCGTCTATGAAGAGTCCCGTACGCTCGGCGCAGCCGCCGCATCGATTCAAAAATGGCAAACTATTCACAAGTCTACACGTAAATATCTAGGTCTGTGTCCTTCCCGGCCGCTGCCTGGAGCCTTCTTTTGAGCGGCCGGCTCCACCCCGAACTCCAGAATCTCGGTCTGTGTGAGTATGATGTGGGAAGATCGATCTCCTTTCGAAAGCTAGCAGACCTGCAGATGATGCGTCGAGCGGCGCACAAAGAGATGCGCAGACCGAGCGCGAGATACGCAGACACACCGGGAGAGGGAGCTCCAGAGAGACGGAGACATCTAGGTCCGTTGCCTACTTTGCAGAGGAGTGGGCTGCGCATCGAAGGACGTCAGCTGTCTATACATTTCGCCTTGCTGCGAGTGGATTCCGACGCCGACGACGAGCGCGCGGCCGCTGCCTCCGACGACGGCAGTCCCCGCGAGGAGGATTGGCGAGGGCGTTTCGTGGTGCTCCCCGGTCGGTGCAGGCGGCGCGTCGTTAGTCTTCTTCACGCTCTCTAAAAGCGCCGACAGCGACCGCTTCGTGTCGCGGCCTAAGAAGCTCGTGCGTCGCTTCTCCGCGGAGGAACATTCCACAGTCGAAGACGAGGCGGAAGACGCGCGCGCTTGCGTTTCCGTTTCCGCGCCCGTCTGTGGGGCAGCGCCTGCAGCCGCCCCACTCGCTCGCCGCGAGTTCACTTCGCCGGAGTGCGGGTTCTCCGGCGCCTCCGCCCCGTCCGCCGCCAGTCGGCTATCTGCGGCGGTCTCCTCCGCCGGTGTCTGCGCGGCCGCGGCCTCGTCTGTCTGGACGTCGCTCGGCTGCGGAGTGGAGCCCAGGGGCGGAGGCAGGGCACGCCGCGCGCGAAGCGCCTCCTGGCACTCTCGCGGCGGCGCCTTCGCGATCGCCTCGGACTCGCCCGTGAGTGCAGACTCGTCGGCGCGGAGCTCAGTGCCGGAGATCAGAAGACAGTCGGCGGGGATTTCGTCGCCGACCTCGAGGCGAACCACATCGCCCACCAGCAGCGTGTTGACCGGCGTCTGGCGCTCGCGACCGGCCCGCACCACGCGGCAGAGTTTGTCGTCTGAGCGAAAGGACGGCGACATGCGGAAGTAACAGCCACCAAACCGGCTTCGTGGAAGTTGCCCACGAGGCGAGAAGAAGGCCCTAGCGGCTGGCGGGCGCTGAATGCCGACACCCTCGAGATGCGAGATGTGTGGACATGTGGAGCCCGCACACGTGGCGTTTCATGGACGGAGAAAACGCGGGAGACAGCAAACGAGACATACAGACGCAGGATCCGGTGACCAAAGATATTCTTGGTCTAACCTCAGTAGTCCAACTCGGAGTACATACGCCCGACAGAAAGGTGATAAATCATCCTGCCTCAGAGACTATAGACGCGAGAACCGCTGCGGCTCTCGACGCGTGGGTCGTTGCCGGTTGCGCACGGCTTTACGGCAGAAGCGGTGGACGGCTCCTGATCTGCATTCTCGAGAACTACGAGAGTGCAACGCACGCGTTGACTTCCGCCTGTCTGCTCCACATCCCCGCTGTGAAGTCCAGAAGGAGATACAGGGCAAGCATGCGCCTGCTGCGCAACTCTTACGAGCCTAACTTCGGCGCTCGGCGGCAGACAGCAGTGAATATCTGTTGACGTATGTAAATATATATATTACATATATTAACCATAATATAAATTTTATGGATGTGCATGCTGTCCGGGCGCAAGTAGGAAGGCTCCCGGCGAAGTCTGCGTCGCGAAGATCCGCGGCAGCTCGAGAGGAGGCACACGCAAACGGGGGAGAACCGCAGGGGTGCGCCAACGAGGGCGTGGGCGCGTGTCCCTACACCAGGAAACTCAGGCTGATCGCTGCATCTGGGAGGTCATCGCATGCCAGGAGGCTGGACACGTGGAGCTGTTTCATGTCAAAACGAGTGCGAGGGCGGACCTTTGACTCGGCCGAGCTTTCGGAACTGCTTCTCCTTGACCCAGTCGTTGGTCGCCGTCACGGCGATGACGACGAGGACGGCGACCCATATCGCGAAGCCTTCAATCCACTCGACTTCCGGTTGCTCGCCGACCTGAAAAGTCGAGATAGAGCTCCAGGCACTGCGGCAGAGGCCAGAAGAACCGCGACTCCCTCGTCCGTAGCCGCCTCGGAACGCACGACGGCGAAAAACCACGAGGCTCCCACGCCACGCTCTCCCTCCACACACACGCGCAAGCGTCAGGCACTGACGCCCCAACGCGAGCGAGAGAAGGAAAATGGAGACAAGCTGACGCGGCGCGGCCTGCATAGGGATTTCTACGACAGGAGCCCAGCGCGCCGGGAAATACAAACATGCGGTAGCGTGCGTAAGAAGTCTGTATGCTCGCCGCTAGAGTCTGAAAGGCCGGCGCGACCGCAAAGAAGCGCTACCGCATAGAAAAGCAACAGCAGAGAAGTGGCCCTGCAAGGACACGTAGTCAGCCTTCCGCCGGGTCAGGTAGAACGTCGTCTTGAAGCTTGTGCAAGCGGACCAGACGCTGCTCGCAGTCGCGGCGCTTACCGTGACGCCTAGGACGATGGAAATGAGGCCGCAGAGCGTCAGGATTCGCAGTGTAAAGTCCGAGGCGGCGTCCAGGCAGAGGCGCCAGAAGGCTGCAGGCAAACAGAAAAACGCAGCAGGGAGCAGTGAAGGCCTCAAAATTTGGGCCGCCTGGATCGGGTTCGGGTCTCAAGCGCGCGTAGCTGGTGAATGCAGTGCGTCGTTACACCAGCGCGACTCAGCCGAGGTGAGGTAGATACGCGCGTCTCGCAGAGAGCATCCAGGACGACGGCAGCCAACAGAGGAAGTAAGAAGGACCTTCGTGCGAACACGGCGCTGCCAGTCGACAGGCGAAAGGCAACGTAAGCGAGTCGGCGCGCATTTGTACGGGACAACAGCTCAGAGCAGCATCCACAGCTCTAGCATGAGAGAGGCACGCATAGATGGCACGCTCGATGCAGCTTCACGCCGGAGTGCAGATGGCTGTGTGTGTGTGAAGGACCGGCTGAAAGCCTCGAGTTCGGCTAGTCGAGGCGGGATCAAGACGCGGAAGGATCGCCCCTACGGGTTGGCTTGCGCTGAGGCAGCACGTTGACTCCGAAGGTGCCCTTCCGCTTCTGCAGGAGTTCTTGCGCAGGGGAAAGCGGGGGCAAAGCAGCTCGCGGCGACGCCGGTTTCGACTCGGCTCGAGGCGACATCGGGGCCAGCGCCTCTTCGGTGACATCTAAGCCGTGTTGGAAGCTGGTCAACAGGCCTGTTTCTAGGGCCCCAACGCCCCCGTAGCTCTCCAGCAGCTCAAGCTCCTCATACTTGGTACGCGTGATGTAGCTTCGGACCAGCGCTGGGGGAAGCAGCAGACTCAACGGAGGCCGCCAAACTGTGTTCGGGGCGTCGTTTCGTGCACGAAACCACTTTGCTTCGAGGCGTCTGAACCTGGCTCTGTGAGAAAAAGAGTCCTTTTCTGCAGAGGCTGCGAACTGCGACCCTAGTCTCGACGCGAGAACCCCGGTCTATGGCGAGTTTGAAGCGTGCTCACACGAATTACCCTGGATTCTGCCGGTCGTCACGTAGTCTACGAGTTGTGGCGTCCTAAAAGTGTGGCCGATGTGCATTCACGTGTAGCAACAGTTACTTTGCATGGCGAACACAGGCACAGATAGCTGTTGGCAAATTTAGCGGTCTCAGGAATCTCCGCCATCTCCGTAAGAAGTCAGTTGCGAGAATTGAAACTGGGACTGTGTTCAATGCCTCGAAAATACTTTCTCTCTCAGAGGTCATTCGTCTTGTTTTGAGGAGTCTCCCCTTACAGTAGAGCTGCTCCGTTGTGAAGGTGAATGGCTTCACAGGCGCTTCACCTGGCTGCGGAGCGCTCGGGATTTCGACAGAAACATGAGAAACGCGTTGGCTTCTACTGTCAAGTGTGGGGTCCGGAGGTCTGTGCTGCAGCTCATTCTCAGACTGGCGTGACGGTCCCACACTCAAATTTTGAGTGCCCCTTTCTGCTGGAGTCGGTTCTGTGATTGAACAGCGCTCGGTGGTACGGAGCGCCTCTTGAGGTATCTGACTGCCCAAATTCGCCGTTGTCCTCTGGTCTGAATGCTGCGAAGGTAGAGGGGAAACTGCCACGTCAGACGTGGGCTGACTAGCTGCACCGTCGTCGCTCAATCGCCTCTCGGGGACCTGCTGCACTGGAGAGACACGCAAAGATGCTGTTTCGAGAGCAGCGGAAGGAGCGTGCCCTCCGGTAGGCACGCTGGCCATATTCGCCGGACTGACTCGGTTACTCGCTGCTGAGCTTCTCCGTACTCGTGACAGTACGCGAGCAAAAGAGCTCGCGCTACCTGTGGGATGGCTTTCCCTGATGCCTCCATCGTTGGCTGCTTGAGAATGCCCTTTAGAACCTGCTGCTGGAATACCCATCGCTTCTTGGGCCTTCATTTCTTCGGGGGATCATGCGGAGGGAATAACACCTGATGCAGATTTTAATAGCGGATCAGTTCGGCGGGCACGAAAGTTGATGTTACCAGATAGCGTACAAGTACATCAGTTGACCGGGATGCGTTCCTCAAGGACTAGGGCATTTGAATAGTCAAATCATCAAGACCCGCTCAAACACGTCCTCCGTAACCCTCCCTAGACTCATTTCCGTCACTGCCATGGTCCATAAGGAGGGCATTGAGGCTAGACCATTTGTCAGAACGAAACCGCAGTCCCACGAGGCTTTATTCGACAGATGCCACGGCTTCACTGAAGAAACAAACCCGACAAAATACCGTCAGTTTTACAAACCAGATGACAACTCTGAAGATCAACCATGGAAGAAAGTTCGAAACTTTTCCCACCTAATCGCCGCTACGGCAAGGTCGCTGCTAGGAACGCGAAAATGCCGCACTAGAACTTACGAGAAAGGCACAAACAAAACAATACGTCACGCTTATTCGAGTCTTTCAGGAGCCTTTCACTATCCCTAGCCTTGCAGGGGAGAGGCTAGAGGAAGCAAAACCTAAAGACCAGATAGGCTTCAGTAGCCGCAAAATCACGGAGCAAAGGAACGTCGGGAGTACAAGCGTAGCATGAGCACGACGCACCGTCCACGACACTGGCAAGGCACATTCTGCTTCTTCAGTTGGCAGTCGGTTTAGTCGGTGTTTCTAAGGCGTATTGTGAGTTCGCCTATATCATCCTCTACTGTCCTTGCCACTCTTACAACCTCCATCAGCACAGACCGATACCGGTATTGCGAGGTTTCCAATCAGCATGAGCGCTGCTGAGCACCGGAACACCAGGGACGGCACTCGCTTATCTCTAACGAGTACCATACGTGTTTATCGTGCACCAGTAGACGCGCCACATCCGTGTGAGTCATCATATGAGCCCGAGCGCTTGTCCCGGCATTCCCCTAGACAGCATCACAGAAAAAGACATCAGTGAATGCAAAAGAATATCATGGGCGACCAAAGACTGCGAAGCTGCCGATATACACTCGAGATCCTCAGCATCGTTCAGCGATGCTGTGGGAAGGAGAAAAGCAGCTTAGGCCGCGCTCTACGATGCTTCTGCCAGGTCTCTCAAGAACTGGACAGACTCCTGTTGCTTCAGGGTCGATGTCAGTTCTATTTCTTTCCTATGGAGTGGTGTCAATTGCGCGTGGCCTTACATCACTCATGAGGGCTTGGAACGCCCTTCTTCTTGCTACAAAAGCGCTTCTCATTCGCTGTTGCGCGGTTTTCTGCTCCCTGAGAACCGCAGCTAGAGCTGTCTCCTTTTCGTCCGATGGTGGCGCCTCATCTGAAAATTTGTTAGCGACTTTCGTGAAGGCCAGCAGCCGTTAAGTCATCAACAACCTCTTACCCAAGTGCACGTTGACTGTTGGAAACGGAGGTAGAGTCTGAACGATTCTAGTATCTGAGTTGCGTGTGCTGGGACTCAACATCGTCGCACGCATACCACATCTCGATCGAGTGAGGCTGGGATGGCGTTTTGAAAGCCCAGCTGGCATAAAGCTCCACCGCTGTTGCAAACCAGCACAGCAGGGACTGCATAAATGAGAAACAAGACACGAACCATTGCTGCCTAATTGGCTCCTGAATATGGCACCAAGGAGCCCCCCTTGACGCCGCAGAAATGCAATAAAGGGGGGGTGCCCAAACAGGGGCATCATAGCGTGACAAGTGTCGATACAGTGCTCTCAACTATGGACGCGGCTGCTGCCCTGTGGAGTAAAAACGAGATACTCATCTCTTACGGAAAGGGCAATATAAGTGCTAACCCCGGTAAACCGCAATGCATCTCTCGTTTTTGTTAGCCGTGCTGGTCGCTCCGGCCCTGACACTAGACGTCAGCGCTGGCGCTGGAGTGAAGCGTCATGGTTAGCAAGCGCTCTCGATGTCGTCGTCGGCATCCTTGCGCTGCTGGGTCATATTTACACATAAGGTATTTCGATCAGGCATTCAGTCATACGAAAGCCGCTTCACAGAGACAACGCTGCCTCAAGTCCCCGGTCCTGGAGGCATTGTGGGTAAGAGACCTCCAGATCGCGTGGAGCGTGAATGAGGGACGCACGAGAACGTGTGCTCTCTGTAGGTGACGTGTCGCCTTCACAGTTCCCCGTCATCAATCTCCATATGGATATTCCAAACACGGATATTCTAGAGGAGCAGTTTCTTGAGAAAGAGAGAGATGATATGGACAGAGAACTCAACGAAGTAGAGGGGGACTACAACCGTGGGTTGAATGGTAACTGGCGAACGGATCCTCGTGCAGCTATGTCACGCCCAACGCTCGTTCCTGCAGATTTTTTCCAGATTGCTGCCTTCCAGGTAATATAGGCATGTTGCAGGCTTCAAATATCCACTGCTGATCCGTAGTCGCAACATGCAGCGTGACCAACTCAAGAAACTAGAGAGACTGGCTCACTTGGACACTGCCTTAATCAGGGGAGCGCGTGGAAGATCTAGGTAGAGAATCGCTCGTCTCACGGGTAAAGAAGGAAGATGTTCAAGTGCAGGCTGCTGCCCACATGCGCTCTCCTGGTGCGAGCCTTGACTAGTTCGCGCTGCGTACACCAGACACACGCTTTTTGATACTGAAAACTGACTTTCGCGGACGTCACGGAAGCCACGGCTGATGAGAAACGGTCCACCGAGCGTCTGCATGGCTTTACCGTTCGTGGGTGTCGTTCCGAATATACAGGCAACCACGCAGTTGTACTCCGCAGCCCGCATCGTCAGCGGACCCCCCGGACGCTCACTGGCAAGATAGTGCCTCGTCACTTCTATCCTTTTTTGGATACCTATCTAGGAGCAGATGAGAGTGTTTCAACTTTCGATCGATATTGCCTCCGGTGACGCGTATATGTATTAATTGGGTTGTGATGGATTGCATTTCTCTGAGACGAGTTTTCATCATTACTCGACACAGAACGCCGCCAAGCGGTGCCGAAGTCCTCATATTGCAACGGTAACTGTGCTGGATTTGCTCATGGGACACGCAATTGTAACCGATAAAAAACAATGTCGCTCAGAAGTGAGCGCGCATTCCACGGCGACGGACCCGGCTACGAGGGGCATTGTCACCACCGTCGGGCAAGATGACGTGGCACCCCCGAAATCACTGCATTGTGCGCAGGAGTTGTCTAGGCAATGGGATTTTAAGGTGGACGAATATCTGGCACGTTTCCTTGTCAATTAGAGACTGATTTCTTAGAGGCGAAACGAGGCGAGCCAATGTTGTCTGCCAGCACGTCACACGGCGGGCTGCGCAAGATGGTGCAGGGACACGCCCGCGTCTCGCCAGGAAGTCTACGCATTTTTAACTTGCCGTCGCATTTTGACGGTGCCTTTTCCCTACTGTCTTTCAGAGCTGCCCATGATCAGTCACGGCAGTGACACTGCCTTTCCGTTTTGTCTTTCGGAGTTATTCTCTCTTGAAAGCAGCATCCGTTTTAACCCAGTAATGCGCACATGCGGTTGTCTTGCTGCTGTGCGTCGTTAGCTCATCGTTGCAAACGCTGAGAGACAGTCCAGCTGTGCTGCAGAAGGGAGCTTCTGAAGCTCGAATAAACCATTTTTCGCGGAAGGCTCTAAACTGTGAGTCCTCTAGAGTAGGAACAGACTCTTCCCGGAGAAGGTCTGGACTCACTGTGCGTGCCGGGGCCCCGGCGGCCAGGGTCGCCGCGTATGTGTCGCCTGCAGCCGGAAGTTCCAGCACGTGGCGCAGACACGTATTATTTCTAAAGATTGTTGGGACCAGAATGTTTCAGCGGTTCAGCAGTACGAGGAGTTCAGCAACGTATACCGGTTGACGCGCTAGTGAAAGGAAGCTGGCTTCAAGAAGCACGGCGCGTCCTACAGTGCAGGAGTCAGCAGCTGAGCGCATTCTTCCAGGTGGCAAAGCTCTCTTCCTCCTGTAAGAACCAGCGTGGAGTTTGAGAGATCGACTGGATCCATCTTTTGATGTCTCTCTATGGACGCAACGACTTACCGGAAGCCGCCAGTGCGCCGGTATCTCTGGGCCAACATGCATTGCTGACTTTGAAGGCGTTTTACCAGGAACTAACACGATCTCATGTACTGCAGTCGTAAAGAACTGCGTTGCCTTTCTTCCCTGTTTCCCCCGCCTGGCCAGCTTCATTCGTACACCTCTCTGGAACGGGAAATGTCTCGCTTGGATATCGGTTTGAGACGTGTTGCATTTGCAGTCGTCCGGCCCGCTTCGTCTTTTACATGTCCATGAAGATGTCGCTGCCACCGAGCGCCCTCCGACGCCACCAGGCTAAGCCGTCTGCAGCGGCTTCGCCGAGTCTCATGTTGGACTCACCAGTGAAGCGTGCAGTCGGGGAGGGGAGGAGAAGAATTCCCAGGAGTCTGCGCGTTTTCCACGTTCAAGGACCCGGTGTACGCGTGCGCATCACAGCAGAGCATCCCGACGAGCAAACCACAGGGTGGCTGCTTGCGCGAACAATTGAACTGCTTGCGGAGAAAGGTACGTTTGCGGGTGGAGGTGCATTTCCTCGTCGTGTGCAAGCGCTTCAGAGAGTTATGCGGTCTGTAGGCCGCCACCATCTAGCCGCTTGTTCTGTCAACTCCCTCAAAGTTGTCTGCCGCCGCAGTCGTCAGGCATCCTACGGTTTCGTGCTTTCCTGAGGCCTGTACTCAGGTCTGGCTGACGGCGTCGTCGCGCTGCGAACAGATCCCTCGGGGCCGCTCGGCAGGCGCCACTGGCTTGATGTGTATCTGCAGGATATGCATCGGCCTCTGGGGCCTCTCAACTTCGAAGATCATTTCCAGTGTGTGTACAGCGAGGCCATTCTTCCGCCAGAAGCAGGTCCTTCCCAGAGCCTGGAACACGCTCATGTCGAGAGGCTGGGCTCCAATGGCGAGAAGCAAGATCTTGAAAGAGATCAGAGGGTCCCGGTAAAATGTTCTGCCGGTTCACTGAGCGATACACCATTAAACTGGGGTCCTGCGGCCCGAGCCGGGGGGTCGACTGTGCCGCCCGCGTCGGCGCGCTGGGGCGACAGTGCCGCCCGCGTCGGCGCGCGGGGACCTTCTGTCCTTCACCACCGGACTACGTCTTCTAGGCACCTGGGCAGAGATGCCCGGCTTTCTCAGTCTTGTGGGAACGCGTTTTTCTCCCAAAGCTGCACTTCTGCAGAAGCGTCGAACGCTTTCTACCGCAGCGACGCCGGCTCCTGGCAGGATCTTTCCAGCGATAGAGGAAACTACGCTGTGGGCTCAGATGCGCGAGGCAGTCCTTCGCAGTCTTCGTCTTCGCACGGCGCCCCTCCTCCGTCGCCCGTGGCTCTGAGCACGTTGGAGGTTCCTCTGCAAAGGGGCGTAGACAGCCCCCGCTACCCGCGAAGCACATCTGGCGGGCACAGGGACTCGTCGGCCTCCCACGAGGGCTCTTCAGGGCAGCACGAAGGGGCGACTTGCACGTATCGCCATCCGTCTCGGCCTGGAGGCGTGTGTGTATGGCATTTTCGGGACGAGGGGGTGATTGGAAGCGGAGGCTTCAGCGTCGTTTACAAGGTACGGAAGAAAGACACCGGACGCCTGTATGCCATGAAAGTCGTGGCAAAAGACAAAGTGGCTCACGAACGGCACAAAATCCGCCGAGCGCTCTCTGAAAGAGACGTCCTCAAGCAGTGCGACTCGCCCTTCATCGTGAAGCTCTACTGGGCGTTCCAGACCCGGCGACACCTATTTCTCGTTAACGAACTGTGCCCTGGAGGTACGTGCTCTCCCCATTTGCCATGGTTCGAGGACCCACCAGGGGTTGCTTGCCCCCCCCCCGCTATTGTCGTTCAGTCTGCGTAGAAGCCTTCGCCCTCTTCGCTGACGCCGAATGCGCTTTTCTGAGGTCCGAGCGTGCGCGACGCCACATCTGGCACATGCCGGAAAGCAGCAAAGCGTCTCTTCGAAGATCACTTCACGCCGAGCTGATAGGGATCATGCGCTGAGTGTGTGCACGTCGGAGATGTGCGACCCGTCGTTTTTGTGTGTTGTCCTGCACGATGTATTTGTGTCGGTTCGGTGCCCTCCATTCCAGGAGATCTCTTCCGTCTCCTTCGCGACTGTCGTCGCTTCCCCGAGGACGTCTGCCGCTTCGTGTTCGCGGAGGTTCTGCTCGGTTTGCACCACTTGCATGCGCGCAACATCCTGTACCGGGACTTGAAAGCCGAAAATGTCTTGGTGGACCTGGACGGGCACTGCAGGCTAGCGGATTTCGGCTTGTCCAAAACTCTCTCCGGTAGGCGCCGCGGAGAGGACTCTCCTGCGTATCTGGGTGCGGGGAAGCGGGGCACAACAACAGCCTACTCCTCTTTCAGTCTCTAGCCTGGAGCTCCTCCCGAGGGAGCAGTGCGACTGGAAGCGCGTTCTTGCGTGCGCTCATCTGAACGCGTGAAGGAGTCCCCTCTGTGGAGAGCCCTTGGGCTCCGTGGGAAGAACTTGCCAGTGGCCTCATCATTACACAGCCTTCTTCTCTACTCATGGAGTGTGCTCAAGTACCGCGTTAGATACGCATTCGCACTGCAGCAGACCAGCCCGGTGCCCGTTCAGCAGAAGGGAGGAGGGAAGGGGGAGGAGGGGGGACGAGGCTACGCCCGTCGTCGGGGGAAGCTTCACCGTTCCAAAGCGTACGCTTATCCCCGCTGTGGCCTTCTGAAGGTTTTTTGCCCGCTGGTTTGCGTCCTCCTGTACTTTGTCCCGATGTGTTGTGCCCTCAGATGGCTGCCGACGGACCTACTCTTTCTGCGGAAGCCCAGAGTATCTGAGCCCAGAGATGCTGCTAGGCACAGTAAGCGCAGTCATGTTCCGCTCCTTTGTTTTCTGTGCGTGTGCCTTACGGCTTACATGCGACACATATGTGCAGCTTAGCAAGCGGGCGGCCGCTTTTTTCATCGAGCATGCAACACTTGCACGGCGAGTGATCGAACTCGCGTAGCCGTCTGCCTCTCAGACTCGAAGAACTGACGCCGAATTAGTCTATGGTGACTGTTTGATCAGGGTCATGACAAGACGCTGGACTACTACGGCCTCGGCGGCCTGCTGTACGAAATGCTAACTGGGATTCCGCCGCACTACTCGGTTAATCGAAACTCCATGTACAGCAAGATACTTCAGGGTATGAAAAACAGGGCATCCACAGGAGCTGGGGATACCCTGGCGAATCACGACTATACGCGAAAGTATCAGAAGTTACAGGCGGAGTCTGCCATCCGTTAGTGGACTTTCTGCGCAGTCCTGAACGCGTCAATGAAACGGCTCACCGATTAGCCGCGCCCTCAAAAGTGCATTCAGTGGCTCTCTGCTGTGTCACTCGGCTTACGGCGGTGCTCAGGAAACCTGTCGTTCCCATCTACGCTGAAGGTGTCTCCCGAGTCAATGGATCTCGTGGAGCGTCTACTGCATCTGGAACCTGCACGCCGACTGGGTGCCGGTCCGGCAGGCGTCGACTCAATCTTTGCCCATCCCTGGCTCCGCGACGTCGACTGGAAGGTAAACACCAGATTCCGTGTTGTCATCTTGAAGGCCAGTTCCAGGTGGTGTTTCACAAGTCCTGCTGAACTGAGGACGCAGTCATCCAATCGCGTTCGCATCTTCAAGAGGGTCACCTGTCGGACCCCAATCAGCATCAGCCTCGGCCCCTCCCCCTTCATATTATATAATATATTATTATATTATCAGTGCGCATGGGGGCTCCTGTCGCCTCCGACAAATAAAAATAGTACGACCCGCCTCTTAGCGGCGTCGGCATTGAGCGGCTGTGGGTGAAAGCTTCGTGTGAGATTGAAGGACTGCCCGCATTGTCTGCTAATGCGGCTCGTTTCAGCAAGTCTCGGAACGGCGGGGCACTAGTCCACTGATGCCTTACCTCCAACGGCAACGGCTGGGAATTGGCAACAGTCACGAGCCGCTGTAAGTCCTCGGAAGGCTGTTCATATGGGTTGAATGAGGCTTTGCCTTGTGCGAGTGGAAGCTAGCACGGAACGTCTGACCTCACATGCCCTTTTAGTCTTTTGGTACACCCAGTTCACATGCGAGAGAAACCTTTTGAGAATGTTTAGTGTGCGATGGTGGTATATAAAATAGTCAAGCATATTCGAAAGGCTGCACCAGCCTGCTTAGCTTAGTTGGTAGAGCATCCGCCTAGTAAGCGGAAGGTCGTCGGTTCGACTCCGGCAGTAGGCTCTCAAGAACGCACTTTCTTTCCTTCTGCCGTAGTTAGTGAAGCAAAGTGTTTACGGATGTGGATGCGTCCGATTACTAGTGGAAATGCTTTCTTTTGCGTGTGTTTTCTGCATGTCATGGTGCTGCAACTTGCATAATAGGTGGTGGTGATATGTTCTGTCATGTCTCGGCGCGGTATCTGCAGGTATTCTCGTGTAGCAGCTGGCGTCAGCGGAGCGTGCTTCCCGGAATTTTCTCCTTCCGATTTCTTGTGGGAGGCACCGACTACATGCCCGTTTCGTCACTTCGATTGGGAAAACAAATGGCTTTTGAATGAAGCACCAGAGAGGTGCTCTCTCATCTTGCCTACCGGCAACACCGGCGGCCACCAATGTTATGAGTCGCACGACGATGACAGAGTGGCGTCAAGCCTTGCCGCTTTCGGTAGACTCGAGGCTCCAGTTGCACCGCCTTTTGGCAGAGCTCCCAGGGCCGCGCAGATGCCGCAGGAAACAAGTCAGAGGCTGGAGAAAGACTGTGGAGATCGCACTAGGGTGATTGCTACAGTGCATATACAGTGCGCCCCTGATCCAATCCTCAAGCGCACCCGCATTGTTCTAAACCAAACCAACTGTGCCTCCGTCGGAGCTGCCGAAACTGCTTCGCAAGATCTACCGGTCTCCCTTCCGTGCTCAGCGGCCCCAGCTAGCCTACGACACCACCGAAGCAATCTATCGACACCTGATCAAGTGTCAATAGGCTCGTCGTCGTCTACCCAGAGTTATTCCTGCGTGGCAGCCCTTACCGGTACATCAGGCATGAAAGCAAGTGGGGGGTGGGTGACTGTGCACCCCGAAATTCGCTTTCCATGTGCTGGGTCAATCCATGCGCATGCAGTGGATGACCTGGCTGGCAAGAGGGATGAGCCAGCAAATGGCGGGGGAATCGCACATCACATTGGTCACAACGGCGTAGCCCACGCAGCAGGCACCAAAGCGCTTCCCCGCCCCTCGTTTGCCAAAACTACAGCGGTCCGTAACGCAAAATCGAGAGACGCTCCTCTGCAGTTGCCGAAGCCGGTCGCCGCGGTGGCGCAGTTTTCGTCAAGACAGAGGCCGCCCACGGGGCAGGACGGGACCAAGGTGTTTATGCGTGGTACTGTGTCGAATCAACTAAGGGCAAGAGCGCTACAATCGGTTCTCGAGTTGCCTTAGGAGGCGAGCCAGTGGTAGCAGGTGAGAGCGCTGTGTTCGGCTCATTCCCGTCACGTGCGTGCCACCACGAGGGGCAGTGCGTACAGCCAGGCGCCGAAAGAACTTGTTTTCTGCAAGGCCGTGTTTGTGACCTGGGTTTCATGCAAACGGTCTCCAGCCTTCAAACCGGAGCACTTCCATAGCGGTTCGCTCTTGGAAAGCTGTCGCTTACCTACATTCACACCTGGCACAGAAAGGATGCAACGCAGTCAGGACCGAAACGCAGCTGGTGCCTGATGGACGGGTTTGCTGGTGTTAAACGAAGCCACATGCCAAGCTCTCAGTTATGCAACCCACTATGCGAGTACAACAGAGAGCTGCGCTGTTCACCTGCGGACAGTTGGATCTCTCTGCCGTGAAGAAAACTTAGCGTTGGATTTTCGAGAGCTTCTGTTTTGCTGCGTTGCATACCAAGCGGAGCCAAGATAGGACATCACGCTAGCTCGTGTATAGGCCGTATTCGTGTGTGATCCTCGGCCGGGCTCCGCCTGTGTCGCTCGTCTCTCAGCGTGCCGCGGCCGCCTGGCGTAAAGAGAGTAGCAGTAAACAAACAAGCCCAGACAGCTGGAAGGCCAAGCAAGAGGTACTGACGGGAAGTGCTTTTCGTCTGCACTGTTTGAAAGCCCTGACTGTACAATGCAGCAATAAAAGGAGCGGGTCTCTAGTCAACGACAGGGGAAGATGCTGATGGATCGGAGAGAACTCACTACTACCAGCATTCCAGTGCCAGTGGGGAAAGCGCCAAATCTTCTATTCGTACACAAGAATACCCCGTAGAGTAAGTAGTATTCTTGCCTCAGTCAGTTCTTTGGTGACGAATGCAAAGGGTTGGTCACTCCTACAGAAAATACTCGTAGCCAGGGAAGAGGTAACAACGGGGGCTGCCGTGTCTTTCGGCCAATTTCCGCGTGGAGGTTGCAGCTGTCTGCATACGCTGCTTCATAGCACCGCGCATGACTGACTCCCTGCGGCGCCTGTGTTCTCTTGGACCTGCCGCCCCCTCGCCCCATCTGTGATAGTTATCTGCTGAGGTGCCCTCTGCCGCGTATCGGCGTCAACTCTATCGTTTTGCGCACGTTTATAAAGTATTCTTGCCCCTCCCACCCAAGATGGGACGTGAGTTCACGTTTCCGCTGCGAGGCACGGCACCTTGGGAGGGGGCGGGGGGGGGGGGGGCGCAGGTCGATGACCGCATTCCAGCAACTTTCTTAGTGGCAGTGAATGAATGCTACTCAAGAGAAACGTGAGGAAACGCGGGTTCGCCAGCTGCCCCGTAGTAGCCTAGTGAAACCGAGTTGATCCCCGTTTCAATAGCGACTAACTAACCTCAAGCGGCCGTCTCCTGGGAGCAGGCTTCACGGCGTGGAGGCTGGCTAGAAGAGAGGGGCTAAACTAGGATCAGTTGCTGCCTCCAGGCCCGCGAAGCCCAAAATCCGAGAAGGGAATCCATGCATTTATTCAATGATGACGGAAAATAGATCGTGACCCGCAGCGCGCCAGTCTGCGGTCGCTCTGCGCGAGAGCAACATACGGTTCCTCAGACCTCAGAGATCGCGCGGACAGACGGAAGTCGTTAGACGTAGGAGGGCGGCAGACAGGGAAAAAATTTTAGAGGGACACACTGCACATTAAAAGAAAAGCAAGAAACGGATCATGAGGGCAGTGAATAGAGTTTAGACCACAACATCTTCTCCCTCGAGAACAGCTGTTTCGTAGTCACCGGAGGCCAAACCGCGCCTGCCCACGGCCTGTCTCAAACCACCGCAACGTCGTCCGACTTCCGTTCCTTCTGCAGCCCGTTTCCCGTGCGTTGCTTGTGCACGAGCGTCCTTTCTTCTCCCTGGTATATCGTCTGTAGCACCGTTTATTTGGCGATTTTTCGAACTGCTGAACATTTTCACATTCGTTTTTCGAGGTGGAACCTGCTAGACAGGGCGCTGACACTGTGCCCGTGCTCAAGACGCCTACGGCTGGGTCGCGAATTTCCCCGTCGCTCCGCATGCTGGACACGACTTGAGTCTTCGTGAATCCGTCTCTTAAAATGTGCGTGGCGTGGACCGCTTGTAACGATCCTCGTTTTTCTGTCTCGAGGTTTCTTGAACCAGGGTGTCGATCTTCGTCTCTGTCTAGTACTCTCGTGACTCCGTAACAAATGCGTTTTTCTTCCAGGTAGCCACCGCCGGTGCGATGTTTTTGCAGCTCTTCGCAACAGCTGGACTGGCGCGTGTTCTGAGAGTTGGCCAAGCCTACGTTTTCCTGCGTTTTCGTCTTGGCTGATCGCCACACAATCTTTTTCAGAATACGACCGACTGAGAGCATGGAGGGTCTGCAGTCTCGTGCGGTGCCTGTGGCGGCGCCGGCGGGATTCAGGAGGCCGGACGCCACGCGAACAGCTCCCCTGTCTTTGTCTCTCGGCTCCTACACGCGAGTGACGCCTGATCCTTCGTTCCGGTCTGCTTGTACAGATTGTCATGGGTGTCACTCGCGGCTCCTGGCTGCGGCCTCTCGCGGAAGGCCCTCGAATGTGTCTCGGGGGCTCGCTCTTCCCCGGCGTAGTGTCGCGAGGCTCCCTCCTAAGGAAGCCGGAGACGAGACCGCAAATTCTGACAGTCCGACGTCAGCAGCAGCTGTTCGCGCCTCGCCTGGTGGTTTTTGCGTTTCTCGGCGTGCCCCCTTCGTTCATAAGCGAACGCGTTTTGGGCTACCGGGTGAACCACGGATCCAGTTACAGGTTGAAGGCATTCGCGCGTCATCACATGTGCTCGAGCCGACGCCGAGCGCCCCGTCCTTCTTCAGCATGTCTCACGCCTGCACTCGTCACGCCTTTCTTGTCTGCTCACCTCCTCTCGCGTTGTCAAATTCCCGCAAAAGATGTTCCCTCGCCGCACTGCTCTTGGCTCTCCTGTGTTTGCGTCTCCTCAGTTGTGTCCGGCTCACGCCCTCGCTCTCGGGGCACCCCAGAGGGTCTTCGATCCCTCGCACCTCTTTCTCTGCTGCTGGGCGCGCTGCTTGCTCGACGGGCAGCTTGTCTCTCGCATCTCCGCATGCGCCTGCCTGTGCCGCGTCGAGCGGCCTCCTGCTGCTCGCGTCTGCGCAGGATGTTCCCGACTACGGCGACGAAGGCGAGTGGGTCGACGACGAGTCGTTCGAAGAAGAGGACGCCGAGGAGTTCAGCGACGAGGATCCCGACGACGATGACCTCAATGCAGCCACGCATCGCGTCTATCACCTCGAGGACCGGTACTACCGCGCGATTCCGCTCGCCGATGCACGCCAGCTGCTGGCGGGGCTGCGCGCGCACTCCTGGGAGCCGCCGCTGTCCGCTGCAGACTGGGCGGAGATTGAGGACGAGATCGGCACGCAACTCGAGCTCATCGACCGCCGCATGTTTCCGCAGACGTTCTTCGAGAGCGTCACCGAGAGCGAGGCCTTCGAACCGGGCGCGCTGCTCACGAATCTGGGCGGCAACGAAATGACGGAAGAGGCCGCTCGCGCCCTCGAAATTGAAAAGTAAGTTTCTGCTCTGTGTGAAACGCGCACCTGGTCCTGGGAAGGAGGGGAGAAAGGCGTCTCCGGGAGACGGGCAGGGCGCCGAGCCTGTGACGATCACAGGCTGCTAGGCGGCTCAGGCGACTGCGTGCTGTTACACGGCTAAACAGGCAGGCGTAGTGTCCTGCTTCTTGTGATGGCCCTTGTCGAGGTTCCTGCTTGTGGGTCTCCTCAGGACAGCAGAGGTGCTTCGAGCAGTTATCGGGCGTCGTCTGAGCAAAGGTCCTGCTGCGGTCGGTTCCTCCAGCTCGAAATCTGAGTCGTCTGCTGCGCCTGCCGACGCGTCTTCCCCGAAAGCCTCGCGGAGCGAAGAGACAGAGAAAGCAAAGCAGTCATCCCAGACTCCTGCCTCCGCCCCCGCGCTGTCTTCAGCTGCTTCCCTCCCCAAGAAGCGTCCTTCTCCATCTGGTGGACGGGCTTCCTCAGGTGCGGCGCCGAACGCCGCGCCCGAAGGCGCCGCACGTCGCGCGGCTTCACCAGAGAAAATCCCTCGAACTGAAGTCGCAGCCAAAACTCCTTCGGGCGCACGGGCAGCCGCCGCCCCGGGGCAGCCTGCGAAGGCGTCGAATGCGGCGGCAGCGGCACCAGAAGGGGCGCTAGGGGGCAGCGGCAATCGCACAGACGCAGCACGCGCCTCACAGGCCTCGCCCGGCGCTGCGTCTTCGTCGGGGGGCGGAGGGGAGGCTTCTAGCCAGACTTCGGCGCAGACCGGCGCAGCTAGCGGGGCGTCCTCGCCTGCGGCAGCGAGCGCGGAGAAGCAGGGGGAGGCTGCGCCGAAGGGGGTGTCGCAGAAGGGCGTCGAGCTGGGCGCGGACGCGGCGCTCAATCTCGGCGGCATCTCCTTCAGGCCCTCAGACTACATTGACTTGATCTTACGCGCTGCGAAGCCTGCGAAATTCAGAGACGATAGTCTCTCGCGCTCTCGGGGGAGGGGAAAACGCACGCGGGTCGCGGGGGGCACGGCGTCAGCCAAGCCCGAGGCGCCCCTGGGGTCTGCCGAGACACGCGGAACTGGAAAGGGCTCGTCTCCGGCGTCTGCGGGAGACTCCCAGCCGCGCATGGTTCGCGACTTCGGCGAGCTTTACCTGCTGCTCCGCGGCCTGATGACCTACTCCCGCGACGACCTGCAGCCGGTGGATCTGTTGCCGCCTCCCGCCGCCGATCTCTTCTCTCCGCACCCACGCGAGACTGGGAGCGCAGCGAGCAGTTCGGCGAGCGGCACTCCGCATTCGGGAGGAGACGGGCCAGAGGGCGCGCAGGAACAGGAGAGAGAGATCTCGCCGAACGCCCTTCTGCTGGCGCTCCGACAGCAGCTGGACGGGCTCTCGCTCGAGGCGGTGCGCAAGCTGAGGGCTGAGGCCAAAGGCGCCTGCGCGTTTTTGTCGTTTTTCGGAATTCCAGATGCAGAAGGAAAGCTGCAGTTGCCTGGAGGATGGCCGCGAGACATCGCTCTGGCGATGCGCTGCGTCGTCGAGGGAAACCGCAGCCGGCAGCTCTGCGGCACCTGCTTCCTCATCGACGGTGAGCGACGCGAGCGGCGCGGAGGGTCTATTCTCGCCGTCGTATCTGCCGCGGTCCGTTCGAGCCCCGAGACCGTGTGGCGGCCTCGGCGTCATGCGCTGCACCACGCAGCGTGTGAGACGCGTTCCCGGTGTTCCGAGCGCGCGGAAAAAGAGTCGGTTCACGGGAGCGCGAGGCAGGAACTCTCCTGTTCCGCTTCCTCGATTCAGCAGCAGCCGCTGAGAGGGCGAGACGCAGGTCTCGCCCCCTCTTGTTGGAGAGGCGTAGCGGCACTCCTGCGCGCGTGCGACTCGACTCAACCGACCCGCTTCCTCCGTGCGGACTGTGCGCTGTTTCTCAGGCCTCGCCACAGCTCTGGGCTTTCCGCCGCTGCTCACGGGCTCGGACGCGTGGGCCGTCGCACAGGAGCCGTCGGTGAAGAGTCTCTTCGTGCTGCATCGCCTGCCGGAGACTTACGCGCCTCCAGACCTCCGCGCGGAGTCGCCGACGCATTCGCCGAACTGGAACGCGCGCCCGCCGCCCCGTGCTGGCGAGACTCCCAGCGACGCGACAGCTGCGCAGCTGCGACTCGCCGGGCTCCGCGCGCTGCGAAGCAAGTGAGCCTTCCACTTTTTTGCACTCATGCATGCAGATGCGAATGTGGCCTACAGAGATTTGAGTGGGTTCCGAACGGGGCGCGACATCTGCACCCATTTGGAGATTCCTTCTGTTCGGCCCTCCGCGCGGCTCGTGGGCGGGAAGGACCCGGGGCGGAGGAGCTGCCACGCGCGCCTTTCCCGCAGTTGAAATTCCTGTCGAGCCCGTTCGCTGGACGCCGCGCTGTGTCGCCTCCTGCGGTGGGCCGTGTCGCAGCTTCGATGCGCCGCTGATTAAGTACGAGATGGCAGGCCAGATGGGCGACACGCTTGGAAAGCTCGCCGCGGCGTACTACTTGCGAACGGGTCTGGGGGTACCTGACTACAGGTACGCTCTGTGCGTGTGTCACGGATGTGAGCGAGAGGCGCTTTGCAGCTGCCGCGAGGCACGCTCCACACGCAATCAGCTGCACATATATGTATCTATCTGTCTGTATACTTTGAATACGCACGCCCAACGCGTCGAGATGCTTGCACTGCATGGGAGGCGCTGTAGCGAGAGGCGCCGGCGCTGCGGCCGCCGGAGACAGAGGCTTTGCGGCACTTTCTGCGAATACATCCTGGCATGCAACGCGTTCGATCTTCTCCCTCCACAGGTACACGCAGAAACAGGGAATCGATCAGCCGCAGGTGCCTGAGGAACTGTTTGCCTTTGCGCGAGGAGGCCGGGTTCGGATGGCCCAGGTCTCCATCGAGCGACTGCGTGAGTAAATGCCTGGAGACTTATTTTCCGCCTCTGCAGCATGCCCGCCATCCCTGAGAATCACACGCGCGCCCCGTGTGCGTGTCAACAATCGCTCGTTTTTGGCTTCAGTAGCTCGGCACTCCCTTATTCGTTCGCGGTATCGCCGCTCCTCTCTGCCGTTGAGTCACGGGTCGCATCTTTCCCCCGAGTTGTTTCCGCCCAGCCTTCTGTCGTCTGTCACGTTGTGCGTGTCTCTCTCCCTCACTGGGGAGGCGGTGCCCTCCAGTGGCGGCTTCAGCCTGCGGTCGCGTGTCTTTTTCCGTCGTGCGTGTCGGGCGAGCGGCTACCTGCTGCTCGGGTGTTTCGCATGCGCCGGTGCTTCATCATCTGCTGGTTTGTGCGTCTTCTCGCGTTTTCTGCCGCAGCGACGAGTGCGTCCGGAGGATGCTTCGCCGCTTTGAAGCACGTGCTCAGCGTCGGGAGCGAAGCGACTGAGCAGCTTTCGTTCTCAGTCACCCCGCGCTATTTGGTGCGGGGTGGTCTAGTCCCCTCGGCCTACCAGTACGTCCCGAAGAGCTCCGAGTCTCTGCCGCTGTCGAAAATCGACATCGCGAGCGCCGACGAGGACGCCGGCGCAGCTGCGGAGACGACAACCGCGAGCGAAGAATACGCACACCTCGTTCAGAGTCTGGCTGAAGACGGCAGCCCCGCCGGCCTTGCTGCGCTTGGCGATCTCTTCTTCCACGGACACGAGGCGGGTGCGTCTGGAACAACACAAGCCTCCCCCGCGATCGGGAGGAAACGCGGCGAGTGGGGTGGGGAGGGAGAAGCGCGGGGCTTCTGTTGGAGAGGAGGGCAAGCCAAAACGCAGACGAGAGAGCGAGATAGAAGACTTGAGAGGTTTTTTCCAGTGTCGAGGTTGTTCAGTGCTGCTGTCATCTCGCAGCACGTCTCCGCCGATCTCTTCGGCCGCGGAGGGTGTCTCTCCCTGGGGTGTCTCTGCGTTCAAGGGTGTGGGCGTGCGGGATCGAGCGTCGGGGTTAAGTTCCGCAGAAGTGTTTTCAGCGGCGTGTTGTCGGGAGGTCTGCCTTGCTTTCGCGCGCGTGTGGCGCCTCGGGTTTTCACGTGTCTCCGTCTCTCTCGGTGTCTCCGTCGTGTCCTTCAGGAGGCATCCGCAGAGACGTCGACCGCGCAGCAGAGCTCTGGCGATCGGCCGCGGCGATGGGCGACGCGAACGCCGCGATGGCGTTGGCGTTCCTCCTCTTAGGCGACGTAAACGAGACAGCGCGCAAGGCGCGGGAGGAGGCCGAGAAGGAAAAGCGAAATCAGCAAGTCTCTGCGTCTGGATCGGCCAGTCCCTCGCCCGCTGCCGCCGTTGCCGACAACGGCGCTCCCACAGAGCACGCAGATGCTCCCCCGAGCGCCACTTCGTCGCAGGCGACCAGGGCTGACGGTGAGGCGGGTCGAGGGGGGCTTTTTTCGGTTTTTTCGTGGTCTTTTTGGGGGTATGGAGGACTGGAGGAGGGCGCAGGGCCGCTCTTGGGCTCGCCCGACGCGGCCGGAAACGCACAGGGCGAGTTCGGCGGCGCTCCAGGGGACAGTCTCCAGGGGACCGGCGGCAGCGCGTTTGGAGACTTTTTCCGCCGATTCGGCTTCTGGGCGAGCGAGGAGGAACCCAGGCAAGCGAGGACGCACAGCGCCAAGGCGCCGAAGGAAGAAGTTGCGGAAAGCGCGAGTGCGGAGAAGACGCCCAGCGGAAGGCCGAGGCATCCCGCTGAGCCCTATCTGAAGCAGGTAAAGAGCGAAGGAGCAAAGGCGGAAAACGCCGCGGAGAGAGGTCTACGGGGAAGGCAAGGCATGGTGCGGGTGAAGCAGCACACACGGAGGTCGCTGAGGCGTAGACCAGGCTCTACACTGTTTCAAAAAAGCAGAGGAGGGTTCGCTTCGCGCGATGATGGTTGTCGGGGGTCGGTGTGATGCACAGCGAGCTTTTTGCTTCCTCGTGGTTGCCTCTGCCTTCAGGTGATCACGGACGGAGACGGCGCAGCTCCCCATCTGGCGCGATATCTCGCTTACCGGCTCGGCGTCGAGGGATTCACAAACAGCACCTTAGCGGGTGAGGCGCGACAGAGCGTGCATGGATGTGTATGCGCCTCGTACATGTGTACGCATGCAACGCAGTTTGCATCTCCATTGCCTTCTTCTCTCTGAGTGTGTCGTCCGTTCGCTGTCCATGTGGTCATGAGGCTCTGGCATGTCGCAAAAGGCTCTCCTAATGACTCGAGGGGGCTTGATCTTCGAATGAAGAATTTCAGTCGTTTGCGTCTTCTTGGCGCGACGTCGGAGCAGAGCAGCCAGCGCGACTGCGCTGTGGAGAAGCGATCCATTCTCATCTGTGGATCAGCTGAAATTTTTCTTGTGTATATCAGATTTTGTCCCTATATCAGATTTTGTCTCGAGTCGCGAAGGGCGCGGCTTGTCCGTGCGCCTCCCTGTGGTTAAGTGTTTCAAATTTTTTTCTCTATCCTCTTCTCCAGGGCAGAGTCTGCAGCAGGCCGCGGATCTCGGCGACAGCAACGCACAGATGCTGTTGGCTAACGCGCACATGAGCGGTGTCAGGCCGTCGTCGATCTCCGCGCATCCGTCCTCTTTTTTTCCGAACGGCACAGACGTGTCTGTCGCGCTCACCTACTACACGAAGGCCGCGGAGCAGGGCCGTCTCGAGGCGATTTTCAACGTCGGGATCCTGACCATTCACGGCGCAGGAGAGCGATTGCCTGTCTCCGCCTCGGCCGCCGCCGCGGGGTTCTCGGAGACACACAGCGCCGCTTCGCCGTCCTCCAGCACGTCCGTGAATCCGCCTGATTCGGCCTCTGCTTCGAGTTCAAACACGTCGACTGCGGCGGCTCCCGCGCTCTCGTCGGTCGGGGCGGCTCCGCGATCGTTGCGGCAGCGGTGCGTCGACGCTTTTGGCCTGCTACAGAAGGTGGCGTTCAGTCACCCAGCGGTGGGAGCGCTGCACGCACTCGCCTCACACGCGTTCGCGAAGGGCGACGAGACGGGCGCGCTGCTAGCCAGCGTCCTGCTCTCTGAGATCGGGCACTTGGCGGGACATGTCAACGCGGCGGGCCTCTGGCCTCGGGTGACGCGGCGCCGCGCCGAGCTCGTCGCGAGGCTCCAGGCCGCGCTGGGACTTCGGCAGGGCGAGGGCGGAGCGGAGGGCGGGGGCAAGGGTCCGGGGGGAGAGAGCTCTGGTGGTGGAAGCGCGGAGAAAGCCAGCCAGGCGTGCACACGCGTGGCTTCGGAGGCGGTGCCGGCGCGCGGTTTTCTTCTTCCGCAGCACGTGTATCACGATGCGCCGGAAGAAAGCGTCTTCCACACGCTACGGGACGGGGTGGCTGTCGCCTCGCCCGCCTCTGCGTTCTTTCCGGCGGAGGCCGTTCCACACCAGGCTGAACGCGGACGCCCCGCCGCCGAAGCAAAGAATGCCGCACCCTCCAACGCGGCGGCCAACTCGTGCGATCTGACGATCCCCGAAAACGCACTGGAGGTGCATCTGCACCATCTGCGCGTCTCCGAGTTCCTCCGCTGCTGGGCTCAGCCCCCTGGGGCCCATTGGCTCTCTGGCCTTGTGGAGCGCTTTCCCTTTCTTCGCCGGTCTCTGACCCCCCGCGACGCACTCGCAGAAGAAGAGATTGCGGGCGATGCCTCTCTCTTCGACCAAGAGAAAGAAGGCAGCGTCTGCGCGTTCTACTTCCTGCGAAGGGCGGCCGTCGCGGTACGTGTGTGCGGACGCGCGGGAGGAAGGGCTGGGTGAAAACGGGCGGGCGTCGCTGCGCAGCTGGACTCCTTTAGCGAACAAACGAGTCAGCAGAGAGCAGATCGGGACTACTCTTGGCTGCGTTCCAGAAAGCTTCGCTGCGCTACACGGCGCATCAGCGTTGGAGCATTGTGCATTGTGTACGCACCTGTCTGGATGTGTAGAGTTCTGCGTTTCGCTTTCTCCAAGGTGTCCGCGTCGTCGTCGCGACAATGCGTCGAAGGTATGTGTTTGGCGCTTGTTTTCGTTGTTCATCTTGTTTGCTTCTTTCTCGATTCCCTTTTTTCCAGGGCGACACGACAAGCATGCTGGAGGTCTCCCGAGCGTATCTGGACGACGCGACTGCGCTCGAAAGCGCGCTGGAGCAAGTTCGCTTCGCGTTCTCAACCACCCCCGCGGCGTCCGTGCTTCGCGCCCTGCCCGTCGAGGCGCGGATTCAGGTCTTAGGCAAGCAGGCCAGCGGCAGCGAGCCGTCGGCGCCTGCTGCGGCGCCCTTCTCGGGCTCCATGGAGGGCGGTGCCGGAGTCGCGACGCCGAACAAAGAGGGCCTGGGGTGGTTCCTTATGCCGCTTTGGGTGACGAAGCTCTTCACGGACGCGGCGGAGGCCGATCGACGCGCGGCATTCCTCTGGCGCAGCGCAGCCAGCAAGCAGAAAGACGGGCGCGGGCTCTTGGAGCTGGGCGAGGCGCTTGAATACGGCGAGGGCGTCAGGCGGAATCGGTGCGAGGCTTACAAGGTGAGGCGCTGCCGAAAACGACTCACGCAGACTCCGACTGGTTGGAAATGCGCGCCCTGCGGCGCAAAACTCGAAGCGAGGGACTCTGTTCCAGTCGGAAACGACACAAAGGCAGAGAGGATGATGTCAGGCGCAGACAGAAGCAACTGTCTGACCAGGGTCAGAGGGGAGGGGGAAGCGCGGCAGAGCGGCAACTGCGTCGTGTGCAGACCCGCGTTGCCGCAGACGTTGATTTCGAATGTTTTCGCGCGCCACGCTCTGGGTTTGTGGTGTGGGGACTTCGGCGTCAGCGCGTGCTTTGGCAATGGACAGTCCTTGCGTCTGTTGCTGTAGGGCCTCTGTTTTTCAGTGTGCGTGCACGCGCGAAGGAGTGTGATCTGCTGTTTTCTTCACTTCAGATCTACTGGCGTCTGGCGACCGACCCGCAGCACGCGCCAGCCAGCAGGGCGATCGGATGGCTGCTTCTCGCGCGAGCGACCGGGACGTGGCTTTGCCGGCGAATTGGCGGCCTGGGTGTCCCCTTTCTCTCGGGCGCCTCGTCGCCGGTCGACCGCGGGGCCGACGCTTCGGGCTCGGGTGGCGTATCGTCTCCTTCCTACGGGGTGCCAGGGACTGAAGAACTCACGGCGCAGCGACAGGAGGCGGGCGGCGATCGCGAGGAAGGCGCGCCCGCGGCAGACGACGACGACCCTTCGCCGATCGCGTGCATTCGCGAGTTGAGATCTTCGGTGAGCTGCGGCGATGCTGTCCATCCGAACGCACCAAATTTGCGCAGGCGATGAAAAGTGCGCCGGGAAGGAATCCGTTCCGGCCTTTTCAGGGGTGCCACCTCTCTCCAGGTGATATAGATATCAGAGTTTACATGACGCGAGACACGGCTGCTGTTTGCGTATATCCCCTGGTTCAGGGTACATCGCTGGTGTGTCGGGGGAACCGCATGAGAGGGTAGCGTGGAGGTCTGCCGTGGGTCTTGACGTCTTCGCATGAACATGATTGCCCGTCCACGGCAGTACGCTGGGTTTGCGCTCGGTGGCGATTACGTGGCGCTCTTCCGCATTTTATTTTGCCGAAAAGACGCCCCAGTTTGGGCCTGAAGTACATCGGCTGTGGCATGTGTTTCCCAGTTTCCGTGCGGAGGCCAAAGGCGGGCGATGGGGACGTGCCTCGCACGTGCTGTTGTTGCCTTGTGTTTTTTGCGGTTGTGCGCAGGAGCAGGCAGCGTCTGGCAGACAGGCGTACATCTGGAACCGACTTCTTCTCGTGTTTTTCCTTCTGCTTCTCGCGTCGCTTCTGGGCGTCCTGACGGCGGTGCATGCGCGGCGACTGACGTCCGGGGCAGCGCCGACTTCCGCCGCCGATCGAGGAGACGAGGCAAGCGTCCCTTTTTTTGACCTGGCGGCTTCCCTGGGGGGCGATCCGACCGTGTCCACGAGCCCGGTGAGTGGCGCCACGGAGAGCTTCACAGGTCCGGGTTTGTCTGAGTCAGAAAGCGGGAGTGAAGACGCCTCGACTTTGCATCGCCGTTCGCCGCAGGCAGGCTCACTCGAGGATGAAGGCGGCAGCTCGGACGGAAGCCCACAGAGCCACTGGACGTCGACGCGGACTGCGGAACTCGCTCACGAGGGCGAATCGCGGAGTGCCTCCGTTGAAGAAAGCCAAGTCAAAGATTCGGAAGGTGCAGGCGAAGTCGCGACCCGTGAAAAACCGGCAGGCGACGGCGACCGCGGAGCGGCTGAGCTCCGCCGAAGAGTCGTCAGGAGGGAAGGAGTGACCGGTAGCCAGTAGATAAGTGTAGCTCTCGTGCGGCAAATCATGAGATTCGTTTGCACGCGTCATGGAGAATTCTCTTGTCAAAGAACATGGATTTGAAGTCCTTTCCGTGTGTATAATCCTGCTACAGTGAAGACGCCTACGCGCCTCACCTCGTTGCACTTCCCTCCCAGCCCCCCCTCTTGTCCCCTTGCTACATCGTCGAGGGCCCCGGCAGAGACACTGCGCTTGCGGTGATGACGAATTGGCACAGAAAAGCACTGTATTGCATCAAGTTGAGGGGGTCAAGACACACACTTGAATATAACTTTTTCGACACTGTTGATCCGACTCGTCTTTGGTTACGAGGAAGCCGATCTCGCTATCTTTCAAGCATTTGGGGAGACGCGGAAACGAGCAAAGCTCGTGCATGCCTCACGGAGATAATCGGCACCAGCGACTGCGAGATAGAACTTGTGTCTGTGTTTGGTAGTGGACAATATCGCATTTCAGGCTTGTCTACACGCATGTATGATCCTCTGTGAAATGCCGCAGACCGCCTGTGCAGGCCTTTGGGGGGAAGAACAGATGCATCTCGAGATCTGTCGTTCGGAGTTCCCCGAGTACTCGTTCCCGTGTGTGTCTGCCGTACGGCCATGAAGGCGGGTGTGCCGCAAATAGCTTGTGCATGTCTAGCGAGTAGTTCAGAAATATAAAATCTACAGAGGCGAACTCAGTACTTGTGGAGGCTGTGCACGTTGACGTCTTCGTTTCCTCTCGCGCACACAGACACGCAGCTTTTTTCGTCGTCTGCGGGAACTGAATTTGGTTTACCATTTCAAATGTGAAATACGTACGTGCGTGGATGTCGATTGCGACGGAAAGTGAAATACAAGAACGGCAGGATCCGCCCTAAGTGCACACAGGCGGGTAACGAAGGAGCCTACCTCTCTTTGTTCCTTCGCGAGGTCAAAGTCAGGGGGGGGGCTGAGCCCACGCGCGCTCTTGGCGCGAGAGACGTTTCTTTGATGGTGAAGCGAGGGGACGAAAGACGCTTCCTTAGTAAAATTTTTTCGTCGTGGAACACGCTAATACATTTTTCACCAATTAGCGGTGCGATTCCGATTCGCCCTTCCTGCAGAGATGCCGGCAAAAAACATCACGAGATTCTGTTGGTGTATTCCCGCGCTCACAGCACCTGATCCCATCTCGTACGGCTTTTATTCATGTAGGTGGACACTTGAGCATTAAGGCGTTAGTTTATCTACTCTCTAATGGATCGCAACGGAATGGACTTTTAGACTCGCAGTAGGCAGCACGAGATCGTATGCCCGTCGATACAGACTACTCTCCCCTTCGGATACCGTGCTATCTGGTCGCATCCTCTTTATGTAGAGCTGCCAAGTTCCTTCCGCGCGTAGGGGCTTGTAGGGACCTTGCACGATAACGGACAACGCTACTCAGTCCGGCAATGAGCATATGATACCGGATCGCGTGCTACATGTACGAACAGAAAAGCGTGCCGCACGACACCTGCTTCAATGATGCCGCGTCTCGACAGTGACGGCATTGTCTGACCGCGCCTTTACCGCCTAACCGAGAACTAGAGAATAAGAAAATGGAACTTGCAGTGACGTATGATTTGTCACAGCCGGAGTGATGGGCGCGTGAAGAGAGGGAGTTGCGCAGTAATGGCCAAGTCAAAGAGGAGTCGAATCAAGGCGTTCGATGCCTCTGGCGGGTGCACCGGTGCCTCCTTCTCCCTCCGGATGCGGCGACCTCCTTGGTGATTCGCCTGTTGCAAGCCTCTGCTGTCTGATGCAAAAACAATGCTATGCATCTTACGCGCTACAAGTCTTTCGGTAGCATCGCAATCTCGAATGTGTTGTGTTTTGGGCAGCGCACCTCCAGCAAACGCACTGGGCAGGCAGTTCCGGTGACGTATGTGTACTCCTCGTCGATGGCGAGAGTTTGGAAATACAGTGGAAATGAAGACACACTCTGCGATAGGTAAATGTCAGCTCTGGTGGCCGCGAGTTTTGCAAATAAGGGCTCCCTTGAGAGTTTCCAGGTGAACACACGCCGACAGACAAATATACTTAAGTATATATACTGAACAAATCATTACGTGGAAAAGGACTTTCGCCCACGTTTTCAACGATCGACTGCGAGGAAAGAACGCGAAGCCCTCTCAGCGTCTCCTAATAACCGCCTGTCTGGGGGACGCCTGAGGTCTGATTTCTTGCTTAACGGTTGTGGCCAGCTGGCTTTCTGAACTCGTGTGGCCTTTCCGCTATACGTGGAAGGTCCGCCACGGCCTCCCACCTTGTTTGCTGACGGCTTCCGGGAGAGTGATTCTCCGAGCGGATCCAGTGTCCCTCGGAGAGCACGATCTGTTACACCCTTCAAGTTTGAATACGGCTCCCAGGCAGGCTGAGATGTGGGATAGCCTAGCCACTTGGTGCGATCCATTTGCCCGCCTCCGATGTCAAGTTTGAATCCCAGAACAACTTCAACAAGATAAGACGAACTTCCTTCTTTCGGAGTAGACGTTTCCTTTCCTTTCTGAAATGTGTACCATGTTTCGCAATCGCACCGCGGGTTTCCCACGATTCGCTGCCCCCGTAGCACTTCACTCGCCACTCCTCGACGTCCCCTGACAATCTGTACGCGACCACATCCTCCGGCTCAAATGCAAACTTTGTCTCAAACTCAACGGTTTGACCAGATCGATCCGAAGCATTCGAGGCCACGTCTACGTCCAAGTCCTCTTCGCTCAGTCTCTCATACCATTCTTCGAGTTTTTCCAGTTCTGCACAGCTCGATTACACCCGACCAGTTCATGCGCCGGAACCCAGAGGACACAGTTAGATTCCCGCAGCCGAACCTGATCGTGCAGTTTCCCTTTCCCTCTCTGCTCCACGGAATAAACATCGGACACAGGGTGCCTACACCAGCCAGGTCACTCGGGCTACTGACGGCCGGCTTCTGATGAGTCGGTGTGACTGGACATGGCACTTGTAAACGCCTTTTTCAGTTCGCTCATCCTGGTCTTCCAGGATGTGTTTTTTGGAAAGTTACGAGTTGGAATCCATGTGGGTGTCTCATATTCCCTCCATTTTACCAACCACATGTACCCGTTGAATACATGCTCGATCCCGAAGGCATCGTCGACGGCGTACACCCCGCGTGGCTGCCTTCCATGCTCCCCGTTGCTTGGGGACTTTCTCTTCTTGCCGCGTCGCATCCTTGAATACTTAAGCTACATGATAATGCGGCCATGGTTTCAGGGGTTACCGGTGTCAGCCATTGACGCACAGCAGAGTCCACGCGTCGATCGTATCATGAGACCTGACCGACAACTGTTGCGGCGAAGCACCCTCCAAGAGTGTCTTTCCAGGAAAACAGCCTCAAGATTTAGACAGCGACAGGCTCTCCGCTATCGGGGACGACGTGGGGAGGTAATGAGCCCCTGGAAATCTGAAAGGTGCAGCATGAAGGAGAGTTTTCTCGCGCTCAAGGGAAATAGGCTTACGATAGTCCGTTATACCCGACCAGGAGGCAAATATGGGAACCACCGCGAATACGAACAGCTCTCGCGCAATTATTTTCAAAAGCTTAGTTCAGTTAGTCTTATTCAAATGACAGTTCGGTGGTTCTGACACTCTGCAGAAAAAACACCGAAGAGCTCGCTGAACGCCCCGCGTCCTCACACACGCGGTAGCTTGCTATGGGAGACGCCGGCTTGCAAATATATGCACACACTGCACTCACACAATTCGGAAGAAGTATCTTTTCCACGGCGCCATATGAGCACCAGTACCTCAGACTACTGTTTCGCCTTCTGCAGGATGTGAGGACCACGGCGTACTCATGCTGGCGCTCGAAGCTATCCTCATCCAGACATGGCGCTGAAGCAAGTTTACAGTTCGTGCCTCGGGTTGACTAGTATAGAATTATCTGGGTGCGATAATTCGACATAGCTGTGATGTTAAGGAGCATAGGAGATGCTACACGCCTTAACTGGTACTGCATCGATATAATTATTGTACAAGCACTCAGCTAGTTATTGAGAGACACTCACGAGCCCAAAACCATAACTTCGTACTAGTGTCGTTCGCGGAGCAGCGACGGCGCAGTCACCCTAAACCCCCTGTTTTCTTGACTCAAATTCGCACCGTCTTTGCCCGCCCAGGCTGGCATGAAAGAAAACCTTTATGGCACCGCCAAGGGACTGGAACACGCGCCTGCCGCCGCAGTAACTACCGAGGGGCGCGTATGCTCCAGCGAAGGGACTTCGTTGCTTTGATTCTCCCGGATACCGGCAGAGGAGTGCCGAAGGCGCTAGCGACTCTGAATCCACAGAAAATATGGACGTCGGTATTTAGACTGCCACCCGCCTCGCTAATGCGCTCGTGCGGCCTTTGCTAGTCAGCCGATGGCAGTTCAGACCCAGTGCGCGCGGCACGGTCCTGTAAGAAGCTTCCGGATGTCGCTAGGCCGAAACATCGCAGCTCGCTTGGGGCCTAACCTCCATACGGATCGAGTGGTGCCGCCTAGTACAGTCCGCAGCGGCTGGGAACACCCGTTCACTCCGTGTCTCGTCACTCGGCTGGGGTACTCGTTAGAGGAACGCAAAGGTGGATCTTTTCACGACATTTGAAGGCGATATCGCCTTTCACAGATCAACAAACAAACGTGACTTTCGATTATCGTTCCATCTGTAAGCTTCGAAGAGCATTTTTGAGCGGGTTATATCACCGTGGTATGCTGTCTCGCATGCATCGACTGCACATGGCGACTGCCGAATACGCGCCCTTGTCCACAGTTCTGCACCTGTAGCCTACTTCCCCTTGCGGACGAACACACATTTGTTTTCTGCTTTATCCGCTTTCGTGCTGGCAACCAGAACCACGAAACCGTGCGAGGTAGGGGCGGATACTATAAAAAGACATCTCGCGCTCGGCAACCCCCCAGTTCTGGCCTGTCGCAAAGAGCGCGTGCATGCAGCTGGAGCTCCTGCGGAGACTGGACGGCGAGCACAGGGCGCTGTCTTTTGTCTATCGATGAAAGCAGATATATGGCACCGAATCTTGTTTGGAGCTTTGTAGACGGAGCGACCGTAGGAATCCGTGCGCCGGCTGCATGCACCAGTTCCGTCCAGATGCTGTTCTCATAGCCGCCCGGCATTCCGAGACGTGGTCTGCTGTAGGCCGCCGTAGAACAATCCTGGTGCTGCAAACGACGGAATTTGAGTGTTGTATGCGGCTGCTTCCACTTTGAACCGTTGTGAGGCTGTACGTGAAGGCAACGGCCCTTCTTTATGGTTCTCATTCCTCCCTTGTCAATGTAGTTGCTCCGCGCCATCGCCTGAGAGTGGCTGCCGTGCCGACGCACACGCGCACATTTCCACAGCTGCGCTCTTCGCAGCAGCTGCAACTCTCTTCGTGTCTCCCGCTCGTACCTATCCTCACCTCGTCCTCTCTCGAGTCTGCTTCACATACGCCTAGCGCGGTTTTCCCCCGTGCTCGAGACAGCGAACCGCCGACTCCCGATCGTTCAATTCCTTCGGCTCTCTCTGTCCGTGCATGCCGTCCTCCGCGTCCCTAGAGAAAATGGAGCCTTCTGTTGGCGCTCCAGTCCCTCTTCTCTCGCGGCTCGAGGGCGACAGCAGCCTGACAGCGGAGGAGCTTGCGCAGCTCCGTCAAGGTGTCAGGCACTTCCGGTCTGGCGACAGGGCGGGCTCGGCGGCGGCGGAGGGAGACTCCGAGCCGCGAAAACGCGAGCGGCAGGGGCAGGGCGCGGACGCTGACGCAGACGTGGAAGGGGCGGATGCAGACGGGCACGGGGACTCGGCGAAAAAGCCGCTGCGAGCTATGCGTGGCGGTTTCCTCCGCGCCACGGCAGACTACGAAGACCTCGGCGCTTCCCGCTTCGTGATCCGCCCGCGAAAGTATCAGCAGCAGTACAGCGCAGTCTATTTCTCGCGACTCTCTGCGCTTTCAGGCGTCCTTTTCCGACAGGCGGAACGCCTGTGGCCTGGTGTGTGCATTCACGCATGCATTCGAGATGTCCAGACTTGGGTACGAACGCAAATGACGTTTCTAGCTGCTCGCGCCTCTGAAGTGTCATCGGGGTCTTCCTGTTGACGCGCCTTCCAGCGCCTCGCGTACCACCCGCTTCTTACATCCTGAAGTTTCGCCCTCGACTCCCCTTTACCTAGAGAGCATGCGCCTATCGTTTTTGCCCCGTGCGCCTGGGACACCTCCGGCCTTTAGATCTGCCTCGCTGTCGCGCGTCTCGCATGCCCTCGTCGTAGTCGCTAGTCTTCTGGAGCGCGCCTACCGTTTCCACCTTGCTTGAAGAAGTCCGCAGTTTTCTCTCCGTGTGTATGAGGCCTTGTGTCACCGCATTAACCCGTTCCTCTCCTTTCTCAGCTGGGCTGCAACTGCCTCTCTCTTCGTTGTCCGCTGTTGAGTTTCGCTTTCCTTTGCTTTCCGTGGCGTTTCGTACGCTCAACAGTGGATCCTAATAAACGTTTCAACGCACGTGCTCCATATTAAGGATGATACGCGAATATGCCAGTAGTGTTTTCAAAGTAGGATCAGTATTGAAGAAGGCTGGAATGCCGTGGCGTTGCGAGAAGGGAGCCACAGCTCGCCGCGACGCTTCACAAGTGTGGGTTGTTGTTCTGCGCGTTTGACTCTGTTTTGCGCCTCCGTAGCGGCTGTTTTCGAGTTCATGGTTCCATGCGGATTACCTCGTCAGTGTGCTTTTTTTCCGCTTTTCTTCAGCAAGAGTGCGTCATTGTCGGGACGCTCTTCAAAGACATGGCCCTGAAGCAGTCGGTTCTGCGGGACTACATGGACGCCGTTCCAACCCAGGTGCTGCTCTAAGACTCTTTCGACTGCGCGCAGCCCTTTGCGCGTCATTGTGTCGATTCCGCTGCGTTTGATCCTTCCTGTTTTGTCAAGCTGACTCCACATAAGTGTATGTACATATATGCGTGGATGTGCATGCATGGATGCGTAGGCGGACGCCGAAAGGAGGAGGATCTCTGGCCTTCCAGCTGCAGTCCACGAGTCGATGCGGATCGAAATATCTGCTTATCTGTCTACATGGGTCTGGATCTATCTGTATGTCTGCGTAGGGGAATACATACAGATGTATTCGGTTGCACGCGAAAATACCGTCGCACGCAGTTGCTTGCGCACGGTTGCTCGTACTGTAGCGGGTGCTTACAGGCGGAGATCCTCTGCATTGTTTTCGCTTCTGCGTACGTGCCTCCTTTCTCCTCGCTGCAGACGAAGCCGAACTCGCTGCTGGCAGACACGGACTCGCTCTTCCTCGAAGACCAGACAGCGCGTGTGCGCTTGCTGGTTGACGCCTCCTCCCGCTGGGCGGCCTCCGGCGGCGAGCCTGCGAGCGACGCAGAGGAAGAAGACAGCGAGAACAGACGCGTCTTCCGAGTGAACGGCGTCGTCACAGGGCTGGTGAGCAGCCCTGGCTTCGACATACTCACCCATATATATATCTATATATATATATATATAGATATACCGACCTATATCTATATATATACGATTCTTTCCATCCTACACATATGTGTAGATACGTATGTTCTTGTGTGGAGCAGACATTGGCAGAGGGTTGGAGATGTGTGATTAGATTGAGAAGACACCACATGAAACTGAACACCGAGCGATCGGATTCGCGGTGCCCCCGCAATGGAGTCTGCTTCCGCGCGTACGCGAGCCAGCCAGCTGTCGGTTAGGCAGCAGGCGCCTTTCGCAGGGACTCTGCACCGGGCGCGTCCGCCCCGCTATGCGCACGGACCTGTGTCTGTTCCTCTGCGGAGTTCCGGCCTCTACGCGTCGGTCAAAGCTGCCAATTCATGTCGTAGGCGAGCTTTCGGTGCGTTTTGCTGCCAAACAGGCACACAAAGCTTTGCTGTCTGCTGTCTGCGTTGCAGCTCGTCGCCGTCCGCGGCATGCCGACAGACAACGGGCGCTTCGAGGTGCTCGAGGTTTGCTTGGGCGGCGCGCCGGCGATTCCGCCGCTCCTTCCCCCTTCACGCGCCCTTGCATCCGACGAGAGCCTGGGAGGCCTCTCGCACCCAGCCTTTCGAGATATCAACTTGGACTCTAAGTTCGTGGCCTTCGTCTCAGGTGAGACGGGTGCGAGCCTCTGCGTTTCCTTCCAGTCGCATGCAGTGTCGGTTTTCGTACTGCAGGCAAGCGCTCCACCGTGGACATCGCGCCAGGTGCTCTTGAATGGCGCTCGCTCTTCCGTTGCGTCTTTCGCGCTTCATCTGTTTCTGGTGTTTGCTTGCTGCGGCGCATTGTTTCCGCCCGTGATGACCTTTTGCTCGATTCTTCGGGCAGCTGCTGTGCTGGACATCTGTCTTTGAAGCTGTTTCGGTCGCGTCTCGCTTTTGGGACTCCGTCTCGGGTTCGCGCATGCCTTTCTTCTTCCTCTCATCTTGTGTTTCGCTTTTTATTTTTTGTTCCAACTTCCATGGATGCTGTCACGTCGTCCGTTTTCACTTTCTGTCTTTCATAGCTCCGTGTTTTCTTCCGGTCCTCGCTGGCCTCTTCGCGCTCGGCCGTCTCTTTCCTTCTCTTCGCGTCGCAGTAACTCAGCTTCTTCGTTTTCTCAATGCCTCTCTGTTTCGTTCTTCTCCTCAGACTTGCGCGTGGGCGACGCGGCGACTGACCCGTCCAGGCTGCAGCTTCTTCGAGATTTTCTGCTCGGCGCATTCGGGTGCGTTCGAACCGTTGTTTTGTTTTTTTCGCGTGCGGAGCCTTGAGTCTGTCAGTTTCGTTGAGTCGCTTGAGTCATCCCTAGATCGCGGCTCGCGCGCGTCCTCGTCCAGCCCGTACTCGTCTCAGTGTGGTGTGGACTGCAATCATAAAGAGCTTGGTCGTTTGTGTGAAGTTACTGGACTCATCCTCACTATTCGCGCAACTACAGTGCGGTTGCGTATTCGATTTGAGTCACTCAATTCCGGATTTCCTTTCTCGTCTCGGAGACGCCGCCTGGGGTCGGCTTCGCGGCCGCCTGTCCTCTCTCGCGTTTCCCCTCAGCACCCGCCTGGCTTCCGCTTCTGGCTTGTTGGCCGCGCAGCTTTCGCAGTTTGTTCTGCTTCGTTCGCTCGCGCAGGGGGCCTTTCGAGCGCCGACTCGCCTCGCGAATTGCGCGCCTCGTTGTCGCAGGCAATGTGCTGACGGCGGTACAGGCGTACGGCTCTGCAGCGTCGCAGGCGAAGACGTCGGCATCGTCGAACGCCTCACTCAAGGCCGTCCTGCAGGAAGCAGATCTTTTCCTCTCGCAGCTCGCCTCCTCGCTCCCGGTGGATCTGATGCCTGGCGACCGCGACCCGACGACTTTCTCGCTGCCTCAGCAGCCGCTCCACGGGGCGCTCTTCCCTACCAGCCGCGCCTACTCGAGCATCCACGGCGTCTCGAATCCGCATGCCTTCTCCATCGATAAGGTGCGCACCTGCGCCGCTCGGCGCCGCGCAGCACGGTCGCCTGTCTGCCTGAAGTCTCGAGTCTCTCTTTCGCCGGCCGGGGTCAGGCGGCATCGCAGATTCGGCTGCACAGAAGCGCGCGCGGAGACGCATTCGCCGTCGGTCTCTCGCGTCTCTTCAGGCCTGTGGTTTCGCCGCCGCGCTCGACGTGCATCGTCTCGCTCTTCAGAGCTTCGTCTCTTTGAGTCCGAGCCTCGGATTGCAGCGCTACTTTGGATGGAGTTCTATTCGCTTCTTGGGTTTTGCTGACGTCATTGCCTCGTTCTCCGGCTGCGGGGTCGTTGTCCATCGTCGGGAGCGACCAGCAGTCACTGCTTCTTCGGTTTGGATTGCCTTTGTCGCGCTTCATCTAAGCTTCGTAAGCTTCTCTTTTGATATTTCTCAAGCCTCATCTGCTTCGTTTTTGATTTTTTTTTGTCGCCGACCCCCAGGTCCGCTTCATCGGCTCCTCAGGCCAGCCCGTGGCGAATATCTGCGCCTTCTCTGATCTGAGTCCACTCGGTGAGCTCTTCTCGGTCGCATGTGGCTCAACTCTCTAAAACAAAGCTTCACATGCAGCTTTAAACATGAGCGATGCCGGCGGGGGTCTGTCTGTCGTCTCGCCACGCACGCGCCAGAATTTTCGGAGTCGCGGTTGCCTCGCGGCCTTTCGGCAAGCGGCGTCTGCCTGACCCAGGCGTCGCTTGCGCGTCCGACTCTCCACCTGCGTTCGCGTGAACTCTCTGGAGAGCCTTCTGTCTCTTTTCCTGTGCAGAGGCGCTGCGCCTCTGCGCGGAAGGCCGCTGCCTGGCTCCCACGGCGCCCGACACGCTCTCGTAAGTGAAACACCCGGCACTCCGCATTCGCGACTCCAACGCGCTTCGCTGCACTGACTCGTATATGGATGATTTCCTCTGCTTCGCAGAGACGTAGGGTCTGCACACAGAAGGAATGAAGAATCGATATGTATGAATTCAAAGCGTTTTCGCGCCCAGAGGGGGACTGTTTCGCAGCCGCTGTTTTGATTTCTGGAGGCGCCTTGCATGCGTCTGCGTGGTCTGATCGGGACTCCCCTTCGCGCCGCTCAAATGCAACGTTTGCATCTATCTCTCCTCGAGCGCTGCGTGTTGAAATAAGCCCAAATAAGCAAAAGGTTTTTGATAAAGATCTGCGTCTCGTGGGCTGTGTGTGGATCACGCAGGCTGTATCCCTTTGTCAAGGATGACCCGTTTTGCATCGCCGAGGACGCCGACTACCAGCACGCGTACTTCTCGGCGAATCACGAGGAACTCAGCTTCGCGCGGCTGCGGCGAACGGGCACCGGCGCTGGCGAGATGGAGAGCTACGCAAATGCCGACGGCGAAGGGCCGCTGCTGCTCTGCGTGCCGAGCTTCGCTAAGAGCTCAACACTCGTCCTCGTGGACATCCAGTCTCTCGCGGTCTATCCGCTGCATTTGGTGTTTGCAACTGAGGAGTCCTGACACGCGCGCCGGCGGCCTCCCGCGTCCGCCTGCAAGCCTCGCTACGCCACTGCATGCCTAATCACCGGAACCCCCGTTTCTACCGATTCGGATGTATGTGCGTGGCGGCTGCTTGCATGTGGACCGGTCTTTCGACGACGCTGCGCAGGCGCGGGTATTCATGTATGTACGCGTGCACAAGCTCATTTTTCTAAGTCGCTTTCGATCTGTCAAAAAACCGGTCAAGCAAAACTCTTCGGATACAAGCAACTACATGAACGCCAACAGAGTACGAACAACTTACTCTAGTGGCGTTCATTGCGGCGAGCAGCTGAAAAGTCGCTGAGAGAGTCTGGTTGCCCACGGCAGCAGGTGCGGAGGCGGGGGGTGAGACGTGCGCTTTGCAAGCAGCGCTGCGGGCGGGTTGTCGCGGCTTTCTGATGGCCTCGCTCTCTCCGCAGTGTATAGATTCAGTCACGTGTACGTCTACGTACATGCATGTGCACAGCTGCATGCACATCAACAATATGAATATATTTGTATCCATAGGAAGACGAGCCGCCAGGGTAGGAACTCGGCGGCTGCTTCAGCGGCGTAGCTCGCAGGACGGCGTTTCAGTTCTCTACGAAGAGCCTACTTGAGTTTCAACCGCTTCTGTAAGCCGCCCTTGGCATCTCTGATGCTTCAAACTCGACTCGTGGCCTCACATCTCTGAGAGCTTGTGAGCGGAAAAGTAAATGCTCAAGACAGGGACTCCAGAACGGCGCGCAAAAGTAGAGTCAAGGCGACGAGAGACAACACGTTCGGCGAGACGCGGCACCAGTGCACTCCGCAGAGACGCGCACTCCACGCACTCGGTGACACCAGAGAAAGGAGGCTGCGACACATATGGATGCGTATCTCTATGCAATTATATACACATATACGTATACACACGCAAGCGGACGCATACATCCATACGTTCCTACTGCGTCGCAGCGGCGAGAGTAAGCAAGTATACGCGGACAGCAGAAGGCGTCGTACTGGAGGTCTGACGACAGCTAGCGCGATTGCGCGCGGACGAAACCTCGAAAACTCTAGCAGAGACAAACGCGTCCGAGCACTACGCCTCCACGGAGGGGACACTGGCGGATGCATCCGCACTCGTGGCGCTCGCGTCGCTTTCTTCTGCCTGCGCTGCGGCGGCGTCCGCCTTCTGAGGCTCGACGGGTGCGGTCTCCGCGGCCTCCGCTGCGGCCTGGGCGACTGACGGCGCACCGGCGAGAGCGGACTTCTCAGCTTGAACCTCCTCGGGATGACAGCAGCGATGGAGGTTGTAGCGGAAGAGCTTGCCAAAGTCGTGAGCCATAGCGACGCCGAAGAAAACCTGAAGAACGCCGCACACACCCTCACCACACTCGGAACAACAATCCACACCCTGACAGACTGGTGCATATACACAAATATAAATATATATAGACATGCATGCACCCACACATATATATACATCTACGCGAACGCAAATCTATACATATATGCACATATGTATACAAATGCATACTGATATAAGTGTAAAAAAAGAAAAACGAATGTCGATGTATGCATTCGTGAGCAGTGGCGCCGCAGTTGCGTGCAGGCCTACGTGTACTGATGAATACAACCCGTGTGCCTTCAGATGCGTTCGCGATCCGTCTGTAGAGGGGCGCTGGGCTGCGGCGAGCTGCACACAACTCGAAAAACCGTCGTCTTCTCTCCATGTTGTGCGCACTGGCTTAGAAGCGGGTTCCGCCGCGATGCGCGTCGTGCGGGGCTTTTCACCTCACCGGATTGCACTCGACGACGATGGAGAATTCTGCTTCGCGGATGTTGACCTTGTACGCGGGACCGACTTCGTCCGCGAGGAGATCCAGCACGGTTTGTTTTTTCACGGTGTCGAAGCTGCGGCTGGTATACTGGCAAGACCAGGTCGATACGATGCTCGGCGCCTCGGAGTCCTGCGCTGCGCCCTTCGCTTCTTCGCCAGTCTCCTTCGGTTTCGCCGCGTCGCCCTCTGTCTCCTCCGTCGTGTTGCCGTCTGTCTCCTTCGCGCCGCTGGGCGCCGCCGCCGCCGCGCCGGTCTCCGGCGCTTGGGCTCCATCCTGCCCGCTCGCGGCGGAGTCTGCTGGACGCGCGTCGCTCTCGCCGTCGCGCACGCGCTGCGCCGCCCGCGAAAAAGGCATAGAGGTCGCGACCAGCATCCTCACGATTCGCCGCAGGCCCTCGAGCGTGGGCTCCGCCGTCGCGTCCACCGGCAGAATCCGCGAAATGTGTCTGCACACGGCAACGCGCCAGAAACCCTAAACCCTGAGTGGAATGCAAAAACTGTGCTCGGCGCCACAACCCTGCGCAGCGAGCACGCCCTCGGCCTCTCTACGGATCTGTTTGACAGTCACCGAGGAGCGACAGGACTGAAACTTCACGCGAGTGCAGTCCCTGAGCGACGCGCAGTTGCGCGTCCTTGCAGACCCCAGCAAAACACGAGACGTCGCAGCCGAAGCGCAGCGGAAGGACGAGAAAAGAGACGGCAAAGGGAAATGGAATAAAACACTGATGGCAACGACCTCCATTCGCTGGGCGGTGCGCGTCGGGATCCTTGCACCCAGCGGGGTCAGCGAGGAAAAGAAAAAACTTTTAGATCTGTTTTCCGGCGACGCGCGCTGTGAAAGCCAGACCAGACTCTGCCAGGGCGTCGTACCGCTGCGTACGCGAACGCCAGCGCGAACGCGCCGTTTGCACCTCTAAAACCGGGAACGACGCTTCAGAGAAAGCATGGGTGAGGACTGACCTGCAGGAGAAGACGCCAGGCTCTTCGAGAATGCGCGTCATCAGGCCGTGAAGAATCGCCGATGGAATGTCGTCGTCGTGCGTGAACTGAATGAAAATGGCCCCCTGCACAGCAGAAGACAAGCCCACGCAAGAAACAAAAAAGATGAAAAAAAGAGATCGTCGCCACTGATAGGGACAGCCTGCGCAACTTCAGCTCTCTTTTGCTGCGCGCCGAGGAGGCAAACGAGCCGCGAGGCCCGCCAGCAAGCGCGGCGAAAAAAAAACGAAAATTCGCAGTCCGCACCGAACGAACGGAGACAAACAAAACGGAGACTTGCGGCACACACGAGCGAAAGGGACTGACGCAGCACAGCCGCAAACCGAGAAAAAGGAGAGGCCCTCCACGACGAAAGAGCGATGCAGCGCTAACCGGCTCGAAGGCCTCAAGGACACGCGCGGAGTGCTTCTGGAACACGCATGCAGGACGTGATAAAAAAAACACACGCAGGAAGCAGTCACATGTGCCGCCACTTTGAGAAAAACAAGAAAAAAGCATAAAGCAGACGCCTTACTTTGAGAAGATCCTTCATCGGAACAAAGCGCTTCTGGTGCCGCTGGAGGCTTGCAAGCTCGCTCTTCAGCGCATCTGTTACTTCGTCCGCTGCACTCCGTCTACAGAGAAAGAAATGTGAGACAAAAACCTTTCAGGCGCACCAGGCACAGACAGACGGCAAACGAACTGATACCAGAGCGTCTGCCATGGCCTTCGCCACGTGGGTAAATGCCTATATCTAGGCACAGGCAGATGCGTTGAAAGGTATAGCTTTTAGCTGTTTGACAGAGCTGCCTCTATGGAGAAGCAGACATCCATATAGGCGTCACCATCTTCGTAACCGCAGGCGCTGCTTCCTCCCCGGCTTACTCGGCATGCGCCTCCGCATTATGCGCATCTTTGTCCGGGAGATACTGCGAAGAGAAGGAAAAAAAAACTGACAATTCGCTTGCAGACCGGCGCGCCTTGAAGCCCAGGCCAGAGCGCCCTCTAGCAGACACCGAAGATGTCGTTTTAGGATAGCGCACTCTTCTGCCTTTGTTACGCACGTCTCGCCTGCCCGGTTTCACTCCCGAGGTCTCCATCGACAGCCACATCTCTGCAACTCGCCTCGAACTCTATCTCTCCTTTGCAATTCTTCACTGCGCGTAGGAGGGGTGACCGCGTCGCGCATTCGCCCCCGCTGTCTGGCTTGTTTACTCGCGAGATATCCTGCTTTCCTGAATACCCAAAGAGCCCGTCTTTCCTGCAGTCTTCGTCTCCTATGCGGAGCGTCGAGTCCGTCTCACTTGCTTCGCAATTTCTGAGGGCGCCGCCGGCAAAGTTCCGCCAGCATCGCGCGTGCTCGCGCGCGCGTGCTTATTCAAATATTTTTACAGATTTTGCCATCTATGTTTGCCTGTCGAATTAGCCCTCTTGTGAGGCCTGCCTCACCTGATGAATGAGGTTCATGAACTCGCGGATGGCGTGCTTCTCGCTCGTGTTTGTCGTCAGGAAAACGCCTTTGCAGCCTTTCCCGTCGACGTTGAGCCGTCGGCGCTGAAAAAAAAAAAAAAACAACAACAAAAAAACAACCACCTGAGATTCAACGAAAAAAGGCAGCAAAGGAGAACGAAAAAGGGCGGATCAGCCACGAGGATGTGCAAAACAAGGAACCGATGGAGACAGCCCCTCCGCAGCAGGCCACAGAGATCACCGCGACACGAAGGAAACGCGAGCGAAGGCGCGGAAAAGCGCACCCGGCAGGGTGAATGCATGCAGAGGGAGAGGACGCAGATCGCAGCAGAGGACAAAGAGGATTCGGATGTCGAGGAAAAAGCCGCACGTCTACCAGAAAGTCCCCCAAAACAAGTTCTTCCTGCTGCGTGACACAGAGGACACGACCGCAGAGGTCTACACGTCCTTCTTCCACCCTCGAGTCTGCTTTTAGCGCGCGGGTCGCGAGCCGCTGACCTTCTCCGAGAAGGAGACGTTTCCTTTCTGTCCGCCGCGGGGCGGGAACGGGCCTCCTTGCCGCTTCATTGCGGAAAAGAAGAAGGAAAGGCGATCACCGCGAAAAAGCTCTCTGCAGCAACGAGGGGGCTCCAGCAGAGCGCGATCCCGACCGGAGGACAGGAGCCAACGAGTTCTATGAGCTCTCAAAACGTTTCTTGAGTCCGTCTGACTGTGTTTCAGATGTGTGAACAGCGCTGCATCCTCGTTTCCCCTCGATTGAGAAGTTCGCGGGAGAAGAAAGAGCCGCATGCGTCAGCTGACACACAGGACAGGCGAGTGAACAATCGCTAAAAGAGACGAAATACCTTCCGCCCGACAGGAATGAGCGGAAGTCCGAGATAATGAGACAGATTGGCTTTTCACAGCGTCAGCGAAATGAAAAATCGATTTTCAAACCCGTTTCTTACCTCCAAATTGAGTTTCAGAAGTTTCCGTTGCCCTCTCGCTGCATGCGTGTCGAAGACGAGACTGCGAAAAGGCGGGCACAGACATTCCGGCACGCCGCCGGTTCTCGACTTCGAGAGAGAAAAACGGCGGAGAAAGACACACGGAAGTCAGGTCTTTACCAAGATGAGTACGAGTGAAGTGCGGTCACATCAGAGGCACGGTTTTTCGTGCTTTTTTTGGGAACTTCACGGCAATTTGCGTGCGACTCTGCGCACACTGCGACGCCGCTCGCTCGTGGACAAGCTTGTCCGGGGTTGGATTCTGCGAGTCGCTCTCTGCAATTTCAGGCTGCCTTTTTCTCTCCTCCCTTCTAGCATTTCGGTTTTTTGTGTTGCTCTGCTACCTGTTCCTGCACTCTTAATTTCAAACTTCACTTCCTCGCGTGTGTGTGCGCAGACGCACATGTTGCTTGGCTCGCGGCGAGACACACTCGCCGCTGCCTTCGGGCCTGGTCTCTCTCGCAAGAAGAAGAGCCTCTCCCTCACGGACTACGGGTGTTTTCAATCCATTTCTGAGATCAATCCCCTTAGCGTCGGTGTGCGTCGCCGGCGCTACAGCGGTGGGCGCTGTAGCGCGGAGACACACTGCGCGGCTCACCGGCGACATGCACGGATCAAGCTTTTTTTTCCTTACAAGGGACAGCGCAAAAAATATATAGGGCGTTTCTCTTCTTCTCCAAATCCTGCCAACGGGCTTTCTGTGAGAGGCGTTGACTCTTCTCCAGGATGCTTCCAAGGCGCCGGTCGCTCCTGCCCCCGCACGGCCTCTTGCGCCGCTTTGTCTGTCTCTACTGCGCGCTGATTGCTCCCTTTCTTCCTCGTTTTGTCTTCGCATTTGGCGCTAGCGTCGCGTCCAGGGGGAGGGCACCTCGCGTCGCCTCGACGTCTCGGGAAGTGTCCGTGCTACATTGTTGGGTTCATCCTCCTCTCCGTTCCTGCTCGCACGCACGTCCTTCTGCTCGTCTTGCCTCCCCCTCTCCTTCTTCTCCTGGTTTCCCCTGCGCGTCGTCTTCGTCTTTGACTTCCTCCTGGCCTTTGCGCCAATCTTCATCTTTGGCGCTGACGGCTTCACGGCTCTCGTCTCTGCTCTCCGCGGGGCGTCGCTCTCCCTTTAGCGCCTTTTCCGCGCCACAGCTGTCTCTGTCCTTCGCGCTGCCGCCCCTGTTGTCCTCTCTGTGTGTCGCCGCTCGCCTTCGACAGTCGCGCGCGGCCTGCGCGCCGCGAGGATCTGCCGATTTCTCTCCTTTTTACGGGGCTCACGCTGCATCTTCACGTTCCTTTCCCCTTTCTTTTTCGTCGGCGTTTTCTCTCTCCACGTCGGCTTCTCCTTCAGCTCGCGAACCGCCCCGCAGCGCGCGATTCGCATCCCGTAATAAACAAATCTGCAACACCGACAACGTTGCAGAAGACGAACTGGAGGATGCGTCAGACGGGAAAGGGACGAGCAAGCGACTCGAGGCAGACGAAGCGTAAGCGCCGATCTCACGAAGAGCGACATCCAGACGTTGACTTGCGCCTCGCGCATGGCTACGACGCGCGCCCGCTCGGCTTCGCTGCTCCCTGGGATGCACTCGGGTGCCTCACGTTTCGTACTCTGCCAGTTAAAACTCTCTTTTTTCTGTTTTGCTTCTTCGTGGATTCTCGCATCCTGCGCCAAAGGCTCGCCTTCCCGTCGGGCTCGCCGCTGAGCCTCGCAGCGGCGCTACAGCGGACTCGCCAAAGACATGCAGAGTGCGGACACGTACTGCTATGCGGACATGCATCTAGTTATAGCCTTGCATGCTTGTATTTTATGTGTTGTGTGCTCACACACGAGCGAGGATTTAGGGTGTGCGCCTTCGGCACGTCCCCGTTGTCTCTTTGGATCGCGGTCGCACGCTGCGTTGTCTTGTCGCTAATCCCTGCATGCGCGAGCATGGCCCAAACGCACTCTGCGAGAAGAGGCCTCCTGTTCACCCCAGAAAGAGCCTCGCGCGTCGATCGTGGGGGCGAAGTGTTTGCGGCTCTCAGGCGCAGTCTGTGCGTGCGCTGGCGTCTGCAGGTTGAAGCTCGAGACAGTCGTAGGCCTCGAGGCTCACGTCCAGCTCCTCACCGCGACGAAGCTCTTCTGCGCATGTCCTTCTCAAGTCGCGCTCACCGCCGCGGCCGCGAAACTCGCGCCCGACCTCGCGGCGCGTGTGACGCGATTCGTCGCGTCTCACCTCGCCGCAGACGCAGCTGACGGCTGCGCCTCAGCCCGCGCGTCTCCGTCGCCTTCTCTCTCTTCGCCGCCTCCAGGCGACTTTCCTTCGTCACTGCTCGCTCACGTGTCTTCTCCGCCGTCCGTGTCCTCAGCTTCTGCGTCGTCTTCTTCTTCGTCCGCATCTCAGCCACTTTCTCTGTGGCCAAACACCTTCGTTTGCCCCGTATGCCTGGGCGAACCGGGAAGTCTTCCCACGCCGAGTCGCGCCGCCGTCGTGGCGGCGTGCAAAGCGGCCCTCCTGCTGCAGTGCACAGACATCCGTGAGTCGGTCGCCGGCTGCAAACAGACATGCAAGCGGGAGGGGGGGGGCGCGGGGGGGCAGGGAGGTCCGGCGGAGTGTCTGGTTACGAGCAGACTGCTCTACGAGAACGCCACGTCTGTTTCGCGGCGCTGAGGTCGCTCCCGAGCCTCTGCGAGGCACGTCGAGAAGCTCCGCAGCTCACGCGTGCGCGGCCGCGATTTCGGATTTGACACGCGTCGTCGTGAACGTCGGCTTTTGCTTTCGATGCCAGCGGGCGCGCTGCGCTGCGAAAGGGTCTTTCGTTTTTCGCCATCTTCCATCTTGCAATGCGGCGAGTCGTTCGTCGGGCTCTGCGTCCGATATGGGCGATCAGTGTGTCGCCGTGTTTCGCTTCGACGGGGGCGGGGGGGTGGGGTTGGCTGAGATTGCTGTTTTTCGCTGACTGCTTGGCCGTCTCTCTTTCTGCGGTCTGCAGCGGAGACCCTGGAGTTCGATCGCAAATGCTACATCTATCCGGACTTGAGCAAGAATTACCAAATCAGCCAGATTCGATGGTAGGCAGCTCAGGCCGCGTTTCGCCTTCCCTGAGAAGCGCGATGGTTCTGCTGCCGCCGCGGTATAGCGCGCTGTTATCGCTGGGCTATGAGGCGTCTTGCCTGATACTGGCGACACACTCTCTGTTCTTGGCAGTCGCAGCTGCAGGGCCATTCAGGTCGTTTCAACGGCGCCTGCGTTTCCATGTTTTGCGTTTGCTTCTTCCTGCGTTCTCCGAGCTCGCCGTCTGGAGTCGGCCTCCGTCCGAGGCCCCCGCGGGCGCGTGCCGACATCTCGAGTTGACGCGGCGGCGGCGGCGGCTCTGTGCTGCCGATGGCGTGTCTGTTCGCCTGCGCGCGTTTAACTCGTTTTCCAGCTTCTCCGCCTCCACACACTCACGCTGTACATCCCCCTCTGCTCTGTGCACAATGATTCATCGCTCGTCCTCGCGAGATCGCACCCTGCTGCGGCGCGAAAGGGCTCTCCAGGTGGCGCGCCCGCGTCTTTCTCTGCGGGACGCCAGGCTCCAGGCGGCTCCGCGTGAAATTGGCAGGCGGAGACGCCCTCCGCCTTTCCTGACTCCAGAGTTTTTCGTTTTTCTTTTCTGTAGGCCCATTGGACGCAACGGCCACATCGTCTTGCCGAGCTCTGGAAAGCACATTCGCATTCGAGGCGTCCACTTGGAAGAAGACACCGCAAAGATGCTCACGGCGACGCGAGCGGCGGTAGGTTCCCCCCCTACCCCCGCCGAACGGACTTCAGCCCTCGACTGAAGTTGCGCAGTGCGCCACAATCTGCAAAGGAGCGTAAAGAGACCTTAGAAGCGCTTGAGCGACTCGCAGCACGAGCTGCGGCTGAGTAGAGTCGGGCGCTGCTGGCTGCGGGCGGGTTGAGGCGTCGTTGTTGAGGCAGGAGGCGCGTGTCGCACGTCTGAAATCGAAGCGCGTTTAGCTACCTCCGAGTCGTGCGCCTGGTGCGCCTAAAGCTTGCCGAAAGGTGTGGAGGCGCTCACGTCCTAAAGCGAAGGATCGTCCACACTCAAATCGAATAAACAAAGACATTATAGTTCCTAGAATACTGAAGATGACTCCGGTTATGAGATGAACACGATGCCGATGCTTCCCTCTCGGGCTTGACGTCTTTTGCAGAGCGCCTCAGACGCGCAGAGGCGGGGCGAAGGCCGCCGCCTGAGCTGCCGCGCGAGTTTGCCGGTGGATGCCTTGCAAGGAGAGCGCGACAACGTCGACGAGGGACTTGGAAGCGAAGTAGATGGCGACGAGGACGCGTTTCTTGACATGAATCGCGCGAGTCTTCCCCTTGTGGAAATCGTCACGGAGGTACCGCTTTGTGTGCTTTTCTTCATTCTCTCTCACGCGCCGAGCGCACGCGAGGCGACACTGAGGATAGCCAGCCGCATGCGGATCTGTGCTGGGCGCTTGCCCCTTGACCCCGCCGCTGCCCAGCGTGTAGAAGGTCTGTAAGTGGAGCCTCGCTGCTTCGTCTTGTCTCTCTGTGACGCCTTGAGAAGCTGCTGCGGGCCTGGCTACAGCCTCTGCTCCTGTGGGGTTCTCCTCTCTGCGCTGCACCGTCATCTGCAGCCGATTCTGTAACTGCCTTCGGTTGCTACGCGTTCTGCGTGTTGCGCGCCCCAGCCGGACTTTCGCGGGGCCGACGAGGCCGTCGAGTTCCTCCGCGAACTTCGTCTTTTGTTTCGCTCGGCAGGTACGCGGAAGGGCATTTGGCGTCTTTAGAGGCAACGCGGTAGCGCACGTAGAGAGCGTTGGGCACAGCAGCCTCGTTGGTTTCAGTGCAGAGCGCCAGAAACTGCAGCGAACGAAACCGCGTCAGGCGCAGGATCGTTGGAAGTCTAGAGACGACAAATTTCCCTAGGCAGAGTATCACGCAGGATGGAGAATGGATCGCATTTGCGTGCGGGGGCTGTGCGTTACGAGGCGTTAAGTAGTTCATGAGCTGAGGGCTGTATCGCAGGTTGACCTGCCTGGACAGGAGCTGCCGGGCTGCGAACGATGTGAGGAAGATCCGGAGAGCTTTGCACTTCGTCTTTCTTTCGCTGTCGTGCGCCGCGAAGGGTTCGGCTGCTGTGGGGTCTTTGGAGCCTTTTTTCCCCAGGAGAATTCGGCTTTTTCTCTTTTTTCGGCTGCAGGCATCGCGACGTGTGTCATGTCCGAAGGAGCCTTGCGCTGCGATCTGAATGTCTCTCTGCGCGACACGCACACAAAGAAAGACTTCCCCCGAGTGAGTTGCCGCTCCGCTTCGTCCCTCCGGTGACCCCGCTGTGCGACCGCGTCGTGCTTCAGAGAGAACGGCGCCTGACGCTTGTGCATGCCTGTGTGCATGTCGCTTTTTACAAACATGCCAGCGACCGCCTAAATTCACTCGCATGCGAGTGTCTCACGGTGTATCTGTTCGTGTGTTCCCCTTTACTGAACTGGCATGTGCGGGTGTGCGGCGTAAACCTCGTGTCTAGAGAAGGCTTCTGCCAAAAGACAGAACTAAGTCGGCTTTGTTCTTCGCAGACCGAAGTGAAGAACGTGGGATCTCTGCGCGCCGTTCGCAAGGCGATTCAGTTCGAAGCGTTGCGGCAGACAGCTCTTCTCGAATCCGCCTCGACGGGAGGAAGGTCCCAGACTGGCAGCGAGTTTCCCGCAAGCGTTGAGCGGCGATGCGCCTCGTCGCGTGAGGAAGATGCCGACGAGGGACAGTCAGCGCACGGCCTCGAGGCGCAGACGCGCATGTGGGACGACCGCCACCAAGTACGCCACGTTTCTTCATATAAATCTATATTTTTCTACCTATCCATTATCTGTATCTGTATGTCTATATCTACATCTATCTCGCTACATCCGTCTATATATATCGACTTAGATCTACCTATATCTCTATATCTGTAACTGCCTCTGTATGTGTCCCAAATACAGAACAAGCTACATATATATATATATATATATATATATATATATATATATATATATATATATATCTGTATCTACCTACATAGATGTCTATCTATATATCGCTATCTACCTGTCTTTCCATATTTCTCTATAGAAATTCGCTCTGTCTCTTTCAATGTAGGCATTTTCTTTGGAAGAGTGGTTTATGACTCTGGTCCTGAGATGCATGCGCCAACGTGGGAGCGGGATGCTTCTGGGGGTTTCTGGGCGGCGGCTGCGGAGCTTCGCAGAGCCGCTTTTCTGCAGAACGCGCTGTCCCTTAAACTCACTTCGTGCTTCGTCCGTGTGCCGGTGTTGCAGCAAACGCGGAAGATGCGGAAAAAGTTCCTGTCAGAGGAATACTTTCCTGTGCGGGAGAACCTCATTCCGCCCGTGGCCCTGCCGCGAGCCCTTCTCGACGAGCTAAGGTACTTTTGAATGCGGAAAAGAAAGAGCAAGCACACGAAGAAAGAACAGGAGTTTCTGTTTTTACATTTGGATGCGCGGGCGACAAGTCTGCGAAAAAGAGGCGGAAATCTGAAACTAACCTGCTGCGTGACTGGGAGGACGCCCGATACCAATCGCCGGTTATTTCCAGTGTAGTCACAACCCTGGAACTCTAGGCAGCCAGGAATGTATTTACAAAGATGTCTCTCATCGTGTATATTTAGACAGGGAGACAGACGGCAGATAGAGATAAGTATAGGTAGATACATTGTTACTTGGCTGTAGATAGATATGTGCGCAGATTGGTATACACAAATAGACAGATAGATATAGATAGACAGAGATATGAGTATATGATACTGTATATGCATTTATGGAGGCGACATGTCGAGTCTCGGCGAGGTGCGAGAGGTCCCAGGGGCGAGCGCTCCCTTTGCAGCAGATTTGCTCGTGGGTGTGCTCAACCTGGAGATTATCAGGAAGGCGACAACGGAGACTCGAAGACTGTCAACACAGGGCGCGCGAAGCCCCGTGACATAAGCGGGTAGTCTCAAAGAGAGGCGCCTGCGCGCTGGCAAGCTTTCTTCGTGTTTCGGGTTTCCGAGCTCGCATGGGCATCCACTAGAGCGGGCGCGGCAGTGCGTGCAGCATCCCGCCGCGTCTCTCGCGTCGACTGCAGCTCACGCACCTTGCTTCCGCTCGCGGCGCCTCTGTGTTTGCAGAGCGGGTCTGACGGAGACGCCCGCGTCGAGGCTCACGCGGTACGTGTCGCTGGGTGTGCCCCCCTACAGCGCACGAACGCTTATTAGAGATCCGGAGGTAGGTCGACAAGGACGCTGCTGCGTATGTGTCCAGCAGGCGACCGTGAGTTAGAGACTGAACTACTCGTCGCAGGCGAGTGCAGCGCGCCTCGCGTTTGCTGCCGTCTGCCCTCACTCTCGCGTCTCCCGCTCGCGGTCGCGAGCCTTTGTTGCGCGCGACGTGCAGACTACCCGCGTCGCACGTGTTTCGCTCGCGCGCGCCTTCAGGTGGCGGCCTATTTCGAGGAGGCGGTCGCGGGCGGCGCTCCAGCCCCCGCCGCGGCTGCGTGGCTGCTGAACGAAGTCGCGGGCTGGCGAAGGCGACGTAGGTCAGAGGCGAGCCGGGCGCGGACAGAACGCGGTCGCAGCGCGCGAGACTCCAGCGGCGCCGCGGGGCGACCTAATGCAGGCGAGGCGGATCCACGCCGCGCGAGCGAGGCAGCAGCGGAGGCGGCGGAGGCCGACGGAGAGGACAGGACGGACACTCCTGCAGCTCCGCGCACGGGGGCGGCGCTTCTGCCCCTGACGCAGCTCAAGCTCACGTAAGATCCGAGAGCGAGCGGCAGCCGGAGAGAGTCTCTCCTTTGCGCGTTGCTCCTCTCGCCTGTCTGTCGGCATCGAGCTTGCCCGCTGGGTGGTGTCGACGCTAGCTATGCGCGAGCCTCGTTGCACGACGGAAGCTCGCTCGTGCCTGCATCTGTGGCGTGCGAGATTCGAGGGCTCGCAGTTTCGCCCAAACATTGTTCCCGTTCCGAAGCTCCCATCCCACGCGAGACGCGCGCCGGACTGGTCAGCCCTTTTTGCCTCGTGTGTTGTGCGTAGCCTGGCCCTGTGAAACTGGAACGCGAATGCGTGGTTTCCACGCCGCTTCAACTTCTTCATCGCTTTCGCTTTGGGCTCTGGTTGTTCTCTCTCCAGGCCCCGCAAATTCGCAGAGATGCTGCGTCTGGTCGAGCAAGGCGTCCTCACGCACAACGTAAGACTCGAGTCTCGGCTCTGTTCGCCTTGCCTCAGCATGCCGCCCCGTCTCACTGCTGCACTGGGCTGAATCCTGCCTCCGGTCGTGGTGTAGTCTCCGGACGCTGATTTGTCGGCACGTGCCGGCGTCACCTCTTACGAGTGTTTGATGTCCCGTGGGTTTGGTTTCACTCTCGTGCTCGCCTCGTTCTCGCGCACGGTTTCGGGTTTAGGGTTACACGCTTTGTGGCACATTGCCTCTACAGCGCTCTGCGTCGGCGTCGTTTTCATTTCATTTTTTTTCAGGTTGCGAAGCAGCTTCTCCCGACTCTCCTGTTCTCCTGGGACGGCAGCGTTCAAGAGCTTCTCGAAGCGATTGAAGGCGACAGAGAGGCTCCAGAGGCACCCGCTGTGAGGCGATCGAAAGTTCCACCTTTTCGCAATTTGTTGCATTGTGTGGATGCTTGTGCCGTTTCGCGGCGTCTGCGAAGCTCGACACGCATGTGGATGTCTGCATGAGAATGCTATCATGTCGCTTCTGGAGGGCCGGTTCGGTGTTCTGTTGTCGGAGCCTGAACATCTACAGGAGCGTCGCGTGACGCACTGCATGCCTCTGCTTTCAATATATAACGTGTCGAGGCAGGTCATAGCTTCTGCTGTCGAGGCTGTCCGCCCCTCCGTACACCAGAGATAGTGCTGCGCCGTCACGAAAAAAACTCTCCATGCATGCGACATACACATATATATAGACAAAGTGTCATACATATATACATATATATACGTAGGTTCAGGCGTGACGGTAGGTGTACGTGATGAAGCGGCGCTAGGTTTTACAATTTCGCCTGTGCTCGCGTGCATCGGTTCCCGGTTGAATAGATAAACGTCTATAGAAGCCGGAATCAAATGTATGTGGCGAGATCCTTGCATTTTTGCTTGGCGATGCGCAGGCAGAATCGACCGCGCAGGAAGTGGAGCGGCAAGCCCGCGAAATTCTCCAAGCGTCTCCCGAGCTCCTTCAACGCTTCGAGTAAGCAAGGACGAGCCCCGAAGCGCCACACGGATTTCAAATCGGACGCCGATGTCGCTGCTATGTGCAACAACGCCTAAAACCCTAAATCTCGAGATTGTGTTGGTCTCCCTGTGGTTTTCAAATCATGTCTGAAAGATGGCTTCGGGCGAACGCCATGATTGGCAGCTGCCGCGTGTATGTGTATCTTGACGCAGCGGCGGCCGTTTCCGCGTCTTTTTCTGTGTTTCACTTTTGGAAAGCTGTGCTGTTTGCTGTCTGTTTGGACTCTCACCGTGTCAGGGTGAGTGCGGTTGAGCCTCTGCGCGGCTGTCACAGTTCGTGTCTCCGAATACTGGCTGATTCACATGTCCACGTCTCTTCCTCCCCCCCCTCGGGGAGTCAAGGCAAATGCGAGTTTCCTTCTTCGGGTTCGTATGGCTGTGTTTCCTGGAATTTCATAAGCGTGTCGGGTTTAGAGTTAGGACGTCGCCTTCCACGTCTCACCCAGCAGCTGTTTTCGCGTCGTTGCGTCCTCAGGAACGGCACGCGTAACATGGCTGACTTCGTGGTAGGCAAGATTTTGAAACAGCAGCAAGCGGCCGCGGGTCGCGACGTCGCGGCGCGGAGTGGAGACCGCCCAGAAGAGATTAAAGCGACGGTACTCGAGCTCATGGACGCTCTCAGCGCTCGAGGCAGAACCTAGAGGCGATCGTAAAACTAACCAGTGAAACAGGGGTCCAGGGTTTGGAGCCGGCGCCATGGGAACGCAGCGCACCACGCAAGACTTCGCAGCAAAGGGACGACGCTGAGAGACACCGTGGAGACGCGGAGGAGGCGACACAGGAGATACCAGAAACAGAACGAGGCAAAACAGGATCCGAGAGAAGGGGAAACGACGAGAGAGGCAACGCCTGAACGCGAGACACCATCGAAGTGCAGACCTGAGCTTGACCACCGGACAAGCCGAAGGCGGAATCAGCGAGAGGGGAAGCGACGGGAAATGACTCCATTGATCCATCGTCGACGATGGCGAAGAGAAGGAAGCCCTTTTCGAGCTCTGCGGCGAGCGGTATGTCGCTTGCGTACCGCACGAAGATGGCAGCACGCACATCCGATGGCAAGGCCGCCCACCCGCTGACCAGAAATTTTTTTGAGGTGCGCCGCATCTGGAGCATTTCATCCCATATACATGCATACATATATGTGTATATATGCATGAACATAAACATGTGTGCCCCTGCGAGATGCGCGATGTGCTTTACGGCATTCGACGTCGTTTTTGAGAGATCGGGATTGCGTCTCTTGAGTCCTTTGCCGTCCCGCGCGCGGCCCCCGAAAGGCCAGAGCCGAGAAGCAGATACACAAAAAATTTGGGAAGGCACTCATCGGCCTGCGCGGCGTTCCTTCTTCGCCACTCGGTTTTTCTCCTTGGCCTTCTTGAGTGCCTCTGCTTTCTTTTGCTCGGCCCGCCGCCGAAGTTCGCTGATCGCAACCACACATCCAGGCGCCCCGTCGGGCGTTTCACAGAACTGTTTTCAAACTGGAGACAAGGGGACGTAACAGGAGACTCGCGCGAGCCCGGGCTATACACTCAGAGGGGATGACCAACCCCCCCCTCCAGAGAGCCCGTCGATGAAGGCGCAAAAGAAACTCAAAAATAAACAGCCGTGGTTACTCGTGGACTGCTGCGCACGCTAGGCCTCAGCCACGCCAGTCAGCACAGCGTCAGTCGCTCTCTCTTGAAGGCTGCGAGGCGCATGCGTTTCCAGGCTCGCAACTGCGACGAGTCAGAGACCGAAGGCCCAGGTTTGCATGCTTGCCCCGGCCGTCGAGGGTTACGCTACTACACGCGACCTTCTCCACGTTTCCAGTTACTCTAGCTCGCACAGAGTTGCTTCATATAGACGTGATGCATTACTGGATAGCTACGAATTAGTCGCTTCGAATGAGTTGACTACCGTCAGGGCAGCAGCGCCAACGCGTGGCGCGTGCAGCACTTAGCTCCTCAGATACATAAAACAACACGCACGACAACCGCTGAAGGCGACAAGGCGTTGTGTGTGTCACCACTTCACCCTTGCTGCGCTGTTTGATTCCAAAGAGCTCGGCGCGTGCATGTGCATATCACAAAATCACGTCGACCTCAGCTGCGTCCGCTCACTCCTCGTGCTGAGCCTTCGCCCTCAGTCGATCCATCTGCTGGGCCGCCGCAACCTAGTGAAGAACAAAAAGGCTGGCACATCACAGTGGCATGCAGACGCAGGGCGGCCACGGTCACGCCCTTGGGCACGGAAAGCCTAATTGCAGAAAGCTCGTTCCCACGAGGTGGTTCTGCCGTCAAAAACACATCTGCGCGTGAATGCCCGGGACTGCCTCTCTGTCAGATGCGCCTCATCATCGGACGGGGGCCGCGTGCTGTCCTGTCTCTTGTCACTTCTCGCGAAGCGCGGGTGCACTCCAGCAGCGTAGACATATATGTGTGTAAGCGACAAAGAGGACGCGCTGCTGCCGCTGCCAGGCGTTTGGCAGCTTCTCTGCCGCCTGCACAACGGGCTGCGCTCTCACCCGCGCGCGGTTGTCGTTACGGAATACGTTATCGGCGAGCGGGTCGTGTGTCTCCACCTTGCTGCTGCAGCGCAGCATGTCCGCGCCGTTTTCATCGAAGTCCACAACCTCATCGACTTGCCACGCGAACTGCTGGATCAGGCGCTGAAAGGAAGCAACGCAGAGCCACAATAGTGCGCGTTGCCGCCCGCAGACGCTCAGAGGCGAGCCACGGACGTGTGCGCGAACACGCAACAGGCCGGGGGTCGAGAGGGGTGACGGAGTGACTGCACCTCTCCGGCTGATATGCGTAAACGAGGGCAGAAAACACCGGCGGCTTGACGACGGCGGCAGAGAGAAAGGGGGGCTCGGTCATCTCTTACACTCAGGAACGTGACTGTGTTCGAAGGCGGGAATAGGGCGGCCGGGGTCTCTTTTGCAAGGCATCCATGACAGGTGAACTTCTCGGTTTCGCCCCACGAATAGGAAGCGGCACGCACTCGTGGAGAGCCTGCTCAACTCCCCGTGTCGCTTCAGGCCACGATTTCAAACCACGTGGCACCCCATCCCCCCCGCAGAAGAAGAAGCTTGTAGTAGCCAGCCCCGAGCTTGAGGTATATACATGAAGATATACACATAAAAAGATTGACTGATAGACAGGTAGATAGATAGATACGTATTGATATGTACAGATAGATCGATACGTACTGATATGTACATGTTTGTATATAAGACTGTGTTAGAGTGTATACGGCAGCTACTGGTGGGAGCTGAACTGCCGGTCTGAACGTCGTCGGCGGCGAGGCTTTTTTCGCTGCGTCTCGCAGCGGCTCGTGTCTAGGGGCCATGGCGTCTGGACAGTGCGCGCCGCTCTGTCGCACAGTACCTGCTTGACTGCTTTGTCCTGTGGGTCTTCCGATTCGGCTGCTGTCGTGCGCCCGGTGCGCGAAGCCGCGGCTGTCGGCTCCGGGCTCGAGACCTTCACTGCTTCCTTGAGCGCGGCCTCCTTTTGCTCAGCTTTTTTTTGCTGCTGAACTTCTTCCACTTCCTTCACCCATTTGTCGACACACTCGGTGGCGAAGTCGGGAACGAGGCTCGCCACAGAATCGTCCTCAACTGCAAACTGCAAACTCTCCGTTACAGCCTCCACCTTCTCTGTCGGCGACGCGTTCTCATCCTGGAGGATGCCCACGACGTAGTCTGCACGTGATCAAAGTGCGGCGCGAACAACGCAGGCAGCATGACATACCTCTAGCTGAAGCCGTAACACCACGTGAAAGGCGAAAAAGCGGCTCCAACACTATGCGCAGATAGCCTGGTAGACGCCGCGCATGATAGACCCGCTCCGCACTGCTGAGAAAGGCTGTCGCAGTCTGGCGACATAACCCTGCAGTTAAACCGCGTCTTGGCAGGATCATACACGCAGCAACGAGCTCCTGCTATGCCTAGAGATAAATCCCTGCCTGCATGCCAGTCGAGCGAGCTGACACTGCCGGGCCCTATCAGGTTTGCCGTTTGCTGCACACCGGCGGGTGCTAGGGACGCAAACTACTTTTTGATGCGCGTGCCGTTCGCCGCATTTCGCACGTAGCGAAGCTCTGCGACGCCGCTGATAACGCCCCCTCCCTTCCTCCTGCGTGAATAACGGCCATCCTGTCAGTCCCTGCGAACAAATGGTCCTTTCTGTGTTTCAAACGCCACCCGGGATAACGTGATACACCTACCCTTGAAGACGTCAGTGTCCACTTTCAGCTTCTCAAGCTGCTGATCTAGAAAAGCCTCAAATTCCTCGCTCCCCGAATACATGGTGCCGGGTGATCCGTGAATCTAGCGTTCTCTGTTCTAATGCGAAGGACTTCTTTTTTAAAAATCGCTTTCGACGCGATGCAATTTAAGGATCAAGCTTCACACTGGCAAAGCGGCCCAACTACAGAACGAATTGAAATGTCGCTCGTATGTCTACGCTGGTGAGGTGATGTACAGCCAGCAATGCAAGAGATGCAGGGGGAAGACCGTCGGTACAAAACGCAAGGTTCGCCAGCTCAAGACGGGCAAGAACGAGGAATCCGCACCGGTCGGTGTCGGCGATTCGACGGGAAAAACGAGGCAGGGACTGAAGACTTGCGAAGCAGCTCTACTGACTGCAGCATCCAAGGGATGTAATAACGAAGTGTAAAGGTCAACATGAGTGATAGAAACGGCTGCAACGCAGTGGTACGGATGGACGACTCCTGGAAATGGGTGCATTGAACAGCGTGGCGAAGGTAAAACACGGAGGTGAGGTTTGCCAGAGAGTGAACATGAGTAGCCGTTGAAAGGGACGAGATTAGAGGAATGAGGTGAAGGAACCAGGGGAATGAGGTGAAGGATCTGTATGTTCTGTGAGAACTACGAATGAAGCAAAGCCGAACACACAAAAAAAGGCATGTGTGTAGCTGCATGCATGACGACCATCGATTCAGCCCCGCGATACGGTCGCTGTGGAAGGGCAGAAAGCTGATGCCTTTGTCGTCTTGTTCAGCCGGAGAAAAATAAAAGTGTCAGAGATCTTGGAGCCGACGTGGTGCCGCAGTTGTGGTGTACGTACACACTCCTTCCCTGCGGCTTGTCTACATTCGCTCTTCTACAGTGCACGTACGCGCCAGGTTCTATCAGTATTCAGTGCGTCGTCTTGTGTTAGAAACGGAAGTCAGCCGATTGCGCACAGGCGGCTGCCTGGTTTCCTCATCACCCAGGTGAAGTTCGTCAAAGCGCCTTGTGAGTGTGTCTCGTCAAGGATGTGCGGAGGACAAGAGACAGCGCACCGGGCGGATTGACCATAGCCCTCCGGAACGAACGCGGTGGACAAGTGGCAATTTTCTTCAGTGGAGCCTGATGCACGCCTAAATTCGACAGCTTGATACCTCACGACAGTCCAGGCATCGATGTATGTACAGTGTGTGTCGGTTACCAGTCGCCAGGGTGTGCCACAACGAAGTCCTCGCCCACAGAATCGTGAACTTTCGCTCACATGCTGAGAACAATTCAGCACGAGACTGTCATTGGTGGTTCCCTTTTTGGTGTGGAACACTCACAGATAGGGATGCATATATGTCTCCGTGATGAGGCTGTGAACACTCTTAAACGTCTGTTTTCAGAATGCTAAACAGGGAATGGCGGGGCGTCCGGAGGAATCGGGCTGCGGCCCGAGGATGCCGCTTCCAGCAAGACTCGGGAAGAGTCTTTTTCGGTGGCTCTTCCTTGCCCTAATCGCCTTGTGTATCCTTCCATGGCCTGGATTCCTGCACCGGGTGGCTGGCCACGTTTTCTCGCCATCGGCACTACCCGCCCTTTCAGCCATTCCTTCAATGTTTGTAAGCTCTCCTTCTGAGCTTCTTTCGATGCCAGTGTCTCCGTTGTTTCCCTGTGGTCTGCACCGCTTCATATCCCCACTTCTCCGTGGCCGTGCTTGGAGGAGATCTCTTGTGTGGGTTCGAGGTCCAAATCCGTCTGAGAGGTATCGCAGAGGTCAGGGTTTTCTCGTACCTGCTTTTCGGCTGCAAGCTGTGGCTCAGTCGCCCTCCGTCGTCCCTCCTTCCTCTTTCTCCAGTTCAGGTGTTGGCTCGCATGCAAGTTGCCACAATGCTCTCCCTTTTGGTCGGTCGTCAACCCCTGCACACCGCAGGTCTAATGTGGCCATTCCTCTACTGCTTCAGCATTCGCTGACGGGGGGTTTTCTCGGCGGATGTGGATCATCGAGCTTCCAGAGGTCACGACCCCACGCGTCTTCTGGGGGCATTGTTGAGTCTGCAAGGCTCTCTCACTCGTTCCTGGAGGCCGGCGCGGTTTGGCTGTCCTGTGCGTCCGCCGCCTGTCCTCTCCATACGAGCCGCGCCCCCGTCCATTGCTCCAGTCGCGGCATGCCTGCAACTCGAACTCTGGTGTACCGTAGCTTCGTCCAGGCGACATGGCTAAGTGGACTCTCACCGCCGCCGGGCATGCGCGCTGTCGCCAACGGCTCTGGGTCGTCTCTGCACTCTTCCTCTTTTCCCAGCCCCTCCGGCGGACGAAACCTGCATCGCGAGAGCGTGCGCGACGGAGGCGACGGGCACCGACAAGCTGCGGCACACTCCGCGAACGAGCTTACTCTTCCTTCGCCTCTGCAACTCAGACAGTGGCTCGCCGATCGCTTACGGAAGGCAATCTCCATCGCAATGGGTGGCAGGGAAATGCGTGATGATATCTCCATAGTGGTAGGCGGACGGGCGACATGAGGCCAGGTGTCTTCAGTTTTGCCGTTGCCTCGGCAGCACTCCTCCCGACGCTGGGTGATATTATTGTGTGTGACCCGCCATGTTTTTCGGTGATCGAGGGTCGCTCGTGCCAGGTGCCTACATCAAAGCAGAGCCACACGAATTAGAGGAAATTCCGCCGCCATGCATCAAGGGGTGTCTCGGAGTTCCCTCGAGAGAATACGCGCCAGTGCTGCAGCGTTTGTCTGTCATTCCTCAGAGGCGGGTCCGAGCCGCGCACAAGCAGATATTGATGGTGCAGACTGTGCTCCTTTCAGACAGTACCTTCGCGTGACAGAGGTCAAAGGCGTGGATGCGGTCAGGTCCTTCAGTGTGTGCGATTTCCCAAGGCTTTTGCCTTTTATTCAGCAGAGGCGCGTCTCCTCGCAAGTGCCCCCGAAACGTCGTGAACCGTTGGTCCGCGCGTGCGTGAACTTCGTGCCAGTGTGCTGGGCATTTGCTGCATTCGGATGATTGGGAGATTGAAAGCAGAGACCTCAGCCGGATGGTTCTCTGGTTTCCGGTTTCCTCCATCCGTTCATTACAGCCTTCCGTTTCTCTCGGTTACCTAACCGTCGCGTCCTCGTAGTTCAACAGTTCCCGCCTAGATAACAGACCTCGCGCGTGTGGTGGCATTCTTTTGCTCGCTTTCAGCCAAGCTGTCTGCCTGTCTCCGAATGCCGCCCAGCTTGGCATCGCATCCCTCGTCTGTGTCGAGCGGAAACCCTCTGGGTTTCACGGCGGCAGCCTGCTTGCAACACTCGCCTCCCGTCCTGTCCGCTTCGTTCGCAGGAAATTTGACTTGTCGCGTACCGGCGATCATCATTTCACTTTATCTTCGCTGATTCTGTCGTGCCTGCATTTATCACTCCGTGTTTTGAGATGCGTTGGCGCCGCAGGTGACCGAAGCTGTCGCGCATGCGCGCTCAATCTTTGACTTTCAGTCGAGTGCGGCGATCTCGCTCGCGGGCAAGGGCGGAGGCTCTCAGAGCGCTGAGGACATCGCGCAGGGCCTCTTGAACAACTTAGAGGTTGAGCGGCCCCTCACCGAGCGCGTCGTCGCACTGACCGCCGTGAGCGAGCGCGGGTAAGCCTCCCATGGTGGCGCATCGAAAGAAAGGGAAAACAGAGAGGAGCCGGGGTCAGCGGCAGTCCTGCGGACGAATGTGTTGCCGCCTCAATGCTCTCAAGGAAACTCTTGAAGATGTTTAGCCGGGAAGTTAGCGTCTAAAATATATAACCGATAGTCTCAACTTAGATGCACAGATGGACCGGGAGGCAGCGCGAGAGGAGATGAGCAACGACCTGCTCGCACCTGCGACTACAGCAAGCACTTTCGAACGGAAGATGGATGCTTACGCTGCATGTGCCTCTGCTGGGGGCCAGGAGCCCCTCCCCCCCCGAGAAGGAGCCGCTGGCTTTTCGCGACCCCGCACTCGGCACATTCCTGTAAACCCGATACATGTGTACATATAGGCGTATGTTTCGACTAGTTCTGTGGGGCGCCAAGCTAGATATCGCTCTGTGGAGGCAATGGCGACTGGCGTGTTTTCAGGTTCATCAACTTCCGCTTATCGAACAGCTATCTGGCTGCGCAGCTCAAGTACATGTTTCTCACCCCGCCCCAGAACAGCTGCCTCGGATTCGAAAAAGTAGGAAGCGGCTGCAGTGGCCAACTTCGCACTCCTGCGTCGGGATTTGGAGCTGCTCCGCACGAGCAGGGACTCTTACCGCTTTTCCTCACTCGTGTCTCGTCTCGGAAGCGGCAGCCTACTTACTCACAAGCCTCGAGAGAATCCGGGTGTGCCTGCTGATGCGCGTGTGCACATGCACCTTGCCGCATCCACACGCGTCCAGAGGCCGCGGGCACGTGGGCACTTCTGACGCGCATCAGCAGGTTTATTTGATTCGCATCCACGTTCCGGGGCCTCAGCTCGACTTTGCTGAATCCGACTCTCCCGCCCACGCGCCCCGCGCCCGCGGCATCCGCCACCGAGGTTGCGATTCTTTCGAGTTTTTGTCGTCGCGTGGCGCATCGAGGTGTCACGTTCTCTTTTCGCCTTCAGGTGAAGCAGCCTCAGCGCATTGTCATCGACTACGCCAGCCCCAATATCTGTAAAGATCTCCACGTCGGTCACCTTCGCTCGGCGGTCGTGGGCGACGCCCTAGCCAAGTCAGTGCACCGCGGACACTCTAGTCTTGCCGCTGCATCGTTTTCGGGTTGACACCTTCCCGCTCGCTCACCGCCGCCGACTCCGCTCCTGCCAGCTCGTCTCTGCCCTCTCTCCTCTAGGGCGAGGCCTCCGCCGCGTCTCGTCGGCACCGCTCACGCCACGTCTGCGTTTCCTTTGCGTGCAGCATGTTGGAGTTCGCGGGGAATGTTGTGCATCGCCAGAACCACCTCGGCGACTTCGGCTGGCCAGCGGCCCTTGTGCTGGGTGCGCTCGAGGACACCGATCTGAAGACGCGCGCGGAGACTCAGGCGCTGGCTCGCGCGCTGGCGGCGGCAGCCGATGAGGATGCGCGCGGGGAGGCGGAGGCATCTGAGAAGGAAAGCGAGCAGCCACCGCGCGCGAGAGAAGAACAAGGGGGGCCACAGCGCGGGGAGAGAGAAGGAACTGCCGAGAGGGGAGCGGGAGAGGCGCGTGAGGGACACCTCCAGCAGGAGGAAAACCGAAGCCGCGAAGGCGATGAAGGGGACGGCGAAAACCCGCCGATGTCGGCTGTCAACTGGACTGAGATTTACCAGGTAAATCCGTTCTCTCAAAGCTAAACGTGGGAAACAAAATGCACGGGGCAACGCTGAAGGAATGTTTTCCGTTGGACGCTGAAGAAGTCTCAGACAGCGCGACTCCGGTGCGTCTGGGTGCCGCTTCATCAGGATCCACTGCCCTTATGTGTCGTCTCCTCGGTGTTCGTTCATCCATAGTGCCACAACGCGGACGTGTACGCTTGGCTATTCTCTGACTTCCATGGTATGTGGGGATACTTTTACTCTCAACAACGGTCATGTTGAGGTCTCCTCTGATCTCCTGACTTCGCATCGCTTCGCGTCGAGCTAGCCAGGCCACTCCTCTCTCATCGTCTGACTACGTTTCTGCCTCCGAGTTATTGCTGCCTTCTGCCTATTCTCGTGGATGCAGTAACACGCTCACGTGATTATCATCGGGGTCGGTTGCTTGCAGCTTGTAGGTAAGTGCGCTTTTTTTACTGGGGAGTGGACCCAGCCCGCGCGTGACCCGTGTCTCTCCAGCTCGCGTGTAAATCATCGTTAGCTGATTTTCGTCTCTTTTCAGGCGGCGAAGGAGAAGGCCCAGAGTGACCCCGCTTTCAAGCAGCTGTGTGAGGAGCTGCTGCGTCGCCTTCAGACTGGCGACGAGACTTCAGAGATTCGTCAGCAATGGCGTTTGCTCCGGAAGTTGTCTCTCGAGGTGAGCAAAAGAGGCGCCTCCTCTTACAGAATGTGCTGTGCTTAACACCCGTGAGGTGGGCTGCGCACCGCGTGGCGTGAGCAGTCCAGAATTCTGTGTCTTGAGCCGGACGCGACACGGAGAGTTTGACAAAATGTTCCGCAGCCAGAACCGATGGACACGCGCCGACACAGGGTCTCTTTCGCGCCGTCGGCCCGCTCTTCAGGCGAAACGAACTGCGAACTTCATGGGGTGTGGAGCTTGTCAGCGTCGTTCTGCGAATGACCAGGCGCCCTGCGGCCCTAATTCGACTAGGGTCGCATGGTCAGCATTTGAAACCCGCTAGGCAGCCTGTCATCAATCGTGAGGCGCGTGCACGCTCTCTGTGTCGGCGTGTAGAGATTCGAGTCGACCTACCGGCTACTCGGGCTGCGGCATCAGGAGGTGCGCGGCGAGTCTTTCTATGCCTTTCTCGTCCCCGAAGTCTTCCGCCTGCTCTCCTCTTATTCGCGTCTCCGCGCTCTGGCCTCCGGGGCCCTCGGGGGTGTCGTCGACGCCGAGGCCGTAGCGCAGCTCCCTCGAGACGCCACGGAAGCGGCCACCTCGCGCAAAGCCTGCGAATCGCCACGAGATGGAGGCTGTAAACAGCGAGCGAGGACGCCGCGTGAGATCGCTGCACACGCCAACGAGCGGCGAGAGCGAACCCCCGAAGGCAGAGTGGGCACAGAGACAGAGAGCGGAGCGAACGACCCGGAGCGCAGCAACGAGACGAAAGGGACGGGAGGTTCAGGCGACGAGAACGAGGTAGACTTGCATGATGGAGAGGCCGAAAGGCCTGGACAAGGCGCGGACGCGCCAGCGACTGAAGGCGTCGTGGTGCTGAAGAAGCCAACGGGGGCTTTAACGTATTCCGCAACGGATCTCGCGGCGATTCTCCACAGGCAAGCGCAATTACGAGCGCTTTGCGTTTATTGTTTGTCATGGAACGAGCGCCTGGAGTCTGTCACGAGTTGGCTCTTTGTTCCCTGCGCGAAGCTCTTATCGGCTTCGTCCATTTCGTGGCTGAAAGCTCTCAGAGCTGCCGCGCTTACGCCCCTCAGTGGACATCGTTTGTTCTCTCAGCGCGCCTCGCAGAATCGCTCTCTTTGCATCACCTGGCGTTCTTCTCTATTGTTTCTTCTTTCGCTCGGCTTCATCACGGCTAGGCCGGCGGAGCGGTCCGAAATGCTTGTATCTCGCCTTCAGCGGTTCCTCTTCTCGGGGCCGTGAATGGGGTCAGAGGCCTATACCTCATCGCCTGAAAAAATTTCCTCAAGATTCGGTCGTCGCGCGCGGCTCTCGTCGCCGCTCCGCTGCCTCCAGGCCCTCGTTCAGTGCTTTGAAGCCGCCTAGTCTGTGTCTGCTTCCTGTGTTGCTCAGGTCAAACACTCTGAAGGCAGCCCGGATCCTGTACGTGGTCGACCGCGCTCAGGCGGCGCACTTCCGTCGCGTGTTTTCGCTCGCTCGCTCTGCTGGCTTAGCTTCAAGAGACGCAGCAGCTCCTCTGGCGGGCCGCCTTTCCGCGAGCTGCGACGTGCGCGAGGAAGCTGAAAGGGTCTTCTCGTGCGCGCTCGACGACGGGATCCGGGGGACGACGGGCGCACATCTGAGGCCGGGGGGCGACCGGCCGCCGGGCGAAGAAACCCGGGCGCAGCAACAAACGTCGTGTGTTCAGCGCGAGAGCGAAGCAATCCATGGAGGCACACAGGAAACCCAGCTCGAGCACGTCGCCCTCGGGCTCGTCAAGAATGCGGAAGGGTTGAAAATGAAGTCGAGAGAAGGACAGGCGCCTCAGCTCGACGAGCTCGTCGTGGAGGCCGTTCGACAGGCTGGTAGGAGGCGTGTGGAGGACCGATTCGTCTCCCAGAAAAAGTGGTGCGAACACGCTGGCGAGCCCTCGTTTCGCTTTCGCATCGAGTAGAGAAGTGGCTCTGGTTTGCTCAAGCTTTCCTTCGTCCTAGTTTCCTGTTCGTGTGTTTTGCGCCGTCTCCGGCATATGAGCATGGCACTACGACTCTGCCTATAGTGGGGGGGTTAGCGTGTAGGGTCTGGCATGTGATATGGGATTTTATCATCTTAGTTCTCGGAGTGCGGCTTTCTTTACCATGTGACCGCCGTTGCCCTTCTGTCGTGTCTCTGTGTCGCTTGCTTTCGCGTCCGCCACCCGTCTCGTTCCTCCCTCTGCGGAGCTGCGTGTCGCTCTTCAGTTCTTTGCAATGTGTCTGAAGGCCCTTGGGAGTCAGGAGGTTTGTCGTCGTGCCAGAGGCAGCCCACACAAACTATTTCGCGAAGTAAAGCCTACGGCCAACTAGCCTTAGCACGTGCCGAAAAGCCGGTTCTGTTGCTGGTTTTCTTGACAGACGAAGAGCTCAGCCGACGCATAGACAACTGCATGCAGACGACGGCGCACAGCAAGGACCGTGAGGCGCAGCGCGCAAGGGCACGTATCCTTGGTAAGCACGAATCTCTACGTACCAGCGACCATTCATCTGCGCCTGCCACTGACAAAGAAGCAACGGGTAACCTCCGGGTAGTCTGCTCCACGTTCAAATGCATGTCCGCTGAGCTTGTAGTCTCAGTCAGCACCGTTCGAGATACGCGTCTGTCCATTCTGTGCGCTGGTGGAGAGGAGGAACCCTAAAGACTGTGATGTTCCAGGCATATCCTTAAGTCTCCTTTTGAAGCACCAACGCAACGCTCTTCACCGGCGGCTGGCGCTTCTGTGTGCATGCATACATCTACATATATGTGCGTGTACGCAAGAGGCACATGCTCCTTGTTAGGCACTGCTAAATCACGAGGAAGTGTCTGTGTGCAAATGCGTACGACAGGTGCTCCTGGCGCGATGTTCTTGATGCAGGCTAGTGCATACCTGCAGCAACAGTATGACGTCCTTATGCACATTGTTTCCACGATCTGCAATACTTGTGTGTATAGATTTATTTTTTCCGTCGCTCAGGCTGGAACACACTCAGCGATTTCCCAGGCAGATGCGTCCAGGTGTGCCTGCTCCGGAGTGTGCCCCTGTGAAAGCGGCCCCGATGCGTTGCTGGAAACCCTTCGCTGCTTCTTGTTGGTTTTTGCAGGTGTCGCGGCAGTAAAGTACGCGGAGCTGAGCACTCGACGCGATGCTGATTACGTCTACTCGCCTGCAAAGATGCTCAGCCAAAAAGGCAACACGGCGCCGTATATTCTCTACTCGCTTGTTCGCGTCCGGGGCATTTTGCGGCGAGCCGGTTGGGACGACGGTCCGCCTCCCGAAGTCCACGAGAGTAGGTATTAAGGGCGAAGACCCAGAAGCGACAGACTGAAAGAGCAGCCGTTTATTTTACCGGCAGAACGTTGTTTCTATCGGCGCTGCGTTTTGCGTCCCGGTGTGTGTGTCTTCTCATCCTCTCTCATGGCCGTTGAGATGAGGAGCTCTAGCGGGCTAGGGACGCCAGCCGCGTCGCCAGCGGAGGAAGAGACACTTCTGCAGGCGTGTTACATGCTGTGCGCAGCCACACTTGGATTCGTCTTGTTTTTGCTTGCTCCCTCGCTTAGAAATGAAGCGAGACACAGACCTGGCTTTCCATCTGCACCATGATGACCTGGATCGGCTCCTGGCGGTCAGGCTCCTGATGTTCGCTATGGCCCTGGAAGACGCGGTCGAGGCGCTGATCCCTAGCAAGTTGACGGCCTACCTTTATTCGCTCTGTCTTGTTTTCAACGCCTTCTACGAGAAATGCCAAGTCACAGCGGCGGCGGACGAAGGCCTCCGAACAACGCGGCTTCTGCTCGTCTACGGAGTGCGGCGGATTCTCGAGAAAACTCTGAACCTCCTCGGCATCCAGGCTGTGGACACGCTGTAGTCGTGACATTCTTTTCATACGGCGTGTCCTCGGATGGTACAGACCGAACCTTCCGCTGAGAAGGAGGCTCAAGTGAAGCAAACAATGCCGGTTGCCAAGCAAAGCAACTGCTTTCTGCTGCGGTGGTGCACCACTGATCTGTGTCTGACTGTGCATCTTCCGCCTATCCTTTTTCTTTTGCCTGGCGGTCTCGCCAAACATGGTCACTTTTGCGCCTGCACGTGTGTGCGTTCGAATTCATTTCTGTGTTCCCATAGGTCGCATTGACTGGCTGTCGGCATTCACGCCGGCGAGATCGCTCGACGACGAGTGCGTGCCTGCCTGTCGCACATCCGTAACGCGGGGCTCTTCTCAAACATCGGTTGAGCACAGTGGGAAAATAATGGTTGATGCCTCTGATTCAAACTGGCAAACTTGGACGGGTTTACCGTATTCCGTGGCTAGAATCCAAATGCAGCAAAGACCACCCTTGGAACCGTATATATTTTCGTTCTTCAAGGTAGCTCGCCAGAATGGGTGTAGCAACACAAGGGTCAGATGCATGTAGCCCTACGGAGCAGCGCCAGGAAACGAGATTCTTGCCACCTTACAATCGAGACGAACGCTAACGTATCTGCAGGATGTTCTTCATGTGCCTTTTCGGTGCATAGAGATTTGAAGATTCCGCTTGGTGTCTCTCGTCGTGGAGTCAGAGCTAGAGGGGCCGCTCCGTTCATTCGTGACGAGCGCGTCAGCGGAGGAAGCAGACACGCGTTGGATCAGTCCCCGTATTCGGTATTCCTTCGCCTGCCGTGTTGTCACGCTTAATTAAACTGAGGCAAGAGAAATGGCACTTCTGGTAGCGCTGTCACGCATAAACAGATGGATTACACATGCAGCCATAGCTTTACACGCCTGTGTACGCCAGATTCTGCGTGGGCTGTGGTGTAGTCGAACAGGAGGGCCGGGTGCCAGCGAGTACACATATATCGAGCTGGTTTCGCCTATATATGTATGCAGCGCGTTTCATGGTTTCATTGGAGGCAGGGTAGCAACAGTGAACTGTGTCGGGCTACCTAGTCGCAATGGAATGTGCACTGGGATTCTTTCAATCGTGTCTATACTGTGGAAAGCAAAACGAAATAAACGATATGCAGCTGAATGTAAAATGCTAGTCGCTTCTGTGCTCTGGAGTGTGCGGCGAGTCAACTGATCGTCTGTTGCATTTCATGACGCTTCCCCTCTAACTCTTCAGAGGTTTTCTTGGACTACCTCTGTGAATGCATCGGAAGCCGTACACCAGGTATTTGCTTGTGGCACTTCCTTAAACCCTTGCCCAGTGTAGAATGTCCATCAACTACAGTTAGACAAAAGTTCCTTTCTCACGGATCCGTTTGCATGATCAGACCTCATTCAGACGTTACTCATTCAGCCATTGCTGGGAGAATGCGCATCTGTGTGTTCTCTGCCTTGCCACCCTGCTCATCCAGCCAACCCTGTGCGGCTCTCCTTTTGGCTTTTTGAGCAAAATTCTGCTGCGGTGCTAAAGCAAACTATGAAGACGGTCATGGTGATTCAATCTGCATTGTGCAAATGAGCGAGAGGCCAGCTGTTGTATGGCATACCTCTGCATGGATGGCTGAATATGTCTCGGCGAACGTGGTTGTTTACACACTGCCGCTGCGAAATATACTCAGGTCTGTTTTTGGATAGTCTTCGTCCTCATGCGCGGGGGCTGTCGAAAGCAATTAACAACGCCAGATACCAGGCGAAAACACGCGCCAGGCACACAGGATATTATCCTTCTTGAGAGGCGTAGACTCTCGCTGTACATCGTTGGGGATGAAGCCACGCCTCCCCCGGGATTTACGCTGTGGGATTTACCTTTGTAGCCACAGGAGTTTTACACACGGAACTTGCTGGAAATTGTAGGCCAAAACCAGGTCATCCTTTCTGAACGAAAACATCCAAGCTTTAAGCCTGTCCCTCGGGCGCTCGACAGCAAGGTCTGTGTGTTCGTCTCCGGTTTTGCTTACTGTCAGGTGTCTTCTGCTCTCAAAACGCGCTAGTTCTGCTCCCGTCTTGTTATCACCTCTGTTCTTCTCTCGTTCCTGGCCGCTCCCTCCGATTTTTGCGTCATCGTCACTTTTCCCACGGCTTGCTGCTGGGTCGGTTCTGGCTTCTGCTTTCTGGTTCTCATCTGGATATACAGCTACACGGTTCTTTCGTTCGCTGCATGTTCCTTCGTTTCTCCATACAAGAGGATGCAGAAATGGTGAAACAATGATTTAGCCATTAGGATGCATGTACCGCCTCCGCGTCCCTCGATCTATTCATTTGCGAAGAGTCCTTTCTTTTGTCAATTTTTCCATCGGGACACGCCGCCGAGAGACTCTCTGGTTTCGATTGGAAACGCCTTTTTTATACAAGGGAATGATGTTGCGGCCTTCTTCCCTGTTTTATTTATGCGCTGGCTTCGCCGCTCTCGGGCGCGTGCGGAGTCAGCCGCTATCGGTTTGCGTAGGATCGGCCCATTCGTGCTCATGTGAAACTGCCCTTCCTATTGCGTCGGCAGCGAGCACAGCAGTAGACTCCATAGAAGGAAGGCAGGGGAACGCACCCTCCCGTGCTTTCGAAGCTGGAGAATCTGGAAGCATCCACGCAACATGTCTTTCATTTGAAGATGATGATGAACGCAGTGGCGCTGAGCAGCAATCCGTGGAACCCCTCGCCGATACTCACGACGGTAGAGCGGTGAGGCGCAAGGGAAGGAGAGGCACTCGGTGACAGGGCTAACTGTCCGCAAATCGTGCAGCCTTCCTGTACGGTTCTGTCCAGCGCCCGGAAAGCTCCGGAGATCTACGCAGTGCTTTCGGGGAGGATGCATGCTAGAACACACGGGAAACCAAACCTGAGTTGGCGCGCGTAGCGTCCGTGTACGAGTATGCTGTACACATGGATGCCCCCTGGACTGGAGCTGCATTCATGCGGTGCACTGCTGAAACGCTGCGCTAGTGTCCCATTACCCCCCACAAGCTTCCCCAAACTGCGTCATACTCACTACTGCACAGATGTTTTGTAGTGAGCGAGTGTCCCGCAGACAAATTCTCGAATACAGACAAGCAAGCAGCGATGTCAGTGGATGTGTACACAGGTCCGCCCACATAGAGAAATGGACTGGAACCCACCGGGTTGACGACCTGGAAAGAGACAACCTGCCAATTCATACGCGTGGAAGTCCCACCTACACGCGGTATGATGAGCTTTTACCGAGGCTTGTTCTGTCGCCATGTTGCTACTGCGGGTCGTTTCATGTCACAGAGTGTTTTCAACATCCTGGCTGCTAAGCGCTACGACTTGTCACTGTCCTTAGTGAAACTGGCTTGTCTCTGTTGTTGTTCTGCGGCCGAGGCAGGTGTCTGCAGGAGCAGGCTCGGTGGACCCATCGGAAGACTTGGGTATTGCAGGCGAGGAAAAACTCTACGTTACTGCAGATGACGTGTTCTCAATCTACGGTAATGACACCCGACCTCAGAACGGAGAGGTCGGAGAAACAGAAAATGTCGTGACGAGTCCATCTGTCTTGGCTGCTCTTGACGAACATCAAGTAAGACACGCACGTAGATGTATAGATACATATGCGTATAAATGTATAGCCATGAACCATCTTCCAACATCTGCCGACAGTATGAACTCAAATACGCACATGTCGACAGTATGAACTTAAATACGCACATGTCGACACATACAGGACAGCACCCGGTTAAGTGCGGAACTGTTGTGGCGCTGCAGGTGTGTTCTTTTGACTTGGCGGAAACCAGACCTTGATAAAAATACTGTTATTGTCCGTCCGCTGTTGTTTCTGTTGGCAAGCGTTGCCGGTTCGTGAGCACGTCTGCGTTTTCAAAGCAGTGTCTGACTGGTTCGACGTGCACATGGGGTTCTGCATTTCAGGGAGCAGAGTCTGTTATGTGTTTGTGGAGGCAAGCCTCACCCATGGGTACTACTCGTCAACGTCGTTTCTTCAGGAGCTCCGGATTTTTGCGGAATGGCTGAAGAGCGACGGCAGCTTTCAGGATATCTTGGACGGATCCGTGCCCTCGACGATTTTCGCCCCTGTCAACGAAGTCTTGCCTTCCTCGAAAACTCTAGAGTCACTCGCGAGTACTTTCCCCAATTTTGATGTTGAAAACTACAAAAAGCAGGTATGGATGCGCCTGGCAAACTCCCGCGTGATACAAGATCTCCGCTCCGCGTCGCTTCCGAAACGCAGGGTTTTCTCTTTGGCCGACTCCTGCCGTACGCGTCAGTGCCTACGGTGCTCGCCTTTTCCGTAGACTTGGATCACTTCCATCCGTTTATAGCGTTGACAGCCTCATCAGGGGACTTGTCGCCTTACCTCCCTTAACTGCGTCGTTCCCGGCTGCTCGTGTCAACTTTACTTCACGTGCCAGGTGCTCCTCTCTCTTTTCTTATCCTGTTGCGCAGATCGAACGCCATCACGTGATCCGCGGCGTCCTCGTCGACCCGAACGTGATTCGCACCAAAGGGCGCATTGCCCTCAGCTCCACAGGTGGTCAAGTTCGTATTAGTGAAAAAGACGCAAGATTCTACGTCAACGACAATGTACCTGTGAGTAGCAAGTGCCGCTTTGGGTCGCTTTTCAAAAGCCTAGAGGTGATCAGAAGCCGATTTCAGCGTCCAAGCCTGTCATTCGATCGAGCGCGAGGTCGGTGCAGACGCTCTCATGTGTGAAAATGTAAATTCAGAGATATTTTGTATCTCACTGGGAAGCACCAACACTTAAGTTAGCTGAATGGACATGCAGATAAATATGAACATGCATGTGGCTAAACGCATCCATACTTTTTTCATGTGATTATAGATAAGAAGTGCAAATATATATGGTATACACCTTAATTTTCAGAGGTCAACATATATGTATGGGCTTACTGCCGCCGTATTATGTCACCCTGCCTTGATCTGATTGGCCCTTTTAGGTTTTCCGCACGATCCGCACACCTTCTTCTATCATTTTCGCCGTGCGAGGCCTCGTCCGTCCGAAAATACATGAAGCAGCCCCCATGTTCGAAGTCCTCCAGCAGATGCAGGTATCCAGCTTGTCTTAATGCGAACCACGAAGACGCCCTAAAGAAACAACTAAAGGGCATACACCAACAGAAAGTCAGGCACACCACCGCCGTTTCACATATGAGAAAATAGCAAGACGTTTTGTAGGGATCATAGATAGGGGAGTGGACGGGTATTCGAACGGATTCAGGAGGGGGCATATGGGCGAGAAAAGCAAAGGGAGATGTACGAAGGTAGATGCATATGTTCAAAACCGAGATGACAGAAAGAAATATCGTTTCTAACCGTTGAATCGACGGTGCCCTTGTCCCGCAACGATTCGAATAAAGGGAGCTAAAAGCATGCAGCCGGAGAAACTACGAAGGGCTACGCCAGGCAAGACAAAGGGCCACTGAAGAATCAGCAGTTCCGCATAGCAGATGAGGGCGATTGTCTCTGCTCGCAATGTCCTATGTGCGCTTCCACAAGGCTCCCACAGCTGGTGAGCGATGCCAGAACGCCGAGCGGTGATGCTGTGGGTTCCCGTGGATCCATTTGATCGCACGACTGGTTCGGTCCATGTAGTAGCATGCCCTTGGTATGTCGGTAATCAGGCGCTGCCTCTGTTTCCTTCGTCCCCTGTTTCGTTACAGGATGTCCGCGTGTCTACTTCTCTCCTAAAAGCTTCAGGTTTCCTGGACAGTCACTGGGGCCCTATAACAGTGTTTCTGTTTCCTGACTCTACGTTGCTCGACCCCAGTAATCGACGGATTCCTGAGTGCGTGTGGCATGGATTTGAACGAGAGGAAAACAGGGACTACCTCCTTCGGCTCATCGGGTACGACATCCGCAGGCACGCGCCTGCATTGGGACACATCTGCAATATTGTTCAGACCCGTTCTAGGAACTGTTTTGCTCCTGTCGAGTAATGGCTCTCTCAGCAGGAACGCGCGTTCCCTGCCTAATGTGATATATCTATTCAACTATCCGGTGGACAAGGATGGGTGAGTACTAGAATCCCTGTTTAGCAAATAAACGTGGGCGCTGCACTGCATCCGGGTTGCTGTCCATCGCAGCTAGCTTCCCTTCTTTCATTCCCGGAAAAAGTCTTCTCGAGGTGCCCGGTCCCGTATATGTCACACGCTGTGGGTGCTTCACTTTGGCTGTTCGGATTTCCTGTTTGCATTTGGGTTTTTTTCAGATATATGGTTGTCCCCGGAATCATCGAGACAACCAAGCTGAGGGAAAACGACGCGATTACGCCTTTAGTCGGACCCTCCTGGTCTGTGGAGAGTCACCAGCCGAAACAAAACGGTCACCCTGAAGTGATTGTTGACGGCCTCCGCATTAGGGAGGCAAACGTCCAGACAGAAAATGGAGTAAGCCAAAACCCCAAGCGTAGGTGTGTCCTTTGCCATGGCGCTGAGCTCAGGAGAGGCACAAAGGACCTCTACACACCAAAACGTATGATATCAGTGCCAGTAGAAGCGAGAATGGAAACGGCTGAACAGAAGAACGCCTGGGTAGGATCGTTTCTTTCACGTTGCCCGGAGGGTGGCACTGACTGACGGAATGATTTTAAGGGTTCAGCTGTGCAGCGAGTCTACCGTTTTGCACCAAATGGTGGTGGCTGTACCTCACGTATGTCGTCGGCTGACACAGCGGGTCGAATCGACGCCGCCGTTTGTTGTAAGCAAGCAACGCGGGTGCTGTTCACACTAAACCAGCGGCTGAGAAGATTCAGTAGAGGTTATATTCAACATCCGCTGCTCCTCGGCAGATGTGTGGACGCTGATAGGTTCACTCAGTCGCTCACTACAGCCCAGTGCCTTGCGCAACTACCAGGAGACTGACGTCTGCACCCTCACCAACAGCAAAGCAAAACTAGCCTACATACGCCTGAAAGCATGACGCAGTACCCGTGTCCAGAGAAGGCTATGCACGGCCACAGAATACAGCAGACCTTGGGAATATCCGAGAATCTGGCTGTCATATGACCGCACTCAGACTTTTTCCAGACATGTCAGAGTTGCGCAGCCATTCGGTCACTGAGATACAGTGGAGTTTCGTGGGACCAAGCAGGACCTCAGACAGCTTCTAACCAGAAGCGGGTCTGCAAGGCTCATGCGATGACGTCGCCTGAACTGACTAACGCCGGATATGTTCCGGCCGGTGTGATGTGGCTGCAGATTATTCACGTCTTTGACGGCTTCAGACCGCGAATCGAGCAAGGTTTCGCAGATGCCGTCTACTGGACGTGCGTTGACGAATATTTGCAAGAAAACCCGTCTCTTGTGAGGCTGGCACTCAGGCTTGTTGATAGCGGGCGTCCGCTGCCCAAAATCGGCATTGCTCCAGGTAAGCGATAGCTCAGTGGGTCACTGTCCGTCCAGCGCATAAGTGCCTGTTGTAGTTAGAGTCCAATGTGTGACTCAGTGTATCTGAAAAAAGTGCTCGCTGAAGTTACGGGCCTTTAAAAATTTCTCAAACCTTCGAGAATCGGGCTCATACGCCGTACTGCCGGGCATGAACTCTGAGACGTGCACTGCATGTAAATGCAGATCTGTGGATTGAATAATCTCCACCGCACACTACGTCTCTGTACTGCTCAAACATATCTAAAGTCCGGGTCTGAAAGTCACTGTAGCACTCGAGCTCGAAATAGCGGAACGATGATACAGGCGGGACCTCGAATCACTGGCAGCCTCCTGTGTTAGGCCCATGGGCAGACCACCGTCGCTCACAGCGAGCTCCCTGTGCAGTGCCTTGGGGTTTGCGTCTTTCCTGGATCCCGTGTAGGCGAGAGACCTGAATGGGTTGCAGGATGGTCCACCCGATGGTTTCCAAAAAATACAAGCACGGGAGCGCGAATGTCGAAGCCGCAAGGAAGTCGGCGCCCTACCTCTTCCGGTTGAGCTACAAGTTCAACTGGCTTTTCTTCCACAACGGTAGAAGAGCATGCAAGAACCCCGACCTCCCTGCTCGGAAAGAACATTTGACTGCGTTCACGCAGACATCCATCCGCCTCCGTTCAACGTGCGCCTTCAATATGTTCCCGCTGACATAGTTGGATTACGATGCTTCATGATTGTCTGCAGTCTCTCCACTGCCCCTGATGATCAGCAGCAAGCCGCTGCGGTCGGTGCAGTACTGCTACCGGGAACTCTGGCGGCTCAGTTTCAGACACAAAATATTCCCGCGGCAGCCAACGCTAAGGCTGTCTAAGGGCCACTGGCTCATGAAAATGCCTGCGCGCGACGTATGCTCCTGGTCTGAACACAATTATAACCTGCATGGACGTCTAGGCGTGAATATGAATAGAACTGGCATGTTTGACAAATACGCGTATGTGCTTACAGATTTTCCATAGCGGACCACCGCATGTACAACTGCATAATGTTGCCAGGCCCGAACGCGCACCCCCCATGAGTCTTTGAAGACACACCTGCCCCTAGAGGCCGTACAAGACTGCTCCTAGCGGCTGTATACATAACACAGGAATAGCAGCGAAAATTTAGAGAGACAAGGACCAGCCGACCGCTGCGTAGATCGACACATTACTGCCTAGCGCATATAGACAAGCGGGTATATATACCATCGTAAAGAGTAATGTGTGGGGAACTGTAATGTGTGGGGAACTGGTTTTGCATTCGCCCCCGGCCCTGCCTCCCCTTTCTTAGAACTGGTAACTGCCAGAAAATTAACCACCTACTCGCTCTGCTCGCTGGCTGTGTAAACTACCCCGATCAGCACCAGCCTCAATTTCATACTCAGGCAAGACCTGGATCAGCAGTTATACTTGTACTTCGCTGTAAAGGCACCTGAGGGAATGCGGAAGGTTGTACGCCGCGTACACGTCCGTTGTGGCCGCGGCGACAACAGCACTGGATTATATGCTGTCGCCCGTAATATCTTGCTGTCCCAGGTGTTCAGCCATGGTTTGAATACCCTGTAGTACCGCAGAAGACAACAGGGATGCCACATTGTGCGCAGACATGCCAGATAAATATGAAGGTCGCTGTATGTGCAACTTGCTCGATTGAGGGTGCTCGTTCGAATGCAGGTCACCGGGGAGTACGTATGGTGCTTTTCTGACACGGTATAACACTGTTGGCTGGGTGACGAGCGTTTTGCGGTTAAACAGCTTTCCATCATAATTCGCTGCGATGCGCTCCGCTGCCTAGCTCACGAGAAAAGGCTATCCTACCTCGTCAACCTTCGGAATCAAGCTGTCTTTCTCCATTACTTTTTTGGTGGTCTCTTCTCGAAGGAGAGCGGCGAGTGCGGCCTCTCTTTTCTTCTGGCAGAACGTCGCGATGCACGATTCGGCTCGTTCGTGAAACGCCATGATATCGCGGGCGTACCTTTCACGCACGTCATTCTCCTCGGGCGTCAGCTCAAGCCTTTCACATAGCCCGTGTAGGCATAGCTGCCCCCACAGAGCTTCTGCGGCTACCTGCGCTGAGGCGCCCAGTCGGGCCATCAGCTTCTCAACCATAGGGACTGTCGACGGCTGAGGAGAGGCAAGAAGGTCGTTCACCGCCTGAGATACAACCTCCTTCTGCTTTTGTAGGTTATTCCATACGGCGGCGGCGATTTCCTCCAGTTCATGAATCGACTTCGCTTTGTCTTCTGCGGGTGCAAAACTGCGAGCGGCGGATTTTCCGGCTGTACCTTTCGCCTGTCCTGTTATGTCTGTATGTGTCGTTGCAGGCTGCCCACCGTCGCCCGTCGCTGCGGCGGCGAGTGATTCCTGTTCAAGCCTTTTGACAGTTGCGGCGATGCAGGCGTCAACGTTTCTGCGGGCATGATCGCGGCTGGCGACAACCTGCTGGCGAAATCGCAGTGAAGCGACGATATCGAATCGTTGTATGCGTTGCTCTTCCAGAGCTCTTGCCCTTGCAGCTGCATCGATGGCTCTTGCTAGTCCCCTCCGTATCATTACGACCTCAGCTTCTGGCACGACGACTTGTTGATCAAGAGCCCCGTCGCCGGTTGGGTCGCTCATCATATCGAGGGATTTCTGAACCTCCTGTACAGTGTGTTCAAATACCTTGCGAAGAACCCTTGTCTTCGCAAGGAATGCTAACTGAAACGCCTCTGCTCTAAATGCTAATGCGCGTTCATCACTGTTCCACTGTCCATCCTTATGGCGAACGTCGAGCCTTAAAATGTTTTGGAAGGATTCTTCCTCATCTCCAGTGTTGCTCATGTCTTCGAGAGTCGCCCTCAGATCCCTCGATTGATCTAACATTTGTAAAGATAACGCTTTCAACCGATTCAACGACTCGTACACCTCCAAGTTGTCTGGCGTCGCAGCCGGCGTGTCATTAGCGTCCACAGTAACGCCAGATTGACTGTCGTGTGGCTCTGTACTGCCGTTAGAGGACGATAAAGATGTTTGCACCTTGGTAAGCAAAACTTCAATTGCTTCTTTTACGTTTGAGGCTTCAGCCAGCGCGCCTATCATCTGCGGTGCCTGCTCTTGTTCCGTCGTTGGCGGAGGTTCCGGAAAATGAAGTTCTGGCAGTGGTCTTGGCGGCGCTGCCTCTGCCGCAGCTGGAGGAAGGGCCAACGTCTCTTCACGACCTACCTTTGATGTCGTTTTATCTCGTCTTTGTGTCTTCCGATCCCCGCGCCTAGTGCGTACCTCAGCGTCCTGTATCTCCCCGTCCGCTTCCTTCCCTTGCACAACAGGTACCGGAGAGCCTTGCGGTGAGTCCTTAGTAGGGCGAAGCTTCGCTTCCCTGTCAGCAACTTTGGTTTGGTCCGATTTCTCCTTTTTTTTACTTTGTTGGGCGTGTTTTACCTTCTTGGATTTTGTTCGACGGGGCTCCTGATGGCTTCCCGCGTCGCCTGGCGGTCGTTCCGGAAGCCCAGTTTCCGCCCCCCCGCGCTCTCCTTCATCTGCTTCGTTAGCGCTGACGAGCTCTTTTTCTCCGGCCGGACCGCCGTCTTCTGAATCGATCGCCCGTCGATAGCTGTCATGAGGGCCTGCCAGCTCCTCTTTTAAACCGCCGAGAGTCGAATGATGAGCGGCTTCCGACTGCATCGAACTCCCTGCGTCCGTGGATCTTCCAGACTTCCATTCCCTTGACGGTTGGGCAGCCACCTCTGCCGCCGCGCGCTTCTCCGGATTGCTAGTCTGTTTCGTTGTAGTTTCGTCAGACCTTTCGCCTCCTTCGTGAGCACCTTTCTCCCCTTTGGCAACGTTAGGTAGTGCCCGACGTATGCCGGCCGCACGGGGTGACGCTAGATCAGTTGTTCCTTCTTTTACAGCTTCCACGTACGCCGTTGTGCGAGTCAGGGATGCCCCGGAATGACGGCCACTCTCTCTGTTCTTTTCAGCGCTGTCACGGCTGTGCGAATAGCTCTTGCTTGACCATTCGGTGACCGTCTCCTTACCAGAAGCGCTACTCTTATGTGCGCCTCCTCTCTTTCCCGGGGATGGAGCAAGGTCACTGACGGGATTGAGCGGTCGGTCAGTGGGAATCGCCGGCCGGGACGAGCGTGCAGTAGAAGATATCAGTGTCTCTGCTTGTGCTACACGCTCCCTTTTCGTGCTGGCCCGCCTTACACTTGCGCATGGGGTCCCCCGGTGCTGGGATCTGCGGGGTGGTACAGTAGACGTCTCCGCGGAGGAGGAAACCGTCCTGTAGAACACTCTTCCATTTGTTGATGAGAACCGTTCCGTCTCTTTGTAGCGCGGATGCCGGCGGTTTGAGCCTCCACGGTTCCCTCGATGCTTTGGGTGACCGGCGCCCTCTGATGCATGTGTAGGCAGAGGTTCCTGCCTGGACGGAGAGTGCCCGCCTTCTTCACGAACGGGTTGACGGCGCATAAATGTGGGCATCCGCACAGAAGACAGCGAGCTCTCCTTAAATAAACTAGCATACGTTGCCCTAGCGGCACTGTCGTTTCGTGCTCCTGCAGTAGCACCTGGAGCTTCACCCGTTTCAGACTCCTTTCTAACCGCACCACCAGGCGGGCAGTCCGCCTGCGGCCCAGCCGGCGCTCTCTCTTTTTGTTGCACGTTGCTTCGCTGAGATGAGGGGTCCGTAGCCTCCGTAGGGGGGCGGCGCGAAGGCACAGATGAGGTCTGCAGCGGCGACGTCGTCTGGCTCTCTGCCTTCTCTCCAGCCACGTCCTGAGCTGTACGATGAATTTCGCCAGGCGGCATGATTCCTGGCTTTAGTGGTGCGGGAGGATGGCCAGCATGGCGATGTGCTAGATGCCGGGTGGGGTCAGCATACGTAGAAGTATCCAGGGTCGCATTCTCCGCCAGGTCGCCAATGCTTGGATGCTCATGTTTCACTAAGCTACGCACCTCTTGTTTCGATGATGCAGCAACGACGCCTTGCGACCAGAGTAACGCCGCAACTGAAGGCGTCGAGGGCGTCTCCTCCGGGGATGTTAGACAGGGACTGAAGTCCACTGAAAACAGGGAAGTGCTACATTTTTCTGCACGAGCTGACCCTTCAGTTTCATCTGACCAAAGCGAATACGACCGCTTCATCAAAACGTTGGCAGCGTTCTCCGCATCCTCAATTGGCGTGCTCGACGAGAGGCTGCCGCCTTTTTCCGTCTTAATAGCTTCTCTCTCAGCTCCAACAGCCTTCAGGAAAGGCAACCTTGAGGCCTCAGTTCGAGACTCTAGCCAGGCTGCTGCGGAGGCACGCGCAGCCGATTCATCTGCCGCTGCGCCGAGAACGGAAAGCTTGTGCTGTGCGTCAACGCCACGTGGTGGAAGCTGTGTGTTTGGCTGAGGTTTGAGACTGGAGACGCCCTCCGATTGAGATGAGCCCGGGCTGATAGCTCGACCCGGAGCGAGTCGCTGCGCGAGCAGAGGCTGTTGGACAGGGGTGGGCCGGACGACTGATACTTGAACGTTTCCAGCGGTGGGCGCTAGGTTCAACTCGCGGTCACTCGCGGGCGGTGAAGGAGTTGGAAACTGAGCAACCGTACCAGGCAAACGAGGCGCGTGGTGGCTGCGCGCCCCCGGCAGCGTAGCGCGCTGTCGCCGGCCTTGGGCTCCTGAAAACCTTGGCAAGGAACCTGCAGTAGCTTGCGCTTCGGTGGGTGTCCCGATCGCGGGCTGGACTATCTGCATGGCAGTCATAGGCTGTGGCAAGACAATCTGCTGCAGCACGGGTCCATGGTACTGCTGTACCACTGGAGCCACAGCGGACGTCGAGGCATGTCTCGCTTGCACAAGGGCACTCAACAGGACTCTTGCCCGCGACACTGTTGTAGCCAGGTCTTGTAGGATATCATCGTGCGACCTTAACTCAGGTGCCATGATCGCCTGCTGCATCTGGACAGCACACGTCGGCTGAGGAAGTGTATACATCGCGGGGTAACTCAGTAGGGGCTCCTGGGCAGGGGCACATGGCTGTTGGACGGGCATGTATGGCTGTGGGGGGTTCGAATATGGCTGTTGCGTAGGCGCAAATGTCTGTTGAGACGGCGCATACGGCTGTCGGGTGGGGAACGAGCGTGATTGTAGGGGGGGGAGAATGCGGGGCTGCTGCTGGACTCCGTATGGAGCACGGGTCGCGTAAGTCTGTGGAGCGGAGACATACTGGAAAGCGCGGCCACCACGAGGTGCCACGAGTGGCTGTGTTCCAGCTCGCACACGGGGCTGTCCCTGGGATTCTGGTGGTCGCCTGACTCTTTGGTGAGGCGTGTTCTCTCCTGCGAGTCGTCTCAGGGTTCCTTGCCCATCATATAGGTGTGTCACATACGGAAGCTGATTAGAGAGACCGTCAGACCGTTCGAGACCTGTTCGACGTACCTCTCTGTTCATTCGATCAGACATGCATGCTGCTGCGTAGTGCAACAGGTATAGTGCAGTTCCAATGGTTAAGGCCGAACGAGACACACTGGATGGATGCGTAGAGATAACCAGGTGGCTTGTTGCTTTCCCTCGTGTCATTTTGTTTGATAGCACACTATAATAGGAATGATGCCCTCTTTCGGTGGTTCAATTCGCGCTCCGCCGCTGGGTCGTCGTGCCGAAGAGGCTCTCCGCCAGGAATGAGCAGTTCCAGGCCACCCAGTAGAACGGGTAGAGAGAATTGTTCTGCAGCTGTGCTGCAAGTTCAGTGGCGAAGCGCTCTGCACGGTTGTGGAACGGAGGCGACGGAAGCGGTGATTCAAAATCGGCCCGGTTAAGGGAGGGGCAGAGTCTCAACTCGAGACGTCTGGTTGCCCGCGAAACGCGCAGTGAACCTGCTCCTCGGTCGGAGCCGTACAAAAACTCTGCGCAAGACACTCGACGTATCACGTGTCCCGATGGCTCATAGCCAAACGTGTGTGGGCTTTCGCACAGCACATTGACCGAACAATGGACTGCCTAGGCCGGGTGACTCATAGACGTACAACTGCAGCAGATTGCGCCGAGGGACGCCTTGTTCGCTCATCCTCGTGACAACTTCCTCACAACGCCCTGGCGCTGCCTAGGCTGCCACCATCGATTCGCTTGACTGTAATACGCGAGTGACTGTGCTGATTAGCAGAACAGCGACTAATGCAATCAACGATTCTATTATGGGTAGACGACTTTAGCGACTATCGCTGAATCATCGCTGCCATCACACGGACATCAGAACTGGTTTCACGGTCGTGCGTGTAGAACACAGCACACATATTCATCTGATTTCTTCAAAATAACCCAGGTCACACACCCATGAACTTTTTGTTATGACTCTGCATTGCAGATGCTAAGGTGCCTTCACAAGGGCAACGGGGAATGCGCCACGTTACCATCAAAGGAGAAAAACGTCCAAAACGGGGCACGACAGGAGTTCAGTGACCGCCATTTTTGTACACAACGCTAATTCCCTTGGGCTGGCGCTTGAAGTGCCATTCCGCTGGCCACTACCCTGTCGTGGGTGCTGGCGTTCTGTGTCTGGGAGGTCAGCAAGGAGAACTAGCTCGCCACAATTTGCAAGACTGGATAGTAAGGACGACGGATGAAGAATGTGAATAACTCAGCAGTCTCGATTGCCGCATCGGCAGCGATGTACAGGAATGCACGCACGGCCCGCACAGCCAGCGTCTCTGAGTAGTGTGAACGCTTTCTCAGCTCCGCGTGCAGTGACGGAGTTGCTGTTTACTGACACGTCTGGGCGCGTAGTGTGTGAGAGCTGCGAACGGATTATCGGCAGATATGCTAGGATTAGAAGAAGATTCAGTGAGCTCCACGAGACATTGTAGTTGAATCCCTATTTTTGCTTGTTTCCGAGCGTGTGTCAGGAATTTACGCTGGCGGGGGTAACGGCGAGCATCTTCGCAGCAGCTGCTTGTGGGGGAAGCCTAGGTCAACCCTCACAGGAAACACCGTCCACTACAGAGGTTGAGAGAGGACAGAAATGGATGCAACAGGGGGAATGGTCGGCATCGAAGCAGCCCTTAGGGAAAAGCGAATTTTGCCACAAACGATGGTCCCAACCGGGATCGAACCGGCGACCTTCCGGTTATTAGCCGGATGCTCTAACCAGCTGAGCTATAGGACCTGGCTGTGTGAGGACTGCGACCAGCCATATTGTTTGCTATTCCCCTCTTCACGTGTTCTTCCGTGCAGACAAGGAGAGATACTCACGCCAGCCGTAATCTATCTTAAAATTGCATTCTAAAGAAGCTGAGCGATCACAGGGATCGGGGTGGTGTCTGGGGATGAAGAATTGTAGCGAAAAGCATGCGCTGCCGCCGACAGGTGTGTACGCCAGTTCCTATTGCACTTGATTCTCTTCTGTCTTTCCATTTGCTGTGGTTGGAGGTTGAGCCGCGTGCTCCCTCTCCCCCACGTGGTTTTTATGCTAGGCTGGGGCCTGCTTCAGGAACAGTCCGGGTACATGGTCCGTGTGTCGATAGCCATTGCCGGGGGCCCGCAGTGGACGTGTCTGCAGCATTCTCATCTCTCGTCTCCTCGATTCGGCCCAACCGTGTACGCCCAGTGCTCTTTCGGTAAGCTTCCAAAAAAAAACAAAACATGCTACTTAGTTCTGAACGGAAGTTTTACCACTTATGGCTGTCCTGTCTGGCATGTTTCGTATAATTTCGTCGAGTTAACAGCTGCGTAACGGCTGTCGTGGAGCTGTACAGAGGACGACGCATGTGCATTCAATGTCAGCGCTAACCGCATCAAGCACAATCCTGTAGAGCCTACCACCCCCTCTCGTGTTCTATATCCCACTGGCGCGTCGGTCAGCCGAAGAAACACTACTCGACTCGATTTTTTGTCGCATAAATTCATGAAAAAGGATTAGAACGCGCACATAGCAGTGTACGAAAGACGTAACAGAGGACGCGGCGAAACCACGCCAACCGGGGGAGAACTGCACGGATTGACAATGAGAGGCGGCATCTTGTGTAAGCCGTTCCATGGGACTTCGCGCTTTCACAAAGTGATCCCAACACGCATAGAACGGGTAGATCCGCATGCGTATGTCGAATCTCGTCGCGGTACGTCAGTCCAGCACTCGATGGATTCGGCTCGTTCTGCGTTTCTGGAACCGCTAGTGGCCGTGGCCCACCACAGAGAATACAGCACGGTTCCTGTGCGCTGGATCATCGGTGGAAAAACGCCATCGCAGATCCCCGCTTGGCAATGCTGCGGCGCCCGGGAAGCGGCAGCGGCCTCAACCTGAAACTGTCATCACTGAGAGGTCGTTGCGGCGTGCCTATGTGCGAAAAACTTTTTCCGTTACCATCGGCCTGACATGCTCCTGTTTCGTGAAGCTCCAGGTTGCTACTGTAGGCGCTGATCACAAGCATAACGAAGTGCCGAAAACGAAAAGCAGAAGGATCGCGTGCCGAGTCCGACGTCTTGTTACCCCATACAACTCTATTCTGGTGTGATCATGTACACATGTCCCCAGCAGTAGTGTTGCGAGTGGGACGTAGGTCGCACGCACACCGACGCCGACAACTATAGACACGTGTACGTCGCTACGCGTCTATTGACGCGTCGTGCACTCTGGAAGCTCGCATGCCGTCGTCCCTACGCGGTGTCTCGGTGCAAATAGCTACGTGGACACTTCCCGCGTGGCGAGCGCATGCATGCATAAAAGGCCTGCAGGGCTCCCGGGGCGCCGTGCGCCATGTGCCGGGAACGGGAAGTTGTCAGTGCGCCTCATCGCTGACGAAGAAAGCAAGTCTTCTGCGGCACGAGTCCGCGCACGGAAGAGCTCTCAACACACTCCTACAAAAAGCCGAAGTGAAGCCTTAACCCATTCTCCCTTCCGTCTTTTTCTGTAGCTCGTTAGGAACCAAGCACTGTGCGTAGAGACTGTTACAGCTGCCTCGCAGGCGCGGCCAACCTTGATTGTTCGGTGAACTAGTTCTTCAGGCAACTCTCATCGTGCGTCTCTCTCACACGTTCCTGCCGCGCTCGCTCGCCCTCCCGTCATATACGCAAGACAACCTCGGGCCAAGTGCTGCCGCGCCCTCTGCTGCAAAAAAACTGAACATTCTATTCTACGGGGTAGTGCCCAGCCTGAAACCGGAGACCCGCGCGTCGGGCTCGGCTTTCACTACGGCAGGATGTGCATGCATGCGGGCGGGACGTCTCGAAGTCGTCTTCAGTAACCGCGAGGCGAGCTTATCTTCCTTCACGCCACGTTCCACCCCTCTTTCGTCTCAATCGTTCGTTTCCGCTCCTCTCTCCCCCGCGCCGTCATGCCTCATCCTTCTTCAAGCTCTCACTCAGTCGTAGCACAGCTTCTTTCCCTTGGGCAGTTCCTCGTTCTTCTCCACTGCAGCGGCACAGAGTGCAATCGCATCTCATCTCAGGCGCATGATTACATAAAGATACAAACTTGAGATACATAAACATATATATGTGAAAGCAGAGAGATATGCAATTCGCGGACGGAACAACTCCCTCACGCGACCGAAGCATCAACCGAGAGTCCTAAAGATCCGCGCATGCACGCATAGCCTTATTAGCGGACCCGCCTACACACACGCTGTTAGCAGCGGTGCCTGATACAGGACACGGCTAAAAAAGTGCATTCATGCGCATCCCTGCAAATGGACTCACGCGTGACCTTTAAGCGGAAAGCGACAGCTGCGTGAGTCGCTGAGAGAAGTCATGCTTCCTCCACTGATCTATGCGCCTCGTACGTGCACGTAGCTCCCGTCCCTCTTCCGTGTCTCTCGTATAGAGACAAAAGTTGACAGATATCAATAGACATATAGATGTGCGACGATAGATAGAAATATGTGTGGATATGTCGTTTAGTGGAGCGCCATGTCTTCCTCGCAGACACAGCACCCTCCGTCGCAGCCGGGCTCTCTGCGAGGGGGCTCGCGCCGCGCAGGCGCTGTGCTGAGCCGGAACTGTTGAGGCGCAAACTCGCATCCCTCCTTTACCCGAAATCGAAACAACTGGCCTCTACATGCCTCTCCATCTCGCTGCCTCGACGGGCTCGGCGCACTTACAGACGACGACATTGCGGAGGGCGCTGACGTCGCAGGGGTACTCGGAGCCGACGAGCCCGTTCCAGTCTACGAGCGTCCACGACGAGGGCTGGAATGTAGGAATACCCCACTGCCTGCACAACACGCGCCGCGACTCGGCTAGACGAAATTCAAACTAGCCACGGGCGCGGGACTCCGCAGAAAAACGCCGCCACTCTCCTCTATGCATCGATGCCGCGACACGTACGATTTCCGACACTCGCGTCTTGAGTAACACGGATAGGCACTGCTGATGAATACAAGAATATGCGTTCGCACATGAATTGTGCACGCACGAACAAGCTCGGAAGCGTAAACACACACATCGTACACAAACGTAAGCCGGCCCGACGTAATCTCTGGCAATCGACCTATATATATATATATATATATATATATATATATATATATATATATATATATATATATATATATATAGGGTTTAGGGTTTAGATATATATATATATATATATATATATAGTCTATATCTATCTATATATAAATCTACGGATACGTCGAGCTGCCTCGTCACGTAGACGGTGTGCGCCTCAGAAAGCCTTTCTCGGGGGCTGCTTCGGGGGGCGGTCTGTCTCTGCTTCAAGGTCTATCGCGCGGCTCCTTACTTGCCGTCTTTGCGGGCTGTGAGCTGGAAGCGCAGCGTGTGAATCACCTGCTCCTCGTCCTCACTTCCAAACAGCAGCTGAAAAAACAAATCAGGGAAGAACCGCTGCCGAAGGCACTCGCTTGCGAATGTCCAACGCCTACGCAGTTTCCCTGCTCCCTGACTCTGCCGCCTCTCCACTTCTGTCCTCGGCCGTCGCTCTCTCAACTCTTCGCCCGGGCTGCTAAGCGTGTACGCATGGATGTATGTATGCGTGTGTGCCTATATGCATGTATGCATATATGTATAATAACCATGTCTATAAGTACAGAGGCACGCAGTCATCCGACGCGGCACTTGCAGAGCAGAATACACCTACGCACTCAGGGATGCAGAACGCACAGAAGTCCTCGGATATATTCCTACAGACTTAAACCAGCAGTCGTGAGGTACCCACCTGGGATGCCCCTCACAATGAATCAACCCATAAAATACATATAGAAATATATATATATATATATATATATATGAATATAAATGCATCCACCGCGCGACTTCAACGATAAACGACGCCATGTTGCGTGCTCATGGCATGCATTGCTTGTGAATGTGTGGCGATTATGAGTAGAAACGAATCATCTTGAGTTCCACGTGCCTCCTGAAGCCAGCCGTCGCGCAGCCCTACAGATGTTTGCGTAGAGTCTCTGCGGGAGTTTGTGCTCGCTAGAACGCGCCACACTACCCGTCTCTATCGGTGCATGCGCCGTAAAGGGATTGCGGAAGACGGGGCGCATGCGTGCAGACCGTGCGACAGAGGCTGACCCGCGTGAATACTTCGTTTCTCACCTTTCGGTTTTTGTCATGCACGGCGAATCGCTGCCGACAAAGCACCTGCGCCTCCATGACGACTGCGATGCCTTTTCCCAGCGCCTCTTCGAGCAGCTCCAGCCTCTCCATGACTTTCCTCATTCGCTCTGAGGAAAAGGAAAATGACGCAAACATGCCCTACGCTCCGCTGTGCCTCCTCGTGTACGCGGCCGTAAATCGACACGTGGAACTATATATAGGCAAGCATATGCATATACGCAAATATACATATATACAGATACATACACAATTACATATATATGTATATATTTTGAGGCACGTGTTTCGAATTCAGCCCTACGAAGTTCCCAGCGCGTTGGCTGACGGGAACGCGGCAAACGTAGAGAGGGTCTTTGGGCGACAGGACATAAGCTCACTTGGCTGCTGCGACGCCCGTGACGCACGCAGCGCGAGAGAAGAAAACAGTGTCACTCGGGTCGTCCCCAAGCTCGCGGGCGCCGCCTTTTTACCTGGAAAAGAAAGAGGCGCCTTGTTCGCGCCTGCCGCCGCGCTGCCGAAGTCACCGCTGAAGCCTGCGCCGCGCTCTTCTTCCCTATCGCGTTTGCCCTCTCCCTCGTCCTGTTTCTTGTCGCCTTTGTCGCCGCCGCGCTCGTCCTCTGCATCCGAGAAGTCTGCGTCGTCGCCCTTCTTCACTAGCGACGCGGCGGGGTTGCCTTTCAGCAGCAGGCCTCCGCATGCCCGCATATACTGCGAGGTGAGGAAGAACGAAGAATTCGCCGACTGCGGAAGAACTGCGTGGAGAAACGGCGTGATGGGGACCAAGTACGACGAGCGCGGGACAACTGCTGCATGCGGATCCGCGGACGTGCCTGCAGGAAACAGAATGTTAAAACAACCAAAATGCAGATACTGATGAAAAAACTCAAAGATAAATGTATACAAATGACTTCAAGCTGGAACGAGCTGCCGGAGCGCATCGGAAGAAGAGGCGGAGGAAGACCAGCGAAAGAAAACAAAGCGTTCAACACGTCACACAGGAAGAGCCGCATGACAAAGACCACGCTGCAGTTACCAGTCCACAGGTCACGGAATATTATTAATAGAAATGCGAGTATATACGGATATATGCGTACATGTAAATCCACATTCTGACATATATAATATGCAGAGCAAAGTGGAGAGCCCGTCAAGAATGTCACTGGGAACAGGCATAGCCACAGCGAGGCAACTAGGCATGCATATAAACAGACGAAAAACCCTGAACATGTTAAGGAAATGCACGTGAACGCAGGTTCTGGAGGAGTCGGACTCACACACGCCGCGTGCCTGCGCTCTGAGGCACGCCTCAGGCGTGAGTCTTTCCGCACATGCGCGTCCGTCAAACCGTAGAGAGTTAGTTGACGTCGAGGTCCAGGCTCGTCCGAGGCTCCAGCTCCCCCACCCTCCTCCCCTCGGAAGAGCCCTTTAGGCGCCAGCGAAGAACTGGAGGCGGCTAGGCCAGACACTCGAAGAGCCGACGAGACCGCATCAGCGTGTCCCTCCTCACAGGCGTTAGCCCTGGGGTTTCTGTGAAGCGCTGTGTATGAAATATCCAAAACAAATGTTCCGGTCGCCCGAGGCTTCAGAGTGCGCTGCTTACCGCAGACCGTCCACATGCGCGTGATGTAGACCTTTTGAAGCGAGTTCACGTCGAAGGTGAGGCGACAGCCGGCGTCGACCGCCTCGCCGACTTTGAGCTGCAGGCCGGTAAGAAGTGGCTCGCTTACGCAGGTTTTCAGGTTTTCGAGGCCTCTGCCTTTGCTCAGCAATGCCCCCATGCCGTGGTAGTCCTCCTCGGCCTCGTTCCCGTCTGCCTTCTTCGCCTCAGTGGACTCAGCTCCAGCGATCCTCTTCTCCAAGTCCGCGGGCTCCTCCGCGCTAGCGTTGCCCCCTGTGCCGCCCAAGAGCTCCGCCGCCGGCGCGGCAGCAACCTTTCTCTCGTCGTCCTCGCCTTTCTCGACTTTCTGCTTCTCCCTGTCAGCGAGCATCTGCACTAAGTCGCGCTCCTCCTGAATGCCCGCCACGAGCTCTTCGGAGAGCAGGACCAGCGCCTGGCGTGCGCCCTGCTTGCAGGACAGCAGCACGAAGAAACCCAAGTCCTTCAGTCGCGAGAACTTTTGGTTGAACGCGAAAACGAGCCCGAGGAAGCCGCCGGGAGACTTCACCCCGCGCTCCTCTTCGGGCGAGAAGATCCACTCCTTTTGTCCCGGCGTCACCGCGGGCGACGTGAGCGGCACGCCAGAAGCCACTTCGCAGAACTCAAGAAACCGCGCCTTCTCCCCTGCGCGACTGGCGGCCGAAGCGGCGCCCGCGGAGCTGCTCGCAGGCGGCGACGCGCCTTCGGGAGTGCCGTCGGCGCCCGCGCTGGAAAAGGCGCGGAGGGGCGACGCATTAGACGAAGAGACAAACGCAGACGCGCGCGCGGCGCGCACAGAGGAAAGGGACGACAACGCGAGCGAGGCTGCGGCGCCGGGCTGCGCAGCGGAAGAGAGGCTGCCTAACACTCGCGACGAAGCAAATGCGGAAAGAGGCGACGAGAGAGCGCGCAGCGCGCCGCAGCATCCGCGGCTGCTGCGAGAGCCGCAGCCGCGGACAGTCGACAAGAAGACCGGCTGCGAGTTTTGCAGACCCGCGCGAGGCAGGCGCGGAGACTCGCTAACAGGTGCAGAAGAGAGAGAGGAGGAAGCGAACGAACGAGAGAAAGAGAAAGACGCGCACAAGGGCGATGCGCCGCCCTGCAGGCGCCGCAAAGCCTCGCCAGGAAGTATCCGTGCGCCGGCGGTCGGGCGAGCCGCGGCGGAAGGAAGAGGGAGACGCGAGAGGTGGCGCGCTGCGTACGCCATCGTGGCTCAGAGGGCGGGAGAGAGAGAAAAAAGCGCAAACAACGGGGCGACCGCCAAGAGACAAACAAAGCCCCGAGAGCCCACGTCTACGCCAGAAGCTGGCACTGGCGCAAGAGGCGAGTCAGAGCAGCAGAAATACTAAAACCGAGAGGAAGCGAGGAGAGACGTCGAGGCGACACACGGAAGAGAGGAAGGCGCGAGTCATGCGAGAAGCGGTCTCGCAGATGAGAAACAAATCAAACGGATTCTGGGCCGCGGCTCTGTTTCTCTCCACGGGACAGGGAACGCGTCGGTGTCCCTGAGATCCTGTCGTGGCTCAGGGGCGGGCGCAGGTCAAGCGAGAAGACCGGCAAATAGCGTCCCTACTTGGCATATGCAGATGCACATGTGCAAGACTGGACTATGGGCCTCGTCATACTTGCGTCTGCCGGACGTGTGCAGACGCAGCGCGGTGAAGGTCGCGATTTCCGCTTGTTCGTACCAGTGAGGAAAGAAAGGAACGCTCCGGACCTTGGCTCCCCTGAGTTCCGCAGGTGGCTGTCTCCTCAGCCGCATGTCCCTTTGTCCTTTTCGTTCGCCGAAAGAAGAGAAAACCTTTCCCTAGTTCCGTTCCTCTTCGTTTCCGAGGAAGAAAGCCAAGTCCCGTGTGGGTATTCTATCAGAAAAGGCGAGAGGAAGCGCAGAGCGAACTCGCGCGTGGAAGGGAGCACGGCGCCGAAGCTGTGCAGACAGGAGAAGTCCATTCTCTTCTCCTTGCAGGAAACAAATCGGGAGAAATGCTGGAACACGTTTCGCGGAAAAGGGGATAGGATGGGAGCCCGGAGAAGCCCGCCAGATTGCGTTCACGTCTCCGTTCACCTTTTCGCAAGCGCGACTTTTACGAAGGAAGAAAGAAGCAACGGAGAAGACAGAGAACGGCGAGGATGCAGGCGTTGTCGAACCAGGCGCGCGAGGACGTAGAAAATCAATTTCCACAGATTTCACGTCAAACTCATTCGAATCGCATCGTTGCAAACGCGTAAAGCCCCAGGCTGTGAATTTTGGCTCAGGGCAACGCGGAGAGATGATTTTGCTGCAGGATGACGGGCGTCCGGCGACGCGCGGAGGCATTGCAGGGAATCCCTTGTAGGTTCTCGTGCTTCTTCGTCTGTGTTTTCCTCTCACACACACTCTGATTTCCTGGGCGTGACTTACCGTCGCCCCCGGTTTCTCCGCGGAGCGTTCCTCTGCTGCGACGGCGTCGTCTCCCGCTTGCTTCGCGGGATTATTCAGCTGGCTGACGGGAGATTCTTCGCGTTTCCTCCCTCTTTCCTCCATCGTTTCGGCCTTTGCCTTCCGGTCTTTTCCTTCCTCCGTCGGGTTCTTCTCCCTCTTCTTTCTGGCGACCCAAGGCGGGTGTGGAGCCCGCGCCTAGGGCTCTAGCGGCGGACGCCGAGGCTGGGCACCTCCAGATCACTCACGGGACTTGGTGAGGGCGTTCACTCAGCGAGTCTTCTGCTGCGCATACTCTGTTTTCCACAGCGTGTCGCACGAGGCGCGAAGAGCGTGCGCGCTTGCGGCCCTCGATGCCTTTTCTGGCGCTTCTGAGGGCGTTATCTGCTTCAAACTGTTTGCTGCGCCCGCGGCTCTGCGGAGACTGGGCGCGTCGAATTGAGGAGGTATGCGCCGGCGAGACGCGACTTTTTGGATCGCTTTTCAGTGCGGGTCGCCGCATACGGGGGCTGATTACCGAGTGCAACCTCGTTCTTCTTCCCCTGCATGAGCTGACTCGGTGAAGCATCTTCCTCTTTTTCTACGCAGGCGTCGTCCCTTCCGCACCGCACAGGGGTGTGTGCATACAGCTATGCACGGACTTGACTGCTGCCGCATGGCGTAGCTCGCTTGGAAAGGAAACGATGCGACGGCGTCCAGGCTCGGGCGCACCTTTTCTTTCTTTACTTTGTATCTACTGATATAACCTCGAGGCGTCGCCCTTTTTATCTTTCCTGCTGAGGCGCGAGGCGCACCGTGGCTGTGCCTGCTTCTCCCTGTTCTGTCTGTTTAGTTGCTGGCGTTCGTTTTGTGCGGAGAACTGGCTGTCGCTCACACGTCTGCGCTGAGCGGAGCTACGCGACCTCCTTGTCTACTTCGTGGCCCATTCGTTTCTCTCCTGGGGGCCTTCCTCGCTGCACGAGAAGAGTGCCGCGCGTCGTCTCGCCCCGGTTTTTGCATTTTCACCCTGAATCGCTTGACGGCAAGAGGGAGACCGGCGCAGCAGATACTCTACGTTTCGTCGCTCGCGCTGTGCGCCGCGTCTGCTCTCCGCCACGCGTCTCCAGTTTTTTCCTCGCGCTTCGCCTTCCATACTTGCTTACTTCCCTCCACCCCCCCGCCCCCCCCGCCGCCCCGCCCGCGCCCGCTTTCATCGTTTGCCGTTCGTTTCGGAGCGATGGAGCCCTCGCCGGCGGGGCCGTCTGGGGCCTGCTCGTCGTCTTCTCCCGCGGCTTCGGCCGGCGCCTCTGCGTCGGCGACGCCCTCCGCCTCGGCCTCGTCCCCCGTCGTGCTCGCCGCCGCGGTCGCTGCGGCGGCAAGCGGCGGAGTGACGGGCGCGACGATTGGGCCCTACCGGCTCGGCTCGACGCTCGGCGTCGGGACCTTCGGAAAAGTTAAACGTATGCGCAGAACACGCGCAGAACACGCGCAGCACCACAGACGCGCTTCTCCAAACCTGTGTGCATCTTTTTTCACACATGTACATGTGTATATGTAAATATAGATGTATATAGGTGTGCATATGTATCAAGTTTCAGATAGCGCAGGGATCCGCCGCGGCTCAGTCAAACGCGCGCAGGCATTTTGGATGCGTGCACACGTTTGTGTATATAAATATATATATGTATATGGATTTATATTGCGTTCTATCTAGTTATATATATTATTGCAGATGTATGTAGGGTAGAGTTATAAGCCAAGAAGCGCTGGCTGGGTCGCAGCGGCGCGTGCGAGCTACGCAGGCATGAGTAGATATGTAGTCGATTGCCCTCTCCGGATTCGGGATGAGACCTTCCACGGCGAAATGTGCAATACTGTCGATCTCGGTTTCACCATACACCGTGTCTTCGCATGAAATGTATATATGTATATATAAACATGTGTAATATATATATTATGTATGTGTATGTATGTAGGCGCATCTGGTGGATGTCGGCGACCTCGCCGCTTGAGGCCGCGCGGGCATCCATGCATGTGTATCTAGGTGTCATTTCGGCGCTGTGACGCTTGGTAGACACCTGCTGTTCGTTGTAGAGATCTGCGCAGAAAACTTTTAAAGCCGGTGGAGAGCGCTGGCGCGGCACGTATTTTTTCTGCTTTTTTCCAGTGGGCTACCACAACGTGACGGGCCAGAAGGTGGCGGTGAAGATCATCAACAAAGCCAAGATGGAAATGATGGACATGTACGAGAAGATCCGCAGAGAAATCAGCATTCTGCAGTGTTTGCACCACCCCCACGTGATTCGGCTCTACGAGCTCATCGACACGCCGACAGACATCTTCATGGTCATGGAGTACGTGCAAGGTGAGGCTTAGCAAACTGCGACCGCGGCGTTAGCAACCCGAAATAATCCGCGATCCAGAACCTCATGGCTCAAATTGAATAAATAAACACAGCATAGTTTGTAGAATACTCAAGAGGATCCCTAAACAGAGACAGAAAAACCCGCAGCAGCACCCCCGAAACCCTAAACCCTAACGCGCGAGGCGAGACAGACGCGTCTGCGCAGTCGGCGAAAAAGAGAGACTGACTGAGGAGAAGTGGAGCAGAGGACAGGATTTAGGGTTTAGGCAGGACAACCAGAGGGAAGATGAAGAAAGGTCGACAGACGGGAGATCTGAGTGAAAGGACGGCCGCGGGCGAGGGAGGGAGTGGGGTGGGCGTCCCGACCGCGAGAGGGTGCAACCGCGGAGAGCCGAGACTCGGCGCAGGGAGTCGCGAGAGACTGCGGAGGCGGCGGTTTCTTCTCTTCGCGATTCCACTTGAGCCGTGTCGTGGCATTCTACGTGTCTTCTCTTCGCAGGTGGCGAGCTCTTTGATCACATCGTGCAGAAGTCCCGGCTCCCCGAGTACGAGGCGCGCCGGTTTTTTCAGCAGATCGTCTCTGGTGTGGACTACTGCCACCGGCACATGGTGAGTTAAGCGAAAGCTTCTTTGCCTTTAGGAACTTCGGCGTCTTTCAAACGCTACGTGTCTTGTTGAATACCTCGATAGTCGGGCCGTGGTTGCGACCCGCAACGGTGTGGATGAGGCTCGTAGTTGTGGGCGATCATCCACGGGCAGCCGCCGCGCAGCCGGGGCTAGGTCAGTAGATCTCTACGTCTCAGAAGGATTTACACAAATATATGCATTTACATGTATATATTTAAATATACGTTTATTCTGCCGTTTCCGTGGACCGGTGCGTAGCCCACTCGGCGCGTACCATTGGCTCTACCAGCACTCACGCCTACCCGTATACGTATGTATATGTATATATATATGTATTTTTTAATATAAGTTCCTATTTATATGCTTACGTATGTGATTGCTAGTGTTTCGTGGGTGTCGCCTCCTTAGATTTGCCACCGGGACTTAAAGCCGGAGAACGTGTTGCTCGACACAAACATGAACGTGAAGGTGGGCGACTTTGGCTTGTCCAACTTCATGCGCGACGGCGAGTTCCTGAAGACTTCGTGTGGATCGCCGAACTACGCGTCGCCCGAGGTTGTCTCTGGGAAGGCGTACGCAGGGCCGGAAGTCGACGTCTGGAGCTGTGGCGTCATTCTCTACGCCCTCCTCTGCGGCTCGCTGCCCTTTGACGACGAGCACGTCCCGAATCTCTTCAAAAAAATCAAACACGGTACTCGAGAAGGCCTTCAGACGCCGAAGGGCTGCTTGTGTGTGTCTGTGTAGGGCTCTAACGTCGGACAGAAAGACAGCCTCGGGTGCCTTCGAGCAGCCCTGGTGTCTGTGTGCGCCACAGGATGATCTCCATACATGTCGATTTTAACTCGCATTTCGCGCTGGCCTCCTCACCTCCTCAGATGCATACCTGGAGGAGGGAGAGGCGGGGGGGGAGGGACGGACGAGGCGGCAGGGCAGAGTCGCTGGCGGTGTCTGTTGCATGCGTGCCGTTGAGTGTCGCTTGGCTTTTTTTCCGCAGGCAACTTCATCTTGCCGGGGCATCTGTCGGAGGCGAGTCGCAACCTGATTGTGCGCATGCTCGTCGTCGATCCGGCGAAACGCATTTCGCTGAGTGAAATTCGCCAGCATCCGTGGTTCACGCAGAACCTGCCGGCGTACCTGCAGAGCTGCTACATGGGAAACCCGCTCCTGACGCGCGTAGACCCGCTCATCGTCATGCAAATGAAGAAGGTGCGCGCCAGCGAGGAGAGAGACATGCGCGATGAATGCAGCTCGACCAAAGGTTCACATACGTATGTGTCTATATGCGTATATATATATATATATATATATATATATATATATATGTGCTTCTGTGGAACACCGAGTGCGACGGGCGTCTGCGCCTTCCACTTTTTTTTTCCCGGTCACGCTGGAAATGTAGCGTGAATAGTACCTTGAAAAAGACGAGTGTGCAGTCGCTGGACAGCCGCGAGCGACTGTGGAGGCCCCCCAGGCGTCGCGTTCCCACTGCGGGCTGTCTCCCGGCGTGTCGGGGCTTTGGCTCGCGTCTCGCCTCGACGCAGGCCGGCTGGTAGCGAATTGTTCCAGAGGAGGGATCGAGGGATGTACTTTCCTTTTCCTTATTTCTTGTCGCACACTTTTGTCTCTTGTCGTGCTCAGCTGGGCTACGATGTCGACGAGAAGGACTTGAACATCTTGACTGCCGTAGGCACGTTTCCCACGCGCGAGACCGTCGCCTATCAACTGCTCGCGGATCGCAGAGCCAAGCAGTCCTCCTTCTCAAGTAAGCAAGTCCCCAGGGATCGGCTCTTTCTCGCGGCTGTCGCGCGCTCCTTCGTGTTGCAACAGGCATTTTCCGGGATTTTGCAGGCCGCTTAATCTGCGTGCTTCTCCTGTCGCGCCGTGTGCATTGTGTCCCTTTTCCAAGTCGCGGCTACGCGACTCCGCCTCTCTAGTGCGGGTTCTACTTCCTGGGATGAGGCGTGTGTCCATGGGATAGTGCTCACGCTCACGAAACAAAATACGAATATATGTATGTTTGTATCTGTGAGCGGGCTTCTGCATGAGCGTCTCCGACGCCTTTCCTGATCGGTTTCGAAAGAAGAGTTTAGGGTTTCGGGTTAGGGTAGTGATCATTGCGGTCGTGGACAGTCTTCACGTCTCGCGGCCTGCTGTCTTCCATGTTCATTTTCCTTAAGGTGTCATGAGAGGCGCTCTGGAGATGCACTTCGGGATACACGTGTACAGTCGCAGCGTGCGGCTCGCCTGCTGCCTCGGTTCTATCGCTTTGTTTTTCATTTTTCTTTCGCCGTGATTCGCCAGATATGCTGCAAGCGTTTTGCAAGGACTCGCCGCCGGTCTTCGCACCTGAGTTTCAGCGCCTTGCCGCGTCGATATCCTCCTCAGAGCCGCCAGTCTCCTTTCCGTCCTTCGCCAGCACAGGGGTGAGTTCGGCGGCTCGTGGCACGACAAGACGCATCTCTATGTCATACGTTTGACACATGCCTACACAAAAATATGTATATATAGGTATATATATTATATATGGATCGAATGTATGTATTTGTGTGGGTGCGCTCACCGCGCAGGCATATCCCTGTTGGTCTGAATGAAATCTGTCGTTTTCGCTTGTGTGTTGTTATGCACACACATGCGCATGCGCGTGTTGGTTTGTAGTGCATGTTAGAGCGCCGTGTGTGCATGCGCCGGCTGCGGCTAGATTTGTGTATCAGCGAAGTTATGGTTTTTTCTCTGCTGGTGTGTGTGGACCTACGGCTGACACCTGGAGGGTCGTGTGCGGACTGTTTGTTTCCGTTCTGCTGTCTCAGGCCGGCTCTTCGGGTGCTCACCCGTTTTTTTCGAGTCCGCAGAACTACTACGCGCCCTCGGCTCGCTCGAGTTCGGGCACTTTGGCGACGGCGGGCACCAGTTCGCCGCCTCTGCAAGGCTCTGCCGCAAACGGCGGCTGCGCGATGAACAACGAATCGCTCTCGCCAGGGCCCGGCACCCGCGCGCAGGGCGTCTCGACGCCTCGCTGGAAACTCGGCGTCGAGGCGGCGTTCGATGCGCCAGTCTTGATCACCGCGGTATGCACCAAGCCCACAGTCCAGCGGACAACGAGGCGCCCAGGGGGCCGCGATGGACGGGAGGGTGCGAGAGCGGGGAGTAGCGCAGGCGGTGGAAGCCAAACGAGCTTCAGTTGCGTTGCGCGGGCGGCTGCAGCTTGCACAGCCTCAGTTAGGCACAGCAACGCGTGGGAGGCGAAACGCGAGAGATGAGACGGGCGGGCTGTTCCCTGTCTGTTGACTCACGGATGAACAGATGATTGCTTCTTACCGATTTGGCCCCCGTGCATGCGCGTGTGTGCGTCGCTTCAGATCGTTAACACGTTGAAGGCCTGCGACTACGAGTGGCTGCTGCTGTCACCGTACCAAGTCCGCTGCAGGCCGATTCGGAGGCCTTCGTCGGCCTCGCTGAACGCGTCGCCCTCTCTGCGTCCGTACGATGCCGTTTCGCCGCTGTCCACCGTCGCTGCGCGCGAGAGTCAGCTGCCGAAAGAGCGGCGGGGCGAGGGCGAGAGACGCGACCCAGAGCCCGACGACGAAGCGGCCACCGGGCTCGCCTCAACGGCTCCTGACAACATTCTCCTCACGATTCAACTTTTCAAAATCGCCTCCAGTCGCTACATTGTCGACGTCCAGCTCTTCGATGGAGCCACGATGCGTAAGTCCCATCCGAACAGGGAGCCACTGGCGCGAAAGATCTGCGCGCCGCCTGCGACGTCGAGGGCGATGCCTGTGCCCTCAGCAGCCAGTGCAGCGAAGCAGGCAGACGGCCTGAAAGCCCGGATTCCTCGCTAGACGATATCTCGTGTCGGAATGCCGATCTCGAGACGCGGATCGCCTCGTCTGACGTCGTTGAGGGGTCTTTTTTCTGCAACATGTCGACTAAGCCTTGATGCAGCCCCGTCCGTAGGTTGCAGCGTGGCAGTGGTGGCGTGCTTGTGGGGATTCGGGAGGTGAATAATTTTCTTCGTTTCGTTTGTCGGGTTGTGTCTGTGCTTTCGCATCGTGCATCTGCCTCGTGTTCGCTATGCGGTCTCATTCGCGTGCAAGTTACGTCTGCGCCGTCGCCTGTTCAGCGGGGATGTCTGAAGCGTTGTGGATTACGTCGGCGATTTACTCGGCCTTGACGCAGCTGCAGCAGCAGCAGCAGCACCGAATGAACTCTCCTCCGGCGGGCGGCAGCAACGCGTCCGCGTCTTCGTCGCCGCCTCCACCCGGGTCGGGCGCCTCTTCGCCGCCATCCTCTTACTCGTCCGCAGCTCCGCGTCCAACGGGCTCTTTGCACCACCGCGGAGGGCGAGCGTGCGCGGGCGACGGCCGCGGAGAAGGGACAGACGCGGGCGACACCCGCGAGTCGCTGGGCGGCGTCCGAGCCTCGCCTGGCGACACTGCGCGAAGCCTGCGGGCGGAGGCTGGCCATGAGTTCAGGGAACCGAAGCGAGAAGAGGTCGAAGCCGCGACTGGGGCAGCTGACGGCGGCGGAGGCGCAGGGCGGCGAAGAGAAGACGGCGGGATCCCGTACGGGGCCGAAGGCAGCACTCAGCCGGCGCGAGAGAGCCCAGCAGTGAGGGATGGAAGGCGAGATTTGAGAAGCAGGTTTGGCGGGGAGGACGCAAGGATTCGAGAAGAACGCAGAGTCCCGTGTGCGAGAGAGGAAGCGAGGAAGGACAGTGTTCGAGAGAGTGGAACGCGCGCGCTGACCACTGCGGATCTACACAGAGAGGCCGCGTGGGCTCACGGATCGCCTGTTGTCATCGCCGCAGCGGAAGGGGGAGGGGGCGATGGGCGCTGAGGACGCGAGATACGCTGCGGGGAGGAAATTTGAGAGAGCGAAAGCGCGGCAGACGAAGGTCCGGGTGTTGCGGGCTCTGCTAGTCAAGTCTTTTTTGTTGAGACACAGAAGTGCAGAGGGAGCGGATGCACGCGCGTAGCTATGCTGCCCTTTTCCTTAAAATGCAGTGACGGCCAGGCGCAGTCCGCGGTGCATGCATATGTATATATGCACTGATGATGAGGTCTGTGCATGCTCATGGATATACAGGCATCCCCAAAACACAACCTGAGGGGTATAGGTTCGCATACGCATGTAACTAGCTGCCACATGTATGTGTATGAATTTGATCTACGTACGCGTTACAGCCGTCCGTGCTTGTGGATAGGGCATGGCAGGGTTTTGTGCTTTGCAGCGCCGCAGCTGCAGGCGGATGTCTGCTGTTCTGTTTGGTTCCGAGGACGAGGCTGGGGTTCATCTCGGGTGCAGATTGGTGTTCGGTCCCCACGTAGGGTAACCGCCCTCCGCTATTTCTTTCAAAGAAATGCGACAGGCTCTGGAACACCCCGGAAGGGAAGCGCCGCAGTCGGAGAACTCTCCCGGCGCGCCGATGAAAACATCTCTCACGTGTTGCCGAAGCAGATGCCCATTGCCCTGCGGCGGCCAGTGTGGATTTCTGTGTAGCTAACTGGGCTGGCGTTTGCTGGCGGTCACCCACAAAGCCGGTCTACTTATCAGTGGTCTACCCTGACACACTTTTTACGGCAGAGCACGAATAGACTTTTGCGGCGGACATGCCTCTCCGTAGGACTGGCATTACCCTACATACTGGCTGAGTAACGACCGGTCCAGAGGGTCTCTGCGAAGCGAGCCGCTCATGCTCTTGCTACTGGAGGGGAGAGCTCTCGGTATCCAGCGGAGTGGATGGTCGGCAGAGAAACCCTCAAGGCGCACTGTAGGGGAGGAAAGGTGCTGAAGTGACTGTGAAACACCGAACGCCTTCTGATCGGTTGCCACTACAGTGCTTTGTAGCAGTCGCAGCAATGGGCCCTCTTCAGGCTTGGCTGAATGGGGTGGCTGCAGCGGTGAAACAGCGAAGCAACAGCTGGATGCAAGGTCGCGCGAGCCCATGGGCACTCCTGTTCCCAGGGAGGGGGGGAAGGGCAGCAGAAAATGCTTGACGAACCCTTCTCCGACAGTTGCTGGTCGACCCACTTTACTCCAGTCAAACCGGCGCTACCTGCTTCGCTTGCCACCAAAGAAACATTCCCAATGCCAGTCTATGCGCGCTAAAGGACGTGTTAGTCCTTTTCCCCTCGTAACTCTACTGGATACTTTTGGCTTACGAAATCCAATTAGCGCCAGCTGCTCCTAGAGCTTGCCTACGTGCTCCCAGACGTGCGGTCGCCACCCCACCTTGCATGATTCATAAAAACGCTGCGCAGTCTATCACGTCAGAACGTAGTGAGCCGGCTTACGTGTCTTCGGATACCATAGAGGCCCGTACATAAGTGCAAGCGCACGTTCCAGGTGGCGTTTGTATCAGGCGTACCACAAACGCTCACGGTTGACGTGTCGCACTCGCAACGCAGGAAAAGGAAACTGGCATGCGCACGCTGGACGGAAGTCAAAGTCGACTATGCTACAGGCGCAGAATTATGCGCTATCGGTAGATCGCAGAACGGCTCCGCACACATGGCTCGCTCACTTCCGCTTGCCCACGAAGGGAGGTCCTCCTATCACCGATGATGGCCAAACTGCGCCACAAACGGTGTAGCCGCCCGAAAATGAATCGAAAGCGCTGACGGCGCGCTCAAGTCGGCACGGCGGCGAAGTCCACCCCCTTGCGGCCCTCTTTTTTTGGATGTCTTAAGATTTGTATCCAAACGCACATCTGGGACCACTTCGTGCGCTCCTGATTCTTCGAAGAAACTATGGTGGTTCCACACCACCGTCCACAAAATGCATACACGTTTGTGCTCCTCCAACATACCAGTATTATGCTCACGGACAGAAGCGAGCAGCATTCGCCGACTATCCTCCATCAGCTTGAATATCTGAACCGACACGCTACGATATTCCGAATGGTGTCCGTTACCGGCTACACTCCACGCTGCTTCCTGCAGGAAGCACATGGTGGCGAGCCCGCCGTTACGCCTTTCACGTAACTGCAGATATGCTTCAAATGAGCGAGGAGGGTGGATATTCACGCACATTTGTTCTCACCACGCATCGACGCAAGAGCGGCAACTCAGGCGGAATCGGAGAGGCACACAGTCTGAGTCTTCAATTCGCCAAGGGTGCCTACCACAGCCTAGTGATTGCTTGGTTGAGACTTTCCTGACCTTCCTGCTGTACTCGAGTCCCAAACGCAATCCGAGAATCTTCATACGAAACTGTGGAGGACCTCGTGTGGCATCGGACTCTTTTTGACGACAGAAGGAAATGAAATAAAGCACGCAGGGCCCCCGCAGTACGAACAAAGAAAATGATGCGTCAAGCCGCCGACAGCGTTCTATGGAATGGGAGGAATCTAAACCGCATCGAGGAAATTCATACCTGTAATGCAGATGTTCTTGTTCCGGCTTACTCCTTTCTAACCCTGTCATGTTTCGTACCCTACTTCGGCTTGCTCTTCACGATACTCTTCTCCAGTTCCCCCGTTCTCAGTGGTGTCCCCGCATGCTGCTCTTGCCGCACCTCGCTCTGCTATATCGCCGGCGGAGGGCTCTCTGATTTTGAACTCTTCCTCTCCCTTACCTTCGCTTTCTATAATTGTTACGAGACACAGAGGGCACACCCGACGGCCGCTGTGAGTGAGCCAATCGTGGACGCAATGATGATGAAACATGTGCATGCACCTCAGTGTCATCATGTCGTCTCCTGTTTGATACTCAGCCAGGCAGATGCTACAGCATCGGCTGCTGTCTTCGGAATCTGTTTGCTCCTCGTCTTTACCACGGTCCGCACCGTTTCCCGTTGAGTTTACACAGCTCCCCTCTCCGGCTCGCCGGCCGCCACCAGCAGACAGCGCAGGTGAGCCTGCTGTTATGTGTCTCATGGAAGTGCTCCCACACCCTCCGGAAAACTGCTCGCGGACTCCGGCGGCTCCAGGTGGCAGAGGAGGCTGTGCCACAATGCTCGACTGGTAGGTGGATCGTTTCTTTGCCTCTTTACACAGCGTGGAGCAAGTGGACGACCTCGGGAGATTGCTACCTGAATATCCTACGCTAGCACGCCTCGCCGGTGGTGCACCTTCTTCCTGGCCACACGAACATGCCCCTTTTGCACATTTTGCTACAGCCGAGTCCTTCTGCTTAGTTGCTTTCGTCTCTCGGTTCCGGAACGTCCATCGTCGCGTGTTTCTAGATATCTCTGCCTCCGAAAGAGGCCGACTTCGTTCGCCTGCCCCTGCCCCTCCGGTGCCTCCGGCTACACGAACAGCAGCGTCGAAACCCCACAGGCGCGCCCACCCGCGAGATCCCTGGGACCCCTGGGCGATACCGGCGCCCCTCCAATAGCTGCTTTGATGGAGTAGAAGCAGTGGCTGCTGAATCATCGCAAGGAACGAATCGAGATCTGTCCGACCCATAGCTGCCATGGACGCCACCAACGCGCGCTCCACAGCCTCCTCCCTTGCAAGAATGTCGTGTAGCGGAAGAGCTCGCTCAAGTACTGCCTCCTGGTCTAGCCACATCTGGAATACGACGTCATCTTCGACGTCTGCCGCGGATGCGGCCTCGTCTAGCAAAAGGCTCAAGGTCAAGGGACTAGACGGAGAAAGTGTAGAGGCGCCGCGAGAAACTTCGCCGCCAACAGCCTGCGACGTTGATGAAGACAGCGCCGCTTCCTGGGTCTCTTCATGCTGGCTGCTGCCCGTTCCGCTCCCAAATTGACGGTGACCGCTGTTTCCATTCATACTGTTGTTCCGAGGTAACCACGACGAAGATGAGTAATTCCGCTCTCCTGCGGGCCTGCCGTCAAAAGTAGTGCTGCTTAGAGAGCCTCGGCCAGGGATAGATGGCAGGCGATCTTGGGCCAGCCAAGCCAAACTACGGCTTCTTCTAGAGGTCCTGGATCGGAGTCTACTGAAACAAAGACCTCCGTGTGCAGACAACTCTTCGGCTCTGCAGACGGTTTCCCGAACTTCGACAATCGAATGCACGTGAACAGTATCTTCGATACGAGGGGGAGTGATGTTCGCCTTCGCTACTCGAGTGGGATAGGCTCGGTTGCGAACGGACCCCACAGACGCGCTCGGCGTGTGTATCGAGGTGCCTCTTTGACCGAGCTCACCAGACGCCAAGTTGCTCGATATGGATTTCAGGATGGTCGACGACGGCACGCGCACTTCGTTTGTGCGTACAGAAGTTCGGGTGAGCGTGCTGGATTCCGTCTTCTCCGAAACAGGCAACGAGCGGCTGAGAAATAGCCGATCAAGGTCAAAGAGATGCTTTGCTAGATCCCTGCGAGACGCTCGCGACCGCCGTCGCTCCCCCGTGCCTGCCCAACGTCTGCTGCCGCTCCCCTCTACCACTTCCCGGCTTCTACAAGTTTGTCGCTTTGTTCGTCCTCGCTGTATCTCCACGTACGGCCCTGAGGACGCATTGCACCCTGCACGAGAACCACCGCACGTTAAGTTGCTAATCGAGACCTTGCTTCTGAGAGGTAGGACAGCCTCCGCCGTCTCGAGCGATGTCGCACCTGTCAGTGCGAAACGCTCTTTTCCACGCTTCTCTTTCTGACTGGTTGTGATTTTTCCGTCGATGCTGAAGGTCGGCAACTCCGAGTATGCATGTGCAACTGCGGACATGGAGGGCTTCCGAATCATTCCTGGCGGCGGTAAAGGGGTGGAAACGTGTGCGGGGTATGCATTCAGAGGCAAGTTCGCTGCCGATTGTACTATGCCATTCTCTGTTTCATTCGCAGGTCTTGCGAGTATGTTAACTAGCGAGCGATTCCTCAGTGCACTTCGGGGCGAAGGAGGGATTGGGACGGCACTAACTCTCGAAATTTCCTTCTGCAGTGCGGCATTCCCATGCGAACGATTGCGAGGGGATGGTAGAAGGGGAAGAGAACGGGTGGTTGCCTTCAGTGTAAGACTGTCTAGCCCAGCAACAACACAGTTCCCGGTGCCACACACAGCCGTTCGTCCGGAACTTCGTGCTTCTTTTATCGACAGTGGCGTCGACAGAACGGCGGAGCGCACCAGCGGAGGAGCCCGAGGTGTTGCTCTTGTGAACGGAACGGAAGACGTGGCCTGTGATTGACGTTGGACTCGACTGACCTCGGACAAAAGCCTTTGAGAACGACGATATTGCGGTTCCCAGCAATCCAGCGTGTCCAGTACTGACGACGTTCTCCCAGCAGGGGGGCTGTCATCGAACCCGCTGAGTGCCTGTTCTAGTGTTCTAAAAGAAAAGAGCTCGGTAGGTCCCGTGGGCGTCTGGCGTAATGCGAAGTGTCTTCGTTCTGTCCTTGGAAGTGACGAGAGTCGAAATGGCCACAAAAAGGATGAAGGTGAGGCTGACAGACTCCGGCCCCGGGTACGGTAAGTTGTGCACGCTGGCGGAGGGGGCATGAGAAAATTATTGAGAGAAATAACGCTGGGCGTCCCGAACAACAGAGATGGATGTTGTGTGCCAATAATTCTATCTGAAGAAGCCGCTTCTACTTTCTCCTCTACTATATACGAATCGCCCGCTGATTTCCTTGAACGACGAAGCACCTGTCCCTTCTGTGTGTATGAAGTCACCAGTGGAGACACTGACGTCGGCAAGTCAACCCCGTACGCGGCGTCATGCAAGCTTGCATTTCCCGCCGCGGAATCCCTTGCATGGGGGGCCACAGACGAGGGAGCTCTATCCACTGATTCTGACGGTGACGGTCGCGCTGGAAATGACCAAGGCATTCCAGAGAGCTGCAGTGACCTTCCGGAATCTATGTGAGACGCACAGTTGGTTGATTGCCAACGGAGGCCCCACGCCGATGAAGGGGCTCCTGGGGACGCGGAAAATTTTTCTAGCACTCGCTCCCCGCTAGGCAGTAGTGACCGGGAAGGGGGAGAGCAAACACGCGACGAATTCACCGGGTCATACACCGCCCCCCCCCAAGCTTTCCCTCTAGATAGAGAGGAACGACGAGAGGCTAGCACAGAGGAACTAAGGCGCGAAAGCCGATCGTTGGGTTCTACCCGCGGTAATGAAAATGCCTGCACAGGATTGTCTCTGTGGCTGGATGTATGATTCCCTGAAAAGCCATGGACTGCCAACCAGGATCTCATAGGAGGACCACGAATCCCGCTCGGTAGTAAAGTACCCGCAGCGCTCGTCTTGATCCAGCGGTCCGAGTGCCGAGAGGTGGCATGTTCCTTAGTGTGCCGATCTCTTACCATGCGTTGAGACTCTGCTGACGCCCGTCGCTCACTCGCGGCTCCATGCGGGACGGAATGCAGCGCATCAGAGATATTTGGCAACGATAATGATAGTGGCTTCGATGGAGGACCGTAGGCGAGAGTCGGCGCCGAATTCCGACAGAAATAGTAGGCAGGGGCGAAATCAATAGTACTAGCAGGGTCGATTGATGACACGTCTTGGGCCTTCTCACGCACATCGAGAAAGACGCTAGTCGGCGTGCAGAGCGTGCCTTGAGGACGAAAGTACGAACAGTGCCGCGGAAAAACAGATCTCTCGCAGCGAGATCCACGTTCCCTAGAACGGGTTCTTTTAGAATCAGGTAAGGCAGTCACCGGCCCTTCTTCCTCGTTTTGACTTTGGCGGTAGGCCACGCTGGACGTGCTTGCTCCTTCCTGACTGTCGTCTCTACGATCCGGCCTGACTGGGCTTCTTCTCGCGGTACTCCCAGAACCTGATTCTATGCCGCAACTACTACGAAGAGGGACGTAACCGCTTCCAGAATGCTGACCTGTTGAATTTCGATCCCTGATACGTGTCTCCTGTAGAGCTTTCGCCCTCGTCTGAAAAGACAGAACATACTTTCGCAGCGAGGCGCTTCTTGCTATGATGGCACCATGTAGCTGTTCCTCCTCCGCCTCAGCGAGACGCCTGATCAACCGACACAGACGGTTAGGAGTCGAATCCTCCGGTCCAATGATTTTGTCAGTATCATCTTGATCAGGCCGCAGCAGTGGAGAGGACGGCAGCCTTGGAGGAGCCATAAGTAGACAGGAGGACAAATCGAGCTAGACATGCTCGTCGTGCCATCGTGTTTTTTGGAGTGTCAAACCCCCCTACCGGCAGCGCTTCATAGCAAAGCGATAATCACTTCTCTTCTTCGCCACGGGTCTGGGTTGTTCAATTTGCGTTCCCTCGCGGCTGCGTGCCCGACCCTGAACCACCGATCAGTCAGCACTTCTCGGGAAAAAAAGTGGACAATATCAACGACAATGAGAACGAGACTGCACACGTGAGTACGGCCTCTACCGACCAGGCATAAAAGAAGAGTAGCACACGGATGCCGAGGTCGTTCTGAATGAACGCGGGTGTCACTCTCGTGAAGCGCGACCGACAGTCTCTCGCTATCTGTGCTCACCGCTAGAATCCGTCTGTCGTTTGCGGAGCGCACCACCCTATCAACTGCTTCACTCTACCTCATGGCAACAGCCGCTGCTCCCGGTATAGAAACTACGCTAAAACTGCAGTTCACCGGGTCGCCTGGAAACTGTCGAGTAAGATAGACGCCCGCCGTCGCTGGCGGAGAAACACCTCTGCCTACAACGTTTGACAAGACTGTAGCGCGCCTATTCCACCTATCTGCGTTGCCCTGAAGGGTTGAAACACGTAGATTCAGCTGCGCCATCAATTTAGTCTCATGCCATTGGAGGCTCACTTGTTCTGGCGAAAAATGGTCGCCTCTGCGAACGAGACGGCACACAGCCAGTGACCTCTAGTCGGGCTCTCGGAAAAACAGCAAGACACGGTCAGTGGCGCTCGCAGTGACTTCGCTAACGGCTTGCGCATAAGGCGCCTGAACAGCGACTTCAGAAGCGCACCATCGCCTTCTTAGACTGAGCTAACTACGCTTCCATTGTCGAGGGCGACGCAGGGAGAGTAGACACGAAGTCCTACGCTTGTGTGCCAACGATCGATAGACACGGCTCACAGGGCGCGCCCTTAACACGCGGGTTTCCCGAGCGCCCCGCCTATCGGGACAACAACTTTGCCCCCGTGTTCAACTAAAAAACTCGGGAAAAGGTCAGAAACATGACTAGAGGGATTCTTGCGACGAAGACCCAACAGAGTGACGCTGAACACGAAAATATCAGATACTCAACCCGTGTGTATACAGCGCGCTCCGGTGATTGCTTTCCTTGCACTTACCAGCAATCTTGCAAATCGTGTCTACGGTTACTGCGGCCAGTCTGCACACCCGCGCGAGTACCGCGGCTACTGGAACGCTATGGAGAAGAATTTTGACAGGCGCGCCTACACCGCCTATTGTCAGGTTTCCGCGGCTGATGAATGCAAATACATAAATGGCCTGAATTATACTTCTCGTAGGAAGAGGAATTCCGGTACCATTTAGCCGTTGCTACATCCCATGCGGTGAATGCGAACTACAGCGGCAACTCCCGAGATGCCTATATCCGTGTACTTTCCGTGGACAACCCTAATCAGGAGAGTCAGATACTCGAGCCGAAAACTTGACTACATACACTACATTGCATGTAACCAAAATAAGACATGGCTTCAGACTGATGGTGCAGGGATATGTGTTTGAAGACTAGACTTTCACGTCTTGTTTGGGGGGGAAGGACGAAGAGGGGCAGCCGTCGCCCGCGGCCGTAGCCTCGCACATGGTGACCTGTAAAAACAAGAACACAGCAACATATGGTAAATGAAGCAGACAGAAGTCAGTTTACGACGCGGTGCCAGTCCATAGAATGGCGAAGCATCAAGCCGCTACGGTCTGTGCATAAGGAATCATCCAGATGTACCGCCTGTTTAGTGACGAAGAGGGCAAAATAAAACACACCCTATCGCCGTGGAGAGGCGCCCAAGTGTCTGTTGCACATGACTCAGTTCTCTTAGTCACTGAGAGGACACGTGGCTCTTCGCTACAACGCTCTCAGCAGAGAAACCGCTTGAAACGGAGCGAAGAGGAGCAGCAACGTGTGCCACAGCCACTCCCAGCCGGCTTAGCGTGCGTGATGAGATATGTGGTAATTGATCTGATATACACGTACACGGAGGAGCAGCCTGCGTGGAGGCATATCTGTCGAAGGACACGAAGCCACAATCGAGTACATGCACGCATCAACGGGAGCTCCAAGGGAGGATCAAGGAGCTTTCTTCAGACAGCCAAGAGAAACTTGTAATCAACGCGCTTGCGCTCATCGACTCTAGTTCCGAAAAAGATCATCCTACGAAAGAACCAGTGAGCCTCCCGTTTACATCAAAGACGGACAAAAATGAGAAAGTACACCACATGAGACACAATGAGCCAGCTCTTTCCGTTTTCTTCAGACAGCCAAGAGAAACTTGTAATCAACGCGCTTGCGCTCATCGACTCTAGTTCCAAAAAGAGATCATCCTTTGAAAAGGGAAGACTGTTTGACACAGCGCGACGAGCACGGCTCCCAGGATGTGCACAGGCGCACTACACAAAAAACTTGCACCATGAAAGCATGTCCAGGTCACGCCTGCAACATCACCCGAGCCTCTCCACAAGTTGTCAGACTAGTTGTACACGTTCGCGACACTCAACAGTCGTGCACGGAGAAGGAATTGCTTCGCTTTTCCGCGCCGTCCGATCGCCCGTCGCGAGTTTTCATCCCGGCAAAGTGCCGAAGGGAGGCTCTAGCGGTTCAACAACATCGGTGTTGCTTCGAACTTCCAGACAAAACGACTGTACGCACGACCGGGCAGGACCCGCACCAGTGACACCCGTTAACGAACAAAAACTTGGCTTACCAGTTGTGGGCGAAACCCGGTGCGACAGGAGCGCTGCTCGGTGCAGTGAAAAACGTATCAGTGCGGGAGTGCCCGAAAAAAAACCCGGACAGGCTGTCTCGCCGACGTCCCCCGACCGCGTTTCATGCATTTCCGACTCCGTGAATCCCGGCAACCGCACCTCCCTTTCGCTCCCGCATCCCCGCCGTTTTCCAACCGGCACTCAGCAGGGCGTCGAATCATCGGCAACCCCGTCACAGGACAGGAACCACGCGAGGAGCGAGGGACGGAAAAAAAATTCTGGTCGGACTCAAAAAACATCGCAGCGAACTCGTCCTCCTACCGTCTCCCCGCGGCCACGAAACTGAGGAGAGCGGCGGCGCCCGCCGCGTTTCTTGCCTGTGGGGTCGCGAGGCGCGGAGTTCGAGATCGAGGCGAACCGAGGCGAACCGAGGCGGCCTGCGGCGCGCCTTGGCCTTCGAAACTGCATGCGCAAACGAGCGGCATGTGCGACTTGTCCACAGCTTGCATGCGCACAGTGGCCGCGTTTTTGACTGTTCATGCGCATGCAGAAAAGTCTAAAGATTTCTACCTAAAGAAAAAAGTACATATTTCCATTCTGATGCACACAAGCGCTCCTTCTAGCTTTTCACTAGCAGGGTTCTCTTTAGGCCAAAAGGTGTCCGAGAGTCCAGGCTTCGCGTCGACAGCGGCTCTGTCCATACTGGCTGCATCGCAGGACGGCCGGTACGAGCGTTTTTTCGCATTTTGCCGACGAATGTAGATCCGACAAAACGTGTGCATCTCTATCGCTTCTTTCTCGCATTTGCAAAAAGCGCGCGCTGTTTTTTAGCTCATGTCTGCAGCTCTATGAGGAGGCAGACACGATGAAGGTGTTGCCATGAGCTTGAGCGATTTCTAGGCTCTGGCGACAGACAGCTCGAAAGCCTTTTTCCGCTGCAGGGGGAGACGGCCAGAGGAAATAGGGCATCGGGCTTCTTTGCCTCGTCTCAATCTATAAATTTATTTGGAGGAAATGAGTTAGAATCCGAAGCGAAGCTTCCGGAGAGTCACGCAGCGCCGACACGGTTGAGCGGTACCCGTTGTCGCGCGACTTCCTCATGCTCTTCGCCTGACACCCGCTCTCTCCCTCTCTCTCTCTACCCCACTCTCTGACCTTCCGCTGTGTCTCTTCATTGCTTGCTTCGCTCCCGTGAGCGTCCCTTCTCTTCTTTCTCCCTCCATTCTGACCCCGTTGGTGCGCCGCTTCTTTTTTCCAGATGCAGCGACCAGCGCTTGGCCTCGGGGGGCTCCCCTTCCCCCTTTCGGACTTACCTGCCTTCGGAAGCGACCTTCTTCCTCTCTTCGTTCGTCTGCGCCACTGTCACTGCCGCGAAGCCGCTCTCCACTCCTCTGTGTCTCTGCTACACCCCCGTCGTCTCCGCCCCTCTCTGTACAGTGCGCGGCATCACTAGAGTCCGCGCAGCTCACATGCGCCTCGGCGGAGTTGCTACAGGACAGCACTTGCCCTTTGCAGCGCTATGTGAGTTGCACATACCCCTCGCCATCCGCGTCGCTTTCTTTGTGTCTCCCCGCTTCGTCAGGAGCCTCTTTGGCTTTTACGCCTTGCGATGCTTCGACGTCTCACCGTCTTTGGGCCTCCGCGGCGTCCGCTTCCTCGCGAGCAGCAGAGCAGCTGCATCTCGTCTCGCGTCGCTGCGCCTGGCCTTCGTGCTTCCCTTTCTCAACCTTTCAGTCGTCCGCGTCGCGCTCACATCTCTCTCTGCCTTCCGATCTTCCGCAAAACGTCTCTCTTTGCCGTCGCTGGCGGTCAGTCAGCTCTCTCGGCCGGAGCTCTCGAGTGGCGCGTCTGCCTGCTGCCCCGCGGTTCTTCTCGGCTGTCTCCCACCCCGTCCTGACGCTCACAGAACGCGCGCCGAGTGCGCAACACACGACGAATAGGCAATCCTGGCCTGTGCATCTGGAGGCGCTCAGAGAAGTCATTGCAAAGGCAGAGTTCATCGCCCTCGATGTTGAGCTAACGGGTGAGGAGGGTGGAGGACAATTCCCGGCGGGAAACGGTGGCGCATGGGATTTTCACTCTCGTCTGCTCTCTGGCATGTGCTGGTTCAGTTCTTTTCTCCACGCTGCTTGTTTTTCGGCGTCGCCAACTCCCTCATCAGGATCCTGGCTCTCAATGCCTTGCCGTTTCCATCCTTTCGAAGTCCGCGTCAGTCATGATGCGTTCCGCTCCCTGCGGCTTTTCCGGTCTGCCGCTCTCGCTGCCGCTCTCGTTCGCCTATTCTCTTCACAGCCCTGACACAGAAGGCGACTGGGCCGTGCTTTCTGGCGTCAATGTGCTTCATTCTCTTCCTTCCCTCTCGGCCCGTCGTGTGCGCCTCTTCTTCATCTGGCAGTTTCTCGAACTTCACACTGGGCAATCCGCGCTCGTTGTTGGCTTCTCGTGTCTGCTGGGCGATGCTCAATCACTAACCTTTCACCTGCACGGGAGCAGCACGCGCGTGCGCGACCGCTAGGCGGCGACTGCGGAAGCGTGTCGACGCGGCGGCGAGTCTCGCTGTTGTGCATCTCGTGGTGGTGGTCTGTCTGCAGGTCTGCACGTCAAACACGAGAAGTATCTGGGCGTTGAGCGCTGCTACGAAGCGCACTGCGAAGGCGCGCGCAACTTCTTGCCCGTGCAGCTCGGTCTCTGCGCGGCGCGACGAGCGAGTAAGCTGCGGAGACTTACGACTGTAAACGCTCTCGAAAGTGGAGGGGGGCTTGTCTCGTGGCGACACGCTTTTCCTCAGTTGAACACGGCTCGTTGTTCGAGACGCGGGCACGGAAACGCTGTCCCATGTATTTGAAGCAAAACTAACGGGGGGCAGGCGTTCACGTTCGAGTTTCAGCCTTTTCTTTGGTTGGTTCTGTAAAACCGGGACGCCCGTGATTTGAAGTAGGTTGGTGTTCAAGACGTTTAGTTTCTGTTCGCAGAAGAGCCAAAAAGGCGCGGCGACCGCCCTCGGTCAAGCTCGGAAGCACTCTTTCACGCCTGCCTGGCGTACCCAGTCGTCTCTCGTGCGCCTGCGGTCTTCCTCGGCGCCCGGAGAGTGCCGGCTGCGTTGTGGGCGTCCCCCAGCCCTCCGTCGCAACGCCCGCTTCGGTGTTCAAGTCCTGAACTCTTCTGGGGGTTGTCGCGACTGCTCGCTTTGCAGGCCCCGCCGAGCCGCATCGGTGGATTCTGACGCCTGCGAGCGTGTATATGTTCCCTCGGGAGGCGCGGCTTTTTCAAGCGTCCACGGCAACTCTCACATTTCTTCGAGAAAACGGATTCGACTTCAACGAGTGGCTCGACCAGGGCATCCCGTTCCTCCGCGCCCAGGTACGCCGCCAGGCCCCCTGGGTCCGACTTCTCACGTGAAGCGAGCGACGCGTCTGCCGGGCAATATGCACACACACAAACATTTCTAGATCCACACAGAAACGCCTCTACACTCATACATATATGCGCGTGGATATATATTTGTATATACGTCCGTGCCTGCAAGGGCGTGCCTGCTTACCGTGGTCCGTGCATATACACATATATATATATATATATATATATAAATATGGATGTAGGCCTGTGCCTCGGAGGGTGGATGCCGATAGGCTGAAAAACCGCGCTTAACCACGCATGCTTCTGACGAGCGGGCGGGGAGCTGCCGCACGTTTGCGGAATCCTCCCTCCGTCGTGGAGCTCCTCTCGTTGGGTCAGTCGCCCCGGTGCCTGAACGTGACCTCGAAACGCCGATCTTCGGCCGTGGGGGCGAAACAGCGCGGCGCCGCGATGTTTCTAGTGCAGCAGCGCTTCGTGCGTGTCGTGCTGCAGGAGGAGAAGGAAAAACGTCAGGCCCTGCAGACGCGCATAGACGACCTCGATCATCTGATACAGACGCGGGGGAAGGGGACGGCGGCACGAGGTGAGATGCCTACGCTCAGCGGGTGGACGAGGCTCACAATCCGTCGACTCCGCGCGACCGGAGTGCTTAGAGTAGAGACAATCGTTAACATAAAGTCTCGGATTCACCGTTTTCGTTGAGCAACCGAGAGAAAGCAGGACTCGGAAAGCCTGGCTGCTAGCTCTAGAACAAGGAGCTCGCGCCACGACCTAGACGTCGCACCTGCATGCGGTCGTGCGCCCACGTATATGCGTCCTTCCATCCAGCAGCTTTGTCACCGCTCCGCGCCTCCACATGTGCGCAGAGCCCGAGTTGTTCGTGGACGTTGTTTTGCTGGGAGGTGCTGCCGTTTTGGCGGACCTGTTGGATCTGGTTTCCGTTTCTCTTGTTCCTCGTTCCGTGCGCCCATCCCCCAGACGCGCCCGAGGGCTCTGCCGCTTCGCCCTCTCTCTTGGAAACTGCATCGCCTGAAGATTCGGAGCTGGCGGCCTCGGTGCGCGCATCGATTCGCGAGTGGCTCGCTAGCAAGCGCCGCGAGCCTCTGCACCTTCCCGTCGAGAGTCCGCTTCACCGTCTGCTGCTTCACTCGCTCGTCGCCTCGGAGTTCCCTTCTCTCTACTCGCTCTCCGTGAAACTCGGCGACCGCCGCGTGCTGGCAATTTACCAGTGAGTCAAATTGAGCCGCGGAACGAGTTGAAGGCGCTGGAAGCGAAGGGAGGGAGATGCCTGCTTTCCACGCGATTGCGCCCTGCGTTTGCGGCACAGCGCTCTCAGAGAGGACAGACAGTGACTGGTGCTTGATTCTCCACGCCCACGGATGCGTATATATATATCTGTGTATACTTATATCTTTGCTTGGGGATGTAACAGGCTTGGTCCTGCGGCTGCGTAGAGTAATGCATGTGATATGCGGCACGGAGCCGTGGCTTCTCATCAGGCGCGGTGTACGCGGAGGGCTTTCTGCGAACGCGTGGCGTAGGGAATGAGGCATCACATGCGTCGCCTCTTTGATGGTGTCGGCGGAATGAGCGACTGCGTCTATATTTCAGCGGCGCGGTATTCCCGTGTATATACACCTGCGCGCTTGCGCGTGAATGCAACATCGCCCGACCTACACGGGCCTTCACGCTTGCACCTTGCGGACGTGTAGATCTGAAGAAGAAGTCTACGAGGAGCAGCGCCGGGGCCTCCTGGAGGACATCCAGAGAGTGGAAGAGCTGCGAGGCGTGCGGCAGCTGCTGGACGATGTGTCGGACCACAAGCTCGTCGTGATTGGACACAACTGCTTCTACGATTTTCTGCACATCTTCCAGACTCTCTACGCGTAAGGCGCCGGAGTCTCCCCTCGGGCGCCGACCCCCGTGTGCGCTCTGGGCGGCTCCTCCTGTCGAGCCACGAGGAGCTTCGCCATGCGGGCACCCGGGTTCGCTACAGAAACACACAGTTTTGCATGCTCATCTATGCGCCTCTGATGCCTAGCACCCCGATCCGTTTTTCTCCTGGCCGTTTGAACCCGCGTTTGTGGAGATGCCTTCTCACTCGGGTTGTGTACATCATTGCTCCTCGCGCGAGCGCCACACGGAGCCGAGGCGACCGGCTGCTGCGGCGCGTGCGTCAACGTGAGATGCGCGCGTCTTACCTGCCTGTTGTGTGTGTGATGACATTGCTTTCAGCGACCTGCCCCAATCGCTCTCTGAATTCAAGACGACCTGGACGCATTTGTTTTCGTCGACGTTCGATACCAAACTGATTGCCGAGTCCCACGACGCTCTGGCGCCTTTGCAGCCGCCTGCGACCCTTAAAGGTGAGGGCCTAAAGCCCGCAGTGGGCCTGCGACCCTGGAGAACGGATGCGTCTTCCACTTGCTTCTGCTTGGTCTTTTCTCCGTTGCCCCTGTCCGAGCGGTACTGGAAAACGTTCCTCTGGGCTGCGTTTCCAGTCGGCCGCTACATGGGTCTAGGGGCGGCTGAGTAGGATAGTCTGCACAGAGCGACGTCGACAGCCCTCCCTTCTGCTCCCTGCGTCCAGGGCGTTAGGGTTTACGGTTCAGGGTTAGGTGTTTCGAGCTTTATCGTACCTGAGCGACCTCGGCGGCTGGTGCTGGTGCTGGAAGCGACGCTAGACGGAGCGACCCCGCCCTGATGAGTTTTGTGTTACGGGCTGTTTCCACATTCGTCTCTCCCGTGAGTCTATTCGTTGAGGCGGATTCAGAGACTGCGCAGACTGCCCGTGGTCTGCTTGCCGTTGGCAGGGCTGTGTGACTTCATGGCCGCGCTCGCCGCCGCCACCATGCAGTCTGCAGACTCGAAAGGCCGGCGAGAAGAGAGAGACGCTTCCGCGTCGCCGCTGGGAGCTCCGGAAAGTCTCGAGTTTCAACTGGAACTGCTTCCAGGCACCAAGTGGACGTAAGGCGCGGATTCAGAGACTGGCGCATGCGGCGCCTTACGCGCTCGGTTGTATTCGTCCACTCCATTCTGTCTGCCTCCAGAGGCATCTATAGTTGCGTTCATGCACAGTTGCGCGATCGATGCTCGAGGAAAGAATGCGTTTGGGCCGATGTGCCGGTTTTTGCGCAAAGTGAAGGCGCATGAACGTTGAGTCCCCCGCCTGAGCCGTATCGCACTTCGGGGGGACGCGCATGCAAGGGAGCACCTTGTGCCTCTCTTTCACCGGACTGTCAAGAGACGACTCCCAAACATACATGTATATATATTATGTAAACATCTTTGCACCTAGTCACTCCGCTCGACCCTCGTGAAAAGACTGTGTACGCGCGATGGAGGGATTTGTTTGATCGTTCACACTGACTCGATTTTCGCCGGTTTCCGCCGACATCGTTTTCAGGCTTCCACCGGCTCTCCAGCCTCTGGCTGTGCCCCCGATTTCTCTCTCGGCGCTGCTCTCGGAGCCTGCGCCTGGCGACCCTTCGGCTTCTCCGCCGAAATTGTCTTCTTCATCTGCCTTGGAGGAAAGCTCGGAAGGGGCGGCGACGGATGAAGCGGCAGGCATGAGCGAAGAGCGAGCCGGCAGGAGTGTGGTAGCCGCAGCAGGGAGCGGAGTTCAGCAAGTCATGCAGGGAGAGGAGGGAAAGGAGGGAGGCGCCGCTCGCTGCTCGAAAGAGCCTGAAGAGGAAGATTACTCGCACGATGCCGGCTACGATAGCATGATGACTTCCGCCGTCTTTCTTCTTCAACTCGCTCACGTTCTCCCTCGCCACGGGCTCAAGTGGGAAAACCTTCAGTTCAGGTATTACTCCGACGGAAGACGTGCTGAACCGCGTTCGCGCCAGTGTGTTGGCTTCGATGTGTAGCCTAGGTGCGCCTCGTCGTGCACACTTCAGTCCCACTACGTCCCTGTCTGCTAGGCGTTTCTCACGATGCGTACTTGCCGCCGGGTCTATCAACGGGGCATTTATCGTATTCGGTGTGGATTTACTTTCGAGTGGATTGAGAGAAATGTGCCCTGTTTCGGAGGCATGTATGCCACGATCCGGTCCCGCAGGTCGCGGTACCGTGTCTGGCTGCAGTGCGCCAGTCTGCGTAGACGCCGTGGTACGGCGTATCTCCGGCGCCGTGTGCTTCTTAGCGCGTGTCGTATGTTTCAGAGTTTCACTGGTTTGTTCCTTTGCAACCGTTTTCAGAACTGATGGCGCTACGGGACGCACGCTAGGCGTGAGGCGACAGGGACTTTTGGCTGCCCTCGGAAGTCCCAAAAAACTCGCGAGTGAAGAGAGCAGAGCGAGCCGTGGCCGAAACGCCGAGCCAGACAAACGAGCAACCAGCAAGACTCCCTCTCATGGCCTAAGTGCGTCCGAAGAGCTTCAAGCGAGAATGGACGCCGCTGCGAAACGCAAAGGCATCGCGGATCTCCTTCCGCTCTTTGTCAATCGAATTCGGTGAGCGGATCCAACCTTTTCCCTCTGTCTCTTGTTAAGCTTCTGCCGCCTTCCGAGACGGCCGCCGCGGTCGATCTGCGCGGGCGTTCTCGGCTCGTCTGCTTGTTCAGAATTTGCCGATGTCTACATATCTTTCTTCATATATTTGCGTATATGCAGTGAGCGAGGAGGACGGAGAGCCCGCCTGTTGCTGTATGTATTGTTGAAGGACCACCGCCTCTGGTGCTCGCGGTGTTTGCGCTCTGTACACAGATTGCGGCCCGAGGCTTTTTGGGCTAGCTAATTCAAATGCATGCAGCTGCAGCGCCCACTGGCCTTGCTGTGGAGTGGCGACGTCACTCCTGCCCTGCTGATTTTCTGTCACGGCGAACGTGAGGCCATGCATTGCATGCGTGTCGACATATGTAGGACTCTCTGAAGGCCTGCATGCATGCGTACAAACACATGGAGGTATGTATTGCGGCGCGAATGTACAATGAGTCGGCTGACTGCTGTGGGTTCCTCTCTTCAGGCTCTCGCGGTCGCAGCCTTCGTCGATCAACTTGGGAGGTCAAGACGAGCAGCTGCAGCAGCAGAAGCGCTTGCTGCTCATGCGAAATCATCCGACGCACTGGAAGAAGTGGGAACTCATGAAAATCTGGTCGCCAGTCTGGGTTGACGTGCAACCCGTTGACAACTCGACATCCTGGATCGTCGTGCGAGACGAAGAAGACATGCAGAACATCTTGACCATCTACGAGATGCTGCGCGAGCCAGAGTTCGAGTAAGGGAAAATGAGCAACACATATGGCTCTCACCAGCCAATGTCAGCCCGTGTGGCTGTATTTCTCAGGGTGCACAAGTGGGAAAGAACAAGAAGACATGGCTATGCAAACATCCAGCACAGGCTAACGCTAGCAGGATATTGCGACACAGACGCTGTGAAGTGTTTTAAACGCCCTGGACGCTCACATCGCGTCTTGCAGTTCAGGCTGTCGCTGCGTAGCAGAAGGCATTTCTTCGTGCCCTTGTGGAACGGGCGTTATTGCGTGCCTTCATTTCGGTGTTTTTCCTTTTTGCGCGTCTCCATGCAGGCTGTTGAATTACGACCAGTACCGGGCTCTACAGCAACAGCAACAGAGGTCGTAGTGTTTCTCCATTGGGGACTGCTCTCGCCTCAGTGATCTGTCCTTTGTTAGACTTGTCTCTCTGAGGTGAGACGAGCCTTCTGCTGCCACCTTCCTTTTTTCTGTCGCGTCTTCGTCGCCTGTCCTGCATCCCTGCAGTTCATTTGTTGCACCGCCTGGCCTGATTCTCAGAGATTCCGTACCCTGCGTGTTTACCCTCGCCGGATAAATGCCACTGAACTAACGTCCTATTCTCTTATTCGTACTCGAAGTCTTGGAGTGTCGCCAGTTTCGGACCTAGACCTATGCGCGATATGCTATCCCTTACGGTGCTGCGCCCAGCTGCACTCCCTTTGAGCGATTTGATGCCTTGGGGGCGATTACGCATACCGCAAATACAACACAGTGAAAGACACACTCTCGTCAGAGTTGTAACGCAGTGAACCTCACAGAAAACGAATACCACCGGTTCAGCACTTTACGGCGCCTGGCATCGGATGCGCGCGAGCTCTTGCGGGCTTTGAGGTCTGTGGGAGGGGGATGAGGGTGGACACGTTTTTTACGTTTTCTTTCGGTTGGCCATGTTAACTGGTTTTTTTGCTGTGCACCCAAGCGCGTAGTTATGCGTTACTGAACGATGCACATCGGCTGTCAATCTCAGGTATTCTTTGCTGATAAAGTTTCCTCTGAGAGCACGCTCACAGCTTGGTATCGATGACGATGCCTCGCGCAGCACAGAGCACTGCTGCTTTCCACAAACACTACCCTCAAGAAAGCAGATTGGAAGCAGAGTGATAACAGCCTTTTTTATGCAAAAGTAGCTTCGATCTGGGGTGTTCTGCTCCGCTAGTGCTGGCGCGAACTGCATAGCACCCATTCTCGCACGCTGAGTGCAGCGCCTCGGAGACCGTAACGGTAACACTCCCTTTTCCGCTAAACGCGACCATTGCTACCCGAGACCGTGCCCGCTGGCTTGGCCGAGACCCAGAGAGCCTCAGATCGCGTGGCATTTGCTCAGTGCATTCCTGCCCCTTCGAATGCGTACATGTATATGCTGCACGTCTGTGTCGGTCTAGTCGCAGCGGCGTCCCCGATTCAGCATGTGAAGTGGCCCTTTGACATGTGCGTGGAGCACATGTAAAAGGGCTTACTCCATGTATGTGCACACCACACCGAAAAGGATTTCTATGCGCGAAATTAACGAGAAAGGGTGTTCCCGTGCGCAGGCCTCAGTTGTACACGCAAGCAAACAGGTGGATGTGAGGCCTACAGATGTGCGGGCACTAACGCGTTAAGGGGCACAACGGCTGTCACCTATCTGTGCTTTTATTCCTCTCGTTCACACAATTCTTATTTACTAACGGATCACCGAAGCCCTGAGCCTCTGCGATTGCGGAGCATCTGTACTGCATGTGGAACTGTAATTCTGGAGTACTTTCGAACTCGGGGTTCACAAAAGCCTGAGGTAAGACATGGCGTAGTGGCGCCTCAGAAAGTGGACGTGCTGCGCACCGACGCTTCTTGATGATTTTTTAATAGCACCGCTTTTAACAAACGATTCCCCGTGCGATTGGGGGCGAATAGACCCCGCGCCCTCAAGACGCCTGCGGAGCAATCTACATTTTTGCTAGATTGCGTAGAGCGACGCCGCGGAGCAGATCCCGAAAAGAAAAAAAACACCCCATTTCCAAGGCGCATTCGTGACGCGTAGCGGTGCGCGCAACCTTTCAGGCGTTCCCTGTACCGCAATCGAGCCGCGGCTGTACCGCATATAAGTGAGTGTGACTCGCAACGTGTGCGTCTGCCAGGACGACTGCGCAGGCACCCAGGGCATGCACAATCATGCACTTTTTTCTTGGTGGACGAAAACACCTTGGGGCTTTTCGTGTGTGTTAACTGAACAAAGCGCATCACAAAAATACGCTTCACAAGGCTGCGCTGTGTACCGTCGCATTTTAGGGGGGCGGTTGTTGGCGCGGGCGCTTCAAGTCTACCGTATCCTGCGTCTAGGTCGGACGTGAAGGAATTCAAGCGGACTCAAACACGGAACACATACGGAAAGAGAACAGTTCTCCAGTTAGGAGCACCGTGTGGGTGGGATCCGCAGGAAGGCGTTTCGCGTGTGTTTCGGCACACCAGACTTGCTGTCTGCACATCTTCGTCTTACTCACAAACAGCTCTAGTGAAAAGACGCATACTGCTCTTCCTCACTCCTCGCCACACAGAAAATTGGGTGAACTACCGCGAATCGAAGACAGCGTCCTGTAAGGCCTGCTGTGTGTACGCCGCCTTTCTGTCGAATGCCCCGCGTTCGCCGCGCTTACGCAAGAAAACTCACCGTAATACGTGACCAGCTCCCACCAAAAGAATCTAAAGTCGGATTGACTTCGTGTGCCTCACAATGGCGACCGGAGCCGTGCTCTGCAAGCAAGAGCTGAAGAAGCTTTTGAGAGACGACCGACACTACTACTCAACCCCAGAGCTGAATGACGTGCTCTTCTTGCATTTCAAAGGCTACCGAAAGCTTGAATCCCTCGAAGAATTCACCGGGCTTCGAACGCTACACGCCGAAACGAATGGTGAGGCTACGCATTCCGTGCCAAGGACAGGCACAGCGGAAAGGCCAGGAGCAGCTGCTTAGTCCAGTGGAAGAAGAAGCAAAAGCCTGCAGCGGTGCAGCAAAAACGCACAGCTCGAGAGAGCCGAACGCACAGCACAATGAAAAAGGCGACGGACTGCTAAATGTTCGCAATCCTGGCGATGGGAGTGGCCACTCCATACAGGGCGTGCGGCGACCGCAGGCTGTGCCGACGGTACACCAGGAACAGAAAACTAGTGAGAAACAGCGTAGAGCATCTACATAAGCGATGTACTGCTCATGTACATCGCGCGTGAGCAAGGAACGTAGAGCCCCTTAGCCTGAGCGTCTGAGCTTGAAGAGTGTGCCACGTCTTTCGCACCTGCAGCCTTTGGCAAGATCGAGGGGCTCGATAGGTGCACCCGCCTTCGTTCACTGTAAGACTGCGGAGGCTGGATAAAGGGCCGATGTCGCCGCCAGTCTCTGGGCAATGCTGCGCGCATTCAGCGGCCACGTCCATACACGGGAAACATGGACACTGTACGAAAGTGTCGGCATAGTATATTGCGGAAGCGCGAACCCAGGAGCGGGCGACGGGAAATGCTGCACTATATGAGCTGGGGCACTGCTTCGATGAAGACTAGTTATATCGTTTTCAGTACGAGAGCCGCGAAGTCGACCGCAAGTCACAGAGCATTGGTAACAGCCTTTCCGTACCTTTCGGAGCTCTGTTCGCAAAATGCAGTTGCGGTAGCGGCACAAGCGTACCTCCAAACGTTCGAAATGACGCATGCCTTGCATATGCGGGAATAGGAGTTACCTCAGTAACGGGAAGAGGTGCTTGCGCCATCCTTCCCTGTTCTTCTCAGTTACTTACAGGAGAATTGCATTAGGAATATCGAGAATCTCGAGAATCTACCCGAACTACAGACGCTGAATCTTTCAAGCAACTTGATTGAAACTATCGAAAACCTCGGTTAGTTTCAGAAAGATCCAATGGACCTAGAAAGCATTTGCTGCCACGTAGGTGTGGCCCCAAATCACCAGATGATACACGACACGAGCTTAGTACACATACTTCATACAGCGCAAGAAATGACGCATGGTGGTCCCCCCACGGTAGTTGATCAATAGGAGTGAATGCAAGAGGTGCGCAGCAATGTATTTGCTCACGCCGTATTTCAGAGCCTCAGTGCCTGCATCCTCACGGACAGGCGCCGGGCTATCCACTGTGCACATTTATCCACTGGCAGCCTTCGGCTTTTTGTTGATCCATTTGGATGTCTGCGAACGAATCCTGCGGCGTCTGTTCAGAGCACAACTCACTGTTGAGTACCCTTCAGTTGGAGAAGAACTACATTGGACGGAATGGAAGACAAGATTTCGACCGCTTGGCGGACATCAAAGGTTTAACGGTTCTAGATTTGTCGAACAACCAGATCGAAGATCCCGCAATTGTGTTTGAGGTGCTCACTCAAATTCCTCGTCTTAAGGTCCTGTATTTGAGGGGCAACCCAGTGGTAAGTCTTCAAGGCGGCATTCTCATCTATTGCCTGGTGTGGGTAAGTAAACCCAGTGCCCTGCAGTAGAAAAGCACGTATCAAGCGTGGTTTTCTCCGCCTTAGTTGTCTATAGCGTTCTCTAACGGAATCAGGCGTGGTTGGCCTGGAGCTACTTGAATGTAAAATTGGACAGATATCTGAGGAACCGGCAAATTAAGTATATAGCAACTGAGTGAGGGCACAGACGTAAAACGCCGTGTAGGCTCGTGGGCAGCGCGCTGCTGTGGGACTTTGTCTGCAGATCCGGAAAATTCCAAATTACCGGAAGACACTCATTGTAACACTGAAGGCACTCACATACCTCGACGATCGTCCTGTTTTCAAAGAGGAACGCCGATGCGCAGAAGCCTTCGCCCGCGGCGGACTCGAAGAAGAAAAAGAGGAGAGAAGCAAGATACGGGAAGAAAAAGATGCAGCTCACGAGAAAAACCGACTGGGTGCGTCTAGAGAACCTGGAAAAAGGTTGATAAGTACACTTGAAAGCAAATGCTAGATACAACATCAGATAACATTATGTGCAATCAACACTGGGAACAGTACAACGAGTTAAAGTTTCTTTCGTGATAATTTGGGGTTATCTGAATCGCAGATGACCAATACAACGGTATGACGACTTCCCCCCCCCCCGCGCCCGCCTGTAACCTTGTTTCCACGGAATGTCCGTGGCGTTTGTGGATAGTTTTTGCAGCACCACTGTTTCATCTGCATGATGCCCTCGCTACGTGTTTTGGAGACGTCTTGCCCTTCTCACTTGGCAGCATTCCTGGAACTCATTGAAGACGCACGACACCAGAGCAGGGAAATACGGGACATGAGAGCGGAGGATCGTAGGGACGACGGCTTGCATAGGCACCTGGAAAGCCTCGAGAGGAACAGGTACGGCACATACAGTCAGAAGCACACATGAATTGAATATAGGATCATTCCGTCAAGTTCGGTTCTGCGGAAAAACCGGCAGTCTCATGGGCAGCGTGTGCGCCTCGCATCCGGATGTATATTCGACTGCGTTTCGTATACGTGGTGCGGCCTGCGAATCACGGGAGACCCATAACAAACTTGCTCCTGCTCGTCAGTGTAGATATATAACGTTAGCTCTCTTTACAGAAAAGAGGTCGCAAGCAAACGGGCCCGTGACAACACGCAGGCCCTCTGACCATGACTTCACCGCCAAGGCTCGATGACAAAGGCGTCAGCGTCACGTGCACCTGCTGGGCGGCGTGGTCGTTGTAGTGCTTTGTCGTATGGGGGTTGGTTCGCTCGTCCCTATGAGAATAACCGACCTGTTTCGACGTCCTTCACCAGGTTTCTCTCAACACAGCTTCCCCTGGCCGAGAGTGACAACGATCGCCGGTTGCAGGAAACTGCTCGTGCCCTGAGAGACGCGTACGCAGCTCGAAGCAGCCGTTTTCTGAACCATGTTGATTCTGGCCCGGAGTCGGGCGGCCCGCGACGCCTCGAGTCGCCTTTAGTTTCATCAGCTACTCCTCCAACCGGCACCCCGACAACAAACCAGAGCCACGTGGCGTCGAGCGGGGCGGAGAGTGTGCCAGACGAGACATGGAGCGTTGCGACAAGCCAGCGCAACCTGGTAGAAGATGATCTGTCAGACGCTGATACCCACGAAGTAGACAACGATTTCTCTACCACCAGGGACAGCGGCCACGATTCAGCAGGTTGTCCAGATAGATCTGATGATGTCGGGAAAATACCGGATAATGAGAGGACTGCAGACGGGGAGACTACTGCGGAGAAGCAGTCCACGACATCACATACTATCTTTGACGCACTAGACTAATCCCAAAACATCACTAAGCCGGAGCGCGCCACATACTTGCCTCGCCCCACACGCGTCTTGTAGTGACTTTAGTGCCAACTTTGTCCCGCGTTGGTGTCCTTCAATGGTGCAGTGTGCTCGAGTGGTCGAGGTACGCGTATCCAGCTACGTACGTTCACGAGGCATGAGATAGTTTGTTCTCATGCGATAATCGAGAGGCAGTACAGCGATGATAAAACTGCGCGAAGACAACACGTAGAGATGGAGAGGTTCGAATATGCCGATCGGGGTGGGATGATCGTGGATAAGGATTTCGAAGCCCCTTTCTCGATGCAACCGCACGCGATTGCTACTGCTTTCACGAGGCTTCAACCGAGGCTGATGGACGGCCACGGACACGTTGGGTACGTGGGTACTTTCAGCGGTATTTGACGGAATCCCTATACACGCAAGATTAAAATTTGCGTTGATGTTGCCAAGATGCTACGTGCAGGTACTAGCCTCACTGTACAGACGACGTCAAAATGCAGCCTAGAATGACGTCGTACTCGTGCGCATTGAGCCATGTGTGCATACATCTGAGCACCCACGTGCTCTCGCCATGGACGGGAAATGTATCCTGAGATGATACTGCACAACCGCTTTTGAGCACTAGCAGCTCACGGGTACCGGGTCCCGAGTTAAAACTCAGTGGCAAAAGCTGTTGGTGAAAACGATGCGTTTTATTCCCTTGCTGTCGTTTGCCCGCAATCGGCGCCGAGCGAAGGCCCAATGATGCGCGAATCACGCAGCCTGATGAAGAGTTTTTTTCTGCTTCCCTAGCTTGATAAGAACTTCCCCGTACAAAAACACGCGGTTGACGTCTTCCTGACACGTCCTCATCCTTTCATCGGGTGCCCTTCCCTTTTCTTGGTTAGCACATCGAACGAAGACACGTTCAGCACGGATGAAATAGATAGAGCCCGCAAGGAGCCAAGACGTCAAAATGACGACAGATTCAAACGAGAAGGTAGACGCTCAGTACCGAGATGTCAGAGTTTGGTCCACAAGTTAAATAAACAAGAACGCTAAATATTAAACGTTACGTTGAGCGCAGGTAATCTACTCTTGAGTATCCTAATCCTCAGCAGAAGAAACCCATGACTCGTCCGACCCCGTAGGCGTGAAAAAAAGATCGGAGTCGACATTTTCTTTTTGATCGCCATCCTCTGGAACCTTCTCAAAACTGTTACTCAGAGCAATAACCTTTTCGGCGTGTTTATAACATCCACCGGAATTAAATACGATTTCGATACCTGAGTCCACCCCCGAATGGCAGCCACTTCTTGAATCTGTCTTCATACCAAAATTAGATGCCGGTGACGGGTCGGACAGACAGGCAGAGCCCGATCTAGAATCATCCGAAAGGCACGCTCTCGCATGGGATCGGCTTGCGGCGAACACAGTACTATCTCTCTCCGCAGGTGGCCTCACCTGCCTGCAGTACCCCCGCCCATCCCTGGCAAATTCAACCTCATCATCTGTCCATGATTTTTCATTGGTTTTCATCCTCTTTGCCATGGGCGGTCGGTTCCCTGTGCGCACAGCATGCGAACCAGACTGGCAGGCGTACGAGTCAGAGGAAACTGAGGCGCCACCTCCAAGCTGGTGAAACAAGTGGGGACTACTCACAAGACACGGTTTGCACAGCTGGGGTTCCTCCTGCAGCTGAGCGTTGAAGGACTTCCCAAATCTGGTATTCCTAGCCTCCTTAGACACACCGAGGGTAGCATTACCAGGAACACCCCACTTTTGAAACTTCCGTGGGAATGCTGCTATTGATGTATCATCGGTGGCAACTCGAATGATCCGGCTCTCCCCCTGGGCCCGCCCACCACAAATACAGCAAGTTCCCACATTTTTCGTTCGGGATTCCAGCTGTTCTTTCGTACCACCATTTCCCGCGCCAGCTGCGTACGGCCCAACGGCATCTCTCCCGTTGCGTTTTCTATCTCGCTTTATCCCCCAGAAAGGGCAGCAGATTATGCGGCAGAATTTCGCAAATATACTACAAAATCCCAGCGTGCCGCCTCCCTCCCTCTGACCCACGGCCTTCTGCTGCGGGGTACGCCTGCCAGTCTGTGCGTCTTCTCCACTGCTAACCATAGCGTTGCAAGCGAGGTGACAGAGGGACGGACACCAGCTGAGTTCTCCGAAGGTACTTGGATCATGATCCCGCGCACTGCTGGTACTACCCGCAAGCAAAAACGCATAGAGCCAAGTGCGGAACGCTTCGTACGTCTGGAGACAGAAACCGACACTGTTTCCTATTTTTGTGGTTCGGATGTAAATTGCAGAAAGCCCGAAGTCCTTCGCCCACGTCAGCTCACATATGTCGACAGATATAATATCATTAAAAAAAAATGGAGCGCTGTAGCAGCGAGTGCCTTTCTGACAGTAGAACACTCGGTTCTCGACATCGAGTACCATGAACCGTTTGTTCGCAACTAGACGACGGCCGAGGTAAGGAATTTGGCTTGCTCGCGTTGCTAGAGCCACGGAACACACAAGCGACTCAGTTTTCGGTTTCAGTTTCCATATCCACCCTTGGATTACCGAATGGCTCTCCCGCTTGGCGAAAGTAAAATGGGGAACTCGGAACATCCACGACCATCGCGTTGCCAGATCACGAGCATTCACCAGCATAATATTTTCGTTGATTACCAGATAAACGTCCTCCCTTGTGGGATGAGAACGGATGTTTTGTCTGGCGTCCACGGTTGTCGGCGCTGACACCGCACCCGTCGCTCGATTTTGCCTTCCATAATGCCTTTTCCCCAACGTGTGTTTTAGGTTGGAACGCCACGTGCTCTCGAAGCGGACAGAGTTACGAGCGATTCCATCACCGCCGAATTCTCTTCTACACGCTCGATGCAACATGTGCCTTTCTTCTTCGGACTTGCTCACCGAAATAGAGGCTGTGGCTCGACAGTCACACCCATGGGCTTGAAAATCACCCCTGCCGCTAAGCAGTTTGCAAAATGTAGCGGACCGTGCATGTCGGTATGGGAGTTGTGAGCAGCCAACGGAGAGTCGACGAGAGGGGCGAGCGTGCTCAGCGTTTAGGGCACGGTTCATGCTCTTGCCGCGCTTGCGAAAAATGGAAGGCGGCTCGACATTTTCTTCGCCAGAGAGTTGCATCGAAGCACTGGCCCACGACTCCCAAGGCGGGAAATAATTTCAGACACTTCGCACGAATCGCCTCATACAGACGAAGAATCGTACCTCATACAAACGAGTATTTAGTCAGCCAAAGCATCAGCTGCTCGGGCAAGCCAAGGACAGATTAGTCGAAAAAGGCAAACCGAGCACCGAGCCGGTCTCTTCAAATAGGTGGTGGCGGAACAGGGAGAAGCAAGAAATTAGAAAAAACTGGCACCTCATTTGAAACCACCTGAAAAATCATCCCCCTTCCTATTCACTACAGGTCTGTAGGGGACAGTTCGCAGCCGAATGCGGATTTCCTTCACTGTGGCTCACGCCACAGCATGCCGCCTTGCAAAACTCAGGCTTGCGTCTCGCTCGCTGGCACATCCCGCTTTTTCACAGCGGAAGCGGCTCGATTTTCCTCGAGAAGATGCGGCGTCTTGGGTGTAACTGCCCTTTTCTTGTTGGCCTGCCTTGCGCCTCTGTACGTACGTCTTCGACTATGGTTTCTGGAATAAAACAACGGATTTCTTGGGCGTTCCCGTAGTAACATAGAAGAGTCCAAATGACACAAGTATCAGGCAAAATGAGTCGGCCTTACTCAGCAAGTTTCGCACACGACACCGAATCGGCTTGGTATCCACACACGCTATTCTAGAGGATTAGCTGCGTCTCTACGCTTTTTAGTACGCGGAGCAATACATATGGCCGTCACCAGTAACGAGGTCCTGCGTGAGTGAGATGCGTGCGCTCGACCTCCGATCCCTTGCTTCGCTGCATGCTGTTTCTGGCGTGCATTGGTCCCGATAGAGGCGGCGTGATCGTTTGTTTGTGACGCCTCAAATACATACACATCCGTTTGCGGAAGTCTCAAACCACGGTAGCAACGGAAAGCGTACACTGTCCATGCCATGCGTAATAGGGGGGGCGCACACAGTAATACTGACTCTAAGCCGTCGCATATGGCGCAACATAATATGGAATTCCAGGCACAGTATGCTTTGCGTGTCTCCTTGGCCATGTCGCTATATCGCATTCCGGCCAGGAGCTCGGTTGCAACTGTCTCTATGAAGCGGAGGTGAAATGAACCCCGGCGAGGGCTAATTCTTCATCGTCAAGCTTATACGAACATTGGAGACGATCTGTACAAAACACATCATGACTAGAGATTGCTGTAGTTGACCAGACCTGTCGGAGAGGCATGCCTGGCGCGACAGGAGCCACATGCGGACGGTATAACAGAACTGCAGTTCCGCGCAAGCTCTGATATTTCTCCTGCATGCCAGTTGATATGCCGCAAAATGAGCGGGACTGAAACCCGTGGTACAAGGGGCTCAGTGGTTGAGGGTCTAGTGCACCTCTCCCATGCACGCGTTCCTCCCACTAGCTATGGAGGCGAGCATCAAGAAGCTCCTCTGGATGCTATCGCGTTTTCCGCTCCAGTGTCTGGTCCGACGGCAGGCTACATGAAGCATTCTGCGGAATCTGGATTAAATATGACATTAGCTCCAATAACACTGCATGAAGGGTGCCTTCCGGTCCACATCGTGTCTCGATGAACCCGATACAGGACACATGTAGGCGTGCCTCCCGCCTCCCGGTATGCACATGTCAGTCGTGTCGTCCCGTGCTCGACGACTGTGCTCATTCCTTCTCAAATGGGCTCCACCTCATCGGTGACTTTCATGCGCGATGCCATAGACATGCACTCGAATCGTGTGCAGAGGGTGTTGCATTAACCCACGGTTGTTACTCTAGCTTTTGATCAAATGCGTACCACGTTTATACTTCTCAGATCACTTTTAAGCGTGCCTGCGGTGAGGTGGCGCATGTGAGCTTAAATCGCTCTGCACCATATGCATATATGGTGCCCTTCTGACTCTGCTCTGCATCCGCACACCGGAGTCAACATCGGGATACAATCGTCGACGTTGTTCCTGACTTGTGAATAGGAGGATGTCGCAAGATAACACATAGGCTTCGAGCGACCTTTCCACTTCTGGACGCACGCAACAGAGTGCCTTTTTCATTACGCTTAGCCTACCACCATGGAGATCACTAAGAAATGGGACCTTCCGCTTCGGAACCACAGGAGGCAGAGCCTGGAGCGTCGCCTTGAAGTTTCCCTTACACCAAACGGCACAGGCGACAACAGCAGCGACGCAGCGTTGCTATTGTCGTCCCGCCTTTCAGAAACTGATACTTGTGATATGCGAGGTGGGAGAGCGGAGGGGGGTCGCGACTACTCTACTCAGCCAACCGTCTTCTCCGGAGGTCACCCGGGGAGTGTTTGGGGATGCAACGCCATGCGAGCGTCTACGCTAACTTGCATTGCTCTAGATCCTGCTGTGTTTCCACAGCCTTCGCTAGCGTCTCCTTGTTCGCACTTCCTGCGATGTTTTCGACTACACTACCCCGCAGTCCGTGAAAATCTCCTAGCTGCTCTTCGGTGCCCCGCAAACGAGTTCACGCGGAACCCACACAGACACGAAGACCAGGAGGGCAAGCGACTGAAGGCGCGAAAGAAGCGAGTAGGCAGTAAGCGGCGCGTGGGCAGCCGGCACTTTAAGCGGAGTACGCTCCGCTGCGACGAACGAGAGGAGGCGCCTCGAGCATCCAACAGAACTCAGGCGATCTGCCACGCCCCACTTTCTCCTGAGGCTGTTTCCGGCAAGGAAGCCAGATGTGCCTTCTCTTGCTTGGTGCACCATCGGACTGGAGAGGAACATAAATCACCAATCGAGGACGCTGCAGCAGGCCGTGCATGCTTGTATCGTTCTGGTGATGCGTTTATCCTCCGCGACACACAAAAACAGGTTTCGCCGTCAACACTCAGGCCGCTGCAAGATGACCAGCACCCCACTGCACTCTGTGGTGCATTTCAGGCCCTTGACCGCCTAGCGAGCGAACTAATCACACACCTGAGGAGACAGGCGACCCGTACTGCTCAGAGCCTCGTAGGTACAGAAGGAAATATGGACAGGTTCCCGATAGCTTCTAGGCATTATCAGAGACTGAGTAGCTCTCCGCTTGCTTCCACAGAGTCCCCGCCTCCTTGCGGCTTGCCTGCATGCCAACGGAGGCGCAGTGCAAGGATGACTCCACAGTGGGTTAGCAGAATCCATCCAGAAGGTGAGCTGCCTGCCGAAATCGGCTTAGGGGGGAGACGCGGCAACCAGGCTGGACTCTTCTTGAGCAAGACCGAGGGGGAACGACCGGAATTAATTTCAGCGAGTGGGGCTCTACACCGTAGAGCCATGGTGCACGACACTTCAGAATCCACTCGTTCTTTCTCGAACAGGTCGGGCCACAGACTTCGGAGACCACGCCGTCTCCCACGTATTCCCTTTCCCCCGGCAGGGGCAGCCACAAGGCTGGCGCCTCGTACGCCGCTGGGTACGCGCCCCCAAAACAAATTCATGTCGCTCATTAAGAAGCTCTTTTTGCAAACACAAACGCAGGAACATGCCTGGACGGACACCACATTGCAGGACGGTATGTCAGCAGTGGCTTTGGTGAATTCGTCAGCACTGACTCGTGTGAAGGAAGTTAAGAAAGAGGCCAGCGAGGGTCCCGAACCTTCCAACAGCAGTGGCTGCGTGATCGACCTGCCAGAGCCTCCGCCCACGTCTCTTCCCTCCTGTCTCGACTTGTTGTCGGCGACTTGCGAGGCACCGCATACACCATCGCTGGCGTTTCTGCCGTCACCCACGGGGCTCGCCCAGCACGCAGTTGGTTTGCCTTCGCCTTCCCACGATGCGCGCCGCCTGGGTCCGCTTCCAACAGCTCCAGCTTCCGACGCATGCCCTTCGCCGCCCGCACGTTCACACGGTCGCAAGACACACCACCCTGCCCCGAACAATACAAGTTGCCCAGCCGGATGGGGACATTTTAGTTCAGAGGGGCGGTTTGTTCTCATCGACGCTCTCCGCTTCGGCGTGCGTTTGCTGCTACTCAGCGACAGATACCCATCTCAGTGCTTCTCCGGCAGCATGCACTGGGTGCGTCGCCTGACGAGTCACCTCACTGTACTCAAGGCTCGCGTGAAGGAGCTTCTTCGGGGCCCTCTCCGCCCCGAATTTCACAAACCACAGACCTCGATCTGCACACACATTTCCTGTCAGCGGGACAGGATACGCACGAGCAGCAGCAAACGCGGGAGACGACGACCATGCGGAAGTCGAACAGGAAAAGCCACACGCTCAGGGCTGAAGTGCAGGCCCCCGATTTCGGCCGTCCACGGCGGCTACTGCGCCAGGGCTGACGGCGATGATGCTGCGCAGAGTGTCGAAATGGCAACTCAAGCAGGACGAAAGACGCAGACGAGTATCGAAAGCCCAAACCAACCCGACGCGAGACCACCGAGGAGCAACAAAAGCGACCTGAACAGCAGGTATCCAGAGAACACTGCAGACGATGAGGATGCCGATACGCCAATCGAGGCCGAGACGCAAACGCCCACTCTCTGCGCGGCTTTGTCGGGTGAAATAGCACGAAAAAGGCAACTGAGAGGGGTCGCCGGAGCAGCGAGACTCTCGCCGGCCGTTAGACGGCTGATCGCAGTCGCCCGCCAGAGATCGGCAGGGCCCTGTGGAAGTGAGAAGAGAAGACAAAGCCTCTCTTCGGCCTGCAGTTCGTCTCGTGAGTCCCTTTCCCCGGGTTCCTGTAGCTCCTACACACCTTCTGGTGCCTCACCTAGCCCTGAGGCCTCTTCGTCTTTGTCTCTCTCCATTTGCCATGCCTTCTTTTCTGGGCTCTCGCGTAAACCATCGCGGTGTGTTTCAACACATCCCGTCTTTCGTGGACAGTTGACGCACCCCAAACCTCAGGCATCTCCTTCGACGCCCTCGTTCTTAAGGTTAGGCTCTTCTGCCTTGACCCCGCCGCACGCGTGCTCGTTTTGGGGAGACAGGGGCACGCGCAGACAGACGGCGGCCGTCAGGGCTCCGATATATACGCCTGGTGGGCGCGGCAACCGCGGTGGCGGGGCCCGCGTGTCTTTTCTGAGAGACGCATTAGTTGGGATGACTATGAAGGGCTCAGACGTATTCAGACTGGGAAAACTGACGCAGCAGCAGAAGGCCATTCTCGGCGCGCTGCTGCATTCCACGCGCCTCAGCAGCCTTTTTCTTCGCTTCCTGCTGTCTCCGCTGGCGTTGTCGCAGTGCGCTCACACACGCGCTGAACCATGGAGTGGCTCAGTGTCTCGCTCCCCATCTTCTCGGTGTCAGAGCCCCCCGCGATTTGGCGAATGCAAAGACGCTGAGATGAACGTTCTATGCACTTGTTCCGGTGCCCAATTGCATGCTGCAACTGGCGAGCGTGCAGCCTGGTCTCCTCAATTATCGGTCTCTCTCGCTTCTTCCTCTTCCGCTCCCTCGGCATCCTCCCTGGGCGCGTCCGGTTCCTTGCTACCTCGTTCTTCCAGGCGCCGCTCGCCTTCCTCTCGTTCCTATGTTTCGCCGCTCCCCGCCCCGAGTCCCTGTTGGACGACGCGATCTTCCTCGCGTCCTTCGTCGTGTGATGCTGTTTGCATGAGCCCGTCGTCTGCTTCCTCACCATCCGTGGCTTCGTCGCGCGATGAGGCGGAAAGATACGGAACTCAGATAGGGACGCGAGTACAGCGCGCGTGCGTATGCCAGGGCCCCGAAACGCTAATAGGAGCCGTGGCGACGTATTTCAAGTTTCGCCCTCTTGCAGGCAGAGTTCTGCTTCTTTTGCTGCCGCCACGCATTTCGGCACAGGAAGACAAAGTATTGTTTCAGCCTCTCGGCTGGCGAGAGAACGCCCAGGCCAGCGTCGCGCGGGCGCAGACGCGGCTGACGAAGCACGGTCCGAACGACGTCCAAGGCGAAGAGGAGAGAGCACACGAGTCGACCCGCGGGTGCGCATTCCCAGGGCAAGCACGAGAGGAACTGCAGAAGGCAAAAAGAGAAGGCGCCGGCGGAAACAGAGAGAATGGCCCGCGCTCCGGAAGTCGCCGGCCTCCGAGCGACGAAGACACCCGCAGCCGGGCGCACGCCCATGTCTACGCGCTTCAAATCAGTCGTCTGTCTTTGGCGGCGTTCCCACTTGCCTCGTCTTCCTGCTCTAGCTCCTCCTCGCCTCTCGCTGCCCCCGGTCTTGCTTCGTTGTCAGCCCCCCCTGCGCCTCGGTTCTGCGCTTCCCGCTCGACTGCATCGCCCTCCACGCCGTCGTCTTCAGCGTGTCTCTGCATGCCCGATACAGCCTTCGCATCTCTCTGTGGCTTTCTATCCGGCGACGTGCGGGCGCTTATGCACTCGTGCAGGTTCCTTCGCTCCGCCGTTCTTTCGACATTCGGCACTTACCATCAGCGTCTGAATCTCCTTATGGTAGACATCGACGACACACGTTTGTCTCCATTTTCGCTTTCTCCGTCTCTTCCGCTGGTCGCTGTAAATCGGTCTTCTTCATCGTCGTCTCCGGCGTCGTGTCGCACTGAGGCACCGGTCTCCCCTTCGGCATCGCCTTCTCTGCTTGTCGGGGAGCCTTCCGCATCGACGTCCCCAGCCGCTGCTTCTACACTCCTGCCACCGACGTTTTCTTCGTTTCGCTACACACACCTTTCGCAGGCCTTCGAGCTTGACCGCGAGACGCTCTTCTATCTGCTTAGCTTCTGGCGGGGGGCCGCGGAAGCCTGGGTGGAGCCGCGCCAGCTCGCCCAGCTGCTGGCGTGCATGCAGAGCTTGTCAAACCTCCGTGAACTCTCGCTCTTCGCTGACGAGGCGCTTCACGAGTGCTTCTCCCAGAGCGAGTCAGAGTCAGGCTTCTTCGAAGAAGCTCTGTGGCTATCCGACGACGAGCCCGAGGAGCCGCGACAACCCATCCGGCGCCGAGGAGTCGGCAGGCGGCGCGTCGCAGCGGCAAGAGTGTCAGCGACGCCGACGAGGAGACGTAAACGACGCCACACGCGACTTGGAGAGACCCCAAACGCATTCGTGAGGGTGGCCTGTACCGCGCAAAGCTGTCTGAAGTCCGGAAGCGATGAAGGAGGCAGAGATGAAACGGGCGAAGCCGCACTCAAACTAAGGCGGATTCGAGTTCATCCTCGCGAGCCCAGCTCTGGTCCAATAATCCCTGGTGCGCTGGGAACCGAGTCACCCACGAAGGACTCGGGCCATACCAGTTGCCGCTCGCAAAAGCGCGGAGAAGAAACGTGGAGACACTCGCGCCCCAGGCCAAGCTTGTCGGCAGCGCTCACACCTCCTTATCAGCACTTAGAAGTCCTCGAAGAAGTGTGCCATCTGTCGCCTCCCCCGTCGCATAGTTCAGACATGGCGTGGGCTGTACCGGTGCCTACGAGGCCTCGAAAGCGACCCTGCTGCGCACCTTCCTCCTGCCTCACGGCCGAGGAGAGCGACGCATCCGAAGCTGCCAGCGTCAACTCACACACGCGATCTCCGTCACCGTCCATTTCCTTTTCTTGTTGGCCTTCACGGTTCTTCACACCTTCTCCAGCTTTCGCTTCGTCGTCTGGCTCTCTGTCGTCAAGCGCGGCGTGGCTCGCTGCCTCTCAATCTGCCTCTGTAGGCCGGTCGGGCCTGTATGGTCAGCGGGCGGTGGAGGCGTGCGTCGCGGCGTTTGTGTCTCTCTGCGCTCGCAGTGGGAAAACGCTAGAGGCGTTTTACTCCTCGGTCAAACTCCTGAACGTGCTTCCACAAGGAGCGCTTTCCGAGCTTCCGGTCCTTCTGTTACCCAGGCTCACGACCGTGGAGGGCTCGCCAGCGACAGCCTTCCCCTTTGTCTCCTCGTCCCTCCGGTTCGTCAGTCTCTACGGCGCAGAGACACTCGCGGGCGCAGTAGAGAGCCGCGCCCCTTCGCCGCCTGTCTCCGCTGGGCCCAAAGGTTCGGTTCCCTCGCGCGGCCGCTCCGCTGGGGGACTGCAGACCCCGCCGGGGGCCTTGGAGAGGGAATCGGTCATGCGCAGTGCGCTCCACGTGGAAAGGGAGGCTTGCGGCAAGGAATGGGCGTTGAGCGACGGAGCGGAAACAAGGCAACGCGAGACCGCAGAACGCGAGGACTGGGGAGCTGGAGAGGAGAACGAAACATCGGGAAGACGCGATTCTGTCGGTGAGGCATGCCTCGACACGCACGCGGCCTCGCCCTCTAGAGCTAGAGGCGAACGAGAACTTTACGAAGAAGCTGAACGGGCGCGAAGCGGACTGTCAGGCGTTCGCCATACACACGAGTCAGGAGGCAAGGAGATAAGCTGTTGGAGCCTTCATGACGCGTACCTGAGTCTGTCCGTCTGGCGCAGTCGAGCGTCCATCTCGACGCTTCTCTGCGAAGGCCTCAGGCTGAGCTTTCCGCAAGCGGAGGATCCGCTAGGGGAGTGTTTGAGGCATCCTGGCCTCGCATCCGGAGGGGGCGCGGGCGGCGAGACGCGGAGGCCCTTAGAAACCCCCAAAGATCAAGCACGCGACAGACATCGGGAAGACGATGTGAACGACGGGCAACAAGACTGCCGAGAAGGCAACGTAAGAACAGGGGCAACTCCAACCGACTCAGGCTTCGGCTTCGAGACGTTGACCTTCTCTCTTCCGTGTTCGCATTCTTGGGATGAGGCTCAGAGAGATGCCTCAACTCCGAACCAACCGTTGTCATCTTTGCCGTGTGACATGTGGAGCGCTCCGTCGTTGCCTTCGGCGCCACCCTTCTTGCCCGATGCCGGTGGTGCGTGGCTCCAGCGACAGTGGCCTCGTGCGAATCGATTTTCTTCACCTTTCGCTTCCTCTAGAATTTCCTCGTCTACGACTCCCCATTGCACGTCATCCGCTGCCTTGTCGCCCTCGTCTCCCGTCTGCAGCATTCCGCCGCTCCATGTCTTCCATTTTCCGCGCTTGACTCGCCTGCGGCTGCTGACCATTGTGCAGTGCTTTTTGGTGCTCCCGCAACTCGAGGCTGCAGCGTTTGCGGTGGAAGGTCACGTCTGCTTGGTTTCGCCGCAGGGCCGCGGAAAGCCCAGAAGACCTCAAGAGGCGTCGCCGCTAGTCGTGGAGCTTCACGGCGCAGCGGAGGACAGCCGCTTCGGCCGGGCGAACTCCTTCACGTGGATCGGCCGCCCAGGGAAAGACGAAAAACGGCGCGAGGCAGAGACGGGCGGAGGAATGCCCGCAGAAAACCAGAATGAGGCGGAAAGAGCGAGCCCACAAAGTGGGCTAGTCGCACAGAAATCCCGGGGAAAAACTGTGCGAGCAGAGGAGTTTCCAAAAGGCAGGAACATGCTGCGTGACCCCCAGAAGGAGGACCGGCAAGGCGCCGAGCGCGGGCGAGAGGCACCGCGGGCGCAGGACGCCAATGGCGAAACAGACAAGCGGCAACGAAGGCACGCCGGAGACGACACCTGTAAACGCACCTCCGGTGGGCTTGAGAAGGAAATAGAGCCGCAAGAAAGGCTTGTAATGCCCGACGAGGATGCGCCCTCTTCTAAGAGCTACGAAGGCCCAGACACGCCGAGGCTCTGCGCCTGCCACGCCCTTCCTCCTGCTGAATCCCCTTCACGCCACTGGGCGACGTGTACTGGCGTGCGCCTCGTGCTGTCTTCGCCGTCTGCCCTGTTGCCTTCCGCGTGTTCATCGTGGAGCAAGATGGGATCGGTTACCGTGGTGGGGCTGCCGCTCTGTTTGCTGCACTTCGCCTGTCCTCTCTTCTCGACAGAAATACTCGCTGAGCGCCTTGCAGCGGTGCAGGTGGACATGCCCGAGGGCGTGTCGACAGCCACAGTCGCCACGACGCTCATCGCGCACTACCCGTACCGCAGAAGCAGAGACACAGAACGAATGCCTCCACCTCGCTTGGAGATCTGCGAACTCGGCGAAACCCGAGGAGAGCGACTCGGCGTCAGGACGCTCGCGCGGGCCGCTTGGAAAAAGAGACGAGAGGATGGGCAGCGCGCGGGTGGGGGAGACTCTGAGGAAGAAAAGGGTGTTTGGGAGGGAAGCAACGGAGCGGCACGTGAATCCGCCAAGGCGTCGTGGAAAGGCTCCATAGAAGGCCGTGCAGACCAGGAGAAGGGAGAGGCAGATTCTGAAGGAGCCGAATTCGAAGAAGGTGGAGTCTTTGAAGGCGGACACAAGGAAGGCAACGCACACGCCGTGGGAGATCAAGAGCGAGGAGGAAGCAGTGAGGATAGAAACCATAAGAAACCAGAGGGAGGCGACGAAGAAGCCAGAGCACGCCTTGAAGCGCTGACGCGAGGCGACAGAGGAGTGCCTGGCGCGGGTTCGCCGAACCCGTTTCCAGCGACACTTGAAGCGTCCAGCAGGGAGGCAGAAAACGCAGCGGACAGAAGAGAAGAAGGATGCAAGGGCTCGCCGCCACTGCCATTGGACGCTGACAGATCGGTGCCTTCTCCACCTCCGCCTGCGGAGAAGCCCGCGACAGGGGACGACCGACAGTGCCTAGAAGAGACACGAATGCTGAGCTCCATCCAGAAGAGCACCCGCTGCACAAGACGCCAACGTGTGTGGAGTCACATCACCTTTCGAGGCTCGATTGCCTCCGGGGGGCTTCCCTGCTTGGTCTGTCGGACATGCCGAGTTGAAAAGCAAACGCACCGGTGTCGCTTTCGCGAGAGGCTGCTTCCCGACGATGTCGTCGCGCTTCTCAACTCCGCCGACTCCTGCTCGTTCCAGGAAATTCAACTCGCAGACATCCTTTGCCGTTTCTTTCCTTTCCCTTCTACTTGTTCATCTGCTACTTCCGTTCCAGCTTCCAATTCTTCTCGCCTCTATTCGTTGCCACCCTCCCCCTCTACTGCAGGTATCGACACGCGTCATTCATCTGTGTACTCCTTCGCGCCGGTTGCGCTCTCTCCCAACGTCTCTGCTTCCGCTGGCGGCACTGCTGCCCCCGTCTCGACTCCGCCACCGGGTCCTGGACTCTCTTCGCTGCCCAGCGAGTGCGACGCTGCGCCTTTGACTGCGCTCGCCAGTGTCAGCGCTTCTTCCGCCTGTTGCCATACGCAAACTCCGCCGCGCCTGTCTTCACCGGAGGCCGCACTAGCCGCCTCGTCGCCGATTTGCTCGGATCGCATCTTGTGTCTTCCGCCTTTGTTCGACGCCGGTTTGCCGCCGTGCCCCAGCTTCGCGCCGCCGTCGGCTCGCGCTTGTTTGCGGGAGTCTGCGTTCGCGTCTATGTCGCGTCTGCCGCGTTCTCTTTCTCCGTCGTCCTTCTCACCCGCCCTGGCCCCGTTCATCCCTCCAGCGGCGTCTCCCTTCGCGTCGGATACGGCCTCTTCACGACTCTCGCCTGGTGTCGTCTCGACAGCAGATCCGCTCTCACCTTCGGGGGGGTGGTTCGATGCCTCTCTCGTTGCGCGCGAACACCACGAAAGCCCCTCCACGCGCTCGGAGGCAGCCTCCAGCGCTGCGCAGACGGCCGGCTTCTCCGCGTTTGCCTGTCCACGTTTCGCGACCCCTTCACCGCCTTCCTCCAGCCCTTTGTGCTTTGCGTCAGGACGGGCGCCTCGCGGGCCTTCGCGGACACCAGCTCCTGAGTCGTTCTCGGGCCCCCCGTCTCCTCCCTTCGCTGCGTCGATTTGCGCGTCTGGACAATCGCCTCATCAGCGTTCGCTGCCGCAGAGCATGCCGCGCCTGGAGGCAGATGCCCGACACGAAGGCGAGAAAGATACGTGCGACCCGCGGGAGGTCTGCGTGACCCTGTGGGGACTCTTCTGGGGCGAAGTAGCGGAAAAACTCAAAAAGACGCATCGCGTTCGCTGGCGTAGAGTCGAATCGACGACACTCAGCGCGGACTGTCTTCTGCGTGACGAGTGAGAAAAGCAGGAACGGAGTGGGGGAACAAGGAGGGGTACCGGCGGCCAGGATGGGTATGCGGGCTCCAGAGAGGAGACACAGTGCGAGAGCGAAGGCGCTGAAATCGCCACGTGAGGAGGCAGCACGAATCGCAGAAAGAAAGACGAGTTAGAAGAGCGGAGGCGCGCGGAAAGAGAGGCGCCGAGTGGAAACAGAAAAAACTTCAAGGGCACACGGGGTAGAATGCCGAGATAGGGACGACGTAGCCAGATCGAAAGAGGGAAGTAGATGTGTAGGGGATGTGGAGCGGTCATCGCTAGGCTTCGTCTCCGGTCTTACATAGTTCTAGTACTTCACACCAGCCTCGCTTTCTGCACGCGTTCGAATTCCTGCACGTGCACGGAATATACATGGACTTCTATGTACTTATTCCGTATACAGTAGATGTGCGTATCATCAGCACAGCGCAGAAACCATACGCGTAGCGACGCACAAACCTACGTGGCAGACGTCCTCCTGTGGGCTTTTCTCTCTCTCCCATCCGTCTGTCTCTCTGTATATGATTGCATTCCGTAGGCTTGAAGAGGTTCTTATGCATTCGCGGGAAAGTGGTTCTTCCTTCGCGTGGCGAGGGCGCCGCAATCACCACTCCCCGTCTCGATGTGGCTCTCGTGTTTGCCCGCAGTGGACTCCCACGCGTATGCAGCGTTAGAGACTCCAGTAGACAATCACGGAGCCCATTCCGACTAGCCGATGCACAGAAAGATGTAACATGCCGCGAGCTCTCGAGTACCACGTTGAAGTTTGTGGACTGTCTCCCACGATGAGGCGTTTGACCACAAGGTTGATGTGGCGCCACATCGTCCCGGATTCGCTTGGAGACAGAACGTAGAGCAGCGAATACGGAAGCCCTTAAAAGCACATCTCTGTATTGGCGCCCAAAGGGCCTGTGAAAAGGGCCAGCGTCCTACTTAGCGGCCTCCCCAAAGCGCCTCGCTCTACAGAGGTGACTGGATGGTGCGCGCAGGGATGCTGTAGTCCAATAGCAGTCCTGCGGAAAAGTAATGTACCTCTTTCGCAGGTGCTTGCTCACTCAGAGAAGTTCAGAGCAGGCAATCGCACACCTGTGTGGACGAGACAAGAGAAACACAGATCAGCTGCGCAGGAAGTATGGCAGCAGGTGTCTGTGCGTTGTCTGCGCCAAAACAACGTGCTGCGACAGCCTGCAAAGGATGTGCACCAGCTGAGGACATCTACCTGGCATTATGCGGCATGTGAGTCGCTCCTGCCTGTTCTATATAACCTCATATATTCATACCTTAATATATGTGCGTATATACGTACATATATGTATCACATAGACGCACTCATACACGTTTGCTCCTGGTCAAGGTGAGGAGCCCACAGACGCGTACCACGGAGGTTCAGCGTCACTGCACCGGAGGAGAGAGGTAAATGCATGCGAAGGCAAGCATGTGTGCGACTCAGAGAGAGCCGGAATGCCTGCCGCTACAAAAGGAGAAACAAGTGGTGACGCTCAGTGTACATACACTATCTGTCGGGCACCGTTAGCTCCACCCACAGGTTTTTTTGTCTCGCGCATCCGTCATACACCCTATGTTCTTTGTTTTCCATCGACTAAATTTCTTTTGAGGGCTTCCCCGCCTGTCGAAAACGAAGAGGCATTTCCAGATTGCGGCAAATCGAAATCGAAACAGCCTTCGAGTGCTCGGGTGTGCATGCAGTCGCGCGTGCATGCTGCGCTGAAGAAAGCGCCGTCTCCTGGGCCGCTGCACATGCGCATCTCCGGGAGTATCTTTCGTTCACGGAACAATGGTCGCTCCGCATCGACTCTCCGTGCGTTTTATCGTTTTCGTTCTGCTTCTTTCGACTTTGTCTTCACCGGATCCCGGTGCCAGAATCCGTTTTTCCGTCGCTTGACGGCCAGGGTCCCCACGTAAAGACAGTGGCGGATATCGAGGGCCGGAAGGCGTCGCGGAGGATCGAGCGCGAAAAGGGCAATTTCTCGCGTCTAAAGTTTCATACGTTTACTCACGCACAGATCTCTTCACAGGAGGAACCTTACAACGCTTCTGCCGCTGAAACCGTATCCGCGTTTGTCAGGCGCCGCAGCGAGAGAACGGGCGTGCTACTGCGTTGTCTCCCCCAGTCTTCATTCTCTCTCGTTGCCTCCGCCTCAGTCTCTGTTTCCTTGTCTTTTCCTGTCGGAGCATATTCCATGCGCTTGCATGAATACGACCCCTTTTTCCGCCAGGCGCTCGCGGAGGTCTCGGCATAGGCCCTTCTTTGTTTCATTGTACCTTCGTTCCGCTTCTGCCGTTTCCTCTCCCCTCCGTTCGTCAGCGGCTCTCTCCTCCGTCAGTCTTCTTTACCTATCCTGTTTTTCCGCCCTCGAAACGCCCGCGCCTCGCCTGGCCTCGCAGTCACAGTTCCGAAATCAGTCGGGTGAAAAGTCCACGAGACCCCAGACTGACTGACTGCCTCTCCTCCTCTGGCGACCACGGTTTCGCCGCCGTTTTCTCGTCTCACTCCTCGTCGAGATGTCAGCCTCGGACCCTGCCTCTGTAGCTGCCGCCCAGATGGCGAAGCCGGAGGAACCGGCCGCTGAAGAAGCGAAAAAAGAGAAAGCAGCAAGCACGAGTCAAACGCAGAAAAAGTCCGCCGTTGGAAAATGTCCCGACGAAGACACACAGTTCGACAGCTTGCCGGCGATCCTCGTCGCGCTTACTCTGCCTGAGTTGAAGCAAGCCTTTGCGCCGCTGTGCTACGAGAACTTGACTTTTCCGCTCCTGCCTGTCAGCGGCGTGCCTCTCGTTGTCTCCGCCTTCGACTTCCTCGCCCGAAATGGTATGCAAGAAAATCACAGGTGGGGAAAAACTTTCGGAACGAGACGGGACGACTGCACATCTTTTACACGCTGCGGCGCGTGTATATACCTCTCTCTGTCTATGCACCTCTTTACTGGCGAGAACGCGACTTGCGTGTGAAGCTGTTGCTTCCCATTCGGACTTCTCGTGGGTGTTGAGTCGTCGCGACTCAATCAGAGCGGCGGATTTGTCGAAGGCAGAGAGCCAAGAGGTCTTTGCGGGCGCAGCAAGCGAGAGAGAGGAACGCTTGGTACTTCTTCATCGTTAGAAAAGCTCTCCGCGTTGCGCGTCCGTTGCCACCGGAGACCTGCCTGTGCTCCAGGGCGAGATATGAACTGAATAGGAAAGTGAAGTGCTCTGTTCACACGCTGCATATGTATGCGTGTACACATATATATATATATATATATATATATATATATATATGTATGTAGATATAGACATATATGCATACGATGCATCGGCGTCCTTATAATGCATATGTGAACGTTTATGTTCATATCTATGTTTGTAAGTGGGTATGTTTGCAGGGATGATGTCGGTTCACGTTTGGACATGTATAACGTCCTTGAGGGCCTAGCCCACCAACGCCTACTGCCTTCTTCAGTACATCTCTTTCACTCTCTCTCTCAGCCTCTATTGCTCTCTACATGTGTCTCTACGCCGTGTTGACGTTGGACATCGTTATGCGCATCGCCATGTTCTCCGGCGCGCGTTTTCCATCTTTCCCTTCTGTTCGTCAGAGATCCTGTTCTGTCGAAACTACTGGCTGTAGTCCGATGAGAGGCGGCCTTTCTTTGAGGCGTGTGCCTGTGTCGAGTTTCCTTTGTTCCACTTCGTTGTCTGGGTAGCGCCTGTGTTCGTTTCACAGGCGTGACAGAAATCTTTGTGTTGATCAAGAGCGACGAAGAGGGGCGCCTGGTGAAGAAGGTCGTGGAGGAGCACGAGGAAACGTTTCAGAAGCGGCTCAGGCGCGTCGTCAAGCGTGGCCTTCGCGTCACGTGTGTGGAAGTCCCGACGACTGTCGACTCCATGGGAGACGCCCTCCGTGACTTCAGCAGCAAATTCGACCTCCGACACGGTAAATGCTTTCTGTGGAAGAAAACGCGAGGCACTTGAACGCAAGGAAACCTAGAAACTCCGAGCTTTTCCATATAATCATATGCACACATTTATATAGAGATTACATTTCTATCTCTACATATAAATCTGTGGTGCTCGCGGTATAAGTGCATATAAATCTATACATAAATTAGTAAATAAATACATACACGCATACATACATGTTTCGCGGGACTGCACCGGTGTCGCTTCCTTTGTTTCGAGAGACTGTTTTGCGTTCACGTGTGTCGCGCTGCTGCGGTTGCGCGGCTCTTCCTCTGCCCAGACTTCCTCTTCATGCACGTCTCCTCCTTCATCCGCGCGGACATTCGACCAGCCATCAGCGCGCACAAGGAGCGGACGGCGACGAAGTTCCGCGGCGTGTCGGGAGGCGAAGCCGTGATGACTCAGCTGCTCACGCGGGCGTCGCCCTCCAGCCCCCAGCGGCTCTTCGACGACGACGTCGCGCTGCTCGTTGACGCCGACTCCAAGGAAGTTCTCGCCTCGATTTCGCTCAAGAAACGCGCAGAAGTTGAGCTCAACGAAGACATCGTGCAACTCGTAAGAAGACCGCCTTTCTTCAGCCTTCTACTCTGCGCGCCTCTCTGCAAGAGAGGCCCAGCTTGCGCGATTCCATCCACGAAGCCGCGAGGCTGCGCGACGAGAGCAAAGCGTTGCGCCGCCTCACCTCCACGTCCGAAACACGTCGGACGACCGAACCGAGACTTTCCGTGCACACAGGCCTGCGGAGATACCCTCTATAGGAGTAGACAGCTAGACCGCGTATGAGCGGGGCGTTTGCATATGAATTTATATATATATATATATATTAATGTAGAGTATTCTATGCGAGATGAAAAACAGTGCTTAGTATCAACTGCCCTCGAGAGGCAAGCGCATGTCCCCTCGCGGCGCCGAATTCGCTGGATGGCGCTCGCCCGCACGTAGGCTTGCCCAAAACGGCCAGACTGGCCTGCACTTCGCCGCACATATATATATCTATATATGTATGAATATATACATAATTGTGTATGGCTATGTCTTCCTGTTTGCACGTGTGTATGTAGGTGATTCGGTGCGTTGTTTGCTCTCTGCTGCGTGCAGGCTGCCGCGCCGTCGTCGAGCGGCTTCCAGGTTCACTACGATCTCGTTGACATTGGCGTGTATCTCTGCGCGCCGAAGGTTCAGGAGCTCTTTAGCCAATCGTTTGATTACGCCAGCGTGAAGCGCGACTTCATTCCCGATCTGATCAACCGCGAAATCAAACTTGACGCCATCTACGCCTACGTGCTCGAGGTAACAGGCAAAAAAGAACTCGGAAAGGGCCGCTGTGGCGCATGGGGGACGGAGTAAAGGCAAGGCAGAGCGAAAAGACAGACACGCGCGAGCCGGAATCAGTCAAGAGAGAAGAATAAGACAGTGGTAGATAGGCCGCACGGAGAGGTCAAGGGCAAGGCATTTACCGGGGGGGCTGAGGTTTGAGATAGGAAGCTCGCAGGAGGCGAAGGCTGAGACAGTGAAGGAAATAAAGTACTTGAGAGCCAGGGGAGAGCCTAGGCGTCTCCACTTGTGCAGTATCTGCGTGCTGACCTCTCCCCCAGTCCCGTCGCTCTCCCGCTGTCTCTCCCATCTCTCACGGCTTGTTTTTTGTCTTCGTTTGCCTGACAATGCCTATCCACGTCGCGGTGTCTTTTTCTACACGTACATATACCTACATATATATATATATGCATGTACGTGTATGCAGCTCGCAGGAGTGTGTTGTTTTGTGTCGTTGACACGGGATGGCGTTTGAGTCTCCGTGGGGCACGCGGCGGCTTTCTTGGGCCCCTTTGCGCGCGAACTCACTGCCCGGCTCGTGTGCGGCGACCGCGTTTTCTGATTTTCCCCAGACTCAGCAAGGCGACACAGACGTGTCCTACGCGTCGTGCTGCGTGGATCCGCGGACGTACTACCACACGTGCCGCGAGGCGCTTGAGCGCTGGACGTATCCACTCGTGCCCGACACGCGCTCGTCGAGCATAGGCCAGTCTCACCAGCTGCGCTACCGCGGCCGCGGAACCTACCAGGTGAGCGCGTCGAAGAAAATTCTTTTTTTCACGTTTTTCCGATTCCCCGTCTGCCCTGGGGGCACGTCTCGGCGTGCCTGCGCGCCTGCGTGTCTCTGTCGGTGCAGCGCGGCTTGCTGCGCGGCGGGTCAAGGGCACCGCGCTTTTCATCCCTCTCTCTCTCTCACTCTTCGCCGCCAGAGTGCACATTGACAGTGGGTCTGTGACCCTGCCATCGGGCTTCTTTTTCCTTCTTCCGCGTCTCAGGCGGACTCGGTCTCGCCTGGTCTGCGCTGCGAGTTTGGGCCACTGGTGGCGATTGAGGACTCGACGACAATCGGGGACGACACGACGATTCGTCACTCGTTCATCGGCTCCAAGTGCCGAATCGGGAGGAACGTGTTGATTGAGGGCTCGATTCTCTTCGGCAACATCGAGGTCTGCGACAACGTGCGCATCACGAACTCGATGATCTTCACCGACATCAAGATCCTCGAAAACACAGTCGTCGGCGACGGCTGCGTGTTGGGCGGCAGCGTCCGCATCGGCCGGGACCGCGTCATTCCGCCCTTCACGAGAATCTACCTGCCGGCGCGGCTCAGACCCGACGCGCTGCAAGACGAGACCTGCCAACACGGCCTCGGCGACGACCCCCGCGAGCGCGACATCATCGGTCAGGACGGCGAAGGAAAAATCTGGCTCATGCGCGAGTGGAACAAAGAAAAACTCGCCCTCGTCTCCCTCGGCGGCTCAACTGCCCCCTTCATCAAACTCTCACTCCCTACCTTCGAACTTGACAACGACGACGAGGTAGGCGCCGCAGCCCCGCGCGGGGGACGCTCTCACCTGTCATCACGCTCTGCCGGCGCTTTGCTTTTTTACCTGAAAACAGTCACTTGGCTTCTTTTCGGAGGCTTACTGACGTCTCCTATGGCTCCTTTTCGTGTGCGGCACGCTCGCCGCTGCCTCACCGTTTTTGTCTCACGGCCTGCTCCGCTTGCGCGCGCATGGGATACCAGCGAGTCCCAAACGCTGTTTTCGTAATCAAAGAGCCGGGCGATAAAGCCCTGTCACAATGACCGCTACCTTGCGCCTGCGGTTGCACGCGACTGCGAACTGTATTTCCGTTCTCTGCAGTCGATCGACGACGACGCGTGCGCGCCGTCAGGTCTCTCCACCGAGGCGGACGTGGAGATGGAGGCTGCCGACGCGCCCCACAGAGAAAAGCGCCAAGACGCCTCGTTCTCCGCGGAAATTACGGCCATGTGCCGCGAGGGACTCCTCGAGCCTCAGCACATGCAGCACAAGGTGCTAGAGATGAAGAGCTTCCGCCTCGCCTCCAACCGCACCGACCTCGACGTCGCCAAAATCATCCTGCCAGTCTTCCTCGAGGCCATCGCCTTCGCAGAAGACGGCGGCGCGCCGAGAAAGGACGTGAGCTCTGACCCTACACACGCAGGCTCCAGCGAAGCAGGCAGATCAGGGGCGACCCACTCGACGGGCCGCGATGCGTCAGGCAGATGCAGCTGGAGTCGGTGCTCCGGCTGGCGAGCAACTGCAGAGTCCTAGCAGAGAAGATACCTGTTTCAGAAGAAGTTGCGCGCAGCTCCGAGGGTTTGCAGAGATCTGCAATGCGTACGAAGACGTGTCGCATATCTCTCGAGAGCTCAGCTCCGCTTCTGAAGCTGAGGCGCATGCAGCGCCGCGCCTCCTTTCCGGGTTCAGCCGTTTTTTTCGTACGGGGGCCTCGCGGGTTCGCCGCCGGTCCCCTTCGCCTGAGCCACTTCGATCGTCTGCGTCGTGCGTCGTGACCCCCCGCTGCACGGCGTTCACCGCATTTTTTCATAGTTTTCGCTTTGCGTCTTGTTGCCTCTATGGTTTCAGACGTGGGAGAAGTATATCACCACGCATCGCGCGGGCCTCTTGTTTTCCTCCTTCCTCTCGAACGCGCGCCCAGAGGACTTCGTCGCGCTCTGGGACCTATGTCTGGCGTTCTGTCTTCAACCGACAGTGTCTGTGGCGGTCGCGCCGGTGAAAGACGAGGACGAAGCGGACGCGGAGGACGAGAAGATCCCCGCTGAGCCCGAAGAGCGCGTCAGCAAGGCGAATCCGCTCCACGGCGCGTCGGCCTTCTGCGCGCTCTGCGAGGTGCTCCACGCGTGCGACTTCCTCGAGGCGGACGCCTCCCTGCCGCTGTGGCATGCGCAGCGAACTGAGGCCGCACTCGGAGAAGAAGAAAAGTACCTCAACAACCCGCGCTTGAAGGCCTTCGTCCAGTGGCTCGACGAAGAAGACGACAGCGAAGACGATGAAGACGAAGACTGAGAGCGACCGCCACCCCAAACAACGGTCTCGAGCGTGGCCACTGAAAAAGGCTCTACACCTATATAAATATATATAAATATATATATATATATATGTATATATATGTATATATGTCTATTATATATGAGCATTTATGTATATATATGTATATATATGTCTGCCGTTTTGCTCCGCGGCCTCGAGGGAGGAGGCGGCCTGTTCACCTCGCCTCAGCTAGTCAGAGTCAGGTCGACGGAGGGCACACATTTTCGAAGACGTGTCCCACTTTCGTCGTTGAGTGGGAACTTCACTCATCGAGCGTGCGCTTCCTGGGCGCAGTAGACACGCTGTGCAATGTGCAACAACATGTGATGCGTTTTCCAGGACCCACGTCGAAGTTCTTTAACGCCAGGCTCTGCGTTGAAATTCTTTAACGCCATTTCCAGGCACTGTGTTAGAGTGCTTTAACTCCACACATAGCCTCCATGTTGGACTCTTTCAGCGACATTTCTAGGCTCTATGTCGGAGTTCTTTGGCGACATTAACTCGAACCAGGGGGCTGTACCGTCGCCCACTGTCTCGGGTAGTGCCTGGTTCGTTTGCGCGGCGCGTGCACTGTTGTTTTCGCGAGGCGGACACAGACATACCTTAGGCAAAAGAAAAAGAGTCTGCGTGAAAAGACTTTCGGAGGGATGCGGGGCTGCTTAGGTTGGAAGAGAGTCACCAAGGAACACACGCCGGCAGAGCAACCAAAAAGCCCCGGTCAGAACCAGCAGGTGTGAGGGTCGTCGCGGATTCTACTTCTGTGAATACGAGCGTAAATACGCAGGAAAAAGATCGCGCTCGTTTCGCGCCATGTGAATCTCGAAATTAGACCGCGTCCACGTCGACCGCATTCACCGCAGGCTCACAACGCGCATGGGGCGCGCCAGCTTCCTCTGCTCCAGTGCTGAAGTCACGTTTGCCTTCGATAGGAAGGAAATGGGAACGCCCACCGAAGACTGCGCGCGAGGCAGCACTGTGCCGACCAGCTACATCCCAACTGAGAGGCGTGGGCGGGGGGTGAAGCGTGGCTGGCTCGTGTGAGTTGAGGAGTGCAAGTGTCGGCATGAATCATGTTTCCTGTTGAGCGTAGGATCAGTTCGTCAAGACATGCCGAGAAGTGATGATGACGTTGCGACATCCGCCTATCTAGCCCATGCAGTTTCTCGTAAGCATCTCTCCCTTCCGCGGCCCCCGCTACAAAAAGAACCCGAGTGACACTACCTGACGAGATGATGGCGTTTTAAGCGCAGAGCCACTACCTCGCGAACCCTTCAGAATACACAGAAAAACCCTGGAGCGACGCGCATCTGCTGGTTTCTCTCAAGAAATTGCTGGCTCGCTCTACGACAGGGTTTCCTCCACATACCTCAAAAACAACTCCCAGCTTCTCCCAAAAGCCGCAATGAAAGAAACGAAAAATTCGCGCACAACGGGTCCTCCTTTTGAAGGTGTTCTTGTACGTCAAACACGCAGAGGCGGGGGGGGGAGTGAGGGTGGGGGGAAACCTTTCTCCATACATATTAAGACCACGGCAGTTTCCGTGATGCTGTCGACAGCCGATCGGACTGACACGCGCTGCACATAACCCTCTATCTCCCTCCAAAGAGACCGTCTTCTCTGCATGCCACCTTCACACCCCGCGGGGTAGCCCGTCGCCCGTGGCATCCGATGCGCGCACGGAGGCTCGCTCTGGCTCTCGATCAGCGCGTTCGTATATATTATTTCCTTCCGTTCTGAGTGTCGGCGCGAGATCTTCCTCTGCAGTCTCTTCTGCGAGACCGGATTCTGCCAAAAGACTTCTGGGCGTCGAGTTGACGTCATCGCCTCAGTCCCGTGCCCTGCCGTCGGGGCCTTCGCGTCGGCCGCCCCCGTTGGCCTCTGGATCCTCAGCAGCGTTTTTCCGGTTTTTCCGCGCCTTTTCGCGACCATCGCCAGCCTCTCCCTCGGCCTTTGTCCGGCTCTGCGACCGCGCCGCTCCGGCTGCGCCGGCTCGTTTCGCAGCCTCGCCGTCTCCACGCCTCACCCTGGCCTCTGGAAGGCCTCGCCCACACGCGCTCGACACAGGCGACGAGGCGCCCAGCGAGTCGCCCCCCGCCGTGCGGGCCGCGCTCGGCGAACCTGCGGCTGCCGCGACCGGAGAACGAGCGTCCCCCTGCGGGCCAAAGAGCCCGGCGCCGTTCACAGCGGACCCGAAGGGCGAAGCCCCCGGGGTCGCACGAGGCGTAGAGGCTGCCGAAGTCTCGCCTTTTCGCCGCGAGCCGCGGCCCTTCGCCGAGGCGCCGCCGCCCTCGGCGCTGGCGCGTCGCGGCGACCGCGCCGGCGACAGCAGAGGCGCTTGAGGCAAAGGCAAGGAAGAGGACGCGTGCGGATACACTGCCGCCCCAGAGAGCGCGGATGGTGCCTGTGGAGCCAGCGGCGGCCACGCCCCAAGGCCCGACGGCGCAGGGCCTGGACGCTTGTCAACGGACCCCGCAAGGAGGCAGATGTCTCCGCTGCGCACGGCGCGGCTGCCCAGAGCCAGTGAACCTTCTTGGAGTGCGGCGGTGGCTGCCCCCGGCGACCCGAGCGGCAATTTCAGGTGGGTGTCTCCTCCAGACAAGACCGGACGCACGCTTTCGGGATGGCTGAAACTCTGAAGCGCACCCGCTTCTCTGAGCGCATTTTTTTCTTCTTGCCTTTTCCGCTCTTGCTCCAGCCGCGCAAGTTTCTGCCGCTGCCGCTGCTGTTGCCTCTGGCGCGCAGCGGCCTGCCGCACAGCGGCCGGCCTGACGAAGGCGGTTTTCCTCTTTTTCTTGTCGCCTCCCATGTGCTCTTGCGCCAGCAGATTTTTCACAGCGAGCTCCTCGCCTCCGCGCGCCCAGACCAGCGCATGCGGCGGAGGCGGCACCTGCATCCCAGAAGTAGGGAACGGGCCCCCGACAGATCCTTCCCGGCCTCGCATCATCTTTGCCTCCCCCAAGCCGTCGGCAGGCCCACCCGCCGGCACCGCGCTCCCTTCCGGCAGCCCCGCTGCTGCGCCTGCACCGAGCGCCCCTCGAACGAAAGCGCTGCCATCTTCTGCCGCGCCTCGAGCGAGAGGCGAAACCGATGGACATGCAGGCCGCGACGCAGCGGCCGCAGAGTCTGAAGGGCCCGCATGCAGAGGCGCTGCACTCTCGCGCAGAGACGCGAAGGATGCGAAAGGGGCGTGTGCAGCCGCGGCTACCACCTCTTGGCCAACGCCGTGACCTGCGAAGGCCGCCACCGTCGGCGCCCCGAGCCCGTACGCCGGCGGGCCCGCCGCAGCGCTAGTCTGGGCGAGCGGCTGCCCGAACGGATAGAACGACGCAAACACGTCGCCGGCAGGCGCGGGCGGCAGCGGCGCGAGCGGGCTCTGAGCAAGCAGAGAAGACCGACAACTCGAGGCGGCAGAGAAGGGGGAAAACGGCGCGCCGCCAGTCGGAAGCCACATGTGGGATAAGGCGGCGACGTGCGAGGTCTCGTGGAGCTGCTGAAGACGCAGTTTGTAGAACCGAGCCCGATACTCTGAGAGTGCGTGTTTGTACTGCTGCTCGCGCCGCTCCTCCAGAGCCTCGGTCTGCGCCAGGTGACTTTCTTGGTCCTGAAGAAGAGCCAGACACGCCCTCTCGCGTTCGCCGTCGTCGAGCGTCTCCGCAGTCTCTTCACCGGCTTCATTGACGCGTTCCCAGCGAAAGAGGCGCCCCGCGTCCTTGACTGTCGAGCCTGACGGCGCCCGCGAAGGGGACGCCGTGGAAGCAGACGCAGGACTGTGCTCGGCGGGCGGCGGAGACGCCGCTTCAGGCGCCAACGACGCGAAAGAGAGCGCAGAGGACGGTGACGACAAGACATCGAAACTCCACGGCGGATCCCGCCAGGTGAATGTCGACAGGGCGATCGTGAGGCGATTGAGGTAACGAGATGAGATCGAGCTCGAAGAAGAGGGAGGCGAGCAGGCAGCGGAAGAGGGAGCAGTGAGGCGCGCTTGCTCGGTCTCAGTCTGAGCGCCGGGTGATGTGCCGTCTGAGTGTCCTTCGGTCTCCTGCCGAGGCGCCGACGCCTCGCCCACCTCCGCTGCCGCCGCTGAAGTCTCCGCGTCATTCCGGGTTCGTTTCCGCAGCTTCTCTGCACTAATCCACAGCAGCTGAAGCGGAACGTCACTCGTAAGAGGGAGAGAAGAGGCATCGGGCTGCGTTTCAGCCGCAGACGCAGGGCGCGTTACGCCGATTGCTGCTTCCTCTTCCACGCTCGTGCTGCCGCCTTCGCACTCCGCCGCGGCGCGCGGCAGGCCGCTCGATTCATCGACATCTCCACACGCCCCCGACAGCGACCCTTGGGCGCCTTGGCTGCGCGGCGTCTCTGCGGTCTCCATCTGCTGCCCGCCGCGTGACCCGCCTTCCTGCCCATTTCGTTCCGCCCTTTGCCCAGGACTCGCCTCGTACGAGGGCGCAGAGCAGGTGGGAACTGACGGCTGCTTCGCATCTGGCTCCTCGCTCCGCGGACGCGCGAGGCCCTCGGCAAGCCTGGTTTCCTTCGTCGCCTCCGCGGTCGGCTTCATCCTCTTTGCCGACGGGCCCTCGCGCACCGGAACTATCTGCCACCGCCCCTCGCCTGCAGCGCGGAGGACGCTGGTCTGCAGGATTTTCCTCTGAAGAAAGGCGTCGAATGCAGACGAAAGGCAGTCGTCCTCTGCCTCCTCAAAGTCGTCGTCCGAGTGTGCGCCGGCCCTCAGGGCCGCCGCACCTCCTTTACAGCCCTCGCCTCTCTCTTCGCCCGCCCCCACCCGCTTGTCGCCGTCCCTGTCGCCCCGTGTCTCTGCCGCTTCGGTGCCTATTCCGTGTGCATCGCCTTGTGATTGGTCGCTGCGAACAAGCTCCTTGGATATCGCGTTCCCAACAGGCCCCCCGCCTTTTGCTGTCTCGTGTTCGCCGTCTGTCGAGCAACTCGAGGAGCTCGAGGCTCCAGAGGCCGCAGCAGGCGCGCCCGAGGCCAACACGCCAACGGCAGGCGGGCACGCCGCCGCGCACACCGTCGCCTCAGGGGTCGACGTCGCGCCTGGCGGAGTCGCACTGAGGTCGTGACTCCCTTCGTGGCTCCTGTCTCCACGAGTTTCCTCGAGCGACTTCACGTGCCCCCCTGCGGTCGCGTGTCCACTCTTTGGTAGCCGCCCGTCGCTCGTTTTGTCGCGCTGCCTCTTCAGCAGCTCGCCGCAGTGGCCTCGACCACAGCCGCGCGTCTCCGCGAGAAGTTGGGCCCGCCACCGCACGCGCATCTCGAGCTGTTGCACGCGCCTCGTTTCGTCCTCCACCTCTTCTTTTAAAAGCCGCAGACAGGCAGCGGAGGCCTCGCGCCGTCGCCTCAGGAGGTCAAGGACTTTCTCTTGCTGACGAAGCAGCACCAGCGCGACGTCTTCCATCTTCTCGCTCGGCGCCGAGGGCGGGGACGGGCGAGGCGGCAACCCGCGCTCGAGCGCCTGCGAACTCTCTCCCGGCGAGGAATACGAGGAGAAGGACGAAGGCGAAGGACGTCTCGGGTTGCTGTTTGAAGGCATCTGCCGCCTCGTGTTGACCGGAGAGCGCACAGAAGCCGGCAGAGGTGGCGGGGACTTGGCTGCAGGCACGTGGGACGCCGCACGCTTCAGTGCATTCGCCGGGGCCTCGGCGGCACCGGAGGCTGCCGCTGGAGAAGGCAAAGACGGGGCCGACGACGACGCGGCAGAGACAGACGAAGCAGGCGTCGAGCAAGAGTGCGAAGAAGCCTCGTGGGACGAAGTCTCTCCTTTCGAGTCGCTCCTCCTTTCGCTCGCCTCCGGCGGGGTCGCTCCGCCCGGGGCTGAGCCCCCCTCCGCCACCTCGAAGACTGTGAGGCCGGCGCCACGTGTCTCCGCACGCTTGCCTGCGTGCATTGGAGGCGTAGCGGCGGTCGCGAGCGCCCGCGAGGCAACGGCGGCACGCTCTGCGGACGCCTGGCGAGGCGGCGTCTCCAACGGCGCCGGGGGGAGGCTGTCTCCTTGGGGAGATCGACCGTCGCGGACGGAGGGGAGCGCGCCGCCCCCGTGACTGAGAGACCCCGGAGGGGGACTCGAGACGCTTTCGGACGACGGGCCTGCCTCGTCAGCGCCCTGCCACTTGATCGGCGAGAGGTCGCGAGGAGACTGGCCCGATGGAGGAGACACGTCGGCCGCCGCAGCCGCGGCCGCGGCGATCGCGGACGGCGGCATCCAGCCGCCGGTCGGCCTGCGGAATTTTTCTTCCTCCTGCGCGGCAGGCCCGTAGGGATACGGATTGTGCGCGGCGTAGGAGGCGAACGAAGACGGGAGCGACGCCGAGGGCGAGCGAAACGACGAGGCATGGACTGGCGGCGACGGCAGCGGAGAGGAGACAGACGAAGGGGGCGAGAGGGAGGGTGCGGGAGATGCGAAGGGCGAGGCCGACGGGAAAGGAGAAGAGACCGAAAAGGGCGAGACTGGAGCACCACCTGCAGGCGTCAGAAAAGGCACGCGACGCGCGGAGGCGGCCCCCACGCTTCCGCCAGGTGCGGCATAGGCGGCCGGCGGGGCCGTTGGAGCCCGGCTCGGAGGAAGCCAAGGCGAGAAGGAAGGCGAAGACGAGGGCGGAGGATACCTGGAATTGAGAAACGCAGGTTGAGATCCGTTCTGCACCAAGGCCTGAGACGCGTAGCGGTACGTCTCAGCCTTGACTGGAAAACTGCCTGCAGGAGTTCCGGCCCCACTGGGCGCATCGCCCCCCGGGGGGCGACCCTCCGGGGGCGCCAAGCCGTCCGCGGAAGGCGGGGATCCCTGCATGATATCCACCTAAAACACGGACATGCTTCTCCCGAGCTTTTGTATCGTGTGGAGATTTCGTTCACCTGCTCCTCTGTGCCATGCTCCCTGTTGCGGCCTGCTCATTTCCCCGTCGTCCGCGGCGCCACTCAAACGCCTCTCCCTTTGTTTATCAGCTGCCCCTCGTACGCCTCTGTCGCGGTGTCGAGTTGTCTCTCGCTCGGCCTGCGGCTGACGGAGAGCGCTCACGCACGCGCTTAGGCCCGCTTCTATCCGCAAGAGTTCGCCTGCTCAACACACCTCTGCGGACACTGTACCCTGTCCGCGGACCCCGCAGGCACGACAGGAGATATCCGCCTGGCGCTGGAGGCGCAAATCGGGCGGGAGCAAGATGAGACGATGGAGACGGCAGGCTCGGGACAGCAGCGAGACGCATGCGAGAGGCCTTCCTAACGAGAAGCAGCTTCTGATTCGGGAATTTGAGAAGGGAACGGCGCGATGCAGGCCTGAGCAGAGTTCGAATCGGTCCCTCTGCTGTCAAGAAATGATTTTTAATCTACCTCCTCAGCGACACACCTGGTAGAAAACTTCGCAGAAAACGAAAAAAAAAACGCGTATTCAAACCCGCAGCATGCGCCTGGAGCAGGGAGCAAGACGCTGAATGAGACGGACAAAAACGGCACAGAGGATGTGCCCCCAACGGTGAAGACGCGACGTGTCTCCCTACTGCGTCAGTATTAGCGAGGGTTAATTATTGAGAAAAAATTATAGAGCGCCCAGAGGACAAGAGGACGCCTTTTCACGAGCAAAATGTGTATGTTCGTCGTGCTGCCAAGTCGAGGCGAGCGCATGCAGAACCTGCCACGGGCTTCACCAGTCTAGCCAATAAGCAGAATCCACCTGAATGGGGAGCGCGCGTAACTCTCTCTCCAGGGGCGAGAGCTCCCAGGAAATTACCCTCTAACTTCCACACACACCCGAAAGCTGTGCTGCAGTGACGCTCACGTTTGAAGCCGCGACGGGCTCCTTCCGTCCGACTCTCCGCTCTACACGTGAGCGCACACAGTGGCTGGCGGCGAAGCAGCAACCTAAATTTGAATCCCCAGCTTCTCTGTTCGATTTGTAGTCAGAACTAGCCTCGCTGTGATACGTGGCAGCCGTTGTGGGGGTAAAGGAACTTATTCGCTGGGAGGTCGGGGAGCGTACTGTGGTTGTATGCCTCTGCCGCCACTACCTTCGTGCCTTAGAGTCGAGGAACTTAAATGGCTCACAGCATCACCGCAGAACAGAGACACCCTTACAGATAGCTTTGATGATTTGTAAAAGCCTTCCGTGAGCTACGTACATCGCATCTGTGCTGCTACGGAGAGGTGGATCGGAACGGGCCAGTAACGGCAGCTGCGATCTGGAATTTGCGCTGAGGCGCTGAGGCCGTTTCTTCGAGTGAAGGTTTTCTGACTTGTTGCCGCATGTAGCGACCAGGAAAAGATGCCACCTCGGCTTCGAGGCTACAGAGTTCCATAAGAAGAGCTGTAGCTCTCATCGAGTCAGCGTCAGGTTTCACAGCATGCACGAGCCCTGCGAGCGACCTCGAGAGTGGGCTCTGGCGGGCGCCACGACGGCGGAATTAACGGCGGCTTTCTTGGCGCAGCAAGCCCAGTTATTAAAGGACGGCCGCATGGAGGCATGTTGCTATGGGAGATCCGATGTCTTCACAGTGAAAGCACTCTACTCTGTCGAAGCGGAGTGGCTGTTTGCACGTCATCGCGCAGAACGCAAAACACTTTTGAAACAACGAACGCAGAGGCACGAATGCAAATCCAAGAAGTGGGATGAGTCGAGCCGCCGTCCACCTACGTCCACCGCCAAGTACTTGATGGGATCGGGTTCCGGGCGCAGAATAGTTGCTACGCTATAGGCACCGAACAGTGAACTGTAAGCAGGAATGTCTGCAGGAGTCTGCAGCTTGCAGGTGCCACAGCAGAGAAGTCCGGTGATGGCTTCTCGAATTCTGACATTCTTCTCACCCGCTCCATAGGAAAACAGATTGTTATTGCATTCGTCTAGAGCCCCTGCCGTAAACCCGCCGTTATGGATTGCGCGAGCCACATTTCCCAGCTGCAGGCTGTCGTGGCGCACCTTGCTGAAGCCAACCGCGTAGGCAAAGATGATCATCGGGCGCAAGCAGCTCTCGCCGAACGCCGTAAGCGCCACATCTTCGGTCTCAGCCATCACCACTATGTTATCCGGGTTAAGGTCCCCGTGGCAAAGCTTGCTCGTGTCAAGGTCTCCGAAGATTCTGATCAGTCGCCGAGTGAGCATGAAAATTTTGCTTCTTACTCGAGTGTAAGGCCCGCCAGCAATATATCCGCGAGAGTGTGGGCGACGCGAGGAGGATGCCAAGAGGTTCAAAAACGCAATACGCGGATACTTTCCGCCTGGCCGAATGACTGAAGGTGCGTCAGACAGCATCGTGCCCAGCACAGGAAACAAGATCCCGCTTTCGAGAGCGTTTTTGCTCGATCCAAACCGCTCCTCCAGAACCGTTGCGACGCTCCTATCCTTGAATATTTTCCACACCGCAGCGATGGCTCTGACGACGCTATCTTCGACGGAGAAAATTTTCACAGTATATCCGGCGCCCGAACGTCTGTCCCTCGCGTCGAACAAAAGCGCTCCCTCACTCCCCGCCACGTTCCTGCCTCGGATGATCTCGAGTTCACCGCTCGCTTGAGCGCGAAAGAACCTCAGGACCACACCTGTCGGGGCGGCCGCAGTTGCCGCTGTCACCAGCTCCGTGTCCTCTCTTTCGGCCTGGCTACGGGTGATGACTTCTTCTATGTGATTCTTCATATGTGTGCGGCCAGGCGCGTCAGTTTGCGTCCAAGTGGTTTCGTGCGGGCATCACCCATACCCACGCAGCACATAGGTATTTGCTCCTGCGGGCCACACACGCGCTCTCCCCAGGCCCATTCACCCTAATGCCCGATTTAGCAACCGCAACACTCCTAAAAGACGACAGCGTATTCGCTACTTCGGTGGACGCGATGCGGAAGGCGCGCCTCCTGCCACATTGTTCCACCGCTCAGGTGGGATGTGCACTGTGCTCTCCGTGACCCTCCTGTCTGCTGGCGTTTGGTTTACACGCTACAGGACGAGGATATTTGCTCCACGCAGGCGCTGCGGTAGGTCGCTTGGCCAGGGCGAGTTTGTGCACTCCACAGTTCCGTTAAGCACCGCGGTTCCTCGAGGCCCACACAACCTGAGCTCTTCCATTTGTTCGGTCGCCACCGCGGCCTGAAGCCGCCTTCCGCTATGGCTCGTTTCTACCACGGCGAGCAACGACAGAGCGATCACTCGGACAGTGAGAGTAGACACCGCATATCAACAGTTCGAGGACGCGGGCGCGCCTCGTACCTCCCCGTTGGCGAGGCATAGCGCGACTGACGTTAAAACGTGAAGCGGCAACAACACCATCGTGGTAGAACGCAGTCTACGGCGGCGATTTCCCACACCCGCGTCGCGTGAGTGGAAATGCTGAAGATTGGGCTGTCTCACCGGTACAGCTTGCCCGTGAGCCCAGCAGGATGGTAGTGCAGAATCACAGACACGTGAACAAAACAAAAAATTGTCTCACCGCTCCGCGTGTTATCCTCTGCACGTTTTTCTGCCGCTCCTCTTGAAGCAGCCTTAGCTTGCCCCAGTCCCTCACAGGCCGCGCACGCTTGTACACCTACCCGCCGAGGGGCGACCGGGACAACGGGCGGTCTGACCCTTACTGGCTTATGCGCCATACCGCCCTCGTGGGAATGGCGCGGTTTGGATTTCTCGGGAGGGACGGGGGGAGGGGGGCTCTAGTGCCAACAACAGGCGATATGAGCGTCCGCGCGCGATGTTGCCGTTTCGAGGGGTAACGAGTTGCGACTCCGTGAATCTGTTTCCAACGTCACGTACCGTGGAAAAGAGGACTGCGAAGTCCGCCGAGGGGTGTAATCCCCCAATCTCTAGATAGAAGACGCGACCCCCGGTACAGGACTGGTGTGGGCACATGACATCTCGATAGCTATCACCATTCACATCTCAGAGTCTCCCCTGTGTAGAGTCCATAGCTACCGCGCGCGAGGGGCAAACACCCCCAGACACCACCCTGGGGCAAGCAGGGACGAGAGAGGCGCCTTCTCCCCGACATGTGCCGGTGTAGGCCTTATCTGTTACTCCCCTACAAGAAAGGGATTGCCTTGCACTAGGCAGAACGGTGAGTGCCTCCTTCGCAACTCTGCAGAGCGGCCGTACATTCCTCACCGGACGACCGAATGCGGGGCCAGGACTGCGGTGCCATTCGACGGCGGCCGCCCGCTCTCGAATGCTCTGGGCGCTGACGGGCGTCTCCGCCGCGGAGTCCCCTGAGAGCGCCAGAAGATCAAGAGCATCGGAGCTGCCTCGCCTCGCAGTTTTAAAAGGGTGTGCCTGCACCCCTGCAGCGCCTGCTACAGCATGCATTCTTTTTGCGATTTTTGACAAGCCCAGCTCTACGTTCCGCGTGAAACACTGACCACCGGTGACCGAGCACCGCGGACGAATTCTCTTGGATTGAATACTGTAGGCCGTTCACAAGCGGCGAAGAGAGGAAAGCGAGACACAGCGGCGGGAGGCCCTGCGTCTCATCGGCGCGTGCTGTGACGGTGTGACTACCAGCAACGAAGCATGCGGAGCCGTTTTAGGCACAAGTACCATACACTAGAGAGAGAAGAGGCGCTATACGCCAACTAGATGAGTTCGAGTCTCGCCGAGAATTTGCCGCACCGCCTGCCTGTAAAAAACGGATTCCTCTGAACGAGCACTTACAAAAACCCTGCAGAGACGCCTCTACATACGAGATAGCAGTACAACCAAGTCAGAAGCACACAGACGACAACGTTCAGAAACAGATGCCATCGTTTACCTGAAGGCCAAGACACGAGCTAGGGAGACAGACGTGTATGACACGCAACGCGCGAGGCAAAGGGGGCAGACATAAAAGCAGTAGGCCCGAACAAAACTGGGTGAATGCGTGATGCATTAGGAGGATGAAGTAATGAAAAGCACGAAAGCCAGAAACCAGCCCCGGGGTTGGACACTGAGAATACGGAAAGCAGCGGGTAGGCAGGAATGCCTCGAACAAAACAGCGGATGCCATCACCGAGGAAGCACATCCTCCAAAACTTCACAAAAACGAAGCCTCACTGCTCTCCGGTTTGCTCTTCGTCGTTCGCCTGCTACGTTCGACCGATGTGGGCCGCCTCAGCAGGTTGAATGCTCCCTCTCATCTGCCCCGATTGCCTCAAACGTGCGTTTACCTGTTTTGGTGTGTACCAAACCGTGACAAAAACTGTGACACGACTTCCGTAGGCAACAGACAGCGCCCACGGAGCCCGTGTCTCCTTTACCGCGTTTCACATGAATCCCCTTCACGGCTTCCGCATGAACCCGTGAATAAATAAGCCTTGATGGACATCCAACCTCATTTTGTGCAGACTATCTTTGAGGCAAGCCACGAGTCGCCCGGATACGCGCCTACCGCTCCCTAAACACGGTGGCTTATGTCCGTTTGCATGACGTCCTCGTATCTACTCTGAAAAACCGGTTTTAGCGTCGCTCCTGCCCCCTCTAGTTCGAGTAGGCGGTGCGCAACGCCAGCTCCCCTGCTGGGCGCTCATCCGCAATCTCAACCGAAAGCGCAATACAGCCTCTGCGAGGTTCAGCTATCTCAAGCTGCAGGCCGGACGACATCACACACACGACTCGAAAGGATTGACACTGCGTGCCAGCAGTCGCACACCCGCCACCGCCACAGCCCGTCTTTCGCCGTTGCCCTCTCCGAACTCGCCTGACGACTGCCAGTGATCTGCACAACGCATGTGGGATAGAGCGCCGGGGTCTCTACGCGCAGCGCCTAGCCATGAAAGCCCTGCGACGCGGGAGCTGGGGTTGGCTCCCGGATTTTTGTTGGTGACGTCGCCTCAGTACAGACAAACGGCTTCCTCAGAATTTTTCTATAGAACGCCACCTTAGCGACCCCTGCCGGGGTCGCAGGCCAGGCTTCACTCACTTTGTCAGCTCAACTTTCCTCTCGCTGCTCGCGCTCGGCAGGCGCGGGCGAGCGCACACCCCGCTATGGCCCCCCCCCGCTACTGTTAGATTCCGACGCCCGCACCAGCTTCCGACTTTGCTTCTACCGTCCGCGTGACTTCTAGGCCGCAGACAAAGCATATCGCTGCCTCCCCCTCTCGAGTGTCCTCTGCCGAGCGGGCGGTAGACGGCGGCATTGCACGTCTGCCTCGTGACCACACGTGCTTGCCCTGGGTTGCGCCCGTATGCGCATTCTCTGCTGCCTCCCCTATTCCATCCGACTTTGGCGACTCGATGTGGAGTCACTCTCCCTCCGACCCCCCTCCCCCCCCCCCCAGCCTCTCCTCGCAGCCGTCGGTCTACTTACCAGCACGTGCTTCTCCCTTTCGTCTTCCGTCAGCACCCTTTGGCCTTTGAAGAGTGTAGTCAGCTCCGGGTGTTTTTCGAGGAGCTTCTTTTGAAGAAGCCGATCGACGAGGAGCTCGCAAGGCGTCGTGGAGACTCCACACACGGGGCACAGCCAGAGGTACTTTTTGCCGCGCGGCATCGAGAGCTGCGCTTCGTGCGCTTCGATTTTCTCCTTCGCAGCGTGCTTCAGCGCGAACCCACCCTTCAGAAAGAGGCGCTCCAACGTCACGTCCCAAAGCTCCTTCATCGCGCCTGCGGAACTGGCGGTCTGCCCTCCGCCGCGGGCAGGCTCAGGCTGCGTGTGGCGCTTCGCTGAGTCGAGCGCAATGCCGGATGCACTTCGCGCCATAGTCTCCCACAACGCGAGATTTCGCCACAAGTAAAGGCGAATCGAGAACGGGACTAAATGCTTGCACTGAACTGAGCAAACGAGGCAACTGCCTTCGTGCACCGCGCAGAGATGTTGCAGGCGCAGAACCCCGCGAAGAAGTGTGGGAAGTCCGACTGCCGGCGCCGCGGCCGCGGCAAAAGGAGAGACGGCGCGGCTCGCGTGTCGCGTCCACGTGAGCTCGTGCTGCAGAAGGTAGCGAATCTAAGAAGCAACACGCGACACACGCAGACTATACGCGACACGCTTGCCCCCATGCCGACGAAGCGCGATTTACACAGACACAGAAAACCGTGGGAGGGAAGCGAGAGGGCCGCATCAACCCTGCATACAGGGACGGAGGTCGGCGCTCACGCTTGGAGGCATACACTACATTGTGCCTGAGTGTTCCGCGGCATGCCAGAGGCCTGCGCCGTCCTCTGTGGCGCGACGTGTGACCTCGGTATGAGCCCCCGTTCCTCCTCTCTCTCCCGTCCATCGCGAGTCTAGACGCCCTATCCACTTCTCTGTCGGCGTCCATGTTGACTGGCACGGACTTCCTTTCTCATCCTGTTGCCTACACTCTCTGTGGAAACCCCACGTGCATACCCGCTCTCGTTGCATGGCGACTGCCCCCCCTGGGCGTGTTGAAGCGCGTTAAGTGCCTTGCGGGTCGACCCGCTGAGTGGGCGGTGTCCCCCTAAGACAGCCAGCGCGTGGATTTACGGTCCGCTGTCACTGCCAGATTCGCGTCATCGACCAGTTTCAACCCAAACCCTCCGCTCCTTCTCACCCAGAGCATCTGACGCGCGTCGCCCTTCTTCATCCCCGTTTCCCTCTGCACGCGCAGCCTCAGAAGATTCACGGACGCCGCTGACGAAAGAAAAGACGAAAAGGGCAGAACAGCCACTGGCAGCGATGCCGCAGGCGGCGCGAGTCCCGCGGGCAGCAGCGAGGCGGACAAGGGCAGCGAAGACGACAGCGGGGGCAACAGAACAAAGTGCGCTCTCGCAGATAGTCGTTGTCGAGGCGCACAAGCGGCCCGAAGAAAACAACAAACAGAAAGATTCTCTCAGGCGGCGTGGCGTGATGGATCTCTTTGTACGCAGTGAGAATGAAGCCAGAGAGATACGAACGCACTGAAAGACAAGTCGAAGACAGACGCAGCACTGACTGACGCGAGCCAGCACCGACAGAGAGGGCGAGAGACAGCGGCGGATGGGGCGGCCGTCGTCGCGGGCGGCAGAGGACCCCTCGACGAGGGCAAGTCAAAGGACAGGAGACGCACAGCACGAGCAACAGGAAACAGAGGAAGCCTGAGCGGCTCCGAGATGCAGACAACCAAGTTCCTGTGCCTGAGGTAACCCACCATCGGGCTGGACGCGTACACGCATGCCTGAAGAGCGCGCAGTGAAAGGCGGACGCAGGTCATGAGACTGCAGACAAGAGAATGAAAACGAAAAAGCGTGCTATCCGTAGGGGGCATTCTATATACACGTAAACGTAGCCAGATATATGTATATATATATATATATATATATATATTGATGGCTAGAGAGACAGAGATGTGGGGCGCGCAAGAGACGTGCCTATTGGTACGTGTCAGCGCAGCGGAGAGGCCGCGGCAGCGTCGAGAAAAGCCGAATCACCTCAACGACGTTCTTCCCAGGCCGCAGGGCGAGAGCGGACAGACGCCGTGTGACGTCGACAGGCATGCAGCCTGGTGAGGTGGATCGCCACTTCCACGTTCCGCCTTGCGGTTTCTGAAGATCCAAACAGACACATCTGTCACGATTGCATTCCGTCACCTAGATACCATCCCAACAAGGCGCGCCTGCCCATGAGCAGCAAATTGATCGACTGTATATCGTTCCTCCTCCACCTAGACATTTCTTGTACCCCCGACTACTCTTGTCAGAGTGCCTGCGTTTCACCCCCCTATTACCATCACGAACTCTCTTTACAACTGTTAATGTGCCGTCTACAAGAAATAGACGCTACACGTATGTCTATCTCCGCCGCTCCACCTATAAATATATATATATATATATATATATAGGTACACACAGAGACATCGGAACGAATGCATGCACATATAGCGTTTGTCTGGTAGCTGGCGGTTTCTGCCGCCTAGCATAGCCATTCACACTGCACGATCGACAAACAAACTAGATATTCGAGTATGCGACCGCATAAAACGAGGCAACGGTGCTGCCTCCTCTCATGCGCACACACGCCAACATATATATATATATATATACATATGTATGTGTATTCTTGTCAACCCACATACGGCCACGCCTGACCTGCGAGTACTACGCCATCCTTGTAGGCCGGCGCTGAGGCTATGGGTATGCATACGCTTGATAGATGTCCCCATGTTCGCTGACAACAGCGGATTCTGACATCAACGCCCCGTGAGTTCCAACTGGGCAACCACGCGTGCAGGCATTACCTCGGCGGAGGTTCGGTTAATTGAGGTAGCCATGCACAGAGGAAACTGCAAGTAAGGGTCGCTGTCCGTGTCTGTGGGATTCATATGGAATGAAGCCAGGTAACAGCCTTGTTCCTCTTCTGTGGACAGACTTCTCATGCGCTCCGAGGGGTTGGGGGCCCAGGCGCCTCCGTGCGCCCCTCCTGTCTCCGCCTCCCCACACCCCACAAAACTGGGCCCGCCCGCGTCTCTCTTGTCTCCGCCACCCACAAGGGGACACGAGCGCGGGGCTGGCGCCCGGCTCGCCGCGCGGCCTGACAGGATGTGCAAGGTCGGCACCTGCTGCATGTCTCGGCGGGTTCCCCATGAGGTGCGAAGCGCTGCGAAAAACGTTACCGAAGGAAAATACAACAAAACACGCGCGATGAAGCACCGAGTAGGACGGCGAACAACAGCGGAGCGGCGGCAGCGGCGAGGAGGATATTCGACAGCCATGTGCACTAACACCGCCGCAACGGCGAATACGACATAGCTGGGTTGCATCTGCGGTCCAGCTCTTAAGTTCAGACTCAACCTGCGCGACGATGTGCGCGTGGCAACCACGGTGCATCGCGAGGACGAAAGCGACAGCACACCAGCGCGGCAGTGGCAAATGCACACGGACACGCCGACGTTCCAGGCCCAAAGCTCTCGCGCCCGTTCTGAAGCCCCACCTGCTGCCAGTTCCTGTTCGGTGACAGGAAACCCTAACCGGCACAGCGACACGCGCCGAGACCGCGTTCGAACCGCTCCCTCCGCTTTGGCGGAAGAAGTGCGACACCAGTTGTCAGGCGGAGAGGCGGACGGCTGAGGAGCTGAGGAGGGAACAGAGGGGGAAGGGCACTGCGAGGACACAGAGACGGAGGCGTAGGGAGACGAAGTCGATGCGCACGCAGGCCCTGAAAAGGCCGACAGAGCCGACGAAGGCATCAATGCATGTTCGGAGAGCACCACCTGAGCCGCGACCGAGTGCGTGAAAGGCGCGGCCAGCGTGCGCGCGGCGCAGACGCGCGTGGGAAGCGGAAGCGGCGAGAGCTGAACGCAGAATGGAGGAGTGAGAAGAGCGGAACAAAAAGTACACCACGAGCGCCGGAAGGCAGAGAGGGAGGGGTGAAGGGATAAAAACGCCATAATCAGGCGAACTAGGCAAGCAGGCCAGCCGCCGCGCGAAGTGAAAACGTGCGAAGAAGAAAGAGAAAGAAGCGGGGCATACTGGCGCTGCCTACGAAGGCGAGAAGGCAGCCCGCAAGATACACAAGCGACGAGGGGCCGCTAGCGCATACGCGGCAGCCTCGGCGTTGATTCGAACCGAGCGGGAGAGACACAAGGGCGTCTCACCGCCAGGAGGAGCGTGCAGATGCCGCAGAGAAATCGCGGGCGGTCTGGCGCCAAACTCAGAGAAGTATGTGGAGCCATGTGCGTCTTGCTGCTTGGCAGCCAGATAGAGTCCTGCGGTGAGGACGCCGGCGAGAACGGAGGTTTCGTTCCGTCGCTGCTGTCCGCGCCATCAGCCGTTCCCGGGGCAGGGCCGCTCGACTCTGGGCTGCGCGGAGGACCCGCCGCGGAGACTCCGGGCAGGGCAGATCGGCCGGGGGCCGCGCCTGCAAACTCCAAAGAAGGCGACGCGCGAGCCGACTCGCAGGACGCCTCAGCCGCGCCTCCGGCAAGCGGAAGCGACAGCCGGCGACAGCCCGTGGCCGTGCTGAGAGCGGCGCCGTGGCGGCACGACTGGGACAGGAGAAACTCAGAAAGCAGAACCGACGGGGGAGACTGCCGCACGCACGACAGGAGAGACAGACACGCGAGGAAAGGCGGCGACCCGCACAGAGGCGCAAGCTGGGTGTGCGGTGGCGGCGGCGCCGACGCCGACGCCCCTTCCCTTCCAGAGTCCGAGGGCGGGACAGCCGACACGGCGAGCGCTGGCGTAGCGTAGCGAAGGAGACACTCCTGGACGACGGGCGACGGAAGAGGCGCTGCCGGCCGCAGCCGCGAAAGCGCAGGGACACAAGAGAGAGAGAGAGACGCCAGAGGCGGAGCATGCAGAGGCACAGAACCCGCCCGGTCGAGCCCCCACGAAGACGCCAGCGCAGGGTCTGCAGGACACTCTGGCACAGGAGAGCAGGAAGCTGGCTGCGGCCGCGAAGACGACGGAGACGCGGGCGGAGGAGATGCAGGCAACGCAGAAGGAAGGCGCTGAAACAGTCGGGAGGCAGAAGGAGACGGAGCGCCCGACGAAGCAGAACAAAGGACGACAGACGGCGCAGCGCATGCGATATGCCCCGACGGATAGGCCGTCAGAGGAAGCGCCGACGCAGACAGAGGAGCTGCAGCTGGGCATGCTGCAGAAGAAGAAAAAAAAGGCGAGGCCGAACGGCTCGGAGAGGTCGTCGAGGGAGACACAGTACAGGCAGAGGGTGGAGGGACGGCAGACGGCGTACACGGTGATACCGCAGAAGACTGCGGAGCGTGCAAAGACGAGCAGGACCCAGGGACAACAGACGACGAAGGAATCCACGACATCGACGGCAACGGGGGCGACGACGCAAGAGCATGAGGAGCAAGCGAAGGCCTCGCCGGCGGTGTGGGCAGCGGAGGTTGACCTGAAGCCTCGCGCGCGGCAAAGAGCGAAGAACGGCGCGACGCACACGTCGCCGCAGCAGGACACGCAGACGCGAGGCCCTCCACTGGCGCGGCTCCGGGGCGCGTCTGCGGCACGCGAGACGCGCCTGGGATCCAGCCGATAGGCATGGCGGCCTGGCGCACGCAAGGGCGGCTGAAGAGCTGCTCCGTCCCCTGCAGCAGCAGGCGGCGACGCACAATCGAGTCGTCTCCCGCCTGCTTCCTGTCCGGCTGTGCCATGCCCGCCGCGGGAGGGCCCGAGGCGCCGACGGTCTCAGGACAAGCAGCGGGAGCGGCCGCAGCGCTCGTGGAGAACGGCGACGCATGCGCGCCCGAGGGTGCCGCTGCAGGAGGGGCGGGGAACCAGCCGTCAAGGGAAGGGGACCGCGAGAGATTTGGCGTCCGAATCGCGGTTGGGGATATGCGCAGCCGCTTCGAGGAATCGCAGAGCCACGCGAGACTGCAGGCGTGACTCAGCTGCTTGCAGCAGCGGCAGGGGACCTGGTACAAGCGCCCAGAGAGTCGACCAGCCACAGCAGCGCGGTGAGAAACGACTCTCACGTGTGACCTGCACGACCGAACTCCGTTGCCCTGCGCCCCTGTCCCACAACGCGTCTTTTGTGTGTGTTGGCCCAAGCACGCAACAAGCTGCCTGGACTCAATCAGACTTGGACAGATATACATACATACATACATACATACATACATACATACATACATACATACATACATACATACATACATACATGCGCAAAGCTCCGCGTCAACCAGGGGGTAGGCATACACGCGCCCCCACTGACTGCAATCGTGCGGCCTGGAGTCTTTCTCGGATGGAGATAGCTAGCGGAGTGCACGCGCTGCAGGTCCCACACAGGACTGTGCCAAGCTGCGCTGGTCGAAACATGTGACCATTCCGCCTTCTTCACAGCGGACGAAGGCAGAACTCGAAGTTCTCTTACGCATGCGTCGACGCAGCCAAGGGCCTCGAGGAGGTCAGCCAGATCCTTGTGGACCGCGGGGAGATACGAGGCCTGGCGCACACACGAAAAAGACACAACTCCCCCAACGTCTGTACCACGCTTGCGTCCGTCGCTTCGCAGAACGCTTGCCTACATGCTCACACACGAAGGTGCACGCAATGCGCACGCGAGAAATCAACTTGGGCGCCGTGTCAGCACCAGCGCTCGGGCATATCTCCTTTTGAAAAAGCTCCAAGACTTCTGTATAAGCGGTTGAAATTACACAATAATCGGATTCCAATCGTTCTACAAGCTGAGCCCACTTTAAAACTGTATCCGCAAAATTGGCGCCAGAAACATCGCTGCTGCTTGAACAAATTTACGTTGTATGTCTAGCTCGTTTTCACAAGAGAAGATTTTTAGGCAATTCTGTTTTTGTGCTCGCTGGGCGCGGGCGCTCACCTGGAACGAACCGAGGCCGGCGCAGAAGCATCTGACAGAGACAGGGGGGGGCATGGCGCCGTGAGGGAGCCCTTTCTCGAATCCGCCTTTGGCGTTTTCGCAGTCGGCGCTCGCGCAAACACCGTCACTCCACGCGTGCGTCACACCCGCCGTTGCCGAAGGAACGCTCACTTGCAGTCCCAGAGGCACGCGGCGGGTCACGCGCGCGACTTCGCCGATGAATGCGGGGCGTGGCAGAACGAACGCTAGAATTTCCCTCGTCAGCAGCGTCATGGAGTCCATCGGCGGGACTGGGGAGGGCGCTCTGGGCCGCTTGCCGCGCTCGTCCGCCAGGCACTTCTTCCGCTTCGCGTCGCCTCCGACCGCATGCAGGGGACCTGTAGGCGTCGCCGCCGCGCGCTTGTGGCTTGTCGGCGCCGAAACAGAAGGCGGCAGCGGAGCGAACTGAGGCCGAGGAGCCGAAGCCTGCCGCGGGGCCGGGCGTGTCTCCCGTCGAGGCGCAGCTGCAGCGGCCGCGGTCGAGGCGCCGGCTGGTGGATCCCGAGGCGGAGTTCGCCTGCGCACCGAGGATTCGTCAGGCAGCCGCGGCCGCGCAGGCGGGGGAGACGGGGATGAAAGAGGTGCATGCGCCCCAGAGGGGCATGGAGACTTGCACTCGGCCGCCGGAGAGGCGGGTGACGCTGAAGGAAACCCGCAGGCCGCGGAAGGCGAGACACGCCCTGGGAGCGGCGGCGAAGCCGCGCACAAAGACGAAGACGAACCAGAGGAGTGCGGCAAGGCAGTAGGCAAAGGGCGCGCACCCACGCGCGCCGCGCCCGCCGTCTCCGCTGCAACGCCCGATGCAGACGCCAGCGGCAGAGGCCCAGCAGAGAGCGACGAGGACGACGGCGAACGCGAGCAGCCGGCGAAGGACGACTCCACGGAGAGGGACGCCGTAGCTGCGGACGGCGCCGCAGCCTCAACAACACAACACGTGCTCCCCCCCCCGGAAAGCGCGATGAAGATCGCCCGCGAGATAGAGAATGGACGCGACGCGCCAGGAGGCGGAGACGCCACTGACGGAGCAGCCGTACCCGCTGCAGATTTCGGCGAGGTGCGCGGCGTACCCTCGAGCGTCTCCGAAGCCTCGGAAGGCGCCTCGCCCTGCGGACGATGTGAGTCGTGCTTCCCCCCCCTGGCCTTGGAAGGCCTCGCCGAAGCCGCGGCGCAGCCCTGTGGTGAGGAGCGGGGTGGACGAAGCTGCGGCAGCCGGCAGGAAGACGGGGGACGACGCGTTTGAGGAAAACTCGCGCCGGTCGCGCTTCGCTCGTCCTCCCCCCGCGGCGGGCGGCGGCGCCGCAGCCGCGGCCTCCGCCGCCGCACCGCTGGTCTGCTGGGACTGGGCGACGGCGAGGAGTCGGAGAGACAGATGACGTCCCACGGAGAGGGAGAGGAGGCGCGAGGCGCGGAGGAGGCAGGCGCGCAGGAGGAAGACGCCGAAGGCGCGTCAGCGGCCGATGACGCAGCGACAAGCAAAGCAGGTACGCGCGGCGGAGACGCGCGAGACGACTCGGTGGGCGGCACCGGCGCCGCAGAGGCAGAGGCGCACGTGTCTTGAGTGTGCGTCACCGCCGAAGACGCCGAGGCGCCCGGGTGCGAAGACCGCGCAGACCTCGGCGACGGCGCAGACGCGCCCGACGCGAATGAACCCCTATAAGACCACGCGACGGAGGGCGGAATCGTACGAGAGGAGGCGCGCGGAGAGCTGGGCGGCGAGCGGAACGACGGCGATGAGTCGCGCGGGTAGTCGGATGGCGCGAAAGACGCCGGTCGCGGCGCACGAGTAGCGCAAAGAGTCTCCGCCTCCCCGCGTCCCTCGGGCCTCCTTCGGTCGCGGTCTGTGAACTGGGCGGCGCGCCAGTCTCTCTCAAGCCCTTCCTCATCGCTGCTGCGTCTGCGTCCCCCCTCGCAGTCTCTGCGCTCGGGTGAATCTCTCCGTCGGCCCCAGCTTCCTGGCGCTGCTCGGTCTCGTCGATCCATGAAAGGTGAACCGCCGCGAGGCGGCGACGTTGACGAGCGCGGACGCATATCCCTCGCGTTATCGCATCGCCGCCGGGGGGCGCTGCGAACCTCGGGGCTGCGCCGCTCCGAGTCGCCATGCGCTAAGGGGCCTCGCCGGCGTTCCTCCGCGGCCCTGTGTGCGTCGCGCGCCCTTCCGCTGTCGGGCTGCCCCCCCCGTCGATCCCCCTCGGGGAAGGCCAACCTCTCCTGCGAGGCGTCGCTGAGGCGTTGCTCTCCCCGGCAGTAGCTCGCAGGCTGCCCGTCCAACCGCCCTTCTCTCTCAGCTTCGCGTCGTTCCCACCAGGCCGCGTCTCTCTCTCTGTGCCAGATCTGAGCTCCGTGCGCCTCTCTACTGGCTTCGCCGCGCCCCCCGGCGCAAGCGTCCAGCGCATGCCCGCGCGGCTTGTCTGCAGCCTCGCACGTCGTCGGGGGCTCTAGGCGCCGCGCCGTCGCACTGCCGCGCCGTCGTTCAGCAGTTTCCGCCTTGTCGCTCTCGACTGGCGCGCCGGATCTCCGCAGCTCCGCACCGGGCCTCGAGGCCCCTCGCCCGTCGGGCACGCGGCCTGCAGGCGCACCAGCCTCCGGTCGCACCCGCCGATCTGTCTCTCGGTCTGCGTCATCGTCGCAGTCGCGCTTGCTGAAACGGGGCAGGAGGGCGAGGGGCCGGTGCGGCGCGAGTGCAGGGAGCGGCGGGGGGACCGGAGGCAGGGCCGCCGGCGACGGCGAAGGAATAAACCAGCTGTGAAGCGTTTTTTGCACTTCGCCCTCCTCACTAGGCCGCACCCAGCCCTCCTTCGTCAGGTCACACCGAACTATGGAGGACGGCAAGACGTCATCCTGCCTCTTCGCGCGGACGTGGATCTGTTGCGCGTCTCCCTCGCGTCCTCCGCAAGGCGTCGCGTCGCTCCAGCCGCCCGGTCTCGCACTCCACGGAGACTTCGCTAGCAAATCCGTGCACTTTGTGTCGCTGCACTTTCGGCCGGAGCCTCCTCCGGGCGAGTTGCCTCGCGGCTCTTTCTCAAGCCCCGAAGAATCCACACCACGCACATCGGGAAGCCGCGACGCATGCGCGTCCCTCTCGGCTGACGGGTGATCTGGGCCGCCCGCCGAGAACAACTGCTTTCCATCAATCGCGGGGTCGCAGCGACGTGAGCAGAGCTTGTCCTCTCCCGCGTGGATGAAGGCGCCTGGGGAATCCTTCTGAGCGTCGCTCTTGCTCCCAAAGGCCGCCGAAGAACTCGACCAGCCTACGGCTGCGGCGTCCTGTCCAAAGAATGCCTTGCGCCGCCGGAATGCGAGTCGTGACGACGCGGACGCGGCGAACCAGGCTTCGTTCGCTTCCCCCTCTCCCCCCTCGCCTTCGCCTCCTTTACCTCGAGGCTGCGGAGCCTGTACGTCGCGGGGGGACCGCTGCTTGGCCGCCAGTGTCGCACGGGGCACCTCACGAAGCGGGGGCGGCCTCCAGCAAGCCCCGCTGCGGAAGCTGATTAGAGCATCGTCGCGCAATTCCACCTCTCCGTCGCAGCACCCCTCGGGGTCATCCGTTTTGACAACTGAACACGGGTCTGATTCGATGCTGCTGCCCGCCCGAGTGCCCGGCTCGCTTGGCGTCTCCTGCCCCCCCGCCGGAGCCTCGCCTTCACTCCCTCGCCCTCCCTTCCAAAATGTCTCGGGCTCTTCCTGCCTGTGCGCCAGCGCATCTGAGTCACCGCCTCGGCCTCCCGCATGCGACGAGGAGGTGTGCTCGCCTTCGTGTGCTGAAGACAGAGAGGGCTCCTCCTTCGCGGGAACAAGCGGCCGAGTCCAGAGCGGCGAGAGTGCCGGAGAAGGCGCGTCTCCTAAAGACGCCCTCTCAAACGTCTCCGCCGGAGCCGGATGACGGGACGAGTCGCAGGGTTCCTGGCGCGTCTCTTCCCCCGCGTGCGCGACGGCCGCCGGTGTGGCGCCGTCGTCATGCGACTCGCCGGATACGCCTCCAGACCCTTCCGAGCGCCGCGGAGACGCTGCGGTCGCCGTCTCGTTGAGAAAAAACTCCCTCCGCCGACGAAGTGGGGAACGCGACAGAGCCAGCGCCTCTGCGTCGCTCCCGCGCTCGATGCGTCCAGCCTTTTGCCCGCCTGTGCCTCCTCTGGACGCGCGGCAGGCGATTGAAGGAACTTGCGGAGAACCTGGAGCGTCGCAGTGCGGCGGCGGCGGCGGCCCACTCAGGCCCGAAGCCGAGACACCTGCGGCGGCCTCGCCCCTCGAGCCGGCGGACTGCTGCGCACGCGCAGCGGCATCTGCGGGAGATTTCATGAAGAAAGAAGACGGAAACGTTGGCTCCTTGAATCCACCCTTTGCGTCGCCTCCCGCAGAGGCCGCCTCCTTTCCAAAGAGCCCAGGGCCTTCGCCGGCGTCTTTCACGCCGCGCTCGGCCCCTCCCGCGTCCAGCCGGCTTTCTGCAGGCGGTGCGGGCGCGGCACACGAAGCGTCGCAGGAGCAGGTCACAGCGACATCACGTGCCGCCATTTCGGCGGGGAAGGCAACACTCTCTGCGTTCAGGGGCGAAGGCCAGACAGAGGAGATCGCGGGAGTGCACGACGACGCCAGCGCGGGCTCGTCGTCCTGCACAAACTCGGGTGTCTCCGCCGACCCCGGCCGCCTCTCGTCGTGGCTTTCGTCGCTCAAGCAGATGACGGGAGGCGCCGGTTCTCGGCCGCTCTCCTCTGCTTCCGGAGAGGCACACTCGACGACGAGCGGAGACGCGTCCTCCGGTCCCTCCGGAAGAAGCGAAGTCTCCTCTTCCCGCGAAGCGGAGAGACGCGCGGACCCCCTGAGTCTCAACTTTTCATCTCCATGCGTCGGATCAGCACCCCCGTCACGCTGGCAGCTGCGCTCGCTGCCTGGCTCCGCGCGAGGAGCCGCGGGAGTGAGCGCTGGCAACGAGGGCGCCGAGGCCGGCGAGGGCAGCGACGACAAAGCCCGCGACGGCGCCGAAGAGGCGGAGGCGGTGCACGGACTCGCTAGAGACAGCTTGCGCACCAAAAGAATTGCCTGCAGGTCGAGTTCATCTTGTCTGCGCATCTGCGCCTTCTCCTCTTCGTCCTCGTCGTCCGAAGCCCAAACGAAGAAGGGCGACTCGCGCGCGAGGCCGCACGCCAGCCGCACACCGAAGGTCTCCGCCCGCCGATACAGGTAGTCGCTTATAAGACGCTCAGCCTTGCGCCTGAAAGCAAACGCGGCGCCTCCCACAAGCCGATATACGAGTTCCAGGCAGGCGGAAAGTCACAGATATGTGTCTACGAGTCCGTGCCGAGAGACGCGCATAAATACATAGACATCTGCGTGCGCGCATGCACACGAAAGCACGCGCGCGCCGCGTCACACGAAGACGACAGGCAGATCCAAAGGCAGAGAGGCCGGAAGGACCTCGCCGGGGCTTCCACGTACTTTTCTCGCGCCTGCATGCATGTATATATATATATATATATATATATATATATATACGTATATATGGAGTTGCTGGCTATCGGGCGTACCGGAAGTAGGGCGAGGAGATGTTCTCGAGAGGCTCCCACGTGTTGGCGTCGTGGGGATAGCCGTCCCACTTAATCAACACATAGAAAATGCCCCCTTCGCGCAACTCGCACTTCAGCACGTCCTCAACATCGTACTCCTGGTCGCCATTCTCGCCCTAAAGGGAAGCAGAAAGAGGAGTACAGTGATAAACTCGCGAAGCGCAGAACAGGTAGATTTTCAGGTCATGCGTGCTGAGCTCTCCTCCAGCAGGCCGAATGGGGAAGTCGGGGGCCGAGGGGGTGGAGGACGGGTCAGGGGCGAGGTGGGAGGGCGGAAAGGGACCATCGCCTCTAGGCTGTGTAAGGGGGATGAAAGCCTCATCCCTTAAACAGTGACACCACCAGAAGTATGCACACAGATGCATGCCCATGCCAATCACTTCTTTGCTTCTCAAACCTGAATCTCTCCGCGACAGTGCTCACGAAAACCGTAAGACTGCGACTGACTGGCAGCCACCTCTGCGTGCCCGCCGCCACAGACTGCACGAGTATATAACTGTGCATAGGGTACATTTTTACACCGACTCGATCCTTCGGATAGGCGCGGGTCTTACTGTTCGGTGGTAGTCTGCGTGCTGGTTCGAATCTGTATTATGGGGCGTGTCCATCACGTCGTCTGCGTCAGGGAGCCGAGCTGGGGCGCGCGCCTGCGAAGCCGGATTCAGTCTTTTCTCTCGCCTTTCGCCCCGCCGGCGTTTGCCGCCTCCTGCCACCATGGCCCGGAGGAGAAGTTTTCCGCATCCACAAAGCGAGGAAGATGCAGGGAGGAGGGGCTACCGCGGAGGGCGCCGCGCAACGCCGTGTGCGAAACGAGAGACAACCGCGAAATACTAGGGAAAAAGGTGCGGACGCCAGCAGGTGAGACGAGACAGGGCGGAGAAGCGGAGCATCAAGTCGGAGAAGTGGAAAACACACTTCGAGGTGGATGGACGGTCAGGGAATGGACCAGAAACGACAGCGAGGCAAGTTCAGAGACTGGTATCTCGACGCACTCGATGTGCCTCGTGGCCCCATCGCGGCAGACAAGCGGCAGAACGGAACGTACTCAAAATGATGGCTCCTGCATTAACCTGCCACAAACACACCAAGCGAAATGAGTGCGACAATCCTAAAAGAGAGGGGTCCCCGAAAACGATGAGCACAAAGAAAAAACCCGAGGAATGCGCGCTAGCTCCTCCTGTCTTGCTCGATAGCTTGTTTTGGAACTCGTCGGTAGCTGTGGAAACATGCCCAATCGTGCGCTCGAGCAAAGCAGGCTCCCTTGGTCTTGCACAAAAAGAAAAGCATTCGGCTTATATACGAACAAAGACAGCGATTGGCCGTCCAGCCAGCACATACGGCAGTGTATGTGTACACCCGACAGCCAACCAGAACGACTCACTTTCCACTCATAAAGAAGCGGTTTTTTCTCGAGATTGTCTGTGCAGAGGGCGCAGCTTTGAGCGAACACTCCTATCTATCACTCAATCCATAAAGTGCATTAATATCTGCACCGGCAGGTAGAAGCCTCGATCGCCAGCAAAGGGAGAACAGGAGGGTGACATCGAGCAACGCCAAGACCCAAAGAGACCTCATAGAGAACTGGGAAAACCGTGAATTGAAGCCAGGACGCTGCCTTCCCTGGAATATTATTTTTGCCGAGCTTTCTTATCGTCTTCCCTGCGTTTTGCGTCACTCGCCTCCGTCGCTGCCGTTTGGCTGCTGTCTTGCCTGTTCAAGCCTCGAGACTTCCGTTACAGGCCTGGTCTCGCTGCCCGTCCTCTTCTCCCGTCTGTCTTTTTTCTAGCAGGTCCGCGAACTGTCCGGAAAAGTTGTTTCACAACGCCGCCATTGTTGTTTTTCCGTGGTGGACGTTTTTTTTTTCGAGATGTAGTACATTTTTCGTCCCTCTTCGCATGTCGCCGGCCTATGCGCGTCCTGCCGCTACCTTGACAAAATCCGATTCTCTCTCCCGTGCTCTCGTTTCTTGTTCTCCGGTACTCCATCTGCTTTGCCTTCTTTTTCTGTGCGTCGCAGTCTGCACATTTCTGCGCGCAGGCGCGGCCAGATCCCGACTCTCGCTTTTATCTGGACCGGTCTCCCGAGCTGGTTCGTTCGCCGGCTCATTCTGTTGACTCCGCGTATCACGTCCGGCTGTCTCTGATCTCTCTCGTCTAACTCCATTCTGGACGCGCGCTATGTTCTCTCCCGCGCCGCCACCGTGATGATGGAGTCTCATCCTCTCTATTCTTGTCCCCTCTTCTCTCCTCGAGTCCTTCACCTCCCTTCTCTGGCGGCTTTACGCCTCCCGTCCCGCCGGAACTCGCGCAAGTAGCCGGCGAGCCCCTGTCTGTTTTGCATCTCGCTCCGAGTCGCTACCTCGGAATTTCTTCTTGTCTTCCTCTCTGGCGTGCCGTCTCGTTTTCCTGCCGATATGGAGTCTCCCGTGCCGCCTTCGCCCAAGTTGGAGACTCCTGCGAGCTCGCAGAGACCTTCAGATGCCGACAGCTCTGTCCCTCTGCCGCAGCCCACGAGTCCTGAGAGGGGACCACAAAACCCGCCGCTACTCTCGTCGTCGCCCGCCGCCGTCCCTGGTGAGCAGAGCACGCAAGGACGAAGCAAGGGGGCGATGTGGGGAAGGGGAAGGGAGGAGGGAAGCGCGCATGGAGAGAGAAGGGCGCGATGGAGAGAGAGAGTTAGCAGGGCTGGGAAGGGCCTCTGTTTTAATCGGCAAGACGACGAGGTGGGCGGCATGCCTCGTAGCGACGACGGGACTAGAGCGAAGCTCTACACTGAAGCAGATACGAAAATGCGAGCCGAAGAAAGTGGAGAGTTGGAGGCATTGGGCCTCCTTGTCGAGGAGACTCGCACGCGGATGGCCAGGACGTCGAAGAAGCTGCGCCGGCGTTTTTGGGGTGCATCCTCGGTCAAAGGCGGGCGAGGGGGCAGGGGAAAGGGGTGGAGTGAGACGAATGACGGCGTAGGAGGTGGTTTTCACCCTTCGGTCTCTGCGCAGATATACTGAGACACTGATATATAGCATCACCCACGCGATGTACGTGAACTCCGCATCCGTAGTAAAAGTGTTTACGCAGCGATTCACGTATCTGTGGAAGGGAGAAGATACGAGTCGTTTCCGCGAAGGGGGGCGAAGGTCAAGCGAGTGCGGCTGGGTCGCGGAAGCATGCCAGCTAACTTTGTGTTGCTCTCTATCTTCTGCGCCTTCAGATGGAAGCAGTGCGGCGGGACAGAGAGGGGGTAAGTTCCTCCTTCCTCCCCTTGGAAGATTACTCTCCTGTGTATCTTTGTGGAACTTTTTCCGTGCCCCTCTCTTACGCGTCGTCTTCTCCAGGCAATTGCCGCAGCATTTCTCGTCGTGGGCTGCAATTCGCTTGCATATCCGCTGGCGCCTCTGCGAGTGCGACATCTCGCCATGAGTGTCTCTGTGTAAAGGGCCTAGGCCTCCTTCTCTGCTGTCGCACGTCGAATCCTGGCTGTCGCATTGGCGGCTATCCTGCATGGGTTAAGCCTTAGCGCTTATATGCGCGTGTGCCTTCTTTCCTCTCGCTGTCAACGCCTACCAGCGGCGTAGGGATCAACCTGGGCGTCTGTGGAGCGGCATAAGTCTTTCGGAGTGCGGGAGTGCGCAGTGACTTTTTCTAGCATAGTTCAAGAGTTGCACACAGCGGTTTTCAGGTGGAGGTATACTGCAGTCGCCTTGGTGGGTCGCGTCTCTCTTTGATGTTGGTGCATGCGTGTATGTGAGCATACGCCTGTTTTTTCATGTGCATGTTCTCCACGTCGCGTTGTGCGCAGCTGTGTCAACGCATGCCGGGAAGCCTTCCACGTGCGAGGGCATGCAACGCTGATTGCGTTTGCACTGTTTCCTGCGCGTTTCTCAGAGAAGGATGGAAGGCCGACGCAGCGGTTCACGCTCTCGGAGGCGGCGGAGGAGATCAAGCGCCTCCGCCGGCTCGCCCGCCAAAACAAGCAGGACTTGCAGAAGAAAGACGAAGAGCGCGTGGCCCTGGAGGGTGCCATCAGCGGGCTCCAGATGCAGATCAAGAAACTGAATCGCGAGGTCGACGCCGCAGAGAACAAGACCAGAGAGAAAGAAAGAGAAATCAACGACCTGAAGACGGAAGTCCAAACCCTAAACTCGCACCTCGACGTACGTTAGACACGAGGCGCCGAATTTCCCAAACGTGATTCGGTTTCGAGGCGCATCGATGCCTTGAACGCGAAAAACATGCAGGCCCTGCATACGCTCCCTCGGCTCTCCTTACGAGGCGGAGCCCTGCACTGCTGTCACGGCTCGCTCCACTCTTCTGTGTCCGTCCATCGCCGCATGCCGCGTGGGCAAGTCTATGCACACGTGCTGTCGCTCTTCGCGGGTCCGGCGGGTTTTCACTCCACGCCGCGAGATTTTCCGCCCGGAGCTTCTCATCGTCTGCCGCTGACTCGTATAGCACCAGTTTCCGCAGTGTCTCATGTCGAAGCACCAGACTGGGAGGCGGCGACTGTTGAGGGTCAGCGTCTGTTTCTCAACGCATCGGGCTCGTGCAGGCGGCTCGTCCCGCCTCGGTTTCGAAATATGCGTGTCTTTTCTGGTGCTTTCCTTCTCAGGAAGCAGTGGAAGACCTGCGCGTGCTGCAGGCGACGTCACTGCCGCTGAACGAAGCGCGGAAGCTCACGTATAAAGCCCTGCGGAAGGGCCGCGCGCTGGAGTGTCTTGGCGAGCTCTTCTGCCGCAACACGGTGACCAACAAGATGGTTCGCGAAGGTGTGCAGACAGACAGAGGGTCGAGCGCCGCGTCTCCTCGCAATGAAATGGGGCGCTTGCCACGACGCACGCGAACTCACCCTCCATTTGCTTTTTCGACTTCGCTGCGAGAGCTCTGCTTTCCTCGAGGCCGCATGCGACAGCGCACGTCGACTGCATGCGCGTAAATATAGTTACTTTCGTTTTTATCTATGTATGCGCGCGTGGTGGTGTCGTGACTTTTGTGTGCATGTGGTGTGTGTCGTGCGGGCTCGCCACGTTTCTGTGCGGTGAGTTCGCCGTTTCCTGTTGCTTTGGTGCACTTGAGGCGTGTCTCCATCTGAGGCATCGTGAGCTTTCTGGCTTGCCAGCAGACATATAGCATACGCCTAGCCTAAGTCCTTCGCCGTTTTGCTGTCATCCATTTCCCGTTTGCGCTGGGCTTCTGCGTGTGTTTCTTGTTTAGGATTCAACGCGCTGGTCGAGAACGCCCTAGGCGTCCAGCATCTCGCCTATCGAGCCGAGCATGGCGTCGGACCGGGCGTGCATGCAGCCGTGGACGCCCAGCTGCGGCTGTTTCGCCAGGAACAGCTGCTGCTTCTCGCAGAGAACGAGCGGCTCGCCACTGAGGTGAGAACTGCAGGCCGGGGAGACCTCGCAGAGAGCGCCTGAGGTCCGCGCCGGGGTCGTGAGACGCGCGGCGACGCCTGTCGGAGCCCTGTTGGCGACGTAGGGTCCAGAGAAACGCGACAGCATCGACGTCCACAGGGCCTTCGCCCAAGTTGTTATGATTACATGTACGAATGCATGCAGATGTTCGCAGTCAATTGTGGTAATGGTTTACTATCGATAATTACGCGTGAAATCAATTTTCATAAAATGTCTATTTTAAAAAAATGTACTGACACCCAGTAAATATTACTTTTGGGGACGAATTCTATTTAAACATTCAAATTCAAACCGTTGTGACTGTCTTCATAATAATATGGGGTGAGACTCTCCCCTTTGTTTAGGCTCTTGCGTCTGTCTGTTCAGCTGAAAGAAGTTCAGGGCTCGCTCCTGAAGAGACACATGTCTCTAGAGCTCCTCGCTGACGCCTCCGCAGAAGAGGGAGGTCCGCCCAGTCCGGTAGGGACGATTGAGCTCGACGCTTGCGCCTACGTCTCTTCCTCTGCGCTGCTTCTTTTCAACGCTTTCTTGCGTCTCGCCAGCCGCTTAACTCCGCGCCGCGATGCTCGTGACGTCTCAGACGGGCTGCGGCTGATGCGGATGCATGCGATTTTTTTCTCGCTTACAGTCGCCGGGGGCCCTTGGCTTTCGCGCTCAGGCGTTGCGCGGTCAGAATGTTTCGTCCGCGTCTTTCCAGTGTAATATGTTGGACGTCTCTCCGTGCATTGTGGACAAACTCACTCTCTCGCTGGAGCCTTTTTGAGTTGGTTCATGTCTTTCTGTAAAAATCCTCTATTCCGCGCTTTTAACAGAGTCAGGCGGAGGAGAAGACAGACGGCGGCGTGAGCGACCAGGAGAAAGCAATTATCACAAAGAAAGGTGAGTCTCAAGAGGAGGCACGATTGCCATCGTTTCCTTGGCATGCACACCCTTCATTTTCGCCTTTTGTCGAGCCAGCTCTACTTATATACTGTATATATACATATATAGGGATGCACATGCATGCAAAATCATATTTTTGTATTTACATAAATATAGATAGAAACGTATAGATGGGTAGGCATATGATTTGCGCATCCTGCGCAGTTCTGCCTCTGCATGTCGAATAATCTATTCATATGTAGTGACGCGCGCGAGCACATGTATCCACAACTGCGACGCCGGTGGCGCGTCGCGCGTCGCACGCGTGGCTGTGTTTTCCCTTTCGGCGCCGCTGGCAAGCCGGGTGAGGCGCTGGAGTCTGCGGCCTTAAGTTCCTTCGCCTCGCCGCACGGGGGTGCCTTTGTGGTGCTTTGTCCAGACTCCAAGTTGGAGAAGACGCCCTCCAAGCAGCGGAAACTGCGGCGGACGATCGTCAGCGCCAGCGCACACCTTGTACATGCGATTGTGAAGCAGGCGCAGGCGCGCCTTCTCCACTGGGGCTTGCGGAAGTAAGGATGCTCATCCGTTTAGCGGCTGCGTGGATGTCCAGGCCTCGCGCGGCGTAGCTGGGTCCGTCTCCTGCCTCGCTGCTGTCTGGGGTGCTGGGAGAGGACGCGCCTCCGCCTGCGTGTATCTCGACTGCAGCGGCTGCGCCTGTGCGGTACGGCTCGGGCGAACGTTGGGATGTGCAGAAAGAGCTCTCCAATCTCGAGTGCACGCGTTTCACCGCGCAGCTGCCTCCTGTGGAAACGTGAGGGCTTGTCCACAGGGAGCTGAAGAGGGCGGGTGTCTCGAGTTCTTCCGTCGACCGCGACTTTTCTCCGGGTTTTCGCATGTCTGCAGACAGACGCGCAGACCTCTGCGTGTTCGCGTCGCTCGCAGCAGACGCGCACACAAGCATGCGTATTTATCTATATATATGTTTGTATGTGTATATATTTATATATGTTTAGATATACATAGATCTGTGTGTTTAGATATATGTGTATTTTTAGATATATATACCTGTATGTTTAGACATATACACATGTACATGTACATTTATGCATGTGGAGAGGCGTGAGCCCCGTTAGCCGGGAGGGAGAACTGTGTGTGTTTACGCCTCTACAGGAGTCCAGCCTTCGATGCAGGTTGCCCCCGGTTTGCCTGGTGCCTGCAGACTGGCGTGTTACGCGGCGCACGAAACAAACACGCTGATCGCGAGGGTCGCGCTGGAAAACGAAAAAGCAAAGCTGAACAACGTGCGAATCGTCCTCGGCGCGAAGCTCCTCCGCGTCTGCATTCAGTGAGTGCGTTCCTGTTTCCGCAGGCACGATCGCGGTCGTCTTCTTCACGTTCAGTCCGCGACAGATCCAGACTCGTCTATGCAGACATACGTTTAATATGTATGGTATGTTGGTACGTAGGTATGTCTGTATGGAGATATGCCCATGTGCTAGTGGATGGCTAGATGTACGTGTGCGTACCACGCCGCTTGCGTTTGTGTGTGTTTTCTTCTGCTTCTTCGATTTCCTCTGTGTTCCTCCTCCCTCGGCGGCCATGTCAATCCCCGTCCTTTCTTCTTAAGCTCTCGCGCGGTTGCGTCCGCTGCGGTCTCAACTCGAGTTTTGCCTCTCTTATGGATCTTTTTTTGCGCGTCTTTTTGTCTCTCTTCTGGGCGCAGAGCTTCCGTGCGAAAGCGAGAAGAAGAAGGTTTTTACCGTCTCTTGGTCAACAGCGCGTTCAAGTCTGAGCAGAAACCTCCAGAGGAGGTCTCGACTTTAGTTCGGAATCCGTTCCATGCTTTCCCACTTTACCCCCCACGTGAGTCGCCGTGCGAAGTGCCCTTTGTATGTCGCTCAGACTGGGCGTGTGAATCCGTCGGGCCTCTCTTGGTGCCTCATGAGACCTACCACCTGGGTGCCTCCAGTATTCTCGTTTGTAGGCGCTCCGCAGTTTTTGGAGTGCGCGTTTTTTCGGTTGCTTCGTCTTCTACGCACACCCGTTGCAGGCGTCCGCTTCCAGGTTTTTTTCGCATTCATCTGCGCTAGAATCGGTGGCGACAGTGTTGCGTGCATACCCCCGGACAAGCCTTATACAACAGTAGTGACAGGCAGACGCCTTCGGCCCCCCTGCAGCTCTCTGGCATTCACTGCCAGCTTCCCGTGTGTCTCGAGAACTGCTTTCTCGCATGAAGTCCACCGTGTGCGCGGGCGTCGTTGAGCCGAGTATCGGCGAGTCAAAGTCTGCGCACGCCTAGCAGGCGTCTGCTGGCGAGCGACAGCCTCGCCGCCGGTTGGGGCGCAGCGCAGGTGATACACAGTAGTGCAAAGTCGCAAGTCTGATGTCTCTTTGCTTGCGTGTGAGTTGTCTTTTTCAGCGCCAGGTGCCCATCCGATGCCGGGCGCTGGGCCCGTGCTGGCCCAAGACCCCTACGTGAATCTGCCCGCGGACGCAGGGTCTCCAGGCCAACTGCCCCCGTTCGTCTGCCAGCCGTACTACTACGGCAGACTGCCGAGCGCGCAGACGCAGCGCCGCGGAAATGTCTACTTCGCAGCCCCTCCGCCGGCCTCCGCGGGACAAACCGAGCTGAAGCTCCAGGCGCTGAGGCGAACAGCAGGCGTCGAGGTAGGCAGGTCCAGCCGACGCGGGTGTGGCGTCCACGGACGCGAGAGAAAAGCAGAGGCAATCGAGATATGACACCTGCGTTGAGGGCGGCGGGCGACCCTAGGGACAGGCGCGGCGGCGACGCGCAGCGGCAGCAAAGAGCCGAGCCTCTTGGGAGCCTGCCAGCAACCGACAAAAGACAAGCTACGTCGCGTGTTCTTCGATGGCTTTCAGTGATGTCAACGTCGTTTTTTCCGCGTTTGTTTTTCCTTTTCTCCTTCTTTCAGCCCGTGTATCGTCCGCGCCCAGAGCTCTCGACGCTAGGCACGCCGGTGCCCGATCCTGCAGGCAGCCGAGAGAAATTTTTCTCGGGCTTGCCCGGCGCAGATCCCAAGACTGAGGCGAGGCATCGGCGCGCAGAACTGCGCGGCGCTCTTCTGGTGCCGAGGTAAGTGTGTGGAGAGATTCGGCGCAGAGGCAGGGTCTGCACGGAGCCTGCGGGGACGCCGAGGCGCTGGGACGGCAGGGTCAGGGTCGTAAAGCAGCTGTACGGGGGCAGGCAGGAAGACTTATGAGAGTGGATAGGAGTGGAAAAAGGAAGAGGGGGGGGCAGACAGTAGTGTGTTCGCTTGTTTCTGAAGTCGCGTGCGAAACGAGCGCCTGCTTTGCGCCAAGAGAAACGAGAAGGCTCGCGCAACTAGAGACGAGGCGTTCGCTCAGCACGCTGTGGGGTCGCACACGGGTCTAGAGACAGGGGCGACAGACTTCTAGCCTTGCTGCGTTTTCTTCTCAGCGCGGCGCCGGACGACACGCGCTTGACCGCCGCACAAATGAACGATATGTATATCGACATGCTCCTAGATGAAGTCGACCAGAGGAACCGGAATTAACGTCGAGAAGCAGGCGGAGCGCAGAGATGATCCAGGGGGAGCTGCTGGCGTCTTCTCGCTTGTCACGCGCGGTCTCGGGTCGGCACGCATTTTTATCGGTTGCGTTCGTTCGCCGCAGCTGTGAGGTGTCGCGCTTGCGGATTCTCGGAGCAGCGAAGTCAGGTGGTTGGTTATCTCTGTCTTCGTTCGTTTCCGGTCGGTCCTGCGTCAGAGTGCCCTTCGTTTTCATACACGTTCGGGGGGAAGGCCGCGTGACTGCCCGAGCAGGTTGAGTGAGTCTTCTTCCTCCTTCGGCCGTAGGAGCCCCCCCAGCGTCTCGTTCGCTCGCATCGTTTCTGTTCCTCGTTCTCTCCCTGGCTCTCTTCACGCGGAGCCTGCAGCTCGCGTCGGGCTCTTTTTTGTCGCCGGGGCGGAGACGCAGAAGGAGCTCGCTTCGGGTGTAGTGCATCCGTGGGTGCGCTCCTCGTCACGCGGCGGTGGAGATGCTGTTTCTGCATTTCTCTCTCGTTCTCTCCTGTCGTTTATCCTCGTTCTGCGGGCCTCGCCGCCCTTTCCGTGCCTCAGGGGACGAGCCCAAGTGGGCGTGTTGTGCAGGTCAGCGAGCCGCGGCACCGTGTGTGTGTCTGGCGCGCAAATTCGCTTCTTTCCTGTCCGTGGAGTCACCCGGGGATACCCGAGGTTCTGGGAGGTTGCCTCTCCGAACTGATCAACGTTTTTAGATGTCCGCAGTCAGGAGCACCGTGATGCATCTTTCTGCGTAAAACAGGTTGATCTCAGGGACGCAAGGCAGCCACACGAGGCGCGAGAGTCAATTGTGGCGCACAGTACAGACACCAGCGAACACCGCAGACACGCAGCGACTCCGTTGAGAGATACAAAAATGCGCACACGGGAGGTTTATTGTTTAGATGAAGCGACAGAGTCGCCCCAGGGAGCGAAAGAGAATGCCTGCGGTCCCTGCCCCTTGTGGCGGCTGTCAGCATCTCGTCCAGCGAGACCACAGTTTCAAAACGGCATGAGTCACCCCTTCAAGCGCCGCGGATGACGCCCGCGCAGTCCAAGACAAGCGCGGATCTCCGGGCGAAGCTCGCGCCGCCTGATGCGAGTTGCGAGTTTCCCGCGTCTGCCACGACCCATCACTACAGTTTCGTTCCCAGATGGGAGGAGAGAGCTTGTGAGTTGCCGAGGGCAGGAAAACGTGAGAAAGAGGCGCGCGAGGGCGCTGCCTGAGAGACGAAGGCGGCTGTGGTCAGCGAGTTCTTGCTCTTCGGATCTGTCACCGTGACGCAGAAGCGCACAGTTCCTTCGATGTAGCACTCCGGAGGAACGTGGAAGGTCACAGCGTTGGGCGGTGTCATCCTGACGAAGAGAAACCCTGGCGCCGTCAGAGGCAAGAGGGCAGCCACGGGACGATGTGGCTGTCGTCGCAAGTCGCCTCGGTGAATTTGTAGATGCCGTCGCGGAGTTCGGCAGGGCGGGGCCTGAGGACGTCCTCAAACTTTTCCTGGTTCACGCTTTCCACTCTCACATTCAGCGTGTCGCTCACCTGGAGCGACAAAATCCGCGTGGTATTTACACGAATGCCGTGGTGCAAATTCACGACCGTCTCCGCAGCAGTCACCCGCACGCCAAGGGCGCAAGGCAGCGTGCAGAAAGAGACTGCGCAGATGGCAAGAAGGTGCTTGAGAAAAAACAGGCGGAGACGCCTCGTTAGCAGACCGGACGCACCAAGGGCTCCTGATGGGGATGCCTCCGCTCGCCTCTCGCGGCAGGATCGACGCTGCAGGTGAAGCAGCCTAGGCGTGCGCCGCGCTATGAGGAGATGTGCTTTGGGCGGATAAGCGTCACGGCTGCCTGGAACGAGTATTTCGTGCCGATCCGCGGCAAACAGAGAAATGCTCGGGACTTCATTCACTGTTGACACGCACACAGAAAGACTGGTCTTTCGGCAGCTGCCGTCTTCGCAAGAAAAGTGGCAAACATCCCCAGAAGAAGAGAATCGGGAAGGCCCTGGAGATCCCGCACACGCTGGAGCAGGTGTTTTGATCGCTGGCTCTGGCAGCACGGTGGACGGGCGGCCTGACTCACGGTGTTTAGAACGCCACCTGGCTCGCGTCATCCGCAGCCCCGAAAAGACTCACTCTTGAATGCTTTCCAGAGCCTTTCGCCGCTCCTGATTGTCCTCCCCCTCTCCGCACGAGGAGCGCGCGGCGGAGACAGAGTCTCGTAGAGACGCGAGACTTAACGTACTTACACACCGCGTCGCCAGGTCGCCGAGCGGCATGATCGCGTTTGACACCTAGTCTATGAGCAGCACGCCACTATGGTGACGCGGACTCAACCTCGTGAGCCACGCTCAAGCCCCATGACTTCTGGGAACAGGATCTCACTATCTACAGATTTTTTCACACTGCATAGACCGAGCGTAGTCACCGGGTCGGCAGTCCCCGTGTCGCGACCGCGTCCTCGTCGCGCCCCCAGCGTGAGCCGGTATCGCCCTCCTGGCGCTCGCGAGTTCGTTTTTATCCAAGGCCGTGTATTTTCTTCTGTAGCAGATGCGGCCCTGACGAGGTGAAAGCGGGTGAGCGTGTCGGAAAGTCGTCAGCAGACGGATTGTCAAAGGGCAAGTTCCCCTGCAGTTAGCTACTGTGAAAGGTCAAGAAAGGGAGGCGTCAGGCAAGATAGGAATTAATAAGCGTGTGCATGACTCAGCTTGCAGGAGTCTCGCACTGACGCAAGTATCGCCCCGTATGAGAGAGACTCGCAACCGGCTTCCTGTCTCGCGCGCCGCGCGTTCGTTCCTCTCCCCGCGCGGCTGAATGGAGCCGCTCGGCTTCGAGTCGTCCACGCCGCAGACTAACGAGCTCTGTCATGGAGATCTTTCCTTCCCATTTGAGTTTAAGGGAAGTTGGAAGGACAAGCATCGTCATGCGTCCTCTCTGCGTCTTTTCTGGTGCGTTCCTACACGCCAGAGTAGATGCCTGGTGGCGGCGTACGAGTGCGCGAGCGCAAGACACAGCCGAGGGACACGCGAGGACACTCCCGCGCGTTTCTCGGCGATGGAAGAGCCCTTTTGTGAGCCAGCCGGAACAAGATCATCGGAAAGCGTTATATCTTCTGAAGTGGGCTCTCTTTTCTTCCGATTTCCTCGAAAGAACGCGTTTCTTTTCAACACCAATATGATATGCGTGTGTGCGCGCGTGATCTCCCCTCCGGTGTCGCATGCTGTTCGCTCATCGGCATGCTTCAAGACATCGAAACACCATCAAAACCGGATCTCCACTTAAACGGTGCGCGGATCTTCAACAGAAAAGGGTGAGGCTTCCTCCTTAATTTCCACTCTCGTGAAATTTATCGACACATCGTCTGGCGACGGCATCGTCCGAACTTCCAGCCGTTGGAGACACGCGAAGAGGGCGCGGCCGAGAGAGGAGACACCCCCTTGACGCGCGAGGGCCCCAGTCTCCCTCACCTCGATTGACGCATATTTCAATTTTTGGCGACTGTCCTTTGCTCTCTTTTCGCGGTTACCTCCAGGCTGGGAGTCGGCTGAGAGACCCGCGCGTTCGTTTCTAGCTGGCGCCACGGTTTGATCGGCATTGTGGCGCCACCTTCGTCTCCGTTTTCCGCACCACGGCAAATGCAAGGAACCCGTTTTTAGTCTCCTTCGTTTTCCTATGCTATGCGCGTGCGTGCCTCTCCCTTCGTTCTTCTCTCCGCCCTTCCCTAGGTATCCACTCTGTCGTCATCTCGGCGCCATCCTCCTGTCGTCTGCCTCGCCCCTCCGTTTTGCCTTGCTCTCTTCTGCGTCGTTGTCTGCGTCATTGTCTTCGTTTTCTTCTTTGTCTTCTTCTTCGTCCTATCCTTCGTCTGCTTCTTCATCGTCTGCCCTTCATCTCGTTCTCTTCTGCTTCTCTCCTCTTCTGTGTGCGGACTCTTTGAGTGCATCGGCGAGCCCTCAACCCAGAGTTTGTTCGTCCTGCCTGGTTTACTGCCCTCGGATTCACGGTTTGGGTTTCGAAGCAGCGACAGCGGAAGAAAGCAGGCGCAGCAGAGGAAGCCTAGCGGAAACGCTCATATCGAGCTCTCTCCAGAGCGGCAATGCCGATACACGTTGTCACACGCCCTTTCGTCTTTCTCTGTGGATCGCAGCATGAGGCAGGCGCCGCCTGCTCCACCGCGTGTCCTCTTCTATGGATGTGTTGCTATTTTCGCCGTGCTCCTCTTCACTTCGAATCTGCAGGGTCTTTTCTTTTCTCCCCTCGAAGATGAAAGACAGATTTCACGATTCGCCTGCGCGCTGGCGCCGTCGCTCGCGTCGCCTCCTCTCCTTCCAGGGGGGCGGTGCATACCTGACTCGCGCTTTCACAGAAAGAAGGAGAGTCTGTATAGCCCGCTCGCGACTCCTCGTTTTCTCAGGTCTGCATCTTGCTCGTCCGTCTTGACTTCGTCTCCCTCGGCTACGCCTTGGTTTCTGCCTTCTTTGCCTGAGAGCTTTTCCTCTCCGTTGTCTTCTGTGTGCCTCGAGCCGCCGCTGCACGCGCCTCTCGGGTTCGTGTCTCCCGTATCGCCGGTCGCCTCACCTCCCTCTGCCCGCCCTCCGATGACCCATTCGCCCTTGAGGTCCCCCGTCAGACCCAGCCCGCCGCACTCGGTCTCCGCGGAGTCTCCTTCGCGGGTTTCCGCTCATTTCGTCTCCATCACACATCCAGGTCTCTCCAAGCCGACTGTAGCGCGGGGCAGCACGTGGCGTACGCCTGACCTCCTCCCGCCGTCGTCGCCATTCCATCGTTCGCCTCGTTTTTCTTCTGCGTCGTCGGCGACTTTCGACGCGTCTGCGACTCCTTCGACTCCTTCGTCTCTCTCGGTCCCGCCGTCTTCCGAGTCGTCGTCTGGCGAGCCTCTTTCTCCAGCGCCGCAGTCGTCTGTCGAGTCTCCGGCGCCGCCGCCGTCGGTTCGTCCGTCTCCGCTGCCCTTTGCTTGCTCTGCCTCTCCCTCTCCGCTGCGCGCGGTGCCCGCGCCGCCGACGCCGCTCCCGTTCGCGCTCTTCAAGGAGGCGAACACCTGGGTCGAGTCTCTCATCGCGCGGCACCTGCTTGAGACACACAAGCGCGGCAGGCGCAACGAGCCCCCGCGGGAAGGGCCTTCTCTCAACTGGGATCTTCTTGCCGATGGCAGGGTAGGATTTGGCTCGGCTGCAGCCGCGAACTTCCGATGGTTCTCACACGACCTGTGACCGGCAGCTGGACTCAGGCGGTCCCCGCGGCGCCTCGCTCTGGTCTCTGCGAAAAACGAGGACGCTTCCAGCTCCCGAGGGGACGCGGACGTCTTGTGGCCCGAGCAGGAGTCGCGGCATGCACAGCCTTCACCGTGAGGCGTGCGCGAGGCTGTGAGGGGAGGGCAGGGAGGGGGGGTGGTTTGTTCCGAGTCGTGTGGCTGCGCCTGTCGCGCGAGGCAGTCTCTCGCGGCGATGCTGGCTTTGATGTTGGAAGCCTTCGCAGAGGCATGCGGAGGACGAGCGGGGCTGAGCGACGTCTGCGTGAACCCGTGCGATCGTCGGTTTCTGCCCGGGTCTGAGTGCGCGGTAACGGGCAGCGAGGGGAAATCATCTTCGAGTCCCGTTAGCGCACCGTTTGCAAACTGTCGGGGTCTGTCTCACGCACGGCTAAAGGGGACGACGGGGCTTTGTGGTGGGGAAGGGCAGCTTTTTTGACGCGAGCGCGGAGGCGTTCTGCTTGCGCGGCTTCCCGTGAATAAGCGCAGGTTTCATCCGGTTGTCTCCTCTGCGTGCTGCCTTTCGCCTGCGCTGCAGATCTTGAAAAGACGCATCGAAGGCGGCGAGGGCGACCTGTACCCGTCGGCGCGGACGAACGTGACGATTGAGTTCTCGCTACACACGCTCTCGGGGTACAAGATCGCCGACAACCGCGACTTCAACACGACGATGATGGAGTTCCCCTTCGTGAGCCAAAAAAAACGAGGTGCTGCCGCCAGCATGAGGCAGGCGAAAGCAGCTTTTATGCGCCGTCCAGCTTTGCACCTTGTTTAGGTGTATCTGCTCTGTACAGTATAGATGTGTATACTCAAAAACGTCGCGTCCCTGTTGTCACACTCCTGCGGCGGAGAGTATCACACTGCACACGCAAACGGGATCGCGTAGACATATCTTCTTTTGTGATGCTATGGCCTTCTGCCTCTGCCTGAGAACGTCCCGCAATTCCAGTTTTCTCGGTGTGTGTGTGTGCATTTCCTTTCACTGCGCTCCTCCTCCGCGTCTCCGGCCGTCGGTGGTCACGACGTGCGCACCGCTCGCGCCTCGTGTCGCTTCTCGCGTCTCTTCGCTTTGCGTCGTTTCTTCATCTGCCTCCATTACTGCGTTGCTACCTTGTCTTTCCGACCCGTTGTGCCTAATGTTTCCCCTCTGTGTCTCGCCTGCCGCCTGTCTCTCTTTGTTTAGGAAAACGCGATGCCGGGGATGCAAATTGCTCTCGCTAGCATGCGGAAGCTGGAGCGCGCCGTGTTCCTGCTGAGCCCTGAGACGGGGCTCCCGCTGGATTTCTCTGTCGATCTCGCGACGCAGCGGATCCAGGAAATCGCCCTTCCTCGGCAGGCGCGTCAAGAGGCAGGAGTCGTTCCGCCGTCTAAGACCGCAGGCGAGGCCTCACGCAGAGATGAAGCAGACCAAGTCCTTGAAGAGTTCACTGTGCGCGGCGGCGAATGGCTCGCGTAAGGGCTGCGAAGCTGCAAGGAGAAGCATGCGGCATCTGCGTGGGAAGCATCGTTTCTCTCTCTTGCAACACCGCACTGTGACCGGGGGCGCCTTCTTCGCCTTTTCGTCGTCGCCCTTCTCGCCCCATACGTGTGTCTGCCCTGCGTTGGCACTTCGTTTCGGCTTCACTCCATGCGGAGTCTTCTCCCCTCATTTGTGTGGCATTTTTGTTTCCCGCGTGGCCCCGGTGTAAACGCAAACTCTGGCGACTTGACTTCCAAGTGTGTAGGGGCTGGGCTGCGTATGAGCACTTGTATTTTTGCCGAGCTGGTTGCCCCTCTGCGTAATTTTCAGATTCGACATCAAGATGTGCAATATCTACGACAGCTACAAGCCCTGGTGGCGTATTTCGCCGGACAGGGAATTCCTGAAGAACCTGCCCGTAGAGCATATTCCTGAAAACATGACTCACGGCCAGTGGCTCGAGCTCAAGTCTGACCAAGTGCGAGACAAAATTCAGGTAATGCCGAGCATTTTCACTCTCGCGCGGAGGCGGGCGCGACGGACCCATGCCCCGCTTCGCGTGCGCGGCTCACATTGTAAGGCTTTACGTCTCGTAAAGCGCCTAGCGCGTGTGAAGTCGAGCCTCTCAAACGACCTGGTCAGTCGCGGCTGCATGCGGAGGCATCACGTGCCGCAGCTTCAACTTTAGCGCGCGCAGTGTGGGTGAAACCGGTGAAACCCTGGAACGAACCTTAAACCCTAGTTCCTGGACAGGTGCGGGGAGGGACAAATGCCGATGCCGTTTTTCGAGTCGTGCGCCGCCCGAAGCCGCGCAGCCGACGTCCAGAACTGTCTCCGCGCTGGGAGAGACAGTAGCCGTTTCCCTTGAAGGCGATGACATTCCCTTCCTAACACACATTCCAGACGGGCTGCGATGGCCTCAAGCGGCTTTCCCGTGCTTCACCGTGGGACTCGTCCCGCCATGCGTCTAGGGAGGACTCGAGCTGCATGGATGCATGCAGCCGCTGGCGAGGTGACTGTGCGTGTCTCCTTTTGCGAGCCTCTTCCACGTGACGACCTGTCAAATTTTGCTGTCGCCGCGCGCAGGACGAAATGAGCTCCAATCCGCACAGTCCGTACTGGGATGATATTGAGCCAGCCATGAACGACGTGCAGCGGGAGAAGAAAGACAGTGAGGCTGACCTCGGAGAGCCGACGAAAGAGACAGAGGCAAACGATCTGCTTGCATCTAAACTGCACGATACATTCGCGTTCATGCTCAGATACCTAGATACGTGCACGCATCCGGACGTGCATACATACATGTATGTATATGTGTATTTATGTGACGTATATGCGTACGCTGTGGATGTGGTTCTTCAGGAAGCTTGCTTCTGGTCGAGCTGCCACTGCAGGCATGGCATCGCTCATACCACGCCTCGCCCTCGCCGTTATTCCATGTCCATTCGTTCCCCGTCGCATATATGTTCGTGTGGGTTCGTGCTCCTGCCCGACGTCGCTTCGCTTGACCTCGTGTGCCGTGCTCTTCGCCCTGCTTCGGGGGCACTTTGTCCTTCTGACTCTGCCTGCGCGTGCGTCTCCGCGTCTCTCTGTGTACAGACTACACGCGGCGCCTGTACGGCCTGGACACGCCGCCAGATCCCCGGCGCGACGGCAGTCGAGGCTTTCGGGACAGCGTCCTCGGTCGCTCTGGGGGCATGCGGCACGGCTGCGAGATGGGCGACCGCATGATGGGGAAGGCGAAGCACTATGTGTGGCGAGAAAGCATGTTCAACTTCGAAATCGTCCTTTTCGTGCGAGAAGGCATCCGTGCCGAGCACATCAGCTGGGACATCAGCAGCAGGCGACTCGACATCTTCTTCGGCGGCAAGCGGGTGCGAGGCGTGAGGCGCGCAGCGCCCAGCATAGAAACATATAGACAGATGCAGAGAAAAAGCTGGGGATAAGGCGGCGTGCGTGTACAAGTCCCAGCGCGAACGGTCACGTATGCCGCCCGGTTCTCAGCAGGCCTTCTCGGGCATGTATCCCCCTGCATTCCGGGGCTGCGGAGCGCTGAGACGCGGGCCTAAACATGCCAGTGAGGGACCCCAGCCCCTGCGAAGCACGTGGAGACTCCGACGAGAGAAGCGACCTGCGCACTTTCCCATGAGTGAAGGCTTGTACCCTCGTACGCAGGTTAAGCTAGACCAGCGCGTCTACAGGAGCTGAGTGGCTACGCTGGCGAACCGGTGCTGCGGAAGGCGACGATGAGATTCGTGGATAGGGATCCGGCGCAAAGATCGGGCGGCGAGTCTGTGGAGCCGGCGTGACAAGAACAGCAGGACCCGTGAAGGGCTTCTGCTACGGCGGCATCGGGCGAGAACTATACACAGACGAGCAACCGATTGAGGAATGTTCAGTGACTCTGCGTGTGTTTCTCTTCCCAGGTTTTCGGCGACGAGTTCGTTCATCCTGTGGACCACGGAGAGGGAGCGACATGGACGCTCACGGAGGCTGTAAGACGCACCCTCGAGCGAAGTATGCACTCAGATGCAGAGTTACGGACGCAACAAACGCAGGATAAGTGGAACGTGGCGTGCCGTGGCAGTGGGTATATCCAGTACGTTTATTTGTCATATTGGCTGAAGCAATACTGGCGTTTTTCGAATATCAGTGCGAAACGAGATGAAACGATGGCCATGGACGAGCAGAAAAGGGTGCCTGGAAGCTTCGATGAGCACACTTCCATAGCTGTCGGTAGACTGGACGCATGCACGGTGAGACGTAACTCAGTCTCTATTTGCACACACACGCTGGTTTGGTTCATATATATGAATCAAGTTTCGGTCTTCCATTGTCCCGCTTTCGATTCCTCGTTTGTTTATCTGTGTCCAGGCGACCAAGCACCCGGCGATGCCGCTGAAGCAGCTGCACGCCTTGTACGACTCAACTCCGCTTGATGTGCCGCAGCGACTCGACTTGGCGGATCCGTCTTTAGACAGCAACGCGCTGAGGAAGGCGCCAATTGAAACTCCGTACGACTTTCCCCGTCCACAGCCTATAGGGCAATTGCCTGATGAAGAGACAAGCTACATGAGCTCCGTACTACTGTCTACCCTTAGGGGAGAACTTGAAGACCCTAAGCTCCCTGTTCACCAGCCGGCGATGCATATTACACTCCCCAAGGCCAGCAACTGGCGGGAAATGTGGGGGAATCCCTTCAAGTTCGTTTGAAGGCAGCACGCAGTACAGGAGGTCGCTTTACGCAAGGACGCAAGAAAGAGTCAACGACGGCTCGCGCCAGTCCCCATTTGAATTCGTAGTCGTCTGTCCTGCTCGGATGCGTTTCCTATCGAGACGCTTCACGTCCTGGAGCTGTGGAGTGCACTCACAACTCCGGCGGACGATGCATTCACCGCTTGTGAAGCTGGAAAGCGAGACGCGGAATGACAAGAGTTGTGTGTCAAGCGAAAAAGAACTTTTGAACGAGGACTTTGGGCAACTTGTCATTCATGACACACGCTTGCAACGCGTGTGTATGTCCACTGTCTCGTCCACGAACACACTTGGTGCGTTTCGTCGAGCCCTTATCATGGAATGCTGCAGAAAATCCGGGTGAAACATGGCAATTGCTGGTCACGAATGTCCGACGCCACGGCCTTCCCGTGTGAAAATGTGAAACGCCCAGTCTAATCTCAAAGCTCACATGTCGCAAAACATGAATAGGGGCCTGTGTGCCCGTCTCGAGGTTTTTTACACGTGTACAAAACATAATGACGCAGATAATACGTGACCCCCCCTACAGAGAACGATGGTGTTTTTTTTAACTTGGCTACTCTTTCTTGGCATGCTAAACGACAAACCCTCTTTTGCGCATTGGTGTGGAGTGGCTTACAAGCAGAAAGGGTGCCTCTTGTACCCGCTGGTTGGCTGCGTAGCATCCGTGAAGAGGCACACGAGCGCGCAGCGCATTCAAGTGTTACGGCGACCGAACTATTGGTAAGCGGGCTAAAATCTCGCGCGAGGAATACAGCAGGCCTCAGCCGTGGCCTGCCCATGAATGACATTTCGTTGAACTGTCCTGCAGAACGCGACGACCTATCGCATTAGTGTCCAGTAAACGTGACAGGCTTCACTCCCGAAAGGCCGACAGTGTCCTGCCAAGACGATTGCAAGGACAACAGCACTTTCCATGAACACACACACAGTACACCTTTTCGACTCACGCAGACCAGCCACAGTGAAGGACCCCTTCAGCCGGCTTCTCGCGGCACGAAACTGAAAAAATTCTCAACGACGAAGAAGGGAAAAGAGGTGTGGAGCGACAACAGCTTCAGAAGACGTGTAAGGCGTGCCAGGAAACACGACAACGGTCTCTTTTGAAAGAGCTGAATGCTGATGCTCGCAACGAATTACCGTAACCGAGCGGCATAATTGACTCTACCCCACATTCAGATCGCCAACTGGTGAACAGAGAACCCGTCATGCAATGACAGACGGAAAAAGTGTTCTCGAGGCATTCGGAGGTTGGCGAGCAGGACTTTCTTTTCATCAGATTCAGCAGCACTCGCTCGCTTGTCATATGGCTTCAACACATGTCCTCTCAGCGAACAGAGTTCTCTGTTAGCAGCAGAGGCCGGCCGCCAGACAATAATGAAAATCAATGTCTACCGATCAATTGCCACTACGAGTTCCCTGCCCGCGCAAACGAGCTGAACTTTATTGAAGGTCAAGGATCGCCGCACACGATGTACGCAACGCACATCCTACGTGGCGAATGATCACAGTGAACTGAAAAAAACTCGGCAGCACTCCCGAGAAGCACACGATCCAAAAGACTGCCGTCTCAGCAAAAACCAGTTGTATTGGAAAACATGGACGACGGCAGAGTGCAGAAACGCATACAAACCGCTATGGAGAATTGTAGCCCCGCACCGAAAGAAGTCGATGCCATGCTACGGTAGTGAAATACACTATAGCCCGATGCCAGTTATTGATTGGTACAGACGTTCCTCCCTGGAAAAGACGCTGCTTCCAATATATACGGCATCCTCCGAAACATCAGGTATTATCAGCAACAGTTGGTCGAGAGACCGCAAGTGCACTGTTTGTATACAGCTGCGAAAGCTCTTGAAATTCGGTAACAGTCGGAGACTGCCCTAGACGCCTGTTATATCACCATCTTGGCAGAGTCAGTCAAAATGGAGGCAGCCCGTAGCCGGCAAATTCTGTGTCATTGAATGATCCACCTTCCATAGCCATGTGAGAGTGCGTGTGACTGGCAAACTCAGTGGCGGTGCCAGTCCACTGGCACAAGGGAACGAACGGGCAGAACACGGCCTCTGCATCTTTCAACTGGCGTAGCTTGGAAAGAATTCCTGCTTCAGCTGCATCCGAAGCAACAAAGCCACAGTACCAACCGCATACAGGCAATGATACCTTCTCCACAACCAAGAAGCTCAATGTGTAATAGGCTAGCCCACGCTGGCCTCTAATAGATACGATCGTCAGGCTGAACCGAAAGGAGCGCGAGTGGTGCTACCGCATCACATAGCCGCGCGGGCACAGACAACCAGTTAGACTGTATGCTTCAAGGAGATATGCCTTCGCGCTCTAACAGACATGCATGCGTGTGAATGCGAATATTCAGGCAGAGATACCGCTGCACAAAGATTTGTACCTTGGTCTACTTTTTTGATTGCAGACACTGGCGCAGTCCCGCCACATTCAGGGCAGTTGACGACGATGCCTTCCACCTCATCAACTTGTTGGCAATGAACTGCCTGGAAACAATCGCTGCAAAACAGGTGCCAACATGGGAGTATGATGGGGTCGAAAGCAATGAACCTGCGACAGAGACGACAGGCGAACTCTTGAGCCGATTCAGGCGTCAGGCATGACGCCAGCGGGACTTTGAAACAATCCCAATGCTCTCCTGCCAATGTTTCGCGGGACGGCGCCGCTGGGAGGACCGGAATCCGTCTTCGATCGTCGTCTGGAGGAGGCGGTGAAACATGGGGAGCTTGCATGTTGGCTGGAGTTGTGGTTGGTTGCCAAGCCCCTGCCCCTCCAAAATACTCTGAGCGCACAACCAAACAAAACCCACGCCATGCATACTGAACATTACGCTTCCTTGTTCCTAGCTCACGAATAGTTAGTTAGGTTTGTACCTAGTTATGGTATGTGGCTGTGGCTGCGACCACTACGTAAGGCGAGAACTTGAACACAAGGAGTAATCTGCGTCCTCACCACTTCCAAGAGCGCCGTTCCGGTTGGCGAAGACGGCGTTGGTGACAGCAGACGGTTTCGCCATGGAGTCTTTCTTTGCCCATGTCGCCCTAATTCTGCTACCGCGCATGCGAATGCCACCAACGGCCGCCGCCGCAACAGCGTTAGCTGCCTCAGATGAAGAAGAAAAACGGACGAAGGCGTACCCTGCAGGACAGCATCAGCGAGACCACATACAACAGAAACACTGCTTTGCCCACCACAGTGTTCCTTGTGACCATATCTCACGACAAATTTCGCTCATCACAGTCTAGTTCGACGGCGATATCAACTCACTTTTTACGTTTCTCCCAACAATATGACACACTAGCGTGTCGCGGTCAGATACGTAGCCGCGGCGCTCGCAAGACATTTTTCAGATTACGCCGTCGGCAAGTTACAGCCGCGCCTGTTTCGCAGCATAGCTTCATGATATGCTAAACCTCCCCGATTCATCAACAGGAAAGGCTAACGAAGCTTACCACTCGTTGCTGTCCATTCCCTATGGGGATGCCTATGGTCTTTGTCGCAGACAACAACGGTAAGCTCAACTTTCCCGAACGCGCTAAACGTCATATATAGGTCTTGCCGGGTTGTAGTGGGGGGTACATTGACAATCAATGTATACTTCGCCTGGCCAGCTCGGTTGGAGCCAGGGGAGGCTCTGTAATTCGCTGAAAAGCTCGTGGTCGTATGGATCATTGTGCCCTGAGTGCCCAAAAAGTCACTCGCTTGGGAAGGACTCATCTGACTCCCACATTCTTCGAGATAAGGGTAACCGGGAGTGCCGTGAGGTTGACGCTCTGTCTCATCCCAGTGCCCCAGGCTGCGCCCCCCAAGTACATCATCGGAAGGCGGAAGAGGAAGAGGAAACGGCCCACTGTGCCGCCTGTGAAACGAGTTTTCTGCCTGATACTCGCCTACAGCTGCATCACATGATGACCCGTATGCGCGCTGATTCTCCAGATCGAACTGTCCGACCTCACCGCCTGGGAATGTTTGGCGCCGGCCAATATACTGCGGGGTCCCCGAGCCCGCTTGCGGGTCCTGAAGTCCGGCGGGGCCTGGAGTTGGGCCTGCCCCAACTACGTCGTGCGGCAAGCAAATATTCTGAGAAGAGAGCTCTGGTTCACGGCGAGCCTCGAATAACGAGCACGACTCCTGTTTGCGGCGAGCGGCCCTCCCGTGTCTTTCTGCTGCTGATTCCTCAGCGACGTCGAGATCCCATGCGGCGGACAAGTCGCTAAACAGACTATCCTCATCAAGGTGAATGGCGTGGCGTCTTAGCTGCACCGTGGAGCCCTCTGGCGGCGCAGGTTCCTGTGGTTCGCCAGTCGAAGACAGGGCACTGTGGATTTGACTATCCTCTCCCCGGCTGATGACGTTCTCCAAAAGCGCCTGCGGCTCAACGCTGGTGTTCCCTTTCCACAGTCTTGACAATTCGTTGACAATCAAATCTCTCTTCTCACAGCGTACAGCCTGGCTTGATCGTGCGCTGCCATTATTGTTCCCCATTGATGGTGCTTTGTCAGGCCATGAAGATCTATCGACAGACACAATGCTGCTGCGCAAGGATGTGTCTCCACTGTTGTCAATCCTCTTCTCCCCATTGCTCCCATTTCCGCGCGCGCGCATCTGACCCATCTCTAATAAAAGGCATAGAAGGTCTTGTTTCTGGTAAACAGACTCCAGCAAGTTCGACGGAGCCAACGCATCTTTTGACTCTGTACCTTTAAGCGTATCCCAGCCTGCCCGAGGCACTGGGAGAGGAGAGAAGAGGTACGAAGCGCCTCTGTCGTTCACCGGTTGCCGTCCCTCAGGCTGCATTTCTTGCACGGTCTCCAGTTGGTGTGACGAGTTCACACCTGCTGCGTCTGCAGCTTTCAACAGTCTGCTCTCTGGAGTGCCACCATCTTCGTTGCCGGCCGATGATGATATTGATGCGAATGAAGCCGACGATAAGGACACCACAGGGGAACCTCCTGCAGAAGGGCTGTCATCTGAATGAAAGTATTCATTGGTGGCAGGCAAGAAGGATGGGAAGTACCCTCCTGCAGAAGAATTTGTCGACTGAGCTGACATGAGGGTTGGTTGCTCTTCTACCTCCATGAAGTCTTTCTTGTCGGCAATGCATTCAGTCGTCTCCCGAGACTCGAATGCAGTGCTACCTGATAATCCTTTGTCACCACCCCATGCTTTGGCCGTGGCATGTGCATTTTCCTCTGATACCGAATCCTGTGGAGCCGCTGGTTCGACCGTCTGCTGCACACCACCGCCGCTCATCCTCACCGCCAATTCAGGTGAACGGCTTTCCTGGGCACGTTGTCCCTCCATTGTTCCAGACAGGCGAACAGAACCTCCAGGTAGGCGAGAGCCTTTCATGGTTGTGCACGAGCAGCGCTCTCTGGAGTGGACATTCGCTTTTGGAACCGCGCTCGGCTGATGCAAGAACGGCACCCGCCAGTTATTCAGTCAAGTGCCGACTTGTTATCCCCCAAGCCTTCGCGAAGTGAAACAATATCTCTTCGAGGAATGCACCTGAAGCTGCACTACGCAACGCAGACGCTCGACATTCGTGGCCTGGCTGGAATGGCAAGGTTTTTGGCGCCTGTGAACCCGACGCATGTAGAGGATCGAATGAGCCTGGAAACAACCCAGATCTTAGTCTCGAACAAGTCCTGGGTACCACCACTGCTTGAAAAGGCACGAACAGCAGCTCGACATTGGCTCAGCATACACGGGGCGTCCGTTGTTTCGAACTGGTTTGACCTGAAGAAATTCGGCTTTGCCTTTCATGGCCATCGGAATTGAGACGAAAGAGTCAAAAACTCCGGTGTGCTGCGGGTCCCTGAACACACTATTGTTCTAACTGCCCGTTTGACTTGCAGGCCCCGTCCGGCCAGGGCGTGGCTTGACACGATGCAGCTGTACAGCAGCCAGGCCGCTACGAGCACACCCGAGAGTCGAGTCGCGTCACTTTTTTCCACACCAATGAGCTTGTTGGATGAGACAAGGCACTAACCAAACCCATCCGAAAGTACCCAGCATTTGGATTGCAGGCTTTCTCAGATCTGCTTGTTCATCCCTTCGTGGAGCTGCGGGACCGGCGGCTTCAGGAACGGGCTCCCCAGATCGACAGATCGAGCGAGCGGCGCCGCGCGCTGTTGTCACAAACGATTCTTTCCTATCGCCCACCAAGTGCTACGATACATCTACAAAAGGCGCAAGCAGTCCTCAACGACACCAATGTGCAGTAGCGGTACGCTCAGGCTTCCCGTGTTGGAGTCCTTGTAACGATAGATCGGCGTCTCGGAAACCGTCTGCAAGCTGCGAAACCACTAGAATGTCTAAATCGGGGAAAAGGTGGATTGAATGCGGTGCGTTGTATTGCCGCCGCTGCTAAAAGTGACTCCGGAAATTACATTTTCAGCCTGAACAGAGCGTCAGCATAGGTGTCTGCTAGAGAATACCAATCGTAAACATCTACTGGAGCATACCACCGTTTTTACGGGTCTCTTCTCCAGGGCACGAGCACCCCGCTAGCTGCAGGGGTGAAACGAACAACAGCCGACCCTCGAAGGTGCGTAGCAAGCCGTCGTTTCTGTGATGATGCTCGAGTGCAACCCCTGCGCTCAGCGCAATCCGGCCACTAGGCGAATCAGAAACTACAGAGATTCACCGTGTTGCAACGGAGAGCACCGTCTGACAGGTGAACGATAGCCGTGGATGAGTGTCAGCATTTTGCCACTACAGATGCATGGTTTGAGACCGTATACATACTGGAATGACGCCTCAGAGGAGGGATGAACAAGCTGCATAGTTTTACAGTTTCCTGGCGCATGGTCTTCGTACAGAACGCCAGAAAAAAAAGACTGCCCTGTGTTGCTGTTCCTGAGTGCCTGAACAAATTCAGTCCTGAAAGTGGCTCGTTCCCGACTCATGACGATTCGCGAGTACGCGCCCATCACCCATCATTTTATGGGAAGGCGATTCATTCCATGTGCAAGAGGGGCAGGGGAAACGATCCATTGACGTTGGAGGTGGTATTGCTGCTTGGTGGATGCCAGCACTCGAAAAGGCCAAGGCTGTGCCCGCAACACTGGAGCGTGCGCAGAAGCTGCCTAGGCACACGATGGATCCGGAATATTGCTGGCATCCAGCTGTACTCGTGTTCACCTGCTCAGTTACAGGCCACGATATGATGCCAGGGCCTGGCCTCACTGTGGGTAATTCGGCCCCGGTTCAGGGGCTAACGAACATGCGCGGTATCGAATCGCTCGTACTCCATTACTATCGAAACATCGGCACACGCGCCTGATACCATAGGTATTTAGTCAAGGATCTAGCCCAGCATGCATTGTGATGCATACAACAAGGACGGAAGTATGTACGTACTCAGATGCATGTATCCGAAAGTGACTAACTTCCTTGGTTCTCTTTGAACCCTTCCAGTGTTTCAGCCTCCGATGGTGTAAACAGAGGATCCATATCAAAGCCCATGCATCTGTGTCGTCTAAGTTCATGCCGACACCAAAACGCTGGATGCACAACGAATCAGAATCTGAGTATAATGGTTGTACGCCCGTATGCCGTGGAGAAGGCATCGAGCCTCCCTCTGCTACTGCGGGAAGCCGCCTGTGCGGCAGTAGGGCACCTCCGGAAGCTAGACAAGTCTTTTACCATCGTCCATTGTCACCGCTAAACCAATGCAGTCACAAAGAAACCTCTGAGCCCTTTGAGCCTGTGGGATCCTACAACAGCGAGAAAGCAACGAGATAAATAAAGTCACTGAGGCCTCGGACCTTTACTGAGTATTAAAAAGCGAAGCTGGAATGCCCCCCCCGCCCCCCGACCCCCCCCCGTAGCTACTCCTTCGCAAGCGAGCACCATCCTCTGTAGCATACAGAGTCTTTTTTTTTGACTGACTCTCGTCACAGAACAACCAAATCAAAAGAGGTACAGGCAGACAGATGATGAAGACAGACTCGCAAGACCGGCTAAAATTATTGCGTGTTTGTGTTTTCTTCGTTTGACGCAGAACGCGAAAGCTGGCGACTTCTCGACAGCGAGGTGTTGTTAGCCTGGCGGCTTCATCCCGTTCTTATTTCGCTCACCGCTCGCTGCGCGCTTCCTTGTCTTCAAAGTTCTGACCACGGTGAAGAAGAAGCGCAGCTTCCATTTCATGCCGTCCCAGTGTTTGCTTGAAGTTGACGTATTTCGTTCTTCGCTGATGTCTGAAGACGGCAACTGTTTTCTTTTTACCCCTCTGGTGCCTGTCTCGCTGAGTGTTGGCGGGCGCGAGCTGAGAGGCGGAGAGCAGCCTTCTCCTGGCATGTGCGGCGAGTCTCTGTGCTTCCCAGTTCCTGTGTGAAATGCACGCCTTTGTCTGGTGTCCTCACTCTTAACTCTCTTCTATTTTCTCTTTTCCTCCACTTCCCATGCGCTGCGGCGGTGGAGTGCCCTCGGTGTTCTGTTACGCACACCGAGCAGGGTCTAGACACTTCAAAATCAACAAACGCCTTTTCTCAATTTGTCTTTCCTGTGTGTTTGGCGTTCCGGGCTTCGTGACTGAGTCCATATCAGCCATAAGCGTTGAACAGTAGGTTCAGGCTACCCAACGACGAACTCGTTTTCCTCTTCAGTGTGCCATGAGTCAAGCAAGATTGCTCCCATGAATTGTCCCTGGCAGGCACTGTATCTCTCTTTGCCCGTGGTCTTCAGCTGACTTTTTGGAGCTTCCCTCCGCTTCTGGAGGACCCTTGTTTTGCTTCGCGCAAGGTCGCTTCGCCTGCTCTAACGCCAGGCTCGTAGCCCAGCGAGGTCCGTTGGAAGCTCTCACGAGAGATACGCAATAACGGGTTATTGCCCTCTAACCGGCCCTCTCCGTCGCAACGTCGCCATCCATCTCACCGTCTACTTTCTGTGCATTTCTAATTTGCTGACTTGTATGTGTCGTCGCCCCTCTGGGTTCCGCTCTCTTTGTTTGGCTCTCCGCCTTGTCGTATCGCCGACCCGGGCCATTTGACCGGCACTGCGGAGGGTGCTTCTCAGCTTCCCAGCTGTTTGCATGGTCCTACAGAGTCCTCTTAAACTTGCCTCTATGGAAACTGCGCGCCGTCCTTGTTGTTCTTGCCCGACGTTCTGAGATGCCGAGGTCTTCGTGATGCGCCTGGCCTGGGGGGAATCGATCTACCTTCCAGGTGACTGTTTCTAGTCTGGTCCGCGGCACTTGGTCAGAAGAAGCAAGCACAAGCCTGGGTCACTCGCAGAACGGGGCAGGGGGGCGCCTGAGAGCCCTCGACGACTAGGCCTCCACTCTGCTTCCTTTGTCTCTCGATTCTCTGCTCTCTTTGCCGCTAGGAGCATCGCGGGTGGATGGAGAGGCTCGTCGGCGAACATGGACGAGGGCTGGTCAGGCGAGGAGGCGCAGGCGGGCGCTTCGCGACTGCAGACTGCGGGGACAGCTCCGAAGGCGGAAGAAAGAAGTGGCGAGGCGGTGTGCAGCCCGCCATCTGAAGGGAAGGTCGGGAGGACAAGTCGGTCGCTTCTGCAGGACTCAGACGAAGATGGAAATAACGAAAGCTGCGGGCTCTCGAATGCGGCGCACGAGGTTAGTGGCCGTGACACCTCTCTCGCGGGGTGTGCAGGGTCGTTGTTCTCGCCTTCCTCTTCTTCCACGGAGTTGAAAGACACAAAGGACCCTTCGTCTTCGAATCCTCCGCCCTCGGCTTTCTCTTCTCCTTCCTGTCTTTGCTCTTCTCTCGAGGATGCTTTTGCAGGCACTGCTTGCCTCGGCGCTTTACCCCGAGGTGACCCGTGTGTCGGGGCCTCTCAGTCATCCTCCTCTGCCGCTCGTCCCCCGTCTAAATTTGACGGTCTTTCGTTGCTCGATCTCGACTTTTCTCTGCAAACGCCGACTCGCCTCGGTGGCGAGGCTCCAAGCGCGGCGCAGCCCGCGTCTCTGCATGAAATTGACCTTCTTGGAGACGCGGGGGCGACGTCCTCCTGGCCTTTGCGGCTCCAGGGGCAGAGTCAGGGAAGCGCGGCGGACGAAGAGGCGAGGCAGGACGAGGCAAGTGGAAACTTGGTTCTCTCCTCTGCTGCCGAGGCGCGACCTGGCGACGTAGAAGCGGAGACTGAACGCGAGCCGAGGCACGGGGATAAAGCCCGGGAGCCTCTGCTTGTCGTCGAGGAGGAGTGCCTCGTAGACCGGGGAGACAAGCTAGAGAGCGCCGAAGGAACACAGAAAACCACAGGAGAGCAGGGAGAAGTAAAGAGACGGCCGGCAGGCGACGAGCGAGGCTCGAGCGACGGGGGGAGAGGAGGGTCGCGAGAAGGGAGAGAAGAGGTGCGTCTGCTTGCTGCAGAAGGCGGAGAGAGGGAGGGAGCGAGCGCGCTAGAGGCCTCTGGGGGGAGTGACGCAGCAGCAAACGTCCGGTATGCGGGAGCGAGTGAACACACAGGAGAGAGCGAGCCGTCAGAAGGAAACGCGTTGCGCGCTACCAACTTGGACTCGAGTCAAGAGAATTCGGTGGCGAGGAAATCGACAGAGGCAGAAACCGAGGCGCCAGCGATCGAAGAGGCCGCAAACGCAGACGTCAGAGGCGAAGAAAACGTCTCGCGCGTCCCTGCAGAGACACTTGGCAGCAACGCGCCTCTGACGGGGCCGGAGAAGCTCGCGCTGATCAAGAAGCATGTGCGGAACCTCCTCGCTCGCGAACCGAGCGCCAGCGCACGGAGTAGGTAAGGCTCCAGCCTCGTTCTGACTCCGACCGACTCGCGAGTCTGGGAAACCCTTCGCGTGCGGGCTAGGAATCAACTCAGAGGTTTGCCTATGAGGCGACGAAGCCGTGATTGTGGAAGCCTTTGCCCTCAGTTTGTGTCCCCTGACGCTTAGCAGCTTCCGTCCTACGGCGACCTGATGCGTTGCCTCACGCGTTTTCGACTGTGCGTGCTGCGTCGCTCGGTCTCGCAGACTCGAGGAATGCCTCGCCGCCCTCGATGAGATGCCTCTGGACTTTGAGAAACTCCGCAGTCTCTGCGCCGCGGGCATGCCAGATCGATGCCCCGCTCTGAGGGCGCTGTACTGGAGAGTTCTGCTGCGCTTCCTCTCCGTAGATCCCTCGCAGTGGGAGGAAGAGTCCCGAAGAAAACGGTCAGTCTCCGCTCTCTACCTTTGTCGGCGCTCTCGCCAGACCATTTATGCTCATGTATTGACGCGGTGCGTTCGTCTGTTGCACGTCTTCATACGGGACGCGCGAGGGACGTCACCTGCGATTCTGCGGCGGGCTGGCTGAACTCGTCTGTGACTGAATGCTCCACACGTTGACCTGCGGCGTCTGCGCGCGTTCTACCTGCGTTTGTACGCATGCGCCCGCGCGTGTCCGTCAAGCCGCGCATCGCGACTCGCACGCAAATAAGCACATATGAATATATATATATATTCGCATGGGTGCAAACGTATGTGTGTCCAAATGCACGTACTATGAGCGTTTTGAGCTCTCCTTTCTCCAAGAGCCTCTTCGCCGCAGCTTCTTTGCTTCGCTTGCTTGCGTTCGCTGTGCAGAAATGCCTACGAGAGTTACAAGAGGGACTTCATCAAAGAGCCGGAGCTGGTGCGGCGGCTGAGGCAGAAGCGAGGCCCGCGAGGCCCGCGGTCAGCCATGCCCGCGGATGGCGCCTCCTCGTTTGTGTCTTCTTTCTCGTCTATTTCGTCCCCCCCGTCTTCGTCGCCGTCTTTCTGTTCTGGGAGAGAGGCAGTGAAATCTGAAGTCTTCGCCGAGGGCTCTGTGGTAGGCTGTTCGCCGCCCGCGCCCTCGGCTTCTTCTTCGGCTCTCGCGGCCTCCGCCGCGCACCCGACGCGGTCTCTTCTCGCCGCGTTGATTCCGTCGGCAGGTTCCGCGGAGCGACTGGGATCTACGGACAAGGAGACTGTGAGTGTGGAGAAGCGCGTGTCGCTCTTTGGCGGGACTCCTAACGATATGCTCTGTCGGCCTTCTTCTGGGTCCTCTTCCTCTACGCTCCGGACCGCCTCGTCTCTGTTCGGTGACCAGGGCGACGCATGCGTTTCGCCCCCAGCTTCCTCGAGTCTATTTTCCTCCACGCTCCCGTCCAGCACCTCGTTTTCGAGCTCGCCTGGGTCCGCGGCGGCTTCGCGGTCGGGGTTCACCGGGGCTCTCTTCCCCGAGCAAGAAAGCGACGCCGAGCAAAAGAAGCTCCGAGAGCGATTCGCCCAAGCCGCGCCACACTTGCGGTCCGCGGGCTCGATTCTGCTCGAAGGCCGCCAACTCCCCACCCGCCCGGTCAACCTCGAGTCGGTCTCTGACCATGTGAGTGCGATCCCATGGCTTCTGGTGCTTTGAGATCATGTTAACGGCGGGGAGGGCAGCGTGTGTCAAAGAAAAGAGATGTTTTGCCGGGAAGTTAGCGTCTAAAATATGGGTCAGGGTGCCCGCGCGTGTTTTCTGAGAAGATGCTTTCTCTCCCGCAGTTTGTGCGGAGACTTATGGGGAGTCAAACTTTGCCACACATGGTCGATGTAGGTATGTATGCGTGCGGGTAAACAGGGATGTGGGTGTGCCATCTGGCGCGCGGGTTTTTCCTGCAGCCTCTCAACCAGCAAACGAGCAGCGAGTGGCGGAGTTACTGGGACGACGCGGATATTTTCGACCAAATCAACAAGGATGTTTTTCGAACGCGGCCCGAGCTGGCGTTCTTCAACTACGACCCCTTTCTCTCGCTCCAGCAGCAGCGCGAGAGGTTCCTGCGCACCGCCGTCTCCCCCTCGCCTCCCCCGCAGGACAGAGAGATGCCTCATCTCTTCTCTCTCGGCAAAGAGGCACACCAGGTAGGAACGCGACCCGACTCCTGCGCACACGATGGATGCCGCAGGCATCGGCAGTTGCGGGGCTCGAGGCGTTGGTCTCGCACTCTGAACCGTATGCATACTCGGTTGAACTCCCACTTGTTCGTGGCGCTCGTGGACACACCCACGTTCCTGCACAGAGGCTTCACTCGAGAGTTGGAGCGAGTCAGCGCGTTCAGCATGCCGTTTTTTCCGCCTCCTGGCGCATCAGACGGCAGGCTTTTTGTCGCAGAGAAAGACGCTCGGGTATCGACTCAGCCGATTTCGTCATACGATGCGTCCACGCGGGTCGCTCACGCTTTGGCGGCGAATAATGACTCCGCTGTGTTCCTGAGGCGCACAGTTTTCTTCTCTTGCGTGGACGCGGTTCGCAGAGCTCGGAGGTCGACGAGCCGATTCCTCTCCTGGTTGATTACGACACGCTGATGCAGCAGAGGGCCGCGTCCCGCGCCGGCGCCGCTTCGCAGGGTGGCTCGACAGGGGGCCAGGAGCTCGGTTCCCGCGTGTCGCTTCCAGAGTCTCCAAAGTCTTCGCGCTTTCGCCTGCGCAACGCCTTCATCTCCTCCCTCAAGAACCGACCGGCCTCGCCGCCTGTTGGCGGATCTTTCTTCTTCTCGCGTTCGTCTTCTCGGTCGTCCGCGCAGGGCGGCTCGCGCGGGGTCTCCACAGGCGGCGAAGAAGCGGCGTGCGAGGAGCATCGACCCGCTGGGGCTCGGCCACCCGCGCGGGCGGAGGCGAAGCCGGCAGCGCTAGGCTTGCGGCTCTCCAACTCGCCCCTGAACTCTCTGAAGAAGCGAGTTGCGGCCCTGTCTCCGCGGTCGCCTCCGCCTGCTGACTCGCTCGCTGCGGCCTTTGGTCGCTACGAGAACGTCCACAGCGCCCCGCAACCGCTGTCGTCCTCAACTCAAGAAGAGAGAGGGGCTAGGTCGATTCAGCAAACTCCGTGCGCTGCTGCGCCGCGTTCGCCGGGCTTGTCCTCCATCCACGGGGCTGGCTCGGTGTCGCCTTTTCGGCGCTTCTTCAGCAAGGGAGGAGCGGCGCCTCCACAGCGGTTGCGGCGCCCCCACGCCGCGCCGCAGGGCTCCAGCGGCGCGGCGTCGCCTCTCCTTGGAGCCCCAGGTCTGGAGTCGAACGGGCGGGCGACCAGCGGCGAAGTAGTGTCCACGGGGGCGAGTGTGAGTGCAAGTGGCGACGAGGAGCGGGTGTGGAGGCCGATGGAGGAAAACGAGGGGCGCGAGATGTCCTGCGCACGAAGCCAGTCACGCCTGAGACTCGAAGGGGACGGAGATTTAGACTGCGAGGCCGCACAAGGCTTCGAGGCGGCCAGATGGAGAACCGCTGACATTCGCGGGAGCGGCGGAGCTTTCGAGGACGAGCGGTCTCCCAACCGGGCGGAATCAGCGTGTCGCGAAAGCTTCACGCGCGGCAGACTCTCTCTCGATACGTTGACCCCTGAGGAACTCAGGACGCCGCGTGCCTCGGTGCCTCTTGGCGGGCTGCCGGCGCCCTCTGCGCTGCGGGAGCGAGCGCGGCTAGGAGAGCAGGAAAACGAGCTCGACGTGATTCTACATCAAAGCGCCGCTGCGGCTGCTTCGCGCTTTCTCGCTCAGCCATCGCAAAGCCCCGCTATGGAGACTCCAACGAGCGCCGCGGCGGAGGATCGAGCTGAGGCGCGACATGCGCCGCCGCTGTTTTGCTCCGAGGAGACGCACACGATGGAGCCTCTGTCGAGCGGCGAGGAGGAGGGAGCACGCGTACACGGAGAACGCGTCTGCACCAGTAGAGAAGTCTCCGAAGCTCGAAACATGCTTGCGGGCAAGGCTCCGTCCGCGCCTCCGGGGAGGAACAGCGACGCAGAGGGGAAGGGCCTAGGAGACGAAGTGCTCGGGCAGGAGGCGGAAGATCACGAGGGGCTGGCGCCGGCTTCTCACCCGGCATCCCGAGGCTCCCCGCCCTCGCCCTTCTCTGTCTGTCCCCTGTCTCCGACTGCGTCGCCGCCGGAGGGCGAGGGGCCTCCGCCCCCGCCTGCACTCGCACTCGCGGCCCAGGAGCGTGAGGCGGCGGCGATTCCGCAGCTGCAGCCGTCGCGAGCGCCCGCGGGGGTGCAGGACACCTGCGACCTGTGGCATCCTCGGAGACACTACGACTTGCTTTGTCGCATTCTCTTCATCTACGCGAAAGTCAACCCTGGAATTCGATACGTACAGGGCATGAACGAGCTCCTCGCCCCGGTCTACTATGTCATCTTGTCAGATCCTCTCTGCACAGACCCCCTGCAGGTACGTTGTAGAAAACATGCTGCCTTCCGAGGCGCCTGCGCCCTCGTAGGCACACCTAGAGATCGGCCGTCGGACCTCCCGTGTCTTCAACAGCTGCTTCACAAAGAGGTCACAGTACGAGGATAGCTCTCACAATAACATGGCTGAAATGCATACCAGTGAAGATGAAAAGTCCATTACGAAATGCATGATTATTTATGTAAAGAGAGAGGAGTCCTAACTGGGGGATACAGTATCGTCGCCAACCCCGCGGCTATGTGTCTCGCGAAGTGTCTCATGCCTGGTGGCTTTCTGTCCCTTCGCGATTTGCCCCTGTCCTCGCAGGCGGAGGCCGAGGTCTTCTTCTGCTTCACAGAGTTGATGCAAGAGCAGCGCGACGCGTTCTGCAAGGCTCTCGACCCCACAGACAATGGCGTCAGCGGCAGGATCGCCCGGCTGAGTGCGCTCCTGAAACTGAAGGTACGCTGACCTTTGTGCAGAGAAAAAGAGCTAAGAACGGCACTCGGACAACGGCACGAGAGGCCGGGGGGGGGGGGGGGGGGGGGGGGGGGGGGCTTGCAGGAAGAAAGGGAGAAAGACAAGGACAGTGGCCTGAAGTGACAAACAAGTAGAAAGGAAGGGCGCGGAGAGGGGGGGCCGGCACGGGAAGGGACGGGGTTCGAGAAACCCTACGAAGACGACAGGATTGAGCGACATTGAACGCAGCGCGGTTGAGAGCCCCGACGAGCGGAGAAAGGAACACTTTGCAAACGGCTGGCCGCGAGAAGGGGGGCGACTGGAAAGGAATCCGGTGGCGGCAAAGCGAAAGCGCGAGCTCTGTGCGAGAGGCGCCGACGCCGAGGCGACGCGGAGGCGGAAGCGGCGGCCGGGCTCGAGCCACGTCAGCGGTGTGACACTCTTTTTTTTCGTAAGTTGAGACTACGCCCTTGAGCCTGCGTCACCCGCGGCAGAGTCGAGCGAACGGATAAGCGACACCCGACGGAAAACAGACGCCTTCCTCTCTGCGCTTGTCTCTGGTCATTCAGGACAAGCCTGTGTGGGACCACCTTGACCAACTCGGCGTGGATCCACAGTTCTACGCGCTTCGCTGGCTGCTGCTGATGCTGACACAAGTAAGGACAGAAAATCATGCGCAAAAGTTCAAACCCTAAACCCTTTCGCTTCTCCGTCGGGCGGCGGTTCCGGCTCCTGTGTGGGATGTGGCTAGCTAACGGGATGCATGTATTGCTACCAAGATGCATATGCGTATATATATATATATATATATCTATACGTCTACGCGCTCTCTGTGCAACTGTCAATACTGTTCCGGGAGGCATGTCTGCGGAGAGGAGGATGGGGAAAGATAGGTGAGGCGACGGGATAGCTTCTTTTTGTTTCGAGGGCGAGTGGCGGGAATCGAACGCTTGCGGCCTCTGCGGAGTCCTGCGCAAGGCAGTTCAGCGCCCCTGCGTGGAGCAGCGCCGAGGGCCGTTTGTGGGGTCTCGAAGCTCCTGCTCAGAAGCCAATTTTCGCATTTTCTCATCGTTTTCGCTGACTCTGCAGGAGTTCCAGATGCCCGATGTCATTGTTCTGTGGGACGCCTTCATCGCCGACGCTGGATGGCCGCTGCCGCTCCTCTACTACGTCTGCGTTGCGATGATTCACTGGGTAAGTCGAGCACAAATACCGCGCTCCCAAATGGCGTACTGACGTACCTCTTCGTCTATATCTGTTTAATATATATATTATATATATGTGAATGCGTCTCTCATCTCGTCTCTAGTGTCGACTACAGATATGTCTCTGCGAAGGGGCGCGGGCAGTAAAGAGGAAGGACGAGCAGCTTGTTAACGCTCTATCTTCGGTTCCCTTCCTCTGTCTTGCTGATTGGAAAGTTTTTTGACTTCTTAACTCAGCAGAACTTTTTCGGCGAGAAAAACGCAGCGGCGGGTGGTATCCCGTCTTCCCTCAGTTGTTGATTTGAGTCGGTTTTTTTTCTGCTATTTTCAGCTGAGGCCGGCGCTCCTTGCGGCGGACTTCACGGCCTGTATGAAACTGCTGCAGCACTTGCCCTCCTTCGACCCTCAAGTCCTCCTTGGCGCTGCGAATCACCTTCGGTAAGTGTAGGATTTTTTTCTAAAAGGAAAGGATTGCTCTCATTCGAATCGATTTTTCCTCGTCAGACGGATTTCTTCGGGACCACGTAGCTTGCTGTTTGGGTTGCGTTTGCGAAACTGTAGCACCACTCAACCGCGGGAGTTGGCCCCCTGGGGTTGTGGAATGACATATGACATCTACATCACATAGGCCGCCACTCTGCATGCTTTTTGTGTATTGTGCAACCTGATCGTCTCTAATCTCTTTACCGGGAGTCCACGTAGTTTTCCCGGCTTTTTCTCTTTTGCGATTCGTCTGGTCCCGTACTAATCCCGCCCCCCCCTCCCCCCCGCCTTCTGACTCTTTCTTTCGTTTTAGAATTGAGCGATAGAAAGACATCGCTGGTCGAGATCTTCGTTGCGTGTCTGTCGTCGTTTGTCGTCGTGCGCGTTCGACGCTTCCTTTTACTTTCTTCGTGTCCCTTCTCCGTCCTCTGCTACGGTGGGAGCTCTCGTCTTTTCTGCATTTGATCCTTCAAGCGTCTCGCTGGGTTGGCCTTCAGAGCGGAAGACATCGTAGCTGGCGGAGTTTCAGTCTCCGCGAACGACGCGGTTCCGCCGGCTAACGGCCATCCGGCCCGCGCGAACGATTTGGAGCGCCTCGATCCTCTGCGTGCGCGCAACAACGCGTCGGCGTTCCCTCTGCCTTCCTCTTCGCCTGCTCAATTAGCGCCTCTCTTTGGCAGGCGAAAACTCCATTTCTCGTCTTCCTCGTCTCTCGAGTCTGTGGCGAAGAGCTTTTCTTCCCCTTCTTGTCCTCTGTCGCGCGGTCTCAGTGGCGCGCAGGGCAGTGGAGCCCACGCTGGCGCGGAGGAGGCGGTAGAGGCCAGCGACCGCGGTCGGTACGGGCTCGTCTGCACTGTCTCCGGGGCGAGGAGACAGGAAGGCGGCAGCGATCCCGACTGCGACGGAGACAGGGCCGGCACCGAGGAAGGCCTGTCTAGCTCATCCTTCCCAGGGGCGCCCCTCTCGCAAGTCACGCGAGAAAACGACGAAACCAAGACGCCGGGAAGGCCTTTCGATGCGCGTTGCAATCCGCTTCAGCCCCTGCGGCTGCCCTTGTCAACGCGCGAGGAAAGGGGGCAGACCCAGCAGAGACACGCGTTCGATTTTCACGGGCCTGAGGGGGGGAAAGCATGTGAGCGCACGACAGCACAGGGGCCCCCTCTGGGTGAAGACGAGAAGGAGAAGAGGAAGAAGGAAAGAGAAGAGGAGAGGAGGCGCAAAGAGGCACAGAGACGGCTGGAGGTCATCAGCAGCCTGCCGGCCGCGTTCTTGACAAGCGGAAGCGAATGCCGAGAGTGCGAGCGCAAAGAGCCTCCCGTCGGCGTCGCCAGCTTGTCTCCTCGAGAGCGAGAGGCACGCGACGCTAAGCAAAGAGAAGATCGATCTGGGCCGACGTCCTTTTTTCCTTGGAGGGGCGGAAGACGAAGCGCAGGTGACTCCGCCGACCGCGACAATGAGGGAAGTCCGTTCGCAAGCCTCGGCGAGAAATTGGGCGAGCTGCGGTCGCTGGGCGTCAAGAACTTGGTCGCCGACACGGCGCGTGCGTTGTGGGCCGCGGGAACAGGAAACAGCGACAGCTCTGGCAAAGGGGAGAGAGACAGAGGGACGGGGGAATGAGGAGAACGAGGGGAGCAGAGAGGACGAACCAGTAGAGAGAAGAGCTCATCCTAAACGAAGGCTCGGCGAAGGAGAGGAAGAAGAATGCCGAGTGTAGCAGGAAGGGAGAGAAAATAAGGAACACAGCCATGGGAGGTTTCAAGCGCCGGGCGCACGAGAATGCGCTAAAGCAAGAGAACGGAACAGCGATGCGGAAGACTGGGAGCAAAAACGAAGCCCGGATTAGAAAAAGGCAGAAGAGCGGGCGGGAGCGTTAGCAAAGGCGTGGACACAGAGAAGCGCGACGACAAAGAGCCCATCCTGACGCGTGTCCTCAGGAGCATCCAGTCGTCAATTGTCTCGTCTCCGTGCTAAAAAGTGTGCCCGTGGCAATTTTTGTGACAGCACTGACTAACGTGCACGTGGTGGGTCTGAGCTTCTGCAGGTCTGCCTGGAAATTCCTGTCCTCTGTGTCAATCGAAGCTACGCAGGGGTGCCTACGTCTCCGCGTCGGCGTATCCGTCTCTCGTCTACCTATCTATCTATCTATTTATCTATATATATGCATAGGTAACTCGTGTATCGGAGTGCCCATGGCGGGGGAGGCGCGCGCGTCCTGGCTGGCAAGCACCCGTGAGCGACCGAGCAAATTTCCGTACCGTCCTCTGCTTCGGACGACGTCAAGGGGACCGCAGCGCGTCACACAACCGGCAACAGAAATTACGAAGTTGTGAAGTTCATTTTGCATCCCGAAACTGCGACGAACCGCTCAAAACAAGCTTCGCAAGACACTGAAAGTCCGGAAACGTGAAACAAACTCCACGCCGCTGGGCAGCCTGCCTGAGTACCGAAATCTGACCTCCAGCGGTGACACACACGGGTGCATATGCGTGACTGACACTTTTGCATATACATGTAGATTCCTATACGCAGATGCGCATCTTTACGTAACGAGACGAAGACAGCAGTGCGGACATCATCCACTACACCTTAGCACGTGGGAAACTAACACGGGACCTGCCTGTCAGATGGAGAGTCTCTCGGCGGCTGTGACCGATCTCGACAGACCGTCGTCCCTGTATACACCGCGAATATTCCTTCGGTTCCCCCAACAGACATTTCTTCCGTCAAACCGTTAAACAGACACCGCGCCCCCGCTTAAAAATGTAGCCTCGCGCGAGTCCGCCGGAGCACACTTCCGTTCGGCAAAGACATTTGCATTTTGATCCATCCGTTCTCCCCACGAGCCTGAGCTGTGTCTCCGCGGAAAAAACAGAGACACTTCGCCTGAGCATATCTCACAATGAAATCCTTTATTCAGTGCAGTGGCGAGTGTCTACCCTTTCATGGGGCTCATGAAATTCCTGAGGCGGACGAACAGGCCCGCAGACCGTCCCCGAAACCGCCTTCTTTCAATTCACCTCTGCAACTTGACACCGAAACCTCCCACACTCTAAAAGCCAGACGATCCTCCTCTCTCCGCGCCACACAGCAAACGAGACCAGGTTGCTCTCTGTAGCCAGGACACCGTTTCCTGCTTCGGCGTCTGACTCGTGAAAGCGATGCTCAACTTCATCAGTGACGTACCACTTGCACACGATCTAATCAGGCTAGCACTACATAGACGGGTGGATACGGATGTTTCTCCCCGTGTATGTAAACGACTACAGGTAGTTCACGAAATCGTCTTCTGCGTCCCTGCTGCAGACCCCATTTTCTCTCATGAGGCCTCTTGCCTCGTGGACCGTGGGACACGGCGAAACCACGTATTTCGCCCATGACATGGAACGCGTCGCAAATTTCCCTGTCCGTCTGCCCTTGGCACAGGAACAGACAAACGGCACACCCTTACTGCTCACGCGCACTCACCCACATGTGTATCGAGACACCGACGTACGGGCACGCATTCTGGCTTTTAGGGCCTGTGGTCCGCTGCGAGAACCCCCAAGCGCGAGGGAGTTGGCACACTAGATATCCAAGCGTACAAACGGGGTACGGAAATACGGCGCACTGGCGCGAGCGAGCTGTATATGTATATACAGATTAGTACCCCAGCCACAGTTGCTTCCTGAGTCGCCCGTCCTGCTCAACAAGGAAGTCGGTTTCGGACGTCCGGGATCGCATCTTTGTTCGGCACGAAGGCGAGCCAGCGGTTGATGATGAACTCGACGACATCTGCCTCAACACCCATGACTGAACTGAAAATGTGTTGTCCCACGCAGAGCGTGACGGAGAAAAACTGAGGCGGTCGCCCGCGCTGCCGCACAGCGCCGAAGCGGGCGCCGTTCCGCCTGCAGTCTCCCCGCGCGGGCTCTTCCTTGGGCGGCGGCGCGGCGTCTTTCTTCGGCGCGTCTCCGCCCGCGTCGCCACGGCTCTTCTCGCCCCTCACCGCCTTCGCCGCCTCGGAAACGGCCTCCACCGCCGCCGCGGGCGCGAGCGACTCCTCCGCGAAGTTCGGCGGCATGCGCAGCACCTCGTTCGGCCAAGCTTCGAAGAAGAGATACACTCCAGGAGCCACCTGCAGACCGTCGGGGTACGCGCGGTACGGATTGCGAGCGTGCCGCAGCATTTGAGGCACGGGGCACCTGCGGAGCAGGAAGCGTGGACGCAGGATGCACACAAGCGGCGCGAGAGTGGACCACGCAGCGGCTGCGGAACCCCCCGAGCGGAGAGCGCGGCACGACACGCACCTCGGAGACAGTGCGGGGGTGAACTGGCGGCCGAGACACCACGATGACGGCAGACCGACGTGGATCTCGACAGAGGCCAAGGCCACACAACAAGGGCTGCCCCAAGGTAAGGCAGTTCCGCGGCGGGACGCCGCACGCGCCCCGCAGAGGTCGCGCAACGCCGGAGAGCGGCAGAGGCACTGGCAGGGGGTCGTGGGTCCCGCCAACGGAGACTGCGCGCGACCCTGGCGCGCTGACAACCGCGTTCCCTTACTCGACGGTCGCGAAGTTATCGATTTCGAAGGCTGCTGCGACTCTGTTTTTCAGCGGAACGCAGCCGTCTACGTAGCTCCAAAAGCGCGTGTCTGCGCAGAGTCTCTCGGTGGCCTCGAAGCGGTCGAGCCCGGGGATGTACGGTGTTTGAATTTGGCTCTTGTACGCCACCGCTGACGAACAGTACACAAAAATTTCGCAGTCAGTCCGAAGCTGTCAAAACTCGATGCGCCAGGCTGAGGTCTGCAAGCACGATGACTCTACAGGGCGGGTCCAAGGTTTCCCGGCGCCGTGGAGATGGCAGCCGCCAACAACGGTGTCTAGAGAACGAGTGGTCTGGAAAAAGACAACGCGACCGGGCTCCACGTCTACCGACGAGTCGCTCACAAGCCTTTGCAGTCACAGACATGCGAAACCATGTGGCTGAAAAAGAAAAGGAAAACGCAAGAAGTGAAGTCGAACCTAAGCCGGCACACGGAACGCACACGCCTCCTCCAAAGCAGCCGTGCCTCACTCCGTCCTTACGGCAAAGGTTTTATTTGCGAGAACATATTAGCAGTGGAAGTCGCATTACAGGTGTAAACGCATAAGCACATGCATACGCACGTCTACTCGCTTGCTCTAACGCGTTCGAAGCACGCATCCGCTCAGATTCTCTGAGGGCATTTCCCGGGCAGCCTACGACGGCAAGAAAGTGCACCTACATGCCTGCGGTCCGGCCTCTTTGGGGGTGAGCGAGAAACTGAAAATTGTGTAGACGTCACTGTAGCGGGACTTGGTGAAGACCTGGGCGGACAGGACGCCGTAGGGCTCGAACTCAAAGATCTGCGTGAAAAATCCATGGACCGGAGGGGCAAGGACGCTCTGGACCCGCAAGTGGCTGACGGCACGAAACTGACCAGCCTGACCCGCCTCTCTACGAGGCTCTCCTCAAGAGGAGAAGCGAACACACATATGGTGTTGCGGCGGACAAATACATGAAGTGAAGAAGAAACCGAAGAACGAGTCAGCGGACTTTGCGTGCCAGGGGGCAGACCGTGACGGCGACACCCGAGCGGCAGCAGCGGCCCCGCTCGGCCTGCTGGGTCGCCCGCTCTTGAGGTGTGTATGCCTAGCATGTCTGCCCACGAAAAGCGATCCGCCTGGGGAGCACGTGGGGGAAACGGCGGGCGAGTGACTTACGCGCGAGTGGAAGCAAGCGATCGAGAGGCGCGAGGTCGCTGCGCACGAGTTGAAGAGCGACGCCTTGAAGGGTAAAGGAATGCGAACGTCGCAGTTGTGCGCTGACTCAATCATGACTGCACACACAGTGAGGGAGAACAGAGAACTCGCAGACGGCACTGAGCACATGGGGCGGCCGAAACGCAAACCCTTTCAATCACCTTGTGGCGGTGGCGTCCTCATGCCGGCGCTCTACGCGCTGGCATCCACTCCGTATTCTCTGCGCTCAAGCCGCGCCAAGAGCCGCGGCGAGTCCCTCACTGACCTCTCCAGCTCGCTGCAGTGCGAGCAGGTACCGTCTCTGGAAGTCCCATCCTCTCTGTCCAAGACCCCCGCCGCCCTGCAAAAAGCAGCTGTGCGTGGGCGTCCGGGGAGCAGTTTCAATATTTTCGAATTTTTCTAATACGAATACTAAATTTTTCTGTAACTGCATGTTTTGAAAATCAAAGAGCTGAATCGGTGCCGCATTTGTGCAGTGCATTCTCCTCGACACCGAGGAAGTGCGTACCGGTCTCAGCCGCACCGAACAGAGGCGAGTTCTTGCCTTTCGCCGCGGTGTTGAGGCAGTCCGCGAGGCGCACTCTGAAGTCTTGGCCCTTGGCCTGTGAGATCAAGCGACCCGTGCGATCGACGACAGGCCCAACACCTTGCGCACGCGGCACGATGAACTGCGCCACGCCTTTCACCTCGCTGAACGCCGCGACAAGCTCCTCGAGATCGGCAGCGGTGTACGGCCCTGTGGCTGCCGACGGCGGTCGCTCTGAAAAGAAAACCCAGAGTCCACGCACGGAGCGCAGGTTCCCCCAGAAACGAAGCCAAGCCTAGTGAAACGCACAAAGGCGCCGCTGAGTGTGCGACACAGAGGGGGCGCGCGATCTTCAGGGCATCTCCAGCCTGCAGGCGGCCAGAGAAACAGACCCCCGGCATCCAACACAAAGTAGTAATCTCCCCGTCAAGCATGGCGCTTCGCCCTCCGAGGAGACGCAGAACGAGCGTCGTTGCCCCCCCCCCCCTCCCCCACGCCCCTCCGAGCTTCTGCACGCGCACTGGGAGCTTCCGTGGGAACACGTCTTGTAGCCTCGCTGTGGACTGATGCTGTTTCTTGACGCCTGACTGCCGCCTAGCCCCGCTTGCGGGCGCGACTCCGTGAGCGTTTGCGCCTGTGGCATCTCGACAGCTACGCGGGCGGCGCGCGCCGGAGTTGCCGAAAAAGGCCTCCGTTCGCCGCGTGTGAGGATCTCGCTCAGCGCTGCCGCACCTTTTCGAGACTTGAGGGTGCTGTAGCAGAGCGAGGGATCCTGTCGTCGCTGGGGCGCGCGCACCACCATGAGAGGAATGCTGAGGACAGGCGTGAGAGGCTTGGTCGGGTCTGCGTCCTTCTTTCCTCTCAGCAACGGAGACAGCAGGAGCGGAATGGGGTAGCCCGAGCGCGTGCAGAACATGAGAATGTGGCGCCCCGAAGGGAGCGGTGGCAGCGTCCCCTTGAGGAGCTCGCCCTCCACGGAGCATGCGCACGTCTGGCGCCAGTTGTCTGCCGGCAGAGACAGCACGTGGACGCGCACAGAGAAAAGCAAAGTGCACAGACAGGCAGATACGAGGCGACTCCAGTATCTGTACAGCTGCATGTATTAAGCGGAACGATGCTGCGTCGGGGGGGCAGACGAATGACAGACGAGGACAGCCTAGCAAGCCTGAAAATGGGGAATTCACAGGGGGATTCGGCAGGAGCAAAGACCGCATCGCCGCGGTGTCATTTGATTAAAAAGACAACTCGGTCCCCGGCAGACGGTGGCTGAGGGAGGCGAGCAAATACAAGGCAGTCGCCACGAGTCGTATAGCCTGCAACACGACACTGCCTCGGACAATGCCGCTACACTCGTGCATCCGCCACTGCACACAATTCGTATTCCGCTCTGCTCGCTGGGGCCTGCTGCTGCCCGGTTTGCTCGCGGAGCCCTCTCCCACGTACCTATCGAGATTGTGACGTCGATGCCCGCAGGCGGGGCTTGCATCAGAGCGAGGAGGAACGGGTGTTCGCGCTGCGCCTCCACAATCGAAGTGTAGCTCGCGATTTCGAGGATTACCGAGGCTGAGAGCACACATCAACGGAAGAAAAACCGATCGCATGCTAGGGAGGCAACACAAGTCGAAGAAAACCAGTGCCCGCATCGCTCGCGCACGCAGCTGAAGGCGGCGAACCCGCGTATCTTTCGACGTTTCGCTACTGGATCCCTGAAGTCCTGTCTTGCACGAGCTTTTTTGTGGTCTACTCGGTCCTCTCTCGAGAGCCAACCCCACATCGCAACGACTTCGCCTGCCTTTCGGTCGTTGCCGCCGTTTCTGGGGCCGTCCGTCGCTGCGCCTCCTTTATTCTCGCCTCCGCGCCTTTCGAGCAAAGGTGCTGAAAGACCGCGCAGCGAAACAGGTCTCGGAATCTGTGCGGGCTCTCGCTTACTGGGCTTCGCGTCTTCGTCTGTCGCTGTGGCGAAGGAAGCCAGGTTCGCGAGGAAATGCTCCTCTGTGAAGACCGGGCCCCGCGGCTTGGTCTTTACAGCCTCGCGCGGGCGCGGATGGAAGTCCATCAGCGGGTGTCTCTTGAACGTCAAGAAGTCTCGAAGCAGCGCTACGGACGAATTAACGGGGGTTCCCTGCAGCAATCCCTCACGGAGGGAGAGAAAGGGGTCCTGCTCCTGCGGGCGCGCACACACGAGACGCAGCGGGCAAATCTGGCAATAGGCGAAGACAATGCCTCAACGGGCGACGCCTACAGATAGAGAGCGGCTCCCAGGCGTGAAAGTTCGTGTCGCATTTTTCCGGCGGACATAAAACAAGAGATGCTCGAGGGCCGCACAAGCGCGAAACAGTTGTTTGAGCCACGCGTGAGCAAACGGGCATGCAGACTGCGCGACAGAGAGCGGCAAGCGAAGACGCCGCCGCAGCAGGAGAGACGGCAAAGACCGTGAGAGCAAGGTAGGGGAGGCCTCCCGACAGAACATGACAAACATTCAGTGAACGATCACGAACGCGGCAGAAATGCGCAGCTGCGGCTCTGCTGAGACCTCCAGTTTTATTTGCACAAGCCGTCCACTGGACACGGGCCTCGCCAGCCCGGACCGACCTCCGGCCTGTGTCTTCTTCCCGCGTCGCCGGCTCTCCTGCGTCCTCTTACCACGTTGTCGGAAGCGTCGGTCGCGCCGAAGAGCCCCGAGCTGGGGCTGGGATCGGCTTCATACTCGAGAAAGGAATTGTATGAGTCGAAAATAGTGCGGACCTGGCCTGAGAGAAAGCCGCGGCAGGTGTCGTCGTCGCCGTCCACGTGCTTCTGGCGAGAGAAAGTGCCGCCGCCGGCGCCAGAAGTCTCCCGCCCAGGAGTCACAGAAGACGAGAAGAACGACGCAGCAGCGGACGCATCCCGCGCCTTCAGTCCGGAAGCCAGCCGAGAAGGCGACGCCGCAGAGGCAGGCCCGCCCGCAGCGCCTTTCGCCCCCGCCGCAGGCGGCCGCACTGGAGCCACACGTTTCATTCTAAGGGCAGTCGAGGCTGGTGGAAATGCGGAAAAAGCGACGGAAAAGCGGCCCTCCGGCGCGAGAGGAGCCAATGCCGCGCGCGCAGGAGGGGGGGGTGACCAAGCGCGAAGACACTCACTTTTCAATTCTTCTCCGCGTGGTCGCCGCGTGAACTGACAGCAGGAGGACCCTGGAGACCGCGCCAACGGCTTCGAATCTCAGAAAATCAATGGAGCACACGCAACCCACACGGATCTGCACGAACTCCGACGAGATCGTGGATCAGACCTCGACACACACACTTAATCCAGTGTGGGAGGCAGGAGGACTCTTTCTTAGAGGAGAAGGGGGGAAGTTATGGTAGACGAATCGTAGGCAAAGCGGGCAGCGGAGCGCCGGCAACGGCGTGCATTCTTCGCGGCTACTCCACCTCTACTGAGCTACATCACGCACATCCGAGGCTAGCGAAAATACTCGCCCAGATGTTTAAGGAATCAGCCTCGCTGACCAGAACCCCACGATCTTTCGTGAAAAGGCTTCGACCCGGAGACGACGCCTCATGCCCCGTAGATCGCTCTCTGGGCAGCTGGGAGAGTCGATGAAGGACGGAAAAGACCAAGACACTGTGTCAACGGCGCGGGGTCGGCACGCGGCAACCGTTCGTTGGCGAAAACAGCGAACGGTACTGAAAAGGAAGGCTGCGGAAGAGCGAATGAGAATGGACGGGCGGGGCGAGAAATACGGAGACGGAAGTTCATCTGGAAACAGAGACGCGCCAAACGGACGAAATGGGAGAGCGAGGACGGGTTCCCGGTCGCGGGCTGCGACGCGCACGCGAGAAGTCGAGTCTCAAAACGGAAAAAAATCAAAACCACCCAGTGCGCGCGATAGGGCGGCGCCGACTAGGAAGAGAGACCGAACGGTCAAGATAAACGAAATACGAGCCTAGCCGGTCTGCGGCGGTACGGAAACCTATACGTGAGGCTCGACGAGGCGCCCAGCGCATCGTTGAGTCGTGTTCAAGACAGTCAGTACACAGAAAAGCACGACCGGACGCCGTGAACCCTACCAAAAGGCATTGCTTGGCCCGTGGTGAAAATGCATCCTTAACGGAAAGGACTGCCAAAAAAGCGGTCTCCGCGGTTTTCGCCGGAGACAAGGTTCCGTGAATCCCGAAACGGACTCAGAGAGGCTCTTCGCGGAGCATTCTCTCAAGACGGCAGCCAACCTTGCGCCGCGCCGCCGAATCATCTGTGCATGCTAGCTCAACAGACAGGCGCCCGTGCGCGTGGAAAACTCCGATACGTGGGAGGAGCGCACGGGTCTCCTCCAGAATCAGAGGTGAACAAGCTGTTTTCCGGGATGTTTTTGCCTCAGGGCGGGCGAAGTCCTCCGTGGGCGAAGGCTTGAAAAAAGAATCCAACAACATTCGCGGCGGCGGGCTGCCGGTATGTCTAGCTCGTCGCCTGTCTCCGTGAGAACAAACCACGGATTCTCGCGTCATTCAATCTTAACGGGCACGCTCAGCGACATCTCGGACGGCACCTCCTTGATAGCGACGAGCTTCCCCAGCGCCATGTGTTGATATTATTCTTGTGCCCTAGAGGAGAGCTGCTCCAGCAGTCCTGTTGACAGCCGTTACGGCAGCAGCAGAGAGTGAGCCGGTGTTCATTCAGACGCCCCCTGTCTTCCAGAAACGCCTTTGTTGTCCGCTGTCGAGTCGCGGAAGCCAGAAAACGATGTGCAAGTGCAATTCAGGTTCTATTCTCCACGAGGGGGAGGCTCTCTGCAGAACACCACGGGCGGGCGGCGCGCTGTTGGGGGTAACCGTGAATACCCCGAATACGGGAAAAAGCACTTGCAGAGGCGAATCCGGCTGTACCAGCTATGGGGATGCACTTTTGCGGTTAGCCAAAGTTGACCGGGTCACCTTCTGTGAAGTCACGCGAGTCCCCTGTTAGGTCACGTTGATAGCTCATCTTTGAGCCGCATCAGTCTGCGGATGCTGCTGCCAAGATGCAACAAGGTAGACCGCGGACTCCAAAAGGAAGTAAACACTTCTATGCAGCAGATTCGAGGCGCATCGCTTTGGCTCAAAGGCGTGGAATGGAAGGGCATGCGTCAGTATATATTTTGTGGTGGAGATGTTAATCCCTGAAACCATGAACCGCAGGGAGCGCATTTTAGCGGTGACTGGGGGCAGTACTGGAAAATAGAAAAGAGCCCCGAGGGCCGGTATCTTTCTTGATTCCGCCGGAAAGGCACCCTATATCATCATGAGCGTTTCCACTAAGCCGGGAGGACAAAGACAGGCTCTGCAAACTACCATACCGCGAAAGGCCCTTGCATCTCCCCTGCGGACTGGTGGAGAGTACGGCTGAAGCTGCGGCGGAGGCCATGCTCATAAACATTCTGCCGCCTTACAGACAGAAATAGGAGGCAGCTGCCTTCGGTCGGGCGCCTCACAAAGCATCTCTGTTACATGAAACTGGCATCACAGGAACCGTATGCATTGACAGAGAAGAACGGTTTCGTAATAAAATTCGGCTCCGTGCGACGCAGTTCCAGTCATAAAAAGCCGTTTTGGCAATCAAATGCAACTACACACAGGCGTTCTCCCCTGTAGAGGCAACGCAGCGTTCAAAATAGCGACGAATCGCTCGTAACCAGCCATTCGAGAATGAGCATCTCGACTTTGGCGAGAATGTCATCCGCACACAGTGAAGTCCCCCCAAGCCACTTGGGTGTCACGAGTTCCTTATCTTTTCCCTGCAGTGCTGCTTCACTGGGTTTGGGTGGTGCATGGAGATCTCCCTCGCTTAACGTCAACTTGCTTTTCCACGTTTCGTTTAACTCCCATGCTTCTCCCTCCGTTCGTGTACGTCCTTCCTGCATAGTGCGCACAGCCGCCGCATCTCTCGAGGTTTCCTTCATGTTGTCGCCTTCCGCCTGCAGGACGTGTGTCTCTCGATGCGCTAACAACCCTTCATTGGCGGAAGTGCCGTTTCTTGAACGAGTTGTAGACGTGACCTCCTCTTCTCCTGAATTGGTTCCACCCGCAGACGAGCGCGAATCACACGCCGGCGGCCAGCCTGTGGCGGCGTCCATGCGTTGCATCGCACTCAAGGCTGCCCAGGCGATCATGACACCGTTGTCGTTGCAGAGCGACTTTGGTGCTGAAAAAAGGTTCCACACGCCTACTCTACTACCCCCAACTTCACTTCCACTCCCTTCCATCCGCCCGCAGCCGCTGTCTACGGCACTACCTAGCTGAGACGTCGTGCCAGTCGCGTGTGTACCGGATTCCTTTTCGGCGGTCAGCCGCCCCGGCGCCCGCGACTCCGTGCATGGTAACTTAGCGTCAGACGCGGCCGCCGGCGAGGGAGCGAGGCAAAATATCGGCTGCTGGCAACCCTCGTTCGGAGAGGGAAAGACTTCGCGGCTTAACGCCAAGACAAGAGCTCTCAAATCTACCCGCAGGCGGCAATAATGGCTGAACGAAAACGCACGCAGCTTCCTGTCTAGCTTCTGTCGAGGGCCCTCGCTAGCAGGGGGCTCCGCCGCAGGCACCCCATTCCTGTCTGTCGCAAACGCTTCTGCGTGCATGTCACCGTGTTGGCGCTCGTCTTTTTTTGTCACCATCTCGTGTGCGTGGTGTGTGAGGCCCTCTGCAAGAAGGGTCTGCTCTCGCTCCGCCAAAGGAGCTACGTTTTTGCAAGGAGTCAGACTCCTATGTGAAGGCTTATTCTTTAGGGACGCGTGCAGCGGGGATGCCGGCGGGTCGCGACCTTCAGCCGGAGAGGTGGGCTCGTAGTTTCCGTCTGCGGCGAGCGGCGAGGCCTGGTCACGGGAGCTGGCGAGGGTGGAAGCGTGGTGACCTAGTGAAGATGCCTCAGAGAGCAGAGACTCTGGAAGACGACGCGCGAGGACCTTTAGCCGGTTCTTCAGGCGCTTGAATTCCAGCTCGTGCACCGAGGCATCGCCGCGAGACTTGCAGAGCTCGTGGAGGCGCCGCCGAAGGAAGTCGTTGCAGGAAACGCCTGCAGGGAACCGACGGAAGACACCGTCAAGCAAGACACGGCCACATGAAAAAGCAGGCTCTTTCGCGCAAGCAGACGCGCTGGAGCACAGGAAAACCTCAGAAATACAGTGTTCTCGCGCCTCTGAACAGAATTCTTTAGATGCGACGTCCTTGAGCGGGAAACGCTGTTAGACGTGTTGCCAATGAACAAGTAGATATTCATAGACACATGATCCAGGACACCTGTATACACTGCGGTGAGGCGCGGATTTGGAGTTCCATGCGGCACCTATGACCGCCACGGAGCGGCAAAGGAACGAACTCTGAGATATTTAGGAGAAGCAGCGCGACAACAAGGGGGGTTGTGATGAACCCCCGAGCAGGGGCTCTTCAGCCACCAACGAAGCCCGCAGGAGTGAGCGAACGGTTTTATTTGTATGTGCATGTCCACGCGGGTGCCCGATCTCACAGAGGCGTCGCGGCAGACATGCAGCTTACCTCCAACGACAGCCAGCTCTCGGGGGAAGTCTTTCACGAATTCGCAAAGCCACATGGTCTTTCTAAGCTGGTCCTCCAAATGTTTGAAAACTGCTGAAAAAGCAGCAGATCACACAGGCTGGATGGGGTACAAGCTCAACGGCCGGCCGCAGTGGAGCTCGACGCATGCAGATATGGCTAGCAACCCCAAAAAAAGAGCATGCAGATGACGGGGATGCAATCCAGCAGGAACACCACAGAGAACGGGGCGCGGAGGAAATGAAATCCACTGCGATCGTCTCACTGAAAACACACTAAAGGAAGGAAGGGCCCGCACATTCACCCTCTGTCATCTCATTGAGAACAAACTAAAAGAAGAAATCGCCCAAAGACGCACCTCCCCCCCAAAGTCTCTTCACTGCCCGCGGTGCCGGGCTTCTCTAGGATGTGCCAAACCTCCGAAAAAGGGTGACGCACGCGGGGGGTACCACGAGACAGCAAATGGCGCAACCCATGAAGACAAACTCGGGGCTTAGCTCACCCGACTGCAAAGACGCAGCAAAATCACGTCTTGTGTCCACGTCTCCTAGTTGGCCATCTGCCTTAGCAACAGCTGCGGCGAAGGCGGACTTCATCCCTGAGAAACTGAACAAACGTGCACACATGCCAGCGGCACCGCTGGTCGAAGCGAGTCGAATGCAAGCTCCCGAATTCTCGGCCGATCCACGAGGTGCGCGATGACGCCCTGTCCCTTCCCAGCCCCCTGTTACAAGCCAAAAGGAAAGTACGAAATCTCACAATGCCAGGGATGCGTCGGCAGAGCGCGGCAGCACTTCCATTTCCCCGTCGGACAAGTGCCGTATGAGTCGCGCGCACCACGGAGGTGACGACGCGTGTGAAGGAGTCACCAGCAGCCGCTACCGGACAGGCCCTCGCGCGACGCGCCGAAGGCAAATTTGGCAGGGGCGCCCCTAAGACGAGGAACGCCTCCCAACGCAGCTCGCCGTTCGCGCGGAAAGACGGAGACCTGTAAGACGTCACTTCCCATGCGCGCCCACGCAACAGCGACAAATCTGAGGTCCCGAGCTTGTGCCTCTATAACGCGACCCGCGGAGGGTTACCGCAGACGTGTCTTGTCTAGCTGCTTTTAATCCTAGGCCCTGAGCCACCCTCCCCTCCCCCGAGGTTGCTGCTTGTCCCCTAGACCGGCATCCGTATCTGTACTTTCCGGTTAGGGGCTTGCGGCAGCCCCTACCTGCGGGCTTTTCTGCCTGCGGCTCGCGAACCACTGACACAGAGCGACCCCCCTGGTGTCGACCCCGTCGAATCTCGCGTTTGCACCTGGCCCGCAGGTCCCCCCCTCTCCGCTCACCTGAAGTTCAGGGTCTTCGGCTTGAGCGTCAACATGCTCGGGAGCGGAACCGCATTCGCATTTCCGCCAGCGGCCAAGTCCTCCATCAGCGCGCCTCCGTGGCGACCTTGCATGGCGGCTGCGCGCCCGGATAGACCCTCTGTGCTGCCGGAACTTCCTCCAGGCGCGCGAGCTCCGTCTTGAGAGCTCCCGCCGCCCTCCTCCTTGTCTAACTCCTCCTCTTGCGGAGCCAGGTTGCCGCTGTCCCCGTGTTGCTGAGAAAGAAAGAAGGGTGCTGACGGAGACGAACGGCGCGAGGCCGCCGGCGCACGGCCGAGAGAACTCTGTGTGCGAGAGGCAGGCCCCGAGGACGCACACTCTGGTTGCGGAGAGGGAGGCCCAGGAGGGCTGGACGACGCGACGTGAGAGACTGAGGAGGTGCCGGTCATGAGGCAGCGCATGCACTTGTCAATGGCCTCGCCAATGGCGTCGTCCTCCGTTTGCCCTGTGTAGACGCAATGCAGGCCGCTGACGCAGCCGTCGGGGTTGTACCCGGGGGCGTCATCCCAAGTCCCCCAAACCTCCGCTTGCACGTAGCGCCGACTGTTTCGTACCTCCAGAAGTGCCCCGGTTCGCCCGCACGCGGCGCCGTCCTTTCCGGTAGAGCCACCTTTCTGTAAGACGTCTCCATGCACGCCTTCGGCGCTTGCTTGTTTCGTCTCGTCGTCGTCTCTGAGTGGACCGCCTTCTGGATCTCCGTGATCTTGAGGCTCTCGGCAAACCGGCGGTGTCGACTGGCCTTTGAGGCTCTCGCGTGGGCCTTCCTCGGGGCGTTCCATGCCGTCCTGCGCGGCCTCGCTGGTTTCTTCACGGCGTTTCGCTTCACACAGGGTCTGGCTGTTTCCGACGTCTCCCCGTCTCTCTCCCGCAGGCGCCTTGGGCCCCAGAACTTCCACTGGGACGCGAAAGACTTTCGGCCGAAGGTGAAGGTGATTGTGGTCGCAGGGTTTGACGATGCAAGAAAAGGTGTGGCCTCCGGAGACCAGCAGCGCGAGAAACTGGCTCCTGCTTGCATGACCTCGACCTTCTTGTGGCATTGCCCCTGCTGTGTCCGCGTTTCGCTGAGGCAATGACGGGATAGAACGCGATTCCCCCTGTCGCTCGCCGCAGACACTGCCTGCGTCTCTCGGCGGCTCTCTCCCCGCAGAGAAAAGATGGCCATGGAGATGGTTTACAGCCAACACGATAGGCGGGCCGGGGCGCGGCGCCGAGGCGTTCCCTCCTGAGTTCTCTGGCTCCAAGGACGTCGACGACAGCCGCCGGAAAACGTCGGCGTGTTCCTCCTTGGAAAGCCAGCGAAACTCGTCCTCAGGCTCCCTCTCAATGTCGCCTTCGTTGCGCGCAACTGTGTTCTGCGTGTGTCGCGGTTCCCCTCCCCTCGCACCTTCTGAATCGCGCGACTCCGCACTCGTGCCCTCATTGCCCCCCTGCGTAAACACGCTTTGAACCCTGCGGTTGGTTGAGTCGCAGCCGTCGGTGGAGAGTGTCTGCGTAGCGGAACCGTTCCACTGGTCGTGAACCTTCCGAGAAGGGCTACCGCTCTGAGGCGAGGCCGGCGCCTCAGACGCCCGCTTCCGCGATAAAGGCGAACCCCGCGGAGAATCTCCTCTCAGTTGCTCCGCTGCATCTCTCCACGCTGCCTCCAGCTCGGCGGCGATCTCCACTGCCGCCGCCGCGCCCACAGAGAGACAGGGAACGAGCCCCGGGCCGCGCGTGAAAGCCAGCACGTCGATGTCTAAGAGCGAGACCCCTGATAGGAGCAGCAAACGAGCACCACACAAGAAAAAAACGTAGTGCGTAGACCTCCACGGTACGCATTTAGGGTTTAGGTTGCATGCAGAGACACACCAGAGACGACCACGAAGCGCGTCCGAACCGGCTCCGCTGGCGGCAAACTGGATGGAGCCTCGAACGAGGACGCCAAGCAAGGTCAAGTCACTAAACAGCTCACGTGAAGCGGTATCCTCGCTGCGTGATGTGCAGACGGCTCGCGTTCTTTGGGCATTGCGCCTGCGCTGCAGGCACCTCCACATGTGTGAGTGGAACGCTCCGCCCTCCCCCCGTCCGGGGGCCGCTCCAGGCGTGTCTCTGTGTGCTTAAGACAGTCAAGGAGCGCTGTCCCCCTCGCAGCGTTCCACATGCGCGTGTCCGTGTAAACACACTTTGCAACGACCCTCTACCAGGGGAGCAAGACATACAGGGAAACCAACGGCATCGGAGCCTCGTGACGAGCCTAGTACTCTGCCCACATGGCTCTAGGGGCTCCCAAACCGGCTACTCGGGTGTAAACAAGCGCTGAAGCGGCCATCAGACCGGAGCTCGATGGCTTCACGTCTGTGTGCCTGTGTGCGTCTCTATGGTCTAGGATGGCCGCGGCGTGTCGATACGCTGTCGCCGCGGAACTATGGTCCTTCAGAGACGAGGCGGTGGCGCACGGGAGCGGAAAACCTGTCGCAGCAGGACCCGACATCTGTGGGCGTACCAGCGTCTCGGAGAGCTTTCCTCACAACTGAGCGGATCCGTCGTCGGTGTGTCGCCGCGGCCTCCGAGGGGTGGACGCCGCCATACTTGATGAGGAGCTCGGGTTGTGCGGCGCAGACGTTCGATAGGACCGCCCCGCTTGCTCTGCGAGCGCGCGAGTTCCACGCAAGCAGAAGGCAAATCCCAGAAGGCAGCAGACAGACAGGGAATCCATGCAGCGCACGCGAAGGCCCACAAACGCGGAAAGCAGAGGGAAGTTGGGACGCTAGGAAGCCAGAAAACGGCGGAGCCAAAGACGCACATTTCTGCACTTGTAGCACGGCAGCACCACACATCTTGGTGCCACGTCGTGTCGAGCTGCAGCAGCCATCCACATTCGACTGATTATGCATATACGGATTGCAGCATGGTGCGCTCTCACTGCGGATGAGCTGTACCTCGAAAATTGTCTCGAATTGGCCCTTGTATTGTTCAGCTGAAGACCCCACGCTTTCTCATCCACGACCACTGGCACCGGCGTCTCACCCTTCGATAATGCCGACACATGTGTCGTCGCAGGACGTTTCAATGCCGAGAACGAGGAGTTGCTTTCCTCTGCGCTGGGCGTCGTGCTGCATCTGTCTCAGCCCTAGCCAGTGCAGGCGGATGGCTTCGTCCAAGCCCCTGGAAGCCTGCCACCGGTCGAGTGGTGGAGAGGCGCACGCTTCTGCCTGCATCTCAGCCTCCAGCTTCATGGAGGTCGCGTCTCCGCTTGTGTCCTTCTCCTCGTAATTAGACGACTTGCGCCACCTCAGCGCACCAGTTGGAGCGACGCATGCAGCACGTCTCCATCCCACTCCATGATTGGCCTGCGGGCGATGGGGGCAGCAAATTGCTGATCGCACACCGCGCTCAGGGGAGCAAAAGCTCTGCAAGGAGGAAAGGAAGAATGCGTAACTCCCTCCCTTCGCCGGATGGGCGGATCCACGGAAGAAGGATAGCTCAGTCCACTCTTTGTCTCTTTGTTCTCGAGCGATTCCCTGCTTGAGTGGAGTCAGTTTCGCGTGTGCCCACGCCTTCCCGCCTGAGGGCGGCCGGCCTCCAGGTGTACGTACACTTGCCGACACGGGCGGCTGACACAGTCCGTGCCACGGGAAAAACAAGGAAGAGGTTTCGACGCATGGCCAAATCGCCCAGGCAACTGGCAGCTGCCAGTTCGCAGCCCGAGTTGGCCTAGAAGTCCAGGGGGCCGGCCCGTCTCCTGGGAAACGGTTGTAACCCGTGACGCTCCGGAGGAGGAGCCGGCGGGAACGCATCAAAGATCCAGCATGTCGCCATGGCGCGCGGTAATGCAACAGGCGCTCGCGCACACGAGAAAAGTTGTCAGGCGCCGTCGAGGTGGACGGCGGCAGAAAGGTCGCCGCGGCATGGCGGTCTGCGGCTGGTGTCCTAAAGCCATGAGTTGAGAAGAGTGGACTGCTTCGTCCGCGAGAAAAACGAATGGTGAGAGCGGTGCTCCAAGACAAGATCGAGGAGTTTGGATGGGTCAAAGGAATGACCAGAAAAACCAGGCAAAGCAAACTCGCCAAGCGGCCGCGCAAAGAAGGAGGGCAGCACGCGGTCAAACTGTGCCGCACAGTCATCTCGTGTTTTCACGAAGACGAACTTGGACAAATCTGAATATTCCTTGGAAGGGCCTGGTATCGCAGAGTGCGCTATTCATTTTCTGGATGCAGAGAAACCACTTGATTCAGGTTGAGCAGCCCCTTGACGCGCGCCTTAAAATACGCGGCTAAAGTCACCTGCGGCGTGAGGAGGGAGGCGAGAGTGTACCAGCTCGCACTGAGAATCACACAGCAAGCAAACAGTGAATCAGCCACTCTTTCGGTCTTTGCGTGGAGGCCATGGCATCATCGTGTGGAGATTCGAAACGAGCTGCGCTTTGAGACCACAAAAGAAGGATGAGAAGGAAGACTACCAGGCTCGTAGAGTGCTCACCGAGGCGCAGCGGAGTACCAAATTCCGCCGCTTAAAAGACCGACCACACACGGGCGAACCGTCGTTTCCACTTTCTAAAATTTGTTGTGCTGGACGAAGCTGCGCTCTTTGTTCAAAGGAGTGATGTCTGTGCCATTGTCGCCGATCTCGTTGCACACTCGACAACGCTTGCATGTCTCGTCGGGCACATGTCCTTTTGCCGCGTGCAGAATTCGGAGGCTCACCCTGTCTCCTCCCATCATTCCTCCTTCCATCGTACCACTTTTCAGTTACGAAAATGAAACCGCAGTCCGCCGTATTCGCATTCCACAGTCAGAGGGAGCTGTACGTAGATGCTTTTCTGGTGCATGCGACAAGCAGAAGCGCAGCCGAAGAGTCGTCACGGTCAATCGACGATCCACGCGTACATGCCCCGCTTCTCGATACCGGTCACTTGCTACTTTGCAGCTCGGCATTTCTTTGTTTGCTGCATACGCATTTTTCTCTTCAAAGCAGCGAGATCTTCTATTTTAATCGCCGGTGTCGAGATATGCATCTCTCTACACATGGTCGCAGGTTTCCTGATGTGGGATGCCTACGGTCTGCCCGATTTGCTAACGGCATTCTCAAAGAAGTGATAGTTCCCTTAGATGTCGCCTCCCTTTCATAGTGTCTAGTTCTTCTCGTTGTGCACGCTCATCTCAGTGCGCACGTAGTGCTCGCGAAGGGCTCTTCTCTTTTCTGATCGAGATTTTCAATGGGTTTTCTCCTCACGCGCCAGAGTGGCCTCTTTTCAGCAGCGAGCCTCTCACGAGTGCTGCGACAGCCGCCTGCCTCACAGGGAGAAAAAGTGGGCATGATCAGCTAGACTGCAGTCCCGGAGGAAAGGGTAGATGTGCTCCACCTGTAACGGAACTATGAGACCTACTTTGTTCGTCAGTGCTTCTGAGATGCTCCCTCCCTCGCGCCTATTGCCTGTTTGATCAGCTCGACAGGGGTCGCGCTAGGCGCATTCGACAGACAGTGACCAGCTCTGCTGCAAGAATTGGCGGTATGCGCAAAGCAGTCCAGTGTCTGGTGTGCTTCTACGCATAATTGTCTTCGTGCGCACGGAAAGATCCTGCAGCTTCTCTGGCTTTCAGTCTCTTGCGGGCTCTCTGTCGCGGATTTTTTCTCCGCGCCCGACCTCCCGGTCTGCACTGCGCCGCGATTCGCAGTCTCCTGTATGCGGTTTTCGCTCTGAATCAGCACGCTTATCTTCGTGGTCGCTGGGTTTGAGGCATTCCGCCCCCTAGCGCGAGCGGACAGAGTCACTAGCAAACGGAGGTGGACTTTGGGAAAGCCGTGTCTCAGCATCATACAGAAATGGACCAACTCGGGAGAAAGAAGCTTCTCGAGACCGCCGCTGTGGCAGTAGGTCAAAGTCTGAGACGCCCTTTATCTCGAGAGTGACCCTTGGCCCCGGTGTCTTGCCAAAGGTGTAATTTTTTCATGGGCAACTTGACCGGCAAACAGGCGTAGAGTGATACTAAACTTGCAGCACTTGGAATGGAGGCAGGCCCAATCATACATACTCCGACAGAGGGTGCCAGCAAATAGGGGTGGGCAGGCAAAAGTTGCAGCACGAGGTTGGAACCGCGCCCGTCATACGCTAGCTCGATTGGGGGGCGACCCACGCTTGTCAGGCGCAGAGTAGTACCCACTTAGTTGTCGGTCTATGAGTCCTCTGGGATCGACGTAAGTTGTTTTTCGAAAGCTCATACTCTGATCACTGGAGCACGAACGCTTATGCCTCGAAGCGGAGTCAGGAAGTACATCTTCATCCGTGCATGCAGCATAATAGCTACTGTGATTGGTATGCGCGAGTGCCGCCAATCAATGCTGTTTGTCTCCATGAAAGGAGGTGGACGCTACATTGATTCACCCTGCATGTATATTCGTCTGCGATGTCGGCAAAGAAGAGTTTTTTCAACAATTCCGTAGGGAAACGTGGAGGCTTGAGCGTGTGCTGTGCGTGCTTGCCTAAGGATCGACTCCGAGAATTCAAAACGGCAGGCATGTGTTTCTCTCGATGCATCGAAGCCGTCAGTAAGTGTCAGCGAATGTCAGGTGCCATGAATCGGTTAGTGGCTCACGGCTGCTTCTCGACTGGAGGTGTTTCCGCGTGGGAGGTTATGCGAATATGTTTACAAGCATTTGCCGCCACCAGGGTTATGGCAGCAGCTCTTCTGCAGTCCAGCTCACGTTTCGCACGTTTTGCTTTGCCCCAGGAAATATTCTTTGCGCCTGGGAGTGCGTCGAGCGAGACTATTTGATGAATGCCTGCTGTTGCTAGAAAACGGCTACGGTTCCTTAACCGAGCGGAGCTAGGCCACGGCGTATGCTCTATTGGGCGCTGCAGGCACCGTGTGCTGGGGTTGTAAATGCATGGAGTCGGCGTCATGCTATAGAGCCTCCTGGTTCTGTATTTTCTTCGCCTGTGGTGCAGAAAGCCGACTGAGCAACTCGGAAAAAGAATGCATATGGAACTGTGCCCAACGGTGGGAAGAAGCCCACCATTTCATCAATATGAGAGCGGGGGACTTGGTGCAAAACACAGACAGATCTGATCGGCGCCCCGGTGCTGACCGACTCTGAAACCGCCATAGTCCTCTATTACCCTATAGATGCATACGTCGGTTCCGTCGTGTATCAAGTTGTACGAAGACTTCTTTTCCGAGGGGGAAGACAAGACTGCGGTGGACAGAGATATCGAGACAGTGAACTGGTGTTCTCAGCGAAGATTTCAGCTTCGATGAAACGACATTGTTGTTTTGTTCTTCTTTCTTCCTTTGAATGTCCCTGACAGCACCACCGTGAATACGGTCCTGGTTCATAATGCTCCGGCGCACGTGAGACTTTGATATTTGAGGTGGTGGAATATCAGACGAGGCAGCGGTCGCAGCCGCGCAGGAAGAGTGCTTCTGCGCCACAGACGCTTACATCATGGTACAGTAGCATGTTTTCTCGGAATGCCTGAAAAACCTTACCCCGCCCGGGGAAGAGTGAAGGTTCTTACGTGTTCTCTACAATGGGTACGCGCCGCTCTCTCTTCGCTGTGCTCTCCCGCTGAGAGTCGACGCCGTCACCACGGTGATGTCATTCAAAAGACTAACACGTCTTGCCGCACGAGTGTAAAACACTGGTTGACTCGGCATCGAATTCAGCGAGCAGCAGCAGCTGCTGCTGCAGTGTTGGCAGAGGCTGATGTAACCTGAGCCCGCCGATGCCGTGCTAGCAGTGAGTTCTTTCTTGCGTTCTGTGAAGCCAGAGAATTCGGTCATCACGCCATTAGAACACCGCATCTAGGTACTCGTTCGTAAAGGCACCCTGTGTCCACCGCAGAGCGTCCGTGTCAGATCCAGGGTCAGCAGAGCTGTTCGTAGTAGCAGGCAGGTCACCGGTGTCACGTCCGAAGGCCGACTGTAAATTGAGACGTTCACAAGAATCGCCTGGGCTGCTTGTTGCATTGGCAGCAGTCTGCAGGCATGGCTCAGGAGATGTCTTCGAGGCTTGCCCAGCCGGGATCTCGACTGAACCTGCAGTCGAGCAGTGATGAGAAGCCGCTGCGTTGGGAAGTAACGAGAGGCAGGACTCTAGACTACCGGCCGCCTCTACATCCGTTGGTACGATGACAGTCAAAAGGGGGACCGGGTCAGTAGAGATTGCAGCTTTGGCGAATAGAGAGCAGAACGGGAACGCAAAGCGGAAAAGGAACTGATGGCTGCTGAGTTGGGCGGCCGCCGCCGACTCCTTAGGTTGGTCGTGCCCTTTGGCGTTCTTACCCGGGGCGTGGTGCCGGCGCGGTTCTCGCCGGCTTGCTCGCTCAAGTGTATTGTCCGGGGGACGCCACGTAACAAGGAGATGGCTGTCAGTAACCCTTACCACAGGGGGTGCGTCGGGATCAAGGCAGCAGGGCTGTGCACGAAGCGCCCGCTTTCCCCCCTCTTTAGAAGCGAAAGACGACCGTGCAAGCGCGGCAGGGCTCACGGATGGGGAAGCGCGGAATGTGCTAAGGGCATCCTTACAATGTGGCGAACACAACTCAAGCTGCAAGAGAAATACGTACCCCTGCAGCCTGGAGCGGTCGATCGATACGGTACCCGTTTCTATCTGGTGACGCATCTGTTCTTCCGCAGAAAGCAGAAATGCCTTTTTGAATGGTAGGCATGCATCCCTGTCCGGGTAATTTCTTGACTCCTGCCCCAGCGAGGTCTGCGGCAAGCGGCCTCTTCCGCTTTCATCTCGACCGGGAGTTTCCTCAGTTATGCGATCGAAGTCAAAGGCGTTAAGACAGCTGCCAGAGTCATCCGCACCTTGTTCGTTGACATATTTGGCTCTCCAGATGTCGAAAAAGATGTCGGACGGAGTTCGTGTGTGTGCCCGGTTGCTACTAACAGCGGGCACCGCGAATTGAGTCTGAACGAACTGAGCGACCACTGAAGGCGGAGCGAACCAAGCGTCGAACTGAGGAATATTTGCCTCATTTACTGCGAAGGCGCCGCTCTTAGGCACTGGGCATTCAGCTACCACCCCTTCACCAGGAGGTGACCCGGAACTCGTTTTCCCTGCTGTTGAATTCGTGGGTATTTCTTGAATGTTTGCATTCGCAGTGGCTTTGACCCGCTGTGGAGGAGGCGGAAGTCGTCCTGTATGGAATGTGGAAACGACCAGTTGCATTCTCTGGGTATTGCCGGCCTTGTATGCGCTTCAAAGCCTCAGTTTTGTCGACAGCAACGGTAAAACGGTACATGGGCATCAACCATTCACTGTGGCAGTTGCTGTGACAGGTGTTGTGGAGTCTGAACGAAGGTTACAACTCTGCGGCAGCATACGCTTTGGCCGCGCGACGTTTGCGCGACACGCCCTCATGACCAATTTCAATGGAAGAGCATTATCCACTATAATTTGTCTGTGGCGGGACAATCTGGAACCATGTCAAATCGTGATACGTCTGACGGATTTTTTTCACAGGGCTGGTCGTGGCTATGTTGTACGTTTGACTCAGTGGTGCCGCCTTTTGCGTGGGCACTCACTCTTCGTTCTGAAAGCCGGGCATTTAGCAGCAGCAGCACTAGACTGTATGTGAATCCTACGCGCAGCTCACCCTTGTATCGGAGTTTCGGGAAGGAGAATTCCTTGCGAAGCGTCAACCCATACTTATGGCTGACGGCTGCTAGAGAGAACTCGGCAAGTAGCTGCTTCAGCCTCGGCTCTCTGAAACACTCTTGAACAGTGCCTGAAGAGGAAAAGGCACGACAGAAAGAGGCGTTCACGGTGACCATGATCCCTCGACGGTTTCTTCGTAGGTATGCTTCACGAACATGGTGTATTAGGACACGGTTTGAGGGGCGTCATGGTAGCGCACGTCCGTCAGGCGGGCAAGGATACGTTCGATGTTTCCTCTTCTTTGTTACCTTCAAACGCAGGCACGTTGCGCATGGATCGGGACACTTGATCACCTCAGTAAGAAGTGAAGCAAGGCCGATGCTGCCCTGCGCGTCGTTGGGGAGGCTACACCATCACCCTCATCCCTCGAGATGAACAGATCTGCACGGTCGTCTACAGGAAGCATGTCGGGACACCAGGGGACTGTGCATTTCGTCTATCGTCCTGTGCTGGGCCTGCGGCGCTTGCTGCGATACTGCCGTTTAGGTACAGACCCGGTGCTACACTCTCCGGACGGGTGGGACAGGTTTCGCGCTGCACCTGGATTGAAGATGAGGTCGAACGAAACGCAGAATTGGCCTTCTTTGTCGGTACACTCAGTACCTGAACGTAAGCATCGCAGGGAGGTTTCCCGGGGTGAGGCGCACCAGCTTCGCCGCAGTGTTCAACCATTTATGAAAACGGTGCACTTGGCCTTCCCACACAGGATATTCAGTGTCCGAGGAACCCTCGCTGTGGCTACATTGCCGAATTGCAAGGCAAACCGCCCTTCTCATAGCTGCAGTCTTTTCTGTTCACAAACCCGGCGGGTGAGTGCTCCAAGAAGACGTTATTACGTTTAGTAGTCACGTTTCCATGGAGACTGTTGAGGCAGGGTATGCGCTCTCTCGTTGTAGCTATCAACTCCGCGCACTGCGATGCTGCGTCATGTAAGTGTATTCACATATTATTGTGAAACGCCCGCAATAAATTCGCTCTCCAGCTCTTTTTTTGAGCGAAACTCCACTAGGTAGCACCACTCAATCGCTGCGGGGGGGGGGGGGGGGGGCTCTCCATGTATGGAGGGCGGCCAGTGACGGTGCCAGCGACACCTCGTCTGTAGTGATTTCTCAAGGCCGCTTTTCTGACAGCAAGGCATTACCGTCTCTTGCTGCCTTTGCTGCGCTATTGTATACAGTATACACTAGATTTCCGGAGCCTTTGCTTTTCCGCTTAGTTCCACTTACGTTCGCCGACACTAAGAGGGATACGAACCCCCTGTGCATCTTGGTCAGCCTCGTGCTCAACGTCCTCCGACAGAAGATACTTATAGTGCCAGGGCTCTATCTGAGAATGCACGCATATGTTCACGAATAGTTTCTCTCCACTTTCCTGGCGTCCTTTCAGCACACTGTGTGGTTCTGGGAAAATGACACGACCACCATCTCCGTCATGATGGTCACAGCATGCGGTTTCCCTTTCCGGTCGTCCTTGCCGTTGCACGTCGAGCATCTCTTTCAGTCTCAGAAAGTCAATGACAGAATTCTGTGTATCTGAGTCGAATTCCATCGAGTCCTCAGCTTCCCTTGCTCTCGCTGATGAAGCTGAGCCAGACAGATTCTGAGTAAAAGCGGTGCGCTCCCTCGAATAGCCATCTTGCTGCAGGCCCGCTGTTCGATGCCCACATTCCTGCGACTTCTCGCCCTTCCTCGGAAGTGGCTGCTGCTCTGAATGTTGAGGCACAGCCTTCGCTGAGTCCTTTCCGCAGAGTTCGGTAAACGACGGTTCAGAAGCAGCAGCAGAAGCGGCCACCTCAACGGCAGCCCGGGTAGTCCACATGCTGGCTAGTGAAGCGATTGTTACAGGTCACTGTTGCGCGACTTCGACAACTCTGTACCTCACCAGGCACGGTGCCCTGCGAGTTTGGCTTCATTCTATTCTCCTGCGCGGAGCTGTGCTATCGATCTAACTATCTTCCCCCAGCCCGCTGCTTCTTGTTAGCCTCGCGCCCGCGTACGGAACGACGATTACATTACCAGCGGACTAAATAAGCTCCGAACACATTGGAAGCTGATGCTACTGCTTACGGCGAAACCTCAGTAACTTGGCCATTAAACACAGAAGAAAAAGTGACATCAGTCGTAAAGGAACAAGGTGCACATTCCAACAGTGGCTCGAGCTCAACGTGTCTGCCGTAGCTGTAAAAGCTCAGTCGGTTACGTGGGCGGCTCACCGAAGCCTCATTTCACAGTGAGAGGACAGAGGGATTCTCTGAGCTCTGTCCCACCAGTTTCGGCAATTGAAAGTCGTGTGACAATGACGGGGACCGAGCAGGAAATAATTCATTTAGAGGTGTACGGAAAGGCCAATTTTCTGCTACCTACCGAGGCGCGCGTGAGAGTTGTGCGCCGCACCAAGCCCGAGACTAGGAAAATGTAATGCACACAAGCAAGGGTCTTATGTGCCACACATTTTCGTTAAGCGATGAGAACTAAATTCTGAAAGTGTATGCATGCGATCATTTTCAAGTGGATACAGCCAGAGTTGCTTCGAGTTGATGAAGCGCGCTTACTCCTTCCTGACAGCTTCGCGAGGAGTGAGACGATGAGACGCTCGCAGGCGACTGCCGCATGCCCTCAAGTTGCTTGCATGCAGAGAGGGAAAATGCCTGCTCTCTGGTCTGCTACAACGAGTTTTACCGCGTGTGACATGAATAATAAATCCGGTGACAGCAGGTGACGAATCCGATGACAGCAGGTGACGCGACGCATTAGTCTGCCTGAGCACCCCGTCCATCCAGCGCATAAAAGTTCCACGGGAGCGTCCGACTCGCGTTTCCGTGTCGCTGTGCCGCTTGACCAAGGACGGCGTGGCAGGTGACCCCGCGTTGGGCGACGACTGACAAAAAGCAACTGAACTTCCTTTTTCCGTAGACATAACGAACAATTAATTGGCACAAAGGCTAATTCCAAATTCGGACACCCATCTGGCGTGCACAACTGTGGAAAAAAATGCCAGTCAGCCCTCCATCGTAGAGGCACCAACCGAAATCTTTTTCATCACGTGCCATGTGCCCGCCCCCAGTGCCTCGAACTCAAACAGGTGCCCCACTGCCTTCCACAGGCCAGCCAGGTTTCCACATAGTTACAATACGCCAGTGTAGACATGCGTGACACGGGTGTTGTTGACTACAATAGTGTGCGTTCTACATAGGGCACCAACAGCCGCGGGCTGGGACTGCGACAGGACTGTCACTGAAGCTGCTGCATTGTTGCAAGGAGTCTTGGCCAGTCCTGCTCGATTCAGTGTGGGCGATGCAAGTGCCATAACTACGTGGAGTCCAATGTGAGAAGCGTGTTCGACACGGAGTTCGGGCGTTACTCGCGCAGGCAAGTACTTGGTAAGCTCACAAATGGACGAGCTCTAACGGCGAATGACGGAATTGTCTGGTCGTTCGCCCAACTTACCTGCAACTTCCTGGATGGCAACGGCCACTCCAGCAGACAACCATCAACATGCAACTCGTCTCACGCCGACCGCAGCGACAGGCACCTCAAATATGTATAGACAGTCCTAACTACGAGGTTTACAGTTCAAGAACCTCCGCTTTGCGCTCGATTCCGTTCCAAATGAAGGTGTTGTTGATCGGCTCAAACTGGTTACAGATAAGCTTGACAGCCTCTTGCGCGGCTACGCCCCCGACAATCGCAGCAGTCGTGTGCTGTTCGGATCCGCCAAAAGCGACCATCTGCCGTATTATTTTGTCATCCACGGCGAAATCAGCTACGTTGATTTCTGAAAGCAGAGTGCCCACTTCCCGCTTCAGGCAGTCGACATCTGAGTCAATGGGGGACGCCGCGGAGCTTCTCTCCGGGTGTGAAGCTATCGAGTGGCTTTCTGCGTCTTCTCCTCGTCGATGCCACATAGCACCGCGTGACTCATCACCGCTTCCGGCAGTGACGGAGCCTCTTTGCTGCCCGGAACACGAATAGCCGTCTGAATTTGAGTCGAACCACCCAACTGGCCGTACACCTGGAAAGACGTCATGACGGGCGGCGAATCGATGGCAAGCCCAGAGTGCCACATACCACGGAAGAAGCGGTACGCCCTCATCATCGTCGCGCGTGACCAACGCTGCGGTCGCCTCCTCGAAAACGTCTCTATTCACGGTGGACGGGTTGAATTCCTCTCCAAGTGAACGATATCTGTGCGCAAAATGCATACATGCGAAGCGTCGCCGGCCCCGTCTGTCCTCAGCCCGCACGATGAATGCTGCACGGCAAGGTTTAGCGACTGCGAGCGACCAAGAGTACGCCTCATTTCTACTGTCAGCTCTGTCTCCTCAATAGATCGGAGCGAAAACAATACAAAACAGAGCGACGTGAGAGCCTCACATCGTGTTTCTCCATCGCACGTTTTGCCTCCATCTGTGTGTGCCGTTAGCACCGGTATCGCCTAGGATGGCACCGAGATTCTACCCCGGGCACGCACTGTAAAACGCGAATGTTGCGGTGCAGTCTGCAACTCCGGCCCCAGAGCGAGTTGAACAGAAATCTGCCATTTGGCGCAGTAGTGCCAGCGGCTCCGCTTACCGTATGACTTTGAGGTCGTGAGCGTTGCGACAGAATTTCTCGACATCGCCAAGAGAGGGACAGCTGTTGTCTGACGGTGCGCGGGACAAACCCGGGTCTACAGAGCCATCAGCAGCTTCTCGTGAGTCATGTCTGCGAGGCGACAGCGCCTTGCGCGAGTTTGGGCGCTCAGAGAGGGACAGGGGCTCGCCATCTGCGTCTGAACCGAAGCTGTCTCCCTGCAGCATGGAGACGCTAGCCCTGATGGCGTTGCAGTCTCCCTCTGCTCGCTTTGCATAGATCTGCTGAAGGCGGATGAAACTCAAGGTGTCGCTTGTCATATCGGGAAGCGTGCCCTGCACAGGGAGTTTTCGACACGCGCGGTAGAACGCGGCTAGTCCCCGGGCCATGTTCCAAAAAGCGACGTTTGTGGCGGGCCGAAACAGGGAAGAAGACGCCTGTTCAATCACCTGTTTCACAGTCAGACAGGCAGCGAGCAGCGTTCGGATCGAAACGCTCTCTCTCGAAGTGCGATCGTTTTGTTTTAGCCAGGCAATTCGACAGCCATTTCTGAACTGGACCGCGAGCCTTCTTGGCCTCGCTGAAAAACAGCTGCCGGACGGCAAGGCTGCTTGGTACGCGAGATGGTGCTGTAGTTCTACTTAGTCATACAAATTAATTTTGAAGGTCTAGAAACACCACAAAGAACTGCCCCATTCTGCACGTTGAGAGGACTGCGGATCGCTAGCTGCCGCTCGTTCGACTGGATGAGGGCTGTCACAAAGAGCCATCTCTTCAAGAGTGCGCACGCAGCCGTGCCTCTTCCGGGCGCCTAAACGCCCTACCTCAATCGTGTCTGCAGACACGCTGTACAGCTTAAGAACCCTGTAGATGTTTGCCAGCGCCTCGTCGAAGTTGGCCTCGTCCGGATGCCTCCGCATCCCTTGAATGATGTTCTCGAGCTCGCCGCGTGCCTCCGGAGGCAGCGGCGTCGGCGACGGCGGTTCCGAAGGTTGAGGGTGGCAGGACGCTGAACGCGAGTAGCCCGTCGTCGCGCCTTGGAAGTTTCGGCGATACCGACTGAGAGCCTGTGGCAGCACCAGGACAGTCGCCGGGAGTTGAGCACTCCATGCAGCCTATGATGCTACTCGGTTCGAAAAACAGCCCTAGCAGCACATGTGCGTTCGCGGCACGGCGACAATTCGTTCTTCTCACCTGAATCAGGATGACGACAAAAGGCACCTGGGCGTGAGCAAGGTCATCCAACCTGTCGAGGTCATATTCCATGGCAAACTCGTACAGCTCGGGGAAAGGATCGAAGAGCCGCAAATCTATCCGTCCGTCGCTTTGCGCCTTTCTCTCTACGAGGCAGCGCTCGCCCGCAGCGACGCGGACGACGCCAAGCATGCCGAGGGTTGTGACCGTGATAAGCGGCACAGCGCCTACGCGGCGCAGGCAGACGCCGTTGTCTCCGCTGCGTTGTCGGCCCCCCGGCGAGGGATGTCCTTTCGAGGTTGAAGGCGGCGCTTCGGGACTGTCAGAGCGGGTCGCTACGCCCCCGTTGCTGCTGCTCAAGTCAGACGGCTGCCGCGATGCCGAGGGAGGGCGTGTGTGTTGAAGAGACTCGAGCCCACACACTTCACTGAGTCGAAGGAGGAGATCCAGGGACTGCTGGCACGCGATAACGAGGGAAAAGCAGGACGGCTGGCGTAAGCCGGTATTCGCGTCCTCAGGGTTGCCTGCATGCGTGGCATCGCTCGAGCGCCTCTCAGACGTCAGCGGGGTTCTCCGCACGTTGGCAGGACAGTCACCTCTGTCCAGGGCGGCCTCGCACGCCGCCACATAGGTGAGCGGATTCATGTGGACTGCGGTGCCCTCGGCTTCGGGGTTGAGTTGCCGAAGTTCGCGGACCAGACACGCCGCCCGCGACTGACCAACGTCCGCGGGGTTCAAGGCCATGTTTCGTAGATCGGAGAGCATCACCTCCGCGTCGTCGACAACCACGAACCGCCTGATTCCAGGCAAAACGAGATTCTTCAACACCTCGCCAGCCGTCGCGGAAGACCCCAACACGAGAACTGAAGCATGCCCGAGTTCACTCTGACCGTGCTCTCCCCATATCCGGATCTGACGGTCATAGCGATCCACGGAGGCCCCCGAGGGCATGCAGGAAGGGCCTCCGCCTTGATGAGAGAGATCGCCGCCACCTCGCTCCATCTCGCTCAGCGCTGGCTCCCATACACCTGCCGACAGGGAAGTACACACCGCTCGGCACCAACACCGACCAAAAGGATTAAAAGACCCCAAGCAGCATGTTCACACGGAGATGTGGACGCGGTGGCGAGTCTTTGTTCGAAAACGACAGCGTGTGCAGGCCCAGAGGGTATGTCTCTTCGGTTCAGAGTCGCGCAAAAGGCGGTAGCTATTAGTCACTAGTCAGGGTACCAGCTGTGAATTCAGCTGCTGCACCCACAGGGTATCTCGTCGCCCACAGTTGGTCGCTGCTTCACGATCTCCAAGTAGCGGGTGCGCCTTCGGAAGAACATCTCTAATCGCTCTGCCCTGCCTCGCTGCCTTTTCTAGTCTGCGTACCTTCCTCACTTGGGAGCCTCTCCAACTTGTCCGCCTAACTCTCTGCTGCCTGGCACGCAGGCACGCGGTAAAATCAGTGGACGTAGCCAGGGCCCCCTCCCCCAGCAACTCTACCTGCGGAAGCGACCTTCTGAGACAATCCTAAAGCGGCAACAGCACATTGTCGAGGCGAACTGAAATGAAGACGGACGTGCACAAGGCAGGCTAGACATGCCCCAAGGCGCCTGCGGGGGGTTGCTGCTGGGTGAGCGACCTCAGAGTTCTGGTGTTTGCAAGCGTATCGCACCGGTGAGGGCCAGCGCTGCAGGCCGTTACGTATTCCTGTTTGGTCGAGAGACTGCTACGCTGAATCGCAACGGGGTTGTGTAGACTGCACAGCGGAAGGAAAATCGGAGAGGGTGACGAGAAGCGCGGACTGAGAAAAACTGCTAAGGAAGAAACGGCGATCGAAAGACTCACTGGGCTCGACTCAGTTTCTCGAGCTGGTCTGGTGACCAGGGGCATGTGCAACTCATCAAAATGTCGCGACTCAGCGAGCAAGCCTCCAACAACATTCAAAGCATGTCTCACGAAACGGACAAGGCAGGCAAATCATGACCATGCACCTTAGGCGGAGATTCTGAGTCCTAATTACCACCACATTTCGGCAGCGTCGTCGCCCTCACGTGTCCTACGGCACTGTCGCGGAATGACCCGGTCACCACGCATCGCGGAGCTTGACTCTGCTGAGTCTGTGTGTATGAAGAAAACCGTCTCTAGCGCAACGTATGGTTTTGCCAACGCATTTCTTGAGGTAACAGCAGCAAAATAAGGCGTGACATGCTGTGCATGCAGAGGGTTCACGATAGAGCGCGGCAGGTGAGTTGAGCGGGCGGAGACGGTGAGGACATCAGATATGCCTAGGCATGGCGAAGGTGCACCATGGTTGCAGACAGAAAGTCCACTGCTTGGCTGTGCTTGGATAACAACGATACATATGCCACATCCGAATGCATCTCACGCGGAGACAGGCTTGATGGGAGGCTCAAGCGAGCAGCCCCGGAGAGACTCGTGCTACACACTACCGCTGACTACCGCTTTCAACGACGGTGTCTCGTTTTGCGGTCGTGGGTTTTTTCTGGCGGATGGCGTGCTGTCCTATCTCCCTTTCCAGAAGGACTTGAACAGCAGATCCCCATCTTACACGCCGGGTTTCGCGTCGTATTCCGAAAAGCGTCTCTGCTTGCTTATTGATCTGCTTGGGAAGGCGCGTGTGTTGAACCGCGGACGAGAGCGGTGATACGCAGGCCCGTGCGAAAATCGCGCTGCAGACCGGGTGCGCGTAGGGACAAGAGTAGCCGTGCTTAGGCATGAACCCACGTCAGTTCTTCGTTTTCAGCAGACGCACGAAGGCTGAGCGTACTACGGGAGTCTAGCTCACATCCTTCTTCTGTACAAGTCTCCCTGCCCTCTCGTTTTCGGGCAGTTCTTTTACGGCAATTCCCGCCGCATAAACGACACGCGTCTTCTCCACGCCACGACAGGGAATCAACCGTGGATATCTCGCTCCTGTCAGTTCCGTTTCATGACGCTGCTTTTCGGCTAGGAACTCTGTGAGGAGACCTGCCTTCTGATTTTTTCTCGAAGAACCGTTTCGTTGCGTTCCGAGCGTTGAGACGGCTGCTGCTCTCGAAACACAGCAAACGAGCGAGTCAGTCGCGTCCCTGGGTGTGACGCCTGTGTCCGGAGTTTTTTAGGCGGCCGGTCCCTGCTGCTTGCAAACATCAGCATAGCGGTGTTGAGAAGTGCTGTCGAATGCGCTCACACACTTCACAAAGTTGTTTTGGATGTCTGCGTGGCGCATCTCGTTCTGCTGGCTTCACTGTCGGTGTGGTGTGTATGCACAGCGCGCATTTCTGCGCGGAACGCTGAAGAGCAACTAGTCATCTCCAGTGGTCGCGATCTTGATTCAGGAACTCTGCTGAGGGGGCACAATGGCGTCCACTTCTTCGCCGAACTCCCTGGAAGCAGCCACTTCCTCCGCAGCTCCTGTACCAGGAGCATCAGCAGCCCCTCCGTCGCAACCGGTGGCTGCTGCCAAGAAGCCTGACACGCTAATGAAGCGTGTGCAGCCGTTCGCCGTCGGCGGGCTTTCAGGGTGCATTGCGACGACGTGTATCCAGCCTATCGATATGATCAAAGTGCGGATTCAGCTTGCAGGAGAGGCTGGCGGCTCGACGAACCCTTTCACCATCTTCAGAAACATCATCAACAACGAGGGATTCAAAGGCCTCTACAAAGGTCTTGACGCTGGAATTATCCGCCAGGTTCGCCACGTGAACGCTGGGTTTGCGTGCTTCTCGAGAGAGACTTGAGTGTGCCACAGTGACACGCGCGGGGCCTGTCCAATGGGGAAAGGGCGTGGCGGTTTTTTAGCGAATCATGCCGTTCCCAGCCTTCCAGATTTTCTTAAGTTTGCCAGGCGCGTGGCGCGCTTTGATGCGCGGAGGCCGGCGACGCACAGCCCTCAGTTGAGATGGCGGCCAGCGCTTTGCGAGCTTGGCAAACAGTTCGTCTGCGCAGGGAGAAGTCCGCATGTGACTTATCGATGCGATAGTTGCCCAGAAGCGTCGGGATGATTGGTTGAGCATCCGTGAGAGGGGGAAGGCCGAGGGCAGTGCGCTGCCGCGAGACTGTAATGCGCCGGGATCACTCCGGCGCCGCCGCCGCACGCCTGAGCTGTGCGCGACAGCACACTGCGTGTGAGAGCGGGCTTCATGCACATCTGAGTGCTGCCTGCGACATGCGCTTCGTTTCTTCTTCAGTTGACGTACAGCACGGCTCGCCTAGGTCTTTTCCGCATCATCAGTGATGAGATGCGGCACAGGGCCCCGAAGGACAAGAACGGCGTCGCTCCTCCCCTGCCCCTCTGGAAGAAAGCTGTTGCCGGCCTTGCTGCAGGCGGCTTGGGTAGCTTCTTCGGCAACCCGGCGGATCTCGCCCTCATTCGCCTTCAGGTAAGGAGTTGCCCTCGCCTCCCGAAGCCAGAAAGATGGCGGGCAGCGGAGCGAGACCGCTCGATCGTGTGTTTGTGTGTGTGTGTGTTTTTGTTTGGCGAGGGAAGCCACGAATCGTGTAAAACCAGTTAGCGGCGAGGAGACTGTTTTATGAAGGGTGCACTTACGGATGAGTGACGAGCCCGGTTGACACACGCCTTTTGCTTCCCATCGGCACAAGTCTGCATACGCGAGAAGCTTGCGTTGCATGACGCGACTGGGTATCCCCTGGGAGGAGATTCGTTGGCTCTTTCGATTGTCGGTTCTGCGCGACAGCCAAAACAATTGTATCACGGATGTTGCTTTTCGCGGTTAGGGGTTCATGACGTAATGTAACAAACGTTTCCTCAGCCGTGGAGAGGGCGCTTGTCATGTGAGCTTTCGGGCCTGTCGCCGTAGGCGGATGCGACACTTCCCCCAGAGCAACGCCGGAACTACACTGGAGTTTTGAACGCCATGACCCGCATCGTCAAAGAGGAAGGCCTCTTCGGTCTTTGGCGGGGGAGCACTCCGACAGTTCTCCGCGCTATGGCTCTGAATATGGGTAAGCCACGCGTAGATTGAGATCCCTTCTTGGCTGTTGAAGCCAGAGGTTACAGCGCGGGCATCCCGCCCTGCACCATGTGAGGAAAAATGTCGAATTTATGAGAGTGATGTCGGCGCGCGTGACAGCACGCGGCGCTGGGGCCAGCGGGTGGAATGAAATTGGTGCTTTGCAACTCATTCGCGGGTGGAATCATCGGACTGCGAGGGCCTAGGCACGTGCCAGTGTTCAGCAGATCCCTGTAGATGATATAAGCTTGAGACGGGTATGTTTCTCGGGAGAAATTAGGAGGGCCTGTTTTCTAGGCACCTTCACGAAGCTAGTGCACTGAAGCAGACCATGACATCTTGGGAACCCGTCGTGAGCGGTTTCGATTTCCTTTATCGGAGACACTGCGACCGCAGAATCAGCAGGCCGCTGGTCGGCGCCGCGTTTTCACTGATGGAATCCGTTCTGTGCCCAAACTCCGCAGGGATGCTGGCGTCTAACGATCAAGCGAAGGAGCTTCTGGAGCCGTCGTTTGGAAAAGGCTGGGCGACAACGCTTGGAGCGAGCGCCATTTCAGGTTTCTTTGCGGTGACTTTCTCCCTGCCGTTCGACTTCATCAAAACAAGGTATGCCGCCATCACCACGGAGTAGGAGAGTAGTTATGGGTTTTACATCGTCGGTACAGCCAGCGGAATTACGTGCATGAGCCAGTAGAATTCAAGGTCGGAGACTCTCCTTGGACCGCAGCAGCGGCGCTGATGCGAATTAGAGAGACCTTCAGCGGGCTTTCACGTGTTCGTACGAATCCCCATAACTGGAGTGAAGCTCTTGGCAGTGGCAACGGGCGCAGCGACCCTGTACCAGCTGGTGTGTAGGCGTAGACGAAGCTCGACTGGGCGCTTAACCCTCTTTTAGACAGCGTTGGTTAGACCGGCGCAGTATTGTTTCATCGTATGACAGTTTGCAGCGGCACGCCTGTCAAACGCGACTGCGGCGACACATACCGCTTGAAAGCGTAATAGGTTATCTTGTGAACACATGGCTCTCGAGTTTGCGTATCGTGATTAGCTACTCCGGTGGAAGAAGAGATTTTTCCTTGCCGTCTTTTCGTTCGGTTACAGGATGCAGAAAATGCGCCCCGATCCGGTAACCGGCAAGTTGCCGTATGCGAACTTCTGGGATGCCGTTGTCAAGATCACCCGGCGTGAAGGAATCATGTGCCTCTACTCGGGCTACTCGACTTACTACGTTCGAATTGCTCCGCATGCGATGATCACCCTCATCTCCATGGAATACCTGAACAAGACGTGGAACAGGTATTCTAACTGAGGGCCAAACTGTGGAGTTACCCGGCGGAAGGTTGGTTTGTTTGCCGTTGGAGAGACCTTGCGTCGGCATGCCATAGAGCGGCAGCGTGTCAGAGCCTTTTATTACGGCGCGTAGGAAAACCATTTGTGCAGACAGGGTTGATTATTGCGCCGGCGGTGACACGGTGACGCAGTCGCGTCGCAGCGGTCGGGATCCGACGAAACTCCGTGCCCGGCGCTCCGCGCAGCTGGCCAAGAAACTGAATGTCATGTGCGAATCGAGGATGTGTGGATCCCAAATTACTAACGAAACACGACGGGCGTGTACACCGCTAACTAGTTGAGGAAAATCTACAAGATTTAGTGAAACATAGATGCTGACCACTCTGCTGCGGCGGTTTGTCCGCTGCACGCTAGGGACGGCGACACACATGTGCATGGAAAGCACCGGCGCGCAACAGAGATAGTATTTTGCCACAGCGATAGCGTGACATCCCATAACCCAACTAAACGACTTCAGCGTGCGTGTCGTGTCTTCCGCTGCTATACGCGGTACCGGTACACCAATGCAGCAGCGCTCACAACTGCTGCATCTCAAGACACGCGATGCGGACGGCTTCTCCACACAGACTCAGGGCAGCAGTTCATGGGCTTACACCCGCTGTCAACGGACTGCCACAAGCCCTAAGGCATCCTACTGCGCGGAAGGGGCGTGGCCATGAAAATCAGTTGTCTTCAACTCGGTACGGTCGTGCTAACGTGCTTTGCTCCATATATTAATCCGGACTGCACACGAATACGCTGAGTGAACTCGCTTTTCCTCCAATTTTCCAAACACGCTCGCCAATTCCAGCCTAAGAGTAGTTCTCGGGGGAGGGGGGGTACACGCATCGCTAGGGGTGTTCAAAACCGGCAGATCCGGTGCGCGTCGTCTTCGCCTGCATGAACAGGCATGGCTCAACTAGGTTCGTCAGGCACTTGGGGAACAGACGCGCTACGAACGTCGTTTCCAAATTTATACATCATGTCATTCACGAGCGGCGTCCAACGGTTGGCAACTTCACGCTTCGTTTGCCACTCTCCCATCCGGCAGATCGTTTGCCTGCAAAGGAGAGCAGCCCCTGGGGCGAGAAACAGTACAAACCATGCTGAGAATGCATGTACTAGCGTTTGCCTATACAGCACGCCATCACAACGTATGTAGTAGGACTGGCGTTTCTCAGACCCCGCACGCGGCGCTATCTTCCCGAATTCCACACTCGGACTTCCTGCCCTGCCGTATTAGTTGCACGAACAGTGTGTTCTAAAAAAGTTATAAGTGAGCATCAAAAACTGGGTTGACAGGATCCCCGAAATTTCTGCCACTAAATTGGACAATTTCCTGTCACACAGTAGTTCGAAAGCTTCATTTCATGGGAAGTGTCACCCCTTCTATGTCCTATTCATGTGTTTGCCAGAAAACCCTTCCGGACCCCGACGTGTTGTGTTTGTGGACAAGCCACCCCCTCCTAGCATCTGTGCACCCGGCACGCCCGGTGTATAATACTAGAGCGACTTGCACGCGAGCAAGCTTGAAAAAAAGCGTGCCTTCAACACCACACGTTGAATATCGTCCCTCAGGTGTACGTGTACACCGAGTTCGTAATAAAACAGTCGGTTTTCCCGCCTTCTGCCTCTCGCTGGTCGTCACACTTAGCAAAGCCGTCGGTTGTAGCAGGGTCACGAAGCCGGCCTTCACGGCCGATGCCCTCTTGTTTGCCTGGGAGAGTCCAAAATGACACTACGCTGACCACATGTCGCCGTCCTCGTCGACATTGATCACGGCCTCCCTTTCTTCTTGCTCCACCTCGCGGACCTGGTGCTCGCCTGATACATCCGGACTGGCGCTGGCACCCGCTGCCCCGCTTGCAGCCGAACCCCTGCACACCAACACAGACAGCATCATAAAACTACTATGGCCACGTCGACAGAGCTACAAACGCTCGTTCACCCGTCGCAGAAAGACGCAGATACTGGCTCAGTGAACGAATTGTCGGATGACTGACTAAAGCAAGCCGAAGCAATCTGACGGCCTTACGTCATGTAATACGCGCCTCCTCCCGCAGCTGCGAGCAACAGCACACCGCCAACCACACCACCTGCGATTGCGGCCGCCGGCACGCCATCCTCTTCCGCCTTCTCATTGGTGTTAGTTGTGTTCTCGCCAGCTCCGCTGCTCGCAGATTCGTCGTGCGCGCCTTCTCCAGGAACTGGAGCCGCTCCGCCTTCTGCCTCGCAGCCCTTCGGGACACAAGACTCCAGCTCTGCGGTGGTCGCGCTGCACTTCTCGTCCGGATAATCAAAGCGCACCGCTGTGTGACGCACTCTCGTACCCCCACCTGCGCACGTTCCCTCGCACTCGGTCCACGGGCCGAACTCGTACGCGCACGGGCCTGGAGACCACGCAAGCAAAAACTTCAGCACATAGTTGCTGCGCTGCAGTCGGCAACGCAAGTCCACCTGGGGTGTAACCTAACCACGTCGTCGGTACTCAAGCCTACGCTGGAGTGCATCGGTCTATCACTGTGGTTGCATGTTCTAACTCACGTCGAGGAAGGTCGCACGCAAACCAGTCCGTAACTACCGAGCAACTTCAAGTTTTATGAGGCCGCAGAGATAAGTTCGTCTCACCTCCTGCTACCGTGTGTGTGGTGCCTAGTGTCACAGTCGCGCGGTGCTGTTGTCGTACTTTGGCGTACCGTGACACTCCGGTGTCCAATCTTAGCTTCGCTTACCGCAAGGGAAGGGAACGCAGTCTTCCTGCTCCTCCATAAGAATTTGTTCCGACGAGGTTTCGTTCTGCTGAGCAATCGTTTTGCCACCAAACTGTGCCTTTACGGGGCTCGGACCTCTTTTGCGGGTCATGGTTCCTTGCCCGCAGGACACAGAACACGTGCTCCAATCGAGCCACTCTCCGGCGACTTCGTCGACTGGGCAAGGCTCTAGGTTGCATTCCTTCTGCTGCTCGCGGCCTTCTGGGAATTGCTGATCGCATGATTTTCCTCCGTGCTGTTGGTTGTTCTCCCACGGATCACGTCTCCTGACTGACGTCCCGCCTCCGCACGACCTGGAACACACTGACCATTCACCTAGCTCACCGCACGTTGCATCAACCGGGCAAGCAGACTCACCGCACTTTTCTTCCTGACGCACTTCGAAGCCTTGCTCCTCAAGAGTCTGTCCCCCGTACAGCTCACCAACCTGAGGGGTTCCGGAACGGGTTCTATGGCGAGTTCCACCCCCGCAAGTCGCGGTGCAGACAGACCAGTCTGTCCAGTCGCCAGGAACCTGGTTGACAGGGCACGGTCCAAAGTCCTTTTCCTCGCTTTCTTCGCTTGGCACAGGAGGTTGCTTCTGTTCGCACAGCACGCCAGTGCCTCTGGGCGGGGGGGTGTTGTAGCCGACGCGCTTGCGGCTGCGGATCGCATGCCCGCAGGACGCGGCCCATGCGGTCCACTCGCCCCACTCGCCGCAGCCCGCATCCACCGGGCACTCCAGCAAATTGCAGCCTTCGCTTAGACGGAGACCTCCCAGCTCTTCGCAAGTCTTCCCCTTCAACGGAGAACACGTAGGGCATGGCGCACTACCTTCCACGGGTTCGGCCAGCTGTTTGCGCCTTCTTTCGCGCGTGCCTGGACCGCAAGTGGCCGTACAGGTCGACCACTCGCTCCACTCCGAGCATTCTGCGTCCTTCGGCAACCTCTTGCACACTACGGCCATAATGGACTCAACCGTGTTGACCAGGCCTGACCAGTTGGACTGAATAAACTGCGGGCACGCTCCCTCGCTGTCGCAGCCCACGACGGCGCGACACTCTGCCGGGTACGCAGCTCCGACACCCACGACAAAAACCGACACACCTTGCGTCCGGATTTTGTCTGCAGCGATCTTGGTGTCGCTATACGAGTTGGACTCGCCATCAGTCATGAGCACAAGCACCTTAGGCACACCCGCTCGCGCGCCGAAGGAGGATTCAGTGAAAATAACACCCACGCGGTCAATACCCTCATCAGTTGATGTACTGAATCCGCGACGGTGCTTGAGGTTTTGCATAGCATTGACCGCCAGCTCCTGGTTGGTTCCTTCTGGGTTCTTGAATGTAAACACATCGACTGTCGTGTGTGAGAAAGTCACCAAAGAAGCGTGGACCTCTTCCTCAGAGATCGGAACCAATTTCAAGAAGTCTACAACGAATTTGCGAACCGCTTCAAAGTTCTGTTTGCTAATACTTGCCGAGTCGTCAATGAGGAGAACTAAGTCCATCACCCGTGTACACTGCTGGTTCGGTCCGGCCTTGCTGAGCGCCGCTCCCTCAACAAAAGAGGCAAGCTGATCCTGCGACGTCCCTACACAAACCACAGATACACAAGAAGCCCAACATGACTGCACTCCAGCGACATGCAATCGAGCGACCTTCAAACTGAGCTCCGACAGCTGACATTTTACAGCCAGCGACCTGAGTCGTCTGGTGGCGGCCATAGACCATGAACGGCGAAGAGCTAACTCCAAACAGCACATGGGTCCCGGGGGGCCTTTGCCACAAACGCGACTGTGATACACACTCCGGGGTCATACGACACGTGAGCACTTCGGCAAAAACATGCGCGAGACAAGGCAAGTCAAGGTGACAACCGCCACATCCCCATCCTACGCAGCGTCGCCTGTGGTACAACCAGTCGCACCCTCTCAGTCATGCACTTTGACAAAAAGCACCACAGCTCCGCGGCCCTCAGGCTTGCCTCGCAACGCAGCACCAAACGGCGACGCTACGACAAAGATGTACGTGAACGAGGGAGGCGCCCGCGAAGAAAATACACGTCTCAAAACGAGCACTCCTCTGATGATACGGAAATGGCGTACACGTCGAGAACCACCGAAAAAATCTTACCACGGACATTAGTCGGGGAGCTCATGGCGCTGCAGACGAGGGATGAAAGCAGAATCGCGCTGACGACGCTCCTGAGCCCTAAGGCTCTAGCGCCAAAAGGCCGCCGGGACTCTGTCACACCTCGCCACGAGCGTGCCATCTTCAGTCTCCACGGCACACTAGCGTGACAAAACGGTTCTCGGGGTGACGCCGGATCCGTACACCGGCACAAATGGTATGGATATCCCCGCGTCGGGATTCCGCTCACAACTGCTTAGAAATAGATAAAAACTAGACCCCGTTGCGGTAAGTAGAGCCGGGTCGATTCTCTATAAAGTCTAGGCGGACGCATCCGCAAAAACTTACTATGCTGCGTTGAATACAGTAATGATAGAGACTAAGAGACGGGCACCTCTTCCAGAGCGCCGGAACGGGGGAGCGCGGATAACACCTCCGTTGGGTGGACGCCGGAGCTTCGTTTTCCGCCAGCCAACCTAGCCATCTCGAGCTGCCGCTCTCGAGAAGAGTATTCCACCGCACAGTCACGTCTCTGTGCTGTGTCCGCTTGACCCCCTGCATCGATTCAGTTACGACCCCAACGCCGTCCGGACCGACCAGCTACCCAGCCACCCGTGAGCGGATGCAGCGCGTCGCGATTGCCCCCGCTCCCGCCGGCCCCACGCAGCAGAGAATCTCTTTAGCCTGACCCCCTCCTACCGTTCCGGCGTCACCCGGGAACCGTGCTGCTACTAGGCCTCCTTTATACTTCTTCCGTTCTCACGTCACCGTGCGGCTGGAAACAGCGTCACCGTGCGGCTGGAAACAGCGTCACCGTGCGGCTGGAAACAGCGTCACCGTGCGGACAGGGGATCCGCGGGTAGACGCGCGGGTCGTCCCGCCTCGCGCTAACTTTCCCAGGTGCGCTGCGCGCGGCAACTGTGTCCCTTTGGACGCAGGCGCAGGTGGCGGTGAGATGGTGGCAGCACTCTCTTGGGGGGTGCCCGCCGCGATACGCCTTGCTCCCTGAATTTTCGTGGTGACTAAAACAAAGTCCAGCGGCCTTCGATGCGGATGGCCACTCTCATGCTTCCCGAAACTCCGGTGGTGAGCTCTGCGTTGTGTGAACTGCAATGTGCCGAACGCATTTCTTGGGAGCGGCGCCGCTGCATGCTGAAAAAATACTACGGCGGTTCGGGTTCGGAACCGTTGCGAGCGACAGGTTTCGAGCGGGTCCTTAGCCGCACGTTCACTCTTATTGCAGTGGTAAGCGTTGCTCAAGGCGCAGCTCGCACTACTCTTCAAACAGCCAAAATAGTGTGTTAAGGACCCTGCCTCTTTTCGTTTCGTAGACAGCTGCAGGCGCAGCTGTTGTTCGCAGGCCGCGTGGGGCTTTTCTTTGTTGTTAAGACTTGCCTTGCTTCCACATCTCTCTTCCTCTTTTCGGGAAGTTGGGTCTTGCAATTTCTTGGTCTGCTTTAGGTCGAGAAGTTCTTTTCCAGCGACTTTTTCGACTCGCCGCAGATGCCAACGTTTACTGGCTAGCGTGGCCGTAGTAGCCTTTGTTGGTTCGCAATCTAACCACTTCTACTATACGGTGGTACGCAATGCTTACAGCAGCTTTGCCGAAAAAGGAAGCTTAGCGTATGCCATTTTCGAGTGTGGTGTTGACCAAATTATGTCGTATCCCAGTAGGTTACGGAGGCGATGCTCTCGTGCCGCGTCCACGAGTTGTGTGTGTATAGTTGTCGGCGATGTGGCCGGTGCCTTGTTCCGAGTGCGTAGACAGTTGCAGCACGTGGTTTCTGCGTGGACCCACAGGAACAAGCGTGCTGTCCGCGTAGCTGTGAATGAATTCATTTTCTTCGAGAGGGGGGGAGTCTCGGTGGATGCTGGTAGCGAAAGGCCGGTATCCGCAGGGGGTTACGGCCGTGGGCTGGACGCAGTAGGGGATGGCTGTTGTTTGCGGAGATGCGCACAGATGTGGCGAGTTCCTCTCTGTTTATGCTTGGCACGCCCTCCCGGAATACAGTCGCCGCTGCTCTGCCGCTTCACGTTAGCAGTTGTGTCTCAGCTGTGGCAATGCCACTTTGCATGAGGTTGCTCCGGGTGTTCCGCACTTACGAGCCTTTTTTTTCCCGTTAGTTTGAGGCTCAGCACCGTCCGTCTGTAAATGCCCTTATTTCGGGGGGCGACGTGGCGCTCGCGTTGGTCCGCCGCCGCGGGTTTGATATACACAGTCAAACGAAAGACCGGTGACTGACTGAGAGCGAGACACCGGCTGGCCTGCTCCACAGCACGGCTGTTTTGTGTGTGGTTTTCCTCTGTGCAGCTTCGTCAAGCTGCTGATGCTCCGTGTCGCCAATCGTTTTATTGGCAACAGCAGATCGTCCTTATTTGCTCAGGGGGGTGACGTCACGACGACGACGTCGCGCGCTCTCGAAGGCCCGAAGTTTTTGTGAACTCGTCGTTCATTTTCTGGTTTCAATCATGTCTCTCGCGGAGAAGCTCCAGGAGAGGCGGCAGAAGGAGGAAGCCACTGCTGCTGTTTATGAGTAAGTTTTTTCTGGCGTATGACAACCTGAAGGACGGCCGACTGCTGGAGGCATAGGCTCCGCGGCAGTATCGGCGCAGACACAGAAATAGGGCTCAGCTGATGAGTCCCTCACAGGCCTTTCGCGTGGAGGACGACCCATGGAAAAGGGAAATGCGCATATTGAAGGCTCGGTTCCTTTTCCGTGGGACGTGCGCTTACGCAAAAGTGTGTCCTGGGTAGAGCGAGACTGGCGGCAAGGTGCTTGCTAGTGCCTCGTGGTCGACACCCCCCCCCCTGTCGGCATTAGCCGGGGTGCGACATGGCTGTGCCATTTCTGGATGTCAACGGTCAGTATTTGGTTGGGCCCCTTCGCGCGAAGAGTTGTTGTCTTGGTGTCCTTATATAGTGGTCGTCGTGTTATTTACTAAACTGCTCTTGTTTCCTCTCGACGTTCGGTTCGCAGGGACTTCGGCAAGAGGCGACAGACCTTCAAGGAGGGGAAGTCGCGGCTTTACAGGAGAGAGTCGTGCGAGAAACAGCTTCAACAGCTCAATAGCGTGGGAATCGAGCCTCCAACTGAATGTGAGAGATGCAAACGGAGCGTGCGTGCTGTGGCGGCTTCGCTCGTTCCCACGCTAGTCAGCTGGTCAGGTTATCGTCTGGGAGGCAGCGCGAACGAAGGTGCTGTTGTTCCGGGGTCGGCCGCCGGTGTGCCGGGGGCGCAGCACGCTCAAGACCGCCTGCATAAAACCTTTACGTTCTGCTCCAGTGAAGAGTACTTGGTGCACTGGATGTGAGGGGCTGTGCCTCACGCCAGCGTAGGCACGCGATTGCAGGTGACTGGGTGAATGAGCGACAAGAGTCGCACCGTCCAGCGCTTCGACCAGCTCGCACACTGACGAGGATGCGGTTTTCGCTGTTTGGACCTTCATTTGCAGCATGCGAAGTGGAAATGCCCACTGAGGAAGATTCTGGGATGGAGGGGGAGCCTGAGTCGTCCCAGGCAACGCCGCCTCAGTCAGCATCCTCACCGCCTCCTCCCCAGCCTGAAATGAGAGTGCGGAAACAATGGGTAAGCCGGGATTTCCTACGTGAAGAAAGCTCGCGTCCTCCAAGACTCGCTGAGGCCTCGTGGGGGCCGCAGGGACTCGGTGGTGTAGGAGGCAGTATGAACGACAACAGGACACAGGGGTTGAGGCTCGCACGCTATATTTGTTTATCACCATGGCGTGGTTAAGCATTGCGGCTCGTCCGCGCGAGGTAATTATGGTGCACTCGCTTCACATCGTCCGTAAATAGCTTCCTCGCTGCTGGTCGGGTGAGAGCAGGGAGCCACGCGTGGCTACCACGACACTGCTGTAGAATTTCGGAGAAGCTGTTTCTTTCTCGTGTTGAGCACTGCCCAGTGCATCAGGAGGAGTCACAAGGGGTCGTGGCTTTCCCTGCGGGCGAGCCCGCGGAGGAGGGGTGCCTGGGAGCACACACACCGGCTGCAGTATCCGGTGTGCGGTGTATGTGTGTGTAAATCTATCGCAGGTACAGTCGGAGAATATTCGTTTCCGCCAAGATCGCAAGAGCCCAGAAGTGCTCCAGAAGGCTAGGGAAATCCGAAACAAATTCGGCCTGTCAGCCGAAGTCTGCGTGCGACTGGCGTTGCTCTTTCAGTTCCGCGACACAGAACGAGGTATAGTGCTCACGCCCTGTTGATGTGCCGAACGTCTCGGGGTTGTGGTACTGCGCACACACCAGTATTGTGAGGAGAGGAGAAAATCCTGATTGTTGTTCCTGCTGCGGGTTGTCGAATTGGTTGCTGTCAGAGTTATGACGCCATTTTGCAATCTGCTTTTTGGATGCTGTCTCAGGCGAGGATATGCTCACCGTTTATCTAGGCGCTTTGCAGCGACTCCAGAGGTACGCAGGCGGGCTTTTATAGCCTTCTCTGCAGAGCACGTGTCGGTCCAGCGCATGCATTGTTCAATGCACAACGTGCAAACGCGCCTGGTCACGAGGGTCGCTGATCTGCATTTGCTATGATGGACGTCATTTGGTGTAGATGTATGGTGTTGGGATAAGACGGACTGAGTTGGCTCCGCGATCGCATATACAACAGTGATATACTCCCTCGACAAAGTGTGTTTTTCGGTGTGTCAATGCTTGTGTCCTGCAGTGGTTTCGTGTGCGCCAAGCTGACGAGTCGGTCTCTGAAAGTCAAGAAGAAGGTTGTGCAGGTCGACCCCAAATCTCAGACTCTCTACATTAAAGGCGTCGGGAAATGTGAGCGCCTAATTGCAAATTTGGCGTTTTTTGATGCAGTAGAAACACAGATTCCGAACGAAGACTAAAGGTGCCAGTATTCAGCTGGGCATCGACTCCTGGTGATGCGAGGTGGGATCCTCGGTGGAAGATTTGCCGGAAAATCAAGAAAAATCTTTTGATGACGTTCACTAGCTGTACGGTTGCGGAGAGTGTGTGTGTCCCTCATCGCCTGTTTACCGCGCACGCTCTCTACAAGGCTTGCAGTTGCGGCGTCTGGTGTGTCTTTTCAGTGTATAAACCGACGACAGCTCTCGATATGCGCTCGATCAAGGACGTTTATGCGGGAACGTCGCAGTCGCGAGAATTCCGGGAGGTTAATAGGCGGATTAAAACGCGTAAGAGTTACCCGATAGTACCGGCAGGTTTTTTCTTAGAAGCTGCGTGGACTGTGTTTGCTAATATTGGTGATTTGGGATGGTGCTGCGTCGGCGCCGCCCGTTGCGCTATATGAATCTTTCACGCAGGGTTTGGTGCTTCTCTTGTAGAATAGGTACTCTAGTAGGGGCTCCCGGAACGTGATGCTCGCCTTGTTGGAATGGTGTAATGATGCGAGACGGGCCTGATACTCTACACTGCACACTGGGTAGGTGACGCTGTGGACGTGCTTGTCTCTCGTCAGTCGGTCACCGCCTCGAGGAGAAGCGATGCTTTGTGATCAAGACCGAGGTGCGCACATACAGCTTGATACTGAATCGCGCAGCAGATATGGAGGACCTGTTCGCCGTAGTGGATCTGCTGAAGGGGAACCATGGGCCGGCAGTCTGGCGAACTGACAACAAAGGAGCCGATGCCGTTTTCAGAACGGACCAAGAAATGAACATGGATTTTGCTCTGCGATCCTGAAGCGTCGCCGTCCTTGCTTAGCAAGGCGCTTCCGCAACGTCGGTGTGTGTGGGGAGGGGGGAGGGGAGGGCCTACGAGGGGGGAGGCCTGCCCCCAGTGATCCAGCTGAAGCGGCTAGAGGACCCTTCCCTCGGTTGCTTCGTCCCAAGCATAGTGTGTCGTTTAAGAGCTGTCCATACGGTACAGTTCTGAGAAGTGTTAGTAAATGGGCGCGGCAGTAAGCGGGCGTAGTGAAGCCCCGAAGGGGGTCGCGTGCTTGCGTGGGCTAAGCCGTGAGATGGGTCCCATTGCAGAGAGCCGTTTTCTCGAGTCAGACCAGGCTGTTTCTGCGCCGTGTGCTGTCCGTGACGTTGGTTTCCTTCCACGTTACCATGCTGCATGAACTACATCGTAGATTGTCACTGCATGAGGAGGCCGGTACTTTTCTATGCGACACGGGGGGAGCATGTGTGAGCCGATATTTTGCACGCACGGTCGTTTCAAAGAAACAGCGGGTTCTGTGGTGCTTCCGTACTGCACCTGGTTATCCTGCGTCACATGGTGTGAGATAATTCTTTGGTTTTGTGGTTGAACCCTTTCAATCTGGAAAAGGGGTATTTGCCCATGGACGTAGGAGAAAGTGTAGGACGCCGGCGTGTAGTTCAAGTACAGGTCATGACCAGTTGATGGCAGGACTGGACGCTCATACTGTCGATTCGGTGTGTTTTTCGTGAATTTGTTTTTTTTTATGCAAGGCGTCGCGGGCCGCGGGTGCTCATGGCTTGCCGATAGAATTTTGAGAGTTAAAGTAAGAGATTCTTGTCGTCAAACGCGGCTGTTGCAGCGCCTTATGAATAGTAGTGGGTGATATCGTGAAGGCTTGTTGGGCGGTTTTACTTTTGCGGGATCGCTTGCAGCGGTGGTGCATTCATCTGGTGCCCTACAGCCCCGTCGGTCAGGTTTTGTTTCAGAATGGTTTGTGTTTGCCCCTTGGTTCTGTGGCCCTGTCGGATACGTGATTCAAGGGTACTGTTTGTGCGGGAGGCGCTGAGTGATCTGCGGAAGCAGACAGGGTTTGTACATGTGGTTTTCCCGTGACCGATGATGGCATCCCACGTCGGCATCCGCCGCACATTTACCGATAAAAGGGCCCACGGTGATTTGCTGTGGTGCATCCAATGAGCAGGAGTTGGATGTGTGCATGACCCGATTCCAGGTCCCGCGATATCGTAGAGACTAGTTGTGAGTTGTCTGCTTAGCGTTGTGCGCAGCAGCCAGAACGCCAAAGAGTGTTTCCGCTGGACACCAATCTCGGTCTCCAGTCTACGAGTCTGACAGGTTCCAGCAAGGCGTGTGGCGTGTGAATAGCTTGGACCACCGAGTGATTTGCGGGCTACGCCTTTTTCCTCTTCATGGGCGGTTGCGAGCTGCGGAGGCAGTCCGTGTGTTTGGTCTCGCTGCGCGTTAGCTGCGTGCCGCGCGGCCTGCGCACGCAATGCTGAAAAGGGGATTCACAGCTTTGGTTTCGTCTTTGACGAAGCAGTGCTTCCCCCGCTGTCTCCTTTGGTTTGTCCCTTCCCGGGGCAGGCCGATGCGACCCATGGAATCCCGTAGAGTACTGTTGTGCAGGGCACCACATGCGCATCAGCTGTTTCGTTCGCGACTGGAGCAGAGCTCTCCGGCGAAGCATCTCGCACCGAAGGATTTTTCTTCCTAAAATCCGTATCACAGGGAGCCAGAACGCTCCCAGCCAGTGGCTTTCTGCGAAGGTCAGATTCCAGAGGCACAGCGGAAGCCCCAGACGCGGGCACCGTGCGCCTTGTGGGATACTTCGAGCTAGACTCGACGCACGTGCTGCACAGCATCGGAAACAGGAGGAGAGACATAGCAGCGTGTGGCCTGCAGGGAAGTACCTTTGCCCGGAGTGTCCCTCTCTGCGTCGCTCATGTGCGGCGAAGCTTCGTGTGCCAGATTTTGAGGCAACGGAACACCTTGTTCATACACCACCAACTAGAAGCGCGTCCATGCAAGACGCCAGCAGAGCCGGTGCTGTCGCGCTGGTGTGTGTGCGTCACCAACGACTTACACAATGTTCATAAGCGATGGCTGGCCTTTGAGTAATTCGTTCAGAATCCGCATGCCTTGTCGAGCGTCAGCCTTGGGTGTAGAACTTTCGTCGCTCAAAACAACGGTACTGACACCTGCAGGACACAGCATCACCACCCTGCAGGCATGCAGAACTGGCTCACGGGGACATGCATGTTCGCGTCGATGCAGCTCAAATTGCAGCGCGGTTTTTGACAGACTAGCGCAGGCCAAGTGTGTGTGGCGGATGAGTGCAGAGGAGATCAGCATCAGCTCCGCAAGGCGGACATTGTGGAGCGTAGACGTCCCGGCCCTCAGAGGTTGTGCTTCTGTGGAGGATGTCTGCTTTTTTTCACTCTTGTCACGAGCTAGGGGATACACTCAATCCATGAGGCCGGCTACGGGCGGACCTTGCATAGAGAGGAGGAGCGCCAAGTCGCAGTGTCTCCGCGCGAAGAGAGCTCTCTGGGCGGGGGTGGAATGTTGTCGGCTCTCTTGATGAACGGCAGTCTTGTGCGAGGTCCAGTCGAGGCTCCCAACGAGTATTAAATGACTCATATCGAGATCCACCAGGAACGAGGGATCAATGCCTCTCTGCAAGAGCAGCTCGAAGGACGGCGTCCACACGACTTGAGGACTTTGAGTGCACACGAAGTCGGTGAAATCCTCCATGGTGTAGCTGTAAAACGCATTGGAGTCACACGGTGCATGCCTTTTGATACCAGTCTGGCCAGAAGTGGAGCGCTGCAGCTCTTGATAAGCCTTCTTACCGCGTAGGCCCATGCGCATCAACGCGCTGCTCTAGGAACGATGCGGCAAACTGTATGGATAAATCGGATGCTACGAACACATCCCCTCGCCACCTCCCGCTCCCCAGCGCCGAGCAGCTTCCTTACTTTGCACGTTGAATCAGGCACCGATCGGAGGCGTGAAGCTCCTGTGGTGACGCCGGCTGGTCGAGGTCCTTTGGCTTATTAATTTGTGCGGATGAACGCGCTCTCTCGCTGTCTCCTACGCGCGGATCGCCTAAAACGGTCACACTGTCGCGTGCAAACTGCAGGCGCATGTCGGTCACTGATCTCCTGTTGGGCATGGAGAAGGAGGCTTCAGCCTGCAGCATTCTGTAAACAAAGAGGTGAAGGCTGTAGTCTCTCGAGACGTGGGGACCGAAGAGCCTGGTAATAACTGGGAACTTTTCAAACGGATACCGGACGAGGCAGGGGTCTAGCAACAGGAGAAGGTGCTGGGGAGCACAATCTCTGCAGGCCCTGTTGTCGTGGATGGACTGAACTCTCTCTTGGAACCACATCCGCTTCAGCCGCAGCTCGAGGTTCTCCAACAGGTGCACCATAAACGCCTCGATGTGGTCGTGGGTGCCGTTCTCTTCTGGGGGGTCTTGCATCTGCAGCTGCGGGGGGAGCGCCAGCCTCTCCGCGAAATAGCGAACCGAATCCGGGCCTCTATCTCCCTCCAGCGCATGAAGGGTGACGGCAGCGCTCAGCTGCAGCGCGTGGCCTCGGTGTTGCAGTGAGGCGACACAGAGCTGCCGCGGACAAACCTGCTGAAGAATGAAGCTGGAGGGCAGGGTCAGCAAGTTCCTTTGAATTCTCCAGAAGGGGCGTTTCTGAGAAAGGTATCTGAGAGCACCAGTAGCGAGACAGGCAAGAATTGCAAACGCGTTTTCTTTGGCTTCATCAACTCTGCAAAGACTCAGTGGGGGGTGCGCCGTATCCCTGCCCTGTTCTGTCCGCAGAAAACACCTGAAGCGAAGCCGCAAGAAGATAAGGCAGTCAATGAGGAGGATCTACCTGCTTGTTTCATCTTACACTCAGGCACGTCTACAGGCCTGGGTTTTGTCGTCGGCCGCCACGGTTTTTACCCGTGTCTCCAGGGGCCTAGGATTCACGTGCACCACTTACGCCTCCAGCTGCTGCGCCCGCGGGACTCTCCTGGGGTGGATCCAAGCCTCACGGATGCGCCGCAGTTCATTTTCGCATACGTTCTCAAAGACGGTTGGATCTGACAAGGAGCTGTGGAGCCACTCCGCCTGCCGCAGCGTGTGGAGCGCGTGCAGGATCATCGCGTAGTGAAACGTTTTTTCTGACTTGCTTTCGGTCTTATTCCCCCCCCGTAGATGCAGAGGAGATGACACATCATCTGGGCCCTGTCATGCATGCCAGCAGCGAGGCAGTGCGCAAAACAAGTCTCCACATCCTTGAGGGCTGCTGCGGCGTTGTCATTCTCTGGCGGTAGGCGCGCAGCTTCGTCTTGCCACGGAGGCATCCGCGAAGGAGGCGCGCCGGCCGTCGGCGGTTTCCCCTTACTCAGCGCCAGCGCTGAAGTCTGCGAGTGAACACGAATCCGAACGAGGCACGCACAGCGCCGTTCGAATCGGTTTTTGGCTCAGTGCATCCACTTATTTGTTTCTCTAGATCTGATTCTCCTACTTGAGTAGATGATGCTAGTATATTCAAGCCATTGAATATGAATATCTTTAAAATGTGTAAGACATCCCAGCAGAGCGTCATGGGTCACGAAAAAATGGTGAGTGCAAATGACGACAACACAGCATGCTGTAGGAAGTAGACCGGGGCATTCCTACGAAGACAACAACGCGTGTCTGCTGCCGCTGTTTTTCGGCGTCAGGCGCACCTCGAGTAGGAAACTCCGACAGTCCTCTGTCACCATTTGCAATTGCCCGCACGAGGATGCGGTATGCGCCTCCCAAACTTCAAAAGCCTGCAGGATCCGAAAGGGTGATTCAGGGTACGGAGGCCGCCATGCGTCCCTCTGAAATCGAGTTGTGTCTACAAGCTGTCGATCGTCATGGCTCCTCTGGCACAACTGTGAGTGCCCCAAGCACAATGCTCGTCGCAGCAGAGGAGGCTGTTCACACTCTAGCTCGAGACGCTTTCGTGCAACTTGGAGAACTCAGCGGCCAGGAGTGTTAGGGCTGCCAGAGTCTGCGGTGTCGGCATGATGGAAGCCGCTATACGGCGCCTGGGTTGGCTTCACCACCACAACAAGGAATGGCGAGAGCTGTCTCTGCGGCACAGCGCCTCTTTAAGACCCGCAGCTGGCGGAAAAGGAGAGAGGCGATTCCCTCCAGAGCCCCGCGTAAGACTGCGCTTTTCTACTGGTCTTGGAGTCTCTATGAGCTCGCGTGGCGGCAGTGCCTACAGAGTCGGTCTTGGAGTCTCCAGCACTCTCCATTTGCATCATTTCTTGTTCAGCCCGAGCGATGTAGAGGTTCAGCAGCGCCACTTCGCTCAGGAACGATATTTCCATTGCGTTCAACCCGAAACCGACAGACGTGCTGGCGTCTCCCCCGACACTCTCAAGCCCTTTTCGCGCGCAGTCGCAGACATCCTTCTCAGCTTTGTCACTCAGCGCACGCAGCGGGAACGAGCTCAGGCCAGTGATGCTTCTGAGAGCGGCGCTCAAACGGCTCTTCGCTTCCGCAACTTTTCCCGCGTCGTGGTGGAGTTGACGGGTGGTCTTTCGAAGCCATGCGGTCACGGCGCTTTGCTCTTGAGAGGCGGCCAGGATGACTTTCATTGCCCGCGCGCACGACGACAGGCACACCATGCGGCACCTGGAGACTGTCGGCGAAAACTCTCTCACCAGATGCGAGTGGTGGTAGAGCCGCTCCAGGCGCGCCCGAGCGACCGCGAAAAACTCGATTGAACGATGCAGCGTCGACGCGAGCTCCGGGGGCCCCAGGCGACAGCCGCGCTGAAGGCTCGGCGCGCCGATTCGGTCGGCGACAAGCTGCGCCAAAACGCACACGCTCGCAAGGCGGCGGAGAAGCTGAGACCGTGAATATCACAAATGCTTCTTAAGCAGCCGATGCGGGGCGGCTTGCGCGCTTAGGCGAGCCGCGGAAGCGGTCGCGTTGCCCCGAGCGTCGGACCAACGGGCCTCTGCGCCGAAGGCTCCCGCCCCAAGCGGAGTCCGTACCATTCGCTGCGCTGCACCCTGGCTTGAAGAACTCCCCATACTGGACTGCTTTCCACGGGGAACTTCCTGCCTGGCGTCTGTCGGGTCTTCTGTCAACGTCTCACCACGCCGGCTGCCTGGCCAGCGAGCCTCTGTTCCCCGTTCTGCGCCCGCTCGCCGTGCTACCGGCGTGTGCTGATTTCGGAGTGCCCGACTGGTGCGCAGATACGGACTCACAGAGGCCATGCGCTGAAGCTGAACTAGGAAGTCAGTCAGCGCCGCGCCCTCGGCTGCGTGTATCGCGTCCACGCTCCGAAACGACGCCCAAAGTTGCTCCGCGGAGGACTCTTCGTGAGAAGCGGCCTCGAAGTCGGGGGCTTGAAGACAGCCTTCGGCGATGTCGGCTGTTTTCTCGAAGAAGGGTAGCAGTCTCGAGACAAGGAACACCATCAGGGGGGAACAGAGGTGCGCTTCCACCACCTCTCCGACAAGGGGGAAAACCTCGGCGGCGATTGCTGCCAGGAGGGTTTTCGGTGAGGCTGCATGCCTTGCGCTGCGTTGCTTCTCCGCGAGCACGCGATCGGCCGTCAGCAACTGCAGCCGAGCGGCGCACAGGCTGTGGAGCGCCGGGGGCCCCGCGGGCCGCTCCCTGTCGAGCATCGGGTCACCTGTCCCTCTGGGCCTCGCGTCGGACTCGCTGACCCGCGACGTGCTGGGCTCGGTCGCGGGGAGACCGTTAGAACGTGGCTTCTGCGGCTCCAAAGGAGGCGGCTCCTTCGCGCGACAGCGGCGCTCGCCCTCCACCAGGCCCTGAATAACCTCTGGCAGCAGTGGATCAGAAGCAGGCTGTGCGCCTGACCGCGGCTGCGCCATCTGAGGACAGGCACCAAACGGCCGGAATCGACGCAGCCCATCGGCTGGCGGTTGACTGCGTGCACTCTCCTGCCTTGCCTATGAGGTTCTCTACTAGCAGATGTTTCAAGAGTCGGCTTCCCCCCCCCGCCGTAGACGAGGCGAAGCCCAAGTGCTGCCAGTTTCGCTCCCCCCACCCCGCCGGGTGTCCGCTTCTGATTTCTCTCGCCTCACGAAGAAAAGAGTGCCGAGGCTAGGTCTCGGCTTCGAAGCGCAACTGCAGAAGACCGGAGAGCTGTCTTCGCTCTCTTGCCCTACGAGGGCTCGACTTACTGCGAGCGTCTCCGCAACTGCGGCGAGAGCGGGCCGCGACAGTCTCTCCAACGCTGAATCGGGACTTAGGAACGGGCGTAGCAAAGCCCACGCTGAGTCGCCGCGTCCCTCGGAGCGCGTTATGGCGCTCAGGCAGCCGATGGCGCGGAGGATGACTTCGTGGTCGGCCGGCGGCGCCTCGTTTTCAGCTTTTCGAATGGCTGCGCGGGCAAACTCCGATGCCGCGCGGCTTTCTCCATAGAGGAAGAACTCCTCGGCGAGATCTACAAACAGCTGCGAAGCCGACGCCTGTTGAAACTGCTCCGCGTAGACACACGCCGCGGCCTGCCCCTCGAACCCCGCGGCGAAGACCTCGGGCTGCGTAGCTCGGAGCCTCAAAACTGCCGGCAGAAGCCGGTCAAGCGCAGCCAGCGTCGCATCCACCAGAGGACCGGTTGAGCCCAGAGGCATTTCCGTCCCTCCTGCGGCACTCTCGCAGCTATGAAACGCCCTCGCGAGGCGCAGGCTCAGAAGTGCTTGCTCGAGGTGAAGGAAGTCGCTATCGAGTGGCCATCCCAGGTTGGACTCAGCCGTGCGCACCAGCTCGGCGTGGCGATGCAGAAGCGGAATAACCCAGGTCTCGAGGCCCAGCTGGAGCAACAGATGCTGCAGTTTGCGGGAGGCGTGGACAGTGAGGCAATAGTTTTCAAACCACCGTTGTTCCCGCGAGCTGGGGTACCCTCGGGCGTTCATCTGCACGGGGGGCGGACTCAAATCGCATGCAGGATCTTCGGAAGGCGGTGGATTCCTCTCTAACGGCAGGAATTTCGACATTTCTCTGAGGTCAAGAAGAGAGCTTGGCCTTGGGGGGTCTGCCGAGGTAGGCTGCAGCGACCGGAGAAACGCAGACACCCACAGCGAAAGTGTTACTCCTGTCAAGGGGAGCACGGCAAGTCGTCGCCACCTCACTGGAGTGCTTAAGACAGCTAAAAGCGTCCAATTCCAGTGCCTTACTGCATTAAGATACTCTGTATTGCTTATGTGTTAGGTGACTCTGTTGATCGTTAGCCAGAGAAAGGCAGGAAAAGGCTCCGATAAAGCGAGGAGAGCCTCCCTCTGTACGTGAATGGCTCCGCCAGCGCTCGTCCACTCCCACCTAAAGACTCAGAGATTCCTCGCCACCTAGTCCACTGGAGATGTACATCTAGCCACAAACTACAAAGGGAACACTCCGAGGCACCTTGAACGCGGAGCACACGCCAAACTCTGAAGACGGCAAGAGGAAAGTGAAAACAGCTCATGGAACAAGAAAAACACAGCTCACGCCGCGGAAGAGCTGAGACACGAGACCAAGCGGCTGGCCATGTAGGAGTCACAGAAAAAGACTGCGGCACACAGGATTCAAGCCCCTCAGCAATTGCTTTTTCCACACTTACTGTCGCTTCCTCGACGCGGCTCTGCTCGTTCTCCTGGTCTCCCGAGTCCGCGGAGCTTGAACCTGCGTCTTCAGCCTTTTCGGCGCATGCCTCATCGCAGTCTGGGAACAGCGCCGCATGCCTCGGAATCAGCCGTAGGACGCGACGACGAAACACAACCCCTCTTGCTCTGCCGCAACACGGCCGCCACGCAGTGAGATTTCAGAGTCGCCACGAGCAATCGAAAGGGTGAACTGGCGCGTGTGGAGGCGTGCGCACTGTTGAAGGCAACGAGCTGGCGTTTAAAGCCTCCGCTGGCTAACGCTGAAGCTGCGGCAGGGCTCGCAGTTGTGAACACGAGGCAAGCCATGCAGTGCCAGGGTTCGAGTCCCTCTGCCCCGATTGCCGTGTCTCCGCGACAGCGTACCTTCCCGAGTCGCCGATTGCTCCACGACGGCGGTAACAGCGTCTGTGAGGGCAGCCACGAAGTCTTCCGGGATCGGCGTTGTCAGCGCTGTCAAAGTCTTTGCTCGTTGGAATACGTCGAATCCCAGGCCGGCGATGAAGCTGGTCTGGCGCCCGTCAGCTTCGATCTGAAACGAAGGAACAGCCTTGGATGTAGTGATCTACTACGCGCTTCAGACAGAAACGATTTTATCTTGGAGCGCTCGGCCGTGTAAACTTCTATCGCCTCCTCAGCGTTGCCTCGCCAAATGGGGTCTCTCTTGTCTGCGTGTCTCCCCGTCGCTGCCTCCAAAGCGCGCCTGCTTGCTTCTGAGTCGGTGCGAGTGTTTGGGACCGTCTTCTCTATCGCAAGGGGTGACTTCCCACTCATGTAGTTGCAGCCGTTAGTCTCTGCTCTCGATAGGAGACTCCTGGGGCGCAGGGAGTGTTGAGGGCGCCGCAGGCCGGGGGTCTTACCTTTTCAGATTTGCAGGCCTTGAGGAAGCTGCGCCTCCGCTGCATGTCATCCGCTTCGGCAGCAAGCGCTAGCGCGGCCTCGATGTGTTTGCTGGCTTGTTGCCACGCCGCCGAGGAAAGGACGCAGAGCTCGGCTAGCTCGAGGTGCGCGTCGGCAGCTTTGATGTCCGAAGCGGCTTCCATGACCTCGATCGCTTTTTCGTAGAGCTTCACGGCATCTGGATGCCCCGCGGGCAGCGCGCGGGCGCAGAACAGAAGCAGCTCGCCTTCCGAGTTGCTCTCGCTCTTCACCTTCTCGCTGACCTCCACGAAGGGATGCTTTTCCTTCCCGCACACCGCCAGCAGCTGGAACCTCAGGACCTGCACGTGTGCGTGTTTGGGCAGCTGCAGGAACGCTTTGTCCGCAACCGCGACGACTTGTCTCCACTGCTTCCCGGCCGCCAGGCACGCAAGGAGGGCAAAGTACATCTTGACGAGCGTAGGAAGCGACTCCGAGCGGCTAGCGAGAGCGGCGATCGGCGCCGCAATCTTCAGTGCAGTGACCACGTCGGCGCAGAGCTCCGGGACACGCAGCAGCGGCACCACGACGTTCCACAGACTCCGCGTCGCAAAAAGAGCAAGAGATGGGCTCCGCGTGGACTTCGCGAACTCGCAGGCTTGCAGCAAATGCAGTAGCGCCAGACGCTGACCACGCGCCGCCTGCAGAGAGGACCTGCAAAAGAGACCGAGCCGGAGGGCGAGTGAAGAGGGGGGGGGGCTGGAGGTAGGAAGGTGGGTGCTCACAGGCCTCGACGTTCTCCCTCTCTCTCTCACTGACTGCCTGTAGCTGAAAGCAAAGTGAGAGGGTCGCAAGTACCCTCGAAAGCCTCAGACCGGACAAGCGACTTCGAGGCCGCGCTGAGTCAGCCAACTCCGCAAGAGTCCTGCCGCGCTTCGCAAGCTCGCATGCCTTTTCCTCCCATAGTCAAATTACCTTTGCTTGCTTCGCCTTACCAGTCTGAGTGGAGAGCAGAGAGACATGTACCAATGACTGTGTGGCTTATGCCGATCCAGAGTCGCCTCCTCCTGCTGAGGTTGGGCGCCACCGTGTAGGGCACTTGGTGGAAGTCTTCCCCGACGGCCTCCAGCGCGAACGCCAGGGCGAGCTGGGTGAAGACTGCGGGCGCGCTGAAAGTCCTGACAGCCAGCCGGGCCTTCAGCTCCGCCTTCAGGTCACTGTCGCGTTCGGAGCCCTCAGCCAATGCTTCAATAAGGTCGTAGCAGCGCGTGACCAGACCTTCTTTCACTTGCACGTCGGTCTCCTTCGCAATTCGCTGCGGTGCGCAGTCCGTAAAAGCCAAACGCCGCTTTCAGACGTGTGTAATGAGGCAGTCTTCGCAGGCTGAGAAAGGGCTCGCGTTTCCACATGCTGCCTCCGATCAGAAGCCTCAGGCGTCGCGTCGCTGAATACTGCGACAGATCTTCTGTTTGATCCTCGCTGAAGTGAACAAATGGAGCGAGGCAGGCCGCAGCTGCTACTTAGGATTCTGGCCTGCGGCGAGCCCTTCCGCCCGTGGCCTCTTCGGGTGGCGGCTTGACGGGTAGCAAGTCGCATCGTGTACTTCGGCTTTTCTCGATGCCGCCACCATACCCCCTGCTGCGCCACTGCTGCCTTGAGGTCAAAGGCTGTGGCTCGGGGCGGCGCCGGCCTCGTCGTTTCGTACCTCCATCAGAAAGATCGCTTGGATTTCGCCGCCGGTGGTGCCCGCGATCTCAGAAGGGGGCCGAGGATGTGGAGGAGGTTGTTTCGCCCCCTTTCCGCCTTTGGCGGCTGGCGCAGGAGGGGCAGCGGCGCCGCAGCTGAGATTCGTTTTCAGCAGCTGCTCAATCCAGCCGGGAGTCGCGCAGGCAGCCACTCCGCTTTCGAAGAGAGAGGCGACAAAGTCCTTGCAGCCGGTCTGACCCAGAAAAGGAAGCGCTCGAGTTACAGCCTCTTCAATCACGGACTGCTTTGACAGGGCCTGACACGCAGGTCGCATCATCCACAAGGCACACGAGTCTGCGCAGAGGCCGACGCCTGTGCCGGGAGATTTGAGACGTGCACGCGGGCGTGCCTACCCCATACGCAGAGCCGGCTAATCGAGTGTCTTCGTTTCGCAGCTCCTTCGCAAGGTGATTTGGAGTCACATCGCATGCATATGTCGAGCGCACACAGTGCGGACTGCGTTTGAATCCGTTGCGTTCAGCGCAATGCGGCCTGGGTGAGTAGGAAACGTTTGCCCGGCGCTCGGGGACAGCAGCAGACAGCTAGTATCAAACTCCCTGATTGCTGGAGCGGCGCGTTTGGCGCCTGCCTAGCTCGAGATACGTAGAACAGGCAATTCGTCGAGTGATTCCTGCCGAGTAGCGCCGCTGAGGAGCTCGGATTGCCTGACTTTTATCGGAGAAGAAGTCCTCTCTCCGTGAAACGAGTTCCTGCTGTTCAGCTCCGGTCCCCTGGTAAGGCGCAGGCTGCGGGGCTTCTTTGACAAACGGCTGGGGCTTTTCACCCGGACTTACGAGAGCGTTCTGAGTTAGAAAGAGGGTTATGCTTCGAAGAACAGCGTCGAATCTGACGGGAAACACTGCAGACTTGATGAGGAGATGCGTCTGGAGCTCCTGCACGCACTCGAGCAGAGCGAAATTCTTCGTCCGCTCAAACGACCTGCTTTCCAGGATGTGCTTGTGCAGATTCCAGAAGTGAATGGCGCCGTTGCAAATCAGCCAGGGCTGGCCAAAGTCCTTGCTGCAGGCACGAAACATCAGATACAGGAGGATATCTTAGTTCTCTCTGCCTAGTTCAGTTTTATTATCCCGAATCCAGAAATAAGAGATATAGGTTTCGGTTCCCACTGGAGCTGTGATCGTGGCTGGCGGAGTCCATTCCGTTTAACCAGGGCCTCCGGCCCTACACTGCTGTAGGGACAGATATATAAGCTCATCTGAAACGTTCGTATGCTGCTGGTTTTTGTTCAAACGCAACGGCTGCCGTAGTTGGAGGTGGATGCTAAATCTATATTGGATTCAGCCTAGAGGCACAATGCAAAGCGGTCGGAGGAACTGTAAACCTGTGAGTCTCCACTGTACCCTGCAGACGACTCAGGCTGTTACATTTGGCCATAGAATCTGTACCATGCAGCTGGAAAACGGCTTCGTGTAGAGCGCCCTCACGCACCTGGGTCAGAAGCGGAGGACTGGCAGCGTAAGGATGATTTTGCGGGTAGGCGCTCTCCAGCTGCCAGATTCTTACCTGAGGCGAACGCCAACAAGCAAGAGCTGGAGGATACTCTGTTTTATTTTCGTCGCCGTTTCCGCTGCCGTGTTCTGTCCTGCTCCCTTGCTGGGAGGCGTCGCCGCTGCCTCTCCATCTCCGGCGGAGCGGTCGCCGTCTTTTCCGTTGCCCACATCCACGCCAGGGAGTTCTTTGTAGTCTGCCCTGAGGCTTTCGCTGAGGCAAAGCGCCTGCGCGGCATAACACAATCCTCTGCATCACCCAGTCTTCTGCGGCGTTTGAGAGTAAGCGCCAGCTTCATCCCTAGCTCAAGAGGCCTTGACAAAGATTCAGCACTCACAGCAAGCTGCAAGGAGCGTACCAGCGTATAGCACGATTGGATCACTGCGATGGCGGTCTGCGTATTCTCAGCCGGCACCATCAACTTCATCGGGAGCGACACATCGCCCGCGGTCGGTTCAGATGTCAGCCGTCCGCCATCAAGGACGCTGGCAAGCTCGCCTTGGCGGTTGTTCACGAGACTCAACACAGTTTTGCACAAGTTGGCGGCCACGGTGAACTGCTCGTTTTCAAACGCTTGCTGCGCAACTTGGCTGAGGAGCCTCACGAGGCGATCGACCTTTTGCTCGCGCGCATACTTGTCCATCTCGGCCTGTTCCACGCCCACAGAGCGACGTGAACTCTCCCTTTCGGCCTGCGCCAATTCCGCGAGGGACTGGTCGCGCAGTGCCTCGATCTTGGGAAGATAGTTCCTGAGGAGGGAACAGACTTGCAGTCGAGAGCAACAGGACGTAGTGGTATCGTGAGCAAGGCCTAACGGGGAGGGGGGGCGTCTGTCTCCTGATGTGTGTCCGGCATGGCTCCATCTCCTCTTTCTGAAGCGTTCATGCGATTCGAGCACAGCCAAGCACAGCAAGCGGCCATCCGAGAAGCATAAAAAAGGATTCACATTCGCCCTGTGTCCTGGAGATGCCCCCAAACCCCGCCACCGAAGTGGCAGGCCGCATCTGGCGCACAGTAGCGCGCCGGGCCCAACCGTGAGAGGTGACGAACAGCATCTGATTCGGGCGCACAGGGCACGCTTCCGGTGTGTTAGAAATGCATCTGTAGGAAGAGCTTCGCAAGCAAACAGACGTGAGCAGAGGAAACAGAGAAGCTGCCCTGCGGCGCGTACCTGAGCGAGAGGTCGGATTTACTTCGATCCGCAAGAAGCTGCAGCTGATCAAGAGTGACGGCTCCATCGTCTGTCACCACCTGTGGCTTGATAGCCTCATAAAGCAATTTGAAGTACCGGTCCAAGGGCCGCAGACTTAACGACTCCATGAACTCTCGCAGCACTGCGCTTTCCCCCTGGTAGGCTCCCTCGGTAGCGCCTGAGGAAGGGCGTGTCGCGGCTTCAAGCGGGCTGGTGTAATCGATGGAGAGAGCTTTTTCGATGGATTCCTTGGCAACTGCAGGAAGGTCTTCGTGTGCTTCGCAAAGCGCGACCTGGTACAAGAAATTGACTCTAAGTGCGGCAAGGGGAGACTGGATCCTCTCGAGAGCTTCGCTTGCCTAACCCACACGGCAGACGGGCGCATCGACACACGTGAAGCAGACAATGTTTCTCGCGACCTCTCTTCGTCTTTGGCTTCCAAACGAACAGTAAACAACATGGGCAGGTCTGCAGAAATTCCTGAGGCCAGGATTCAAGCTACTTCGGCCCTGAAAGTCGCCTGTGGGCAAACCGCCCTCCCCGCCCCCCCCCATTCACCTGCCAGTAGGAGGCAATACCTCCGGCCACAGACACGGGCTCCGCGGATGCCGTTCAGTTGCTCTCTGCAGCATCAGCTGGAATCGCCACATCTTTGCTCAAGTTTCTGGGCGTCGCCAAAGAAGCCGGCCTCGCACTCACTCTGTGAAGGCTGCGGTACACGAGGCTGCGATAGGGTTCGAGGAAAAGGGGCCTCGCCATGTTCCACATGCTGACGGCGCACTCTTCCACCAAGTCGGAGCAGAGCGGGATTTGTTCGGCGTTGTCTAGGCATTCCTCGATGCCTCTCACGGCCTGAATTCTTCGCGTCAACGCAGTGTCTCTCCTCCGGTCCTCGTCTTCCGGCGAGATCGCCTGGTCTGCCGACCCCTGCTGCCGGAGCTCCGAGACGCGGACGTCGAGTTCGATTGACAACAGCTCCTGCATGAGCGTGCAGCGACTGGTGAGCTTTCGCCAGCTGAAGATCCAGGATATCCCACGAAGGATGCGAATTTGCGCAGTGAACATCCAGCTCCGTCCAGCCGCTCTGGCTTTTTGGAGAATATATCCTGCGAGAGGGACTGCGGTTTTAAATCTTCAAGGTCTTTGTTTAATGGATTCAAGTTTACTTGCGCTTACCATGACCGTCATGTTAAGTGCATCAGCGGAGTGTAGATAAGATGACAGCTAGTGTGCATATAGAACGAACTGAACACCATGTATTAATCTACCAAGGGTAATCATGGTGATCTGGTATTCCTCTTGGCACAACGCTGAAACCTTGGATCCGCAGAGGAATGGAGATTAACAGCGGCTGTGCAGGAGAAAACGTCCACGAAAGAAACAGCGCGGTTGTGTTGCGCACAGCCGCGGGGAGATTCCTCCGCGCCTCTGGCCTGCTGCTACCCGGAACAGACGTTTGGCGGCAGCTGCGCTGTGGGGCATCTTATTTCTGCGGATTCCGCTTACCATTTCAGCCGCGTGACCATCAGGCGAGCCAGAGGCCACAGGCCCAGAGTCATGGCTGTTCGCGCCAACTTCACAGCAGCGAGTTGTTCGTTCGCAGAAGCGGTGGGGGCCTGCAGCGCTGCGACAGCGGCTTCCAGGCTGCCTTCAGGCTTCCCCTGAAAGTCGTAGCCGTTCCTGGAAAAGAGAGCGAAGAACTCGGGATCGACGAGCGACCACGCCTTCGCGAGCCCCGCTGCGGCTTCGTGCCCTGGCGAACGCGCGGCGAAAACAGCTGCCGTCTGCATTCGCGACCAGACGTTCTTCTCCGCTTCTTTGCGGACAATTGTCACGAGGGCGTCTGAGGCGCTGGCCAGCGTCGCCCGAGCCCTGAAGGAGCCGGACGCAGATTTCGGGTCACATCTGTTTCAGAGACGACGACGTGCATTTCTCTCTCTTTATCTATCTACCACCGATCTATCTGTCTATGTATCTGTCGTTCTATCTATCTATCTCTGGGCCGGCTCGCCCGCAGGCCCCCTACCAAGTGTGCATCTCTCGCACGTTTGGTTTACTCGACAGTATCTGGGTTTATCATTGTAACGGCCGAGCGTAAAAGCGTGGCGTGTGCTGTCTGGAGTCCTTGCCTACAGCATAACTTTCCACTCGAGGACCGTCCGCTCGCTGTGGGCGTCAGCGCGATATCCTGGATTCGCTCCTTCTTCTGCGAGGAGCTTGACAGCCTCGTCTGTGGCCTGCGGGCGGCAGCACAATCCTTCTGCACCCTGGTCCAGCGGCTAGACGCATCTTCAGCGCCAGCTAGTTGCACGTGCTCTGCGGTTTGTTTGAGTCAAAAAAGCAAAGGCATCCCCTGATCCAGCGCATGCCAAGCCCGTTTTGCCACGGTTGCCCCTCCCTCCACGGTAGGAGGGAGGCCATGGAGCGGAAGCCACGCTGCTGGAGCCCGCTTGAGACACACGCCGCTCTCTCACGAGTTCATTCCACACCTCTTGGGAGTCAAAATGGAGAATTACGGTTTGCAGGACGTTGCGCTGTACTCACGTACCTTGAAAGCATCAACAACTCGTCCCGCGTCTTCTAAGCAACTCGCGGACTGCAGAATCAAGTTAATCTTCCAGGGAAGATGTAACGCGTTCTGCTGGGGTGCCGCCTTCGCAGACTGAACTCGCTCTTTGGAGCCGCGCTCGACTGCGGGATTCCTGGCTGCAGCACTGAAACGCGAATACGCCGCGAAGGCATCACCCACAAAACACCCGTATCTCAATGAATGATGTATCGGTAGTCTGTAGTCTCTCAAATCCTCTGCCACTAGTGCGGCCCTCACCGTTTGCCGACATGGATCTTGTATTCGCCTGAGCGATGCATGCTGTCTGCATCATTCAGGTGAGGAGTACTTCGCATGAATCCTAGAATTCACTGCTGGGACTGACGCAAGAGTGCTGCGGCCTAGCCAGATCAATGAGATGCCACACATGCCGCACGCTGCTCCAGAAAACTTCTAGTACGGACCAGCTGAGGCGAACACTATCGCAGCTCACGTGGATCCGGAACTTGCCGAATCACTGAAACGACGTAGAGACAGTTGACGTCTGGTTACAAAACCGGAGAGACAACAGCCGGATATGTGTGAGTGTGTACTCGTCATCGCCCCCCGCGAGCCCCGCATGCTCACCTAACTCGAAGAAAATTCTCGAAAGCATCAACCAAATGTTGTTTCCATCCTGGTCTCAACAGCGGACGAACTATCGTAAGGAAGATCAAACTGGCACTCATTATTGCCGATACTTGTCTGAATACATGCGTTGGAAAGAGGTGCGAAGAAAAGCGCATAGGAAGCAGCTTCCTGTTGCTGCGCGAAGCCGACAAAGAAGGACGTGCAACACGTGCTCGCTAGTTTTTTTGAAGAGCACAACGTAATGACTTTGTCGAACAGTTCTTAAGAAACGCTGTGTGCTGCCTGGTTGTGTTCCGCGTTTCAAGCACGCCGGGTTTCGGTGCCCGCTCCAGCGAGCTCAATCTTGCGAAATGACATCAGATAGTGTACCAGGGACGCTTCATCGATGTTATAGAGCAAACTGACAACTTGCCTCTCTTTCCTGGGGTCGGTCAGATTGATTCGTATCGCCTCCTCCACGAATGAGAGCGCAAAGAGGATTTGGCGCACAAGGTGCATGCCAGTCATACAAAGCTCTTTCGCACGTTGTGCTTCCAGGAGAACCCTATGAATTCAGCAAGCACGACACAATTGACAGAACCTCCGGTTGGTGCGCATCTATTTTCTTTCCACGCGCTGACTGGTTCCCTGACTCGTGCTCCTTAGCAACCTGCATCGGTGAGCAGATCCCCCCCGATCCCCCCCCCCCCCCTCCCCCCCCCGAGCAGATGCCCTGAGCATATGCCCTCCGACAGTATACCACGAGCCCTCGCGAGGCGGGAACCTGGGCAGCCCTGGCGCATCGCATGTGAATTCACACTCTCGAAAAAAATGCCATCCCGTTTGCTACGAATTCGTGGCGCGCTATTCTGAGGAGCAACGACAGGCACGAGCTTGTCATGGCCTCACTTACCGCAGTAGCTTTGCTCGTGCGAGCGTTTGTGAATCCTCAGGTTCCGTCATTTCGTACAGCTGAAGTCCAAGAAACACCCACTTCCGAAGCTCCATTTGTTGGTTTACCGTTGCCTGCCAGTGCGCGCGCGTGAAGTGGCGGCCACGACGGGAGGTGGGTGAGAAGCGCAGCGGTCCTGCCTGTGGTGCTCACCTCGACGGCTTCGGCGGCCTTGTCATAGTGCCCAAGCGCACAAGCACACTCCGCGTAGTCAACTAAGGCGTCTACACAGAATTTGGAGGGCGGATCAAAGGAGATGTCCGCAGCCTTTCACGTGGGGGCCACTGCACGAACTCGCGGCAGATCCCGCTACCCTGAGGAGCAGATGTTGCTCAGCCACTGTACACGCGATAAAGGTCCTGATGGTCTATCTCCTCAAGGCGCAACTGTGGACCGCTGGATGCCCGGCTTGCACATACACCAGGTGGCAGAGTAACTGCGGAGAAGTATTGTACCTGGAGGCAACGACGTCCCAAAGTTGTGCGCGTTCTCTCTGATGATCGCCGCAGCCGGATCCAGGCTGCTCAGCCGTCCAGCCCGGACATCCTTCACGAGCCTCTGGAGCTGCCGGACTAGCATTCCCATTGTGATAGAAACACGCGAGCAGAGACAGCTGAGACACCTCACCCAACCCAGTAGTAACTATCGACTAGACCGCGAATCATTTCGCCACTAGCAGCTTTCAAGCTTGCTATTGCTTTCAATTCATCTGGTGTCCACAGAACAGGAAAAGCATGACAGGGCCCGTGCCTCCAGCGCCTCCAGCAGCCTTTTGTGGCCATCAACTGGATTGGATACTGGCAGCTGTAAATGCGTCAGATCGCTAGTGGCTCTGTCCGATTATCTGAATTCGTTATAGATGGACCAGATTTCGGGTGCACTTGCACTAAACGTCCGTGCTCCCCACTGGTTCTTTTCCAAGCGGTGATGGGGGATCTGAAATTGTATTTGTTCCCTCGGTTTCCTTTGCGTGAGGCACGCCCACGAAAAGACGCACATGCACAGCCTTCGCCCGGACGCGAGGGCCCCGACTCTATCCGTGGGGCGCATACGAAGGGCTTTGAAGAATTTGAGAAAATAGATGAATGTACATTGATTTGTCGCCCCATCGCAGCAGCATAACAGAGTCTTTTTCAGGCGGCATTTTCGGTGAGCCGGCTGAGGGGTAATATATTACCGGACAATGCGTGCGTGGGCCTTCGGATAAGCAGTCTCGTTGCCCAGGACTCGCGTCTCGACGAAAAAAACCACAGGAGCACATCCGTCTCAAGCGCCCAAAGTGGCGTTGGCCGCACGTCAATACTGACGCTGTAGCTGTGAATACGAGGAAGTGCTCGTTCCCGCGGGGCAGATTGGTGATCTATTCAAAGCTGGCATCGGCCTTGACTGCATGACCGTATTTCTGGTAGAGCGCACAGCCCGGACCCTATGGCTTGGGATTGCCAACGAAAAAAGTCCTACAACCACAATGATGTCTTCCGCACGTTCTGCCAGCACGAAGGTGAAGGTGTTCACGCGCCTGAGGCCTCTGTTCTATTCAGAAGTAAGACGCCGGTACAGCACTGTTGCACACTTGTAGGTCAGACAGTGCGTTTTTTTGCAAGCGTATATTGCTGTGCCTATCTACTCGTTACGCATAAAATCATACATATATATATATATATATATATATATATAACTGCTTCATGAGAGAACGCCTCTCTTACTCTGTGCAGATTAGTTCCCTTGCTAGATACACCCCCGAGTGGCGCCACCGCCAATGTTTCGTCGCCTACAGCTGTTCCAGTGGCGGGGGACTTCGTTAGACTCTTGCTCTCGGTCGCATCGTTTAAGACTGATGGCGGAGACTGCGCGAGCAGAGTTCCGATAGAAAGCTGCGCCATTTTGTACTTTGGATGTGGGTGTCACACACAGCAACAAGAGGGTCATCAACGCGGGTGGACAGTTTCGCCGGAGTGCACCCAAATTTACCGCGTGGCAACCCAAAGCCTGCGTGCTGATCTAGACGAGCAGTGTCTGCCACAAACGGCTTACAAGAAATGCAGCTCCGTTTATCGGTTCGACAGGTGCTTCGACGAGGCAGGTACGTGCCACTCTTCGAGCCACCAGCGTCGTCACGAGCGACGTTACACAACAGAGTTGCTAGAGCTGCCTTCTTTAGGGAAGCGAAAACAAAGGCGACAGCGGGACCGTTTTGTTGTATCCGGTGTGCAGTGTCCACCAGCGAGATATTTGAGTGGGTGGCCAAACCGCTAATTGTGCCTCTCTTGAAAGGTAAGACCGACAGAGTGCTCCTGAGGGAGCTTGCAACCTTCACTTGATGCGAAGCTTGCCAGCAGTGGTAAGGCGAGCGCTCATGTTATCCCCGAACATGAGCTCCCTACGGAAATATTTTTACTGTTGGCCCATGGACCTGTCTTTCGTCCAGGGGTTAATGGCAGCATCTTGACATACGGGCAGACGGGAAGTGGCAAGACACACAGCATTTTTGGCACCTTCAAAGAAGCGGGCTTGATCGAATTGGCCGCCAGCGGTAAGAAACCCTCGAGTTGATGGAGGACACACTGCCATGCAAGCGAAGGCAACAGCAGCTTGCTCAACAAAAGGAAGCTCCTCTCTCTCTCGACGCATCTGAAGAAATCTGTCCCGCGTTGTCGCTTCGCACGTCGTTTTTACTGAACGTAAACAGCAGTTTCTCGGCAATCCAACATCGTGTGTGGGATGCCATTCGTATATGCAGAGATTTTTGCACAGATAAACAGTTGCCGTAGAGGACAGCTGAGGGGTACCACCGGTGACACCCATCCGAAGGAGAGCCTTTTAAACTCTGGCGGAGGAAGCAATGACAGACCAACAACGGTGTTTACAGTGAAGGTCGCTTATATAGAGATATACATGGAACGCGTGAACGACCTGTTGCAAGATGGAGCAGGAGGAAACAACCACCCCGCTGAAAACCTCCCGGTACAAAATAACGCCATTCCAACAGCACGCCGCACCACATTTCAACGCGTTCTGCCTCTACGAATGGGACGCGTTCATGCGATCTCTTAGCTGTCCACATAGTCTCCCTCATATTCGATCGAAGGGGCGACGAATCGGAAGTAACATGGTCACGTATGCCGTGAGATGCTACCGTCTACAACGAAGCGATGAACACAGCAGCGTATGGCGATACTTGGGCAGCCGTGCTCCAGCCACTGGCCACGGGACCAACTTATATATAAAGTGGAGCGACACTCACTAGATTTGCTGCCTCGCGGATGTGATTTTTCCGGTCACAGGTGAAAGAAGATCCCTTCCGGGGGTTCTACGTGCAGGGCATGCACGAGCAAGAAGTCGAAACCGTCGCCGACGTATTGCACACATTGCAGCAGTAAGATTAGCTTTAGGGGTTATCTGGCTTTGTAAGACTCGCTTCTTTGGATGAATCATTTGGTAGACTCAGGCGGAAATCAATTGTTTAGGAGGAGCCCAGGCAGATGAAGCAAACGAAAGCAGTGCTCCGACATGTAGGAACAGTTGCAGATGCTGCCTGTTGGGGGGATGTGATGTGCCTCCGAGTCACCTGAATGCACCACTCACTACTTCTTACTTAAACTGAGACTCAAGTAGATGCAAGCCGTACAAGGGTTACCCTGCCTTTTTATACACGAAGACAACTCAGGAGCCCGAGTTTGCGAGTATGCCTGGGTCGCTAAAAACGAGGACCACGCGCAGCGTGGTACCCACGAAACCACGTGTAGATGGGAAGTGGAATGAACTCTGAAAGACTTGGGGACCGATGCTGCGGTGGTATTGACACCTTTTTCGGCTCCTTGGTTCAGCGCAGACCGCAAGCGCAGATTTGCGAGAACCGATTTCAACGTCATGTCGTCGAGGTGCGTGGATAGGGGGGAACGACGGCGACCTGATGAGTACGCACACAAACACGAGCAAGGCGGCAGACTCCCTGCGCAGCACAGCGGGCCTTCTATCTGTAGAAAATCCGCACACTCGCTACCCACGGCCGAGGGCATACCCCCATTTCTGAATTCCGTAGTGCCTCAGGGTTCCCCGCACGCAAACGCCGAAACTCGATCGTCGCCTGCGCCTTGTAGGGGCAACGTTGCAGCATGGAAACGTCGAGTATAGGCACGGCTTTGCGCCCACTGGAGCTCGCTCCCCGGAGTCCGCCTATGTGCCTCGCAGATCGCATGTCGTCTTCTCTATCATTGTAGAGAGCTTTACGCCGACACGCACACCAGCGACGAAGGGGAGGGGAGCAGAGGCCTACGGCATTCGGAAAACCGCCAGGCTAAGCCTCGTTGACCTCGCTGGTAGTGAAAGACTGGCGGTCCTGCGGCGCCCTTACGCAAGCGCGAGACCGAACCTCCTGCATGATCCGCAAGCAAAGGTGAGGGCTGTGAGGATGGGCACGGGGAGCAGGGCGGAATTTGCGGCCATTAATGTTCATTCGTTTTGCTGCCGAGCGAGATACCCCCATCCCCTGCGCCTCTAGCCGCAATCCGTGCATGAAGTGTCTTCAGAGCGGCACTCGATGACGCTTTGTCAGTATTGGCTTCCCGTCCAGCCCCTAAGTACCCCACGTCCAAGCGCCGAGCCTGCTATGACTGATCCATGGCACATGTACCTGATGCCATACAACGACAGCACATAACAACAGACGGCTTGCTGGGGATTATGAAATAGTGACCCAGTCACGAGAGGGGTCAGAGCAAATGGGGCTTGGTCTCCTTTACGATGTGTGGTTTGGCCTTGCAGCGCAGATCTGAAGAGGGAAAACTGATAAACAAATCCCTGTTCTTCCTCAGGTCAATAGTTTCTCTAACACAGACAGTGCTACGCGAGCCAGTGAATCCATCCTCTCTGTTCAGCTGACGCCTGCACTGGCTTCCTTTGTCTGTCTTGTCATATGCAGCCAGTGCATTGCGTTGCTGACGCGGCGGGATTCGGCACTAACGTCGGTAAACTGGCGAGAATGCAACACAGAAGTGTCACCGGAAGTACACATCTGTTGTTGGCTGGGTTGGGATCAACTTTGTCTGCACCATGTACTAAGTCACTGAGAGTCACTCAGGTTCAGAACAAATCAATGACTCAACTGAATTCGGGTTTAGTGCTACATGGTTGCGGAGTTACCGCGATGAATATCCAGAGGGCTGTCACGCTAAACATGCCTTAGACTCTCATGCAGTCACCAGCATTTTTCAGAGATCACCTCGACGGCAGTCTTCTGTCATCCTCAAGGCTTGCCTCCGACCATCGTATGTGCCTTTTGCATCACTCGTCGGTGAACACGGGCACACGTCCGGAGACCTCCGGGACTCTGCATCCCCGTTTTTTCATGCAGGAAAGAATCACTTCATCTCTAATGCGGCAGATTCCATATCGGCATTCGAAGCTCACTAGAATCCTTGCCGTGAGTCCACGTTTTAGAATCATCTTACCAGCCGGGGGTGCAGATGTTGAAAAGTTTCAAGAGTCGCACACTACACGCTGACAAAAATCGTTTTGGTCGCGGCGACTGTTGCTACCCAATTTTTAGGCTGGGTTGTTCTCACCTGCCCCCTAGCGCATCGTTCCTCTAAAACAGCTGCTACGGGAGGACAAACGCATGCGGCGTTTTCCGCAGGCTTAGTATTCGCGAATTCCGCCGCTTTTTTGAATATCCCTCTTCTGTTCGCGTACCCGTAAAAGTGTGCCTTCGCCTACAAAGTGACGTGCATGTGAGAGGCACCTTCTGCTTCTTGACTTGAAGAGCAGGTATCCCCTTGCGGCACGGATGCAAAGGCCAGCGTATGTCCCGTAGGCTAAGATCGCAAGCAAGCCAGAAATAATCAGAATTCAGCCCTGCTCGCCCATATATGTTTGAATGCTTGTGTCTGTGTTTGTTTGGTGTGTCTGCTTGTTTCTGAACAGTCAACTCTGGGCGGGAACGCGAACGTCGCTCTCCTCGTCACGTTAAATCCATCTCACAGATACGCAGACGTCACTCACAACTCGCTTAAATTTGCGCAGCGTGTGGGCTGCTTGCGGGTGCATCCCCAGACGAACTACCAGACGACAAAGGCGCAATCCGTCATCACTCGCCAGAATCAAATCATTCAACAGTAAGGCACGCCAGTAGCTGTGATGTGCGGATAAGCACTCTGTCGGAGAGCTGCATCACAACGGATGTTGGGAGCACTCTGAAAACGAAGATTAGTGCCTAGAGTTTGGGAGCGGTCATTCACATGCTGCCATTTACACATAGCCCCACCCTGGGGGACGCCACCCTCTCGAGGCCAGTGACCTGGCGCCTGGAAGAAATGCCTCTGTTTCTTTGAGAGCCAGCAAGGCACGTCGTCAGCGCGCGGTCTACCCGCGGCGGCCGCCTTGCTTGAGTTGTTTTTCTGATTCTTGTGCGACCCTCGGCGCAGACTGCGAGAAGAACTCCAGATTGCGCAGAAACAGGTGAGGCCAAGCCACTCACCGGCTGCTGGCGTGAGGGCGGAGCCCGCTGTGCGTGTCGCCGTGAACAAAAACCAACAGATCCACGCCTCATCGCGATCCGCGTGACGTCGTGCGCGGAGACACATCTGCAGCGGCGCCCCCATGGGGCTCCAGTCGGAGTCGCTGACACAAAAAGCAACAGTGTGAGGCCGCTTCCGCAGGGACATTCCGTGCTGCATGCGGTCGACGTGCGTGCCAAAGGCTATACATGTGTTAGGATGCTTCCCGCCATATGCACGCTTGCCGTGATTTTCCCGCGCATCCGCGAGCCGTTTTGTTCTTTCCGCAGCCGCTTCACACGTCCCCAAGCAACCCCTCCGCAAAGCCGTCGGAAGAAGTGGAGAGGCTGAAAATCGAGCTTCAGGACAAACTCGCGGTGCTCACACACCTCATCTCGCGCGCGCGAGGCTCAGCGGATCAGAGCCGCAGCCTCTACACCTTCGCGCTGGCGGCACCGACGTCTGAAGCGCAATCTTACGATGAAGCGACAGCCTGTCTCGGGGCGCAGCGACGCCTTGGTGCCTCCGAGGTGGCGCAGCGCAGCTGGCGCCTCCGACGAGCGCACGGCCGTCCCGTAGCGCCCACTGAGACCACCGCAGGAGCCCCAGAGCCTGCCCGAAAGGGACAGGGGCAGTTTCCGTGGCAAGGGAGAGACCTTGGGGCCGCCACTCTCCCGCCGCAACAAACGCTGGCGTCGGGCGCTGGGAGTCAAGGCGACATTAAGGGTCTGGGGTCACCTCTACGCACACTTGAAAAGCTTGACGAGGCGTCGAGGTCATCAGCCGGTTCGCAAGGAGCAACGCGAAACCGTCCATCCGGCCTACGCGAGAACTCTCAGCTTGGTCCAAGCCATGCACACGCCGATGAAGATTGGGGAGCGCTGCGTTGCAAGCCTCTCAATCGAAAGCCACAGACTCTGTCTGACTCGCAAGAGATCTCTCACGACTTTTTTGAGGTAGACCTCGGTGTGTACTTGGACGCAAATCACGAAGAGAGTCCACGAGGCACTCCCGCTACGCCCCTCTCCTTCAGAGCCATGCGCGAGGACCCTCGACCGCACCCGAAGGAGCTGCAGCAGCAGAGTGCATCGATCCTCTCTGCAGAGGACACGTTGCCCAGCGTCGCTGACGAGGACCTTCCTCAACAGCAGCCGACACTGATGGCCGCAGGGCCTTTCTCTGGCGCACGCAGCGCGCCAATCAACGAAAACATGCCAGGGCCGCAGGCCCCCGCGGAGCATGACTGGGCCAGCAGTCTTCCCCTTGATCGGAGCTGTCGCACATTCGATCTGCCTTTCAAAAAGTATTTTGACATGGGCCATGCTCTTGAGAGATCTCGCTCGAAATCACCCACTTCACACACGAGCAGGACTGCATCCGCGCTTGCGGAGAACGGCCTGCAGGCTCTTCCCACCCCTTCGGCCTCCCAGGGTCGCCCTAGATCCCTGCACAGCCGCTCGGAGAAGCCTCCCGCTGCAGACATTCACGCCTTTTCTGGCGTCAGCGAGACCCGAGGGTGCGGAGCGGCCGAAAGCCAAGCGCCGGACTGGTCGTCCTCGCGAATGAGGAAACGAGGAGTCAGCGACTGTGCCCGGCCCCCGTCGCCTCTGTCACCATCCGCCAGCGAACAAAGAGCGGAAGAGCGCGCGAGAGAAGGTGATCCACCTGCAGAGCCGTGCTCGTTGCCGCATCGCTCTCAAGTTCTCCCTCTGTCCGTTCCTTCCTGCGAGGCCTCCGCCCCGCCCCTCACGAGGCCCCATGCTCTCGGCTGGGCAGCTGGCGAGCTGCCCGGTTACGGAAACAAAGTCGTCTATCTGCAGCAGCAAGGCCCGTTTCCCCGAAGCGCCTTCGTGCCTCCTGTTGCCGTCGACGAGGACCCCCCGCTAGCCCGGCTCGCAGGAGCCTCTGTCCCTGTCGCGGAGGTCTTCCCGGCACCAGCCGCCGTGGTCCTCGGCTCGCCTGTCGCAGTGGCTTTCCCCGCAACTCCTCCCCCCCACCCTGACATGAGGGGTGAGAGCCGGCCTGCGAACGAAGGAGCTGCACGGCCTCCCTCTGAGACCTTCGGGCCCCCAGGGCCCTGCCCCGCTGCTCTGCTTCCTCCGCCCTTCCAGCCCGGCGCTGGTGAGGGGGCCTCGTACGTCGTGGTTACGGACTTGACCGGATGTGCGAGGTGGCTGCCGGTGGCGGCAGGGCCTCCGGTGGCGGCAGGGCCTCTGCCGGCAGCCCCTGCTGCGGTTTCATCCGCAGCTGCACCCTGGGGCCTCTTCCAGGCCGGTGCGCCGCAGGCGGTCGACCTGCTGCGGGGCCCCGCCCAGGGCTGCGCGCCCGTCGCCCTGGCGCTGCCCTCCGCGCCGACCCACTCGTCGCAGCCGGCGAAGGTGTTGCTTCATCAGCACATGCACGTCGCGCAGGCTTGTTCGCCGGGGCCTCCACGAGTCGCGCGGAGGCACAGCGCCTCCGCCGTGACTTCTGCCTCGCATTATCCCGGGCCTGTTAGTGTGGCAGAAAGCCGTCACGATTTTCTCCTTCCCAGACGCCTCTGGAGCGCCGTGCCGCTGGCGAGACCTGACGCACCGTAGAGGCGGGGCGCCCAAGGGCGTCCACCTTCCTCCGGTGCGCAATTCTACTTGACCGACAGACGCCGGACAGGTCTTCATCTCTCTTCGCGTGCCGCGAAGCCGGCGGTCGTGTGTGCGCTAGAAAACTGCTGTGCATCTACAGTTTCTCTGAGGTGATTTGTCCGCAACAACGTCGCGGCTTTGAACTAAGGCGGTGACGAGTCGGTGGATTTGCTTGCTTTTTTGCATTCAAAAAGTAGTTTTAAAGTATTATTTTAGAAAAATATGCGAGAGTCGACTGCATCGAATGCATCTGCGCCTGCCGCAAGTCCCGTCGGAGCTGCCGCGCTGATCTCACCACAGAACCTCATCCGCTGCGCATCGTGAGGCTTCGCCCCAAAGAGGTCACGCTGCGAGCTAACGGAGGCTGTGCGGGCGGAAGTGAAACTCCCTGAGTCAACGTTTCTCCTAAGACCTCTTCGTGGTTCAGCTATCTTCACGGGTGGGCGGACTTCTGCCACGTAGTCTAACACCGCTCTGAGGACCGAAAGGCACGTGGCCCGTTATGGATACCTAGCACAGACCCAGGAGACTGAACACGCACAGCTCGGAAACAAACCAAACAGATTCGATCCTCGACTTCAGAAAAGCCTCGGCGCCGAAGCAGACAGCGCACCATCGCGTGCAATGCGCCGCCATGCTTGTCCGCACCATATCACGAAGGCGTTCTCGCCGACTGCGGGGCGCTTATGGCCAGGCCTTCCAAGCCCTTGAAAACCACCTTACATCGCACCCCCAAATCATTCTTGCTCCTCGCTCTAGTCGCATTTCATGGCGGCCTCATCGTCCTCGTAGAGTTCCGCCTGCGAGAAGCAGGCCCGAGGCCCTCGCATCCTGCGAAGGAGCTCAGCTTGCCGCCTTCCCAGGTCTCCTCTGGTCCGTCGGAGCTCGCGAAACTGTTTCGCCCACGAGGCCGCCTCAGCCAAGGAACAGGCCCCAAGCCCGGGGTCGCCTTGGAGGGCGTCTCCTGCGGCTTGCTGAATCAATTCTCGATCTGTGCCTTCGGCGGCGTCGCTGAGGAGCCCGGCCGGTCGCGCGGCACGCTCGAGGCTGTAGTCTCTCTTCCGTAACTCTTCATCCCACGAACTCACGAAAGCGACATCGTGTGTCGCTGAGGACGCGTCATCACGAAGCTGCACTACGCTGACTGCCCCGATGTGAAGCCCCTGCAGGATAGGGCAAGCACTTTCCTGTCGCTCTGCTGCTGCCCCCCGCCTTGCGTCGCGGTGACCTGTCCTCGAGACCGGCTCAGCGAATCCAGGGTCAAGAACGTCTGCGGCGCCTCGCGCGTGCGAATAGAAGGCGGTTCCCTGAAGGGATGCAGGCCCAGAACTAGCTTCCCTGTCGCGATCTCCTGCAGGACGGGGGAGGAAAGGCTCTTCGCCTGTGAAGCAGTTCTCTGCGCATAGGCTCCGCGGAGCGCTTCTCACCACGCCAGCCTCTCGCCTAGGCGCCGCGAGCTGAGCGATCAGCTCCCGAAGGCGCCAGTCCAAGTCGCCCCACAGGGACTTCACCCGGCGATCCAAGGCCCACGACTCGAGTCTCGACATGCGCGCCACACAGTCGCGCAGGAACGAAAGCACACGCTCCTCCGAGGGATCGAGGAAAAGCGGGTCACGGGCCCTACGCTCGTCGAAGATCGTCCGACGCCCGCGCGCCCTCCGAGAAAGCGTTTTCGCCAGGAGCCGATCGGCGGCGTCCTGCTTCGGGTCGGATTCTTGCGGCAGCAGAAGGTGCCTTGTCGCGTCTGCGCCCCCTGGCCAGCCCCCGCGGCGCTCGTCCAGCGCGCGTCGCCTTGGACACGCCGCCGCCACACAGCCGAAGCATCCCTGCTGCTCGGAAATCTGCAAGATTTCCCTTAAGAGAAAGGCGGTCACGGGCTGAGCGCCGCGCGTCGTCACACTTCGAGCGAGAGTCGACGTGAGCCTGTCTGGACGCTGTCCGTAAAGCAGAGAATCGGCCGGCTCCATCTCGCCCTTAGCGGCCGGTTGGTCACCGCGCTCCTCGCAGAGAGAAGCAGAGAGCGGGCGAGGCCCTTCTGCTCGCCTTACAAGAAAAGCATCCTCGTTCACGCCGACTCCGCTTGACTCCGCGCGTCCGCGTCTCGGAGACGTGGCGCTGGCGAAGTCTCTCTCTCGCCGAAAAAGCCCCCGGATCTCGCTAAATTCTTGCCCATGTGTGAGAGGTCCTCCGCTGGCGGAGGGTTGACCGGAAGCAAAGCGCCCAAAGTCATGAGCGTGCTCCACTCCCTGCTTCGCAGGTTCGCCGTCGAAGAGCTCGTGCCTGTAAGTCCCTGAAATGGAGCGGCAGGCGCGGCCGTCGGCGGCGTGGTGAAGGCCCTCGGCGGAAAGGGAGGCCAAGCGGAAAGACTCCAGGCTCCGCGACCTCTGGGGCGCGGACGCCGAGTAAGGCGCTTGCGATGAAGACGCACTCGCCAAACTGAGACTGCGATCAGCAGAGAGCGCAGCTTGTCGGAGCCGTTCAGCAGGGAGGCCCAGGCGAAGGACGTGGCAGAGAAGCTGCAGAGAAACACAGACGAAAGGCCCCCCGCGGCAACGACAAAACTCGTGAGAAAGAAGTCGCCAAAAAAGCATCCGGAAAACCAACAGAGCGTGACTCTCCCCGGATTAGCGACGCAGAAAGAAGACGCCAGTGCCTTCAACGCGCCAGCAACCCGTAGTTCAATACACGAAACTGGTTTTCTTTATCAGCTTGTAGGGACCAACACACTTCCGAAACGCCTCCTCTGCCTTCTAGGGGCACCAGCGCCTCAGAAGACAGATGGGACTCCGACCGCAAACGCGTATTTCGGCACTCAAAGCAGATTCACATAGGTGACTAGCGCTGCGAACACCAATGACGAAACCGCTCGCTGCGGATAACGACGGAGCAAAACGTCTGTTGTCCTCAAGTCGAAGCCCTGCTCCTTCTCTGCGTCGGACTACAACGCCTTACCTCTGTCGCCAGGCTTCGCTCGCCTTCGAAGTCGCTGCTCGCGTCGCCTCGCTGTCGCCCTCTCGCCCTCTGCTGCTCCACACTGCAGCGGCGAGCCGCCGGCCGGCAAGTCTCCTGAAACTCGCGAGGAGAACGAGGAAAGCCCGAGAAGGAAAAGTCTCCTCGCTCTGCTTCACAGGAAACCGCAGGGGCGGAGGCCCTCCCTGAGGAGAGGGTGCCCCCTCGAGGGCGCCCGCCCGCCAGGCGGCCGCCACGCCCCTCGAGAGAGTCCGCGACGAGAGCGCGGAGTGTCGCAGCGTCACAGTGCGCAAGCAACGCACATACCAGGTTGATGTGCACGTTTCGGGTGTATCGCAACCTGATGAACTCAGGCGACGCTTCCATCTCCGCTCCTTTCTCTTCGTTGTGTGCCCCCGGCCGCGCGCCGCGTCGCGCTCTCTTGGGCCATCCCTCTTCGTCTCCGTCCCCCTCTCCTTCCGGCGGAGGCCTCAAGCCCCTCAGCGCCGAGAGCACCTCGGTGACCAGGTAGGCCAGCATCGAACGCGAGAGAGACGACGAACGGGCCGCGTCACGCGGCTCAGAAGGAGAGACACTTTGCTGCTCTTTCTGCAAGTCCCCATCCCCCCGGAGATCTCGTCTGCAAGTGCGCACGTAGAGCCCATCTTGCTCCATCCCCTCTCTGTGTTGAACAGATTGACTCTCCGCTCGCCTTTCGCGGTCCGTGGCGCGGAGCCTCGTGCTTTCCGCGACGCCTTCTCCTTCGCCCCTATATTCCTCTCCCTCTGCAGCCGTTCGCTTCCTCAGATCCGCTGAGTCAAGCGCCTTCCTCTCGCGCCTGGGGCTGCATTCCTCCCCGCTGTGGCCTCTTAGCGCGTCTCGGGTTGCTGCCTCTTCGCCGCTGCTGCGCCGTGCCTGGGCGCTCCGCGTGGCGCCTCCGGGCTGCGCGCCCGCCAGTTCTGCCTCTCTTTCTTCGAGCGGCGTGTTCGCCAGCAGCGAAAAAAGCGAAGGAACGTCGAACAGAGTCAACCAACAGGTTGCCGTGAGGAGATCCGCGCGCTGGCGCTTCCCGCTTTCGGCTTCCACTACGTTTTCGCCGCTGGCGCGCGCATGGCGCCGCACGAGAAGCACTAGCAGCTCCTGAAGATGCGAAGGGAAAAGAAGCGCGCGATCGAAGAAAAAACAAAAGAAGATAGTCTCCCAGAGCCCCGCCACATGCGTCGCTGCGGAATCATCCAGAGACGTATCGTTGAGCAGCCGCCCTGCGACAGGAAGTACATAGGGAAACAGCAGCGCCTCCGTCATGCGGCGCCTCTCGCGATCCAGAGACGACCAACGCGCCTCCTCCTGCCGCGCCTCGGGCTCTCCCGTCGCGTGGGGAGAGCATGACAGAAACGCAAACGATGGCGCAAGGCCTTCCGATGATGCCCCCTGAGGATGACATAGCGCAAGCCTTTCGCAATCGCCGCTTGATTGGGCTCCACCGTCCTCCGGCTCGGCCGCTTGCGCCGCGCTGCGGAGAGGGACAACGGAGGAGACGAAGGCGCAGGGGTGAGGCGGAGGGAGCGACGGCGGATGCGTGTGAAGAAGGAAAACCGCGATGCACTCAGAGCCGAGGCGGAGAAGTTCGTCGTCCTCAGTCAACATGCAGACGCCGCAAATTTCGCGCATGCAGTCCCAGAGAAGAGGCAGAAGCGGAGAGACGACGAAGAGGCGCGGACTGTC